>NW_028162761.1:0-2421205 GCF_964263955.1 Coregonus lavaretus | reverse complement strand
TTTCTACATTGTAGAATAATAGTGAAGACATCAAAACTATTAAATAACACATATGGCATCATGTAGTAACCAAAAACGTGTTACACATATCAAAATATATTTCAGATTTGAGATTCTTCAAAGTAGCCACCCTTTGCCTTGATCACAGCTTTGTAGATACAGAATAATACGAAATGTTCTGAGACCAGGTTGTGCTTTCACCTCCCCCGGTAAGAGGGGAATAAGGCAACCTCAGAGTTACATTCAAGGATACTTTATTGACACACACGGATGAAATGGACATGGAAAGGTAGTGGAATGATAGTGGTCCTGTAATGGACAGATAACAGGGGTAATGAATATGCACAATATCTGATAGCACAAGTAGAGCAACAACGCTATTAACAAAGGAAGGGCTGTATTAATGGCATAATGCTACCTGCGGAGTATTACACAACACAGTAAAACACAGAGAGGCAACTTACAATAGGCAATAGTAGTAAATATAAAGAACAACAAGTAAGAATGATATACATGTTACAAACTCACTTTGTGCACGTACACTATCCCACGGTATATCTGTGCATTCAAATTGTCATCGATAAATGCAATTGTGTTCATTGTCTGTAGCTTATGCCTGCCCATACCATAACCCCACTGCCACCATGGAGCATTCACAACGTTGACATCAGCCAACAGCTCGCCCATACGCTGCTTTACAAGTGGTCTGAAGTCGTGAGGCCAGTTAGAAGTACTGCCAAATTCTCTAAAGCCGCCTTGGCTTATGGTTGAGAAATTAACATAAACGTATCTGTTAACAGCTCTGGTGGACATTCCTGCAGTCCGTAAGCCAATTGCACGCTGCCTCAAAACTTGAAACATCTGTGCATTGTGTTGTGTGACAAAACTGCACATTTTAGAGTGGCATTTTATTGTCTTCAGCACAAGGTGCACCTGTGTAATTATCATGCTGTTTAATCAGCTTCTTGATATGCCATATTTGTCAGGTGGATGGATTATCTTGGCAAAGGAGAAATGCTCGCTTACAGGGATGTAAACAAATTTGTGCACACAATTTGAGAAAAATAAGCTTTTTGTGCAAACGAAATATTTCACGCTTTTATTTCAGCTCATGAAACATGGGACCAACACTTTAAATATTGCGTTAATATTTTTGTTCAGTGTAGTTATTAGGTTGGGAGAATGGGATCCTATCTGGGCTAGCTAAAGCCAACTTCATGGTTAGTAGTATGACAGAGAAAAAATAACAAGACAAATTTAAACATCACAAATCTGAGGGGGCAGGTGACCCTGTGCCCTCTTTGGGCATGAGGTCTCTGCTATCAATCACATCATTCTGTCTCCGTGAATATTCAAAACAGACACATTCATTCAGGTCTGGTACTGTTCCTACCATATAGATCAGGGATGGACAATTCCTGTCCTTGGGGGCCGGAGTGGTGTCACACTTTTTCTGCACACTCTAGGAGCTCACATTTAATAACCTAATAACCAAAGTTTCGACAGACAAGCTGTCTTCATCAGGGTATCCTGACGTTGGTTATTAAGTTATTAAATTATTGCATCTGAGCTCCTAGAGTGTGCGGCTCTCCTTTTCTTTTTCAAGTGTTCTACTCCGATAGCCAGCACCTCGCCTAAATAGGTGTGCGTTTCTTTCGCCTCCATATTAATCTGGTACTGGTCCTACCATATAGATCAGGCATGGACAATTCCAGTCCTTGGGGGTCGGAGTGGTGTCACACTTTTTCCCCATCCCTAGCAAACACAGCTGATTAAACTTATTGCATTCTAAACTGAAGCCCATGAGTACTTGATTATTAGAGTCAAATGTGTTAGCTGGGGCTGGGGAACAAGTGTAACACCAATCAGGTCCCGAGGACTGGAGTTGCCCATCCCTGATATAGATGCTCTGTTTGCACACATCGAGGGATGTGGTGACAGTGGAGACAAGGGAGCACACATAAACAGCTTTGTCCTTTTAGAAGGTCGTCATAATCCTTACATAAATATGATGTGTATGCAAGAAATGCAGAGCCACTTCCAAAAACATATTGACAGAGTCTAGTATCTAGTAATCTAATCAATTAGTTTTCAACCCCTTTGTTATGGCAAGCCTAAATAATCTCAGGAGTAAAAATGTGCTTAACAAGTCACATAATCAGTTAGATGGACTCACTATGTGTGCAATAATAGTGATTTTCAAACGACTACATAATCTCTGTACCCCACACATACAATTATCTATAAGGTCCCTCAGTCCAGCAGTGAATTTGAAACATAGATTCAACCACAAAGACCAGGGAGGTTTTCCAATGCCTCGCAAAGTAGGGCACCTTTTGGTAGATGGGTACAATTAAAGCAGACATTGAATATTCCTTTGAGCATGGTGAAGGTATTAATTACGCTTTGGATGGTGTATTAATACACCCAGTCACTACAAAAATACAGGCGTCCTTTTCTAACTCAGCTGCCGGAGAGGAAGGAAAACTATCAGGGATTTCACCATGAGGCCAATGGTGGCTTGAAAACAGTTAGAAAGTTTAATGGCTTTGATAGGAGAAAACTGAGGATGAATCATCAACATTGTAGTTACTCCACAATACTAACCTAATTGACAGAGTATGCACTCACTAACTGTAAGTCGCTCTGGATAAGAGCGTCTGCTAAATGACTAAAATGTAAATGTAAAAGAAGGAAACCTGTACATGCATTGTGTTTGCAATAAGGCACTAAAGTAAAACTGCAAATAATGTGGCAAAGAAATTAACTTTACAGTGGGGCAAAAAAATATTTAGTCAGCCACCAATTGTGCAAGTTCTCCCACTTAAAAAGATGAGAGAGGCCTGTAATTTTCATCATAGGTACACGTCAACTATGACAGACAAATTGAGAAAAAATATTCCAGAAAATCACATTATAGGATTTTTAATGAATTTATTTGCAAATTATGGTGGAAAATAAGTATTTGGTCACCTACAAACAAGCAAGATTTCTGGCTCTCACAGACCTGTAACTTCTTCTTTAAGAGGCTCCTCTGTCCTCCACTCGTTACCTGTATTAATGGCACCTGTTTGAACTTGTTATCAGTATAAAAGACACCTGTCCACAACCTCAAACAGTCACTCTCCAAACTCCACTATGGCCAAGACCAAACAGCTGTCAAAGGACACCAGAAACAAAATTGTAGACCTGCACCAGGCTGGGAAGACTGAATCTGCAATAGGTAAGCAGCTTGGTTTGAAGAAATCAACTGTGGGAGCAATTATTAGGAAATGGAAGACATACAAGACCACTGATAATCTCCCTCGATCTGGGGCTCCACGCAAGATCTCACCCCGTGGGGTCAAAATGATCACAAGAATGGTGAGCAAAAATCCCAGAACCACACGGGGGGACCTAGTGAATGACCTGCAGAGAGCTGGGACCAAAGTGACAAAGCCTACCATCAGTAACACACTACGCCGCCAGGGACACAAATCCTGCAGTGCCAGACGTGTCCCCCTGCTTAAGCCAGTACATGTCCAGGCCCGTCTGAAGTTTGCTAGAGTGCATTTGGATGATCCAGAAGAGGATTGGGAGAATGTCAGATGAAACCAAAATATTACTTTTTGGTAAAAACTCAACTCGTCGTGTTTGGAGGACAAAGAATGCTGAGTTGCATCCAAAGAACACCATACCTACTGTGAAGCATGGGGGTGGAAACATCATGCTTTGGGGCTGTTTTTCTGCAAAGGGACCAGGACGACTGATCCGTGTAAAGGAAAGAATGAATGGGGCCATGTATCGTGAGATTTTGAGTGAAAACCTCCTTCCATCAGCAAGGGAATTGAAGATGAAACGTGGCTGGGTCTTTCAGCATGACAATGATCCCAAACACACCGCCAGGGCAACGAAGGAGTGACTTCGTAAGAAGCATTTCAAGGTCCTGGAGTGGCCTAGCCAGTCTCCAGATCTCAACCCCATAGAAAATCTTTGGAGGGAGTTGAAAGTCCATGTTGCCCAGCGACAGCCCCAAAACATCACTGCTCTAGAGGAGATCTGCATGGAGGAATGGGCCAAAATACCAGCAACAGTGTGTGAAAACCTTGTGAAGACTTACAGAAAACGTTTGACATGTGTCATTGCCAACAAAGGGTATATAACAAAGTATTGACAAAACTTTTGTTATTGACCAAATACTTATTTTCCACCATAATTTGCAAATAAATTCATTAAAAATCCTATAATGTGATTTTCTGGATTTTTTTTTCTCATTTTGTCTTTCATAGTTGACGTGTACCTATGATGAAAATTACAGGCCTCTCTCATCTTTTTAAGTGGGAGAACTTGCACAATTGGTGGCTGACTAAATACTTTTTTGCCCCACTGTATGTCCTGAATACAAAGTGTAATGTTTGGGGCAAATCCAACACAACACATCACTGAGTACCACTCTTCATATTTCCAAGCATGGTGGTGGCTGCATCATGTTATGGGTATGCATGTCATTGGCAAGGACTAGAGACTTTTTTAGGATAAAAAGAAACGGAATAGAGCTAAGTACAGTCAGAATCCTAGAGGAAAACCTGGTTCAGTCTGCTTTCCAACAGACACTGGGAGACAAATTCCCTCTTCAGCAGGACAATAACCTAAAACACAAGGCCAAAGATTCACTGGAGTTGCTTACCAAGATGACATTGAATGTTCCTGAGTGGCTTAGTTACAGTTTTGACTTAATTCGGCTTGAAAACATATGGCAAAAAAAAAAAAATGTCTGTCTATTTAATGTATATTGCATATATTTTACAATCCAGTTGTGCAAAGCTCTTGGAGACTTACCCAGAAAGACAGAGCTTTAATCGACTCAGGGGTGTGAATACTTATATAAATGAGATATTTCTGTATTTCATTTCCAATACATTTGCAAAAACTTCAAAAACGTGTTTTCACTTTGTCATTATGGGGTATTGTATGTAGCTGCGTGAGAGAAAATATTATAATTGAATCCATTTTGAATTCAGGCTGTAAGAAAACAACATGTGGAATAAGTTAAGGGGTATGAATACTTTCTGAATGCACTGTATATCTGCAAGAAAATGATAAATATGTGAATGTTTGAAAGGGGGTCATATAAACATTGCCTTATTTATATTTTTACAGACAATATTAAGTGAATTCTGTCTGAAATAGTCATGCTATAATGGGCATAGTTTCTCAGACCAAATTTCCATTCTGGCTGAAACAAAGCAATCTGATCATGCTCCAGTCAAATACAGCTATAGGGAATGCCTATACATTGTCCAATCTCCTTCCACACATTGATTTCATTCTTCGCATCTTTATTCAGAAACAAACAAACTTGAAATTAAGTGCTGTTTCAGTGTCTTGTTGCAGGTTGTGCAATGTTCAAAAGTGTGTGTGATATTAGCATTAACTTGTGTGTGTGGTGTCAAGTGTGGATGGTCCTATGTATGCAAATAGCCGAGATTGGATATTTCAGCACCATGGACAGCAGCGACATTGGGATAGCGAGATCTGTAATTCAGCAACACATGACACTGGATAGCGGCTGTCTCAGGTGAACTTGGCATTGGGAAAATCCCATCTAATAGGAAACGAGGCATAGGAGGCAAAAAGACTGAAGGAGAAGACTCCCACAGGAACTCTATGCTTAACTGTTCTGCCACATTCATTTCAAATGTTACATTTTTCGATTTCTAAATAAAAGGGAACACATCTGCAAATAATGTAAATTGACTTTTCTAACTACACTGTACAGCTTTAGTGTGTCTGTGTCTCATAGGTACAACTGCAAGCAATTCGCTTCTCAAATCCTTCTCAAATGTCTGTTTAATGTGAGAAACTAAATTAAAAACAATCGTTAGACTAATACAATGCGTACTGTCACAAATTATTACTATGCCCAACAAGACAACGAAGTGATGGTCTTTACCCACCATGGAGACTTATAAAGGCTACTTCCCCCCCACCAAAAGACATAACTGCACACCACGAGACAACACACAATAGGTTAGCCCTTGGTGCATCCCCTCTTGACCTGGCCTAGTTGAACTGTCCTTGTGTGCAACTTGGTGCATAATCTAGGGGAACAACATCCCACTACTATATTCACCCCTACTGTTTTACACTAGATTATAAACACAAAACAAAACACATTACCTCGAAGGTAACAAAGCAAAGAAAGAAAAAAAACATTTCACACCCTCAGGGCGACAGAGTAACCCAGTGTAGTCCCTTAATTCTAGACCCACAAATGGTCGATCAGCTGGAAAGCTATCCCGTGAAGGATTAGGAAAAATAAGAGGTAGCTAATCCCTTATTCAACCCTATACAAAAAATGCCAAATACATTTTATGCTGATGAACTACACACAAAGTTACATGAATTGTCAAAAATATTAGACAAACCCACAAATCACTCTAAGACCCACTTAGATTACCACATACACACAACAAAGAAAAGGTTGGGGGTTATGGGTTTGATTCCCACGGGGGGCCAGTATAAAAAATATATATATATATGTATTCACTAACTGTAAGTCGCTCTGGATAAGAGCGTCTGCTAAATGACTAAAATGTAAATGTAAGTGTCACTGAGAAACCAAGAATTGTTTCATTTCCTGTGTAGACATAGTTTGGATTAGCCTATTCACTGGATTAATAAATCTACCTATTCTAGTCCGAACACCCTCACCCAAAAACCTAGCAGGAATGTCACGGACAGCACCAACCGTGCTCAAAGGTCTAACCTCAGGTTGGGGAGTACTACAGATCAGCATATCCGGAGCCAGCACACTTTCAATTTCCGACTCAACACTAGTAGTGTCAGACGACTGATCAGAATCCTGGTAGATTGTCACAGACCAGACTGACAAAGCATCTTCAACCAAGTTAACAACATCAGGCACAGCACCATCCCAGCTGAGTGGAGTTTCACTATCAGAATTCTTGTAGGCTTTGGGGATCTCAGCCCCGAAACCTGAAGGATCTGGAGAAGGTCTGTATGGAGGAGCGGGCCAAAATCCCTGCTGCAGTGTGTGCAAACCTGGTCAAGACCTACAGGAAACGTATGATCTCTGTAATTGCAAACAAAGGTTTCTGTACCAAATAATAAGTTCTGCTTTTCTGATGTATCAAATACTTATGTCATGCAATAAAATGCAAATTAATTACTTAAAAATCATACAATGTGATTTTCTGGATTTTTGTTTTAGATTCCGTCTCTCACAGTTGAAGTGTACCTATGATAAAAATTACAGACCTCTACATGCTTTGTAAGTTTGAAAACCTGCAAAATCGGCAGTGTATCAAATACTTGTTCTCCCCACTGTATGTGTCATGCATGTTGCAAATGATGCATGTTTTTATCTGAACTTTGTTAATGGATCAACCTACAGTATACTTACAGTATTAATCAATCAAAAATCAAGGTATGTTTTTCCATTGTGGTTTGGTGCATTTTCCATAGGTGACAGGAGCCAAAGAATTCGAGAGGCTTGGTGCCGTCGCCAAGCTTGTCCTGGTGTTGCCCCATGCAAACGCAGATGCTGAGAGGGTGTTTTCAGTTGTGGGACTGAACAAAACCAAGAGAAGAAACAGCCTAGCATTGGATGGCACCCTGTCCTCAATAATGACCATAAAGATGGCCAATCTGGAGCCCTGCTTCAAATGGGAGCCCCCCTCCGATATCATCAAGGCCTCCAAGAATGCCACAGGCCAGCATAACCATGCCGACAGATCATAGACAAGAGGCTCATTTGAGATGAGCCGGGTCTGCGCAGAATCGATCACCGGCGATCACCGCCCAATGCATGCTGGTTAGATTTGTGTCCGACTTGATCCCGACTTTCTCTGACGTCATGCACACGTGGGCAACGATAACCTCATGAGATCAAGGCGGCCACAGTTCTGAGACGCACGCAGTGCAATTGTTTTTCACCGACTGCAGGACCCAGGCGGACCCAGGACAAAATCTCACTCCAAGGTTTTTTGAAAAGTTGGCAGGTATGCATCACGTCATGTTTCAGCATGATAATGCAGGGCCCAATGTCGCAAGGATCTGTATACAATTCCTGGAGGCTGAAAATGTCCCAGTTCTTCCATGTCCTGCATACTCACCAGACATGTCACCCATTGAGCATGTTTGGGAGGGCTGGATCGACGCGTACCACAGCTTGTTCCAGTTCCCGCCAATATACAGCAACTTCGCACAGCCACTGAAGAGGAATGGGACAACATTCCACAGGCCACAATCAACAGATTGATCAACTCTATGCAAAGTATAAGTGTCCCGGAGGAGGAGGAGGCAGCGGCAGATACCCTGTTCTCATGTAATGGGGTAGGGCCCAGTGATGCCAAGGGCCCAGAGCTGGAGAGAGATGCCTAGCGCACACATCATTATTTGAGTTAAGTTGCTTGTTCAATAAGATAGAATATATGCCTTGTTATTAGCTTGTACCTATAATTGTTGATCAGTTAGGTAGCATGTTAACTAACTACCAATACACTGCTTAAAAATATAGTTGTTCAGAATGTGTAGGTTTATTAGTTAATAAGAAAATAAATCAAATGTAATTGTTCAATAATGTGTAATTGTTCAATAATTCAATGTGTTGTGTTTAAAACAAAAATATCTGATCATATAAAATGTGTTGTGTTTATATTACTTTTACAAATACAAATATGTGATAATAAACTAACAAATGTCAAATCATATTTGTCGCGGAGATGGCCAGTCAATTTGTGTAACGTTATTGTGTATTCTACGTAATGACGCAATTTTACGTTAACCCATAATGACTTCATCACGCAATGACAGCAACTTTTAGCAACAAATCGACCTGCCTCTTGCAACTTGCCCTGAAAATGAGTTGGCAACACTGGTAGTATGAAAATGTATGCACTCACTAACTGTAAGTCGCTCTGTATAAGAGCGTCTGCTAATTGACTAAAATTTAAAATGTAAACGGTAGGGCCAACCCAAGGATCCCGGAATGCACGGACCGAGGGTAGTTAGTCCATCAGTCCAATAGATGTCGATGTTGCACTGTAGTAGTGGGGGAACAGGAAGTTCCGGTTTGGCGTGACCCATTATTCACAATAAAGAAAGCGCCAGAACTGTGCAGACAGTAAGATAACCTTTGTGTCCGTTTCTATTTATTACTACAGGTATGTAATAGCGCGTTTAAACTTTCTAATGTCGAAAGAACATGTCATACCATGTTAGTTAACACATCCGTTAAGGTATTATCACGTTTGGTAAAGGTTTGATGTGTTATTTTTGTGTCAAACCGAGTGAGTGAAAGAACGTGATAAAAACTATTTTACAAGTCACATAGCTAGAGATTTGGGGTTTGTCTGAGTTAATGTACATCATTTTCTCATGTTAGTTTAATAAATAATCAATTTATTTGAGATTTTGAGTTCGTTTAGCATATTATTGGTTTTGTGTAAAATTCCCAAGCTGGTAAAATGGCGGCTACTCTCGGTCAGCGTCAACAGACTTCAGTGAGGACAGTGCGGGTGCATCAGAGATAATTTCACGGCCGCACTACTGTTTTGAAGCAGAATGTAATGATTATCAGTTTTCTACATGTGTACTAATATTCAGACACATTCTGTTGTTTCTGTCTTTATCAATAAATGTTGCTATGGTGTGAACAGGAAATACAATTGGTTTTTGATTGAAGTAATACAGTGAAGACAAGGTTTAAGGAAATTAGCACATAGTGCTGTCTAAAACAAACTGTAACCTTGTACTAAATGGTTTTTGAGTCATTTATGCGTTTTATGCGTCTACTATAGGTTAGGTATTAACTCCTGAGTGGCGCAGTGGTCTAAGGCATTGCATCGCAGTGCTAACTGTGCCACTAGAGATCCTGGTTCGAATCCAGGCTCTGTCGCCGCCGGCCACGACCGGGAGACTCCTGGGCGGCGCACAATTGGCCCAGCGTCGTCCAGGGTAGGGGAGGGAATGGTCGGCAGGGATGTAGCTCAGTTGATAGAGCATGGCGTTTGCAACGCCAGGGTTGTGGGTTCGATTCCCACGGGGGGCCAGTATAAAAATATATATATGTGTATTCACTAACTGTAAGTCGCTCTGGATAAGAGCGTCTGCTAAATGACTAAAAATGTAAAAATGAAAAAATTGATTAGCTCAAAAGTATTGTGGAGCTCCTGCTCCTTAATATAAACAGTACCGGCACCCAAAATGAGTATTAGCACTGTAATGATGTCATGTCATAGGATTGTGAGGACAGGGAAAGAGTTAAGAGATGAGTGGTTTGGGGCCATAAAGTCTACATTCCTTATGTCAAGGTAGATTAGAGATGTTTAGAATAGCATGAGTGATGGGCAGGATAGTGACGAACATCAAAGACAGGGAGTTCCCATGGAGACTTGCCAGATGTAGGCCAGCAGAAGGGTAATGAAGGCTATATAAGGTAGAGGGTCTTCTTTGTTAGTTAGTTCGTAGCATCAAGGGCAAAGCTCTGGTCATTGCTGTCACGAACCCGGTAACGATCATTAAATAATTGTATTAACTTTCTACAAAGTGTCTCAGTATAGCCTTGCATCCTTGATTCTTTGAACACCCGAGAAACTCATCATAACAAGCACCTATTTCAGTCCAAGACAAGCACTGAATTAGATAATTCAACAAGAAAAAAGTTAAACTATTTTTAGAGAATAAAGAAAGTGCCAGAACTGTCAAGACAATAACTTTTTGTATCTGTTTGTCTGTATTACTACTGGCCAATTCAGATAAGTCTGAGGCCGGTAACATCAACAGTGAGGACAACACCCAGCCTGCCTCTCTCCTTCCACACTGAGTCCAAACCTACAGTCACTGGGTCCTGATTGTGACAGTGGAGCCCAGTTTACTGCAGGATCCAGATATGGCATCAGTGAAGCTGGAAGACTGCAGTCAAACACTGGAGCTGAATGTCAACATTAAAGATGAAGAAGAGGAGAAGAAGATTGGGAAATCTGTTTGTCATGGTAAGAGCAGGTTCTATCTAACTAAGTTTGTTGGACATGATTTGGAAAGGCACACACCTGTCTATATACAGTGCATTCGGAAAGTATACAGACCCCTGGACTTTTTCCACATTTTGTTACTTTACAGCCTTATTGTAAAATTGATTAAATTGTTTTTTCCCCTCATCAATCTACACACAATACCCCATAATGACAAAGCAAAAACGGGTTTTTATCAGTTGTTGCAAAAACAACAACAACTGAATAATAACATTTACATAAGTATTCAGACCCTTTACTCAGTACTTTGTTTAAGCACCTTTGGCAGTGATTACAGCCAAAGTCTTAATGTGTATGACGCTACAAGCTTGGCACACCTGTATTTGGGGAGTTTCTCCCATTCCTCTCTGCAGATCCTCTCAAGCTCTGTCAGGTTGGATGGGGCGCGTCGCTGCACAGCTATTTTCAGGTCTCCAGAGATGTTCGATTGAGTTTAAGTCCCGGGTCTGGCTGGGCCACTCAAGGACATTCAGAGACTTGTCCCGAAGCCACTCCTGCGTTGTCTTGGCTGTGTGCTTAGGGTCGTTGTCCTGTTGGAAGGTGAACATTCGCCCCGGTCTTGAGGTCCTGAACGCACTGGAGGAGGTTTTCATCAAGGATCTCTCTGTACTTTGCTCCAATCATCTTTCCCTCTATCCTGACTAGGCTCCCAGTCCCTGCCGCTGAACAACATCCCCACAGCATAATGCTTCCACCACCATGCTTCACCATAAGGATGGTGCCAGGTTTCCTCCAGACGTGATGCTTGTCATTCAGGCCAAGAAGTTCAATCTTGGTTTCATCAGACCAGAGAATCTTGTTTCTCATGGTCCGAGTCCTTTAGGTGCCTTTTGACAAACTCCAAGCAGGCTGTTATGTGCCTTTTGCTGAGGAGTGGCTTCCGTCTGGCCACTCTACCATAAAGGCCTGATTGGTGGAGTGCTGCAGAGATGGTTGTCTCTGGAGCTCTGTCAGAGTGACCATCATGTTCTTGGTCACCTATATAGACAGTTGTGTGACTTTCCAAATCATCTCCAATCAATTGAATTTACCACAGTTGGACACCAATTAAGTTTTAGAAACATCTCAAGGATGATCAATGTTAACAGTCTCCACCTGAGCTCAATTTCGAGTCTCATAGCAAAGGGTGTGAATACTTATGTAAACAAGGTATTTCTGCTGTTTTATTTTTTATACATTTGCAAAAATGTCTAAGAACCTGTTTTCACTTTGTCATTATGAGGTATTGTGTGTAGATTGATGAGGATTTTTTTTATTTAATCAATTTCAGAATAAGGCTGTAACGTAACAAGTTGTGGAAAAAGTCAAGGGGTCTGAATACTTTCCTAATGCACTGTACATATCCAAAAGTGGACATAGAAGTTGGTCCTTAAATATCTATTGGGAGCCCATCTGGACCTTCCGCTTTACCTCCCTTCAGATTGAAAATAGCATGAGATATTTCAACACCATCCAATTCCTTTTCCAGATCCAATTTAGTGTCTTCTGAAGTAGAGGGAAAATCAAGACCTGACTAGTTCAGTTCTCAGGAGATTCAGAGTTGTAAAGTGTGTTGTAGTAGGAAGCAAATGTTTGGTTTATTTCTACAGGATCCATTGATAATTGTCCTTATGAATTGCATTAAAGGCAGAATTTTACTAATTAATGTGCCAGGCCAGCAATTTACCAGGTTTTTCATCTTGATCATAGGACTGTTTCAGCCTAGTTAAGCTGTTTGCAGCCTTTGAGGTGGGAAGTTCTTCATACTGAGCTTTAAGTCCAAATCATTCCTTGTTTACTGAGTTATCCATAAAGCTTCCTCATTTTCTGATTTATTTGATTTGAAACTGGTAAAACTTATAATTTGCCCCCAAATATGTGCTTTGAAAGCCTCCCATCTGGTACTCGCTGACGTTTGGTCAGTGTTCAATGTCAAATAAACATCTACAGTGAGGGAAAAAAGTATTTGATCCACTGCTGATTTTGTACGTTTTCCCACTGACAAAGACATGAACAGTCTATAATTTTAATGGTAGGTTAATTTGAACAGTGAGAGACAGAATTACAACAAAAAAATCCAGAAAAACGCATTTCAAAAATGTTATAAATGTATTTGCATTTTAATGAGGGAAATAAGTATTTGACCCCTCTGCAAAACATACCTTAGTAATTGGTGGCAAAACCCTTGTTGGCAATTAGAGGTCAGAAGTTTCTTGTAGTTGGCCACCAGGTTTGCACACATCTCAGGAGGGATTTTGTCCCACTTATCTTTGCAGATCTTCTCCAAGTCATTAAGTTTTCGAGGCTGACGTTTCGCAACTCGAACCTTCAGCTCCCTCCACAGATTTTCTATGGGATTAACGTCTGGAGACTGGCTAGGCCACTCCAGGACCTTAATGTGCTTCTTCTTGAGCCACTCCTTTGTTGCCTTGGCCGTGTGTTTTGGGTAATTGTCATGCTGGAATACCCATCCACGACCCATTTTCAATGCCCTGGTTGAGGGAAGGAGGTTCTAACCCAAGATTTGATGGTACATGGCCCCGTCCATCGTCCCTTTGATGCGGTGAAGTTGTCCTGTCCCCTTAGCAGAAAAACACCCCCAAAGCATAATGTTTCCACCTCCATGTTTGACAGTTGGGATGGTGTTCTTGGGGTCATAGGCAGCATTCCTCCTCCTCCAAACACGGTGAGTTGAGTTGATGCCAATGAGCTTCATTTTGGTCTCATCTCACCACAACACTTTTACCCAGTTCCTCTGAATCATTCAGATGTTCATTGGTAAACTTCAGATGGGCCTGTATATGTGCTTTCTTGAGCAGGGGGACCTTGCAGGCGCTGCAGGATTTCAGTCCTTCACGGCGTAGTGTGTTACCAATTGTTTTTTTGGTGACTATGGTCCCAGCTGCCTTGAGATCATTGACAAGATCCTCCTGTGTAGTTCTGGGCTGATTCCTCACCGTTCTCATGATCATTGCAACTCCACGAGGTGAGATCTTGCATGGAGCCCCAGGCCGAGGGAGATTGACAGTTATTTTGTGTTTCTTCCATTTGCGAATAATCGCACCAACTGTTGTCACCTTCTCACCAAGCTGCTTGCCGATGGTCTTGTAGCACATTCCAGCCTTGTGTAGGTCTACAATCTTGTCCCTGACATCCTTGGAGAGCTCTTTGGTCTTGGCCATGGTGGAGAGTTTGGAATCTGATTGATTGATTGCTTCTGTGGACAGGTGTCTTTTATACAGGTAACAAGCTGAGATTATGAGCACTCCCTTTAAGAGTGTGCTCCTAATCTCAGCTCGTTACCTGTATAAAAGACACCTGGGAGCCAGAACTCTTTCTGATTGGGGGTCAAATACTTATTTCCCTCATTAAAATGAAAATCAATTTATGACATTTTTGACATGCGTTTTTCTGGATTTTTTAGTTGTTATTCTGTCTCTCACTGTTCAAATAAACCTACCATTTCTGATCATTTCTTTGTCAGTGGGCAAACATACAAAATCAGCAGGGGATCAAATACTTTTTTCCCTCACTGTATATGAACTCCAACGTAATGTAAGAAGTCTGGGTCCTGTAACCATCTGGGATGCAAACGCCATCTAGAGGATCCTTTTACTAGTTTTGTATTCCTATAGAATAATGACACAGGGGAATGGTCACTCAGAACAATACTATCATATCCACTTCCTGCTACATTGGGAAGCAATGAGCAAGAAACTAAAACGTAGTCTACATGAGAATATGATTTAAATGTTGATGAGTAACATGAATACTCCATTTTACTCGGGTTCTGAGTCCTCCAAGGTTCACATAGATTTAAGTCCTTAATGAAATGCTGTAATTTCTTTCTACTCTGCGAGTGGGAAGTGTCTAAACCAGAGGAGCAATCTAGATGAGGATCAAGAGTGCAATTAAAGTCCCCTGCCATTAGGACTTTACCAGGAATGGAGGCTATCAATAGAAATACATTCTCAAAGAATTTGGGATGATCATCATTAGGACCATAAACATTAAACAGATTAATATGCTCATTCAAAAGAGTTCCCTGTATCAAAATGTATCTACCAGCTGTATTAGTTATAATAGTATCCACTTGAAACGGAACAGATTAGTGAATTAAAACCATAACACCATGAGAATGAGAGGAGGAACAAGATGCTATTACTTGCCCTTGTCATCTCCTGCATACTTTAAGTAGCTCATCCTTCAACAAGTGAGTTTCTTGTAGGAACACAATAGATGAATGAAGTTGTTTAAGCCTAGTAATAACCTGTTTTAAGCTTGGATAGTTTACAAACTCCACGGACATTCCACTAAGTAAATTTAAGTTTAGCATTTTAAGTCATTTAACCAAAGATGTAAACATGGAATAAGCTATACCATAAAGGAATATCTAAAATATGTTTAGTAACCACAAGGGCCGCAGGAATATTTTGGAGTGAGGAAAATATGTAAAGATCTGTTGGAAGAAACAGACATAAATCTATCCTAACAACACAGGGTCTTTTGCTAGTAGCCTATATAGTAGCCTAAATATCACAACAAAAGGCCTCTCTAGCAAGATGATATGTGAAATATCACGTAGTATTTCTTTGAAAAGTAGCAAAGAATAGCTCCACCTAAAACAGTAACGCTAGTTAGTGAAGCCTGAGACTGCCTTAACATACAGGTTGTGCTCCAACAGCCTCCTCAACACTCGGCGCACCAGGGCTACATGCTCGGGTCGGGTAGAAGAGTACACAAGAATGTCATCTATGTACACGACCACCCCCTGCCCCTGCATGTCCCAGAAGATCTCATCCACGAAGGATTGGAAGACTGAAGGAGCATTCGTCAACCCGTATGGCATGACGAGATACTAGTAATGACCCGAGGTGGTACTAAATGATGTCTTCCATTCATCGCCCTCCCTAATGCGCTCCAAGTTATATGCGCTCCTGAGATCCAGTTTCGTGAAGAAACACGCTCCATGCAATGATTCCGTCATAGTCAGAATCAGAGGGAGTGGATAACTGTATTTCACAGTAATCTGATTTAGACCACGGTAATCAATACACGGGCGCAACCCTCCATCCTTTTTCTTCACAAAAAAGAAGCTTGAGGACGCAGGGGAAGTGGAGGACCGCATGTATCCTTGTCTCAAAGATTCGGCTATGTAAGTCTCCATAGCTCTCTTTTCCTCTTGAGACAGAGGATACACATGGCTCCGTGGAAGCCCTGCTCCTGCCTGGAGGTCTATCACACAATCCCCCTGTCTATGAGGAGGCAACCGCGTCGCCCTCGATTTACTGAACACGATTGCCAAATCCTCATACTCAGGGGGAATGTGCAGCGCGGGCACCTGGTTTGGACTCTCCACCGAGGTCGCCCCCACGGAAACACCTAGACATCGCCCCACACACTGAGCAGACCACTCCTTAAGAGCCCTCTGTTGCCACGAAATAGTAGGATTATGGGTAATCAACCAGGGAAGCCCCAGCACCACCGGATACGCAGGAGAGTCAATCAGATATAGCTGAATAGTTTCCTCATGACCCCCCTGCGTCCTCATCCTAAGTGGCGCGGTGACTTCCCTAATCAACCCCGATCCCAGGGGACGGCTGTCTAACGCATGGACAGGAAATGGGGCGTCGACTGGAAGAAGGGGAATTCCTAGTTTCAAACAAAAATGTCAATCAGCAAAATTCCCAGCTGCACCTGAATCTACTAGCGCCTTATGCTGGGAATGAGGTGCAACCTGTGGAAAATGTACAGGTAAACAGACGTGCACAACAGAGAGCTCTGGGTAAGTGGGACGCCTACTCACCTGGAATGACTCCCCAGTGCGTAACCTGTCGTCCTCTCCCCTAGGAGACCCTCCCCAGCACCTGGCCGCAGTGTGCCCTCCACGGCCACAGTTGGTGCAGGGGACAGCCCCCCTCGGGCTCCTCCTCCTCCTCTCTCTAGCGCCAGCACCTCCGAGCTCCATAGGGCTCGGCTCGGAGGTGCTGGAGGGTGGAATGGACGACCCCCACTCGGAACGTCCGCGGGTTGCCAGCAGGGTGTCAAGCCGGATGGACATGTCCACCAGCTGGTCGAAGGTGAGGTGGGCATCCCTGCAGGCCAACTCTCGACGGACGTCCTCCCGTAGACTACAATGGTAGTGGTCGATGAGGGCCCGCTCATTCCACCCTGCATCCGCCGCTAGAGTCCGGAACTCCAGGGCGAACTCCTGTGCACTCCTCCTCCCCTGTCGGAGTTGGAACAGACGCTCCCCCGCCGCCTTCCCCTCAGGTGGATGGTCAAACACTGCCCTGAAGCGGCGGGAGAACTCTGCGTAGGTGATAGTGGCGGCGTCTATTCCCCTCCATTCGGCGTTGGCCCACTCCAACGCCTTGCCGGTGAGACAGGAGATGAGGGCGGAGACGCTCTCGTATCCCGAGGGCGCCGGGTGTATGGTTGCCAGGTAAAGTTCCACCTGCAGGAGGAACGCCTGACACCCGGCTGTGGTACCATCATATGCCCTCGGGAGCGAGAGCCGAATACCACTGGGTTCCGGTGCTGGAATAGAAGGACTGGCCGATGGTGATGGTATGGTGTGCGGCGGTGTGGGCACCTCTCCGGTGACCAAACGGCGCAGAGTGTTAGACACCTCATTCATGGCGGCCCCAAGTTGCCGGATCATGGAGTCCTGATCGCCGATCCGTTACTCCAGCGACTTGGGTGCCGCCGCTGCTCCTGCTGACTCCATGGGGGTGTGTTATTCTGTCAGGAACTGATGTGGATGTGGTGTAGGAGTCAGGCACAGGACACAGAGGCTTAGTCCAACAGACTTTACTAGTCATAAAATGACAAAATACAAAACACGGGCCTCGAAAAACAAACAGAGGCGAGCGATTACGCAAACTGTGCGTAAAAACACCAAACAAAGTAAACAGAGCGGAAACTCGCAGCTCCTACCGACAGGCGGACAATAACACACAACACAAGACTAACCAAACGAGAAACTTATAGGAGACATAATCAACGAAACAGGTGTACACAATCAGACAAAACCAAACAGACATCGAAAACATCGAACGGTGATAGCTAGTACTCCGGGGACGACGACCGCCGAAACCTGCCCGAACAAGGAGGAGGAGCAGCCTCGGCCGAAACCGTGACATTCTCCAGGTCAAGCTAGGGTGAGCTGGGGTTGAACAGAGTTTTTAAACTGAACATGATTATTTTTGCACGACAAGGGCTTGATTGATTGTACTACTATTGTTTCTATACTGAATAGAAGTCAAACTGAGGATAGTGGTGGGGGAACCCAAGAGGGATGGGCTTTAAGTGGAAATGTATGTGAAAATTACTATATAAACTGAGAGCTGGGAGGTAAACAAGGAGATGCTTTGCAAATCACCTTGGCTTTGTCTAGTTGTAATAAAGTATATCTTAATTCTACAAAAACTCTGAAATACTTTGGTTCTTTGATTAGTATAAGGACAAAATTTGCCATATCATGTCTTTCAAAGATAATTTGTAAAAATCCAAATAACTTCACAGATCTCCATTGTAAAGGGTTTTAACACTGTTTCCCATGCTTGTTCAATGAACCATAAACAATTAATGAACATGCACCTGTGGAACGGTCATTAAGACACCAACCGCTTACAAACGGTAGGCAATTAAGGTCACAGTTATGAAAACTTAGGACACTAAAGAGGCCTTTCTACTGACTCTGAAAAACACCAAAAGAAAGATGCCCAGGGTCCCTGCTCATCTGCGTGAACGTGCCTTAGGCATTCTGCATGGAGGCATGAGGACTGCAGATGTGGCCAGGGCAATAAATTGCAATGTCCGTACTGTAAGACGCCTAAGACAGCGCTCCAGGGAGACAGGACGGACAGCTGATCGTCCTCGCAGTGGCAGACCACGTGTAACAACACCTGCACAGGATCGGTACATCCGAACATCACACCTGCGGGACAGGTACAGGATGGCAACAACAACTGCCCGAGTTACACCAGGAACGCACAATCCCTCCATCAGTGCTCAGACTGTCCGCAATAGGCTGAGAGAGGCTGGTCTGAGGGCTTGTAGGCCTGTTGTAAGGCAGGTCCTCACCAGACATCACCGGCAACAACGTCGCCTATGGGCACAAACCCACCATCACTGGACAAGACAGGACTGGCAAAAAGTGCTCTTCACTAACGAGTCACGGTTTTGTCTCACCAGGGGTGATGGTTGGATTCGCGTTTATCGTCGAAGGAATGAGCGTTACACCAAGGCCTGTACTCTGGAGCGGGATCGATTTGGAGGTGTAGGGTCACAGCATCATCGAACTGAGCTTGTTGTCATTGCAGGCAATCTCAACACTGTGCATTACAGGGTATACATCCTCCTCCCACATGTGGTGCCCTTCCTGCAGGCTCATCCTGACATGACCCTCCAGCATGACAATGCCACCAGCCATACTGCTTGTTCTATGTGTGATTTCCTGTAAGGCAGAAATGTCAGTGTTCTGCCATGGCCAGCGAAGAGCCCGGATCTCAATCCCATTGAGCACGTCTGGGACCTGTTAGATCGGAGGGTGAGGGCTAGGGCCATTCCCCATAGAAATGACCAGGAACTTGCCGTTGCCTTGGTGGAAGGGTGGGGTAACATCTCACAGCAAGAACTGGCAAATCTGGTGCAGTCCATGAGGAGGAGATGCACTGCAGTATTTAATGCAGCTGGTGGCCACACCAGATACTGAATGTTACTTTAGATTTTGACCCCCCCTTTGTTCAGGGACACATTTCTGTTAGTCACATGTCTGTGGAACTTGTTAAGTTTATGTCTCAGTTGTTGAATGTTATGTTCATACAAATATTTACACGTTAAGTTTGCTGAAAATAAACGCAGTTGACAGTGAGATGATGTTTCTTTTTTTGCTGAGTTTATGTATGTGTATGTATATATACACTACCGTTCAAAAGTTTGGGGTCACTTAGAAATGTCCTTGTTTTCGAAGGAAAAGCAAATTTTTTGTCCATTAAAATAACATCAAATTATTCCGAAATACAGTGTAGACATTGTTAATGTTGTAAATGGCTATTGTATCTGGAAACGGCTGATTTTTAATGGAATATCTACATAGGCGTACAGAGGCCCATTATCAGCAACCATCAGTTCTGTGTTCCAATAGCACGTTGTGTTTGCTAATCCAAGTTTATCATTTTAAATGAATAATTGATCATTAGAAAACCCTTTTGCAATTATGTTAGCACAGCTGAAAACTGTTGTGCTGATTAAAGAAGCAATAAAAAAGCCACTGGATGGGTTTTCAGTACAGTTGAAACGATTTCTTTTGAGTTTTGTTTTTATTATTTTGAATATTTGTAGCTACTTTTTAAGTAAATACCTGCAGTCAACTTGTGCAATACGTTATGAGTTAAAGAACATTACGTCACATTATTATGTAGCTTACGGTAGTCCCCAGTCAACGAGAAGAGACCGGAGCCTTGTGAGTCACTCTCTGTCGTGCAGCATGCGCCAGGTGATGGAATTCACAACTAAATGGCGCAGTGGTCTAGTGGTCTGAGTGGCGCAGTGGTCTAAGGCACTGCATCGCAGTGCTAACTGTGTCACTAGAGATCCTGGTTCGTATCCAGGCTCTGTCGCAGCCGGCCGCGACCGGGAGACTCATGGGCGGCGCACAATTGGCCCAGCGTCGTCCACGGTAGGGGAGGGAATGGCCGGCAGGGATGTAGCTCAGTTGATAGAGCATGGCGTTTGCAATGCCAGGGTTGTGGGTTCGATTCCCACGGGGGGCCAGTATAAAAAATAAAATAAAAAATGTATTCACTAACTGTAAGTCGCTCTGGATAAGAGCGTCTGCTAAATGACTAAAATGTAAATGTAAATGTAAATGTTTGCCAGTTAGCTTCTTCCAAAATCAAGCATTCCCTTGGTAACAAAAGAGAATCCCTCCTGGATCAAGAGCCTTGCTAACAGCAGAGAATCCCCTCCTGGATCAAGAGCCTTGCTAACAGCAGAGAATCCCCTCCTGGATCAAGAGCCTTGCTAACAGCAGAGAATCCCCTCCTGGATCAAGAGCCTTGCTGGATAATATTAGGTTTGTGCGTGCAGCAAACTGAGAGAAGCGTTTGAGTTACATCTATAGTTGAGGTCAGAAACTGTACAAAATGTTTGCAATGCACTCGTTACCATTTAGTTATCATTCTCTATGATGAGAGAGTGGCGCAGTGGTCTAAGGCACTGCATCGCAGTGCTAGCTGTGCCACTAGAGATCCTGGTTCGAATCCAGGCTCTGCTGTAGCTGGCCGCAACCGGGAGACCAATGGGGCGGCGCACAATTGGCCCAGCGTTGTCCAGGGTAGGGGAGGGAATGGCCGGCAGGGAGGTAGCTCAGTTGGTAGAGCATGGCGTTTACAACGCCAGGGTTGTGGGTTCGATTCCCACGGGGGGCCAGTATGAAAAAAAATAAAAATAATAATAAATAATGTATGCACTAACTGTAAGTCGCTCTGGATAAGAGCGTCTGCTAAATGACGTAAATGTAAATGTAAATGTAATGATTCCTTAGTACTAGTTAGCATGCAATACGTTATGAGTTGAAGAACATTACGTCCCATTATTATGTAGCTTACGGTAGTCCCCAGTCAACGAGAAGAGACCGGAGCCTGGTGAGTCACTCTGTCATGCAGCATGTGCCAGGTGATCTCATTACAGTATGGAATTCACAACTAAATGTTTGCCAGCTAGATATCTTATAACTATTAAGTAAACTTTCTACAATGTGTTAAATGCTCTGCAGTTTCCCATTTGTTTAGCTAATTTAGTAGTTAGTTAGCTATCTAGCTAAGTGGATAGCTTCTTCCGAAATCAAGCATTCGCTTGGTAACAGCAGAGAAATCCCCTCCTGGATCAAGAGCCTTGCTAACAGCAGAGAATCCCCTCCTGGATCAAGAGTCTTGATGGATAATATTAGGTTTGTGCGTGCAGCAAACTGAGAGAAGCGTTTGAGTTACTTGTATAGTTGAGGTCAGCAACTGTACAAAATGTTCGCAATGCACTCGTTAGCATTTAGTTAGCGTTCTCTATGATGTTTCCTTAGTACTAGTTAGCATTTTGTTAGCGTTCTCTATGATGTTTCCTTAGTACTCGTTAGCATTTTGTTAGCGTTCTCTATGATGTTTCCTTAGTACTCGTTAGCATTTAGTTAACATTCTCTATGATGTTTCCTTAGTACTAGTTAGCATTTTGTTAGTATTCTGCTTAGTGACGTTTTTTGGGCTTTGAATATTAGTACTATTTAAATAAAGACCTGTAGTCAACTTGTGCACTAGGTAATAGATAAAGCACATCGCGTTCATAATTTAGCCCGTTAGATAATTTCATTATGAACCTTTTTCATTATGAAGCATTCTGTTAGGTTCTGAACAAACTAAAACGGACATCTAGGAAAGCTCAAACTAAGTTTATTCACCCACAGGATCAAACAGCTGCAAAGACAAAGCATGATTACACAAGCACATATATATTTATAACCTCCTACTAGACGGGGTCAATACATATCTGTTGCTAGTCAGGAACTTAATTGGTTCTTCTCACTGGTGTAGTCCTGGCCCTGCCTGATGCTAGAACCTTCGTGGGCGTGAAAGTGTATGCGTGTGAGATAGGACTGTAGTAGGTGGGTCGTTGTGGTGGGCCCCTCTGGCCCCCCTCCCAGAGGTTTCTACTCACATCATCTGTTTACATGACCCCGAGCCGGATTCCTTGCTCCTCCCTAGTTCCGCAACTGGCCTGCCTTATCAGGAACTGAAACTAGACTGTTGTCCTTTGCCTCCCTCCTTAAGAACAGAATATTTCTGCACTTCCCCTTGACAGGTTTTTAGACATTTTAGCTAAATAATAAAAAATGGAAATATCACATTTACATAAGTATTCAGACCTTTGACAGCGATTACATCATTGAATCTTCTTGGGTATGATGCTACAACCTTGGCACATCTGTATTTGGAGAGTTTCTCCCATTCTTCTCTGCAGATCCTCTCAAGCTCTGTCAGGTTGGATGGGGAGTGCTGCTGCACAGCTATTTTCAGGTTTCTCCAGAGATGTTCGATTGGGTTCAAGTCCGGGCTCTGGCTGGAACACTCAAGGACATTCAGAGACTTGTACCGAAGACACTCCTGCTTTGTCTTGTCTGTGTGCTTAGGGTCGTTGTCCTGTTGGAAGGTGAATCTTTGCCCCAGTCTGAGGTCCTGAGCGCTCAGGAGCAGGTTTTTTTATCAAGGATCTCTCTCTCTGTACTATGCTCAGTTCATCTTTGCCTCGATCCTAACTAGTCTACCAGTCCCTGACGCTGAAAAACATCCCGACAGCATGATGCTGCCACCACCATGTTTTACCATAGGGATGGTGCCAGGTTTCCTCCCACGGGGCACTTGGCATTCAGGCCAAAGAGTTCCATCTTGGTTTCATCCGACCAGAGAATCTTGTTTCTCATGGTCTGAGAGTGTTTAGGTGCCTTTTGGCAAACTCCAATCAGGCAGTCATGTGCCTTTTACTGAAGAGTGGCTTCCGTCTGGCCACTCTACCATAAAGGCCTGATTGCTGGAGTGCTGCAGAGATGTTTATCCTTCTGGAAGGTTCTTCCATCTCCAGAGGATTGCTAGAGCTCTGTCAGTGACCATCGTGGTCTTGGCCACCTCCCTGACCAAGGCCCTTCTCCCCCGATTGCTCAGTTTGGCCGGGCGGCCAGCTCTAGGAAGAGTCTTGGTAGTGCCAAACTTCTTCCATTTTAAGAATGATGGAGGCCACTGTGTTCTTGGGGACCTTCAATGCTGCAGAAGTTTTTTGGTACCCTTGCCCAGATCTGTGCCGTGACACAATCCTGTCTCGGAGCTCTATGGACAACTCCTTCGACCTCATGGCTTGGTTTTTACTCTGACATGCACTGTCAACTGTGGGACCTTATATAGACAGGTGTGTGCCTTTCCAAATCATGTCCAATCAATAGAATTTACCACAGATTGACTCCAATCAAGTTGTAGAAACATCTCAAGGATGATTAATGGAAACAGGTTGTCCCTGAGCTCAATTTCGAGTCTTATAGCAAATGTTCTGAATACTTATGTAAATAGGGTAGTTCTGTTTAATTTTTAATATATTAGCAACATTTTCTAAAAACCTGTTTTCGCGTTGTCATTATGTGGTATTTTGTGTAGATTGCTGAGGATTATAAAAAAAAAAAAAAATCAATTTTAGAAAAAGGCTGCAACGTAACGAAATGTGTAAAAAGTCAAGGGGGTCTGAATACTTTCCGAATGCACTTGTTAGCAGTTGATGTTATTCTTCAATAACACAGACCCCAAAGCAAATCAGGGGGAGAAAAATATATTTATTCAAAGAGAACCAATCATTGTTATGCTTGAAAGTAGATTGTAGATGTTTATTCTTCCCTGTCCTCAGTGTTTTCCCACTGAACAAAGAGACAGGATGTAGTTTATACCCAAGCCTTGCCTATGGTTGACCAATTAGAATTCCTTGCAATAACATTGGTCCAATGGCCAAATACCAAGTATCCCGTTTCAGGCTCAATGTATAGACCATTTGGACCAATGTGAACTTGCCACATGTAGCTATGAGTCCCGGGCTGGAACCCCTACATAGATACTAAACAGATGTTGAACTGAAAAACAACTGTTTCCATTGATCGTTAATTCCCTGTGTTGTATGTTTATCTTGGAATACTCTTACACACTGTATATAGGCTACTGTATCAATCATTCATTTGTTAATGTCATCACACAGCATGCAAGCCATTGAAATGCAATCAAGCATTTTTGGTTTAAAATAACAAAGCAACCCTTGAATAATTAGCGTAAACAATAAATAAACCGTTCCATTTCGGAAATTGCATTCAGGAATCAATGCAACTGTTTTTAGTCTTTGCTGTAATAAAGGCTTAACAATAAAACGTTACAACAGACTCTCTGGTACGCTTATCATTTATTTACTATTTAGTGCGCTTCAACCTGTCAGACAAGCTCAGTGCATATGGTAGATTTGATTACCTGAATGTGCGTATATTCTTCAGCTTTTGTATTTGATTTGATAAAAAACACCATTCACCCTCTGAATAGCACACATACACAGTCCATGTCTCAATTGTCTCAAGGCTTAAAAGCCCTTCATTAATCTGTCTCCTCTCCTTCATCGACACTGATCTGAAGTGGATTTAACAAGTGGCATCAGAGATCATAGCTCTCACCTGGTCATGTCCTGGAAAGAGTTCATAATGTTTTGTACACTCAGTGCATATCACACCAATTGACTTTTTTAAATGCTTTTCACACAGGTGACATTGAGACATTCTCTACATCCAGAGAGCAACAGCAGGAAGATCGCAGAGCTAAGAGGTCTCACCACTGCCCACATTGTGAGGAGATTTTCCCAATTC
Organism: Coregonus lavaretus; assembly: GCF_964263955.1. NCBI lineage: Eukaryota > Metazoa > Chordata > Actinopteri > Salmoniformes > Salmonidae > Coregonus > Coregonus lavaretus. The sequence continues at coordinate 2,395,759 of NW_028162761.1, read as the reverse complement.
TATCAAAGCTAAAAATACACCTAAAAATACACACAGGAGAGAATCTGTATTCCTGCACTGACTGTGGGAAGAATTTCACAACATCACAGACTCTGACAGTTCATCACAGAGTGCACACAGGAGATAAGCCTTACTCCTGCTCTGACTGTGGGACGAGTTTCTCTCAACTGGGCAGCTTAAAAACACATGAACGTATACACACAGGAGAGAAGCCTTACTTCTGCTCTGACTGTGGGGCAAGTTTCTCTCAACTGGGCAGCTTAAAAACACATGAACGTATACACACAGGAGAGAAGCCTTACTTCTGCTCTGACTGTGGGGCAAGTTTCTCTCAACTGGGCCACTTAAAACAACATGAACCTATACATACAGGAGAAAAGCCTTACTCCTGCTCTGACTGTGTAAAATGCTTCACAAGATCAACTGAGTTAAAAGTTCATCAGAGAACACACACAGGAGAGAAGCCTTACTCCTGCTCTGACTGTGGGACGAGTTTCTCCCGATTGGATAACTTAAACACACATGAACGTATACATACGGGAGAGAAGCCTAACTACTGCTCTGACTGTGGGGCAAGTTTCTCACAACTGGGCACCTTAAAACAACATGAACGTATACATACAGGAGAAAAGCCTTACTCCTGCTCTGACTGTGTAAAATGCTTCACATCATCAGCTCAGCTAAAAGTTCATCTGAGAACACACACAGGAGAGAAGCCTTACTCCTGCTCTGATTGTGTAAAATGTTTCACAACATCATCTCAGCTAAAAGTTCATCAGAGAACACACACAAGATAGAAGCCGTTTTCCTGCTCTGACTGTGGACAGATTTTCTTTTAAATGGGCCATTTAAAAAGACACCAAGGTAAACATAAAGGAGAGAAGCCTTACCACTGATCTGACTGTAGAAAATGTTTTAAAACAACAGCTGAGCTAAAAGGTCATGATGTAAGAGAAAGTAGCAGACACTCAGATGGAAGTTTGATGTACATTTATTTCAGTACTGGATCACATAATAAGACGAACGCGCTTTGCCTCTTATCATATGACTGACTTACATAGACTCTCTCTCAGCCTATATAGTGCTCTTCAAGTCTACTTTTATCCTTCCCAGTTGCTAACTATTACTAGCTGCCACTCACTTCCTACATATCATTCCTCTCCCTGGTGTCATATCTCACCCTAGCCAGTCCATTCCATCACGCACCAATCCTAAGATTAGCACTAGTGGACCCCAATCTATCTTGGCACACAGACCCTCTGCTCATCACTCTTGTTACAACTAACACATGGTTTTCTTATCCTCTCTACATACAATTTACAATCTTTATAATATTGGATCAAACACTCTTCATATCAACTGCCATCAGGAAAATACAGAATATTTTCAACAGATGGGGAGAAACAATGACATGGAGAAAATACAGAAACACAGTGCAAATGTTTATCAAGGAAGCAAAGACAAGATACTACAAAACTGAAATCCAGGACCTAAAGAAGAAAATCCCTAAGGAATGGTGGGACTTCATTAACAATGGACTGGGACCAAAGAAAACATCAGGAGGGAGAATACAGGTTGAGGGAATTTAAGATGACGAGGTGGCTGATGTTTTGAATGGCTTCTTTGCTGAGGCATGGACAAGCACCACACCTCTTGCCATCTTCCCCCTGCCCATGTCTACAAGGCAGGTTGAGCTGTGCAGCATTGGCCAGTTAAAGCAATCTCTGACCAGACTCAGCCCACGTAAAGCATGTGGGCCTGATGGCATTCCAGCCTGGCTACTAAAAGAGCATGCAGAAGATCTAGCCCCTGTCATCAAACACATTGTTAAAACTGTCCCCTGCCAGTAGGAGGTGTTATCTGAGTGCACGAGTCAGTATGACTACCTCCCAAAGTCCAGCACTACTACCGCCCTTGTGAAAACCACACACTTCTGCTGACAGCTACAGACTGCTGACAGCTACAGTCCCTTGGTCAGAGGACCATCCACAACCTGCACCACTAATCCTAGGAGGACAGGAAGTACCAGTGGTAACAACAACCAAGTATCTTGGTTTTCATCTAGACTCTAACCTCAGTGGTGACAAGTGGAGCAGCCAGTGAGAAAGGCCTCGATACGCCTTTTTGACATTTCTTGCCAGTAATGTCCTACTGAAGATCTGGTCACAGTCTATACTACACTGGCCAGGCCTTGTCTGGAATACGGTGGAGTGCTGTTAGTTGGATGCAGTAAAAAGCAGCAGGCCCAACTAGACAGGGTGCAGAGGAGGGCCTTGAGGATCATTTCCAGAGGTGGAGCAGTCCAACCACAGCTCCCGTCACTGCAGAGCAGGCGAGAACAGGCTGCAGTGCACCTGGTGAAGGACATGCACACTCTTGAACATCCACTGAATGACCTGCTCCCTCCAAGAAGAGGTAACTGCACCACCAGGCTCTTGAGAAACAGCCACAAACTGTCCTGTATAACTGCCTGTACAAACCGCCTGCGAAACGCCACTCCACCCACTGCTATCAGACTGCATAATAACTCCAGCTCTTAAATGGTTTTCCCAAAAACTCTTTTTTTTATCACATTTTAATATTTCAATTTCCATCATGAAAAATGTCCTGTAATGTTTCAAGTGTTCTGTATTCTACTTATGTCACGTATTGTGTTATGTATTTAACAGGTAGCCTAGCGGTTAAGAGTGTTGGGCCAGTAAATGAAAGGTCACTGGTTTGAATCCTGAGCCAACTAGGTCCAAAATCTGTCATTGGGCCCTTGAGCAAGGCAATTAACCCCAATTGGTCCCATAAGTCGCTCTGGATAAGAGCATCTGCTAAATTACAAATATGTAATGAAAAATCATGTTTGTATATGAATTTGTGCTGGGCAACCTCTTCTTCTCTTGTGCATAAATATAACAAAGTGTTTAAAGTGAAATAGTTAGTGTCTATACAGTGCATTCTGAAAGTATTCAGACTCCTTGACTTTTTCAACAAGAAAATATGTTGCAGCGTTATTGTAAAATTAATTCAAAATGTGTATATAATCCCTCATCAATCTACACACAATACCACATAATGACAAAGCGAAAACAGGTTTAGACATTTTTGCAAATTTATTAGAAATTAAAAACAGATACCTTATTTACATAAGTATTCCAGACCCTTTGCTATGAATCTCGAAATTTAGCTCAGGTGCATCCTGTTTCCATTGATCTTCCTTATGATTTTTTCTACAACTTGATTGGAGTCCACCTGAGATCAATTAAATTGATTGGACATGGTTTGGAAAGGTACACACCTTTCTATATAACATCCGACAGTTGACATTGCATGTCAGAGCAAAAACCAAGCCATGAGGTCAAAGGAATTGTCCGTAGAGCTCCGAGACAGGATTGTGTCGAGGCACAGATCTGGGGAAGGGTACCAAAAAATGTCTGCAGCATTGAAGGTCCCCAAGAACACAGTGGTCATTCTTAAATGGAAGTTTGGAACCACCTAGATTCTTCCTAGAGCTGTCCGCCCGGCCAAACTGAGCAATCGGAGGAGAAGGGCCTTGGTCAGGGAGGTGACCAAGAACCCGATGATCACTTTGACAGAGCTCCAGAGTTCAGCCCGCTTGGAGTTTGCCAAGAGGCACCTAAAGAACTCTGACCATGAGAAACAACATTCTCTTTTCTGATGTTACCAAGATTGAACTCTTTGACCTGAATGCCAAGCGTCACGTCTGGAGGAAACCTGGCACCATGCCTACGGTGAAGCATGGATGTTTTTCAGAGGCAGGGACTGGGAGACTAGTCCAGATCAAGGGAATAATGAACGGAGCAAAGTACAGAGAGATCCTTGATGAAAACCTGCTCCAAAGCGCTCAGCACTTCAGACTGGGGCGAAGGTTCACCTGGCCCAGCCAGAGCCCAGACTTGAACCCGATTGAACATCTCTGGAGAGACCAGAAAATAGCTGTTCTGCAACGCTCCCCATCCAACCTGACTGAGCTTGAGAGGATCTGCAGAGAATAATGGATGAAACTCCCCAAATACAGGTGTGCCAAGCTTGGAGTGTCATACCCAAGAAGACTCGATGTTGTAATCGCTGCCAAAGGTGCTTCAAGAAAGTACTGAGTAAAGGGTCTGAATACTTATGTAAATTTGATATTTCCCTTTTTTTATTAAGAAATTAGGAAAAACTTATAAAAACCTGTCTTTTGATTTGACATTATGGGGTATTGTGTGTAGATTGATGAGGGGAAAAACTATTTAATCAATTTTAGAATATGGCTGTAACATAATCAAATTTGGGAAAAGTCAAGGGGTCTGAATACTTTCAGAATGCACTGTATATATCCAAGCTACCATTGACTAGGTATTGGCACCCCATGTATATAGCCAAGCTACCATTGACTAGGTATTGGCACCCCATGTATATAGCCAAGCTATCATTGACTAGGTATTGGCACCCCATGTATATAGCCAAGCTACCATTGCTCATCGTGTATTAATTCCTTGTGCTACAATCTTTTTTCCTATTATTATAATTGTTGTATTGTGTTCTCTATTGTTGGTCAACATTTCACTGTTAGTCTACACCTGTTGTTTACCAAACATGTGACAAAATGAAATGTCTACGTATTTAGTTAATTGTCTTCTAAAACTATACTGAAAAAATATATAAACTTGACATGTAAAGTGTTGGTCCCATGTTTCATGAGCTGAAATAAAAGATCCCAGAAATTTTCCGAACGCACAAAAAGCTTATTGTTCTCAAATTTAGTGCACAAATTTGATTCCATCTCTATTAGTGAGCATTTCTCCTTTGCCAAGATAAGCAATCCACCTGCGAGTTGTGGCATATCAAGAAGCTGATTAAACAGCATGATCATTACACAGGTGCACTTTGTGCTGGGTACAATAAAAGGCCACTCTGAAATGTGCAGTTTTGTTACACAACACAATGGCACAGATGTCTACATTTTGATCTTCCATATTAGATCTGACAGTATGAATGGTTCTCATGGGCTGAGTGCCTGGAGTGACTACAGTCATACCAAGTTTTCTTTGACCCTGTGATCTCACCAGGACAGAACCACGTGTTCTATCACACTCCAGCCCAGAAGGTGGCAGTGATGTACCTTTAACGTTGGTCTGAACACCACCAATAAACACCATAGAAGAAGAATGCATGCTTAGCAACAACCAAGGGGCCATGCAGCTTTCCACTGTCCCAAAGACTGTCTATTATATGGAACAGATTGGCATGTGACCACTCTAACAATGTAGACACGTCCTCAAAGATTGGACATGAATCTGTGTTGGTCAAACTCTTCTCTATCATTAAATACAACAAAACTATGTTTTAAGTGAAATATTTAGTGTTTGTCTAAAGCTGGGTAAAATACCTGAAATGAGCATCACAAAGATACATTTGACCTATGCACTAACAAGCTTTTTCAATATACGCAGCTTTGTCACCAGCTGCAGTACTGTAGCTTTATTAATCTACTGTACTTCAACATGTACTCACATTGGATGGGTTGATTAGGATTCAAACCATGTCTTAAACTGCTACCTAGCAAGTTACAAACCACAACACATGTACAGTTGCTGTAGAACTGTTTCATGGGGTGTGAAAATATATGTAATCAAAACTACTGGATATCTTTAGTAGGAAAGTTGTTCTACAATTTTCTTACACTTTGAAAATGTGCAATAGTTTTTGTAGGTCAGCAGGATAAAAACTATATTGAATCTCTATTAAGATTTAAGCTAGCAAAATGTAAAGGGATGTGTAGACTTTCACTGTGACTGTATACGTTCCATTGACTTGCAATGGATTTGTGCCACAAATGCTAAAAAGTAATATATGCCCAGGACTATATTGAGGGACAGACTGTTGAAATGCCCAGTTGATTATGTAAACAGTCTTGTAGAACTCTGGCATTGATGGTCCATCTGAGGGTGAGTCATTGATATGAATGCTCAGAGTAAAAGAGCTGTGAACTCACCTGTGATGGCCCACGTCTACCACAACCTTTCCTATTGTGTTTGTAAGCACCACAGCATTTTAGTCAGCCATTGATCAAAATGTGTTCATATATACAGTACAATGGGAGGGCGTGTGGAAGGAATAGGGGAGAACCAGGAGTTTGATCTCTGACTTCTATTTAGGACTGGGATCCCTCTGTGGGCCGGGCTTTTCAGAATATCTCTTGATTCTCTTTTAAACATGCTAGAAACCTAAAGGACAGCCTAGTAAGAGCAGATGAATATGTTCCCCCTCAGCATTTCCTATCCACCCTCCCCTCAAATCATTGTGAGAACTGTAATGTGATGACCAAGGGGGATTTCTTTCTTCACCCTCATACTGGAAATAAAATGTATGTCCTGGGTAGAATTTCCTGTAAAACAAAATGTGTGGTATATTTCCTGATGTGCCCATGTGGCTATTATTATGTTGGAAAGTCTAAGAGAAAATTGAAAGTTGAAAGAGCAAAATCAGAACTGGTGATGAGAAATCCCCTGTAGCCAGAAGCTTTAATGTGGTTGGTTATGATGTGTGCCAACTTGAGGTTCAAGGGCTTAGAAGTTGTACAGCCACTTAAGAGAGGAGGTGATAGAGAATAATTGTTGTTACAGAGAGAGACATATTATATCCATGACTTACAAACAGAGAAAAACATATTATATCCATGACTTACAAACAGAGAGAGACATATTATATCCATGACTTACAAACAGAGAGAGACATATTATATCCATGATTTACAAACAGAGAGAGACATATTATATCCATGACTTACAAACAGAGAGAGACATATTATATCCATGACTTACAAACAGAGAGAGACATATTATATCCATGACTTACAAACAGAGAGAGACATATTATATCCATGACTTACACACAGAGAGAGGCATATTATATCCATGACTTACAAACAGAGAGAGACATACAGTGAGCTCCATAATTCATTGGACAGTGACCATTGTTTTGTTATTTTGGTTCTGTACTCTAGCACTTTGAGTTTGAAAGGATACAATGACAATGAGCGTGAAGTGCAGACTGTCAGCTTTAATTTGAGGGTATTTTCATACATATCGGATGAACCGTTTACGAATTATAGAAGCTTTTGTACATGGTCCCCCCCATTTTCGGGCATCAAAAATCATTGGACAGTTTAACATAATGTAGAATAAAGTAATCATTGTTAATATTTGGTCGCATATCCTTTGCATGCAATGACTGCTTGAAGTCTGCGATGCATCGCCATCACCAGACGCTGGGTATCTTCCCTGGTGATGCTCTGCCAGGCCTGTACTGCAGCCATCTTCAGTTCCTGCTTGTTTCGGGGACTTATTGCCTTAAGTCTCCTCTTCAGCATGTAAAATGCATGTTCAATTGGATTCAGATCTGGTGATTGACTCGGCCAGTCAAGGTTTTTCCACTTTTTGGCCATCAAAAACCCCTTTGTTGCTCTAGCAGTATGTTTAGGGTCATTGTCTTGTTGCGTGATTAAGTGCCGTCCAATGAGTTTGGAGGCATTTGGTTTTATCTGAGCAGATAAAATATTTCTGTAGACTTCAGAATTCATTGTTCTACTTCTGTCTGCAGTCACATCATCGATGAAGACAAGTGAGCCTGTTCCACTGGCAGCCATACAGGCCCAAGCCATAACACCCCCTCCACCATGTTTCATGGATGAGGTGGTATGCTTTGGATCATGGGCATTTCTTTTTTTTCTCCACACTTTTGTCTTTCCATCACTCTGGTACATGTTAATCTTTGTCTCATCTGTCCACAATATTTTTTTCCAGAACTCTTGGGGTTCTTTTAGGTGCTTTTTAGCAAACTGTAATCTTGCCTTTCTGTTCTTCAGGCTTATCAGTGGTTTGCATCTTGTAGTGTACCCTCTGTAGTCCTGCTGGTGTCGTCTTCTGCGTATGGTAGACTTTGACACATCTACACCTGCATCCAGGAGAGTGTTTTTGATCTGTTGGGCTGTTATCAGGGGTTTTTTCTTCACCATAGAGAGTATTCTCCGGTCATCCACTACAGTGGTCTTCCTCTGTCTACCGGGTCTTTTGACATAATTGAGTTCACCGGTTGTTTTTTTCTTGTTAATGATGAACAAAACTGTTGACTTGGGCATGGCCAGGGTTTTTGCAATGTTCCTGAATGATTGATTTTCATTTCTGAGCCTTTTGACGGCCAACTTCATTTGCATCGACACTGCTGTCTTCCTCATGTTGTCACACCCCAATAACAACCTCCAAAGGCAATAGCAACGTCTAGAATCATTACTATTCATCAACAGCTCTCCTGCATTCACTAACGACACAAATGAATACACCTGCCTAACGACACACATCTGTGAAGCCAATTTAACAAATACTTGTAGTACCTTAAAATGGGGGGACCATGTACAAAAGGTGCTGTCATTTCTAAACGGTTCATCCGATATGTATGAAAATACCCTCAAATTAAAGCTGACAGTCTGCACTTCACGCTCATTGTCATTGTATCATTTCAAACTCAAAGTGCTAGAGTACAGAACCAAAATAACAAAACAATGGTCACTGTCCAATGAATTATGGAGCTCACTGTATTATATCCATGACTTACAAACAGAGAGAGACATATTATATCCATGACTTACAAACAGAGAGAGGCATATTATATCCATGACTTACAAACAGAGAGAGACATATTATATCCATGACTTACAAACAGAGAGAGACATATTATATCCATGACTTACAAACAGAGAGAGACATATTATATCCATGACTTACAAACAGAGAGAGGCATATTATATCCATGACTTACAAACAGAGAGAGACATATTATATCCATGACTTACAAACACAGAGAGGCATATTATATCCATGACTTACAAACAGAGAGAGACATATTATATCCATGACTTACAAACAGAGAGAGACATTTTGTCCATGACTTAAAAACAGAGACCAACTGGCAGGTGTCTTCACTAACATTTTGAACCTCTCCCTGACCGAGTCTGTAATACCTACATGTTTCAAGCAGACCACCATAGTCCCTGTGCCCAAGAAAGCGAAGATAACCTGCCTAAATGGCAACTGCCCCGTAGCACTCACGTCGGTAGCCATGAAGCGCTTCGAAAGGCTGGTCATGATTCACATCAACACCATCATCCCGGAAACCCTAGACCCACTCCAATTCGTATACCACCCAACATATCTACAGATATTGCAATCTCAATCGCACTCCACACTGCCCTTTCCCACCTGGACAAAAGGAACACCTATGTGAGAATGTTGTTCATTGACAGCTCAGTGTTCAACACCATAGTGCCCACAAAGCTCATCACTAAGCTAAGGACCCTGGGACTAAACACCTTCCTCTGCTACTGGATCATTGACTTCCTGATGGGCCGTCCCCAGGTGGTAAGGGTAGGCAACAACACATCTGCCACGCTGATACTCAACACGGGGGCCACTCAGGGGTGTGTGCTTAGTCCCCTCCTTTACTCCCTGTTCACCCATAACTGCGTGGCCAAGCACGATTCCAACACCATCATTAAGTTTGCTGACAACACAACGATGGTAGGCCTGATCACCGACAACGTTGAGACAGCCTATAGGGAGGAGGTCAGAGACGAGGCAGTGTGGCGCCAGGACAACAACCTCGCCCTCAATGTGAGCAAGACAAATGAGATGATCGTGGACTACAGGAAAAGGAGGGCCGAACACACCCCCATTAACATTGACAGGGCTGTAGTGGAGCGAGTCGCGAGTTTCAAGTTACTTGGTGTCCACATCTCCAACAAACTATCATGGTCCAAACACACCAAGACAGTCGTGAAGAGGGCCCGACAACGCCTTTTCCCCCTCAGGAGAACTAAAAGATTTGGCATGGGTCCCCAGATCATAAAAAAGTTATACAGCTGCACCATCGAGAGCATCCTGACCAGTTGCATCACCGCCTGGTATTTCAACTGCTCGGCATCCGACTGTAAGGCGCTACAGAGAGTAGTGTGTACGGCCCAGTACATCACTGGGGCCAAGCTTCCTGCCATCCAGGACCTATATACTAGGCAGTGTCAGAGGAAGGCCCAAAAAATTGTCAAAGACGCCAGTCACCCAAGTCATAGACTGTTCTCTGTGCTACCACACGGCACGCGGTACCGGAGCGCCAAGTCTAGATCCAAAAGGCTCTTTAACAGCTTCTACCCCTGTCACAAGAATTTTGTTATCTCAATGGTTGAAGTCAACTACTTCTCACGCTTTGAATAATTCCCAGAGGTTGTAAGGCTCTAGTTAATAATGAATTAAACAAAGTCCCATTTCTGCATTAGATCAGTATTTTATTCATGAGTGCTCTGAAAATCATACAATGCACAATGTTTTTTATACCTTTACTACGCCCCTAAGTGGGCCAATGAGAAAGCTCCTAGCCCATATTTAGACAACTATCATATGTCTCTGTTAGCTTGCACAGCAACCTATTGTTTCTTCCTGGATCTATTTCACACTCCAGCTGTGTTCGTGTGGTTGCTTTTCTGGTTCCTCCAGTGTCAGGTCACACATACACAGACTTCCTTTACTGGTTTCACAAGACACAAATACTCTGTTGCTGGGCAAATATGCATCTTATACAAGCACATATGATTAACTCCCTAAACTCTCTCACTGTCCTCACCTTAGGTGGGTACATGTTTTTCAGTGTCTAGTTTCACATCCTGTTTTCTGTTATTGGTTTCACAGTGGCACTCTGCTTGCATAGATATAAACATGAGTCAATGCCCTAGTTGTACTTCTAACTAAGCTAAACACTATCAGATTATTGTCTTATGATTCTAACACATTTCACACAGTTTCGGTGTGGAATACTTTAGTCATTACCTTAAACATACAAATGCTTCTATCAGACTTGGGTGACTGGAGTCTTTGACAATTTTTTGGGCCTTCCTCTGACACCGCCTAGTAGATAGGTCCTGGATGGCAGGAATCTCGGCCCCAGTGATGTACTGGGCCGTACGCACTACTCTCTGTAGCGCCTTACGGTCGGATGCCAAGCAGTAGCAATACCAGGCGGTGATGCAACCGGTCAGGATGCTCTCGATGGTGCAGCTGTTTAACATTTTGATGATCTGGGACCCATGCCAAATCTTTTCAGTCTCCTGAGGGGGAAAGTGCATTGTCGGGCCCTCTTCACGACTGTCTTGGTGTGTTTGGACCATGATAGTTTGTTGGTGATGTGGACACCAAGGAACTTATAATAATAATAATATGCCATTTAGCAGACGCTTTTATCCAAAGTGACTTACAGTCATGCGTGCATACATTTTTTGTGTATGGGTGGTCCTGGGGATCGAACCCACTACCTTGGCGTTACAAGCGCCGTGCTCTACCAGTTGAGCTACAGAGGACCACCCAACTTAAAACTCTCGTGTTCGGCCCTCCTTTTCCTGTAGTCCACAATCATGTCATTTGTCTTGCTCACATAATAAAATGTAATTGTTCAATAATGTGTAATGTTTAATTGTTAAATAATTCAATGTGTTGTGTTTAAAAAATGTTTTATCTGATCATATAAATGTGTTGTGTTTTTAAATTACAATTACAAATAAAAATGTGATAATAAACAAACAAATCTAAACGAACAAATGTCAAATCATATTTGTTGCTGAGATGGCCAGTCAATTTGAGTAACGTTATTGTGTATTCTACGTAATGACACAGTTTTACATTATAACATACAACGTCATTTAGCAACTTTTAGCAACAAATCGACCTGCCCCTAACAACTTCCCCTGGAAATTAGTTGGCAACCCTGCAGGGGAGTTGCTCTTTCAACTTTCACATTTCTCTTTCCAACATAATAATAGCCACATGGGCACATCAGGAAATATACCACACATTTTGTTTTACAGGAAATTCTACCCAGGACATACATTGAGAAACTTTTGTTATTGACCAAATACTTATTTTCCACCATAATTTGCAAATAAATTCATTTAAAATCCTACAATGTGATTTTCTGGATATTTTTTTCTCATTTTGTCTGTCATAGTTGACGTGTACCTATGATGAAAATTACAGGCCTCTCTCATCATTTTAAGTGGGAGAACTTGCACAATTGGTGGCTGACTAAATACTTTTTTTCCCCTACTGTATCTGCTGACAGCCAAACAATTTGGAATTTATGTTGACAATACAAGAGAAGGAACATGTTTTAACATATAGGCTAGCATAATATACCTTTAATGTAACCAGCAGGCATCTCAGAAGCCACAGGCTCATCAAGCAGGGATGGCAGCTCTTGGTCTAAAATATAAGAAAAAATCATGCTGTTATTTAAACTTTCTACATTTACAATTTTGAGATCAATATCTTGATGGCTAAAGAAACCTGATTCTGATGCTCTGTCTTGGCCAGCTTCTTCCTGGCTGCCACTTGGACTAACTGAGAAAACAGAAGGAAAAACATGAAGACATACTTTGCTTTTGAAACTGGCACAGAACCAAACGTGAAGGGATGTCAGCTCAGTGGGACGGTTAATGAATCCCAACAAAAATAAATGCTAAGCATATTTTATTTTATTTTATTATGCTTTTAGTTTGATGGCAAATACATAGATATTTACAAACATGGCATCACACTTGTGTTTTACCCCAGAAGAATAGGGTGATTTCACTACTGTTGTAAATACAAGTTTCACCCATACACAGCACCAGAAGTATTTGGAAAGTTCTAACAGTATGCACAAAGTAGTAATAAGACTTTAAATAACCTCATATGCAAAAATATGATGGTAATTGTATTCTATTGAGTGGCTTTGAAAGGTTTGTAAAGCTATAATACTTCATACAATTCAATTGTTTACCCTAAAACTAATTGTTTACCCTAAAACTACAACCAGACACTTACTGTCACTCTGGCTTGAGGTGGCACATGGCCTCAAGCCCTCTGCGTCTGCAACTTCAGAGAATATCACAGATGTCAAACCGTTACCACATTTATAGTACACACTTAACATATTTTCCTGTTCATCCCATACAGTTGGTAGGAACAGAACTTTGAGAAAGTAGGCTTGTTCATCAGACTTCAAACATGATGTACCTTGTTGTAGGGTCTTTCCAAAGACACTGGCTCTGCCGGAGTGCCAAGTCTAGGTCTAAAAAGACTTCAACAGCTTCTACCCCCAAGCCATAAGACTCCTGAACAGCTAATCATGGCTACCCGGACTATTTGCACTGCCCCCCACCCCATCCTTTTACGCTGCTGCTACTCTGTTAAGTATTTATGCATAGTCACTTTATCTCTACCCACATGTACATATTACTTCAACTACCTCAACTAGCCGGTGCCCCCGCACATTGACTCTGCACCGGTACCCCCCTGTATATATAGCCTCCCTACTGTTATTTTATTTTACTTCTGCTCTTTTTTTCTCAACTCTTTTTTTGTTGTTGTTTTATTTGTACTTTTTTGTTAAAAATAAATGCACTGTTGGTTAAGGGCTGTAAGTAAGCATTTCACTGTAATGTCTGCACCTGTTGTATTCGGCGCATCTGGCCAATAAAATTTGATTTTATTTGATTTAGATGTTTCACTAACTCCACCTTCACTTTAAATCTGACAAACTCCACATTAGACTTGGCTTTAACAAAAACATTGGTGGTTTCTATGAGAGTTCTAGCAGTGGAAGGCAAATCTGGGTGACCATTAGACTGCAGCATCTTCAGAAGTGCATCAACAGCATTGTGTTTCACTTGGAAATCACTTATCCAGGTTGCCAGGTCCTCTTTGAAGGTAGAATTGTTTTCAACATCATCATTGTCAGAGTCAGTTGTCTCCTGAATTGCACAACCAGCATTGGCTTCAGTCTCTGAATCTATGTCACTGTGTGATGGCAGTCTTGGAGGAGTACCACCTACTGCCTGGAGTTCACCATCTGACTCTTCCTCAGCATGTGTTGGCAGTCTTGGAGGAGTACCACCTACTGTCTGGAGTTCACCATCTGACTCTTCCTCAGCGTGTGATGGCAGTCTTGGAGGAGTACCTTCCACTGCCTGGAGTTCACCATCTGACTCTTCCTCAGCATGTGTTGGCAGTCTTGGAGGAGTACCACCTACTGCCTGGAGTTCACCATCTGACTCTTCCTCAGCGAGTGTTGGCAGTCTTGGAGGAGTACCACCTACTGCCTGGAGCTCACCATCTGACTCTTCCTCAGCGTGTGTTGGCAGTCTTGGAGGAGTACCTTCCACTGCCTCAACTTCACTGTCTGACTCAATTTTGCTGTCAGATTCAGTAGAACTGGTATCTTCACTCTTGGTGTCAGACTGGCTGATGAGACTAGATCCACTTTCATTGTCATTGACTTCCTTCTCTACCCTTTTTTTCTTAAGGTTGGTTTTCTCCCTTGACAATTTAGTCCAGATTCTATTGTATTCTTTCTTTCTTGAAGTTGTCAGGTTTTGGCCATGACTGTTCGGGTTTTGGTCACTAGATGTCCCCATTGCACCTTTTTTGTACCTTTAGTTTTTTCTTGATCTAATTATTGTTTGCACCTGTAGGTCATTCCCTTGTTAGTATTTAAACCCTGTGTGTTCCTCAGTTCCTTGCTCAGTGTTTGTAAGTTAGCACCCAGCCCCAGCCCAAGCCTTGTGTTATATGGATATTTCTCTGGTGGGATTTTTACCACTTTTTGGAGTTTCTTTGTTTTTTGGAGGTTTTCCTCTTTGTGCCTCTTGGCTTTATTTTTGGACATTCTGGATTTAGTTTCTTTGCCTGAGGATTTTTGTTCTTTATTAAACCACCATCTCTAGTACTGCTGTGTCTGCCTCATCTTCTGGGTTCTGACAATTATTAGTGACTGTTTCTCGCACCGGGTCCTGACAGAAACACTGAGCCATTATTATGAACCCAGAGGCAGCCAGTACCCAGGATTTTTTTTCCATGCTGTCCCACCATGAGGGGACTGTCCAACGCCACGAAGCTGCTCTGGTTCAGCAAGAGGCCTTAATGGCTAGACATTCTCAACTTCTGTCAGAGATGCTGACTTCCATAAAGCAGATTTCGGATCGACTTTCCCCGGCAACCGCTTCTGCTCCAGTTCATCCGATTCAAGGGCTCCTGGCAGTTAATCCCCTGGCGGAACCTCGTCTGCCGCCTCCTCAACGGTTCTCAGGGGACCCAAGTGTTTGTAAGGGGTTTTTCACCCAATGTTCTCTCTCCTTTGAGCTGCAACCATCGTCGTTTCCCACCGACCGGTCCAAGATAGCATATATCATCACCCTGCTGTCGGAAAAGGCTCTAGCCTGGGCTACTGCTGTGTGGGATGCCCAAAGTCCCTGCTGTGCCAGCTACTCTACCTTTGCTGAAGAATTCAAGCGAGTGTTTCAAGGTCCTACCAACGGCCCTGACTCAGCCAAACAGCTCCTGACTCTCCGCCAAGGTCGGCGCAGCGTGACGGACTATGCCATCCAGTTCCGCACTGTGGCAGCAGCAAGTGGCTGGAACGACGAGGCGCTCACAGTGTGTTTTTTGAAGGGTCTTTCTGACACCATCCAAGATGAACTGGCCACTCGGGAACCACCGGACAACCTCGAGTCCCTTATCAAGTTGGCTTCACGCATAGACCAGCGTCTGAGAGAGAGAGAACAAAACCATGGACCGCTCACCCTAGTTCCTATCGGTTCCAACTCCGAGTCTCCACCTTTATCCTCGCTGGCTCCACCAGAACCCATGCAGGTTGGACGCATCTCCCAGGCTGAGAGAGACCGCCGAATGAGGGAGCGATGCTGTCTATATTGCGGCAAACCGGGCCATTTCCGCTCCACGTGTCCCGGGCTCCAGGGAAACGCACTCTCCCGTGCAGGCCTGGGAGGACTGTAACGGGAAACATAACCTCCTCCCATCTATCCAACTCCCGCCTGCTCATTCCTGTTACCCTTTCCTGGGACGACCACGAGGTTCCTCTTCAAGCCTTGGTAGACTCTGGAGCCGCAGGTAACTTCATGGATGGGATCTGGGCGAAGGAGAATGGCGTTCCTTCTGAACCTCTAAGTGACCCCATAAGGGTTGCTACGTTGGATGGAAGTCCTTTGGGATCTGGACTTGTCACTCGTGCCACTACCCCCTTACGACTTTCAGTTTCCCAACACAAGGAAGTGATGAACTTTCATCTGATCGCCTGTTCCGAGTTTCCTCTCGTCCTTGGCTATCCCTGGCTTCACAGCCATAACCCTCACATCGACTGGTCTGTGGGCACTATCAAGCAGTGGGGTCCCACGTGCCAAGCCACTTGTATCTTCCAGAGTTCCCAGAGTTCTCCTTCCGAGTCTCTAGAATCCATCGACTTGTCCCGAGTTCCCGAGTGTTACCATGACCTCAAACTGATATTTAGCAAACAGAGGGCCACCAAACTACCACCCCATAGACCTTACGATTGCACCATCGACCTGTTGCCGGGGACCTGCCCTCCCAGGGGTCGGATCTTTTCCCTTTCTCCTCCCGAACGAGCTGCTATGGATACCTACATCAAGGACGCTCTGACAGCAGGCCTCATGCGTCCATCTACCTCGCCGGCAGGAGCAGGGTTTTTCTTTGTGGCCAAGAAAGACGGCGGATTACGACCTTGCATCGACTACCGGGGACTCAATGCCATAACCGTCCGTAACCGCTACCCGCTACCTCTTATGGCCACAGCCTTTGAGCTGCTCCAGGAAGCAGTTGTCTTCACTAAGCTTGACCTGCGGAACGCATACCATCTTGTGCGGATCAAACCCGGGGACGAGTGGAAGACCGCTTTCAACACGCCTACTGGTCACTACGAATACTCGGTGATGCCCTTCGGCCTGACCAACGCTCCGGCTGTGTTCCAAGCGCTCATAAACGATGTGCTTAGGGATATGCTTAACATCTTCGTGTTTGTGTACTTGGATGACATCCTCATCTTTTCGAGCTCCCTTCAAGAACACACTAAGCATGTCAGACAAGTGCTCAAACGCCTCCTAGACAGCCATTTGTACGTTAAGCCGGAGAAGTGTGAATTCCATTCCTCTCGAGTACAATTCCTGGGATTTATAGTGGAACCCGGACGAGTCCAGATGGACCCCAAGAAGGTAGAGGCGGTAGCGGATTGGCCCACCCCCAAGTCCGTTAAGGAGGTTCAACGTTTCCTGGGCTTCACCAACTTTTACCGCAAGTTCATCAAGAACTTCAGCTCGGTGGCAGCCCCTCTCTCGGCGGTAACCAAGGGTGGCAACACAAGGTTTCTGTGGGGAAGAGAAGCTGAGACGGCCTTCCAAGGACTCAAGCAGCGCATCCTCTCTGCTCCCATCCTGACACTACCAACGGCGGAGGAACCTTTTGTGGTGGAGGTAGACGCATCAGAGGTTGGGGTTGGAGCTGTCCTGTCTCAGAGGGGTGAAGACAAGAAGCTTCATCCTTGCGCCTTCTTCTCTCACCGGCTTACCCCGGCCGAGAGGAATTACGATGTGGGGGACCGTGAACTCCTAGCGGTTAAGATGGCATTGAAGGAATGGAGACACTGGCTCGAGGGGGCTTCTCAACCGTTTCAAGTGCTTACGGACCACAAGAATCTGGAGTATATCCAGCAGGCGAAGCGGTTGAACGCCAGACAAGCTCGATGGTCTCTGTTCTTCAGCCGATTTCAGTTTATCCTCACCTATAGACCCGGGTCGAAGAATCTCAAACCGGACGCCTTGTCACGAATCTACTCTCCTGCCATTCGAGAAAATACTGACATGACTGTCCTTCCGGCCGCTAAGATCGTGGCTCCGATCTCGTGGCAAGTGGAGGATACCGTGAAACAAGCTCAAGCCATCGAACCGGGCCCTGGTGGAGGTCCTGCTAATCGGTTGTTTGTTCCCAAGGCAGCAAGGTCCCAAGTCCTTCGGTGGGGGCACTCCTCTCGCCTCACCTGTCACCCGGGCATAGGCCGCACCTTGGAGTTCATCCAGCGTAAGTTCTGGTGGCCCACCATGAAGGAGGACGTTGCCACTTTCATCAAGGCCTGTTCCGTGTGCTGCCAGGGCAAATCTTCTCACCTTCGCCCTCAAGGACTCCTTCACCCTCTATCTATTCCCCACCGACCCTGGTCCCATATCTCATTGGACTTTATTACTGGCCTTCCTCCGTCCCATGGTAATACTACGATCCTAGTCATCATCGACAGGTTTTCTAAGGCGGCCAGGTTTGTTCCTTTGACCAAATTACCTTCTGCCAAGGAAACAGCTGAGTTGGTGATTAACCATGTGTTCCGAGTCTTTGGGATCCCGCAAGATATGGTTTCCGACAGAGGTCCCCAGTTCGCCTCAAGGTTTTGGAAGGCCTTCTGCCAACTCATAGGGGCCACGGCCAGTTTATCTTCCGGGTACCATCCGGAGTCCAATGGCCAAACTGAGAGGATGAATCAGGAGCTGGAAACCACCCTCAGATGCATGGTTTCCAACAACCCGTCCACTTGGTCATCCTTCATTGTTTGGGCCGAGTACGCGCACAACACCTTGTGCTCCTCCTCCACTGGTATGTCCCCGCATGAGTGTCAGTTTGGCTATGCACCTCTATTGTTCCCGGACCAGGAGGCAGAAGTCAGAGTGCCTTCAGCCTCGAGGTTCATCAGACGCTGTCGGCTTACGTGGAAGAAGGCACGTCTTAATCTTCTGCGTTCCTCTCAGCAGTACCAACGACAAGCCAACAGAGGTCGCCGTCCCGGTCCTACCCTGTACCCCGGCCAGAGAGTATGGCTCTCAACTAAGAACCTACCGCTACGGGTGGAGTCTCGCAAGCTGTCCCAGAGGTTCATCGGTCCCTTTAAGATTGCCAGGAGAGTCAATCCCGTTACTTTTCGCCTGCACTTACCCAGATCCCTTAAGATCAATCCAACATTTCACATTTCTTTATTAAAACCTGTTGTTTTTTCTCCCCTTATTCCGGCAGGCAGACCTCCCCCTCCGCCCCGTGTCATCGGTGGCCAGTCGGCTTATACCGTCCACCGGATACTGGATTCCCGCCGGGTGCAGCGGTCCTGGCAGTATCTGGTGGACTGGGAAGGCTACGGTCCCGAGGAGCGCTCCTGGGTTCCTGCCAAGGACATACTGGACCCTGACCTCATTCGTCAGTTCAGGGCCCTCCACCCTGAGAAGGCTGGTAGGAACGTCAGGAGCCGTTCCTAGGAGGGGGATTCTGTCAGGTTTTGGCCATGACTGTTCGGGTTTTGGTCACTAGATGTCCCCATTGCACCTTTTTTGTACCTTTAGTTTTTTCTTGATCTAATTATTGTTTGCACAATATATCTCCAAAATAACATGATATTCAGAACCTTTCATGGACTACCAAGGGACGTTTTTAAAGGTCCCATGATGTCCGTATAGCGACCAGATATTTATAACCTCTATAATACTTATTAGAAACGTTATGAATGTGCCTGTAATGTCCCAAACGGGCTATGACATTCAGTACCTCTGGAAGACTTAAGGGGAATGTTACAAATGTCTCAGTTACGTTCCTTGTTACCTGGGTTGTTGCGATTTTTGTGGGACTAGAGAACAAAATGCCAGGAAAGTAAAATAAGGTTATTACCTGGATTCCATGCTTATAAAATGACTGCTATTCCTGAAAAGTATAGAACACTTTATTTTCCGGTTCTTTTTCGGGAGAACCGGTTTCAACCCTAGATTACAACACATGTAGAAAACTGCTGGACATTACATTCAGGCAGCTTCAAAATAGTAGTGCAACCGTCAACTTATCTCTCTCTCTAATGCATCCGCACTGTCTGCAGTGAAGTATGTTGATGTAAACAAACTCAGAAATCTCAAATAAATTGATTATTTATTAAATTATCTTGACGAAATGATGTACATTCAATCACGCAGACAAACCCAAAGTCTCTAGTTAGCTATGTGACTTGTAAAATAGTTTTTATCACGTTCTTCACTCACTTGGTTTGACACTAAAATAACACGTCGCTAAAACCTTTGTGGATGAAGGTCATGCTTAGGCTAATAAACTATAAAGGGAAATAAATTGCTACAGTTTACACTTTTTTAGTTATTTAATGAAATGTTGTTTTTTTAGAAAAGGGGCGTTTTTTTAAGTCGCAGGGTAAGTGCCCCGCTTGGGGCAGAAATCTTTCTGATTGAGAGGGGGTCAAATACTTATTTCCCTCATTAAAATGCAAATCAATTTATAACATTTTTGACATGTGTTTTTCTGGATTTTTTTGTTTGTTATTCTGTCTCTCACTGTTCAAATAAACCTACCATTAAAATTATAGACTGATCATGTCTTTGTCAGTGGGCAAACGTACAAAACCAGCAGGGGATCAAATACTTTTCCCCCCTCACTGTATACCTTGTCATTAGCTTGTACCTATAATTGTTGATCAGTCAGGTAGCATGTTAACTAACTACCAATACACTGCTTGAAACTATAATAGTTCAGAATGTGTTAGTTTACTAGTTAATAAGAAAATAAATAAAATGTAATTGTTCAATAATGTGTAATGTGTAATTGTTCAATAATTCAATGTGTTGTGTTTAAAAATAAAAATATCTGATCATATAAATGTGTTGCGTTTCAAATTACTTTCACAAATAAAAATATGTGATAATAAACAAACAAATCTAAACTAACAAATGTCAAATAATATTTGTAGTCAAGATGGCCAGTCAATTTGAATAACGTTATTGTGTATTCTACGTAATGACGCAATTTTATGTTATAACGAAAAATGTATGCACTCACTAACTGTAAGTCGGTCTGGATAAGAGCGTCTGCTAAATGACTAAAATGTCAAATGTAAATGTAATGATGTCATCACGCAATGACATCACAACGTCATTTAGCAACTTTTAGCAACAAATTGACCTGCCTCTAACAACTTCCCCTGAAAATTAGTTGGCAACCCTGCAGGGGAGTTGTTCTTTCAACTTTCAAATTTCTCTTAGACTTTCCAACATAATAATAGCCACATGGGCACATCAGGAAATATACCACACATTTTGTTTTACAGGAAATTCTACCCAGGACATACATTTTATTTCCAGTATGAGGGTGAAGAAAGAAATCCCCCTTGGTCATCACATTACAGTTCTCACAATGATTTGAGGGGAGGGTGGATAGGAAATGCTGAGGGAGAACATATTAATCTGCTCTTACTAGGCTGTCCTTTAGGTTTCTAGCATGTTTAAAAGAGAATCGAGAGATATTCTGAAAAGCCCAGCCCACAGAGGGATCCCCCTGTTCCTTCCACACGCCCTCCCATTGTACTGTATGTATGAACACATTTTGAACAATGGCTGCCTAAAATGCAGTGGTGCTTACAAACACAATAGGAAAGGTTGTGGTAGACGTGGGCCATCACAGGTGAGTTCACAGCACTTTTACTGTGAGCATTCATATCAATGACTCACCCTCAGATGGACCATCAATGCCAGAGTTCTACAAGACTGTTTACATAATCAACTGGGCATTTCAACAGTCTGTCCCTCAATATAGTCCTGGGCATATATTGTTTATCTTACTATTGTTATAACTGCTAACTTTTTAGCATTTGTGGCACAAATCCACTGCAAGTCAATGGTACGTATACAGTCACAGTGAAAGTCTACACACCCCTTTACATTTTGCAAGCTTAAATCTTAATAGAGATTCAATATAGTTTTTATCCTGCCGACCTACAAAAACTATCCCACATTTTCAGTGTAAGAAAATTGTATAACAACTTTCCTTCTAAAGATATCCAGTAGTTTTGATTACATATATTTTCACACCCCATGAAACAGTTCTACAGCAACTTTACATGTGTGTTGTGGATTGTAAGTAGCTAATTAAAGGTTTATACGCTATATCTAATATGGAAGAACTGAATACAACCATAAGAACCATTCATACAGTCAGATCTAATATGGAAGAACTGAATACAACCATAAGAACCATTCATACTGTCAGATCTAATATGGAAGAACTGAATACAACCATAAGAACCATTCATACTGTCAGATCTAATATGGAAGAACTGAATACAACCATAAGAACCATTCATACTGTCAGATCTAATATGGAAGAACTGAATACAACCATGAGAACCATTCATACTGTCAGATCTAATATGGAAGAACTGAATACAACCAGAAGAACCATTCATACTGTCAGATCTAATATGGCACATTTGGGAGCCAGGCCCACCCATCAACCAAGAATAATGATTTTTCCCCACTAAAGGGCTTTATTACAGATCTAAATTTGTTTGTTTTGCCCAATATGTAGCTCTGTATTGTTGCTTTTATCGCACTGCTTTGCTTTATCTTGGCCAGGTCGCAGTTGTAAATGAGAACTTGTTCTCAACTGGTTTACCTGGTTAAATAAAGGTTAAATAAAAATAAAAAAAAGAATAAAAATAAAAATACTCCTCAGTTTCATCAGCTGTCCGGGTGGCTGATCTCAGATGATCCTGCAGGTGAAGAAGCCAGATGTGGAGGTCCTGGGCTTGCACGGTTACACGTGGTCTGCGGCTGTGAAGCCAGTTGGACGTTCTGCCAAATTCTCGGTAGAGAAATGTACATTCAATTCTCTGGCAACAGCTCTGGTGAACATTACTGCAGTCAGCATGCCAATTGCGCACTTCCTCAAAATGTAGACATCTGTGGCATTGTGTTGTGACAAAACTGCACATTTCAGAGTGGCCTTTTATTATACCAAGCACAAGGTGCACCTGTGTAATGATCATGCTTCTTGATATGCCACACCTGTCAGGTGGATTGATTATCTTGGCAAAGGAGAAATGCTCACTAACAGAGATGGAAACAAATTTGTGCACCAAATTTGAGAGAAATACGCTTTTTGTGCATATGGAAAATTTCTGGGATCTTTTATTTCAGCTCATGAAACATGGGACCAACACTTTACACGTCAAGTTTATATATTTTTTCAGTATAGTTTTAGAAGAGTAACTAAACACAAAGTCATTTCATTTTAATTGTCACATGTTTGGTAAACAACAGGTGTAGAATAACAGTGAAATGTTGACCAACAATGGAGAACACAATACAACAATTATAATAATATGAAAAAGATTGTAGCACAAGGAATTAATACACGGTGAGCAATGGTAGCTTGGCTATATACATGGGGTGCCAATACCTAGTCAATGGTAGCTTGGCTATATACATGGGGTGCCAATACCTAGTCAATGATAGCTTGGCTATATATGGGGTGCCAATACCTAGTCAATGATAGCTTGGCTATGTACAGTGCATTCGGAAAGTATTCAGACCTCTTGACTTTTTCCACATTTTATTACGTTACAGCCATATTATAAAATTGATTAAATAGTTATCCCCCTCAACAATCTATACACAATACCCCATAATGTCAAAGCAAAATACAGGTTTTTAGAAGTTCTTCCTATATTAAATGTACATAAGTATTCAGAACCTTTACTCAGTACTTTCTTGAAGCACCTTTGGCAGCGATTACAGCATCAAGTCTTCTTGGGTATGACACAACAAGCTTGGCACACCTGTATTTGGGGAGTTTCTTCCATTCTTCTCTGCAGATCCTCTCAATCTTTGTCAGGTTGGATGGGGAGCGCCGCTGCACAGCTTTTTTCTGGTCTCTCCAGAGATGTTCAATCGGCTTCAAGTCTGGGCTCTGGCTGGGCCAGGTGAACCTTCGCACCAGTCTGAAGTCCTGAGCAGGTTTTCATCAAGGATCTCTCTGTACTTTGCTCCGTTCATTATTCCCTTGATCCTGACTAGTCTCCCCGCCTCTGAAAAACATCCACACAGCATGATACTGCCACAACCATGCTTCTTCGTAAGCATGGTGCCAGGTTTCCTCCAGACGTGACGCTTGGCATTCAGGCCAAAGAGTTCAATATTGGTAACATCAGACCAGAGAATCTTGTTTGTCATGGTCAGAGTCCTTTAGGTGCCTCTTGGCCAACTCCAGGCGGGCTGAACTCTGGAGCTCTGTCAAAGTGATCATCGGGTTCTTGGTCACCTCCCTGACCAAGGCCCTTCTCCCCCGATTGCTCAGTTTGGCCGGGCGGACAGCTCTAGGAAGAGCCTTGGTGGTTCCAAACTTCTTCCATTTAAGAATGATGGAGGCCACTGTGTTCTTTGGGACCTTCAATGCTGCTGACATTTTTTTGTACCCTTCCCCAGATCTGTGCCTCGACACAACCCTGTCTCGGAGCTCTACGGACAATTCCTTTGACCTCATGGCTTGGTTTTTGCTCTGACATGCACTGTCAACTGTGGGATGTTATATAGACAGGTGTGTGCCTTTTCAAACCATGTCCAAAAAGTTGAATTTATCTCAGGTGGACTCCAATCGATTTGTAGAAACATCTCAAGGAAGATCATTGGAAACAGGATGCACCTGAGCAAAATGTCAATGTTTCATAGCAAAGGGTCTGGAACACTTATGTAAATAAGGTATCTGTTTTTTATTTCAAATACATTAGCAAAAATGTCGAAACCCGTTTTCGCTTTGTCATTATGGGGTATTGTGTGTAGATTGATGAGGGATTAAAAAATTTTTGGAAAATCAATTTTACAATAAGGCTGTAACGTATTTTTTTGTTGAAAAGGTCAAGGGGTCTGAAAACTTTTTTGAATGCACTGTATAGATACTAACTATTTCACTTTAAACACTTTGTACATACATTTGTTCTGGGCAACCTCTTCTCTTGTGCATAAATATAACAAACATGATTTTTTATATTCGTAATTTAGCAGATGCTCTTATCCAGAGCGACTTATAGGACCAATTGGGGTTAATTGCCTTGCTCAAGGCCACAATGACAGATTTTTGACCTAGTTGGCTCGGGATTCAAACCATCGACCTTTCAGTTACTGGCCCAACACTCTTAACCGCTAGGCTACCTGTTAAATACATAACACAATATGTGACATAAGTAGAATACAGAACACTTGAAACATCACAGGATGGAAATTTAAATATTAAAATGTGATTTTAAAAAACAGATTTTGGGGGGGGGGGGGGGGGGGGGGACCATTTAAGAGCTGGAGTTATTTTGAAGTCTGATAGCAGTGGGTAGAGTGGCATTTTGCAGACGGTTTGTACGGGCAGTTATACAGGACAGTTTGTGGTTGTTTCTCAGGAGCCTGGTGGTGCAGTTACCTCTTCTTGAAGGGAGCAGGTCATTCAGTGGATGGTCAAGAGTGTGCATGTCCTTCACCAGGTGCACTGCAGCCTGTTCTCGCCTGCTCTACAGTGAAGGGAGCTGTGGTTGGAATGCTCCACCTCTGGAGATGATCCTTTTGGACACATCAGGCTTTGGACACATCAGCAGGTCCATGCCTCAGCAAAGAAGCCATTCAAAACATCAGCCACGTTGTCGTCTTCAATTCCCTCGACCTCTATTCTCCCTCCTGATGTTTTCTTTGGTCCCAGTCCTTTGTTAATGAAGTCCCAACATTCTTTAGGGTTTTTCTTCTTTAGGTCCTGGATTTCAGTTTTGTAGTAGCTTGTCTTTGCTTCCTTGATAAGCATTTGCACTGTGTTTCTGTATTTTCTCCATGTCATTGTTTCTCCCCATCTGTTGAAAATATTCTGCATTTCCCTGATGGCAGCCTTTATTCTTTCAGTCATCCAGGGCTTGTCCAGTGTTGTTGTTGTTCTTATTTATTATTGGCATGCATACATCAAGTGCAGTTTGAATGCAGGAGTTGAACGTCTCCACCTTTGCGTCGATGCTCTCCACCTCATATGGCAGACCAGTCAGTACTGGCCATATATCGTGCAAAGGTCTCCTTTCTGTTCTGGGTTACCAGATGTATTTTTTTCCGCTGCACCTCTCTTCTACCTCCTGATGTTGTGTTTGGAGAGAACAGCAGAAATTTGTGATCACTGGATCAGAGAGGAGCAAGTACGGTGGGTTGTGTGTATCAGATCTAGGATGGAGTCCCCTCTGTGGCCTTGTCTTTGACCACTACCACTTCTTATGTATACGTTGGTGTCTTTTAAATTGCCCAATCTGTAGAATCTCTTCTCACAGTCAGTGCAGTAATAAGTATTCTCTACAGTGTGTAACCGTTGGTGTGTTTTTACGTTGCCCAATCAGGAGAATCTCTTGCCATGTTAAGAACAGAAGTAAGGCTTCTCTCCTGTGTGTTCTCTGATGACGTTGCAGCTCATCTGTTGTTTTTAGATCAGTGGTAAGTCTTCTCTCCTGTATGTATATTTTCATGTTGTTATAAGTTGCCAAGTTGAGAGAAACTTGACCCACAGTGAGAGCAGGAGTAAGGCTTCTCTCCTGTGTGTGTTCTCTGATGAACTTTTAGCTGAGCTGATGTTGTGAACCATTTTACACAGTCAGAGCAGGAGTAAGGCTTCTCTCCTGTGTGTATACGTTCATGATTTTGTAAGCTGTACAGATGAGAGAAACTTGCCACACAGCCAGAGCAGGAGTAAGGCTTCTCTCCTGTGTGTATACGTTCATGTTGTTTTAAGCTGCCCAGTTGAGAGAAACTTGCCCCACAGTCAGAGCAGGAGTAAGGCTTCTCTCCTGTATGTATACGTTCATGTTGTTTTAAGTGGCCCAGCTGAGAGAAACTCTTCCCACAGTCAGAACAGGAGTAAGGCTTCTCTCCTGTATGTATACGTTCATGTCTTTTTAAGTGGCCCAGATGAGAGAAATTCTTCCCACAGTCAGAGCAGGAGTAAGGCTTCTCTCCTGTATGTATACGTTCATTTCTTTTTAAGTGGCCCAGATGAGAGAAATTCTTCCCACAGTCAGAGCAGGAGTATGGATTCTCTCCTGTGTGTATACGTTCATGTATTTTTAAGCTGCCCAGTTGAGAGAAACTTACGCCACAGTCAGAGCAGGAGTAAGGCTTCTCTCCTGTGTGTATACGTTCATGTTTTGTTAAGTTGCCAAGAAGAGAGAAACTTAACCCACAGTCAGAGCAGACGTAAGGCTTCTCTCCTGTGTGTATACGTTCATGTTGTTTTAAGTTGTTCAATTGAGAGAAACTCTTCCCACAGTCAGAGCAGGAGTAAGGCTTCTCTCCTGTGTGTATACGTTCATGTTGTTTTAAGTTGTTAAATTGAGAGAAACTCTTCCCACAGACAGAGCAAGAATAAGGCTTCTCTCCTGTATGTATACGTTCATGTTGTTTTAAGTGGCCCAGTTGAGAGAAACTTGCGCCACAGTCAGAGCAGGAGTAAGGCTTCTCTCCTGTGTGTATACGTTCATGTTGTTTTAAGTGGCCCAGTTTAGAGAAACTTGCCCCACAGTCAGAGCAGGAATAAGGCTTCTCTCCTGTATGTATACGTTCATGTTGTTTTAAGTGGCCCAGTTGAGAGAAACTTGCCCCACAGTCAGAGCAGGAGTAAGGCTTTTCTCCTGTGTGTATATGTTCATGTTTTTTTAAGCTGCCCAGTCGAGAGAAACTTGCCCCACAGTCAGAGCAGGAGTAAGGCTTCTCTCCTGTATGTATACGTTCATGTCTTTTTAAGGTGCCAAGAAGAGAGAAACTTAACCCACAGTCAGAGCAGGAGTAAGGCTTCTCTCCTGTGTGCACTCTCTGATGAACTGTCAGAGCCTTTGATGTTGTGAAATTCTTCCCACAGTCAGTACAGGAATACAGATTCTCTCCTGTGTGTACTTGTAGGTGTATTTTTAACTTTGATAGAAATGAGAAACTCTCCTCACAATGTGGGCAGTGGTGAGACCTCTTAGCTCTGTGATCTTCCTGCTGTTGCTCTCTGGATGTAGAGAATGTCTCAACATGGTCTCCTGTGTGAACAACAACAGAAGAACCAGTCAGTTGGTGTGATATACATGTCAATCAAATGTATTTTATGAAGCCCTTTTTACATCAGAAGTTGTCACAAAGTGCTTTATAGAAACCGAGCCAAAAACCCCAAAGAGCAAGCCTTGCAGATGTAGAAGCCATATCATCCTCCACTCACTATCACAAGGGTTCGTAACTACACAGACTAATTTAATAGAACTTTAAAACATTGGCAGTTTGTCTACTTCACTTCTTTAGTCTACTATCTGATCACTCTAGATAGCCCAGTGAATAAAACAAATGCTGGCAATACTGGTGTCAAACCATGTACAGTGAGGGAAAAAAGTATTTGATCCCCTGCTGATTTTGTACGTTTGCCCACTGACAAAGACATGATCAGTCTATAATTTTAATGGTAGGTTTATTTGAACAGTGAGAGACAGAATAACAACAAAGAAATCCAGAAAAACGCATGTCAAAAATGTTATAAATTGATTTGCATTTTAATGAGGGAAATAAGTATTTAATGGGCCTCAGGATCTTGTCATGGCATCTCTGTGCATTCAAACTGCCATCGATAAAATGCAATTGTATTAGTTGTCTGTAGCTTATGCCATGCCATACAGTGGGGGAAAAAGTATTTAGTCAGCCACCAATTGTGCAAGTTCTCCCACTTAAAAAGATGAGAGAGGCCTGTAATTTTCATCATAGGTACACGTCAACTATGACAGACAAATTGAGAAAAAAAATATCCAGAAAATCACATTGTAGGACTTTTAATGAATTTATTTGCAAATTATGGTGGAAAATAAGTATTTGGTCACCTACAAACAAGCAAGACTTCTTGCTCTCACAGACCTGTAACTTCTTCTTTAAGAGGCTCCTCTGTCCTCCACTCGTTACCTGTATTAATGGCACCTGTTTGAACTTGTTATCAGTATAAAAGACACCTGTCCACAACCTCAAACAGTCACACTACAAACTCCACTATGGCCAAGACCAAAGAGCTGTCAAAGGACACCAAAAACAAAATTGTAGACCTGCACCAGGCTGGGAAGACTGAATCTGCAATAGGTAAGCAGCATGGTTTGAAGAAGTCAACTGTGGGAGCAATTATTAGGAAATGGAAGACATACAAGACCACTGATAATCTCCCTCGATCTGGGGCTCGACGCAAGATCTCACCCCGTGGGGTCAAAATGATCACAAGAACGGTGAGCAAAAATCCCAGAACCACACGGGGGGACCTAGTGAATGACCTGCAGAGAGCTGGGACCAAAGTAACAAAGCCTACCATCAGTAACACACTACGCCGCCAGGGACTCAAATCCTGCAGTGCAAGACGTGTCCCCATGCTTAAGCCAGTACATGTCCAGGCCCGTCTGAAGTTTGCTAGAGTGCATTTGGATGATCCAGAAGAGGATTGGGAGAATGTCATATGGTCATATGAAACCAAAATAGAACTTTTTGGTAAAAACTCAACTCGTCGTGTTTGGAGGACAAAGAATGCTGAGTTGCATCCAAAGAACACCATACCTACTGTGAAGCATGGGGGTGGAAACATCATGCTTTGGGGCTGTTTTTCTGCAAAGGGACCAGGACGACTGATCCGTGTAAAGGAAAGAATGAATGGGGCCATGTATCGTGAGATTGAGTGAAAACCTCCTTCCATCAGCAAGGGCATTGAAGATGAAACGTGGCTGGGTCTTTCAGTATGACAATGATCCCAAACACACCGCCCGGGCAACGAAGGAGTGGCTTCGTAAGAAGCATTTCAAGGTCCTGGAGTGGCCTAGCCAGTCTCCAGATCTCAACCCCATAGAAAATCTTTGGAGGGAGTTGAAAGTCCGTGTTGCCCAGCGACAGCCCCAAAACATCACTGCTCTAGAGGAGATCTGCATGGAGGAATGGGCCAAAATACCAGCAACAGTGTGTGAAAACCTTCTTCCATATTAGATCTGACAGTATGAATGGTTCTCATGGGCTGAGTGACTACAGTCATTCCAAGTTTTCTTTGACCCTGTGATCTCACCAGGACAGAACCACGTCTCTATCACACTCCAGCCCAGAAGGTGGCAGTGATGCACCTTTGACGTTGGTCTGAACACCACCAATAAACACCATAGAAGAAGAATGCATGCTTAGCAACAACCAAGGGGCCATGCTGCTTTCCACTGTTCCAAAGACTGTCTATTATATGGAACAGATTGGCATGTGACCACTAACAATGTAGACACGTCCTCAAAGATTGGACATGAATCTGTGTTGGTCAAACTCTTCTCTTCTCTATCATTAAATACAACAAAACTATGTTTTAAGTGAAATATTTAGTGTTTGTCTGAAGCTGGAAGAAATACCTGAAATGAGCATCACAAAGATACATTTGACCTATGCACTAACAAGCTTTTTCAATATACGCAGCTTCGTCACCAGCTGCAGTACTGTAGCTTTATTCATCTACTGTACTTCAATCAATTGACTTGCAATGGATTTGTGCCACAAATGCTAAAAAGTTAGCATTAATATAAGATGAACAATATATGACCAGGACTATATTGAGCGACAGACTGTTGAAATGCCCAGTTGATTATGTAAACAGTTTTGTAGAACTCTGGCATTGATGGTCCATCAGAGGGTGAGGCAAAAGTCTCACAGCGTTTAAGTTTTCGCTTACAAGACCTATAATTTGCTCAGTTCCCCAAAAAACTATTTTATATAAATCAATCCTGCTTCACTTTGGAAAGTAGAAGGAAGATTGTTCAAGCAACGCTTCTCCCAGTGCTTGATTATGCTGATGTAATGTAATCTACAGTCATACAGCAGCCTCTGTTTTAAAACCTTTAGCACTGTGTTGTATCACTGGGGAAAATGTTCATATAAAAGTTAATTTAAAAAATGCAATATAAATAAAAAATATGCCTTTTGAACACGGCACCCAAATATACATTTTTGACTAGAAACATTTTAAATGAGCCAATTTCTCTTCTATATTATTTATCTAGTCAAAACATGTCACTACACCTCTACACATCACCATTGGGACAATCCAATTTGCTAGTCCTCATTATTTTCTATAATGCATATTAATAGATATTTTCAGAATAAAGGATTTAGACAGGTTTTCTTCTTAGGTAACAATTAAATAAAACAACAAATATATTATTAGTATTTTTTTCATTTTTAAGTGTTTTAAAATGACCCACTTACTATTGGGGAGTGGAACCAGAGAGGAAGCTTGTGTTACCTTTCTCACACCACTACAGTATTCATTTCAACAGACCCTTTCCATCCCCCAGGACGATATTGAGGTTCAGGCTGTTGTAATGTCCAGTTGATTATGTAAGTAGTATTGTAGAACTCTGGTATTGATGGTCTATTTGAGGGTGAGTCATTGAAGTCAGTGAAGACACTTGCCAGTTGGTCAGCACATGCTCGGAGTACACGTCCTGGTAATCCGTCTGGCCCTGCGGCCTTGTGAATGTTGACCTGTTTAAAGGTCTTACTCACATCGGCTACAGAGAGCAGGATCACACAGTCGTCCCGAACAGCTGATGCTCTCGTGTATGTTTCAGTGTTCCTTGCCTCGAAGCGAGCATAGAAGTAATTTAGCTCGTCTGGTAGGCTCGTGTCACTGTGCAGCTCGCGGCTGTGTTCGCCCCCAAGGATGAACCAGACTTGTGGAGGTCTACTTAGCTAGCCCGGTGAAGCACGAGGCTAGCTAACCCACTACCTGGACTAGCTAGCGGGTAGCTACTGGTAACTATTAGCAACTGTGGATAGTTGTTTCACGCTTAAGAGTGCCTGTAATTACGCCAGCTAGCTGCCTACAATAATTACATACAATAATGCCTACCATTCAGCTGTTTTTCTAACCTCATTGTCTGAAGCGTTAACGTTAGGTAGTAAGTAGCTACTGTACTCGAAATGTAGCTAGCTTGTTGCTACCTGGATAGCTAACTAAACAATAGCTGGAACGACCTAGCGAACAGACGCGAACTGGCTGAGTCGATTCAGTGGCTAGCTTTGCACTTGGCTAGCTAACAGTAGCTGCTAGTGTTTCAGTGAAACGTAAGTGAGGGAGGCCCAGCTTCTCGCTTTCCCAGATGTTTAGTTCATTTCATTCTGATCTACTTTGCATTATTGTAGCCTGTCAACTATGCCTCTGTATATCCCTGTTCTCTCCTCTCCGCACAGGCGATACAAACACCTCACACCGCGTGGCTGCTGCCTCTCTAACCTGGTGGTCCCTGCACGCACGACCCACGTGGTCTCCGGCAGCCTCTGAAACTGCCGTTCTGCCGCCAACAAGGCAGAGTTAATCTCAGCCTATGCTACCCTCCAGTCCCTCGACTTCTTGGCGCTGACGGAAACATGGATTACCACTGAAAACACTGCTACTCCTACTGCTCTCTCCTCGTCTGACCATGTGTTCTCGCATACCCCGAGAGCATCTGGTCAGCGGGGTGGTGGCACAGGAATCCTCATCTCTCCCAAGTGGACATTCTCTCTTTTTCCCCTGACCCATCTGTCTATCTCCTCATTTGAATTCCATGCTGTCACAGTCACTAGCCCATTCAAGCTTAACATCCTTGTCAATTATCGCCCTCCAGGTTCCCTTGGAGAGTTCATCAATGAGCTTGACTCCTTGATAAGTTCCTTTCCTGAGGATGGCTCACCCCTCACAGTTCTGGGTGACTTTAACCTCCCTACGTCTACCTTTGACTAATTTCTCTCTGCCTCCTTCTTTCCACTCCTCTCCTCTTTTGACCTCACCCTCTCACCGTCCCCCCCTACTCACAAGGCAGGCAATACGCTTGACCTCATCTTTACTAGATGCTGTTCTTCTACTAATCTCACTGCAACTCCCCTCCATGTCTCCGACCACTTCTTTGTATCCTTCTCTCTCTCGCTCTCCTCCAACACTACTCACTCTGCCCCTATTCAGATTGTAATGCGCCGTCGCAACCTTCGCTCTCTCTCCCGCTACTCTCTCCTCTTCCATCCTATCATCTCTTCAATCCTTCTCCCTCCAATCTCCTGATTCTGCCTCCTCAACCCTCCTCTTCTCCCTTTCTGCATCCTTTGACTCTCTATGTCCCCTATCCTCCCGGCCGGCTCGGTCCTCCCCTCCTGCTCCGTGGCTTGACGACTCATTACGAGCTCACAGAACAGGGCTCCGGGCAGCCGAGCGGAAATGGAGGAAAACTAGACTCCCTGCGGACCTTGCATCTTTTCACTCCCTCCTCTCTACATTTTCTTCCTCTGTTTCTGCTGCTAAAGCCACTTTCTACCACTCTAAATTCCAAGCATCTGCCTCTAACCCTAGGAAGCTCTTTGCCACTTTCTCCTCCCTGCTGAATCCCCCCTTGGATTGCGTCCTACCTGACCGGTCGATCCTACCAAGTGGCGTGGCGAGAATCTGTCTCCGCACCACGTGCTCTCACCACTGGTGTCTTCCAGGGCTCAGATCTAGGCCCATTCCTATTCTCGCTATACACCAAGTCGCTTGGCTCTGTCATATCCTCACATGGCCTCTCCTATCATTGCTACGCAGACGACACACAACTCATCTTCTCCTTTCCCCCTTCTGATAACCAGGTGGCGAATCGCATCTCTGCATGTCTGGCAGACATATCAGTGTGGATGACGGATCACCACCTCAAGCTGAACCTCGGCAAGACGGAGCTGCTCTTCCTCCCGGGGAAGGACTGCCCGTTCCATGATCTCGCCATCACAGTTGACAACTCCGTTGTGTCCACCTCCCAGAGTGCGAAGAGCCTTGGCGTGACCCTGGACAACACCCTGTCGTTCTCCGCTAACATCAAGGCGGTGAACTGATCCTGTAGGTTCATGCTCTACAACATTCGGAGAGTACGACCCTGCCTTACACAGGAAGCGGCACAGATCCTAATCCAGGCACTTGTCATCTCCCGTCTGGATTACTGCAACTTGCTGTTGGCTGGGCTCCCTGCCTGTGCCATTAAACCCCTACAACTCATCCAGAATGCCGCAGCCCGTCTGGTGTTCAACCTTCCCATGTTCTCTCACGTCACCCCCGCTCCTCCTCACACTCCACTGGCTTCCAGTTGAAGCTCGCATCTGCTACAAGACCATGGTGCTTGCCTACGGAGCTGTGAGGGGATCGGCACCTCCGTACCTTCAGGCTCTGATCAGTCCCTACACCCAAATGAGGGCATTGCGTTCATCCACCTCTGGCCTGCTGGCCCCCCTACCTCTGCGGAAGCACAGTTCACGCTCAGCCCAGTCAAAACTGTTCGCTGCTCTGGCACCCCAATGGTGGAACAAGCTCCCTCATGACGCCAGGACAGCGGAGTCACTCACCACCTTCCGGAGACACTTGAAACCCCACCTCTTTAAGGAATACCTGGGATAGGATAAAGTAAAACGTATTGTAAAGTGGTTATCCCACTGGCTATAAGGTGAATGCACCAATTTTTAAGTCGCTCTGGATAAGAGCGTCTGTTAAATGACGTAAATGTAAACGTAGTCTGTAATAGTTTGAAAGCCCTGCAACCTCTGTTTGTTCAGTGTATACAGTATTTCTAATTAAAATAAGCCTGCTTTTCTTTTCTAATCAGGTCCCTACATAGGCTCAGAAGGATCCTGTGAGGGCGGAACATTTTCTGGCTACAGTAGTCCTTGCAGGGCTTCTGCCGTGAAGTCTTGGAGACCCAAAAACTTCTCAGCTACAGATATAATGATGTCCAGCATCTTGGACTTCTTGTGCAGTACAATTAATAACTGTGGCTGTAAATACTAAAAAATCCACCTTCAAAATTAGTGTATCCAGATCGCTTGATTGATGTATAACATTTGCAACTGGTTGCAGTGCATCCACCGCCATATCTTCTTCAGAACTGTGGCCTCTTGCTACTATAACTCTCTTCACCGCCTCCACATAGGAGATTTGCTGTACAGCCCTGATCCTTGAGACCTCAACCTCTTTCACCCTAACAGGGCACTCTGGGAATTCAGAAATATGACCCCCACCACAGTTACAACATTTTACATTCACATGCTCTTCAATAACATATTCCTTCCGTCTGCAAACATGTGGCCAAACGTTTTACATTTCTTGCATTGCATCAGGTTTTACACAAACTCTCTTATGGGGTATATTATATATCCCAACTTTACATAGGGTGGTAGATACTCTTCATCAAACATCAATAATAAAGATGAACTTTGCTCCTTTTTCACATTCTCCATACGGGTCAAAGACGTCTTCTTTGGGATTTGGTTGGCAGATGGCATCCAACTTTTAGGTGCATACACCGCCACCTACTGTACTGGTGTGTGAGGCCATTCACAGCCTATATACATTAAATTCATTGATACGGTAATTAATACAAAATTGCACCTGCCAAGTATTAGCCTGCTCTAAAAAATGTGAGGGTAAATGTTCTTGGTTCATGCAGATGACTGACCTCAGACCAATTGGCAGTACGCCCAGAACATTGTTCTGGGATCCAAAAGGGATATCTCAGTTTCAAGGTCTCAGCTTGGAGAGAAGAAGCCTTGTGAGGTATTGGTCGGTCACATGCAGGAACCAAATGTTAACGATGAATTCATTATTAATAAAGCTAAAATCATGCAAATATAACTTGTCTGTGTAAGCAGTATATAGGACCACTAACGGGACTGCCCCGGCAGAGCTCCCGACCGACGTGTACTATGGTGCTTTTAAGTTTGTTGGAACCTCTCCAGCTTGCTGATAAAAAATAATGATTCATTTAAGTTTGACTTTGAGTCCCTTCGTGGCGATTTTACACGACAAAAACCCACCACCCCATTCCACTATTTAACACCATATAGTCCAACGCCAGACCACTAACACTCAACACCCCCTGCAGCTGTTCTGCAGTAAATCCTCGCAATCCCAAGTACTTCTATGCCGCTGCCACCACAACCTCTATTTTCTGGTACTTTTGATCCATTTCTGCAGTACAATTGACAACCATTGCTATAAATGCTAAAAAGCCCACCTTACTGAAGCACATATTCTTCCCATCACTCTCTCTTGGTCTCTGCCTACTCATAGAAATCCTCTCAAGATCCCTCACCCTGTACCCATCTTCCTCTACCACTCTCTTCACTGCTTCGGCATACAACACTTTCTGTACTACTGTAACCCTGGCAACCTCAATCTGCCTTTCTCTCACCTGACACCTCAGATCTCCAGCCCGTTAGCACCCCCACAACTAACACACAGAACTTTCTCCACCGATACCACAAATGTCTTCATCTCATGCCCTCCTGCACACTTGTCACATCTAGGCATCTCACGCCTACACACTGCTGCAACAGGCCCATAAACTTCACACCTAAAACACTGTAGTATTTACGGAACAAAATCGCTCACGGGTTAACTGACACTTCCTACCTTGATCGTATCTGGCAGAGACTGCATCAAAACCCAGCATGACAGATAATGTATTCTCTGTTTCCCCACGCTCTACACCGGATCTACGTCTCACCAAACGGAGGGTGTCACAGACACCTGGAATCTACCATTTCAACTGCTCATCCTCAACACTTAAACCTAACCCTGTTACCACTCCTTTCAATGCCACACTGTTCCGGAGAGCAATTCAAGTCACAATTCCTGTCCCTAATCACGTAATCCGCAGAGCCCGCTCCCTCTGGGCAGAGGAGAAACAATAAATCACTCCAAGTTACCTTCACCAACTCAACAGTCCCCAACCTCTTCTCCACCTATCCTGACACCACATATGGATCCATTCCCTCTACAAATCTCACTCCCATTGGGCCAGAATCATCCTTATCATCCTCGGAACGAGGCCCGAACTCGGAGTTCCTCACCGCAGGTAATTCATCCTATCTCTCGTCACGTTCACTCTCCTCCTGTAGCTCTTCTAAAAGTTCTGTGAGATCTTCCATTCCATATTCACTCAAAACATATTCCACTTTTCTCCTTTGTCCACCATCTTCTCCTTCATCAGATCTTCCAGAAGGTTTGTGCATCCCCCACTGCAATCCCCCATTCCACTTTTTTCTTGTCCGCCATCTTACCACGTGTCTCAGCTCATCCACACACCACTAGCTTCAGGTAGCTGCACACCAATGGAGTACCACAGTATAAATGATAATACCCATAAAACCTTGCAGTCAAACAGGGAAATGGTTCCAATCATTTTTACACCATTCATTTTTCCCATAGGGGATTTTATAAACACTTATAATAAGGGCTGTATTTCGTGTAGGCTTACCCTGACGTGGCGTTTTGATAACCATGTAAATCTCTCTAGGACAAGGTGACTTATCAATATATTCGCCTGTATTTACCCCTACAAAAATTACATTTAATTAGCTGCTAATGTGGCTATCATAAAGAACTGCAAATGCCATGATGATCTGGACAAAATTGCTGAATCGAGTCAAAGGTAAGGATCTCTGGGTTAACCATCTAATGTTAGCTAAATTTAGTAATGAATAAATAGGCTACATTTATTTAAATGGTCAATTCTGTGAACTGTCTTGTGCAAGTTTTAAATTGACACAATACCTGTTAGCAAAGGTGTCAGCTAGAGATGACGTGTTGGAGATTGCAGTGATTTGTTGTTTTGCATGATGTCTACTTTGATGATAATTAGAGTTTTATAATCTGAGAGGAAATAGAGCCAAATATATTGCTAAAAGTCACGCCAAGTGAAGCCTACACGAAACACAGCCCTTATTTTAAGTGTTTCTAAAATGAATAAAAAGGAAAAATGATTGGAACCATTTCCCTGATTAACCGCTACGTTTTATGACACCATTTTTGCAAAAATAATCATTATTAAAAAACTGTACTCAGACTTTACTCAGTATTTTGCTGAAGCACTGATGGCAGTGATTACAGCCTTGAGTGTTCTTGGGTATGACGCAACAAGCTTGGCATGCCTGTATTTTGGGACTTTCTCTGCAGATCCTCTCAAGCTTGTCAGGTTAGATGGGGAGTGTCGCACACAGCTATTTTCAGGTCTCTCTGTACTTTGCTCCCTGCCACTGAAAAACATATCCACAGCATGATGCTGCCACCACCATGCTTCACCGTTGGGATGGTGCCTGGATTCCTCCAGACGTGACGCTTGGCATTCAGGCCAAAGAGTTCAATCTTGGCT
Organism: Coregonus lavaretus; assembly: GCF_964263955.1. Classification (NCBI taxonomy): domain Eukaryota; kingdom Metazoa; phylum Chordata; class Actinopteri; order Salmoniformes; family Salmonidae; genus Coregonus; species Coregonus lavaretus. Next base: position 2,357,851 of record NW_028162761.1, on the reverse strand, counting down.
TCATCACACCAGAGAATCTTGTTTCTCATGGTCTGAGAGTTCTTTAGGTGTCTTTTGGCAAACTCCCAGCGGGCAGTCATGTGCCTTTTCATGAGGAGTGGCTTCCGTCTAGCCACTCTACCTTAAAGGCCTGATTGGTGGAGTGCTTCAGAGATGGTTGTCCTTCTGGAAGATTCTCCTATCACCACAGAACTCTGGAGCTCTGTCAGAGTGACCACTGGCTTCTTGATGACCTCCCTGACCAAGGCCCTTTTCCCCCGATTGCTTAGTTTGTCTGGGCTGCCAGCTCTAGAAAAATGATTGGTGGTTCCACACTTTTTCCATTTAAGAATGATGGAGGCCTTTCGATCATATCCTTGGACTAAAATGTTTGACACTCAGGTGCAAGCCTAACATCACATGCAAAGGGCCTTTGGGTAACGTAGCACATATTCAATGATATATATTTTTCTCACATAGGCTGTTCATTTCTGATCTTTGATACTTTTTTTGGTTTATAAACGTATCATGGTATACTACATTAACGCTATACGTATGGGCCATATTGTTACTTGGTAGCTACTAGCAACAGACCCTGTGTTGTGGATCATCTACCACTATTTTGGACGGTCCATACTGTAACATTAACGTTAGTCTCAGGCTTCACTAACTAGCGTTACTGTTTTAGGTGGAGCTATTCTTTGCTACTTTTCAAACAAATACTACGTGATATTTCACATATCATCTTGCTATAGAGGCCTTTGGTTGTGATATTTAGGCTACTATATAGGCTACTAGCAAAAGACCCTGTGTTGTTAGGATAGATTTATGTTTGTTTCTTCCAACAGATCTTTACATATTTTCCTCACTACAAAATATTCCTGCGGTCCTTGTGGTTACTAAACATATTTTAGATATGCCTTTATGCTATAGCTTATTCCATGTTCACATCTTTGGTTAAATGACTTCAAAATGCAAAACTTAAATGTACTTTGTGGAATGTCTGTGGAGTTTGTAAACTATCCAAGCTTAAAACAGGTTATTACTAGACTTAAACAACTTCATTCATCTATTGTGTTCCTACAAGAAACTCACTTGTTGAAGGATGAGCTACTTAAAGTATGCAGGAGATGACAAGGGCAAGTAATAGCATCCTGTTTCTCCTCTCATTCTCATGGAGTTATGGTTTAAATTCATTAATCTGTTCCGTTTCAAGTGGATACTATTATAACTGATACAGCTGGTAGATACATTTAGATACAGGAAACTCTTGAAGGAGCATATTAATCTGGTTAATGTTTATGGTCCTAATGCTGATAATCCCAAATTCTTTGAGAATGTATTTCTATTGATAGCCTCCATTCCTGGTAAAGTCCTAATGGCAGGGGACTTTAATTGCACTCTTGATCCTCATCTAGATTGCTCCTCTGGTTTAGATACTTCCCACTCGCAGAGTAGAAAGAAATTACAGCATTTCATTAAGGACTTAAATCTATGTGAACCTTGGAGGACTCAGAACCCGAGTAAAAGGGAGAATTCATGTTCACATTTAAATCATATTCTCATGTAGACTACTTTTTAGTTTCTTGCTCATTGCTTCCCAATGTAGCAGGAAATGGATATGATACTATTGTTTTGAGTGACCATTCCCTTGTGTGATTATTCTATAGGGATACAAAACTAGTAAAAGGATCCTCTTGATGGCGTTTGCATCCCAGATGGTTACAGGACCCAGACTTCTTACATTACATTGGAGTGCCTATAGATGTTTATTTGACATTGAACACTCACCAAACGTCAGTGAGAACCAGATGGGAGGCTTTCAAAGCACATATTTGGGGGCAAAGTATACGTTTTACCAGTTTAAAATCAAATAAAAATCCGAAAATGAGAGATGGACAGCAAAATCAGAGAATTGGAGAGGGAAGCTTTTTTGGATAACTCAGTAGAAGTAAACAAGGAATGATTTGGTCTTAAAGCTCAGTATGAAGAACTTCCCAACTCAAAGGCTGCAAACAGCTTAACTAGGCTGAAACAGTCCTATGATCAAGGTGAAAAACCTGGTAAATTGCTGGCCTGGCACATTAAGAAGTAAAATTCAGCCTTTAATGCAATTCATAATTTACAAGGACAATTATCAATGGATCCTGTAGAAATAAACCAAACATTTGCTTCCTACTACAACACACTTTACAACTCTGAATCTCCTGAGAACTGAACTAGTCAGGTCTTGATTTTCCCTCTACTTCAGAAGACACTAAATTGGATCTGGAAAAGGAATTGGATGGTGTTGAAATATCTGATGCTATTTTCGATATGAAGGGAGGTTAAGCGGAAGGTCCAGATGGGCTCCCAATAGATATTTAAGGACAAACTTCTAGGTCCACTTTTGGATATGTACAGTGCATTAGGAAAGTACTCAGACCCCTTGATTTTTTCCACAATTTGTTACATTACAGCCTTCTTCTGAAATGAATTAAATAAAAAAAATCCTCATCAATCTACACACAATGCCCCATAATGAAAAAGTGAAAAGAAGTTCTTAGACATTTTTGCAAATGTATTAAAAACTACAAAAATATATTGTTTACATAAGTATTATAATAAACACCCTTTGCAATGAGACTGAGATGAATGAGATCAAGGTGATCATGGTTTAGACCAGGGTTCTTCAATTCCAGTCCTGGAGGGTCGAAACACTTCTGTTTTTTATTTCTACTTGGTAGTTAATTGGACTCACCTGGTGTCCAAGGTCTGAATTAGCCCCTGATTAGAAGGAGAGGATGAAAAACAGAGGTGTTTCGGCCCTCCAGGACCGGAATTGAAGAGCCCTGGTTTAGACACTCGCAGAGTAGAAAGACATTTTGTAAATGTGATCGTTCAGATGTTGTTTTTGCAACAATTGAACAAAAACCAGATTTGGCTTTATCATTATGGGGTATTGTGAGTAGATTGAAGAGGGGGAAAAACAATTTCATCTATTTTACAATAAGGCTCTAACGTAACAAAATCTCAAAAAAGTCAAGGGGTCTGAATACTTTCCGAATGCACTGTATATAGACAGGTGTGTGCCTTTCCAAATCATGTCCAACAAACTTAATTAGATAGAATCTGCTCTTACCCTGAGAAACAGATTTCCCAATGTTCTCCTCCTCTTCTTCATCTTTAAAGTTGACATTAAGCTCCAGTGTTTGACTGCAGTCTTCCAGCTTCACTGATGCCATCTCTGGATATTGCGATGCAAACTGGGCTCCACTGTCACAATCAGGACCCAGTGACTGTATGTTTGGACTTATCTGAATCTGCCAGTAGTAATATAGAGAGCACAGACACATTTTTACATTTACATTTTAGTCATTTAGCAGACGCTCTTATCCAGAGCGACTTACAGGAGCAATTAGGGTTAAGTGCCTTGCTCAAGGGCACATTAACGTCATTTAGCAGACGCTCTTAGCCAGAGCGACTCACAAATTGGTGCGTTCACCCTATAGCCAGTGGGATAACCACTTTACAATTGGGGGGGGGGGGGATAGAAGGATTCCTTTATCCTATCCCAGGTATTCCTTAAAGAGGTGGGGTTTCAAATGTCTCCGGAAGGTGGTGAGTGACTCCGCTGTCCTGGCGTCGTGAGGGAGCTTGTTCCACCATTGTGGTGCCAGAGCAGCGAACAGTTTTGACTGGGCTGAGCGGGAACTATGCTTCCGCAGAGGAAGGGGAGCCAGCAGGCCAGAGGTGGATGAGCGCAATGCCCTCGTTTGGGTGTAGGGACTGATCAGAGCCTGAAGGTACAGAGGTGCCGTTCCCCTCACTGCTCCATAGGCAAGCACCATGGTCTTGTAGCGGATGCGAGCTTCAACTGGAAGCCAGTGGAGTGTGCGGAGGAGGGGGGTGACGTGAGAGAACTTGGGAAGGTTGAACACCAGACGGGCTGCGGCATTCTGGATGAGTTGTAGGGGTTTAATGGCGCAGGCAGGGAGGCCAGCCAACAGCGAGTTGCAGTAGTCCAGACGGGAGATGACAAGTGCCTGGAAAAAGTTAGTGTTGACAGTTCTGGCAATATCTTTATTCTCTAAAAATATTTTCACTTTTTTCTTGTTCAATTATCTAATTCAGTCCTTGACTTGGACTGAAATAGGTGCCAATACTCATTTTGGGTGCCGGTACTGTTTATATTAAGGAGCAGGAGCTCCACAATACTTTTGAGCTAATACCTAACCTATAGTAGATAAATGCATACATGACTCAAAATCCATTTAGTACAAGGTTACAGTTTGTTTTAGACAGCACTGTGTGCTAATTTCCTGAATAACATTGTCTTCACTGTATTACTTCAATCAAAAAACAATTGTATTTCCTGTTCACACCATAGCAACATTTATTGATGAAGACTGAAACTAGTGAATGTGTCTGAATATTAGTACACATGTAGAAAACTGATAATCATTACATTCAGCTTCAAAACAGTAGTGCGACCGTGAAATTGTCTCTGATGCACCCGCACTGTCCTCACGCTGACCGAGAGTAGCCGCCATTTTACCAGCATGGGAATTTTACACAACAGCAATAATATGCTAAACGAACTCAGAAATCTCAAATAAATTGATTATTTATTAAACTAAAATTATAAAATTATGTACATTCACTCAGACAAACCCAAAATCTCTAGCTATGTGACTTGTAAAATAGTTTTTATCACGTTCTTCACTTGGTTTGACACAAAAATAACACATCAAACCTTTACCAAACGTGATAATACCTCAACGGATGTGTTACCTAGCATGGTATGACATGTTCTTTCGACATTAGAAAGTTTAAACGTGCTATTACATACCTGTAGTAATAAATAGAAACGGACACAAAGGTTATCTTCTTGACTGCACAGTCCTGGCGCTTTCTTTATTGTGAAGAACGTAGGATGGGCGCGCCTGCCGGAACTTCCTGTTCCCCCACTACTACTGTTCAACGGTCCGTGCATTTCGGAATCTTTGGGACGGCCGTACCAGTGTTGCCAACTCATTTTCAGGGGAAGTTGCTAGAGGCAGGTCGATTAACGTTGTGATGTCTTTGCGTGATGAAGTCATTACGTTATAACGTAAAACTGCATCATTACGTAGAATACACAATAACGTTAATCAAATTGACTGGCCATCTCGGCGACAAATATGATTTGACATTTGTTAGTTTAGATTTGTTTGTTTATTATCACATATTTGTATTTGTAAAAGTAATATAAACACATAACATTTATATGATCAGATATTTTTATTTATAAACACAACACATTGAATTATTGAACAATTAATTACACATTACACATTATTGAACAATTACATTTGATTTATATTCTTATTAACTAGTAGTGTATTGGTAGTTAGTAAACATGCTACCTAACTGATCAACAATTATAGGTACAAGCTAATAACAAGGTATATATGCTATCTTATTGAACAAGCAACTGAACTCAAATAATATGATGTGTGCGCTAGGCATCTCTCTCCAGCTCTCTCCAGGTTGTTGTGCTGCTTGGCTGGCCTGCTGCTGCCTGTGCACGAGCTGAGCGCCTGCTGCTGACGTCACTCACAATGCACTTTTGCAGCCAGACATGTGTGTTGTGACTGAGTGTGTGACAGATAAAATCGTTTTAGTGTCATTTAGAGGTAAAATGTGTGCATTTTAGTGTTTGAGTCACTTTTCAAAAGTTGCTAAAAGTTCCAAATTAGTTTTTTAAAGTAGCTACATTTGTTGCTAGGTGCTGTTTGAAAAAAAAGTTGCCAGGGTAGTCTGAAAAGTTGCTAAATCTAGCAACAAAATAGCAAAGTTGGCATCACTGGGCCCTACCCCATTACATGAGAACGGGGTATCTGCCGCTGCCTCCTCCTCCTCCGGGACACTTCTACTTTGCATAGAGTTGATCAATCTGTTGATTGTGGCCTGTGGAATGTTGTCCCATTCCTCTTCAGTGGCTGTGCGAAGTTGCTGTATATTGGTGGGAACTGGAACAAGCTGTGGTACACGTCGATCCAGCCCTCCCAAACATGCTCAATGGTTGACATGTCTTGTGAGTATGCAGGACATGGAAGAACTGGGACATTTTCAGCTTCCTGGAATTGTGTACAGATCCTTGCGACATTGGGCCCTGCATTATCATGCTGAAACATGACGTGATGTCGGCAGGACAATGGGCCTCAGGATCTTGTCATGGTATCTCTGTGCATTAAATTTGCCATTAAGAAAATGCAATTTTGTTCCTTCTCTGTAGCTTATGCCTGCCCATACCATAACCCTGACACTAACATGGGGTACTCTGTTCATGACATTGACATCAGCAAACCGCTCGCCCACACACCACCATACACATGGTCTGCAGTTGTGAGGGTGGTTGGGCATACTGCCAAATTCTCTAAAACAAAGTTGGAGGCGGCTTATGGTAGAGAAATTACCATTAAATTATCTGGCAACAGCTCTGGTGGACATTCCTGCAGTCATCATGCCAGTTGCATGCGCCCTCAAAACTTGAGACATCTGTGGCATTGTCAGTGGTAGAAAAAGCACCCAATTGTCATACTTGAGAAAAGTATAGATACCTTAATAGAAAACGACTCAAGTAAAAGTGAAAGCCACAAGTAAAATACTACTTGAGTAAAAGTCAAAAAGTATTTGGTTTTAAATATACTTAAGTATCAAAAGTAAATGTAATTGCTAAAATATACTTCACTATCAAAAGTAAAAGTATTTTTAGTTTCAAATTCCTTAAACCAGACGACATCATTTTATTTTTTAAATTGTATTTATGGATAGCCAGGGGCACACTCCAACACTCAGACATCATTTACAAACTAAATGTGTGTGTCTAAAGGAAAGTAGTGGGCGTCTGGAAAGGAGTGGGTGTGTCTAAAGGAAAGTAGTGGGCGTGTGGAAAGGAGTGGGTGTGTCTAAAGGAAAGTAGTGGGCGTCTGGAAAGGAGTGGGTGTGTCTAAAGGAAAGTAGTGGGCGTGTGGAAAGGAGTGGGTGTGTCTAAAGGAAAGTAGTGGGCGTGTGGAAAGGAGTGGGTGTGTCTAAAGGAAAGTAGTGGGCGTGTGGAAAGGAGTGGGTGTGTCTAAAGGAAAGTAGTGGCCGTCTGGAAAGGAGGGGGTGTGTCTAAAGGAAAGTAGTGGGCGTGTGGAAAGGAGTGGGTGTGTCCAAAGGAAAGTAGTAGGCGTGTGGAAAGGAGTGGGTGTGTCTAAAGGAAAGTAGTGGGCGTGTGGAAAGGAGGGGGTGTGTCTAAAGGAAAGTAGTGGGCGTGTGGAAAGGAGTGGGTGTGTCCAAAGGAAAGTAGTGGGCGTGTGGAAAGGAGTGGGTGTGTCTAAAGGAAAGTAGTAGGCATCTGGAAAGGAGGGGGTGTGTCTAAAGGAAAGTAGTGGGCGTGTGGAAAGGAGTGGGTGTGTCCAAAGGAAAGTAGTGGGCGTGTGGAAAGGAGTGGGTGTGTCTAAAGGAAAGTAGTAGGTGTCTGGAAAGGAGTGGGTGTGTCTAAAGGAAAGTAGTAGGCATCTGGAAAGGAGGGGGTGTGTCTAAAGGAAAGTAGTGGGCGTGTGGAAAGGAGTGGGTGTGTCCAAAGGAAAGTAGTGGGCGTGTGGAAAGGAGTGGGTGTGTCTAAAGGAAAGTAGTAGGTGTCTGGAAAGGAGTGGGTGTGTCTAAAGGAAAGTAGTGGGTGTGTCTAAAGCGCTATAGGTTAGATGGTTTTGATTGAGCTGTGTTTTTTTTCGTCCATTTCTTACCATGCAACTACTGTATTTTTTCTTATAATGTCATTGATTGGCTAAATGGAAGGCAGTACCCATACAACATGATGATTACATCACCAGTTAGGTACCTAGCCAGTAGCCACATTGCAACATGGTGGACTCCCAGCAAGGGACTAGCTAGCTAGCTAGATAATTCAGCATAATGCTATTTCGTTTTTGATGATATCATTTATGTAAAGATTTGCCAGTGGAAATCTGTATTGGTAGACTCATTAATTCCTGTTTAGCTATAAACCTTTTTCTGATGTGATGTCATTCTTCGGATTTCATCACTCAATTATCTAAGGTTAGCTAATGTCACCCATATAGCTACTAATGTCACACATTGCATTCATCCTAGCTACTGTACTATCAACTGGCTTGCTATATTAGGTAGCTCTAGATGCGATTATAAAAAGGCCATTAGGTAGCTAGCTAGGTTGAAACTGCTGGGGAATAGCTATCTAGATAGCTAACCCCCACTATCAACTGAGTTCATCAATATATCTAAGGATATATTTCTAGAAATAAACAATATATGTTCTAGTCATATTTTAAAGATGTAAGCACATAACACCCAGACAGATGTAGAGCTTCAGTGACCCGAGCATCAGGAAAATCTCCCTGTTCTTCAGGTTTATTCTGGAGTTTATTCAGGAAGGCACACATGTTAGATAAAAATACAGGTAACTAGGGTCTCCTGAGTGGCGCAGCGGTCTAAGGCACTGCATCGCAGTGCTTGAGGCGTAACTACAGACGCGGGTTCAATCCCAGGCTGTGTCACAACCAGCCGTGACCAGGAATTCCATAGGGCGGCGCACAATTGGCCCAGCGACATCCGGGTTAGGATAGGGTTTGTCCCAGGGGAGCTTTATTTGGCTCATCACGCTCTTGCAACTCCTTGCAACTCCTTGTGGCGGGCTGGGCGCCTGCAGGCTGACTTCAGTCGTCAGTTGAACAGTGTTTCCTCCGACACATTGGTATGGCTGGCTTCCGGGGTATGGGCGTTATGAAGCGCTGTTTGGCAGGTCATGTTTCGGAGGACGAATGACTCGACCTTCGCCTCTCCCGAGCCCATTGGGGAGGTGCAGCGATGAGAAAAGATCGTAATTGGATCGCAATTGGACATCAAGAAATTGGGGAGAAAAAGGGGCAAAACAATTGAAACACTTGAGTAAATGAGGGATACAAAGTATATTGAAAGCAGGTGCTTCTACACAGGTGTGGTTCCTGAGTTAATTAAGCAATTAACATCGCATCATGCTTAGGGTCATGCATACAAAATGCTGGGCAGGCCATTTTTTTGGCCCCCATATGATGACAATGCCCCCATCCACAGGGCATGAGTGCCTGAATCGTTTGATGAAAACTATACAAACCATATGCCATGGCCGTCACAGTCACCAGATCTCAACCAAATTGAACACTTATGGGAGATTCTGGAGCGGCTCCTGACACAGCATTTTCCACCACCATCAACAAAACACCAAAGGATGGAATTTCTTGAGGAAGAGTGGTGTCGCTTCCCTCCAATAGAGTTCAGACACTTGTAGAATCTATGCCAAGGTGCATTGAAACTATTCTGCCTCATGGTGGCTCAACGCCCTATTAAAAGACACTATGTTGGTGTTTCCTTTATTTTGGCAATTACATGTAGATCCACACATGTTATTGTCTATATCATGCAGAATTGTCATCTCATTGTTCCTTAGGAAGCTCGTTCTATAATACAGACGTTGGTGATTTCTGTCCCAGGTAGTTGCAAAAATCTGGTAACTTTCCCCAAATTCCCTTTTTTTCCAGAAAACCCGGTTGGAAGGTTTCCTGAATCAGGAGGGAATAAACAGTAAATCTGGAATCTTCAAGCAGGATTTCTGGAAAACCTGGGGATTATGGGAAAATTTGTGGATTTTTGCAACTCTAGTCCCAGGAGACTGAACTGTGGGCACGTTTTTATTCCTGCCTAGCACAAACATCTCATTCAACTAATCATGGTCTTCCATTTAGACCACAATTAGTTGAGTGAAGTATTAGTAGAGTGCTGGAACCTGGACACTCCTGTGTAAACTGTGGCTGTCTGACTACAATTGTCTAAATACAGGTGCCATGTTTTCTTTTGCTAATCCATGCAGGTTTGTCATCTCATAAGGAGTGGAGAAGCCCTATGCACCATAAACCTTAATACTGGAGTAACTTCCTGTCAGAGAAACTGTGATTAGAGGGTTAGACAGGAGGCCCTGGGCCAATGGGAGGTCACGGGTGAGGGCTTGGGGGTCAGAGAGAGTGGGCTAGTATGTTTAACATGGCCCGGTGCCCCGGGTGGGTGGAGTTTGCACATTTTAGACCATTCCATTGGTCCTTATGTGAAATCTCCACCAATCTGGGGCACCGGGCCATGCAAAACGAACTGACCCAGTAAGAGGGGACATTACAGACATGAAGATAGAACTCCCCCAACACTCCTCATATTGAGTTGCTGCGTCTGATTTAAAGGCCCCCTTATAGTCCTCAATAATCAACAATGTAATACTTATTACAGGTTAACTCTCTTGCTTTCTTTCAAGCACACTCAGTACTTCTATCCATCCCTCTCCAGGTGCCAGTGACAGAACATTCCAAGGACCTCCAGAGCCTTCTGACCAATTACCTGCCATCTCTCCAGAGCACAGAGAAGTAGGCTCCATTTGTAATAGTATACTGATGCAACCTCACTAGTGCTGTCTGTGTGATATAGCAGATAATCAAGGTCTTCACTAGTGCTGTCTGTGTGATATAGCAGATAATCAAGGTCTTCACTAGTGCTGTCTGTGTGATATAGCAGATAATCAAGGTCTTCACTAGTGCTGTCTGTGTGATATAGCAGATAATCAAGGCCTTCACTAGTGCTGTCTGTGTGATATAGCAGATAATCAAGGTATTCACTAGTGCTGTCTGTGTGATATAGCAGATAATCAAGGTATTCACTAGTGCTGTCTGTGTGATATAGCAGATAATTCAGGGTCCCTGGTTGGGTTTACTGTACTTCAGAACTCATGCTCTCTCCCTCTAAAAGTCTCTCAGACTTGAATAAAAATGTGTTCTTCCCCCTGTCCCCAAGTGTGTCTGCTTGGCCATGGAACTCCAGAGCAGCATATCAAAAAACATGCCACCCTGATGCCAGCAGGCCGTTCCCTGAGGAAGGATGCAACGGTCAAGGCTTTCAATGGTCACATTTGGGGGATGACTAAATGCAAAATAACTTTTTCATAGCATATTGGTCTTCACATTTTTACTATGGTAACTTAAACAACATGCAGACTTTATCAATCAAGACAACACTTAGAGCTTATAATTCAAAAGTTCAGAAATCATGTCTCATGTCCAGGGTGAATAACACTTTTATTCATGTATATCAGACATGACATGCGTCAACTAAAATATACACTGAATTCTCAAAACATTAGGAACACCTGCTCTTTCCATGACAGACTGACCAGGTGAATGCTATGATGCCTTATTGATGTTACCTGTTGAATCCACTTTATATCAGTGTAGATGAAGGGGAAGAGACAGGTTAAATAAGGATTTTTAAGCCTTGAGACAATTGAGACATGGGTTGTGTATGTGTGCCATTCAGAGGGTGAACGGGCAAGAAAATATTGAAGTGCCTTTGAACGTGGTATGGCCTTTAATGTAAAACAGTGTGTTTTAGTAAATTATTCTGTGACATATTCATATAAATATAGTTTTATCTAAAAATCATACTTTTAAAATGTTACACTATTTTTATTTTTGTATGAAATTCACTGAGGGGGATGGTCCTCCCCTTCCTCCTCTAAGGAGTTTCCACTGATTGCAGGGAATACTGACTGGAGATGTTCCGCCCTCCAAGGCCCCTGAGCCTGTGTAGGGATGTGATCTGGATTGGACTGTGACTTTTTATGTATTTTTATTTTGTGTAATGTGGGTTTTCCCCCTTTTCCGCAATGGACATTTATTTTTTATCCAGTTTACTAACCGAACAGTAGAGGTAGTTAGTCCATCAGTCCAATAGATGTCGTTGTTGCACTGTGGTAGTGGGGGAACAGGAAGTTCCGGGTTGTCGCGACCCATTGTTCAGAATAAAGAATGCGCCAGACCTGTGTTGTCAAGACGACAACTTTGTGTCCGTTTCTATTTATTACTACGGGTATGTAATAGCACGTTTAAACTTTCTAATATCGAAAGAACATGTCATAACATGCTAGTTAACAAATACGTCAAGGTATTCTCCCATTTGGTAAAGTTATTATGTGTTCTTTTTGTGTCAAAACGAGTGAGTGAAAGAACGTGATAAAAACTATTTTACAAGTCACATAGCTAGAGATTTGCGATTGGTCTGAGTGAATGTACATAATTTCGTCAATGTAACTTAATAAAGGATCAATTTGAGATTTCTTTATTCGTTTTACATGTTATTGGTTTTGTGTAAAAATGTATAATCTTACGAGCTGTTAAAACGGCGTCGTCCATTCTGCTGTTCGTTTAAAGTCCACGTAGAAGATAATGGCCCCTATCAGATATTTATGTAGTTGGTGCAGTATATTATTTTACTGTAGTAAATATACATTGGGTGGTCGGGGTTGTCCGAGCCCTGAATGCCGATTGGCTGAAAGCAGTGGTATATAAGACGTGCACCACAGGAATGAGAAAAACAATATTTGTACTGTTCTACATATGTTGATAACCAGTTTTTATAATAACAATAAGGCGACTCAGGCATTGCATCGTGCCTAAAAGCCCTTAGCAGTGGTATATTGGGCATATAACACACCTCCTTGGGCCTTATTACATGAATATTCATGAGTTCTAACTTGGAAAAGCATTTATTAGCTTACAATTGTACAATTTATGCTCCCCTCATATAACCACGAAGACGGACGGAAAGGAAGTTGTACTATACGTTTTATTTGATTTGGAAAACCTCAAACCCAACTTTTAGAACAATATTAGAGTATTTGTAATTTGTGAATGTTTTCTGGGGATGCTCTAAGTTACTATTATATGTGTTTCAAGCATTGAGAAATAGCTGCTATATGCCCTTTAACAGACTTCAGTGCAGTAGCTCTCTAAATACCTTCTCCGTATGTAGAGTTTTCAGACATTACATTTGTCCACATTTGGCTATGTGTAAATTACAATTCCGATGCTGTCTTTTAACATTGAGAAATGTCAATAATCATCGCTTTCACAAACGTATGCTAATATGCCCCTTATCTTTCATGTCAGCCAGAACTAATCTTTCAAATAAAGATACACTTACTGTAGCAGTTTTACACAGATCCATACACTGTGTGCCTCCAGTTGACAAACTACACTTCCTCCCCAGTTAGCTGACACACAGGTGTTGGGAGCACGCTAGATAGCTAATTAGCACAGGGCCTATGGCTTACGTCTGTCTCCTGTGAACAAGTGCTGTAACATGGAGATAGGACCATGTGGGAACACTAACCCTATGAAGGTGTGTAGTGATTTAACCTTTTTGTTTTTTGAAAATTATATTTAGCTGATATGAAAGATAAATATATAATCAGAGGGGGGGAAAGGAGAAGATTCCTTATGTTTCCAAAAACGTACAGCAAGCGATGTGTGTTAATGTTGAGGCTCTTAACAAAACTCCCCCAGTCAGAAGATACTATCGTCAAGAGGCACTAAAGCAGTTAGCGTCTATGAATGGGGTAGCAGTGCAGGTGCATGAGAGAGAGACAATTTCATGGTTGTTCTACTGTTTTGAAGTTGAATGTAATGTTTATCAGTTTTCTACATGTGTACTAATATTCAGACACGTTCAGTTGTTTCTATCTTTATCTATAATTGTTACAATGGTGTGAACGGGAAATACAGTTTTTACTCCACTACATTCCTAAAGAAAAGTTGTACTTTTTACTCCCATACATTTTCCCTGACACCCAGAAGTACTCGTTACATTTCGAATGCTGAGGCAGGACAGCAATATGGTCCAATTCACGCACCTATCAATATCACGCATTGTCACCCCTACTGCCCCTGATCTGGCGGACTCAGTAAACACAAATACTGCGTTTGTAAATTATGTCTGAGTGTTGGAGTGTGGCCCTGGCCGTCCGTGAATATTTTTTTTTTTAGTGAAAATTTACAGTGAAGATAAGGTTATTAAGGAAAATAGCTCATAGTGCTGCCTAAAACAAAACTGAAACATTGTACTAAAGGGTTTTTGAGTCATTTATTCATTTCTGTGAATTTAGGAAATCTACTATAGGTTAAGTGCACTTGCGTTGTGTAATTTGTGTGCACTTGTCTAATATGAATGAATGTTTTGTTGTCAATGTTTAGCTACCTGATCTGTTGAAATTAGGTAATTGAACAAGAAGAAATATAATATTTTTTGAGGATAAAGAAAGTTCCAGAAATGTCAAGACTGTTGTCTGTTTCTCTTTATTACTACAGGCCGACTAGGATTAAGTCTGAGGCCTGTAACATCAACAGTGAGGACAAACCCAGCCTGCCTCTCTCCTTCCACACTGAGTCCAAACCTACAGTCACTGGGTCCTGATTGACAGTCGAGTCGAGTTCGCACCGCAGGTACCAGAGATGGCATCAGTGAAGCTGGAAGACTGCAGTCAAACACTGGAGCTGAATGTCAACATTAAAGATGAAGAAGAGGAGGAGAAGATTGGGAAATCTGTTTCTCATGGTAAGAGCAGGTTCCTTCCAACTTTCCACTGTGCATGGATGACTTGCATGGATGACGCCAGTATAGTCTGTTTTGGAATGGTTGGCCAGTAATAAACTGACCCTGAACATCTAAAACTAAGAGCATTGTATTTGGTACAAATAATTTCCTAAGTTCTAGACCTCAGCTGAATCTGGTAATGAATGGTGTGGCTGTTGAACAAGTTGAGGAGACTAAATTACTTGGCATTACCTTAGATTGTAAACTGTCATGGTCAAAACGTATAGATTCAATGGTTGTAAAGATGGGGAGAGGTCTGTCTGTAATAGATGCCCTGCTTTTTTGACACCACACTCCAAAAAGCAAGTTCTGCAGGCTCTAGATTTGTCTTATCTTGATTATTGTCTAGTGGTGTGGTCGAGTGCTATAAGGAAATACCTAGTTAAGTTAATAAGTATATAGGTTATAGGTTAAGAACTTTTGTGAAAGAGCACAGTTTGAAAGATATGGCATATAGAAGCAAACCGGATGGACATCATGAAAATGATCAGAGAGGTTGAGGAGTAAAAACAAACAAAATAGAACTATTGTAAAATTGACATGTCCATAAAATGTATGTAGTATGTATAAGCTGGAAGTAGAGGCTTAAGCGTTGTTGTTCACTAGTTTACTCCAATTAGGGGAGGGGTGGTGGGGTTGGAAAGTAAGAAAGGACATTTTTATTTTTTTAAAGGATATGTGTATATATATATGTATGTAAACTCAGCAAAAAAAAAGAAACGTCCCTTTTTCAGGACATTATATGATGAGGATTTTTCTGTAAACTATGAGATAAACGAAGTTTATCACAAACATGACAAACATGGAGTCAGAATTAAACATGGGTACTCTCTGCTGCTGGGCAATAACTTAATTGGTTCCTTTCACTGGGTTTGTGTGTGTGTGAAATGGGGATCTGACTGGGTCTGATCGGGTCCAATTCCTCACTCTTACCTAATCCACAGCTGTCCTGCCTTATCAGGGACTGAAACCGGACTGTTGCCTTTTGCCTCTCTCCTCAAACAAAGTCCTGAGAGCGGAGCCAGAGTTGAACAGAGTTCAGACTAAACATGAGTAATTACAGCATGACGGGAGGGAAGAGAGGAGTTGGGTTTGGGTATGTTTGAGAGACTGAGTGTGGACCTGTCATGTCCAACAATCAATCTCCAGGTCAAGCTAGGGTGAGCTGGGGTTGAACAGAGTTTAAACTGAACATGATTATTTTTGCATGACAAGGGCTTGATTGATTGTACTACTATTGTTTCTATACTGAATAGAAGTCAAACTGAGGATAGTGGTGGGGGAACCCAAGAGAGACGGGCTTTAAGTGGAGATGTATGTGAAAATTACTATATAAACTGAGAGCTGGGAGGTAAACAAGGAGATGCTTTGCAAATCACCTTGGCTTTGTCTAGTTGTAATAAAGCCTATCTTAATTCTACAAAAACTCTGAAATACTTTGGTTCTTTGATTAGTATAAGGACAAAATTTGCCATATCATGTCTTTCAAAGATCATTGCCTTAGGCATTCTGCATGGAGGCATGAGGACTGCAGATGTGGCCAGGGCAATAAATTGCAATGTCCGTACTGTAAGACGCCTAAGACAGCGCTACAGGGAGACAGGACGGACAGCTGATCGTCCTCGCAGTGGCAGACCACGTGTAACAACACCTGCACAGGATTGGTACATCCGAACATCACACCTGTGGGACAGGTACAGGATGGCAACGACAACTGCCCGAGTTACACCAGGAACGCACAATCCCTCCATCAGTGCTCAGACTGTCCGCAATAGGCTGAGAGAGGCTGGACTGAGGGCTTTGTAGGCCTGTTGTAAGGCAGGTCCTCACCAGACATCACCGGCAACAACGTCGCCTATGGGCACGAACCCACCATCACTGGACAAGACAGGACTGGCAAAAAGTGCTCTTCACTGACGAGTCGCGGTTTTGTCTCACCAGGGGTGATGGACGGATTCGCGTTTATCGCCGAAGGAATGAGCGGTACACCAAGGCCTGTACTCTGGAGCGGGATCGATTTGGAGGTGTAGGGTCACAGCATCATCAAACTGAGCTTGTTGTCATTGCAGGCAATCTCAACACTGTGCATTACAGGGTAGACATCCTCCTCCCTCATGTGGTGCCCTTCCTGCAGGCTCATCCTGACATGACCCTCCAGCATGACAATGCCACCAGCCATACTGCTTGTTCTATGTGTGATTTCCTGTAAGGCAGGAATGTCAGTGTTCTGCCATGGCCAGCGAAGAGCCCGGATCTCAATCCCATTGAGCACGTCTGGGACCTGTTAGATCGGAGGGTGAGGGCTAGGGCCATTCCCCATAGAAATTACCAGGAACTTGCCGTTGCCTTGGTGGAAGGGTGGGGTAACATCTCACAGCAAGAACTGGCAAATCTGGTGCAGTCCATGAGGAGGAGATGCACTGCAGTATTTAATGCAGCTGGTGGCCACACCAGATACTGAATGTTACTTTAGATTTTGACCCCCCCCCCCCCCCCCCTTTGTTCAGGGACAAATATCTGTTAGTCACATGTCTGTGGAACTTGTTCAGTTTATGTCTCAGTTGTTGAATGTTATGTTCATACAAATATTTACACGTTAAGTTTGCTGAAAATAAACGCAGTTGACAGTTTCTTTTTTTGCTGAGTTTATGTATGTGTATGTATATATACACTACCGTTCAAAAGTTTGGGGTCACTTAGAAATGTCCTTGTTTTCGAAAGAAAAGCAATTTTTTTGTCCATTAAAATAACATCAAATTATTCCGAAATAGAGTGTAGACGTTGTTAATGTTGTAAATGGCTATTGTATCTGGAAACGGCTGATTTTTTTATGGAATATCTACATAGGCGTACAGAGGCCCATTATCAGCAACCATCAGTCCTGTGTTCCAATAGCACGTTGTGTTTGCTAATCCAAGTTTATCATTTTAAATGAATAATTGATCATTAGAAAACCCTTTTGCAATTATGTTAGCACAGCTGAAAACTGTTGTGCTGATTAAAGAAGCAATAAAAAAGCCACTGGATGGGTTTTCAGTACAGTTGAAACGATTTCTTTTAAGTTTTGTTTTTATTATTTTGAATATTTGTAGCTACTTTTTAAGTAAATACCTGCAGTCAACTTGTGCAATACGTTTATGAGTTAAAGAACATTACGTCACATTATTATGTAGCTTACGGTAGTCCCCAGTCAACGAGAAGAGACCGGAGCCTTGTGAGTCACTCTCTGTCGTGCAGCATGTGCCAGGTGATCTAATTACAGTATGGAATTCACAACTAAATGTTTGCCAGTTAGCTTCTTCCATAATCAAGCATTCACTTGGTAACAGCAGAGAATCTCTCCTGGATCAAGAGCCTTGCTGGATAATATTAGGTTTGTGCGTGCAGCAAACTGTGAGAAGCGTTTGAGTTACATCTATAGTTGAGGTCAGAAACTGTACAAAATGTTTGCAATGCACTCGTTAGCATTTAGTTATCATTCTCTATGATGATTCCTTGGTACTAGTTAGCATTTTGTTAGCATTCTACTTAGTGACGTTTTTTGGGCTTTGAATATTAGTACTATTTAAATAAAGACCTGTAGTCAACTTGTACACCAGGTAATAGATAAAGCACAACGCGTACATAATTTCTCCCATTAGATAATTGTTCATTATGAAGATTTTTCATTATGAAGCGTTCTGTTAGGTTCTGAACAAACAGAGTAAAAACTAAAACGGAATCTAGGAAAAGTTCAAACTAAGTTTATTCACCCAAAGGGTCAAACAGCTGCAAAGACAAAGCATGAATACACAAGCACATATATTTATAACCTCCTACTAGCCGGGGTCAACACCTTCCACATCTAGACAGCCAATACATCTCTGTTGCTAGTCAGGAACTTCATTGGTTCTTCTCACTGGTGTAGTCCTAGCCCTGCCTGATGCTAGAACCTTCGTGGGCGTGAAAGTGTATGCGTGTGAGATAGGACTGTAGTAGGAGGGTCGTTGTGGTGGGCCCCTCTGGCCCCCCTCCCAGAGGTTTCTACTCACTTCATCTGTTGACATGACCTCGACCCGGATTCCTTGCTCCTCCCTAGTTCCGCAACTGGCCTGCCTTATCAGGAACTGAAACTAGACTGTTGCCCTTTGCCTCCCTCCTTAGCAACAGAAGATGAATTCTGCACTTCCCCTTGTCTCCCTCAGTACCTTTCCATACACCAAGTTCCTATCCATCCTTCATTGACCCCAACATATACAGTGCCTTCAGAAAGTAGTCCGACCCCTTGACCTTTTCCATATTTTGTTGTGTTACAGCAATATTCTAAAATCGATTGAATTGTTTTTTCCCCCTCATCAATCTACACATAATACCCCATAATGACAAAGCAAAAACAGGTTTTTAGACATTTTTGCTAAATTATTAAAAATAAAAAATGGATTCAGACCCTTTACTCAGTACTTTGTTGAAGAACCTTTGGCAGTGATTACAGCATTGAGTCTTCTTGGGTATGACGCTTCAACCTTGGCACATCTGTATTTGGAGAGTTTCTCCCATTCTTCTCTGCAGATCCTCTCAAGCTCTTTCAGGTTGGATGGAGAGCACTGCTGCACAGCTATTTTCAGGTTTCTCCAGAGATGTTGGATCGGGTTGAAGTCTGGCTCTGGTTGGCCCACTCAAGGACATTCAGAGACTTGTCCCGAAGCCACTCCTGCGTTGTATTGGCTGTGTGCTTTGGGTCGTTGTCCTGTTGGAAGGTGAACCTTCATCCCAGTCTGAGGTCCTGAGCACTCAGGAGCAGGTTTTCATCTAGTACCTCTCTCTGTACTTTGCTCAGTTCATCTTTGCCTCGATCCTGACTAGTCTCCCAGTCCCTGACACTGATAAACATCCCCACAGCATGATGCTGCCACCACCATGCTTCACCATAAGGATGGTGCCAGGTTTCCTCCAGACGGGGCGCTTGGCATTCAGGCCAAAGAGTTCAATCTTGGTTTCATCCGACCAGAGAATGTTTTTTCTCATGGTCTGAGAGTTTTTAGGTGCCTTTTGGCAAACTCCAACCAGGCAGTCATGTGCCTTTTACTGAAGAGTGGCTTCCGTCTGGTCACTACCATACAGGCCTGATTGCTGGAGTGCTGCAGAGATTGTTGTCCTTCTGGAAGGTTATCCCATCTCCAGAGGAACTCTAGAGCTCTGTCAGTGACCATCGTGTTCTTGGTGTCCTCCCTGACCAAGGCCCTTCTCCCACGATTGCTCAGTTTGACCGGGCGGCCAGCACCAGGAAGACTCTTGGTGATTCCATACTTCTTCCATTTAAGAATGATGGAGGCCACTGTGTTCTTGGGGACCTTCAATGCTGCAGACGTTTTTTGGTGCCCTTGCCCAGATCTGTGCCATGACACAATCCTGTCTCGGAGCTCTACGGACAACTCCTTCGACCTCATGGCTTGGTTTTTACTCTGACATACACTGTCAACTGTGGGACTTTATATAACAGGTGTGTGCCTTTCCAAATCATGTCCAATCAATTGAATTTACCACAGATTGACTCCAGTCAAGTTGTAGAAACATCTCAAGGATGATGAATGTAAACAGGTTGCACCTGATCTCAATTTCGAAGTCTCATAACAAAGGGTCTGAATACTTATGTAAATATGGTAGTTCTGTTTTATATTTAATATATTAGCAACATTTTCTAAAAAGCTGTTTTCGCTTTGTCATTATGGGGTATTTTGTTTAAATCCCTTTTAAAATAAGGCTGCAACGTAACAAAATGTGGAAAAAGTCAAGGGGGTCTGAATACTTTCCGAATGCACTTGTTAGCAGTTGATGTTATTCTTCAATAACACAGACCCCAAAGCAAATCAGGGGGAGAAAAATATATTTATTCAAAAAAGAACCAATCATTGTTATGCTGGAAAGTAGATTGTAGATGTTTATTCTTCCCTGTCCTCAGCGTTTTCTCCACTGAACAAAGAGACAGGATGTAGTTTATACCCAAGCCTTGCCTGTGGTTCACCAATTAGAATTCCTTGCAATAACATTGGGCCAATGGCCAAATACCAAGTATCCCGTTTCAGGCTCAATGTATAGACCATTTGGACCAATGTGAACTTGCCACATGTAGCTATGAGTCCCGGACTGGAACCCCTACATAGATACTAAACAGATGTTGAACTGAAAAACAACTGTTTCCATTGATCGTTAATTCCCTGCGTTGTATATTTATCTTGGAATACTCTTACACACTGTATATAGGCTACTGTATCAATCAGTCATTTGTTCATGTTCACACACCATGCAAGTCATTGAAATGCAATGAAGCATTTATGGTTTTAAAATAACAAAGCAATCCTTGAATAATTAGCGTAAACAATAAATAAACAGTTACATTTCGGAAATTGCATTCACGAATCAATGCAATTGTTTTGGATTTGTTTTGGATGTTTATGGATCATAGCTGTCACCTGGTCAGTCTATGTCATAGAAAGAGTTCATAATGTTTTGTACACTCAGTGCATATCACACCAATTGACTTTTTTTAATGCTGTTCTAACAGGTGATATTGAGACATTCTCTACATCCAAAGAGCAACAGCAGGAAGATCGCAGAGCTAAGAGGTCTCACCACTGCAAAATACACACAGGAGAGAATCTTTATTCCTGCACTGATTGTGGGAAGAGCTTCACAACATCACAGGCTCTGACAGTTCATCAGAGAGTGCACACAAGAGAGAAGCCTTACTCCTGCTCTGACTGTGGGGCAAGTTTCTCTCGACTGGACCACTTCAAAACACATGAACGTATACACACAGGAGAGAAGCCTTACTCCTGCTCTGACTGTGGGACGAGTTTCTCTCAGATGGGCAGCTTAAAATCACACCAACGGATACACACAGGAGAGAAGCCTTACTCCTGCTCTGACTGTGGGGCAAGTTTCTCTCGACTGGGCACCTTAAAACAACATGAACATATACATACAGGAGAGAAGCCTTACTCCTGCTCTGACTGTGTAAAATGCTTCACAACATCAACTGATCTAAAAGTTCATCAGAGAACACACACAGGAGAGAAGCCTTACTCCTGCTCTGATTGTGGGAAGAGTTTCTTTCGACTGGGCAACTTAAAAACACATGAACGTATACATACGGGAGAAAAGCCTTACTCCTGCTCTGACTGTGTAAAATGCTTCACAACATCAACTGAGCTAAAAGTTCATCAGAGAACACACACAGTAGAGAAGCCTTACTCCTGCTCTGATTGTGGGAATAGTTTTTTTTCGACTGAGCAACTTAAAAACACATGAACGTATACATACAGGAGAAAAGCCTTACTCCTGCTCTGACTGTGTAAAATGCTTCACAACATCAACTGACCTAAAAGTTCATCAGAGAACACACACAGGAGAGAAGCCTTACTCCTGCTCTGATTGTGGGAAGAGTTTCTCTCGACTGGGCAACTTAAAAACACATGAACGTATACACACAGGAGAGAAGCCTTACTCCTGCTCTGAATGTGGGGCAAGTTTCTCTCAACTCGGCACCAGAAAACAACATGAATGTATACACACAGGAGAGAAGCCTTACTCCTGCTCTTACTGTGGAAAGATTTTCTCTCGACTGGGCCACTTAAAAACACATGAACGTATACACACAGGAGAGAAGCCTTACTCCTGCTCTTACTGTGGGGCAAGTTTCTCTCAACTGTGCACCTTAAAACAACATGAACCTATACATGGTCCTCTGTAGCTCAATTGGTAGAGCATGGCGCTTGTAACGCCAGGGTAGTGGGTTCGATCCCCGGGACCACCCATACGTAAAAATGTATGCACGCATGACTGTAAGTCGCTTTGGATAAAAGCGTATTATTATTATTATACATACAGGAGAAAAGCCTTACTCCTGCTCTGACTGTGTAAAATGCTTCACAAGATCACCTGAGCTAATAGTTCATCAGAGAACACACACAGGAGAGAAGCCTTCCTTCTGCTCTTAATATGATTGGGCAACGTAAAAACACACCAACGGTTACACACCGCGCTGACTGTGAGATGAGATTCTACAGATTGGCAATTTAAAAAGACACCAACGTATACAAAACAAATGGTAGTGGATTGGATCAAATGAAGAAAGCTTAGAACACTATTGTAATCCTATTGTTTCTCACTGTGAGATAACTGTGCAGAGGAAATGGAACGTTGTAGAATGTTAGCATCTCTTTACTTTACTGATCAGTGTGCACCTTGTCAGTTTTGCTGTGCTTAGGTAGCTTCGACTGTAAAGATATTGAGATTACTTTGGATTTGCCCTTAGGGTTGAATATCCTCTTTGAGGTGTCTCACAATGGAGTCTGTTGGTTGACTGGGTTATACTGCTTCCCTCTGAGTTTTCTGTGGGAATTAGCTATTAGACACAACATACACAGTATACAAAACATTAATGATGTAGTTTTTGTTTATTTATGTCAGGTTTGACGTGTATGCGGAAAACGAAGTCAAGCGCAGGACACCGAGCTCCTGGCAGACGTACTTTACTAAACACCGTAATGAAAGTACAAAAACAAAAACCTCCAAACAGGGAGGGACAACACTAGCATACAAACTGTGATGTCACGAGAGGCTGTGTCCTGGAGGGACGTTACATCCCCCTGAGGTGGCTGCAAACCCAGACAGCTATGGCTCCATCTGCTGGTATGGTCGGGAACTCCACCCCTCTATGGCCAATCTTCCCACGCAGCTGAAACCAATGAGGAGCTGATGAGCTGAAGGTTTTGGGAAGGGAAGAGACACACTGAGGGAGTGTGGGGGGGGTGAAGAAACACAGTCTCCAACCTGGGCTCTCTGGAGGACAAGAGTGCTGCACGTCCACTTCCATGAGGAATATAAGGATTTGGAGATACTTACCTTTGGGAAATACTCACCTTTGGATATATGCACCTGTGGAAATACGTGAGAGACATTTGGAAGGACTTTTTGCTGGGTTGGCCACTAGCTGCAACGTGGACTACAGTAAGGCTGGGGAAAAGTTATCTGAGCGAGTGAGAATTATGATTTTGGATGTGGAAGAGACATCCCTGAACTGTTAACCCTTAAAGAGCCACAAGAGAACAGAATTTTGTTATATTTTCGTTAATTTCCCAAGACCTATAATAAAATCCTTGTTTTGTTTGAACCTTGTCTCCTTGCACTACTTGAGCAATCCCGCTGAAAGCTGTGTAGCCTCTCGTGACGTCACAAAACGTACTGCCGACCTAACGGAGAACAATCACACACAACAAACAAATGAGAGACAGGGGGTTTTAAAGGGAATACAATCAACACTAATGGGACACAGGTGGAAACAATACAGACCAAACAAGACAAACACCGAAACATAGATCGGTAGCAGCTAGTACTCCAGGGACGACGAACGCCGAAGCCTGCCTTAGCAAGGAGGAGGAGCAGCCTCGGCTGAATCCGTGACAATTCATTATGGATCACCATTAGCTTTCAGCAAAAAACAGGAAACTGTGGTTGCAGGGGCTAAGGAATGAAAACACTGGACACTGGAGAATTTGAATGAATCCCGATTCCTGCTGTTTCACGCTGATGGGACAACTAGGGTATGGAGAAAACCATTAGTACATGCATCCATGCCGTGTGTCAGCATTGCAGGATGGTGGTGGTAGTGTGGGGTGTGATTTCATGGCACACATTGGGCCCTTGATAAAAGTAGAGCATCATTTGAATGCCACAGGATATCTAAACATTGTTACCAATCAGGTGCATCCCTTCATGGCAGCAGTTATCCATCTGCAAAATATATTTCTTTCAGCAGGATTATGCCCCATGCAACAAGGCTTGTCCAGGAATGGTTCCAAGAACATGACACTGTAGTGACCAAAAGAACATGATAGTACCATGGTATTTATTTCATGGTACTACCATGTCAGGAACACACCATGGTAGTTGCACCAGTACCATGGTATTTTCCTGACATGGTAGTACCATGGTATTCTTTAGAAACATAGAGAGAAGATACGGCCAGATCTGTCATAACAGCCCGGAAGTAAAGCCAGATTGAATTTACAATATAGGGGGGTTGGCAACTAGGTTTGGCCTCCAGTCAATGTGTTGCTGAGCTTGTAGCTAGTCTGCGGGCCAGAACATAATTAGCCTATTAACAAATAGCCTATAGCTGCCCAATTCATAGTCCTACACAGTGTCGCTACACTACACATTTAACACGTGGTTAGTGGGCTAATCAATTCAATGACCATAACATAATAATGTCCATCTGATTACAGTGGTAAAATCACCAATGTCTATATTAATAGTCCAACTGTTCTATTCAAATATATTTATCATATTTCTCCAGTATCAAACCAGTGTGTCTTGTTTGCAACGAAACTGTCGCTGTTTGGGAAGAGTTCAATCTGAGATGTTATTATGAATCTAAGCATGGTACTTTCAGAAGTAGATTCAGAAGTCTGACGCAGAAAGGAAGGTAGGCCTAAGGAGTGAACACCCTATGTGTTTTACAGTGTCCATTTTATTATGTACATATTGTATTATTATTGAACCTTTATTTAACTAGGCGGTTCTTATTGAATTACACAAATCCACAAGGAGTCAGTAGAAACCATATTTGTTTAAGCAAGTCAGCCATATCAGCTATGTTTTTTTAAGGCAGTAAAAGAGGCTGAATAAACACTAAGCTCCGTGGCTGATAGCCAGGTGTAGCAGTGGTAAGGATTCACTCCATGGTGTTGAAAGGAAAGCTCAAACTTTATGCTGGACTAACAATACTTATGTTACAAATGGTTTAAGCGTTCTGATATTGTCACTAATCTGGATTTAGACTGTCTGCTACTTCAGGTCTAAATAGGGGTATAATCTATACCTTGTGACAATGTAGGACTACTGAAACCATTGTAAGACAGACTTTTTGTTAGCCTTTAAGGCATCAGCATGCTTTCCAGCCGAAACAGTTCGGAAGAGTTTGTGCATATATTATGACTTTTTGTTTTTGTTTTGGACTTTTGGTAAGGTTTTTTTCAGCTGTTCTGGCACACAACATTTTTTCCTCGAGTCAAGCCAAAGTCTGTAGCCGAAGGGGAAGGGGGTGATTGGTCAACAGTAGGTATTCTTCATTAATGTCTTTGTTAAAGTATTTCTCAGTTAAAAATCTGCATGAAAACGACTCGTCTCTCATTTAATGACAAACATCTTTGTTAAATGTAAAATTGCACGACTAAGATCTCCTCGGCAAAAACATCAACATTAATGACAGATTTCTTGAGTTTTCTGACTATTTTGAGGAAGTGGCTATAGACCCTTTTACAGTACATGACACACTGACGTCACAAACAGATGCGTGCGACTCTTGGCGGCAGTAGTCTAGATTTACATTTTTATTACTTCTAAACAAAATAACTTTTTTGGGTTCTCATACACTTACAATTATGTTTTGATTCTTGCTTGAACAGTCACTATGATTATATTTGGTTGTGTGTGATCTTTGCAAAATACCTTCGATGCAGCAGTTGTTAGCTAGAATGCGTATGCTGATTGATATAGGCTGTAGCAAAAAGCTAGCCAAAGAGCCATTTTACTGGTTGAAGTGTTTTTTAAGTATAATGCAGTTGATTTGTGATGATGCCACAAACATTATATTAAGCAGGGCATTCATACGAGCCTTAAAATCCAATTATAATCCAAAGTAGTGTGAAATGCACTCATAAGCAACATGTAAATAGAGGCTTTTTTTGCTGGCGTTCTATAAGAACTCCCCCTTGTTCTGCCACCAACTCGCGCCCATCCCCCTCTTGCAGCTATGTTTGTTAACACAGAAAGGGGTCTATGGCGTCTCAAAATGGACAAACCGTACTACTGCCGTTTTTTCGCGTTTTTCAAGCAAAGGTCTTTAAGGGAATATGCGAGCACAGTGTCTGCAACACCACTAAGCAAGGGGCACCACCAAGCAAGGGGCACCACCAAGCAAGCGGCACCATGAAGACCAAGGAGCTCTCCAAACAGGTCAGCGACAATGTTGTGGAAAAGTACAGATCAGTGTTGGGTTCTAAAAAAATATCAGAAACTTTGAAAATTCCACGGAGCACCGTTAAATCCATTATTAAAAAATGCTAAGAATATGGCACCACAACAAACCTGTCAAGAGAGGGCCACCCACCAAAACTCACGGACCAGGCAAGGAGGGCATTAATCAGAGAGGCTGAATAGTTATGCACGCTCAAGTTCTGTTTTTTTTTCTTATTTCTTGTTTGTTTCACAAAAACATTTTTTTTTCATCTTCAAAGTGGTAGGCATGTCGTGCAAATCAAATGATACAAACCCCCCCAAAATCCATTTTAATTCCAGGTTGTAAGGCAATAAAATAGGAAAAATGCCAAGGGGGGTGAATACTTTCACAAGCCACTGAATGTAAGATTACTTGGTTTGTATTCAGGGGACTAGGTATGTTTTAGTAGTGGTTTCCTTGCAGCAATTCAACCATGAAGGCCTGATTCACGCAGTCTCCTCTGAACAGTTGATGTTGAGATGTGTCTGTTACTTGAACTCTGTGAAGCATTTATTGGGGCTGCAATTTCTGAGGCTGGTAACTCTAATGAACTTATCCTCTGCAGCAGAGGTAACTCTGGGTCTTACTTTCCTGTGACGGTCCTCATGAGGGCCAGTTTCATCATAGCACTTGATGGTTTTTGCGACTGCACTTGAAGAAACTATAATAGAACTTCACATTTTCCGGATTGACTGACCTTCATGTCTTAAAGTAATGGACTGTCGTTTCTCTTTGATTATTTGAGCTGTTCTTGCCATAATATGGACTTGGTCTTTTACCAAAGAGGACTATCTTCTCTATACCACTCCTACCTTGTCACAACACAACTGATTGGCTCAAACACATAAAAAGGAAAGAAATTCCACAAATGAACTTTTAACAAGGCACACCTGTTAATTGAAATTCAATATTGTGCAAAGCTGTCATCAAGGCAAAGGGTGGCTACTTTGTAGAATCTCAAATATTAAATATATTTTGATTTGTTTAACACTTTTTTGATTACTACATGATTCCATGTGTTATTTCATAGTTTTGATGTCTTCACTATTATTCTACAATGTAGAAAATTGTAAAAAAATAAAAAAACTTGAATGAGTAGGTGTCCAAACATTTGACTGGTACTGTATATATATATAAAAAGCATTATCAATATTTCAAATAAATTATCAACACAGTAATAAATGGCTAGAAAAACTCATTCATAATCAAATATAAATCTAGAGGTATAAATACATTGTTCCTTTTGATAGTGGTAAATTGTAATTATTAGTATTATTAACATAACATAATATTAAATAATTCCACCTTTCCAAATGATTGCCTACAACAGAATTTACATCCACTTGAGAAATAATAAAACAGTAGATAAACTGACTGAATATCTGAAGGATATTTTTGTACTTTTAAGGAAGGTGAGTATTGGCAAAGTGTGACACTTTCTGAAAATTGTCTTTCCTTGAACACCTTCCAGAATCATCCCATTGTCTTAACCCCTAACATGATACCATTCTAAACACTATGAACTAAAAAATAAATAAATATTAAACACAGGATCAAAGACTCTTCTTAAAACACTAATTGTTCTGAGATCATTGAAATAGTCCAGGTAATCCATTTTCTCTCATTGCCAAGGTCAACCTGGGGGCCAACATCCATTAATCTGAAGTTAAACCTGCCTCTGGCCAGGTTTAATTTAAGCCTTCACTTAGATCCAGTAGCGAACCGTGACTATAGGACCAAGGCCTTCAGAGGGATCAAAATTCTAACAATAAGTTGTATCAAAAAAATATATCATGAAAATAACAGAAAACATAGCTTCACTTAATACGCCAGACATTATATATTCTGTAGTCGGAACGTTCTAGTGAAGGAGGAGCAATACTTTTTGATGACATTATGAATTAATCAAACAGGCCGCGTTTCGGGCTGCCGCGCACACAGACAGAACCCGCATGGGACACAACATGACACATAGAATTTTGAAGATGGCGCCGACAGATATGGCAGCTCTGCTTCTAGCTCCTGAGCAACTTTGCAGTATTTCTTACATTATTTGGCCAGTATTTTTTTTGTGTTATTACATTACAGCCGGAAATAACTTTTGGATATCAGAGCGGCAGTAACTCACCTGCCATCACTAGCCGGCTTCCACCCGGTTACGCAACCCTGCAGCTTAGAGGCTACTGCCCTACATATATAGACTTGGAATCAATGGCCACTTTAATAATGAAACACTAGTCACTTTAATAATGTTTACATATTTTTGCTTTGCTCATCACATATATATATACACTGTATTCTATTCTACTGTATTTTAGTTTATGCCACACCGACGTTGCTCATCCTAATATTTATATATTTCTTCAATCCATTATTTTACTTTTAGATTTGAGTGTATTGTGTGTATTGTTGTGAATTGTTAGATACTACTTCACTGTTGGTGCTAGAAACACAAGCATTTCGCTACACCCGCAATAGCATCTGCTAAATATGTATATTTGACCAATACAATTTGATTTGAACATAATGCACTGTTTGCACAGCTAATGGTAGCCAGCACCACTATCACACTATCACCAATAGAGACAACAACAGTGTCACATCAGATGTGAAAGGCTTGTTGTGCTGAAAGGACAGCAACCGTAATACCTGTGCACTCCATGGCGCTGAAGGAGAGCCAGTTTTGGTCAAACACAGAGACAGGGCTGATAGCCAGGAGACAGCAGTCTCACACAGCAGGAGAAATGTGATTTATTCTCGGGATGGAACATTTGTAAAACACCGGGGAAATATTAAACCCTATTGCGCATACCAGTTGATTTACAAGACACCAACTAAGTAACTTACATATACGGTATCTTCATTAGGCCTAATGGCATTTCATGTCCATGATAGGAAGTTTGTTGTAGTGACTCAGTAAGGCTAATTGTAAAAGTAACCCTCTAAAGTGCCATGTTTGTACAGTTTATTATGTGGAGGAAACATTTAGGCAGCCAGGACCATACACCAGGACCGCTCCGTAGGCCGCACTGTAGGCATAGCTCTTACTGCAGTCCAGTGCCATGGACATCTTTGAAGTTTGGCCTCTAGTAATTTAGGAGGGCAACTTTATGAAGGCCTCTTCACCGTGGTCTTATCATACAAGGCTCTACCGACATATAAAATAAAGACAGGCTATTTTTATTGTTCATATTATTTGCGTTGATGATGTATTGAAGTCAAGTGGTTCAACATTCAAATGTAGTTGGATGGACCTCACAGGACTGCTTGGAAAACGCGACGGTCGGTGGAACACTTGCGCCACCAAGTGGACAATTGCTTCAGTTCCCTTGTGGCATCAACGCTACCAGAGATATGTGATATAAGATCAAATGTTATGTATATATTATTATCTCTAAATTGATTCCCCCACCCGTATTTCATATATTATTATTCCGATTTAGCTGTTAAACTGGATTTAATTTATAAACACTTTCTGTCATTTCCGATTGGAGGTCAGATGACCACGTGACTTCCGATCCTACCAATTTGTTACTTTGTAACAGTCAAAAGTGGTTATTCCCAACGTTTATCAACTCCCAATCTATGACACGATTTTCTTTAAATCATTATCTTTGATATTTGGCGGACAGTTTACAGAGCTACGTTTTGTGTAAACGTAATCGAATATGACGTGTCGGAGAACGGCCCCTTCCTCCCGAGGGCATTTCGGTTTCGCTTCTCGGCCTTTTGGCTAAGATCAAGATCAAGTTGCAGTACCAAGGAGATCTGGAAGGTGGAGCGATGTCGTCATCGTCCACCTCACAGTCGGCAGCCGCCGGACTGAAGAACACGCTGCGTTTTCAATGGACTGGAAAAGAAAAGTTGATGGAAAGAGTTATTTTTGGAAAGGACGTTCTTTTTGGACCTCTACGCCTGACAGCAGACGATGTGCACTGTCTGCAACAAAACACACCGGAGAAGTTTTATGATGTGTCGTTCTACACCATCACCAGGCTGGAGGAGGTGAGAGGGCTCTTCCGAGCGAACTCGACAGCACCCGCCCTCAGTAGCTTTCAAGTTGAGTCCCTGTGCAGGCACAATCTGAGGGTGCTAACGGTGCACATGTTCAACCCCTGGGTCACAGAAGAAACGCTAGTGTGCTACCTCAGCCGGTATGTGACCATCTTGCCAGGAGTGAGAGACATTAAGGACGCCCTAGGCATCTGGACAGGGAAGAGGCAGTTTCGCGTGCTGCTAAAGGAAGACGAGAGCGGCCATGATGGCTACCTCCATCCTCCCGCGTCTTTTTCTATCGGTGCAGACAGGGGTTACCTCATGTATGCTGGGCAGCCTCGTTTTTGCAGGAAGTGCAGCACGTACGGGCACCTCGCTGATGCCTGCACCCAGACAAGGTGCAGAAACTGTGGGACCCTCGGCCATGTAATGAGGGATTGCACCGTGCCTAAGCGCTGCAGTCTGTGCAGCTCAGAGGAGCACCTGTTCCGTCACTGCCCAAAGGCAGCCCCCTCCTACGCCAGAGCGGTGAGCGGGAAAAGAGCAGATGAGGGAAAAGTTATAGAGCTACGCGCTATTGAGGAGGTCGTGAAGGAGCTAGTGATGGAGAGAGAACTGCGAGAGTCTGAGGAGAGCGGGAGTGAGGCGCCATCATCACCTCATGAGGAGAGCGGAGCGGGGGACAGGAGCTGGAGCAAGCAAATGGAGGAGGCTACGGGAGAGCCCACCGCGCCCTCTGCTCCGGAGAGCTGGACCACGGTGGGAGAGAGGAGGAAGTGCTCTATCAAGAGGAAGCAGATGAGCCCTGTTTCCCCACTCATCCGCATGGAGGCGACGGAGGAGTCCGCCCTGGGGGGGAATCGTTTCAGTTGTTTTGCAAGCGGGGAGTCTGAGGAGAAAAGCGCGGGAAACCCGGGCAGCGCAGAGGAGACTCTGCTTTCCCTGTCAGGCGCGAGCTCTACCGACAGCAGCGGTCTCGCACCCAGCGGTGTTCCAGCACCCACACTGACTGAGGAGGAAAGGGTTTTCCCGACCCCTATCTTTGTGGACAGTCCTCCCCCTGGGGAACACCGTTTCCCAGACAGGCCTCCTAACGAGGAACTGTACTTAAAGTGAGTCTGGAAATTCATGTCATATTTAGATAGTTGTCTGCTTCCCTCCTTTCCCCATGTCGTCCCTTTTTAACATAGCTAGCATAAACGCTAGAGGGCTTAGGAACCCCGTTAAAAGGGCGACTGTTTTTTTTTCTCCCATTTGTCTTCCATTTGCTTCTCTGTGTGTTTTTTACAAGAAGTACATTTAAAAGATCAAAATGATGTGGAGAAATTTACGAGGGAATGGGTTCAGGGAGAGTCTGTTAAACATAGATGGAAAGGGATATACCCTTCTTTGTAAACGTTTTTTTTTATAGCCTATATATAGGCCTATGTATAACTGTATTCTGTCATGTAAATTGAAATGTAGGCTAAGCCTTTGTAAATATTTGATATACACTGAGGTTTATTCAGAGTTCCCTTTGGTATATGTGTATGATTTTATTTCTATAATTGTTTTTATTCCTTTGAAAGATCAGCTTTGGGAGATTGTTAGAGGCAATTGTTTACATGCTTCTCTTGAATGTAGGCCTTTTAGCTGGTCAGGTTCCTCAGAACAGCACTTTTATTTTTAGGAGTTTTGTTATTTTGATACGGTTAAGGTACTGTTTTTGTAAATCCATGTTATGTACAACGTTATGCACTGAATTTGTACTTGTATTTGAATGTGAAATGAAAAAAAAAAATATTTTTCAAAAAAAAAAAAAAAAAAAAAATCTGTTCTTATCAAGGCCTATTACAACAAAGGCCTTCACACAACTCTGGCCCACCCTCACGTGTCTGAAGGACGCACTGTGGTCCTCCCGCAACCTGCTGGTAGGGAAACAGGTTGAGACCACCCCCCAGGCAGTGGCTTTGGTAGCCACGGAAGCCCTGGGGTGGTACGAACGACAGGGGGCCTCGACCCCAAGCGAAGGGTCCCCCACAACACCCAAGGTCCCGGCGGCCACGGCCTGACAGCGCTGCGGCGCCTAGGGCGATGCGCCTAGGGGAGGAGTCTCCTCTGGGCCCCGACGGACGGGTACGGAGTCGTTTCAGGAAGAGCAGGAGGAGGCTTTTTTGATAAGGACTCACCCCGTTTTTGTACAAAGGACCGAAGACAGCTTTTTTAACAAAGTGACTTTTTTGACAGGCTTTTTATGTCTTAAAAAATGTTTTTACTTTGTTAAATCATGTACACACATTTTAAAATGGCTTTTACTAATTGGCTTTTACAGGAATGGGTACTTTTATGTAGGATTGTTTTATTGTTTTAAATAAACAACATGTACCTTTTAAAATGTAACTGTAATGTAATGCTGGTTTTAATGCACTTTATGCCGTTTTTATGTGTGTAAATGTATTTCAAATGTGAGCTGTTTTAAAGGAATTGACAAATAAAAACTTTTCAAAAAAAAAAAAAAAAAAAAAAAAATCTGTTCTTATCAGTTTAATATCTGATACGTCCCCTATCTGGGGACCATATATTAAATTGATTTTTGGAACAGGGAGATGGAATAGGGGCTTGCTCCGTCCACTCCACGCATCGACCTGGTATTGCAGTACCTCCAGGAACGGTGCACCCCCTGTCATTGTAAAAATAAATCAGGCAAAGACAATAGAATTGCTTTGTTATATTCCATTAGGATCACGATGTATTTTATATTTTCACGTTTGACCATCTTCATCTCAATGTCAATGATGGCTAAAAAGTGATGGTCAAGTCAGTCACTGTTATATTGACTATGATAGCTGATGTGAATGGTGCGTTAATCATCTAATCAAATGAATGTTTATTCGTCACATGCACAGTGTACAGGGTGTAAATGGTACAGTGATAATGCTTTAAAGATAATGCTTTAAAAAAATCTTGGCATAGATTGGGAGTTGATCAACGTTGGGAATAACCACTTTTGACTGTTACAAAGTAACAAATTGGTAGGATCGGAAGTCACGTGGTCATCTGCCCTCCAATCGGAAATGACAGAAAGTGTTTATAAATTAAATCCAGATTAACAGCTAAATCGGAATAATAATATATGAAATACGGGTGGGGGAATCAATTTAGAGATAATAATATTGACATAACATTTGATCTTATATCAAATATCTCTGGTAGCGTTGATGCCACAAGGGAACTGAGCAATTGTCCACTTGGTGGCGCAAGTGTTCCACTGACCGTCGCATTTGAATGTTGAACCACTTGACTTCAATACATCATCAACGCAAATAAAATAGCCTGTTTTTATTTTACATGTCGGTAGAGCCTTGTACGATAAGACCACGGTGAAGAGGCCTTCATAAAGTTGCCCTCCTAAATTACTAGAGGCCAAACTTCAAAGATGTCCATGGCACTGGACTGCAGTAAGAGCCATCCCGAGAATAAATCACTCTTCTCCTGGGTAACCCGGTATTTTTCGCCAAAAAAGGAAGTGTCATTCAAAAGCATTATAACACTTATAAATGTCTGGATTTGATTAGAGCTTTGATCAGCATAAAAATACAAACCTGATGCTACCTGAGCCTGATCAGACATATATTAAATACATTTTATAATAAATTTTACAAATCCAAATCCCAGATGAAGAATAAGACACTATTTCAAAGCATAGAACATGTAATGTTAGCCAAGTACAATGTAATTACTAGTTGTTACACAGGATTTAGCTAGTTAAAATGAAGTGTATTTTTAGGAGTACTTGTAATTAATGTGTACAGTACATTACCCATCCTGACAACCTGGCCCTCAATTTAAAGCTTGTGGAAGTGACATCCAAGTGGGAGAATAAATACACTAGTACACCACAGAGTATCTGTATAGGAAAATCATTCAGAGCACACTGTGCTGCCAATCACAGTGTAAGGTGCGACATTTTGCGGGTGTGGAGAGCTCGTTAAAGGATAGAGGAAGCTTGCATTGAAGAGCTGGGCATCGTGTTATGACCTGCATTATCTGAATTAGGCCCACATAATTATACCTACGGAGGAGCGGCTTCTATGGAGGATCTTTGAATGTCTGAACTTCAGAGTTGGTTTAACGTTGGACCAGAGCAGATGTTAGCTAGCTAGCTAACAACCTTGTTTGTGCAGTGCAGTGTAGCACTAGAATTAAAAACAGGTCTTACCTTTATGTCGTTAATAAATCCAATGTGAAACGTGGTGACTATAGTATCCTTAACTAGCATTGAAAAAGTTCATCCATTCTTCTCAAATTAAACACATCTCCCTAATTTCTGAATCATGCTTGTAACGTTGTCAGTAGGATACAGTAACCTATGCTTCAGAGGGGAGGAGCAGGTAGTTTCCACACGCACACCCACTGGCAAAGGTTTCGGGTCATTCTACAGATTCGGTGCCTTTTGTGATTGAGGAGGATGAAACAATGAACATTAAAATCTTAAGCTTTTTTTTATTTGATGTGACAAAGTAATGTGTGTACTTGATAGAAAATACCTTTTCCCATCTCAATGTAGAGTATTAAGTTATTATTCTGTATTATTTTCTCAAACAAGTCCCAATTTAATTCAACCCCGTCACAGTCATTTTGTTATTCAACTATTCATTTTTCCAATAAGCTTGAGATCAGCTTCTGGCATAATCTCACAGTTTAGATGTCCCTTGTAAATAATGGCATATTGTACTTAAAGAGAAAATCAAGAAAAACTGACCAGCACCATCCTTTCCAGTTTACGATGAAGACATTTCTAATCTAACTCCACATTTTCGCAAGAAATGTGCAAGAATGCTGCGTAATTCCTGACAAAATTGAAATAGCCTTATTTACCCTGATTTAATACACACAATAAAAACACTATTGATGTTATATTTTGTGTATTTAATGCAAAAATTTTTAAAAATATCTCGTAACAGGGATGAATGCACCGCAACAGGGTTGAAAATCATGTAACAGGGTTGAGTGAAAAGCATCACGTGTCATATGTTTTATCTTTTGAGATCACTAACATGTTGCCATTTTTTAAACATTTTTAAACCTACTGTCAACATAGTTTTTAAAATCTAAAGAATGTAGATGAAAGCTAGACAGAGTAAAACACAATAATGAACTAATAACAGTAACAACCTCTTCTGCATCTTCTGTTTGTTCTTTGTTTTAGTTTGCTTTTTGCCAGTGGTCATTCTACTGATATCATCACGTGTGAAGAAATCCCTCACCCTCTTCTTGATGTCCACAAAGTTTGAGATTTTCTTTCTTTGAAATGTAGATACACTGCCTGTGAGCTTCCAGCGTTTCTTTGAAAAACCCAAAGCAGACTCTGAAAATGATTGCAGTCTATACTTCTTAATAATGTTACCTGCCACTACTCTGGATATAATTTGCTTCTCTCGTTCAGTTTTTGCATTTTTATAATGCTCCTTTATTTGAGCAACGAGTGCTGTGTGATGCAGCGCAGATCTTCTGACATCACTTGGTACAGCTGTGGATTTTGACGAAGTCTTCTTTTCTAAACGCTGGAGCCTTTTTTTGTACTTTTCTTTGGCCCTCCTTTCTTCATCAAGACATTTCTGTAAATCAGCTACCTGCTTTCTCAATTTGTCTTTTGTCTTTCTTGATTTCTTCTTCCCCTTCACAGATTGTCTAAAACAAACAAATAGACAATTCAATTCAATTTTATTTATTGTATCAAATCATAACAAGGTAAGTTCATAAGCAGTATAAATAAATGTTAAGGATACTATTACAATGTGAATATGTCTAAGCAGTTTTGAAGAAATAGTGTACAAAGTTACCAGAAATCATATTTGTATGCACTCCTTTGCACTCCTATTCTCTCTCTCTCTCTCTCTCTCTCTCTCTCTCTCTCTCTCTCTCTCTCTCTCTCTCTCTCTCTCTCTCTCTCTCTCTCTCTCTCTCTCTCTCTCTCTCTCTCTCTCTCTCTCTCTCTCTCTCTCTCTCTCTCTCTCTCTCTCTCTCTCTCTCACACACACACAATCTTTTTCCTAACCTTGTGGGCTCATGTGACATCACCACGTCTCTATCAGGACTTTGTGGAGGGGTGGCAATAGTATTAACAGCCATTTCCCTTTGCTTTTGCCGCTCCTTCGCTTTTCTCCATCCCTTTCTCCTCATCTTTTGACCTCTCTTATCTAGATCTCCTATTCCTTTCTTCTTTCCTGCTAAAACATATTTTGTCCATCTCATGCGTTCACTCCTGAGGTACTTTTCCCTTCGTTCAGGATCAGCATTTCTTCTTGCCCTGTACTCTCTTTGCCTTTCTGCTGCTGTTTTTGCCATTGTTGAATCTGAAATTGTAGGTCAAGGTCAAGTCAATGACCAGTTTACTCTCCAAAACTAATTACTGTATCCTTTTAATCACTATGTAGTAAAATGAACGTGAACTTGCAGATAATACTCCTAAATATGTCAGTACAAACCAGTCGGCTAGTGAACATGAACCCCTCACGCACCAGTTGCCAAGGCAGTATACTGTATGTCTTTTTAGACTAGTCTTCATTTACATTCTCTAGTCTTTTTATGTATTACCAAATTATGCTTTAAAGCAACAAAACTTTATTTTCTGTTGATTGTGTGTCCATGACCACCACCACCTCGTGTCTTAAAGATCTTACATTTCCAGGAGAATTACCTGACCACCGGCGCGCGGATGTCCCTCACCTTCCTCTCTATGTGTGTTTCCTTTCTGCTGCTGTTTTTTCCATTGTTGAATCTGAAATTGTAGGTCAAGGTCAAGTCAATGACCTGCTTACTCTTCAAGACTAAATATTGTATCCTTTTAATCACTATGTAGTAAAATGAACATGAACTTGCAGATAATACTCCTAAATATGTCAATGTATATAGGAGAGAGAACAAATTAATTGTCACTTTTTTAAAGTTATTATTTTCAAAAATTCCTCGTACTTTTAGTTGATACTGTAAAACCGTAAACAACAAACATTCAACAAGAAAATATGATTGGATTAAGCAATATACATTAAATATTGCTAAGATTTAACAGCTATTCAACCCTGTAACAGCCATTCAACCCCGTAACATTGAAAAATGTGATGTCCACAGGATCAAACCATTATTTAATTGTGAGTGGGGGTATTGTTGCGTTACGGGGTTGAAAGAAATACAAGGACAGGGGTAAAAGCCTGAATTTCTCAGAAAATAAAATGTCTTATGCTGAGAAAATGGATTATGCATAATAAGGGGGCATATACAATTAATTTAACAAAAAAAAAGCATTATTATTTAACACTGTGTACTCAAAATGAGTCACGCCATTTGCATGATGGTCAATAGAGACAGGCGAAATTCTTAATACTCCTAAGAAAAGCAAACATATAAGTATTGAAATTCATCTCTGTTTAAAATCATATTCTCTACTCCATATTAAAAACATGTAAAACTTTGAAATGTTGTAATTTAAGTGTAGTTTGATAAATGTTCTGACAAGTTATAACACTAGTACATCTTGGGACACTGACAATACTGAAATGTCACCGAATCTGTAGAATGACCCTTTCCATTCCAGCTGGCAGGCAGAAACTGGAATACGTTTCTACAGTGAGCTTTGTTGCGATTTTGTGGGACTGGAGAAAAATATCCGGAAAGTAAAATAAGGTTATTACCTGGATCCCATGCTTTTAAAATAACTGCTGTTCCTGAAAAGTATAGAACACTTTAGTTTCCGGTTCTTTTTAACGTTCTTTTTCAGTTCTGTTCCCTGAACCGGTTCCAACCCTAGAGAAATTATTTGTATGTAGGTCATGCTTAGCCTAATTAACTATAACGGAAATAAATTGCTACAGTTTACACTTTTTTAGTAATTTAATGAAATGTTGTAATCTGATCTCGGAATGCACGGACCGTTGCACTGGGGAACAGGAAGTTCCGGGCAGGCGGGCACCATTCTTCACAATAAAGAAAGAGCCAGAACTGTGCAGTCAAGAAGATAACCTTTGTGTCCGTTTCTATTTATTACTAGAGGTATGTCATAGCACGTTTAAACTTTCTAATGTCGAAAGAACATGTCATACCATGCTAGGTAACACATCCGTTAAGGTATTATCACGTTTGGTAAAGGTTTGATGTGTTATTTTTGTGTCAAACCAAGTGAAGAACGTGATAAAAACTATTTTACAAGTCACATAGCTAGAGACTTTGGGTTTGTCTGAGTGGATGTACATAATTTTCTCATGGTAATTTCATAAATAATCAATTAATTTGAGTTTTCTGTGTTCGTTTAGCATATTATTGGTTTTGTGTAAAATTCCCAAGCTGGTAAAATGGCGGCTACTCTCGGTCAGCATCAATAGACTTCAGTGAGGACAGTGCGGGTGCATCAGATAGAGACAATTTCACGGTCGCACTACTGTTTTGAAGCTGAATGTAATGATTGAATGATCAGTTTTCTACATGTGTACTAATATTCAGACACATTCACTAGTTTCAGTCTTTATCAATAAATGTTGCTATGGTGTGAACAGGAAATACAATTGTTTTTTGATTGAAGTAATACAGTGAAGGCAAGGTTATTCAGGAAATTAGCACACAGTGCTGTCTAAAACAAACTGTAACCTTGTACTAAATGGATTTTGAGTCATGTATGCATTTATCTACTATAGGTTAGGTATTAGCTCAAAAGTATTGTGGAGCTCCTGCACCTTAATATAAACAGTACTGGCACCCAAAATGAGTATTGGCACCTATTTCAGTCCAAGTCAAGCACTGAATTAGATAATTGAACAAGAAAAAAGTGAAAATATTTTTAGAGAATAAAGATATTGCCAGAACTGTCAACACTAACTTTTGTGTCTGTGCTCTCTATATTACTACTGGCAGATTCAGATAAGTCTGAGGCCGGTAACATCAACAGTGAGGACAAACCCAGCCCGCCTCTCTCCTTCCACACTGAGTCTAAACATACAGTCACTGGGTCCTGATTTGTGACAGTGGAGCCCAGTTTGCATCGCAATATCCAGAGATGGCATCAGTGAAGCTGGAAGACTGCAGTCAAACACTGGAGCTTAAT
This sequence comes from Coregonus lavaretus, assembly GCF_964263955.1. Taxonomy (NCBI): domain Eukaryota; kingdom Metazoa; phylum Chordata; class Actinopteri; order Salmoniformes; family Salmonidae; genus Coregonus; species Coregonus lavaretus. The sequence goes on along the minus strand of NW_028162761.1, from coordinate 2,318,273 downwards.
GTCAACATTAAAGATGAAGAAGAGGAGGAGAAGATTGGGAAATCTGTTTCTCAGGGTAAGAGCAGATTCTATCCAATTAAGTTTGTTGGACATGATTTGGAAAGGCACACACCTGTCTATATACAGTGCATTCGGAAAGTATTCAGACCCCTTGACTTTTTTGAGATTTTGTTACGTTACAGCCTTATTGTAAAATAGATTAAATTGTTTTTTTCCCTCATCAATCTACTCACAATACCCCATAATGATAAAGCCAAAACTGGTTTTTGTTCAATTGTTGCAAAAACAACATCTGAACGATCACATTTACAAAATGTCTTTCTACTCTGCGAGTGTCTAAACCAGGGTTCTTCAATTCCGGTCCTGGAGGGCCGAAACACCTCTGTTTTTCATCCTCTCCTTCTAATCAGGGGCTAATTCAGACCTTGGACACCAGGTGAGTGAAATTAACTACCAAGTAGAAAGAAAAAACAGAAGTGTTTCGACCCTCCAGGACCGGAATTGAAGAACCCTGGTCTAAACCATGATCACCTTGATCTCATTCATCTCAGTCTCATTGCAAAGGGTGTTTATTATAATACTTCTGTAAACAATATATTTTTGTAGTTTTTAATACATTTGCAAAAATGTCTAAGAACTTCTTTTCACTTTTTCATTATGGGGTATTGTGTGTAGATTGATGAGGAATTGTTTTATTTAATTCATTTCAGAAGAAGGCTGTAACGTAACAAATTGTGGAAAAAATCAAGGGGTCTGAGTACTTTCCTAATGCACTGTACATATCCAAAAGTGGACCTAGAAGTTTGTCCTTAAATATCTATTGGGAGCCCATCTGGACCTTCCGCTTAACCTCCCTTCATATCGAAAATAGCATCAGATATTTCAACACCATCCAATTCCTTTTCCAGATCCAATTTAGTGTCTTCTGAAGTAGAGGGAAAATCAAGACCTGACTAATTCAGTTCTCAGGAGATTCAGAGTTGTAAAGTGTGTTGTAGTAGGAAGCAAATGTTTGGTTTATTTCTACAGGATCCATTGATAATTGTCCTTGTAAATTATGAATTGCATTAAAGGCTGAATTTTACTTCTTACTGTGCCAGGCCAGCAATTTACCAGGTTTTTCACCTTGATCATAGAAGGACTGTTTCAGCCTAGTTAAGCTGTTTGCAGCCTTAGAGGTGGGAAGTTCTTCATACTGAGCTTTAAGACCAAATCATTCCTTGTTTACTTCTACTGAGTTATCCAAAAAAGCTTCCCTCTCCAATTCTCTGATTTTGCTGTCCATCTCTCATTTTCTGATTTTTATTTGATTTTAAACTGGTAAAACGTATACTTTGCCCCCAAATATGTGCTTTGAAAGCCTCCCATCTGGTTCTCACTGACGTTTGGTCAGTGTTCAATGTCAAATAAACATCTATATGCACTCCAACGTAATGTAAGAAGTCTGGGTCCTGTAACCATCTGGAATGCAAACACCATCAAGAGGATCCTTTTTACTAGTTTTGTATCCCTATAGAATAATCACACAAGGGAATGGTCATTCAAAACAATAGTATCATATCCATTTCCTGCTACATTGGGAAGCAATGAGCAAGAAACTAAAAGTAGTCTACATGAGAATATGATTTAAATGTGAACATGAATTCTCCCTTTTACTCGGGTTCTGAGTCCTCCAAGGTTCACATAGATTTAAGTCCTTAATGAAATGCTGTAATTTCTTTCTACTCTGCGAGTGGGAAGTGTCTAAACCAGAGGAGCGATCTAGATGAGGATCAAGAGTGCAATTAAAGTCCCCTGCCATTAGGACTTTACCAGGAATGGAGGCTATCAATAGAAATTCATTCTCAAAGAATTTGGGATGATCATCATTAGGACCATAAACATTAACCAGATTAATATGCTCATTCAAAAGAGTTTCCTGTATCAAAATGTATCTACCAGCTGTATCAGTTATAATAGTATCCACTTGAAACGGAACAGATTAGTGAATTAAAACCATATCACCATGAGAATGAGAGGAGAAACAGGATGCTATTACTTGCCCTTGTCATCTCCTGCATACTTTAAGTAGCTCATCCTTCAACAGGTGAGTTTCTTGTAGGAAGACAATAGATGAATGAAGTTGTTTAAGCCTAGTAATAACCTGTTTTAAGCTTGGATAGTTTACAAACTCCAGACATTCCACAAAGTACATTTAAGTTTTGCATTTGAAGTCATTTAACCAAAGATGTAAACATGGAATAAGCTATAGCATAAAGGCATATCTAAAATATGTTTAGTAACCACAAGGATCGCAGGAATATTTTGTAGTGAGGAAAATATGTAAAGATCTGTTGGAAGAAACAAACATAAATCTATCCTAACAACACAGGGTCTTTTGCTAGTAGCCTATATAGTAGCCTAAATATCACAACAAAAGGCCTCTCTAGCAAGATGATATGTGAAATATCACGTAGTATTTGTTTGAAAAGTAGCAAAGAATAGCTCCACCTAAAACAGTAACGCTAGTTAGTGAAGCCTGAGACTAACGTTAACGTTACAGTATGGACCGTCCAAAATAGTGGTAGATGATCCACAACACAGGGTCTGCTGCTAGTAGCTACCAAGTAACAATATGGCCCATACGTATAGCATTAACGTAGTATACCATGATACGTTTATAAACCAGAAAAAGTATCAAAGATCAGAAATGAACAGCCTACGTGAGAAAAATAGATATCATTGAATATGTGCTACGTTACTCAAAGGCCCTTTGCATATGATGTTAGGCTTGCACCTGAGTGTCAATCATTTTAGTCCAAGGACATGATCGAAAGGCCTCCATCATTCTTAAATGGAGAAGCCGGTGGTCACTCTGACAGAGCTCCAGAGTTCTGTGGCGATAGGAGAACCTTCCAGAAGGACAACCATCTCTGCAGCACTCCACCAATCAGGCCTTTATGGTAGTGGCTAGACGGAAGCCACTCCTCATGAAAAGGCCCGCTGGGAGTTTGCCAAAAGACACCTAAAGGACTCTCTGACCATGAGAAACAAGATTCTCTGGTCTGATGAAACCAAAATTGAACTCTTTGGCCTGAATGCCAAGCGTCACGTCTGTAGGAATCCTGGCACCATCCCAACGGCGAAGCATGGTGGTGGCAGCATCATGCTGTGGGGATGTTTTTCAGTGGCAGGGACTGGGAGACTAGTCAGGATCGAGGGAAAGATGAACGGAGCAAAGTACAGAGAGAACTGAAAATAGCTGTGCGGCGACACTACCCATCTAACCTGACAAGCTTGAGAGGATCTGCAGAGAAACTCCCCAAATACAGGTATGCCAAACTTGTAGCGTCATACCCAAGAAGACTTGAGGCTGTAATCACTGCCAAAGGAGCTTCAACAAAGTACTGAGTAAAGTCTGAATACAGTTTTTATTATTATTATGTTTGCAAAAATTGTGTCATAACACCTAGCGGTCAAACAGGGAAATGGTTCCAATCATTTTTCCTTTTTATTCATTTTAGAAACACTTCAAATAATGGCTGTGTTTCGTGTAAGCTTACCCTGGCGTGACTTTTAGCAATATTCGGCTCTATTTCCTCTCAGATTATAAAACTCTAATTATCATCAAAGTAGACATCATGCAAAACAACAACACTGCAAGCTCCTGCATGTCATCTCTAGCTGTAACCTTTGATAACAGGTATTGTGTCAATTTAAAACTACTTAACTATGGTGGCAGGTGCAGTGATGAACGCTGAGAAGGAGCTGAGTGTAGAGGGAAGCAGTGTGGTGAGGGAGGTTATCGTCTAGTGTAAAAAGAGGGATACATCCTCCAGTAGCTCAGAGATGGAACCTGGTGAGAGTGAGGATGAATTACCTGCGGTGAGGAACTCCGAGTTCGGGCCTTGTTCCAAGGATGATAAGGATGATTCTGGCCCAGTGGGAGTGAGATTTGTAGAGAGAATTGATACATATGTGGTGTCAGGTTAGGTGGAGAAGATGTTGGGGACTGTTGAGTTTGTGAAGGTAACTCTGAGTGGACTCGTGATGATTTATTGTTTCTCCTCTGTCCAGAGGGAGCGGGCGCTGCGGATTACGTGATTAGGGACAGGAATTGTGACTTGAATTGCTCTCTGGAACAGGGTGGCATTGAAAGGAGTGATAACAGGGTTAGGTTTAAGTGTTGAGGATGTGCAGTTGAAATGGAAGATTCCAGGTGTCTGTGACACCCTCCATTTGGTGAGACGTAGATCCGGTGTAGAGCGTGGGGAAACAGAGAATACATTAGCTGTCATGCTGGATTTTGATGCATAGTCTCTGCCAGATAAGATCAAGGTAGGAAGTGTCAGTTAACCCGTGAGCGATTTTGTTCCGTAAATACTACAGTGTTTTAGGTGTGAAGTTTATGGGCCTGTTGCAGCAGTGTGTAGGCATGAGATGCCTAGATGTGACAAGTGTGCAGGAGGGCATGAGATGAAGAAATGTGTGGTATCGGTGGAGAAAGTTCTGTGTGTTAGTTGTGGGGGTGCTAACGGGCTGGAGATCTGAGGTTTCAGGTGAGAGAAAGGCAGATTGTGGTCCTCTACTGTAGCTCAATTGGTAGAGCATAGCACTTGTAACAGGTAGTGGGTTCGATCCCCGGGACCACCCATACGTAATAATGTATGCGCACATGACTGTAAGTCGCTTTGGATAAAAGCGTCTGCTAAATGGCATATTATTATTATTATTATTATTAGATTGAGGTTGCCAGGGTTACAGTAGTACAGAAAGTGTTGTAGCAGAAGCAGTGAAGGGAGTGGTAGAGGAAGATGGGTACAGGGTGAGGGATCTTGAGAGGATTCCTGTGAGTAGGCAGAGACCAAGAGATAGTGATGGGAAGAATATGTGCTTCAGTAAGGTGGGATTTTTAGCATTTATAGTAATGGTTGTCAATTGTACTGCAGAAATGGGTCGAAAGTCCCAGAAAATAGAGGCTGTGGTGGCAGCGGCAGAGAAGTACTTGGGATTGCGAGGATTTACTGCAGAACAGCTGCAGGGGGTGTTGAGTGGTAGTGGTCTGGCGTAGGACTAGATGGTGTTAAATAGTGGAATGGGGTGGTGGGTTTTTGTCGTGGAAAATCGCCACGAAGGGACTCAAAGTCAAATGAGTCCCTTGTTGGAGAGGTTCCAACAAACGTAAAAGCACCATAGTACACGTCGGTCGGGAGCTCTGCCGGGGCAGTCCCGTTAGTTGTCCTATATACTGCTTACACAGACAAGTTATATTTGCATGATTTTAGCTTTATTCATAATTAATTAATTGTTAACATTTGGTTCCTGCATGTGACCGACCAATACCTCACAAGGCTTCTTCTCTCCAAGCTGAGACCTTGAAACTGAGATATCCCTTTTGGATCCCAGAACAATGTTCTGGGCGTACTGCCAATTGGTCTGAGGAGGTCAGTCATCTGCACGAACCAAGAACATTTACCCTCAAATTTTTTAGAGCAGGCTAATACTGCAATTTTGTATTAATTACCGTATCAATGAATTTTATGTACAGTGAGGGAAAAAAGTAATTGATCCCCTGCTGATTTTGTATGTTTGCCCACTGACAAAGACATGATCAGTCTATAATTTTAATGGTAGGTTTATTTGAACAGTGAGAGACAGAATAACAACAACAAAATCCAGAAAAACGTATGTCAAAAATGTTATAAATTGATTTGCATTTTAATGAGGGAAATAAGTATTTGACCCCCCCTCAATCAGAAAGATTTCTGGCTCCCAGGTGTCTTTTATACAGGTAACAAGCTGAGATTAGAAGCACACTCTTAAAGGGAGTGCTCCTAATCTCAGTTTGTTACCTGTATAAAAGACACCTGTCCACAGAAGCAATCAATCAATCAGATTCCAAACTCTCCACCATGGCCAAGACCAAAGAGCTCTCCAATGATGTCAGGGACAAGATTGTAGACCTACACAAGGATGGAATGGGCTACAAGACCATCGCCAAGCAGATTGGTGAGAAGGTGACAACAGTTGGTGCGATTATTCGCAAATGGAAGAAACACAAAATAACTGTCAATCTACCTCGGCCTGGGGCTCCATGCAAGATCTCACCTCGTGGAGTTGCAATGATCATGAGAACGGTGAGGAATCAGCCCATAACTACACGGGAAGATCTTGTCAATGATCTCAAGGCAGCTGGGACCATAGTCACCAAGAAAACAATTGGTAATACATTATGCCGTGAAGGACTGAAATCCTGCAGCGCCCGCAAGGTCCCCCTTCTCAAGAAAGCACATATACAGGCTCGTCTGAAGTTTGCCAATGAACATCTGAATGATTCAGAGGAGAACTGGGTGAAAGTGTTGTGGTCAGATGAGACCAAAATCGAGCTCTTTGCCATCAACTCAACTCGCCGTGTTTGGAGGAGGAGGAATGCTGCCTATGACCCCAAGAACACCATCCCCACCGTCAACCATGGAGGTGGAAACATTATGCTTTGGGGGTGTTTTTCTGCTAAGGGGACAGGACAACTTCACTGCATCAAAGGGATGATGGACGGGGCCATGTACCGTCAAATCTTGGGTGAGAACCTCCTTCCCTCAGCCAGGGCATTGAAAATGGGTCATGGTTGGGTATTCCAGCATGACAATGACCCAAAACACACGGCCAAGGCAACAAAGGAGTGGCTCAAGAAGAAGCACATTATGGTCCTGGAGTGGCTTAGCCAGTCTCCAGACCTTAATCCCATAGAAAATCTGTGGAGGGAGCTGAAGGTTCGAGTTGCCAAACGTCAGCCTCGAAACCTTAATGACTTGGAGAAGATCTGCAAAGAGGAGTGGGACAAAATCCCTCCTGAGATGTGTGCAAACCTGGTGGCCAACTACAAGAAACGTCTGACCTCTGTGATTGCCAACAAGGGTTTTGCCACCAAGTACTAAGTAATGTTTTGCAGAGGGGTCAAATACTTATTTCCCTCATTAAAATGCAAATCAATTCACAACATTTTTTACATGCATTTTTCTGGATTTTGTTGTTGTTATTCTGTCTCTCACTGTTCAAATAAACCTACCATTAAAATTATAGACTGGACATGTCTTTGTCAGTGGGCAAACGTACAAAATCAGCAGGGGATCAAATACTTTTTTCCCTCACTGTATATAGGCTGTGAATGGCCTCACACACCAGTACAGTAGGTGGCAGTGTATGCACCTAAAAGTTGAATGCGCCCCGCCAACCAAATCCCAAAGAAGAAGGATGGAGAATGTGAAAAATGAGCAAAGTTTAAAATCTTTATTATTGATGTTTGATGAAGAGGATCTACCACCCTATGTAAAGCTGGGATATATAATATACCCCATAAGAGAGTTTGTGTAAAACCTGATGCAATGCAAGAAATGTAAAAAGTTTGGCCACATGTCAAGTGTTTGCAGACAGAAGGAATATGTTATTGAAGAGCATGTGAATGAAAATGTTGTAACTGTGGTGGGGGTCATATTCCTGAATTCCCAGAGTGCCCTGTTAGGGTGAAAGAGGTTGAGGTGTCAATGATCAGGGCTGTACAGCAAATCTCCTATGTGGAGGCGGTGAAGAGAGTTATAGTAGCAAGAGGCCACAGTTCTGAAGAAGATATGGCGGTGGATGCACTGCAACCAGTTGCAAATGTTGTACGTCAATCAAGTGATCTGGATACACTTATTTTGAAGGTGGATTTTTTAGTATTTATAGCCACAGTTATTAATTTTACTGCACAATAAGTCCAAGAAGCTGGACATCATTATATCTGTATCTGAGAAGTTTTTGGGCCTCCAAGACTTCACGGCAGAAGCCCTGCAAGGACTACTGTAGCCAGAAAATGTTCCACCCTCACAGGATCCTTCTGAGCCTGTGTAGGGACCTGATTAGAACAGAAAAGCAGGCTGATTTAGTTCAATTTTAATATAGTTATTGATAGTTTGTATGATTTTTTAGAAATACTGTATACACTGAACAAACATATAAACGCAACATGTAAAGTGTTGGTCCCATGTTTCATGAGGTGAAATAAAAGATCCCAGAAATGTTCCAGACACAAACTTATTTCTAAAATGTTGTGCACACATTTGTTTACATCCCAGTTAGTGAGCATTTCTCCTTTGCCAAGATAATCCATCCACCTGACAGGTGTGGCATATCAAGAAGCTGATTAAATAGCATGATCATCATTACACAGGTGCACCTTGTGCTGGGGACAAGAGTAGCTGAATAGGTTCTTGGCAGCATCTAATGGGGATCCCTAACAAATACAAAAATGCCACTCTAAAATGTGCAGTTTTTTCACACAACACAATGCCACAGATGTCTCAAGTTTTGAGGGAGCATGCAATTGGCATGCTGACTGCAGGAATGTCCACCAGAGCTGTTGCCAGAGAATGTTAGGTTAATTTCTCTACCATTAGCTGCCTCCAATGTTGTTTTAGAGAATTTTGCCCAACCAGCCTCACAACTGCTGACCACCGTGTAATGGCATTGTGTGGGCGTGCGGTTTGCTGATGTCAGTGTTGTGAACAGAGTACCCCATGGTGGTATCGGGGTTATGGTACAGTGAGGGAAGAAAGTATTTGGTCAATAACAAAAGTTTCTCAATACTTTGTTATATACCCTTCGTTGGCAATGACACAGGTCAAACATTTTCTGAAATTCTTCACAAGGTTTTCACACGCTGTTGCTGGTATTTTGGCCCATTCCTCCATGCAGATCTCCTCTAGAGCAGTGATGTTTGGGGGCTGTCGCTGGGCAACACGGACTTTCAACTCCCTCCAAAGATTTTCTATGGGGTTGAGATCTGGAGACTGGCTAGGCCACTCCAGGACCTTGATATGCTTCTTACGAAGCCACTCCTTCGTTGCCCGGGCAGTGTGTTTGGGATCATTGTCATGCTGAAAGACCCAGCCACGTTTCATCTTCAATGCCCTTGCTGATGGAAGGAGGTTTTCACTCAAAATCTCACGATACATGGCCCCATTCATTCTTTCCTTTACACGGATCAGTCGTCCTGGTCCCTTTGCAGAAAAACTGCCCGAAAGCATGATGTTTCCACCCCCATGCTTCACAGTAGGTATGGTGTTCTTTGGATGCAACTCAGCATTCTTTGTCCTCCAAACACGACGAGTTTAGTTTTTACCAAAAAGTTATATTTTGGTTTCATCTGACCATATGACATTCTCCCAATCCTCTTCTGGATCATCCAAATGCACTCTTCAGACGGGCCTGAACATGTACTGGCTTAAGCAGGGGGACACGTCTGGCACTGCAGGATTTGAGTCCCTGGTGGCGTAGTGTGTTACTGATGGTAGGCTTTGTTACTTTGGTCCCAGCTCTCTGCAGGTCATTCACTAGGTCCCCCCGTGTGGTTCTGGGATTTTTGCTCACCGTTCTTGTGATCATTTTGACCCCACGGGGTGAGATCTTGCGTGGAGCCCCAGATCGAGGGAGATTATCAGTGGTCTTGTATGTCTTCCATTTCCTAATAATTGCTCCCACAGCTGACTTCTTCAAACCAAGCTGCTTACCTATTGCAGATTCAGTCTTCCCAGCCTGGTGCAGGTCTACAATTTTGTTTCTAGCGTCCTTTGACAGCTCTTTGGTCTTGGCCATAGTGGAGTTTGGAGTGTGACTGTTTGAGGTTGTGGACAGGTGTGTTTTATACTGATAACAAGTTCAAACAGGTGCCATTAATACAGGTAATGAGTGGAGGACAGAGGAGCCTCTTAAAGAAGAAGTTACAGGTCTGTGAGAGCCAGAAATCTTGCTTATTTGTAGGTGACCAAATACTTATTTTCCACCATAATTTGCAAATAAATTCATAAAAAATCCTAAAATGTGATTTTCTGGAAAAAAATCTCAATTTGTCTGTCATAGTTGACGTGTACCTATGATGAAAATTACAGGCCTCTCTCATCTTTTTAAGTGGGAGAACTTGCACAATTGGTGGCTGACTAAATACTTTTTTCCCCCACTGTATGGCATGGCGTAAGCTACAGACGACTAATACAATTGCATTTTATCGATGGCAGTTTGAATGCACAGAGATGCCATGACAAGATCCTGAGGCCCATTAAATACTTATTTCCCTAATTAAAATGCAAATCAATTTATAACATTTTTGACATGCGTTTTTCTGGATTTCTTTTTTTGTTATTCTGTCTCTGACTGTTCAAATAAACCTTCCATTAAAATTATAGACTGATCATGTCTTTGTCAGTGGGCAAACGTACAAAATCAGCAGGGGATCAAATACTTTTTTCCCTCACTGTACATGGTTTGACACCAGTATTGCCTACATTTGTTGTATTCACTGGGCTGTCTAGAGTGATCAGATAGTAGACAAAATGACAGGCTACTTTGACACTGAGAATCTGAGATCAATAAAAACGACCTTGTCTTGAATCCATCAATAGCCGAGGCCCCTAAGTGTGCAGAGAAAACGCCTCCTCTGTGAAGCGCTCGTGTGCAATAACTCAATTCGCCGTTGCGTTCCTTCTAAATAACGTGATTTAAAAAAATATTTGCAACAGGTAAGTCGACAACTTAGTCCACTCTGTGCATAACAGATTTTAGTTTTGGGAACAGAACTGTATTAAGATCAGATGTTTCACCGATTAGAACATTTGCATAATGTCGGCCAAAATCCATCTCCTTCCATCTTCTCCCACTGCCGGCCAGTGGGCTTCCTCTCACTACCATATTTGGTAGTGAGTGGAAACGCCAACCGGATGCTTCACAATTATACATCCAGTGAAATATCTGTCTCATTGTTCTATCTGTGGCTGCACTGTGGTAGTAGGGGAACAGGAAGTTCCGGGAAGGCACGCACCATTCCTCAGTATAAAGAAAGCTAATTTTTAGTTTATATAATGCTTTTCCGAGCTAATTCCATCCAACAGTTGCCAACCATTATTGAGTGTCACTCCTTGCCACATATAGGATCACCCTATATGGTATCGTGTTGCACCCTAGTCAGGATATTCCATCACGTACTCCTTCTAAGATTAGCACCAGTGGCCCCCCAGCTATCTTGGCCCGCATACCTTCTGGCACCCAACAGTGACAGAAATAAATACATGGAATGTATGTCATCCTCCAAATCCTTATGCAGCTCTCAATATTCCAAACATTAACTAATACTTTATAAAATATGTAATATCAGTATGTAATAGCACGTTTAAACGTTCTAATATCGAAAGAACATGTCATACAATGCTAGGTAACAAATCCATTAAGGTATTATCACGTTTGGTGTGTTATTTTTATGTCAAACTGAGTAAACCTGGTAACTATTTTACAAGTCACATGGCTAGATACTTAGGGTTTGTCTGAATGGATGTACATCATTTCCTCAAGGTGATTTCATAAAGAATCCATTTATTTTAGATTTCCGAGTTTGTTTAGCATTTTTGGTTTTGTGTCAAATTAACGAGCTGGTAAAATGGCGCCACCCACTCAGTCAGCATCAACGGACTTCAGTGAGGACAGTGCGGGTGCATCAGAGACAATTTCACGGTCGCACTACTGTTTTGAAGCTGAATGTAATGATTATCAGTTTTCTACGTGTACTAATATTCAGACACATTCAGTTGTTTCTGTATTTATCGATAAATGTTACTATTGTGTGAACGGAAAATACAATTGGTTTTTGATTGAAGTAATACAGTGAAGACAAGGTTATTCAGGACAATAGTACATAGTGCTGCCTAAAACAAACAGTGACCTTGTACTAAATGGCTTTTGTCATTTATGCATTTACAGTACCAGTCAAAAGTTTGGACACACCTACTCATTCAAGGGTTTTTCTTAATTTTTTACTATTTTCTACATTGTAGAATAATAGTGAAGACATCTAAAGTATGAAATAACACATATGGAGTCATGTAGTAACCATAAAGGTGTTAAACAAATCAAATATATTTTAGATTTTAGATTCTTCAAAGTAGCCATCCTTTGCCATGATGACAGCTTTGTAGAATCTTTGTAATCTACAATGTAGAAAATAGTAAAAATAAAGAATTTGGGAAAATCTGCTATAGGTTAAGTTCCGGCACCTCAAATATCTAGCGCTTGAGCTCATGTTCCTCTTATAGAATGTTAGCTCAACAGTATTGTGGAGCTCCTGCACCTAAATATAAACAGTACCGGCACCCAAAATGAGTACTGGCACCTATTTCAGCCCAAGTCAAGCACTGAAGTAGATAATTTAACAAGAAGAAATATAATATATTTTTTGAGAATAAAGAAAGTGCAAGAACTGTCAAGACACTAACTTTTTGTGTCTGTTTCTCAATATTACTACAGGACGACTAGAATTAAATCTGATGCCGGTAACATCAATAGTGAGGACAAATCCAGCCAGCCTCTCTCCTTCCACACTGAGTCCAAACCTACAGTCATTGGGTCCTGATTGTGACAGTGGAGCCCAGTTTGCTATGCAGGATCCAGAGATGGCATCAGTGAAGCTGGAAGACTGCCGTCAAACACTGGAGCTGAACGTCATCATTAAAGATGAAGAAGAGGAAGAGGAGGAGAAGATTGGGAAATCTGTTTCTCATGGTAAGAGCAGGTTCTATCTATCTAAGTTTGTGTTATTCATTCCAACTTCTCACTGTGCATGAAAAGTTGCAGTAGAACTGTTTCATGATGAACTGTTTCAATGAGAAGGTAGATATTATTTCATGCTACTGACACTTACATGGTTTGACACCAGTATTGCCAGCATTTGTTTTATTCACTGGGCTATCTGGAGTGATCAGAGAGTAGACTAAAGAAGTGAAGTAGACAAACTGCCAATGTTTTAAAGTTCTATTAAAAGAGTCAGTGTAGTTACTAACCCTTGTGATAGTGAGTGGAGGATGATATGGCTTCTATATCTGCATTGCTTGCTCTTTGGGGTTTTAGGCTGGGTTTCTATAAAGCACTTTGTGACATCATCTGATGTAAAAGGGCTTCATAAAATACATTTGATTGACATGTATATCACACCAATTGACTGGTTCTTCTGATGTTGTTCCCACAGGAGACCATGTTGAGACATTCAATACATCCAGAGAGCAACAGCAGGAAGATCACAGAGCTAAGAGGTCTCACCACTGCCCACATTGTGAGGCGAGTTTCTCAATTCTATCAAAGTTAAAAATACACCTACAAATACACACAGGAGAGAATCTGAATTCCTGTACTGACTGTGGGAAGAATGTCACAATATCAAAGGCTCTGACAGTTCATCAGAGAGTGCACATAGGAGAGAAGCCTTACTCCTGCTCTGACTGTGTAAAAGGCTTCACAACATCAACTGAGCTAAGACTTCAACAGAGAACACACACAGGAGAGAAGCCTTACTCCTGCTCTGACTGTGGGAAGGGTTTCTCTCGACTGGGCCCCTTAAAAATACATGAATGTATACATACAGGAGAGAAGCCATACTCCTGCTCTGTCTGTGTAAAATGCTTCACAACATCAACTGAGCTAAGACTTCAACAGAGAACACACACAGGAGAGAAGCCTTACTCCTGCTCTGACTGTGGGAAGAGTTTCTCTCGACTGGGCCCCTTAAAAATACATGAACGTATACATACAGGAGAGAAGCCTTACTCCTGCTCTGACTGTGTAAAGCGCTTCAAAACATCAATTGAGCTAAAAGTTCATCAGAGAACACACACAGGAGAGAAGCCTTTCTTCTGCTCTGACTGTGGGACAAGTTTCTCTCAACTGGCCCACTTCAAAAAACATGAACGTATACACACAGGAGAGAAGCCTTACTCCTGCTCTGACTGTGGGAAGAGTTTCTCTCGACTGGGCCCCTTAAATATACATGAACGTATACATACAGGAGAGAAGCCATACTCCTGCTCTGACTGTGTAAAATGCTTCACAACATCAACTGAGCTAAGACTTCATCAGAGAACACACACAGGAGAGAAGCCTTACTCCTGCTCTGACTGTGTAAAATGCTTTACAACATCAACTAGGCTAAAAGTTCATCAGAGAACACACACAGGAGAGAAGCCTTATTCCTGCTCTGACTGTGGGGCGAGTTTCTCTCAACTGGGCAACTTAAAACTACATGAACGTATACATACAGGAGAGAAGCCTTACGCCTGCTCTTACTGTGGAAAGTGTTTCTCTCGACTGGGGGATTTAAAAAGACATGAACTTATACATACAGGAGAGAAGCCTTACTCCTGCTCTGACTGTGTCAAATGCTTTACTACATCAACTGAGCTAAAAGTTCATCAGAAAACAACACACACAGGAGAGAAGCCTTATTTATGCTCTGACTGTGGAAAATGTTTTAAATCATCAGCTGAGCTAAAAGTTCATCAGAGAACACACACTGGAGAGAAGCCTTACTCCTGCTCTGACTGTGGGGCGAGTTTCTCTCAACTGGGCAACTTAAAACAACACAAACATATACACACAGGAGAGAAGCCTTAATACTGCTCTGACTGTGGAAAATGTTATAAAACATCAGTTGAGCTAAAAGGTCATCAGAGAACACACACAAGAGAAAAGCCTCATCAGTTGTCTCAGACCAGTTAAGATTAAAGTCACTACATTTTCACCTCAGAAAGGAAGTGGTAACAGTGAATTTGAAAACATTAAGAAAGAGTAACACTCTATTGTAATCCTATTGTTTCTCTCTGTGAGAGAACTGTGCAGAGGAAAGGGAACGTTGTAGAATGTTAGCATCTCTTTACTTTACTGATCAGTGTTCACCTGGTCAGTTTTGGTGTGTTTTGTTAGCTTCTACTGTAAAGATATTGAGATGACCTTGGATTTGCCCTTAGGGTTGAATACACTCAGTGAGGTCTGATAGATGACTGGGTGGTACTGCTTTCCTCTGCAGTTTTCTGGGGGAATGAGCTAGTTCGGACACTCATCGGTACAACACAAGACATGCAGCAAGAGGTTTCTTCACAGTCCCCAGGTCCAGAACAGACGCTGGGAAACACACAGTATTAAATAGAGCCATGACTACATGGAACTCTCTGCCAGGTAACTCAAACTAGCAATAAAACCAGATTCAAAAAAACATAAAATAAAATAAACCTTATGGCACATTACAAAAATAACAGGAACTTTTAGCTCAGCTGATGTTGTGAAGCATTTTACACATCTCATATGTATATACTGTATTCTATAATATTCTACTGTATCTTAGTCCATGTTGCTCTGTCATTGGTTGTCCATATATGTATATACTGTATTCTATAATATTCTACTGTATCTTAGTCCATGTCGCTCTGTCATTGGTTGTCCATATATGTATATACTGTATTCTATAATATTCTACTGTATCTTAGTCCATGTCGCTCTGTCATTGGTTGTCCATATATGTATATACTGTATTCCATAATATTCTACTGTATCTTAGTCCATGTCGCTCTGTCATTGCTTGTCCATATTCAGTTGAAGTCGGAAGTTTACATACATTTAGGTTGGAGTCATTAAAACTTGTTTTTCAACCACTCCACAAATTTCTTTTTAACAAACTATAGTTTTGGCAAGTCGGTTAGGACATCTACTTTGTGCATGACACAAGTCATTTTTCCAACAATTGTTTACAGACAGATTATTTCACTTATAATTCACTGCATCACAATTGCACTAAGTTGACTGTGCCTTTAAACAGCTTGGAAAATTCCAGAAAATGATGTCATGGCTTTAGAAGCTTCTGATAGGCTAATTTACATAATTTGAGTCAATAGGAGGTGTACCTGTGGATGTATTTCAAGGCCTACCTTCAAACTCAATGCCTTTTTGCTTGACATCATGGGAAAATGAAAAGGAATCAGCCAAGACCTCAGAAGAAATTTTGTAGACCTCTACAAGTCTGATTCATCCTTGGGAGCAATTTCCAAACACCTGAAGGTACCACGTTCATCTGTGCAAACAATAGTACGCAAGTATAAACACCATGGGACCACGCAGCCGTCATACCACTCAGGAAGGAGATGCGTTCTGTCTCCTAGAGATGAACGTACTTTGGTGCAAATCAATCCCAGAACAACAGCAAAGGACCTTGTGAAGATGCTGGAGGAAACGGGTACAAAAGTGTCTATATCCACAGTAAAATGAGTCTTATATCGACATAACCTGAAAGGCCGCTCAGCAAGGAAGAAGCCACTGCTCCAAAACCACCATAAAAAAGCCAGACTACGGTTTGCAATTGCACATGGGGACAAAGATCATACTTTTTTGAGAAATGTCCTCTGGTCTGATGAAACAAAAATAGAACTGTTTGGCCATAATGACCATTGTTATGTTTGGAGTAAAATAATGTTATATTTGCAAGCAGAAGAACACCATCCCAACCGTGAAGCACGGGGGTGGCAGCATCATGCTGTCCGGGTGCTTTGCTGCAGGAGGGATTGGTGCACTTCACAAAATAGATGGCATCATGAGGAAGGAACATTATGTGGATATATTGAAGCAACATCTCAAGACATCAGTCAGGAAGTTAAAGCTTGGTCGCAAATGGGTCTTCCAAATGGACAATGACCCCAAGCATACTTCCAAGTTGTGGCAAAATGGCTTAAGGACAACAAAGTCAAGGTATTGGAGTCACCATCACAAAGCCCTGACCTCAATCCTATAGAACATTTGTGGGCAGAATTGAAAAAGTGTGTGCGACCAAGGAGGCCTACAAACCTGACTCAGTTACACCAGCCCTGTCAGGAGGAATGGGCCAAAATTCACCCAACTTATTGTGGGAAGCTTGTGGAAGGCTACCCGACACGTTTGACCCAAGTTAAACAATTTAAAGGCAATGCTACCAAATACTAATTGAGTGTATGTAAACTTCTGACCCACTGCGAATGTGATGAAATAAATAAAAGCTGAAATAAATCATTGTCTCTACTATTATTCTGACATTTCACATTCTTAAAATAAAGTGGTGATCCTAACTGACCTAAGACAGGGAATTTTTACTAGGATTAAATGTCAGGAATTGTGAAAAACTGAGTTTAAATGTATTTGGCTAAGGTGTATGTAAACTTCTGACTTCAACTGTATGTGAATAAGGTATTATTGTTTTTAATAAATGTGAAAACATTTCTAAGAACCTGTGTTTGCTGTTGAGGATGATATGGCTCATAATTTGCATGACTTTTGTCCCTTTTTAGCTTTTGACTCTTACCAACTTTTAGAATAGTTTCCCCCCCCCCTTTTGTATTGTACAGCCTACTGATATGTAAACATATGTCACCTGGTCCAGCCAGAAGAGGACTGGCCACCCCTTTGAGCCTGGTTCCTCTCTATGTTTCTCCCTGGGTTCCTGCTTTATAGGGAGTTTTTAGTAGCCACTATGTTGTCTCTCCTGGCTATCAGAAGATGAATGCACTAGCTGTGGGTCTCTCTGGATGGGAGCATCTGCAACATGACTAAATTGTAAATGTAGTGCATGATGATGTATTTGATGTATTTTTTGTGTTTCCTGTTTGTACCCCAGGAAGAGTAGCCGCTGGGGATCCTAATAAAATACTACATTGTACTGAATGTATCAGATAGAGATGATGTGATGATCAGTTTTCACCATTAGTCTGTTTTTGGGCCATTTATGAATGTGTTATTCAATGTGTTTCTATTGGATATAGTATTAAAGGCCAAATTCATTTTTAAATATATATTTTTATAACTAAAGGGGTCCTAAAATTCCAAATCAAAGGGAGCGTTCTAGAATGTTAGCATCTCTTTACTTTACTGATCAGTGTTCACCTGGTCAGTTTTGGTGTGTTTTGTTAGCTTCTACTGTAAAGATATTGAGATAACCTTGGATTTGCCTTTAAGGTTGAATATCCTATTTGAGGCGTCTCACAATGGAGTCTGATGGTTGACTGGGTGGTACATTACATTTACATTTTAGTAATTTAGCAGACACTCTTATCCAGAGCGACTTACATGAGCAATTAGGGTTAAGTGCCTTGCTCAAGGTCACATCTGCAGTTTTCTGTGGGAATGAGCTAGTAGACACAACATACACTGAGTGTACAAAACATTAAGGACACCTGCTCTTTCCATGACATAGACTGACCAGGTGAACCCAGGTGAAAGCTATGATCCTTAAAGATGTAGTTGTGGTGTATTTATTATGGATCCCCATTAGCTTTCAGCAGAAAACAAGAAACTCAATATTAGGAAGGTGTTCCTAATGTTTTGTACACTCAGTGTATATCAGATAAAAGATGGTGTGATGATCAGTTTTCAGCATTAGTTTGTGTGGATTATTTTATATTACTAAACAACTTTTATTAATTATAAAAAGGCTATGAATCGACTAATTGTGTTTTTTAAATTGTCTTTTAAAATTAGATTCATTATTTTATTCATTGATTATGAATGTATTTGGATAACTGTATTGAAGTTAATTGATCTGGCGGCATGTAGCCTAGCGGTTAAGAGTGTTGGGCCAGTAACTGAAAGGTCGCTGGTTTGAATCCCAAGCCAACTAGGTGAAAAATCTGTTGTTGTGCCCTTGATCAAGGCAATTAACCCTAATTGGTCCTGTAAGTTGCTCTGGATAAGAGCATCTGCTAAATGACTCAAATGTAATGAAAAATACTGTTTGTACATTAATTTGATCTGGGCAACATCTTTTTGTGTTTAATTAAATGAAACAAACTGTTTTAAATCAAATAGTTAGTGTCTTACCCTGGCCAGAGGGACAGGGCCATAGTAGGCTAGACTATGTAGCTGATGTTGTTAGTAGCCTGCAGTTTCCATGCAATACAGCATGTCAGATCGCTAGTGTTTAGGTGTATAGGCTTCTACATTTATGCAAGAGTTTTTGCTTGTGTCTGTTGGGAGTGATGTGTTATCAGGCTTGCTAAATAACTACCGGAGGGAAGTGGAGAGCGCTCCTTGAGTTTTGTGCCCGGTCCACGCGACATGGTCAAGAGACGCAAAGAGCCAGATTAGCACTCCGATGTGAAGGACAGCTCTTACAAAAATGTACCATCGTAGTACAATGAACAACAACATTCCATTGTACTATGATGTTTTTTTTTACAAAATACAACTAACGTTTATTTATTTTTTAAACATCCCTTTCATAGCACCTACCACTCCATTAAAGGAGTAGTTCACTATTTTACAACTTGAAGTCCTATATGTAAGGTTTGTATACAGGGGACGTCGGTCTGTACTCAAGATTCAAAGGTATAGTGGGGAAAAAAAAAAGTATTTAGTCAGCCACCAATTGTGCAAGTTCTCCCACTTAAAAAGATGAGAGAGGCCTGTAATTTTCATCATAGG
Organism: Coregonus lavaretus; assembly: GCF_964263955.1. Lineage (NCBI taxonomy): Eukaryota > Metazoa > Chordata > Actinopteri > Salmoniformes > Salmonidae > Coregonus > Coregonus lavaretus. The sequence goes on along the minus strand of NW_028162761.1, from coordinate 2,299,013 downwards.
TACACGTCAACTATGCAGACCCGTCGCCAGACCTCAGTCTTAAGGGGGGCATATGAAATGCATGGGAGGGCAGGGCACAATTATTATTAGCCTACAGTACATATATTTAATAATAAATTCCCTCAAGTGGGGGGGGGGGGCAGAATCATTTTTGGGGGCGGGCCCGGCCCCCAATTGCCCGCCCATAGCGACGGGTGTGCAACTATGACAGACAAAATGAGAAAAATAAATCCAGAAAATCACATTGTAGGATTTTTTATGAATTTATTTGCAAATTATGGTGGAAAATAAGTATTTGGTCAATAGCAAAAGTTTCTCAATACTTTGTTATATACCCTTTGTTGGCAATGACACAGGTCAAACGTTTTCTGTAAGTCTTCACAAGGTTTTCACACACTGTTGCTGGTATTTTGGCCCATTCCTCCATGCAGATCTCCTCTAGGGCAGTGACGTTTTGGGGCTGTCGCTGGGCAACACAGACTTTCAACTCCCTCCAAAGATTTTCTATGGGGTTGAGATCTGGAGACTGGCTAGGCCACTCCAGGACCTTGAAATGCTTCTTACGAAGCCACTCCTTCGTTGCCCGGGCGGTGTGTTTGGGATCATTGTCATGCTGCCCAACCCAGCCACGTTTTATCTTCAATGCCTTTGCTGATGGAAGGAGGTTTTCACTCAAAATCTCACGATACATGGCCCCATTCATTCTTTTCTTTACACGGATCAGTCGTCCTGGTCCCTTTGCAGAAAAACAGCCCCAAAGCATGATGTTTCCACCCCCATGCTTCACAGTAGGTATGGTGTTCTTTGGATGCAACTCAGCATTCTTTGTATTCCAAACACGACGAGTTGAGTTTTTACCCAAAAAAAACATAAGAACCATTCATACTGTCAGATCTAATATGGAAGAATTGAATACAAAAGAGAAGGAGAGGTTGACCAGTACAAATTCATGTACTAATGTTATTTTTCATTGGCAGATCAATGCAGTTTTCCAAACATATTCATAATCCATTTTTTTGTAAGATTTTAACTGAACACAAATATAAACACAACATTCAACAATTTTACAAGGGTACAGTTCATATAAGGAAATCAGTCAATTGAAATACATTCATTAGGCCCTAATCTATGGATTTCACATGACAGGGGCCCACCCATCAGCCAATAAGAATGATTTTTCCCCACTAAAGGGCTTTATTACAGATATAAATACTCCTCAGTTTCATCAGCTGTCCGGGTGGCTGGTCTCAGATGATCCTGCAGGTTAAGATGCTAGATGTGGAGGTCCTGGGCTTGCACGGTGACACATGGTCTGTGGCTGTGAAGCCAGTCGGACATTCTGCCAAATTCTCGGTAGAGAAATGTACATTCAATTCTCTGGCAACAGCTCTTGTGAACATTCCTGCAGTCAGCATGCCAATTGTGCACTCCCTCAAAATGTAGACATCTGTGGCATTGTGTTGTGTGACAAAACTGCACATTTCAGAGTGGCCTTTTATTGTACCCAGCACAAGGTGCACCTGTGTAATGATCATGCTGTTTAATCAGCTTCTTGATATGCCACAACTCGCAGGTGGATTGATTATCTTGGCAAAGGTGAAATGCTCACTAACAGAAATGGAAACAGATTTGTGCACCAAATTTGAGAGAAATAAGCTTTTTGTGCGTATGGAAAATATCCGGGATCTTTTATTTCAGCTCATGAAACATGGGACCAACACTTTACATGTCAAGTTTATATATTTTTTCAGTATAGATTTAGAAGACAATTAACTAAATACGTAGTCATTTCATTTTGTCACATGTTTGGTAAACAACAGGTGTAGACTAACAGTGAAATGTTGACCAACAATGGAGAACACAATACAACAATTATAATAATAGGAAAAAGATTGTAGTACGAGGAATTAATACATGATGAGCAATGATAGCTTGGCTATATACATGGGGTGCCAATACCTAGTCAATGGTAGCTTGGCTATATACATGGGGTGCCAATACCTAGTCAATGATAGCTGGGCTATATACAGTGGGGGAAAAAAGTATTTAGTCAGCCACCAATTGTGCAAGTTCTCCCACTTAAAAAGATGAGAGAGGCCTGTAATTTTCATCATAGGTACACGTCAACTATGACAGACAAAATGAAAAAAAATAATCCAGAAAATCACATTGTAGGATTTTTAATGAATTTATTTGCAAATGATGGTGGAAAATAAGTATTTGGTCAATAACAAAAGTTTCTCAATACTTTGTTATATACCCTTTGTTGGCAATGACACAGGTCAAACGTTTTCTGTAAGTCTTCACAAGGTTTTCACACACTGTTGCTGGTATTTTGGCCCATTCCTCCATGCAGATCTCCTCTAGAGCAGTGATGTTTTGGGGCTGTCGCTGGGCAACACGGACTTTCAACTCCCTCCAAAGATTTTCTATGGGGTTGAGATCTGGAGACTGGCTAGGCCACTCCAGGACCTTGAAATGCTTCTTACGAAGCCACTCCTTCGTTGCCCGGGCAGTGTGTTTGGGATCATTGTCATGCTGAAAGACCCAGCCACGTTTCATCTTCAATGCCCTTGCTGATGGAAGGAGGTTTTCACTCAAAATCTCATGATACATGGCCCCATACATTCTTTCCTTTACACGGATCAGTCGTCCTGGTCCCTTTGCAGAAAAACAGCCCCAAAGCATGATGTTTCCACCCCCATGCTTCACAGTAGGTATGGTGTTCTTTGGATGCAACTCAGCATTCTTTGTCCTCCAAACACGACGAGTTGAGTTTTTACCAAAAAGTTCTATTTTGGTTTCATCTGACCATATGACATTCTCCCAATCCTCTTCTGGATCATCCAAATGCACTCTAGCAAACTTCAGACGGGCCTGGACATGTACTGGCTTAAGCAGGGGGACACTGCAGGATTTGAGTCCCTGGCGGCGTAGTGTGTTACTGATGGTAGGCTTTGTTACTTTGGTCCCAGCTCTCTGCAGGTCATTCACTAGGTCCCCCCGTGTGGTTCTGGAATTTTTGCTCACCGTTCTTGTGATCATTTTGACCCCACGGGGTGAGATCTTGCGTGTAGCCCCAGATCGAGGGAGATTATCAGTGGTCTTGTATGTCTTCCATTTCCTATAATTGCTCCCACAGTTGATTTCTTCAAACCAAGCTGCTTACCTATTGCAGATTCAGTCTTCCCAGCCTGGTGCAGGTCTACAATTTTGTTTCTGGTGTCCTTTGACAGCTGTTTGGTCTTGGCCATAGTGGAGTTTGGAGTGTGACTGTTTGAGGTTGTGGACAGGTGTCTTTTATACTGATAACAAGTTCAAACAGGTGCCATTAATACAGGTAACGAGTGGAGGACAGAGGAGCCTCTTAAAGAAGAAGTTACAGGTCTGTGAGAGCCAGAAATCGTGCTTGTTTGTAGGTGACCAAATACTTATTTTCCACCATAATTTGCAAATAAATTCATAAAAAATCCTACAATGGGATTTTCTGGATTTTTTTTCATAAAAAATCCTACAATGGGATTTTCTGGATTTTTTTTCCTCAATTTGTCTGTCATAGTTGACGTGTACCTATGATGAAAATTACAGGCCTCTCTCATTTTTTTAAGTGGGAGAACTTGCACAATTGGTGGCTGACTAAATACTTTTTTTCCCCACTGTACATGGGGTGCCAATACCTAGTCAATGATAGCTTGGCTATATACATGGGGTGCCAATACCTAGTCAATGGTAGCTTGGCTATATACATGGGGTGCCAATACCTAGTCAATGATAGCTTGGCTATATACAGTGCAATCTGAAAGTATTCAGACCCCTTAACTTTTTCCACATTTTATTACGTTACAGCCATATTCTAAAGTTGGTTAAATAATTGTTTCCCCTCATCAATCTACACACAATACCCCATAATGTCAAAGCAAAACAAAGGTTTTTAGACATTTTTCCTAATTTATTAATAAAAAATGTAAATATCTAAGTATTCAGACCCTTTACTCAGTACTTTCTTGAAGAACCTTTGGCAGCGATTACAGCAGAGTCTTCTTGGGTATGATGCTACAAGCTTGGCACACCTGTATTTGGGGAGTTTCATTCATTCTTCTCTGCAGATCCTCTCAAACTCTATCAGGTTGGATGGGGAGCGTTGCTGCACAGCTATTTTCTGGTCTCCCCGGAGATGTTCAATCGGGTTCAAGTCTGGGCTCTGGCTGGGCCAGGTGAACCTTCGCCCCAGTCTGAAGTCCTGAGCGCTCTGGAGCAGGTTTTCATCAAGGATCTCTCTGTACTTTGCTCCCTTCATTATTCCCTCGATCCTGACTAGTCTCCCAGTCCCTGCCTCTGAAAAACATCCGCACAGCATGATACTGCCACGACCATGCTTCACCGTAGGCATGGTGCCAGGTTTCCTCCAGAAGTGACGCTTGGTATTCAGGCCAAAGAGTTCAATCTTGGTAACAACAGACCAGAGAATCTTGTTTCTCATGGTCAGAGTCCTTTAGGTGCCTCTTGGCAAACTCCAAGCGGGCTGAACTCTGGAGCTCTGTCAAAGTGATCATCGGGTTCTTGGTCACCTCCCTGACCAAGGCCCTTCTCCTCCGATTGCTTAGTTGGCCGGGCGGACAGCTCTAGGAAGAATCTAGGTGATTGCAAACTTCTTCCATTTAAGAATGGAGGAGGCCACGGTGTTCTTGGGGACCTTCAATGCTGCAGACATTTTTTGGTACCCTTCCCCAGATCTGTGCCTCATCACAATCCTGTCTCGGAGCTCTACGGACAATTCCTTCAACCTCATGGCTTGGTTTTTGCTCTGACATGCAATGTCAACTGTGGGATGTTATATCGACAGACAAACCATGTCCAATCAATTGAATTTATCTCAGGTGGACTTCAATCAAGTTGTAGAAACATCTCAAGGAATGTCAATGGAAACAGGATTATAAATTTCGAGATTCATAGCAAAGGGTCTGGAATACTAATGTAAATAAGGTTTTGCAAAAATGTCTAAACTTGTTTCCACTTTGTCATTATGGGGTATTGTGTGTAGATTGATGAGGGATTTTTGTTGCTTTTGTTGTTTGTAAAAAAAAAAAATCATTTTTACAATAAGGCTGTAATTTATTTTTTTGTTGAAAAAGTCAAGGGGTCTGAATACTTTCAGAATGCACTGTATAGACACTAACTATTTCACTTTAAACACTTTGTTATATTTATGTACAAGAGAAGAAGAGGTTTTCCAGCACAAATTCATGTACAAACATGATTTTTCATTACATATTTGTAATTTAGCAGATGCTCTTATCCAGAGCGACTTATAGGACCAATTGGGGTTAATTGCCTTGCTCAAGGCCACAATGACAGATTTTTTGACCTAGTTGGCTCGGGATTCAAACCAGCGACCTTTCAGTTACTGGCCCAACACTCTTAACCGCTAGGCTACCTGTTAAATACATAACACAATACGTGACATAAGTAGAATACAGAACACTTGGGCGGCAGGTAGCTTAGTGGTTAAGAGCGTTGTGCCAGTAACCGAAAGGTCGCTGGTTCTAATCCCCGAGCCGACTAGGTGAAAAATCTGTCGACGTGCACTTGAGCAAGGCACTTAACCCTAATTGCTCCTGTAAGTCGCTCTGGATAAGAGCACCTGCTAAATGACCAATTTTTTTATTTATTATTTATTAAACATTACAGGACATTTTTCATGATGGAAATTGAAATATTAAAATGTTATTTAAAAAAAGCAGTGGGTAGAGTGGCGTTTCGCAGGCGGTTTGTACGGGCAGTTATACAGGACAGTTTGTGGCTGTTTCTCAGGAGCCTGGTGGTGCAGTTACCTCTTTTTGGAGGGAGCAGGTCATTCAGTGGATGGTCAAGAGTGTGCATGTCCTTCACCAGGTGCACTGCAGCCTGTTCTCGCCTGCTCTGCAGTGACGGGAGCTGTGGTTGGACTGCTCCACCTCTGGAGATGTTCCTCAAGGCCCTCCTCTGCACCCTGTCTAGTTGGGCCTGCTGCTTTTTACTGCATCCAACTAACAGCACTCCACCGTATTCCAGAACAGTCAAAAAGGCGTTTCGAGTCCTTTCTCACTGGCTGCTCCACATGTCACCACTAAGGTTAGAGTCTAGATTAAAATCAAGATACTTGGTTGTTGTTACCACTGGTACTTCCTGTCTTCCTAGGATTAGTGGTGCAGGTTGTGGATGGTCCTCTGACCAACGGCTAAATGTACCAGTTGCCATCACCCTCTGCCCTCTTTCGGTGGTGTAGCGGTGGAGTCAGGCTAGTAACCTTGAACACAGTTCAATGTCAGACAGATGTTGCAGGAACTATGGGTGATCTACCCGATCAAAGGCTTTGGACACATCAGCAAGTAACACCCTCACCATTGTTGGGTTTATGGAGTCTGTAGCTGTCAGCCAGGAGTATGTGGCTTTCACAAGGGCGGTAGTAGTGCTGGACTTTGGGAGGTAGTCATACTGAATCGTGCACTCAGATAACACCTCCTACTGGCAGGGACAGCTTTAACACTGTGTTTGATGACAGGGGCTAGATCTTCTGCATGCTCTTTTAGTAGCCAGGCTGGAATGCCATCAGGCCCACATGCTTTACGTGGGCTGAGTCTGGTCAGAGATTGCTTTAACTGGCCAATGCTGCACAGCTCAACCTGCCTTGTAGACATGGGCAGGGGGAAGATGGCAAGAGGTATGGTGCTTGTCCATGCCTCAGCAAAGAAGCCATTCAAAACACCAGCCACCTCGTCATCTTAAATTCCCTCGACCTGTATTCTCCCTTCTGATATTTTCTTTGGTCCCAGTCCTTTGTTAAATAAGTCCCACCATTCCTTAGGGTTTGTCTTCTTTAGGTCCTGGATTTCAGTTTTGTAGTAGTTTGTCTTTGCTTCCTTGATAAGCATTTGCACTGTGTTTCTGTATTTTCTCCATGTCATTGTTTCTCCCCATCTGTTGAAAATATTCTGTATTTTCCTGATGGCAGTTGATATGAAGAGTGTTTGATCCAATCTTATAAAGATTGTAAATTGTATGTAGAGAGCATAAGAAAACCATGTGTTAGTGGTAACAAGAGTGATGAGCAGAGGGTCGGTGTGCCAAGATAGATTGGGGTCCACTAGTGCTAATCTTAGGATTGGTGCGTGATGGAATGGACTGGCTAGGGTGAGATATGACACCAGGGAGAGGAATGATATGTAGGAAGTGAGTGGCAGCTAGTAATAGTTAGCAACTGGGAAGGATAAAAGTAGACTTGAAGAGCACTATATAGGCTGAGAGAGAGTCTATGTAAGTCAGTCATATGATAAGAGGCAAAGCGCGTTCGTCTTATTATGTGATCCAGTACTGAAATACATGTACATCAAACTTCCATCTGAGTGTCTGCTCCTTTCTCTTACATCATGACCTTTTAAGCTCAGCTGTTGTTTTAAAACATTTTCTGCAGTCAGATCAGTGGTAAGGCTTCTCTCCTTTATGTTTACCTTTGTGTCTTTTTAAATGGCCCATTTAAAAGAAAATCTTTCCACAGTCAGAGCAGGAAAACGGCTTCTATCTTGTATGTGTTCTCTGATGAACTTTTAGCTGAGATGATGTTGTGAAGCATTTTACACAATCAGAGCAGGAGTAAGGCTTCTCTCCTGTGTGTATTCTCTGATGAACTTTTAGCTCAGTTGATGTTGTGAAGCATTTCACACAGTCAGAGCAGGAGTAAGGCTTCTCTCCTGTGTGTATACGTTCATGTTTGTTTAAGGTGCCCAGTTGAGAGAAACTTGCCCCACAGTCAGAGCAGGAGTAAGGCTTCTCTCCTGTGTGTATCCGTTGGTGTGATTTTAAGTGGTCCTGTACAGAAAAACTCTTGCCACAGTCAGAGCAGAAGTAAGGCTTCTCTCCTGTATGTATACGTTCATGTTTTTCTAAGTGGTCCAGTCGAGAGAAACTCTTCCCACAGTCAGAGCAGGAGTAAGGCTTCTCTCCTGTATGTATACGTTCATGTTGTTTTAAGGTAAACAGTTGAGAGAAACTCTTCCCACAGTCAGAGCAGGAGTAAGGCTTCTCTCCTGTGTGTGTTCTCTGATGACCTTTTAGAGGAGCGGATGTTGTGAAGCATTTTCCACAGTGCGCGCAGGAGTAAGGCTTTTCTCCTGTATGTATACGTTCATGTTGTTTTAAGGTGCCCAGTCGAGAGAAACTCTTTCCACAGTCAGAGCAGGAGTAAGGCTTCTCTCCTGTATGTATAAGTTCATGCGTTTTTAAGTGGCCCTGTTGACAGAAACTCGTCCCACAGTCAGAGCAGGAGTAAGGCTTCTCTCCTGTGTGCACTCTCTGATGAACTGTCAGTGCCTTTGATGTTGTGAAATTCTTCCCACAGTCAGTACAGGAATACAGATTCTCTCCTGTGTGTATTTGTAGGTGTATTTTTAACTTTGATAGAATTGGGAAAATCTCCTCACAATGTGGGCAGTGGTGAGACCTCTTAGCTCTGTGATCTTTCTGCTGTTGCTCGCTGGATGTATTGAATGTCTCAACATGGTCTCCTGTGTGAACAACATCAGAAGAACCAGTCAGTTGGTATGATATACATGTCAATCAAATGTATTTTATGAAGCCCTTTTTACATCAGAAGTTGTCATAAAGTGCTTTACAGAAACCCAGCCTAAAACCCCAAAGAGCAAGCAATGCAGATGTAGAAGCCATATCAACCTCCACTCACTATCACAAGGGTTAGTGTCACCCTCCACTCACTATCACAAGGGTTAGTAACTACACAGACTCATTTCATAGAACTTTAAAACATTGGCAGTTTATCTACTTCACTTCTTTAGTCTACTCTCTGAGCACTCCAGATAGCCCAGTGAATAAAACAAATGCTGGCAATACTGGTGTCAAACCATGTAAGGGTCAGCAGCATGAAATAATATCTACCTTCTCATTGAAACAGTTCATCATAAAACAGTTCTACTGCAACTTTTCATGCACATTGGGAAGTTGGAATGAATAACACAAACTTAGTTAGATAGAACCTGCTCTTACCATGAGAAACAGATTTCCAAATCTTCTCATCTTTAATGTTGACATTCAGCTCCAGTGTTTGACTGCAATCTTTCAGCTTCACTGATGCCATCTCTGGATCTTGCTTAGCAAACTGGTCTCCACTGTCACAATCAGGACCCAGTGACTGTAGGTTTGTCCTCTCAGAAGGAGAGAGGCAGGCTGGGTTTGTCCTCACTATTGATGTTACCGGCCTCAGATTTAATTATAGTCGTCCTGTAGTAACAATGAGAAACAGACACAAAAGGTTATTGTCTTGACAGTTCTGGAACTTTCTTTATTCTCTAAAAATATATTATATTTCTTCTTGTTAAATCATCTAATTCAGTGCTTGACTTGGACTGAAATAGGTGCAGGTACTGTTTATATTTAGGTGCAGGAGCTCCACAATACTGTTGAGCTAACATTCTATAAGAGGAACATGAGCTCAAGGATTAGATATTTGAGGTGCCGGTACTTTACCTATAGCAGATTTTCCCAAATTCACATACAGTACCAGTCAAAAGTTTTAGAACATCTACTCATTCCAGGCCTTTTCTTTATTTTTACTATTTTCTACATTGTAGATTACAAAGATTATACAATGCTGTCATCAAGGCAAAGGGTGGCTACTTTGAAAAATCTAAAATATATTTGATTTGTTTAACACTGTTTTGGTTACTAAATGATTCCATAAGTGTTATTTCATTGTTTAAATGTCTTCACTATTATTCTACAATGTAGAAAATGGTAAAAATTAAGAAAAACCCTTGAATGAATAGGTGTGTCCAAACTTTTGACTGGTACTGTAAATGCATAAATGACAAAAGCCATTTAGTACAAGGTCACTGTTTGTTTTAAGCGGGACTACAGTGAGGGAAAAAAGTATTTGATCCCCTGCTGATTTTGTACGTTTGCCCACTGACAAAGAAATGATCAGTCTATAATTTTAATGGTAGGTTTATTTGAACAGTGAGAGACAGAATAACAACAAAAAAATCCAGAAAAACGCATGTCAAAAATGTTATCAATTGATTTGCATTTTAATGAGGGAAATAAGTATTTAACCCCTCTGCAAAACATGACTTAGTACTTGGTGGCAAAACCCTTGTTGGCAATCACAGAGGTCAGACGTTTCTTGTAGTTGGCCACCAGGTTTGCACACATCTCAGGAGGGATTTTGTTCCACTCCTCTTTGCAGATCTTCTCCAAGTCATTATGGTTTCGAGCCTGACGTTTGGCAACTGGAACCTTCAGCTCCCTCCAGATGTTCTATGGCATTAAGGTCTGGAGACTGGCTGGGCCACTCCAGGACCTTCATGGGCTTCTTCTAGGCCACTCCTTTATATCCCAGCTTTACATAGGGTGGTAGATACTCTTCATCAAACATCGATAATAAAGATGAACTTTGCTCCTTTTTCACATTCTCCATACGGGTCAAGCGACGTGCATTTTCATCCTTCTTCTTCTTTGGGATTTGGTTGGCAGAGCGCATTCATCTTTTAGGTGCATACACCGCCACCTACTGTACTGGTGTGTGAGGCCATTCACAGACTACACACATTAAATTCATTGTTACGGTAATTAATACAAAATTGCCCTGCCAAGTATTAGCCTGCTCTAAAAAATGTGAGGGAAAATGTTCTTCGTTCGTGCAGGTGACTGACCTCCTTAGACCAATTGGCAGTACGCCCAGAACATTGTTCTGGGAACCAAAAGGGATATCTCAGTTTCAAGGTCTCAGCTTGGAGAGAAGAAGCCTTGTGAGGTATTGGTCGGTCACATGCAGGAACCAAATGTTAATATTAACATGCTAAATCATGCAAATATAACTTGTCTGTGTAAGCAGTATATAGGACAACTAACGGAACTGCCCCGGCAGAGCTCCAGACCGACGTGTACTATAGTGCTTTTACGTTTGTTGGAACCTCTCCAGCTTGCTGATAAAAAATTATAATTCATTGAAGTTTAACTTTGAGTCCCTTCGTGGCGATTTTCCACGACAAAAACCCACCACCCCATTCCACTATTTAACCCTATCTAGTCATACGCCAGACCACTACCACTCAACACCCCTACAGCTGTTCTGCTGTAAATCCTCGCAATCCCAAGTACTTCTCTGCCGCTGCCACCACAGCCTCTATTTTCTGGGACTTTAGATCCATTTCTGCAGTACAATTGACAACCATTGCTATAAATGCTAAAAATCCCACCTTACTGAAGCACATATTCTTCCCATCACTCTCTCTTGGTCTCTGCCTACTCATAGGAATCCTCTCAAGATCCCTCACCCTGAACTCATCTTCCTCTACCACTCTCTTCACTGCTTCTGCATACAACATGTTCTGTACTAGTGTAACCCTGGCAACCTCAATCTGCCTTTCTCTCACCTGATACCTCAGATCTCCAGCCCATTAGCACCCCCACAACTAACACACAGAACTTTCTCCACCGATACCACTCACTACAAATCTCACTCCCACTGGGCCAGAATCATCCTTATCATCCTTGGAACAAGGCCCGAACTCGGAGTTCCTCACCGCAGGTAATTCATCCCCACTCTCACCAGGTTCCATCTCTGAGCTACTGGAGGACGAATCCCTCTTTATACACTAGACGATAACCTCCCTCACCACACTGCTTCCCTCTATACTCAGCTCCTTCTCAGCGGTCATCACTGCACCTGCCACCACAGTTAATTCATCCTCACTCTCGTCACGTTCACTTTCCTCCTGTAGCTCTTCTAAAAGTTCTGTGTGATCTTCCATTCCATAGTCACTCAAAACATATTCCACTTTTCTCCTTTGTCCATGTCCACCATCTTCTCCTTCATCAGATCTTCCAGAAGGTTTGTGCATCCCCCATTCCACTTTTTTTTATAGATTTTATAACTTTGTAAATCTCTCTAGGACAAGATGACTTTTATCAATATATTTGCCTATATTTACCCCTACAAAAATGAAATGGTAATTAGCTGCTAATGTGGCTATCATAAAGAACTACAAATGCCATTATAATCTGGACAAAATTGCTGAATCGAGTCAAAGGTAAGGATCTCTGGGTTAACTATCTAATGTTAGCTAAATTTAGTAATGAATAAATAGGCTACATTTATTTAAATGGTCAATTCTGTGAACTGTCTTGTGCAAGTTTTAAATTGACACAATACCTGTTAGCAAAGGTGTCAGCTAGAGATAACGTGCAGGAGATTGCAGTGATTTGTTGTTTTGCATGATGTCTACTTTGATGATAATTAGTGTTTTATAATCTGAGAGGAAATAGAGCCGATTATGTTGCTAAAAGTCACGCCAGGGTAAGCCTACACAAAACACAGCCCTTATTTTAAGTGTTTCTAAAATGAATAAAAATGAACCTTGGAGGACTCAGAACCCGAGTAAAAGGGAGTATTCATGTTACTCGTCAACATTTAAATCATATTCTCATGTAGACTACTTTTTAGTTTCTTGCTTATTGCTTCCCAATGTAGCAGGAAGTGGATATGATAGTATTGTTCTGAGTGACCATTCCCCTGTGTCATTATTCTATAGGGATACAAAACTAGTAAAAGGATCCTCTTGATGGCGTTTGCATCTCAGATGGTTACAGGACCCAGACTTCTTACATTACGTTGGAGTGCATATAGATGTTTATTTGACATTGAACACTGACCAAACGTCAGCGAGTACCAGATGGGAGGCTTTCAAAGCACATATTTGGGGGCAAATTATACGTTTTACCAGTTTCAAATAAAATAAATCAGAAAAGGAGAGAGATGGACAGCAAAATCAGAGAATTGGAGAGGGAATCTTTTTTGGATAACTCAGTAGAAGTAAACAAGGAATGATTTGGTCTTAAAGCTCAGTATGAAGAACTTCCCACCTCAAAGGCAGCAAACAGCTTAACTAGGCTGAAACAGTCCTATGATCAAGGTGATCATGGTTTAGACACTCGCAGAGTAGAAAGACATTTTGGAAATGTGATCGTTCAGATGTTGTTTTTGCAACAATTGAACAAAAAACAGTTTTTGCTTTATCATTGTGGGGTATTGTGAGTAGATTGATAAGGGGAAAAAAACAATTTAATCTATTTTACAATAAGGCTGAAACGTAACAAAATATCAAAAAAGTCCAGGGGTCTGAATACTTTCCGAATGCACTGTATATAGACAGGTGTGTGCCTTTCCAAATCATGTCCAACAAAATTAGTTCGATAGAACCTGCTCTTACCCTGAGAAACAGATTTCCCAATCTTCTCCTCCTCTTCTTCATCTTTAAAGTTGACATTCAGCTCCAGTGTTTGACTGCAGTGTTCCAGCTTCACTGATGCCATCTCTGGATCCTGCAGTAAACTGGGCTCCACTGTCACAATCAGGACCCAGTGACTGTAGGTTTGGACTCAGTGTGGAAGGAGAGAGGCAGGCTGGGTTTGTCCTCACTGTTGATGATACCGGCCTCAGACTTATCTGAATCGGCCAGTAGTAATAAAGAGAAACAGATACAAAAAGTTATTGTCTTGACAGTTCTGGCACTTTCTTTATTCTCTAAAAACATTTTCACGTTTTTCTTGTTCATTTATCTAATTCAGTGCTTTACTTGGACTGAAATAGGTGCTAATACTCATTTTGGGTGCCGGTACTGTTTATATTAAGGAGCAGGAGCTCCACAATACTTTTGAGCTAATACCTAACCTATAGTAGATAAATGCATAAATGACTCAAAAACCATTTAGTACAAGGTTACAGTTTGTTTTAGACAGCACTGTGTGCTATTTTCGTGAATAACCTTGCCTTCACTGTATTATTCAATATATATTATATATTCAAAATAATGTATGCACTCACTAACTGTAAGTGGCTCTGGATAAGAGCGTCTGCTAAATGACTAAAATGTCAATGTAAAACAGTAGTGCGACCGTGAAATTGTCTCTCTGATGCACCCGCACTGTCCTCACTGAAGTCCGTTGACGCTGACCGAGAGTAGCCGCCATTTTACCAGCTTGGGAATTTTACACAAAAACAATAATATGCTAAACGAACTCAGAAATCTCAAATAAATTGATTATTTATTAAACTAACATGAGAAAATTATGTACATTCACTCAGACAAACCCAAAATCTCTAGCTATGTGACTTGTAAAATCGTTTTTATCACGTTCTTTCACTCACTCGGTTTGACACAAAAATAACACATCAAACCTTTACCAAACGTGATAATACCTTAACGGATGTGTTAACTAGCATGTTATGACATGTTCTTTCAACATTAGAAAGTTTAAACGTGCTATTACATACCTGTAGTAATAAATAGAAACGGACACAAAGGTTATCTTCTTGACAACAGAGCTTTCTTTATTGAGAAGAAATGTGCGCGTGATGAAGACATTACGTAATAACGTAGAATTGCATCATTACGTAGAATACACAATAACGGTACTCAAATTGACTGGCGTCTCGGCGACAAATATGATTTGACATTTGTTAGTTCAGATTTGTTTGTTTATTATCACATATTTGTATTTGTAAAAGTAATATAAACACAACACATTTTGTATGATCAGATATTTTTTATTTTTAAACACAACACATTGAATTATTGAACAATTACACATTACACATTATTGAACAATTATATTTGATTTATTTTCTTATTAACTAGTAAACCTACACATTCTGAACAATTATAGTTTCAAGCAGTGTATTGGTAGTTAGTTAACATGCTACCTGACTGATCAACAATTATAGGCACAAGCTAATAACAAGGTATATATGCTATCTTATTGAACAAGCAACTTAACTCAAATAATGATGTGCGCTAGGCATCTCTCTCAAGCTCTCTCCAGGTTGTTGTGCTGCTTGGCTGGCCTGCTGCTGCCTGTGCACGAGCTGAGTGTGTGACAGAGAAAATCGTTTTTGTGTCATTTAGAGAGAAAATGCGCCGCCCTATGGGACTGAGATGCAGTGCCTTAGACCGCTGAGCCACTCGGGAGCCTGTGGAATGTTGTCCCATTCCTCTTCAGTGGCTGTGTGAAGTTGCTGTATATTGACGGGAACTGGAACAAGCTGTGGTACACGTCGATCCAGCCCTCCCAAACATGCTCAATGGGTGACATGTCTGGTGAGTATGCAGGACAAGGAAGAACTGGGACATTTTCAGCCTCCAGGAATTGTGTACAGATCCTTGCGACATTGGGCCCTGCATTATCATGCTGAAACATGACGTGATGTCGGCAGGACAATGGGCCTCAGGATCTAGTCATGGTATCTCTGTGCATTACATTTTCCATTGATAAAATGCAATTTTGTTCCTTCTCCGTAGCTTATGCCTGCCCATACCATAACCCTGACACTAACATGGGGTACTGTGTTCACGACATTGACATCAGCAAACCACACGCCCACACAACGCCATACACAGTGGTCAGCCGTTGTGAGGCTGGTTGGGCATACTGCCAAATTCTCTAAAACAAAGTTGGAGGCGGCTTATGGTAGAGAAATTGCATTAAATTATCTGGCAACAGCTCTGGTGGACATTCCTGCAGTCAGCATGCCAATTGCATGCTCCCTCAAAACTTGAGACATCTGTGGCCATGTGCCACCTCAAGCCAGAGCGACAGTAAGTGTCTGGTTGTAGTTTTAGGGTAAACAGTTAGTTTTAGGGTAAACAATTGAATTGTATGAAGTATTATAGCTTTACAAACCTTTCAAAGCACCCAATTGTCATACTTGAGTAAAAGTAAAGATACCTTAATAGAAAATGACTCAAGTAAAACTGAAAGTCACCCAGTAAAATACTACTTGAGTAAAAGTCTATAAGTATGTGGTTTTAAATATACTTAAGTATCAAAAGTAAATGTAATTGCTAAAATATACTTTACTATCAAAAGTCAAAGTAAACGTATAAATAATTTCAAATTCCTCATTTTAAGTAAACCAGACGACACCATTTTATTTTTTAAATTGTATTTATGGATAGCCAGGGGCACACCAACACTCAGATGTTCTCTTGATAATTATGTGAATTTGACCATTTGTCTGTCCTAAGCATTCAAAATGTAACAAGTACTTTTAGGTGTCAGGGAAAATGTATGGAGTAAAAAGTACATCATTTTCTTTTGGAATGTAGTGAAGTAAAAGTTGTCAAAAGTAGAAATAGTAAAGTAAAGTACAGATACCCAAAAAACGACTTAAGTAGTACTTTAAAGTATTTTTACTTAAGTACTTTACACCACTGGGCATTGTGTTGTGTGACAAAACTTCACATTTTAGATTTTTTATTTTTTAACGGGGTATCTTACAGTGAGGGAAAAAAGTATTTGATCCCCTGCTGATTTTGTACGTTTGCCCACTGACAAAGAAATGATCAGTCTATAATTTTAATGGTAGGTTTATTTGAACAGTGAGGGACAGAATAACAACAAAAATCGTATATATCCCAGCTTTACATTGGGTGGAAGATAGGCTTACCCTGGCGTAACGTTTTGATAACAGTGTAAATCTCTCTAGGACAAGGTGACTTTGATCAATATATTCACCTGCATTTACCCCCCAAAAATGAAACGCTAATTAGCTGCTAATGTGGCTATCCTAGTAACTTCAAGAGCCAGTGTCTTTGAAAAGACCCTACAACAAGGTACATCATGTTTCAAGTCTGATAAACAAGCCTACTTTCTCAAAGTTCTGTTCCTACCAACTGTATGGGATGAACAGGAAAATCTGTTAAGTGTGTACTATAAATGTGGTAACGGTTTGACATCTGTGATATTCTCTGAAGTTGCAGATGCAGAGGACTTGAGGCCATGTGCCACCTCAAGCCAGAGCGACAGTAAGTGTCTGGTTGTAGTTTTAGGGTAAACAATTCGTTTTAAGGTAAACCATTGAATTGTATGAAGTATTATAGCTTTACAAACCTTTCAAAGCCACTCAATAGAATACAATTACCATCATATTTTTGCATATTAGGTTATTTAAAGTCTTATTACTACTTTGTGTATACTGTTAGAACTTTCCAAATAGTTGTGGTGCTGTGTATGGGTGAAGCTTGTATTTACAACAGTAGTGAAATCACCCTATTCTTCTGGGGTAAAACACAAGTGTGATGCCATGTTTTAAATATCTGTGTGTATTTGCCATCAAACTAAAAGCATAATAAATAAATAAATTATGCTTAGCATTTCTTTCTGTTGGGATTCATTAACCTTCCCACTGAGCTCCTGACTGACATCCCTTCACGTTTGGTTCTGTGCCAGTTTCAAAAGCAAAGTATGTCTTCATGTTTTTCCTCATTTGTGTGTTCCTAAGCTAAAACAGCTGGCCATACAGTTCTGATTGATAGTAATGAGAAATCATTTTTGTAGTGTATCATGTAATCATGGGCTAAAACTTGTGTAAACAGGCAGAGGGCTGATCGTTTCTTCTTAAGATAAGTTAAATACCTTGATCGTATGAACTCTGTACGGATCATCTCCAGTTCCACCATTATCCTCTATGACCTCCATAACTTGGTTCAGAGCAGTCCTGAACTCTGTACGGATCATCTCCAGTTTCACCATTATCCTCTATGGCCTTCATAACTTGGTTCAGAGCAGTCCTGAACTCTGTACGGATCATCTCCAGTTCCACCATTATCCTCTATGGCCTCCATAACTTGGTTCAGAGCAGTCCTGAACTCTGTACGGATCATCTCCAGTTCCACCATTATCCTCTATGGCCTCCATAACTTGGTTCAGAGCAGTCCTGAACTCTGTACGGATCATCTCCAGTTTCACCATTATCCTCTATGGCCTTCATAACTTGGTTCAGAGCAGTCCTGAACTCTGTACAGATCATCTCCAGTTTCACCATTATCCTCTATGGCCTCCATAACTTGGTTCAGAGCAGTCCTGAACTCTGTACGGATCATCTCCAGTTTCACCATTATAATAATAAAAAATAATAATATGCCATTTAGCAGACGCTTTTATCCAAAGCGACTTACAGTCATGTGTGCATAAATGTTTTGTGTATGGGTGGTCCCGGGGATCGAACCCACTACCTTGGCGTTACAAGCGCCGTGCTCTACCGTGCTCTATGGCCTTCATAACTTGATTCAGAGCAGTCCTGAACTCTGTACGGATCATCTCCAGTTTCACCATTATCCTCATCTCCACTGCTTGAAGATCTGCAAAATAATAAGACTCAACAGTTTTGCTGCAAGCAGCGTGACAATACAAGCCATGAGTACCAGGCAAGACATGTATCAAGGCCATGTGAAATACCTCGATCAAAATATCCACCCTTCATATATATTAGTTGTATTGATAACCATGTATCTGCTGACAGCCAAACAATTTGGAATTGATGTTGACAATACAAGAGAAGCAACATGTTGTAACATATAGGCTAGCATAATATACCTTTAATGTATCCAGCAGGCATCTCAGAAGCCACAGGCTCATCAAGCAGGGATGGCAGCTCTTGGTCTAAAATATAAGAAAAAATCATGCTGTTATTTAAACTTTCTACATTTACGATTTCAAGATCAATATCTTGATGGCTAAAGAACCCTGGTTCTGATGCTCTGTCTTGGCCAGCTTCTTCCTGGCTGCCACTTGGACTAACTGAGAAAACAGAAGGAAAAACATGAAGACATACTTTGCTTTTGAAACTGGCACAGAACCAAACGTGAAGGGATGTCAGTCAGGAGCTCAGTGGGAAGGTTAATGAATCCCAACAGAAAGAAATGCTAAGCATAATTTATTTATTTATTATGCTTTTAGTTTGATGGCAAATACACACAGATATTTACAAACATGGCATCACACTTGTGTTTTACCCCAGAAGAATAGGGTGATTTCACTACTGTTGTAAATACAAGCTTCACCCGTACACAGCACCACAAGTATTTGGAAAGTTCTAACAGTATGCACAAAGTAGTAATATGACTTTAAATAACCTAATATGCAAAAATATGATGGTAATTGTATTCTATTGAGTGGCTTTGAAAGGTTTGTAAAGCTATAATACTTCATACAATTCAATTGTTTACCTTAAAACGAATTGTTTACCTTAAAACTACAACCAGACACTTACTGTCGCTCTGGCTTGAGGTGGCACATGGCCTCAAGTCCTCTGCATCTGCAACTTCAGAGAATATCACAGATGTCAAACCGTTACCACATTTATAGTACACACTTAACAGATTTTCCTGTTCATCCCATACAGTTGGTAGGAACAGAACTTTGAGAAAGTAGGCTTGTTTATCAGACTTGAAACATTATGTACCTTGTTGTAGGGTCTTTTCAAAGACACTGGCTCTGCCGGAGTGCCAAGTCTAGGTCTAAAAAGACTTCAACAGCTTCTACCCCCAAGCCATAAGACTCCTGAACAGCTAATCATGGCTACCCGGACTATTTGCACTGCCCCCCCCACCCCATCCTTTTACGCTGCTGCTACTCTGTTAATTATTTATGCATAGTCACTTTAACTCTACCCACGTGTACATATTACTTCAACTAGCCGGTGCCCCCGCACATTGACTCTGCACCGGTACCCCCCTGTATATATAGCCTCCCTACTGTTATTTTATTTTACTTCTGCTCTTTTTTTCTCAACACTTTTTTTGTTGTTGTTTTATTTTTACTTTTTTGTTAAAAATAAATGCACTGTTGGTTAAGGGCTGTAAGTAAGCATTTCACTGTAATGTCTGCACCTGTTGTATTTGGCGCATGTGGCCAATAAAATGTGATTTTATTTTATTTAGATGTTTCACTAACTCCACCTTCACTTTAAATCTGACAAACTCCACATTAGACTTGACTTCAACAAAAACATTGGTGGTTTCTAGGAGAGTTCTAGCAGTGGAAGGCAAATCTGGGTGACCATTAGACTGCAGCATCTTCAGAAGTGCATCAACAGCATTGTGTTTCACTTGGAAATCACTTATCCAGGTTGCCAGGTCCTCTCTGAAGGTAGAATCGTTTTCAACATCATCATTGTCAGAGTCAGTTGTCTCCTGAATTGCACAACCAGCATTGGCTTCAGTCTCTGAATCTATGTCACTGTGTGTTGGCAGTCTTGGCTTAGTACCACCTACTGCCTCAAGCTCACCATCTGACTCTTCCTCAGCGTGTGTTGGCAGTCTTGGAGGAGTACCACCTACTGTCTGGAGTTCACTATCTGACTCTTCCTCAGCGTGTGTTGGCAGTCTTGGAGGAGTACCACCTACTGTCTGGAGTTCACCATCTGACTCTTCCTCAGCGTGTGTTGGCAGTCTTGGAGGAGTACCACCTACTGTCTGGAGTTCACCATCTGACTAAATTTTGCTCTCAGATTCAGTAGAACTGGTATCTTCACTCTTGGTGTCAGACTAGCTGATGAGACTAGATCCACTTTCATTGTCATTGACTTCCTTCTCTACCCTTTTTTTCTTACGGTTGGTTTTCTCCCATGACAATTTAATCCAGATTCTCTCTTTCTTGAAGTACTCGACATCCGTATTACACCAGAGGATTTAACAGTCTGAAAATGATTAAACAATGATATGACAATGGCTCTACACATACAGTACAAAATGAAATTGAACTGCCTTACTTGTCCATTTAAAATGAATAACCAGTTAGACAACACATAGGTTTACCTTTTTTGAAGACATTTTCAATCTTTAGAAAACTAAGTAAAGAAACGGAAAGAACATTAATCTCTTCTACCCAAGACGTTATCCATAATATCCATCTTGAATCAGAACTTAAATGAGGAAAGAGATGACTACAGCTTCTCAGGCTATCTGACACTGCAAGGCATTTGAATAATGTTATGTGTTATAGAACGGATAAATTGCACTTTTCATTATCTGGATTGTTTAAATTTAGTCAGCCCTTTAGTAAAAATGTATCAAGCCGTAGCATGCATTATATATTTTTACGTGCTTATGCTAGTAATAGACCGATGTTGTTCTTCATCAGGACCTAAGAACACGATTACTCAACCCTGTAACACAGGCTGTGGTTACACGCGGCACTATCCAAGTAACGTAGCTAGGCTAAACTATCTATTAGCCAACTGGCTAATTAGCTAACTGGCAAGCTTCCTCGCTAGTTAGATAGCCTGACATCATCAAAATGTCTTTATCTGGGGAGCTGGGAGTACACTAAGTTACTTGGTTTAAATAGTACACGCTGGATAACTTACCTTTCGTAAAAACTTCCAAGAGGTGAACAGTGTTCGGTCAGTCGGAGTCAATGGCGTCTTCGCTGTTCAGCTGTGTTGTTTCACTTTTACCAATTTAGTACGGTAGGTGTTTCTTTCTGGCTCCAGCTTCAGTATTGTTAGTTGCCACACCTGTAATATTCATATGTGTCAGCATACTGAATTGTTATTGGATGCATTATACTGTCATATCATACTGTGCTATGATTGGTTAAGACCACCCAGGTGGTGAGGTCATTCTAAGATGATCATGGCCAGAGACACATGGACATGCAAGTTATAGCTAGTTAATAAAGAGCTACGTTTATAAATATCCTGTCGTCCTGCATTTTATTATTTTGTACAAAGCATACAAAACAAGACATGGTGTCAGAGTAAAAGGACTAAAATATGGATTTTGCTGGAGTTCCTTCACCTCGAATGGATTGGGGGTCTACAAATCTACCCGATGCATGGCGTAAGTTCAAACAGCATGTGGAGCTGATGTTCACGGGTCCTCTGAAGGAAAGAGGAGAAGAGGAAAAGTGCAGCTACCTGCTCCTCTGGATCGGTGAAAAAGGGAGAGACATTTACAACACATGGACACTTACCGAGGCTGAATCAAAGGTACTGAAAACATACTACGATCGTTTTGAAGCATATGTTGTGCCAAAGACCAATACAATTTTCGCTAGGTACAAATTCCATGAGAAAGTACAAGGCGCTAGCGAATCGTTTGAACAGTTTGTCACTGAGCTGCGTCTGCTTGTGAAAGACTGTGATTATGCAAACAAGGATGAGATGGTCAGGGACCGTATTGTATTTGGAATACACTCACCGCGAGTGAGAGAAAAACTTTTGAATGTTGGATCAGAGTTAACGCTGGACAAAGCTATCGACATAACCAGATCTCACGAGCTAGCACAGGTTCAGATGAAAACCATTTCAGGCGGCAGCACGAGCGCATCACGTGAACAAGCAGTGCACGCAGTCAGGCAGACATCAAAGCACACCTCCAGTGCCCAGAGAGCATGTTTCAGAACGGAGACAGACAGAACTCCAAAACAGAGCGACACAGACTCCAAACGCCCCAAAACATGTGGATATTGTGGATACAAAGTGCATGGCGAACAGGGGAATTGCCCAGCTAAAGGCAAACAGTGTACTAAATGTGGAAAATGGAATCACTTTGCAAAAGTGTGCAGAGTTTACCGTGGAAAAACAGTATACAGTGAGTGAAGATGAAATGTCAATCAAAGAGTCAAATGCTGATGAACTGTTTATTGATTCAGTGACACAGAAAAGTCAGATATCAGAGACAGAGCAAGCCTTTGCTGACATATATACCAATCGAGGTATACCAAACCTTTTTTGATATACTAAGAGGACCGTTATTAGCATGTTTTAACCACTCCTATGTAAATGGTAGATTATCTGACACTCAAGAAGAAGGTCTGATCTCATTATTACTGAAACAGGATACAAGTGGAAAATATAAAGATCCAGTCCATTTACAAAATTGGAGGCCCCTTACACTTCAGTGTTGTGATGCAAAAATCCTAGCAAAATGTATAGCGCATAGAATTAAAAAGGTATTGTCGGATATTATTCATTCTAATCAGACAGGTTTTTTACATGGAAGATACATTGGAGATAATATAAGGCAAGTATTGGAAACAATAGAACACTATGGAAAATATGGGAAACCAGGCCTGCTATTCATAGCAGACTTCGAAAAGGCATTTGATAAAGTTCGACTGGAATTTATATATAAATGCCTGGAGCATTTCAATTTTGGAGAATCTCTTATAAAATGGGTCAAAATCATGTATAGTAACCCTAGGTGTAAAATAGTAAATAATGGCTATTTCTCAGAAAGTTTCAAACTGTCAAGAGGAGTGAAACAAGGTTGTCCACTATCGGCATATCTATTTATTGTGGCCATCGAGATGTTAGCTATTAAAATCAGATCCAATAATAATATCAGAGGATTAGAAATACAGGGCTTAAAAACAAAGGTGTCATTGTACGCAGATGATTAATGTTTTCTTTTAGATCCACAACTAGAATCCCTCCACAGCCTCATAGAGGATCTAGATACATTTTCTAACCTCTCTGGATTAAAACCAAATTATGACAAATGTACTATATTACGTATTGGATCACTAAAAAATACAATTTTTACATTACCATGTAGTTTACCAATAAAATGGTCTGATGGTGATGTGGATATACTCGGAATACATATCCCAAAGGAAATAAATGATCTCACTTCAATCAATTTTAATAGAAAGTTAGCAAAAATAGATAAGATCTTACTACCATGGAAAGGAAAATACCTGTCAATTTGTGGAAAAATCACCCTGATTAACTCTTTAGTATTATCCCAGTTTACCTATTTGCTTATGGTCTTGCCTACGCCTAGCAAACAGTTTTTTAAATTATATGAGAAAAAAATATTCAATTTTATTTGGAACGGCAAGCCAGACAAAATTAAAAGAGCATATTTATATAATGAATATGAATTCGGAGGACAGAAATTATTAAATATTAAAGCATTAGACCTATCACTAAAATCTTCAGTCATCCGAAAGTTATACTTAAATCCGAACTGGTTCTCAAGCAAATTAGTAAGATTGTCTCACCCACTGTTCAAGAAAGGCCTTTTTCCCTTTATTCAGATTACAACCTCTCACTTTCAGTTATTTGAAAAGGAAATAATCTCCCAAATGTCACTATTTCTAAAACAAGCCATAGAAAGTTGGTTGCAATTTCAATTTAATCCTCCAGAAACGACAGAACAAATAATGCAACAAATATTATGGTTAAATTCAAATATACTAATTGACAAAAAACCTTTATTTTTTGACAGAATGTTTAAAAAAGGTATAATCTTCGTAAATGATATCATCGGTAGGACTGGTGGAGTTATGTCGCACATGCAGCTAACAAAAACATATGGAAATGTCTGCTCTACCCAAAATTACAACCAAATAATTGCAGCCTTACCGCAAAAGTGGAAGAGGAAAGTTGAAGGGGGAGAAAGTAAGGAACTTGTCTGTCGGCCTTGCATTAAAGAACATAATTGGTTAAGGAAAACTGTGATAAATAAAAAAGTATATCAGTTTCACTTAAGGACCAAAGGATTGACAGCAGTCCCATATAGATTGCAAAATAGTTGGGAAGAGATCTTTGACGTACCGATCCCATGGCATAGTGTTTATGAACTGACACGCAAAACGACACCGGATTCAAAAATTAGAATCTTTCAATTTAAATTATTATATAAAATTCTTGCTACCAATAGAATGTTATTTATATGGGGGATACAATCTTCCCAGCTCTGCAGATTTTGCTGTGAAGAGATAGAATCATTAGATCATTTGTTTTGGTTCTGTCCATTTGTAGCTTGTTTTTGGACACAGGTCCAGGAATGGCTAAAGGATTGCAATATTTACCTGGAACTAACCTTGCAGATAGCATTACTGGGTGATCTGAAAAGTCATAGTCAATCAATCAATAATATAATAATACTTTTAGCAAAAATGTTTATTTTTAATTCACAATCTGTAGAAGCAATGAGAATAGAAAGGTTCAGAACTTTTGTAAAACATCACAGTACGGTTGAAATATATATGGCAAATAGAAATCCTATATGGATGGTGTTAAGAGATAGATGGGAGGTATTGAATAGAGTTGAAGGATGGGACTAATAACAAATAACAACAAATAATAACAAAGATAGCTAATAATGTAAGCATACTGTGTCCAGAATAGGTGTATGGGTTGTATGTTGGGAGCTTTTGGGAGGGAGCACAGTTGGAGGGATGTGGCGTTTGGGGGCGGGCCGGATGGACATCATGGGGGTGGTCGGAGAGGTTGAGAGTGGAAGAAGTTCTGGAGCAAAAAAATAAATAAATATATATATTTTTATATATATATAGATATAGAATTATTGTAAAATTAACTCTGTCCATAAGGTGTAGATAGTAAGTATAGACCGGAAGTAGAGGCCTGGGCGTTGTTGTTCACTAGTTTACTCCAAGTAGGGAAAGGATGGTGGGGTTGAAAAGTAATAAAGGGGAATATATATATAAAAAATAAAAATAAACATGGGGGATTGGAAGTGATGCAGACAATTACATTTATAGAAGATACAATCTATCTGCAATATTAAGCTGATCCATCCCCCCGAAAAAAAAAAAAAGAAAAGAAAAAAAAAAGCCTTTGCTGACATTGAAATAGAAAGACAAGGCACAGAGCTAAAATTCAAACTAGACACTGGTGCACAAGTAAACATTATTCCTCTGAGTAAGTACAGAAGCTTGACATCTGAGTGTGAGCTACAGCCCACCACGCGCAGACTGACTGGTTATGGTGGTGAACAGCTCCCAGTAAAAGGCACATGCACTCTCAAATGCAAAAACAAGGAAAGGGACATGATGTTGGACTTTTACGTTGTTGACACTCGAGCACCTGCAGTGCTAGGTCTTAAAGCATGTTTAGACATGGACCTTATCAAGCTAGTTTTATCAGTAACAGCACCAGTAGAGATAGAGAATGTCATGGAGGAGTTTGCTGATGTTTTTACAGGAATAGGACTATTCCCAGGAGAATGTACCATTCACCTTGACCCAGACGCAACCCCTGTGGTCTACCCACCGAGAAAGATTCCACTTGCTCTCCGCGCCCGTCTGAAGAAAGAGTTGGAGAGCATGGAGCAATCTGACATCGTCACCAAGGTTACAGAACCGACGGATTGGGTCAACGCGTTAGTGGTGGTGGAGAAACCACGCACAGGCAAGCTCAGAGTATGTCTCGACCCAAGAGACTTGAACAAGGCTATCAAATGCCCCCATTACCCCTTACCGACGCTAGATGGCATCACACACAAGCTAGCGGGCGCACGCTACTTCAGTGTCATGGACGCCAGATCAGGCTACTGGGCTATCAAGCTCACAGAAGAGTCATCTAAGCTCACAACGTTCAACACACCGTTTGGACGCTACAGGTTCCGTCGCCTGCCTTTTGGGATTATCTCAGCCCAAGACGAGTTTCAGCGAAAGATCGACGAGGTGTACGAAGGCCTCGACGGAGTCGTGGCAATTGTGGACGACATCCTTGTCTATGGTCGAACCAAAGAGGAACACGACAGAAACCTCAACGCGATGCTGCAAAGGTCCCGCGAGAGAGGAGTCCGGCTCAACACCGAGAAGAGCACAGTCGGCGCTACAGAGGTCAGCTACTTCGGGCATCTTCTCACAGCGAATGGAATCAAGCCAGATCCGCAGAAGATCTCAGCCATAAAGGAAATGGAGCCACCAAAGAACCGCGCAGAGCTGGAAACAGTGCTTGGCATGGTCAACTACTTAGCCAAGTTCGCACCCAGCCTCTCCAATGCTAATGCACCCCTGCGTCAGCTGCTAAAGCAGTCCAGTGAGTTCCTCTGGGACAACCAACACGACATCGCTTTCCAGAAAGTGAAAGACTTGATCACGAGAGAACCAGGACCAATCCTTGCCTACTACGACCCCAACAAAGAGCTCAGACTCCAGGTGGACGCGTCAAAGTATGGACTAGGGGCAGTGCTACTGCAAGAAGGAAAACCCAAACCCATCGGCTACGCTTCCAAATCTCTCACAGACTGTGAAATCAACTACGCTCAAATCGAAAAGGAGCTGTACGCCATTCTGTTCGGATGTAAGCGTTTCCATCAGTATGTCTATGGACGACAAGTCATTGTGGAATCAGACCACAAGCCCCTCGAGTCAATCATGAGGAAACCGTTAGCCGCAGCCCCGCCAAGGCTACAGAGAATGATCCTTCAACTACAAAAATACGACTTCACAATCACTCACCGTCCAGGCAAAGACATCCCTGTCGCAGACACACTCTCCAGGAAGTTTCTTACCTACAAGGACAGCAGCCTCAGTGAAGGCATGGACATGCAGGTGCACACTGTGTACAGCAACTTACCAGTTAGTGACACAAAACTGAAGGAGATCCGAGTAGAAACAGAAAAAGACACACAACTCACACAGCTGAGGAAAGTCATACAGTCAGGATGGCCTGAGGAGAGGAGAAAATGCCCTCAGAGCGTCTCAGAGTTCTGGAACCATCGTGACGAACTATCACAGATCAACGGAATAATTTTCAAAGGAGAGAAAATCATCATTCCTACCAGTCTCAGAGAAGAGATTTTGACAAAGATCCATGCTGGACACATGGGCATGGAAAAGTGCAAACAGAGAGCACGGGACATTTTGTTTTGGCCCGGAATGTGCAAACAAATAGAGGACATGATTGGTAAATGCCCCACCTGTCTTGAACGACGCCCCTGAACGACGCCCCTCAAACACCAAAGAGCCAATGTTACCTCACCGTATCCCAGACCGACCCTGGCAGGTCGTGGCAACCGATCTGTTCACGTGGAACAACGAGGACTACATTATAACAGTGGACTACTACAGCAGATACTTCGAACTCGACAAGCTTCACAGCACCACATCTGCAGCTGTGATACACAAGCTGAAAGCAGCCTTTGCCAGGCATGGCATTGTAGAGACTTTAATATCTGACAATGGGCCCTGTTACAAATCAAATGAGTTTGAATCATTCACAAAAGCATGGGAGTTCACACACGTCACCACAAGCCCACATTACCCTCAAAGTAATGGCCTTGCTGAAAAATCTGTGCAGATCGCTAAATCACTCATGGACAAAGCAAAAGCAGACAAGAGAGACCCCTACCTCAGTCTCCTTGAATACCGCAACACTCCAGTTGACAACTTCAAATCACCAGCCCAGCTGTTGATGAGCCGCAGACTTCGCTCAATCCTTCCCAGCACCAACCAGCAGCTGCAACCTGAGGTCGTCAGCTACAAGGAAGTGCATGCAAAACGTGCACAGAGACAACAACAGCAAAAGCGATACTACGACAGGTCAGCCAGACCACTGCCACCACTGAACGACGGAGAGTCAGTTAGAATCCAGGAGCATGGCTACTGGAAGCCAGCAGTCGTCATCCAACCAGCTGACACTGAACGTTCATATCACGTTCGCACCGCAGAAGGAGCGGTGTACCGCCGCAATCGTCGTCACCTACTGAACACAAAAGAACAACACACTGACGAGATGAACTGTTCCCCTGAAAGAGAACGGGATGGACTAAACACAGACACAACACAACATACACCATACTTACCTGCAACACCACAAGAACTGTTGACTGACACAGAAGCATGCTCAGCTTCATATCACACAAGGTCAGGAAGAGAGGTCAAGCCTAGAGCTGTCCTAGACCTGTGAAATGTCAAAGAGTGTAGGCGGATCGCTGCCCTAAAAGAGTTCCAGACTGTAAACTTGTTATTGAAAGTTAACTTGAAATGCTTTGGTATGGTATTTGTTTGATATGTTGAGATGTCATTGCTACAGTGAAAAGCCGAGTTGCTGAGAAATATTTGTTCTAAAAGTAACAGTATGCTGAATCATTGTTTGTCTGTTATGTTGATGCAGTTGGTGCAGTTTAAATGGTTACTTACCTCGAGTTCAAACTACAGAGCATATAGTCAAAAGAAACGCTTTATTGTTCTACATATTTTTTCTTTTTTTTAAAGAAGGGGGATGTAATATTCATATGTGTCAGCATACTGAATTGTAATTGGATGCATTATACTGTCATATCATACTGTGCTATGATTGGTTAAGACCACCCAGGTGGTGAGGTCATTCTGAAGATGATCATGGCCAGAGACACATGGACATGCAAGTTATAGCTAGTTAATAAAGAGCTACGTTTATAAATATCCTGTCGTCCTGCATTTTATTATTTTGTACAAAGCGTACAAAACAAGACAGTCTGCTTGAAACATGTAGGTATTATGGACACGGTCAGGGAGAGGTTGAAAATGTCAGTGAAGACACCTGCCAGTTGGTCTCTGTTTGTAAGTCATGGATATAATATGCCTCTCTCTGTTTGTAAGTCATGGATATAATATGTCTCTCTCTGTTTGTAAGTCATGGATATAATATATCTCTCTCTGTTTGTAAGCCATGGATATAATATGTCTCTCTCTGTTTGTAAGTCATGGATATAATATGTCTCTCTGTTTGTAAGTCATGGATATAATATGTCTCTCTCTGTTTGTAAGTCATGGATATAATATGTCTCTCTCTGTTTGTAAGTCATGGATATAATATATCTCTCTCTGTTTGTAAGCCATGGATATAATATGTCTCTCTCTGTTTGTAAGTCATGGATATAATATGTCTCTCTGTTTGTAAGTCATGGATATAATATGTCTCTCTCTGTTTGTAAGTCATGGATATAATATGTCTCTCTCTGTTTGTAAGTCATGGATATAATATGTCTCTCTCTGTTTGTAAGTCATGGATATAATATGTCTCTCTCTGTTTGTAAGTCATGGATATAATATGTCTCTCTCTGTTTGTAAGTCATGGATATAATATGCCTCTCTCTGTTTGTAAGTCATGGATATAATATGTTGTTCTCTGTTTGTAAGTCATGGATATAATATGCCTCTCTCTGTTTGTAAGTCATGGATATAATATGTCTCTCTCTGTTTGTAAGTCATGGATATAATATGTCTCTCTGTGTGTAAGTCATGGATATAATATGCCTCTCTCTGTTTGTAAGTCATGGATATAATATGTCTCTCTCTGTGTGTAAGTCATGGATATAATATGTCTCTCTCTGTTTGTAAGTCATGGATATAATATGCCTCTCTCTGTTTGTAAGTCATGGATATAATATGCCTCTCTCTGTTTGTAAGTCATGGATATAATATGTCTCTCTCTGTGTGTAAGTCATGGATATAATATGTCTCTCTCTGTTTGTAAGTCATGGATATAATATGCCTCTCTCTGTTTGTAAGTCATGGATATAATATGCCTCTCTCTGTTTGTAAGTCATGGATATAATATGTCTCTCTCTGTGTGTAAGTCATGGATATAATATGTCTCTCTCTGTTTGTAAGTCATGGATATAATATGTCTCTCTCTGTGTGTAAGTCATGGATATAATATGTTGTTCTCTGTTTGTAAGTCATGGATATAATATGCCTCTCTCTGTTTGTAAGTCATGGATATAATATGTCTCTCTCTGTTTGTAAGTCATGGATATAATATGTCTCTCTCTGTTTGTAAGTCATGGATATAATATGTCTCTCTCTGTAAGTCATGGATATAATATATCTCTCTCTGTTTGTAAGTCATGGATATAATATGCCTCTCTCTGTTTGTAAGTCATGGATATAATATGCCTCTCTCTGTTTGTAAGTCATGGATATAATATGTCTCTCTCTGTGTGTAAGTCATGGATATAATATGTCTCTCTCTGTTTGTAAGTCATGGATATAATATGCCTCTCTCTGTTTGTAAGTCATGGATATAATATGCCTCTCTCTGTTTGTAAGTCATGGATATAATATGCCTCTCTCTGTTTGTAAGTCATGGATATAATATGTCTCTCTCTGTTTGTAAGTCATGGATATAATATGTCTCTCTCTGTTTGTAAGTCATGGATATAATATCTCTCTCTGTTTGTAAGTCATGGATATAATATGTCTCTCTCTGTTTGTAAGTCATGGATATAATATGTCTCTCTCTGTTTATAAGTAATGGATATAATATGTCTGTTTGTAAGTCATGGATATAATATGTCTCTCTCTGTAACAACAATTATTCTCTATCACCTCCTGTCTTATATTGGCTGTACAACTTCTAAGCCCTTGAACCTCAAGTTGGCACACAACATAACCGACCACATTAAAGCTTCTGGCTACAGGGGATTTCTCGTCAGCAGTTCTGATGTTGCTCTTTCAGCTTTCAATTTTCTCTTAGACTTTCCAACATAATAATAGCCACATGGGCACATCAGGAAATATACCACACATTTTGTTTTACAGGAAATTCTACCCAGGACATACATTTTATTTCCAGTATGAGGGCGAAGAAAGAAATCCCCCTTGGTCATCACATTACAGTTCTCACAATGATTTGAGGGGAGGGTGGATAGGAAATGCTGAGGGGGAACATATTCATCTGCTCTTACTAGGCTGTCCTTTATGTTTCTAGCATGTTTAAAAGAGAATCGAGAGATATTCTGAAAAGCCCGGCCCACAGAGGAATCCCAGTCCTAAATAGAAGTCAGAGATCAAACTCCTGGTTCCTCCCTGTTCCTTCCACACGCCCTCCCATTGTACTGTATGTATGAACACATTTTGAACAATGGCTGCCTAAAATGCTGTGGTGCTTACAAACACAATAGG
Organism: Coregonus lavaretus; assembly: GCF_964263955.1. Taxonomy (NCBI): domain Eukaryota; kingdom Metazoa; phylum Chordata; class Actinopteri; order Salmoniformes; family Salmonidae; genus Coregonus; species Coregonus lavaretus. The sequence continues at coordinate 2,267,531 of NW_028162761.1, read as the reverse complement.
AAAGGTTGTGGTAGACGTGGGACATCACAGGTGAGTTCACAGCTCTTTTACTCTGAGCATTTATATCAATGACTCACCCTCAGATGGACCATCAATGCCAGAGTTCTACAAGACTGTTTACATAATCAACTGGGCATTTCAACAGTCTGTCCCTCAATATAGTCCTGGGCATATATTGTTTATCTTACTATTGTTTAAAATGCTAACTTTTTAGCATTTGTGGCACAGATCCACTGTAAGTCAATGGTACGTATACAGTCACAGTGAAAGTCTACACACCCCTTTACATTTTGCTAGCTTAAATCTTAATAGAGATTCAATATAGTTTTTATCCTGCCGACCTACAAAAACTATTCCACATTTTCAAAGTGTAAGAAAATTGTAGAACAACTTTCCTTCTAAAGATATCCAGTAGTTTTGATTACATATATTTTCACACCCCATGAAACAGTTCTACAGCAACTGTACATGTGTGTTGTGGCCTGTAAGTAGCTAGCTAGCGGTTTAAGACATGGTTTGAACCCTAATCAACCCATCCAATGTGAGCACATGTTGAAGTACAGTAGATTAATAAAGCTACAGTACTGCAGCTGGTGACAAAGCTGCGTATATTGAAAAAGCTTGTTAGTGCATAGGTCAAATGTATCTTTGTGATGCTCATTTCAATTATTTTTTCCAGCTTCAGACAAACACTAAATATTTCACTTAAAACATAGTTGTGTTGTATTTAATGATAGAGAAGAGTTTGACCAACACAGATTCATGTCCAATCTTTGAGGACGTGTCTACATTGTTAGAGTGGTCACATGCCAATCTGTTCCATATAATAGACAGTCTTTGGGACAGTGGAAAGCTGCATGGCCCCTTGGTTGTTGCTAAGCAGGCATTCTTCTTCTATGGTGTTTATTGGTGGTGTTCAGACCAACGTTAAAGGTACATCACTGCCACCTTCTGGGCTGGAGTGTGATAGAGACGTGGTTCTGTCCTGGTGAGATCACAGGGTCAGAGAAAACTCCTGACTGTCCTCATACCAAAACACTCCAGGCACTCAGCCCATAAGAACCATTCATACTGTCAGATCTAATATGGAAGAACTGAATACAACCATAAGAACCATTCATACTGTCATATCTAATATGGAAGAACTGAATACAAAAGAGAAGGAGAGGTTGACCAGTACAAATTCATGTACTAATGTTATTTTTCATTGGCAGATCAATGCAGTTTTCCAAACATATTCATCATCAGTTGTTTTGTAAGATTTTAACTCACTGAACAAAAATATAAACACAACATTCAACAATTTTACTGGGGTACAGTTCATATAAGGAAATATGTCAATTGAAATAAATTCATTAGGCCCTAATCTATGGATTTCACATGACAGGGGCCCACCCATCAGCCAATAAGAATGATTTTTCCCCACTAAAAGGGCTTTATTACAGATATAAATACTCCTCAGTTTCATCAGCTGTCCGGGTGGCTGGTCTCAGATGATCCTGCAGGTGAAGAAGACCGATGTGGAGGTCCTGGGCTCTTGTGAACATTCCTGCAGTCAGAATGCCAATTGCGCACTCCCTCAAAATGTAGACATCTGTGGCATTGTGTTGTGTGACAAAACTGCACATTTCAGAGTGGCCTTTTATTGTACCCAGCACAAGGTGCACCTGTGTAATGATCATGCGGTTTAATCAGCTTCTTGATATGCCACAACTCGCAGGTGGATTGATAATCTCGGCAAAGGAAAAATGCTCACTAACAGAACTGGAAACAAATTTGTGCACCAAGTTGGAGAGAAATAAGCTTTTTGTGGGTATGGAAAATATCCAGTATCTTTTATTTCAGCTCATGAAACATGGGACCAACACTTTACATGTCAAGTTTATATATTTTTTCAGCATAGTTTTAGAAGACAATTCACTAAACACGTAGTCATTTCATTTTGTCACATGTTTGGTAAACAACAGGTGTAGACTAACAGTGAAATGTTGACCAACAATGGAGAACACAATACAACAATTATAATAATAGGAAAAAAGATTGTAGCACAAGGAATGAATACACGATGAGCAATGATAGCTTGGCTATATACATGGGGTGCCAATACCTAGTCAATGGTAGCTTGGCTATATACATGGGGTGCCAATACCTAGTCAATGATAGCTTGGCTATATACAGTGGGGAAAAAAAGTATTTAGTCAGCCACCAATTGTGCAAGTTCTCCCACTTAAAAAGATGAGAGAGGCCTGTAATTTTCATCATAGGTACACGTCAACTATGACAGACAAAATGAGGAAAAAAAATCCAGAAAATCACATTGTAGGATTTTTAATGAATTTATTGGCATATGATGGTGGAAAATAAGTATTTGGTCAATAACAAAAGTTTCTCAATACTTTGTTATATACCCTTTGTTGGCAATGACACAGGTCAAACGTTTTCTGTAAGTCTTCACAAGGTTTTCACACACTGTTGCTGGTATTTTGGCCCATTCCTCCATGCAGATCTCCTCTAGAAAAGTGATGTTTTGGGGCTGTCGCTGGGCAACACAGACTTTCAACTCCCTCCAAAGATTTTCTATGGGGTTGAGATCTGGAGACTGGCTAGGCCACTCCAGGACCTTGAAATGCTTCTTACGAAGCCACTCCTTCGTTGCCCGGGCGGTGTGTTTGGGATCATTGTCATGCTGAAAGACCCAGCCACGTTTCATCTTCAATGCCCTTGCTGATGGAAGGAGGGTTTCACTCAAAATCTCACAATACATGGCCCCATTCATTCTTTCCTTTACACGGATCAGTCGTCCTGGTCCCTTTGCAGAAAAACAGCCCCAAAGCATGATGTTTCCAACCCCATGCTTCACAGTAGGTATGGTGTTCTTTGGATGCAACTCAGCATTCTTTGTCCTCCAAACATGACGAGTTGAGTTTTTACGAAAAAGTTATATTTTGGTTTCATCTGACCATATGACATTCTCCCAATCCTCTTCTGGATCATCCAAATGCACTTCAGACGGGCCTGGACATGAACTGGCTTAAGCAGGGGGACACGTCTCGCACTGCAGGATTTGAGTCCCTGGCGGCGTAGTGTGTTACTGATGGTTGGCTTTGTTACTTTGGTCCCAGCTCTCTGCAGGTCATTCACTAGGTCCCCCCGTGTGGTTCTGGGATTTTTGCTCACCGTTCTTGTGATCATTTTGACCCCACGTGGTGAGATCTTGCGTGGAGCCCCAGATCGAGGGAGATTATCAGTGGTCTTGTATGTCTTCCATTTCCTAATAATTGCTCCCACAGTTGATTTCTTCAAACCAAGCTGCTTACCTATTGCAGATTCAGTCTTCCCAGCCTGGTGCAGGTCTACAATTTTGTTTTTGGTGTCCTTTGACAGCTCTTTGGTCTTGGCCATTGTGAAGTTTGGAGTGTGACTGTTTGAGGTTGTGGACAGGTGTATTTTATACTGATAACAAGTTCAAACAAGTGCCATTAATACAGGTAACGAGTGGAGGACAGAGGAGCCTCTGAAAGAAGAAGTTACAGGTCTGTGAGAGCCAGAAATCTTGCTTGTTTGTAGGTGACCAAATACTTATTTTCCACCATAATTTGCAAATAAATTCATTAAAAATCCTACAATGGGATTTTCTGGATTTTTTTTCCTCGATTTGTCTGTCATAGTTGACGTGTACCTATGATGAAAATTACAGGCCTCTCTCATCTTTTTAAGTGGGAGAACTTGCACAATTGGTGGCTGACTAAATACTTTTTTTCCCCACTGTACATGGGGTGCCAATACCTAGTCAATGATAGCTTGGCTATATACAGTGCAATCTGAAAGTATTCAGACCCCTTGACTTTTTCCACATTTTATTACGTTACAGACATATTCTAAAGTTGGTTAAATTGTTTTTTCCCCTCATCAATCTACACACAATACCCCATAATGTCAAAGCAAAAGACAGGTTTAGACATTTTTCCTAATTTATTAATAAAAAAACGGAAATATCTAAGTATTCAGACCCTTTACTCAGTACTTTCTTGAAGCACCTTTGGCAGCACTTACACCATCGAGTCTTCTTGGGTATGATGCTACAAGCTTGGCACACCTGCATTTGGGGAGTTTCATTCATTCTTCTCTGCAGATCCTCTCAAACTCTGTCAGGTTGGATGGGGAGCGTTGCTGCAAAGCTATTTTCTGGTCTCTCCGGAGATGTTAAATCGGGTTCAAGTCTGGGCTCTGGCTGGGCCAGGTGAACCTTCACCCAAGTCTGAAGTCCTGAGCGCTCTGGAGCAGGTTTTCATCAAGGATCTCTCTGTACTTTGCTCCGTTCATTATTCCCTCGATCCTGACTAGTCACCCAGTCCCTGCCTCTGAAAAACATCCGCACAGCATGATACTGCCACGACCATGCTTCACCGTAGGCATGGTGCCAGGTTTCCTCCAGAAGTGACGCTTGGTATTCAGGCCAAAGAGTTCAATCTTGGTAACAACAGACCAGAGAATCTTGTTTCTCATGATCAGAGTCCTTTAGGTGCCTCTTGGCAAACTCCAAGCGGGCTGAACTCTGGAGCTCTGTCAAAGTGATCATCGGGTTCTTGGTCACCTCCCTGACCAAGGCCCTTCTCCTCCGATTGCGCAGTTGGCCGGGCGGACAGCTCTAGGAAGAATCTTGGTGATTCCAAACTTCTTCCATTTAAGAATGGAGGAGGCCACGGTGTTCTTGGGGACCTTCAATGCTGCAGACATTTTTTGGTACCCTTCCCCAGATCTGTGCCTCATCACAATCCTGTCTCGGAGCTCTACGGACAATTCCTTCAACCTCATGGCTTGGTTTTTGCTCTGACATGCAATGTCAACTGTGGGATGTTATATAGACAGGTGTGTGCCTTTTCAAACCATGTCCAATCAATTGAATTTATCTCAGGTGGACTCCAATCAAGTTGTAGAAACATCAAGGAATATCAATGGAAACAGGATGCACCTGAGCTAAATTTCGAGGTTCATAGCAAAGGGTCTGGAATACTAATGTAAATAAGGTTTTGCAAAAATGTCTAAACCTGTTTCCACTTTGTCATTATGGGGTATTGTGTGTAGATTGATGAGGGATTTTTGTTGTTGTTTGTAAAGAAATAAAAAACATTTTTACAATAAGGCTGTAACTTATTTTTTTGTTGAAGATGTCAAGGGGTCTGAATACTTTCAGAATGCACTGTATAGACTAACTATTTCACTTTAAACACTTTGTTATATTTATGCACAAGAGAAAAGGTTGCCCAGCACAAATTAATGTACAAACATGATTTTTCATTACATATTTGTAATTTAGCAGATGCTCTTATCCAGAGCGACTTATAGTACCAATTGGGGTTAATTGCCTTGCTCAAGGCCACAATGACATATTTTTGACCTAGTTGGCTCTGGATTCAAACCAGCGACCTTTCAGTTACTGGCCCAACACTCTTAACCGCTAGGCTACCTGTTAAATACATAACACAATACGTGACATAAGTAGAATACAGAACACTTGAAACATTACAGGAAATTTTTCATGATGGAAATTGAAATATTAAAAATGTTATTTAAAAAAAGCAGTGGGTAGAGTGGCGTTTCGCAGGCGGTTTGTACGGGCAGTTATACAGGACAGCTTGTGGCTGTTTCTCAGGAGCCTGGTGGTGCAGTTACCTCTTCTTGGAGGGAGCAGGTCATTCAGTGGATGGTCAAGAGTGTGCATGTCCTTCACCAGGTGCACTGCAGCCTGTTCTCACCTGCTCTGCAGTGACGGGAGCTGTGGTTGGACTGCTCCACCTCTGGAGATGATCCTCAAGGCCCTCCTCTGCACCCTGTCTAGTTGGGCCTGCTGCTTTTTACTGCATCCAACTAACAGCACTCCACCGTATTCCAGACAAGGCCTGGCCAGTATAGTACAGACTGTGACCAGATCTTCAGTAGGACATTACTGGCAAGTACAGTCAAAAAGGCGTATCGAGGCCATTCTCACTGGCTGCTCCAGGTGTCACCACTGAGGTTAGAGTCTAGATGAAAACCAAGATACTTGGTTGTTGTTACCACTGGTACTTCCTGTCCTCCTAGGATTAGTGGTGCAGTTTGTGGATGGTCCTCTGACCAAGGGCTAAATGTACCAGTTGCCATCACCCTCTGCCCTCTTTCGGTGGTGTAGCTGTGGAGTCAGGCTAGTAACCTTGAACACAGTTCAATGTCAGACAGATGTTGCAGGAACTATGGGTGATCTACTCGATCAAAGGCTTTGGACACATCAGCAAGTAACACCCTCACCATTGTTGGGTTTATGGAGTCTGTAGCTGTCAGCCAGGAGTATGTAGCTTTCACAAGGGCGGTAGTAGTGCTGGACATTGGGAGGTAGTCATACTGAATCGTGCACTCAGATAACACCTCCTACTGGCAGGGGACAGTTTTAACAATGTGTTTGATGACAGGGGCTAGATCTTCTGCATGCTCTTTAGTAGCCAGGCTGGAATGCCATCAGGCCCACATGCTTTACGTGCTCTGAGTCTGTTCAGAGCTTGCTTTAACTGGCCAATGCTGCACAGCTCAACCTGCTTTGTAGACATGGGCAGGGGGAAGATGGCAAGAGGTGTGGTGCTTGTCCATGCCTCAGCAAAGAAGCCATTCAAAACATCAGCCACGTTGTCGTCTTCAATTCCCTCGACCTGTATTCTCCCTCCTGATGTTTTCTTTGGTCCCAGTCCATTGTTATTGAAGTCCCACCATTCCTTAGGGTTTTTCTTCTTTAGGTCCTGGATTTCAGTTTTGTAGTAGCTTGTCTTTGCTTCCTTGATAAGCATTTGCACTGTGTTTCTGTATTTTCTCCATGTCATAGTTTCTCCCCATCTGTTGAAAATATTCTGTATTTTCCTGATGGCAGCCTTTATTCTTTCAGTCATCCAGGGCTTGTCCAGTGTTGTTGTTGTTTTCTTATTGGCATGTATACATCAAGTGCAGTTTGAATGCAGGAGTTGAACGTCTCCACCTTTGCATCGATGCTCTCCACCTCATATATGGCAGAACAATCAGTACTGGCCATACATCGTGCAAAGGTCTCCTTTCTGTTCTGTGTTACCAGAAGTCCTTTTGAGTTTGTCAGCATCTTGATGGGCAGGTGATTAAAGTCTCCACAAAGGATGAGACCCATTTGGGGAGAGGACATCCTGATCACATGGTCAGTGATTATGAGATAATCCACAGTGTTCTGCTGCAGTGTTTTGTCATGTGCCCATGGTGGATGTTAGAGCACTACACTACCAGAGATGAAACTGAGCTGGGGTGTTGTTTAGGACGGAGCTGAAGACACACAAACTCTTATTTCTCTAGGTCAGTTATTCTTCTCTTTGCCTGCATACTGTGATTCAAATACATAGCCACACCCCCTCCTCGCATCCCCTCTCTGGACCTGTCATTTCTGAACAGCTGATAGTCTTTGTCATCAGAACAGCCTCAATTTGTCGGGGCATGGACTCTACAAGGTGTCGAAAGCGTTCCACTGGGATGCTGGCCCATGTTGACTGCAATGCTTCCCACAGTTGTGTAAAGTTGTCTGGCAGTGGATTTCTACTCAGAATAGCTCGTTCCATCTCCTACAACATATGCACAATTGGATTGAGATCTGGTGCCTCAGAAGGCCACTGCAGTAACCTGAAATCACTGTCATGTTCGTGGAACCTTTTCTGGACAAGCCTTGTGGCATGGGGCATAATCCAGCTGAAAAAATATATTTGCAGATGGATAACTTCTGCCATGAAGGGATGCACCTGATTGACAATTATTTTTAGATATCCTGTGGCATTCAAACATTGCTCCACTTTTATCAAGGGGCCCAATGTCTGCCATGAAAACACACCCCACACCACCACCACCATCCTGCAATGCTGACACACGGCATGGATGCATGTACTCGTGGTTTCCTCTATATCATAGACCTCTCATTATCTTTACAGTAGGAGCTATCTGCAAAACTGACAAGGTGCACACTGATCAGTAAAGAGATTCTAACATTCTACAACTTCCCGTACCTCTGCACAGTTCTCTCACAGTGAGAAACAATAGGATTACAATAGAGTGTATCCAATCCACTACCACTTCTTATGTATACGTTGGTGTCTTTTTAAATTGCCAGATATGTAGAATCTCATCTCACAGACAGCTTCTCTCCTGTGTGTATACGTTCATGTATTTTCAAGTTGCCAGATTGAGAGAAACTTAACCCACAGTCAGAGCAGGAGTATGGCTTCTCTCCTGTATGTATACGTTCATGTATTTTTAAGTTGCCCAGTTGAGAGAAACTCGCCCCACAATCAGAGCAGGAGTAAGGCTTCTCTCCTGTGTGTGTTCTCTGATGAACTTTTAGCTCAGTTGATGTTTTGAAGCGCTTTACACAGTCAGAGCAGGAGTAAGGCTTCTCTCCTGTGTGTATATGTTCATGTATTTTTAAGTTGTCCTGTCGAGAGAAACCCTTCCCACAGTCAGAGCAGGAGTAAGGCTTCTCTCCTGTGTGTGTTCTCTGATGAACTTTTAGCTCAGTTGATGTTTTGAAGCATTTTACACAGTCAGAGCAGGTGTAAGGCTTCTCTCCTGTGTGTGTTCTCTGATGAACTTTTAGCTCAGTTGATGTTTTGAAGCGCTTTACACAGTCAGAGCAGGAGTAAGGCTTCTCTCCTGTGTGTATCCGTTGGTGTGATTTAAAGCTTTCCTGATGAGAGAAACCCTTCCCACAGTCATTGCAGGAGTATGGCTTCTCTCCTGTATGTATACGTTCATGTATTTTTAAGGGGCCCAGTCGAGAGAAACTCTTCCCACAGTCAGAGCAGGAGTAAGGCTTCTCTCCTGTGTGTGTTCTCTGATGATGTCTTAGCTTAGTTGATGTTGTGAAGCATTTTACACAGTCAGAGCAGGAGTAAGGCTTCTCTCCGGTGTGAATACGGTGGTGTTTTTTTAAAGTCCCCAGTTGAGCAAAACTCTCCCCACCGTCAGAGCAGCAGTAAGGCTTCTCTCCTGTATGTATACGTTCATGTATTTTCAAGTTGCCAGATTGAGAGAAACTTAACCCACAGTCAGAGCAGGAGTATGGCTTCTCTCCTGTATGTATACGTTCATGTTGTTTTAAGTTGTCCAGTCGAGAGAAACTTGTCCCACAGTCAGAGCAGGAGTAAGGCTTCTCTCCTGTGTGTATACGTTCATGTATTTTTAAGGGGCCCAGTTGAGAGAAACTCGCCCCACAGTCAGAGCAGGAGTAAGGCTTCCCTCCTGTGTGTATACGTTCATGTTGTTTTAAGTTGTCCAGTCGAGAGAAACTCGCCCCACAGTCAGAACAGGAGTAAGGCTTCTCTCCTGTGTGAATACGGTGGTGTTGTTTTAAGTTGCCCAGTTGAGCAAAACTCTCCCCACAGTCATTGCAGGAGTATGGCTTCTCTCCTGTATGTATACGTTCATGTGTTTTTAAGTGGCCCAGTTGAGAGAAACTCGCCCCACAGTCAGAGCAGGAGTAAGGCTTCTCTCCTGTGTGTGTTCTCTGATGAACTTTTAGCTCAGTTGATGTTGTGAAGCATTTTACACAGTCAGAGCAGGAGTAAGGCTTCTCTCCTGTGTGTATACGTTCATGTATTTTTAATTTGCTAGATTGAGAGAAACTTAACCCACAGTCAGAGCAGGAGTAAGGCTTCTCTCCTGTGTGTATACGTTCATGTTTTTTTAACTTGCCCAGTCGAGAGAAACTCGCCCCACAGTAAGAGCAGGAGTAAGGCTTCTCTCCTGTGTGTTTTCTCTGATGAAGTCTTAGCTCAGTTGATGTTTTTAAGCATTTTACACAGTCAGAGCAGGAGTAAGGCTTCTCTCCTGTGTGTATCCGTTGGTGTGTTTTTAAGTTGCCCAGTCGAGAGAAACTTGTCCCACAGTCAGAGCAGGAGTAAGGCTTCTCTCCTGTGTGTGTTCTCTGATGAAGTCTTAGCTCAGTTGATGTTTTGAAGCATTTTACACAGTCAGAGCAGGAGTAAGACTTCTCTCCTATGTGCACTCTCTGATGAACTGTCAGAGCCTTTGATATTGTGAAATTCTTCCCACAGTCAGTACAGGAATTCAGATTCTCTCCTGTGTGTATTTGTAGGTGTATTTTTAACTTTGATAGAATTGAGAAACTCGCCTCACAATGTGGGCAGTGGTGAGACCTCTTAGCTCTGTGATCTTCCTGTTGTTGCTCTTTGGATGTAGAGAATGTCTCAACATGGTCTCCTGTGTGAACAACATCAGAAGAACCAGTCAGTTGGTGTGATATACATGTCAATTAATTGTATTTTATGAAACCCTTTTTACATCAGAAGTTGTCACAAAGTGCTTTATAGAAACCCAGCCAAAAACCCCAAAGAGCAAGCAATGCAGATGAAGAAGCCATATCATCCTCCACTCACTATCACAAGGGTTAGTAACTACACAGACTCATTTAATAGAACTTTAAAACATTGGCAGTTTGTCTACTTCACTTCTTTAGTCTACTCTCTGATCACTCTAGATAGCCCAGTGAATAAAACAAATGCTGGCAATACTGGTGTCAAACCATGTACAGTGAGGGAAAAAAGTATTTGATCCCCTGCTGATTTTGTACGTTTGCCCACTGAAAAAGACATGATCAGTCTATAATTTTAATGGTAGGTTTATTTGAACAGTGAGAGAGAATAACAAAAAAGAAATCCTGAAAAACGCATGTCAAAAATGTTATTAATTGATTTGAGTTTTAATGAGGGAAATAAGTATTTGACCCCTCTGCAAAACATGACTTAGTAATTGGTGGCAAAACCCTTGTTGGCAATCAGAGGTCAGACGTTTCTTGTAGTTGGCCACCAGGTTTGCACACATCTCAGGAGGGATTTTGTTCCAATCTTCTTTGCAGATCTTCTCCAAGTCATTAAGGTTTCGAGGCTGACGTTTGGCAACTCAAACCTTCAGCTCCCTCCACAGATTTTCTATGGGATTAAGGTCTGGAGACTGGCTAGGCCACTCCAGGACCTTAATGTGCTTCTTCTTGAGCCACTCCTTTGTTGCTTTGGCCGTGTGTTTTGGGTTACTGTCATGCTGGAATACCCATCCACAACCCATTTTCAATGCCCTGGCTGAGGGAAGGAGGTTCTCACCCAAGATTTGACGGTACATGGCCCCGTCCATCGTCCCTTTGATGCGGTGAAGTTGTCCTGTCCCCTTAGCAGAAAAACACCACCAAAGCATAATGTTTCCACCTCCATGTTTGATGGTGGGGATGGTGTTCTTGGGGTCATAGGCAGCATTCCTCCTCCTCCAAACACGGCGAGTTGAGTTGATGCCAAAGAGCTCCATTTTGGTCTCATCTGACCACAACACTTTCACCCAGTTCTCCTCTGAATCATTCAGATGTTCATTGGCAAACTTCAGACAGCCCTGTATATGTCCTTTCTTGAGCAGGGAGACCTTGCGGGCGCTGCAGGTTTTCAGTCCTTCACGGCGTAGTGTGTTACCAATAGTTTTCTTGGTGACTATGGTCCCAGCTGCCTTGAGATCATTGACAAGATCATCCCGTGTAGTTCTGGGCTGATTCCTCACCATTCTCATGATCATTGCAACTCCACGAGGTGAGATCTTGCATGGAGCCCCAGGCCGAGGGAGATTGAAAGTTATTTTGTGTTTCTTCCAGTTGCGAATAATCGCACCAACTGTTGTCACCTTCTCAACAAGCTGCTTGCCGATGGTCTTGTAGCCCATTTCAGCCTTGTGTAGGTCTACAATCTTGTCCCTGGTCTTGGCCATGGTGGAGAGTTTGGAATCTGATTGATTGATTGCTTCTGTGGACAGGTGTCTTTTATACAGGTAACAAACTGAGATTAGGAGCACTCCCTTTAAGAGTGTGCTTCTGATCTCAGCTCGTTACCTGTATAAAAGACACCTGGGAGCCAGAAATCTTTCTGATTGAGGGGGGGTCAAATACGTACTTCCCTCATTAAAATGCAAATCAATTTATAACATTTTTGACATGCGTTTTTCTGGATTTTGTTGTTGTTATTCTGTCTCTCACTGTTCAAATAAACCTACCATTAAAATTATAGACTGATCATGTCTTTGTCAGTGGGCAAACATACAAAATCAGCAGGGGATCAAATACTTTTTTCCCTCACTGTACATTAAATTCATTGATACGGTAATTAATACAAAATTGCAGTATTAGCCTGCTCTAAAAAATGTGAGGGTAAATGTTCTTGGTTCGTGCAGATGACTGACCTCCTCAGACCAATTGGCAGTACGCCCAGAACATTGTTCTGGGATCCAAAAGGGATATCTCAGTTTCAAGGTCTCAGCTTGGAGAGAAGAAGCCTTGTGAGGTATTGGTCGGTCACATGCAGGAACCAAATGTTAACAATTAATTAATTATGAATAAAGCTAAAATCATGCAAATATAACTTGTCTGTGTAAGCAGTATATAGGACAACTAACGGGACTGCCCCGGCAGAGCTCCCGACCGACGTGTACTATGGTGCTTTTACGTTTGTTGGAACCTCTCCAACAAGGGACTCATTTGACTTTGAGTCCCTTCGTGGCGATTTTCCACGACAAAAACCCACCACCCCATTCCACTATTTAACCCCATCTAGTCCTACGCCAGACCACTACCACTCAACACCCCCTGCAGCTGTTCTGCAGTAAATCCTCGCAATCCCAAGTACTTCTCTGCCGCTGCCACCACAGCCTCTATTTTCTGGGACTTTTTGATCAATTTCTGCAGTACAATTGACAACCATTGCTATAAATGCTAAAAAGCCCACCTTACTGAAGCACATATTCTTCCCATCACTCTCTCTTGGTCTCTGCCTACTCACAGGAATCCTCTCAAGATCCCTCACCCTGTACCCATCTTCCTCTACCACTCCCTTCACTGCTTCTGCTACAACACTTTCTGTACTACTGTAACCCTGGCAACCTCAATCTAATAATAATAATAATAATAAGCCATTTAGCAGACGCTTTTATCCAAAGCGACTTACAGTCATGTGCGCATACATTTTTACGTATGGGTGGTCCCGGGGATCGAACCCACTACCCGTTACAAGTGCCATACTCTACCAATTGAGCTACAGTTGAGCTATAGAGGACCACAATCTGCCTTTCTCTCACCTGACACCTCAGATCTCCAGCCCGTTAGCACCCCCACAACTAACACACAGAACTTTCTCCACCGATACCACACATTTCTTCATCTCATGCCCTCCTGCACACTTGTCACATCTAGGCATCTCACGCCTACACACTGCTGCAACAGGCCCATAAACTTCACACCTAAAACACTGTAATATTTACGGAACAAAATCGCTCACGGGATAACTGACACTTCCTACATTGATCTTATCTGGCAGAGACTATGCATCAAAATCCAGCATGACAGATAATGTATTATCTGTTTCCCCACGCTCTACACCGGATCTACGTCTCACCAAACGGAGGGTGTCACAGACACCTGGAATCTTCCATTTCAACTGCACATCCTCAACACTTAAACCTAACCCCGTTATCACTCCTTTCAATGCCACCCTGTTCCGGAGAGCAATTCAAGTCACAATTCCTGTCTCTAATCACGTAATCCGCAGTGCCCGCTCCCTCTGGACAGAGGAGAAACAAAAAATCATCACGAGTCCACTCAGTTACCTTCACCAACTCAACAGTCCCCAACCTCTTCTCCACCTAACCTGACACCACATATGGATCCATTCTCTCTACAAATCTCACTCCCACTGGGCCAGAATCATCCTTATCATCCTTGGAACAAGGCCCGATCTCGGAGTTCCTCACAGCAGGTAATTCATCCTCACTCTCACCAGGTTCTATCTCTGAGCTACTGGAGGACGTATCCCTCTTTTTGCACTTGATGATAACCTCCCTCACCACACTGCTTCCCTCTACACTCAGCTCCTTCTCAGCGGTCATCACTGCACCTGCCACCACAGTTAATTAGTGTCTGAGAGGAAATAGAGCTGAATATGTTGCTAAAAGTCACGCCAGGGTAAGCCTACACGAAACACAGCCATTATTTTAAGTGTTTCTAAAATGAATAAAAAGGAAAAATGATTGGAACCATTTCACTGTTTGACCGCTAGGTGTTATGACACAATTTTTGCAAAAATAATAATAATAAAAAAATAAAAAAATGTATTCAGACTTTACTCAGTACTTTGTTGAAGCTCCTTTGGCAGTGATTACAGCCTCAAGTCTTCTTGGGTATGACGCTACAAGCTTGGCATACCTGTATTTGGGGAGTTTCTCTGCAGATCCTCTCAAGCTTGTCAGGTAAGATGGGTAGTGTCGCCACACAGCTATTTTCAGGTCTCTCTGTACTTTGCTCCGTTCATCTTTCCCCCGATCCTGACTAGTCTTCCCGTCCCTGCCACTGAAAAACATCCCCACAGCATGATGCTGCCACCACCATGCTTCGCCGTTGGGATGGTGCCAGGATTCCTCCAGACGTGACGCTTGGCATTCAGGCCAAAGAGTTCAATTTTGGTTTCATCAGACCAGAGAATCTTGTTTCTCATGGTCAGAGAGTCCTTTAGGTGTCTTTTGGCAAACTCCCAGCGGGCCTTTTCATGAGGAGTGGCTTCCGTCTAGCCACTCTACCATAAAGGCCTGATCACAAATACTACGGGATATTTCACATATCATCTTGCTAGAGAGGCCTTTTGTTGTGATATTTAGGCTACTATATAGGCTACTAGCAAAATACCCTGTGTTGTTAGGATAGATTTATTTTTGTTTCTTCCAACAGATCTTTACATATTTTCCTCACTACAAAATATTCCTGCGGTCCTTGTGGTTACTAAACATATTTTAGATATGCCTTTATGCTATAGCTTATTCCATGTTCACATCTTTGGTTAAATGACTTCAAATGCAAAACTTAAATGTACTTTGTGGAATGTCTGTGGAGTTTGTAAACTATCCAAGCTTAAAACAGGTTATTACTAGGCTTAAACAACTTCATTCATCTATTGTGTTCCTACAAGAAACTCACTTGTTGAAGGATGAGCTACTTAAAGTATGCAGGAGATGGCAAGGGCAAGTAATAGCATCCTGTTTCTCCTCTCATTCTCATGGTGTTATGGTTTTAATTCACTAATCTGTTCCGTTTCAAGTAGATACTATTATAACTGATACAGCTGGTAGATACATTTAGATACAGGGAACTCTTTTGAATTAGCATATTAATCTGGTTAATGTTGATGGTCCTAATGATGATAATCCCAAATTCTTTGAGAATGTATTTCTATTGATAGCCTCCATTCCTGGTATGGTCCTAATGGCAGGGGACTTTAATTGCACTCTTGATCCTCATCTAGATTGCTCCTCTGGTTTAGACACTTCCCACTCGCAGAGTAGAAAGAAATTACAGCATTTCATTAAGGATTTAAATCTATGTGAACCTTGGAGGACTCAGAACCCGAGTAAAAGGGAATATTCATGCTACTCGTCAACATTTAAATCATATTCTCATGTAGTTTCTTGCTTATTGCTTCCCAATGTAGCAGGAAGTGGATATGATAGTATTGTTTTGAATGGCCATTCCCTTGTGTGATTATTCTATAGGGATACAAAACTAGTAAAAGGATCCTCTAGAAGGCGTTTGCATCCCAGATGGTTACAGGACCCAGACTTCTTACATTACGTTGGAGTGCGTATAGATGTAAAATGTAAATGTAATGTTTATTTGACATTGAACACTGACCAAACGTCAGCGAGTACCAGATGGGAGGCTTTCAAAGCACATATTTGGGGGCAAATAATACGTTTGACCAGTTTCAAATCTAATAAATCAGAAAATGAGAGCGATGGCCAGCAAAATCAGAGAATTGGAGTGGGAAGCTTTTTTGGATAACTCAGTAGAAGTAAACAAGGAATGATTTGGTCTTAAAAGCTCAGTATGATGAACTTCCCACCTCTAAGGCTGCAAACAGCTTAACTAGGCTGAAACAGTCCTATGATCAAGGTGAAAAACCTGGTAAATTGCTGGCCTGGCGCATTAAGAAGTAAAATTCAGCCTTTAATGCAATTCATAATTTACAAGGACAATTATCAATGGATCCTGTAGAAATAAACCAAACATTTGCTTCCTACTACAACACACTTTACAACTCTGAATCTCCTGAGAACTGAACTAGTCAGGTCTTGATTTTCCCTCTACTTCAGAAGACACTCAATTGGATCTGGAAAAGGAATTGGATGGTGTTTAAATATCTGATGCTATTTTCAATATGAAGGGAGGTAAAGCGGAAGGTCCAGATGGGCTCCCAATAGATATTTAAGGACAAACTTCTAGGTCCACTTTTGGATATGTACAGTGCATTAGGAAAGTACTCAGAACCCTTGACTTTTTCCACAATTTGTTACGTTACAGCCTTATTCTGAAATGGATTAAATACAAAAAATCCTCATCAATCTACACACAATACCTCATAATGACAAAGTGAAAACAGGTTCTTAGACATTTTTGCAAATGTATTAAAAATAAAAACAGCAGAAATACCTTGTTTACATAAGTATTCACAACATTTGCTATGAGACTCGAAATTGAGCTCAGGTGGATCCTGTTTCCATTGATCATCCTTGAGATGTTTCTAAAACTTAATTGGAGTCCAACTGTGGTAAATTCAATTGATTGGAGATGATTTGGAAAGTCACACAACTGTCTATATAGGTGACCAAGGACATGATGGTCACTCTGACAGAGCTCCAGAGTTCCTCTATGGAAATGTGAGAACCTTCCAGAAGGAAAACCATCTCTTCAGCACTCCACCAATCAGGCCTTTATGGTAGAGCGGCCAGACGGAAGCCACTCCTCAGCAAAAGGCACATGACAGCCCACTTGGAGTTTGCCAAAAGGCACCTAAAGGACTCGGACCATGAGAAACAAGATTCTCTGGTCTGATGAAACCAAGATTGAACTTCTTGGCCTGAATGACAAGCATCACGTCTGGAGGAAACCTGGCACCATCCTTATGGTGAAGCATGGTGTTGGAAGCATCATGCTGCGGGGATGTTGTTCAGCGGCAGGGACTGGGAGCCTAGTCAGGATAGAGGGAAAGATGATTGGAGCAAAGTACAGAGAGATCCTTGATGAAAACCTCCTCCAGTACGCTCAGGACCTCAAGACCGGGGCGAAGGTTCACCTTCCAACAGGACAACGACCCTAAGCACACAGCCAAGACAACGCAGGAGTGGCTTCGGGACAAGTCTCTGAATGTCCTTGAGTGGCCCAGCCAGAGCCGGGACTTAAACCCAATCGAACATCTCTGGAGACCTGAAAATAGCTGTGCAGCGACGCACCCCATCCAACCTGACAGAGCTTGAGAGGATCTGCAGAGAGGAATGGGAGAAACTCCCCAAATACAGGTGTGCCAAGCTTGTAGCGTCATACACATTAAGACTTTGGCTGCAATCACTGCCAACGGTGCTTAAACAAAGTACTGAGTAAAGGGTCTGAATACTTATGTAAATGTGATTGTTCAGTTGTTGTTGTTTTTTGCTTTGTCATCATGGGGTATTGTGTGTAGATTGATGAGGGGAAAAAACTATTTAATACATTTTACAATAAGGCTGTAACGTAACAAAATTGTTCTCAACTGGTTTACCTGGTTAAATAAAGGTGAAAAAAAAAATGAAAAAAATGAAGAAAAAAATGGAAAAAAAAAAAATGTCGAAAAAGTCAAGGGGTCTGAATACTATAGACGATTTTCAAGTACATATGTTGTAGAATTAAACACCTATATGCCTTAAAATGTTTATGGATTGAGAACCAGTTGAAGGGTTAATACAGAGCAGAGACATTTATGTGTTTTTCATAAACTCCCTGCAGCTGGTCTGGGTATGTCAATGACACGTGATGGAGATACAACTCCTTGTGGAGGCTGTGTGGAGATTGGAGTAACAATGGAACTAGTGTTATCATTTGTTTGTGCTTATGACCTTATGACCTGACACATGGCCACATGCACATAATCTCAAGGGACAGGGAGGATGGTAAATGATAAATGCTTAGATGTATGTGGTTGAGAATGGGTTATGTTTAAGGATTAATTGATATGTTTTATAATGTGTTATGAAATGATAAAGGTAAAACAGAATGAACATGATTGATACTTTGTCCTCCAGATGCCTGGATAGTGAATATAGTCAATACAGAGTGTGATTGTTCTTTAACGTACGTATGTATATCATCTTTAGAGTCACGCCACTAATAAGAGACAGAAGCCCCACTTTGAGAAATCAGGACCCTTGAGATGATGTGCATGTGGCTATGTGTCAGGTCATAAGCACAAACAAATGATAACACTAGTTCCATTGTTACTCCAATCTCCACACAGCCATCACGAGGCGTTGTATCTGCATCACATGTCATTGACATACCCAGACCAGCTGCAGGGAGTTATCAAAAGCATAGCGTTTGCACTAAAGAAATGTCTCTGCTCTGTTTTAACCCTTCAACTGGTTCTCAATCCATAAGCATTTAAGGCATATAGTGGTTTTGCTTTGTCATTAAGGGGTATTGTGAGTAGATTGATGAGGGAAAAAAACTATTTAATCAATTCTACAACAAGGCTGTAACGTAACAAAATGTCGAAAAAGTCAAGGGGTCTGAATACTTTCCGAATGCACTGTATATAGACAGGTGTGTGCCTTTCCAAATCATGTCCAACAAACTTAATTAGATAGAACCTGCTCTTACCATGAGAAACAGATTTCCCAATCTTCTCCTCCTCTTCTTCATCTTTAATGTTGACATTCAGCTCCAGTGTTTGACTGCAGTCTTCCAGCTTCACTGATGCCATCTCTGGATCCTGCAGTAAACTGGGCTCCACTGTCACAATCAGGACCCAGTGACTGTAGGTTTGGACTCAGTGTGGAAGGAGAGAGGCAGGCTGGGTTTTGTCCTCACTGTTGATGTTACCGGCCTCAGACTTACCTGAATCGGCCAGTAGTAATAAAGAGAAACAGATACAAAAAGTTATTGTCTTGACAGTTCTGGCACTTTCTTTATACTCTAAAAATATTTTCACTTTTTTCTTGTTCAATTATCTAATTCAGTGCTTGAATTGGACTGAAATAGGTGCTAATACTCATTTTGGGTGCCAGTACTGTTTATATTAAAGTGCAGGAGCTCCACAATACTTTTGAGCTAATACCTAACCTATAGTAGATGAATGCATAAATGACTCAAAATCCAGTTAGTACAAGGTTACAGTTTGTTTTAGACAGCACTATGTGCTAATTTCCTTAAACCTTGTCTTCACTGTATTACTTCAATCAAAAACCAATTGTATTTCCTGTTCACACCATAGCAACATTTATTGATAAAGACAGAAACAACAGAATGTGTCTGAATATTAGTACACATGTAGAAAACTGATAATCATTACATTCTGCTTCAAAACAGTAGTGCAACCGTGAAATTGTCTCTATCTGATGCACCCGCACTGTCCTCACTGAAGTCCGTTGACGCTGACCGAGAGTAGCCGCCATTTTACCAGCTTGGGAATTTTACACAAAACCAATAACATGCTAAACGAACACAGAAATCTCAAATAAATTGATTATTTATGAAATTACCATGAGAAAATTATGTACATTCACTCAGACAAACCCAAAGTCTCTAGCTATGTGACTTGTAAAATAGTTTTTATCACGTTCTTCACTTGGTTTGACACAAAAATAACACATCAAACCTTTACCAAACGTGATAATAGCTTAACGGATGTGTTACCAAACATGGTATGACATGTTCTTTCGACATTAGAAAGTTTAAACGTGCTATGACATACCTCTAGTAATAAATAGAAACGGACACAAAGGTTATCTTCTTGACTGCACAGTTCAGGCGCTTTCTTTATTGTGAAGAATGGTGCCCGCCTGCCCGGAACTTCCTGTTCCCCCACTACTAACGGTCCGTGCATTCCGAGATCAGATTACAACATTTCATTAAATTACTAAAAAAGTGTAAACTGTAGTAATTTATTTCCCTTTATAGTTTATTAGGCTAAGCATGACCTACATCCAAATAATTTCTCTAGGATTGGAACCGGTTCAGGGAACAGAACTGAAAAATAACGTTAAAAAGAACCGGAAACTAAAGTGTTCTATACTTTTCAGGAACAGCAGTTATTTTAAAAGCATGTAATCCAGGTAATAACCTTATTTTACTTTCCGGGTATTTTTCTCCAGTCCCACAAAAATCGCAACAAAGCTCACTCTAGAAACGTATTCCAGTTTCTGCCTGCCAGCTGGAATGGAAACCTTTGCCAGTGGGTGTGCGTGTGGAAACTACCTGCTCCTCCCCTCTGAAGCATAGGTTACTGTATCCTACTGACAACGTTACAAGCATGATTCAGAAATTAGGGAGATATGTTTAATTTGAGAAGAATGGATGAACTTTTTCAATGCTAGTTAAGGATACTATAGTCACCACGTTTCACATTGGATTTATTAACGACAAAAAGGTAAGACCTGTTTTTAATTATAGTGCTACACTGCACAAACAAGGTTGTTAGCTAGCTAGCTAACATCTGCTCTGGTCCAACGTTAAACCAACTCTGAAGTTCAAAGACATTCAAAGTTCCTCCATAGAAGCCGCTCCTCCGTAGGTATAATTCTGTGGACCTAATTCAGATAATGCAGGTCATAACACGATGCCCAGCTCTTCAATGCAAGCT
This sequence comes from Coregonus lavaretus, assembly GCF_964263955.1. Lineage (NCBI taxonomy): Eukaryota > Metazoa > Chordata > Actinopteri > Salmoniformes > Salmonidae > Coregonus > Coregonus lavaretus. Next base: position 2,246,802 of record NW_028162761.1, on the reverse strand, counting down.
TTCTCTATCCTCTAACGAGCTCTCCACACCCGCAAAATGTCGCACCTTACACTGTGATTGGCAGCACAGAAGAATAAGACACTGATTGGCAGATGAAGAATAAGACACTATTTCAAAGCATTGTACATGTAATGTTAGCCAAGTACAATGTAATTACTAGTTGTTACACAGGATTTAGCTAGTTAAAATGAAGTGTATCTTTAGGAGTACTTGTAATTAATGTGTACAGTACATTACCCATCCTGACAACCTGGCCCTCAATTTAAAGCTTGTGGAAGTGACATCCAAGTGGGAGAATAAATACACTAGAACACCACAGAGTATCTGAAGAGACTGGTAGAGGAAGATGGGTACAGGGTGAGGGATCCTGAGAGGATTCTTGTGAGTAGGCAGAGACCAAGAGAGAGTGATGGGAAGAATATGTGCTTCAGTAAGGTGGGCTTTTTAGCATTTATAGCAATGGTTGTCAATTGTACGGCAGAAATGGATCTTACAAATGACAGGCTACTTTGACACTGAGAATCTGAGATCAATAAAAACGACCTTGTCTATAATCCATCAATAGCCGAGGCCCCTAAGTGTGCAGAGAAACACATTGTATAATATGAGCAGGAAGATACAGTCCTAAAAAAGCTTTCCGGTTTCACTGACTCACCCAATGATGAGCAGCTCACTCACCGGCCAAAAGCTTATCTCTCTCTTGCTTTACTTTTTTAAACAATGCTGTTCGCTCAATAGGCCTATTTGGAAGTTGATAACTTGGTAACATAGAGACATTAGTATTTTATTTTCAGCAGGATCCATTTGCTTTACAACCTGTGTTTTCCAGCGACTGTATTATAAATATTTGTGAAAGGCCTGTTTTGGCTGCATGCTGTTAACTGACAGATTTGCCACACGGTAGGCATGCCTTGTGATTTGGCTACACACAATCCACAGCTAGGCTATTTTTTAAAAATAGCTATGGATCCTCTGTGGCGAAGTTCTAGGCTTACTCATGATGTAGTATTGGGAATTATTTAATTTCTTTCTAAACAGACTGCAGAGTGCTCCAGCACCTCCAGCACACTTCCCACAGCTATTATTCTATTAGGAGATAAATGATGAAGTGCAATGCTGGAGAGAAGAGAGTTGCCGGCTTATGTCTATAACAGCACAGAGAGGGAGAGAGATCATAGAAAGTGAATGTCATTTTATTTCTGTGAGAGATACAGGCGTAAATCCATTTATTTTAGATTTCCGAGTTTGTTTTTTGCATTTTTGGTTTTGTGTAAAATTAACAAGCTGGTAAAATAGTGCAGCCCACTCGGTCAGCGTCAACGGACTTCAGTGCAGTGCAGAGAGACAATTTCACGGTTGCACTACTGTTTTGAAGCTGAATGTAATGATTATCAGTTTTCTACATGTGTACTAATATTCAGACACATTCTGTTGTTTCTGTATTTATCGATAAATGTTAATATGGTGTGAACAGGAAATACAATTGGTTTTTGATTGAAGTAATACATTAAAGACAAGGTTATTCAGGAAAATAGTACATAGTGCTGCCTAAAACAAACTGTAACCTTGTACTAAATTGCTTTTGTAATTTATGCATTTACAGTACCAGTCAAAAGTTTGGACACACCTACTCATTCAAGTTTTTTTTAAATTTTTACTATTTTCTACATTGTAGAATAATAGTGAAGACATTTACCCTATGAAATGACACATGGAATCATGTAGTAACCCAAAAAGTGTAAACAAATCAAATATATTTTAGATTCTTCAAAGTAGCCACCCTTTGCCTTGATGACAGCTTTGTAGAATCTTTGTAATCTACAATGTAGAAAATAGTAAAAATAAAGAAAATCCCTGGAAAGAGTAGGTGTCCTAAAACTTTTGACTGGTACTGTATGTGAATTTGGGAAAATCTGCTATAGGTTAAGTACCGGCACCTCAAATATATAGTGCTTGAGCTCATGTTCCTCTTATAGAATGTTAGCTCAACAGTATTGTGGAGCTCCTGCACCTAAATATAAACAGTACCGGCACCCAAAATGAGTACCGGCACCTATTTCAGTCCAAGTCAAGCACTGAATTAGATGATTTAACAAGAAGAAATATAATATATTTTTAGAGAATAAAGAAAGTGCCAGAACTGTCAAGACAATAACTTTTTGTGTCTGTTTCTCATTGTTACTACAGGACGACTATAATTAAATCTGAGGCCGGTAACATCAACAGTGAGGACAAACCCAGCCTGCCTCTCTCCTTCCACACTGAGTCCAAACCTACAGTCTGGGTGCTGATTGTGACAGTGGAGCCCACTTTGCACTGCAGGATCCAGAGATGGCATCAGTGAAGCTGGAAGACAGCAGTCAAACACTGGAGCTGAATGTCAACATTAAAGATGAAGAAGAGGAGGAGAAGATTGGGAAATCTGTTTCTCAAGGTAAGAGCAGATTCTATCTAACTAAGTTTGTGTTATTCATTCCAACTTCCCACTGCATGAACATTTCCAGTAGAACTGTTTCATTTTTAACGGTTTGTATGAAAAGGTAGATGTTATTTCATGCTACTGAGACTTGCATGGTTTGACACCAGTATTGCCAGCATTTGTTTTATTCACTGGGCTATCTGGAGTGATCAGAGAGTAGACTAAAGAAGTGAAGTAGTGTCGTGGAAAATGTCATAGTTAGTCATGTTTTACTGCTTAAAGAATAGTCTCTTGTTATATGCTAGTGTTTTTTCGAATCTGATATAAACTTGTCTTTGTGTGACTTAGTCATAAGACTGGGCGTATAGCTAAGATCCGTTTAGGTGCGACATCAGCATGTGAGACATATCGTGGGTTTACTATCTGCAGGAAGTCAGGTGTGTGGAACCTTGCAGGAAGGAGCACATTTAGTGTGAACTGTGACAACACAGTTATACGGTTGAGCCCTCGTGCTATCAACCTCGGGCTGTCTTCATCTGCACAGACAAACCAATGGCCTTTTACACTATCAACCTCGGGCTGTCTTCATCTGCACAGACAAACCAATGGCCTTTTCCACTATGTTCCGCCCCTGTTTCCACTTATCTGCTAAACTGCCACATAGACAAGAGGTTGGACTTTTTCTATAAAAGCAGAGACCGACTATATTTGTTAAGCTTTCAACTGGTTGATTTCTTCATTTTTGCAAATCTTATGAAATTGTTGTTTGAAATAATCTGCAGTCTCTCTTCCTATAGAATTCCTCTGACAGTAGACAAACTGCCAGTGTTTTAAAGTTCTATGAAATAAGTCTGTGTAGTTACTAACCGTTGTGATAGTGAGTGGAGGATGATATGGCTCATCATTTTCATGACTTTTGACCCTTTTTAGCTTTCAACTCTTACCTGCTTTTAGAATAGTTTTAATCCCCATTTGTATTGTACAGCCTACTGATATGAATACATATGTCACCTGCTACAGCCAGAAGAGGACTGGTCACCCCTTTGAGCCTGGTTCCTCTTTAAGTTTCTTCCAAGGTTCCTGCTTTCTGGGAATTTTTCGTGGCCACTGTGCTTCTACATCTGCATTGCTTGTTCTTTTGGGTTTTAGACTGGGTTTCTTTAAAGCTGCTGATGTAAAAAGAGCTTCATAAAATACATTTGATTGACATGTATATCACACCAACTGAATGGTTCTTCTGATGTTGTTCACACAGGAGACCATGTTGAGACATTCTCTACATCCAGAGAGCAACAGCAGGAAGATCACAGAGCTAAGAGGTCTCACCACTGCCCACATTGTGAGGAGAGTTTCTCAATTCTATCAAAGCTAAAAGTACACCTAACAATGCACTCAGGAGAGAATATGTATTCATGCACTGACTGTGGGAAGAATTTCACAACATCAAAGGCTCTGACAGTTCATCACAGAGTGCACACGGGAGAAAAACCTTACTCCTGCTCTGACTGTGGGGCGAGTTTCTCTCGACTGGGCCACTTAAAAATACATGAACGGGTGCACACAGGAGAGAAGCCTTACTCCTGCTCTGACTGTGGAAAATGTTTTAAAATATCAGCTGAGCTAAAACGTCATCAGAGAACACACACAGGAGAGAAGCCTTACTTCTGCTCTGACTGTGGGGCGAGTTTCTCTCAACTGGGCCACTTAAAAATACATGAACGTGTGCACACAGGAGAGAAGCCTTACTCCTGTTCTGACTGTGGGGTGAGTTTCTCTCAACGGGGCCACTTAAAACAACATGAACGTATACATACAGGAGAGAAGCCTTACTCCTGCTCTGACTGTGGGAAGAGTTTCTCCCGATTGGATATCTTAAACACACATGAACGTATACATACAGGAGACAAGCCTTACTCCTGTTTTGACTGTGGAAAATGCTTCACAACATCAACTAAACTAAAAGTTCATCGGAGAACACACACGGGAGAGAAGCCTTACTCCTGTTCTGACTGTGGAAAATGCTTCACAACATCAACTGAACTAAAAGTTCATCGCAGAACACACACAGGAGAGAAGCCTTACTTCTGCTCTGACTGTGGGGCGAGTTTCTCTCAACTGGGCACCTTAAAACAACATGAACGTATACACAAAGGAGAGAAGCCTTACTCCTGCTCTGACTGTGGAAAGAGTTTCTCTAAAATGGGCCAGTTAAAAAGACACCAACTTATACATTAAGGAGAGAAGCCTTACCACTGATCTAAAAACAACAGCTAAGCTGCAAGGTCATCAGAGAACACACACAGGAGAGAAGCCTTACTTTTGATCTTAATGTGGCAAGAGATTCTCCTGATTGGGCAACGTAAAAACACACCAACGGTTACACACTGGAGAGAAGACTTATCACTGCACTGACTGTGAGACGAGATTCTACAGATTGGGCCATTTAAAAAGACACCAAAGTATACATAAAGGAGAGAAGCTTCATCAGTTCTCAGACCAGCTAAGATTAGTCACGCCACTTAATTCTCATCTCATAAAAAAAGTGGTAACCGTTAATTGGATCAAATAAAGAAGGCGTAGAACACTTGTAATCCTATTTTTCTCACTGTGAGAGAACTGTGCAGAGGAAAGAGCGCGTTATAGAATGTTAGCCTCTCTTTACTTTACTGATCAGTGTTGCACCTTGTCAGTTTTGCTGTGTTTAGATAGCTTCTACTGTAAAGATATTGAGATGACCTTGGATGGGAGGACTAGGGTTTGGATTTGCCCTTAGGGTTGAATATCCTATTTGAGGCGTCTCACAATGGAGTCTGATGGTTGACTGGGTGGTACTGCTTCCCTCTGCAGTTTTCTGTGGGAATGAGCTAGTAGACACAACATACACTGAGTGGACAAAACATTAAGGACACCTGCTCTTTCCATGACATAGACTGACCAGGTGAACCCAGGTGAAAGCTATGATCCTTAATGATGTAGTTGTGGTGTATTTATTATGGATCCCCATTAGCTTTCAGCAGAAAACAAGAAACTGCAGTTGCAGTGGGCTGAGGAATGAAAACACTAGACACTGGAAAAATAGAAAAACAGCCTGGTCTGATGAATCCCGTTTCCTGCTGTTTCATGCTGATGGGAATATAGAATGTCACTGGAAATTATATTTTCTCCATATTTTTTTAGTACAAAACATAGAAACGTGCAATTTTCACATATGTTGATGTTGGGGTGGTGCTGGAGATGATGAACATGGAGTTGAAACATTTAGAAATGTCCCTATGAGGCTAAAACAAAAGGAGGGGGGTTGGTCGGAAATTGGACCAACTGACTTGTTGGAGAAGTGGCATCCTGTGACGATGCCACATTGAAAGTCACTGAGCTCTTCAGTGAGGTCATTCTACTGCCAGTGTTTGTCTATGGAGATTGCATGGCGGTGTGCTCCATTTTATACACCTGTCAGCAACGTGTGTGGCTGAGATGGCCGAATCCACTATTTTAAAGTGGTGTCCACATACTTTTGTATATGTAGTGTACTTTGCATGTTAGCTTAACATGATACTACTTTGCATGTAAATTAATGTTAAAAACAACAAATTGGAATTTGTAAAATATCGTACATATCACAAATTCGTAACATATTGAACGAATTGTAATTCGTAACATACTATACATCCTAGAAATCGTATTACATTCATAGGCCAATGTAATGTAACATAACATACTGTATCATACTATATTGAGTGGTATGTTTTTTTGTAACATATAGTAAATTTTTCTCTGACACCAAGTTGTCCCTCTGCAGTATTCTGTGGGAATGAGCTCGTAGACACATGTATCAGATAGAGATGGTGTGATGATCAGTTTTCACCATTACTTTGGGTGGATTAGTTTTTACTACATCACTTTTGTTTAATGATACACAGGCTATGAAACGACTACATGTGTTTATTAAATTGTCTTTTAAAACTAGATTCATTCTTTTTGTCATTGATAAATATATTTGGATAACTGAAATGAACGTAATTGATCTTGTAATGAAAAATAAACATTCTACATTAATTTGTGCTGGTCAACCTTTGTTTTTTGGTTTATCTATACAGAAAATACAATGGTTTTGTTTAATTCATGGCATTCAAAATAATTTACATGTCTATTATCTAGTCAAAACATGTCACTACACCTTTACACATCACCATTGGGACAAGCCAATTTGCTGGCCACCATTATTTGCTACAATGCATACAAATAGATGTTTTGCAGTATAAAGGACTTACATATGTTTTTTATTAAATAACAGTGAAATAAAATGGGGGGAAAAGTAGTGTCATTTTAAAGTGTTTTATACGGTACCAAAGTCCAGGGACAGCATTACCACAACAAATCAACAATGACCCACTTACTATTGGGGAGTGGAACCAGAGAAGAAGATTGTGTTACCTTTCTCACACCACTATAGTATTCATCTCAACAGACCCTTTCCATCCCCCATTGTTGGAGCTCAATATATGCACAGGACTATATTGAGGGTCAGACTGTTCAAATGTCCAGTTGATAATGTAAATAGTCTTGTTACGATGTAGTTACACATGTAATTACATTGTAATAAGGACCCCATAAAAGGAAGCGTTACCGTAAATAGTTTTGTAGAGCTCTGGTATTGATGGGCCATTTGAGGGTGAGTCATTGACATTTATGATCAGTAAGAGCTGTGAACTCACCTGTGATGGCCCACGTCTATCACAACCTTTCCTATTGTGTTAGTAGAACCACAGCATTTTAGCCAGCCATAGTTCCAAATGTGTTCATGCATACAGTACAATGGGAGGAGGTGTGGCATGTAGGGGGGAGGACCAGGAAGTTGATCTCAGACTTCTATTTAGTACTGGGATCCTATTCAGAGTTACCAGATTGACAGTGAGGACAAACCCAGCCTGCCTCCCTCCACACTGATTGTGACCCAGTTTGCACTGCAGGATCTAGAGATGGCATCAGTGAAGCTGGAAGACTGCAGTCAAACACTGGAGCTGAATGTCAACATTAATGATGAAGAAGAGGAGGAGAAGATTGGGAAATCTGTTTCTCATGGTAAGAGCAGGTTATAGCTATCTATAAATTATCTTGATAAATTACCCAGTCTATTGCTAGGTTGAATTTTGTAATTCTGACATCCAATTCCAATACTCTTCAATACTTTTGTGTCACGCTCTGGCTCCGGGACTTTGTGTGTTGAGCCAGGGTGTGTTCGTTTCGTGGTGTTTTGTTTGGTTGGGTGGTTCTATGTGTTGTATTTCTTTGTTTGGTTGAGTGACTCCCAATCAGAGGTAACGAGTGTCAGCTGTTGGCTCGTTGTCTCTGATTGGAAGCCATATTTATACTGTCTGTTTTCACCTTGTGTTTGTGGGTTTTTGTTCCTGTTCAGTCATTGTCACTTCTGGACTTCACGTATCATCATTTGGTTTTGTTGTTTTCGTGGTTGCTTTATTTAATAAAGTCTACATGTTCGCTACAAACGCTGCGCTTTGGTCCGCTTCCTTAGACGATCGTGACAGAAAAACCCACCAAGATGGGACCAAGCAGCGTGTCCAGGAGCCATCGCCAGGGAGATCCCTCACAGATCTCCTTCGCCTCCTGGACTGGGTCAAGCCGAGGGAGGAAGACAAGGGCTTGACGTTATGGCAGAAGGGCGAGAAGCTGGCGAGGGATATGGAGAAGTGGTCCACGGGTAGGAGAGACGCCCCAAAATTTTTTAGGGGGGGGCTCACGACGACGGACCAGCAGGAGGCCGCGATAGAGCGGTCCAGTGGGTTGCCGGAGAAGGCCGCCGGGTTACGGGGGCCACTGGTAGAAGAGGGGATGGAAGGTGTGGAGGCACGGCGAGAGGTACTGGCGTGTGTTGCCAGTCCGGTCCGGCCCGTTCCAGAGCCCGGTGTAGAACCAGTGGTGTGTGTCCCCAGTACGGTCCGGTCTATTCCTGCTCCCCGCATCGAACCTGCGGTGCGCGTCGCCAGCCCAGTCCGGCCCATTCCTGCTCCCCGCATCAAGTCTGTGGTGCGTCTCGTCAGCCCGGCTCTGCCCGTTCCTGCTCCCCGCACCAGGTCGGGGGTATGTATCGCCAGCCCGGTCCGGCCCATTCCTGCTCCCCGCGTCAAGTCTGTGGTGCGTCTCGTCAGCCCGGCTCTGCCCGTTCCTGCTCTCCGCGCCAAGTCTGTGGTGCGCGTCGCCAGCCCAGTCCGGCCCATCCAAGCTCCCCGCACCAGGTCAGTGGTGCGCGTCGTCAGCCCGGTCCGGCTCAGTCCTGCTCCCCGCACCAGGTCAGTGGTGCGCGTCGTCAGCCTGGTCCAGCCCGTTCCTGCTACTCGCACCAAACCAGGGATGCGAGTCGTCAGCCTGGTCCAGCTCGTTCCTCCTACACGCACCAAGCCAGGGGCGCGTGTCGTCAGTCCGGCTCCGACCAGCGGGGCTAGACAGGACCAGGGGTACTTTGGGGGGTTGAAGAGGAGGTGGGGATCAGGGCCGGAGCCAGAACCACCGCCAAGGAGGTATGCCCACCCAGCCCTCCCTTGTTTAGCCTTATTGAGGCGCGGTCGCAGTCCGCGCCTTTAGGGGGGGGTACTGTCACGCTCTGGCTCCGGGACTTTGTGTGTTGAGCCAGGGTGTGTTCGTTTCGTGGTGTTTTGTTTGGTTGGGTGGTTCTATGTGTTGTATTTCTTTGTTTGGTTGAGTGACTCCCAATCAGAGGTAACGAGTGTCAGCTGTTGGCTCGTTGTCTCTGATTGGGAGCCATATTTATACTGTCTGTTTTCACCTTGTGTTTGTGGGTTTTTGTTCCTGTTCAGTCATTGTCACTTTTGGACTTCACGTATCGTCATTTGGTTTTGTTGTTTTCGTGGTTGCTTTATTTAATAAAGTCTACATGTTCGCTACAAACGCTGCGCTTTGGTCCGCTTCCTTAGACGATCGTGACATTTTGTGGAATGTGGAATTGGAATTTGAGTTATTTTGTGAATTGAAATGGAATTGACCCTGACATTTGCTAACCCTTGTGATAGTGATTGGGGGATAATATTGCTAATCATTTTCAAAGGGAAGTTGGTTTTGAAGTTTCTGTCCTATATTAAGAAAGATAAGTAAATATATATATATATATTTACCTGTATTTAACACCTTTTTTGGGCACTCAGTACTTCAATATTTACTTCCACAAATGTTTTAAACTGGTACCTGCTACCTTCAGACACTTGTAGGCGTCCTAGAGCGAAACAACAGACATTAACTTGTTGGTGAGTCTCACCTTTCGATGTGTAGGCCAAACTTCTCGGACGCTACAGACAGAAGTCTCCTGGTCTGACAAACAACACTGTCGTTTTTCCACCGCAGATGAGGAAGGCCGACCTCAGAGGATGTGGTGGATTGAGACGCAGCCCATGCAAAAAATACATCTCTAGCTTAAACAGACAGATTTTGATGGGGATTGTTATTATGATGCTAATTTGATTTCCACAGGGGTGCTCTAGGGTTTCTTAAAGCACATCAACGTATACATAAAGAAGAGATGCCGGTAACACTTCCTTTTATGGGGTCCTTAATTACAGTGTAATTTCATGTGTAACTACACTGTAAACAAGTATTGTAGTTAAATGTAACAACACATAGTTACAATGTAATAACATGTACCTGGTAGTAATTGTGGTCTGTAATTACAGAAGTGTACCAATGAATGCTTGTTACCATGCTTGTTACAAATGGGCAGGTTTCCACTAAATTCACCATCTTCTTTTTTCGCTTCTCAGCTGCATCCGATTTATTAACAACTGTGACAAAGGTTGGGATCCCTTGTGGATGCTCTGGGTGTCTGAGATATTATAGCCTATGCTCAATAGGCTCTAATTAATATTTGCCAGCAATATACTCCCCTGCATCACACTGCTAGCTAGCCTCTGAAGCTAAGCAGGGTTGGTCCTGGTCGGTCCCTGGATGGGAGACCAGATGCTGCTGGAAGTGGTGTTGAAGGGCCAGCAGGAGGCACTCTTTCCTATGGTAAAAAAAAACACCCCAATGCCCCAGGGCATTGATTGGGGACATTGCCCTGTGTGCCGTCTTTCAGATGGGACGTTAAACGGGTGCCCTGACTGTCTGCGGTCACTAAAGATCCCATGCCATTTATCATAAGAGTAGGGGTGTTAACCCCAATTCTCAATCTGGCCCTCATACCATCATGGCCACCTAATCATCCCTAGCTTCCAATCGGCTCATTCATCTCCCATCCTCTCCGCTGTAACTATTTCCCAGGTTGTTGCTGGAAATTAGAATGTGTTCTCAGTCAACTTACCTGGTAAAATAAAAAATTGAATTACTTAAACATGAATGTGCACTGTTCAAAATATATCTCCAGTCAATGTTGTTGCTATCACTTGCCTCCAAAATAAAGCGTCCCATCTGGGTTAACTTGGTTGACCTTAAGAAAACCGATCTAACACAAGTGTCTATGTATGCGGATGACTCAACACTATACATGTCAGCTACTACAGTGACTGAAATGACTGCAACACTTAACAAAGAGTTGCAGTTAGTTTCAGAGTGGGTGGAAAGGAATAAGTTAGTCCTAAATATTTCTAAAACTAGAAGCATTGTATTTGGGACAAATCATTCACTAAACCCTAAACCTCAACTAAATCTTGTAATAAATAATGTGGAAATTGAGCAAGTTGAGGTGACTAAACTGCTTGGAGTAACCCTGGATTGTAAACTGTCATGGTCAAAGCATATTGATACAACAGTAGCTAAGATGGGGAGACGTATGTCCATAATAAAGCGCTGCTCTACCTTCTTAACAGCACTATCAACAAGGCAGGTCCTACAGGCCCTAGTTTTGTCACACCTGGACTACTGTACAGTCGTGTGGTCAGGTTCCACAAAAAAAGACTTAAGAAAATTGCAATTGGCTTAGAACAGGGTAGCACGGCTGGCCCTTGGATGTACACAGAGAGCTAATATTAATAATATGCATGTCGATCTCTCCTGGCTCAAAGTGAAGGAGAGATTGACTTCATCACTACTTGTGTTTATGAGAGGTATTGATATGTTGGGTGCACCGAGCTGTCTGTTTGAGCTACTGGCGCACAGCTCGGTCACCCATGCATACCCCATAAGACATGCCACCAGAGGTCTCTTCACAGTCCCCAAGTCCAGAACAGAGTATGGGAGGCGCACAGTACTACATAGAGCCATGACTACATGGAACTCTATTCCACATCAAGTAACTGATGCAAGTAGTGAAATTAGATTTAAAAAACACCTTATCGAACAGCGGGGACTGTGAAGCAACACAAATATAGGCGCAGACACATGCACACACACACGATAACATACGCACTATACACACACGTACACATGGATTTTTGTACTGTAGATATGTGGTAGTGGTGGAGTAGGGGCCTGAGGGCACACAGTGTGTTGTGAAATCTGTGAATGTATTGTCATGTTTTTAAAATTGTATGAACTGCCTTAATTTTGGTGGACCCCAGGAAGAGCATCCATAATAAATACAAATCCCAGATGAAGAATAAGACACTATTTCAAAGCATAGTACATGTAATGTTAGCCAAGTACAATGTAATTATTAGTTGTTACACAGGAGTTAGCTAGTTAAAATGAAGTGTATCTTTAGGAGTACTTGTAATTAATGTGTACAGTACATTACCCATCCTGACAACCTGCCCCTCAATTTAAAGCTTGTGGAAGTGACATCCAAGTGGGAGAATAAATACACTAGTACACCACAGAGTATCTGTATAAGAAAATCATTCAGAGCACACAGTGCTGCCAATCACAGTGTAAGGTGCGACATTTTGCGGGTGTGGAGAGCTCGTTAGAGGATAGAGAAAGCTTGCATTGAAGAGCTGGGCATCGTGTTATGACCTGCATTATCTGAATTAGGCCCACAGAATTATACCTACAGAGGAGCGGCTTCTATGGAGGAACTTTGAATGTCTTTGAACTTCAGAGTTTGTTTAACGTTGGACCAGAGCAGATGTTAGCTAGCTAGCTAACAACCTTGTTTGTGCAGTGCAGTGCAGCACTAGAATTAAAAACAGGTCTTACCTTTATGTCGTTAATAAATCCAATGTGAAACGTGGTGACTATAGTATCCTTAACTAGCATTGAAAAGGTTCATCCATTCTTCTCAAATTAAACATATCTCCCTAATTTCTGAATTATGCTTGTAACGTTGTCAGTAGGATACAGTAACCTATCCTTCAGAGGGGAGGAGCAGGTAGTTTCCACACGCACACCCACTGGCAAAGATTTCCATTCCAGCTGGCAGGCAGAAACTGGAATACGTTTCTAGAGTGAGCTTTGTTGCGATTTTTGTGGGACTGGAAAAAAATACCCGGAAAGTAAAATAAGGTTATTACCTGGATTACATGCTTTTAAAATAACTGCTGTTCCTGAAAAGTATAGAACACTTTAGTTTCCGGTTCTTTTTAACGTTATTTTTCAGTTCTGTTCCCTGAACCGGTTCCAACCCTAGATAAATTATTTGGATGAAGGTCATGCTTAGGCTAATAAATTATAAAGGGAAATAAATTGCTACAGTTTACACTTTTTTTTAGTAATTTAATGAAATGTTGTAATCTGATCTCGGAATGCACGGACCATTAGTAGTGGGGGAACAGGAAGTTCCGGGCAGGCGGGCACCATTCTTCACAATAAAGAAAGCGCCAGAACTGTGCAGTCAAGAAGATAACCTTTGTGTCCGTTTCTATTTATTACTAGAGGTATGTAATAGCACGTTTAAACTTTCTAATGTCGAAATAACATGTCATACCATGCTAGGTAACACATTCGTTAAGGTATTATCACGTTTGGTAAAGGTTTGATGTGTTATTTTTGTGTCAAACCAAGTGAAGAACGTGATAAAAACTATTTTACAAGTCACATAGCTAGAGACTTTGGGTTTGTCTGAGTGGATGTACATAATTTTCTCATGGTAATTTCATAAATAATCCATTTATTTTAGATTTCTGAGTTGGTTTAGCATATTATTGGTTTTGTGTAAAATTCACAAGCTGGTAAAATGGCAGCGTCCTCTCGGTGCATCAGATAGAGACCATTTCACGGTCGCACTACTGTTTTGAAGATGAATGTAATGATTAGCAGTTTTCTACATGTGTACTAATATTCAGACACATTCTGTTGTTTCTGTCCATCAATAAATGTTGCTATGGTGTGAACAGGAAATACAATTGGTTTTTGATTGAAGTAATACAGTGAAGACAAGGTTATTCAGGAAATTAGCACACAGTGCTGTCTAAAACAAACTGTAACCTTGTACTAAATGGTTTTTGAGTCATTTATGTGTTTATCTACTATAGGTTAGGTATTAGCTCAAAAGTATTGTGGAGCTCCTGCACCTTAATATAAACAGTACCGGCACCCAAAATGAGTATCGGCACCTAAAGCGTCTGCTAAATGGCATATTATTATTATTATTACCTATTTCAGTCCAAGTCAAGCACTGAATTAGATAATTGAACCAGAAAAAAGTGAAAATATTTTTAGAAAATAAAGAAAATGCCAGAACTGTCAAGACAATAACGTTTGTGTCCGTTTCTCTTTATTACTACGGGCCGATTCAGATAAGTCTGAGGACGGTAACATCAACAGTGAGAACACAACCTAGCCTTCCTCTCTCCTTCCACGCTGAGTCCAAACCTACAGTCACTGGGTCCTGATTGTGACAGTGGAGCCCAGTTTACTGCAGGATCCAGAGATGGCATCAGTGAAGCTGGAAGACTGCAGTCAAACACTGGAGTTGAATGTCAACATTAAAGATGAAGAAGAGGAGGAGAAGATTGGGAAATCTGTTTCTCAGGGTAAGAGCAGGTTCTATCTAACTAAGTTTGTTGGACATGATTTGGAAAGGCAAACACCTGTCTATATACAGTGCATTTGGAAAGTATTCAGACCCCTGGACTTTTTGACATTTTGTTATGTTACAGCCTTGATTACATTTTTTCCCCTCATTAATCTACACACAATACCCCATAATGACAAAGCAAAAACAGTTTTTTTATCAATTGTTGCAAAAAACAACAACAACTGAACTATCACATTTACATAAGTATTCAGACCCTTTACTCAGTACTTTGTTTAAGCACCTTTGGCAGTGATTACAGCCAAAGTCTTAATGGGTATGACGCTACAAGCTTGGCACACCTGTATTTGGGGAGTTTCTCCCATTCCTCTCTGCAGATCCTCTCAAGTTCTGTCAGGTTGGATGGGGCGGGTCACTGCACAGCTATTTTCAGGTCTCCAGAGATGTTCGATTGGGTTTAAGTTCCGGCTCTGGCTGGGCCACTCAAGGACATTCAGAGACTTGTCCCGAAGCCACTCCTGCGTTGTCTTGGCTGTGTGCTTAGGGTCGTTGTCCTGTTGGAAGGTGAACCTTCGCCCCGGTCTTGAGGTCCTGAGTGCACTGGAGCAGGTTTTCATCAAGGATCTCTCTGTACTTTGCACCAATCATCTTTCCCTCGATCCTGACTAGGCTCCCAGTCCCTGCCACTGAACAACATCCCCGCAGCATGATGCTTCTACCACCATGCTTCACCGTAAGGATGGTGCCAGGTTTCCTCCAGACGTGATGCTTGGCATTCAGGCCAAGAAGTTCAATCTTGGTTTCATCAGACCAGAGAATCTTGTTTCTCATCTGGCTTTCATGTGCCTTTTGCTGAGGGGCTTCCGTCTGGCCACTCTTCCATAAAGGCCTGATTGGTGGAGTGCTGCAGAGATGGTTGTCCTTCTGGAAGGTTGGCCCATCTCCATAGAGGAACTCTGGAGCTCTGTCAGAGTGACCATCATGTTCTTGGTCACCTCCCTGACCAAGGCCCTTCTCCCCCGATTGCTCAGTTTGGCCGGGCGGTCAGCTCTAGGAAGAGTCTTGTTGTTTCCAAACTTCTTCCATTTAAGAATGATTGAGGCCACTGTGTTCTTGGGGACCTTCAATGCTTGATACTGTTCCCCATATCTGTGCCTCGACACAAACCTTTATTGGAGCGCTACGGACAATTCCTTTGACCTCATGGCTTCGTTTTTAGCTCTGACATGCACTGTCAACTCTGGGACCTTATATAGACAGTTGTGTGACTTTCCAAATAATCTCCAATCAATTGAATTTACCACAGTTGGACTCCAATTAAGTTTTAGAATCATCTCAAGGATGATCAATTGAAACAGGATCCACCTGAGCTCAATTTCGAGTCTCATAGCAAAGGGTGTGAATACTTATGTAAGCAAGGTATTTCTGTTTTATTTTTAATACATTTGAAAACATTTCTAAGAACCTGTTTTCACTTTGTAATTATGGGGTATTGTGTGTAGATTGATGAGGATTTTTTTTATTTAATCCATTTTAGAATAAGGCTGTAACGTAACCAAATGTGGAAAAAGTCAAGTTGTCTGAGTACTTTCCTAATGCACTGTACATATCCAAAAGTGGACCTAGACGTTTGTCCTTAAATATCTATTGGGAGCCCATCTGGACCTTCCGCTTTACCTCCCTTCATATCGAAAATAGCATCAGATATTTCAACACCATCCAATTCCTTTTCCAGATCCAATTTAGTGTCTTCTGAAGTAGAGGGAAAATCAAGACCTGACTAGTTCAGTTCTCAGGAGATTCAGAGTTGTAAAGTGTGTTGTAGTAGGAAGCAAATGTTTGGTTTATTTCTACAGGATTCATTGATAATTGTCCTTGTAAATTATGAATTGCATTAAAGGCTGAATTTTACTTCTTTAATGTGCCAGGCCAGCAATATACCAGGTTTTTCACCTTGATCATAGGACTGTTTCAGCCTAGTTAAGCTGTTTGCAGCCTTTGAGGTGGGAAGTTCATCATACTGAGCTTTAAGACCAAATTATTCATTGTTTACTTCTACTGAGTTATCCAAAAAAGCTTCCCTCTCTGATTTTGTTGTCCATCTCTCTCATTTTCAGATGTATTTGATTTGAAACTGGTAAAACCTATAAATTGCCCCCAAATATATGCTTTGAAAGCCTCCCATCTGGTACTGGCTGAAGTTTGGTCAGTGTTTGTCAAATAAACTTCTATATGCACTCCAACGTAATGTAAGAAGTCTGGGTCCTGTAACCATCTGGGATGCAAACGCCATCTAGAGGATCCTTTTACTAGTTTTGTATCCCTATAGAATAATGACACAGGGGAATGGTCATTCAAAACAATAGTATCATATCCACTTCCTGCTACATTGGGAAGCAATGAGCAAGAAACTAAAAAGTAGTCTACATGAGAATATGATTTAAATGTTGACGAGTAACATGAATACTCCCTTTTACTCGGGTTCTGAGTCCTCCAAGGTTCACATAGATTTAAATCCTTAATTAAATGCTGTAATTTCTTTCTACTCTGCTAGTGGGAAGTGTCTAAACCAGAGGAGCAATCTAGATGAGGATCAAGAGTGCAATTAAAGTCCCCTGCCATTAGGACTTTAACAGGAATGGAGGCTATCCATAGAAATTAATTCTCAAAGAATTTGGGATTATCATCATTAGGACCATAAACATTAACCAGATTAATATGCTCATTCAAAATAGTTCCCTGTATCTAAATGTATCTACCAGCTGTATCAGTTATAATAGTATCCACTTGAAACAGAACAGATTAGTGAATTAAAACCATAACACCATGAGAATGAGAGGAGAAACAGGATGCTACTACTTGCCCTTGTCATCTCCTGCATACTTTAAGTAGCTCATCCTTCAACAGGTGAGTTTCTTGTAGGAACACAATAGATGAATGAAGTTGTTTAAGCCTAGTAATAACCTGTTTAAGCTTGGATAGTTTACAAACTCCACAAAGTAAATTTAAGTTTTGCATTTGAAGTCATTTAACCAAAGATGTAAACATGGAATAAGCTATAGCATAACGGCATATCTAAAATCTGTTTAGTAACCACAAGGACCGCATTCATATTTTGTAGTGAGGAAAATATGTAAAGATCTGTTGGAACAAACAAACATAAATCTATCCTAACAGTAAAACACTGAACCGAGTGTCTCCCTAACCGAGACACCCAAAGCTTCCTCTCCCACCTCCCCCTAATCGTAGAGTGTAGCCTGGTCGACGACTGATCTATTAAAGGGAGCAGTCTAACCTAAGCGACGCTAAACAAAACAAAGTGTCTCCTGAGTGTCAATCATTTTTGTCCAAGGATATGATCAAAAGGCTGCCATCATTCTTAAATGGTCAAAAGGCCTCCGTCATTCTTAAATGGAACCACCAATACTTTTTCTAGAGCTGGCTGCCCGGACAAACTAAGCAATCGGGGGAGAAGGGCCTTGGTCAGGGAGGTCACCAAGAAGCCAGTGGTCACTCTGACAGAGCTCCAGAGCTCTGTCACGATAGGAGAACCTTCCAGAAGGACAACCATCTCGGCAGCACTCCACCAATCAGGCCTTAATGGTAGAGTGGCCAGACGGAAGCCACTCCTTATGAAAAGGCACATGACAGCCCGCTTGGAGTTTGCCAAAAGGCATCTAAAGGACTCTCAGACCATGAGAAACAAGATTCTCTGGTCTGATGAAACCAAGATTGAACTCTTTGGCTTGAATGCCAAGCGTCACGTCTGGAGGAATCCTGGCACCATCCCAACGGTGAAGCATGGTGGTGGCAGCATCATGCTGTGGGGATGTTTTTCAGTGGCAGGGACTGGGAGACTAGTCAGGATCGAGGGAAAGATGAACGGAGCAAAGTACAGAGAGAACTGAAAATAGCTGTGCGGCGACACTACCCATCTTACCTGACAAGCTTGAGAGGATCTGCAGAGAAACTCCCCAAATACAGGTATGCCAAGCTTGTAGCGTCATACCCAAGAAGACTCGAGGCTGTAATCACTGCCAAAGGTGCTTCTACAAAGTCCTGAGTAAAGTCTGAATACATTTTTTTTTTAAATTATTATTATTTTTGCAAAAATGGTGTAATAAATCCTAGCGGTCAAACAGGGAAATGGTTCCAATCATTTTTCCTTTTTATTCATTTTAGAAATACTCAATAAGGCTGTGTTTTGTGTAGGCTTAACCTGGCGTGACTTTTAGCAATATATTCGGCTCTATTTCCTCTCAGATTATAAAACTCTAATTATCATCAAAGTAGACATCATGCAAAACAACAAATCACTGCAATCTCCTGCACGTCATCTCTAGCTGACACCTTTGCTAACAGGTATTGTGTCAATTTAAAACTTGCACAAGACAGTTCACAGAATTGACCATTTAAATAAATGTAGCCTATTTATTCATTACAAAATTTAGCTAACATTATATAGTTAACCCAGAGATCCTTACCTTTGACTCGATTCGGCAATTTTGTCCAGATCATCATGGCATTTGTAGTTATTTATGATAGCCACATTAGCAGCTAATTTCGTTTCATTTTTGTAGCGGTAAATACAGGCAAATATATTGATCAGTCACCTTGTCCTAGAGAGATTGACACGGTTATCAAAACGCCACGCCAGGGTAAGCCTACACGAAACACAGCCCTTATTTTAAGTGTTTCTAAAATCCCCTATGGGAAAAATGAATGGTGGAAAAATGATTGGAACCATTTCCCTGTTTGACTGCAAGGTTTTATGGGTAATATGATTTATACTGTGGTACTCCATTGGTGTGCAGCTACCTGAAGCTAGTGGGATGTGGATGAGCTGAGACACGTGGTAAGATGGCGGACAATAAAAAAGTGGAATGGGGGATTGCAGTGGGGGATGCACAAACCTTCTGGAAGATCTGATGAAGGAGAAGATGGTGGACAAGGACAAAGGAGAAAAGTGGAATATGTTTTGAGAGAATATGGAATGGAAGATCACACAGAACTTTTGGAAGAGCTACAGGAGGAAAGTGAACGTGATGAGAGTGAGGATGAATTAACTGTGGTGGCAGGTGCAGTGATGACCGCTGAGAAGGAGCTGAGTGTAGAGGGAAGCAGTGTGGTGAGGGAGGTTATCGCCTAGTGTATAAAGAGGGATACGTCCTCTAGTAGCTCAGAGATGGAACCTGGTGAGAGTGAGGATGAATTACCTGCGGTGAGGAACTCCGAGTTCGGGCCTCGTTCCAAGGATGATAAGGATGATTCTGGCCCAGTGGGAGTGAGATTTGTAGAGAGAATGGATCCATATGTGGTGTCAGGTTAGGTGGAGAAGAGGTTGGGGACTGTTGAGTTGGTGAAGGTAACTGAGTGGACTCGTGATGATTTATTGTTTCTCCTCTGCCCAGAGGGAGCGGGCGCTGCGGATTACGTGATTAGAGACAGGAATTGTGACTTGAATTGCTCTCCGGAACAGGGTGGCATTGAAAGGAGTGGTAACAGGGTTAGGTTTAAGTGTTGAGGATGTGCAGTTGAAATTGAAGATTCCAGGTGTCTGTGACGCCCTCCGTTTGGTGAGATGTAGATCTGGTGTAGAGCGTGGGGAAACAGAGAATACATTACAGTGGGGGAAAAAAAGTATTTAGTCAGCCACCAATTGTGCAAGTTCTCCCACTTAAAAAGATGAGAGAGGCCTGTAATTTTCATCATAGGTACACGTCAACTATGACAGACAAATTGAGAAGAAAAAAATCCAGAAAATCATATTGTAGGATTTTTAATGAATTTATTTGCAAATTATGGTGGAAAATAAGTATTTGGTCACCTACAAACAAGCAAGATTTCTGGCTCTCACAGACCTGTAACTTCTTCTTTAAGAGGCTCCTCTGTCCTCCACTCGTTACCTGTATTAATGGCACCTGTTTGAACTTGTTATCAGTATAAAAGACACCTGTCCACAACCTCAAACAGTCACACTCCAAACTCCACTATGGCCAAGACCAAAGAGCTCTCAAAGGACACCAGAAACAAAATTGTAGACCTGCACCAAGCTGGGAAGACTGAATCTGCAATAGGTAAGCAGCTTGGTTTGAAGAAATCAACTGTGGGAGCAATTATTAGGAAATGGAAGACATACAACACCACTGATAATCTCCCTCGATCTGTGGCTCCACGCAAGATCTCACCCCGTGGGGTCAAAATGATCACAAGAACGGTGAGCAAAAATCCCAGAACCACACGGGGGGACCTAGTGAATGACCTGCAGAGAGCTGGGACCAAAGTAACAAAGCCTACCATCAGTAACACACTACGCCGCCAGGGACTCAAATCATGCAGTGCCAGACGTGTCCCCCTGCTTAAACCAGTACATGTCCAGGCCCGTCTGAAGTTTGCTAGAGTGCATTTGGATGATCCAGAAGAGGATTGGGAGAATGTCGTATGGTCAGATGAAACCAAAATATAAATTTTTGGTAAAAACTCAACTCGTCGTGTTTGGAGGACAAAGAATGCTGAGTTGCATCCAAAGAACACCATACCTACTGTGAAGCATGGGGGTGGAAACATCATGCTTTGGGGCTGTTTTTCTGCAAAGGGACCAGGACGACTGATCCGTGTAAAGGAAAGAATGAATGGGGCCATGTATCGTGAGATTTTGAGTGAAAACCTCCTTCCATCAGCAAGGGCATTGAAGATGAAACGTGGCTGGGTCTTTCAGCATGACAATGATCCCAAACACACCGCCCGGGCAACGAAGGAGTGGCTTCGTAAGAAGCATTTCAAGGTCCTGGAGTGGCCTAGCCAGTCTCCAGATCTCAACCCCATAGAAAATCTTTGGAGGGAGTTGAAAATCCGTGTTGCCCAGCGATAGCCCCAAAACATCACTGCTCTAGAGGAGATCTGCATGGAGGAATGGTCCAAAATACCAGCAACAGTGTGTGAAAACCTTGTGAAGACTTACAGAAAACGTTTGACCTGTGTCATTGCCAACAAAGGGTATATAACAAAGTATTGAGAAACTTTTGTTATTGACCAAATACTTATTTTCCACCATAATTTGCAAATAAATTCATTAAAAATCCTACAATGTGATTTTCTGGATTTTTTTCCTCATTTTGTCTGTCATAGTTGACGTGTACCTATGATGAAAATTACAGGCCTCTCTCATATTTTTAAGTGGGAGAACTTGCACAATTGGTGGTTGACTAAATACTTGTTTTCCCCACTGTATCTGTCATGCTGGATTTTGATGCATAGTCTCTGCCAGATAAGATCAAGGTTGGAAGTGTCAGTTATCCTGTGAGCGATTTTGTTCCGTAAATACTATTGTTTTAGGGGTGAAGTTTATTGGGCCTGTTGCAGCAGTGTGTAGGCGTGAGATGCCTAGATGTGACAAGTCTGCAGGAGGGCATGAGATGAAGAAATGTGTGGTATCGGTGGAGAAAGTTCTGTGTGTTAGTTATGGGGGTGCTAACGGGCTGGAGATCTGAGGTGTCAGGTGAGAGAAAGGCAGATTGAGGTTGCCAGGGTTACAGTAGTACAGAAAGTGTTGTAGCAGAAGCAGTGAAGAGAGTGGTAGAGGAAGATGGGTACAGGGTGAGGGATCTTGAGAGGATTCCTATGAGTAGGCAGAGACCAAGAGAGAGTGATGGGAAGAATATGTGCTTCAGTAAGGTGGGCATTTATAGCAATGGTTGTCAATTGTACGGCAGAAATGGATCTTACAAATGACAGGCTACTTTGACACTGAGAATCTGAGATCAATAAAACGACCTTGTCTTGAATCCATCAATAGCCGAGGCCCCTAAGTGTGCAGAGAAACACATTGTACAATATGAGGAGGAAGATACAGTGGGGGAAAAAAGTATTTAGTCAGCCACCAATTGTGCAAGTTCTCCCACTTAAAAAAATGAGAGAGGCCTGTAATTTTCATCATAGGTACACGTCAACTATGACAGACAAAATGAGAAAAAAAAATCCAGAAAATCACATTGTAGGATTTTTAATGAATTGATTTGCAAATTATGGTGGAAAATAAGTATTTGGTCAATAACAAAAGTTTCTCAATACTTTGTTATATACCCTTTGTTGGCAATGACACAGGTCAAACGTTTTCTGTAAGTCTTCACAAGGTTTTCACACACTGTTGCTGGTATTTTGGCCCATTCCTCCATGCAGATCTCCTCTAGAGCAGTGATGTTTTGGGGCTGTCGCTGGGCAACACGGACTTTCAACTCCCTCCAAAGATTTTCTATGGGGTTGAGATCTGGAGACTGGCTAGGCCACTCCAGGACCTTGAAATGCTTCTTACGAAGCCACTCCTTCGTTGCCCGGGCGGTGTGTTTGGGATCATTGTCATGCTGAAAGACCCAGCCACGTTTCATCTTCAATGCCCTTGCTGATGGAAGGAGGTTTTCACTCAAAATCTCACGATACATGGCCCCATTCATTCTTTCCTTTACACGGATCAGTCGTCCTGGTCCCTTTGCAGAAAAACAGCCCCAAAGCATGATGTTTCCACCCCCATGCTTCACAGTAGGTATGGTGTTCTTTGGATGCAACTCAGCATTCTTTGTCCTCCAAACACGACAAGTTGAGTTTATACCAAAAAGTTATATTTTGGTTTCATCTGACCATATGACATTCTCCCAATCCTCTTCTGGATCATCCAAATGCACTCTAGCAAACTTCAGACGGGCCTGGACATGTACTGGCTTAAGCAGGGTGACACGTCTGGCACTGCAGGATTTGAGTCCCTGGCGGCGTAGTGTGTTACTGATGGTAGGCTTTGTTACTTTGGTCCCAGCTCTCTGCAGGTCATTCACTAGGTCCCCCCCGTGTGGTTCTGGGATTTTTGCTTGTGATCATTTTGACCCCACGGGGTGAGATCTTGCATGGAGCCCCAGATCGAGGGAGATTATCAGTGGTCTTGTATGTCTTCCATTTCCTAATAATTGCTCCCACAGTTGATTTATTCAAACCAAGCTGCTTACCTATTGCAGATTCAGTCTTCCCAGCCTGGTGCAGGTCTATAATTTTGTTTCTGGTGTCCTTTGACAGCTCTTTGGTCTTGGCCATAGTGGAGTTTGGAGTGTGACTGTTTGAAGTTATGGACAGGTGTCTTTTATACTGATAACAAGTTCAAACAGGTGCCATTAATACAGGTAACGAGTGGAGGACAGAGAAGCCTCTTAAAGAAGAAGTTACAGGTCTGTGAGAGCCAGAAATCTTGCTTGTTTGTAGGTGACCAAATACTTATTTTCCATCATAATTTGCAAATAAATTCATTAAAAATCCTACAATATGATTTTCTGGATTTTTTTTCCTCATTTTGTCTGCCATATTTGACGTGTACCTATGATGAAAATTACAGGCCTCTCTCATCTTTTTAAGTGGGAGAACTTGCACAATTGGTGGCTGACTAAATACTTTTTTTCCCCCACTGTAATGTATTCTCTGTTTCCCCACGCTCTACACCAGATCTACATCTCACCAAACGGAGGGCGTCACAGACACCTGGAATCTTCAATTTCAACTGCACATCCTCAACACTTAAACCTAACCCCGTTATCACTCCTTTCAATGCCACCCTGTTCCGGAGAGCAATTCAAGTCACAATTCCTGTCTCTAATCACGTAATCCGCAGCGCCCGCTCCCTCTGGGCAGAGGAGAAACAATAAATCATCACGAGTCCACTCAGTTACCTTCACCAACTCAACAGTCCCCAACCTCTTCTCCACCTAACCTGACACCACATATGGATCCATTCTCTCTAGTGGGAGTGGGAGAACTTGCACAGTTGGTGGCTGACTAAATACTTTTTTCCCCCACTGTATAGTCCTAAAAAAGCTTTCCAGTTTCACTGACTCACCCAATGATGTGCAGCTCACTCACCAGCCAAAAGCTTATCTCTCTCTTGCTTTAATTTTTTAAACAATGCTGTTCGCTCTATAGGCCTATTTGGAAGTTGTTAACTTGGTAACATACAGACATTAGTATTTTATTTTCATCCATTTGCTTTACAACCTGTGTTTTCCAGCGATTGTATTCGAAATATTTGCTAAAGGCATGTTTTGGCAGCATGCTGTTAACTGACAGATTTGCCACACGTTAGGCTACTTGTGATTTGGCTACACACAATCCACAGCTATGCTATTTTTTAAAATTAGCTATGGATCCTCTGTGGCGAAATTCTAGGCTTACTCCTGGTGTAGTATTGGGAATGATTTAATTTCTTTCTGAACAGACTGCAGAGTGCTGCAGCACCTCCAGCACACTTCCCGCAGCTATTATTCTATTAGGAGATAAATGATGAAGTGCAATGCTGGAGAGAAGAGAGTTGCCGGCTTATGTCTATAACAGCACAGAGAGGGAGAGAGATCATAGGAAGTGAATGTCATTGTATTTATGTGAGAGATACAGGCGTGCTTCTCTCTCTCACCACAGCAATGGCCACGCCTTGGTCTAGGCTACAATGTTGCGCAAACCATAAACCCAAGACGGCCCAACATGAACCAATTCTTAGAATATCATGCACGTTTTCACATTACTTTTTTTTTTAGGGGGCATGACAATTACAGAGGAATCTAAATGTAATTACTCTGATTGCTTTTATTAGGATTTTTACATTGCAAACAGTGGAAATAATTTTTCTTGCCACAAGAGGTAGGCTACCTGATCCTGGCAAATGGGTTCCGGAACGAAAGACTACAAAACTGAGAGGTACCGGAGGATCCAGCTCAAATTAAGCACTGTCCTTTTCTTATAATGGGGTAGGGCCATCCCAAGGATCCCTGAACGCACGGACGGTTGCACCAAATATTTCTTATAACTAAACCAAGATAGACCACAGCTGGTCGTTTCCGCCGAGTGGCGCAGTGGTCTAAGGCACTGCATCGCAGTGCTAGCTGTGCCACTAGAGATGCTGGTTCGAATCCAGGCTCTGTCGTAGCCGGCCGCGACAGGGTAGGGGAGGGAATGGCCGGCAGGGATGTAGCTCAGTTGGTAGAGCATGGCGTTTGCAACGCTAGGGTTGTGGGTTCAATTCCCACAGGGGTATGACATTTTTTTAACTATAAGTCGCTCTGGATAAGAGCGTCTGCTAAATGACTAAAATGTAAATGTAAAATGAACAGATGAGTCATAGTGTGCAGAGCCAAGCACGAGCTAGCGAGATCCTATTGGTGTGTTCTAGCATACATCTGCATATTTCTGTTAGGGAACGCCTCCTCTGTGAAGCGCTCGTGTGCAATAACTCAATTCGCCTTTGTGTTCCTTCTAAATAACGTGATTTTAAAAAGTATTTGTCCACAAAACTTAGTCCACTCTGTGCATAACAGATTTTAGTTTTGGGAACAGAATTGTATTAAGATCACGTTTCATCGATTGGAACATTTGCATAATGTCGGCCAAAATCCATCTCCTTCCATCTTCTCCCACTGCCGGCCAGTACCAGATTCTTCTGACAAGCGGTACGGGCGTAGCCTATTGTCATCTGAATGACTTACATAGAAAACCTCTTAGTTTATATAATGCTTTTCCGAGCTAATTCCATCCAACAGTTGCCAACCATTATTGAGTGTCACTCCTCGCCACATATAGGATCACCCTATATGGTATCGTGTTGCACCCTAGTCAGGATATTCCATCACGTACTCCTTCTAAGATTAGCACCAGTGGCCCCCCAGCTATCTTGGCCCACATACCTTCTGGCACCCACCAGTGACAGAAATAAATACATGGAATGTATGTCATCCTCCAAATCCTTATGCAGCTCTCAATATTCCAAACATTAACTAATACTTAATAAAAGACGTAATATCAGTATGTAATAGCACGTTTAAACTTTCTAATATCGAAAGAACATGTCATACCATGCTAGGTAACAAATCCATTAAGGTATTATCACGTCTGGTAAAGGTTTGATGTGTTATTTTTATGTCAAACTGAGTAAACCTGGTAACTATTTTACAAGTCACATAGCTAGATACTTTGGGTTTGTCTGAATGGTGTACATAATTTCCTCAAGGTGATTTCATAAAGAATCAATTTATTTTAGATTATCCGAGTTTGTTTAGCATTTTTGGTTTTGTGTCAAATTAACGAGCTGGTAAAATGGCGCCACCCACTCGGTCAGCATCAACGGATTTCAGTGTAGCAGAGAGACAATTTCAGGGTTGCACTACTGTTTTGAAGCTGAATGTAATGATTATCAGTTTTCTACGTGTACTAATATTCAGACACATTCAGTTGTTTCTGTATTTATCGATAAATGTTACTATTGTGTGAACGGAAAATACAATTGGTTTTTGATTGAAATAATACAGTGAAGACCAGGTTATTCAGGAACATAGTACATAGTCCCACCTAAAACAAACAGTGACCTTGTACTAAATGGCTTTTGTCATTTATGCCTTTACAGTACCAGTCAAAAGTTTGGACACACCTACTCATTCAAGGGTTTTTCTTAATTTTTTACCATTTTCTACATTGTAGAATAATAGTGAAGACATCTAAACTATAAAATAACACATATGAATCATGTAGTAACCATAAAGGTGTTAAACAAATCAAATATATTTTAGATTTTAGATTCTTCAAAGTAGCCATCCTTTGCCATGATGACAGCTTTGTAGAATCTTTGTAATCTACAATGTAGAAAATAGTAAAAATAAAGAAATCCTGTAAAGAGTAGGTGTTCTAAAACTTTTGACTGGTTCTGTATGTGATTTTGGGAAAATCTGCTATAGTTTAAGTACCGGCACCTCAAATATCTAGTGCTTAAGCTCATGTTCCTCTTATAGAATGTTAGCTCAACAGTATTGTGGAGCTACTGCACCTAAATATAAACAGTACCGGCTCCCAAAATGAGTACTGGCACCTATTTCAGTCCAAGTCAAGCACTGAAGTAGATAATTTAACAAGAAGAAATATAATATATTTTTAGAGAATAAAGAAAGTGCAAGAACTGTCAAGACATTAACTTTTTGTGTCTGTTTCTCATTGTTACTACAGGACGACTAGAATTAAATCTGAGGCCGGTAACATCAATAGTGAGGACAAACCCAGCCAGCCTCTCTCCTTCCACATTGAGTCCAAACCTACAGTCAGTGGGTCCTGATTGTGACAGTGGAGCCCAGTTTGCTATGCAGGATCCAGAGATGGCATCAGTGAAGCTGGAAGACTGCAGTCAAACACTGGAGCTGAATATCAACATTAAAGATGAAGAAGAGGAGGAGAAGATTGGGAAATCTGTTTCTCATGGTAAGAGCAGGTTCTATCTAACTAAGTTTGTGTTATTCATTCCAACTTCCCAATGTGCATGAAAAGTTGCAGTATAACTGTTTTATGATTAACTGTTTCAATGAGAATGTAGATATTATTTCATGCTACTGACACTTACATGGTTTGACACCAGTATTGCCAGCATGTGTTTTATTCACTGGGCTATCTGGAGTGATCAGAGTGTAGACTAAAGAAGTGAAGTAGACAAACTGCCAATGTTTTAAAGTTCTATTAAAAGAGTCAGTGTAGTTACTAACCCTCGTGATAGTGAGTGGAGGATGATATGGCTTCTTCATCTGCATTGCTTGCTCTTTGGGGTTTTTGGCTGGGTTTCTATAAAGCACTTTATGACAACTTCTGATGTAAAAAGGGCTTCATAAAATACAGTTGATTGACATGTATATCACAACAACTGACTGGTTCTTCTGTTGGTGTTCACACAGGAGACCATGTTGAGACATTCTCTACATCCAGAGAGCAACAGCAGGAAGATCACAGAGCTAAGAGGTCTCACCACTGCCCACATTGTGAGGAGTTTTTCTCAATTCTATCAAAGCTAAAAATACACTTACAAAAACACACAGGAGAGAATCTGTATTCCTGTACTGACTGTGGGAAGAATTTCACTACATCACAGACTCTGACGGTTCATCAGAGAGTGCACACAGGAGAGAAGCCTTACTCCTGCTCTGACTGTGTAAAGCGCTTCAAAACATCAACTGAGCTAAAAGTTCATCAGAGAACACACACAGGAGAGAAGCCTTACTCCTGCTCTGACTGTGGGGCAAGTTTCTCTCATCAGAGCACCTTAAAACAACATAAACGTATACATACAGGAGAGAAGCCTTACTCCTGCTCTGACTGTGTAAAGTGCTTCAAAACATCAACTGAGCTAAAAGGTCATCAGAGAACACACACAGGAGAGAAAACTTACTCCTGCTCTGACTGTGGGGCAAGTTTCTCTCGTCAGGGCACCTTGAAACAACATGAACGTATACATACAGGAGAAAAGCCTTACTCCTGCTCTGACTGTGGGGCAAGTTTCTCTCAACCTGGCAACTTAAAACAACATGAACGTATACACACAGGAGAGAAGCCTTACTTCTGCTGTGACTGTGGGGCAAGTTTCTCTCAACTTGGCAACTTAAAAATACATAAACGTATACATACAGGAGAGAAGCCTTACTCCTGCTCTGACTGTGTAAAGTGCTTCACAACATCAACTGATCTAAAAATTCATCAGAGAACACACACAGGAGAGAAGCCTTACTCCTGCTCTGATTGTGTAAAATGCTTCACAACATCAAGTGAGCTAAAACTTCATCAGAAAACACACACAGTAGAGAAGCCTTACTCCTGCTCTGACTGTGGGAAGAGTTTTTCTCGACTGGGCAGCTTAAAAAAACATGAACGTATACACACAGGGGAGAAGCCTTTCTCCTGCTCTGACTGTGGAAAGATTTTCTCTCAAATAGGCCATTTAAAAACACATGAACGTATACACACAGGAGAGAAGCCTTACTCCTGCTCTGACTGTGGGAAGAATTTCTCTCGAATGGGCAACTTAAAAAAACATGAAGTTATACACACAGGAGAGAAGCCTTTCTCCTGCTCTGACTGTGGGAAGAACTTCTCTCAAATAGGCCATTTAAAAACACATGAACGTATACACACAGGAGAGAAGCCTTACTCCTGCTCTGACTGTGGGAAGAATTTCTCTCGAATGGGCAACTTAAAAAAACATGAAGGTATACACACAGGAGAGAAGCCTTTCTACTGCTCTGGCTGTGGGAAGAGTTTCTCTCGACTGGGCAACTTAAAACAACATGAACGTATACATTCAGGAGAGAAGCCTTACTCCTGCTCTGACTGTGGGGCGAGTTTCTCTCAACTTGGCAACTTAAAACAACATGAACGTATACATTCAGGAGAGAAGCCTTACTCCTGCTCTGACTGTGGGGCGAGTTTCTCTCAACTTGGCAACTTAAAACAACATGAACGTATACACAAAGGAGAGAAGCCTTTCCACTGATCTAAAAACAACAGCTGAGCTGCAATGTCATCAGAAAACACACACAGGAGAGAATCCTTACTTATGCTCTTAATATGGCAAGAGTTTCTCCCGATTGGCAATGTAAAAACACACCAACGGTTACACACTGGATAGAAGATCTATTACTGCACTGACAGTGAGACGAGATTCTACAGATTGGGCAATTTAAGACACCAACATATACATAAGAAGTGGTAGTGGTCAAAGACAAGACCACAGAGGGAACTCCATCCTAGATCTGATTAACACAACCCACTGTACTTGTTTCTCTCAGATCCAGTGATCACAAATGTCTGCTGTTCTCTCCAAACACAACATCAGGAGGGAGAAGTGAGGTGCAAGTGAAGGGCCTTGAGGATCATCTCCAGAGGTGGAGCAGTCCAACCACAGCTCCCGTCACTGCAGAGCATGCGTTAACAGGCTGCAGTGCACCTGGTGAAGGACATGCACACTCTTGACCACCCACTGAATGATCTGCTCCCTCCAAAAAGAGGTAACTGCACACCACCAGGCTCCTGAGAAACAGCCACAAACTGTCCTGTATAACTGCCCGTACAAACCGCCTGCGAAACGCCACTCCACCCACTGCTATCAGACTGCATAATAACTCCACCTCTTAAATGGTTTCCCCCCCCCAACATTTTTTAAATCACATTTTTATATTTCAATTTACATCATGAAAAATGTTTCCATTGATCTTCCTTAAGATGTTTCTACAACTTGACTGGAATCCACCTCAGATAAATTCAATTGATTGGACATGGTTTGAAAAGGCACACACCTGTCTATATAACATCCCACAGTTGAAATTGCATGTCAGAGCAAAAACCAAGCCATGAGGTCGAAGGAATTGTCCGTAGAGCTCTGAGACAGGATTGTGTCGAGGCACAGATCTGGGGAAGGATAGCAAAAAATGTCTGCACCATTGAATGTCCCCAAGAACACAGCAGCCTCCTCCATTCTTAAATGGAAGAAGTTTGGAACCACCAAGACTCTTCCTAGAGCTGTCCGCTGAGCAATCGGGGGAGAAGGGCCTTGGTCAGGGAGGTGACCAAGAACCCGATGATCACTTTGACAGAGCTCCAGAGTTCAGCCCACTTGGAGTTAAGCCAAGAGGCACCTAAAGGACTCTGACCATGAGAAACAAGATTATCTTGTCTGATGTTACCAAGATTAAAATCTTTGGCCTGAATGCCAAGCGTCACGTCTGGAGGAAACCTGGTACCATGCCTACGGTGAAGCATGGTTGTGGCAGTATCATGCTGTGCGGCTGTTTTTCAGAGGCAGGGACTGGGAGACTAGTCAGGATCAAGGGAATAATGAACGGAGCAAAATACAGAGAGATCCTTGAATGAAACCTGCTCCAGAGCGCTCAGGACTTCAGACTGGGGTGAAGGTTCACCTGGCCCAGCCAGAGCCCAGACTTGAACCAGATTGAACATCTCTGGAGATACCAGAAAATAGCTGTACAGCAACGCTCCCCATCCAACCTGACAGAGCTTGAGAGGATCTGCACAGAAGAATGGATGAAACTCCCCAAATACAGGTGTGCCAAGCTTGTAGCATCATACCCAAGAAGACTCAAGGCTGTAATCACTGCCAAAGGTGCTTCAACAAAGTACTGAGTAAAGGTCTGAATACTTATGTAAATTTGATATTTCAGTTTTTTATAAATCAATTAGGAAAAACTTCTAAAAACCTGTATTTTGCTTTGACATTATGGGGTATTGTGTGTAGATTCTTGAGGGGGAAAAATATTAAATCCATTTTATAATATGGCTGTAACGTAATAAAATGTGGAAAAAGTCAAGGGGTCTGAATACTTTCAGAATGCACTGCATATAGCCAAGCTATTATTGACTAGGTATTGGCACCCCATGTATATAGCCAAGCTACCATTGACTAGGTATTGGCACCCCATGTATATAGCCAAGCTACCATTGACTAGGTATTGGCACCCCATGTATATAGCCAAGCTACCATTGCTCATTGTGTATTAATTCCTTGTGCTACAATCTTTTTTCCTGTTATTATAATTGTTGTATTGTGTTCTCTATTGTTGGTCAACATTTCACTGTTAGTCTACACCTGTTGTTTACCAAACATGTAACAATTAAAATGAAATGACTACGTGTTTAGTGAATTGTCTTCTAAAACTATACTGAATAAATATATAAACTTGACATGTAAAGTGTTGGTCCCATGTTTCATGAGCTGAAATAAAAGATCCCAGAAATTCTCAAATGTGGTGCACAAATTTGTTTCCATATCTGTTAGTGAGCATTTCTCCTTTGCGAAGGTAATCCATCCACCTGACAGGTGTGGCATATCAAGAAGCTGATTAAACAGTATGATCATTACACAGGTGCACCTTGTGCTGGGTACAATAAAAGGCCACTCTGAAATGTGCCATTTGTCACACAACACAATGCCACAGATGTCTACATTTTGAGGGAGTGCGCAATTGGCATGCTGACTGCAGGAATGTTCACCAGAGCTGTTGCCATAGAATTGAATGTACATTTCTCTACCGAGAATTTGGCAGAACATCCAACTGGCTTCCCAGCCGCAGACCACGTGTAACCGTGCAAGCCCAGGACCCCCACATCTGGCTTCTTCACCTGCAGGATAATCTGAGATCAGCCACCCAGACAGCTGATGAAACTGAGGAGTATTTATATCTGTAATAAAGCCCTTTAGTGGGGGAAAATCATTCTTATTGGCTGATGGGTGGGCCTGGCTCCCAAATGGTTGGGCCTATGCCTTCCCAGGCCCACCCATGGCTGTGCCCCTGCCCATTCATGTGAAATCCATAGAATAGGGCCTAATGAATGTATTTCAATTGACTGATTTCCTTATATGCACTGTACCCCAGTAAAATTGTTGAGTGTTGTGTTTATATTTTTGTTCAGTTAAAATCTTACCAAAAAACTGATGATGAATATGTTTGGAAAACTGCATTGATCTGCCAATGAAAAATAATGTTTGTACATGAATTTGTACTGGTCAACCTCTCCTCCTCTTTTGTATTCAGTTCTTCCATATTATATCTGACAGTATGAATGGTTCTTATGGTTGTATTCAGTTATTCTATATTAGTTCTGACTGTATGAATGGTTCTTATGGGCTGAGTGCCTGGAGTGACTCCAGTCATACCAAGTTTTCTTTGACCCTGTGATCTCACCAGGACAGAACCACCAGATGGTGGCAGTGATGTACCTTTCATTGATATGAATGCTCAGAGTGAAAGACCTGTGATGGCCCACATAAACCACAACCTTTCCTATTGTGTTAGTAAGGACCACAGCATATTCGGCAGCCATTGTTCAAAATGTGTTCATACATACGGTACAATGGGAGGGGGTGTGGCATTCACAGGGGACCAGGAAGTTGATCTCAGACTTCTATTTAGGACTGGGATCCTATCCAGATTTGACAAATTACAAACCCAGCCTGCCTCTCTCCTTCCACACTGATTCTAAACCTATAGTCACCTAGTCCTGATTGTGACAGTGGAGCCTAGTTTGCATTGCAGGATCTAGAGATGGCATCAGTAGACAGGTTTCCATTGGCCTAGGTTTATTTGAAAACATTTAGCAAAGAAATCATTGCAACGTGATGGAAAAGGCAGATACAGGAGACATTTTCTAAAGATCCACAAATGTTGTATCCATTCGACAGGGGCAGGAAAACATTGAAGAACCACAGTTCAATGCCGCGAAGGCATAAAAATGGCGCTGCTAAAATCAGAGATTAATCTCCTGAGTATATACCTTCGAATCTTGAGTACACACCGACGTCCCCTGTATATAAACCTTACATATATGACATAAAGTTGTAAAATAGTCAACTACTCCTTTAATGGAGTGGTAGGTGCTATGAAAGGGATGTTTAAAAAAAAAAACGTTAATGTTGTATTTTGTTCATTAGTCCACTGTTAATACAATGCCAAAAATTTTGCATGTTAGAAATAAATTTTTCAAGATAGAGCACTTTCAGTACAGAGAAACAAGTGTGATGATGCAAATGAGGAAAATTATAATTGCATACAATTTGCATCATCACACTTTTTGCAATGTACTACAGTGTTTCCCAATCCTGGTCCAGGGGACACAAAGGGGTGCGCTTTTTAGTTTTTGCCCTAACACTCACACTGGATTCAACTCCAGCCTTTGAATGGAATAAGGTATGTGAGGGCAAAAACAAACAAGTCCACCCCTTTGGGACCAGGATTGGGGAACGCTGCTGTACTGAAAGTCCTCCATCTTGAGAACTTCACTGCTGACGTGCACATTTTTGGGGATTGTATACAGGGTGAGGAAACCAATGTGTACATTTGTAATTTGATTGAACTATCCCTTTAATTAGAGTTCCTTTGGAGTTACACTTAGTCAGAGGTGCATTTGCTCTAAGCATGTGCTATAAATAAACATTATTTTATTTTATAAAGAAAACTTATTTTGTCATCTCTTAAGAAGGATAGGCCAACTGAACGAGTGTGCTCGCATACTCCCTTAAAGACCTTTGCTTGAAAAACGAGAAAAAAGTGGCAGTAGTACAGTTGGTCCATTTTGAGACGCCATAGACCCCTTTCTGTGTTAACAAACATAGCTGCAAGAGGGGGATGGGAGCGAGTTGGTGGCAGAACAAGGGGGAGTTCTTATAGAACGCCAGCAAAAAAAGCCTCTATTTACATGTTGCTTATGAGTGCATTTCACACTACTTTTGGAGTATAATTGGATTT
The DNA here is from genome assembly GCF_964263955.1 of Coregonus lavaretus. Classification (NCBI taxonomy): domain Eukaryota; kingdom Metazoa; phylum Chordata; class Actinopteri; order Salmoniformes; family Salmonidae; genus Coregonus; species Coregonus lavaretus. The sequence continues at coordinate 2,212,430 of NW_028162761.1, read as the reverse complement.
TAAGGTTCATATGAATGTCCTGCTTAATATAATGTTTGTGTCATCATCACAAATCAACTGCATTATACTAAAAAACACTTCAACTTCAACCAGTAAAATGGCTCTTTGGCTAGCTTTTGCTATAGGCTATATCAATGAGCATTAGCATTGTAGCTAACAACTACTGCATCCCCCAAAATTATTTTGCAAAAAGATCACAACCAAATATAATCTTAGCGATTGTTCAACCAAGAATCAAAACATAATTCTAAGCCTATGAGAGCCCCAAAAAAGTTATTTTGTTTAGAAGTAATAAAAATGAAAAATCTCGACTACTGCCGCCAAGAGTTGCTAGTTACTAGCCCAGTGTAGCTCAGTTGGTAGAGCATGGCGCTTGCAACGCCAGGGTTGTGGGTTCGATTCCCACGGGGGGACAGTATGAAAATATATGCACTCACTAACTGTAAGTCGCTCTGGTTAAGAGTCTAAATGACTAACATGTAAATGTAAAGAGCCCCACGTATCTGTTTGTGACGTCAGTGTGTCATGTACTGGGAAAGGGTCTATAGCCACTTGCTCAAAATAGTCAGAAAACTAAAGAAATCCGTCTTTAAATGTTGATATTTTTGCAGAGGAAAGCTTAGTCGTGCAATTTTACATCTAACTAAGATGTTTGGTTCAGTATTTCTCAATGAAAAAACCTGCATGAAAACGAGTCTTCAAGTTTAATGACAACAAATACTTTAATGAAGAATCCCTACTGTTGACCAATCACCAACGAACGGGCGTAGACTTCGGCTACCGACTTGCCTCGAGGAAAAAATGTTGTGTGCCCGAAAAGCTTTAAAAAACCTTACCGAAAGCCCAAAACGAAAACCTCACAAAAAGTTGTCATAATATATGCACAAACTCTTCCGAACTGTTTCGGCTGGGAAACATGCTGACGCCTTAAAGGCTAACAAAAAGTCTGTCTTACAATGGTTTCAGTAGTCCTACATTGTCACAAGGTATAGATTATACCCCTATTTAGACCTGAAGTAGCAGACAGTCTAAATCAGGGGTGTCAAACGTCCGGCCCACGGGCCGGATTAGGCCCGCAAACAGGTTTAATCCGGCCCGCGAGATGATTTTGAAAAAAATTATTTAAAAAATAAATAATAATAATCATTTTGTAAAGTATAAAAATGCGCTGCAATTTTTCAATAAAATAAACTGCTGTTCCAATTGCGTCCACTGGATGGCGCAATAGCAATTGTGTTAAGCAAGCAAACTGTTTATACCGGGGCAGAGCAAGTAGGTCAAGCACGTGCAGCCAATGAGCTACTTTGTTTTGCCCGCGATATTTATTACGGCTTCTACTTTTAACATTATGTGCTTTGGCACCCTCATTGCCCCAATATGTCTCTGTCAAAAAAGAGAAAAGTGGACGCAGAGTGCAGAGTGTTCCAAGAAAAATGGTCATCCTATTTATTCACGGAATTGAATGGGAAAGCTGTATGTTTGGTGTGTTCAGAGCATGTTGCAGTGCTGAAAGAATATAACCTCCGTCGCCACTATGTGAGTCTTCATGCCGACAAATATGACAACTTTCAAGGACAGCGGAGATGAGAGAAGGTGAATGAACTGTTGGCGGGTCTGAAGAAACAGAAGTCTGTGTTTACTCACAGCCGAGACATCAGTGACGCTGCAGTGAAAGCTAGCTACCTCATTGCTAATGAAATCGCAGTGGCTTCAAAACCATTTAGTGAGGGTGAATTTGTAAAAACATGCATGATGAAGGCAGCGGAGATTGTGTGCCCTGAAAAGCGGCAGGCTTTTGCAAATATCAGCCTGACAAGAAACACAGTTGCAGACAGGATTTCCGATCTTTCAGTGGATTTGGACAGCCAGTTGAAGCAAAAAGTAAAGTCATTTATTGCGTTTTCGGTTGCAATTGATGAAAGCACGGACATTACAGATGTTGCACAACTGGCCATTTTCATCCGCGGAGTTGATGACACATTGACCGTCACCGAGGAGTTCGTGGAGTTGGTGCCGATGACAGATACAACGACAGCAGCTGATATTTTTACCGCACTCGTCGGCGCGCTGGACAGGGTCGGAGTGGACTGGTCCCGCGCTGTCAGCCTGGCTACAGATGGTGCGCCCTCAATGATCGGGAAAAAAGCAGGCGTTGTGACAAAGTTCAGAGAGAAAGTGCAATCTGCAAATGGAGGACGTGATTTTTTGACTTTTCACTGTATTTTGCACCAGGAGGCTTTGTGTTGCAAGTCATTAAAGATGGATAACGTCATGAAGGTGGTCATCCAAACTGTTAATTTCATCCAATCCAGAAGCATGAATCACCGTCAGTTTGACAGCCTTCTCAGAGAGAAAGACCACATCTATGGCCTGCCATACCACACTGAGGTAAGATGGTTAAGCCGAGGTGCTGTGCTGAGGCGTTTCTTTGATTTACGAGAAGAAATTGAACAGTTCATGGAAGAAAAGGGCAAACCAGTGTTAGAATTTCATTCCGCATAATGGATGCAGGACCTTGCATTTATGGTGGATGTTACAGAGCATCTGAATAACTTGAACAAACAGCTGCAAGGGCGCAACAAAGTTGTCACGCAGTATTATGACAGCATACGTTCTTTCAAGTTGAAGCTGTCATTGTGGGAGACGCAACTTGCCGGTGGTGATGCAGCTCACTTCCCCTGTCTGAAAAATGTGTGCGCGACCCAACATGTGGCAGACATGAAGCGGTTCAAAGATAAAATAACGGGACTGTTACGGGAGTTTCAGCAACGCTTTCAGATTTATGTTTATATGTTTTTATGTTGATGTGCTATTGTTTTTAATTGATTTTATTTTATTTGTATATTTAACCTATTCTTGACTCTGTGGTTCTTGCAATTGTTTGGGGAACAGGATTTCATTATTTGTATCTACATTTCTGCCTGAGAAATGACACCCTGATATAGTTCTGTGATCTGTGATATACTTCTGTGAATCACTGAGGCATTGTGTGTTTGTGTGTTCTTTGTCCTCAGAACTTTCAAATAACTTGAGGTGTTTTATGATTAATAGTGATGTTGTGCTTTTGGACACTGTCCTCAGGCTCCAGCTTTATGTTTAGATGTTTTTATGTTGATGTGCTATTGTTTTTAATTGTTTTTATTTTATTTGTATATTTAACCTATTCTTGACTCTGTGGTTCTTGCACTTGTTTGGGGAACAGGATTTTATTATTTGTATCTACATTTCTGCCTGAGAAATGACACCCTGATATAGTTCTGTGATCTGTGAAACAGTTCTGTTAATCACTGAGGCATTGTGTGTTTGTGTGTTCTTTGTCCTCAGAACTTTCAAATAACTTGAGGTGTTTTATGATTAATAGTGATGTTGTGCTTTTGGACACTGTCCTCAGGCTCCAGCTTTATGTTGTATGTTGGTCGTATTAAAACAAAGAAAACAATCTGAAGTTGTTGTTTTTAAATTATATATACCATGATTTTTCCGGTCCGGCCCACTTGGGAATAGATTTTCCTCCATGTGGCCCCTGAGCTAAAATGAGTTTGACACCCCTGGTCTAAATCCAGATTATTGACAATATCAGAACGCTTAAACCATTTGTAACATAATTATTGTTAGTCCAGCATAAAGTTTGAGCTTTCCTTTCAACACCATGGAGTGAATCCTTACCACTGCTACACCTGGCTATCAGCCACCAGAGCTCAGTCTGGCAGCGAAAAAGTTTATTCAGCCTCATTTACTGCTTTAAAAAAACATAGCTGATACGGCTGACTTGCTTAAATAAATATGGTTTCTATTGACTCCTTCTGGATTTGTGTAAGTCAATAGGAACTGCCGAGTTAAATAAAGGTTCAATAATATTAATAAAATATGTACATATTTAAATGGCCACTGTAAAACACATAGGGTGTTCACTCCTTAGGCCAACTTTCCTTTCTGCGTCGGACTTCGGCCTCATGTCTTGGGTGGAAAATCTACTTCTGAAAGTACCATGCTTAGATGCATAATAACATCTCAGAGTGAACTCTTCGCAAACAGCGACAGTTTCGTTGCAAACAAGACACACCGGTTTGATATTGGAGAAATACAATGAATATATTTTAATAGAACAGGTAGGACTATTAATATAGACATTGGTGATTTTACCACTGTAATCAGATGGACATTATTATGTTATGGTCATTGAATTGATTAGCCCACTAACCACGTGTTACATGTGTAGTGTAGCTTCACTGTGTAGGACTATGAATTGGGCAGCTATTGGCTATTTGTTATTAGGCTAATTATGTTCTGGCCCGCAGACTAGCTACAAGCTCAGCAACACATTGACTGGAGGCCAAACCTAGTTGCCAACCCCCCTATATTGTAAATTCAATCTGGTTGGTATAAGATTGAAATGGGAAAATAATGTACCTGTGAAAACCCTATGAAATAGCTCCCCAATACCGTCTGATGTATATATTTAATGTATTTCATGAATGGTGACCACAGCCCTTCCGACAATACATTTAAATAGTGTTTTTCTGTGATTTTTCCCACCCTGCTGCATGTATTCAATGTATTCCATTTCAAATGTGTCTCCCAGTGCAGCTTTACTTCCGAGCTGTTATGACAGATCTGGCCGTATCTTCTCTCTATGGTTCTAGGCCTACACCAGGCATAGGGATGGTTGGTAGAAGATTGAAATAGACACTAACTATTTCACTTAAAACTGTTTGTTTCATTTAATTATACACAAGAGAAGAAGAGGTTGCCCAGCACAAATTCATTTACAAACATTATTTTTCGTCATTTAGCAGATGCTCTTATCCAGAGCGACTTATAGGACCAATAGAGGTTAATTACCTTAATCAAGGGCACAATGACAGATTTTTCACCTAGTTGGCTCGGGATTCAAACCAGCGACCTTTCAGTTACTGGCCCAACACGCCAGATCAATTAACTTCAATACAGTTATTCAAATACGTTAATAATCAATTAATAATTGGGCGGCAGGTAGCTTAGTGGTTAAGAGCGTTGTGCCAGTAACCGAAAGGTCGCTGGTTCTAATCCCCGAGCCGACTAGGTGAAAAATCTGTCGATGTGCCCTTGAGCAAGGCACTCAACCCTAATTGCTCCTGTAAGTCGCTCTGGATAAGAGCGTCTGCTAAATGACAAAAATGTAAATGTAATAAAATAATGAATCTAGTTTTAAAAGACAATTTACAAAACACAAGTAGTCAATTCATAGCCTGTTTATCATTAAACAAAAGTTGTTTAGTAATATAAAATAATCCACCCAAACTAATGCTGAAAACTGATCATCACACCATCTTTATCTGATGTACACTGAGTGTACAAAACATTAGGAACACCTTCCTAATATTGAGTTGCACCCCCCCTTGTCCTCAGAACAGTCTCAATTCGTCGGGGCATGGACTGTCCAAGGCGTTGAGAGCGTTCCACAGGGATGCTGGTCCATGTTGACTGCAATGCTTCCCACAGTTCTGTTGTGGTGTAAAAACAACTATGCTGATAATGCCATGATGATAAGAAGATCCACTGACACTGTACTTTGATTATAAAGGTTTATTATAACAAAGAGTTTCAGCGTCAGATTTACAGACATCTGCAGATATCTGAAGAACAGCCGGACCCAATCTGTGATTTGCTATTCTCCCCTCCTTTGTTCAAGACATGGTATTTATATCCTATGTGACATAGTATGGCGTGATTTTAATACACCAATCCCTGGCTTTTCACATACCTTCCCATATCCTCTTTTCCAAGAATTTAGTAATGCTTTCCAGATGTTTCAGCAAAGCAGAGTAAAGTTCATCTGTTACACCATTTGCAAATGTCAGCAAAATCATAGACCCTCAGACACTACATATTTCCCCCCTTCGAGACTAATTAAGTCTCGAAAACAAAAAGAATAGGATTATGACAAATAACAATTTTTTTCTTGAGTAACTTTAGCAATAAATCAAAATTTATGGAGAGTAAACACATGTTTATATAGACAAATTTTTGTATGTAGTGTAAATACATTGTTATGGAGTGTAAATAAATTGTTATGGAGTGTAAGAGCGAAAAACCTGTCTGGCAGCTTTCATTCCAAATATCCATCAGTCAATCAAGACAGGAAAATTCTCTCACGGCCCCTCTGCCCTAGGCGACCACCTAAGTACTCCAGATCAACTTATACATCTTTATCAATACATTTTAAGCTATGATGCAATTGAATACATATGAAAACCCCAGCAAACAAAATACAATCAAATTGTCCACATTCAGGCTGGTCGACCCATCGGACCCTCCTGTGGATTCTCTCTGTCCCTGCCTAGACCCAATTTCCCTAAGCTTCAACGAAATAAACAAAAACATCTGAGGTCCCCACATGTACCCAACAACAGAAAACATAATTCTTCAAAAACTTAATACAGAAAGAATATAACACTGGAATGTAGTCCACTACACTTCATCTCCTCCACAGTGTCGACTTTCAATGCGATGTCGATGATGGAATCTGAACATTTCCACACCTTCCTTGTTCCACTTTCTCCAGTCCATTTATATTGTTCATGTTTGAGTATTTGAGTCCCCTCTACACATTCCCATATGCTTCTGGAAGAAAAGAAAAGACCAAACAGTATCTTTTGCAAAACAACACATGCAAATTAAAACATTAATATCAACTAAAAATTATATATAAAATTATTTATAAAATGAATCACATTCCATTTCCCCCTTTGATTCATAAGAAAACACTAAATATCACAATAATATAATTATCCCACAATCAGATATTCCCAATTTCCTAGAGTTATTTCAACCCTAGTTTTCATAACATTTTAGTCTGACTTTTTCCAATTTTTTATTTTTTTTTCTCTATTTTTTTCTCCAAAAACCATTTCACTGATTTATTCACAAAACTCTTTCCCATTTTCTGAGGATATTAAGTCGGGAAATTCCCACCTGCTTATGACTTCTTTACACAAAAACTTTGCAACCGACTGAGCATCTTTTAGCTTAGTTGAACATCTTATGCACCTCTTGGTATATGAATGTAACCAAAAATAACAGTCACACATTATTTTTTAGACAGATTGTGCACCTGCCTATGACATAGTCAATCTATTTCAGCAAATATGGTTCCCAAAAACCTTACTCCTTTGTGATATTTATCCTAATCTCCCTCCTTGCAACATTAGCTAACCCATAGCTTCCTAAATCATCATGGTTTCTCCAAAACAATAATTGATTGTGGACTTTTGAAAGTCCTTCAATTTATGGTTCAATCCCTTAGATTGCTTCATCTTTCAATGGATACTGATTCTTCCAAGGAGGTCTGGCTCCTCGTCGAAGTTCAACTTTCACCTCAATTGGGCTGATTTCACAAATCCAATATCAGTACTACTTTGATATCACAAACAGTCTTGAACTTTTTGCAACATCTTCTCTTTAATAGATTCTTAATCCATCTGCACACTGCAAATAGATTAATGTGTCATCCGTACAGCTTGTGGCTCTCCTTGTCCTTGAGCCGAAATCATCATTTTGAGAAATCGGTGATCTTCACTCCTCCAAATCCCTCTCCTAATTAGTTGATTTAACATAGTGAGATGTGTAACCTCTTCAGGTTGAACACAGATAAAAGCAGCTCCGCTATCCGCCATCACTTTCAATGGTCGTTTGTTTACTTTCACCTCAATTGTTGGATCTTTTTCTGGTCTTGATGCTACCAGCTGACACCCCCCTTTCGGATCTTCTGGGCACCTCTAGAATCCTTGCTCCGGGCCCCTATAAGGGTTCACCTGTCCTCCAGATGATCTTCACTTGCTCGTGTATCTTCCTCTGAAATTCCTCTCTGGTGTTTCCTCCTGGCCCATTACACTCACGGGCAAAGTCACCAACCTGTCCACAACTATAACACACTTCTGAAGATTGCTGGAAGTATGGCTTAAATCTTCCTCCTCTTCCTCTTCCTAAGCCTTCTCGTCCTCTTCCTCTCCAATTCTGTGTCTGCCCAGAAACTGGCTATGAATATGAAACAACTTGTACCACTAGTTGTGGCTGGTACAATTGCATTTGACCAGAAGCTGTAGCAGTGATTGTTGATTTGGTGCACACTGATTCTTCATAACCAAAGCTTATTTCTTCTCCTTCTTATTCTGCACCAGTTGTATTTGATTGAGTTTTCTGAGGGTTTCTTGGTCCTGTTCTTCCTGGTTGTGTTCTTTTTTCCTGTACAGATCCACTTGATGGGCTATATGATCTGTATAGACACCTTTTGTCATGCTTCCAAGTCCAACCACCTCTGCCAGTTTGCTTCTTACTGGTGAGGGCAGTCCCATCTGTAGTTTAGCTCTCAAAATTGACTGCTCAATTTGACTCACATCTGGATCATTTCCGGTAATATTTCTCCACACTTGATGAACTCTTGACACATAGGCTCTCGGATTTTCTTGTTGTCCTAGTGGGTCAATCAGAATGTTGTCAGGATGCACATTTGTTGGAAACGTATCTTTCAGTGCTCTCCACAGCCGATTCCTGCTTGCAGCCAACAATTCAGGATCATTCACAGTAGTTCCCATATATCTATGAAGTCCAGCTCTCTGAAAAATGTCTTCCATACCTGGAATCCCAAGGAGATTAGCCAAAAGTCTCTTAATGTCTCCTATGGCAGACTGTTTTCCCACCGTAATTTCTTCCAACTTTGAAATCCAAGGATATGCTCCATCTTGAAGAGTAGGCAGCTTCTCAAGTATATCTGACATATCGGTATTCTGCAAAGGCTTATATTCTAGGTTTTGTCCTCAAATGATCACTGGCATCATCTTCTTACTTGTGCTCCCTTGTCTTGGCCTCAATGTATACTTCTTCTCCAATTCTTGGGATCCTTTTTTCAGCTTCTTGAGTTGTTCTTCCAGTTGTGTTACTTCTTCTAAATTATTCCCCTTATCCAGGCATGATACACATCGGTCTATATCTCTTTCTATTTCTTCTGTGCTAATCATTGTTGGATAAAATCCTCTTGAATATGAAGCACCTTTAATCTCCAAATCTTCATCGCTGTTTCCATCTTCACTTTCATCAGAGATCAGATCTCTTGTATCCTTCTTCTTCCAACTTCCATCACCCCTTCTTTCCTCTCTGGCCAACCTCTGTCTGATCACAGGGTCATATCCACCCATGATCTCTTCTGAATCACTCTGATCATCATCATCATCATCATCATCTTCAAGTTCCATCCTCCTGAACCTCACTCTACCCTTAGTTTCCAGACATCTCGTTTTCTTTCTACTTTTGGAGTTTGGATTCATCTTTATGGTCGTTTCTGCTTGTCCTCTCTCTATTCTTCGTTCATCTTCATCTCTGATGCAATAATCACCCTCCTGAATGATCACTGGAAGCTGAGGATAGACGTCCTTAAACTTTACTTCTTTCTCATAAGGTGGGGGTCTTTTTGCTGAATCCATATGTGAGAAAGGTGTATTGACTTCTGCCATTAGTTTTTCTGTTACCTTTACTTGTTTTACCATTGTCTCTATACCTTTGTTTATTTTATCATTGGTATCTTTCATCAGTTTTTGTCCTTCATTTTCAAACAGCTTAAGAACACCCAGCTCTCTTTGTCTCTTTTCTTTACGTTGTTCTCCTTTTTTCCCCTTCTTTTGATCTGCCTTATACGTGGATACAAGCACTTGCATTATCTTGATGACGTCTGGGTTAAGTGTCCCTTCCACTGGCCATGGTTGTTCAATGTCAGGCCAACGTTTATTCCATTTTTCAGATAACCTTGCAATACCATTAACTAGAGGATTACTATTCTGTAGTACATCAAGAGGGGTAATTGCTTTTGTAGTTTTGATGTCCTTTTTCCCCATTGGAACCACTCTTTTATATGTTTCCCTCTTATTTTTTCTCTTTTTTTAAAATTAAAAGTAATTAATTAATCAATCAATCAATCAATCAAATAATTAATCAATATATCAATTTATTTTATTTTACCAAATTATTGATTAGTGGCAATCTTACCACATCCGATCAGGAAAAGTAAAAGGAAAGTAGTCAACTTCAGAGCAATCCAAAAAGAAAAGACCTATAATCCAGTAACACTACAGCACTCACAAACCAATTGCTTAATAATCACCCAATTACCTCAATTTTACAGACTAATGTCAGTGCTGGATTTCCAACACAACTCTAATCAAAACAAGTCATTCACAAAAACTCTAATGTGCAATTATCATCAATTACATCAATTCATCAGTCTGTTGCCAAGTTCCTGCGAAATGGTCACAACATGAAATATTATATGCATACACAATGTATCTATTATATCCTGTAAGGGAAAGTAGGTTTTGTGGATAAGAACAGTACTGGCCTTGATTTTGACTTGATTGTTGTCGCTGATGTACTGGTCAGCACCTCCTCTCTCTCTCTCTCTGTCTCCTCCTTCTCGTCTCTCATATGACAGAAGAACAAAGGAACAGACAAGAATTTAGTTTTTTATGCATACTTATGTTCACATTCACGCTAAGAAACAAGCAAACAGCTTAACTCAAGAATATAAATAGCTCAATAACATTTTATTTTATTTATTTATTTATTATTATTATTATTTTTAATCCATCAATATATCTCTCATTCATCAACTCAACCGATGTCAACCAAACAGTTTCACAGTCAAGCAACAGTTAATTCAACAAGCAGAACATTCCACTTGTGTGCAAGTCTCCCCCTCCCTTTTTGTCTGCTCTAAGACTGCGTCTCCCAGCAGTTCAGTGCAGGCAGGGGAGTGGCACATCTGTTCTACGTAACTCTAAACTCATAAAATCCCACGCGTGCGCAGTTCAGTCACCAATGCGATTTCAGAGTGAACAGAACTCTCCTAAACAGCTCTCTCCCAGCTAAACAACAGAGTAGACAGACCAGCTATCGCTCCGTGCTCTCCCCCCTTTGACAAACAATAACACTTAACAGAGCTCACAAACGAACACGAAAAACATAGAACACAAATCCTACTTCCAAGTTTGTTATCTGCACTTATCCTAATCTACAGATTCATAGTTATGTTGTTATCAATTACAAAACATATCTATACAGTCTTAAAAAGTCCTCCCTGTAGGGTCATGCTATTCTAATAATTAGTGAACGTTCTCTTTTTATAGAGACTCATAAGGTTTTAACCATAACTAACATATTTCCTTACAAAAGACTAAAACCCCTGTTGTCATAGCCTTAGTCGACACACAGCTGGAACACATCAGAGACCTCTATTTTTTCTTCTTCTTCTTCTTCTTCTCTCCCACACACACACACACAGACATAGGCTCTCCTCTCATACACACACAGAGACATAGGCTCTCCTCTCATACACACACACAGACATAGGCTCTCCTCTCATACACACACAGAGACATAGGCTCTGTTCCTCTCATACACACACAGAGACATAGGCTCTCCTCTCATACACACACACAGACATAGGCTCTCCTCTCATACACACACAGAGACATAGGCTCTGTTCCTCTCATACACACACAGAAAAGAATGCATCCGTTCATACCGCAAGCTTCCGTCGCTCCTATTTTCCTTTATATTCCTTTGCTACATTTCTGCTACCTCAGGTTGTAGACATTCAATGAGAGGTTACTTCAGACATATAATTCGTCAACCATATTCTGAGAGGTAACATACACCTGAATATATATATACTACAATCTGCAGTTCCCAGAACTGACTTGAGAGTTAATCTAATAACTATCAAGATTCATGGCCCATCATAATGATCGCCTCGTTTTGAGGGCTTATCTTAAATCAGCGACGTCCTAAAAGTATACTTTTTCCTTTTCCTGGCCTTATTCCTTCATGCTTTTCCTGGACACTCCTTTTAATTTTATTCAAGCCAAATATCGGTGTGCCCTATAGACACTCCCCCCTTTTTGCGTTGTTCCCAACACAAACAAATTTTGAAAATTTTGAACGGAATTCTCATCACACAGCAAATACCAGCAAAGTGCACACACAAGTTATTTGACGGTACGTCTGAACGCACACACATGCACAAGCACACGAACTGACCAGCGCCCAAAACTGTGAGAAATCTCACCTTATCTGCCGGCGTCTTGAGCGGGAGTCACTTCGCAGCCCATGAATGGAATGTTGAGAAAAGACGTAATTCGTCCCAAAGGTTCCTCGTCGCCATTTAATGTGGTGTAAAAACAACTATGCTGATAATGCCATGATGATAAGAAGATCCGCTGACACTGTACTTTGATTATAAAGGTTTATTATAACAAAGAGTTTCAGCGTCAGATTTACAGACATCTGCAGATATCTGAAGAATAGCCGGACCCAATCTGTGATTTACTATTCTCCCCTCCTTTGTTCAAGACATGGTATTTATATCCTATGTGACATAGTATGGCGTGATTTTAATACACCAATCCCTGGCTTTTCACATATCTTCCCATATCCTCTTTTCCAAGAATTTAGTAATGCTTTCCAGATGTTTCAGCAAAGCAGAGTAAAGTTCATCTGTTACACCATTTGCAAATGTCAGCAAAATCAAAAAGTACAATCTTTGTCCACATGTGCAGTTGCAAACCGTAGTCTGGCTTTTTTATGGCGGTTTTGGAGCAGTTGCTTCTTCCTTGCTGAGTGGCCATTCAGGTTATGTTGATATAGGACTTGTTTTACTGTGGATATAGATACTTTTGTACCTGTTTCCTCCAGCATCTTCACAAGGTCCTTTGCTGTTGTTCTGGGATTGATTTGCACTTTTCGCACCAAAGTACGTTCATCTCTTGGAGACAGAACGCGTCTCCTTCCTGAGCGGTATGACAGCTGTGTGGTCCCATGGTGTTTATACTTGCGTACTATTGTTTGTACAGATGAACGTGGTACCTTCAGGCATTTGAAAATTGCTCCCAAGGATGAACCAGACCATTTTTTTTGGCTGATTTCTTTTGATTTTCCCATGATGTCAAGCAAAGAGGCATTGAGTTTGAAGGTAGGCCTTGAAATACATCCACAGGTACACCTCCAATGGACTCAAAATGATGTCAATTAGCCTATCAGAAGCTTCTAAAGCCATGACATCATTTTCTGGAATTTTCCAAGCTGTTTAAAGGCATAGTCAATTAGTGTATGTAAACTTCTGACCCACTGGAATTGTGAGACAGTGAATAAGTGAAATAATCTGTCTGTAAATAATTTTTGGAAAATGTCCTTGTGTCATGCACTAAGTAGATGTCCTAACTGACTTGCCAAAACTATAGTTTGTTAACAAGAAATGTGTGGAGTGGTTGAAAAACGAGTTTTAATGACTCCAACATAAGTGTATGTAAAATTCCGACTTCAACTGAATATGGACAAGCAATGACAGAGCGGCATATACAGTAGAATATTATAGAATACAGTATATACATATATGGACAACCAATGACAGAGCGACATGGACTAAGATACAGTAGAATATTTTAGAATACAGTATATACATATGAGATGTGTAAAATGCTTCACTCAGCTGAGCTAAAAGTTCCTGTTGTTATTTTTTTAATGTACCATAAGGTTTATTTGATTGTTTTTTTAATCTGGTTTTATTGCTAGTTTGAGTTGCCTGGCAGAGAGTTCCATGTAGTCATGGCTCTATTTAATACTGTGCGTTTCCCAGCGTCTGTTCTGGACCTGGGGACTGTGAAGAAACCTCTTGCTGCATGTCTTGTGTTGTACCGATGAGTGTCCGAACTAGCTCATTCCCACAGAAAACTGCAGAGGAAAGCAGTACCACCCAGTCATCTATCAGACCTTACTGAGTGTATTCAACCCTAAGGGCAAATCCAAGGTCATCTCAATATCTTTACAGTAGAAGATAACAAAACACACCAAAACTGACAAGGTGAACACATCAGTAAAGTCAAGACAGACTAACATTCTATAACGCTCCCTTTCCTCTGCACAGTTCTCTCACAGTGAGAAACAATAGGATTACAATAGAGTGTTACTCTTTCTTAATGTTATCACATTCACTGTTACCACTTCCTTTCTGAGGTGAGAATGAAGTGACTTTCATCTTAACTGGTCTGAGACAACTGATGAGGCTTTTCTCCTGTGTGTGTTCTCTGATGACCTTTTAGCTCAACTGATGTTTTATAACATTTTCCACAGTCAGAGCAGTATTAAGGCTTCTCTCCTGTGTGTATACGTTCATGTTGTTTTAAGTTGCCCAGTTGAGAGAAACTTGCCCCACAGTCAGAGCAGAAGTAAGGCTTCTCTCCTGTGTGTATACGTTCATGTTGTTTTAAGTTGCCCAGTTGAGAGAAACTTGCCCCACAGTCAGAGCAGGAGTAAGGCTTCTCTCCTGTGTGTATACGTTCATGTTGTTTTAAGTTGCCCAGTCGAGAGAAACTCGCCCCACAGTCAGAGCAGAAGTAAGGCTTCTCTCCTGTGTGTATACGTTCATGTTGTTTTAAGCTGCCCGGTTGTGAGAAACTCGCCCCACAGTCAGAACAGGAGTAAGGCTTCTCTCCTGTGTGTGTTCTCTGATGAACTTTTAGCTCAGCTGATGTTGTAAAGCATTTTACACAATTAGAACAGGAGTAAGGCTTCTCTCCTGTGTGTGTTCTCTGATGAACTTTTAGCTCAGCTGATGATTTAAAACATTTTCCACAGTCAGAGCATAAATAAGGCTTCTCTCCTGTGTGTGTTCTCTGATGAACTTTTAGCTCAGTTGATGATTTAAAACATTTTCCACAATCAGAGCAGGAGTAAGGCTTCTCTCCTGTGTGTGTTCTCTGATGAACTTTTAGCTCAGTTGATGTAGTAAAGCATTTAACACAGTCAGAGCAGGAGTAAGGCTTCTCTCCTGTATGTATACGTTCATGTTGTTTTAAGTGGCCCAGTTGAGAGAAACTCTTTCCACAGTAAGAGCAGGAGTAAGGCTTCTCTCCTGTGTGTGTTCTCTGATGAACTTTTAGCTCAGCTGATGATTTAAAACATTTTCCACAGTCTGAGCAGAAATAAGGCTTCTCTCCAGTGTGTCTTTTCTGATGAACTTTTAGCTCAGTTGATGTAGTAAAGCATTTGACACAGTCAGAGCAGGAGAAAGGCTTCTCTCCTGTATGTATACGTTCATGTTGTTTTAAGTGGCCCAGTCGAAAGAAACTCACCCCACAGTCAGAGCAGAAATAAGGCTTCTCTCCTGTATGTATAAGTTCATGTTGTTTTAAGTGGCCCAGTCGAAAGAAACTCACCCCACAGTCAGAGCAGAAGTAAGGCTTCTCTCCTGTGTGTGTTCTCTGATGAACTTTTAGCTCAGCTGATGTTGTGAAGCATTTTACACAATTAGAACAGGAGTAAGGCTTCTCTCCTGTGTGTGTTCTCTGATGAACTTTTAGCTCAGGTGATGATTTAAAACATTTTCCACAGTCAGAGCAGGAGTAAGGCTTCTCTCCTGTGTGTATACGTTCATGTATTTTTAAGACCGCCAGTTGAGAGAAACATTTTCCACAGTCAGAGCAGGAGTAAGGCTTCTCTCCTGTGTGTATACGTTCATGTTGTTTTAAGTTGCCCAGTTGAGAGAAACTCACCCCACAGTCAGAGCAGAAGTAAGGCTTCTCTCCTGTGTGTGTTCTCTGATGACGTTTTAGCTTAGTTGATGTTGTGAAATTCTTTCCACAGTCAGTGCAGAAATACAGATTCTCTCCTGTGTGTATTTGTAGGTGTATTTTTAACTTTGATAGAATTGGGAAAATCTCCTCACAATG
This sequence comes from Coregonus lavaretus, assembly GCF_964263955.1. Classification (NCBI taxonomy): domain Eukaryota; kingdom Metazoa; phylum Chordata; class Actinopteri; order Salmoniformes; family Salmonidae; genus Coregonus; species Coregonus lavaretus. Next base: position 2,196,678 of record NW_028162761.1, on the reverse strand, counting down.
TGGGCAGTGGTGAGACCTCTTAGCTCTGTGATCTTCCTGCTGTTGCTCTCTGGATGTAGAGAATGTCTCAACATGGTCTCCTGTGTGAACAACATCAGAAGAACCATTCAGTTGGTGTAATATACAGTACCAGTCATAAGTTGAAACACCTACTAATTCAAGGGTTTTTCTTAATTTTTTAAAACTATTTTCTACATTGTAGAATAATAGTGAAGACATCTAAACTATAAAATAACACATATGGAATCATGTAGTAACCAAAAAAAGTGTTAAACAAATCAAAATATTTTATATTTTAGATTCTTCAAAGTAGCCACCCTTTGCCTTGACAGCTTTCCACACTCTTGGCATTCTCTCAATCAACTTCACCTGAATGCTTTTCCTACAGTCTTGAAGGAGTTCCCACATACAGTGGGGGGAAAAAGTATTTAGTCAGCCACCAATTGTGCAAGTTCTCCCACTTAAAAAGATGAGAGAGGCCTGTAATTTTCATCATAGGTACACGTCAACTATGACAGACAAAATGAGAAACTAAATTCCAGAAAATCACATTGTAGGATTTTTAATTTATTTATTTGCAAATTATGGTGGAAAATAAGTATTTGGTCAATAACAAAAGTTTCTCAATACTTTGTTATATACCCTTTGTTGGCAATGACACAGGTCAAACGTTTTCTGTAAGTCTTCACAAGGTTTTCACACACTGTTGATGGTATTTTGGCCCATTCCTCCATGCAGATCTCCTCTAGAGCAGTGATGTTTTGGGGCTGTCGCTGGGCAACACGGACTTTCAACTCCCTCCAAAGATTTTCTATGGGGTTGAGATCTGGAGACTGGCTAGGCCACTCCAGGACCTTGAAATGCTTCTTACGAAGCCACTCCTTCGTTGCCCGGGCGGTGTGTTTGGGATCATTGTCATGCTGAAAGACCCAGCCACGTTTCATCTTCAATGCCCTTGCTGATGGAAGGAGGTTTTCACTCAAAATCTACGATACATGGCCCCATTCATTCTTTCCTTTACACGGATCAGTTGTCCTGGTCCCTTTGCAGAAAGACAGCCCCAAAGCATGATGTTTCCACCTCCATGCTTCACAGTAGGTATGGTGTTCTTTGGATGCAACTCAGCATTCTTTGTCCTCCAAACACGGCGAGTTGAGTTTTTACCAAAAAGTTCTATTTTGGTTTCATCTGACCATATGACATTCTCCCAATCCTCTTCTGGATCATCCAAATGCACTCTAGCAAACTTCAGACGGGCCTGGACATGTACTGGCTTAAGCAGGGTGACACGTCTGGCACTGCAGGATTTGAGTCCCTGGCGGCGTAGTGTGTTACTGATGGTAGGCTTTGTTACTTTGGTCCCAGCTCTCTGCAGGTCATTCACTAGGTCCCCCCGTGTGGTTCTGGGATTTTTGCTCACCGTTCTTGTGATCATTTTGACCCCACGGGGTGAGATCTTGCGTGGAGCCCCAGATCGAGGGAGATTATCAGTGGTGTTGTATGTCTTCCATTTCCTAATAATTGCTCCCACAGTTGATTTCTTTAAACCAAGCTGCTTACCTATTGCAGATTCAGTCTTCCCAGCCTGGTGCAGGTCTACAATTTTGTTTCTGGTGTCCTTTGACAGCTCTTTGGTCTTGGCCATAGTGGAGTTTGGAGTGTGACTGTTTGAGGTTGTGGACAGGTGTCTTTTATACTGATAACAAGTTCAAACAGGTGCCATTAATACAGGTAACGAGTGGAGGATAGAGGAACCTCTTAAAGAAGTTGTTACAGGTCTGTGAGAGCCAGAAATCTTGCTTGTTTGTAGGTGACCAAATACTTATTTTCCACCATAATTTGCAAATAAATTCATTAAAAATCCTACAATGTGATTTTCTGGAGAAAAAAAATTCTCTCAATTTGTCTGTCATAGTTGACGCGTACCTATGATGAAAATTACAGGCCTCTCTCATCTTTTTAAGTGGGAGAACTTGCACAATTGGTGGCTGACTAAATACACTTTTTTTCCCCCACTGTATGCTGAGCACTTGTTGGCTGCTTTTCCTTCACTCTGTGGTCCAACTCATCCCAAATCATCTCAATTGGGTTGAGGTCAGATGATTGTGGCGGCCAGGTCATCTGATGCAGCACTCCATCCCTCTCCTTCTTGGTCAAATAGCCATTACATAGCCTGTAGGTGTGTCGGGTCATTGTCCCACTAAGCGCAAACCAGATGGGATGGCGTATCACTGCAGAATGATGTGGTAGCCATGCTGGTTAAGTGTGCCTTGAATTCTAAAAATATCACAGACAGTGTCACCAGCAAAGCACCCCCACACCATCACACATCCTCCTCCATGCTTCACTGTGGGAACTACACATGCAGAGTTCATCCGTTCACCTACTCTGTCTCTCACAAAGACACGGCTGTTGGAACCAAAAATCTGACATTTGGACTCATCAGACCAATGGAAAGATTTCCACCAGTCTAATGTCCATTGCTCATGTTTCTTTGCCCAAGTAAGTCTCTTCTTATTATTGGTGTCCTTCAGTAGTGGTTTCTTTTCAGCAATTCGACCTTGAAGGCCTGATTCACACGTTCTCCTCTGAAAAGTTGATGTTGAGATGTGTCTGTTACTTGAACTCTGAATAATTTATTTGGGCTGCAATTTCTGAGGCTGGTAACTCTAATGAACTTATCCCCTGCAGCAGAGGTAACTCTGGGTCTTCCTTTCCAGTGGCGGTCCTCGTGAGAGGCTGTTTCATTATAGCGCTTGATGGTTTTTGCGACAGCCCTTGAATAAACTTGAAAAGTTCTTGAAATTTTACGGATTGACTGACCTTCATGTCTTAAAGTAATAATGGACTGTCGTTTCTCTTTGATTATTTGAGCTGTTCTTGCCATAATATGGACTTGGTCTTTTACCAAATAGGGCTATCTTCTGTATACCACCCCTACCTTGTCACAACACACCTAATTGGCTCAAATGCATTAAGAATGAAAGAAATTGCACAAATGAACTTTTGATAAGGCATTCCAGGTGACTACCTCATGAAGATGGTTGAGAGAATACCAAGAGTGTGCAAAGCTGTAATCAAGGCAAAGGGTGGCTACTTAGAATAACTTAAAAGTATAAAATATATTTTGATATGTTTAACACTTTTTTGGTTACTAAACGATTCCATATGTGTTGTTGAATAGCTTTGATGTCTTCACTACTATTACACAATGTAGGATGTAGGAAATAGTAAAAATAAAGATAAACCCTTGAATGAGTAGGTGTGTCCAAACCTTTGACTGGTAATGTACATGTCAATCACATTTATTTTTTGAAGCCCTTTTTACATCCGCAAAGTCACAAAGTGCTTTACAGAAACACTTCCTAAAATCACGAAAGATCAAGCAATGCAGATGTAGAAGCACAGTGGCTACTAAAAACTCAGTATAAAGCAGGAACCCAGGGAGAAACATGGAGAGGAACCAGGCCTCTTCTGGCTGTACCGGGTGGCGCAGCGGTCTAAGGCACTGCATCTCAGTGCTTGAGGCGTCACTACAGACCCCCTGGTTTGATTCCAGGCTGTATCACAACCGGCCGTGATTGGGAGTCCTATAGGGCGGCACACAATTGGCCCAGCGTCGGGGGGCAAAAGTCTTGAAATTTATGAGCCATATCATCCTCCACTCACTATCACAAGGGTTAGTAACTACACATACTAATTTCATAGAACTTAAAACACTGGCAGTTTGACTACTTCACTTCCTTAGTCTACTCTCTGATCACTCCAGATAGTGAATAAAACACATGCTGGCAATACTGGTGTCAAACCATGCAAGTCTCAGTAGCACAAAATAACATCTACCTTTTCATACAAACAGATCATCATGAAACAGTTCAACTGCAACTTTTCATGCACAGTGAGAAGTTGGAACAAACACAAACTTAATTAGATAGAACCTGCTCTTACCATGAGAAACAGATTTCCCAATCTTCTCCTCTTCATCTTTAATGTTGACACTCAGCTCCAGTGTTTGACTGCAGTCTTCCAGCTTCACTGATGCCATCTCTGGATCCTGCAGTGCAAACTGGGCTCCACTGTCACAATCAGGACCCAGTGACTGTAGGTTTGGACTTAGTGTGGATGGAGAGGGGCAGGCTGGGTTTGTCCTCACTGTTGATGTTACCAGCCTCATACCTGAGTTGGCAAGTAGTAATAAAGAGAAACGGAAACAAAAGTTATTGTCTTGACAATTCAGGCACATTCTTTATTCTCTAAAAATATTTTGTATTTTTCAATCATCTAATTCAGTGTTTGACTGAAAAAGTACTAATTTTGGGTGCCGGTACGGTATATATTTCGGTGCAGGAGCCCCACAATACCTTTGAGCTAATATTCTATAAGAGGAACATGAGCTCAAGCAGTAGACATTTCAGGTGCTGATATTCAGCTCTGTTGAGCTTCTGTCCAAGTCAAACACTGATCTCATTTTAATAGATCAGGTAGCTAAGAATTGACAACAAATAATTAACATTACAAAGTACACACTACACAATGTACAGTTGAAGACGGAAGTGTACATACACCTTAGCCAAATACATTTAAACTCAGTATTACACAATTCCTGACATTTAATCTTAGTAAAAATTCCCAGTCTTACGTCAGTTAGGATCACCACTTTATTTTAAGAATGTGAAATTTCAGAATAATAGTAGAGATAATGATTTATTTCAGCTTTTATTTCCTTCATCAGATTCCCAGTGGGTCAGATGTTTACATACACTCAATTAGTATTTGGTAGCATTGCCTTTAAATTGTTTAACTTGGGTCAAACGTGTCGGGTAGCCTTCCACAAGCTTCCCACAATAAGTTGGGTGAATTTTGGCCCATTCCTCCTGACAGAGCTGGTGTAACTGAGTCAGGTTTGTAGGCCTCCTTGCTCGCACACGCTTTTTCAGTTCTGCCCACACATTTTCTATAGGATTGAGGTCAGGGCTTTGTGATGGCCACTCCAATACCTTGACTTGTTGTCCTTAAGCCATTTTGCCACAACTTTGGATGTATGCTTGGGATCATTGTCCATTTGGAAGACCTATTTGCGACCAAGCTTTATCTTCCTGACTGATGTCTTGAGATGTTGCTTCAATATATCCACATCATTTTCCTTCCTCATGATGCCATCTATTTTGTGAAGTGCACCAGTCTCTCCTGCAGCAAAGCACCCCCACAGCATGATGCTGCCACCCCTGTGCTTCGCGGTTGGCATGGAGTTCTTCGGCTTGCAAGCATCCCCCTTTTTCCTCCAAACATAACGATGGTCATTATGGCCAAACAGTTATATTTTTGTTTCATCAGACCAGAGGACATTTCTCCAAAAAGTACGATATTTGTCCCCATGTGCAGTTGCAAACCATAGTCTGGCTTTTTTATGGCGGTTTTGGAGCAGTTGCTTCTTCCTTGCTGAGTGGCCTTTCAGGTTATATCGATATAGGACACGGTTTACTGTGGATATAAATACTTTTGTACCTGTTTCCTCCAGCATCTTCACAAGGTTCTTTGCTGTTGTTCTGGGATTGATTTGCACTTTTCGCACCAAAGTACGTTAATCTCTAGGAGACAGAACGCGTCTCCTTCCTGAGCGGTATGACAGCTGTGTGGTCCCATGGTGTTTATACTTGCATACCACTGTTTGTACAGATGTGGTCCTCTGTAGCTCAGCTGGTAGAGCACGGCGCTTGTAACGCCAAGGTAGTGGGTTCGATCCCCGGGACCACCCATACACAAAAAAATGTATGCACGCATGACTGTAAGTCGCTTTGGATAAAAGCGTCTGCTAAATGGCATATTATATATTATATTATGAACGTGGTACCTTCAGGCATTTGAAAATTGCTCCCAAGGATGAACCAGACTTGTGGAGGTCTACCATTTTTTTCCTGAGGTCTTGGCTGATTTATTTTGATTTTCCCATGATGTCAAGCAAAGAGGCACTGAGTTTGAAGGTAGGCCTTGAAATACATCCAAATGTACACCTCCAATTGACTCAAATGATGTCAATTAGAATATCAGAAGCTTCTAAAGTCATGACATCATTTTCTGGAATTTTCCAAGCTGTTTAAAGGCACAGTCAACTTAGTGAATGTAAACTTCTGACCCACTGGAATTGGGATACAGTGAATTATAAGTGAAATAATCTGTCTGTAAATAATTGTTGGAAAAATTACTTGTCATTACTTGCCAAAACTATAGTTTGTTAACAAGAACTTTGTGGAGTGGTTGAAAAACAAGTTTTAATGACTAAACTTCCGACTTCAACTGAGATATACACACACACACACACACACACACCACCAAGACTCTTCCTAGAGCTGGCCGCCTGGCCAAAGTGAGCAATCGAGGGTGAAGGACGTTAGTCAAGAAGGTAACCAAGAAGCCGATGGTCACTCTGACAGAGCTCCAGAGTTCCTCGGTAGAGATAGGAGAAACTTCCAAAAGGACAACCATCTCTGCAGCACTCCACCAATCAGGCCATTATGGTAGAGTGGCCAGACGGAAGCCACTCTCAGTAATTTTATTTAACCAGGTAAGCCAGTTGAGAACAAGTTCTCATTTACAACTGCGACCTGGCCAAGATAAAGCAAAGCAGTGCGATAAAAACAACAACAGAGTTACATATGGGGTAAACAAAACATAAAGTCAAAAATACAACAGAAAATATATATACAGTGTGTGCAAATGTAATAAGTTATGGAGATAAGGCAATAAATAGGCCATAGTGCAAAATAGTTACAATTCCGTATTAACACTGGAATGATAGATGTGCAAAAGATGATGTGCAAATAGAGATACTGGGGTTATAATATCGTTTAGGATCTTGAGCGTGGCTGATGTGCACCCATGACCAGCTCGGAAACCGGATTGCATAGCAGAGAAGGTACGGTGGGATTCGAAATGGACGGTGATCTGGTGGGCATGTTGCAGCGGAGGGTGCAGAGCTGGTGTCCGGGGTAGTGGTAGCCAGGTGGAAAGCATGGCCAGCCGTAGCAAAATGCTTGTTGAAATTCTCGATTATTGTAGATTTATCTGTGGTGACAGTGTTTCCTAGTCTCAGTGCAGTGGGCAGTTGGGAGGAGATGCTCTTATTTTCCATGGACTTTACAGTGTCCCAAAACTTTTTGGAGTTAGTGCTACAGGATGCACATTTCTGTTTGAAAAAGCTAGCCTTTGCTTTCCTAACTGATTGTGTATATTGGTTCCTGACTTCCCTAAAAAGTTGCATATCGCGGGGGCTGTTCGATACTAATGCAGCACGCCACAGGATGTTTTTGTGCTAGTCAAGGGCAGTCAAGTCTGAGGATAAATAAGCATGCCCCATTCAAAAAATTAAGATTGAGAGGAAAGCACTTTTAAAGAACAACCAGGCATCCTCTACTGACGGAATGAGGTCAATATCCATCCAGGATACCCGGGCCAGGTCAATTAGAAAGGCCTGCTCGCTGAAGTGTTTTAGGGAGCGTTTGACAGTGATGAGGAGTGGTCGTTTGACCGCGGACCCATTACGGACGCAGGCAATAATCGCTGAGATTCTGGTTGAAGACAGCGGAGGTCTATTTAGAGCAGGGGCGGTGTGTTCAATAGGGCGATATGGGCGACGCACTGCCAAACGGGAAAAGGAAGGGATTTTTTTTCTAATCAATTATATCACGGCAACAGTAGTTATCAGTGTTGTAATCTAGACGTCTGATCTGCCACAGTGCCACTAAATGTCCAATTAGGCTAAAGTCGTGCTTCAAATGCCACCCCCCCCCCCTTTTGGGGCGATTTCAGTCAGGTTGAAAATCGCCCAGAAGTCTGTCATAGACTCCCATGTAAAATCTATTTTTTTCAAATATCAGAGCTTTCAATACAATCTCTATGGGTTTCTGAGGGCTTGCACTTACGCGCTTTCGTCATACGTAACGTAACCATGAACGTAACTAAGAAAAGAGCGGGTAGCCTCATCAATCAATTCACTACTACTGTGAAAATGGCTAGCCTTCAGTGCAACTCGATTGTCTCTTTGAAAGAAGTTCCTTTTTGTCGGCGAACAAATCAAGATAAATTGGCAACGAAACAATTAGGACCTCCCAGACCAAATTTAATAATTCAACAGGTTTCTACTAAAGGGGGGAAGTCCTACACCCGAGGATTTTCCAAAAATTGGTACGAACGAAAAACCTGGCTAGCAGGCTGCGATGTAGCTAATGCAGTCTTCTGCTACCCCCTGCTTACTCTTTCACCCTGAAGGCGGCACGGCAGACAGCACCGCTTGGACAGCGACTGGTGTGTAACGGACATGCACCATCTTTCAGGAAAGATTAAGAAACATGAGCTGTCAAAGACCCACATGGATAGCTGTTTGAGATTGTCTGCTTTGGGGAGAGTGAACATTCCCACTCAACTGGATGAGGGATACAGGCTAGCTGTCCGCCGCCACAACGATGAGGTTAGTGTTGATAATCACAAGTTTACTGGAGAACTGAAACTGACAAGGCTGACAAGATAGGACCCTTTTGTCCATTGTTATTGGATAGGAACAGAACTTATAACCAGCTCCTGACCTAAATAGATCTTAGCACAACATTTTACTCAACATATCATATTCCATATTCACTATAACAAATATATTTACTACGACATTAGCAAGAACCGCCACATCCTCAGCCGGCTAATCCAGTGTGTGAAGTTTTGCGGAGTGTTTGAGTTAGCTTTGCGAGGCAAAGATGAAACTGAGGGCTCCACCAACCCTGGTAAGCCAACAATTTTGAGATCAGTCAATAAATGCTTCTGGTATTGACTTATATGCTGCCCCTGTCTTCATGTTGTTGCTGGACATATCTTTTTTAAAATGTGTGTAGGTCACCTAAATCATCAGAAAAATTGCCCCCCCTGAGAATTTTTTCAGTAGCCGCTACTGATTTAGAGGGTATATTTGTCAGGATGATATCTATGAGGGTGCCCATGTTTACAGATTTGGGGTTGTACCTGGTAGGCTCGTTGATAATTTGTGTGAGATTAAGGGCATCTAGTTTAGATTGTAGGTTGGCCGGGGTGTTAAGCATATCCCAGTTAGGTCACCAAGCAGTACGAACTCTGAGGATAGATGGGGGGCGATCAGTTCACATATGGTGTCCAGGGCACAGCTCTGGGCTGAGGGTGTTCTGTAGCAAGCGGCAACAGTGGGAGATTTATTTCTGGAAAGGTTGATTTTTAGAAGTAGAAGCTCAAACTGTTTGGGCACAGACCTGGATAGTACAATAGAGCTCTACAGTAGATTGCAACCCCACCCCCTTTGGCAGTTCTATCGAGACGGAAAATGTTGTAGTTGGACATTTCTGGAGGCCTTCCTAAGCCAGGATTCAGACACTGCTAGAACATCAGGGTTGGCGGAGTGTGCTAACGCAGTGAATAACTCAAACTTAGGGAGGAGGCTTTGGATGTTAACGTGCAAGAAGCCAAGGCTTTTACGGTTACAGAAGTCAACAAATGATAACGCCTGGGGAGTAGGAGTGATACTGGGGGCTACAGGGCCTGGGTTAACCTCTACATCACCAGAGGAACAGAGGAGGAGTAGAATAAGAATACGGCTAAAGGCTTTAAGTACTGGTCTTCTAGTGCGTTGAGTACAGAGGAAAAAAAGGGGCAGATTTCCGTGCGTTGTAGAATAGATTCAGGGCATTATGTACAGACAAGGATATGGAAGGATATGAGTACAGTGGATGTAAACCTAAGCATTGGGTAACGATGAAAGAGATAGCATCACTGGAGGCACCGATTGAGTCGGTCTCCGCGTGTATGGGGGGTGGGACAAAGGAGCTATCTAAGGTAGGTGGAGCTGGGCTGGGGGATCTACAGTGAAATAGTACAATAAGAAATAACCGAAACAGCAATAAGCAAAGCATATTGACATGGGAGAGAGGCATAAAGCAATCACAGGTGTTATTCGAGAGAGCTAAGGCAACAGCTGGTAATGGCGACAAAGTTTGGGCTGAGGCTAAATATATACAGGATGCGGTACCGTATAAAGGAACAGTCCAGCAGGCATCAGCTGTATAGCTGAGTTATCATAAGGTCCGGTGAACAGCAATAGGAGAGTTCGGAGGTAGTTCGGAGGCTGCTATAGCACTGGCGAGCAAGAGGCCATGGCTAGCGTGTGCTAGCGGGCCAGGGCTAGCAGATGGGTCTTCGTGGTCGACGTCGTAACAGGAAGCCTGCTGTAACCACATCAGACGATTTCGTCGGCAGACCAGTCGTGTTGGATCGGCGGGGCTCCGTGTCAACACTAGGAGGTCCCGTCCGGTTGACAGAGAGGTAGATAGCCGGGCGATGGGCCTGGCTTTAGGATAGCTCAAGGCTGATTACCCACAACAACGTCCATTTGGTTGCAGCTAGCTGCAATGATCTGGTGTTAAAGGTCCAGTGATTCAGTGATTCCGGCAGAAAAACCGATGTTCTGGGTCGATAACACGCTGTGCAGACTGGCCGATAATAGTCCAGGCTAGAGCTGGCTGGTAGGTAGTGCAGGCCACAGACAATGGTGAAAAACCGCTGATGGTGGCTAATAGCAAGTAGCTAGTTAGCTGGCTACTCCCGTCCGGTAGACAGAGAGGTAGATAGCCGGGATATGGGCCTGGCTCGAGGCTAGCTCACGGCTAACTGGTGCTTGCTTCTGGGGCAGTGGTGATCAGCCAAACAGCAACATCCAATCAGCTAGCTAGTTGCGATCCAGTGTTAATGTCCAGTGAATCAGTTATTCCGGAAGTAGAATCCGATGTTCTAGGTGAAAACCGCTAACGATGGCTAATAGCAAGTAGCTAGTTAGCTGGCTAGCTAGTTTCAACTGGAGATTCCAGATAAAGGTAAGTCAATAATAGAATCCGTTCCACATTGAGTGAGGCGGGTTGCAGGAAAGTATATGTTGTAGAAGGATGAAAAGTGTGATAGGAAAATATGTACGATAAATGCAAAGAAATACAAAAAACAGGCTATTTATACAGACACACAACAAAGAATGCCACCGCACTGCTACGCCATCTTGGAATAGTAAAGGGCACATGACAGCCCACTTGGAGTTTGCCAAAAGGCACCTCGAAACTCTCAGACCATGAGAAGGAAGATTCTCTGGTCTGATGAAACCAATATTGAACTCTTTGGCCTGAATCCCAAGCATCACATCTGGAGGAAACCTGGCACCATCCCTATGGTGAAGCGTGGTGGTGTCAGCATCATGCTGTGGGGATGTTTTTCAGCAGCAGGGACTAGGACACTAGTCAAGATCGAGGGAAAGATGAACGGAGCAAAGTACAGAGATATCCTTGACCTGCTCCAGAATGTTCAGGACCTCAGACTGGGGCGAAGGTTCACCTTTCAACAGGACAACTACCCTAAGCACACAGCCAAGACAACGCAGGAGTGGCTTTGGGACAAGTCTCTGAACGTCCTTGAGTGACCCAGCCAGAGCCCGGACTTCAACCCGATCTAACATCTCCGGAGAGACCAGAAAATAGCTGTGCAGCGACGCTCTCCATCCAATCTGACAGAGCTTGAGAGGATCTGCAGAGAAGAATGGGAGAAACTCTCCAAATACAGGTGTGCCAAGCTTGTAGCGTCATACCAAAGAAGACTCTTGGCTGTAATCGCTGCCAAAGGTGCTTAAACAAAGTACTGAGTAAAGGGTCTGAATACTTATGTAAATGTGATATTTCCGTATTTGTTATTATATTTGGTTAAAAAAATTTAGCAACAATTGATAAAAACACGTTTTTACTTTGTCATTATGGGGTATTGTGTGTAGATTAATGAGGGAAACAAACAACTTAATCTATTTTAGAATAAGGCTGTAACATACCTAAATGTGGAAAAAGTCTAGGGGTCTGAATAATTTCCCAATGAACTGTATATACAATGGGGAGAACAACTATTTGATACACTGCCACATTGTATGATTTTTAAGTAATTAATTTGCATTTTATTGCATGACATAAGTATTTGATACATCAGAAAAGCAGAACTTAATATTTGGTACAGAAACCTTTGTTTGCAATTACAGAGATCATACGTTTCCTGTAGGTCTTGACCAGGTTTGCACACACTGCAGCAGGGATTTTGGCCCACTCCTCCATACAGACCCTCTCCAGAACCTTCAGGTTTCGGGGCTGTCGCTGGGCAATACGGACTTTCAGCTCCCTCCAAAGATTTTCTATTGGGTTCAAGTCTGGAGACTGGCTAGGCCACTCCATGACCTTGAGATGCTTCTTATGGAGCCACTCCTTAGTTGCCCTGGCTGTGTGTTTCGGGTCGTTGTCATGCTGGAAGACCCAGCCACGACCCATCTTCAATGGTCTTACTGAGGGAAGGAGGTTGTTGGCCAAGATCTCGCGATACATGGCCCCATCCATCCTCCCCTCAATACGGTGCAGTCGTCCTGTCCCCTTTGCAGAAAAGCATCCCCAAAGTATGATGTTTCCACCTCCATGCTTCACGGTTGGGATAGTGTTCTTGGGGTTGTACTCATCCTTCTTCTTCCTCCAAACACGGCGAGTGGAGTTTAGACCAAAAAGCTCTATTTTTGTCTCATCAGACCACATGACCTTCTCCCATTCATCCTCTGGATCATCCAGATGGTCATTGGCAAACTTCAGACGGGACATACGCTGGCTTGAGCAGGGGGACCTTGCGTGCCTTGCAGGATTTTAATCCATGACGGCGTAGTGTGTTACTAATGGTTTTCTTTGAGACTGTGGTCCCAGCTCTCTTCAGGTCATTGACCAGGTCCTGCCGTGTAGTTCTGGGCTGATCCCTCACCTTCCTCATGATCATTGATGCCCCACGAGGTGAGATCTTGCATGGAGCCCCAGACCGAGGGTGATTGACCGTCATCTTGAACTTCTTCCATTTTCTAATAATTGCGCCAACACTTGTTGGCAATCACAGAGGTCAGACGTTTCTTGTAGTTGGCCACCAGGTTTGCACACATCTCAGGAGGGATTTTGTTCCACTCCTCTTTGCAGATCTTCTCCCAGTCATTAAGGTTTCGAGGCTGACGTTTGGCAACTCGAACCATCAGCTCAATCCACAGATTTTCTATGGGATTAAGGTCTGGAGACTGACTAGGCCACTCCAGGACCTTAATGTGCTTCTTCTTGAGCCACTCCTTTGTTGCCTTGGCCGTGTGTTTTGGGTCATTGTCATGCTGGAATACCCATCCACAACCCATTTTCAATGCCCTGGCTGAGGGAAGGAGGTTCTCACCCAAGATTTGACGGTACATGGCCCCGTCCATCGTCCCTTTGATGTGGTGAAGTTGTCCTGTCCCCTTAGCAGAAAAACACCCCCAAAGAATAATGTTTCCACCTCCATGTTTGACGGTGGGGATGGTGTTCTTGGGGTCATAGGCAGCATTCCTCCTCCTCCAAACACGGCGAGTTGAGTTGATGCCAAAGAGCTCGATTTTGGTCTCATCTGACCACAACACTTTCACCCAGTTCTCATCTGAATCATTCAGATGTTCATTGGCTAACTTCAGATGGCCCTGTATATGTGCTTTCTTGAGCAGGGGGACCTTGCGGGCGCTGCAGGATTTCAGTCCTTCACGGCGTAGTGTGTTACCAATTGTTTTCTTGGTGACTATGGTCCTAGCTGCCTTGAGATCATTGACAAGATCCTCCCGTGTAGTTCTGGGCTGATTCCTCACCGTTCTCATGATCATTACAAATCCACGAGGTGAGATCTTGCATGGAGCCCCAGGCTGAGGGATATTGACAGTTATTTTGTGTTTCTTCCATTTGCGAATAATCGCACCAACTGTTGTCACCTTCTCACCAAGCTGCTTGCCGATGGTCTTGTAGCCCATTCCAGCCTTGTGTGGGTCTACAATATTGTCCCTGACATCCTTGGAGAGCTCTTTGGTCTTGGCCATGGTGGAGAGTTTGGAATCTGATTGATTGATTGCTTCTGTGGACAGGTGTCTTTTATACAGGTAACAAGCTGAGATTAGGAGCACTCCCTTAAGAGGGTGCTCCTAATCTCAGCTCGTTACCTGTATAAAAGACACCTGGGAGCCAGAAGTCTTTCTGTTTGAGAGGGGGTCAAATACTTATTTCCCAATTTATAACATTTTTGACATGCGTTTTTCTGGAATCATTTTGTTATTCTGTCTCTCGCTGTTCAAATAAACCTACCATTAAAATTAGACTGATCATTTCTTTGTCAGTGGGCAAAAGTACAAAATGAGCAGGGGATCAAATACTTTTTTCCCTCACTGTATGTTTGTGAAAGTGATGAGTATTGACGTTTCTCAATGTTAAAACAGAGCATAGGAATTGTAGTTTACACAGAGCCAAATGTGGACGAATGTAATGTCTGAAAACTCTACATACGGAGAAGGGATTTTGAGAGCTACTGCACTGAAGTCCGTTAATGGGCAAATAGCAGCTATTTCTCAATGCTTGAAATGCATATAATAGTAACTTTGAGCACCCCCAGAAAACATTCACAAATTACAAACTCATAAATCCATTTTTATAATACTGTAATATTGTTCTAAAAGTTGAGTTTGAGGTTCTCCAAATCAAATACAAAAACGTATAGTGCAACTTGGTTCGCACCAGTTTACCATGGACTGTAGGCTACAGCAGGCTCACCATTTACGATCTTGCTTTAGGGCCTTTACGGCCGTCTTCGTGGTTATATGCGGGAAGCGTAAATTGTACCATTGTAAGCTAATAAATACTTTTCCAAGTTAGATCGCATGTATATTTATGCAATAAGGCCAGAGGGGGTGTGTTATATAGTCAACATACCACGGCTAAGGGCTGTTAGGCACGATGCAATGCCTCAGTCGCCTAATTGCTATTATAAACTGGTTACCAACATATGTATAACAGTAAAAAAATATATATATATTTTTTGTCATACCTGTGGTGTACGTCTGATATACCACGGCTTTCAGCCAATCAGCATTCAGGGCTCGGACAACCCCGACCACCTAATGTATATTTACTACAGTAAAATAATATACTGCACCAACTACATATATATCTGATAGGGGCCATTATCCTCTACGTGGACTTTAAACGAACAGCAGAATGGACGACGCCATTTTAACAGCTCGTAAGATTATACATTTTTACACAAAACCAATAACATGTCAAACGAACACAGAACTCTCAAATGGTTTATTTTATTAATTTACTTTGACGAAATTATGTACATTCACTCAGACAAATCGCAAATCTCTAGCTATGTGACTTGTAAAATTGTTTTTTTCACGTTCTTTCACTCACTCGGTTTGACACACAAATAACACATCAAACCTTTACCAAACGGGAGAATACCTTGACGTATATGTTAACTAGCATGTTATGACATGTTCTTTCGATATTAGAAAGTTTAAACGTGCTATTACATACCTCTAGTAATAAATAGAAACGGACACAAAGGTTATCTTCTTGACAACAGATATGGCGCTTACTTCCTGTTCCCCAGTACCACAGTGCAACGGTCCGTGCATTCCGGGATCAGATTACAACATTTCATTAAATAACTAAAAAAGTGTAAACTGTAGCAATTTATTTCCCTTTATAGTTTATTAGCCTAAGCATGACCTTCAT
Organism: Coregonus lavaretus; assembly: GCF_964263955.1. Classification (NCBI taxonomy): domain Eukaryota; kingdom Metazoa; phylum Chordata; class Actinopteri; order Salmoniformes; family Salmonidae; genus Coregonus; species Coregonus lavaretus. Next base: position 2,181,049 of record NW_028162761.1, on the reverse strand, counting down.
CCAAATAATTTCTCTAGGATTGGAACCGGTTCAGGGAACAGAACCGAAAAATAACGTCAAACATAACCGGAAACTAAAGTGTTCTATACTTTTCAGGAACAGCAGTTATTTTAAAAGCATGTGATCCAGGTAATAACCTTATTTTACTTTCCGGGTATTTTTTTCCAGTCCCACAAAAATCGCAACAAAGCTCACTCTAGAAACATATTCCAGTTTCTGCCTGCCAGCTGGAATGGAAACCTTTGCCAGTGGGTGTGCGTGTGGAAACTACCTGCTCCTCCCCTCTGAAGCATAGGTTACTGTATCCTACTGACAACGTTACAAGCATGATTCAGAAATTAGGGAGATATGTTTAATTTGAGAAGAATGGATGAACTTTTTCAATGCTAGTTAAGGATACTATAGTCACCACGTTTCACATTGGATTTATTAACGACATAAAGGTAAGACCTGTTTTTAATTCTAGTACTGCACTGCACAAACAAGGTTGTTGGCTAGCTAGCTAACATCTGCTCTGGTCCAACGTTAAACCAACTCTGAAGTTCAGACATTCAAAGTTCCTCCATAGAAGCCGCTCCTCTGTAAGTATAATTCTGTGGGCCTAATTCAGATAATGCAGGTCATAACACGATGCCCAGCTCTTCAATGCAAGCTTCCTCTATCCTCTAACGAGCTCTCCACACCCGCAAAATGTCGCACCTTACACTGTGATTGGCAGCACAGTGTGCTCTGAATGATTTTCTTATACAGATACTCTGTGGTGTTCTAGTGTATTTATTCTCCCACTTGGATGTCACTTCCACAAGCTTTAAATGGAGGGCCAGGTTGTCAGGATGGGTAATGTACTGTACACATTAATTACAAGTACTCCTAAAGATACACTTCATTTTAACTAGCTAAATCCTGTGTAACAACTAGTAATTACATTGTACTTGGCTAACATTACATGTACTATGCTTTGAAATAGTGTCTTATTCTTCATCTGGGATTTGGATTTGTAAAATGTATTATAAAATGTATTTAATATATGTCTGATCAGGCTCAGGTCGCATCAGGTTTGTATTTTCATGCTGATCAAAGCTCTAATCAAATCCAGACGTTTATAAGCGTTATAATGCTTTTGAATGACACTTCCGGTTTTGGCGGAAAATACCGGGTTACCCGGGAGAAGAGTGATTTATTCTCGGGATGGAACATTTGTAAAACACCTGGGAAATATTAAACCCTGATGCGCATACCAGTTGATTCACAAGACACCAACTAAGTAACTTACATATACGGTATCTTCATTAGGCCTAATGGCATTTTATGTCCATGATATGAAGTAGTGACTGAGTAAGGCTAATTGTAAAAGTAACCCTCTAAAGTGCCATGTTTGTGCAGTTTATTATGTGGAGGAAACATTTAGGCAGCCAGGACCATACGCCAGGACCGCTCCGTAGGCCGCACTGCAGGCCTAGCTCTTACTGCAGTCCAGTGCCATGGACATCTTTGAAGTTTGGCCTCTAGTAATTTAGGAGGGCAACTTTATGAAGGCCTCCTCACCCTGGTCTTATCGTACAAGGCTCTATAGACATATAAAATAAAGACAGGCTATTTTTACATATTATTTGCGTTGATGATGTATTGAAGTCAAGTGGTTCAACATTCAAATGTAGTTGGATGGACCACAAAGGACTGCTTGGAAAACGCGACAGTCGGTGGAACACTTTCGCCACCAAGTGGACAATTGCTTCAGTTCCCTTGTGGCATCAACGCTACCAGAGATATGTGATATAAGATCAAATGTTATGTCAATATTATTATCTCTAAATTGATTCCCCCACCTGTATTTCATATATTATTATTCAGATTTAGCTGTTAATCTGGATTTAATTCATAAACACTTTCTGTCATTTCCGATTGGAGGGCAGATGACCACGTGACTTACGAACCTACCAATTTGTTACTTTGTAACAGTCTAAAGTGGTTATTCCGAACGTTGATCAACTCCCAATCTATGCCAAGGTTTTTTAAAAGCATTATCTTTAAAGCATTATCACTGTACCATTTACACCCTGTATCCTGTGCATGTGACGAATAAACATTGATTTGATTAGAAGATTAACGCACCATTCACATCAGCTATCATAGTCAATATAACAGTGACTGACTGACTTGACCATCACTTTGTAGCCATCATTGAGATGAAGATGGTCAAATGTGAAAATATAAAATACATTGTGATCGTAATAGAATTTAACAAAGCAATTCTGTTGTCTTTGCCTGCTTTATCTTTACAATGACAGGGGGTGCACCGTTCCTGGAGGTACTGTAATACCAGGTCGATGCGTGGAGTGGACGGAGCAAGCCCCTATTCCATCTCCCTGCTCCAAAAATCAATGTAATATATGGTCCCCAGATAGGGGACGTATCAGATATTAAACTGATAAGAACAGCCAGAACCGTGCGAGGGCCTGGGTCTTGTTGCTGACCGGGGAGGTGGCGAGAGTGAGATGTAACGCTGTATAGCGGCTGCCCAGGAACAAGTAGAGGTCAGGCAAGCCTCCCCCCCCCCCCCCCCCCCCTGAGCCTGGGCCTCTTTACCACCTCCCTCCTCAGCCTCTCCCACTTGCTTCCCCACAGAAAATAAAAAAGCATCCGGTCCAGAGCTAACAATGTTTTCCTAGGAGGGATAAAAACAGAACTGATTAATAAAAGGACAGGTAAAATCACAGCCTTGATGATTAAAACCTTGCCCTCAAAAGTCAGTCGTCTCAGTCGTCAGTCGTCTCAGTCCCCAAAAACCCAGTCTCGCTAAAATCCCAGACCAATTACCACTACCTCCTCCCTCCCTGACTGATAAGAACAGATTTTTTCTTTTGGAAAAGTTTTTTATTGTACATTTCCTTTTAAAACAGCTCACATTTTTAATTCATTAGGCTTGCTATAGGTGAGCCCACAACGGTTTTGTCATGAGCCTCTCACTCCACCGGGTTACCACCTTAATTTTCTTCCACTCTGCTCACCACTCTCTCTACTCAGCCTAACTAGCTCCACCTGTCCCTGCTCTGCTCTGCTCTAATTACTCTGCCAGCTGCGCTGCATTACCCACTACCTCTCCCAGTATTTAAGGCCCTGTCTTTCAGCTCTCCGGTGTCAGATCGTCTGCAAAGCTCACACCCGGAACCTGTTTGCTCGCGCTTCTGGCTCACCCTGGTTTTGTGACCCCGGACCTGCCTGATTTTTGGATACTCTTCTGCCCCAGGAGATCCAGACCTGCTTCTGCCATAACGACTCCTGACTACTCTTCAATCCCGGTAACTCTGACCAGCCTTCTGCCTTGCTACTACGTATTTTGGATTTCCCTTGAACTGTACTGCTGCCTTGTTTCATTCCGCCCTGTTGTGTCTGTGTCTCCCCCCCCCAGGACTTCTGGACCACCCACCACCGGCTTCATAGGACGCATCGCTGCCACTGGGGGGGGCACAGATCCAGCACATTGGACGGGATCCCTGTTACCCCTGGAGCCTTCATTCACTCCCTACTTCCCTTTTCCCTTAAGTTTTAATAAACTTTCTGGTGTGACGCAATTGTGGTCCTCTGGTCGTCTGTCTGAATCGTGACAGTACGATCTGACCATTATGGACTCAGCGCACACTTTCCCCGACATGGAAACCGATGAGCATGAGCAGCAGTTCCAGCAGCAGCAACAACAACTCGCCATGATCATTCAACTCCTCACCAACCTTACCCCAGCCAGTCTGCCCACCAGCCCTGCCCCCGAGTTACCTGCCCCGGTCATTGCAGCCGCTGCACCGGAACCCAAGATTGGAAACCCCGAGCGGTTCAACGGCGATTCAACCCAGGTCCGGCCATTCCTGACTAGCTGCCGACTTCAGTTCTCCTTGCAGCCAAGGACCTTCGCCACGGAGGGGGCTAAAGTTGGGTATGCCATCACTCACCTGACGGGCCGAGCTCGACTCTGGGGAACAGCAGAGTTCGAACGTCAAACCCCCGCATGTGCAACCTTCGACCTGTTTGCTGAGGAGATGCTGAAGGTGTTTGACCTGGATTCACCAACCGCAGAGGCGTCTCGTGAACTGTTCAGTATTCGACAAGGCAGACGTACAGTCGCAGACCATTCCATCGACTTCCGAACCCTGGCTAGACGAAGTTCTTGGAACACACCATCGTTGGTGGACGCGTTCTTCCATAGTTTGGCTGACTATATCAAGGACGAGTTGGTCTCCCATGAACTGCCTTCCACTCTTGATGAAGCCATCGCACTGACTGTCAGGATCGACAGAAGGATACAGACTCGTCGTCGTGAGAGGGGGCGCCAAGGTCCACCTACTACCGGCATTCGGAGAGATCCGACTGGGCTCCTGTCATCTACTGCCACTCACCCAGGTCAGCTTGATCAGTCTGAGCCTATGGAGATTGGGCGAGCCTCTCTCACTCCTGCAGAGCGCCAGCGCCGCTTCACCTCAAACCTCTGCCTCTATTGTGGAGGTGATGGACATCGTGTGGTAACCTGCCCTTTAAAGGGCCGAAGCTCACCGGGCATAGGGGGAGTCCGGTTGAGTTCAATGACCATCCAGTCCTCCGACCGCAAACCCCTGCTGCAAGTTCACCTCCGCCTCTCTGACTCAACTCACACCCTGGCTGCTCTGGTGGATTCTGGCGCCGAAGCCAACATAATGGACATCAAGCTGGCACGCCAACTGGGACTGGAGAACCTCCGTTTGACACCTCCTATTCCTGCCCGGGCACTGGACGGACACTTACTCGGATCGGTCACTCATGTCACGGCCCCGGTCTCGATGGGTCTGTCCGGAAACCATCAAGAAACTATCCAGTTTCACCTGCTCCCCTCTCCAGGCCAACCCCTCATCCTGGGTTACCCATGGCTCCGCCGGCACAACCCTCAGCTCGACTGGGTGACCGGGGTGATCAGGGAGTGGGGAGAGGACTGCCACCGTACCTGCCTGCTTGCTGCCGCACTACCCCCTCGGCCAGTACCTACTAACTCCGCTCCTGACCTCTCCAATGTCCCAGAATGCTACCATGGTCTCAGAGAGGTGTTTAACAAAGCAAGAGCCACATCTCTGCCCCCTCACCGACCGTACGACTGTGCCATCGACCTCCTCCCTGGAACAGCCCCTCCAAAGGGTCGTCTTTATTCGTTGTCTGCTCCTGAAAGAAAGTCCATGGAGGACTACATCAATGGCTCTCTGTCCGCAGGATTAATCCGTTCATCTTCATCTCCTGCTGGTGCTGGCTTCTTCTTTGTGGGGAAGAAGGACGGATCTCTTCGCCCCTGCATCGACTACAGGGGACTCAACGACATCACAGTGAAAAACCGTTACCCTCTGCCTCTGCTCACCTCTGCTTTTGAGTTGCTCCAGGGAGCCACTGTTTTTACCAAGTTGGATCTCAGAAACGCTTACCACCTAGTGCGGATCCGGGAGGGAGATGAATGGAAAACCGCATTCAATACACCAACAGGCCACTACGAGTATCTGGTTATGCCTTTTGGCCTCACCAATGCTCCTGCTGTGTTCCAGGCTCTAGTGAATGATGTACTGCGGGACATGTTAAACAAGTTTGTCTTCGTTTACCTGGATGACATCTTAATCTACTCCAGAAACCTGTCTGAACACACCCGCCATGTCCAGCAAGTCCTTCATCGTCTTCTGGAGAATTCCCTCTACGCCAAGGCAGAGAAATGTGAGTTTCACGTCAAGACAGTGGCCTTCCTGGGGTACATAGTGGCAGAGGGAAGTATCCAAATGGATCCTGCCAAAGTATCAGCAGTCACTTCATGGCCAGTTCCGGAGAACAGAAAGAAGCTGCAACAGTTTCTGGGGTTTGCTAACTTCTATAGAAAGTTTATCCGGAACTACAGTACCGTTGCTGCCCCTCTCACTGCTCTAACCAGCACCAAGCAACCCTTCACCTGGACCCCAGCAGCCGACAAAGCCTTCAGTACCCTCAAGGTGAGGTTCACCTCCGCTCCCATCCTCCAGATGCCTGATGTGGACCGGCAATTTATTGTGGAGGTGGACGCCTCGGATGTGGGAGTTGGTGCTGTGATTTCTCAGTGGGCTGCGGAGGATAGGAAGCTCCATCCCTGTGCTTTTTTCTCACGTCGGTTGTCCCCCTCTGAGTGCAATTACGACATAGGGAACCGTGAGCTGCTGGCTGTGAAGCTTGCCTTGGAGGAGTGGCGTCACTGGCTGGAGGGGTCCACCATTCCATTTCTCGTTTGGACCGATCATAAGAACTTGGAGTACATCCGCACGGCCAAACGGTTGAACTCCAGGCAGTCCCGCTGGGCCCTGTTCTTCACCAGGTTTAATTTCACTCTGTCATACCGGCCTGGATCACGCAACACCAAGCCAGACGCCCTCTCCCGTCAATTCCAGAAGGATGACACCCCCTCCAAGGACCCTGTGTCGATTCTGCCAAGTCCCTGCATCGTTGCAGCTCTGACCTGGGCTGTTGAGGAACAGGTGCTGGAGGCTCTCCGTAACCAGCCAGGTCCCAGCACTTGCCCAGCTGACCGCCTTTTTGTCCCCGAAGACCTGAGGTCCCAGGTCGTTCAGTGGGGACATGACTCCCGCCTAGCTTGTCACCCTGGCTCCACCCGCACTTACAACCTGCTCGCCCAGAGGTTCTGGTGGCCCTCTCTGAGAAAGGATGTACGGGAATTCGTCCAAGCCTGCCCCATCTGCAACCAACACAAGTCGTCCTGCCAGCCCCCAGCCGGATTGCTGCAGCCCCTGCCTGTGCCCAGACGTCCCTGGTCTCACATCGCCCTTGACTTTGTCACGGGGCTGCCCCCTTCAAGTGGCATGACCGTCATTCTCACCATAGTTGACCGTTTCAGCAAGATGGCACACTTCATTCCCCTCCCCAAGCTCCCAACCGCCAAGGAGACCGCCCAGGTGGTCCTGGAACACGTCTTCCGGATCCACGGACTGCCAAAGGATGTAGTTTCTGACCGTGGTCCACAATTCTCCTCCGCTTTTTGGAAGGAGTTCTGTCACCTGCTGGGAGCCACAGTCAGTCTGACTTCCGGATTCCATCCCCAATCCAATGGGCAGTCAGAGCGGGCTAATCAGGAGCTCGAGAAGGCACTGCGATGCATGACTTCACGCAACCCCCACTCCTGGTCGCAGCAATTGACATGGGTGGAGTACGCACACAATTCTCTGACCTGCTCTGCCATCGGTATGTCCCCTTTCCAATGTGTTTATGGATACCAGCCTCCTCTATTTGCCAGCCAGGAAGAGGAGGTTACTTGCCCATCTGCACTTGCTTTTGCCCGTCGATGTCGCCGCACCTGGTCACAAGCCCGAGCCACACTCCTCAGATCCGTTGCCAGCTACACTACCGGGGCCAACCGTCGGAGAATTCCTGCTCCCACCTACCATGTTGGTCAAAGGGTGTGGTTGTCATCGAAGAACCTGCCACTCAGGGTGGAGTCGCAGAAGCTGGCACCTCGGTTCATTGGCCCATTCCCTATCATAAGAGTGATTAGCCCAACTGCTGTCCGGCTCCAACTGCCTAATTCCCTGAGGGTGCACCCCACTTTCCATGTGTCTAAGATTAAGCCCATCCATGAGAGTCCGCTGGTCCCTGCTGCGCCTTGTCCTCCTCCTCCACGGCTCGTCGATGGTGGTCTGGTTTACACCGTCCGCCGCCTGCTTCGGTCCAGACGGAGGGGTAGGGGTCTCCAGTACCTCATTGACTGGGAGGGCTATGGACCTGAGGAAAGGACCTGGGTGCCAGCTAGTCGGATTGTGGATAGGACTCTCATCACCGCTTTCCACCAACGGCATCCTGATCAACCTGCAATCCGTAGGGGCCGCCCCAGAGGGGTCCCTAACCGTCCTGCCCGCTCGGCTTCCTGTCCTGTGCCTGATCCTGTCTCGGGACCTGTCCCATCTCCCGACCACGGCCCTCCGGCTTCCTCCGAGGATGAGGACGTTCACTCGGACCGTTCGGAGGAGTTCTAGCCCTCCTCCGGCTCCCCTCCTCCCGCCCGGCGTGGTGTTGCTCTTGGGACTTCTGGGGCCGTCCCTTGGGGGGGGGGTTCTGTCATGAGCCTCTCACTCCACCGGGTTACCACCTTAATTTTCTTCCACTCTGCTCACCACTCTCTCTACTCAGCCTAACTAGCTCCACCTGTCCCTGCTCTGCTCTGCTCTAATTACTCTGCCAGCTGCGCTGCATTACCCACTACCTCTCCCAGTATTTAAGGCCCTGTCTTTCAGCTCTCCGGTGTCAGATCGTCTGCAAAGCTCACACCCGGAACCTGTTTGCTCGCGCTTCTGGCTCACCCTGGTTTTGTGACCCCGGACCTGCCTGATTTTTGGATACTCTTCTGCCCCAGGAGATCCAGACCTGCTTCTGCCATAACGACTCCTGACTACTCTTCAATCCCGGTAACTCTGACCAGCCTTCTGCCTTGCTACTACGTATTTTGGATTTCCCTTGAACTGTACTGCTGCCTTGTTTCATTCCGCCCTGTTGTGTCTGTGTCTCCCCCCCCCCAGGACTTCTGGACCACCCACCACCGGCTTCATAGGACGCATCGCTGCCACTGGGGGGGGCACAGATCCAGCACATTGGACGGGATCCCTGTTACCCCTGGAGCCTTCATTCACTCCCTACTTCCCTTTTCCCTTAAGTTTTAATAAACTTTCTGGTGTGACGCAATTGTGGTCCTCTGGTCGTCTGTCTGAATCGTGACAGGTTTGGCGCAACGTGGCCCATCCTGCTCTGCTGAATTGGCACCGTGACCTGTCCTGGATGATCGCCCATGAGATCCTCCCGGTCAGGGCCGTTATGCACTCCCGGGGCATGGCGAGGACATCCGCGTGCCCCCGACCAGGCTGCGGCCCGGAGGAGTCGGTGAGGCACTTGCTCTGGGAGTGCAGAGCCGCACGGGACCTGTGGAAGGAAGCAGGCCCCCTGATCTCCCCACGCCTGCCAGCAGGGGAGGACCTAACGCCCCAGCTCGTGCTGTATGGGGTGGGCCGAAGGCCTATTACAACAAAGGCCTTCACACAACCCTGGCCCACCCTCACGTGTCTGAAGGATGCACTGTGGTCCTCCCGTAACCTGCTGGTAGGGAAACAGGTAGAGACCACCCCCCAGGCAGTGGCTTTGGTAGCCACGGAAGCCCTGGGGTGGTACGAACGACAGGGGGCCTCGACCCCAGGCGAAGGGTACAGCGCTGCGGCGCCTAGGGCGATGCGCCTAGGGGAGGAGTCTCCTCTGGGCCCCGACGGACGGGTACGGAGTCGTTTCAGGAAGAGCAAGAGGAGGCTTTTTTGATAAGGACTCACCCCGTTTTTGTACAAAGGACCGAAGACAGCTTTATGCACATTTTAAATGGCTTTTAGTAATCGGCTTTTACAAGAATAGGTACTTTTATGTAGGATTGTTTTATTGTTTTAAATAAACAACATGTACCTTTTTAAATTTAATTGTAATGTAATGCTGGTTTTTATGCACTTGATGCCGTTTTTATGTGTGTAAATGTAATGCAAATGTGAGCTGTTTTAAAGGAAATGTATAATAAAAACTTTTCCAAAAAAAAAAAAAAAAAAAAATCTGTTCTTACCGATATCTTGTTTCAAGAGAAATCAACAGAGACGGCGCCTGCCTGCCTGCCTGCCGCGCAGACTTTTTGCTCAGGCATTTGAGTTCGTGCTGGCTGACCGGCGTATTTTTCCAGTCAAAGTAAAAAATAAATAATAATAATAATATGCCATTTAGCAGACGCTTTTATCCAAAGCGACTTACAATCATGCGTGCATACATTTTTGTGTATGGGTGGTCCCGGGGATCGAACCCACTACCTTGGCGTTACAAGCGCCGTGCTCTACCAGCTGAGCTACAGAGGACCACAGTAGTAGTGACAAAGTAGTCACTCGGCCAATTGAATTCAAGCCCGACAACGACGACTGGCGTATTTTCCGGCCTTTGAACAAATAATAGCACTGGACGCATTAGCGACTTTTCCTTGACGCATTAGCGACTTTTTGGAGAAAAAAAACACTTGCCTGTCGCCATGGAAACGTGGAGGGGTGGCAATGGGTGGAGCACACTTTAGCCAAACCGCTGAGGTCTCCCGAGACCCCCGAGTGCCCGGCGGGTGCAGGGTTCAATTTGTGGGTTATCGCTTCTCGGCCTTTTGGCTAAGATCAAGTGTAGTATCTCGCTGTACTTGATCTTGAGAAGTGATCAGATAATTGTGCTTTTGCAAAAAAAATTGTTTTTTCTGTTTCACTATTGTTTTTTGTCCTGGTAGGTGGTGGTTTGGTGGTGGACTACAGGTGCACCAGCACCTGTAGGGTGAGTCTAAGTGTTTTCTCTTTATTTATTTATTGCCTTTCTTTGTGTTAGCTTGTTGTTGTTGTTGTCGTGTGTTTTGTGTCTACTTTGAAAAAAATAAAAATAATAATATTATCTGTTCTGTGTTTGCTCGTTGTTGTTTCTTTTGTTCTTTTATCTTTCTTAATTTTTGTTCTTTGTGTTCCCTCATCCTCTTGTAGCCCTAGTTTCCTCTTAGTTTTACCCCCTTGTTTTCTGTTTGTGTTTAGTGTCTGCTAGCTTGGTTGGCTTGCTGGCTAGCCGGCCTGTCTAGCTTTTAGCTTGGCTGGCCTGCTAGCCTCCTCGCCCCTTAGGCTTGGCAGGCATTGTTTGTTCCTTTCTGTTCGTCTTGTACCCCCCCCCTGTAACCCATCCATACCTCCTCAAATTGTATTTCCATCCCCTGAACATTCCCTTGTCTTAGTTTTTGTTTGTTGACTTTTGTGTTCACTTGGGGGGCCATTTTGTTGGCTGGCCGGCCTGCTAGCTGGTTAGCTTAGTCTGGCCTGCTGGTGAGGCCTGCTAGCCTTCCTCGCCCCTCAATTTGGCTTGTCTTGTGAGTATTTTTTTTTTTTTCTGTGTCCTGTCACCCCATCCATATTATTTCCCTCGTTTTATACCCATTTTTTCCCTCTTGTTTGTTTTGTCATCTGGGAGGTTTAGCATCCGGCCTGCTAGCTTGTTAGCTTAGACTGACTTGCTAGCACGGCCTGCTAGCCTCCTAGCCCTTGTACATTGTTTGTTTGGTGTGTTTTTTGTATTATATTTCCCATCCTTCCCTCGTGTCCCTCTTGTTTGCTTGTTTGTTTGTTTGTTTGTTTATTTGTTTTTGTCAACTGGGAGGTTTTAGCACCCGGCCTGCTAGCTTGTCAGTTTAGTCTGACTTGCTAGTGCGGCCTGCTAGCCTCCTAGCCCCTGTAAATTTGTTTGTTTGGTGTGTTTTTTATTATTTTTCCCATCCTCCCCTCGTGTCCTTTTGTGTTTAGTTTAAACCCCTTCCCCCCACAGTCTTTCCCTATTGTTGATAAGTTTAGTTGGGTGCTGTGCTAGGTAGTTTGTTTTGTGTCCCGGGAATCGGTAGGCCCTGTTATCTTATCATAGCTGGGCCTGCCAGCCTCACCCACTATTTTATTGTGTCTTTTTTTTTATCACTGGTGTTGGGTTAAAGGGAGTGGGCCTCCATGTCAGCAGCACAGGCTGGCATGCGGAGGCACCACGCCGTGCGCCTCCTGTTAAAGGAGAAGGGAGGGAAATTAATGGAGTTATCCCGGTTGGATTTCTCCAGAAAATTCCTCCAAAAGGAACTCCGTTTCATTCCTGCGCAGGTGAACTGCATTTTAACCCTCCCGTATGGGAAAGGCTTTGATGTAAGTTTCGCCTGCGCCAGCTTCTTGAGGGAGTTCTGGGGGAAACTCCAGAATGCCCAGAACAAGCAGGGATCCCTGGCAGAAATGTTTGAGGTGATCAAGCTGACGGACAATAGCATCAAAACTGTTATTGTCCGTATGTACAACGAAACGGTACAGCCGGAGGACGTTGCAGTATGGTTGGGCAGGTACTGCAACGTGAGGGGGCCCCTGACCCAGGTGAAGGATCCCGATGGGATCTGGACAGGGGCCTGGAGAGTGACTGTCCAGCAGAGGGAGGATCCCGGGGGCTATGGTGGGATGAAAGCCATCCCATCCACCATAGTCCTCGGAGAGAACAGGGGCCATGTTCACTACCAAGACCAGCCAAAGATGTGTCGTAAGTGTGGTGAACATGGCCACCTAGCAGACGCCTGTGACAAGGTGGTCTGTATGAAGTGCCGGGAGGTGGGCCATCGCTACGAGGAGTGCACGAACGGAAGGTCGTGCAACCTCTGTGGCGAGCGGTCCCACCTCATCCGCAGCTGCCCCTCCTCCTGGGCCAATAAGGTCAGGGCTGGCAGGATGGAGGTCGGCGGCTGCGGACCGGGCTTCCGAGCGCCAGAAGAAGGAAGCGGCAGTTGCCAAGGTAGCGGTAGTGGAGGAGGTGGTGGTGGCGGTAGCAGAGGAGGTGGTGGTGGCGGTAGTGGAGGAGGTGTTGGCGGTTGTTGAGGAAGTGGTGGCAGTAGTGGAGGAAGTGGTAGAGAAGGTGGAGTGCGCGGAAGGTGCGGTGGTGGGAGAAGTGGGAGTGGAGGCAAAAACCCTCCCCCCCCAACCCCCCCGCCCCAGACTGAAGAGACCTCTGAAGGAGAAAGGGCCGAGAAAAACGGCTCTGGAGAGACTGAGAGTGAGAGCTCCCCAAGTGGGTCTGACAGTATGATGACAGTGTCGGAAACGACACTGTCAAGTGGGGAGAGTGCAGGAGCGGTGGGAGAGACCCTGGGCGAACACCTTCCCCTACGGAAGAGAAACACTGAGGAGCTCTCTGACCCCGAACAGGGCGAGGAGAAGAAGGGAAAGTTGGAGTGGGAGAGCTCCCAGGGGGAGGATGAGTCCAGGGTCTTCCCATCAAACTCCCCCAACCAAGAATCGTTTTTAAACCCTGTTTTTACCTCCTCTCCCTGCCACCCCCCCTTACCCCGCAGGGAGAGAGAGAAAGTTTCTAATAAATAACCCCTTTTAAACTGTTTTAACGCCTTCTTTCTTTCTTTTTAGCACTGTTTTTACTAACCTCTTTTATGGCTTTTAACATCACCACCATAAATGTAAGGAGTATCAAGACCGAGTTAAGAGCACAATCTGTTTTATCCTTTTTAGAAAGTTTTAATTCAGATGTGTTTTTATTGCAGGAGTGTGGTCTACCATTTTTAACCTCCTACAGGAAATGGGAGGAGAAGTGGCAGCATGGGCCCTCCATTTGGAGTGGATCCAATTTTAACAAAAACGATGGTGTTGCTATTTTATTTAAGAATCCACAGGTGGTGGTGAAGGGGAGCACAGTGGTGGTTGGGGGACGTGCTCTTTTAGCCAAATGTACTTTTATGGGGAGGGATTTTAACGTGCTGAATATATATGGTTTTAATAACAAACATGACCGGTGCGCACTTTTAGAGGACCTGCAGTCCCACATGCTGGGGAGGGATCCTCTAGTGGTGGGTGGGGATTTTAACTGTGTTTTAAGTAGAGCAGACAGGAGAGGAGCGGGAGAAGATTTTAAGGTAGATAGGTCTAGTGTTTTATTGCAAGGGTTGTGCAGGGATTTTAAACTAACTGACTGTTTTAAAACCCTGCATCCAAGAGAGGAGGGCTTCACCTGGACCAGTGGTGACGGCACCAGAGCCTCTCGCATTGACTATCTGTTTACCCGCGACTGCCCGCCAACTGATGCTAGAATAACCCCTGCTTTCTTCTCAGATCACGTGATGCTGACGTGCACCCTCTCACTAACTTGGGGTGTGACTGTAGGAAGAGGGCCCTGGAAACTGAACTGCTCCCTTTTAGAAGATGATAGAGTAGTTAGCCAGTACAGGGGGCAGTTCAGCCAGTGGCAGACGCTACAGGACTTCTTTGACACACGAGCACAGTGGTGGGAAATGGTGAAGGGTAAGACGAGGACCTTCTTTAGAGAGATAGGAAAGAAAAAAAGCAAAGAAAAAGATAGACGCATGTTGGGACTGCAGAAGCGACTGGAGCGTTATTTTAACCTAAATCAACAGGGCTTTGATTTTAACCAGGAAATAAAAGAAGTTAAGAAAGAGATGGCATTTTTAGCAGAACAGAACAGTAAGGGGGTTATTTTAAGAAGTAAAGAAAGGGAATTAGAAGAGGGGGAGAAGTGCACAAGGTACTTTTTTAAGAAGATAGTTAGTAAGGGTAGGATAATGACAGGGTTAAAGGATAAAGATGGGTTTTTAAAAACGGACACAGAGGGAATTAAAGAAGTAGTCGAGGAGTTTTATGGGGAACTGTTTGGGGAAAAAGAAGTGTGTGAGGAAACCATGGGGGACGTTTTAACATACATTGACAACATTTTACCCAATACAGACGACCTAACTAAAGACTTGACAATGACCGAACTCGACAATGGACTGAGACATTTTAAAAGGGGAAAATCACCGGGGGAGGACGGCCTCCCTTTGGAGTTTTATCTGACCTTTTGGGATGTTTTAGCCGACGAACTTCTGACTGTTTTTACTGACTTTGAACATCTTGACAGACTACCTGACAGTTTTAGAACAGGGATAGTGACTCTTTTACACAAGAAAAACGACAGGACTGACCTTAGAAACTGGCGACCGATTACCCTTTTAAACTTTGACTGCAAACTTTTTACTAAGGTTTTAACACTCAGAATGTCTTCTGTTTTAGGGGAGGTGATCCACCCGGATCAAGCCTGTGCCATTCCGGGAAGGAAGATCACGGACAGCCTAGTACTGATCAGAGATGCCATCTGTTATGCGAGAGACAGAAACATGCGGCTTATAGTCCTAAATTTAGACTTTGAGAAAGCTTTTGATCGGGTCTCGCACCAGTACCTCTTCAAGGTACTGCAAAAAATGGGATTCCCAGAAAGGTTTCTAGCTTGGGTGGGATTGCTGTATGGGGACATCACCAGCAGAATCCTTGTAAATGGGCATTTGTCAAGAGCAGTGGGAGTACACTGCGGCGTCCGTCAGGGATGTCCATTATCTCCCCTCCTGTTTGTGGCCTGCATAGAACCACTGGCACAGGTCTTGAGAAGGGACCAACGGATCAGTGGGGTGGGTATCCCGGGGAGTGGGGGGATGACCGCCAAGTGCGTTTTTTACATGGACGACGTTAACATTTTATGCACTGACCTTTTATCTGTCGACAGGACTCTGGACAGGACTGACTGGTACGGACGAGCCTCTGGGGCGAGACTGAACAGAACCAAGACGGAGGCCCAATTTTTCGGAACTTGGGCAGACTCAGACTTGACAGGACTACCACTGACAGTTAGAATGACAGACATAAGGGTTCTGGGAGTTAAATTTGACAGAGAGGGAGGTGGTAGTGGCAATTGGACCGGGACGTTAGGGACAGTTAGACAGAGACTAGGGTTTTGGGGACTGAGACAGCTGACTTTTGAGGGCAAGGTTTTAATCATCAAGGCTGTGATTTTACCTGTCCTTTTATTGATCAGTTCTGTTTTTATCCCCCCACGAAAAACTCTTTTAGCTCTGGACCGGATGTTGTTTTATTTTTTGTGGGGAAGCAAGTGGGAGAGGCTGAGGAGGGAGGTGGTAAAGAGGCCCAGGTTCAAGGGGGGGAAAGGCTTGCCTGACCTCTACTTGTTCCTGGGCAGCCGCTACACAGCGTTACATCTTACTCTTGCCACCTCCCCGGTCAACAACAAGACCCAGGCCCTCGCACGGTTCTGGCTGGGATCTTACCTCAGGTCTCTGAGGCTGATCCCAGTCGACCTGCGAGCCCCAGTCTCTTTCCTGCTCCCCACACACTATGCACAGCTCAGAACGTTTTTAAGACATTTTAAACTGGAAAAAGAGCCTGTCACAGTTTTAACAAAACACCGCTCTCTTCTCTCTCTTGTGCAGGAACGGGAACCGGTGTGTCCAGTGCGCGGGCTTGCTGTAGGCGAGCCCTCAACGGTTTGGCGCAACGTGTCCCATCCTGCTCTGCTGAATCGGCACCGTGACCTGTCCTGGATGGTCGCCCACGAGATCCTCCCGGTCAGGGCCGTTATGCACTCCCGGGGCATGGCGAGGACATCCGCGTGCCCCCGACCAGGCTGCGGCCAAGAAGAGTCGGTGAGGCACTTGCTCTGGGAGTGCAGAGCCGCACGGGACCTGTGGAAGGAAGCAGGCCCCCTGATCTCCCCACGCCTGCCAGCAGGGGAGGACCTAACGCCCCAGCTCGTGCTGTATGGGGTGGGCCGAAGGCCTATTACAACAAAGGCCTTCGCACAACTCTGGCCCACCCTCACGTGTCTGAAGGACGCACTGTGGTCCTCCCGCAACCTGCTGGTAGGGAAACAGGTAGAGACCACCCCCCAGGCAGTGGCTTTAGTAGCCACGGAAGCCCTGGGGTGGTACGAACGACAGGGGGCCTCGACCCCAGGCGAAGGGTCCCCCACAACACCCAAGGTCCCGGCGGCCACGGCCAGACAGCGCTGCGGCGCCTAGGGCGATGCGCCTAGGGGAGGAGTCTCCTCTGGGCCCCGACGGACGGGTACGGAGTCGTTTCAGGAAGAGCAAGAGGAGGCTTTTTTGATAAGGACTCACCCCGTTTTTGTACAAAGGACCGAAGACAGCTTTTTTAACAAAGTTACTTTTTGACAGGCTTTTTATGTCTTAAAATTGTTTTTACTTTGTTAAATCATTTATGCACATTTTAAATGGCTTTTACTAATCGGCTTTTACAAGAATAGGTACTTTTATATAGGATTGTTTTATTGTTTTAAATAAACAACATGTACCTTTTAAAAATGTAATTGTAATATAATGCTGGTTTTTATGCACTTTATGCCGTTTTTATGTGTGTGAATGAATTTCAAATGTGAGCTGTTTTAAAGGAAATGTACAATAAAAACTTTTCCAAAAGAAAAAAAAAAAAAAATCTGTTCTTATCAGTTGAATATCTGATACGTCCCCTATCTGGGGACCATATATTAAATTTATTTTTGGAACAGGGAGATGGAATAGGGGCTTGCTCCTGCTCCGTCCACTCCACGCATCGACCTGGTATTGCAGTACCTCCAGGAACGGTGCACCCCCTGTCATTGTAAAGATAAATCAGGCAAAGACAACAGAATTGCTTTGTTATATTCAATTAGGATCACGATGTATTTTATATTTTCACGTTTGACAATCTTCATCTCAATGTCAATGATGGCTAGAAAGTGATGGTGAAGTCAGTCACTGTTATATTGACTATGATAGCTGATGTGAATGGTGCGTTAATCATCTAATCAAATCAATGTTTATTCGTCACATGAACAGGATACAGGGTGTAAATGGTACAGTGATAATGCTTTAAAGATAATGCTTTTAAAAAATCTTGGCATAGATTGGGAGTTTATCAACGTTGGGAATAACCACTTTTGACTGTTACAAAGTAACACATTTGTAGGTTCGTAAGTCACGTGGTCATCTGCCCTCCAATCGGAAATGAGAGAAAGCGTTTATAAATTAAATCCAGATTAACAAATAAATCGGAATAATAATATATGAAATACGGGTGGGGGAATCAATTTGGAGATAATAATATTGACATAACATTTGATCTTATATCAAATATCTCTGGTAGCGTTGATGCCACAAGGGAACTGAGCAATTGTCCACTTGGTGGCGCAAGTGTTCCACTGACCGTCGCATTTGAATGTTGAACCGCTTGACTTCCATACATCATCAACGCAAATAATATGAACAATAAAAATAGCCTGTTTTTATTTTACATGTCTGTAGAGCCTTGTACGATAAGACCACGGTGAAGAGGCCTTCATAAAGTTGCCGTCCTAAATTACTAGAGGCCAAACTTCAAAGATGTCCATGGCACTGGACTGCAGTAAGAGCTAGGCCTACAGTGCGGCCTACGGAGCGGTCCTGGTGTATGGCCCTGGCTGCCTAAATGTTTCCTCCACATAATTAACTGTACAAACATGGCACTTTAGAGGGTTACTTTTACAATTAGCCTTACTGAGCCACTACAACAAACTTCCTATCATGGACATGAAATGCCATTAGGCCTAATGAAGATACCGAATATGTAAGTTACTTAGTTGGTGTCTTGTGAATCAACTGGTATGCGCATCAGGGTTTAATATTTCCCCGGTGTTTTACAAATGTTCCATCCCGAGAATAAATCACTCTTCTCCCGGGTAACCCGGTATTTTCCGCCAAAACCGGAAGTGTCATTCAAAAGCATTATAACGCTTATAAATGTCTGGATTTGATTAGAGCTTTGATCAGCATGAAAATACAAACATGATGCTACCTGAGCCTGATCAGACATATATTAAATACATTTTATAATACATTTTACAAATCCAAATCCCAGATGAAGAATAAGACACTATTTCAAAGCATAGTACATGTAATGTTAGCCAAGTACAATGTAATTACTAGTTGTTACACAGGATTTAGCTAGTTAAAATGAAGTGTATCTTTAGGAGTACTTGTAATTAATGTGTACAGTACATTACCCATCCTGACAACCTGGCCCTCAATTTAAAGCTTGTGGAAGTGACATCCAAGTGGGAGAATAAATACACTAGCACACCACAGAGTATCTGTATATGAAAATAATTCAGAGCACACTGTGCTGCCAATCACAGTGTAAGGTGCGACATTTTGCGGGTGTGGAGAGCTCGTTAGAGGATGCTTGCATTGAAGAGCTGGGCATCGTGTTATGACCTGCATTATCTGAATTAGGCCCACAGAATTATACCTACGGAGGAGCGGCTTCTATGGAGGAACTTTGAATGTCTTTGAACATCAGAGTTGGTTTAACGTTGGAACAGAGCAGATAATAGCTAGCTAACAACCTTGTTTGTGCAGTGCAGCACTAGAATTAAAAACAGGTCGTAACTTTTTGTTGTTAATAAATCCAATGTGAAACGTGGTGACTATAGTATCCTTAACTAGCATTGAAAAAGTTAATCCATTCTTCTCAAATTAAACATATCTCCCTAATTTCTGAATCATGCTTGTAACGTTGTCAGTAGGATACAGTAACCTATGCTTCAGAGGGGAGGAGCAGGTAGTTTCCACACGCACACCCACAGGCAACGATTTCCATTCCAGCTGGCAGGCAGAAACTGGAATACGTTTCTAGAGTGAGCTTTCTTGCGATTTTGTGGGACTGGAGAAAAATACCCGGAAAGGAAAATAAGGTTATTACCTGGATTACATGCTTTTAAAATAACTGTGCTGTTCCTAAAAAGTATAGAACACTTTTTCCGGTTCTTTCCCTGAACCGGTTCCAATCCTAGAGAAATTATGTGGATGAAGGTCATGCTTAGGCTAATAAACTATAAAGGGAAATAAATTGCTACAGTTTACACTTTTTTTTTAGTAATTTAATGAAATGTTGTAATCTGATCTCGGAATGCACGGACCGTTAGTAGTGGGGGAACAGGAAGTTCCGGGCAGGCGGGCACCATTCTTCACAATAAAGAAAGCGCCAGACTCTGTGCAGTCAAGAAGATACATTTTGTGTCCGTTTCTATTTATTACTAGAGGTATGTCATAGCACGTTTAAACTTTCTAATATCGAAAGAACATGTTATACCATGCTAGGTAACAAATCCGTTAAGGTATTATCACGTTTGGTAAAGGTTTGATGTGTTATTTTTGTGTCAAACCAAGTGAAGAACGTGATAAAAACTATTTTACAAGTCACATAGCTAGATATTTTGGGTTTGTCTGAGTGAATGTACATAATTTTCTCATTTTAGTTTAATAAATAATCAATTTATTTGAGATTTCTGAGTTCGTTTAGCATATTATTGCTTTTGTGTAAAATTCCCATGCTGGTAAAATGGCGGCTACTCTCGGTCAGCGTCAACAGACTTCAGTGAGGACAGTGCGGGTGCATCACATAGAGACAATTTCACGGTCGCACTACTGTTTTGAAGCTGAATGTAATGATTATCAGTTTTCTACATGTGTACTAATATTCAGACACATTCACTAGTTTCAGTCTTTATCAATAAATGTTGCTATGGTGTAAACAGGAAATACAATTGGTTTTTGATTGAAGTAATACATTGAAGACAAGGTTCTTCAGGAAATTAGCACACAGTGCTGTCTAAAACAAACAGTAACCTTGTACTAAATGGATTTTGAGTCATGTATGCATTTATCTACTATAGGTTAGGTATTAGCTCAAAAGTATTGTGGAGCTCCTGCTCCTTAATATAAACAGTATCAGCACCCAAAATGAGTATTGGCACCTATTTCAGTCCAAGTAAAGCACTGAATTAGATAATTGAACAATAAAAAAATATATTTTTAGAGAATAAAGATATTGCCAGAACTGTCAACACTAACTTTTGTGTCTGTGCTCTCTATATTACTACTAGCAGATTCAGATAAGTCCAAACATACAGTCACTGGGTCCTGATTGTGACAGTTGAGCCCAGTTTGCATCGCAATATCCAGAGATGGCATCAGTGAAGCTGGAAGACTGCAGTCAAACACTGGAGCTGAATGTCAACTTTAAAGATGAAGAAGAGGAGGAGAAGATTGGGAAATCTGTTTCTCAGGGTAAGAGCAGGTTCTATCTAATTAAGTTTGTTGGACATGATTTGGAAAGGCACACACCTGTCTATATACATAGCATTCGGAAAGTATTCAGACCTCTTGACTTTTTTTAGATTTTGTTACGTTACAGCCTTATTGTAAAAAATATTAAATTGTTTTTTCCCCTCATCAATCCCAAAAATGTCTAAGAACCTGTTTTCACTTTGTCATTATGAGGTATTGTGTATAGATTGATGAGGATTTTTTTTGATTTAATCCATTTTAGAATAAGGCTGTAACGTAACAAATTGTGGAAAATGTCAAGGGGTCTGAATACTTTCCTAATGCACTGTACATATCCAAAAGTGGACCTAGAAGTTTGTCCTTAAATATCTATTGGGAGCCCATCTGGACCTTCCGCTTTACAGATTGAAAATAGCATCAGATATTTCAACACTATCCAATTCCTTTTCCAGATCCAATTTAGTGTCTTCTGAAGTAGAGGGAATATCAAGACCTGACTAGTTCAGTTCTCAGGAGATTCAGAGTTGTAAAGTGTGTTGTAGTAGGAAGCAAATGTTTGGTTCATTTCTACAGGATCCATTGATAATTGTCCTTGTAAATTATGAATTGCATTAAAGGCTGAATTTTACTTCTTAATGTGCCAGGCCAGCAATTTACCAAGTTTTTTTTTACCTTGATCATAGGACTGTTTCAGCCTAGTTAAGCTGTTTGCAGCCTTTGAGGTGGGAAGTTCTTCATACTGAGCTTTAAGACCAAATCATTCCTTGTTTACTTCGACTGAGTTATCCAAAAAAGCTTCTCTCCAATTCTCTGATTTTGCTGTCCATCGCTCTCATTTTCTGATTTATTTGATTTCAAACTGGTAAAACGTATAATTTGTCCCCAAATATGTGCTTTGAAAGCCTCTCATCTGGTACTCGCTGAAGTTTGGTCAGTGTCAATGTCAAATAAACATCTATATGCACTCCAATGTAATGTAAGAAATCTGGGTCCTTTAACCATCTGGGATGCAAACGCCTTCTAGAGGATCCTTTTACTAGTTTTGTATCCCTATAGAATAATGACACAGGGGAATGGTCATTCAAAACAATAGTATCATATCCACTTCCTGCTACATTGGGAAGCAATAAGCAAGGAACTGAAAAGTAGTCTACATGAGAATATGATTTAAATGTTGACGAGTAACATGAATTCTCCCTTTTACTTGGGTTCTGAGTCCTCCAAGGTTCACATAGATTTAAGTCCTGAATTAAATGCTGTAATTTCTTTCTACTCTGCGAGTGGGAAGTGTCTAAACCAGATGAGGATCAAGAGTGCAATTAAAGTCCCCTGCCATTAGGACTTTGCCAGGAATGGAGGCTATCAATAGAAATACATTCTCAAAGAATTTGGGATTATCATCATTAGGACCATAAACATTAACCAGATGAATATGCTCATTCAAAAGAGTTCCCTGTATCAAAATAGATGAATGAAGTTGTTTAAGCCTAGTAATAACCTGTTTTAAGCTTGGATAGTTTACAAACTCCACAGACATTCCACAAAATAAATTTAAGTTTAGCATTTGAAGTCATTTAACCAAAGATGTAAACATGGAATAAGCTATAGCATAAAGGCATATCTAAAATCTGTTTAGTAACCACAAGGACCGCAGGAATATTTTGTAGTGAGGAAAATATGTAAAGATCTGTTGGAAGAAACAAACATAAATCTATCCTAACAACACAGGGTCTTTTGCTAGTAGCCTATATAGTAGCCTAAATATCACAACAAAAGGCCTCTCTAGCAAGATGATATGTGAAATATCACGTAGTATTTGTTTGAAAAGTAGCAAAGAATAGCTCCACCTAAAACAGTAACGCTAGTTAGTGAAGCCTGAGACTAACGTTAACGTTACAGTATGGACCGTCCAAAATAGTGGTAGATGATCCACAACACAGGGTCTGTTGCTAGTAGCTACCAAGTAACAATATGGCCTATACGTATAGAGTTAACGTAGTATACCATGATACGTTTATAAACCAGAAAAAGTATCAAAGATCAGAAATGAACAGCCTACGTGAGAAAAAGAGAGATCATTGAATATGTGCAATTTTACCCAAAGGCCCTTTGCACGTGATGTTAGGCTTGCACCTGAGTGTCAAACATTTTAGTCCAAGGATATGATCGAAAGGCCTCCATCATTCTTAAATGGAAAAAGTGTGGAACCACCAATAATTTTTCTAGAGCTGGCAGCCCAGACAAACTAAGCAATCGGGGGAGAAGGGCCTTGGTCAGGGAGGTCACCAGGAAGCGGGTGGTCACTCTGACAGAGCTCCAGAGTTCTGTGGCGATAGGAGAACCTTCCAGAAGGACAACCATCTCTGCAGCACTCCACCAATCAGGCCTTTATGGGTAGAGTGGCTTGACGGAAGCCACTCCTCATGAAAAGGCACATGACTGCCCGCTGGGAGTTTGGCAAAAGACTCTCAGACCATGAGAAACAAGATTATCTGGTGTGATAAAGCCAAGATTGAACTCTTTGGCCTGAATGCCAAGCGTCACGTCTGGAGGAATCCAGGCACCATCCCAACGGCGAAGCATGGTGGTGGCAGGGACTGGGAGACTAGTCAGGAACGGGGGAAAGATAAACGGAGCAAAGTACAGAGAGACCTGAAAATAGCTGTGTGGCGACACTCCCATCTAACCTGACAAGCTTGAGAGGATCTGCAGAGAAAGTCCCAAAATACAGGTATGCCAAGCTTGTAGCGTCATACCCAAGAACACTCAAGGCTGTAATCACTGCCATCGGTGCTTCAGCAAAATACTGAGTAAAGTCTGAGTACAGTTTTTTTATTATGATTATTTTTGCAAAAATGGTGTAGACATCATGCAAAACAACAAATCAATGCAATCTCCTGCACGTCATCTCTAGCTGACACCTTTTCTAACAGGTATTGTGTCAATTTAAAACTTGCACAAGACAGTTCACAGATTTGACCATTTAAATAAATGTAGCCTATTTATTCATTACTAAATTTAGCTAACATTAGATGGTTAACCCAGAGATCCTTACCTTTGACTCGATTCAGCGATTTTGTCCAGATCATCATGGCATTTGTAGTTCTTTATGATAGCCACATTAGCAGCTAATTAAATGTCCTTTTTGTAGGGGTAAATACAGGCGAATATATTGATAAGTCACCTTGTCCTAGAGAGATTTACATGGTTATCAAAACGCCACGCCAGGGTAAGCCTACACGAAACACAGCCCTTATTATAAGTGTTTCTAAAATCCCCTATGGGAAAAATTAATGGTGTAAAAATGATTGGAACCATTTCCCTGTTTGACTGCAAGGTTTTATGGGTATTATCATTTATACTGTGGTACTCCATTGGTGTGGATGAGCTGCGACACGTGGTAAGATGGCGGACAAGAAAAAAGTGGAATGGGGGATTGCAGTGGGGGATGCACAAACCTTCTGGAAGATCTGATGATGGAGAAGATGGTGGACAAGGACAAAGGAGAAAAGTGGAATATGTTTTGAGTGAATATGGAATGGAAGATCACACAGAACTTTTAGAAGAGCTACAGGAGGAAAGTGAACGTGACGAGAGTGGGGATGAATTAACTGTGGTGAGGAACTCCGAGTTCGGGCTTTGTTCCGAGGATGATAAGGATGATTCTGGCCCACTGGGAGTGAGATTTGTAGAGAGAATGGATCCATATGTGGTGTCAGGTTAGGTGGAGAAGAGGTTGGGGACTGTTGAGTTGAAGGTAACTGAGTGGACTCGTGATGATTTATTGTTTCTCCTCTGTCCAGAGGGAGCGGGCGCTGCGGATTACGTGATTAGAGACAGGAATTGTGACTTGAATTGCTCTCCGGAACAGGGTGGCATTGAAAGGAGTGGTAACAGGGTTAGGTTTAAGTGTTGAGGATGAGCAGTTGAAATGGAAGATTCCAGGTGTCTGTGACACCCTCCGTTTGGTGAGACGTAGATCTGGTGTAGAGCGTGGGGAAACAGAGAATACATTATCTGTCATGCTGGATTTTGATGCATAGTCTCTGCCAGATAAGGTCAAGGTAGGAAGTGTCAGTTAACCCGTGAGCGATTCTGTTCCATAAATACTACAGTGTTTTAGGGGTGAAGTTTATGGGCCTGTTGCAGCAGTGTGTAGGCGTGAGATGCCTAGATGTGACAAGTGTGCAGGAGGGCATGAGATGAAGAAATGTGTGGTATCAGTGGAGAATGTTCTGTGTGTTAGTTGTGGGGGTGCTAACGGGCTGGAGATCTGAGGTGTCAGGTGAGAGAAAGGCAGATTGAGGTTGCCAGGGTTACAGTAGTACAAAAAGTGTTGTATGCAGAAGCAGTGAAGAGAGTGGTAAAGGAAGATGGGTACAGGGTGAGGGATCTTGAGAGGATTCGTGTGAGTAGCTCAACTGGTAAACAAACTGCCATTGCTATAAATGGTCCTCTGTAGCTCAGCTGGTAGAGCACGGCGCTTGTAACGCCAAGGTAGTGGGTTCGATCCCCGGGACCACCCATACACAAAAATGTGTGCACGCATGACTGTAAGTCGCTTTGGATAAAAGCGTCTGCTAAATGGCATATTATTATTATTATTTACCAAGAGAGAGATGGGAAGAATATGTGCTTCAGTAAGGTGGGGTTTTAGCATTTATAGCAATGGTTGTCAATTGTACTGCAGAAATGGATCTCACAAATGACCAAAATGACAGGCTACTTTGACACTGAGAATCTGAGCTCAATAAAAACGACCTTGTCTTGAATCCATCAATAGCCGAGGCCCCTAAGTGTGCAGAGAAACACATTGTGCAATATGAGGAGGAAGATATAGTCCTAAAAAAGCTTTCCAGTTTCACTGACTCACCCAATGATGTGCAGCTCACTCACCAGCCAAAAGCTGATCTCTCTCTTGCTTTACTTTTTTAAACAATGCTGTTCGCTCAATAGGTCTATTTATAAGTTGATAACTTGGTAACATACAGACATTAGTATTTTGTTTTCAGCAGGATCCATTTGCTTTACAACCTGTGTTTTCCAGCGATTGTATTAGAAATATTTGCGAAAGGCCAGATTTGGCTGCATGCTGTTAACTGACAGATTTGCCACACGTTAGGCATGCCTTGTGATTTGGCTACACACACATTTTAAATTAGCTATGGCTACTCTGTGGTGAAATTCTAGGCTTACTCTTGGTGGAGTATTGGGAATTATTTAATTTCTTTCAGAACAGACTGCAGAGTGCTGCAGCACCTCCAGCACACTTCCCACAGCTATTATTCTATTAGGAGATAAATGATGAAGTGCAATGCTGGAGAGAAGAGAGTTGCCGGCTTATGTCTATAACAGCACAGAGAGGGAGAGAGATCATAGAAAGTGAATGTCATTGTATTTCTGTGAGAGATACAGGCGTGCTTCTCTCTCTCACCACAGCAATGGCCACGCCTTGGTCTAGGCTACAATGTTGCGCAAACCATGAACCCAAGACGGCCCAACATTAACCAATTCTTAGAATATCATGCACGTTTTCACATTACGTTTTTTTAGGGGGCATGACAATTACAGAGGAATCTAAATGTAATTACTCTGATTGTTTTATTAGGATTTTTACATTGCAAACAGTGGAAATTATTTTTCTTGCCACAAGAGGTAGGCTACCTGATCCTGGCAAATGGGTTCCGGAACAAAAGACTACAAAACTGAGAGGTACCGGAGGATCCAGCTCAAATTAAGCACCGCCCTTCTCATATAATGGGGTAGGGGCATCCCAAGGATCCCTGAATGCACGGACGGTTGCACCAAAATTTCTTATAACCAAACCAAGATAGACCACAGCTGGTCGTTTCCAATGGGAACAGATGAGTCATAGTGGGCAGAGCCAAGCACGAGCTAGTGAGATCCTATTGGCGTGTTCTAGCACACATCTGCATATTTCTGTTAGGGAACGCCTCCTCTGTGAAGCGCTTGTGTGCAATAACTAAATTCGCCTTTGCGTTCCTTCTAAATAACGTGATAAAAAAATATATTTGTCCACTAAACTTAGTCCACTCTGTGCATAACATATTTTAGTTTTGGGAACAGAACTGTATTAAGATCAGATGTTAAATCGATTAGAACATTTGCAGAATGTCGGCCAAAATCCATCTCGTTCCATCTTCTCCCACTGCCGGCCAGTGGGCTTCCTCTCACTGCCATATTTGGTAGTGAGTGGAAACGCCAACCGGATGCTTCACAATTATACATCCAGTGAAATATCTGTCTCATTGTTCTATCTGTGGCTGCACTGTGGTAGTGGGGGAACAGGAAGTTCCGGGCAGGCACGCACCATTCCTCAGTATAAAGAAAGCGCCAGAACTGTGATGTCAAGAAGAACTTGTGCAGCCACACAAGAAACGTCTGACCTCTGTGTTTTACTCTGGCTGGAGGTAAGCAGGAGGTAAGCTACATATAGTGTTGAGTAAAGCTTAACCATGTGTTAGATCGTAGGTAGGTAGTTAGCTGTAGTTAGGTATTGTATTTATTGTTGGTTAGTATTGTTGTTATTGTAGGTTTCCGTGGGTAATTGTGGGTTAGTATCGAGGCACGAGGCTAGCTAGCTAGCGGGTAGCTACTGGTAACGATTAGCAACGCTGGTGAGCTGGTTCCAATGGTAATGTAGTCCTAGCCAACGTTTAACTTTTGCTTAACCATGTATTAGATCGTAGGTAGGTAGTTAGCTGTAGTTAGGTATTGTATTTACTGTAGGTTAGTATTGTTGTTATTGTAGGTTTCCGTGGGTAATTGTGGGTTAGTATCGAGGCACGAGGCTAGCTAGCTAGCGGGTAGCTACAGGTAACGATTAGCAACGCTGGAGAGCTGGTTCCAATGGTAATGTAGTCCTAGCCAACGTTTAACTTTTGCTTAACTCTTCGGAGTCTGGAGCTTTTTTGGCCGTTTTTGGGTACCTTCAATTTTGCCCTGATATACTACATAAAGAAATGTTTACCAGACCAATGTTGGGTATCTTTTTTTTCAGCACAACCTCACCTATATGATCTGTTAGTAAGTTTTTCACTTTGACATACTATTTCAACACACTGGACCCAAACACACACAGAAAACACAAAGTCCGTTTAGAAAAAATATGGTTTTTTTATTGTAAAACCCTCAAACATGGTGAACCAAGCATTTAAAAAGCTTCAAATTGAACCACAAGGTGCAAATATGAACATATAAAAGTATTTTGGTGATATATACAAGCAATAAATAACTATTTACAATAAAAAGTAGGTATAACCACTGGCGTTTTTCTTCTATTCTAACCCTAAACCTTTTTGTGCCACTCCTCAAAACAGTTTCTGTCCAAAATGAAAAAAAAAGCTTCAAATTGAACCACAAAGTGCAAATATGAACATATAAAAGTATTCTTGAGATATATACAAGCAATACACAACTATTTACAAAAAAAGTAGGTATAGCCACTGGCCTTTACCCTATTTGTGCCACTCTTCAAAACAGTTCCTGTCCACAATGACACAGAGAGCCACATCACAGGCCTTGCACTTCCATGGTGTGACAAACCTCTTCTTGTCAACTTGTTTACAGCGTTGACAAACCCTGCGGCCTGCTGTGGCTTTGTCTTTGGCCTCTGCAACATTGGCAATGGCCACAGGAACATGGCTGGTGCTACTAACTCGTGAAAAACTCTCCAAAACTACTCATGAACTGAACTAATTCCTCTCGTTCGTTCTTTCGCAATGGCTAGTTGTCATGGGAATGAATGTTTATATACTCGTGTGCATCCTGAAGAACCGGGTTAGCACAAGCACACGTTTTTTTCCGTTCCTTTTTATCACAAAAGACGACAAAGTTATTATAATAAATGCAAAGCGCTCATAAAAGAGCGCATATTTTGACGCACTTTTTTCATGGAATTGAAATTATCATAACTTTGGTTTTAGTTGGTGTATTTACATGAAACAAACACTCAAAACGTAGCTTCGGGTCTCCATTTCTGCATGAAATCGACGGCAGCCCTCTGCGTCACTTGGTTTGGATGCTGCGCGGTCCTAAAGCCGGCCCGCGATTTGAACGCGCCGAAGCGTTCGCCGACTCGGAAGAGTTAACCATGTATTAGATCGTAGGTAGGTAGTTAGCTGTAGTTAGGTATTGTATTTATTGTAGGTTGGTGCTGTTGTTATTGTAGGTTTCCATGGGTAGCTGTAGGTTAGTATCGAGGCACGAGGCTAGCTAGCTAGCGGGTAGCTACTGGTAACGATTAGCAACGCTGGAGAGCTGGTTCCAACGTTTATATATATATTTTTTTTATATTTATTAAAAAAAATTCTTTTTTCTTTTTTATGTTTTTGATTATTATTATATATTTTTTTGTTTATTTTTTTTTTCTTCTTTATTTTTTTATTTTTTGCTGAGTTGTGAAGGGAACTCGACACGGACTTGAATTGTCTGTTTGGTGTGCTGACACACTCTTGGCAGTTTGTTGTGGCCAGGTGTTGATGCTAAGTTGTGTGCTAATGGATGCTAGCTTGCAGGTTGGCTACGGCGTCATAGCTAGGCTTCGTGGGTTGTTGTGGGTAGTTACTGTGTCTTGGCAGTGTCCTCGGCCGTGCCGGCTGTAGCACGAAGCTAGCTAGCTAGCCGTTCTTCAAACAGAGTCAACACAGTGGCCATTGCTAGCTACCCAACATGACCAGCTGGCTGTACTGTAGTAGCTAACCACAATATACTTGTCCTAGCTAGCCAACGTCTAATCATTGCTGCGTCATGAAAGGAACTTGACACAGACACGAATGATCTGTTTAGTGTGTTATCACATTATTGGTGGTTTGTTGTGACCAAGTGTTGGTGCTAAACGGTGTGTTATTGTTATTAGATGCTAGTCTGCTAGTTGGCTATGGTGTCATAGTTGGCTAGCTGAACAAAGTGGGTTGAGTCTATTCCTTTAAACATTGAACCGCTGTGGTTCACAACAATTCTGATTTCCAAAGGCGGAAGTTGGGAGAGTTTTTTGTTCGGGTGGTTCAGTGAAACAATTTTAGTTTCTGAGGTAGAGGTTTTTGGTGAGGGAGGCCCTGTTCTCTCCGCTCCCAGATGCTTAGTCCATTTCATTCCGATCTCCTCTGCATTTTTGTAGCCATTTGCTACAGCCTGTCAACTATGCCTCTGCCTATCCCTGTTCTCTCCTCTCTGCACAGGCTACACAAACGCACCACACCGCGTGGCTGCTGCCTCTCCAACCTGGTGGTCCCTGCACGCACCACCCACGTGGAGTTCCAGGTCGCAGGCAGCCTCTGGAACTGCCGTTCTGCTGCCAACAAAGCTGACTTCATCCCAGCCTATGCCAACCTCCAGTCCCTCGACTTCCTGGCGCTGACGGAAACATGGATCACCACTGAAAACACCGCTACTCCTACTGCTCTCTCCTCGTCTGACCATGTGTTCTCGCATACCCCGAGAGCATCTGGTCAGAGGGGTGGTGGTACAGGAATCCTCATCTCTCCCAAGTGGACATTCTCAATTTTTCCCCTAACCCATCTGTCTATCTCCTCATTTGAATTCCATGCTGTCACAGTCACTAGCCCATTTAAGCTTAATATCCTTGTCATCTATCGCCCTCCAGGTTCCCTTGGAGAGTTCATCAATGAGCTCGACGCCTTGATAAGTTCCTTCCCTGAGGATGGCTCACCCCTCACAGTTTTGGGGGATTTCAACCTCCCTATGTCCACATTTGACTCATTTCTCTCTGCCTCCTTCTTTCCACTCCTCTCCTCTTTTGACCTCACCCTCTCACCGTCCCCCCCTACTCACAAGGCAGGCAATACGCTTGACCTCATCTTCACTAGATGCTGCTCCTCTACTAATCTCACTGCAACTCCCCTCCATTTCTCCGACCACTACTTTGTTTCCTTTTCTCTCTCGCTCTCCTCCCACACTACTCACTCTGCCCCTACACAGATGGTAATGCGCCGCCGCAACCTTCGCTCTCTCTCTCCCACTACTCTCTCCTCTTCCATCCTATCATCTCTCCCCTCTGCTCAATCCTTCTCCCTCCAATCTCCTGATTCTGCCTCCTCAACCCTCCTCTCCTCCCTTTCTGCATCCTTTGACTCTCTGTGTCCCCTATCCTCCCGGCCGGCTCGGTCCTCCCCTCCAGCTCCGTGGCTTGATGACTCATTGCGAGCTCACAGAACAGAGCTCCGGGCAGCGGAGCGGAAATGGAAGAAAACTAAACTCCCTGCCGACCTGGCATCTTTTCACTCCCTCCTCTCTACATTTTCTTCATCTGTTTCTGCTGCTAAGGCCTCCTTCTACCACTCTAAATTCCAAGCATCTGCCTCTAACCCTAGGAAGCTCTTTGCCACATTTTCCTCCCTCCTGAATCCTCCACCCCCCCCCCCCCCCTCCTCTCTCTCTGTGGATGACTTCGTCAACCACTTTGAAAAGAAGGTTGACGACATCCGATCCTCGTTTGTTAAGTCTAATAACACTGCTGGTCCTGCTCACACTGCCCTACCCTATGCTTTGACTTCTTTCTCCCCTCTCTCTCCAGATAAAATCCTGCGACTTGTGACTGCAGGCCGCCCAACAACCTGCCCGCTTGAACCCATCCCCTCCTCCCTTCTCCAGACCATCTCCGGTGACCTTCTCCCCTACCTCACCTCGCTGATCAACTCATCCTTGACCGCTGGCCATGTCCCTTCCGTCTTCAAGAGAGCGAGAGTTGCTCCCCTTCTCAAAAAACCAACACTCGACCCCACTGATGTCAACAACTACAGACCAGTATCCCTTCTTTCTTTTCTTTCCAAAACTATTGAGCGTGCCGTCTTTAGCCAACTCTCTTGCTATCTCTCTCAGAATGACCTTCTTGATCCAAACCAATCAGGTTTCAGGACTGGTCATTCAACTGAGACTGCTCTTCTCTGTGTCACGGAGACTCTCCGCACTGCTAAAGCTAACTCTCTCTCCTCTGCTCTTGTCCTTCTAGACCTGTCTGCTGCCTTTGATACTGTGAACCATCAGATCCTCCTCTCCACCCTCTCCGAGATGGGCATCTCCGGCGCGGCTCACTCCTGGATTGCGTCCTACCTGACCGGTCGCTCCTACCAAGTGGCGTGGCGGGAAGCTGTCTCCGCACCACGTGCTCTCACCACTGGTGTCCCCCAGGGATCGGTTCTGGGCCCTCTCCTTTTCTCCCTATACACCAAGTCACTTGGCTCTGTCATATCCTCACATGGTCTCTCCTATCATTGCTACGCTGACGATACACAACTAATCTTCTCCTTTCCCCCTTCTGATAACCAGGTGGCGAATCGCATCTCTGCATGTCTGGCAGACATATCAGTATGGATGACGGATCACCACCTCAAGCTGAACCCTGGCAAGACGGAGCTGCTCTTCCTCCCGGGGAAGGACTGCCCGTTCCATGATCTCGCCATCACGGTTGACAACTCCGCTGTGTCCTCCTCCCAGAGTGCGAAGAGCCTAGGCGTGACCCTGGACAACACCCTGTCGTTCTCCGCCAACATCAAGGCGGTGACCCGCTCCTGCAGGTTCATGCTCTACAACATTCGGAGAGTGCGACCCTGCCTTACACAGGAAGCGGCGCAGGTCCTGGTCCAGGCACTTGTCATCTCCCGTCTGGACTACTGCAACTCGCTGTTGGCTGGGCTCCCTGCCTGTGCCATTAAACCCCTACAACTCATCCAGAATGCCGCAGCCCGTCTGGTGTTCAACCTTCCCAAGTTCTCTCACGTCACCCCCCTCCTCCGCACACTCCACTGGCTTCCAGTTGAAGCTCGCATCCGCTACAAGACCATGGTGCTTGCCTATGGAGCAGTGAGGGGAACGGCACCTCTGTACCTTCAGGCTCTGATCAGTCCCTACACCCAAACGAGGACATTGCGTTCATCCACCTCTGGCCTGCTGGCTCCCCTTCCCCTGCGGAAGCATAGCTCCCGCTCAGCCCAGTCAAAACTGTTCGCTGCTCTGGCACCCCAATGGTGGAACAAGCTCCCTCACGACGCCAGGACAGCGGAGTCACTCACCACCTTCCGGAGACATTTGAAACCCCACCTCTTTAAGGAATACCTGGGATAGGATAAAGTATTCCTTCTAACCCCCCCCCCCCCCCCCCCCCAAATTGTAAAGTGGTTATCCCACTGGCTATAGGGTGAACGCACCAATTTGTGAGTCGCTCTGGCTAAGAGCGTCTGCTAAATGACGTTAATGTGCCCTTGAGCAAGGCACTTAACCCTAATTGCTCCTGTAAGTCGCTCTGGTTAAGAGCGTCTGCTAAATGACTAAAATGTAAATGTAAATGTATAACCTTTGTGTCCGTTTCTTTTTATTACTATAGGTATGTGTTATGACGAGTTTCTCTGGCATCAAGTAATTCAGAATGGAAGAGAATAGTTAAACACTTAGATGGAGAGTTGGTTCAAAGTATTTAATATTACAGTACCAGATTCACATGACAAGCTGTACGAGCGTAGCCTAATGTCATCTGAATGACTTACATAGAAAACCTCTTAGTTTATATAATGCTTTTCCGAGCTAATTCCATCCAACAGTTGCCAACCATTATTGAGTGTCACTCCTCGCCACATATAGGATCACCCTATATGGTATCGTGTTGCACCCTAGTCAGGATATTCCATCACGTACTCCTTCTAAGATTAGCACCAGTGGCCCCCCAGCTATCTTGGCCCGCATACCTTCTGGCACCCACCAGTGACAGAAATAAATACATGGAATGTATGTCATCCTTCAAATCCTTATGCAGCTCTCAATATTCCAAACATTAACTAATACTTTATAAAATACGTAAAATCAGTATGTAATAGCACGTGTAAACTTTCTAATATCGAAAGAACATGTCATACCATGCTAGGTAACAAATCCGTCAAGGTATTATCACGTTTGGTAAAGGTTTGATGTGTTATTTTTGTCAAACTGAGTAAACCTGGTAACTATTTTACAAGTCACATAGCTAGATACTTTGGGTTTGTCTGAATGGATGTACATCATTTCCTCAAGGTGATTTCATAAAGAATCCATTTATTTTAGATTTCCGAGTTTGTTTTGCATTTTTGGTTTTGTGTAACATTAACAAGCTGGTAAAATGGCGCCACCCACTCGGTCAGCATCAACGGATTTCAGTGCAGCGGAGAGATTATTTCACGGTTGCACTACTGTTTTGAAGCTGAATGTAAAGAATATCAGTTTTCTACATCTGTACTAATATTCAGACACATTCTGTTATTTCTATCTTTATCAATAAATGTTACTATGGTGTGAACAGAAAACACAATTGGTTTTTGATTGAAGTAATACAGTGAAGACAAGGTTATTAAGGAAAATAGTACATAGTCCCACCTAAAACTAACAGTGACCTTGTACTAAATGGATTTTGTCATTTATGCATTTACTGTACCAGTTTGGACACACCTACTCATTCAAGGGTTTTTCTTAATATTTACTATTTTCTACATTGTAGAATAATAGTGAAGACATTTAAAATATGAAATAACACATATGGAATCATGTAGTAACCAAAAAAGTGTTAAACAAATCAAATATATTTTAGATTCATCAAAGTAGCCACCCTTTGCCTTGATGACAGCTTTGTATAATCTTTGTAATCTACAATGTAGAAAATAGTAAAAATAAAGAATTTGGGAAAATCTGCTATAGGTTAAGTTCCGGCACCTCAAATATCTAGTGCTTGAGCTCCTGTTCCTCTTATAGAATATTAGCTCAACAGTATTGTGGAGCTCCTGCACCTAAATATAAACAGTACCGGCACCCAAAATGAGCACCGGCACCTATTTCAGCCCAAGTCAAGCACTGAATTAGATCATTTAACAAGAAGAAATATAATATATTTTTAGAGAATAAAGAAAGTCCAAGAACTGTCAAGACACTAACTTTTTGTGTCTGTTTCTCAATTTTACTACAGGACGACTAGAATTAAATCTGATGCCGGTAACATCAATAGTGAGGACAAACCCAGCCAGCCTCTCTCCTTCCACACTGAGTCCAAACCTACAGTCAGTGGGTCCTGATTGTGACAGTGGACCCCAGTTTGCTATGCAGGATCCAGAGATGTTATCAGTGAAGCTGGAAGACTGCCGTCAAACACTGGAGCGGAATATCAACATTAAAGATGAAGAAGAGGAAGAGGAGGAGAAGATTGGGAAATCTGTTTCTCATGGTAAGAGCAGGTTCTATCTAAGTTTGTGTTATTCATTCCAACTTCTCACTGTGCATGAAAAGTTGCAGTAGAACTGTTTCATGATGAACTGTTTCAATGAGAAGGTAGATATTATTTCATGCTACTGACACTTACATGGTTTGACACCAGTATTGCCAGAATTTGTTTTATTCACTGGGCTATCTGGAGTGATCAGAGAGTAGACTAAAGAAGTGAAGTAGACAAACTGCCAATGTTTTAAAGTTCTATGAAATGAGTCTGTGTAGTTACTAACCCTTGTGATAGTGAGTGGATGATGACACTAACCCTTGTGATAGTGAGTGGAGGATGATATGGCTTCTACATCTGCATTGCTTGCTCTTTGGGGTTTTAGGCTGGGTTTCTATAAAGCACTTTGTGACAACTTCTGATGTAAAAAGGGCTTCATAAAATACATTTGATTGACATGTATATCACACCAACTGACTGGTTCTTCTGATGTTGTTCTCACAGGAGACCATGTTGAGACATTCTCTACATCCAGAGAGCAACAGCAGGAAGATCACAGAGCTAAGAGGTCTCACCACTGCCCACATTGTGAGGCGAGTTTCTCAATTCTATCAAAGTTAAAAATACACCTACAAATACACACAGGAGAGAATCTGTATTGCTGTACTGACTGTGGGAAGAATTTCACAACATCAACTGAGCTAAAAGTTCATCAGAGAACACACACAGGAGAGAAGCCTTACTCCTGCTCTGACTGTGGGAATAATTTCTCTCAACAGGACAGCTTAAAATCACACCAACGGATACACACAGGAGAGAAGCCTTACTCCTGCTCTGACTGTGGGACAAGTTTCTCTCAACTGATCCACTTAAAAAAACATGAACGGATACACACAGGAGAGAAGCCTTACTCCTGCTCTGACTGCGGGAAGAGTTTCTCTCGACTGGACCACTTAAAAAAACATGAACGAATACACACAGGAGAGAAGCCTTACTCCTGCTCTGACTGCGGGAAGAGTTTCTCTCGACTGGACCACTTAAAACAACATGAACGGATACACACAGGAGAGAAGCCTTACTTCTGCTTTGACTGTGGGAAGAATTTCTCTCAACGGGAAAGCTTAAAATCACACCAACGGATACACACAGGTGAGAAGCCTTACTCCTGCTCTGACTGTGGGACAAGTTTCTCTCAACTCTGCAACTTAAAAAAACATGAACGTATACATACAGGAGAGAAGCCTTACTCCTGCTCTGACTGTTTAAAATGCTTCACAACATCAACTGAGCTAAAATCTCATCAGAGAACACACACAGGAGAGAAGCCTTATTCCTGCTCTGACTGTGGGAAGAGCTTCAGAACATCAGCGGCTCTGACAATTCATCAGCGTGTGCACACTGGAGAGAAGCCTTACTCCTGCTCTGACTGTGGGACAGGATTCTACAGATTGGGCAATTTAAAAAGACACCACCGTATCCATAAGAAGTGTGGTCCTCTGTAGCTCTGCTGGTAGAGCACGGTGCTTGTAACGCCATGGTAGTGGGTTCGATCCCCAGGACCACCCATACACAAAAAAATATAATAATAATGCACGCATGACTAAGTCGCTTTGGATAAAAGCGTCTGCTAAATGGCATATTATTATTATTATTATTATTATATTAAGTGGTAGTGGATTGGATCAAATGAAGAAAGCATAGAACTCTTGTAATCCTGTTGTTTCTCACTGTGAGAGAACTGTGCAGAGGAAAGGGAATGTAATAGAATGTTAGCATCCATTTACTTTACTGATCAGTGTTCACCTTGTCAGTTTTGCTGTGCTTAGATAGCTTCTACTGTAAAGATATTGAGATGACCTTGGATGGGAGGACTAGGGTATGGAGAAAACCATGAGTACATGCATCCATGCTGTGTGTCAGCATTGCAGGCTGGTGGTGGTGGTGTGGGGTGTGTTTTCATGGCAGACATTGGGCCCCTTGATAAAAGTGGAGCAACGTTTGAATGCCACAGGATATCTAAACATCATTGCCAATCAGGTGCATCCCTTCATGGCAGCAGTTATCCATCTGCAAATAGATTTTATGCCCCATGCCACAAGGCTTGTCCAGGAATGGTTCCACGAACATGACAGTGAATTCAGGTTACTGCAGTGGCCTTCCGAGGCACCAGATCTCAATCCAATTGTGCATCTGTTGTAGGAATTGGAACGAGCTATTCAGAGTAGAAATCCACTACCAGTCAACTTGACACAACTGTGGGAAGCATTGCAGTCAACACGGGCCAGCATCCCTGTGGAACGCTTTCGACACCTTGTAGAGTCCATGTCCCGACGAATTGAGGCTGTTCTGATGACAAAGACTATCAGCTGTTCAGAAATGACAGGTCCAGAGAGGGGATGCGAGGAGGGGGCGTGGCTATGTATGTGAATCATAGTATGCAGGCAAAGAGAAGAATAACTGACCTAGAGAAAGAAGAGTTTGTGTGTCTTCAGCTCCGTCCTAAACAACACCCCAGCTCAGTTTCATCTCTGGTAGTGGAGTGCTCTAACATCCACCATGGGCACATGACAAAACACTGCAGCAGAACACTGTGGATTATCTCATAATCACTGTCCATGTGATCATGATGTCCTCTCCTCAAATGGGTCTCATCCTGTGTGGAGACTTAAATCACCTGCCCATCAAGATGCTGACAAACTCCCATCCAGACATGAAACAAGTGGTCAAAGACAAGACCACAGAGGGGACTCCATCCTAGATCTGATCAACACAACCCACTGTACTTGCTCCTCGCGGATCCAGTGATCACAAATGTCTGCTGTTCTCTCCAAACACAACATCAGGAGGGAGAAGAGAGGTGCAGCGGAAAAAAGGACATCTGGTAACCCAGAACAGAAAGGAGACCTTTGCACGATGTATGGCCAGTACTGACTGGTCTGCCATATATGAGGTGGAGAGCATCGATGCAAAGGTGGAGACGTTCAACTCCTGCATTCAAACTGCACTTGATGTATGCATGCCAATAAGAAATAAGAAAACAACAACACTGGATCAGCCCTGGATGACTGAAAGAATAAAGGCTGCCATCAGGAAAATACAGAAAACAACAACACTGGACAAGCCCTGGATGACTGAAAGAATAAAGGCTGCCATCAGGAAAATACAGAATATTTTCAACAGATGGAGAGAAACTATGACATGGAGAAAATACAGAAACACAGTGCAAATGATTATCAAGGAAGCAAAGACAATCTTCTACAAAACTGAAATCCAGGACCTAAAGAAGAAAAACCCTAAGGAATGGTGGGACTTCATTAACAATGGACTGGGACCAAAGAAAACATCAGGAGGGAGAATACAGGTCGAGGGAATTGAAGACGACGACATGGCTGATGTTTTGAATGGCTTCTTTGCTGAGGCATGGACAAGCACCACACCTCTTGCCATCTTCCCCCTGCCCATGCCTACAAGGCAGGTTGAGCTGTGCAGCATTGGCCAGTTAAAGCAAGCTCTGAACAGACTCAGCCCACGTAAAGCATGTGGGCCTGATGGCATTCCAGCCTGGCTACTAAAAGAGCATGCAGAAGATCTAGCCCCTGTCATCAAACACATTGTTAAAACTGTCCCCTGCCAGTAGGAGGTGTTATCTGAGTGCACGATTCAGTATGACTACCTCCCAATGTCCAGCACTACTACCGCCCTTGTGAAAGCCACATACTCCTGGCTGACAGCTACAGACTCCATAAACCCAACAATGGTGAGGGTGTTACTTGCTGATGTGTCCAAAGCCTTTGATCGAGTAGATCACCCATAGTTCCTGCAACATCTGTCTGACATTGAACTGTGTCCAAGGTTACTAGCCTGACTCCACAGCTACACCACCGAAAGAGGGCAGAGGGTGATGGCAACTGGCACATTTAGCCCTTGGTCAGAGGACCATCCACAACCTGCACCACTAATCCTAGGAAGACAGGAACTACCAGTGGTAACAACAACCAAGTATCTTGGTTTTCATCTAGACTCTAACCTCAGTGGTGACATGTGGAGCAGCCAGTGAGAAAGGCCTCGAAACGCCTTTTTGACTGTTCTGGAATACGGTGGAGTGCTGTTAGTTGGATGCAGTAAAAAGCAGCATGCCCAACTAGACAGGGTGCAGAGGAGAGCCTTGAGGATCATCTCCAAAGGTGGAGCAGTCCAACCACAGCTCCCGTCACTTCAGAGCAGGCGAGAACAGGCTGCAGTGCACCTGGTGAAGGACATGCACACTCTTGACCATCCACTGAATGACCTGCTCCCTCCAAACAGAGGTAACTGCACCACCAGGCTCCTGAGAAACAGCCACAAACTGTCCTGTATAACTGCCCGTACAAACCGCCTGCGAAACGCCACTCTACCCACTGCTTTTTTTAAATAACATTTTAATATTTCAATTTCCATCATGAAAAATGTCCTGTAATGTTTCAAGTGTTCTGTATTCTACTTATGTCACGTATTGTGTTATGTATTTAACAGGTAGCCTAGTGGTTAAGAGTGTTGGGCCAGTAACTGAAAGGTCGCTGTTTTGAATCCCGAGCCAACTAGGTCAAAAAGCTGTCATTGTGGCCTTGAGCAAAGCAATTAACCCCAATTGGTCCTATAAGTTGCTCTGGATAAGAGCATCTGCTAAATTACAAATATGTAATGAAAAATCATGTTTGTACATTAATTTGTGCTGGGCAACCTTTTCTCTTGTGCATAAATATAACAAAGTGTTTAAAGTGAAATAGTTAGTGTCTATACAGTGCATTCTGAAAGTATTCATACCCCTTGACTTTTTCAACAAAAAAATAAGTTACAGCCTTATTGTATTTTTATTTTTTTTACCAACAACAACAAAAACACCTCATCAATCTACACACAATACCCCATAATGACAAAGTGGAAACAGGTTTAGACATTTTTGCAAAACCTTATTCAAATTAGTATTCCAGTCCCTTTGCTATGAATCTCTAAATTTTGCTCAGGTGCATCCTGTTTCCATTGATCTTCCTTGAGATGTTTCTACAACTTGATTGGATTCCACCTGAGATAAATTCAATTGATTTGACATGGTTTGGAAAGGCACACACCATTGCATGTCAGAGCAAAAACCAAGCCATGAGGTCGATGGAATTGTCCGTAGAGCTCCGAGACAGGATTGTGTCGAGGCACAGATCTGGGGAAGGGTACCAAAAAATGTCTGCAGCATTGAAGGTCCCCAAGAACACCGTGGCCACCTCCATTCTTAAATGGAAGAAGTTTGGAATCACCAAGATTCTTCCTAGAGCTGTCCACCCGGCCAACTGCGCAATCGGAGGAGAAGGGCCTTGGTCAGGGAGGTGACCAAGAACCTGATGATCACTTTGACAGAGATCCATAGTTCAGCCCGCTTGGAGTTTGCCAAGAGGCACCTAAAGGACTCTGACCATGAGAAACAAGATTATCTGGTCTGTTGTTACCAAGATTGAACTCTTTGGCCTGAATACCAAGCGTCACTTCTGGAGGAAACCTGGCACCATGCCTACGGTGAAGCATGGTCGTGGCAGTATCATGCTGTGCGGATGTTTTTCAGAGGCAGGGACTGGGTGACTAGTCAGGATCGAGGAAATAATGAACAGAGCAAAGTACAGAGAGATCCTTGATGAAAACCTGCTCCAGAGCGCTCAGGACTTCAGACTGGGGCGAAGGTTCACCTGGCCCAGCCAGAGCAACAGACTTGAACCCGATTGAACATCTCCGGAGAGACCAGAAAATAGCTGTGCAGGAACGCTCCCCATCCAACCTGACCAGAGTTTGAGAGGATCTGCAGAGAAGAATGAATGAAACTCCCCAAATATAGGTGTGCCAAGCTTGTAGCATCATACCCAAGAAGACTCGATGGTGTAAGTGCTGCCAAAGGTGCTTCAAGAAAGTACTGAGTAAAGGGTCTGAATACTTAGATATTTCCGTTTTTTTATTAATAAATTAGGAAAAATGTCTAAAAACCTGTGTTTTGCTTTGACATTATGGGGTATTGTGTGTAGATTGATGAGGAGAAAAACGATTTAACCAACTTTAGAATATGGCTGTAACGTAATAAAATGTGGAAAAAGTCAAGGGGTCTGAATACTTTCAGATTGCACTGTATATAGCCAAGCCATCATTGACTAGGTATTGGCACCCCATGTATATAGCCAAGCTATCATTGACTAGGTATTGGCACCCCATGTACAGTGCCCTCCACAATTATTGGCACCCCTGTTGAAGATGTGGTCGAGGACTTCCAAAAATTCTCATTTTTTTTAAACAACATAGAACCCAAATGCAAAAAAATAGAAAAATCCAACCTTTTATTTAAGTACATTACTTTGGTGTAAAAAAAAAAATCACACATTTAGAATTTTTTTTTTTTGAAATCATGTGTCCCACAATTATTGGCACCCCTGATGTTAATACTTTGTACAACCCCCTTTTGCCAACAAGACAGCACTTAATCTCCTCCTATAACATTTCACAAGATTGGAGAACACAGAGATATTTTCCATACCCACAAAAAGCTTATTTCTCTCCAATTTGGTGCACAAATTTGTTTCCATTTCTGTTAGTGAGCATTACATTTTGAGGGAGTGCGCAATTGGCATGCTGACCAGAGCTGTTGCCAGAGAGTTTAATGTAAATTTCTCTACCGAGAATTTGGCAGAACGTCCAACTGGCTTCACAGCCACAGACCACGTGTAACCGTGCAAGCCCAGGACCTCCACATCTGGCTTCTTCACCTGCAGGATCATCTGAGATCAGCCACCCGGACAGCTGATGAAACTGAGGAGTATTTCTATCTGTAATAAAGCCCTTTAGTAGGGAAAAAACATTCTTATTGGCTGATGGGTGGGCCCCTGTTTTGTGAAATCCATAGATTAGGGCCTAATGAATGTATTTCAATTGACTGATTTCCTTATATGAACTGTACCCTTGTAAAATTGTTGAATGTTGTGTTTATATTTGTGTTCAGTTAGTTAAAATCTTACCAAAAAAGTGATGATGAAAATGTTTGGAAAACTGCATTGATCTGCCAATGAAAAACAACATTAGTACATGAATTTGTACTGGTCAACCTCTCCTTCTCTTTTGTATTCAGTTCTTCCATATTATATCTGACTGTATGAATGGTTCTTATGGTTGTATTCAGTTCTTCCATATTAGATCTGACAGTATGAATGGCTCTTATGGGCTGAGTGCCTGGAGTGTTTTGGTATGACCACAGTCAGGAGTTCTCTGACCCTGTGATCTCACCTGGACAGAACCACATGTCTCTATCACACTCCAGCCCAGAAGGTGACAGTGATGCACCTTTAACATTGGTCTGAACACCACCCATAAACACCATAGAAGAAGAATGCATGCTTAGCAACAACCAAGGGGCCATGCAGCTTTCCACTGTTCCAAAGACTGTCTATTATATGGAACAAATTGGCATGTGACCACTCTAACAATGTAGACACGTCCTCAAAGATTGGACATTAATCTGTGTTGGTCAAACTCTTCTCTTCTCTATCATTAAATACAACAAAACAATGTTTAAGTGAAATATTTAGTGTGTGTCTGAAGCTGGAAGAAATACCTGAAATTAGCATCACAAAGATACATTTGACCTATGCACTAACAAGCTTTTTCAATATACGCAGCTTTGTCACCAGCTGCAGTACTGTAGCTTTATTAATCTACTGTACTTCAACATGTACTCACATTGGATGGGTTGATTAGGATTCAACACATGTCTTAAACTGCTACCTAGCAAGTTACAAGCCACAACACACATGTACAGATGCTGTAGAACTCTTTCATGGGGTGTGAAAATATATGTAATCAAAACTACTGGATATCTTTAGAAGTAAAATTGTTCTACAATTTTCTTACACAGAAAATGTGGGATAGTTTTTGTAGGTCGGCAGGATAAAAACAATATTTAATCTCTATTAATATTTAAGCTTGCAAAATGTAAAGGGGTGTGTAGACTTTCACTGTGACTGTATACGTACCATTGACTTGCAATGGATTTGTTCCACAAATGCTAAAAAGTTAGCAGTTATAACAATAGTAAGATAAACAATATATGGCCAGGACTATATTGAGGGACAGACTGTTGAAATGCCCAGTTGATTATGTAAACAGTCTTGTAGAACTCTGGCATTGATGGTCCATCTGAGGGTGAGTCATTGATATAAATGCTCAGAGTAAAAGAGCTGTGAACTCACCTGTGATGGCCAACGTCTACCACAACCTTTCCTATTGTGTTTGTAAGCACCACAGCATTTTAGGCAGCCATTGTTCAAAATGTGTTCATACACAGGGACGGCTTGTTCAATAGGGCGATATGGGCGACGCACTGCCAAACGGGAAAAGGAAGGGATTTTTTTTCTAATCAATTATATCACGGCAACAGCAGTTATCAGTGTTCACGTCTGATCTGCCAGCCACTAAATGTCAAATCAGGCTAAAGTCGTGCTTCAAATGTCCCCGCCCGTTTTTTGGGCGATTTCAGTCAGGTTGAAAATCGCCCAGAAGTCTCTCATAGCCTGTCATGTAAAATCTATTTTTTTCACATTTCAAAGCTTTCAATACATTCTCTATGGGTGTCTGTGGGCTTGCACTTACGCGCTTTCGTCATACGTGACGTAACGTTGAACGTAACTAAGACAATGGCGGCTAGCAGCGTCTCTGTTGCGACCTGCAGTGTGGCGTTATTTTATGTTTTTAATTTGCAGACTTAGTTTACAAACATTCTGCCAACCATGGATTTCCAGTGGTTGGTTTTGGACTGATCTTGTTGATCGTGTACATACCCGCTACGAACTGACTAAATAATGAAAACGCTGCTGGCAGCGGAATCCCAATACAGCTGGGAGACTTGGCTGGATGACAGAGTCCCGGACAGAGAGGTGGAGCCGGCCGGCTTCACCCTGGTCAGAGCGGACCGCGATCCTGGTAAGAGAGCGACTCTGTACCCCGACATTGAACTGCTTTCTGTGTCATTGAACCTTACTATCTGCCCCGTGAGTTCCCCCAATTGTTTGTTACCGTTGTGTACTGTTGATAATCACAAGTTTACTGGAGAACTGAGACCAAGTAGAGACTTTGGACAGGGTGGATATGGTATAATAAAGGCAGTTTATTCAGAGGTAAAGATATCTGGAATCGCGTGCACGGACTCGTTCGTCAAACTCTTAGGGAGAAGAGAGCCCCGAAAACATTGTGTGCAGACATTTTATACAATAAATGATGTAGGTTGAATCTAGTAGTTCTGATCTTCTGATTGGTCCTGATGAGTTGGGCGAGGTCCCCTCCACTGTTGCATTGGCTCTGAGTCGGGTTCTCTGTCTTCAAATGTTCAGCCTAAAGAGAGGGGATTTTTGTGTGTGTGTGTGTGTGTGTGTTTAACAGTGATGATGTGTGTGTGTGTGTGTTATCAGTGATGATGTGTGTGTGTGTGTGTGTGTGTGTGTCCTCAGAGCAAGAACTCGTGAGTTGGAAGAACTGAGAGACCTATGGCGTGGGTGTTGTCCTTGGCCACCTGCTGACAAGGCTGACAAGATAGGACTCTTTTGTCCATTGTTATAGGATAGGAACAGCATTGATTGAAAACAAACGCCCAACACAAAATGGGTCATGCACAAGATTTTAGTCAGACCAAGCTATAACATTATATATTTACTACGACAGTACATTCAACCAAAAGCTAATATAACAAAGGCATCAGAGATTATTTATAATCTGTCACAGAAACTGGAATCCATCTCCCCAGATCAGTCAATAAATGCTTCTGGTATTGACTTATATGCTGCCCCTGTCTTCATGTTGTTGCTGGACATATCTTTTTTTAAATGTGTGTAGGTCACCTAAATCATCAGAAAAATTGCCCCTCCTGAGAATTTTTTCAGGAGCCGCCACTGTTCATACATACAGTACAATGGGAGGGTGTGTGGAAGGAACAGGGGAGAACCAGGAGTTTGATCTCTGACTTCTATTTAGGACTGGGATCCCTCCGGCCTTTTAAGAATATCTATTGATTCTCTTTTAAACATGCTAGAAACCTAAATGACAGCCTAGTAAGAGCAGAT
Source organism: Coregonus lavaretus (assembly GCF_964263955.1). NCBI lineage: Eukaryota > Metazoa > Chordata > Actinopteri > Salmoniformes > Salmonidae > Coregonus > Coregonus lavaretus. The sequence goes on along the minus strand of NW_028162761.1, from coordinate 2,136,207 downwards.
GAATATGTTCCCCCTCAGCATTTCCTATCCACCCTCCCCTCAAATCATTGTGAGAACTGTAATGTGATGACCAAGGGGGATTTCTTTCTTCACCCTCATACTTGAAACCCCCCGAGTGGCGCAGTGGTCTAAGGCTAAGCTGTGGTCTAAGCTGTGCCACTAGAGATCTTGATTCGAATCCAGGCTCTGTTGTTGCCGGCCGCGACCGGGAGACCCATTGGGCGGCGCACAATTGGCCCATCGTCCAGGGTAGGGGAGGGAATGTAGCTCAGTTGGTAGAGCATGGCGTTTGCAACGCCAGGGTTGTGGGTTCGATTCCCACGGGGGGGCCAGTATTAAAAAAAATAACATATATATAATAATGTATGCACTCACTAACTATAAGTCGCTCTGGATAAGAGCGTCTGCTAAATGACTAAAATATATGTCATGGGTAGAATTTCCTGTAAAACAAAATGTGTGGTATATTTCCTGATGTGCCCATGTGGCTATTATTATGTTGGAAAGTCTAAGAGAAAATTGAAAGCTGAAAGAGCAACATCGGAACTGGTGACTAGAAATCCCCTGTAGCCAGAAGCTTTAATGTGGTCGGTTATGTTGTGTGCCAACTTGAGGTTCAAGGGCTTAGAAGTTGTACAGCCACTTAAGAGAGGAAGTGATAGAGAATAATTGTTGTTACAGAGAGAGACATATTATATCCATGACTTACAAACAGAGAGAGACATATTATATCCATGACTTACAAACAGAGAGAGACATATTATATCCATGACTTACAAACAGAGAGAGACATATTATATCCATGACTTACAAACAGAGAGAGACATATTATATCCATGACTTACAAACAGAGAGAGACATAATATATCCATGACTTACAAACAGAGAGAGACATATTATATCCATGACTTACAAACAGAGAGAGACATATTATATCCATGACTTACACACAGAGAGACATATTATATCCATGACTTACAAACAGAGAGAGACATATTATATCCATGACTTACAAACAGAGAGAGACATAATATATACATGACTTACAAACAGAGAGAGACATATTATATCCATGACTTACAAACAGAGAGAGACATATTATATCCATGACTTACAAACAGAGAGAGACATATTATATCCATGACTTAGAAGCAGAGAGATACATATTATATCCATGACTTACAAACATAGAGAGACATATTATATCCATGACTTACAAACAGAGAGAGACATATTATATCCATGACTTACAAACAGAGAGAGACATATTATATCCATGACTTACAAACAGAGAGAGACATATTATATCCATGACTTAAAAAACAGAGAGACATATTATATCCATTACTTACAAACAGAGAGAGACATATTACATCCATGACTTACAAAAAAGAGAGAGACATATTATATCCATGACTTACAAACAGAGAGAGACATATTATATCCATGACTTACACACAGAGAGAGACATATTATATCCATGACTTACAAACAGAGAGAGACATATTATATCCATGACTTACAAACAGAGAGAGACATATTATATCCATGACTTAAACAGAGAGAGACATATTATATCCATGACTTACAAACAGAGAGAGACATATTATATCCATGACTTACAAACAGAGAGAGACATATTATATCCATGACTTACAAACAGAGAGAGACATATTATATCCATGACTTACAAACAGAGAGAGACATATTATATCCATGACTTACAAATAGAGAGAGACATATTATATCCATGACTTACAAACAGAGAGAGACATATTATATCCATGACTTACAAACAGAGAGACATATTATATCCATGACTTACAAACAGAGAGAGACATATTATATCCATGACTTACAAACAGAGAGAGACATATTATATCCATGACTTACAAACAGAGAGAGACATATTATATCCATGACTTACAAACAGAGAGAGACATATTATATCCATGACTTACAAACAGAGAGAGACATATTATATCCATGACTTACAAACAGAGAGAGACATATTATATCCATGACTTACAAACAGAGAGAGACATTTTGTCCATGACTTAAAAACAGAGACCAACTGGCAGGTGTCTTCACTGACATTTTGAACCTCTCCCTGACCGAGTCTGTAATACCTACATGTTTCAAGCAGACCACCATTGTCCCTGTGCCCAAGAAAGCGAAGATAACCTGCCTAAATGGCAACCGCCCCGTAGCACTCACGTCGTTAGCCATGAAGCGCTTCGAAAGGCTGGTCATGATTCACATCAACACCATCATCCCGGAAACCCTAGACCCACTCCAATTCGTATACCACCCAACAGATCTACAGATATTGCAATCTCAATCGCACTCCACACTGCCCTTTCCCACCTGGACAAAAGGAACACCTATGTGAGAATGTTGTTCATTGAATAAAGCTCAGTGTTCAACACCATAGTGCCCACAAAGCTCATCACTAAGCTAAGGACCCTGGGACTAAACACCTTCCTCTGCTACTGGATCATTGACTTCCTGACGGGCCGTCCCCAGGTGGTAAGGGTAGGCAACAACACATCTGCCACGCTGATACTCAACACGGGGGCCACTCAGGGGGGTGTGCTTAGTCCCCTCCTGTACTCCCTGTTCACCCACGACTGCTTGGCCAAGCACGATTCCAACACCATCATTAAGTTTGCTGACGACACAACGATGGTAGGCCTGATCACCGACAACGTTGAAACAGCCTATAGCAGGGGTGTCAAACGTACGGCCCGCGGGCCGGATCAGGCCCGCAAATGGGTTTAATCCGGCCCGCGAGATGATTAAAAAATATATATATATATATATATATATTTTTTTTGTAAAGTATAAAAATGCGCTGCAATTTTTCAATAAAATAAACTGCTGTTCCAATTACGTCCACTGGATGGCGCAATAGCAATTGTGTTAAGCAAGCAAACTGTTTATACCGGGGCAGAGCAAGTAGGTCAAGCATGTGCAGCTAATGAGCTACTTTGTTTTGCCCGCGATATTTATTACGGCTTCTACTTTTAACATTATGTGCTTTGGCACCCTCATTGCCCCAATATGTCTCTGTCAAAAAAGAGAAAAGTGGACGCAGAGTGCAGAGTGTTCCAAAAAAAATGGTCATCCTATTTAATTACGGAATTGAATGGGAAAGCTGTATGTTTGGTGTGTTCAGAGCATGTTGCAGTGCTGAAAGAATATAAACTTCGTCGCCACTATGTGAGTCTTCATGCCGACAAATATGACAACTTTCAAGGACAGCGGAGATGAGAGAAGGTGAATGAACTGTTGGCGGGTCTGAAGAAACAGCAGTCAATAGGGCGATATGGGCGACGCACTGCCAAACGGGAAAAGGAAGGGATTTTTTTTCTAATCAATTATATCACGGCAACAGTAGTTATCAGTGTTCACGTCTGATCTGCCAGCCACTAAATGTCAAATCAGGCTAAAGTCGTGCTTCAAATGGCCCCGCCCGTTTTTGGGGCGATTTCAGTCAAGTTGAAAATCGCCCAGAAGTCTCTCATAGCCTGTCATGTAAAATCTATTTTTTTCACATTTCAAAGCTTTCAATCCATTCTCTATGGGTGTCTGTGGGCATGCACTTACGCGCTTTCGTCATACGTGACGTAACGTTGAACGTAACTAAGACAATGGCGGCTAGCAGCGTCTATGTTGCGACCTGCAGTGTGGCGTTATTTAATGTTTTTAATTTGTAGACTTAGTTTACAAACATTCTGCAAACATTCTGCTTTGGACTGATCTTCGGTTTTGGACTGATCTTGTTGATCGTGTACATACCCGCTACGAACGGACTAAATAATGAAAACGCTGCTGGCAGCGGAATCCCAATACAGCTGGGAGACTTGGCTGGATGACAGAGTCCCGGACAGAGAGGTGGAGCCGGCCACCTTCACCCTGGTCAGAGCGGACCGCGATCCTGGTAAGAGAGCGACTCTGTACCCCGACATTGAACTGCTTTCTGTGTCATTGAACCTTACTATTGTTGATAAAACAAGTTTACTGGAGAACGGAGACCAAGTAGAGACTTTTGGACAAGGTGGATAATTGTATAATATAAGGCAGTTTATTCAGAGGTAAAGATATCTGGAATCGCGTGCACGGACCCGTTCGTCAAACTCGTAGGGAGTTTATCAGAAGAGCCCCTAAACATTGTGTGCTGACATTTTATACAATAAAATGAAGTAGGTTGAATCTAGTAGTTCTGATCTTCTGATTGGTCCTGATGAGTTGGGCGAGGTCCACTCCACTGTTGCATTGGCTCTGAGTCGGGTTCTCTGTCTTCAAATGTTCAGCCTAAAGAGAGGGGATTTTTGTGTGTGTGTGTGTGTGTTTAACAGTGATGATGTGTGTGTGTGTGTGTGTTATCAGTGATGATGTGTGTGTGTGTGTGTGTGTGTGTGTCCTCAGAGCAAGAACTCGTGAGTTGGAAGAACTGAGAGACCTATGGCGTGGGTGTTGTAATAATAATAATATGCCATTTAGCAGACGCTTTTATCCAAAGCGACTTACAGTCATGCGTGCATACATTTTTTTTTTTGTGTATGGGTGGTCCCGGGGATCGAACCCACTACCTTGGCGTTACAAGCGCCGTGCTCTACCAGCTGAGCTACAGAGGACCAGTTGTCCTTGGCCACCTGCTGACAAGGCTGACAAGATAGGACTCTTTTGTCCATTGTTATAGGATAGGAACAGCATTGATTGAAAACAAACGCCCAACACAAAATGGGTCATGCACAAGATTTTAGTCAGACCAAGCTATAACATTATATATTTACTACGACAGTACATTCAACCAAAAGCTAACATAACAAAGGCATCAGAGATTATTTATAATCTGTCACAGAAACTGGAATCCATCTCCTCAGATCAGTCAATAAATGCTTCTGGTATTGACTTATATGCTGCCCCTGTCTTCATGTTGTTGCTGGACATATCTTTTTTTAAATGTGTGTAGGTCACCTAAATCATCAGAAAAATTGCCCCTCCTGAGAATTTTTTCAGGAGCCGCCACTGCTCACAGCTGAGACATCAGTGACGCTGCAGTGAAAGCTAGCTACCTCATTGCTAATGAAATCGCAGTGGCTTCAAAACCATTTAGTGAGGGTGAATTTGTAAAAACATGCATGAAGAAGGCAGCGGAGATTGTGTGCCCTGAAAAGCGTCAGGCTTTTGCAAATATCAGCCTGACAAGAAACACAGTTGCAGACAGGATTTCCGATCTTTCAGTGGATTTGGACAGCCAGTTGAAGCAAAAAGTAAAGTCATTTATTGCGTTTTCGGTTGCAATTGATGAAAGCACGGACATTACAGATGTTGCACAACTGGCCATTTTTTCATCTGCGGAGTTGATGACACATTGACCGTCACCGAGGTGTTCGTGGAGTTGGTGCCGATGACAGATACAATGACAGCAGCTGATATTTTTACCGCACTTGTCGGCGCGCTGGACAGGGTCGGAGTGGACTGGTCCCGCGCTGTCAGCCTGGCTACAGATGGTACGCCCTCAATGATCGGGAAAAAAGCAGGCGTTGTGAGAAAATTCAGAGAGAAAGTGCAATCTGCAAATGGAGGACGTGATTTTTTGACTTTTCACTGTATTTTGCACCAGGAGGCTTTGTGTTGCAAGTCATTAAAGATGGATAACGTCATGAAGGTGGTCATCCAAACTGTTAATTTCATCCGATCCAGAAGCCTGAATCACCGTCAGTTTGACAGCCTTCTCAGAGAGAAAGACCACATCTATGGCCTGCCATACCACACTGAGGTAAGATGGTTAAGCCGAGGTGCTGTGCTGAGGCGTTTCTTTGATTTACGATAAGAAACTGAACAGTTCATGGAAGAAAAGTGCAAACCAGTGTTAGAATTTCATTCCGCAGAATGGATGCCGGACCTTGCATTTATGGTGGATGTTACAGAGCACCTGAATAACTTGAACAAACAGCTGCAAGGGCGCAACAAAGTTGTCACGCAGTATTATGACAGCATACGTTCTTTCAAGCTATTGTTTTTAATAGATTTTATTGTATTTGTATATTTAACCTATTCTTGACTCTGTGGTTCTTGCACTTGTTTGGGGAACAGGATTTCATTATTTTTATCTACATTTCTGCCTGAGAAATGACACCCTGATATAGTTCTGTGATCTGTGAAACAGTTCTGCTAATCACTGAGGCATTGTGTGTTTGTGTGTTCTTTTTCTTTAGAATTTTCAAATAAACTTGACGTGTTTTATGATTAATAGTGATGTTGTGCTTGTACTATTTTGGACACACTGTCCTCAGGCTCCAGCTTTATGTTGTATGTTGATCGTATTAAAACAAAGAAAACAATCTGAAGTTGTTGTTTTTAAGTTATATATACCATGATTTTTCCGGTCCTGCCCACTTGGGAATAGATTTTCCTCCATGTGGCCCCTGAACTGCTGCATCCAAAATTGTTATTTTGCAAAGATCACAAACAAATATAATTTTAGCGATTGTTCAAGCAATTATCAAAACACAATTCTAAGCCTATGAGAACCCAAAAAAGTTATTTTGTTTAGAAGTAATAAAAACGTAAATCTAGACTACTGCCGCCAAGAGTCGCACGCATCTGTTTGTGACGTCAGTGTGTCATGTACTGGAAAAGGGTCTATAGCCACTTCCTCAAAATAGTCAGAAAACTCAAGAAATCCATCTTTAATGTTGATGTTTTTGCAGAGGAAATCTTAGTCGTGAAAATTTTACATCTAACTAACATGTTTGGTTCAGTATTTCTCAATGAAAAAACCTGCATGAAAACGAGTCTTCTCAAGTTTAATAACAACAAAGACTTTAATGAAGAATCCCTACTGTTGACCAATTCCAACGCAGGGGCGTAGAGTTCGGCTACCGACTTGCCTCGAGGAAAATATGTTGTGTTCCCGAAAAGCCGAAAAAACCCTTACCGAAAGTCCAAAACGAAAACCTCACAAAATGTTGTCATAATATATGCACAAACTCTTCCGAACTGTTTCGGCTGGAAAGCATGCTGACGCCTTAAAGGCTAACACAAAGTCTGTCTTACAATGGTTTCAGTAGTCCTACACGGTCAAAAGGTATAGATTATACCCCTATTTAGACCTGAAGTAGCAGACAGTCTAAATACAGATTAGTGACAATATTGGAACGCTTAAACCATTTGTAACATAATTATTGTTAGCCCAGCATAAAGTTTGAGCTTTCCTTTCAACACCATGGAGTGAATCCTTACCACTGCTACACCTGGCTATCAGCCACCGGAGCTTAGTCTGGCAGCGAAAAAGTTTATTCAGCCTCATTTACTGCCTTAAAAAAACATAGCTGATATGGCTGACTTGCTTAAACAAATATGGTTTCTAATGACTCCTTGTGGATTTGTGTAATTCGATAAGAACTGCCTAGTTAAATAAAGGTTAAATAATAATACAATCTGTCCATAATAAAATGGCCACTGTAAAACACACAGGGTGTTCACTCCTTAGGCCTACCTTCCTTTCTGCGTCAGACTTCTGAATCTACTTCTGAAAGTACCATGCTTAGATTGATAATAACGTCTCAGATTGAACTCTTCCCAAACAGCGACAGTTTCGTTGCAAACAAGACACACTGGTTTGATACTGGAGAAATATGATAAATATATTTGAATAGAACAGTTGGACTATTAATATAGACATTGGTGATTTTACCACTGTAATCAGATGGACATTATTATGTTATGGTCAATGAATTGATTAGCCCACTAACCACGTGTTAAATGTGTAGTGTAGCTTCACTGTGTAGGACTATGAATTGGGCAGCTATAGGCTATTTGTTAATAGGCTAATTATGTTCTGGCCCGCAGACTAGCTACAAGCTCAGCAACACATTGACTGGAGGCCAAACCTAGTTGCCAACCCCCCTATATTGTAAATTCAATCTGGCTTTACTTCCGGGCTGTTATGACAGATCTGGCCGTATCTTCTCTCTATGTTTCTAAAGAATACCATGGTACTACCATGTCAGGAAAATACCATGGTACTGGTGCAACTACCATGGTGTGTTCCTGACATGGTAGTACCATGAAATAAATACCATGGTACTATCATGTTCTTTTGGTCACTACAGTGTCATGTTCTTGGAACCATTCCTGGACAAGCCTTGTTGCATGGGGCATAATCCTGCTGAAAGAAATATGTTTGCAGATGGATAACTGCTGCCATGAAGGGATGCACCTGATTGGCAATGATGTTTAGATATCCTGTGGCATTCAAATGATGCTCCACTTATATCAAGGGGCTCAATGTGTGCCATGATATCACACCCCACACCACCACCACCAGCCTGCAATGCTGACACACGGCATGGTTGCATGTACTCGTGGTTTCCTCCATACCCTAGTTGTCCCATCAGCGTGAAACAGCAGGAATCGGGATTCATTCAAATTCTCCAGTGTCCAGTGTTTTCATTCCTTAGCCCCTGCAACCACAGTTTCCTGTTTTTTGCTGAAAGCTAATGGTGATCCATAATGAATTGTCACGGATTCAGCCGAGGCTGCTCCTCCTCCTTGCTCGGGCAGGCTTCGGTGTTCGTCGTCCCCGGAGTACTAGCTGCTACCGATCTATGTTTCGGTGTTTGTCTTGTTTGGTCTGTATTGTTTCCACATGTGTCCCATTAGTGTTGATTGTATTCCCTTTAAAAACCCCTGTCTCTCATTTGTTTGTTGTGTGTGATTGTTCTCCGTTAGGTCGGCAGTACTGTTGTATGCTAGTGTTGTCCCTCCCTGTTTGAAGGTTTTTGTTTTTGTACTTTCATTACGGTGTTTAGTAAAGTACGTCTGCCAGTAGCTCGGTGTCCTGCGCTTGACTTCGTTTTCCGCATACACGTCAAACCTGACATAAATAAACAAAAACTACATCATTAAGGATCATAGCTTTCACCTGGGTTCACCTGGTCAGTCTGTCATGGAAAGAGCTGGTGTCCTTAATGTTTTGTATACTGTGTATGTTGTGTCTAATAGCTAATTCCCACAGAAAACTCAGAGGGAAGCAGTACCACCCAGTCAACCAACAGACTCCATTGTGAGACGCCTCAAAGAGGATATTCAACCCTAAGGGCAAATCCAAGGTCATCTCAATATCTTTACAGTAGAAGCTAACAAAACACACCAAAACTGACCAGGTGAACACTGAACAGTAAAGTAAAGAGAGGCTAACATTCTATAACGCTCCCTTTCCTCTGCACAGTTCTCTCACAGTGAGAAACAATAGGATTACACTAGTGTCCTACGCTTTCTTCATTTGATCCAATCCACTACCATTTCTTTTGTATACGTTGGTGTCTTTTTAAATTGCCCAATCTGTAGAATCTCATCTCACAGTCAGCGCGGTGTGTAACCGTTGGTGTGTTTTTACGTTGCCCAATCATATTAAGAGCAGAAGGAAGGCTTCTCTCCTGTGTGTGTTCTCTGATGAACTATTAGCTCAGGTGATCTTGTGAAGCATTTTACACAGTCAGAGCAGGAGTAAGGCTTTTCTCCTGTATGTATAATAATAATAATAATAATAATAATAATATGCCATTTAGCAGCAGACGCTTTTATCCAAAGCGACTTACAGTCATGCGTGCATACATTTTTACGTATGGGTGGTCCCGGGGATCGAACCCACTACCCTGGCGTTACAAGCGCCATGCTCTACCAGCTGAGCTACAGAGGACCATGTATGTATACGTTCATGTGTTTTTAAGTGGCCCAGTCGAGAGAAAATCTTTCCACAGTCAGAGCAGGAGTAAGGCTTCTCTCCTGTGTGTATACATTCATGTTGTTTTCTGGTGCCGAGTTGAGAGAAACTTGCCCCACATTCAGAGCAGGAGTAAGGCTTCTCTCCTGTGTGTATACGTTCATGTGTTTTTAAGTTGCCCAGTCGAGAGAAACTCTTCCCACAATCAGAGCAGGAGTAAGGCTTTTCTCCTGTGTGTGTTCTCTGATGAACTTTTAGGTCAGTTGATGTTGTGAAGCATTTTACACAGTCAGAGCAGGAGTAAGGCTTTTCTCCTGTATGTATACGTTCATGTGTTTTTAAGTTGCTCAGTCGAAAGAAACTCTTCCCACAATCAGAGCAGGAGTAAGGCTTCTCTCCTGTGTGTGTTCTCTGATGAAATTTTAGCTCAGATGATGTTGTGAAGCATTTTACACAGTCAGAGCAGGAGTAAGGCTTTTCTCCTGTATGTATACGTTCATGTGTTTTTAAGTTGCCCAGTCGAAAGAAACTCTTCCCACAATCAGAGCAGGAGTAAGGCTTCTCTCCTGTGTGTGTTCTCTGATGAACTTTTAGATCAGTTGATGTTGTGAAGCATTTTACACAGTCAGAGCAGGAGTAAGGCTTCTCTCCTGTATGTATATGTTCATGTTGTTTTAAGGTGCCCAGTCGAGAGAAACTTGCCCCACAGTCAGAGCAGGAGTAAGGCTTCTCTCCTGTGTGTATCCGTTGGTGTGATTTTAAGCTGCCCATCTGAGAGAAACTCATCCCACAGTCAGAGCAGGAGTAAGGCTTCTCTCCTGTGTGTATACGTTCATGTGTTTTGAAGTGGTCCAGTCGAGAGAAACTTGCCCCACAGTCAGAGCAGGAGTAAGGCTTCTCTCTTGTGTGCACTCTCTGATGAACTGTCAGAGCCTGTGATGTTGTGAAGCTCTTCCCACAATCAGTGCAGGAATAAAGATTCTCTCCTGTGTGTATTTTGCAGTGGTGAGACCTCTTAGCTCTGCGATCTTCCTGCTGTTGCTCTCTGGATGTAGAGAATGTCTCAATGTCACCTGTTAGAACAGCATTAAAAAAGTCAATTGGTGTGATATGCACTGAGTGTACAAAACATTATGAACTCTTTCTATGACATAGACTGACCAGGTGACAGCTATGATCCATAAACATCCAAAACAAATCCAAAACAATTGCATTGATTCGTGAATGCAATTTCCGAAATGGAACTGTTTATTTATTGTTTACGCTAATTATTCAAGGATTGCTTTGTTATTTTAAAACCATAAATGCTTCATTGCATTTCAATGACTTGCATGCTGTGTGATGACATAAACAAATGAATGATTGATACAGTAGCCTATATACAGTGTGTAAGAGTATTCCAAGATAAATATACAACACAGGGAATTAATGATCAATGGAAACAGTTGTTTTTCAGTTCAACATCTGTTTAGTATCTATGTAGGGGTTCGAGTCTGGGACTCATAGCTACATGTGGCAAGTTAGCATTGGTCCAAATAGTCTATACATTGAGCCTGAAATGGGATACTTGGTATTTGGCCATTGGACCAATGTTATTGCAAGGAATTCTAATTGGTCAACCATAGGCAAGGCTTGGGTATAAACTACATCCTGTCTCTTTGTTCAGAGGAGAAAACACTGAGGACAGGGAAGAATAAACATCTACCATCTACTTTCCAGCATAACAATGATTGGTTCTCTTTGAATAAATATATTTTTCTCCCCCTGATTTGCTTTGGGGTCTGTGTTATTGAAGAATAACATCAACTGCTAACAAGTGCATTCGGAAAGTATTCAGACCCCCTTGACTTTTTACACATTTCGTTACGTTGCAGCCTTTTTCTAAAATGGATAAAAAAACTAATAATCCTCAGCAATCTACACACAATACCCCATAATGACAAAGCGAAAACAGTTTTTAGAAAATGTTGCTAATATATTAAAAATTAAACAGAACTACCCTATTTACATAAGTATTCAGAACATTTGCTATAAGACTCGAAATTGAGCTCAGGGACAACCTGTTTCCATTAATCATCCTGGAGATGTTTCTACAACTTGATTGGAGTCAATCTGTGGTAAATTCTATTGATTGGACATGATTTGGAAAGGCACACACCTGTCTATATAAGGTCCCACAGTTGACAGTGCATGTCAGAGTAAAAACCAAGCCATGAGGTTGAAGGAGTTGTCCGTAGAGCCCCAAGACAGGATTGTGTCACGGCACAGATCTGGGCAAGGGTACCAAAAAACTTCTGCAGCATTGAAGGTCCCCAAGAACACAGTGGCCTCCATCATTCTTAAAATGGAAGAAGTTTGGCACTACCAAGACTCTTCCTAGAGCTGGCCGCCCGGCCAAACTGAGCAATCTGGGGAGAAGGGCCTTGGTCAGGGAGGTGGCCAAGACCACGATGGTCACTGACAGAGCTCTAGCGATCCTCTGGAGATGGAAGAACCTTCCAGAAGGATAAACATCTCTGCAGCACTCCAGCAATCAGGCCTTTATGGTAGAGTGGCCAGACGGAAGCCACTCTTCAGTAAAAGGCACATGACTGCCTGCTTGGAGTTTGCCAAAAGGCACCTAAACACTCTGACCATGAGAAACAAGATTCTCTTTTCGGATGAAACCAAGATTGAACTCTTTGGCCTGAATGCCAAGTGCCCCGTGGGAGGAAACCTGGCACCATCCCTATGGTAAAACATGGTGGTGGCAGCATCATGCTGTCGGGATGTTTTTCAGCATCAGGGACTGGTAGACTAGTTAGGATCGAGGCAAAGATGAACTGAGCATAGTACAGAGAGAGATCCTTGATAAAAAAAACCTGCTCCTGAGCGCTCAGGACCTCAGACGGGGGCAAAGATTCACCTTCCAACAGGACAACGACCCTAAGCACACAGACAAGACAAAGCAGGAGTGTCTTCGGTACAAGTCTCTGAATGTCCTTGAGTGGTCCAGCCAGAGCCCGGACTTGAACCCAATCGAACATCTCTGGAGAAACCTGAAAATAGCTGTGCAGCAGCACTCCCCATCCAACCTGACAGAGCTTGAGAGGATCTGCAGAGAAGAATGGGAGAAACTCTCCAAATACAGATGTGCCAAGGTTGTAGCATCATACCCAAGAAGATTCAATGATGTAATCGCTGTCAAAGGTCTGAATACTTATGTAAATGTGATATTTCCATGTTTTATTATTTAGCTAAAGTTTCTAAAAACCTGTCAAGGGGAAGTGCAGAAATATTCTGTTCTTAAGGAAGGAGGCAAAGGACAACAGTCTAGTTTCAGTTCCTGATAAGGCAGGCCAGTTGCGGAACTAGGGAGGAGCAAGGAATCCGGATCGAGGTCATGTCAACAGATGAAGTAAGAAGAAACCTCTGGGAGGGGGGCCAGAGGGGCCCACCACAACGACCCTCCTACTACAGTCCTATCTCACACACATACACTTTCACGCCCACGAAGGTTCTAGCATCAGGCAGGGCCATGACTACATCAGTGAGAAGAACCAATTAAGTTCCTGACTAGCATCAGAGATGTATTGACCCCGTCTAGTAGGAGGTTATAAATATATATGTGCTTGTGTAATCATGCTTTGTCTTTGCAGCTGTTTGACACTGTGGGTGAATAAACTTAGTTTGAGCTTTCCTAGATGTCCGTTTTAGTTTGTTCAGAACCTAACAGAATGCTTCATAATGAAAAAGGTTCATAATGAAATTATCTAACGGGCTAAATTATGAACGCGATGTGCTTTATCTATTACCTAGTGCACAAGTTGACTACAGGTCTTTATTTAAATAGTACTAATATTCAAAGCCCAAAAAACGTCACTAAGCAGAATACTAACAAAATGCTAACTAGTACTAAGGAAATATCATAGAGAACGCTAACTAAATGCTAACGAGTGCATTGCGAACATTTTGTACAGTTGCTGACCTCAACTATACAAGTAACTCAAACGCTTCTCACAGTTTGCTGCACGCACAAACCTAATATTATCCAGCAAGGCTCTTGATCCAGGAGGGGATTCTCTGCTGTTAGCAAGGCTCTTGATCCAGGAGGGGATTTCTCTGCTGTTAGCAAGGCTCTTGATCCAGGAGGGGATTCTCTGCTGTTAGCAAGGCTCTTGATCCAGGAGGGGATTCTCTGCTGTTAGCAAGGCTCTTGATCCAGGAGGGGATTCTCTGCTGTTAGCAAGGCTCTTGATCCAGGAGGGGATTCTCTGCTGTTAGCAAGGCTCTTGATCCAGGAGGGGATTTCTCTGCTGTTACCAAGCGAATGCTTGATTTCGGAAGAAGCTATCCACTTAGCTAGATAGCTAACTAACTACTAAATTAGCAAACCAAATGGGCAACTGCAGAGCATTTAACACATTGTAGAAAGTTTACTTAATAGTTATAAGATATCTAGCTGGCAAACATTTAGTTGTGAATTCCATACTGTAATTAGATCACCTGGCGCATGCTGCACGACAGAGAGTTACTCACAAGGCTCCGGTCTCTTCTCGTTGACTGGGGACTACCGTAAGCTACATAATAATGTGACGTAATGTTCTTTAACTCATAACGTATTGCACAAGTTGACTGCAGGTATTTACTTAAAAAGTAGCTACAAATATTCAAATGAATAAATAAAAACTTCAAAATAAATAGTTTCAACTGTACTGAAAACCCATCCAGTGTCTTTTTCCAAATATCCTGGTATCCAGTATACCACCCAAGCCTAGTAACTACACAGACTCATTTCATAGAAGTTCTAATTACTGGCAGTTTGTCTACTTCACTTCTTTAGTCTACTCTCTGAGCACTCCAGATAGCCCAGTTAATAAAACACATGCTGGTATTTATGTATTTTGGTTCTTTGGTATTTTATTAGGATCCCGATAAACTGTTGCAAAAGCATCAGCTACTCTTCCTGGGGTCCACACAAAACATGAAACATGACATAATACATCAAAATAATAGACAAGAACAGCTCAAGGACAGAACTACATAAAAACATTTTAAAAGGCACATATTGTCTACTTGTCAATACATACAAAAACTATCTAGGTCAAAGAGGGGAGAGGCGTTGTGCCGTGAGGTGTTGCTATATCTGTTTTTGAAAGCAGGTTTGCTGTTTATTTGAGCAATATGAGATGGAACGGAGTTCCATGTAATAGCAGCTCTATATAATACTGTACACTTTCTTGAATTTGTTCTGGATTTGGGGACTGTGAAAAGACCCCTGGTGGCATGTCTGGTGGGGTAAGTGTGTGTGTCAGAGCTGTGTGTAAGTTGATTATGCAAACAATTCGGCATGCATTGGCCATCTGATGACAATGAAGAGCAAGACGTGCCGCTCTGTTCTGGGCCAGCTGCAGCTTAAATAGGTATTTTTATTTATTTATTTTTATTGGGGGGTAGATCAGCTTTAATATTGCAGATAGAGTGTAACTTCCATCAATCTAATTGCCTGTATCACTTCCAATCCCCCATTTTTTTCACATACATATATATACAATGGGGGGAAAAAGTATTTAGTCAGCCATCAATTGTGCAAGTTCTCCCACTTAAAAATATGAGAGAGGCCTGTAATTTTCATCATAGGTACACGTCAACTATGACAGACAAAATGAGGAGAAAAAATCCAGAAAATCACATTGTAGGATTTTTTATGAATTTATTTGCAAATTATGGTGGAAAATAAGTATTTGGTCAATAACAAAAGTTTCTCAATACTTTGTTATATACCCTTTGTTGGCAATGACACAGGTCAAACGTTTTCTGTAAGTCTTCACAAGGTTTTCACACACTGTTGCTGGTATTTTGGCCCATTCCTCCATGCAGATCTCCTCTAGAGCAGTGATGTTTTGGGGCTGTCGCTGGGCAACACGGACTTTCAACTCCCTCCAAAGATTTTCTATGGGATAGAGATCTGGAGACTGGCTAGGCCACTCCAGGACCTTGAAATGCTTCTTACGAAGCCACTCCTTCGTTGCCCGGGCGGTGTGTTTGGGATCATTGTCATGCTGAAAGACCCAGCCACGTTTCATCTTCAATGCCCTTGCTGATGGAAGGAGGTTTTCACTCAAAATCTCACGATACATGGCCCCATTCATTCTTTCCTTTACACGGATCAGTCGTCCTGGTCCCTTTGCAGAAAAACGGCCCCAAAGCATGATGTTTCCACCCCCATGCTTCACAGTAGGTATGGTGTTCTTTGGATGCAACTCAGCATTCTTTGTCCTCCAAACACGACGAGTTTAGTTTTTACCAAAATGTTAAATTTTGGTTTCATCTGACCATATGACATTCTCCCAATCCTCTTCTGGATCATCCAAATGCACTCTAGCAAACTTCAGACGGGCCTGGACATGTACTAGCTTAAGCAGGGGGCCATGTCTGGCACTGCAGGATTTGAGTCCCTGGCGGCGTAGTATGTTACTGATGGTAGGCTTTATTACTTTGGTCCCAGCTCTCTGGAGGTCATTCACTAGGTCCCCCTGTGTGGTTCTGGGATTTTTGCTCACCGTTCTTGTGATCATTTTGACCCCACGGGGTGAGATCTTGCGTGGAGCCCCAGATCGAGGGAGATTATCAGTGGTCTTGTATGTCTTCCATTTCCTAATAATTGCTCCCACAGTTGATTTCTTCAAACCAAGCTGCTTACCTATTGCAGATCCAGTCTTCCCAGCCTGGTGCAGGTCTACAATTTTGTTTCTGGTGTCCATTGACAGCTCTTTGGTCTTGGCCATAGTGGAGTTTGGAGTGTGACTGTTTGAGGTTGTGGACAGGTGTCTTTTATGCTGATAACAAGTTCAAACAGGTGCCATTAATACAGGTAACGAGTGGAGGACAGAGGAGCTTCTTAAAGAAGAAGTTACAGGTCTGTGAGAGCCAGAAATCTTGCTTGTTTGTAGGTGACCAAATACTTATTTTCCACCATAATTTGCAAATAAATTCATGAAAAATCCTACAATGTGATTTTCTGGAAAAAAAATTCTCAATTTGTCTGTCATAGTTGACGTGTCCCTATGATGAAAATTACAGGCCTCTCATCTTTTTAAGTGGGAGAACTTGCACAATTGGTAGCTGACTAAATACTTTGTTTCCCCACTGTATGTTTTGACCATGACAGTTTACAATCAAAGGTAATGCCAAGTAATTTAGTCTCCTCAACTTGTTCAACAACCACACCATTCATTACCAGATTCAGCTGAGGTCTAGAACTTAGGAAATGATTTGTACCAAATACAATGCTCTTAGTTTTAGATGTTCAGGGCCAGTTTATTACTGGCCACCCATTCCAAAACAGACTATACTGGTGTCATCCATGCAAGTCACAGTAACATGAAATAACATCTACCTTCTCATTGAAACAGTTCATCATGAAACAGTTGTACTGCAACTTTTCATGCACAGTGGGAAGTTGGAATGAACCTGCTCTTACCATGAGAAACAGATTTCACAATCTTCTCTTCCTCTTCTTCATCTTTAATGTTGACATTCAGCTCCAGTGTTTGACTGCAGTCTTCCAGCTTCACTGATGCCATCTCTGGTACCTGCGGTGCAAACTGGACTCGACTGTCAATCAGAACCCAGTGACTGTAGGTTTGGACTCAGTGTGGAAGGAGAGAGGCAGGCTGGGTTTGTCCTCACTGTTGATGTTACAGGCCTCAGACTTAATCCTAGTCGGCCTGTAGTAATAAAGAGAAACAGACAACAGTCTTAACAGGTCTGGAACTTTCTTTATCCTCAAAAAATATATTATATTTCTTCTTGTTCAATTACCTAATTTCAACAGATCAGGTAGCTAATCAATGACAAAACAACATTCATTCACATTAGACAAGTGCACAAAAATTACACAAAGCAACTGCAGAAATGAACAAATGACTTAAACTATTTAGAGCGATTTTCCTTAATAACCTTATCTTCACTGTAAAAAAACAAAAACCAATTGTATTTCCCGTTCACACCATAGTAACAATTATAGATAGAAACAACTGAATGTGTCTGAATATATGGAAAAAGGGAAGGGGTCTGAATACTTTCTGAATCCACTGTAAGGAATTGGCAACTCGTTCTCATTCTGAGAAATAAGGTAGGCCACTTGATTTCAACATCTGAACAAAGTGGACAGGCTAATATGCTTTTCAAACAGTTGGAGACAGACAGAAAGGTGTGTTCATAACAACTCAACTGTTCATCCTTGTTAGCAAATAGATCCAAGTTGGCTAAACTTAAATTATAAAGATTAGCTGGTTAATCACTAGCAGGTGGGCTTGAGAGATTGTTGATGAGACCTGTGTTCATTTTTCTATAGCCTAATGCAGGGTTCTTCAATTCCAGTCCTGGAGGGCCGAAACACTTCTGTTTTTTATTTCTACCTGGTAGTTAATTGGACTCACCTGGTGTCCCAGGTCTGAATTAGCCTCTGATTAGAAGGAGAGGATGAAAAACAGAGGTGTTTCGGCCCTCCAGGACCGGAATTGAAAAACCCTGGCCTAATGCCTGCTACAATAAGTTAGTCAATTTGTAACAAAAAAATGCATTTTCAGAGACCAACTTGAAAGCCAGATCAGTGATTAATGCCCCCCAAAAAAGCAGGTTAAACTATTTTTTATAAAATAATTAGTGTGTCTTATTGGTTGTGGATGGCTTATATTTAGCCTAGGTATAACTTCACAAGCCCTGAATTCATTAGATTATAGCTGACTGTTTGAAATGCAGTGTATTTGACCTATAATTGTACAATGCTTACTTAGAGAAAAACAAAATTGAGATACAGTGAGGGGAAAAAGTATTTGATCCCCTGCTGATTTTTTACGTTTGCCCACTGACAAAGAAATGATCAGTCTATAATTTGAATGGTAGGTTTATTTGAACAGTGAGACAGAATAACAACAACAAAATCCAGAAAAACACATGTCAAAAATGTTATAAATTGATTTGCATTTTAATGAGGGAAATAAGTATTTGACCCCCCCTCAATCAGAAAGATTTCTGGCTCCCAGGTGTCTTTTATACAGGTAACGAGCTGAGATTAGGAGCACACTCTTAAAGGGAGTGCTCCTAATCTCAGTTTGTTACATGTATAAAAGACACCTGTCCACAGAAGCAATCAATCAGATTCCAAACTCTCCACCATGGCCAAGACCAAAGAGCTCTCCAAGGATGTCAGGGACAAGATTGTAGACCTACACAAGGCTGGAATGGGCTACAAGACCATCGCCAAGCAGCTTGGTGAGAAGGTGACAACAGTTGGTGCGATTATTCGCATATGGAAGAAACACAAAAGTTGGGACCATAGTCACCAAGAAAACAATTGGTAACACACTACGCCGTGAAGGACTGAAATCCTGCTGCGTCCGCAAGGTCCCCCTGCTCAAGAAAGCACATATACAGGCCCATCTGAAGTTTGCCAATGAACATCTGAATGATTCAGAGGAGAACTGGGTGAAAGTGTTGTGGTCAGATGAGACCAAAATTGAGCTCTTTGGCATCAACTCAACTCGCCGTGTTTGGAGGAGGAGGAATGCTACCTATGACCCCAAGAACACCATCCCCACCGTCAAACATGGAGGTGGAAACATTATGCTTTGGGGGTGTTTTTCTGCTAAGGGGACAGGACAACTTCACCGCATCAAAGGGACGATGGACGGGGCCATGTACCGTCAAATCTTGGGTGAGAACCTCCTTCCCTCAGCCAGGGCATTGAAAATGGGTTGTGGATGGGTATTCTAGCATGACAATGACCCAAAACACACAGCCAAGGCAACAAATGAGTGGCTCAAGAAGAAGCACATTAAGGTCCTGGAGTGGCCTAGCCAGTCTCCAGACCTTAATAACATAGAAAATCTGTGGAGGGAGCTGAAGGTTCGAGTTGCCAAACGTCAGCCACAAAACCTTAATGACTTGGAGAAAATCTGCAAAGAGGAGTGGGACAAAAGCCCTCCTGAGATGTGCGCAAACCTGGTGGCCAACTACAAGAAACATCTGACCTCTGTGATTGCCAACAAGGGTTTTGCCACCAAGTACTAAGTCATGTTTTGCAGAGGGGTCAAATACTTATTTCCCTCATTAAAATGCAAATCAATTTCTAACATTTTTGACATGCGTTTTTCTGGATTTTTTTGTTGTTATTCTGTCTCTCACTGTTCAAATAAACCTACCATTAAAATTATAGACTGATCATGTCTTTGTCAGTGGGCAAACATACAAAATCAGCAGGGGATCAAATACTTTTTTCCCTAACTGTATATTGAATTTAAAAAAAACTCAAGATACAGCTGTATGATTTAGTCCATATAGCCCAGCCATAACAGAGTACATTAAAGTAGAATACAATACAGTACGTTATACTGTACTGTACTGTTGTACTGTACTGAACTAAACTTCTCTTTCCTGTACTCTGCTGTACTGTACTTTCCAATCTTGTGAAACAGTAGCTATGTTTCCAATAACTTGTCCAGTGATCTTTTTCTGGACATTTAGAAAAAGTTTGCATAGAAAATAGATACGACAATTGCCCTCTAGGGTGTGTTTTCATGTAGGTATATTGTGTCTCACAATAAAGAAACTTTGACAAAAGTTAAACGATTAAAAATGTTGTCGAGCTTTAGAACATTCCTCCTATATCTGCCGTCTCCATTACACGTCGCAAAGATTATTTTAGCAACATTGCTTTTGTCGAATGCAGCTGGGTCAATGGAAACCTGCCTAATGTCTGAGTGATTGGTTCAGATTTGATCCGGTCTAATGTTTGACCCAATGTTTGGACCAAGTCAGTTAAGAACAAATTATTATTTACAATGACGGCCTACCCCGGACGACGCTGGGCCAATTGATTGGGACTCCAATCACAGCCGGATAATGATACAGCCTGGAATCAAACCAGGCTCTGTAGTGTCTTAGACCGCTGCGCCACTCGGGAGCCCTGTGACTAATCATTTTGGCTATTTAAGCTCTGAAAAGGCCTATCAGCTACCCAACTTTATCAGGAATTATCCTGAGCCTATTTGCAATGAGAAACAATGCATTTGCACAGCGGGAAATGTAGAAGTATTTAATTTTTTTGCTATGATCATCTCGTCAAAAATGTACAGAGACAAACTTGAAACCACTGATTATCACGACAATTTAGCTGACAGGGTTAAACTCCCGGACAACAGTGGTTTCAGAGTCCTACAATAGTGAAGACGCTAATATTTGTGTAAAGTGTACATAGTTGTGTTCTGTGGGTGTCACTGAGTAGGCTGAACAATACATAGGTAGGGCTGTACAGTGCAATATGAATGTCCAATACAAACAAAAGAAACAGCATACTCAACTGGCGTAACGCGGTAAGGACCAAGAACGGGGTCGATATGGACCACGGGTCACAAAAAAATTATATAATAATACTGTTTTGGTTGGGCTTCAACCCCTGGTATCATATAAACACACATAAGACATGGAAACATGTAGAATTGCTTAAAAACAGCAACAACAAAAAATCTCAGCCCTGTCGTAAAATGTGTAGAATTGCGGGATATTAGCTTTAAAACTGCTAAATGTTCTCTCCGCCAACAAGTGGGTTGTGAACAGTTTGGGGTCGAAAGTTGGGGGTTTGTTACTATGCCAATAAATGACAATATCCATCCGGACCTTTGCCACCTAGGAAATTTGTTTGACCGGACCTTCTCAAATAGTACTGGAGTACCCCAGCAATAGACTGACTGGGAAGGTGATTTTTCACAGTCAAAGTCCTGCAATAAGAGCTAAGATGCTAACATTTGTATAAACTCTTGATAATTGTTTTCTGTGGGTGTCACCCGTTCCATGGGAGCACAATCCAACCCGTTTCATAAGTGCATATAAGAATGCCCCCAATGCAATTATGTGGTCCAATACCTCCACAGTGGGATTTCAACCGTTTTTTCCCCTGTTTATTTTCAAAATAATTAGTTTTTGTAATTCATTTTAAATTAAGTAACAACGTTCGACATGATTCCAATATTTTGTATCAGTTTGCATCACTTTCAATGAGGGCCTTTTATTTTGAGGGCGAACCGCAAATTCCACTATTGTGGCTAATCATTATTATGACTAGCTTCACATACATAGGGACAAGCGGGTACCAGGGCTGCATCCAGCAGGAGGACAGAGACGTTGGCCACGATCAGATACAAATGTATTATGTAGAACAAACATGCCTCTGATTCTAATGAATCATGTCAGTTCTATTCAGGGCATTGCTATCTGCAACTTTCCAAAACGTGTTTGTACTGAACATGCCCAGGCGAAATGCACTGACCTATATACGAACCTGGAAAGCCTCACAAATGAAAACGTGTAATGGACCCCGCGCCGTGTGCTTGTAAAATATTTTTTATCACGTTCTTCAATCACTCGGATTGACACAAACATTACACAAAACCTTTCCCAAACGTGATAATACCTTGACTGATTTGTTATCTAACATGTTATGACGTTATTTCGATATTAGACAGCGTAAAAGTGCTATTACATACCTGTAGTAATAAAGAGAAACGGAAAGCACAGTCCTTTCGCTTGCTTTGTTCTGAAGAATGTTGCCGCCTCCCCAGAAGTTCCTGTTCCCCAACTACCACAATGCAACAGCGACATCTTCTTCTTCTTCTGTGGGTTTTATGGCAGACTACATCCAAAAGTTGTATTGCCGCCACCAACTGGACGGTTTGAAACCACAAAATAAATTAAATAAAAAATACATCCATACTTAATAGTGATACTAACTTACTCCACCCTAATAAAAAATAGTACATTGCCAAAACAAACAAAACTCCCATTTCTTCCTTCCTTCCTTTAAATCTCCATATATCCCTTCTCAGTCTCTAGGACCTGAGATGGTAGTACGGCTTTTGCCAATATTCCATGTAACTCTTTTGACAATACATCTTTCAGCCCCAGGAACCGTTCTGCCGCAACCACAATGATTTCTATTACATTTTAGTCATTTAGCAGACACTCTTATCCAGAGCGACATACAGGAGCAATTAGGGTTACGTGCCTTGCTCAAGGGCACGTCGACAGATTTTTCACCTAGTCGGCTCGGGGATTAGAACCAGCGACCTTTCGGTTACTGGCACAACGCTCTTAACCACTAAGCCACCTGCCGCCCCATTTCTATCTTCCTAGATCTTTTCTCCACCTTGGCAGTGCCGTTAATCACCATTGCAATAAAGGCCACAAAGTCCACCTTTTTAACCTTTAAAATGTCAGGATCATCTTGTTGAAAGGCAACCCCTGCAGCTTGCATTGAAGGCTTATCCACCACCATTATATTTACTGTAAAGATAACCCCCAACAACTACAATGATTCAGTAGATCAATAATGTTACAGTACTCTAGCATGTCTCCCAGCTGCTTATGCTGACAAAACATGTTAGTGAATAGGTCAGATTTAGCTTTGTGATGCTCATTTAAACTTCCTGTCTTGTTCAGCTTCAGAACAACAGTAAATATGTCACTTGAAACATAGTTTTTTGGTAATTCATTACACAAAAGAGAAGAGCTTGACTAGTACAAATTCATATACATACTATTTTTCATTGGCAGATAAATTAAACAGGCTTGAATTAAGCCTTAATGACTAAAATAACTCATCTAGTTTTAAAATACAATTTAATAAACAAAAAGTATCCACCCAAACTAACGGTGAAAACTGATCATCACACCATCTCTATCTGATACATGTTGTGTCTACTAGCTCATTCCCACAGAAAACTGCAGAGGGAAGCAAAACCACCCAGTCAACCAGCCTCACAGAGGATATTCAACCCTAAGGGCAAATCCAAGGTAATCTCAATATCTTTACAATAGAAGCTAACAAAACACACCAAAACTGACCAGGTGAACACTGATCAATAAAGTAAAGAGAGGCTAACGTTCTGTAACGTTCCCTTTCCTCTGCACAGTTCTCTCACAGTGAGAAACAATAGGATTACAATAGAGTGTGCTACGATTTCTTGAGAATTAAGTGATGGAATGATTTTAATCTTAGCTAGTCAGACAATTGATGAGGATTCTCACATTCATGTGGCCATGTTGAGAGAAACTCTTCCAACAGTCAGAGCAGGAGTACCAGATCCCTTGATATTTTACAGCTTACATTTTACATTACATTTTAGTCATTTAGCAGACGCTCTTATCCAGAGCGACTTACAGGAGCAATTAGGGTTAAGTGCCTTGCTCAAGGGCACATTAACGTCATTTAGCAGACGCTCTTAGCCAGAGCGACTCACAAATTGGTGCGTTCACCCTATAGCCAGTGGGATAACCACTTTACAATTTGGGGGGGGGGGGTTAGAAGGAATACTTTATCCTATCCCAGGTATTCCTTAAAGAGGTGGGGTTTCAAATGTCTCCGGAAGGTGGTGAGTGACTCCGCTGTCCTGGCGTCGTGAGGGAGCTTGTTCCACCATTGGGGTGCCAGAGCAGCGAACAGTTTTGACTGGGCTGAGCGGGAGCTATGCTTCCGCAGAGGAAGGGGAGCCAGCAGGCCAGAGGTGGATGAACGCAATGCCCTCGTTTGGGTGTAGGGACTGATCAGAGCCTGAAGGTACAGAGGTGCCGTTCCCCTCACTGCTCCATAGGCAAGCACCATGGTCTTGTAACAGATGCGAGCTTCAACTGGAAGCCAGTGGAGTGTGCGGAGGAGGGGGGTGACGTGAGAGAACTTGGGAAGGTTGAACACCAGACGGGCTGCGGCATTCTGGATGAGTTGTAGGGGTTTAATGGCACAGGCAGGGAGGCCAGCCAACAGCGAGTTGCAGTAGTCCAGACGGGAGATGACAAGTGCCTGGACCAGGACCTGCGCCGCTTCCTGTGTAAGGCAGGGTCGCACTCTCCGAATGTTGTAGAGCATGAACCTGCAGGAGCGGGTCACCGCCTTGATGTTGGCGGAGAACGACAGGGTGTTGACCAGGGTCACGCCTAGGCTCTTCGCACTCTGGGAGGAGGACACAGCGGAGTTGTCAACCGTGATGGCGAGATCATGGAACGGGCAGTCCTTCCCCGGGAGGAAGAGCAGCTCCGTCTTGCCAGGATTCAGTTTGAGGTGGTGATCCGTCATCCATACTGATATGTCTGCCAGACATGCAGAGATGCGATTCGCCACCTGGTTATCAGAAGGGGGAAAGGAGAAGATTAGTTGTGTATCGTCAGCGTAGCAATGATAGGAAAGGCCATGTGAGGATATGACAGAGCCAAGTGACTTGGTGTATAGGGAGAAAAGGAGAGGGCCCAGAACCGAGCCCTGGGGGACACCAGTGGTGAGAGCACGTGGTGCGGAGACAGCTTCCCGCCACGCCACTTGGTAGGAGCGACCGGTCAGGTAGGACGCAATCCAGGAGTGAGCCGCGCCGGAGATGCCCAGCTCGGAGAGGGTGGAGAGGAGGATCTGATGGTTCACAGTATCAAAGGCAGCAGACAGGTCTAGAAGGACAAGAGCAGAGGAGAGAGAGTTAGCTTTAGCAGTGCGGAGAGTCTCCGTGACACAGAGAAGAGCAGTCTCAGTTGAATGACCAGTCCTGAAACCTGACTGGTTTGGATCAAGAAGGTCATTCTGAGAGAGATAGCAAGAGAGTTGGCTAAAGACGGCACGCTCAATAGTTTTGGAAAGAAAAGAAAGAAGGGATACTGGTCTGTAGTTGTTGACATCAGTGGGGTCGAGTGTTGGTTTTTTGAGAAGGGGAGCAACTCTCGCTCTCTTGAAGACGGAAGGGACATGGCCAGCGGTCAAGGATGAGTTGATCAGCGAGGTGAGGTAGGGGAGAAGGTCACCGGAGATGGTCTGGAGAAGGGAGGAGGGGATGGGGTCAAGCGGGCAGGTTGTTGGGCGGCCTGCAGTCACAAGTCGCAGGATTTTATCTGGAGAGAGAGGGGAGAAAGAAGTCAAAGCATAGGGTAGGGCAGTGTGAGCAGGACCAGCAGTGTCATTAGACTTAACAAACGAGGATCGGATGTCGTCAACCTTCTTTTAAAAGTGGTTGACGAAGTCATCCACAGAGAGAGAGGAGGGGGGGGGGGGGGGGGGATTCAGGAGGGAGGAAAATGTGGCAAAGAGCTTCCTAGGGTTAGAGGCAGATGCTTGGAATTTAGAGTGATAGAAGGTGGCCTTAGCAGCAGAAACAGATGAAGAAAATGTAGAGAGGAGGGAGTGAAAAGATGCCAGGTCGGCAGGGAGTTTAGTTTTCTTCCATTTCCGCTCCGCTGCCCGGAGCTCTGTTCTGTGAGCTCGCAATGAGTCATCAAGCCACGGAGCTGGAGGGGAGGACCGAGCCGGCCGGGAGGATAGGGGACAGAGAGAGTCAAAGGATGCAGAAAGGGAGGAGAGGAGGGTTGAGGAGGCAGAATCAGGAGATTGGAGGGAGAAGGATTGAGCAGAGGGAAGAGATGATAGGATGGAAGAGGAGAGAGTAGTGGGAGAGAGAGAGCGAAGGTTGCGGCGGCGCATTACCATCTGTGTAGGGGCAGAGTGAGTAGTGTGGGAGGAGAGTGAGAGAGAAAAGGAAACAAAGTAGTGGTCGGAGACATGGAGGGGAGTTGCAGTGAGATTAGTAGAGGAGCAGCATCTAGTGAAGATGAGGTCAAGCGTATTGCCTGCCTTGTGAGTAGGGGGGGACGGTGAGAGGGTGAGGTCAAAAGAGGAGAGGAGTGGAAAGAAGGAGGCAGAGAGAAATGAGTCAAATGTGGACATAGGAAGGTTGAAATCCCCCAAAACTGTGAGGGGTGAGCCATCCTCAGGAAAGGAACTTATCAAGGCGTCAAGCTCATTGATGAACTCTCCAAGGGAACCTGGAGGGCGATAGATGACAAGGATATTAAGCTTAAATGGGCTAGTGACTGTGACAGCATGGAATTCAAATGAGGAGATAGACAGATGGGTTAGGGGAAAAATTGAGAATGTCCACTTGGGAGAGATGAGGATTCCTGTACCACCACCCCTCTGACCAGATGCTCTCGGGGTATGCGAGAACACATGGTCAGACGAGGAGAGAGCAGTAGGAGTAGCAGTGTTTTCAGTGGTGATCCATGTTTCCGTCAGCGCCAGGAAGTCGAGGGACTGGAGGTTGGCATAGGCTGGGATGAAGTCAGCTTTGTTGGCAGCAGAACGGCAGTTCCAGAGGCTGCCTGCGACCTGGAACTCCACGTGGGTGGTGCGTGCAGGGACCACCAGGTTAGAGAGGCAGCAGCCACGCGGTGTGGTGCGTTTGTGTAGCCTGTGCAGAGAGGAGAGAACAGGGATAGGCAGAGGCATAGTTGACAGGCTGTAGCAAATGGCTACAAAAATGCAGAGGAGATCGGAATGAAATGGGCTAAGCATCTGGGAGCGGAGAGAGCAGGGCCTCCCTCACCAAAAACTTCTACCTCAGAAACTAAAATTGTTTCACTGAACCACCCGAACAAAAACTCTCCCAACTTCCGCCTTTAGAAATCAGAATTGTTGTGAACCACAGCGGTTCAATGTTTAAAGGAATAGACTCAACCCACTTTATTCAGCTAGCCAACTATGACACCATAGCCAACTAGCAAGCTAGCATCCAATAACAATAACACACCGTTTAGCACCAACACTTGGTCACAACAAACCACCAATAATGTGATAACACACTAAACAGATCATTCATGTCTGTGTCAAGTTCCTTTCATGACGCAGCAATGATTAGACGTTGGCTAGCTAGGACAAGTATATTGTAGTTAGCTACTACAGTATAGCTAGCTGGTCGTGTTGGGTAGCTAGCAATGGCCACTGTGTTGACTGTTTGAAGAACGGCTAGCTAGCTAGCTTCGTGCTACAGCCGGCACGGCCGAGGACACTGCCAAGACACAGTAACTACCCACAACAACCCACGAAGCCTAGCTATGACGCCGTAGCTAACTTGCAAGCTAGCATCCATTAACACACAATTTAGCATCAATACTTGGTTACAACAAACTGCCAAGAGTGTGTTAGCACACTAAACAGATAATTCAAGTCCGTGTCTAGTTCCTTTCATAACGCATAACGCAGCAAAAAATTAAACGTTGGAACCAGCTCTCCAGCGTTGCTAATCGTTACCAGTAGCTACCCGCTAGCTAGCTAGCCTCGTGCTTCGATACTAACCTAGAATTACCTACAGAAACCTACAATAACAACAATACTAACCTACAATAAATACAATACCTAACTACAGCTAACTACCTACCTACGATCTAATACATGGTTAAGCAAAAATTAAACGTTGGCTAGGACTACATTAACATTGGAACCAGCTCTCCAGCGTTGCTAATCGTTACCAGTAGCTACCCGCTAGCTAGCTAGCCTCGTGCTTCGATACTAACCTACAATTACCTACGGAAACCTACAATAACAACAATACTAACCTATAATAAATACAATACCTAACTACAACTAACTACCTACCTACGATCTAATACATGGTTAAGCTTTACTCAACACCATATGAGAAGCTTACCTCCTGCTTACCTCTAGCTAGAGAAAAACACGACCTCTCCCGACAACCTCTCCCGACAACTTACACATCGACAGTGTAAGTTCTTCCCACAATCAGAGCAGGGAAATAGATTATCTCCTGTGTGTATTTTTAGGTGAATTTTTTAGCTTTGATAGAATTGGGAAAATCTCCTCACAATGTGGGCAGTGGTGAGACCTCTTAGCTCTGTGATCTTCCTGCTGTTGTTCTCTGGATGTAGAGAATGTCTCAACATGGTGTCCTGTGAGAACAACATCAGAAGAACCAGTCAGTTGGTGTGATTTACATCAATCACATTTATTTTATAAAGCCCATTTTACATCAGCAGTTGTCACAGAGTGCTTTACAGATACCCTAACCTAACGTATCAGGCGTAAAAGAAACGCCTAAACCAGGTCCACAGAAACCAGAAGCTTACGGTTTTCAGGCTTTGCCTTCCTCTCTGCCTTTTCCCTGAAACACAGATGCTTCCGGTGTTTGTTGACTCCGCTGAGGGTGCAGGTACCGAGACTACAACCCCAAAGAGCAAGCAATGCAGAAGCACAGTGGCTAGGAAAAACTCCCTAGAAGGAAGGAACCTAGGAAGAAACCTAGAGAGGAACCAGGCTCTGAGCAGTGGCCAGTCCTCTTCTGGCTGTACTGGGTAACAAATGACTTAATATAAGTATGCTGTACAATACAGGGGAATAAAACTATTCTAAAGTGTTACGAGCCATATCATCCTCCACTCACTATCACAAGGGTTAGTAACCATCAGGGTTGGGGTCAATTCCATATCAATTCACATTTAAACATTTGACTAATTCAGCAAACACTCTTATCCAGAGTGACTTACAATAGTGCATTCATCTTCAGATAGCTGGGTGAGACAACAACGCATCACAATCGTATCAATTACATTTTCTAGGGTGCAGAAAGGGAGTAGAGTAGGGTCGTAAAGATGGTAGGTTGGAGGAGAGATGGAGAGAAAAGGAAACAAAGTAGGGGTCAGAGACTTGGAGGGGGGTTGCAGTGAGATTAGTAGGAGAACAGCCTCTAGTGAAGATGGGGTCAAGCAGTGGGAGGGGACTGGGAAAGGGTGAGGTCAAAAGAGGAAAGGTGTTTCCAGTAAACCAATTTTCCTGATTGAAAAACATTGAAGAGAATTGGAATTAGAATGACAGTGTACTTCCTGAATTGACTGGAATTTAAATGGAATAGACACCAACCCTGGCAACTACACAGACTCATTTCATAGAACTTCAAAACACTGGCACTATGTCTACTTCACTTCTTTAGTCTACTCTCTGATCACTCCAGATAGCCCAGTTAATAAAACAAATGCTGACAATACTGGTGTCATCCATGCAAGTCTCAGTAGCATGAAATAACATCTATCTTATCATCGAAACAGTTCTATAACAACTTTTCATGCACAACGATAAAACAAGCTTTGTTGTGTTGAGTTCTTCAGGGGTGTCAGAATGACAGAATGAACTTATGGAGGTCTTACTTTTGGAGATAACTCCTAGATGTAGATAGTACTATAGTGGCGGGCCCAACCCCAGACTTCTCTTTTATCAACCCAAAGGTTTTACTGTCTTCTCAGGAATTCAGCCTTCTCTGTGTTGCTCCCCACATCCCCCTATTCTGAATGATGCATTATCTCACCATCCCCCATTCTGAATGATGCATTATCTCACCATCCCCCATTCTGAATGATGCATTATCTCACCATCTCGCATTCTGAATGATGCATTATCTCACCATCCCCATTCTGAATGATGCATTATCTCACCATCCCCCATTCTGAATGATGCATTATCTCACCATCCCCCATTCTGTCACACCTCTGAGCTTCGGTTGTGATAACATACTGTAGGTCTGATATCTGATTGGAAGTTAACTCAACAGTAATGCTATTGATCAACAACTCCGATTTTCAATCCAAACATGGTCATATGGTTCTAAAAGGGTCTTAGCTTCAATGTGTCTTTCTGTTTTGTTCTTGACCTGCTGTGGTGAGATATATACTGAGTGAACAAAACATTAGGAACACCTTCCTAATATTGAGTTGCACCCCCTTCTGCCCTCAGAAAAGCCTAACTTTGTCAGGACATGGACTCTACAAGGTGTCGAAAGCTGGATGTCCTTTTGGTGGTGGACCGTTCTTGATACCCACGGGAAACTGTTGAAACTGCGGGAAACTGTGTTGCAGTTCTTGAAACACAAACCGGTGCGTCTGGTACCTACTACCATACCCTGTTCAAAGACACTTAAATATTTTGTTTTGCCCATTCACCCTCTGAATGAAACACATACACAAAAAATCTACACTGAAGTGGATTTAACAAGAGACATCGATAAGGGATCATAGCTTTCACCTGGTCAGTCTATGGCAGGGAAAGAAGCAGGTGTTCCTAATGTTTAATACACTCAGTGTACACTGTCTTTCTCTCTGCCCCTCTCCCATGAGCTGTGGGCCACGACACAAGCTATGGATTCTCTCTATCCCATGAGCTATGGGCCATGACACAAACTATGGATTCTCTCTATCCCATGAGCTATGGGCCACGGCACAAACTATGAATTCTCTGTCTTTCTCTTCCTGTCTGATCATGTTTAGATACTTAATATTTTGTTAATGTCAGTATTGACTTGTAACTTAGGCGGAAGGTAACTGAAAGGTTGCTGGTTTGAATCCCAGAGCCGACTAGGTGAAAAGTCTGTCGATGTGCCCTTGAGCAAGGCACATAACCCTAATTCCTCTAGAAATTAAAAAAATGTAAGTGAATCGTTCATTTTACAATGTCATTAAATCTATTTCTTGCTAGTCAACATCAACTCATTGCCTAAATCATGCTTGCATATTTTAATCATCTTCATGGTGTCAGATAAACATTTTAGTAGACTTTGTTAATACATAAATTGAAGTATTTTCATGAGTAGCTGGTGAGGTGTACTGTACATATGATCACTAAATAACCTACTCTTACCATGAGAAACAGATTTCCCAATCTTCTCCTCCTCTTTCTAGTGCGGCACTGCACAAACAAGGTTGTTAGCTAGCTAGCTAACATCTGCTCTGGTCCAACGTTAAACCAACTCTGAAGTTCAAAGACATTCAAAGTTCCTCCATAGAAGCCGCTCCTCCGTAGGTATAATTCTGTGGGCCTAATTCAGATAATGCAGGTCATAACACGATCCCCAGCGCTTCAATGCAAGCTTTCTCTATCCTCTAACGAGCTCTCCACACCCGCTAAATGTCGCACCTTACACTGTGATTGGCAGCACAGTGGGCTCTGAATGATTTTCTTATACAGATACTCTGTGGTGTACTAGTGTATTTATTCTCCCACTTGGATGTCACTTCCACAAGCTTTAAATTGAGGGCCAGGTTGTCAGGATGGGTAATGTACTGTACACATTAATTACAAGTACTCCTAAAGATACACTTCATTTTAACTAGCTAAATCCTGTGTAACAACTAGTAATTACATTGTACTTGGCTAACATTACATGTACTATGCTTTGAAATAGTGTCTTATTCTTCATCTGGGACTTGTGTTTATTATGGATCCCCATTAGTTCCTGCCAAGGCAGCAGCTACTCTTCCTGGGGTCCAGCAAAATTAAGGCAGTTCATACAATTTTTAAAACATTACAAGCCCTGTTCTAAGCCAATTGCAATTTTCTTAAGTCCTTTTTTGTCACCTGACCACACGACTTAACAGTAGTCCAGGTTTGACAAAACTAGGGCCTGTAGGATCTGCCTTGTTGATAGTGCTGTTAAGAAGGTAGAGCAGCGCTTTATTATGGACATATTTTTCCCCATCTTAGCTACTGTTGTATCAATATGCTTTGACCATGACAGTTTACAATCCAGGGTTACTCCAAGCAGTTTAGTCACCTCAACTTGCTCAATTTCCACATTATTTATTACAAGATTTAGTTGAGGTTTAGGGTTTAGTGAATAATTTGTCCCAAATACAATGCTTCTAGTTTTAGAAATATTTAGGACTAACATTCCTTTCCACCCACTCTGAAACTAACTGCAACTCTTTGTTAAGTGTTGCAGTCATTTCAGTCTCTGTAGTAGCTGACATGTATAGTGTTGAGTCATCCGCATACATAGACACTTGTATTAGATCTGTTTTCATAAGCTCAACCAAGTTAACCCAGATAGGAACGCTTTATTTTGGAGGCAAATGCTAGCAACAACATTGACTGGAGATATATTTTGAACAGTCCACATTAATGTTTAAGTAATTGTATTTTACCAGGTAAGTTGACTGAGAACACATTCTCATTTACAGCAACAACCTGGGAAATAGTTACAGCGGAGAGGATGGGGGATGAATGAGCCGATTGGAAGCTAGGAATGATTAGGTGGCCATGATGGTATGAGGGCCAGATTGGGAATTCAGCCAGGATACTGGGGTTAACACCCCTACTCTTACGATAAGCGGCATGGGATCTTTAGTGACCGCAGACAGTCAGGGCACCCGTTTCACGTCCCATCTGAAAGACGGCACACAGGGCAATGTCCCCAATCATTGCCCTGTGGCATTGGGGTGTTATTTGTTTTGACCAGAGGAAAGAGTGCTTCCTGCTGGCCCTTCAACACCACTTCCAGCAGCAGCTGGTCTCCCATCCAGGGACCGACCAGGACCAACCCTGCTTAGCTTCAGAGGCTAGCTAGCAGTGTGATGAAGGGGAGTATATTGCTGGCAAATATTAATTAGAGCCTATTGAGCATAGGCTATAATATCTCAGACACCCAGAGCATCCACAAGGGATCCCAACCTTTCTCACAGTTGTTAATAAATCGGAATCACAGACAACAATTACTACCAGGTACATGTTATTACATTGTAACTATGTGTCATTACAGTTAACTACAATACTTGTTTACAGTGTAGTTACACATGTAATTACACTGTAATTAAGGACCCCATAAAAGTAAGTGTTACCGGCATCTCTTCTTTATGTATACGTTGATGTGCTTTAAAAAACCCTAGAGCACTCCTGTGGAAATCAAATTAGCATAATAATAACAATCCCCATCAAAATCTGTCTGTTTAAGCTAGAGATGTATTTTTTGCATGGGCTGCGTCTCAATCCACCACATCCTCTGAGGTCGGCCTTCCTCATCTGCGGTGGAAGAACTACAGTGTTGTTTGTCAGACCAGGAGACTTCTGTCTGTAGCGTCCGAGAAGTTTGGCCTACACATCTAAAGGTGAGACTCACCAACAAGTTCATGTCTGTTGTTTCGCTCTAGGACGCCTACAAGTGTCTGACGGTAGCAGGTACCAGTTTAAAACATTTGTGTAAGTAAATATTGAAGTACTTAATGCCCAAAAAAGGTGTTAAATATGTTTGACTTATCTTTCTTAATATAGAACAGAAACTTAAAAACCAACTTCCCTTTGAAAATGATTAGCAATATAACCCCCACTCACTATCACAAGGGTTAGCAAATGTCACGGTCAATTCCATTTCAATTACAGTCAATTCACAAAGTAACCCAAATTCCAATTCCACATTTTCCTCATTAATTTACAGATGGATACACTGCTGATTGGCAATGATGTTTAGATATCCTATGGTATTCAAAAGTTGCTGCACTTTTATCAAGAGAACCAATATGTGCCATGAAAACACACGATCACCACCAGCCTGAAACACTGACACACAGCATGGATGCATGTACTCATGTTTATTTTTTTTTCATACCCTAGTCCTCCCATCAGTACAAAACTCATCAAATCAGGCAATGCTTTTCAAATTCTCCATAGCCCACTGCAACTGCAGTTTCTTGCTGAAAGCTAATGGGGATCTATAATAAATACACAAAAACTACATCATTAAGGATCATAGCGTTCAGTCAATGTCATGGAAATAGCTGGTGTCCATAATGTTTTGTACACACAGTGTATGTTGTGTCTAACAGCTCATTCCCACAGAAAACTGCAGAAGGAATCAGTACCACCCAGTCAACCATCAGACTCCATTGTGAGACGCCTCAAAAGAGGATATTCAACCCTAAGCTAACAAAACACACCAAAACTGACCAGGTGAACACTGATCAGTAAAGTAAAGAGATGCTAACATTCTATAACGCTCCCTTTCCTCTGCACAGTTCTCTCACAGTGAGAAACAATAGGATTACACTAGTGTCCTACGCTTTCTTCATTTGATCCAATTCAACGTTGCCAATTATTTTATGAGATGAGAATTATGTGGAGTGACTAATCTTAACTGGTCTGAGAGAACTGATGAGGATTTCACCTTTATACATTGGTGTCGTTTTAAATGGCCCAATCTGTAGAATCTCGTCTCACAGTCAGTGCAGTGATGAGGCTTCTCTCCAGTGTGTATCCGTTGGTGTGTTTTTAAGTGGTCCAGTCGAGAGAAACTCTTTCCACACTCAGAGCAGGAGTAAGCCTTCTCTCCTGTATGTATACGTTCATGTGTTTTTAAGTGGTCCAGTCGAGAGAAACTCTTTCCACAGTCAGGGCAGGAGTAAGGCTTCTCTCCTGTATGTATATGTTCATGTGTTTTGAAGTGGCCCAGTCGAGAGAAACGCTTCCCACAGTCAGAGCAGGAGTAAGGCTTCTCTCCTGTGTGTATTTTAAAGTGTATTTTTAACTTTGATAGAATTGAGAAACTCTCCTCACAATGTGGGCAGTGGTGAGACCTCTTAGCTCTGTGATCTTCCTGCTGTTGCTCTCTGGATGTATTGAACGTCTCAACATGGTCTCCTGTGTGAACAACAACAGAAGAACCAGTCAGTTGGTGTGATATACATGTCAATCAAATGTATTTCATGAAGCCCTTTTTACATCAGAAGTTGTCACAAAGTGCTTTACAGAAACCCACCCTAAAACCCCAAAGAGCAAGCAATGCAGATGTAGAAGCCATATCATCCTCCACTCACTATCACAAGGGTTAGTGTCATCGTCCACTCACTATCACTAGGGTTAGTAACTACACAGACTCATTTCATAGAACTTTAAAACATTGGCAGTTTGTCTACTTGACTTATTTAGTCTACTCTCTGATCACTCCAGATAGCCCAGTGAATAAAACACATGCTGGCAATACTGGTGTAAAACCATGTAATGGTCAGTAGCATGAAATAATATCTACCTTCTCATTGAAACAGTTCATCATGAAACAGTTCTACTGCAACTTTTCATGCACATTGGGAAGTTGGAATGAATAACACAAACTTAGTTAGATAGAACCTGCTCTTACCATGAGAAACAGATTTCCCAATCTTCTCCTCCTCTTCTTCATCTTTAATGATGACATTCAACTCCAGTGTTTGACTGCAGTCTTCCAGCTTCACTGATGCCATCTCTGGATCCTGCAGTGCAAACTGGGCTCCACTGTCACAATCAGGACCCAGTGACTGTAGGTTTGGACTCAGTGTGGAAGGAGAGAGGCAGGCTGGGTTTGTCCTCACTGTTGATGTTACCGGCCTCAGACTTAATCGGAGTCGTCCAGTAGTAATAAAGAGAAACGGACACAAAAGTTAGTCTTGACAGTTCTGGCACTTTCTTTATTCTCTAAAAATATATTAGATCAGATAGCTAAGCATTGACAACAAACCATTTATTAATTTCACATTAGACACAAATTGCACACTTTAAATTAAACAACGTAAGTGCACTTAACCTATAGTAGATTTCAGAAATTCACATAATTGACTCAAAAACCATTTAGTACAAGGTTGCAGTTTGATTTAGGCAGCACTATGTAACATTTTCCTGAATAACGTTGTCTTCACTGTATTATTTCAATCAAAAAACAATTGTATTTATTTATAGGTGTAACTTCACAAGCCCTTAATTCATTAGATTAATGTAATTTAATTTTACAACACTTACTTAGAGAAACACAAAACTGAGATATCTTGAATCACCCATACGTTTGAAAAAACTCAAGATACAGCTGTATGATTTGTAGTCCATATCGCCCCGCCCTAACAGAGTACATTACGTTATACTGTACTATTGTACTGTACTGAACTAAACTTTTCTTTCCTGTACTCTGCTGTACTTTCCAATCTTGTGAAACAGTCGCCATGTTTCCAATAACTTGTCCAGTGATTTTTTTCTGGACATTTAGAAAAAGTTTGCATAGAAAATAGATAGGACAATTGCCCTCTAGGGTGTGTTTCCATGTAAATATCTTGTGTCGATAAAAACAGCTGGACGTAATGACTCACCCTGTACTGTCAAAATGATTTGGCAATCATCATTTATTTAAAAAAACACTGTTTCAATCCTCACTTGTCAGAATAAAGAAACGTTGACAAAAGAAAAACCCACCCGTCCAACGATTTAAAATGTTGTTGAGCTTTAGAACATTTCTCCTGTATCTGCCGCTTCCATTACACACGTCGCAAAGATTATTTTTTAGCAACATTGCTTTTGTCGAATGCACCTGGGTCAATGGAAAACTGCCTAATGATGTCTGAGTGATTGGTTCAGATTTGGTCCGGTCTAATGTTTGGGTCAAGTCAGTTAAGAACAAATTCTTATTTACAATGATGGCTTACCCCGGCCGACGCTGGGCCAATTTTGCACCGCCCTATGCGACTCCCAATCATGGCCGGATTGTGATACAGCCTGGAATCCAACCAGGGTCTGTAGTGACAGATGCAGTGCCTTAGACCGCTGCGCAACTCGGGAGCCCTGTGACTAATCATTTTGTCTATTTAAGCTCTGAAAAGGCCTATCAGCTACCCAACTTTATAAGGAGTTATCCTGAGCCTATTTGCAATGAGAAACATTGCATTTGCACAGCGGGAAATGCAGAAGTATAATTTTTTTGCTATGATCATCTCGTCAAAAATGTACAGAGACAAACTTGAAACCACTGATTATCATGACAATTTAGCTGACAGGGTTAAACTCCCGGACAACAGTGGTTTCAGAGTCCTGCAATAGAGTGAAGACGCTAATATTTGTGTAAAGTCTACATAGTTGTGTTCTGTGGGTGTCACTGAGTAGGCTGAACAATACATAGGTAGGGCTGTACAGTGCAATATGAATGTCCAATTATTATTATTATTACAAACAAAAGAAACAGCATACTCAACTGGCGTAACGCGGTAAGGACCAAGAACGGGGTCGATATGGACCATGGGTCACAAAAAAAGTATATAATAATACTGTTTTGGTTGGGCTTCAACCCCTGATATCATATAAACACACATAAGACATGGAAACATGTAGAATTGGTTAAAAAGAGCAACAACTAAAAATCTCAGCCCTGTCGTAATATGTGTAGAATTGCGGGATATTAGCTTTAAAACTGCTAAATGTTCTCTCCTCCAACAAGTGGGTTGTGAACAGTTTGGGGTCACAAGTTGTGGGTTTTTTACTATGCTAATAAATGACAATATCCATCTGGACCATTGCCACCTAGGAAATTTGTTTGACCGGACCTTCTCAAATAGTACTGGAGTACCCCTGCAAAAGACTGACTGGGAAGGTGATTTTTCAAAGTCAAAGTCCTGCAATAAGAGCTAAGACGCTAATATTTGTATAAACTCTTGAGAATAGTTTTCTGTGGGTGTCACCCGTTCCATGGGAGCACAATCCAACCCGTTTCATAAGTGCATATAAGAATGCCCCCAATGCAATTATGTGGTCTAATACCTCCACAGTGGGATTTCAACCGTTTCTTTCTGTTTATTTTCAAAATAATTAGTTTTTGTAATTCATTTTAAATTAAGTAACAACGTTCGACATGATTCCAATATTTTGTATCAGCTTGCATCACTTCCAATGAGGGCCTTTTATTTTGAGGGCGAACCGCAAATTCCACTATTGTGGTTAATCGTTATTATGACTAGCTTCACATACGTAGGGACAAGCGGGTACCAGGGCTGCGTCCAGCAGGAGGACGGAGACGTTGGCCACGATCAGATACAAATGTATTATGTAGAACAAACATGCCTCTGATTCTAATGAATCATGTCACTTCTATTCAGGGTATTTCTGTCTGCAACTTTCCTAAACGTTTTTGTACTGAACATGCCCAGGCGAAACGCACTGACCTATATACGAACCTGGAAAGCCTCACAAATGAAAACATGTAATGGACCCTGCGCCGTGTGATTGTAAAATATATTTTATCACGTTCTTCAATCACTCGGATTGACACAAAAATTACACAAAACCTTTGCCAAACGTGATTATACCTTGACTGATTTGTTATCTAACATGTTATGACGTTATTTCGATATTAGACAGTTTAAAAGTGCTATTACATACCTGTAGTAATAAAGAGAAACGGAAAGCACAGTCCTATCGTTTTCTTTGTTCTGAAGAATGTTGCGCGCCTCACCGGAAGTTCCTGTTCTCCAACTACCACAATGCAACAGCGCCATCTTCTTCTTCTTCTGTGGGTTTTATGGCAGACTACATCCAAAAGTTGTATTGCCGCCACCAACTGGACGGTTTGAAACCACAAAATAAATTAAATAAAAAATAAATCCATACTTAATAGTGATACTAACTTACTCCACCTTAATAAAAATAGTACATTGCCAAAACAAACAAAACTCCCATTTCTTCCTTCCTTTAAATCTCCATATCTCCCTTCTCAGTCTCTAGGACCTGAGATGGTGGTACGGCTTTTGACAATATTCCATGTAACTCTTTTGCCAATAAATCTTTCAGCCCCAGGAACCGTTCTGCCGCAACCACAATGATTTCTATCTTCCTATAACTTTTCTCCACCTTGGCAGTGCCGTTAATCACCATTGCGATAAAGGCCACAAAGTCCACCTTTTTAACCTTTAAAATGTCAGGATCATCTTGTTGAAAGGCAACCCCTGCAGCTTGCATTGAAGGCTTATCCACCACCATTATATTTACTGTAAAGATAACCCCCAACAACTACAATGATTCAGTAGATCAGTAATGTTACAGTACTCTAGCATGTCTCACAGCTGCTTATGCTGACAAAACATGTCAGTGAATAGGTCAGATTTAGCTTTGTGATGCTCATTTAAACTTCCTGTCTTGTTCAGCTTCAGAAAAACAGTAAATATGTCACTTCAAACATAGTTTTTTGGTAATTCATTACACAAAAGAGAAGAGCTTGACTAGTACAAATTCATATACAGTGGGGGGAAAAAATATTTAGTCAGCCACCAATTGTGCAAGTTCTCCCACTTAAAAAGATGAGAGGTCTGTAATTTTCATCATAGGTACACGTCAACTATGACAGACAAATTGAGGAAATAAATTCCAGAAAATCACATTGTAGGATTTTTAATGAATTTATTTGCAAATTATGGTGGAAAATAAGTATTTGGTCACCTACAAACAAGCAAGATTTCTGGCTCTCACAGACCTGTAACTTCTTCTTTAAGAGGCTCCTCTGTCCTCCACTCGTTACCTGTATTAATGGCACTTGTTTGAACTTGTTATCAGTATAAAAGACACCTGTCCACAACCTCAAACAGTCACACTCCAAACTCCACTATGGCCAAGACCAAAGAGCTGTCAAAAGACACCAGAAACAAAATTGTAGACCTGCACCAGGCAGGGAAGACTGAATCTGCAATAGGTAAGCAGCTTGGTTTGAAGAAATCAACTGTGGGAGCAATTATTAAGAAATGGAAGACAAACAAGACCACTGATAATCTCCCTCGATCTGGGGCTCCACGCAAGATCTCACCCCGTGGAGTCAAAATGATCACAAGAACGGTGAGCAAAAATCCCAGAACCACACGGGGGGACCTAGTGAATGACCT
This sequence comes from Coregonus lavaretus, assembly GCF_964263955.1. NCBI lineage: Eukaryota > Metazoa > Chordata > Actinopteri > Salmoniformes > Salmonidae > Coregonus > Coregonus lavaretus. Next base: position 2,096,195 of record NW_028162761.1, on the reverse strand, counting down.
GCAGAGAGCTGGGACCAAAGTAACAAAGCCTACCATCAGTAACACACTACGCCGCCAGGGACTCAAATCCTGCAGTGCCAGACGTGTCCCCCTGCTTAAGCCAGTACATGTCCAGGCCCGTCTGAAGTTTGCTCGAGTGCATTTGGATGATCCAGAAGAGGATTGGGAGAATGTCATATGGTCAGATGAAACCAAAATAGAACTTTTTGGTAAAAACTCCACTCGTCGTGTTTGGAGGACAAAGAATGCTGAGTTGCATCCAAAGAACACCATACCTACTGTGAAGCATGGGGGTGGAAACATCATGCTTTGGGGCTGTTTTTCTGCAAAGGGACCAGGACGACTGATCCGTGAAAAGGAAAGAATGAATGGGGCCATGTATCGTGAGATTTTGAGTGAAAACCTCCTTCCATCAGCAAGGGCATTGAAGATGAAACGTGGCTGGGTCTTTCAGCATGACAATGATCCCAAACACACCGCCCGGGCAACGAAGGAGTGGCTTCGTTAGAAGCATTTCAAGGTCCTGGAGTGGCCTAGCCAGTCTCCAGATCTCAACCCCATAGAAAATCTTTGGAGGGAGTTGAAAGTCTGTGTTGCCCAGCGACAGCCCCAAAACATCACTGCTCTAGAGGAGATCTGCATGGAGGAATGGGTCAAAATACCAGCAACAGTGTGTGAAAACCTTGTGAAGACTTACAGAAAACGTTTGACCTGTGTCATTGCCAACAAAGGGTATATAACAAAGTATTGAGAAACTTTTGTTATTGACCAAATACTTATTTTCCACCATAATTTGCAAATAAATTCATTAAAAATCCTACAATGTGATTTTCTGGATTTTTTTCCCTCATTTTGTCTGTCATAGTTGACGTGTACCTATGATGAAAATTACAGGCCTCTCTCATCTTTTTAAGTGTGAGAACTTGCACAATTAGTGGCTGACTAAATACTTTTTTCCCCCACTGTACATATACAGTGGCTTGCGAAAGTATTCAACCCCCTTGGCATTTTTCTTATTTTGTTGCCTTACAACCTGGAATTAAAATTGATTTTTTGGGTGGGGTTTGTATAATTTCATTTACACAACATGCCTACCACTTTGAAGATTCATAATTGTTTTTATTGTGAAACAACGCACTTGAGCGTGCATAACTATTCACTTCACCAATTTGGACTATTTTGTGTATGTCCATTTCATGAAATCCAAATAAAGATCCATTTAAATTACAGGTTGTAATGCAGCAAAATAGGAAAAACGCCAAGTGGGATGAATACTTTTGCAAGGCACAGTGAAAATCTACACACCCCTTTACATTTTGCTAGCTTAAATCTTAATAGAGATTCAATATAGTTTTTATCCTGCCGACCTACAAAAACTATCCCACATTTTCAGTGTAAGAAAATTGTAGAACAATTTTCCTTCTAAAGATATCCAGTAGTTTTGATTACATATATTTTCACACCCCATGAAGCAGTTCTACAGCAACTTTACATGTGTGTTGTGGCTTGTAAGTAACTAACTAGGGGTTTATACACTGGATCTAATATGGAAAAACTGAATACAACCAGAAGAACCATTCATACTTTCAGATCTAATATGGAAGAACTGAATCCAACATTAAGAACCATTCATACTGTCAGATCTAATATGGAAGAACTGAATACAACCATAAGAACCATTCATACTGTCAGATCTAATATGGAAGAACTGAATACAACCATGAGAACCATTCATACTGTCAGATCTAATATGGAAGAACTGAATACAACCATAAGAACCATTCATACTGTCAGATCTAATATGGAAGAACTGAATGCAAAAGAGAAGGAGAGGTTGACCAGTACAAATTAATGTACTAATGTTATTTTTCATTGGCAGATCAATGCAGTTTTCCAAACATAATCATCATCAGTTGTTTTGTAAGATTTTAACTAACTGAACAAAAATATAAACACAACATTCAACAATTTTACTGGGGTACAGTTCATATAAGGAAATCAGACAATTGAAATACATTCATTAGGCCCTAATCTATGGATTTCACATGACAGGGGCCCACCCATCAGTCAATAAGAATAATTTTTCCCCACTAAAAGGGCTTTATTACAGATATAAATACTCCTCAGTTTCATCAGCTGTCCGGGTGGCTGATCTCAGATGATCCTGCAGGTGAAGAAGCCAGATGTGGAGGTCCTGGGCTTGCACGGTTACACGTGGTCTGCGGCTGTGAAGCCAGTTGGACGTTCTGCCAAATTCTCGGTAGAGAAATGTACATTCAATTCTCTGGCAACAGCTCGTGAACATTCCTGCAGTCAGCATGCCAATTGCGCACTCCCTCAAAATGTAGACATATGTGGCATTGTGTTGTGTGACAAAACTGCACATTTCAGAGTGGCCTTTTATTGTACCCAGCACAAGGTGCACCTGTGTAATGATCATGCTGTTTAATCAGCTTCTTGATATGCCACAACTCGCAGGTGGATTGATTATCTTGGCAAAGGAGAAATGCTCACTAACAGAAATGGAAACAAATTTGTGCACCAAATTTGAGAGAAATAAGCTTTTTGTGCGTGTGGAAAATATCTGGGATCTTTTATTTCAGCTCATGAAACATGGGACCAACACTTTACATGTCAAGTTTATATATTTTTTCAGTATAGTTTTAGAAGACAATTAACTAAATACGTAGTCATTTCATTTTAATTGTCACATGTTTGGTAAACAACAGGTGTAGACTAACAGTGAAATGTTGACCAACAATGGAGAACACAATACAACAATTATAATAATAGGAAAAAGATTGTAGCACAAGGAATTAATACACGATGAGCAATGGTAGCTTGGCTATATACATGGGGTGCCAATACCTAGTCAATGGTAGCTTGGCTATATACATGGGGTGCCAATACCTAGTCAATGGTAGCTTGGCTATATACAGTGCAATCTGAAAGTATTCAGACCCCTTAACTTTTTCCACATTTTATTACGTTACAGCCATATTCTAAAGTTGGTTAAATAATTTTTCCCCTTCATCAATCTACACACAATACCCCATAATGTCAAAGCAAAACACAGGTTTTTAGAAATGTTTCCTAATTTATTAATAAAAAATTGAAATATCTAAGTATTCAGACCCTTTACTCAGTACTTTCTTGAAGCACCTTTGGCAGTGATTACAGCATCGAGTCTTCTTGGGTATGATGCTACAAGCTTGGCACACCTGTATTTGGGGAGTTTCATTCATTCTTCTCTGCAGATCCTCTCAAACTCTGTCAGGTTGGATGGGGAGCGTTGCTGCACAGCTATTTTCTGGTCTCTCCGGAGATGTTCAATCGGGTTCAAGTCTGGGCTCTGGCTGGGCCAGGTGAACTTTCGCCCCAGTCTGAAGTCCTGAGCACTCTGGAGCAGGTTTTCATCAAGGATCTCTCTGTACTTTGCTCCGTTCATTATTCCCTCGATCCTGACTAGTCTCCCAGTCCCTGCCTCTGAAAAACATCCGCACAGCATGATACTGCCACGACCATGCTTCACCGTAGGCATGGTACCAGGTTTCCTCTAGAAGTGACGCTTGGTATTCAGGCCAAAGAGTTCCTTTTCCTCCGATTGCGCAGTTGGCCGGGCGGACAGCTCTAGGAAGAATCTAGGTGATTCCAAACTTCTTCCATTTAAGAATGGAGGAGGCCACTGTGTTCTTGGGGACCTTCAATGCTGCAGACATTTTTTGGTACCCTTCCCCAGATATGTGCCTCATCACAATCCTGTCTCGGAGCTCTACGGACAATTCCTTCAACCTCATGGCTTGGTTTTTGCTCTGACATGCAATGTCAACTGTGGGATGTTATTTAGACAGATGTGTGCCTTTTCAAACCATGTCCAATCAATTGAATTTATCTCAGGTGGACTCCAATCAAGTTGTAGAAACATCTCAAGGAATATCAATGGAAACAGGATGCACCTGAGCTAAATTTCGAGATTCATAGCAAAGGGTCCGGAATACTAATGTAAAAAAGGTTTTGCAAAAATGTCTAAACCTGTTTCCACTTTGTCATTATGGGGTATTATGTGTAGATTGATGAGGGATTGTTGTTGCTTTTGTTGTTTGTAAAAAAACCTAACATTTTTACAATAAGGCTGTAACTTATTTTTTTGTTGAAGAAGTCAAGGGGTCTGAATACTTTCAGAATGCACTGTATAGACACTAACTATTTCACTTTAAACACTTTGTTATATTTATTGGCAAGAGAAGAGGTTGCCCAGCACAAATTAATGTACAAACATGATTTTTCATTACATATTTGTAATTTAGCAGATGCTCTTATTCAGAGCGACTTATAGGACCAATTGGGGTTAATTGCCTTGCTCAAGGCCACAATGACAGATTTTTGACCTAGTTGGCTCGGGATTCAAACCAGCGACCTTTCAGTTACTGGCCCAACACTCTTAACCGCTAGGCTACCTGTTAAATACATAACACAATATGTGACATAAGTAGAATACAGAACACTTGAAACATTACAGGACATTTTTCATGATGGAAATTGAAATATTAAAATGTGATTTCAAAAAAGCATGTCAGCCAGGAGTATGTGGCTTTCACAACGGCGGTAGTAGTGCTGGACTTTGGGAGGTAGTCATACTGAATCGTGCACTCAGATAACACCTCCTACTGGCAGGGGACAGTTTTAACAATGTGTTTGATGACAGGGGCTAGATCTTCTGCATGCTCTTTAGTAGCCAGGCTGGAATTCCATCAGGCCCACATGCTTTACGTGCTCTGAGTCTGTTCAGAACTTGCTTTAACTAGCCAATGCTGCACAGCTCAACCTGCTTTGTAGGCATTGGCAGGGGGAAGATGGCAAGAGGTGTGGTGCTTGTCCATGCCTCAGCAAAGAAGCCATTCAAAAACATCAGCCACGTTGTTGTCTTCAATTCCCTCGACCTGTATTCTCCCTCCTGATGTTTTCTTTGGTCCCAGTCCATTGTTAATGAAGTCCCACCATTCCTTAGGGTTTTTCTTCTTAAGGTCCTGGATTTCAGTTTTGTAGAAGATTGTCTTTGCTTCCTTGATAATCATTTTCACTGTGTTTCTGTATTTTCTCCATGTCATTGTTTCTCCCCATCTGTTGAAAATATTCTGCATTTTCCTGATGGCAGCCTTTATTCTTTCAGTCATCCAGGGCTGGTCCAGTATTGTTGTTTTCTTATTTCTTATTGACATGCAGTCAATAAGAGAGTAAGTACAGTGGGTTGTGTTGATCAGATCTAGGATGGAGTCCCCTCTGTGGTCTTGTATTTGGCCACTTGTTTCATGTCTGGATGGGAGTTTGTCAGCATCTTGATGGGCAGGTGATTAAAGTCTCCACACAGGATGAAACCCATTTGGGGAGAGGACATCCTGATCACATGGACAGTGATTATGAGATAATACACAGTGTTCTGCTCCAGTGTTTTTTCATGTGCCCATGGTGGATGTTAGAGCACTCCACTACCAGAGATGAAACTGAGCTGGGGTGTTGTTTAGGACGGAGCTGAAGACACACAAACTCTTCTTTCTCTAGGTCAGTTATTCTTCTCTTTGCCTGCATACTGTGATTCACATACATAGCCACGCCCCCCTCCTTGCATCCCCTCTCTGGACCTGTCATTTCTGAACAGCTGATAGTCTTTGTCATCAGAACAGCCTCAATTTGTCAGGGCATGGACTCTACAAGGTGTTGAAAGCGTTCCACTGGGATGCTGGCCCATGTTGACTGCAATGCTTCCCACAGTTGTGTCAAGTTGTCTGGCAGTGGATTTATACTCAGATTAGTTCGTTCCATCTCCTACAACAGATGCACAATTGGATTTGAGATCTGGTGCCTCTGAAGGCCACTGCAGTAACCTGAATTCACTGTCATGTTCGTGGAACCTTTTCTGGACAAGCCTTGTGGCATGGGGCATAATCCTGCTGAAAAAATATATTTGCAGATGGAAAACTTCTGCCATGAAGGGATGCACCTGATTGACAATGATTTTTAGATATCCTGTGGCATTCAAACGTTGCTCCACTTTTATCAAGGGGCCCAATGTCTGCCATGAAAACACACCCTACACCACCACCACCTGCAATGCTGACACACGGCATGGATGCATGTACTCGTGGTTTCCTCAATACCCTAGCCCTCTCATTATCTTTACAGTAGGAGCTATCTAAGCACTGCAAAACTGACAAGGTGCACACTGATCAGTTAAGAGATTCTAACATTCTAAAACTTTCCCGTACCTCTGCACAGTTCTCTCACAGTGAGAAACAATAGGATTACAATAGAGTGTATCCAATCCACTACCACTTCTTATGTATACGTTGGTGTCTTTTTAAATTGCCCAGTCGAGAGAAACTCTTCCCACAGTCAGAGCAGGAGTAAGGCTTCTCTCCTGTGTGTATCCGTTGGTGTGATTTCAAGCTTTCCTGCTGAGAGAAACCCTTCCCACCGTCATTGCAGGAGTATGGCTTCTCTCCTGTGTGTACGTTCATGTATTTTTAAGTGGCCCAGTTGAGAGTAACTCTTCCCACAGTCAGAGCAGGACTATGGCTTCTCTCCTCTGTGTATATGTTCATGTCGTTTTAAGTTACCAGGTTGCGAGAAGCTTGCCCCACAGTCAGAGCAGGAGTAAGGCTTCTCTCCTGTGTGTGTTCTCTGATGAAGTCTTAGCTCAGTTGATGTTTTGAAGCATTTTACACAGTCAGAGCAGGAGTAAGGCTTCTCTCCTGTGTGTATACGTTCATGTACTTTTAAGTTGCCAGATTTAGAGAAACTTAACCCACAGTCAGAGCAGGAGTAAGGCTTCTCTCCTCTGTGTATATGTTCATGTCTTTTTAAGGTGCTCTGATGAGAGAAACCTGCCCCACAATCAGAGCAGGAGTAAGGCTTCTCTCCTGTGTGTATCCGTTCGTTGGATTTTAAGTTGCAAAGTTTGGAGAAACTCTTCCCACAGTCAGAGCAGGAGTATGGCTTCTCTCCTCTGTGTAAATGTTCATGCCGTTTTAAGTTGCCAGGATGCGAGAAGCTTGCCCCACAGTCAGAGCAGGAGTAAGGCTTTTCTCCTGTGTGTATACGTTCATGTATTTTTAAGCTGCCAGATTGAGAGAAACTTGCCCCACAGTCAGAGCAGGAGTAAGGCTTCTCTCCTGTGTGTGTTCTCTGATGAAGTCTTAGCTCAGTTGATGTTGTGAAGCATTTTACACAGTCAGAGCAGGAGTAAGGCTTCTCTCCTGTGTGTATATATTAATGTGTTTTTAAGCTGCTAGATTGAGAGAAACTTAACCCACAGTCAGAGCAGGAGTAAGGCTTCTCTCCTGTGTGTATACGTTCATGTTGTTTTAAGGGGCCCTGTCGTGAGAAACTCTTCCCACAGTCAGAGCAGTAGTAAGGCTTCTCTCCTGTGTGTATACGTTCATGTATTTTTAAGGGGCCCTGTCGAGAGAAACTCTTCCCACAGTCAGAGCAGGAGTAAGGCTTCTCTCCTGTGTGTATACGTTCATGTATTTTTAAGGGGCCCTGTCGTGAGAAACTCTTCCCACAGTCAGAGCAGTAGTAAGGCTTCTCTCCTGTGTGTATACGTTCATGTATTTTTAAGGGGCCCTGTCGAGAGAAACTCTTCCCACAGTCAGAGCAGGAGTAAGGCTTCTCTCCTGTGTGTGTTCTCTGATGAAGTCTTAGCTCAGTTGATGTTGTGAAGCATTTTACACAGTCAGAGCAGGAGTAAGGCTTCTCTCCTCTGTGTATATGTTCATGTCTTTTTAAGGTGCTCTGATGAGAGAAACTTGCCCCACAATCAGAGCAGGAGTAAGGCTTCTCTCCTGTGTGTATCCGTTCATGGGATTTTAAGTTGCCAAGTTTGGAGAAACTCTTCCCACAGTCAGAGCAGGAGTATGGCTTCTCTCCTCTGTGTATATGTTCATGTATTTTTAAGTTGCCAGAATGAGAGAAGCTTGCCCCACAGTCAGAGCAGGAGTAAGGCTTCTCTCCTGTGTGTATACGTTCATGTATTTTTAAGCTGCCAGATTGAGAGAAACTTGCCCCACAGTCAGAGCAGGAGTAAGGCTTCTCTCCTGTGTGTGTTCTCTGATGAAGTCTTAGCTCAGTTGATGTTTTGAAGCATTTTACACAGTCAGAGCAGGAGTAAGGCTTCTCTCCTGTGTGTATACGTTCATGTCTTTTTAAGTTGCCAGATTCAGAGAAACTTAACCCACAGTCAGAGCAGGAGTATGGCTTCTCTCCTCTGTGTATATGTTCATGTATTTTTAAGCTGCCAGATTGAGATAAACTTAACCCACAGTCAGAGCAGGAGTAAGGCTTCTCTCCTGTGTGTGTTCTCTGATGAAGTCTTAGCTCAGTTGATGTTGTGAAGCATTTTACACAGTCAGAGCAGGAGTAAGGCTTCTCTCCTCTGTGTATATGTTCATGTCGTTTTAAGGGGCCCTGTCGAGAGAAACTCTTCCCACAGTCAGAGCTATGTCTTTTTAAGGTGCTCTGATGAGAGAAACCCGTCCCACAGACAGAGCAGGAGTAAGGCTTCTCTCCAGTGTGCACTCTCTGATGAACCGTCAGAGTCTGTGATGTAGTGAAATTCCTCCCACAGTCAGTACAGGAATACAGATTCTCTCCTGTGTGTATTTTTAGGTGTATTTTTAGCTTTGATAGAATTGGGAAAATGTCCTCACAATGTGGGCAGTGGTGAGACCTCTTAGCTCTGTGATCTTCCTGCTGTTGCTCTCTGGATATAGAGAATGTCTCAACATGGTCTCCTGTGTGAACAAATTCAGAAGAACCAGTCAGTTGGTGTGATATACATGTCAATCAAATGTATTTTATGAAGCCCTTTTTACATCAGAAGTTGTCAAAAAGTGCTTTATAGAAACCCAGCCAAAAAACCCAAAGATCAAGCAATGCAGATGAAGAAGCCATATCATCCTCCACTCACTATCACAAGGGTTAGTGTCATCCTCCACTCACTATCACAAGGGTTAGTAACTACACAGACTCATTTAATAGAACTTTAAAACATTGGCAGTTTGTCTACTTCACTTCTTTAGTCTACTCTCTGATCACTCTAGATAGCCCAGTGAATAAAACAAATGCTGGCAATACTGGTGTCAAACCATGTACAGTGAGGGGGAAAAAAGTATTTGATCCCCTGCTGATTTTGTACGTTTTCCCACTGACAAAGACATGATCACATGAGACAGAATAACATTAAAAAAATCCAGAAAAACGCATGTCAAAAATGTTATTAATTGATTTGCATTTTAATGAGGGAAATAAGTATTTGACCCCTCTGCAAAACATGACTTAGTACTTGGTGGCAAAACCCTTGTTGGCAATCACAGAGGTCAGATGTTTCTTGTAGTTGGCCATCAGGTTTGCACACATCTCAGGAGGGATTTTGTTCCAATCTTCTTTGCAGATCTTCTCCAAGTCATTAAGGTTTCTAGGCTGACGTTTGGCAACTCGAACCTTCAGCTCCCTCCACAGATTTTCTATGGGATTAAGGTCTGGAGACTGGCTAGGCCACTCCAGGACCTTAATGTGCTTCTTCTTGAGCCACTCCTTTGTTGCTTTGGCCGTGTGTTTTGGGTCACTGTCATGCTGGAATACCCATCAACAACCCATTTTCAATGCCCTGGCTGAGGGAAGGAGGTTCTCACCCAAGAATTGACGGTACATGGCCCCGTCCATCGTCCCTTTGATGCGGTGAAGTTGGCCTGTCCCCTTAGCAGAAAAACACCCCCAAAGCATAATGTTTCCACCTCCATGTTTGACGGTGGGGATGGTGTTCTTGGGGTCATAGGCAGCATTCCTCCTCCTCCAAACACAGCGAGTTGAGTTGATGCCAAAGAGCTCCATTTTGGTCTCATCTGACCACAACACTTTCACCCAGTTCTCCTCTGAATCATTCAGATGTTCATTGGCAAACATCAGACAGCCCTGTATATGTGCTTTCTTGAGCAGGGAGACCTTGCGGGCGCTACAGGTTTTCAGTCCTTCACGGCGTAGTGTGTTACCAATTGTTTTCTTGGTGACTATGGTCCCAGCTGCCTTGAGATCATTGACAAGATCCTCCTGTGTAGTTCTGGGCTGATTCCTCACCATTCTCATGATCATTGCAACTCCACGAGGTGAGATCTGGCATGGAGCCCCAGGCCAAGGGAGATTGAAAGTTATTTTGTGTTTCTTCCAGTTGCGAATAATCGCACCAACTGTTGTCAACTTCTCAACAAGCTGCTTGCCGATGGTCTTGTAGCCCATTCCAGCCTTGTGTAGGTCTACAATCTTGTCCCTGACATCCTTGGAGAGCTCGTTGGTCTTGGCCATGGTGGAGAGTTTGGAATCTGATTGATTGATTGCTTCTGTGGACAGGTGTCTTTTATACAGGTAACAAGCTGAGATTAGGAGCACTCCCTTTAAGAGTGTGCTCCTAATCTCAACTCGTTACCTGTATAAAAGACACCTGGGAGCCAGAAATCTTTCTGATTGAGAGGGGGTCAAATACTTATTTCCCCCATTAAAATGCAAATCAATTTATAACATTTTTGACATGCGTTTTTCTGGATTTCTATGTTGTTATTCTGTCTCTCACTGTTCAAATAAACCTACCATTAAAATTGACTGATCATGTCTTTGTCAGTGGGCAAACATACAAAATCAGCAGGGGATCAAATCCTTTTTTCCTCACTGAAGGGGCCTAAGCTATTGATGGATTCAAGATAAGGTTGTGGTTATTGATCTCAGATTCTCAGTGTGTGGTCCTCTGTAGCTCAGCTGGTAGAGCACGGCGCTTGTAACGCCAAGGTAGTGGGTTCGATCCCCAGGACCACCCATACACAAAAAAAATGTATGCACGCATGACTGTAAGTCGCTTTGGATAAAAGCGTCTGCTAAATGGCATATTATTAAAGTAGCCTTTCATTTTGGTAATTTGTGAGGTATTAAAAAAGATTATGTAAAAGTCTCCAGTCATCTAAAATGATATAAAATTGCAGGAAATCCATTTATAAAATAACACATTTTTCCCAGACTCTAGGCTTCTAGGAAATTCCTGGATATTGGCAGGAACTGGAACAAGCTGTGGTACACATTGATCCAGACCATCCCAAACATGCTCAAAGGGTGACATGTCTGGTGAGTATGCAGGCCATGGAAGAATTGGAACATTTTCAGCATGTTCAATTGTGTACAGATCCTTGCGACATGGGGCCGTGCATTATCATGCTGAAACACGAGGTGATGGAGGTGGATGAATGGCCTCAGGATCTTGTCATTGCATCTCTGTGCATTCAAACTGTCATCGATAAAATGCAATTGTGTTAGTTGTCTGTAGCTTATGGCATCCCATACCATAACCCCGAAACCACAATGGGGCACTCTGTTCACAACATTGACATCAGCAAACCGCACACCCACACAACGCCATACACGGTGGTCAGCAGTTGTGAGGCTGGTTAGCCATACTGCACAATTCTCTAAAACAACATTGGAGGCAGCTAATGGTAGAGAAAATAACCTAACATTCTCTGGCAACAGCTCTGGTGGACATTCCTGCAGTCAGCATGCCAATTGCATGCTCCCTCAAAACTTGAGACATCTGTGGCATTGTGTTGTGTGAAAAAACTGCATATTTTAGAGTGGCATTTTTGTATTTGTTAGGGATCCCCATTAGATGCTGCCAAGCACCTCCTCAGCTACTCTTGTCCCCGGCACAAGGTGCACCTGTGTAATGATGATCATGCTATTTCATCAGCTTCATGATATGCCACACCTGTCAGGTGGATGGATTATGTTGGCAAAGGAGAAATGCTCACTAACAGGGATGTAAACAAATTTGTGCACAACATTTTAGAAATAAGTTTGTGTCTGGAAAATTTCTGGGATCTTTTATTTCACCTCATGAAACATGGGACCAACACTTGACATGTTGCGTTTATATGGCTGTTCAGTGTATACAGTATTTCTAAAAAATCATACAAACTATCAATAACAACATTTAAATTAAATCAGCCTGCTTTTCTGTTCTAATCAGGTCCCTACACAGGCTCAGAAGGATCCTGTGAGGGTGGAACATTTTCTGGCTACAGTAGACCTTGCAGGGCTTCTGCCGTGAAGTCTTGGAGGCCCAAAAACTTCTCAGCTACATATATAATGATGTCCAGCTTCTTGGACTTATTGTGCAGTAAAATTAATAACTGTGGCTATAAACACTAAAAAAATCCACCTTCAAAATAAGTGTATCCAGATCACTTGATTGACGTACAACATTTGCAACTGGTTGCAGTGCATCCACCGCCATATCTTCTTCAGAACTGTGGCCTCTTGCTACTATAACTCTCTTCACCGCCTCCACATAGGAGATTTGCTGTACAGCCCTGATCCTTGACACCTCAACCTCTTTCACCCTAACAGGGCACTCTGGGAATTCAGGAATATGACCCCCACCACAGTTACAACATTTTACATTCACATGCTCTTCAATAACATATTTCTTCCGTCTGCAAACACTTGACATGTGGCCAAACTTTTTACATTTCTTGCATTGCATCAGGTTTTACACAAACTCTCTTATGGGGTATATTATATATCCCAGCTTTACATAGGGTGGTAGATACTCTTCATCAAACATCAATAATAAAGATGAACTTTGCTCCTTTTTCACATTCTCCATACGGGTCAAGTGACGTGCATTTGCATCCTTCTTCTTCGGGATTTGGTTGGCAGAGCGCATTCAACTTTTAGGTGCATACACCGCCACCTACTGTACTGGTGTGTGAGGCCATTCACAGCCTATATACATTAAATTCATTGATACGGTAATTAATACAAAATTGCAGTATTAGCCTGCTCTAAAAAATGTGAGGGTAAATGTTCTTGTTTTGTACAGATGACTGACCTCCTCAAACCAATTGGCAGTACGCTGTTAACGATTAATTAATTATTAATAAAGCTAAAATCATGCAAATATAACTTGTCTGTGTAAGCAGTATATAGGACAACTAACGGGACTGCCCCGGCAGAGCTCCCGACCGACGTGTACTATGGTGCTTTTAAATTTGTTGGAATCTCTCCAGCTTGCTGATAAAAAAATATTGATTCATGTAAGTTTGACTTGAGTCCCTTTGTGACGATTTTCCACGACAAAAACCCACCACCCCATTCCACTATTTAACACCATCTAGTCCTACGCCAAACCACTACCACTCAACACCCCCTGCAGCTGTTCTGCAGTAAATCCTCGCAATCCCAAGTACTTCTCTGCCGCTACCACCACAGCCTCTATTTTCTGGGACTTTTTGATCAATTTCTGCAGTCCAATTGAAAACCATTACTATAAATGCTAAAAAGCCCACCTTACTGAAGCACATATTCTTCCCATCACTCTCTCTTGGTCTCTGCCTACTCACAGGAATCCTCTCTAGATCCCTCACCCTGTACCCATCTTACTCTACCACTCCCTTCACTGCTTCTGCTATAACACTTTCTGTACTACTGTAACCCTGGCAACCTCAATCTAATAATAATAATAATAATAAGCCATTTAGCAGACGCTTTTATCCAAAGTGACTTACAGTCACTTACAGTCACAGTGCGCATACATTTTTATGTATGGGTGGTCCCGGGGATCGAACCCACTACCCGTTACAAGTGCCATGCTCTACCAATTGAGCTACAGTTGAGCTATAGAGGACCACAATCTGCCTTTCTCTCACCTGACACCTCAGATCTCCAGCCCGTTAGCACCCCCACAACTAACACACAGAACTTTCTCCACCGATACCACACATTTCTTCATCTCATGCCCTCCTGCACACTTGTCACATCTAGGCATCTCACGCCTACATACTGCTGCAACAGGCCCATAAACTTCACCCCTAAAACACTGTAGTATTTACGGAACAAAATCGCTCACGGGTTAACTGACACTTCCTACCTTGATCTTATCTGGCAGAGACTATGCATCAAAATCCAGCATGACAGATAATGTATTCTCTGTTTCCCCACGCTCTACACCGGATCTACGTCTCACCAAACGGAGGGTGTCACAGACACCTGGAATCTTCCATTTCAACTGCTCATCCTCAACACTTAAACCTAACCCCGTTATCACTCCTTTCAATGCCACCCTGTTCCGGAGAGCAATTCAAGTCACAATTCCTGTCTCTAATCACGTAATCCGCAGCACCCGCTCCCTCTGGACAGAGGAGAAACAATAAATCATCACGAGTCCACTCAGTTACCTTCACCAACTCAACAGTCCCCAACCTCTTCTCCACCTAACCTGACACCACATATGTATCCATTCTCTCTACAAATCTCACTCCCACTGGGCCAGAATCATCCTTATCATCCTTGGAACGAGGCCCGAACTCGGAGATCCTCACCGCAGGTAATTAATCCTCACTCTCACCAGATTCCATCTCTGAGCTACTGGAGGACGTATCCCTCTTTATACACTAGACGATAACCTCCCTCACCACACTGCTTCCCTCTACACTCAGCTCCTTCTCAGCGGTCATCACTGCACCTGCCACCACAGTTAATTAGTTTTAAATTGACACAATACCTGTTATCAAAGGTTACAGCTAGAGATGACGTGCAGGAGCTTGCAGTGTTGTTGTTTTGCATGATGTCTACTTTGATGATAATTAGAGTTTTATAATCTGAGAGGAAATAGAGCCGAATATTGCTAAAAGTCACGCCAGGGTAAGCCTACACGAAACACAGCCATTATTCTAAGTGTTTCTAAAATGAATAAAAAGGAAAAATGATTGGAACCATTTCCCTGATTGACCGCTACATTTTATGACACCATTTTTGCTAAAATAATAATAATAATAATAAATAAAAAACTGTATTCAGACTTTACTCAGTACTTTGTTGAAGCTCCTTTGGCAGTGATTACAGCCTCAATTCTTCTTGGGTATAACGCTACAAGCTTGGCATACCTGTATTTGGGGAGTTTCTCTGCAGATCCTCTCAAGCTTGTCAGGTAAGATGGGTAGTGTCGCCGCATAGCTATTTTCAGTTCTCTCTGTACTTTGCTCCGTTCATCTTTCCCTCGATCCTGACTAGTCTCCCAGTCCCTGCCACTGAAAAACATCCCCACAGCATGATGCTGCCACCACCATGCTTCGCCGTTGGGATGGTGCCAGGATTCCTACAGACGTGACGCTTGGCATTCAGGCCAAAGAGTTCAATTTTGGTTTCATCAGACCAGAGAATCTTGTTTCTCATGGTCTGAGAGTCCTTTAGGTGTCTTTTGGCAAACTCCTAGCGGGCAGTCATGTGCCTTTTCATGAGGAGTGGCTTCCGTCTAGCCACTCTACCATAAAGGCCTGATTGCTGGAGTTCTGCAGAGATGGTTGTCCTTCTGGAAGGTTCTCCTATCGCCACAGAACTCTGGAGCTCTGTCAGAGTGACCACCGGCTTCTCCATTTAAGAATGATGGAGGCCTTTTGATCATATCCTTGGACTAAAATGATTGACACTCAGGTGCAAGCCTAACATCATGTGCAAAGGGCCTTTGGGTAACATAGCACATATTCAATGATATCTATTTTTCTCACGTAGGCTGTTCATTTCTGATCTTTGATACTTTTTTTGGTTTATAAACGTATCATGGTATACTACATTAACGCTATACATATGTTACTTGGTAGCTACTAGCAACAGACCCTGTGTTGTGGATCATCTACCACTATTTTGGACGGTCCATACTGTAACGTTAACATTAGTCTCAGGCTTCACTAACTAGCGTTACTGTTTTAGGTGGAGCTATTCTTTGCTACTTTTCAAACAAATACTACGTGATATTTCACATATCATCTTGCTAAAAAGGCCTTTTGTTGTGATATTTCACACAACATCTTGCAAGATAGGCCTTTTGTTTTGATTGTGAGAAGTAATGGCAGAGAGAAGGCAGGAGACACTTTGTTTTGTTTAGCGTCGCTTAGGTTAGACTGCTCTCTTTAATGGATCAGTCGTCCACCAAGCTACACTCTACGATTAGGGGGAGGTGGGAGAGGAAGCGTTGGTTGTCTCGGTTAGGGAGACAGTGGAATGGGGTTCAGTGTTTTAATGTTAGGAATTATCTATGTTTGTTTCAACAGATCTTTACATATTTTCCTCACTACAAAATATTAATGCGGTCTTTGTGGTTACTAAACAGATTTTAGATATGTCTTTATGCTATAGCTTATTCAATGTTTACATCTTTGATTAAATGACTTCAAATGCTAAACTTAAAATGTACTTTGTGGAATGTCCGTGGAGTTTGTAAACTATCCAAGCTTAAAACAGGTTATTACTAGGCTTAAACAACTTCATTCATCTATTGTGTTCCTACAAGAAACTCACTTGTTGAAGGATGAGCTACTTAAAGTATGCAGGAGATGGCAAGGGCAAGTAGTAGCATCCTGTTTCTCCTCTCATTCTCATGGTGTTATGGTTTTAATTCACTAATCTGTTCCGTTTCAAGTGGATACTATTATAACTGATAAAGCTGGTAGATACATTTAGATACAGAGAACTCTTTTGAATGAGCATATTAATCTGGTTAATGTTGATGGTCCTAATGATGATAATCCCAAATTCTTTGAGAGTGTATTTCTATTGATAGCCTCCATTCCTGTTAAAGTCCTAATGGCAGGGGACTTTAATTGCACTCTTGATCCTCATCTAGATTGCTCCTCTGGTTTAGACACTTCCCACTCGCAGAGTAGAAAGAAATTACAGCATTTCATTATGGACTTAAATCTATGTGAACGTTGGAGGACTCAGAACCCGAGTAAAAGGGAGTATTCATGTTACTCGTCAACATTTAAATCATATTCTCATGTAGACTACTTTTTAGTTTCCTGCTCATTGCTTCCCAATGTAGCAGGAAGTGGATATGATACTTTTGTTTTGAATGACCATTCCCTTGTGTGATTAGTCTATAGGGATACAAAACTAGTAAAAGGATCCTCTAGATGGCGTTTGCATCCCAAATGGTTACAGGACCCAGACTTCTTACATTACGTTGGCGTGCATATAGATGTTTATTTGACATTGAACACTGACCAAACGTCAGCGAGTACCAGATGGGAGGCTTTCAAAGCACATATTTGGGGGCAAATTATACGTTTGACCAGTTTCAAATAAAATAAAATCAGAAAATGAGAGACGGAGAGCAAAATGAGAGAATTGGAGAGGGAAGCTTTTTTGTATAACTCAGTAGAAGTAAACAAGGAATGATTTGGTCTTAAAGCTCAGTATGAAGAACTTCCCACCTATAAGGCTGCAAACAGCTTAACTAGGCAGAAACAGTCCTTCTATGATCAAGTTGAAAAACCTGGTAAATTGCTGGCCTGGCACATTAAGAAGTAAAATTCAGCCTTTAATGCAATTCATAATTTACAAGGAGAATTATCAATGGATCCTGTAGAAATAAACCAAAATTGGATCTGGAAAAGGAATTGGATGATGTTGAAATATCTGATGCTATTTTCAATATGAAGGGAGGTAAAGCAGAAGGTCCAGATGGGCTCCCAATAGATATTTAAGGACAAACTTCTAGATCCACTTTTGGATATGTACAGTGCATTAGGAAAGTATTCAGACCCCTTGACATTTTCCACAACTTGTTACGTTACAGCCTTATTCTTAAATTGATTAAATAAAAAAAATCCTCATCAATCTACACACAATACCTCATAATGACAAAGTGAAAACAGGTTCTTAGACATTTTTGAAAATGTATTAAAAATAAAACAGCAGAAATACCTTGTTTACAAAAGTATTCACACCCTTTGCTATGAGACTCGAAATTGAGCTCAGGTGGATACTGTTTCCATTGATCGTCCTTGAGATGTTTCTAAAACATAATTGGAGTCCAACTGTGGTAAATTCAATTGATTGGAGATGATTTGGAAAGTCACACAACTGTCTATATAGGTGACCAAGAACATGATGGTCACTCTGACAGAGCTCCAGAGTTCATCTATGGAGATGTGAGAACCTTCCAGAAGGACAACCATCTCAGCACTCCACCAATCAGGCCTTTATGGTAGAGTGGCCAGACGGAAGCCACTCCTCAGCAAAAAGCACATGACAGCCTGCTTGGAGTTTGCCAAAAGGCACCTAAAGGACTCGGACCATGAGAAACAAGATTCTCTGGTCTGATGAAACCAAGATTGAACTTCTTGGCCTGAATGCCAAGCATCACGTCTGGAGGAAACCTGGCACCATCCTTATGGTGAAGCATGGTGGTGGAAGCATATTGCTGCGGGGATGTTGTTCAGCGGCAGGGACTGGGAGCCTAGTCAGGATCGAGGGAAAGATGATTGGAGCAAAGTACAGAGAGAGATCCTTGATGAAAACCTCCTCCAGTGCGTTCGGGACCTCAAGACCGGGGCGAATGTTCACCTTCCAATAGGACAACGACCCTAAGCACACAGCCAAGACAACGCAGGAGTGGCTTCGGGACAAGTCTCTGAATGTCATTGAGTGGCCCAGCCAGAGCCGGGACTTAAACCCAATCGAACATCTCTGGAGACCTGAAAATAGCTGTGCAGCGACGCGCCCCATCCAACCTGACAGAGCTTGAGAGGATTTGCAGAGAAGAATGGGAGAAACTCCCCAAATACAGGTGTGCCAAGCTTGTAGCGTCATACACATTAAGACTTTGGCTGTAATCACTGCCAAATGTGCTTAAACAAAGTACTGAGTAAAGGGTCTGAATACTTATGGAAATGTGATTGTTCAGTTGTTGTTTTTGCAACAACTGATAAAAACCTGTTTTTGCTTTATCATTATGGGGTATTGTGTGTAGATTGATGAGGGAAAAAAACAATTTAATCAATTTTACAATAAGGCTGTAAAGTAACTAAATGTCAAAAAAGTCAAGGGGTCTGAATACTTTCCGAATGCACTGTATATAGACAGGTGCGTGCCTTTCCAAATCATGTCCAACAAACTTAGTTAGATAGAACCTGCTCTTACCCTGAGAAACAGATTTCCCAATCTTCTTCTCCTCTTCTTCTTCTTCATCTTTAATGTTGACATTCAGCTCCAGTGTTTGACTGCAGTCTTCCAGCTTCACTGATGCCATCTCTGGATCCTGCAGTAAACTGGGCTCCACTGTCACAATCAGGACCCAGTGACTGTAGGTTTGGACTCAGCGTGGAAGGAGAGAGGCAGGCTGGGTGTTGTCCTCACTGTTGATGTTACCGGCCTCAGACTTATCTGAATCGGCCAGTATTAATAAAGAGAAACAGATACAAAAAGTTATTGTCTTCACAGTTCTGGCACTTTCTTTATTCTCTAAAAATATTTTCACTTTTTTCTTGTTCAATTATTTAATTCAGTGCTTGACTTGGACTGAAATAGGTGCTAATACTCATTTTGGGTGGCGGTACTGTTTATATTAAAGTGCAGGAGCTCCACAATACTTTTGAGCTAATACCTAACCTATAGTAGATAAATGCATAAATGACTCAAAAACCATTTAGTACAGGGTTACAGTTTGTTTTAGACAGCACTGTGTGCTATTTTCCTGAATAACCTTGTCTTCACTGCCAGTGGCGGCTCCTGAAAAAATTCTCAGGGGGGGCAATTTTTCTGATGATTTAGGTGACCTACAAACATTTTAAAAAAGATATGTCCAGCAACAACATGAAGACAGGGGCAGCATATAAGTCAATACCAGAAGCATTTATTGACTGATCTCAAAAGTGTTGGCTTACCAGGGTTGGTGGAGCCCTCAGTTTCATCTTTGCCTCGCAAAGCTAACTCAAACACTCCGCAAAACTTCACACACTGGATTAGCCGGCTGAGGATGTGGCGGTTCTTGCTAATGTCGTAGTAAATATATTTGTTATAGTGAATATGGAATATGATATGTTGAGTAAAATGTTGTGCTAAGATCTATTTAGGTCAGGAGCTGGTTATAAGTTCTGTTCCTATCCAATAACAATGGACAAAAGGGTCCTATCTTGTCAGCCTTGTCAGTTTCAGTTCTCCAGTAAACTTGTGATTATCAACACTAACCTCATCGTTGTGGCGGCGGACAGCTAGTCTGTATCCCTCATCCAGTTGAGTGGGAATGTTCACTCTCCCCAAAGCAGACAATCTCAAACAGCTATCCATGTGGGTCTTTGACAGCTCATGTTTCTTAATCTTTCCTGAAAGATGGTGCATGTCCGTTACACACCAGTCGCTGTCCAAGCGGTGCTGTCTGCCGTGCCGCCTTCAGGGTGAAAGAGTAAGCAGGGGGTAGCAGAAGACTGCATTAGCTACATCGCAGCCTGCTAGCCAGGTTTTTCGTTCGTACCAATTTTTGGAAAGTCCTCGGGTGTAAGACTTCCCCCCTTTAGTAGAAACCTGTTGAATTATTAAATTTGGTCTGGGAGGTCCTAATTGTTTCGTTGCCAATTTATCTTCATTTGTTCGCCGACAAAAAGGAACTTCTTTCAAAGACACAATCGAGTTGCACTGAAGCCTAGCCATTTTGATAGTAGTAGTGAATTGATTGACGCTGCTACCCATAGTTCATGGTTATGTTACGTATGACGAAAGCGCGTAAGTGCAAGCCCTCAGAAACCCATAGAGATTGTATTGAAAGCTCTGATATTTAAAAAAAATAGATTTTTACATGGAAGTCTATGACAGACTTCTGGGCGATTTTCAACCTGACTGAAATCGCCCCAAAAGGGGGGGGGGGGGGGGGCATTTGGAGCACGACTTTAGCCTGATTGGACATTTAGTGGCACTGTGGCAGATCAGACGTCTAGATTACAACACTGATAACTGTTGCCGTGATATAATTGATTAGAAAAAAAATCCCTTCCTTTTCCCGTTTGGCAGTGCGTCGCCCATATCGCCCTATTGAACACACCGCCCTATTGAACACACCGCCCCTGTTCACTGCATTACTTCAATCAAAAACCAATTGTATTTCCTGTTCACACCATAGTAACATATATTGATAAAGACAGAAACAACAGAATGTGTCTGAATATTAGTACTGTCGTAGTAAATATATAATGTTATAGCTTGGTCTGACTAAAATCTTGTGCATGACCCATCTTGTGTTGGGCCTTTGTATTTAATACAATGCACAAAGACTTCTATCTTGTCGGCCTTATCAGCAGGTGGCTATGGACAACACCCACGCCATAGGTCTCTCAGTTCTCCCAAACTCACGACTTCTTGCTCTGAGGACATACACACACACCCCCACACACACACACATATACACACACACACACACACATCATCATTGTTAAACATACACACACATACACACACACACACACACACACACACATACACACACGCACACACACACACATCATCATTGTTAAACATACACACACATACACACACACACACACACACACACACACACACACATACACACACGCACACACACACACACATCATCATTGTTAAGCACACACACACACAAAAACCCCCTTCTCTTAGGCTGAACATCTGAAGACAGAGAACCCGACTCAGAGCCAATGCAATGGAGGTGACCTCGACCAACTCATCAGGACCAATCAGAAGATCAGAACTACTAGAATCAACCTACTTTATTTTATTGTATAAAATGTCAGCACACAATGTTTAGGGGCTCGCTCTCAGATATCTCCCTACGAGATTGACGAACGGGTCCGTGCACGCTATTTACAGATATCTTTACCTCTGAATAAACTGCCTTATATTATACAATTATCCACCTTGTCCGAAAGTCTCTACTTGGTCTCCGTTCTCCAGTAAACTTGTGATCATCAACAAAATTGGTAGCAGAGGGTGGTTTTCTAACTCTGAATTCGGTCCATAAAAGTTGATAGAGACAGGAGACAAGTAAGAGACGGATCTGAAAGGACGGGTGACCTGTCCGCAGGAGCAGCCGGGAATCCAGCTCGCCTCAGGAAACTGATCTAAACCGACGTCAATACAAAGGTAAGCAGAACCTGTTAAAACAAAATCTGCATATTGTATTGTAGGATAAACCAAATTATGATCAGTAGTACTGGGCGTGAGTATGGATTACTGTTAAATTTATAACATATCTATTATGACTCAAAAGGCACAGGTGTAAAGATATCTGAAATCTTAGGCTTTTTACTGTTGAAATGTGACTCTCTAGAGAGGAGTCTAGTTACAGTGGTTCACAAGAGGAGGACCGACTTTTATTTACTGTTGAAATGTGACTCTCTAGGGGAGGAGTCTAGTTACAGAGGTTGTGGTTCACGAGAGAAGGACCCTTTTATTTTTTGCTGTTGATATCTGAAATCTTAGGTTTTTACTGTTGAAATGTGACTCTAAGAGAAGAAGTCTAGTTACAGTGGTTTTATTTACTGTTGAATTGCGGCTTTCTAGTGAGGAGCCTATTACAGAGGTTTTGGTTCACAAGCGATGGACCCTTTTATTTGATCCACAAGAGAAGGATCTGGTGACTTGATAAAAAGATTCAGATAGTCGGGTTGAGTTAATTCCGTGAGAATCCAAGTCCAGAAAAGGTTCTCCCGACTAGACGCCAGTTGAATGGTTTAAACGACTGGGAGTCTCCTTGAGGAGAATCAAAAAAATAAAAAATAAAAATACAAGTTCAGATAGTCGGGCAATTGGTTGACGTGGCACTCAACTATATGTACTGTGAGGAACTCAAACTGAATTCGTGTGTTGATGCTGATATGTAATGAAAAATGTAATTGTTGAAATGATAACCTGAATGTTGTGTAAGATTGGCCGTTTCATGAGACTAACTAGTTGATAACTTTTAAGAGGACCACCGAGTCCTATTTTGCCTGTTATGTAGCCGCTGCGCTAAAAGCTGACTTGAACTTTTTCCCTCTTGTGGTGTTGGTATTTTCATAATTCCTAAAATTAAATTGATAATTATTTTAGGAGCGCTCGAGTTTGCTAATATATTCTTCCAAAAGGGCGATTCTGATACCTTTTGGGAAAATATATAATAACTCGAATACCTGAAAAACAATAATAACTTTTGCAAAATAATTCCCAAAATTAAATTGGTAATTATTTTAGGAGCGCTCGAGTTTGCTAATATATTCTTCCAAAAGGGCGATTCTGATACCTTTTGGGAAAGTATATAATAGCTCGAGTACCTGAAAGACAATAATAACTTTTGCAAAATAATTCCTGGGATTAAATTGATGATTGTTTTGGGAGCGCTCGGGTTTGTTAATGTATTGTTCCAAAAGGGCGGTTCTGATACCTTTTGGGAAAATATATAATAACTCGAATAACTGAAAAACAATAGTACCTTTTGCAAAATAATTCCTAATAATAAATTATTGAAAAAAAATCTTTGTGTACGAGGGTGGGACATCAGAGATAAGTCTGAGTCAGCGCCAAGAATACATTGCTGGTTTCGGCCAGTGACGGGCTAAGTGCACCAAGATAGTCAAAAAAAAAAAAATTGTATAACCATGGCAACCACTACCGTCCCAAAACTCAAGTTTAATGAATATCTAGATCAAAAAATACAGGATAGAGCGGGAGTGGTGCCGAATGGTTTTTTAATTCGATCTAAAAGTTGGTGCGAGAGGAAAAGGCAAATCATCGATCTAAAAACAGACGGAAGAGTGACCTGAAAATCCTGGAGAAATCAACTATTCGTCTTGGCTCAGGAACCTGATCAGAGCGCTCTCTTCTAAAAAGGTATGCAGAGCCTGTTAAAACGAAATCTTGCATATTGTATTATAGACCAATACCAAATTATGATCAGTAGTACTGAGCGTGAGTATGAATACTTGTTAAATAATTTTCCATCCTAATGAATTAAGGCATACATGAGATATCTGGTACTGTGTTTTATACTAAGGAATTAAGGAATAAGGAATAAGGAATAAAGATAAACGTATCCAGAATGTGTCGAACTACGGATTGACGCATTGGTGGATAAGATTTGACCCACAACTAGATTCCTAAAGGGACCCAGTTTGAACTGAGACCTTTTGCATAAATCCTATTAGGGGAGGTCCTACCCTATAGGTTGCGAGGAGGTAGAAGTTTAACTGTGGCAGAGTTCTAGACATTAGGTGGGGGAGAATCACCGAAAATTGACCAGAGGTATTAAATTCCCGGGGATGCCAGTTATCTCTGTGATTTCACACTTAAAACGTTCCATATAAATGGTTGTGTGAAAGGTACAATTAAGCTGAGATTAAGTCTTTCCTAGTGATTGAGTTGTCTAAAGAAAATCCTTTGATAGGGATCCAGTTGCTTCTGTGACTTCACATAAGTATAAGGTTGTGTGAAGGGTGGCAGTTGAACTGAGACTATGTTTTAGGACGCTCTGGTAACCTAAATTTTTTAAGGTATTGTATTCTAATTGGCTGTTTTGTTTTGCTGTGTTTATATTTTAACGTGTCTGTGTTTTTATGTATTATAACGTGTAATGGATGATGGGAAGTTATAGTGAGACTTATGAGACTGAACACCAATCTGTGGATTTGAGTGAATTTGACCTAGGGTTTCAGGAACCGGGGACTGGGGAGACTGATATTGAAGTTGTGCATGATTCTAGAACAAGCGTGAGATAACTAAAGCGTGGTGTGTGCTGTGTGTAGAGATTACTGCATTGGTATATGTGACTGGAATTCTTATTCTTATGATGATAATTGCATTACAAATTATATAAATTAGCCTCTTTATATGCGAGGGTGTCATACATGAGATAAGTCTGTATTTGATACCGATAATACATCCAAGAGAGAGAAAGCAAGATGGCAGGACCAAACATAACCATACCCAAATTCAATGAATACTTAGAACAACGAATGACAGGGAGAGTAATGCTAGGTCCACCAAGGGAGGGAGGTCATATGCCCTCCCTTGATGTACAACAGATAGAAATGACTGATTATGTGAAGAAATTGACGGAATTTTCTGCAGCACTCTCTTCTCAGGCGCAGAAGGCCCAAGAGGGGGAGCTGTCGGGAAGTACGCTGACACTGAAGGTAAACGTGGGAGACGGGGTGAGGGTTAAAGTCCACAAGAGAAAGTGGCTGGAACCCAGGTGGACTGGACCGTACGAAGTGAAGGAGGTTACTTCACACTCAGTCCAGGTCAGAGGTAAATCAGGAGCACCCTGACACCATCTAACACATTGCACTCCAGCCCCCACTCCTTCCAGACCATTGTCTGAAGTAAGAGCTGATTTGAGCAGCGAGAACCAATCCTGACAACACAATGAAGAAACCCTTATGGGAACAACAATCTCACTCAGGGAGAAGGATAACTTTTTCCCCCTGGGAGAGATTGGGAGTGTCTGAATGATGTATGTATGTTTTCTGATAGGAATTGGACTCCTGCTGGGCACTCCTTATGAGGTGTTGTTCTTTTACATTACATTTGAGTCATTTAGCAGACGCTCTTATCCAGAGCGACTTACAGGAACAATTAGGGTTAAGTGCCTTGCTCAAGGGCACATCGGCAGATTTTTCACCTAGTCAGCTCGGGGATTAGAACCAGCGACCTTTCGGTTACTGGCACAATGCTCTTAACCACTAAGCTACCTGCCGCCCCGTGTTGTGTGAAGCTATTTAGAATTACTTGTTAAATTGACTTATAATATAGAAGAGGTGGCTAAGGGATTTTTAACAGTACCAACCATGGGGGGGGGGGCAAATCCTCACAAGAGGTCCCAGAATTTACTGGGGACGAGAAATGCTTGATGTAATTAAAATGGAATCCAGGGATAGAACAAATCTCCATTATATAACCAGGTGGAGGGAGAGGTATGGTTTTGAGGGACGTCTGGACGGAGATAAACTCGAATCCATGCTTAAACAGATACATAAGGTGTGTAAAGGAGAAATAAGCAGTGAGAGAGAGAGAGAGAGAGTTGAGGGGGCCAGTACCCACTGACAGCCTTACCTAATCTATTGGCGGGGAATGAAAGGGGCCCAAGCAACCTTAGATGTATACAGTAATAATAATAATATGCCATTTAGCAGACAGGCCATGAACACAGAGGACGTGGCCAGAGCGGTAGAAAGAATGACCCACCCCAAAACAGGAATAGTAAGGTTTGGGCTGCCGTTAGAGGGCAGTGGGTTTCAGGGGATGCCCATAGGACACTTTTGCCATGGGCCGATTACGGAGAGTATGTTGGGAAAATAACTGAATTGTGTAATAGCCTCAGAGAGACATGCAATCCATCATGAGAGAAAGTCAGACAGGAGAGAGGAGAGAGAAGTCCATCCCCCAGCTTTGAGTGTGAGAAAGAGGAAGATAAGGCGTGACTAGTCCTTGAGGGAGAAATAGTAGACTCTAGTGGGGGGAAGACTAAGGAACCCTTTGATCCAAATTGTGAGGTGTTTGAATTGGCTACTATTGACTTAGCACTTCAACAGGAACAGAGAAACCTAATTTGGCATTGACAGTAATGGGTATGAAAATTAATTGGATGATGGGGTTTTGTGTTGAATTAGAGACAGTGAGACTATTAGTCAATACCTAGGAGAGAAGAGAGGTTACGGTAGCAAAGACAGACAAGAAGGAAATAGTAATAGTGGAGACAGGAGTGAGTGGAAGTGTTACAATTGTGACAAAACGGGACATTTTGCTAGAGAATGTGAGGAACCGTGGAGTTACTGCAAGGAAAGGGCACCAGTTCAGAAACTGTAGGCAGAAGGGGAAGAGAGAAATCAGGAGTCCTCATGACCTGGCTGTTTGGTTGTTGTTTTTTAATTGGGGTTTTCAAATAGAAAACAACACACCTAGTATGATGTTAATAAAGTCTTGTTGTTTCAATTTTGGAGGGTTTTCAGCAGGTCAAGGGTTATAGGTCTTAAAGGTGCACACAGTGAATTTTATGGATTTTTTAGGTTTTGGCTGAGTTTGGGGTATATATGATTTCTTATGAGAATGAATGTCATGAGGACTTAATGAACACTTGGGATAACTAACATTTATGAAATATTTAGAATAATGGTAATTGTTTAGTATACTATGGGATTAAACAGTTCGTTAAAT
Source organism: Coregonus lavaretus (assembly GCF_964263955.1). Lineage (NCBI taxonomy): Eukaryota > Metazoa > Chordata > Actinopteri > Salmoniformes > Salmonidae > Coregonus > Coregonus lavaretus. The sequence continues at coordinate 2,069,168 of NW_028162761.1, read as the reverse complement.
TATTTCAATGGCCTCTGAACTCTGTTTTAACATTCTGGTGTTAATTAATCATCCACACTAGTACATTCTAAAGGCATGAGAGGAAGACTTTAAGATAGTTTATTTTACTAAGTTGAGGGTAATTTATAGTACTGTGAAAATTGTGAAGAAGATTATAATTTGGTAATAATATATTTGATTTGAACCATAAATAACAGAAGAGAGAGTGGAGGAATGGCAATTGGATAATGAAATACCAATATTAACTAAAGTGATTGTTTAGGTAGGTGGTAATATTGACACATGGCCAAATCATGTGTCAAAGAGGGGGATGGTTGGATTAAATATTAAATATATACGAAGGAGAGGACAAAATACTTTAAAAGGGTTGGATTAAATATTAAATATATACGAAGGAGAGGACAAATTACTTTAAAAAAAAAACATGTATGATAGTTTATTAACCACACCTGTATGTCAGAGGTTTTGTGCCCCACAGGTGAACTAAAGGAGAAGGGGCGGCAGGTAGCTTAGTGGTTAAGAGCATTGTGCCAGTAACCGAAAGGTCGCTGGTTCTAATCCCCGAGCCAACTAGGTGAAAAATCTGTCGATGTGCCCTTGAGCAAGGCACTTAACCCTAATTGCTCCTGTAAGTCGCTCTGGATAAGAGCGTCTGCTAAATGACTAAAATGTAAATGTAAATGTAAGGTGACCCACTCTATCTAACCAGGAGACTGAATCAGGCCTGGCGGGAAGGGCCCTACCAAGTACTGCCTTTGCCAGCAGAATAGCTGAGAGATCCATCTGGGTGCATGTCACACACTGTACAAAACCAGCTACACCTGACGAACAAACACAGAGTTAGGAGAAAGATCCGATCACCACTATGGTCCAGGGGTTGCCTCCTTAACGAAGATTCCCTTACCCTGTCTGATCATCCCTGTGTGAGTTCGATAGAAGGTAAAGCAATGGGTTGGCCTCTGGCATCTGACATGTTCTCAGGGCAAGGGTGGGGATTCACAGGTCTCCCGACGGTAGGTAGCTGTCTGATTGTGGGGGCCACATTCCTAACACACACGGACCCTCCTGTTTCAGCCAGAAGTGGTAGTTAACCTAACACAAGTTGAAAAGGCATAGGAGACAGCTAGACGTAGGGAAAGGGGAAATTCTAGAGTAAACCTCTCTGAGGGAGGTAGTGAGACCGGGGCTGTGATAAAGACAGTGCAAAACTATGGACCTGGAGGAAGTAGTACAGGTGGAAACGGGGTATAGAAATCTTAACCTGTGGTTGGAATGGATTCAGTATACGGAAAAAAACTATGTCTAAAGAGGACTGTTTTGCCTGTAGGACAGCCAAACCAGGGATAACAACTACTCCGTTCCCCTTGACAGGCTTTAACTCTCTGTCAGGTTTTTCCTCCATGCAAGCCACCTGGGAATGTGGTGAAAGAGTCTTATGGTAACTTGCACTATCTGTTTCCCCCGATAACAAAGTCATCCCGACCTGGGTTGCCTCAGTTTGAAGTCACAGGGGATTCTTATTATTGTTTTTCTAGGACTAGTAAGGATAGAATACAGGGTAGGGCATCTTAGCTCCTGCTCCCACACAGAGAATGTCACACCTAAAGAGACCATGACTAAATCTCTCCTCTTTGTTGCAGCAAGAGGATTATAGGAGCCAAAACCAGACCCGTGCTGACATCTGATGGATGTGTGGTGATAACTGATTGTGAACTCACCTACATACGCAAACAATCAAACGTGTCAGAGACTGGTGAGTTGTCACATAGAAAGTAGGACCTCCTCCCGGGATCCTTTGATGAAAGGATATATATTGATGGGATCCACAATCAGATCGCAGCTGAGTTTGAATCAAGTATTTTCTGGTGGTCAACAATTAATAAAAATGTAGATTGGATAAATTATATTTAATATAACCAGCAAAATATTTATAAACCACACTCGTGATGCAATAAAGGGATTAGCTGAGCAGACAGCGGCAACTAGCTTAATGACATGGCAGAATAGAATAGCTTTAGATATGCTTTTGGCTGAGCGGGACGGGGTTTGTGTTCTGTTTGGATATATGTGCTGTATTTTCATCTCCAACAATATAGCACCGGACGGGCCCGTGACCAAAGCGCTTGAGTAACCATCACCACGCTGGCGAACGAACTGGTTGAGAACTCTGGTATTGATAGCTCCATAAACGGTTGGTTTGATAACATATTTGGTAAATGGAAAACTATTGTTGTGACTATTCTGGGTGAAGTTATGGCCTCTATGGGTATACTTGTTCTTTGTGGATGTTGCCTTATTTCCTGGCTAAGTGACTGGTTTGGTGAGTACTCTTCTATGGTGGTTACTGGATTTCTGACCCTAGTAATTGTGTTTTTGCTGTTAATGTGTTGTGCTGCTTGCATCATCCCTTGTCTCAGGAGGTCAGTGGTAGGAGTGGTGCAGGCGTCAGGTATGATGCTGTTGTTACCGGCCCAGGATGATGCAGGTGACTCTGCTACTGACTCTGAGACCAAGCTGGATGATCCATGTTTTGCCTAGTAAAATACATACACGCATTTATTTTCAGTTCTTGCTCATTTATTACCTTACGTTTTTACTAACCACTGTGATTGTTTATTCTTCCTGATGTGAAGGTAAAGGATTCCTGGGTGGCTGGTAGCCAACTCAGTACATGTTAGGTGTAGGGGAGGAATAGAGGGTTAAAATTATTATTTTTATTTTCTATTAACATTAAATGTTGTGATTTAATTTCCATATCCTGTTATTCTTAAGGGTGATTATACTCTGTTTAGAGTGACACCATAAAATTGTTGGGTTTTATTTTTTGGATCTGTATGTGATGAATAGCTTGGAAGGAATGCATTAATGAGGAGCACTGTACTGATATGGATTGTTTCACATAACAGGCTGATAAGAACACTCTCTCTTTGTTGTCTGTGAAACTGTCCTTGAACATGGGTACATGGAGTACAGTTTTTGGGGGCTCGTCCTTTTGGGTGCTGACTGTTGTACTATTAATAAAAACGTCGATAGAATTAACTGCATAATGTTAAAATTAGGCAATTGGACACAACAAGGTTTTGAGGCGGTGCATGGCCAGTTGGCTGCAACCTCTCTCATGGCTTTCCAAAATCGTATTGCTGTCGACATGCTCCTGGCTGAAAAAGGAGGAGTATGTGCTATGTTTGGTGAACAATGTTGTACCTTTATTCCCAACAATACAGCCACAGATGGCAGTTTGATAATTGCCCTGGAAGGGTTACGAACTCTTAATGGTAAGATGAAGAGCCACTCAGGGGTGGACACTTCAATGTGGGACTCTTGGATGGATGCGTTTGGTAAATATAAAACGCTTGTTTCTTCTATACTTGTATCCATCTCAATTTTGCTGCAATTCTAGTGCTTTGTGGATGCTGTTGCATTCCATGCATACGGACGCTGACAACCAGGATTATAACCACCGCTATTGATCCACATCCTGCAGATAACGGTCAGATGTTTCCTTTGCTTGCTATTGACGATGCTGACCAAGGATATCTGGATGATGAATAGCATTTAAGCTTTTTGTCACGTCTCTTGTGAGACGTGAAGAGGGGGAATGTAAAACTTTATCTTCTGATAAAGTTTTCCCTATTTTACCAATTGCACTATTAAGCTTGTGTCACGTCTCTTGTGAGACGTGAAGAGGGGGAATTAAAACTTTATCTTCTGATAAGGTTTTCCCTATTTTGCCAAATTGCAGCATTTCAGCTTTATGTCACGTCTCTTGTGAGACATGAAGAGGGGGAATCAAAACTTTATCTTCTGATAAAGTTTTCCCTATTTTGCCAATTACACTGTTAGCTTGTGTCACGTCTTAAGTTTTCCTTCTTTACTGTTACTTGGTCACGTCTCTGGGGAGACGTGAAGAGAGGGATTTGTCGTAGTAAATATATAATGTTATAGCTTGGTCTGACTAAAATCTTGTGCATGACCCATCTTGTGTTGGGCCTTTGTATTTAATACAATGCACAAAGACTTCTATCTTGTCGGCCTTATCAGCAGGTGGCTATGGACAACACCCACGCCATAGGTCTCTCAGTTCTCCCAAACTCACGACTTCTTGCTCTGAGGACATACACACACATCCCCACACACACACACATATACACACACACACACACACATCATCATTGTTAAACATACACACACATACACACACACACACACACACACACACATACACACACGCACACACACACACACATCATCATTGTTAAACATACTCACACATACACACACACACACACACACACACACACATACACACACGCACACACACACACACACACACATCATCATTGTTAAGCACACACACACACAAAAACCCCCTTCTCTTAGGCTGAACATCTGAAGACAGAGAACCCGACTCAGAGCCAATGCAATGGAGGTGACCTCGACCAACTCATCAGGACCAATCAGAAGATCAGAACTACTAGAATCAACCTACTTTATTTTATTGTATAAAATGTCAGCACACAATGTTTAGGGGCTCGCTCTCAGATATCTCCCTACGAGATTGACGAACGGGTCCGTGCACGCTATTTACAGATATCTTTACCTCTGAATAAACTGCCTTATATTATACAATTATCCACCTTGTCCGAAAGTCTCTACTTGGTCTCCATTCTCCAGTAAACTTGTGATCATCAACAGTACACATGTAGAAAACTGATAATCATTACATTCAGCTTCAAAACAGTAGTGCGACCGTGAAATTGTCTCTATCTGATGCACCCGCACTGTCCTCACTGAAGTCTGTTGACGCTGACCGAGAGTAGCCGCCATTTTACCAGCTTGGGAATTTTACACAAAACCAATAACATGCAAAACGAACTCAAAATCTCAAATAAATTGATTATTTATTAAACTAACATGAGAAAAGTATGTACATTCACTCAGACAAACCCAACATCTCTAGCTATGTGACTTGTAAAATAGTTTTTATCACGTTCTTTCACTCACTCGGTTTGACACAAAAATAACACATCAAACCTTTACCAAACGTGATAATACCTTAACGGATGTGTTAACTAGCATGTTATGACATGTTCTTTCGACATTAGAAAGTTTAAACGTGCTATTACATAGCTCTAGTAATAAATAGAAACGGACACAAAGGTTATCTTCTTGACAACAGATTTATTGTGAAGAATGGTGCGCGTGATGAAGTCATTACGTAATAACGTAAAAATGCATCATTACGTAAAATTCAAAATAACGTTTTCAAATTGACTGGCGTCTCGGCAACAAATATGATTTGACATTTGTAAGTTTAGATTTGTTTGTTTATTATCACATATTTGTATTTGTAAAAGTAATATAAACACAACACATTTTATATGATCAGATTTTTATTTTTTTAAACACAACACATTGAATTATTGAACAATTACACATTACACATTATTGAACAATTACATTTGATTTATTTTCTTATTAACTAGTAAACCTACACATTCTGAACAATTATAGTCTCAAGCAGTGTATTGGTTGTTAGTTAACATGCTACCTGACTGATCAACAATTATAGGTACAAGCTAATAACAAGGTATATATGCTATCTTATTGAACAAGCAACTTAACTCAAATAATGATGTGTGCGCTAGGCATCTCTCTCCAGCTCTCTCCAGGTTGTTGTGCTGCTTGGCTGGCCTGCTGCTGCCTGTGCACGAGCTGAGCGCCTGCTGCTGACGTCACTCACAATGCACTTTTGCAGCCAGGTACGTGTGTTGTGACTGAGTGTGTGACGGAGAAAATCGTTTTTGTGTCACGTGTGCATTTTAGCATTTGAGTCACTTTTCAAAAGTTGCTAAAAGTTCCAAATAATTTTTTTAAAGTAGCTACATTTGTTGCTAGGTGCTGTTTGCAAAAAGTAATTTCCAGGGCAGTCTGAAAAGTTGCTAAATCTAGCAACAAAATTGCTAAATTGGCATCACTGCTCCCCTTTAGCCAGAAACTTAAATGTGGTCGGACATGATGTGTGCCAACTTGAGGTTCAAGGGCTTAGAAGTTGTACAGCCCCGCCCCCTCCCTTTGTTTTTACACTGCTGCTACTCGCTGTTTAAATTAAAAAAATGTATCTATGCATAGTCACTATATCACACGGATTCAGCCGAGGCTGCTCCTCCTCCTTGCTCGGGCAGGCTTCGGCGTTCGTCGTCACCTGAGTACTAGCTGCCACCGATCTATGTTTCTGTGTTCTACTTGTTTTGTCTTCATTGTACACACCTGGTTCCCATTATGTCTATGATTTGTTTCCTATTTAACCCTCTGGCTCCCACTGTGTTGTGTGCGTGTTTGTTCTATGTTTGGTTTTATCGACTGGTGAGCGGGATTGTCCTCCCTGCGTGGAGTTTACGTTCATTTGTTATTTACGAGTAAAGTACGTTGTCTACTAGCTCTGTGTCCTGCGCCTGACTCCGTCCTACCGCTACACCCTGACGCCTGACAGAAACATGCACCTCAAATGGAGTCAGCAGGTACATTCATTCCTTCCGGAGGAACGCGTCCAACAGCAGGCGACCATGTACAGACTCTCGGCACAGCAATGGAGCGCGTGTTGAACACCATGGAGCAATGGGAGAGAGGGGATTTTCCTACACCTCCTCCAACTACACAGCAGCCCACACCGCTGTCCACCCCTTCGTCACCTGGGTCCAGTGGGATTCGGCTCTCGCTCCCAAGGGCATATGATGGTACAGCTGCCGGGTGCCAGGGTTTTCTACTCCAGGTAGAGCTCTACCTGGCTACCATCCACCCGGCTCCCTCGGGAAACGAGAGCGTGTCTGCCCTCATCTCCTGTCTGTCGGGGAGAGCGCTCGAGTGGGCCAACGTAGAGTGGGGAGGAATAGACACTGCGTCGGTGCGCTATGAAGATTTCACCCGCCGCTTCCGGCCGGTATTCGATCATCCACCGGAGGGGAGAGCGGCGGGGGAACGTCGGTTCCATCTCAGACAGGAGAAGAGGAGCGCTGGACTTCAGGACCCTGGCTGCCAGCGCGGGATGGAATGAGAGGGCCCTGATTGACCACTACCGATGCAGCCTACGGGAGGACGTTCGTCGGGAGCTGGCCTGCAGGGACACCACCCTTAAACTGGACCAGCTGGTGGATATGTCGATAAGGCTGGATAACCTGTTGGCGACCCGCGGACGTCCGGATCAGGGTCCGTCCATTCCATCCCCCAGCACCTCCGACCCTACACCGATGGAGCTCGGAGGTGCTGCTCTCAGGGAGACCGGTAGGGGGGCCGTCTCCTGCACCAACTGTGGCCGCAGAGGACACACTGCTGGTCGGTGCTGGGGAGGGTCCTCAGGGAGTCGAGGCAGCAGGCAGAGCACTGGTGGACCGTCCCAGGTGAGTAGGCACCCGACTCACCCAGAGCTCCCTGTTGCGCACATGTGTATTGACATCGAATTTCCGGAGTTTTCCCCGCATTCCCAGCATAAGGCGCTCGTAGATTCAGGCCCAGCTGGGAACTTTATTGATCGTAAGTTTTCCTGTAGTTTAGGGATCCCTATTGTTCCTGTTGATGTGCCCTTCCCTGTACACGCCTTAGATAGTCGCCCTTTAGGGTCAGGCCTGATTAGGGAGGTCACAGCTCCACTCTGGATGAAAATGCAGGAGGGTCATGAGGAGAGAATTAGTCTCTTTCTGATTGATTCTCCTGCGTTTCCAGTGATGTTGGGGCTTCCCTGGTTAACCTCTCATGACCCCACAATTTCATGGCAACAGAGGGCTCTCAAGGGATGGTCCAGTCAGTGCTCAGGGAGGTGTGTAGGGGTTTCCTTAGGGGCTACTACGGTGGAGAGTCCAAACCAGGTCTCCACTATGCACATTCCCCCTGAATATGCCGATTTGGCTCTCACCTTCTGTAAAAAGAAGGTGACTCAATTACCACCCCATTGACAGGGGGATTGTGCGATAAATCTCCAGGTAGGCGCTGCACTTCCCCGGAGTCACATGTATCCTCTGTCACAGGAAGAGACGGCTGCTATGGAAAGATATGTTTCCGAATCTCTGGGACAAGGATACATTTGGCCTTCCACTTCACCTGTCTCCTCAAGTTTCTTTTTTGTGAAGAAGAATGATGGAGGTTTACGCCCGTGCATTGACTACTGTGGTCTCAATCAGATCACTGTTAAGTACAGTTATCCACTACCTCTCATTGCTATGACGGAGTTATTGCACGGGGCACACTTCTTCACTAAATTGGATCTCAGGAGCGCTTACAACCTGGTGCGTATCTGGGAGGGAGATGAGTGGAAGACGGCATTTAGTACCACATCTGGGCACAATGAGTACCTTGTCGTGCCGTACGGGTTGATGAATGCTCCGTCAGTCTTCCAATCCTTTGTTGATGAGATTTTCAGGGACCTGCACGGACAGGGTGTAGTGGTGTATATAGATGACATTCTCATATACTCCGCTACACGAGCCGAGCATGTGTCCCTGGTGCGCAAGGTGCTTGGTCGACTGTTGGAACGTGACCTGTACGTCAAAGCGGAGAAATGTCTGTTCTTTCAAAAGTCCATCTCTTTCCTAGGGCTCCACCTGTCCGCGTCAGGGGTGGAGATGGAGATTGACCACATTTCGGCTGTGCGTAATTGGCCGACTCCAACCACGGTTAAGGAGGTACAGCGATTCTTAGGGTTTGCCAACTACTACCGGAGGTTTATCCGGGGCTTTGGTCAGGTAGCGGCTCCCATTACCTCCTTGCTGAAGGGGGGACCGGTGCAACTGCAGTGGTCAGCTGAGGCGGACAGGGCTTTTGGTCACCTGAAGGACCTGTTTACCTCGGCTCCAGTGCTGGCTCATCCGGATCCCTCCTTGGCATTCACTGTAGAGGTGGATGTGTCCAAGGCTGGGATAGGAGCTGTACTGTCTCAGCGCTCGGGTACGCCACCAAAGCTCCGCCCCTGTGCTTTCTTTTCGAAGAAGCTCAGCCCGGCGGAGCGTAACTATGATGTGGGGGACCGGGACCGGGAGCTGCTAGCTGTGGTTAAGGCTCTGAAAGCGTGGAGGCATTGGCTTGAGGGGCTAATCACCCTTTTCTCATTTTGACTGACCACTGCAATCTGGAGTACATCCGGGCCGCGAGGAGACTGAACCCTCGCCAGGCAAGGTGGGCCATGTTTTTCACCCATTTTGTGTTCACCCTTTCTTACAGACCAGGTTCCCAGAACGCTAAGGCAGATGCTCTGTCCCAACTGTATGACACAGAGGAGAGGTCTATGGAGCCCACTCCCATACTTCCGGCTTCGTGTCTGGTGGCACCGGTGGTGTGGGAAGTTGACGCGGAAATCGAGCGGGTGTTACGTACAAAGCCCACTCCCCCCCCAGTGTCCAGAGGGTCGTAGGTACGTGCCGTTAGATGTCTGCAATCGATTGATCTATTGGGCTCACACGTCACCCTCCTCTGGTCATCCTGGCATCGGTCGGACAGTGCACTGTCTTAGTGGGAAGTACTGGTGGCCCACTTTAGCTAAGGACGTGAGGGTTTATGTTTCCTCCTGCTCGGTGAGCTCCCAGTGTAAGGCACCTAGACACCTGCCCAGAGGGAAATTACAACCCCTCCCTGTTTCACAACGGCCGTGGTCCCACCTATCGGTGGATTTCGTTACGGACCTTCCCCCGTCACAAGGGAACACCACGATCCTGGTTGTTGTGGATTGGTTTTCTAAGTCCTGCCGTCTCATTCCTCTGCCCGGTCTCCCTACGGCCCTACAGACTGTGGAGGCCCTATTTACACACGTCTTCCGGCACTACGGGGTACCTGAGGATATAGTGTCTTATCGGGGTTCCCAGTTCACCTCAAGGGTCTGGAGGGCGTTCATGGAACGTCTGGGGATCTCGGTCAGCCTGACCTCAGGGTTTCACCCCGAGAGTAATGGGCAGGTGGAAAGAGTAAACCAGGATGTGGGTAGGTTTCTGCGGTCCTATTGCCAGGACAGGCCGGGGGAGTGGTCGGTTTTCATCCCCTGGGCAGAGATGGCCCAAAACTCCCTCCGCCACTCCTCCACTAACCTTTCTCCATTTCAGTGTGTATTAGGTTATCAGCCGGTCCTGGCACCATGGCATCAGAGCCAGATTGAGGCACCTGTGGTGGATGAATGGTTTCGGCACTCGGAGGAGACCTGGGACGCTGCCCATGTACGCCTGCAACGGGCCATCAGGCGACAAAAGGCGAGCGCTGACCGCCACCGCAGTGAGGCCCCGGTGTATGCACCGGGGGACCAGGTCTGGCTCTCGACCCGAAACCTGCCCCTTCGCCTGCCCTGCCGGAAGCTGGGTTGGCGGTTTGTGGGGCCATTTAAAGTCCTGAGGAGATTGAACAAGGTTTCTTATAGGTTACAGCTTCCTCCTGAGTATCGTATTAACCCCTCGTTCCATGTGTCTCTCCTCAGGCCGGTGGTAGCTGGTCCACTCCAGGAGTCTGAGATACGGGAGGTTCCTCCGCCCCCACTGGACATCGAGGGGGCACTGGCGTACTCGGTCCATTCCATCCTGGATTCCAGGCGTCGGGCGGGGGGCCTGCAGTATCTTGTGGAGGGGTATGGTCCGGAGGAACGGTGCAGGGTCCCTAGGAGGGACATCCTCAATCCCTCCATGTTGAGGGATTTCCACCGTCATCATCCGACTCGCCCTGCGCCGGGTCCTCCTGGCCGTCCCCGAGGCCGGTGTTGACGCGACGCACCGGCTGGGGCCACGCGGGGGGGGGGGGGGTTACTGTTACGGATTCAGCCGAGGCTGCTCCTCCTCCTTGCTCAGACAGGCTTCGGCATTCGTCGTCACCGGAGTACTAGCTGCCACCGATCTATGTTTCTGTGTTCTACTTGTTTTGTCTTCATTGTACACACCTGGTTCCCATTATGTCTATGATTTGTTTCCTATTTAACCCTCTGGCTCCCACTGTGTTGTGTGCGTGTTGTTCTATGTTTGGTGTTATCGACTGGTGAGCGGGATTGTCCTCCCTGCGTGGAGATTATGTTCATTTGTTATTTACGAGTAAAGTACGTTGTCTACTAGCTCTGTGTCCTGCGCCTGACTCCGTCCTACCGCTACACCCTGACGTCTGACACTGTACCCCTACCTACATGTACAAATTACCTCGACTAACCTCTACCCCCGCACATTGACTCGGTACCGGTGCCCCCTTTATATACAGTTGAAGTCGGAAGTTTACATACACTTAGGTTAGAGTCATTAAAACTCGTTTTTCAACCACTCCACAAATTTCACAAAGTGAAATATAAAATAATTAAGAAAATGTATGCATTCACTAACTGTAAGTCGCTCTGGATAAGAGCGTCTGTTAATTTACTAAAATGTAAATTACACATTATTGAACAATTACATTTTATTATGTGAGAAAGACAAATGAGATGATCGTAAACTACAGGAAAAGGAGGGCCGAACACGCCCCCATTAACATCGACGGGGCTGTAGTGGAGCGGGTTGAGAGTTTTGAGTTCCTTGGTGTCCACATCACCAACAAACTATCATGGTCCAAATACACCAAGACAGTCGTGAAGAGGGCCCAACAACACCTTTTCCCCCTCAGGAGACTGAAAAGATTTGGCATGGATCCCCACATCCTCAAAAACGTATACAGTTGCACCATCGAGAGCATCCTGACGGTTGCATCACCGCCTGGTATTGCAACTGCTCGGCATCTGACCGTAAGGCGCTACAAAGAGTAGTGAGTACGGCCCAGTTCATCACTGGGGCCAAGATTCCTGCCATCCAGGACCTAAATACTAGGCGGTGTCAAAGGAAGGCCAAAAAAATTGTCAAAGACTCCAGTCACCCAAGTCATAGACTGTTCTCTCTGCTACCACACGGTACCAGAGCGCCAAGTCTAGATCCAAAAGGCTCCTTACCAGCTTCTACCCCCAAGCCATAAGGTGGTCCTCTGTAGCTCAGCTGGTAGAGCACGGCGCTTGTAACGCCAAGGTAGTGGGTTCGATCCCTGGGACCACCCATACACAAAAATGGATGCACGCATGACTGTAAGTCGCTTTGGATAAAAGCGTCTGCTAAATGGCATATTATTATATTATTATTATAAGACTGCTGAACAATTAATAAAATGGCCACCCAGACTATTTGCTTTGACCCTGCTACTCGCTGTTTATTATCTACTGTACCCCTACCTGCATGTATAAATTACCTTGACGCACATTGACTCGGTACCGGTGCCCCCTGTATAAAGCCTCATTATTAACTGGACTAACCTGTACCCCCACACATTGACTCGGTACCGGTACCCCCTGTATATAGCCTCATTATTAACTGGACTAACCTGTACCCCTCCACATTGACTCGGTACCGGTACCCCCAGTATATAGCCTCATTATTACCTGGACTAACCTGTACCCCCACATTTATTGACCTATCGAAGGCATTTGATATGGTTGATCATTTCTTACTTTTTCTAAGGTTGTCTGAATTAAGCCTAGATCAGACATCTTGCAATTGGCTCAATAACTATCTAACGGACATAATGTGTGCTTGCTTAATGACGTTATCAAATCTAGATTAATCAATAATATGAAAGGTGTGCTGCAGGCAATGTTCCCTCTAAACTGCGCAGCCGCGCACTTCCTCCAGGACTGCAGAGAAGAAGAAATGCCATGCCGCGCAGAGACGCAAGAGATTGAACTTCACTGAGTTCGGCCCATTATTTTGCACTATATAGATCAATGTGCTTTCTGTGATCGAATCGATATTATATCAGCCCTTTTTCAATGCAACAAACAAAAAAATATATAACTTTGCAAGATTGAGTCTGTGATTTTGTTGTAGGCAGAGCCAGTCCGAACCGAGTATTTTTTTGTGTTACTTTTAAATATTTTGTCATTTTTTAAACTTTAGTTTGTGTAGTAAATATTTTTCTTAACTCTATTTTCTTAAAACTGCATTGTTGGTTAAGGGCTTGTAAGTAAGTATTTCATGGTAAGGTCTACACCTATTGTATTCGGCGCATGTGACAAATAAAATTTGATTTGATTTAAAATCCATGACTTACAGAGAGATAAATATTATATCCATGACTTACAAACAGAGTAGCCTCGTACGAGCCGTCCTGATCTCTTGAGCTTACATTCTGTTAAGTTAAATGTATCAGTGAGATCAGGATGGTTCCTACGAGGCTACAAACAGAGTGTCCTAGAGGCCTTAATGATCAATCAATCAATCAATTTTATTTTATATAGCCCTTCTTACATCAGCTAATATCTCGAAGTGCTGTACAGAAACCCAGCCTAAAACCCCAAACAGCTAGTAATGCAGGTGTAGAAGCACGGTGGCTAGGAAAAACTCCCTAGAAAGGCAAAACCTAGGAAGAAACCTAGAGAGGAACCAGGCTATGAGGGGTGGCCAGTCCTCTTCTGGCTGTGCCGGGTGGAGATTATAACAGAACCATGCCAAGATGTTCAAAAATGTTCATAAGTGACAAGCATGGTCAAATAATAATCAGGAATAAATCTCAGTTGGCTTTTCATAGCCGATCATTAGAGTTTAAAACAGCAGGTCTGGGACAGGTAGGGGTTCCATAACCGCAGGCAGAACAGTTTAAACTGGAATAGCAGCAAGGCCAGGCGGACTGGGGATAGCAAGGAGTCACCACGGCCGGTAGTCCCGACGTATGGTCCTAGGGCTCAGGTCTCTCAGTTGGCTTTTCATAGCCGATCATTTAGAGTTGAAAACAGCAGGTCTGGGACAGGTAGGGGTTTCGTAGCCGCAGGCAGAACAGTTGAAACTGGAATAGCAGCAAGGCCAGGCGGACTGGGGGCAGCAGGGTGTCATCATGCCCGGTAGTCCTGACGTATGGTCCTAGGGCTCAGGTTCTCAGAGAGAAAGAGAGAACGAGAGAATTAGAGAGAGCATACTTAAATTCACACAGGACACTGGATAAGACAGGAGAAGTACTCCAGGTATAACCAACTAACCCCAGCCCCCCGACACATAAACTACTGCAGCATAAATACTGGAGGCTGAGACAGGAGCGGTCCGGAGACACTGTGGCCCCATCCGAAGAAACCCCCGGACAGGGCCAAACAGGAAGGATATAACCCCACCCACTCCGCCAAAGCACAGCCCCCGCACCACTAGAGGGATATCCCCAACCACCAACTTACAATCCTGAGACAAGGCCGAGTATAGCCCACAGAGGTCTCCACCACAGCACAAACCAAGGGGGGGGGGGGCGCCAACCCAGACAGGAAGATCACGTCAGTAACTCAACCCACTCAAGTGACGCACCCCTCCCAGGGACGGCATGAAAGAGCACCAGCAGGCCAGTGACTCAGCCCCTGCAACAGGGTTAGAGGCAGAGAACCCCAGTGGAGAGGGGAACCGGCCCGGCAGAGACAGCAAGGGCTGTTCGTTGCTCCAGCCTTTCCGTTCACCTTCACACTCCTGGGCCAGACTACACTCAATCATATGACCTACTGAAGAGATAAGTCTTCAGTAAAGACTTAAAGGTTGAGACCGAGTCTGCGTCTCTCACATGGGTAGGCAGACTGTTCCATAAAAATGGAGATCTATAGGAGAAAGCCCTGCCTCCCGCTGTTTGCTTAGAAATTCTAGGGACAATTAGGAGGCCTGCGTCTTGTGACCGTAGCGTACGTATTGGTATGTACGGCAGGACCAACTCGGAAAGATAGGTAGGAGCAAGCCCATGTAACGCTTTATAGGTTAACAGTAAAACCTTGAAATCAGCCCTTGCCTTAACAGGAAGCCAGTGTAGGGAAGCTAGCACTGGAGTAATATGATCAAATTTCTTGGTTCTAGTCAGGATTCTAGCAGCCGTATTTAGCACTAACTGAAGTTTATTTAGTGCTTTATCCGGGTAGCCGGAAAATAGAGCATTGCAGTAGTCTAATCTAGAAGTAACAAATGCATGGATTAATTTTTCTGCATCATTTTTGGACAGAAAATTTCTGATTTTTGCAATGTTACGTAGATGGAAAAAAGCTGTCCTTGAAACAGTCTTGATATGTTCGTCAAAAGAGAGATCAGGGTCAAGAGTAACGCCTAGGTCCTTCACAGTTTTATTTGAGACGACTTTACAACCATCAAGATGAATTGTCAGATTTAACAGAAGATCTCTTTGTTTCTTGGGACCTAGAACAAGCATCTCTGTTTTGTCCGAGTTTAAAAGTAAAAAGTTTTCAGCCATCCACTTCCTTATGTCTGAAACACAGGCTTCTAGCGAGGGCAATTTTGGGGCTTCACCATGCTTCATTGAAATGTACAGCTGTGTGTCATCCGCATAGCAGTGAAAGTTAACATTATGTTTTCGAATAACATCCCCAAGAGGTAAAATATATAGTGAAAACAATAGTGGTCCTAAAACGGAACCTTGAGGAACACCGAAATGTACAGTTGATTTGTCGGAGGACAGACCATTCACAGAGACAAACTGATATCTTTCCGACAGGTAGGATCTAAACCAGGCCAGAACTTGTCCGTGTAGACCAATTTGGGTTTCCAGTCTCTCCAAAAGAATGTGGTGATCGATGGTGTCAAAGGCAGCACTAAGGTCTAGTAGCACGAGGACAGATGCAGAGCCTCGGTCTGACGCCATTAAAAGGTCATTTACCACCTTCACAAGTGCAGTCTCAGTGCTATGATGGGGTCTAAAACCAGACTGAAGCATTTCGTATACATTGTTTGTCTTCAGAAAGGCAGTGAGTTGCTGCGCAACAGCTTTTTCTAAAATTTTTGAGAGGAATGGAAGATTCGATATTGGCCGATAGTTTTTTATATTTTCCGGGTCAAGGTTTGGCTTTTTCAAGAGAGGCTTTATCACTGCCACTTTTAGTGAGTTTGGTACACATCCGGTGGATAGAGAGCTGTTTATTATGTTCAACATAGGAGGGCCAAGCACAGGAAGCAGCTCCTTCAGCAGTTTAGTAGGAATAGGATCCAGTATGCAGCTTGAAGGTTTAGAGGCCATGATTATTTTCATCATTGTGTCAAGAGATATAGTACTAAAACACTTAAGTGTCTCTCCCGATCCCAGGCCCTCGCAGAGCTGTGCAGATCCAGGACAGCTAAGCCCTGGAGGAATACGCAGATTCAAAGAGGAGTCCGTAATTTGCTTTCTAATGGTCATGATCTTTTCCTCAAAGAAGTTCATGAATTTATCACTGCTGAAGTGAAAACCATCCTCTCTTGGGGAATGCTGCTTTTTAGTTAGCTTTGCAACAGTATCAAAAAGAAATTTTGGATTGTTCTTATTTTCCTCGATTAATTTGGAAAAGTAGGATGATCGAGCAGCAGTGAGGGCTCTTCGGTACTGCACGGTACTGTCTTTCCAAGCTAGTCGGAAGACTTCCAGTTTGGTGTGGCGCCATTTCCGTTCCAATTTCCTGGAAGCTTGCTTCAAAGCTCGGGTATTTTCTGTATACCAGGGAGCTAGTTTCTTATGACAAATGTTTTTCGTTTTTAGGGGTGCAACTGCATCTAGGGTATTGTGCAAGGTTAAATTTAGTTCCTCAGTTAAGTGGTTAACTGATTTTTGTCCTCTGACGTCCTTGGGTAGGCAGAAGGGGTCTGGAAGGGCATCAATGAATTTTTGTGTTGTCTGAGAATTTATAGCACGACTTTTGATGCTCCTTGGTTGGGGTCTGAGCAGATTATTTGTTGCGATTGCAAACGTAATAAAATGGTGGTCCGATAGTCCAGGATTTTGTGGAAAAACATTAAGATCTACAACATTTATTCCATGGGACAAAACTAGGTCCAGAGTATGACTGTGGCAGTGAGTAGGTCCAGAGACATGTTGGACAAAACCCACTGAGTCGATAATGGCTCCGAAGGACTTTTGGAGTGGGTCTGTGGACTTCTCCATGTGAATATTAAAATCACCAAAAATTAGAATATGATCTGCTATGACTACAAGGTCTGATAGGAATTCAGGAAACTCAGAGAGGAACGCTGTATATGGCCCAGGAGGCCTGTAAACAGTAGCTATAAAAAGTGATTGAGTAGGCTGCATAGATTTCATGACTAGAAGCTCGAAAGATGAAAACGTCATTTTTTTTTTTGTAAATTGAAATTTGCTATCGTAAATGTTAGCAACACCTCCGCCTTTGCGGGATGCACGGGGAATATGGTCACTAGTGTAACCAGGAGGTGAGGCCTCATTTAACACAGCAAATTCATCAGGCTTAAGCCATGTTTCAGTCAGGCCAATCACATCAAGATTATGATCAGTGATTAGTTCATTGACTATGACTGCCTTTGAAGTGAGGGATCTAACATTAAGTAACCCTATTTTGAGATGTGAGGTATCACGATCTCTTTCAATAATGGCAGGAATGGAGGAGGTCTTTATCCTAATAAGATTGCTAGGGTGGACACCACCATGTTTAGTTTTGCCCAACCTAGGTCGAGGCACAGACACAGTCTCAATGGGTATGGCTGAGCTGACTACACTGACTATGCTATTGGCAGACTCCACTAAGCTGGCAGGTTGGCTAACAGCCTGCTGCCTGGCCTGCACCCTATTTCACTGTGGGGCTAAAGGAGTTAGAGCCCTATCTATGTTGGTAGATAAGAGGAGAGCACCCCTCCAGCTAGGATGGAGTCCGTCACTCCTCAGCAGGTCAGGCTTGATCCTGTTTGTGGGTGAGTCCCAGAAAGAGGGCCAATTATCCACAAATGTTATCTTTTGGGAGGGGCAGAAAACAGTTTTCAACCAGCGATTAAGTGCTGAGACTCTGCTGTAGAGCTCGTCACTTCCCCTAACTGGGAGGGGGCCAGAGACAATTACTCGATGCCGACACATCTTTCTAGCTGATTTACACGCTGAAGCTATGTTGCACTTGGTGACCTCTGACTGTTTCATCCTAACATCGTTGGTGCCGACGTGGATAACAATATCTCTATACTCTCTACACTCGCCAGTTTTAGCTTTAGCCAGCACCATCTTTAGATTAGCCTTAACGTCGGTAGCCCTGCCCCCTGGTAAACAGTGTATGATCGCTGGGTGATTCGTTTTAAGTCTAATACTGCGGGTAATGGAGTCGCCAATGACTAGGGTTTTCAATTTGTCAGAGCTAATGGTGGGAGCCTTCGGCGTCTCAGACCCCGTAACGGGAGGAGTAGAGACTAGAGAAGACTCAGACTCAGACTCCGACTCGCTACATAATGGGGAAAACCGGTTGAAGGTTTCTGTCGGCTGAATGAGCGACACCGGTTGAGCATTCCAACAGTATTTCCCTCCAGAAGCCATGAGAAAGTTGTCCGGCTGCAGGGACTGTGCGGGGGGAGTTATACTAACGTTACTGTCTGTACTTACTGGTGGCACAGACGCTGTTTCTTCCTTTCCTACACTGATAATACTCTTGCCTAACGATTGCGTCTGAAGCTGGGCTTGTAGCACAGCTATTCTCGCCGTAAGGCGAGAATTCTCCTGTATATTATGAGTACAGCGACTGCAATTAAAAGACATCATGTTAATGTTACTACTTAGCTTCGGCTGTTGAAGATGTTGATGAGCCATGTCCAGATAAAGCGTCCGGAGTGAAAAAGTTGAATAAGGGAAAAAAAAAAAAGTTGCGATGGAAAAACGGAAAATAACGTAAAGTTGGCAGCTAAAACGCACAGGAAAATGACTCTTCTGTCTCGGGATAAACGTCCGGGGTGAAAAAGTTTAACGAAAAAAGATGAGTGAGGACAAAACTAAAAAGTTGGTAAATTTGTTGAACACAGAGATTGATTAAACGTTTATTAAAAGTAAAACGTGAATAGTTTGGCAGGTAGCCAAGTAGCAACAAACAGCAGAGCAGCAAGGAGACAATGCGGAAGCGAGACGGAAGTCACGTGTCACACTATCACGTGTGACACATGGAGTGCTGCATCAGATGAACTCCTGTTAGGTTTCTTCCTGTGATCAACAGAGAGTCCTAGAGGCCTTAATGATTAACTCCTGTTAGGTTTCTTCCTGTGATCAACAGAGAGTCCTAGAGGCCTTAATGATGAACTCCTGTTAGGTTTCTTCCTGTGATCAACAGAGAGTCCTAGAGGCCTTAATGATGAACTCCTGTTAGGTTTCTTCCTGTGATCAACAGAGTCCTAGAGGCCTTGATGATGAACTCCTGTTAGGTTTCTTCCTGTGATCAACAGGTACTCTTTTCTTTGTTTATTATCTTTTTCTTGTAGAAAAATGTTAATAATGATTGTAAATAATGAATGTAAATAATGATTGATTGTAAAGAAATAAAGAATCAGTACAACAATGTGAAGTCATCTATCAATATGGTGGATGTCTGTTGTTCTCCAAACACTGAGGAAGGCCGCCTCCATTAGTTTTGACCTCTGCTGCTAAAAATGAAGACATTAAACCTGAAAGAATATTTCAGTGAGTGGGTTTTTCATTTCTTCCAATCTGGTTTTAGACCTGGACATATTTTTCAGCGGCTACACTAGATGAGGTGCTATATTGTTTAGACCAGGGGTGTCAAACTCATTCCATGGAGGGCCTTGGATCTGCAGGTTTTTGGTTTTTCCTTACAATTAAAACCTAGACAACCAGGTTTGGGAGTTCCTTACTAATTAGTGACCTTAATTGATCAATCAAGTACAAGGGAGGCGCCATGGAATGAGTTTGACACCTGTGGTTTAGATCATAAAAATCATTGCACTGCTTTATTTATTGACCTGTAGAAGGCATTTGATACAGTTGATCATTTCTTACTTTTTCTAAGGTTGTCTGAAATAAGCCTAGATCAGGCATCTTGCAATTGGCTCAAGAACTATCTAACAGACACAATGTGTGCTTGCTCAATGACATTATCGAATCTGGATTCATCAATAATACGAAAGGTGTTGTAGTGTCGAGTAAACGATGCTAATTATGCTGTGTGACAAGGAGAACCCGCTGACACTGTATTTTTATCATAAGGTTTATTCATAACAAAGGGTTACAGCGTCGATTTACAGATACCTGCAGATACCCGGAGAATAATCGCCCCATCTCTAATATGATTATTCTGCTTCTCCTCCGCGCGTCTGCACATTTGTTGATATTCTTTGCTAGTTAGCGAGTTATTAGCCCAGTTATACATAAGTATAGGTCAGCAATGGGGAATTACTGCTTCCTACAAGAGAACAAAACGTGTAGGCTACATTTCAAGCTGTCTTTGAAAAGCCAGTCAGATAAAAAGCTTATGTCTTAATTAAAGAGGCAGTGTTGTATTTTGAGACAGAGTTGAATATGCAGATAAGCCAATGAGCAGAGGGGTAGCCTACATTGTCTAATTCTCTGTATGGTAATAATAATTAATATTATTTTGTAAAGTGGTTTCTTGCATCATACAACACAATACAATTTACAGTCACCTATTTGGCAGATGGTGTTACAAACCAAGTTTTTAAAAAATCAAGAATTCATGTCAAGCCCTTCATAATGTAAAAACGTGTTTTAAAGTATCCTGCAATGTAGGCCTGCATTGAACACCACATATAGGCTACTGTAGGCTATATCATAGAAATAAAAAGCTATCTAAAACTGTGAGTACAGCCTTAGTGTTCACTGGAAACGCGCGCGGGAAGTTGCGCAAAAGTCTCACAGCCTTCAAGTTTCCGCTCATAAGACCTACAATTTGCTCAGTTCCCCAAAAAACTATTTTATAGAAATAAATCCTGCTTCACTTTGGAAAGTAGAAGGAAGATTGTTCAAGCAACGCTTCTCCCAGTGCTTGATTATGGTGATGTAATCTACATCCATACGGCAGCCTCTGTTTTAAAACCTTTAGCACTGTGTTTTATCACTGGGGACATTTTCATATGAAAGTTACATTAAAAAATGCAATATAAATACAAAATATGCCTTTTGAACACAGCAACCAAATGTTTTTTTTTTTACTAGAAACCAATTTCTCGTCTATATTATTTATCTAGTCAAAACCTCCTGAGTGGCGCAGTGGTCTAAGGCACTGCATCGCAGTGCTAACTGTGCCACTAGAGATCCTGGTTCGAATCCAGGCTCTATCGCTGCCGGCCGCGACCGGGAGACTCATGGGCGGCGCACAATTGGCCCAGCGTCGTCCAGGGTAGGGGAGGGAATGGCCGGCAGGGATGTAGCTCAGTTGATAGAGCATGGTGTTTGCAACGCCAGGGTTGTGGGTTCGATTCCCATGGGGGGCCAGTGTAAAAAAATATATATATATATGTATTCACTAACTGTAAGTTGCTCTGGAAAAGAGCGTCTGCTAAATGACTAAAATGTAAATGTGAAACATGTCTCTACACATCACCATTGGGACAATCCAATTTCCTAGTCCCCATTATTTTCTATAATGCATATGAATAGATCTTTTCAGTATAAAGGACTTAGACAGGTTTTCTTCTTAGGTAACAATTAAATAAAACAACAAATATATTATTGGTATTTTTTTTTCCATTTTTAAGTGTTTCCACTTACTATTGGGGAGTGGAATTAGAGAGGAAGCTTGTGTTACCTTTCTCACACCACTACAGTATTCATTTCAACAGACCCTTTTCATCCCCCAATGTTAGAGTTCAATATATGCCCAGGACTATATTGAGGTTCAGGCTGTTGTAATGTACCATTGATTATGCAAATAGTATTGTAGAACTCTGGTATTGATGGTCCATTTGAGGGTGATTCATTGATATGAATATTCAGAGTGAAAGAGCTGAGAATTCATGTGATGGCCCACATCTAACACAATATTTCCACAGCATTTTAGGCAGCAATTGTTCAAATCTGTCCAGAGTTTACAAATGAACAGTTAGTACAAACACAGCCTGCCTCTCTCCTTCCACACTGAGTCCAAACCTACAGTCACTGGGTCCTGATTGTGACAGTGGAGTCCAGTTTACTGCAGGATCCAGAGATGGCATCAGTGAAGCTGGAAGACTGCAGTCAAACACTGGAGCTGAATGTCAAAGATGAAGAAGAGGAGGAGAAGGAAATATGTTTCTCATGGTAAGAGCAGGTTCTTTAGTGATCATATGTACAGTACACCTCACCTGCTACTCATGAAAATATTTCAATTTATGTATTAATTAAGTCTACTAAAATGTTTATCTGACACCATAAAGACGATTAAAATATGCAAGCAAGCATTAGGCAATGAGTTGATGTTGACTAGCAAGAATTGGTCTGATAGTGGAAAACTAAAGGTAAATAGATTTAATGACATTGTAAAATTAACGATTCACTTTAAAAAAAAAAAATCAGAGGATCTAGGGTTATGTGCCTTGCTCAAGGGCACATTGACATATTTTTCACCTAGTCTGCTCGGGGATTCGAACCAGCAACCTTTCAGTTACCTTCTGCCCAAGGTGTGAAGCCTAAGTTACAAATCAATACTGACATTAACGAAACATTAAGTATCTAAACATGATCAGACAGGAAGAGAAAGACAAAGAATCCATAGCTTGTGTCATGGCCCACAGCTCATGGGAGAGGGGTAGAGAGAAAGACGGTGTACACTGAGTGTATTAAATATTAGGAACACTTGCTTCTTTCCCTGCCATAGACTGACCAGGTGAAAGCTATGATCCCTTATCGATGTCTCTTGTTAAATCCACTTCAGTGTAGATGAAGGGGAGGAGACGGGTTAAAGAAGGATGTTTTGTGTATGTGTTTAATTCAGAGGGTGAATGGGCAAAATAAAAATATTTATGTGCCTTTGAACAGGGTATGGTAGTAGGTACCAGACGCACCGGTTTGAGTGTGTCAAGAACTGCAACACAGTTTCCCGCAGTTTCAACAGTTTCCCGTGGATATCAAGAATGGTCCACCACCAAAAGGACATCCAGCCAACTTGACACAACTATGGAAAGCATTGGAGTCAACATGGGCCAGCATCCCTGTGGAAGGCTTTGGACACCTTGTAGAGTCCATGCCCTGACAAAGTTAGGCTTTACTGAGGGCAGAAGGGGGTGCAACTCAATATTAGGAAGGTGTTCCTAATGTTTTGTACACTCAGTATATATCTCACCACAGCAGGTCAAGAACAAAAGAGAAAGACACATTGAAGCTAAGACCCTTTTAGAACCATTTGACCATGTTTGGATTGAAAATCGGACTTGTTGATCAATAACATTACAGTTGAGTTAACTTCCAATCAGATATCAGACCTACAGTATGTTATCACAACAGAAGCTCAGAGGTGTGACATAATGGGGGATGGTGAGATAATGCATCATTCAGAATGGGGGATGGTGAGATAATGCATCATTAATAATGGGGGATGGTGAGATAATGCATCATTCAGAATAGGGGGATGTGGGGAGTAACACAGAGAAGGCTGAATTCCTGAGAAGACAGTAAAACCTTTGGGTTGATAAAAGAGAAGTCTGGGGTTGGGCCCGCCACTATAGTACTATCTACATCTAGGAGTTATCTCCAAAAGTAAGACCTCCATAAGTTCATTCTGTCATTCTGACACCCCTGAAGAACTCAACACAACAAAGCTTGTTTTATCGTTGTGCATGAAAAGTTGAACTGTTTCGATGATAAGATAGATGTTCTTTCATGCTACTGAGACTTGCATGGATGACACCAGTATTGTCAGCATTTGTTTTATTAACTGGGCTATCTGGAGTGATCAGAGAGTAGACTAAAGAAGTGAAGTAGACATACTGCCAGTGTTTTGAAGTTCTATGAAATGAGTCTGTGTAGTTGCCAGGGTTGGTGTCAATTCCATTTAAATTCCAGTCAATTCAGGAAGTACACTGTCATTCTAATTCCAATTCTCTTCAATGTTTTTCAATCAGGAAAATTGGTTTACTGGAAACACCTTTCCTCTTTTGACCTCACCCTTTCCCAGTCCCCTCCCACTGCTTGACCCCATCTTCACTAGAGGCTGTTCTCCTACTAATCTCACTGCAACCCCCCTCCAAGTCTCTGACCCCTACTTTGTTTCCTTTTCTCTCCATCTCTCCTCCAACCTACCCACTCAGCCCTAACCCAGATGGTCATGCTCCTCCCACTCAGCCCTAACCCAGATGGTCATGCTCCTCCCACTCAGCCCTAACCCAGATGGTCATGCTCCTCCCACTCAGCCCTAACCCAGATGGTCATGCTCCTCCCACTCAGCCCTAACCCAGATGGTAATGTACCGCCCCAATCTTCGCTCTCTCTCTCCCGCTTCTCTCGCCTATTTTATCCTATCCTCTCTCATGACTCTGACTTTGCCTCCTGGACCCTACTCTACTCCCTTTCTGCACCCTAGAAAATGTAATTGATACGATTGTGATGCGTTGTTGTCTCACTCAGCTATCTTAAGATGAATGCACTATTGTAAGTCACTCTGGATAAGAGTGTCTGCTGAATTAGTCAAATTTAAAAATGTGAATTGATATGGAATTGACCCCAACCCTGATGGTTACTAACCCTTGTGATAGTGAGAGGAGGATGATATGGCTCGTAACACTTTAGAATAGTTTTATTCCCCTGTATTGTACAGCATACTTATATTAAGTCATTTGTTACCCAGTACAGCCAGAAGAGGACTGGCCACTGCTCAGAGCCTGGTTCATCTCTAGGTTTCTTCCTAGGTTCCTTCCTTCTAGGGAGTTTTTCCTAGCCACTGTGCTTCTGCATTGCTTGCTCTTTGGGGTTTTAGTCTCGGTACCTGCACCCTCAGCGGAGTCAACAAACACCGGAAGCATCCGTGTTTCAGGGAAAAGGCAGAGAGGAAGGCAAAGCCTGAAAACCGGAAGCTTCTGGTTTCTGTGGACCTGGTTTAGGCGTTTCTTTTACGCCTGATACATTAGGTTAGGGCAGTGCTTCTCAATTATTTTCTGTTACGCCCCCCCTAGGAAGAAGTAAACATTTCGCGCCGCCCAACTCTCCGCTGCGACTGTAAATAGTATCATTTGTCTATAAAATTGTTATAAGTACACCTCTGCATAACATTGTATCCTTATTAACATTAAAGAAAACAAAAAAACAAAAAATAAATATAGATCAACTTACAAAGAATAACTTTATTAACATGTTTTAGTCTGTAACAGAAAATACTTAAAGTGCATCGATTTGCCTGAAATTAAAAAAATAATTCAAGCCTTATTTAAACTGTAAATATTTTTTGACCATTTGATACTGAAAAATAAAATTAAATATAATCAATACATAATAATACATTCAAATTGATCAGCAACATTAACTCAGGAGTACAATATATGAAACACTGACCTATAAAACAGAAATGAATAAAACAATTTGTGCTGATTTTTTTAAAATCAAAATGAGGAGGTCAGGATTAATGGCTACAATGAGCACGTTTTGCAGTGCACAGCTTTTCGAAGCGGGGTTTGAAGCATGATACTGCAACTCTCAGCTCCTGCTCAATGTTTAGCTGGGACCTGTACTTGGTCTTCAGTGCAGCAACAGCAGAGAAGCCAGTCTCACAAAGATAAGATGTTGCAAAAGGAAGAAGAATGCCCATGGCCCTCTGCCCTAAGAGTGGATACTGCCTCTCTACACTCAGCCAGAATTCACTCAGTGTCTGTGATGTGAACCACAGTCTCAATGTGGAGTCAGACGTCATATCAATGAACTGGTCCTCCTCTGCAGAGCTGAAACCAGTTGGAGCTGGGGCATTAAAAGGATCTCTGACCCAGTCATATTGGGAACTGTTTTCAGGGAAGTACTTTTTAAAGAATCCCATCAGTGATGAAATATGCTCCTTAATATATGGAATCACTGAGGTGGCATCATAGTCAGTAGTGTCAACAAATTCATGCAGGTTCTCGAATGAATCAGTATTTCCTTCATCAAGTCGCCTGCCCCACATTGCAAGCTTTCGAGTGAAAGAGCTGATCTTGTCTGTGACCTGAGGGAGGTGTTTATCTTTCCCTTGAAGCTGTAGATTTAGTTCATTTAGCTTTCCAAATATGTCACTCAGGTAGGCCAGTTTTGCCAGGAAGTTCTCATCACTAAATTTTTCTGCGAGGTCATACTTGTGCTCCTGCTCCGAAAACATTCTTATCTGCTCTCTGAGCTCAAAAACTCGGGACAAGACTTTTCCGCGTGACAGACACCCTGCTTCACTGTGAAACAGCACAGCTTGATGTTCAGCTCCCATCTCCTCACAGATAGCAGAGAAGACGCTTGTTTTTAGTGGTCTGGTCTTTATAAAATTGACTACACCTACAATGTCAGTCATAACCTCACTTAATTCAGAGGAAATGTGCCTTGATGCCAGTGCTTCTCTGTGTATAACACAGTGTGTCCACTCAGCATTAGGTGAGGCCTTCTTGATGAGTGCCCGAAGTCCTTTTCTCATCCCTGCCATGGTCTGTGCACCATCACTGCAAACACCAATGCAGTTCTCCCACTTTAGCCCATTCTCAGTCAGGAAGCAGTTCAGCATTTTGAATAGCTCTTCAGCTGTGGCTCTGTCTCTGACATATTTGCAAAAAAGTAGATCCTCACACATGGAGTTTGTCATGTCAAATCGTACATAAGCCATAAACAAACAGTCTTTGTTGCCGTCAGTTGCTTCATCGAACTGTAAGGCAAAACGTTTGTCTTTGAGTTTATCTACCAGCTGTTCTTTAAGATCGTTAGAAATGTCATTTATACGTCTGGCGACAGTGTCATTGGACAGAGGGATAGTTTTTTATTTTTGCAGCACTTGCGTCATCCAGCATGACAGAGACCATGTCTAATGATGCAGGCAGTATCAGCTCCTCTGCTATGAAGTGGGATTTTTTGCACTGAGCAATTTGGTACGCCACCTTATATGATGCTAACAGTGCTCGCTGGTTTACTGAAGTAGCATTCACAAAGCGGGACGATTGTTGGCAATATTTGGCACGTTTTCGCTGAAAAAACTCAAGCGGCTTATCAGCGTGATTGGGGTGTAATGTCTTTAAGTGACACCTTAATTTATTTGGCTTCATGCTGTCCGCAGCCAACATTTTTAGACACAGTAAACATACCGGTCTTTCCTCGTCTCCCACCGTAGTCACAGTGAAGCCAAGCGCTACATACGCTTCGTCATATTTCCTCGTCTTAGCTTTCGGGAGACTTACATTTGTCTCATTATCTCCGTCTCTCTCCGCCTTTCTTTTCATCCCTGTTAAATATTTTTCCATGGTGTCTCTTAAGGGTTTGTTATCTGCACTTCATATCTCCTGCTGTGTGCTCTTGTTCGGTGCAAAAAAAAACTACTCCCTGCGGGGAAAAAAAGCATGTTCCACGGGGTCACACGCGCCCCCCCTGGGATTGCTCTGAGCCCCACCAGGGGGGCGCGCCCCACTATTTGAGAAGGACTGGGTTAGGGTATCTGTGAAGCACTCTGTGACAACGGCTGATGTAAAATGGGCTTTATAAAATCAATGTGATTGATGTAAATCACACCAATTGACTGGTTCTTCTAATGTTGTTCACACAGGAGACCATGTTGAGACATTCAATACATCCAGAGAGCAACAGCAGGAAGATCGCAGAGCTAAGAGGTCTCACCACTGCCCACATTGTGAGGAGATTTTCCCAATTCTATCAAAGCTCAAAAATTCACCTAAAAATACACACAGGAGATAATCTATTTCCCTGCTCTGATTGTGGGAAGAGCTGTAAAATATCAAGGGATCTGGTACTCCTGCTCTGACTATTGGAAGAGTTTCTCTCAACATGGCCACATGAATGTGAGAATCCTCATCAGTTGTCTGACTAGCTAAGATTAAAATCATTCCATCACTTAATTCTCAAGAAATCGTAGCACACTCTATTGTAATCCTATTGTTTCTCACTGTGAGAGAACTGTGCAGAGGAAAGGGAACGTTATAGAATGTTAGCCTCTCTTGACTTTATTGATCAGTGTTCACCTGGTCAGTTTTGGTGTGATTTGTTAGCTTCTATTGTAAAGATATTGAGATTACCTTGGATTTGCCCTTAGGGTTGAATATCCTCTGTGAGGCTGGTTGACTGGGTGGTTTTGCTTCCCTCTGTAGTTTTCTGTGGGAATGAGCTAGTAGACGCAACATGTATCAGATAGAGATGGTGTGATGATCAGTTTTCACCATTGGTTTGGGTGGATACTTTTTGTTTATTAAATTGTATTTTAAAACTAGATGAGTTATTTTAGTCATTAATAGTCATTAAGGCTTAATTCAAGCCTGTTTAATTTATCTGCCAATGAAAAATAGTATGTATATGAATTTGTTCTAGTCAAGCTCTTCTCTTTTGTGTAATGAATTACCAAAAAACTATGTTTCAAGTGACATATTTACTGTTGTTCTGAAGCGGAACAAGACAGGAAGTTTAAATGAGCATCACAAAGCTAAATCTGACCTATTCACTAACATGTTTTGTCAGCATAAGCAGCTGTGAGACATGCTAGAGTACTGTAACATTACTGATCTACTGAATCATTGTAGTTGTTGGGGGTTATCTTTACAGTAAATATAATGGTGGTGGATAAGCCTTCAATGCAAGCTGCAGGGGTTGCCTTTCAACAAGATGATCCTGACATTTTAAAGGTTAAAAAGGTGGACTTTGTGGCCTTTATTGCAATGGTGATTAACGGCACTGCCAAGGTGGAGAAAAGATCTAGGAAGATATAAATCATTGTGGTTGCGGCAGAACGGTTCCTGGGGCTGAAAGATTTATTGGCAAAAGAGTTACATGGAATATTGGCAAAAGCCATACTACCATCTCAGGTCCTAGAGACTGAGAAGGGAGATATGGAGATTTAAAGGAAGGAAGAAATGGGAGTTTTGTTTGTTTTGGCAATGTACTATTATTATTAGGGTGGAGTAAGTTAGTATCACTATTAAGTATGGATTTATTATTTATTTAATTTATTTTGTGGTTTCAAACCGTCCAGTTGGTGGCGGCAATGCAACTTTTGGATGTAGTCTGCCATAAAACCCACAGAAGAAGAAGATGTCGCCGTTGCATTGTGGTAGTTGGGGAACAGGAACTTCCGGGGAGGCGCGCAACATTCTTCAGAACAAAGCAAACCACATGGCTGTGCTTTCCGTTTCTCTTTATTACTACAGGTATGTAATAGCACTTTTAAACTGCCTAATATCGAAATAACGTCATAACATGTTAGATAACAAATCAGTCAGGGTATTATCACGTTTGGGAAAGGTTTTGTGTCAGTCTGAGTGATTGAAGAACGTGATAAAATATATTTTACAAGCACATGGCGCTGCGTCCATTACACGTTTTCATTTGTGAGGCTTTCCAGGTTCGTATATAGGTCAGTGCGTTTCGCCTGGGCATGTTCAGTACAAAAACGTTTTGGAAAGTTGCAGATAGAAATACCCTGAATAGAACTGACATGATTCATTAGAATCAGAGGCATGTTTGTTCTACATAATACATTTGTATCTGATCGTGGCCAACGTCTCCGTCCTCCTGCTGGACGCAGCCCTGGTACCCGCTTGTCCCTACAGATGTGAAGCTAGTCATAATAATGATTAGCCACAATAGTGGAATTTGCGGTTCGTCCTCAAAAATAAAAGGCCCTCATTGAAAGTGATGCAAACTGATACAAAATATTGGAATCATGTCAAATGTTGTTACTTAATTTAAAATGAATTACAAAAACTAATAATTTGGAAGAAAAGAAAAACAGGGGGAAAAAACGGTTGAAATCCCACTGTGAAGGTATTAGACCACATAATTGCATTGGGGGCGTTCATATGTGCACTAATGAAACGGGTTGGATTGTGCTCCCATGGAACGGGTGACACCCACAGAAAACAATTCTCAAGAGTTTATACAAATATTAGTGTCTTAGCTCTTATTGCAGGACTTTAACTGTGAAAAATCACCTTCCCAGTCAGTCTATTGCGGGGGTACTCCAGTACTATTTGAGAAGGTCCGGTCAAACACATTTCCTAGGTGGCAAAGGTCCGGATGGATATTGTCATTTATTGGTGTAGTAACAAACCCCCAACTTGCGACCCCAAACTGTTCACAACCCACTTGTTGGCGGAGAGAACATTTAGCAGTTTTAAAGCGAATATCCTGTAATTCTACACATTTTACGACAGGGCTGAGATTTTTAGTTGTTGCTCTTTTTAACCAATTCTACATGTTTCCATGTCTTATGTGTGTTTATATGATACCAGGGGTTGAAGCCCAACCAAAACAGTATTATTATATAATTATTTTGTGACCCGTGGTCCATATCGACCCCGTTCTTGGTCCTTACCGCGTTACGCCAGTTGAGTATGCTGTTTCTTTTGTTTGTATTGGACATTCATATTGCACTGTACAGCCCTACCTATGTATTGTTCAGCCTACTCAGTGACACCCACAGAACACAACTATGTAGACTTTACACAAATATTAGCGTCTTCACTCTATTGCAGGACTCTGAAACCACTGTTGTCCGGGAGTTTAACCCTGTCAGCTAAATTGTCATTATAATCAGTGGTTTCAAGTTTGTCTCTGTACATTTTTGACTAGATGATCATAGCAAAAAATTAAATACTTCTGCATTTCCCGCTGTGCAAATGCATTGATTCTCATTGCAAATAGGCTCAGGATAACTCCTGATAAGGTTGGGTAGCTGATAGGCCTTTTCAGAGCTTAAATAGACAAAATGATTAGTCACAGGGCTCCCGAGTGGCGCAGCGGTCTAAGACACTGCATCTGTCACTACAGACCCTGGTTGGATTCCAGGCTGTATCACAATACGGCCGTGATTGGGAGTCGCATAGGGCGGTGCAAAATTGGCCCAGCGTCGGCCGGGTTTGGCCAGGGTAAGCCATTATTGTAAATAAGAATTTGTTCTTAACTGACTTGGCCCAAACATTAGACCGGACCAAATCTGAACCAATCACTCAGACATCATTAGGCAGGTTTCCATTGAACCAGGTGCATTCGACAAAAGCAATGTTGCAAAAAAAAATCTTTGCACCGTGTGTAATGGAAACGGCAGATATAGGAGAAATGTTCTAAAGCTCGACAACCATTTTTAATCATTGGACGGGTGGGTTTTTCTTTTGTCAAAGTTTCTTTATTCTGACAAGTGAGGATTGAAACAGTGTTTTAAATAAATGATGATTGCCAAACCATTTTGACGGTACAGGGTGAGTCATTACGTCCAGCTGTTTTTATCGACACAAGATAGTTACATGGAAACACACCCTAGATGGCAATTGTCGTATCTATTTTCTATGCAAACTTTTTCTAAATGTCCAGAAAAAAATCAATGGACAAGTTATTGGAAACATAGCTACTGTTTCACAAGATTGGAAAGTACAGTACAGCAGAGTACAGGAAAGAAAAGTTTAGTACAGTACATAGTATAGTACAGTATAACATACTGTATTGTATTCTACTTTACTCTAATGTACTCTGTTAGGGCGGGGTGATATGGACTACAAATCATACAGCTGTATCTTGAGTTTTTTCAAACATATGGGTGATTCAAGATTTCTCAATTTTGTTTTTCTCTAAGTAAGTGTTGTACAATTAAAGGTCAAATACACTGCATTTCAAACAGTCAGCTATAATCTAATGAATTCAGGGCTCGTGAAGTTAAACCTAGGCTAAATATAAGCCATCCACAACCAATAAGACCCACTAATTATTGTATTATTTTATAAAAATAGTTTAACCTGCTTATATTGGCATTAATCACTGATCTGGCTTTCAAGTTGGTCTATGAAAATGCATTTTTTTGTTACAAATTGACAAACTTATTGTAGAAGGCATTTGGCTATAGAAAATTAACACAGGTCTCATCAACAATTTCTCAAGTGCTAGTGATTAACCAGCTAATCTTTGTTTCAGGTTTAGCCAACTTGGATCTGTCTGCTAACAAGGTTGAACAGTTTAGCTGTTATGAACACACCATTCTGTCTGTCTCCAACTGTTTGAAAAGCATGTTAGCCTGTCCACTTTGTTCAGATGTTGAAATCAAGTGGCCTACCTTATTTCTCAGAATGAGAACGAGTTGCCAATTCCTTACAGTGGATTCAGAAAGTATTCAGACCCCTCCCCTTTTTCCATATATTCAGACACATTCAGTTGTTTCTGTCTTTATCTATAAATGTTATTATGGTGTGAACAGGAAATACAATTGGTTTTTGATTGAAATAATACAGTGAAGACGGTTATTCAGGAAAATATTACATAGTGCTGCCTAAAACAAACTGCAACCTTGTACTAAATGGTTTTTCAGTCATTTATGTGAATTTCTGAAATCTACTATAAGTGCACTTACGTTGTTTAATTCAAAGTGTGCAATTTGTGTCTAATGTGAAATTAATAAATGGTTTGTTGTCAATGCTTAGCTACCTGATCTAATATATTTTTAGACAATAAAGAAAGTGCCAGAACTGTCAAGACAATAACTTTTTGTATTTGTTTCTCATTACCACAGGACGACTAGAATTAAATCTGAAGCCTGTAACATCAACAGTGAGGACAAACCCAGCCTGCCTCTCTCCTTCCAAACTGAGTCCAAACCTACAGTCACTGGGTCCTGATTGCGACAGTGGAGCCCAGTTTGCTAAGCAGGATCCAGAGATGGCATCAGTGAAGCTGGAAGACTGCAGTCAAACACTGGAGCTGAATGTCAACATTAAAGATGAAGAAGAGGAAGAGAAGATTGGGGAATCTGTTTCTCATGGTAAGAGCAGGTTCTATCTAACTATAAGTTATCTTTTTTTTTGTCAAGCAGTGGCAAATATACAGCACCAGTCAAAAGTGTGGACACACCTACTCATTCAAGGGTTTTTCTTAATTTTTACTATTTTCTACATTGTAGAATAATAGTGAATACATCTAAACTATAAAATAACACATATGGAATCATGTAGTAACCAAAAAAGTGTTAAACAAATCAAAATATATTTTAGATTTTAGATTCTTCAAAGTAGCCACCCTTTGCCTTGATGACAGATTTGCACACTCTTGGCATTCTCTCAACCAGCTTCACCTGGAATGCTTTTCCAACAGTCTTGAAGAAGTTCACACACATGCTGAGCACTTGTTGGCTGCTTTTCCTTCACTCTGCGGTCCAACTCATCCCAAACCATCTCATTTGGGTTGAGGTCGGTTGATTGTGGAGGCCAGGTCATCTGATGCAGCACTCCATCACTCTCCTTCTTAGTCAAATAGCCCTTACACAGTCTGGATGTGTGTTGGGTCATTGTCCTGTTGAAAAACAAATAATCCCACTAAGCCCAAACCAGATGGGATGGTGTATCGCTGCAGACTGCTGTGGTAGCCATGCTGGTTAAGTGTGCCTTGAATTCTAAATAAATCACCAGCAAAGCACCATCACACCACCTCCTCCATGCTTCACGGTGGGAAGCACACATGTAGAGATCATCGGTTCACCTACTCTGTGTGTCACAAAGACACTGCGGTTGGAACCAAAAATCTCAAATTTGGACACATCAGACCAAAGGACAGATTTCCACCGGTCTAATGTCCATTGCTCATGTTTTTTGGCCCAAGCAAGTCTCTTCTTCATGTTGGTGTCCTTTAGTAGTGGTTTCTTGCAGCAATTCGACCATGAAGGCCTGATTCACGCAGTCTCCTCTGAACAGTTGATGTTGAGATGTGTCTGTTACTTGAACTATGTGAAGCATTTATTTGGGCTGCAATTTCTGAGGCTGGTAACTCTAATGAACTTATCCTCTGCAGCAGAGGTAACTCTGGGTCTTCCTTTCCAGTGGCGGTCCTCATGAGAGCCAGTTTCATCATAACGCTTTATGGTTTTTGCGACTGCACTTGAAGAATCTTAAAGTAATGATGGACTGTTGTTTCTCTTTGCTTATTTGAGCTGTTCTTGCAATAATATGGAATTGGTCTTTTACCAAATAGGGCTATCTTCTCTATACCACCCCTACCTTGTCACAACACAACTGATTGGCTCAAGCGCATTAAGACATTCCACAAATTAACTTTTAACAAGGCACACCTGTTGATTGAAATGCCAAGAGTGTGCAAAGCTGTCATCAAGGCAAAGGTTGCCTACTTTGAAGAATCTCACATATAAAATATATTTTGATTAGTTTAACAATTTTTTGGTTACTACATGATTCCATATGTGTTATTTCATATTGTTATCCTATGTAGAAAATAGTAAAAATAAAGAACCCCTGGAATGAGTAGGTGTCCTAAAACCTTTGACTGGTACTGTATGTGAATTTGGGAAAATATACTATAGGTTAAGTACCGGCACCTCAAATATCTAGTGCTTGAGCTCCTGTTCCTCTTATAGAATGTTAGCTCAACAGTATTGTGGAGCTCCTGCACCTAAATATAAACAGTACCGGCACCTATTTCAGTCCAAGTCAAGCACTGAATTAGATGATTTAACAAGAAGAAAGAGAATATATTTTTAGACAACAAAGAAAGTGCCAGAACTGTCAAGACAATAACTTTTTGTGTCTGTTTCTCATTACCACAGGACGACTAGAATTAAATCTGAAGCCTGTAACATCAACAGTGAGGACAAACCCAGCCTGCCTCTCTCCTTCCAAACTGAGTCCAAACCTACAGTCACTGGGTCCTGATTGCGACAGTGGAGCCCAGTTTGCTAAGCAGGATCCAGAGATGGCATCAGTGAAGCTGGAAGACTGCAGTCAAACACTGGAGCTGAATGTCAACATTAAAGATGAAGAAGAGGAGGAGAAGATTGGGAAATCTGTTTCTCATGGTAAGAGAAGGTTCTATCTAATTAAGTTTGTTGGACATGATTTGGAAAGGCACACACCTGTCTATATACAGTGCATTCAGAAAGTAT
Source organism: Coregonus lavaretus (assembly GCF_964263955.1). Taxonomy (NCBI): domain Eukaryota; kingdom Metazoa; phylum Chordata; class Actinopteri; order Salmoniformes; family Salmonidae; genus Coregonus; species Coregonus lavaretus. The sequence continues at coordinate 2,034,400 of NW_028162761.1, read as the reverse complement.
TCAGACCCCTGGACTTTTTAGATATTTTGTTACGTTACAGCCTTATTATAAAATTGATGAAATTGTTTTTTTCCTCATCAATCTACTCACAATACCCCATAATGACAAAGCAAAAACAGGTTTTTATCAATTGTTGCAAAAAACAACAACTGAACGATCACATTTACAAAATGACTTTCTACTCTGTGAGAGGGAAGTGTCTAAACCATAGGAGCGAAAAGTAGTCTACATGAGAATATGATTTAAATGTTGACGAATAACATGAATACTCCCTTTTACTCGGGTTCTGAGTCCTCCAACGTTCACATAGATTTAAGTCCTTAATGAAATGCTGTAATTTCTTTCTACTCTGCGAGTGGGAAGTGTCTAAACCAGAGGAGCAATCTAGATGAGGATCAAGAGTGCAATTAAAGTCTCCTGCCATTAGGACTTTAACAGGAATGGAGGCTATCAATAGAAAGACATTCTCAAAGAATTTGGGATGATCATCATTAGGACCATAAACATTAACCAGATTAATATGCTCCTTCAAAAGAGTTTCCTGTATCTAAATGTATCTACCAGCTGTATCAGTTATAATAGTATCCACTTGAAACGGAACAGATTAGTGAATTAAAACCATAACCCCATGAGAATGAGAGGAGAAACAGGATGCTATTACTGGCCCTTGTCATCTCCTGCATACTTTAAGTAGCTCATCCTTCAACAAGTGAGTTTCTTGTAGGAACACAACAGATGAATGAAGTTGTTTAAGCCTAGTACTAACCTGTTTAAGCTTGGATAGTTTACAAACTCCACAGACATTCCACAAAGTATATTTAAGTTTTGCATTTGAAGTCATTTAACCAAAGATGTAAACATGGAATAAGCTATAGCATAAAGGCATATCTAAAATCTGTTTAGTAACCACAAGGACAGCATTAATATTTTGTAGTGAGGAAAATATGTAAAGATCTGTTGAAACATACATAGATATTTCCTAACATTAAAACACTGAACCCCATTCCACTGTCTCCCTAACCAAGACCATCAACGCCTGGTGGACGACTGATCCGTTAAAGGGAGCAGTCTAACCTAAGCGACGCTAAACAAAACAAAGTATCTCCTGCCTTCTCTCTGCCATTACTTCTCACAAACAAAATACATATCTTGCATGATGTTATGTGAAATATCACAACAAAAGGCCTATCTAGCAAGATAATATGTGAAATATCACGTAGTATTTGTTTGAGAAGTAGCAAAGAATAGCTCCACCTGAAACAGTAACGCTAGTTAGTGAAGCCTGAGACTAACGTTAACGTTACAGTATGGACCGTCCAAAATAGTGGTAGGTGATCCACAACACAGGGTCTGTTGCTAGTAGCTACCAAGTAACAATATGGCCCATACGTATAGCGTTAACGTAGTATACCATGATACGTTTATAAACCAAAAAAAGTATCAAAGATCAGAAATGAACAGCCTATGTGAGAAAAAGAGAGAGTTGAATATGTGCTACGTTACCCAAAGGCCCTTTGCACATGATGTTAGGCTTGCACCTGAGTGTCAATCATTTTAGTCCAAGGATATGATCGAAAGGCTTCCATCTTTCTTAAATGGAAAAAGTGTGGAACCACCAATACTTTTTCAAGAGCTGGCTGCCCGGACAAACTAAGCTATAGCGGGAGAGAAGGGCCTTGGTCAGGGAGGTCACCAAGAAGCCGGTGGTCACTGAGTTCCTCTGGAGATGGGAGAACCTTCCAGAAGGACAACCATCTCTGCAGCACTCCACCAATCAGGCCTTTATGGTAGAGTGGCTTGACGGAAGCCACTCCTGATGAAAAGGCACATGACTGCCCGCTGGGAGTTTGCCAAAAGACACCTAAAGGACTCTCAGACCATGAGAAACAAGATTCTCTGGTCTTATGAAGCCAAGATTGAACTCTTTGGCCTGAATGCCAAGCGTCACTTCTGGAGGAAGCATGGTGGGGGCAGCATCATGCTGTGGTGGTGTTTTTCAGTGGCAGGGACTGGGAGACTAGTCAGGATCAAGGGAAAGATGAACAGAGCAAAGTACAGAGAGACCTGAAAATAGCTGTGTGGCGACACTCCCCATCTAACCTGACAAGCTTCAGAGGATCTGCAGAGAAACTCCTCAAATACAGGTATGCCAAGCGTCATACCCAAGAAGACTTGAGGCTGTAATCACTGCCAAAGGTGCTTCAACAAAGTACTGAGTAAAGTCTGAATACAGTTTTTTTGTTATTTTAGCAAAAATGGTGTCATAAAACGTAGCGGTCAAACAGGGAAATGCTTCCAATCATTTTTCATTTTTATTCATTTTAGAAACACTTAAAATAAGGGCTGTTTTGTGTAGGCTTACCCTGGCGTGACTTTTAGCAATATATTCGGCTCTATTTCCTCTCAGATGATAAAACTCTAATTATCATCAAAGTAGACATCATGCAAAACAACAAATCACTGCTGCAATCTCCTGCACGTCATCTCTAGCTGATACCTTTGCTAACAGGTATTGTGTCAATTTAAAACTTGCACAAGACAGTTCACAGAATTGACCATTTAAATAAATGTATCCTATTTATTCATTACTAAATTTAGCTAACATTAGATAGTTAACCCAGAGATCCTTACCTTTGACTCGATTCGGCAATTTTGTCCAGATCATCATGGCATTTGTAGTTCTTTATGATAGCTACATTAGCAGCTAATTACCATTTCATTTTTGTAGGGGTAAATACAGGCCAATATATTGATAAAAGTCACCTTGTCCTAGAGAGATTCACACAGTTATCAAAACGCCACGCCAGGATAAGCCTACATGAAACACAGCCCTTCTTTTTTAAGTGTTTCTAAAATCCCCTATGAGAGAAATGAATGGTGTAAAAATGATTGGAACCATTTCCCTGTTCGACTGCAAGGTTTTATGGGTATTATCATTTATACTGTGGTACTCCATTGGTGTGCAGCTACCTGAAGCTAGTGGGGTGTGGATGAGGTGAGACACGTGGTAAGATGGCGGACAAGAAAAAAGTGGAATGGGGGATTGCAGTGGGGGATGCACAAACCTTCTGGAAGATCTGATGAAGGAGAAGATGAAGGACGAGGACAAAGGAGAAAAGTGGAATATGTTTTGAGTGAATATGGAATGGAAGATCTCACTGAACTTTAAGAAGAGCTACAGGAGGAAAGTGAAAGTGACGAGAGTGAGGATGAATTAATTCTGGTGGCAGGTGCAGTGATGACCGCTGAGAAGGAGCTGAGTGTAGAGGGAAGCAGTGTGTTGAGGGAGGTCATCGTCTAGTGTAAAAAGAGGGATACGTCCTTCAGTAGCTCAGAGATGGAACCTGGCGAGAGTGAGGATGAATTACCTGCGGTGAGGAACTCAGAGTTCGGGCCTCGTTCCGAGGATGATAAGGATAATTCTGGCCCAGTGGGACTGAGATTAGTAGAGAGAATGGATCTATATGTGGTGTCAGGTTAGGTGGAGAAGAGGTTGGGGACTGTTGAGTTGGTGAAGGTAACTCGGAGTGGACTCGTGATTATTTATTGTTTCTTCTCTCTCCAGAGGGAGCGGGCGCTGCAGATTACGTGATTAGAGACAGGAATTGTGACTTGAATTGCTCTCCGGAACAGTGTGGCATTGAAAGGAGTGATAACGGGGTTAGGTTTAAGTGTTGAGGATGAGCAGTTGAAATGGAAGATTCCAGGTGTCAGTGACACCCTCCGTTTGGTGAGACGTAGATCCGGTGTAGAGCGTTGGGAAACAGAGAATACATTATCTGTCATGTTGGATTTTGATACGTAGTCTCTGCCAGATAAGGTCAAGGTAGGAAGTGTCAGTTATCCCGTGAGAGATTCTGTTCTGTAAATACTACAGTGTTTTAGGTGTGAAGTTTATGGGCCTGTTGCAGCAGTGTGTAGGCGTGAGATGCCTAGATGTGACAAGTCTGCAGGATGGCATGAGATGAAGAAATCGGTGGTATCGGTGGAGAAAGTTCTGTGTGTTCGTTGTGGGGGTGCTAACGGGCTGGAGATCTGAGGTGTCAGGTGAGAGAAAGGCAGATTGAGGTTGCCAGGGTTACAGTAGTACAGAAAGTGTTGTATACCGAAGCATTGAAGAGAGTGGTAGAGGAAGATGGGTACAGGGTGAGGGATCTTGAGAGGATTCCTGGGAGTAGACCGAGACCAAGAGGTAGTTATGGGAAGAATGTGCTTCAGCAAGGTGGGCTTTTTAGCATTTATAGCAATGGTTTTCAATTGTACTGCAGAAATGTATCGAAAGTCCCAGAAAATAGAGGCTGTGGTGGCAGCGGCAGAGAAGTACTTGGGATTGCGAGGATTTACTGCAGAACAGCTGCAGGGGGTGTTGAGTGGTAGTGGTCTGGCGTAGGACTAGATGGTGTTAAATAGTGGAATGGGGTAGTTGGTTTTTGTCGTGGAAAATTGCCACGAAGGGACTCAAAGTCAAACTTAAATTAATACTACTTTTTTATCAGCAAGCTGGAGAGGTTCCAACAAACTTAAAAGCACCATAGTACACGTCAGTCGGGAGCTTTGCCGGGGCAGTCCCGTTAGTTGTCCTATATACTGCTTACACAGACAAGTTATATTTGCATGAATTAGCTTATTAATAATTAATTAATCATTAACATTTGGTTCCTGCATGAGACCGACCAATACCTCACAAGGCTTCTTCTCTCCAAGCTGAGACCTTGAAACTGAGATATCCCTTTTGGTTCCCAGAACAATGTTCTGGGCGTACTGCCAATTGGTCTGAGGTCAGTCACCTGCACGAACCAAGAACATTTTCCCTCACATTTTTTAGAGCAGGCTAATACTTGGCAGGGAAATTTTGTATTAATTACCGTATCAATGAATTGAATGTGTATATAGGCTGTGAATGGCCTCACACACCAGTACAGTAGGTGGCGGTGTATGAACCTAAAAGTTGGATGCGCTTCGCAACCAAATCCCAAAGAAGAAGAAGAAGGATGCAAATGCACGTCGCTTGACCCGTATGGAGAATGTGAAAAAGGAGCAAAGTTCATCTTTATTATTGATGTTTGATGAAGAGTATCTACCACCCTATGTAACGCTGGGATATATAATATACCCCATAAGAGAGTTTGTGTAAAACCTGATGCAATGCAAGAAATGTACAAAGTTTGGCCACATGTCAAGTGTTTGCAGACGGAAGGAATATGATATTGAAGAGCATGTGAATGTAAAATGTTGTAACTGTGGTGGGGGTCATATTCCTGAATTCCCAGAGTGCCCTGTTAGGGTGAAAGAGGTTGAGGTGTCAAGGATCAGGGCTGTACAGCAAATCTCCTATGTGGAGGCGGTGAAGAGAGTTATAGTAGCAAGAGGCCACAGTTCTGAAGACGATATGGCGGTGGATGCGCTGCAACCAGTTGCAAATGTTGTACGTCAATCAAGTGAACTGGATACACTAATTTTGAAGGTGGATTTTTTAGTATTTACAGCCACAGTTACTAATTGTACTGCACAAGAAGTCCAAGATGCTGGACATCATTATATCTGCAGCTGAGAAGTTTTTGGGCCTACAAGACTTCACGGCAGAAGCCCTGCGAGGACTACTGTTGCCAGAAAATGTTCCGCCCTCACAGGATCCTTCTGAGCCTGTGAATGGACCTGATTACAACAGAAAAGCAGGCTGATTTAGTTCAATTTTGTTATTGATAGTTTGTTGGGCGGCAGGTAGCTTAGTGGTTAAGAGCATTGTGCCAGTAACCGAAAGGTTGCTGGTTCTAATCCCCAAGCCGACTAGGTGAAAAATCTTCTGATGTGCCCCTGAGCAAGGCACTTAACCCTAATTGCTCTGGATAAGAGTGTCTGCTAAATGACTAAAATGTAAATGTAATGTTTGTATGATTTTTTTGAAATACTGTATACACTGAACAAACATATAAACGCAACATGTCAACTGTTGGTCCCATGTTTCATGAGGTGAAATAAAAGATCCCAGAAATGTTCCAGACACAAACTTATTTCTAAAATGCTGTGCACACATTTGTTTACATCCCTGTTAGTGAGCATTTATCCTTTGTCAAGATAATCCATCCACCTGACAGGTGTGGCATATCATGAAGCTGATTAAATAGCATGATCATCATTATACAGGTGCACCTTGTGCTGGGGACAAGAGTTGCTGAGTAGGTGCTTGGTAGCATCTAATGGGGATCCCTAACAAATACAAAAATGCCACTCTAAAATGTTTCATACAACACAATGCCACAGATGTCTCAAGTTTTGAGGGAGCATGCAATTGGCATGCTGACTGCAGGAATGTCCACCAGAGCTGTTGCCAGAGAGTGTTAGGTTAATTTATCTACCATTAGCTGCCTCCAATGTTGTTTTAGAGAATTTTGCATTATGCCCAACCAGCCTCACAACTGCTGACCACCGTGTATGGCGTTGTGTGGGCGTGCGGTTTGCTGATGTCAATGTTGTGAACAGAGTGCCCCATGGTGGTATCGGGGTTATGGAATGGGATGGCATAAGCTACAGACAACTAACACAATTGCATTTTATCGATGGCAGTTTGAATGCACAGAGATGCCATGACAAGATCCTGAGGCCCATTGTCCTGCCATTCATCCACCTTCATCACCTCGTGTTTCAGCATGATAATGCACGGCCCCATGTCGCAAGTATCTGTACACAATTAAACATGCTGAAAATGTCACAATTCTTCCATGGCCTGCATACTCACCAGACATGTCACCCTTTGAGCATGTTTGGGATGGTCTGGATCGACGTGTATCACAGCTTGTTCCAGTTCCCGCCGATATCCAGGAATTTTGCACAGCCATTGAAGAGGAGTGGGACAACATTCCACAGGCCACAATCAACAGCCTGATTAACGTTATGCAAAGGAGAAGTGTCCCGGAGGAGGTAGCGGCAACTACCCACTTCTCCAGTGCTTCATTTGTAAATTGGGCGGTGCCGGAACCAAAAGTGAGCCCGAGAGGGGGGTGACCTGGCGGGCTCTGAGGTACCAGAACAGATAAAAACAAACAACCTTTATAACAAAGCATTGCATACATTATCATGGCTTTCGCGTACGGGCATAGAGCAGTGGTGTGGAGCCGCTTGCAGATGTTACACACATTTCATGCAATTCTAATTCAGACTTTTGCAGAATCTTTTTGAATACCTCACAAATGACCAAAATGACAGGCTACTTTGACACTGAGAATCTGAGATCAATAAAAACGACCTTGTTATCACGTTCGTTTAAGGACGGGTCAGACCAAGGCGCAGCGTGATATGCGTACATGTTTATTAAACAAAACAACAAACGAAACGTGAAGTCCAAGGCACCACAACATACCTTAACTGGAACAAGATCCCACAACTTGACAGTGCCAATAGGCTGCCTAAGTATGGTCCCCAATCAGAGACAACGAGCGACAGCTGCCTCTGATTGGGAACCACACCGGCCAACATAGAAATATACATACTAGATCCCAACCATAGAAAAAGCACAAAAAGGAATATACACACCCTGACTCAACATATAAGCGTCCCCTGAGTCAGGACGTGACACTTGTCTTGAATCCATCAATAGCCGAGGCCCCTAAGTGTGCAGAGAAACACATTGTACAATATGAGGAGGAAGATATAGTCCTAAAAAAGCTTTCCAGTTTCACTGACTCACCCAATGATGTGCAGCTCACTCACCGGCCAAAAGCTTATCTCTCTCTTGCTTTACTTTTTTAAACAAGGCCTATTTTGAAGTTGTTAACTTGGTAACATACAGACATTAGTATTTTATTTTCAGCAGGATCCATTTGCTTTACAACCTGTGTTTTCCAGCGATTGTATTAGAAATATTTGCTAAAGGCCTGTTTTGGCTGCATGCTGTTAACTGACAGATTTGCCACACGTTAGGCATGCCTTGTGATTTGGCTACACACACATTTTAAAATTAGCTATGGATCCTCTGTGGCGAAAATCTAGTCTTCCTCCTGGTGGAGTATTGGGAATTATTTAATTTATTTCAGAACAGACTGCAGAGTGCTGCAGCACCTCCAGCACACTTCCCACAGCTATTATTCTATTAGGAGATAAATGATGAAGTGCAATGCTGGAGAGAAGAGAGTTGCCGGCTTATGTCTATAACAGCACAGAGAGGGAGAGAGATCATAGAAAGTGAATGTCATTTTATTTCTGTGAGATATACAGGCGTAAATCCATTTCTTTTAGATTTCCGAGTTTGTTTTTTGCATTTTTGGTTTTGTGTAAAATTAACAAGCTGGTAAAATAGTGCAGCCCACTCGGTCAGCGTCAACGGACTTCAGTGCAGTGCATCAGAGACAATTTCACGGTCGCACTACTGTTTTGAAGCTGAATGTAATGATTATACGTTTTCTACATGTGTACTAATATTCATACACATTCAGTTATTTCTGTATTTATCGATAAATGTTACTATGGTGTGAATGGAAAATACAATTGGTTTTTGATTGAAGTAATACATTGAAGACAAGGTTATTCAGGAAAATAGTACAAAGTGCTGCCTAAAACAAACAGTGACCTTGTACTAAATGGATTTTGTAATTTATGCATTTACAGTACCAGTCAAAAGTTTGGACACACCTACTCATTCAAGGGTTTTTCTTAATTTTTACTATTTTCTACATTGTAGAATAATAGTGAAGACATTTAAACTATGAAATAACACATGGAATCATGTAGTAAACCAAAAAGTGTAAACAAATCAAATATATTTTAGATTCTTCAAAGTAGCCACCCTTTGCCTTGATGACAGCTTTGTAGAATGTTTGTAATCTACAATGTAGAAAATAGTAAAAATAAAGAAAACCGTAGAATGAGTAGGTGTTCTAAAACTTTTGACTAGTACTGTATGTGAATTTGTGAAAATCTACTATAGGTTAAGTACCGGCACCTCAAATATCTAATGCTTGAGCTCATGTTCCTCTTATAGAATGTTAGCTCAACAGTATTGTGGAGCTCCTGCACCTAAATATAAACAGTACCAGCACCCAAAATGAGTACTGGCACCTATTTCAGTCCAAGTCAAGCACTGAATTAGATGATATAACAAGAAGAAACATAATATATTTTTAGAGAATAAAGAAAGTGCCAGAACTGTGAAGACAATAACTTTTTGTGTCTGTTTCTCATTGTTACTACAGGACGACTAGAATTAAATCTGAGGCCGGTAGCATCAACAGTGAGTACAAACCCAGCCTGCCTCTCTCCTTCCACACTGAGTCCAAACCTACAGTCACTGGGTCCTGATTGTTACAGTGGAGCCCAGTTTGCACTGCAGGATCCAGAGATGGCATCAGTGAAGCTGGAAGACTGCAGTCAAACACTGGAGCTGAATGTCAACATTAAAGATGAAGAAGAGGAGGAGAAGATTGGGAAATATGTTTCTCATGGTAAGAGCAGATTCATTCCAACTTCCCACTGTGCATGAAAAGTTGCAGTAGAACTGTTTCATGATGAACTGTTTCAATGAGAAGGTAGATATTATTTCATGCTACTGACACTTGCATGGTTTGACACCAGTATTGCCAGCATGTGTTTTATTCACTGGTCTATCTGGAGTGATCAGAGAGTAGACTAAAGAAGTGAAGTAGACAAACTGCCAATGTTTTAATGTTCTATGAAATGAGTCTGTGTAGTTACTAACCCTTGTGATAGTGAGTGGAGGATGATATGGCTTCTACATTTGCATTGCTTGCTCTTTGTGGTTTTAGGGTGGGTTTTTTGTGACAACTTCTGATGTAAAAAGGGCTTCATAAAATACATTTGATTGACATGTACAGTGGGGAGAACAAGTATTTGATACACTGCCGATTTTGCAGGTTTTCCTACTTACAAAGCATGTAGAGGTCTGTAATTTTTATCATAGGTACACTTCAACTGTGAGAAATGGAATCTAAAAAAATCCAGAAAATCACATTGTATGATTTTTAAGTAATTAATTTGCATTTTATTGCATGACATAAGTATTTGATACATCATAAAAGCAGAACTTAATATTTGGTACAGAAACCTTTGTTTGCAATTACAGATATCATATGTTTCCTGTAGGTCTTGACCAGGTTTACACACACTGCAGCAGGGATTTTGGCCCACTCCTCCATACAGACCTTCTCCAGATCCTTCAGGTTTTGGGGCTGTCGCTGGGCAATACGGACTTTCAGCTCCCTCCAAAGATGTTCTATTGGGTTCAGGTCTGGAGACTGGCTAGGCCACTCCAGGACCTTGAGATGCTTCTTACAAAGCCACTCCTTAGTTGCCCTGGCTGTGTGTTTTGGGTCGTTGTCATGCTGGAAGACCCAGCCGCGACCCATCTTCAATGCTCTTACTGAGGGAAGGAGGTTGTTGGCCAAGATCTCGCGATACATGGCCCCATCCATCCTCCCCTCAATACGGTGCAGTCGTCCTGTCCCCTTTGCAGAAAAGCAATCTTCAATGCTCTTACTGAGGGAAGGAGGTTGTTGGCCAAGATCTCGCGATACATGGCCCCATCCATCCTCCCCTCAATACGGTGCAGTCGTCCTGTCCCCTTTGCAGAAAAGCATCCCCAAAGAATGATGTTTCCACTTCCATGCTTCACGGTTGGGATGGTGTTCTTGGGGTTGTACTCATCCTTCTTCTTCCTCCAAACACGGCGAGTGGAGTTTAGACCAAAAAGCTCTATTTTTGTCTCAATAGACCACATGACCTTCTCCCATTCCTCCTCTGGATCATCCAGATGGTCATCGGCAAACTTCAGACGGGCCTGGACATGCGCTGGCTTGAGCAGGGGGACCTTGCGTGCACTGCAGGATTTTAATCCATGATGGCGTAGTGTGTTACTAATGGTTTTCTTTGAGACTGTGGTCCCAGCTCTCTTCAGGTCAAGGTCCTGCCGTGTAGTTCTGGGCTGATCCCTCACCTTCCTCATAATCATTGATACCCCACGAGGTGAGACCGTCATCTTGATCTTCTTCCATTTTCTAATAATTGCGCCAACAGTTGTTTCCTTCTCACCAAGCTGCTTGCCTATTGTCCTGTAGCCCATCCCAGCCTTGTGCAGGTCTACAATTTTATCTCTGATGTCCTTACACAGCTCTCTGGTCTTGGCCATTGTGGAGAGGTTGGAGTCTGTTTGATTGAGTGTGTGGACAGGAGTCTTTTATACAGGTAACAAGTTCAAACAGGTGCAGTTAATACAGGTAATGAGTGGAGAACAGGAGGGCTTCTTAAAGAAAAACTAGCAGGTCTGTGAGAGCAGGAATTCTTACTGGTTGGTAGGTGATCAAATACTTATGTCATGCAATAAAATGCAAATTAATTACTTAAAAATCATACAATGTGATTTTCTGGATTTTTGTTTTAGATTCCGTCTCTCACAGTTGAAGTGTACCTATGATAAAAATTACAGACCTCTACATGCTTTGTAAGTAGGAAAACCTGCAATATCGGCAGTGTATCAAATACTTATTCTCCCCACTGTATATCACACACACTGACTGGTTCTTCTGATGTTGTTCACACAGGAGACCATGTTGAGACATTCTCTACATCCAGAGAGCAACAGCAGGAAGATCACAGAGCTAAGAGGTCTCACCACTGCCCACATTGTGAGGAGAGTTTCTCAGTTTTATCAAAGTTAAAAATACACCTACAAGTACACACAGGAGAGAATATGTATTCCTGTACTGAGTGTGGGAAGAATTTCACAACATCAAAGGCTCTGACGGTTCATCAGAAAGTGCACACAGGAGAGAAGCCTTACTCCTGCTCTGACTGTGGCAAGAGTTTCTCTGTACAGGACAGGTTAAAATCACACCAACGGATACACACAGGAGAGAAGCCTTACTCCTGCTCTGACTGTGGGGCAAGTTTCTCTCAACTGGAATACTTAAAAACACATGAACGTGTACATACAGGAGAGAAGCCTTACTTCTGCTCTGACTGTGGGGCAGGTTTCTCTCAACTGGCTCACTTAAAATCACATGAACGTATACATACAGGAGAGAAGCCTTACTCCTGCTCTGACTGTGTAAAATGCTTCACAACATCAACTCAGCTAAAAGTTCATCAGAGTGTTCACACAGGAGAGAAGCCTTACTCCTGCTCTGTCTGTGGGAAGAGTTTCTCTCGATTGGGCAACTTAGAAAAACATGAACGTATACATACAGGAGAGAAGCCTTACTTCTGCTCTGACTGTGGCAAGAGTTTCTCTGTACAGGACAAGTTAAAATCACACCAACGGATACACACAGGAGAGAAGCCTTACTCTTGCTCTGACTGTGGGGCAAGTTTCTCTCAACTGGGCCACTTAAAAACACATGAACGTATACATACAGGAGAGAAGCCTTACTCCTGCTCTGACTGTGTAAAATGCTTCACGACATCAACTCAGCTAAAAGTTCATCAGAGTGTGCACACAGGAGAGAAGCCTTACTCCTGCTCTGACTGTGTAAAATGCTTCCCAACATCAACTCAGCTAAAATGTCATCAGAGAACACACACAGGAGAGAAGCCTTACTCCTGCTCTGACTGTGGGGCAAGTTTCTATCAACTGGGCAGCTTAAAACAACATGAACGTATACATACAGGAGAGAAGCCTTACTCCTGCTCTGACTGTGGGGCAAGTTTCTCTCAACTGGGCAACTTAAAACAACATGAACGTATACATACAGGAGAGAAGCCTTACTCCTGCTTTGACTGTGGAAAGTGCTTCAAAACATCATTTGAGCTGAAAGTTCATCTGAGAACACACACAGGAGAGAAGCCTTACTCCTGCTCTGACTGTGGGAAGAATTTCTCTCGACAGGAAAGCTTAAAATTGCACCAACTGATACACACAGGAGAGAAGCCTTACTCTTGCTCTGACTGTGTAAAGTGCTTCAAAACATCATTTGAGCTGAAAGTTCATCTGAGAACACACACAGGAGAGAAGCCTTAGTCCTGCTCTGAATGTGACAAGAGATTCTCCTGATTGGGCAACGTAAAAACACACCAACGGTTACAAACTGGAGAGAACACTTATCACTGCACTGACTGTGAGACGAGATTCTACAGATTGGGCCATTTAAAAAGACACCAACGTATACATAAGAAGTGGTAGTTGATTGGATCAAATGAAGAAGGCATAGAACACTCCATTGTAATCATTTTGTTTCTCACTGTTAGAGAACTGTGCAGAGGAAAGGGAGCGTTATAGAATGTTGGCATCTCTTTACTTTACTGATCAGTGTGCACCTTGTCAGTTTTGCTGTGCTTAGATAGCTTCTACTGTAAAGATATTGAGATAACCTTGGATTTGCCCTTAGGGTTGAATATCCTCTGTGAGGTGTCTCAAAATGGAGTCTGATGGTTGACTGGGTTGTACTGCTTCCCTCTGCAGTTTTCTGTGGGAATGAGCTGGTAGACACAACATACACTGAGTGTACAAAACATTAAGGACACCTGCTCTTTCCATGACATAGACTGACCAGGTGAACCCAGGTGAAAGCTATGATCCTTAATGATGTAGTTGTGGTATATTTGTTATGGATCCCCATTAGCTTTCAGCAGAAAACAAGAAACTGCAGTTGCAGTGGGCTATGGAATGAAAACACTGGACACTGGAAAAATTGAAAAACAGCCTGGTCTGATGAATCCCGGTTCCTGCTGTTTCATGCTGATGGGCATATTGAATGTCACTGGAAATTATATTTTTTTGTACAAAACATAGAAACGCGCCATTTCCACATATGTTGATGTTGGGGTGGTGCTGGAAATGATGAACATGGGAGTTGAAACATTTACAAATGTCCCTTTAAGGCTAAAACAAAAGGAGGGGGGTTGGTCGGAAAATTGGACGAACTGACTTGTTGGAAAAGTGGCATCCTATGACGATGCCACATTGAAAGTCACTGAGCTCTTCAGTGAGGTCATTCTACTGCCAGTGTTTGTCTATGGAGATTGCATGGCTGTGTTTGATTTTATACACCTGTTAGCAACGGGTGTGGCTGAAATAGCTGAATCCACTAATTTGAAGGGCTGTCTACATACCTTTGTATATATAGTGTACTTTGCATGTTAGCTTAGCATGCAACTTCTTAGCATGTTAATTGTAATGTAACATAACATACTGTATCATACTAAATTGAGTGGTATGTCAACTGTGGCAAGAAGGTTTGCTGTGTCTGTCAGCGTAGTGTCCAGAGCATGGAGGCGCTACCAGGAGACAGGCCAGTACATCAGGAGACGTGGAGGAGGCCGTAGGAGGGCAACAACCCTGCAGCAGGACTGCTACCTCCGCCTTTGTGCAAGGAGGAGCATGAGGAGCACTGCCAGAGCCCTGCAAAATGACCTCCAGCAGGCCACAAATGTGCATGTGTCTGCTCAAACGGTCAGAAACAGACTCCATGAGGGTGGTATGAGGGCCCGACGTCCACAGGTGGGGGTTGTGCTTACAGCCCAACACCGTGCAGGACATTTGGCATTTGCCAGAAAACACCAAGATTGGCAAATTCGCCACTGGCGCCCTGTGCTCTTCACAGATGAAAGCATGTTCACACTGAGCACGTGACAGACGTGACAGAGTCTGGAGATGCCGTGGAGAACGTTCTGCTGCCTGCAACATCCTCCAGCATGACCGGTTTGGCGGTGGGTCAGTCATGGTGTGGGGTGGCATTTCTTTGGGGGGCCGCACAGCCCTCCATGTGCTCGCCAGAGGTAGCCTGACTTCCATTAGGTACCGAGATGAGATCCTCAGACCCCTTGTGAGACCATATGCTGGTGCGGTTGGCCCTGGGTTCCTCCTAATGCAAGACAATGCTAGACCTCATGTGGCTGGAGTGTGTCAGCAGTTCCTGCAAGAGGAAGGCATTGATGCTATGGACTGGCCCGCCCGTTCCTCAGACCTGAATCCAATTGAGCACATCTGGGACATCATGTCTCGCTCCATCCACCAACGCCACATTGCACCACAGACTGTCCAGGAGTTGGCGGATGCTTTAGTCCAGGTCTGGGAGGAGATCCCTCAGGACACCATCCGCCACCTCATCAGAAGCATGCCCAGGCGTTGTAGGGAGGTCATACAGGCACGTGGAGGCCACACACACTACTGAGCCTCATTTTGACTTGTTTTAAGGACATTACATCAAAGTTGGATCAGCCTGTAGGTTGGTTTTTCACTTTCATTTTGAGGGTGACTCCAAATCCAGACCTCCATGGGTTGATACATTTGATTTCCATTGATAATTTTTGTGTGATTTTGTTGTCAGCACATTCAACTATGTAATGAAAAAAGTATTTAATAAGATTATTTAATTCATTCAGATCTAGGATGTGTTATTTTAGTGTTCCCTTAATTTTTTTGAGCAGTGTATATATATATATATATATTTACCGTATTTAACACCTTTTTGGGGCACTAAAGTACTTCAATATATACTTCCACAAATGTTTTAAACTGGTACCTGCTACCTTCAGACACTTGTAGGCGACCTAGAGCGAAACAACAGACATGAACTTGTTGGTGAGTCTCACCTTTCGATGTGTAGGCCAAACTTCTCGGACGCTACAGACAGAAGTCTCCTGGTCTGACAAACACACTGTAGTTCTTCCACCGCAGATGAGGAAGGCCGACATCAGCAGAATGGTGGATTGAGACGCAGCCCATGCAAAAAATACATCTCTAGCTTAAACAGACAGATTTTGATGGGGATTGATATTATTATGCTAATTTTATTTCCACAGGGGTGCTCTAGGGTTTCTTAAAGCACACCAACATATACATAAAGAAGAGATGCCGGTAACACTTCCTTTTATGGGGTCCTTATTACAGTGTAATTACATGTGTAACTACACTGTAAACAAGTATTGTAGTTAACTGTAATGACACATAGTTACAATGTAATAACATGTACCAGGTAGTACTTGTGGTGTGTGATTACAGAAGTGTACCAATGAATGCTTGTTACCATGCTTGTTACAAATGGGCAGGTTTCCACTAAATTCACCATCTTCTTTTTTCACTTCTCAACTGCATCCGATTTATTAACAACTGTGACAAAGGTTGGGATCCCTTGTGGATGCTCTGGGTGTCTGAGATATTATAGCCTATGCTCAATAGGCTCTAATTAATATTTGCCAGCAATATACTCCCCTGCACCACACTGCTAGCTAGCCTCTGAAGCTAAGCAGGGATGGTCCTGGTCGGTCCCTGGATGGGAGACCAGATGCTGCTGGAAGTGGTTTTGACGGGCCAGCAGGAGGCACTCTTTCCTATGGTCTAAAAAAAACAACATCCCAATGCCCCAGGGCATTGATTGGGGACATTGCCCTGTGTGCCGTCTTTCAGATGGGATGTTAAACGGGTGCCCTGACTGTCTGCGGTCACTAAAGATCCCATGCCACTTATCATAAGAGTAGGGGTGTTAACCCCAGTGTCCTGGCTGAATTACCAATCTGTCCCTCAGACCATCACAGCCACCTAATCATCCCTAGCTTCCAATCGGCTCATTCATCCCCCATCCTCTCCGCTGTAACTATTTCCCTGGTTGTAGCTGTAAATGAGAATGTGTTCGTCAACTTACCTGGTAAAATACAATTACTTAAACATTAATGTGCACTGTTCAAAATATATCTCCAGTCAATGGTGTTGCTAGCACTTGCCTCCAAAATAAAGCGTTCCATCCATGTGGAAATTGAGCAAGTTGAGGTGACTAAACTGCTTGGAGTAACCCTGGATTGTAAACTGTCATGGTCAAAGCATATTAATACAACAGTTGCTAAGATGGGGAGAAATTTGTCCATAATAAAGCGCTGCTCTACCTTCTTAACAGCACTATCAACAAGGCATGTCCTACAGACCCTAGTTTTGTCAAACCTGGACTACTGTTAAGTCGTGTGGTCAGGTGACACAAAAAAGGACTTAAGAAAATTGCAATTGGCTTAGAACAGGGCTTGTAATGTTTTTAAAATTGTATGAACTGCCTTAATTTTGCTGGACCCCAGGAAGAGTTCACCGTTGCACTGTGGTACAGGGGAACAGGAAGTTCCGGGCAGGCTAATGGGGATCCATAATAAATACAAGTCACAGATGAAGAATAAGACACTATTTCAAAGCATAGTACATGTAATGTTAGCCAAGTACAATGTAATTACTAGTTGTTACACAGGATTTAGCTAGTTAAAATGAAGTGTACCTTTAGGAGTACTTGTCATTCATGTGTACAGTACATTACCCATCCTGACAACCTGGCCCTCAATTTAAAGCTTGTGGAAGTGACATCCAAGTGGGAGAATAAATACACTAGCACACCACAGAGTATCTGTATAGGAAAATCATTCAGAGCACACTGTGCTGCCAATCACAGTGTAAGGTGCCACATTTTGCGGGTGTGGAGAGCTCGTTAGAGGATAGAGAAAGCTTGCATTGAAGAGCTGGGCATCGTGTTATGACCTGCATTATCTGAATTAGGCCCACAGAATTATACCTACGGAGGAGGGGCTTCTATGGAGGAACTTTGAATGTCTGAACTTCAGAGTTGGTTTAACGTTGGACCAGAGCAGATGTTAGCTAGCTAGCCAACAACCTTGTTTGTGCAGTGCAGTACTAGAATTAAAAACAGGTCTTACCTTTTTGTCGTTAATAAATCCAATGTGAAACATGGTGACTATAGTATCCTTAACTAGCATTGAAAAAGTTTATCCATTCTTCTCAAATTAAACATATCTCCCTAATTTCTGAATCATGCTTGTAACGTTGTCAGTCGGATACAGTAACCTATGCTTCAGAGGGGAGGAGCAGGTAGTTTCCACACGCACACCCACTGGCAAAGATTTCCATTCCAGCTGGAAGGCAGAAACTGGAATACGTTTCTACAGTGAGCTTTCCCAGCTAACAAAATTACGTTCCAGGATGTCACCAAAGTTATTTTAGTCCCTACATAAGTCATGATAACGTTATTGTGAAACGTTCCTTCTACGTAGCTGTGGTGTCCGCTTATGTCCCAAGTCTTTTCAGGACGTATAAATGTGGGGAATTTTAAACCGTTAAATATGTGTATTTTTAAGTCAACCTCATAATGTTGCTAAACGTCAGAAAGTACGTTGAGAACCCCATAAAATGTAGTTTCTGGTAACCACTGGGAACGTAACTTTCGTACGTAACAGTGTGATGGGGACAAGGACATTCCGGCTGGCCAAACCCTCCCCTAACCCGGACAATTGTGCATCACCTGTAGCAATGCAGCTGCGATGCAGTGTCTTAGACCACTGCGCCACTCGGGAGGACCCTTAAGACACGTCATTTAATCTACCCTGAACATATACACAGTGTCCCGTCGGTAGGTGTCCACTGACGAAATATGCAAAATGCCAGAAAAAAAGTTCTTTTTTTACATAAACTGTATCACAATAGATTCGTAAACAAAATCACAGCAATAAGCTCACAAAATAACAAGTCAGTAAAAACATGAACACTGCACTCCAATCAAGAACTGTAAAACTGCTTAAAGCTAAAAGTGAATAACTATGTTCTGTTTATTCAGGTGCTGCTGCTCCATCCTCATCCACAGTCTCTTCCTCGACCCGCTCCTGGAAGTCAAAATAACACAAACTGGTCATTATTTTCCTTAAACAAATGATCAAAATGCCGGTTTAACGTCGACTCCCTACTACATTCCTTTTTTACTAGCACAATCATTTAGCTATATTGACCGACTGGATTAAAGTGAAGTAAAAAGGCCATTATCCTCTATGGCCTCCATAACTTGGTTCAGAGCAGTCCTGAACTCTGTACGGATCATCTCCAGTTCCACCATTATCCTCTATGGCCTCCATAACTTGGTTCAGAGCAGTCCTGAACTCTGTACGGATCATCTCCAGTTCCACCATTATCCTCTATGGCCTCCATAACTTGGTTCAGAGCAGTCCTGAACTCTGTACGGATCATCTCCAGTTCCACCATTATCCTCTATGGCCTCCATAACTTGGTTCAGAGCAGTCCTGAACTCTGTACGGATCATCTCCAGTTCCACCATTATCCTCTATGGCCTCCATAACTTGGTTCAGAGCAGTCCTGAACTCTGTACGGATCATCTCCAGTTCCACCATTATCCTCTATGGCCTCCATAACTTGGTTCAGAGCAGTCCTGAACTCTGTACGGATCATCTCCAGTTCCACCATTATCCTCTATGGCCTCCATAACTTGGTTCAGAGCAGTCCTGAACTCTGTACGGATCATCTCCAGTTCCACCATTATCCTCTATGGCCTCCATAACTTGGTTCAGAGCAGTCCTGAACTCTGTACCGATCATCTCCAGTTTCACCATTATCCTCATCTCCACTGCTTGAAGATCTGCAAAATAATAAAAGACTCAACAGTTTTGCTGCAAGTAGCGTGACAATACAAGCCATGAGTACCAGGCAGGACATGGATCAAGGCCATGTGAAATACCTCGATCAAAATATCCACCCTTCATATATATTAGTAGTATTGATAACCATGTATCTGCTGACAGCCAAACAATTTGGAATTGATGTTGACAATACAAGAGAAGCAACATGTTGTAACATATAGGCTAGCATAATATACCTTTAATGTATCCAGCAGGCATCTCAGAAGCCACAGGATCATCAAGCAGGGATGGCAGCTCTTGGTCTAAAATATAAGAACAAATCATGCTGTTATTGAAACTTTCTACATTTACGATTTCGAGATCAATATCTTGATGGCTAAAGAAACCTGATTCTGATGCTCTGTCTTGGCCAGCTTCTTCCTGGCTGCCACTTGGACTAACTGAGAAAACAGAAGGAAAAACATGAAGACATACTTTGCTTTTGAAACTGGCACAGAACCAAACGTGAAGGGATGTCAGTCAGGAGCTCAGTGGGAAGGTTAATGAATCCCAAGAAAAATAAATGCTAAGCATTATATTTTTATTTTTTATTATGCTTTTAGTTTGATGGCAAATCCATACAGATATTTACAAACATGGCGTCACACTTGTGTTTTACCCCAGAAGAATAGGGTGATTTCACTACTGTTGTAAATACAAGTTTCACCCATACACAGCACCACAACTATTTGGAAAGTTCTAACAGTATGCACAAAGTAGTAATATGACTTTAAATAACCTCATATGCAAAAATATGATGGTAATTGTATTCTATTGAGTGGCTTTGAAAGGTTTGTAAAGCTATAATACTTCATACAATTCAATTGTTTACCCTAAAACTAATTGTTTACCCTAAAACTACAACCAGACACTTACTGTTGCTCTGGCTTGAGGTGGCACATGGCCTCAAGTCCTCTGCATCTGCAACTTCAGAGAATATCACAGATGTCAAACCGTTACCACATTTATAGTACACACTTAACAGATTTTCCTGTTCATCCCATACAGTTGGTAGGAACAGAACTTTGAGAAAGTAGGCTTGTTTATCAGACTTGAAACATCATGTACCTTGTTGTAGGGTCTTTTCAAAGACACTGGCTCTTGAAGTTACTAAAAATAAACAAATAAAGAACTGTTACACTTTTGGT
Source organism: Coregonus lavaretus (assembly GCF_964263955.1). Taxonomy (NCBI): domain Eukaryota; kingdom Metazoa; phylum Chordata; class Actinopteri; order Salmoniformes; family Salmonidae; genus Coregonus; species Coregonus lavaretus. The sequence continues at coordinate 2,013,860 of NW_028162761.1, read as the reverse complement.
CACTAAATAATCAAGTGTGTCAAGATCAGATGGGTGTGGTAATTTCTTGTCATATCAACTGTCATTAGGTCATGATTTCATGCCATCTCAATGTAAGACTAGTACTTGCATTAACTGTAAGCTTTTCTTCACCCACATACTTGAATGTGTGTAAAACTTCCCATCAACTTGCTGATTATACATTCAATGACCTAGTAGCCTAATGCAGGATCTTACCACTAGGGGCTGGTGGAAGCTGTGGCACTGTACGCTGGGCTTGTCTGGGTTCATTTGTCTTTTTCTGGAGTGCTTCACTTCCATCATCATCTTACGAAGGACAATACAAAAAAATACTCATTTATTTCATCTACTTCCTGATGCATGTAATACACACAATGGAATAAGAGCAGTTAAGAAATCCTCACCAGGTGGCTCTACACGGAATCTGATTGGTTTAGTCACCGCCCTCTTCGCTGGTTCCTCGTCAGATTCAACATTGGAGGTGTCAACCCCCCGTTTGGCTCGTTGCTCTGCCACAGAGTAATTGTCTGTACGTGCAATAAACATTGTCATAAATAGTTTCCTATTAACACTGGCAAACCGGCTATTGAGTATTTGTAATTCACATAGTAATACTTTCAGCCAATACATATAGTACTTAAGAGGGGGAAGTTCCTGACTCTACTGACCAGGAGTGGGTTGCACCAGTTAGACGATAAGGTGGAAGAGATAAGTTGGACCTACCTACGCCCGACGTAATGATTTAGAAAATTGAACAAGATGCGACATGACTAGTCATGAAACACTTACCTTGGAAACTAGTTATAGATATATACTATACGTCTACCCCACATTACACTTAGTTTTTACACCCTGGCGTAGCAAAAGCTATTATAATAATAATAATAAATAATAAATAATATGCCATTTAGCAGACGCTTTTATCCAAAGCGACTTACAGTCATGCGTGCATACATTATTATTATTTTTTTGTGTATGGGTGGTCCCGGGGATCGAACCCACTACCTTGGCGTTACAAGCGCCGTGCTCTACCAGTTGAGCTACAGAAGACCACTATTACTTCCAACCAGGTGGTGACACAGGTTTACGCCTGGCTTAGAACATATTCTACGTTGTAACTAGCCTTACGTGTAGGAGTATGTTCAACTGATGCAACCTGCTCCAGAGCCACACAACCAAGCATACATGGCAATATAAACGGGAGTGGATGGACAGTCAAATATTATTTTACCAGTTGATGAAAAGATGGAAATTCTGTACTACTCCCATAATATTTTCAGGCCGGTCTCCTCTCTTAATGGCATTTCTTGGCCAGTAGCAACACAGGACCTGCAGGATATGAGACACTGTTTAAAGTGAACTATTTATCCATCTCTTTGCCTAAAAAGGGTAAACCATTTAACTGATCAACTCACCCCATCTCTCTTCTCCACCCACTGCTCTGGTACAACTTCAACATTGTTCTCTTTGACAAAATGTACAACATAATAATGCTGTATGCCCTGTGCAGAAAAACAAAACACCAATTCCACACTGTTCAGTCTCTTGATTTACCAGCCAAAATAGTTTGCATAAAGCTTGTGAACTTGGCTGTAGCTAAATGGGTCTTGCTACAGGCTGTGCAAGATGGTAAACACAACACGAGTGCACCTGTCACAGCCATAGTAGCCAGAATACATCTTTATGCATTTTACCATGACTTTTGCAGGGGCATCACGTTACAGAACAAACTTTCACTTGCAGTGTTGTGTCTCCCCACTTCAAGCCGGTCTGCATCAACTCTTTAAGCTCCAGCAAAGTGTCATTGAGGAATTCCAGGGAGCTTGGTTTCCATGATGCCATTGCAAGTGACAGAGGAAACACTGTGGGTGGTGATAGATTGATAGAGCACAAAAGTGGCCATAACGACATATTGGTACTTTTGAACAAAGGGAGACCATCCAGATTAAGGGATATTTCTAAAAGATTCAAATCTCCAACCACTGATTTAGGATAGATGCTTAGATGTTTCACTAACTCCACCTTCACTTTAAATCTGACAAACTCCACATTAGACTTGACTTCAACAAAAACATTGGTGGTTTCTAGGAGAGTTCTATCAGTGGAAGGCAAATCTGGGTGACCATTAGACTGCAGCATCTTCAGAAGTGCATCAACAGCATTGTGTTTCACTTGGGAATCACTTATCCAGGTTGCCAGGTCCTCTCTGAAGGTAGAATCGTTTTCAACATCATCATTGTCAGAGTCAGTTGTCTCCTGAATTGCACAACCAGCATTGGCTTCAGTCTCTGAATCTATGTCACTGTGTGTTGGCAGTCTTGGCTTAGTACCACTGTTGCGTCAAAAGACAGGTATTCATATTCAAGGCATTCACATTTTCGACTTATTTCAAAGACAAAACACCAGCAGGGGGCGAAAAAGTGTATGCATTGTGGAACCCATCATTAGCTTGTGTTTCCCTGGGGAACATATATACTGGTGCACCTTTGTGATAGCAGGTGGTGAAAAAGCATTTCACTGGAATTCCTTCATGGAAGAGGAGACTCTCATTCATACACATTCAGCTCATTTAGGATTCTGGAGACTCAACCGGTCGGCACATGGACATTGTTGTGTAAAATTGTTGCCAGTTAGGTGTTTATTTGTGTTGTGAATTGAGACCAATTGTCTAATTTAGTATAATTTAGTTAATATGACTACCTTGAGATTATATATTTAATTTGAAATGACCTTACTTGAAGTAATGTATATTTCTTTTTGTGTTTTGCCTTTAAAGGTTATCAACCTAACTAACTGACTAACTAACTAACGAACTGGAATTAAATAAAAGAAGTCCGAAGAAAATTGAGTTGTCCCTTGCGTCCTTCAGTCCTTAAAGAGGCCTTTTTCAAGTTTGGGCAAAGAGCTGCAGTGTGAACCATACACAACTTGACAGTTGATAACCGGGCTTGGCAGTGAAGACAAAAGGATTAACGGCCTGAAGTCAGGAAAGCTTCCAAGAACTCTCTGCGAGCAACTGTTCTTTTTTGCTTCAGCTCCTTTAAGATTACGGTTATCCTACCAACGGGACATTAAAAACTGTAATATCGTATGTTTCACGGAGTCGTAGCTGAACGACAACAATGATAACATTCAGCTAGCAGGCTATACGCTACATCGGCAGGACAGAACGTCTGACTCTGGTAAGACAAGGGGTGGCGGTCTCTGTATATTTGTAAACAACAGCTGGTGCACAAAATCAAATACTAAGGAAGTCTCGAAAATTTGCTCGCCTGAGGTAGAGTATCTTATAATAAGCTGTAGACCACACTATTTACCAAGAGAGTTTTCATCTATATTTTTCATAGCTGTCTATTTACCACCACAAACCAATGCTGGCATTAAGATTGCACTGAATGAGTTGTACAAGGCCATTAATCAACAGGAAAACGCTCATCCAGATGCAGCGCTCCTAGTGGCCGGGGACTTTAATGCAGGGAAACATAAATCCGTTCTACTTAATTTCTACCAGCATGTTAAATGTGCAACCAGAGGGAAAAAAACTCTAGACCACCTTTACTCCACACACAGAGACGCATACAAAGCTCTCCCTCGCCCTCCATCTGGCAAATCTGACCATAACTCTATCCTCCTGATTCCTGCTTATAAGCAAAAACTGAAGCAGGAAGCACCAGTGATTCGGTTAATAAAAAAGTGGTCAGATGACGCAGATGCTAAGCTACAGGACTGTTTTGCTAGCACAGACTGGAACATGTTCCGGGATTCTTCAGACAGCATTGAGGAGTACACCACATCAGTCACTGGCTTCATCAATAAGTGCATCGATGATGTCATCCCCACAGTGACCGTACGTACATACCCCAACCAGAAGCCATGGATTACAGGAAACATCCGCACTGAGCTAAAGGGTAGAGCTGCCGCTTTCAAGGAACGGGACTCTAACCCGGACACTTATAAGAAATCCCGCTATGACCTCCGACGAACCATCAAACAGGCAAAGAGTCAATACAGGTCTAAGATTGAATCATACTACACTGGCTCTGACGCTCGTCGGATGTGGCAGGGCTTGAAAACTATTACAGACTACAAAGGGAAGCACAGCCGCGAGCTGCCCAGTGACACAAGCCTACCAGACGAGCTAAACCACTTCTATGCTCGCTTCGAGGCAAGCAACACTCAAGCATGCATGAGAGCACCAGCTATTCCGGATGACTATGTGATCACGCTCTCCATAGCCGATGTGAGTAAGACTTTTAAGCAGGTCAACATTCACAAGGCCGCAGGGCCAGACGGATTACCAGGACGTGTACTCCGAGCATGTGCTGACCAACTGGCAAGTGTCTTCACTGACATTTTCAACATGTCCCTGACTGAGTCTGTAATACCAACATGTTTCAAGCAGACCACCATAGTCCCCGTGCCCAAGAACTCTAAGATAACCTGCCTAAATGACTACCAACCCGTAGCACTGACGTCTGTAGCCATGAAGTGCTTTGAAAGACTGGTCATGGCTCACATCAACAGCATAATCCCAGAAACCCTAGACCCACTCCAATTTGCATACCGCCCCAACAGATCCACAGATGATGCAATCTCTATCGCACTCCACACTGCCCTTTGCCACCTGGACAAGAGGAACACCTACGTGAGAATGCTATTCATTGACTACAGCTCAGCATTCAACACCATAGTGCCCTCTAAGCTCATCACTAAGCTAAGGATCCTGGGACTAAACACCTCCCTCTGCAACTGGATCCTGGACTTCCTGACGGGCCGCCCCCAGGTGGTAAGGGTAGGTAACAACACATCTGCCACACTGATCCTCAACACGGGGGCCCCTCAGGGGTGCGTGCTCAGTCCCCTCCTGTACTCTCTGTTCACCCATGACTGCATGGCCAGGCACGACTCCAACACCATCATTAAGTTTGCCGACGACACAACAGTGGTAGGCCTGATCACCGACAACGATGAGACAGCCTATAGGGAGGAGGTCAGAGATCTGGCCGTGTGGTGCCAGGACAACAACCTCTCCCTCAACGTGACCAAGACAAAGGAGATGATTGTGGACTACAGGGAAAAAAAAGAGGACTGAGCACGCCCCCATTCTCATCGACGGGGCTGTAGTGGAACAGGTTGAGAGCTTCAAGTTCCTTGGTGTCCACATCACCAACGAACTATCATGGTCCAAACACACCAAGACAGTCGTGAAGAGGGCATGACAAAGCCTATTCCCCCTCAGGAGACTAAAAAGATTTGGCATGGGTCCTCAGATCCTCAAAAAATTCTACAGCTGCACCATCGAGAGCATCCTGACTGGTTGCATCACCGCCTGGTATGGCAACTGCTTGGCCTCTGACCGCAAGGCACTACAGAGGGTAGTGCGTACGGCCCAGTACATCACTGGGGCAAAGCTCCCTGCCATCCAGGACCTCTATACCAGGCGGTGTCAGAGGAAGGCCCTCAAAATTGTCAAAGACTCCAGCCACCCTAGTCATAGACTGTTCTCTCTGCTACCGCACGGCAAGCGGTACCGGAGTGCCAAGTCTAGGTCCAAAAGACTTCTCAACAGCTTCTACCCCCAAGCCATAAGACTCCTGAACAGCTAATCATGGCTACCCGGACTATTTGCACTGCCCCCCCACCCCATCCTTTTTACGCTGCTGCTACTCTGTTAAGTATTTATGCATAGTCACTTTAACTCTACCCACATGTACATATTACCTCAACTACCTCAACTAGCCGGTGCCCCCGCACATTGACTCTGCAAAGGTACCCCCCTGTATATATAGCCTCCCTACTGTCACTTTATTTTACTGTATATATAGCCTCCCTACTGTCACTTTATTTTACTTCTGCTCTTTTTTTCTCAACACTTTTTTTGTTGTTGTTTTATTCTTACTTTTTTTGTTTAAAATAAATGCACTGTTGATTAAGGGCTGTAAGTAAGCATTTCACTGTAATGTCTGCACCTGTTGTATTCGGCGCATGTGACCAATACAATTTGATTTGATTTGATTTGATTCACTGTTATTCCAAGAGCTTCCTCCGCCATGTTGAGATGTCAGTCAATACTCCTCTCTGCAACGACAGCTTTCCTGACTTCAGGCCGTTAATCCTTTTGTCTTCACTGCCACGCCCGGTTATCAACTGTCAAGTTGTGTATGGTTCACACTGCAGCTTTTTCACCAAACATTTCACCTCCTGCTATCACAAAGGTGCACCAGTATATATGTTCCCCGGGGAAACACAAGCTAATGATGGGTTCCACAATGCATACACTTTTTCGCCCCCTGCTTGTGTTTTATCTTTGAAATAAGTCGAAAATGTGAATGCCTTGAATATGAATACCTGTCTTTTGACGCAACACCTCCCACTTGATCTCCTGGTTCTTGAACCCAAGGAGGTCACATCGGCTTTATCTTCGATGGCTTTACTTCTGCTCTTCTACAGGTAATAACACAACCTGACGTCCCTGTGAAGAATTGTAGCAGGGATTTTGATTGAACGTTTCTTTGTTTTGTCTCCATGAACATGCTTCAAAGTTGAGATGGGATAACTTGGGAAGGTTCGAATATTTGCATCTCTCACAATGCCAGCGTTGACATTGATGACCCTACCAAGCTTATACTGACTCCTCAAAGCGTTCTGGTCTGCAAGCCAGACGACGTCTCCAACGGCTACGTTTCGCTGCTTTGTGTGCCACTTACTCCTCACAAACAGGTTAGGTCCAGCCAACTGACTCCACTTCCTCCAGAACCAGTTAATTTCTGCTTGAATGACTCTTAACCGTTTGTAGGAGTAGTCTTCAAACTCAAAGCTTCCTAAGTCTCCCCTAGGTCCTGTCCTTCCAAGCAGAAGAAAATTGAGTTGTCCCTTGCGTCCTTCAGTCCTGAAAGAGGCCTTTCTCAAGTTTGGGCAAAGAGCTGCAGTGTGAACCATACACAACTTGACAACCACCTACTGCTGCAAGCTCACCATCTGACTCTTCCTCAACGTGTGTTGGCAGTCTTGGAGGAGTACCACCTACTGTCTGGAGTTCACTATCTGACTCTTCCTCAGCGTGTGTTGGCAGTCTTGGAGTACCACCTACTGCCTCCTGAAAAGTATAGAACACTTTAGTTTCTGGTTCATTCCAACCCTAGATTACAACACATGTAGAAAACTGCTGGACATTACATTCAGGCAGCTTCAAAATAGTAGTGCAACCGTCAACTTCTCTCTCTAATGCATCCGCACTGTCTGCAGTGAAGTATGTTGATGTAAACAAACTCAGAAAATCTCAAATAAATTGATTATTTATTAAATTATCTTGACGAAATGATGTACATTCAATCACGCAGACAAACCCAAAGTCTCTAGTTAGCTATGTGACTTGTAAAATAGTTTTTATCACGTTCTTCACTCACTCGGTTTGACACAAAAATAACACATAGCTAAAACCTGATAATACCTTGACGTATTTGTGACCTAGCATGTTATGAAATGTTCTTTCTATATTAGAAAGTTGAAACGTGCTATTACATAACTGTAGTAATACATTTGAAACGGACACAACAGCTATTGTCTTTACAGCACAGTTTTAGCGCTTTTTGCTATATCTGTAGAATGGTGCCGGCCTGACCGCTGAGGTATAAGAGGTAGAGACTGTCTCCAAGATGGCCGACCATTGTTTTCAACGTAATCTACTCACGTTCGCATCAGGCCAGGGTTCTGGTTGGGAAGTAGCCAACCTATGTACCTAGAGAAGACTGGCGGTAGGGTACTAGGGGGTAACTCGCCCCCCCTAAGAACAATGTCTAATTGCTGACACAAAAAAGCAACATTTGGGGGGGGAAATTATGTGGATGAAGGTCATGCTTAGGCTTATGAACTATAAAGGGAAAAAAATTGCTAGAGTTTACACTTTTTGAGTTATTTAATTAAATGTTTTTTTTAGAAAAGGGGCGTTTTTTAAAGTCGTGGGGTAAGTGCCCCCCATCAGAATTGCCCATTTAAATAAATGTAGCCTATTTATTAATTACTACATTTAGCTAACATTATATAGTTAATCCAGAGATCCTTACCTTTGCCTCGATTCGGCAGTCTTGTCCAGATCATCATGGCATTTGTAGTTCTTTAGGATAGCCACATTAGCAGCTAATTAGCATTTCATTTTTGGGGGGTAAATGCAGGTGAATATATTGATCAAAGTCACCTTGTCCTAGAGAGATTTACACTGTTATCAAAACATTACACCAGGGTAAGCCTATCTTCCACCCTATGTAAAGCTGCGATATATAAGATACCCCGTAAAAAAAAAAAACACTCTAAAATGTGAAGTTTTGTCACACAACACAATGCCCAGTGGTGTAAAGTACTGAAGTAAAAATAATTTAAAGTACTACTTAAGTCGTTTTTGGGGGTATCTGTACTTTACTATTTATATTTTGGACAACTTTTACTTCACTACATTCCGAAATAAAAATATTACATTTACATTTTAGTCATTTACAGTTAGTGATTGCATACATTTTCATACTATCCCCCCGTGGGAAACGAACCCACAACCCTGGCGTCGCAAACGCCATGCTGTACCAACTGAGCTACACGGGACATACATCCCTGGTCATCCCTACTGCCTCTGATCTGGCGGACTCACTAAACACGTTTAATTTGTAAATGATGTCTGAGTGTTGGAGTGTGCCCCTGGCTATCCATTAATAAAAAATAAAATAAAAATGGTGTCATCTGGTTTACTTAATATAAGGAATTTGAAATGATTCATACGTTTACTTTTACTTTTGATAGTGAAGTATATTTAAAACCAAATACTTATAGACTTTTACTCAAGTAGTATTTTACTGGGTGACTTTCAGTTTTACTTGAGTCATTTTCTATTAAGGTATCTTTACTTTTACTCAAGTATGACAATTGGGTGCTTTTTCTACCACTGACAATGCAACAGATGTCTGGTGTATGGTCTAAGGCACTGCATTGCAGTGCTAGCTGTGCCACTAGAGATCCTGGTTCGAATCCAGGCTCTGTCATAGCCGGCCGTGACCGGGAGACCCATGGGGCGGCGCACAAGTCGTCCAGGGTAGGGGAGGGAATGGCCGCCAGGGTTGTGGGTTTGATTCCCACGGGGGGCCAGTATGAAAAAATATATATATAATGTATGCACTAACTGTAAGTCGCTCTGGATAAGAGTGTCTGCTAAATGACTTAAATGTAAAAATGTGTGTGGGTGAGTGGTTTGCTGATGTCAATGTCATGAACAGAGTACCCCGTGTCAGGGTTATGGTATGGGCAGGCATAAGCTACGGAGAAGGAACAAAATTGCATTTTATCAATGGCAAATGTAATGCACAGAGATACCATGACAAGGTCCTGCCGACGTCATGTTTCAGCATGATAATGCACGGCCCAATGTCGCAAGGATCTGTCCACAATTCCTGGAGGCTGAAAATGTCCCAGTTCTTCCATGTCCTGCATACTCACCAGACATGTCACCCATTGAGCATGTTTGGGAGGGCTGGATCGACGTGTACCACAGCTTGTTCCAGTTCCCGTCAATATACAGCAACTTCGCACAGCCACTGAAGAGGAATGGGACAACATTCCACAGGCCACAATCAACAGATTGATCAACTCTATGCAAAGTAGAAGTGTCCCGGAGGAGGAGGAGGCAGCGGCAGATACCCCGTTCTCATGTAATGGGGTAGGGCCCAGTGATGCCAACTTAGCTATTTTGTTGCTAGATTTAACAACTTTTCAGACTACCCTGGCAACTTTTTTTTCAAACAGCACCTAGCAACAAATTTAGCTACTTTAAAAAACTTATTTGGAACTATTAGCAACTTTTGAAAAGTGACTCAAACACTAAAATGCACACGTTTTCCCTCTAAATGACACTAAAACAATTTTCTCCATCACACACTCAGTCACAACACACGTGCCTGGCTGCAAAAGTGCATTGTGAGTGACGTCAGCAGCAGGCGCTCAGCTCGTGCACAGGCAGCAGCAGGCCAGCCAAGCAGCACAACAACCTGGAGAGAGCTGGAGAGAGATGCCTGGCGCACACATCATTATTTGAGTTAAGTTGCTTGTTCAATAAGATAGCATATATACCTTGTTATTAGCTTGTACCTATAATTGTTGATCAGTTAGGTAGCATGTTTAGTAACTACCAATACACTACTAGTTAATAAGAAAATAAATCAAATGTAATTGTTCAATAATGTGTAATGTGTAATTGTTCAATAATTCAATGTGTTGTGTTTATAAATAAAAATATCAAATCAAATCAAATCAAATTTTATTGGTCACATGCGCCGAATACAACAGGTACAGACATTGCAGTGAAATGCTTACTTACAGCCCTTAACCAACAGTGCATTTATTTTAAACAAAAAAAGTAAGAATAAAACAACAACAAAAAAAGTGTTGAGAAAAAAAGAGCAGAAGTAAAATAAAGTGACAGTAGGGAGGCCAGTGGCGGCTCCTGAAAAAATTCTCAGGGGGGGCAATTTTTCTGATGATTTAGGTGACCTACACACATTTAAAAAAAGATATGTCCAGCAACAACATGAAGACAGGGGCAGCATATAAGTCAATACCAGAAGCATTTATTGACTGATCTCAAAAGTGTTGGCTTACCAGGGTTGGTGGAGCCCTCAGTTTCATCTTTGCCTCGCAAAGCTAACTCAAACACTCCGCAAAACTTCACACACTGGATTAGCCGGCTGAGGATGTGGCGGTTCTTGCTAATGTCGTAGTAAATATATTTGTTATAGTGAATATGGAATATGATATGTTGAGTAAAATGTTGTGCTAAGATCTATTTAGGTCAGGAGCTGGTTATAAGTTCTGTTCCTATCCAATAACAATGGACAAAAGGGTCCTATCTTGTCAGCCTTGTCAGCAGGTGGCCAAGGACAACACCCACGCCATAGGCCTCTCAGTTCTTCCAACTCACGAGTTCTTGCTCTGAGGACACACACACACACACACACACACACAAACACACACACACACATCATCACTGTTAAACACACACACACACACACACACACACACAAAAATCCCCTCTCTTAGGCTGAACATTTGAAGACAGAGAACCCGACTCAGAGCCAATGCAACAGTGACACTAGCCTGGAGGGGACCTCGCCCAACTCATCAGGACCAATCAGAAGATCAGAACTACTAGATTCAACCTACTTCATTTATTGCATAAAATGTCTGCACACAATGTTTCGGGGCTCTCTTCAGATAGCTCCCTAAGAGTTTGACGAACGGGTCCGTGCACGCGATTCCAGATATCTTTACCTCTGAATAAACTGCCTTTATTATACCATATCCACCCTGTCCAAAGTCTCTACTTGGTCTCAGTTCTCCAGTAAACTTGTGATTATCAACACTAACCTCATCGTTGTGGCCGCGGACAGCTAGCCTGTATCCCTCATCCAGTTGAGTGGCAATGTTCACTCTCCCCAAAGCAGACAATCTCAAACAGCTATCCATGTGGGTCTTTGACAGCTCATGTTTCTTAATCTTTCCTGAAAGATGGTGCATGTCCGTTACACACCAGTCGCTGTCCAAGCGGTGCTGTCTGCCGTGCCGCCTTCAGGGTGAAAGAGTAAGCAGGGGGTAGCAGAAGACTGCATTAGCTACATCGCAGCCTGCTAGCCAGGTTTTTCGTTCGTACCAATTTTTGGAAAATCCTCGGGTGTAGGACTTTCCGCCTTTAGTAGAAACCTGTTGAATTATTAAATTTGGTCTGGGAGGTCCTAATTGTTTCGTTGCCAATTTATCTTGATTTGTTCGCCGACAAAAAGTAACTTATTTCAAAGAGACAATCGAGTTGCACGGAACGCTATAGCCATCTTGACAGTAGTACGTGAATTGATTGACGCTGCTACCCGCTCTTTTCTTAGTTACGTTCATGGTTATGTTACGTATGACGAAAGCGCGTAAGTGCAAGCCCTCAGAAACCCATAGAGATTGTATTGAAAGCTCTGATATTTGAAAAAAATAGATTTTACATGGGAGTCTATGAGAGACTTCTGGGCGATTTTCAACCTGACTGAAATCGCCCCAAAAGGGGGGGGGGGGGGGGCATTTGAAGCACGACTTTAGCCTGATTGGACATTTAGTGGCAGATCAGACGTCTAGATTAGAACACTGATAACTACTGTTGCCGTGATATAATTGATTAGAAAAAAAATCCCTTCCTTTTCCCGTTTGGCAGTGCGTCGCCCATATCGCCCTAATGAACACACCGCCCCTGAGGGAGGCTATATATACAGTAAAATAAAGTGACAGTAGGGAGGCTATATATACAGGGGGGTACCGTTGCAGAGTCAATGTGCGGGGGCACCGGCTAGTTGAGGTAGTTGAGGTAATATGTACATGTGGGTAGAGTTAAAGTGACTATGCATAAATACTTAACAGAGTAGCAGCAGCGTAAAAAGGATGGGGTGGGGGGGCAGTGCAAATAGTCCGGGTAGCCATGATTAGCTGTTCAGGAGTCTTATGGCTTGGGGGTAGAAGCTGTTGAGAAGTCTTTTGGACCTAGACTTGGCACTCCGGTACCGCTTGCCGTGCGGTAGCAGAGAGAACAGTCTATGACTAGGGTGGCTGGAGTCTTTGACAATTTTGAGGGCCTTCCTCTGACACCGCCTGGTATAGAGGTCCTGGATGGCAGGGAGCTTTGCCCCAGTGATGTACTGGGCCGTACGCACTACCCTCTGTAGTGCCTTGCGGTCAGAGGCCAAGCAGTTGCCATACCAGGCGGTGATGCAACCAGTCAGGATGCTCTCGATGGTGCAGCTGTAGAATTTTTTGAGGATCTGAGGACCCATGCCAAATCTTTTTAGTCTCCTGAGGGGGAATAGGCTTTGTCATGCCCTCTTCACGACTGTCTTGGTGTGTTTGGACCATGATAGTTCGTTGGTGATGTGGACACCAAGGAACTTGAAGCTCTCAACCTGTTCCACTACAGCCCCGTCGATGAGAATGGGGGCGTGCTCAGTCCTCTTTTTTTTCCCTGTAGTCCACAATCATCTCCTTTGTCTTGGTCACGTTGAGGGAGAGGTTGTTGTCCTGGCACCACACGGCCAGATCTCTGACCTCCTCCCTATAGGCTGTCTCATCGTTGTCGGTGATCAGGCCTACCACTGTTGTGTCGTCGGCAAACTTAATGATGGTGTTGGAGTCGTGCCTGGCCATGCAGTCATGGGTGAACAGAGAGTACAGGAGGGGACTGAGCACGCACCCCTGAGGGGCCCCCGTGTTGAGGATCAGTGTGGCAGATGTGTTGTTACCTACCCTTACCACCTGGGGGCGGCCCGTCAGGAAGTCCAGGATCCAGTTGCAGAGGGAGGTGTTTAGTCCCAGGATCCTTAGCTTAGTGATGAGCTTAGAGGGCACTATGGTGTTGAATGCTGAGCTGTAGTCAATGAATAGCATTCTCACGTAGGTGTTCCTCTTGTCCAGGTGGCAAAGGGCAGTGTGGAGTGCGATAGAGATTGCATCATCTGTGGATCTGTTGGGGCGGTATGCAAATTGGAGTGGGTCTAGGGTTTCTGGGATTATGCTGTTGATGTGAGCCATGACCAGTCTTTCAAAGCACTTCATGGCTACAGACGTCAGTGCTACGGGTCGGTAGTCATTTAGGCAGGTTATCTTAGAGTTCTTGGGCACGGGGACTATGGTGGTCTGCTTGAAACATGTTGGTATTACAGACTCAGTCAGGGACATGTTGAAAATGTCAGTGAAGACACTTGCCAGTTGGTCAGCACATGCTCGGAGTACACGTCCTGGTAATCCGTCTGGCCCTGCGGCCTTGTGAATGTTGACCTGCTTAAAAGTCTTACTCACATCGGCTACGGAGAGCGTGATCACATAGTCATCCGGAACAGCTGGTGCTCTCATGCATGCTTCAGTGTTGCTTGCCTCGAAGCGAGCATAGAAGTGGTTTAGCTCGTCTGGTAGGCTTGTGTCACTGGGCAGCTCGCGGCTGTGCTTCCCTTTGTAGTCTGTAATAGTTTTCAAGCAATGCCATATCCGACGAGCGTCAGAGCCAGTGTAGTATGATTCAATCTTAGACCTGTATTGACTCTTTGCCTGTTTGATGGTACGTCGGAGGTCATAGCGGGATTTCTTATAAGTGTCCGGGTTAGAGTCCCGTTCCTTGAAAGCGGCAGCTCTACCCTTTAGCTCAGTGCGGATGTTTCCTGTAATCCATGGCTTCTGGTTGGGGTATGTTCGTACGGTCACTGTGGGGACGACATCATCGATGCACTTATTGATGATCATATAAATGTTGTGTGTTTATATTACTTTTACAAATACAAATATGTGATAATAAACAAACAAATCTAAACTAACAAATGTCAAATCATATTTGTCGCCGAGATGGCCAGTCAATTTGATTAACGTTATTGTGTATTCTATGTAATTATGCAGTTTTACGTTTTTACGTAATGAGTTCATCACGCAAAGACATCACAACGTTTTGAGCAACTTTTAGCAACAAATCGACCTGCCTCTTACCAACTTCCCCTGAAAATGAGTTGGCAACACTGGTAGGGCCGTCCCAAGGATCCCGAAATGCAGGGACCGTTGCACTGTTGTAGTGGGGAAACAGGAAGTTCCGGCAGGCGCGCCCATCCCACGTTCTTCACAATAAAGAAAGCGCCAGAACTGTGCAGTCAAGAAGATAACCTTTGTGTCCGTTTCTATTTATTACTACAGGTATGTAATAGCACGATTAAACTTTCTAATGTCGAAAGAACATGTCATGCCATGCTAGTTAACACATCCGTTAATGTATTATCACGTTTGGTAAAGGTTTGATGTGTTATTTTTGTGTCAAACCGAGTAAGTGAAAGAACGTGATAAAAACTATTTTACAAGTCACATAGCTAGAGATTTTGGGTTTGTCTGAGTGAATGTACATAATTTTCTCATTTTAGTTTAATAAATAATCAATTTTTTTTTAGATTTCTGAGTTCGTTTAGCATATTATTGCTTTTGTGTAAAATTCCCATGCTGGTAAAATGGCGGCTACTCTCGGTCAGCGTCAACAGACTTCAGTGAGGACAGTGCGGGTGCATCAGATAGAGACAATTTCACGGTCGCACTACTGTTTTGAAGCTGAATGTAATGATTATCAGTTTTCTACATGTGTACTAATATTCAGACACATTCACTAGTTTCAGTCTTTATCAATAAATGTTGCTATGGTGTGAACAGGAAATACAATTGGTTTTTGATTGAAGTAATACAGTGAAGGCAAGGTTATTCAGGAAATTAGCACACAGTGCTGTCTAAAACAAACTGTAACCTTGTACTAAATGGATTTTGAGTCATGTATGCATTTATCTTCTATAGGTTAGGTCTCCCGAGTGGCGCAGTGGTCTAAGGCACTGCATCGCAGTGCTAGCTGTGCCACTAGAGATCCTGGTTCGAATCCAGGCTCTGTCGTAGCCGGCCGCGACCGGGAGACCCATGGGGCGGCGCACAATTGGCCCAGCGTCGTCCAGGGTAGGGGAGGGAATGGCCGGCAGGGGATGTAGCTCAGTTGGTAGAGCATGGCGTTTGCAACGCCAGGGTTGTGGGTTCGAGAAAATAATGTATGTGCTAACTGTAATTCGCTCTGGATAAGAGCGTCTGCTAAATGACTAAAATGTAAATGTAAATGTATTAGCTCAAAAGTATTGTGGAGCTCCTGCTCCTTAATATAAACAGTACCGGCACCCAAAATGAGTATTGGCACCTATTTCAGTCCAAGTAAAGCACTGAATTAGATAATTGAACAAGAAAAAATTATATTTTTAGAGAATAAAGATATTGCCAGAACTGTCAACACTAACTTTTGTGTCTGTGCTCTCTATATTACTACTAGCAGATTCAGATAAGTCTGAGGCCGGTAACATCAACAGTGAGGAGAAACCCAGCCTGCCTCTCCTTCCACACTGAGTCCAAACATACAGTCACTGGGTCCTGATTGTGACAGTTGAGCCCAGTTTGCATCGCAATATCCAGAGATGGCATCAGTGAAGCTGGAAGATTGCAGTCAAACACTGGAGCTTAATGTCAACATTAAAGATGAAGAAGAGGAGGAGAAGATTGGGAAATCTGTTTCTCAGGGTAAGAGCAGGTTCTATCTAATTAAGTTTGTTGGACATGATTTGGAAAGGCACACACCAGTCTATATACAGTGCATTCGGAAAGTATTCAGACCTCTTGACTTTTTTGAGATTTTGTTACGTTACAGCCTTATTATAAAATAGATTAAATTGTTTTTTCCCCTCATCAATCCCAAAAATGTCTAAGAACCTGTTTTCACTTTGTCATTATGAGGTATTGTGTATAGATTGATGTGGATTTTTTTGATTTAATCAATTTTAGAATACGGCTGTAACGTAACAAATTGTGGAAAATGTCAAGGGGTCTGAATACTTTCCTAATGCACTGTACATATCCAAAAGTGGACCTAGAAGTTTGTCCTTAAATATCTATTGGGAGCCCATCTGGACCTTCCGCTTTACCTCCCTTCATATTGAAAATAGCATCAGATATTTCAACACTATCCAATTCCTTTTCCAGATCCAATTTAGTGTCTTCTGAAGTAGAGGGAAAATCAAGACCTGACTAGTTCAGTTCTCAGGAGATTCAGAGTTGTAAAGTGTGTTGTAGTAGGAAGCAAATGTTTGGTTCATTTCTACAGGATCCATTGATAATTGTCCTTGTAAATTATGAATTGCATTAAAGGCTGAATTTTACTTCTTAATGTGCCAGGCCAGCAATTTACCAGGTTTTTCACCTTGATCAAAGGACTGTTTCAGCCTAGTTAAGCTGTTTGCAGCCTTAGAGGTTGGAAGTTCTTCATACTGAGCTTTAAGACCAAATCATTCCTTGTTTACTTCTACTGAGTTATCCAAAAAAGCTTCCCTCTCCAATTCTCTGATTTTGCTGTCCATCGCTCTCATTTTCTGAATTATTTGATTTTAAACTGGTAAAACGTATAATTTGCCCCCAAATATGTGCTTTGAAAGCCTCCCATCTGGTACTCGCTGACGTTTGGTCAGTGTTCAATGTCAAATAAACATCTATAGGCACTCCAACGTAATGTAAGAAGTATGGGTCCTGTAACCATCTGGGATGCAAATGCCATCTAGAGGATCCTTTTACTAGTTTTGTATCCCTATAGAATAATCACACAAGGGAATGGTCATTCAGAACAATAGTATCCATATCCACTTCCTGCTACCTTGGGAAGCAATAAGCAAGAAACTAAAAAGTAGTCTACATGAGAATATGATTTAAATGTTGACGAGTAACATGAATACTCCCTTTTACTCGGGTTCTGAGTCCTCCAAGGTTCACATAGATTTAAGTCCTTAATGAAATGCTGTAATTTCTTTCTACTCTGCGAGTGGGAAGTGTCTAAACCAGAGGAGCGATCTAGATGAGGATCAAGAGTGCAATTAAAGTCCCCTTCCATTAGCCTCCATTCCTGGTAAAGTCCTATCAATAGAAATACATTCTCAAAGAATTTGGGATTATCATCATTAGGACCATAAACATTAACCAGATTAATATGCTCCTTCAAAAGAGTTTCCTGTATCTAAATGTATCTACCAGCTGTATCAGTTATAATAGTATCCACTTGAAACGGAACAGATTAGTGAATTAAAACCATAACACCATGAGAATGAGAGGAGAAACAAAAATGGTGTCATAAAACCTAGCGGTCAAACAGGGAAATGGTTCCAATCATTTTTCCTTTTTATTCATTTTAGAAACACTTAAAATAAGGGCTGTGTTTCGTGTAGGCTTACCCTGGCGTGACTTTTAGCAACATATTCGTCTCTATTTCCTCTTAGATTAAAACGCTAATTATCATCAAAGTAGACATCATGCAAAACAACAAATCACTGCAATCTCCTGCATGTCATCTCTTGCTGACACCTTTGCTAACAGGTATTGTGTCAATTTAAAACTTGAACAAGACAGTTCACAGAATTGACCATTTAAATAAATGTAGCCTATTTATTCATTACTAAATTTAGCTAACATTAGATAGTTAACCCAGAGATCCTTACCTTTGACTCGATTCAGCAATTTTGTCCAGATTATAATAGCATTTGTAGGGCTTTATGATAGCCACATTAGCAGCTAATTACCATTTCATTTTCGTAGGGGTAAATACAGGCGAATATATTGATAAAAGTCACCTTGTCCTATAGAGATTTACACGGTTACAAAATCAATAAAAAAAGTGGAGTGGGGGATGCACAAACCTTCTGGAAGATCTGATGAAGGATAAGATGGTGGACAAGGACAAAGGAGAAAAGTGGGATATGTTTTGAGTGAATATGGAATGGAAGATCACACAGAACTTTTAGAAGAGCTACAGGAGGAAAGTGAACGTGACGAGAGTGAGGATGAATTAACTGTGGTGGCAGGTGCAGTGTGGTGAGGGAGGTTATCGTCTAGTTTATAAAGAGGGATACGTCCTCCAGTAGCTCAGAGATGGAACCTGGTGAGAGTGAGGATGAATTACCTGCGTTGAGGAACTCCGAGTTCGGGCCTCGTTCCAAGGATGGTAAGGATGATTCTGGCCCAGTGGGAGTGAGATTTGTAGTGAGTGGTATCGGTGGAGAAAGTTCTGTGTGTTAGTTGTGGGGGTGCTAACGGGCTGGAGATCTGAGGTGTCAGGTGAGAGAAAGGCAGATTGAGGTTGCCAGGGTTACAGTAGTACAGAAAGTGTTGTATGCAGAAGCAGTGAAGAGAGTGGTAGAGGAAGATGGGTACAGGGTGAGGGATCTTGAGAGGATTCCTGTGAGTAGGCAGAGACCAAGAGAGAGTGATGGGAAGAATATGTGCTTCAGTAAGGTGGGATTTTTAGCATTTATAGCAATGGTTGTCAATTGTACTGCAGAAATGGATCAAAAAGTCCCAGAAAATAGAGGCTGTGGTGGCAGCGGCAGAGAAGTACTTGGCATCGCGAGGATTTACTGCAGAACAGCTGCAGGGGGTGTTGAGTTGTAGTTGTCTGGCGTAGGACTAGATAGGGTTAAATAGTGGAATGGGGTGGTGGGTTTTTGTCGTGGAAAATCATCACGAAGGGACTCAAAGTCAAACTTAAATGAATAATTGGTTTTTATCAGCAAGCTGGAGAGGTTCCAACAAACTTATAAGCACCATAGTACACGTCGGTCGGGAGCTCTGCCGGGGCAGTCCCGTTAGTTGTCCTATAAACTGCTTACACAGACATGTTATATTTGCATGATTTAGCATATTAATTATTAATAGTTAATTCATCATTAACATTTGGTTCCTGCATCTGACCGACCAATACCTCACAAGGCTTCTTCTCTCCAAGCTGTGACCTTGAAACTCAGATATCCCTTTTGGTTCCCAGAACAATGTTCTGGGCGTACTGCCAATTGGTCTGAGGAGGTCAGTCACCTGCACAAACCTTTTCCCTCACATTTTTAGAGAGGGCTAATCCTTGGCAGGGCAATTTTGTATTAATTACTGTATCAATTAATTTAATGTGTGTATGCTGTGAATGGTGTCACACACATACAGTAGGTGGCGGTGTATGCACCTAAAAGTTGAATGCGCTCCACCAACCAAATCCCAAAGAAGAAGAAGGATGCAAATGCACGTCACTTGACCCATATGGAGAATGTGAAAAAGGCGCAAAGTTCATCTTTATTATTGATGTTTGATGAAGAGTATCTACCACCCTATGTAAAGCTGGGATATATAATATACCCCATAAGGGAGTTTGTGTAAAACCTGATGAAATGCAAGAAATGTATAAAGTTTGGCCACATGTCAAGTGTTTGCAGACGGAAGGAATATGTTATTGAAGAGCATGTGAATGTAAAATGGTGTAACTGTGGTGGGGGTCATATTCCTGAATTCCCAGAGTGCCCTGTTAGGGTGAAAAAGGTTGAGGTGTCAAGGATCAGGGCTGTACAGCAAATCTCCTATGTGGAAGCGGTGAAGAGAGTTATAGTAGCAAGAGGCCACAGTTCTGAAGAAGATATGGCGGTGGATGCACTGCAACCAGTTGCAAATGTTGTACGTCAATCAAGTGATCTGGATACACTTATTTTGAAGGTGGATTTTTTAGTATTTACAGCCACAGTTATTAATTGTACTGCACAATAAGTCCAAGATGCTGGACATCATTATATCTGCAGCTGAGAAGTTTTTGGGCCTCCAAGACTTCACGGCAGAAGCCCTGCAAGGACTACTGTTGCCAGAAAATGTTCCGCCCTCGCAGGATCCTTCTGAGCCTGTGTAGGGACCTGATTAGAACAGAAAAGCAGGCTGATTTAGTTCAATTTAAAGTTTGTAAGATTTTTTAGAAATATTGTATACACTGAACAACCATATTTACATTTACATTTTAGTCATTTAGCAGACGCTCTTATCCAGAGCAACTTACAGTTAGTGAGTGCATACATTATTTATTTTTATTTTGCATACTGGCCCCCCGTGGGAATCGAACCCACAACCTTGGCGTTGCAAACGCCATGCTCTACCAACTGAGCTACATCCCTGCCGGCCATTCCCTCCCCTACCCTGGACGACGCTGGGCCAATTGTGCGCCGCCCTATGGGTCTCCCGGTCACGGCCGGCTACGACAGAGCCTGGATTCGAACCAGGATCTCTAGTGGCACAGTTAGCACTGCGCCACTCGGGAACGCAACATGTGAACTGTTGGTCCCATGTTTCATGAGGTGAAATAAAAAATCCCAGAAATGTTCCAGACACAAACTTATTTCTAAAATGTTGTGCACAAATTTGTTTACATCCCTGTTAGTGAGCATTTCTCCTTTGCCAAGATAATCCATCCACCTGACAGGTGTGGCATATCAAGAAGCTGATTAAATAGCATGATCATCATTACACAGGTGCACCTTGTGCTGAGGACAAGAGTAGCTGAATAGGTTATTGGCAGCATCTAATGGGGATCCCTAACAAATACAAAAATGCCACTCTAAAATGTGCAGTTTTTTCACACAACACAATGCCACAGATGTCTCAAGTTTTGAGGGAGCATGCAATTGGCATGCTGACTGCAGGAATGTCCACCAGAGCTGTTGCCAGAGAATGATAGGTTAATTTCTCTACCATTAGCTGCCTCCAATGTTGTTTTAGAGAATCTTGCAGTATGCCCAACCAGCCTCACAACTGCTGACCACCGTGTATGGCGTTGTGTGGGCGTGCGGTTTGCTGATGTCAATGTTGTGAACAGAGTGCCCCATGGTGGTATCGGGATTATGGTACAGTCGGGGAAAAAAGTATTTAGTCAGCCACCAATTGTGCAAGTTCTCCCACTTAAAAAGATGAGAGGCCTGTAATTTTCATCATAGGTACACGTCAACTATGACAGACAAAATGAGGGGAAAAAATCCAGAAAATCACATTGTAGGATTTTTAATGAATTTATTTGCAAATTATGGTGGAAAATAAGTATTTTGTCAATAACAAAAGATTCTCAATAGTTTGTTATATACCCTTTGTTGGCAATGACACAGGTCAAACGTTTTCTGTAAGTCTTCACAAGGTTTTCACACACTGTTGCTGGAATTTTGGCCCATTCCTCCATGCAGATCTCCTCTAGAGCAGTGATGTTTTGGGGCTGTCGCTGGGCAACAAGGACTTTCAACTCCCTCCAAAGATTTTCTATGGGGTTGAGATCTGGAGACTGGCTAGGCCACTCCAGGACCTTGAAATGCTTCTTACCAAGCCACTCCTTCGTTGCCCAGGCGGTGTGTTTGGGATCATTGTCATGCTGAAAGACCCAGCCACGTTTCATCTTCAATGACCTTGCTGATGGAAGGAGGTTTTCACTAAAAATCTCACAATACATGGCCCCATTCATTCTTTCCTTTACACAGATCAGTCGTCCTGGTCCCTTTGCAGAAAAACAGCCCCAAAGCATGATGTTTCCACCCCCATGCTTCAAAGTAGGTATGGGGTTCTTTTGGATGCAACTCAGCATTCTTTGTCCTCCAAACACGACGAATAGAAGTTCTATTTTGGTTTCATCTGATCATATGACATTCTCCCAATCCTCTTCTGGATCATACAAATGCACTCTAGCAAACTTCAGATGGGCCTGGACATGTACTGGCTTAAGCAGGGGGACACGTCCTGCATTGCAGGATTTGAGTCCCTTCGGCGTAGTGTTTACTGATGGTAGGCTTTGTTACTTTGGTCCCAGCTCTCTGCAGGTCATTCACTAGGTCCCCCCGTGTGGTTCTGG
The DNA here is from genome assembly GCF_964263955.1 of Coregonus lavaretus. NCBI lineage: Eukaryota > Metazoa > Chordata > Actinopteri > Salmoniformes > Salmonidae > Coregonus > Coregonus lavaretus. Next base: position 1,991,581 of record NW_028162761.1, on the reverse strand, counting down.
GATTTTTGCTCACCGTTCTTGTGATCATTTTGACCCCACGGGGTGAGATCTTGCGTGGAGCCCCAGATCGAGGGAGATTATCAGTGGTCTTGTATGTCTTCCATTTCCTAATAATTGCTCCCACAGTTGACTTCTTCAAACCAAGCTGCTTACTTATTGCATATTCAGTCTTCCCAGCCTGGTGCAGGTCTACAATTTTGTTTCTGGTGTCCTTTGACAGCTCTTTAGTCTTGGCCATAGTGGAGTTTGGAGTGTGACTGTTTGAGGTTGTGGACAGGTGTCTTTTATACTGATAACAAGTTCAAACAGGTGCAATTAATACAGGTAACGAGTGGAGGACAGAGGAGCCTCTTAAAGAAGAAGTTACAGGTCTGTGAGAGCCAGAAATCTTGCTTGTTTGTAGGTGACCAAATACTTATTTTCCACCATAATTTGCAAATAAATTCATAAAAAGTCCTACAATGTGATTTTCTGGATTTTTTTTTTCTTTTTGTCTGTCATAGTTGACGTGTACCTATGATGAAAATTACAGGCCTCTCTTATCTTTTTAAGTGGGAGAACTTGCACAATTGGTGGCTGACTAAATACTTTTTTCCCCCAACTGTATGGCATGGCATAAGCTACAGACAACTAATACAATTGCATTTTATCGATGGCAGTTTGAATGCACAGAGATGCCATGACAAGATCCTGAGGCCCATTAAATACTTATTTCCCTCATTAAAATGCAAATCAATTTATAACATTTTTGACATGCGTTTTTCTGGATTTCTGTTATTCTGTCTCTCACTGTTCAAATAAACCTACCATTAAAATTATAGACTGATCATGTCTTTGTCAGTGGGTAAACGTACAAAATCAGCAGGGGATCAAATACTTTTTTCCCTCACTGTACATGGTTTGACACCAGTATTGCCAGCATTTGTTTTATTCACTGGGCTATCTAGAGTGATCAGATAGTAGACTAAAGAAGTGAAGTAGACAAACTGCCAATGTTTTAAAGTTCTATTAAAAGAGTCAGTGTAGTTACTAACCCTTGTGATAGTGAGTGGAGGATGATATGGCTTCTACATCTGCATTGCTTGCTCTTTGGGGTTTTAGGCTGGGTTTCTATAAAGCACTTTGTGACAAGTTCTGATGTAAAAAGGGCTTCATAAAATACATTTGATTGACATGTATATCACACCAACTGATTGGTTCTTCTGATGTTGTTCACACAGGAGACCATGTTGAGACATTCTCTACATCCAGAGAGCAACAGCAGGAAGATCACAGAGCTAAGAGGTCTCACCACTGCCCACATTGTGAGGAGATTTTCCCAATTCTATCAAAGCTAAAAATACACTTACAAAAACACACAGGAGAGAATCTGTATTCCTGTACTGACTGTGGGAAGAATTTCACAACATCACAGACTCTGACGGTTCATCAGAGAGTGCACACAGGAGAGAAGCCTTACTCCTGCTCTGACTGTGGGGCAAGTTTCTCTCAACTGGGCAACTTAAAAAAACATAAACGTATACATACGGGAGAGAAGCCTTACTCCTGCTCTGACTGTGGGGCAAGTTTCTCTCATCTGGGCACATTAAAAAAACATGAACGTATACACACAGGAGAGAAGCCTTACTCCTGTTCTGACTGTGGGGCAAGTTTCTCTCAACTGGGCAACTTAAAACAACATGAACGTATACACACAGGAGAGAAGCCTTACTCCTGTTCTGACTGTGGGGCAAGTTTCTCTCATCTTGGCATCTTAAAAAAACATGAACGTATACACACAGGAGAGAAGCCTTACTCCTGCTCTAACTCTGGAAAGAGTTTCTCTCGACAGGAAAGCTTAAAATCACACCAACGTATACACACAGGAGAGAAGCCTTACTCCTGTTCTGACTGTGCGGCAAGTTTCTCTCAACTGGGCAACTTAAAACAACACGAACGTATACACACAGGAGAGAAGCCTTACTCCTGTTCTGACTGTGGGGCAAGTTTCTCTCAACTGGGCAACTTAAAACAACATGAACGTATACACACAGGAGAGAAGCCTTACTCCTGTTCTGACTGTGGAAAGAGTTTCTCTCAACTGGGCAACTTAAAACAACATGAACGTATACACAGGAGAGAAGCCTTAATCCTGCTCTGACTGTAAAATGAGATTCTACATTCTACTGGATTGGATACACTCTATTATATTCCTATTGTTTCTCACTGTGAGAGAACTGTGCAGAGGAACGGGAAAGTTGTAGAATTTTAGCATCTCTTTACTGATCAGTGTGCACCTTGTCAGTTTTGCAGTGCTTAGATAGCTCATACTGTAAAGATAATGAGAGGTCTAGGATATTGAGGAAACCACGAGTACATGCATCCATGCCGTGTGTCAGCATTGCAGGATGGTGGTGGTGGTGTGGGGTGTGTTTTCATGGCAGACATTGGGGCCCCTTGATAAAAGTGGAGAAACGTTTGAATGCCACAGGATATCTAAAAATCATTGTCAATCAGGTGCATCCCTTCATGGCAGAAGTTATCCATCTGCAAATATATTTTTTCAGCTGGATTATGCCCCATGCCACAAGGCTTGTCCAGAAAAGGTTCCACGAACATGACAGTGAATTCAGGTTACTGCAGTGGCCTTCCGAGGCACCAGATCTCAAATCCAATTGTGCATCTGTTGTAGGAGATGGAACGAGCTATTCTGAGTAGAAATCCACTGCCAGACAACTTGACACAACTGTGGGAAGCATTGCAGTCAACATGGGCCAGCCTCCCAGTGGAACGCTTTCGACACCTTTGTAGAGTCCATGCCCCGACAAATTGAGGCTGTTCTGATGACAAAGACTATCAGCTGTTCAGAAATGACAGGTCCAGAGAGGGGATGCGAGGAGGGGGTGTGGCTATGTATGTGAATCACAGTATGCAGGCAAAGAGAAGAATATCTGGAAAAAAAAGAGAAAGAAGAGTTTGAGAGTCTTCAGCTCCATCCTAAACAACACCCCAGCTCAGTTTCATCTCTGGTAGTGGAGTGCTCTAACATCCACCATGTGCACATGACAAAACATAATCACTGTCCATGTGATCAGGATGTCCTCTCCCCAAATGGGTCTCATCCTGTGTGGAGACTTTAATCACCTGCCCATCAAGATGCTGACAAACTCCCATCCAGACATGAAACAAGTGGCCAAAGACAAGACCACAGAGGGGACTCCATCCTAGATCTGATCAACACAACCCACTGTACTTACTCCTCTCGGATCCAGTGATCACAAATGTCTGCTGTTCTCTCCAAACACAACATCAGGAGGGAGAAGAGAAGTGCAGCGGAAAAAAGGACATCTGGTAACTCAGAACAGAAAGGAGACCTTTGCACGATGTATGGCCAGTACTGACTGGTCTGCCATATATGAGGTGGAGACATTCAACTCCTGCATTCAAACTGCAATTGATGTATGCATGTCAATAAGAAATAAGAAAACAACAATACTGGACCAGCCCTGGATGACTGAAAGAATAAAGCTGCCATCAGGAAAATGCAGAATATTTTCAACAGATGGGGAGAAACAATGACATGGAGAAAATACAGAAACACAGTGCAAATGATTATCAAGGAAGCAAAGACAATCTTCTACAAAACTGAAATCCAGGACCTAAAGAAGAAAAAGTGGGACTGGTTAGGAATGGTGGGACTTCATTAACAATGGACTGGTACCAAAGAAAACATCAGGAGGGAGAATACTGGTCGAGGGAATTGAAGACGACGACGTGGCTGATGTTTTGAATGGCTTCTTTGCTGAGGCATGGACAAGCACCACACCTCTTGCCATCTTCCCCCTGCCCATGTCTACAAGGCAGGTTGAGCTGTGCAGCATTGGCCAGTTAAAGCAAGCTCTGAACAGACTCAGAGCAAGTAAAGCATGTGGGCCTGATGGCATTCCAGCCTGGCTACTAAAAGAGCATGCAGAAGATCTAGCCCCTGTCATCAAACACATTGTTAAAACTGTCCCCTGCCAGTAGGAGGTGTTATCTGAGTGCACGATTCAGTATGACTACCTCCCAAAGTCCAGCACTACTACCGCCCTTGTGAAAGCCACATACTCCTGGCTGACAGCTACAGACTCCATAAACCCAACAATGGTGAGGGTGTTACTTGCTGATGTGTCCAAAGCCTTTGATCGGGTAGATCACCCATAGTTCCTGCAACATCTGTCTGACATTGAACTGTGTTTAAGGTTACTAGCCTGGCTCCACAGCTACACCACCGAAAGAGGGCAGAGGGTGATGGCAACTGGCACATTTAGCCCTTGGTCAGAGGACCATCCACAAACTGCACCACTAATCCTAGGAGGACAGGAAGTACCAGTGGTAACAACAACCAAGTATCTTGGTTTTCATCTAGACTCTAACCTCAGTGGTGACACCTGGAGCAGCCAGTGAGAATGGCCTCGATACGCCTTTTTGACTGTTCTTGCCAGTAATGTCCTACTGAAGATCTGGTCACAGTCTATACTATACTGGCCAGGCCTTGTCTGGAATACGGTGGAGTGCTGTTAGTTGGATGCAGTAAAAAGCAGCAGGCCCAACTAGACAGGGTGCAGAGGAGGGCCTTGAGGATCATCTCCAGAGGTGGAGCAGTCCAACCACAGCTCCCGTCACTGCAGAGCAGGCGAGAACAGGCTGCAGTGCACCTGGTGAAGGACATGCACACTCTTGACCATCCACTGAATGACCTGCTCCCTCCAAGAAGAGGTAATTGCACCACCAGGCTCCTGAGAAACAGCCACAAGCTGTCCTGTATAACTGCCCGTACAAACCGCCTGCGAAACGCCACTCTACCCACTGCTTTTTTTAAATAACATTTTAATATTTCAATTTCCATCATGAAAAATGTCCTGTAATGTTTCAAGTGTTCTGTATTCTACTTATGTCACGTATTGTGTTATGTATTTAACAGGTAGCCTAGCGGTTAAGAGTGTTGGGCCAGTAACTGAAAGGTCGCTGGTTTGAATCCAGAGCCAACTAGGTCAAAAATCTGTCATTGTGGCCTTGAGCAAGGCAATTAACCCCAATTGGTACTATAAGTCGCTCTGGATAAGAGCATCTGCTAAATTACAAATATGTAATGAAAAATCATGTTTGTACATTAATTTGTGCTGGGCAACCTTTTCTCTTGTGCATAAATATAACAAAGTGTTTAAAGTGAAATAGTTAGTCTATACAGTGCATTCTGAAAGTATTCAGACCCCTTGACTTCTTCAACAAAAAAATAAGTTACAGCCTTATTGTAAAAATGTTTTTTATTTCTTTACAAACAACAACAAAAATCCCTCATCAATCTACACACAATACCCCATAATGACAAAGTGGAAACAGGTTTAGACATTTTTGCAAAACCTTATTTACATTAGTATTCCAGACCCTTTGCTATGAACCTCGAAATTTAGCTCAGGTGCATCCTGTTTCCATTGATATTCCTTGAGATGTTTCTACAACTTGATTGGAGTCCACCTGAGATAAATTCAATTGATTGGACATGGTTTGAAAAGGCACACACCTGTCTATATAACATCCCACAGTTGACATTGCATGTCAGAGCAAAAACCAAGCCATGAGGTTGAAGGAATTGTCCGTAGAGCTCCGAGACAGGATTGTGATGAGGCACAGATCTGGGGAAGGGTACCATAAAATGTCTGCAGCATTGAAGGTCCCCAAGAACACCGTGGCCTCCTCCATTCTTAAATGGAAGAAGTTTGGAATCACCAAGATTCTTCCTAGAGCTGTCCGCCCGGCCAACTGCGCAATCGGAGGAGAAGGGCCTTGGTCAGGGAGGTGACCAAGAACCCGATGATCACTTTGACAGAGCTCCAGAGTTCAGCCCGCTTGGAGTTTGCCAAGAGGCACCTAAAGGACTCTGATCATGAGAAACAAGATTCTCTGGTCTGTTGTTACCAAGATTGAACTCTTTGGCCTGAATACCAAGCGTCACTTCTGGAGGAAACCTGGCACCATGCCTACGGTGAAGCATGGTCGTGGCAGTATCATGCTGTGCGGATGTTTTTCAGAGGCAGGGACTGGGTGACTAGTCAGGATCGAGGGAATAATGAACGGAGCAAAGTACAGAGAGATCCTTGATGAAAACCTGCTCCAGAGCGCTCAGGACTTCAGACTTGGGCGAAGGTTCACCTGGCCCAGCCAGAGCCCAGACTTGAACCCGATTTAACATCTCCGGAGAGACCAGAAAATAGCTTTGCAGCAACGCTCCCCATCCAACCTGACAGAGTTTGAGAGGATCTGCAGAGAAGAATGAATGAAACTCCCCAAATACAGGTGTGCCAAGCTTGTAGCATCATACCCAAGAAGACTCGATGGTGTAAGTGCTGCCAAAGGTGCTTCAAGAAAGTACTGAGTAAAGGGTCTGAATACTTAGATATTTCCGTTTTTTTATTAATAAATTAGGAAAAATGTCTAAACCTGTCTTTTGCTTTGACATTATGGGGTATTGTGTGTAGATTGATGAGGGGAAAAAACAATTTAACCAACTTTAGAATATGGCTGTAACGTAATAAAATGTGGAAAAAGTCAAGGGGTCTGAATACTTTCAGATTGCACTGTATATAGCCAAGCTATCATTGACTAGGTATTGGCACCCCATGTATATAGCCAAGCTACCATTGACTAGGTATTGGCACCCCATGTATATAGCCAAGCTATCATTGCTCATCGTGTATTAATTCCTTGTGCTACAATCTTTTTTCCTATTATTATAATTGTTGTATTGTGTTCTCCATTGTTGGTCAACATTTCACTGTTAGTCTACACCTGTTGTTTACCAAACATGTGACAAAATGAAATGACTACGTGTTTAGTGAATTGTCTTCTAAAACTATGCTGAAAAAATATATAAACTTGACATGTAAAGTGTTGGTCCCATGTTTCATGAGCTGAAATAAAAGATACTGGATATTTTCCATACCCACAAAAAGCTTATTTCTCTCCAACTTGGTGCACAAATTTGTTTCCAGTTCTGTTAGTGAGCATTTTTCCTTTGCCAAGATTATCAATCCACCTGCGAGTTGTGGCATATCAAGAAGCTGATTAAACCGCATGATCATTACACAGGTACACCTTGTGCTGAGTACAATAAAAGGCCACTCTGAAATGTGCAGTTTTGTCACACAACACAATGCCACAGATGTCTACATTTTGAGGGAGTGCGCAATTGGCATTCTGACTGCAGGAATGTTCACAAGAGCCCAGGACCTCCACATCGGTCTTCTTCACCTGCAGGATCATCTGAGACCAGCCACCCGGACAGCTGATGAAACTGAGGAGTATTTATATCTGTAATAAAGCCCTTTTAGTGGGGAAAAATCATTCTTATTGGCTGATGGGTGGGCCCCTGTCATGTGAAATCCATAGATTAGGGCCTAATGAATGTATTTCAATTGATTGATTTATTTATATGAACTGTACCCCAGTAAAATTGTTGAATGTTGTGTTTATATTTTTGTTCAGTTAGTTAAAATCTTACAAAACAACTGATGATGAATATGTTTGGAAAACTGCATTGATCTGCCAATGAAAAATAACATTAGTACATGAATTTGTACTGGTCAACCACCTCCTCTTTTGTATTCAGTTCTTCCATGTTAGATCTGACAGTATGAATGGTTCTTATGGTTGTATTCAGTTCTTCCATATTAGATCTGGCAGTATGAATGGTTCTTATGATTGTATTCAGTTCTTCCATATTAGATCTGACAGTATGAATGGTTCTTATGGTTGTATTCAGTTCTTCCATATTAGATCTGACAGTATGAATGGTTCTTATGGGCTGAGTGCCTGGAGTGTTTTGGTATGACCACAGTCAGGAGTTCTCTGACCCTGTGATCTCACCAGGACAGAACCACATGTCTCTATCACACTCCAGCCCAGAAGGTGGCAGTGATGTACCTTTAACGTTGGTCTGAACACCACCAATAAACACCATAGAAGAAGAATGCATGCTTAGCAACAACCAAGGGGCCATGCAGCTTTCCACTGTTCCGAAGACTGTCTATTATATGGAACAGATTGGCATGAATCTGTGTTGGTCAAACTCTTCTCTTCTCTATCATTAAATACAACAAAACTATGTTTTAAGTGAAATATTTAGTGTTTGTCTAAAGCTGGAAAAAAGCCAGTCTCCAGATCTCAACCCCATAGAAAATCTTTGGAGGGAGTTGAAAGTCCGTGTTGCCCAGCGACAGCCCCAAAACATCACTGCTCTAGAAGAGATCTGCATGGAGGAATGGGCCAAAATACCAGCAAAAGTGTGTGAAAACCTTGTGAAGACTTACAGAAAACGTTTGACCTGTGTCTTTGCCAACAAAGGGTATATAACAAAGTATTGAGAAACTTTTGTTATTGACCAAATACTTATTTTCCACCATAATTTGCAAATAAATTCATAAAAAATCCTACAATGTGATTTTCTGGATTTTTTTCCCTCATTTTGTCTGTCATAGTTGACGTGTACCTATGATGAAAATTACAGGCCTCTCTCATCTTTTTAAGTGGGAGAACTTGCACAATTGTTGGCTGACTAAATACTTTTTTTCCCCACAGTGAGGACTGGCCACTGCTCAGAGCCTGGTTCCTCTCTAGGTTTCTTCCTAGGTTCCTTCCTTCTAGGGCAGGGGTGTCAAACGTCCGGCCCACGGGCCGGATCAGGCCCGCAAACGGGTTTAATCCGGCCCGCGAGATGATTAAAAAAAAAAAGTATTTTAATTTTTTTATAATTTTGTAAAGTATAAAAATGCGCTGCAATTTTTCAATAAAATAAACTGCTGTTCCAATTGCGTCCACTGGATGGCGCAATTGTGTTAAGCAAGCAAACTGTTTATACCGGGGCAGAGCAAGTAGGTCAAGCACGTGCAGCCAATGAGCTACTTTGTTTTGCCCGCGATATTTATTACGGCTTCTACTTTTAACATTATGTGCTTTGGCACCCTCATTGCCCCAATATGTCTCTGTCAAAAAAGAGAAAAGTGGACGCAGAGTGCAGAGTGTTCAGGGTCGGAGTGGACTGGTCCCGCGCTGTCAGCCTGGCTACAGATGGTGCGCCCTCAATGATCGGGAAAAGAGCAGGCGTTGTGACAAAGTTCAGAGAGAAAGTGCAATCTGCAAATGGAGGACGTGATTTTTTGACTTTTCACTGTATTTTGCACCAGGAGGCTTTGTGTTGCAAGTCATTAAAGATGGATAACGTCATGAAGGTGGTCATCCAAACTGTTAATTTCATCCGATCCAGAAGCCTGAATCACCGTCAGTTTGACAGCCTTCTCAGAGAGAAAGACCACATCTATGGCCTGCCATACCACACTGAGGTAAGATGGTTAAGCCGAGGTGCTGTGCTGAGGCGTTTCTTTGATTTACGAGAAGAAATTGAACAGTTCATGGAAGAAAAGGGCAAACCAGTGTTAGAATTTCATTCTGTAGAATGGATGCAGGACCTTGCATTTATGGTGGATGTTACAGAGCACCTGGATAACTTGAACAAACAGCTGCAAGGGCGCAACAAAGTTGTCACGCAGTATTATGACAGCATACGTTCTTTCAAGTTGAAGCTGTCATTGTGGGAGACGCAACTTGCCGGTGGTGATGCAGCTCACTTCCCCTGTCTGAAAAATGTGTGCGCGACCCAACATGTGGCAGACATGAAGCGGTTCAAAGATAAAATAACAGGACTGTTACGGGAGTTTGAGCAACGCTTTCAGATTTATGATTATATGTTTTTATGTTGATGTGCTATTGTTTTTAATTGATTTTATTTTATTTGTATATTTAACCTATTCTTGACTCTGTGGTTCTTGCACTTGTTTGGGGAACAGGATTTCATTATTTGTATCTACATTTCTGCCTGAGAAATGACACCCTGATATAGTTCTGTGATCTGTGATATACTTCTGTGAATCACTGAGGCATTGTGTGTTTGTGTGTTCTTTGTCCTCAGAACTTTCAAATAACTTGAGGTGTTTTATGATTAATAGTGATGTTGTGCTTTTGGACACTTTCCTCAGGCTCCAGCTTTATGTTTATATGTTTTTATGTTGATGTGCTATTGTTTTTAATTGTTTTTATTTTATTTGTATATTTAACCTATTCTTGACTCTGTGGTTCTTGCACTTGTTTGGGGAACAGGATTTCATTATTTTTATCTACATTTTTGCCTGAGAAATGACACCCTGATATAGTTCTGTGATCTGTGATATACTTCTGTGAATCACTGAGGCATTGTGTGTTTGTGTGTTCTTTGTCCTCAGAACTTTCAAATAACTTGAGGTGTTTTATGATTAATAGTGATGTTGTGCTTTTGGACACTGTACTCAGGCTCCAGCTTTATGTTTATATGTTTTTATGTTGATGTGCTATTGTTTTTAATTGTTTTTATTTTATTTGTATATTTAACCTATTCTTGACTCTGTGGTTCTTGCACTTGTTTGGGGAACAGGATTTCATTATTTTTATCTACATTTCTGCCTGAGAAATGACACCCTGATATAGTTCTGTGATCTGTGAAACAGTTCTGTGAATCACTGAGGCATTGTGTGTTTGTGTGTTCTTTGTCCTCAGAACTTTCAAATAACTTGAGGTGTTTTATGATTAATAGTGATGTTGTGCTTTTGGACACTGTACTCAGGCTCCAGCTTTATGTTTATATGTTTTTATATTGATGTGCTATTGTTTTTAATTGTTTTTATTTTATTTGTATATTTAACCTATTCTTGACTCTGTGGTTCTTGCACTTGTTTGGGGAACAGGATTTCATTATTTTTATCTACATTTCTGCCTGAGAAATGACACCCTGATATAGTTCTGTGATCTGTGAAACAGTTCTGTGAATCACTGAGGCATTGTGTGTTTGTGTGTTCTTTGTCCTCAGAACTTTCAAATAACTTGAGGTGTTTTATGATTAATAGTGATGTTGTGCTTTTGGACACTGTCCTCAGGCTCCAGCTTTATGTTTATGTGTTTTTATGTTGATGTGCTATTGTTTTCAATTGTTTTTATTTTATTTGTATATTTAACCTATTCTTGACTCTGTGGTTCTTGCACTTGTTTGGGGAACAGGATTTCATTATTTTTATCTACATTTCTGCCTGAGAAATGACACCCTGATATAGTTCTGTGATCTGTGATATACTTCTGTGAATCACTGAGGCATTGTGTGTTTGTGTGTTCTTTGTCCTCAGAACTTTCAAATAACTTGAGGTGTTTTATGATTAATAGTGATGTTGTGCTTTTGGACACTGTACTCAGGCTCCAGCTTTATGTTTATGTGTTTTTATGTTGATGTGCTATTGTCTTTAATTGTTTTTATTTTATTTGTATATTTAACCTATTCTTGACTCTGTGGTTCTTGCACTTGTTTGGGGAACAGGATTTCATTATTTTTATCTACATTTCTGCCTGAGAAATGACACCCTGATATAGTTCTGTGATCTGTGATATACTTCTGTGAATCACTGAGGCATTGTGTGTTTGTGTGTTCTTTGTCCTCAGAACTTTCAAATAACTTGAGGTGTTTTATGATTAATAGTGATGTTGTGCTTTTGGACACTGTCCTCAGGCTCCAGCTTTATGTTTATGTGTTTTTATGTTGATGTGCTATTGTTTTTAATTGTTTTTATTTTATTTGTATATTTAACCTATTCTTGACTCTGTGGTTCTTGCACTTGTTTGGGGAACAGGATTTCATTATTTTTATCTACATTTCTGCCTGAGAAATGACACCCTGATATAGTTCTGTGATCTGTGAAACAGTTCTGTTAATCACTGAGGCATTGTGTGTTTGTGTGTTCTTTTTCTTTAGAATTTTCAAATAAACTTGACGTGTTTTATGATTAATAGTGATGTTGTGCTTGTACTATTTTGGACACACTGTCCTCAGGCTCCAGCTTTATGTTGTATGTTGATCGTATTAAAACAAAGAAAACAATCTGAAGTTGTTGTTTTTAAGTTATATATACCATGATTTTTCCGGTCCGGCCCACTTGGGAATAGATTTTCCTCCATGTGGCCCCTGAGCTAAAATGAGTTTGACATCCCTGTTCTAGGGAGTTTTTCCTAGCCACTGTGGTTCTGCATTGCTTGCTCTTTGGGGTTGTAGTCTCGGTACCTGCACCCTCAGCGGAGTCAACAAACACCGGAAGCATCCGTGTATCAGGGAAAAGGCAGAGTGGAAGGCAAAGCCTGAAATCCGGAAGCTTCTGGTTTCTGTGGACCTCGTTAAGGCGTTTATTTTACGCCTGATACATTAGGTTAGGGTATCTGTAAAGCACTCTGTGACAACGGCTGATGTAAAATGGGCTTTATAAAATCAATGTGATTGATGTAAATCACACCAACTGACTGGTTCTTCTGATGTTGTTCACACAGGAGACCATGTTGAGACATTCTCTACATCCAGAGAACAACAGCAGGAAGATCACAGAGCTAAGAGGTCTCACCAGTGCCCACATTGTGAGGAGATTTTCCCATTTCTATCAAAGCTAAAAATACAAATAAATATACACACAGAAAAAATCTGTATCTCTGCTCTGACTGTGGGAAGAGTTTCTCTCAACATGGCCACTTAAAAAGACACCAACAAATACATAAATGTGAGAATCCTCATCAGTTCGCTGTCTAGCTAAGATTAAAATCATTCCATCACTTAATTCTCAAGAAATCGTAGCACACTCTATTGTAATCCTATTGTTTCTCACTGTGAGAGAACTGTGCAGAGGAAAGGGAGACATATTTACTGTTTTTCTGAAGCTGAATAAGACAGGAAGTTTAAATGAGCATCACAAAGCTAAATCTGACCTATTCACTAACATGTTTTGTCAGCATAAGCAGCTGTGAGACATGCTAGAGTACTGTAACATTACTGATCTACTGAATCATTGTAGTTGTTGGGGGTTATCTTTACAGTAAATATAATGCTTTTGTTCAATTCATGGCATTCAAAATAATATATGTTTTATTTATCCACTCAATACGACACCTCTACACATTGGTACAAGCCAATTTGCTAGTCACCAATATTCTCTGAATCAAATCAGTGATGGCTGTTTAACAGTCTTATGGCTTGGAGATAGAAGTGGTTTAATTCTCTCGGTCCCAGCCTTGATGCGTCTGTAATGACTTTGTGGCCTTTATCGCAATTTACATTTACATTTACGTAATTTAGCAGATGCTCTTATCCAGAGCGACTTACAAATTGGTGCATTCACCTTATAGCCAGGGATAACCACTTTACAAGGTTTATATATATATATATATATATATATATATAATTTTTTTTTTTTTTTTTTGGGGGGGGGGGGGTGGTGGTTAACGGCACTGCCAAGGTGGAGAAAATATCTAGGAAGATAGAAATCATTGTGGTTGCGGCAGAACGGTTCCTGGGGCTGAAAGATTTATTGGCAAAAGAGTTACATGGAATATTGTCAAAAGCCGTACCACCATCTCAGGTCCTACAGACTGAGAAGGGAGATATGGAGATTTAAAGGAAGGAAGAAATGGGAGTTTTGTTTGTTTTGGCAATGTACTATTTTTATTAGGGTGGAGTAAATTAGTATCACTATTAAGTATGGATTTATTTTTTATTTAGTGGTTTCAACCCGTCCAGTTGGTGGCGGCAATACAACTTTTGGAAGTAGTCTGCCATAAAACCCACAGAAGAAGAAGTCGTTGTTGCATTGTGGTAGTTGGGGAACAGGAACTTCCGTGTAGGCGCGCACCATTCTTCAGAATAAAGAAAACGACGGGGCTGTGATTTCCGTTTCTCTTTATTACTACAGGTATGTAATAGCACTTTTACACTGTCTAATATCGAAATAACATGTTAGATAACAAATCAGTCAAGGTGTTATCACGTTTGGGAAAGGTTTTGTGTAATGTTTGTGTCAATCCGAGTGATTGAAGAACGTGATAAAAAATATTTTATAAGCACATGGCGCGGGATCCATTACACGTTTTTATTTGTGAGGCTTTCCAGGTTCGTATATAGGTCAGTGCGTTTCGCCTGGGTATGTTCAGTACAAAAACGTTTTGGAAAGTTGCAGATATAAATACCCTGAATAGAACTGACATGATTAATTAGAATCAGAGGCATGTTTGCTCTACATAATACATTTGTATCTGATCGTGGCCAACGTCTCCGTCCTCCTGCTGGACTCAGCCCTGGTATCGGCTTGTCCCTAGGTATGTGAAGCTAGCCACAAATTCAGTGTTGCCAACTCCTCAGTAAGGAAAAAACACCCTAAATATGTTTAGAACTACAAATTAACTTTCTAATGTCGATTCTAGTTTTTTTTTATGTCACAATTCCAACCCTCCTCCTTTATCCGGGACCAGCAAAAGTGACCCAAAAGAGACACTACTTACATTTACATCCCGCCCTGATCCCGCCAGCAGCGGCTTCCCGAATGCGCGATTCATTTGCAGTCTGGACGCGGAGGGGTGAACATCTCCTGCGATGACTGTGCCGCCTGTGTGTGCTTTGGGACGGGGGGGAGCTTAAGAACGAAATGTGCTTTCATGTCAGAGTCTCCAATAACACCAGAAAAAGTCGCTAGATTTGTCGCTAGTCGCTTAAAAAGAAATGTCGCTAGAGGGATCTGAACAGGGACGGCTTGTTCAATAGGGCGATATGGGCGACGCACTGCCAAACGGGAAAAGGAAGGGATTTTTTTTCTAATCAATTATATCACGGCAACAGCAGTTATCAGTGTTCACGTCTGATCTGCCAGCCACTAAATGTCAAATCAGGCTAAAGTCGTGCTTCAAATGTCCCCGCCCGTTTTTTGGGCGATTTCTGTCAGGTTGAAAATCGCCCAGAAGTCTCTCATAGCCTGTCATGTAAAATCTATTTTTTTCACATTTCAAAGCTTTCAATACATTCTCTATGGGTGTCTGTGGGCTTGCACTTACGCGCTTTCGTCATACGTGACGTAACCATGAATGTAACTAAGACAATAGCGGCTAGCAGCGTCTCTGTTGCGACCTGCAGTGTGGTGTTATTTTATGTTTTTAATTTGTAGACTTAGTTTACAAACATTCTGCCAACCATGGATTTCCAGTGGTTGGTTTTGGACTGATCTTGTTGATCGTGTACATACCCGCTACGAACGGACTAAATAATGAAAACGCTGCTGGCAGCGGAATCCCAATACAGCTGGGAGACTTGGCTGGATGACAGAGTCCCGGACAGAGAAGTGGAGCCGGCCGGCTTCACCCTGGTCAGAGCGGACCGCGATCCTGGTAAGAGAGCGACTCTGTACCCCGACATTGAACTGCTTTCTGTGTCATTGAACCTTACTATCTGCCCCGTGAGTTCCCCCAATTGTTTGTTACCGTTGTGTACTGTTGATAATCACAAGTTTACTGGAGAACTGAGACCAAGTAGAGACTTTGGACAGGGTGGATATGGTATAATAAAGGCAGTTTATTCAGAGGTAAAGATATCTGGAATCGCGTGCACGGACTTGTTCGTCAAACTCTTAGGGAGAAGAGAGCCCCGAAAACATTGTGTGCAGACATTTTATACAATAAATGATGTAGGTTGAATCTAGTAGTTCTGATCTTCTGATTGGTCCTGATGAGTTGGGCGAGGTCCCCTCCACTGTTGCATTGGCTCTGAGTCGGGTTCTCTGTCTTCAAATGTTCAGCCTAAAGAGAGGGGATTTTTGTGTGTGTGTGTGTGTGTGTTTAACAGTGATGATGTGTGTGTGTGTGTGTGTGTTATCAGTGATGATGTGTGTGTGTGTGTGTGTGTCCTCAGAGCAAGAACTCGTGAGTTGGAAGAACTGAGAGACCTATGGCGTGGGTGTTGTCCTTGGCAACCTGCTGACAAGGCTGACAAGATAGGACTCTTTTGTCCATTGTTATAGGATAGGAACAGCATTGATTGAAAACAAACGCCTAACACAAAATGGGTCATGCACAAGATTTTAGTCAGACCAAGCTATAACATTATATATTTACTACGACAGTACATTCAACCAAAAGCTAATATAACAAAGGCATCAGAGATTATTTATAATCTGTCACAGAAACTGGAATCCATCTCCCCAGATCAGTCAATAAATGCTTCTGGTATTGACTTATATGCTGCCCCTGTCTTCATGTTGTTGCTGGACATATCTTTTTTAAAATGTGTGTAGGTCACCTAAATCATCAGAAAAATTGCCCCTCCTGATAATTTTTTCAGGAGCCGCCACTGGGTCTGAATACTCGCTAAATATAGCGACAAAGTCACTAAATTGGCAACACTTGCTATAATAACGATTAGCCACAATAGTGGAATTTGCAGTTTGCGCTCAAAATAAAAGTCCCTAATTGAAAGTGATGCAAACTGATATAAAATTGTGGAATCATGTCATATTTGGACTAGATAACGCTAAACATGGTTGGAATGTTGTTACTTAATTTAAAATGAATTACAAAAACGGATTATAAAAAAAAAAAAAAGCAAACAGAAAAAAACTGTTGAAATCCCACTGTGGAGGTATTAGACCGCATAATTGCTTTGGGCGCAGTCATATTTGCACTTATGAAACGGGTTGGATTGTGCACCCATGGAACGGGTGACACCCACAGAAAACAATTCTCAAGAGTTCAAATAAAATGTTATTGGCCACATGCGCCGAATACAACAGGTGCAGACATTACAGTGAAATGCTTACTTACAGCCCTTAACCAACAGTGCATTTATTTTTAATAAAAAAGTAAAATAAAACAACAAAAAAGTGTTGAGAAAAAAAGAGCAGAAGTAAAATAACAGTAGGGAGGCTATATATACAGGTGGGTACCGGTGCAGAGTCAATGTGCGGGGGCACCGGCTAGTTGAGGTAGTTGAAGTAATATGTACATGTGGGTAGAGTTAAAGTGACTATGCATAAATAATTAACAGAGTAGCAGCAGCGTAAAAAGATGGGGTGGGGGGGCAGTGCAAATAGTTCGGGTAGCCACGATTAGCTGTTCAGGAGTCTTATGGCTTGGGGGTAGAAGCTGTTGAGAAGTCTTTTGGACCTAGACTTGGCACTCCGGTACCACTTGCTGTGCGGTAGCAGAGAGAACAGTCTATGACTAGGGTGGCTGGAGTCTTTGACAATTTTGAGCACCTTCCTCTGACACCGCCTGGTATAGAGGTCCTGGATGGCAGGAAGCTTGGCCCCAGTGATGTACTGGGCCGTACGCACTACCCTCTGTAGTGCCTTGCGGTCGGAGGCCAAGCAGTTGCCATACCAGGCGGTGATGCAACCAGTCAGGATGCTCTCGATGGTGCAGCTGTAGAATTTTTTGAGGATCTGCGGACCCATGCCAAATATTTTCAGTCTCCTGAGGGGGAATAGGCTTTGTCGTGCCCTTATACAAATGGTTGGGTAGCTGATGGGCCTTTTCAGAGCTTAAATAGCCAAAATGATTAGTCACAGGGCTCCTGAGTGGCGCAGCGGTCTAAGACACTACAGAGCCTGGTTTGATTCCAGGCTGTATCATTATCCGGCTGTGATTGGAGTCCCAATCAATTGGCCCAGCGTCGTCCGGGGTAGGCCGTCATTGTAAATAAGAATTTGTTCTTAACTGACTTGGCATTAGACCAGACCAAATCTGAACCAATCACTCAGACATCATTAGGCAGGTTTCCATTGACCCAGCTGCATTCGACAAACGCAAAGTTGCTAAAATAATCTTTGCGATGTGTAATGGAGACAGCAGATATAGGAGAAATGTTCTAAAGCTCGAAAACATTTTTAATCGTTGGACGGGTGGGTTTTTCTTTTGTCAAAGTTTCTTTATTCTGTCAAGTGAGGATTGAAACAGTGTTTTTTAAAATAAATGATTGCCAAATCATTTTGACGGTACAGGGTGAGTCATTACGTCCAGCTGTTTTTATCGACACAGGATAGTTACATGGAAACACACCCTAGAGGGCAATTGTCGTATCTATTTTCTATGCAAACTTTTTATTAATGTCGAGAAACAAAGCACTGGACAAGTTATTGGAAACATAGCTACTGTTTCACAAGATTGGAAAGTACAGTATAGCAGAGTACAGGAAAGAGAAGTTTAGTTCAGTACAGTACAGCAGTACAGAGGACAGTACAGTATAACGTACTGTATTGTATTCTACTCTAATGTACTCTGTTATGGCTGGGCTATATGGACTAAATCATACAGCTGTATCTTGAGTTTTTTCAAACGTATGGGTGATTCAAGATTTCTTAATTTTGTTTTTCTCTAAGTAAGTGTTGTACAATTAAAGGTCAAATACACTGCATTTCAAACAGTCAGCAATCTAATGAATTAAGGGCTTGTGAAGTTGTACCTATGAATAAATACAATTGTTTTTTGATTGAAATAATACAGTGAAGACAACGTTATTCAGGAACATATTACATAGTGCTGCCTAAAACAAACTGCAACCTTGTACTAAATGGTTTTTCAGTCATTTTTGTGAATTTCTGAAATCTGCTATAGGTTAAGTGCACTTACGTTGTTTAATTTAAAGTGTGCAATTTGTGTCTAATGTGAAATTAATAAATGGTTTGTTGTCAATGCTTAGCTATCTGATCTAATATATTTTTATAGAATAACGAAAGTGCCAGAACTGTCAAGACAATAACTTTTTGTTTCTGTTTCTCATTGTTACTACAGGACGACTAGAATTAAATCTGAGGCCGGTAACATCAACAGTGAGGACAAACCCAGCGAGCCTCTCTCCTTCCACATTGAGTCCAAACCTACAGTCAGTGTGTCCTGATTGTGACAGTGGAGCCCAGTTTGCTAAGAAGATCCAGAGATGGCATCAGTGAAGCTGGAAGACTGCAGTCAAACACTGGAGCTGAATGTCAACATTAAAGATGAAGAAGAGGAGGAGAAGATTGGGAAATCTGTTTCTCACGGTAAGAGCAGGTTCTATCTAACTAAGTTTGTTGTTCGTTCCAACTTCCCACTGTGCATGAAAAGTTGCAGTAGAACGGTTTCATAATGAACTGTTTCAATAAGATGGTATGTTATTCCATGTTACTCAGACTTGCATGGTTTGATACCAATATTGCCAGCATTTGTTTTATTTACTGGGCTATCTGGAGTGCTCAGAGTGTAGACTAAAGAAGTGAAGTAGACAAACTGCCAGTGTTTTAAAGTTCTAGGAAATGAGTCTGTGTAGTGTCTAACCCCTGTTATAGTGAGTGGAGGATGTAGCTCAGTTGGTAGAGCATGGCGCTTGCAACGCCAGGGTTGTGGGTTTGTTTCCCACAGGGGACCAGTATGAAAATGTATGCACTCACTAACTGTAAGTCGCTCTGGATAAGAGTGTCTGCTAAAAAATAATAATAATAATATGCCATTTAGCAGACGCTTTTATCCAAAGCGACTTACAGTCATGCGTGCATACATTTTTTTTTGTGTATGGGTGGTCCCGGGGATCGTAGCCACTACCTTGGCGTTACAAGCGCCGTGCTCTACCAGCTGAGCTACAGAGGACCAAAATGTAAATATATAATTATCATGACTGATGAGCATACACTCAATTAGTATTTGGTAGCATTGCCTTTAAATTGTTTAACTTGGATCAAACATTTCGGGCTTCAAGCTTTAACTTCCTGACTGATGTCTTGAGATGTCGCTTCAATATACCCACATAATCTTCCTTACTCATGATGCCATCTAATATGTGAAGTGCACCAGTCCCTCCTGCTGCAAATACCCCCCTTTTTCCTCCAAACATAACGATGGTCATTATGGCCAAACAGTTCTATTTTAGTTTCATCAGACCAAGGACATTTCTCTAAAAAGTACGATCTTTGTCCCCATGTGCAGTTGCAATCCGTAGTCTGGCTTTTTTATGGCGGTTTTGGAGCAGTGGCTTCTTCCTTGCTGAGCAGCCTTTCAGGTTATGTCAATATAGGACTTGTTATACTGTGGATATAGATACTTTTGTACCTGTTTCCGCCAGCATCTTCACAAGGTCCCTTGCTGTTTTTCTGGGATTGACTTGCACTTTACACACCAAAGTACGTTCATCTCTAGGAGACAGAACGCCTCTCCTTCCTGAGCGATATGACGGCTGCATGGTCCCATGGTGTACTTGCGTACTATTGTTTGTACAGATGAACATGGTACCTTCAGGCATTTGGAAATTGCTCCCAAGGATGAACCAGACTTGTGGAGGTCTACGATTTTTTTTCCTGAGGGTCTTGGCTGATTTCTTTTGACTTTCCCATGATGTCAAGCAAAGAGGCACTGAGTTTGAAGGTAGGCCTTGAAATACATCCACAGGTACATCTCCAATTGACTCAAATGATGTCAATTAGCCTATCAGAAGCTTCTAAAGCCATGACATCATTTTTTGAATTTTCCGTGCTGTTTAAAAGGCACAGTCAACTTAGTGTATGTAAACTTCTGACCCACTGAAATTGTGATACAGTGAATTATGTGAAATAATCTGTCTTTTGTCGAGGCACAGGATTTTGTCGAGGCACAGAACTGCGGGAGGGTACCAAAACATTTCTGCAGCATTGCAGGTCCCCAAGAACACAGTGGCCTCCAGCGTATTTTTTTTTACACATATATTTATTAGTTCCAAGTAGGACAATCAACAATTACAGAAATACAATTGTTCTCATTATCCAATTGTATTGCGACAATCTCAGGCGGGTGTTTATGGTCTGTATCTGAGCTCTCGAGCATATCATACCCCAGTCCTCCGCTGAAATATTTATTGTATCCACTGAAGTCTCTTACTATCAGAGTTGTCTTCATGAGTAGCTACCATTTTCCCATATAATGATGTAATTTGACCTCTCCCATAACACATATTAACAGAGAGTGTTTCTAAAGTGGTCAAAGTAGGTTGTAGGGCAGATTGTTTTAGACTGGAAAAAATAAAGCTTCTCAATTGTAAGTATTTGAAAAAATAATTTAGTGGTAAGTTATATCTTCTCTTTAGCTCTACAAATGACATTAGCCCTTTTTTCTTTTTATTGTATAAGTCCATTACTTTAACAATACCTTTTCTTCTAAGTTCTTTAAACCCCAAGTCATTTTTACCAGGTATGAAATTGTCATTTCACCAAATTGGTGTAAAACTGGATAATACAGGGGATTCACCCAGATATTGCTGTACTTCCTGCCATATAGTTGGTGTTTTTAACAAAGGGATTAGTAGTCTTCTTCTTTAGTTTCTTAAAGGAAGCAGAGTACAAATATCCATCCAAAGTGAAGCCTTTTGTGGTTTCTTGGAGAACCAAAACATTGCAGCCCTAAGTTGTGCATCCCAGTAATGCCACTGTAGGTTTGGAAGTTGCATCCCCCCTCTGTCATGGGGCAAATAAAGAAGAGAAAGTCTAAGCCTTGGTTTTCTGTTGATCCAGATAACATTTGAGAGTATCTTTCAGATCTTTGGGGAAAAATAAAGGTGGTGTAGCCAGAGGAATTGATTGAAATAGATAAAGACATTTGGGCAGAATATTCATCTTAATGATATTTATTCTACCAGTAATAGATATAGACAATGATGTCCATCTGTTGATGGATTCTGTTACACTCGTTACCATGGGGACATCATTTGTTGAGCTCAAGGAGCTCATTTCTGGTGTGATTTTAATACCAAGATATGTGAAACCTTGTTCTGTATTCACAAATGGATGCTGTACAATTGGATTCAGTCTCTCATGTTTGTTTAGGGAAAGTTTTTAACTTTAAACCCCTCCTTAGAGTGGAGGAGAAGCAACCTAGCTGAAAGGATTCAACATACAGTGCATTGGGAAATTATTCAGACCCCTTGAATTTTTCCACATTTTGTTACGTTACATCCTTATTCTAAAATAGATTACATTGTTTGTTAACCTCATCAATCTACACACAATACCCCATAATGACAAAGCAAAAACAGTTTTTTTGAAATTGTACCAATTTTTATTTTTTATAATTTTTCTTTATATGTAAATATCACATTTACATAAGTATTCAGACCCTATACTCAGTACTTTTGTTTAAGCACCTTTGGCAGCGATTACAGCCTCAAGTTTTCTTTGGTATGATGCTACAAGCTTGGCACACCTGTATTTGGGGAGTTTCTCCAATTCTTCTCTGCAGATTCTCTCAAGCTCTGTCAGATTGGATGGGGAGCGTCAGTGCACAGCTATTTTCTGGTCTCTCCAGAGATGTTAGATCTGATTAAAATCCGGGCTCTGGCTGGGCCACTCAAGGACGTTCAGAGACTTGTCTTGAAGCCACTCCTGCGTTGTCTTGGCTGTGTGCTTAGGGTAGTTGTCCTGTTGAAAGGTGAACCTTCGCCCCAGTCTGAGGTCCTGAGCGCTCTGGAGAAGGTTTTCATCAAGGATCTCTCTGTACTTTGCTCTGTTCATCTTTCCCTCGATCCTGACTAGTCTCCCAGTCCCTGCCGCTGAAAGACATCCCACAGCATGATGCTGCCACCACCATGCTTCATCGTAGGGATGGTGCTTGGTTTCCTCCAGATGTGATGCTTGGCATTCAGGCCAAGGAGTTCAATATTGGTTTCATCAGACCAGATAATCGTGCTTCTCATGGTCTGAGAGTCTTTAGGTGCCTTTTGGCAAATTCCAATCAGGCTGTCGTGCCTTTTACTGAGGAGTGGCTTCCGTCTAGCCACTAAAATAAAGGCCTGATTGGTGGAGTGCTGCAGAGATGGTTGTCCTTCTGGAAGTTTCTCCTATCTCTACCGTGGAACTATGGAGCTCTGTCAGAGTGACCATCGGCTTGTTGTCACCAACGCCCTTCTCCCCCGATGGCTCACTTTAGCCAGGCGGCCAGCTCTAGGAAGAGTCTTGGTGGTGTGTGTGTGTGTGTGTATGTGTGTGTGTATATATATTTATATATACTAAACTAAACTAAACATACATACATACATACACATACTATGGCAGTGGGGGAATAGGATGTTCCGGGCAGGTATTCTTCAGAATAAAGAAAGCGCCAGAACTGTGCAGTCAAGAAGATAACCTTTGTGTCTGTTTCTGTTTATTACTAGAGGTATGTAATAGCACGTTTATTTGATATTTCTGAGTTCATTTAGCATGTTATTGGTTTTGTGTAAAATTCACGAGGTAAAATGGCGGTGCCCTCTCGTTCTGCTTCAACGGACTTCAGTGAGGACAGTGCCGGTGCAGAGAGAAAATGTCACGGTCACACTACAGATTTGAAGCTGAATGTAATGATTAGCAGTTTTCTACATGTGTACTAATATTCAGACACATTCAGTAGTTTCTGTCTTTATCTATAAATGTTGCTATGGTTTGAACAGGAAATACAATTGGTTTTTGATTGAAATAATACAGTGAAGACAAGGTTATTAAAGAAAGTAGCACATAGTGCTGTCTATAACAAACTGTAACCTTGTACTAAATGGATTTTGAGTCAATTGTGCATTTATGTGAATTTGGGAAACCACCTATAGGTTAAGTGCACTTACGTTGTGTAGTGTGTACTTTGTGTCTAAGGTGTACCTGCACCTATGTCAGTCCAAGGCAAACACTGAATTAGATAATTGAACAACAAAAAATATAATATATATTTTAGAGAATAAAGAAAGTGCCAGAACTGTCAAGACAATAACTCTTTGTGTCCGTTTCTCTTTATTACTACAGGCCGACTAGAATTAAATCTGAGGCCGGTAACATCAACAGTGAGGACAAACCCAGCCTGCCTCTCTCCTTCCACACTGAGTCCAAACCTACAGTCACTGGGTCCTGATTGTGACAGTGGATCCCAGTTTGCTAAGCAGGAGCCAGCGATGGCATCAGTGAAGCTGGAAGACTGCAGTCAAACACTGGAGCTGAATGTCAACATTAAAGATGAAGATGAGGAGAAGATTGGGAAATCTGTTTCTCATGGTAAGAGCAGGTTCGATCTAATTAAGTTTGTGTTTGTTCCAACGTCTCACTGTGTATGAAAAGTTGCAGTAGACCTGTTTTATGATGAACTGTTTGTATGAAAAGGTAGATGTTATTTCGTGCTACAGAGACTTGCATGGTTTGACACCAGTATTGTCAGCATGTGTTTTATTTACTGGGCTATCTGGAGTGATCAGAGAGTAGACTAAAGAAGTGAAGTAGACAAACTGCCAGTGTTTTAAAGTTCTATGAAATGAGTCTGTGTAGTTACTAACCCTTGTGATAGTGAGTGGAGGATGATATGGCTCATCATTTTCACCCATTTTTGCCTTCAAAATCTGGCTCATCATTTTAATGACTTTTGTCCCTTTTTAGCTTTTGACTCTTACCCACTTTTAGAATAGTTTTTTTTCCCCCTTTTGTATTGTACAGCCTACTGATATGAATACATATGTCACCTGGTACAGCCAGAAGATTTTTAGTAGCCACGGTGCTTCTACACCTGCATTGCTTGCTCTTTCGTGATTTTTAGGAAGGGTTTCTGTAAAGCACTTTGTGACTTTGCCGATGTAAAAAGGACTTCGTAAAATAAATGTATATGTACATTACCAGTCAAAAGTCTTGACACACCTACTCATTCCAGGGTTTTTCTTTATTTTTACTATTTTCTATGTTGTAGAATAATAGTGACGACATTTAAAACTATTCAATAACACATATGGAATCACGTAGTAACCAAAAAAAGTGTTAAACAAATCAAAATATATTTTAAGTAGCCACCCTTTGCCAGCTTTGCACACTCTTGGCATTCTGTCAACCAGCTTCATGAGGTAGTCACCTGGAATGCATTTCAATTAACAGGTGTGCCTTGTTAAAAGTTAATTTGTGGAATTTCTTTCTCAACATCAACTTTTCAGAGGAGACTGCGTGAATCAGGCCTTCATGGTCGAATTGCTGCAAAGAAACCACTACTGAAGGATACCAATAAGAAGAAGAGACTTGCATGGGCAAAGAAACACGAGCAATGGATATTAGACCGGTGGTAATCTGTCTTTTTGTCTGATGAGTCCAAATTTCAGATTTTTGGTTCCATCAGCCTTGTCTTTGTGAGACGCAGAGTAGGTGAACGGATGATCTCCACATGTGTAGTTTCCACCGTGAAGCATGGAGGAGATGGTGTTATGGTGTGGGGGTGCTTTGCTGGTGACACTGTCTGTGATTTATTTAGAATTCAAGGCACACTTACCAGCATGGCTACCACAGCATTCGGCAGCGATACGCCATCCCATCTGGTTTGCACTTAGTGGGACTACCATTTGTTTTTCAACAGGACAATGACCCAACACACCTACAGGCTGTGTAAGTGCTATTTGACCAAGAAGGAGAGTGATGGAGTGCTGCATCAGATGACCTGGCCTCCACAATCACCCGACCTCAACCCAATTGAGATGATTTGGGATGAGTTGGACCGCAGAGTGAAGGAAAAGCAGCCAACAAGTGCTCAGCATATGTGGGAACTCCTTCAAGACTGTTGGAAAAGCATTCTAGGTGAAGCTGGTTGATAGACTGCCAAGCGTGTGCAACGCTGTCAAGGCAAAGGGTGGCTACTTTGAAGAGTCTAAAATATAAAATATATTTTGATTTGTATAACACTTTTTTTGGTTACTACATGATTCCATTTGTGTTATTGAATATTTTTGATGTCTTCACTATTAATCTAGGTAAAAAATAATAAAAATAAATAAAACCCTTGAATGAGTAGGTGTGTCAACTTTTGACTGGTGCTGTATATTACACCAACTGACTGGTTCTTCTGATGTTGTTCACATGGAGACCATGTTGAGACATTCTCTACATCCAGAGAGCAACAGCAGGAAGATCACAGAGCTAAGAGGTCTCACCACTGCCCACATTGTGAGGAGATTTTCCCAATTCTATCAAAGTTAAAAATACACCTAAAAATACACACTGGAGAGAAGCCTTACTCCTGCTCTGATTGTGTAAAATGCTTCACAACATCAGCTAAGCTAAAACGTCACCAGAGAACACACACAGGAGAGAAGCCTTACTCCTGCTCTGACTGTGGAAATAGTTTCTCTCGACTGGGCGACCTAAAAATACATGAACGTATACACACAGGAGAGAAGCCTTACTCCTGCTCTAATTGTGTAAAATGCTTCACAACATCAACTATGCTAAAGGTTCATCAAAGAACACACACAGGAGAGAAGCCTTACTTCTGCTCTGACTGTGGGGCGAGTTTCTCTCAACCTGGCAACTTAAAACAACATGAACGTATACACACAGGAGAGAAGCCTTACTGCTGCTTTCACTGTGCTGCGAGTTTCTCTCAACCTGGCAACTTAAAACAACATGAACGTATACACACAGGAGAGAAGCCTTACTGCTGCTTTGACTGTAGGAAGAGTTTCGCTCAACTTAGCCACTTTAAAAGACACCAAGGTATACATAACGGAGAGAAGCCTTACTCCTGCTCTGACTGTGGAAAATGTTTTAAATCATCAGCGGAGCTAAAAGTTCATCAGAGAACACACACAGGAGAGAAGCCTTACTCCTGCTCTTACTGTGGAAAGAGTTGCTCTCGACTGGGCGACTTAAAACTACATGAACGTATACATACAGGAGAGAAGCCTTACTCCTGCTCAGATTGTGTAAAATGCTTCACAACATCAGCTAAGCTAAAAGTTCATCAGAGAACACACACAGGAGAGAAGCCTTACTTCTGCTCTGACTGTGGGGCGAGTTTCTCTCAACCTGGCAACTTAAAACTACATGAACGTATACATACAGGAGAGAAGCCTTACTCCTGCTCAGATTGTGTAAAATGCTTCACAACATCAGCTAAGCTAAAAGTTCATCAGAGAACACACACAGGAGAGAAGCCTTACTCCTGCTCTGACTGTGGAAAATGTTTTAAAACATCAGTTGAGCTAAAAGGTCATCGGAGAACACACACAGGAGAAAACACTTACTTATAAACACATCAACGTATACATTAAGGAGAGAAGCCTCAACAGTTGTCTCAGACCAGTTTAAGAGTAAAGTCACTCATCACTTCATTCTCACCTCATAAAGGAAGTGGGAACAGTGAATTTGATAACATTAAGAAAGAGTAACACTCTATTGTAATCCTATTGTTTCTCACTGTTAGAGAACTGTGCAGAGGAAAGGGATCGTTATAGAATGTTAGCATCTCTTTACTTTACTGATCTGTGTTCACCTGGTCAGTTTTGGTGCGTTTTGTTATCTTCTACTGTAAAGATATTGAGATGACCTTGGATTTGCCCTTAGGGTTGAATACATTCAGTGAGGTCTGATAGATGACTGGGTGGTACTGCTTTCCTCTGCAGTTTTCTGTGGGAATGAGCTAGTTCGGACACTCATCGGTACAACACAAGACATGCAGCAAGAGGTTTCTTCAGTCCCCAGGTCCAGAACAGACGCTGGGAAACGCACAGTATTAATTAGAGCCATGACTACATGGAACTCTTTGCCAGGTAACTCAAACTAGCAATAAAACCAGATTCAAAAATAAAATAAACCTTATGACACATTTAAAAAATAGCAACAGGAACTTTTAGCTCAGCTGATGTTGTGAAGCATTTTACACATCTCATATGTATATACTGTATTCTATAATATTCTACTGTATCTTAGTCCATGTCGCTCTGTCATTGGTTGTCTATATATATATATATTCTTAAATTCCATTCCTTACTTAGACTTGTGTGTATTGGGTATATGTTGTGAAATTGTTAGATATTACTGCACTGTCAGAGCTAGAAGCACAAGCATTTCGCTACACCCGCTATAACATTTTATTTTATTTGAAGAGACAGATTTTTTTCAAATGTATTTTATATTGTATTTTGCATTGTATTATGCTTGTGATACGTGGTTGGAATACCACTGTGATGTGTGGTTCTCTCCTGGCTATCATAAGATGAATGCACTAGCTCTCTGGACGGGAGCATCTGCAATGTTACTAAATTGTAAATGTAGTGCTTGATGATGTATTTGATGTATTTTTTGTGTTTCCTGTTTGTACCCCAGGAAGAGTAGCCGCTGGGGATCCTAATAAAATACTACATTGTACTGAATGTATCAGATAGAGATGATGTGATGATCAGTTTTCACCATTAGTCTTTTTTTTGCCCATTTATGAATGTGTTATTCAATGTGTTTCTATTGGATATAGTAGTAAAGGCCAAAATCATTTTTAAATATATATTTTTATAACTAAAGGGGTCCTAAAATTCAAAATCAAAGGGAACGTTATAGAATGTTAGCCTCTCTTTACTTTGCTGATCAGTGTTCACCTGGTCAGTTTTGGTGTGTTTTGTTAGCTTCTACTGTAATGATATTGAGATGACCTTGGATTTGCCTTTAAGGTTGAATATCCTATTTGAGGCGTCTCACAATGGAGTTTGATGGTTGACTGGGATGTACTGCTTCCCTCTGCAGTTTTCTGTGGGAGTGAACTAGTAGACATAACATACACTGAGTGTACAAACATTAAGGACACCTGCTCTTTCCATGACATAGACTGACTAGGTGAACCCAGGTGAAAGCTATGATCCTTAATGATGTAGTTGTGGTGTATTTATTATGGATCCCCATTAGCTTTCAGCAGAAAACAAGAAACTGCAGTTGCAGTGGGCTAAGGAATGAAAACACTGGACACTGGAGAATTTGAAAAACATTGCCTGGTCTGATGAATCCCCGTTCCTGCTGTTTCACACTGATGGGAGGACTAAGGTATGGAGAAAACCATGAGTACATGCATCCATGCTGTGTGTCAGCATTGCAGGATCGTGGTGTGGGGTGTGTTTTCATGGCACACATTGGGCCCCTTGATAAAAGTGGAGCAACATTTGAATGCCACAGGATATCTAAACATCGTTACCAATCAGGTGCATCCCTTCATGGCAGCAGTTATCCATCTGCAAAATATATTTTTTCAGCAGGATTATGCCCCATGCAACAAGCCTTGTCCAGGAATGGTTCCAAGAACATGACAGTGAATTCCGCTAACTGCAGTGGCCTGCCGAGTCACCAGATCTCAATCCAATTGTGCATCTGTGGGAGGAGATGGAACGAGCTATTTGGAATAGATATCCACTCCCAGCCAACTTGACAGAACTGTGGGAAGCATTGCAGTCAACATGGACCAGCATCCCTGTGGAACGCTCTCAACGCCTTGGACAGTCCATGCCCCGACGAATTGAGACTGTTCTGAGGACAATGGGGTGTGCAACTCAATATTAGGCAGGTGTTCCTAATGTTTTTCACACTCAGTGTACATCAGATAAAGATGGTGTGATGATCAGTTTGGGTGGATTATTTTATATTACTAAACAACTTTTGTTTAATGATAAACAGGCTATGAATCGACTACTTGTGTTTTATAAATTGTCTTTTAAAACTAGATTCATTATTTTATTAATTGATTATGAATGTATTTGAATAACTGTATTGAAGTTAATTGATCTGGCGTGTTGGGCCAGTAACTGAAAGGTCGCTGGTTTGAATCCCGAGCCAACTAGGTGAAAAATCTGTTGTTGTGCCCTTGATTAAGGCAATTAACCTCTATTGGTCCTATAAGTCGCTCTGGATCAGAGCATCTGCTAAATGACGAAAAATTATGTTTGTACATGAATTTATGCTGGGCAACTTCTTCTCTTGTGTATAATTAAATGAAACAAACTGTTTTAAGTGAAATAGTTAGTGTCTATTTCAATCTTCTACCAACCATCCCTATGCCTGGTGTAGGCCTAGAAACATAGAGAGAAGATACGGCCAGATCTGTCATAACAGCCTGGAAGTAAAGCTGCACTGGGAGACACATTTGAAATGGAATACATTGAAAACATGCAGCAGAGTGGAAAAAATCACAGGAAAACACGATTTAAATGTATTGTCGGAAGGGCTGTGGTCACCATTCATGTAATACATTAAATATATACATCAGACGGTATTGGGGAGCTATTTCATAGGGTTTTCACAGGTACATTATTTTCCCATTTCAATCTTATACCAACCGGATTGAATTTACAATATAGGGCGGTTTGTAACTAGGTTTACTTTTGAAACTTAAGTATATTTAAAACCAAATACTTTTAGACTTTTACTCAAGTACTATTTTACTGGGTGACTTTCACTTTTACTTGAGTCATTTTCTATTAAGGGATCTTTACTTTTACTCAAGTATGACAATTGGGTACTTTTTCCATCACTGCCTACCTGTTCTATTAAAATATATTCATCCTATTTCTCCAATGCCAAACCAGTGTGTCTTGTTTGCATCGAAACTGTGGCTGTGTATGAATCTAAGCATGGTACTTTCAGAAGTAGATTTTCCACCCAAGACTTGAGGCCGAAGTTCGACGCAGAAAGGAAGGTAGGCCTAAGGAGTGAACACCCTGTGTGTTTTACAGTGGAGATTTTAGCATGTACATATTTTATTATTATTATTGAACCTTTATTTAACTAGGCAGACTAGCTAAAATTCTGTTACAAATGGTTTTAGTAGTCCGACCATGTCACTAATCTGGATTTAGACTGTCTGCTACTTCAGGTCTAAATAGGGGTATAATCTATACCTTGTGACAATGTAGGACTACTGAAACCATTGTAAGACATACTTTTTGTTAGCCTTTAAGGCGTCAGCATGCTTTCCAGCCGAAACAGTTCGGAAGAGTTTGTGCATATATTATGACAACATTTTGTTTTCGTTTTGGACTTACGGTAAGGGTTTTTTCAGCTGTTCTGGCACACAACATTTTTTCCTCGAGTCAAGCCGAAGTCTGTAGCCGAAGGGGAAGGGGGTTATTGGTCAACAGTAGGTATTCTTCAATAAAGTATTTGTCCTTAAATGAGAGATGAGTCGTTTTCATGCAGATTTTTTCATTGAGCAACAAACATCTTAGTTAAAGGTAAAATTGCACCACTAAGATCTCCTCGGCAAAAACATCAACATTAATGACAGATTTCTTGAGTTTTCTGACTATTTTGAGGAAGTGGTTATAGACCCTTTTCCAGAACATGACACACTGACGTCACAAACAGACCGTGACTATAGGACCTAGGCCTTCAGAGGGACCAAAAATCTAACAATACGTTGAATAAAAAACAAACATGAAAAGAACAGAAAACATAGCATCACTTAATACGCCAGACATTATATATTCTGTAGTCGGGCCATTCTAGTTCTAGTGAAGGAGGAGCAATGCTTTTTGATGACATTATGAATGAATCAAACAGGTCGCGCTTCGGGCTGCCGCGCACACAGACAGAACCCGCATGGGACACAACATGACACATAGAATTTTGAAGATGGCGCCGACAGATATAGCAGCTCTGCTTCTAACTCCTAAGCAACTTTGCAGTATTTCTTACATTATTTGGCCAGTATTTTTTTTTGTGTTATGACATTACAGCCGGAAATAACTTTTGGATATCAGAGCGGCAGTAACTCACCTGCCATCACTAGCCGGCTTCCACCCGGTTACGCAACCCTGCAGCTTAGAGGCTACTGCCCTACATATATAGACTTGGAATCAATGGCCACTTTAATAATAAAACACTAGTCACTTTAATAATGTTTACATATTTTTGCTTTACTCATCTCATAAATATATACTGTATTCTATTCTACGGTATTTTATTTTATGCCACACCGACCTTGCTCATCCTAATATTTATATATTTCTTCAATCCATTCTTTTACTTTTAGATTTGAGTGTATTGTGTGTATTGTTGTGAATTGTTAGATACTACTGCACTGTTGGCGCTAGAAACACAAGCATTTCGCTACACCCGCAATAGCATCTGCTAAATATGTATATGTGACCAATACAATTTGATTTGATTTGAACATAATGCACTGTTTGCACAGCTTATGGTAGCCAGCACCACTATCACACTATCACCAATAGAGACAACAACAGTGTCACATCAAATGTGAAAGGCTTGTGGTGCTGAAAGGACAGCAACCGTAATACCTGTGCACTCCATGGCGCTGAAGGAGAGCCAGTTTTGATCAAACACAGAGACAGGGCTGATAGCCAGGAGACAGCAGACTCACACAGCATCAAATAATGTTAGAGAATAAGCCGCCCATTCACTCCAGTAGGCCCCATGAAGTCAGAACAATACAATAGCACAACCATTTCATTTCCAAAATGAAATTAACAAACCAGCTATTACTTCCCATTGCAAATATATTTTATCACGTTCATCACACTAACTGGTGATACAAAGTTTAAATGCAACAATGTTTTCCAGTCATTGTAAGTGAGGACCTGGTGGACCTATTGGGAAACCACACAATCATTTGGCCTTTTTTGGGGCTTGGGCTCATTAAATGTTGTTAATGTAGGGCTCATAAAATGCATTTAATATATGTCTGATCAGGCTCAGGTAGCATCAGGTTTGTATTTTCATGCTGATCAAAGCTCTAATCAAATCCATACATTTATAAGTGTTATAATGCTTTTGAATGACACTTCCGCTTTTGGCGGAAAATACCGGGTTACCCGGGAGAAGAGTGATTTATTCTCGGGATGGAACATTTGTAAAACACCGGGGAAATATTAAACCCTATTGGCATACCAGTTGATTCACAAGACACCAACTAAGTAACTTACATATACGGTATTATTAATAAAGACAGGCTATTTTTATTGTTCATATTATTTGCGTTGATGATGTATTGAAGTCAAGTGGTTCAACATTCAAATGTAGTTGGATGGACCACACAGGACTGCTTGGAAAACGCGACGGTCGGTGGAACACTTGCGCCACCAAGTGGACAATTGCTTCAGTTCCCTTGTGGCATCAACGCTACCAGAGATATGTGATATAAGATCAAATGTTATGTCAATATTATTATCTCTAAATTGATTCCCCCACCCGTATTTCATATATTATTATTCCGATTTAGCTGTTAATCTGGATTTAATTTATAAACGCTTTCTGTCATTTCCGATTGGAGGGCAGATGACCACGTGACTTCCGAACCTACCAATTTGTTACTTTGTAACAGTCAAAAGTGGTTATTCCCAACGTTGATATAAACTCCCAATCTATGCCAAGATTTTCTTAAAATCATTATCTTTGATAATTGGCGGACAGTTTACAGAGCTACGTTTTGTGTAAACGTCAACGAATTTGACGTGTCCGAGAACGGCACCTTCCTCCCGAAAGCATTGCGGTATCGCTTCTCGGCCTTTTGGCTAAGATCAAGATCAAGTTGCAGTACCAAGGAGATCCTGAAGGTGGAGCGATGTCGTCATCGTCCACGTCACAGTCGGCAGCCGCCGGACTGAAGAACACGCTGCGTTTTCAATGGACTGGAAAAGAAAAGTTGATGGAAAGAGTTAATTTTGGAAAGGACGTTCTTTTTGGACCTCTACGCCTGACAGCAGACGATGTGCACTGTCTGCAACAAAACACACCGGAGAAGTTTTATGATGTGTCGTTCTACACCATCACCAGGCTGGAGGAGGTGAGAGGGCTCTTCCGAGCGAACTCGACAGCACCCGCCCTCAGTAGCTTTCAAGTTGAGTCCCTGTGCAGGCACAATCTGAGGGTGCTAACGGTGCACATGTTCAACCCCTGGGTAACAGAAGAAACGCTAGTGTGCTACCTCAGCCGGTATGTGACCATCTTGCCAGGAGTGAGAGACATTAAGGACGCCCTAGGCATCTGGACAGGGAAGAGGCAGTTTCGCGTCCTGCTAAAGGAAGACGAGAGCGGCCATGATGGCTACCTCCATCCTCCCGCGTCTTTTTCTATCGGTGCAGACAGGGGTTACCTCATGTATGCTGGGCAGCCTCGTTTTTGCAGGAAGTGCAGCACGTACGGGCACCTTGCTGATGCCTGCACCCAGACAAGGTGCAGAAACTGTGGGGCCCTCGGCCATGTAATGAGGGATTGCACCGTGCCTAAGCGCTGCAGTCTGTGCAGCTCAGAGGAGCACCTGTTCCGTCACTGCCCAAAGGCAGCCCCCTCCTACGCCAGAGCGGTGAGCGGGAAAAGAGCAGATGAGGGAAAAGTTATAGAGCTACGCGCTATTGAGGAGGTCGTGAAGGAGCTAGTGATGGAGAGAGAACTGCGAGAGTCTGAGGAGAGCGGGAGTGAGGCGCCATCATCACCTCATGAGGAGAGCGGAGCGGGAGACAGGAGTTGGAGCAAGCAAATGGAGGAGGCTACGGGAGAGCCCACCGCGCCCTCCGCTCCGGAGAGCTGGACCACGGTGGGAGAGAGGAGGAAGAGCTCTGTCAAGAGGAAGCAGATGAGCCCTGTTTCCCCACTCATCCGCATGGAGGCGACGGAGGAGTCCGCCCTGGGGGGGAATCGTTTCAGTTGTTTTGCAAGCGGGGAGTCTGAGGAGAAAAGCGCGGGAAACCCGGGCAGCGCAGAGGAGACTCTGCTTTCCCTGTCAGGCGCGAGCTCTACCGACAGCAGCGGTCTCGCACCCAGCGGTGTTCCAGCACCCACACTGACTGAGGAGGAAAGTGTTTTCCCGACCCCTATCTTTGTGGACAGTCCTCCCCCTGGGGACCACCGTTTCCCAGACAGGCCTCCTAACGAGGAACTGTACTTAAAGTGAGTCTGGAAATTCATGTCATATTTAGATAGTTGTCTGCTTCCCTCCTTTCCCCATGTCGTCCCTTTTGAACATAGCTAGCATAAACGCTAGAGGGCTTAGGAACCCCGTTAAAAGGGCGACTGTTTTTTCCCATTTGTCCTCCATTTGCTTCTCTGTGTGTTTTTTACAAGAAGTACATTTAAAAGATCAAAATGATGTGGAGAGATTTACGAGGGAATGGGTTCAGGGAGAGTCAAGGTGGAGTGTTGGCGGGGTGCGTTCTACAGGGGTTGGTGTCCTATGTGGAAATAGGGATTTAAAAATAGTGGGAAGTTTTTCGGCAGTACACGGGAGGGTTTTAATAGTAGATATTGATTGGAGGGGCAAATGTCTTCGGTTAATTAATGTATATGCACCATCGACACCCAAGGAAAGGAGGGAAATGCTGAACAACCTAGACGCTATTTTTATGACAAACAGACAGGTTATAATGGGGGGAGATTTTAATGTATCATATGACCGGGGTAATCTGGGCGGGCATCTTGTAAAAAATCTAATAGAGAAATATAATTTGGTTGATACTTATAGAGTGGCGCATGCAAATGATCCCGGTTTCACCTGGGGAAACAGCAGGGGCGCGAGGAGCCGCATAGATTATGTGTTTGTTCCGCGTGGACTCGGTGTGTCCTCTGCACGCGTCACTCCGGTTTTTTATTCTGACCACAGTTGCCTGTCTGTGACAGTAGAATTAAAAACAATTGAATTTGGAAAAGGATATTGGAAAATTAATAATGGTA
The DNA here is from genome assembly GCF_964263955.1 of Coregonus lavaretus. Taxonomy (NCBI): domain Eukaryota; kingdom Metazoa; phylum Chordata; class Actinopteri; order Salmoniformes; family Salmonidae; genus Coregonus; species Coregonus lavaretus. The sequence continues at coordinate 1,956,272 of NW_028162761.1, read as the reverse complement.
TTTTACATGACAAAACATTTGAGACTAGATTTAGGTATTTTTTCCAGGGCTGTGTAACCATGAAATCATTTTATTCTACTGTCATAGACTGGTGGGAGAGCACAAAATTACGAATCAAGATTTTTATTCAGAATTATTGTAAAGATAAAGCACGTAATAAATACAAAGATTTTTATAAGTTGCAGAACAAACTAGAAGATCTGCACATCCAAGGTAATTTGAATGGTGGTGGTTTAGATAAAGACACATTGTGTAACCTGCAGAAAAAGCAGCAGGCCTTTTTTGAAAAGAAAGCTCGAGATTTCATGTTTAAAAGTCAACAAGATAAATGGGATAATGATGAGAAGTGCTCTGCATATTTTTTCAAACAAATTAAGTCACGGGGAAAGAGGAGGACCATTTCGGCTTTATTGAATCAAGACGGGGAGACGGTTGAGGATGGAGATGGCATGCTTGGTGTCGCTACCCAGCACTTTTCTCAGCTATTCCAAAAGCAAACAATTAATTATGAGAAGGGGACTACTTTTTTAAAATGTGTGGATGTGCAGATACCTTTAGATATTAGAGACCAATTAGAAGGGGAATTGAATTTAGATGAAATATATATGGCACTGAAGAGCATGAAAGATAACAAAGTACCAGGAGTGGATGGGCTCTCTAAAGAGTTTTACATAGTTTTTTGGGATTTAATTGGATGTCATCTTTTGGAAGTATTTAGAGTTATTTTTGGTTTGGAGCATATGGGAGGTTCAATGTGCGAGGGGGTAATCTCGCTACTTTACAAAAAGGGAGACCCCAAGACACTAGCAAATTGGAGACCTTTAACAATGTTGTGTGTAGACTATAAAGTATTAAGTAAAGCCATAACTAATCGTCTGTCTTCTGCCATGGCATATGTTGTTGGTTTAGACCAAACATGTGGTGTGGTAGGGAGAAAGTTAACCTGGAACTTGCAATTGCACAGAGACGTTCAAGCATATTTAGAGGAAAGGCACCTGCCAGCTATTACTGTAAATTTGGACCAGGAAAAAGCCTTTGACATGGTAAACCATGAGTTTTTGTTTAGAGTTCTGAAAAAATGTGGTTTTGGAAATAATTTTATGAAATGGGTAAAAATTCTTTATAGTAATGTGGGAAGCAGAGTAAATATTAATGGGAATATTGGAAATGTAATCAAGCAATTACGAGGTGTCAGACAGGGGGACCCTCTCTCTGCGCTATTGTATGTTTTATATATTGAACCTTTCGCATGTGCAATTAGGACAAATTACAACATCAAAGGTATTATATTACCTGGAGGGGATATTCTAAAAATTTCACAATACGCAGACGACACCATTTTATATTTACAAGACGACCTGAGCTTGAAAGAGGTTATCAAAGTCATTGATGAGTTCTCTGTTGCCTCCGGGTCTAGGATTAACAAGAATAAAACAGAAATAAAATATATGGGACAGTGGAAATGGAGATCTGATCAGTTATGTGGTTTGACTGTGTGCACAGGACCAATGGTAGTGCTCGGGATATCTTTCGGAAATCAAATTAAAGATGACATGGTTAATTGGAAAGAAAAACTACTTTCGCTTAATAAAAGATTGGGACTGTGGAAAGTGAGGCGACTATCTTTTAGTGGCAAGGTGTTAGTGTTGAAGGCGGACATTCTGCCTTCATTACTCCACCTTGCATATGTGTTTCCCATGCCGGTGTCTCTAAGGAAAATGTTCATACGTGTACTGTTTAATTTCTTTTGGGGGGGATATGAGTACATCCGAAGAGATCGGATGTACCAGCCTATAGAGGCTGGTGGAAGGGATTTCCCTCATATTCCTCTCAAACTAGATGCGTTGTTCTACTCAAACGTTTGTTGTCTTTTGTCGTCTTCTGTACACAAATGTAATATATTAATCCAATTCTGGCTGTCCATACCGTTAAGGTTTATGGTGGAGTGGGATAACAGTAAGCCAAAAGCTGAAATTATCCCATTACATTTTAAGAAAATTGTTGAATGGGCAAGGAAAAACCCAGTCTGCAAAGTAAAAGAAAATGTAATCAACCACAGACTGCTATATGTGAAATTAATAGAAAATTGTCGTCCTAGAGACCGATTACCAATATCACCTTCCACCTGGCTACGGGCACAATTAAAAGGTTTAGACAACAGACTGAAAGATTTTAATTGGCTTGTTTTACACAGACGTCTTCCGGTCCGTTCAACATTATATGATCATAATTTGACCCTGAATAAATTTTGTCCCAGGGACAACTGTTTCGCAATTGAAACAATTCCCCATGTTTTATGGGAATGCTCTTTTGCCCAAATAGTTTGGAAGAAAATTAAAATAGATTTTAATATTTTAAAAAACATTGATTATGAAGGGGTAGCCAAATTTGAACTAAAAAATTTGGAAAAGGTGCAATTATTAGAATTAGTGACTCTGGTGTCCCTTATCAAGACTAAACTTTGGGAGGCCAGATGTGGTGCGGTCAATGACACCCTCAAGTGGTCACCGACGGGATTGGTTAAATTTATAAAACAAGAAATTTGGAAAAAAATACAATTCGAAATAGATAAGTGGGGCATCACATCTGTTAAACATAGATGGAAAGGGATATACCCTTCTTTGTAAATGTTTTTTTTGTAGCCTATATATAGGCCTATGTATAACTGTATTCTGTCATGTAAATTGAAATGTAGGCTAAGCCTTTGTAAATATTTGATATACACTGAGGTTTATTCAGAGTTCCCTTTGGTATATGTGTATGATTTTATTTCTATAATAGTTTTTATTCCTTTGAAAGATCAGCTTTGGGAGATTGTTAGAGGCAATTGTTTACATGCTTCTCTTGAATGTAGGCCTTTTAGCTGGTCAGGTTCCTCAGAACAGCACTTTTTTTAGGAGTTTTGCTATTTTTATACGGTTAAGGTACTGTTTTTGTAAATCCATGTTATGTACAACGTTATGCACTGAATTTGTACTTGTATTTGAATGTGAAATGAAAATAAAAATTATTTTTCCACAAAAAAAAAAAAAAAAAAATCTGTTGTCAGGTTCCTCAGAACAGCACTTTTTTTTAGGAGTTTTGATATTTTTATACGGTTAAGGTACTGTTTTTGTAAATCCATGTTATGTACAATGTTATGCACTGAATTTGTAATTGTATTTGAATGTGAAATGAAAATAAAAATTCTTTTTCCAAAAAAAAAAAATCTGTTCTTATCAGTTTAATATCTGATACGTCCCCTATCTGGGGACCATATATTAAATTGATTTTTGGAACAGGGAGATGGAATAGGGGCTTGCTCCGTCCACTCCACGCATCGACCTGGTATTGCAGTACCTCCAGGAACGGTGCACCACCTGTCATTGTAAAGATAAATCAGGCAAAGAAAACAGAATTGCTTTGTTATATTCAATTAGGATCACGATGTATGTTATATTTTCACGTTTGACCATCTTCATCTCAATGTCAATGATGGCTAGAAAGTGATGGTGAAGTCAGTCACTGTTATATTGACTATGATAGCTGATGTGAATGGTGCGTTAATCATCTAATCAAATCAATGTTTATTCGTCACATGCACAGGATACAGGGTGTAAATGGTACAATGATAATGCTTTAAAGATAATGCTTTTAAAAAATCTTGGCATAGATTGGGAGTTGATCAACGTTGGGAATAACCACTTTTGACTGTTACAAAGTAACAAATTGGTAGGTTCGTAAGTCACGTGGTCATCTGCCCTCCAATCGGAAATGACAGAAAGCGTTTATAAATTAAATCCAGATTAACAGCTAAATCGGAATAATAATACATGAAATACGGGTGGGGGAATCAATTTAGAGATAATAATATTGACATAACATTTGATCTTATATCAAATATCTCTGGTAGCGTTGATGCCACAAGGGAACTGAGCAAGTGTCCACTTGGTGGCGCAAGTGTTCCACTGACCGTCGCATTTGAATGTTGAACCACTTGACTTCAATACATCATCAACGCAAATAATATGAACAATAAAAATAGCCTGTCTTTATTTTATATGTCTGTAGAGCCTTGTACGATAAGACCACGGTGAAGAGGCCTTCATAAAGTTGCCCTCCTAAATTACTAGAGGCCAAACTTCAAAGATGTCCATGGCACTGGACTGCAGTAAGAGCTAGGCCTACAGTGCGGCCTACGGAGCGGTCCTGGTGTATGGTCCTGACTGCCTAAATGTTTCCTCCACATAATAAACTGTACAAACATGGCACTTTAGAGGGTTACTTTTACAATTAGCCTTACTGAGTCACTACAACAAACGTCCTATCATGGACATGAAATGCCATTAGGCCTAATGAAGATACCGTATATGTAAATTACTTAGTTGGTGTCTTGTGAATCAACTGGTATGCGCATCAGGGTTTAATATTTCCTCGATATTATACAAATGTTCCATCCCGAGAATAAATCACTCTTCTCCCGGGTAACCCGGTATTTTCCGCCAAAACCGGAAGTGTCATTCAAAAGCATTATAACACTTATAAATGTCTGGATTTGATTAGAGCTTTGATCAGCATGAAAATACAAACCTGATGCTACCTGAGCCTGATCAGACATATATTAAATACATGTTATAATACATTTTACAAATCCAAATCCCAGATGAAGAATAAGACACTATTTCAAAGCATAGTACATGTAATGTTAGCCAAGTACAATGTAATTACTAGTTGTTACACAGGATTTAGCCAATTAAAATTAAGTGTATCTTTAGGAGTACTTGTAATTAATGTGTACAGTACATTACCCATCCTGACAAACTGGCCCTCAATTTAAAGCTTGTGGAAGTGACATCCAAGTGGGAGAATAAATACACTAGTACACCACAGAGTATCTGTATAAGAAAATCATTCAGAGCACACTGTGCTGCCAATCACAGTGTAAGGTGCGACATTTTGCGGGTGTGGAGAGCTCGTTAGAGAATAGAGAAAGCTTGCATTGAAGAGCTGGGCATCGTGTTATGACATGCATTATCTGAATTAGGCCCACATAATTATACCTACAGAGGAGCGGCTTCTATGGAGGTACTTTGAATGTCTTTGAACTTCAGAGTTGGTTTAACGTTGGAACAGAGCAGATGTTCGCTAGCTAGCTAACAACCTTGTTTGTGCAGTGCAGTGTTAGCTAGCTAGCTAACAACATTGTTTGTGCTGTGCAGTGTAGCACTAGAATTAAAAACAGGTCGTACCTTTTTGTCGTTAATAAATCCAATGTGAAACGTGGTGATTATAGTATCCTTAACTAGCATTGAAAAAGTTCATCCATTCTTCTCAAATTAAACATATCTCCCTAATGTCTGAATCATGCTTGTAACGTTGTCAGTAGGATACAGTAACCTATGCTTCAGAGGGGAGGAGCAGGTAGTTTCCACACGCACACTGTCAAAGTCGCGTCAATTCAAATCTGGTATTAGGAACAAAAGAGGTCAACACGACTTCTAAGGTATACTAGTTATTTTAATTAATGCAAAAACCTTCAATGGTAAATATGATGTTTCGTATATACGGACTCTCTGAGATGTCTCGCAGGACACTCCAGAGAACTAAGACATTGTTCCAGAAACAATACCCAAATACTCTGACAGAGGAAGTTTCCCACTTCTCTGCTGGCCAATTAGAGTAGATTTGAGCGTGGTTTAAACTATCTCAGCCAATCCGTTGATTCAGGGGTTGTTCTCATCTCTTCGGAGCCATTTGTTACACACTTCAGCCAGGCACAAGATTATCATAACAACCTATCATAGTGAGAAGAGCCAGCTCCCTTAGACATCATTCCCATGTCAAAGGAAGACTCATAAATCACAATGAACTATTATAGTCTAGCATTTGAAGACACAATCCTTATCTTCTCTTCACATCAATTACAGCCTGCCAGGTGTCACAGCCTACATTAGCCCAGTCAAGACTGCATTCTTTCTAAGTTAGTCATCCCATCAGTTTAGGAGAATAATAAATCCCCAATAGTCCCCCTTTTCACACCTCATAAGGTGTGATTCAAAAAACAAGAAAACACTGACTGTCATTCATTATTAATACAATACAAACAAAAAATCACACTTTTATTAATAGGCCATAATGATACTAAAAAATGCAAACCCTCAGTCCATCTACACCCCACTTGCAAATTGTTACCAGTCATCAAAGAACTTCAAACCATAAAACACAGGATTAATAAAACACAAAACATAAGACTATTAAAACATAAAACACAAACAGAGAAGTATATTTTGGCCCCCTTTAGACACCCTCTAGTGTCACTCCACCAAGCCTGGTAGGTCATATCCTCCATTCCTAGGTTGGAGTCCAGGATTGGGCCTTATCTCACCATCTGTGGGAAATCACCTTCTCCATCTCCTTTCTCACCAAACCTCAGACACAGGAAATAAGACAACATCCACAAAGAACAAGTATACCCATAGAAGCTATAACTTCACCCAGAATAGTTACAACAATAGTTTTCAATTTATCAAATATGTTATCAAACCAACCGTTTATGGAGCTATCAATATCAGATCTCTCAGCCAGTTTGTTTGTCAGTGTAGTTACTCCCATGAAGCTCTTTTGTCACTGACCCGTCCGGTGCTATATTGTTTGAGGATGAAAATACAGCACATAGATCCAAACAGAACACAAACTCCGCCCCTCTCAGCCAAAAGCATATCTAAAGCTATTCTATTCTGCCTTGTCATTAAGAGTTGCCGCTGTCTGCTTATCTAATCCCTTTATTGCATCACAAGTGTGGTTTATAAATCTTTGCTGGTTATAGTAAATATAATTTATCCAATCTACGTTTTTATTAATTGTTGACCACCAAAAAATACTTGATTCAAACTCAACTGCGATCTGATTCCTAGCTTTGACTTGTTCTGGAACCTCTCGAGGTACTCCTACCCCATCAAAGGATCCTTTCATCAAAGGATCCCGGGAGCAGGTCCTACTTTCTACGTGACAACTCACCAGTCTCTGACACGTTTGATTGTTTGCGTATGTAGGTGAGTTCACAATCAGTTATCACCACACAACCATCAGATGTCAGCACGGGCCTGGCTTTAGTTCCTACAATCCTCTGGCTGTAACAAAGAGGAGAGATTAGTCATGGTCTCTTTCAGTTGTGATATTCTCTGTGTAGGAGCAGAGCTAAGATGCCCTACTCTGTATCCTATCTTACTAGTCCTAGAATAACAATTAGAATCCCCTGAGACTTCAAACGTAGGCAACCTAGGTCGGAATGACTTTGTTATCGGGGGACACAGATAGTTCAAGTTACTACAAGACTCTTTCACCACATTCCCAGGTTTGCATGGAGGATAAACCTGTTTTTGCGTACTTCAGACAGTACCTTCTATGGGTCGCACTGCCATTTCTGGTAATTCCCTGCCCTCACAACACTACACCTGTCCCCAAACTGTGTATGGAGATCTACATATCCCCCACGCTCTCGATATGAGCAACTACATAGTCCCAGGATGTACACGGCGACACACATACAGTGATGTCCTCCCCTAAAGTCCCTAATCTTCCCCTTTCCCTACGTCTAGCTGTCTCCTATGCCTTCATAGACTGTGCTCAGGTATTATTCTATCAACTTGTTTTAGGTTAACTACTACTTTTGGCTGATCAGAAGGGTTTGAGTGTGTTAGGAATATGGCCCCCACAATCAGACAGCTACCTACCGTCAGGAGACCTGTGAATCCCCACCCTCGCCCTGAGAACATGTCAGACGCCAACCCATTACTTCACCTTCTACCAAACTCACACAGGGATGATCAGACAGGGTAAGGGAATCTTCGTTAAGGAGCCAACCCCCGAGCCCTAATGGTGATCGGATCTTTCTCCTAACTCTGTGTTTGTTCATCAGGTGTAACTGGGTTTACCTTTTTGCAGTGTGTGACTTGCACCCAGATGGATCTAATAGGACTTGATAGGGCCCTTCCCAACAGGCCTGCTTCCAGTTTTTCTTCTTTTAGGGACTGGATCCACACCCAGTCTCCTGGTGTGATAGAGTGGGTCACCTTCTCCTTTAGTTCACCTGTGGGGCACAAAACCTCTGACATACGGGTGTGGTTAATAAACTATCTTCACACATACATGTTGAGCTCTCAATTTCTATTGTTGTTTTTTAATTTTTATTGAATCCTATCATTATTATTTAATCCTATCATTCCCCCTTTTTGACACATGATTTGCCCATGTGTCAATATTACCTTTCTAAACCATTCCTTATGTAATTTATCATCCTATTGCCATGCCTTTCATTTTTGGGATTATCTTTTGCTTCTTTATTGCTCCTCCCACTTCCTTTGTCTTTTATGGCAGCTAAATTCAACTTTCATCCAGTTCAGAATCATTTAGAAATCCAATCAATCAATCTCTTATCTTGTAAAAACACTTATGTTTAGTTCAAACTCTGTTCTACCCAGGCTCTCCCGGGCTTGACCTGAAGACTAATTGTTGGACATGACAAGTCTATTTTTTAAGTCACCTAAGTCTTCTGTCTAGCAACAAAGAATAAAAATCTCTATGTTCATGATTAACCCAATTATATCTAATAGCCCACCAAAAAACCTCATCATCTTTAAATCACTACCAATGTCATATCCCTCGTTACTCTCTACCATTTGGATAACATCCCTGATGTATGTATGCCTCCTTAGAGTTCCAAATTACTTTACCATGGGCTACCATTGCCTTCCCATAGCTAAGATCACTTAATTTACCCGTATGCAGTACATAATGGAGTACGCAAACTTTACAGCACTTTATCATTAACAAAAAGCTGATCATTTGTTTTTTTTTGTTTTAACGGTTTTGGCGCTTCAAATATAGCAGTTTTCCTGGATGAATTTAACATTCGCCCCTCCTGTGTTATAGTGTGTCCTAGGTAAATGACCTCGCTCTACCAAAGTTGAAGTTTCTTTTTGCTCACTTTGTGTCCCTGTTCTGCCAGGAAGGTTAACAATTGGATTGTATCCCTCTTACATCCCTCCTGAGTGGGATTAGCCAATAGAATATCATCTACATAAACTAACATTTGCTTCCTTCCCTAGGTTCAAACTTTCCCAGATTTTTAGTTATAGCCTGGGCTAAGATTGTAAGACTTTCTGAAACTAACTGTAAGTCCATGACCATCCTCCAGTCGGCGCTAGGTGCCTTCTTTCTAACAGGAAATATTGGAGAGTTTCATTGTACCTCATCTCCAGGAATTATCACCCCTCCCTTAAGTAAATGCTCAAATGTAGGTGTTATCCCTTTTATTGCTTCTGGTTTCATAGTATATTGCTTTTGGTATGGTCTATTATCGAATCGAGGAATCACTTGTACTGGAGCTACCCCCTTTATTAGTCCTACATCTGTTGTCCTTATGACCATAATTTGAACGGAATTGCTTCTAACTCAGCCTCCTGTTCCTGAGTTAAGAAAATCTCTTCCTGTCATCCATTAAAACTTATCTCCAGATGGACACTGGGCTGGGTTTTTGCTCTCCAATTTAACTTTATTCTATATCTCCCAGTGGAGTGGCCATACTGATCCCCAATTGGTGTATTCTGCCAGTCAGTAATGTTTTCCCCCTGTTTTATCCATATTACCTAGTGATAACCATTCCTCTGAATGTTCTTTCACTAGGACAACATGGGGGCTCCACCTTTCTCTGTACAGCCTCTGGCTCTGTGAACCCATTTTAACCCAATTTGAAAAAACAACAATCACAAAGAAAGAGATGAGCTAATCTCTTTCTCCTAGTTATAATCTAAAGATGGTAGTACACACAAAACATGATAGATATTCCCAGTCTTAACCCATCAATAATTGTTTGTATCATTCTAATTCCTCCCAACTAATCCATTAAACCACTCAAAATTCCTTGAGTATACAATGATTATTTAATTGATTACCCTAACTCTGCTACATGTGATCTCATCTGAAATGATCCATTTATCAATTATTTATTCAACCCCCTAGGAAAACCTGTCTTCCCTTCTATTGTTCCTGTCCTCCCTGTAAATGTCATATTTGAGTTTTTAGCCAATACAATCACGGTTACATCAAATGTTCCCTCATTTAATGGTATTTTCTTCCTAATATAACTTCCCTAAATGAGATTAAATCCCCTGCCTTCCTCTACTATCCTTATATCATTACTGGATCAATGATAATAACCGTAACAACTATCAACAACAATTGTAATAACTATTTCACATTAAATTGTGTCTTTTTTTCTGATTATGCTACAATTGTAGCCTATTCTATCGCCCCAGTCCAAAATATAAGTTTATGTAACAAATCCATAACCCACCACAGGCTGGCGCTATTCCCCAGCACAACAGCCAATGCATACTTTCATTTTTACATTTTAAGTCATTTAGCAGACGCTCTTATCCAGAGCGACTTACAGTTAGTGATTACATATATATATTTTTTTATACTGGCCCCCCGTGGGAATCAAACCCACAACCCTGGCGTTGCAAACGCCATGCTCTATCAACTGAGCTATATCCCTGCCGGCCATTCCCTCTCCTACCCTGGACGACGCTGGGCCAATTGTGCGCCGCCCATGAGTCTCCCGGTCGCGGCCGGCTGCGACAGAGCCTGGATTCGAACCAGGATCTCTAGTGGCACAGTTAGCACTGCGATGCAGTGCCTTAGACCACTGCGCCACTCATCCTAACCAAAATAAATTATCGTTTTATAATCGTCCAATTATTTTGTATTTTTCCCGCTAACCCATTTCAGTTCACTATTTAATTTATGTAACTGTTCTCTCTGATTAGGCCCTAATTAATAAAACAAATACTTGCTATCATTGGTAACATATTTTCATAGACTTTTCTAGAATACTTCTATTTAAGCTATCTAATTCAACCTTTCACAATCCACATAGTAATCTAGGTATATAGCCCCACTGCGAAAGCTTTGTCTACTGTCCCTACCTGTGTTCGAACCAGGGACATCGCCAGTCACTCCACACCATCTGCGATGCTCTCAAAGTAACTACTCCCAGCTCATAGAGCAAGTGACGTCACCAAATGAAAATCGCAGTAGCTTTCACCTCAGCAAAAAACTCTCTCTCCTTTTGATTCCCTATTGTATAAGTTAGTTTTTCTATTTAACTCATAAACACGCTCGCTACAAATAGTCCATTCAACATTACCAAACCAACTACTCATCGTACCCATTCAATCAACACATCAGCCGTGGAATTTACACTCATAAATGCAGATTGTTACTCCATGCCTTGAAATGATAAATAGATTTCCACCAATAGTACATTTAATGATCTCATCTTACCCTCTGACACAAAATGAAGTTCCCTCACTGTACTATGTTAGCTCTACCATGATAATTAGTTCGATTTAACCCTCTATTTGCTTTGTACTATATTATACATTACGTCTAAAACAACATTACTTATGGTCAGTTTATTCCGCCATCATATTATCCAACAACGCCACAATCTTAAACTCATATGGGGCGGCTGGCAGTTTAGTGACCAATAGCGCCGCGCCAACAACCGAGAGGTCACCGGTTACAATCCCCGAGCCGACCAGGCGAAAAATCTGCCGATGTGCCCTCAAGCAAGGCACTCAACCCCAATTGTTCCCATAAATCGCTCTAGACAAGAGCGTCTGCCAAATTACCAAAAACGCAAATGTGAATATTCTCTACTTCCTCACCCAACGCACGTCTACGCTCGGTGAGCAAGTTCAGAACACCCTCACGTCAGATACCCACATGCGTTCCCAGCCATCTCCCAGTCTTTTCATGGCTCCAAAAGCCACACTTTCGCTTTCTCCAGCCCCTCCCCTCGCAACTCTACCTTCTTGAGGAGCTGTGAGGAGCTGCTTCTCGTCCCAGCGCGCCTCCAATATTCCGCCGTTACTCAAAGTACTCCAGTCCATTTATTTAAATCAAATAATTCCCACCTAATTAGTTAAAGTTGGTGCACGTTTATAAACCGAATTATTTCGGTCTAATTGTTTAACCAGTATTTTGCACGGTCAAACATCAAACGTTAAATCAAATAATAAACCAAATAGCCCAAACCAAGCACCTAAAACCAGTATTATTCTACGTCAAACATCAAACCTCAAATCAAATACTAAACCGAATTGTTTCGACACAACTATTCAAAAGCAGTATTATGCTTTTTCAAACACCAAACGTTATATTTCAAATATATCAGTTCAAACGTTTTAGTTCAGTCACACAATTCATCACTTTAGCTTTATGTTCCCAATTGTTTTTAACGGGTTATATGGTTTAAGCAACCACAAATCCAACAGTTATTCCCAAATTATACCGTTTGGACAGCCACAGACGTCTTAATATACAGGTTTATTATTTTTTAATAACCCCTATTCACTATTTTATTTCGTCTGTGATCATTCGCGCACTCATGCATACAACAACACCCAGTGTCCCCCTGACTCTATCCGTATCTAGCCTTTTGATACGTGTCAGTAGCGTAACACTATCTAAAATTTAAGTGGCCATTATGATCCTAGCCATATCTTCAGTGGATATGTGCCACAACGTTACACTTTAATCAATTAATCCCTGTATCTCACGGTTCCACCATTTGTGGTCCAGAGACTTCAGTATTTTCCTCAGAACCTAGCCATATCTCTTCTGGATATGTGTCAGAGAAACAATACTCAACTAACATTTTGGCGCTCCTCTGATCCTGGCCATATCTCGATGAATATGTGTCAGTAGTCAACGCCCTTAGCCAATAATTCCCTGTATCTCCAGTTCTCACCCCTGGTGATCCTAGCCTGGAGACTTCAGTACTATTTCCCGATCCTATCCGTACCTAGGCTTCTGGTACGTGCCGGTGAAACAATACTCTACGGTACCAAGGTTTAAACATCACATCTACCAAAGGCTTGCATGTCACAATATTGTGCTTATCTACTCATAATAGTTTCATAATTTAGTTCACTTACATCAGACAGGTGTTTCACAAAATTAATTTGGATAAAGCCAATTTGCAGATCTTTGGTTATTTAACAACAGGTATCTGCTTACCTTTATAGAAGCCCGGGCAGTTTGTGAAAAACACGGTTCGATTAAAGAGTTGACCAAATGGGCCGGACATTTACCCAGCGAAGTCCCTTCTACCAGATCACGACGGGTGTCACCAATTGTCAAAGTCGCGTCAATTCAAATCTGGTATCAGGAACAAAAGAGGTCAACACGACTTCTAAGGTATACTAGTTATTTTAATTAATGCAAAAACCTTCAATGGTAAATATGATGTTTCGTATATACGGGCTCTCTGTGATGTCTCGCAGGACACTCCAGAGAACTAAGACATTGTTCCAGAAACAATACCCAAATACTCTGACAGAGGAAGTTTCCCCACTTCTCTGCTGGCCAATTAGAGTAGACTTGAGCGTGGTTTAAACTATCTCAGCCAATCCGTTGATTCAGGGGTTGTTCTCATCTCTTCGGCGCCATTTGTTACACACTTCAGCCAGGCACAAGATTATCATAACAACCTGTCATAGTGAGAAGAGCCAGCTCCCTTAGACATCATTCCCATGTCAAAGGAAGACTCATAAATCACAATGAACTATTATAGTCTAGCATTTGAAGACACAATCCTTATCTTCTCTTCACATCAATTACAGCCTGCCAGGTGTCACAGCCTACATTAGCCCAGTCAAGACTGCATTCTTTCTAAATTAGTCATCCCATCAGTTTAGGAGAATAATAAATCCCTAATAAATGTGAAACGTGGTGACTATAGTATCCTTAACTAGCGTTGAAAAAGTTCATCCATTCTTCTCAAATTAAACATATCTCCCTAATTTCTGAATCATGCTTGTAACGTTGTCAGTAGGATACAGTAACCTATGCTTCAGAGGAGAGGAGCAGGTAGTTTCCACACATACACCCACTGGCAAGGATTTCCATTCCAGCTGGCAGGCAGAAACTGGAATACGTTTCTAGAGTGAGCTTTGTTGCGATTTTTGTGGGACTGGAGAAAAATACCCGGGAAGGAAAATAAGGTTATTACCTGGATTATATGCTTTTAAAATAACTGCTGTTCCTAAAAAGTATAGAACACTTTTTCCGGTTCTTTCCCTGAACCGGTTCCAATCCTAGAGAAATTATGTGGATGAAGGTCATGCTTAGGCTAATAAACTATAAAGGGAAATAAATTGCTACAGTTGACACTTTTTTTTTGTAATTTAATGAAATGTTGTAATCTGATCTCGGAATGCACGGACCGTTAGTAGTGGGGGAACAGGAAGTTCCGGGCAGGCGGGCACCATTCTTCACAATAAAGAAAGCGCCAGAACTGTGCAGTCAAGAAGATAACCTTTGTGTCCGTTTCTATTTATTACTAGAGGTATGTAATAGCACGTTTAAACTTTCTAATGTCGAAAGAACATGTTATACCATGCTAGGTAACAAATCCGTTAAGGTATTATCACGTTTGTTAAAGGTTTGATGTGTTATTTTTGTATCAAACCGAGTGAGTGAAAGAACGTGATAAAAACTATTTTACAAGTCACATAGCTAGAGATGTTGGGTTTGTCTGAGTGAATGTACATCATTTTCTCATGTTAGATTTTGAGTTCGTTTTGCATGTTATTGGTTTAGTGTAAAATTCCCAAGCTGGTAAAATGGCGGAGCCCTCTCGGTCAGCGTCAACGGACTTCAGTGAGGACAGTGCGGGTGCATCAGATAGAGACAATTTCACGGTCGCACTACTGTTTTGAAGCTGAATGTAATGATTATCAGTTTTCTACATGTGTACTAATATTCAGACACATTCTGTTGTTTCTGTCTTTATCAATAAATGTTACTATGGTGTGAACAGGAAATACAATTGGTTTTTGATTGAAGTAATACAGTGAAGACAAGGTTATTAAGGAAATTAGCACATAGTGCTGTCTAAAACAAACTGTAACCTTGTACTAAATGGTTTTTGAGTCAATTGTGCATTTATGTGAATTTGGGAAACCACCTATAGGTTAAGTGCACTTACGTTGTGTAGTGTGTACTTTGTGTCTAAGGTGTACCTGCACCTATGTCAGTCCAAGGCAAACACTGAATTAGATAATTGAACAACAAAAAATATAATATATATTTTAGAGAATAAAGAAAGTGCCAGAACTGTCAAGACAATAACTCTTTGTGTCCGTTTCTCTTTATTACTACAGGCCGACTAGAATTAAATCTGAGGCCGGTAACATCAACAGTGAGGACAAACCCAGCCTGCCTCTCTCCTTCCACACTGAGTCCAAACCTACAGTCACTGGGTCCTGATTGTGACAGTGGATCCCAGTTTGCTAAGCAGGAGCCAGCGATGGCATCAGTGAAGCTGGAAGACTGCAGTCAAACACTGGAGCTGAATGTCAACATTAAAGATGAAGATGAGGAGAAGATTGGGAAATCTGTTTCTCATGGTAAGAGCAGGTTCGATCTAATTAAGTTTGTGTTTGTTCCAACGTCTCACTGTGTATGAAAAGTTGCAGTAGACCTGTTTTATGATGAACTGTTTGTATGAAAAGGTAGATGTTATTTCGTGCTACAGAGACTTGCATGGTTTGACACCAGTATTGTCAGCATGTGTTTTATTTACTGGGCTATCTGGAGTGATCAGAGAGTAGACTAAAGAAGTGAAGTAGACAAACTGCCAGTGTTTTAAAGTTCTATGAAATGAGTCTGTGTAGTTACTAACCCTTGTGATAGTGAGTGGAGGATGATATGGCTCATCATTTTCACCCATTTTTGCCTTCAAAATCTGGCTCATCATTTTAATGACTTTTGTCCCTTTTTAGCTTTTGACTCTTACCCACTTTTAGAATAGTTTTTTTTCCCCCTTTTGTATTGTACAGCCTACTGATATGAATACATATGTCACCTGGTACAGCCAGAAGATTTTTAGTAGCCACGGTGCTTCTACACCTGCATTGCTTGCTCTTTCGTGATTTTTAGGAAGGGTTTCTGTAAAGCACTTTGTGACTTTGCCGATGTAAAAAGGACTTCGTAAAATAAATGTATATGTACATTACCAGTCAAAAGTCTTGACACACCTACTCATTCCAGGGTTTTTCTTTATTTTTACTATTTTCTATGTTGTAGAATAATAGTGACGACATTTAAAACTATTCAATAACACATATGGAATCACGTAGTAACCAAAAAAAGTGTTAAACAAATCAAAATATATTTTAAGTAGCCACCCTTTGCCAGCTTTGCACACTCTTGGCATTCTGTCAACCAGCTTCATGAGGTAGTCACCTGGAATGCATTTCAATTAACAGGAGTCATTTATGCGTTGATCTACTATAGGTTAGGTATTAACTCAAAAGTATTGTGGAGCTCCTGCTCCTTAATATAAACAGTACTGGCACCCACAATGAGTATTAGCACCTATTTCAGTCCAATTCAAGCACTGAATTAAATAATTGAACAAGAAAAAATGAAAATATTTTTAGAGAATAAAGAAAGTGCCAGAACTGTGAAGACAATAACTTTTTGTATCTGTTTCTCTTTATTACTACTGGCCGATTCAGATAAGTCTGAGGCCGGTAACATCAACAGTGAGGACAACACCCAGCCTGCCTCTCTCCTTCCACACTGAGTCCAAACCTACAGTCACTGGGTCCTGATTGTGACAGTGGAGCCCAGTTTACTGCAGGATCCAGAGATGGCATCAGTGAAGCTGGAAGACTGCAGTCAAACACTGGATCTGAATGTCAACATTAAAGATGAAGAAGAGGAGAAGAAGATTGGGAAATCTGTTTCTCAGGGTAAGAGCAGGTTCTATCTAAGTTTGTTGGACATGATTTGGAAAGGCACACACCTGTCTATATACAGTGCATTCGAAAAGTATTCAGACCCCTTGTCTTTTTTGACATTTTGTTACTTTACAGCCTTATTGTAGAATTGATTAAATTGTTTTTTTCCCTCATCAATCTACACACAATACCCCATAATGACAAAGCAAAAATGTGTTTTTATCAGTTGTTGCAAAAACAACAACAACTGAACAATCACATTTCCATAAGTATTCAGACCCTTTACTCAGTACTTTGTTTAAGCACCTTTGGCAGTGATTGCAGCTAAAGTCTTAATGTGTATGACGCTATAACCTTGGCACACCTGTATTTGGGGAGTTTCTCCCATTCTTCTCTGCAAATCCTCTCAAGCTCTGTCAGGTTGGTTGGGGCGCGTCGCTGCACAGCTATTTTCAGGTCTCCAGAGATGTTCGATTGGGTTTAAGTCCCGGCTCTGGCTGGGCCACTCAAGGACATTCAGAGACTTGTCCCGAAGCCACTCCTGCGTTGTCTTGGCTGTGTGCTTAGGGTCGTTGTCCTGTTGGAAGGTGAACATTTGCCCCGGTCTTGAGGTCCTGAACGCACTGGAGCAGGTTTTCATCAAGGATCTCTCTGTACTTTGCTCCAATCATCTTTCCCTCTATCCTGACTAGGCTCCCAGTCCCTGCCGCTGAACAACATCCCCGCAGCAATATGCTTCCACCACTGTGCTTCACCATAAGGATGGTCCCAGGTTTCCTCCAGACGTGATGCTTGTCATTCAGGCCAAGAAGTTCAATCTTGGTTTCATCAGACCAGAGAATCTTGTTTCTCATGGTCCGAGTCCTTTAGGTGCCTTTTGGCAAACTCCAAGCGGGCTGTCATGTGCTTTTTGCTGAGTAGTGGCTTCCGTCTGGCCACTCTACCATAAAGGCCTGATTGGTGGAGTGCTGAAGAGATGGTTGTCCTTCTGGAAGGTTCTCACATTTCCATAGAGGAACTCAGGAGCTCTGTCAGAGTGACCATCATGTTCTTGGTCACCTATATAGACATTTGTGTGTCAAGGGGTCTGAGTACTTTCCTAATGCACTGTACATATCCAAAAGTGGACCTAGAAGTTTGTCCTTAAATATCTATTGGGAGCCCATCTGGACCTTCTGCTTTACCTCCCTTCATATTGAAAATAGCATCAGATATTTAAACACCATCCAATTCCTTTTCCAGATCCAATTTTGGTTTATTTCTACAGGATCCATTGATAATTGTCCTTGTAAATTATGAATTGCATTAAAGGCTGAATTTTACTTCTTAATGTGCTAGGCCAGCAATTTACCAGGTTTTTCACCTTGATCATAGGACTGTTTCAGCCTAGTTAAGCTGTTTGCAGCCTTTGAGGTGGGAAGTTCTTCATACTGAGCTTTAAGACCAAATCATTCCTTGTTTACTTCTACTGAGTTATCCAAAAAAGCTTCCCTCTCCAATTCTCTCATTTTGCTCTCTGTCTCTCATTTTCTGATTTTATTTTATTTGAAACTGGTAAAACGTATAATTTGCCCCCAAATATGTGCTTTGAAAGCCTCCCATCTGATACTCGCTGACGTTTGGTCAGTGTTCAATGTCAAATAAATTTCTATATGCACTCCAACGTAATGTAAGAAGTCTGGGTCCTGTAACCATCTGGGATGCAAGCGCTATCTAGAGGATCCTTTTACTAGTTTTGTATCCCTATAGAATAATCACACAAGGGAATGGTCACTCAGAACAATGGTATCATATCCACTTCCTGCTGCATTGGGAAGCAATGAGAAAGAAACTAAAAAGTAGTCTACATGAGAATATGATTTAAATGTGAACATGAATTCTCCCTTTTACTCGGGTTCTGAGTCCTCCAAGGTTCACATAGATTTAAGTCCTTAATGAAATGCTGTAATTTCTTTCTACTCTGCGAGTGGGAAGTGTCTAAACCAGAGGAGCGATCTAGATGAATATCAAGAGTGCAATTAAAGTCCCATGCCATTAGGACCTTACCAGGAATGGAGGCTATCAATAGAAATACATTCTCAAAGAATTTGGGATTATCATCATTAGGACCATAAACATTAACCAGATTAATATGCTCATTCAAAAGAGTTCCCTGTATCAAAATGTATCTACCAGCTGTATCAGTTATAATAGTATCCACTTGAAACGGAACAGATTAGTGAATTAAAACCATAACACCATGAGAATGAGAGGAGAAACAGGATGCTATTACTTGCCCTTGTCATCTCCTGCATACTTTAAGTAGCTCATCCTTCAACAAGTGAGTTTCTTGTAGGAACACAATAGATGAATGAAGTTGTTTTAAGCCTAGTAATAACCTGTTTTAAGCTTGGATAGTTTACAAACTCCACGGACATTCCACTAAGTAAATTTAAGTTTAGCATTTGAAGTCATTTAACCAAAGATGTAAACATGGAATAAGCTATACCATAAAGGCATATCTAAAATATGTTTAGTCACCACAAGGACCGCAGGAATATTTTGTAGTGAGGAAAATATGTAAAGATCTGTTGGAAGAAACAAACATAAATCTATCCTAACAACACAGGGTATTTTGCTAGTAGCCTATATAGTAGCCTAAATATCACAACAAAAGGCCTCTCTAGCAAGATGATATGTGAAATATCACGTAGTATTTGTTTGAAAAGTAGCAAAGAATAGCTCCACCTAAAACAGTAACGCTAGTTAGTGAAGCCTGAGACTAACGTTAACGTTACAGTATGGACCGTCCAAAATAGTGGTAGATGATCCACAACACAGGGTCTGTTGCTAGTAGCTACCAAGTAACAATATGGCCCATACGTATAGAGTTAACGTAGTATACCATGATACGTTTATAAACCAAAAAAAGTATCAAAGATCAGAAATGAACAGCCTACGTGAGAAAAAGAGAGATCATTGAATATGTGCAATGTTACCCAAAGGCCCTTTGCACGTGATGTTAGGCTTGCACCTGAGTGTCAAACATTTTAGTCCAAGGATATGATCGAAAGGCCTCCATCATTCTTAAATGGAAAAAGTGTGGAACCACCAATAATTTTTCTAGAGCTGGCAGCCCAGACAAACTAAGCAATCGGGGGAGAAGGGCCTTGGTCAGGGAGGTCACCAAGAAGCCAGTGGTCACTCTGACAGAGCTCCAGAGTTCTGTGGCGATAGCAGAATCTTCCAGAAGGACAACCATCTCTGCAGATCTCCACCAATCAGGCCTTTATGGTATAGTGGCTAGACGGAAGCCACTCTTCATGAAAAGGCACATGAGTGCCCGCTGGGAGTTTGGCAAAAGACACCTAAAGGACTCTCAGACCATGAGAAACAAGATTCTCTGGTGTGATGAAGTCAAGATTGAACTCTTTGGCCTGAATGCCAAGCGTCACGTCTGGAGGAATCCAGGCACCATCCCAACGGTGAAGCATGGTGGTGGCAGCATCATGCTGTGGATATGTTTTTCAGTGGCAGGGACGGGAAGACTAGTCAGGATCGGGGGAAAGATGAACGGAGCAAAGTACAGAGAGACCTGAAAATAGCTGTGTGGCAACACTCCCCATCTAACCTGACAAGCTTGAGAGGATCTGCAGAGAAAGTCCCAAAATACAGGTATGCCAAGCTTGTAGCGTCATACCCAAGAACACTCAAGGCTGTAATCACTGCCAAAGGAGCTTCAACAAAGTACTGAGTAAAGTCTGAGTACAGTTTTTTATTATGATTATTTTAGCAAAAATGGTGTCATAGAACGTAGCGGTCAAACAGGGAAATGGTTCCAATCATTTTTCCTTTTTATTCATTTTAGAAACACTTAAAATAAGGGCTGTGTTTCGTGTAGGCTTCACTTGGCGTGACTTTTAGCAATATATTCGGCTCTATTTCCTCTCAGATTATAAAACTCTAATTATCATCAAAGTAGACATCATGCAAAACAACAAATCACTGCAATCTCCTGTATGTCATCTCTAGCTGACACCTTTGCTAACAGGTATTGTGTCAATTTAAAAATTGCACAAGACAGTTCACAGAATACCATTTAAATAAATGAATCCTATTTATTCATTACTAAATTTAGCTAACATTAGATGGTTAACCCAGAGATCCTTACCTTTGACTCGATTCAGCAATTTTGTCCAGATCATCATGGCATTTGTAGTTCTTTATGATAGCCACATTAGCAGCTAATTAAATGTCGTTTTTGTAGGGGTAAATACAGGCGAAGATATTGGTAAGTCACCTTGTCCTAGAGAGATTTACATGGTTATCAAAACGCCATGCCAGGGTAAGCCTACATAAAACACAGCCCTTATTATAAGTGTTTCTAAAATCCCCTATGGGAAAAATGAATGGTGTAAAAATGATTGGAACCATTTCCCTGTTTGACTGCAAGGTTTTATGGGTATTATCATTTATACTGTGGTATTCCATTGGTGTGCAGCTACCTGAAGCTAGTGGGGTGTGGATGAGCTGAGACATGTGGTAAGATGGCGGACAAGAAAAAAGTGGAATGGGGGATTGCAGTGGGGGATGCACAAACCTTCTGGAAGATCTGATGAAGGAGAAGATGGTGGACAAGGACAAAGGAGAAAAGTGGAATATGTTTTGAGTGAATATGGAATGGAAGATCACACAGAACTTTTAGAAGAGCTACAGGAGGAAAGTGAACGTGACGAGAGTGAGGATGAATTAACTGTGGTGAGGAACTCCGAGTTCGGGCTTTGTTCCGAGGATGATAAGGATGATTCTGGCCCAGTGGTAGTGAGATTTGTAGAGAGAATGGATCTATATGTGGTGTCAGGTTAGGTGGAGAAGAGGTTGGGGACTGTTGAGTTAGGGAAGGTAACTTGGAGTGGACTCGTGATGATTTATTGTTTCTCCTCTGCCCAGAAGGAACGGGCGCTCCGGATTACGTGATGAGAGACAGGAATTGTGACTTGAATTGCTCTCCGGAACAGTGTGGCATTGAAAGGAATGGTAACAGGGTTAGGTTTAAGTGTTGAGGATGAGCAGTGGAAATGGAAGATTCCAGGTGTCTGTGACACCCTCCGTTTGGTGAGACGTAGATCCGGTGTAGAGCGTGGGGAAACAGAGAATACATTATTTGTCATGCTGGATTTTGATGCATAGTCTCTGCCAGATAAGATCAAGGTAGGAAGTGTCAGTTATCCCGTGAGCGATTCTGTTCCATAAATACTACAGTGTTTTAGGGGTGAAGTTTATGGGCCTGTTGCAGCAGTGTGTAGGCGTGAGATGCCTAGATGTGACAAGTGTGCAGGAGGGCATGAGATGAAGAAATGTGTGGTATCGGTGGAGAAAGTTCTGTGTGTTAGTTGTGGGGGTGCTAACGGGCTGGAGATCTGAGGTGTCAGGTGAGAGAAAGGCAGATTGAGGTTGCCAGGGTTACAGTAGTACAGAAATGTAGTATGCCAAAGCAGTGAAGAGAGTGGTAGAGGAGGATGGGTACAGGGTGAGGGATCTTGAGGATTTCTATGAGTAGGGAGAGACCAGGAGAGAATAATGGAAAGAATATTGCTTCAGTAAGGTGGGCTTTTTAGCATTTATAGCAATGGTTGTCAATTGTACTGCAGAAATGGATCAAAAAGTCCCAGAAAATAGAGGCTGTGGTGGCAGCGGCAGAGAAGTACTTGGGATTGCGTGGATTTACTGCAGAACAGCTGCAGGAGGTGTTCAGTGGTAGTGGTCTGGCGTAGGACTAGATAGGGTTAAATAGTGGAATGGGGTGGTGGATTTTTGTCTTGGAAAATCGCCACGAAGGGACTCAAAGTCAAACTTAAATGAATCATTATTTTTTATCAGCAAGCTGGAGAGGTTCCAACAAACGTAAAATCTCCATAGTACACGTCGGTCGGGAGCTTTGCCGGGGCTGTCCCGTTAGTTGTCCTATATACTGCTTACACAGACAAGTTATATTTGCATGATTTTAGCTTAATTAATAATTAATTAATCATTAACATTTGGTTCCTGCATGTGACCGACCAATACCTCACAAGACTTCTTCTCTCCAAGCTGAGACCTTGAAACTGAGATATCCCTTTTGGATCCCAGAACAATGTTCTGGGCGTACTGCCAATTGGTCTTAGAAGGTCAGTCACCTGCTCAAACCAAGAACATTTACCCTCACATTTTTTAGAGCAGGCTAATACTGCAATTTTGTATTAATTACTGTATCAATGAATTTAATGTATATAGGCTGTGAATGGCCTCACACACCAGTACAGTAGGTGGCGGTGTATGCACCTAAAAGTTGAATGCACTCTGCCAACCAAATCCCGAAGAAGAAGGATGCAAATGCACGTCACTTGACCCGTATGGAGAATGTGAACAAGGAGCAAAGTTCATCTTTATTATTGATGTTTGATGAAGAGTATCTACCACCCTATGTAAAGCTGGGATATATAATATACCCCATAAGAGAGTTTGTGTAAAACCTGATGCAATGCAAGAAATGTAAAAAGTTTGGCCACATGTCAAGTGTTTGCAGACGGAAGGAATATGTTATTGAAGAGCATGTGAATGTAAAATGTTGTAACTGTGGTGGGGGTCATATTCCTGAATTCCCAGAGTGCCCTGTTAGGGTGAAAGAGGTTGAGGTGTCAAGGATCAGGGCTGTACAGCAAATCTCCTATGTGGAGGCGGTGAAGAGAGTTATAGTAGCAAGAGGCCACAGTTCTGAAGAAGATATGGCGGTGGATGCACTGCAACCAGTTGCAAATGTTGTACGTCAATCAAGTGATCTGGATACACTTATTTTGAAGGTGGATTTTTTTAGTGTTTATAGCCACAGTTATTAATTTTACTGCACAATAAGTCCAAGAAGCTGGACATCATTATATCTGTAGCTGAGAAGTTTTTGGGCCTCCAAGACTTCACGGCAGAAGCCCTGCAAGGTCTACTGTAGCCAGAAAATGTTCCACCCTCACAGGATCCTTCTGAGCCTGTGTAGGGACCTGATTAGAACAGAAAAGCAGGCTGATTTAATTTAAATGTTGTTATTGATAGTTTGTATGATTTTTTAGAAATACTGTATACACTGAACAACCATATAAACGCAACATGTCAAGTGTTGGTCCCATGTTTCATGAGGTGAAATAAAAGATCCCAGAAATGTTCCAGACACAAACTTATTTCTAAAATGTTGTGCACAAATTTGTTTACATCCCTGTTAGTGAGCATTTCTCCTTTGCCAACATAATCCATCCACCTGACAGGTGTGGCATATCATGAAGCTGATTAAATAGCATGATCATCATTACACAGGTGCACCTTGTGCTGGGGACAAGAGTAGCTGAGGAGGTGCTTGGCAGCATCTAATGGGGAACCCTAACAAATACAAAAATGTGCAGTTTTTTCACACAACACAATCCCTCAAGTTTTGAGGGAGCATGCAATTGGCATGCCGACTGCAGGAATGTCCACCAGAGTTGTTGCCAGATAATGTTAGTTTAATTTCTCTACCATTAGCTGGCTCCAATGTTGTTTTAGAGAATTTTGAGGTATGCCCAACCAGCCTCACAACTGCTGACCACCGTGTATGGCGTTGTGTGGACGTACGGTTTGCTGATGTCAATGTTGTGAACAGCGTACCCCATGGTGGTATCGGGGTTATGGTATGGCATGGCATAAGCTACAGACAACTAATACAAATGCATTTTATCGATGGCTGTTTGAATGCACAGAGATGCCATGACAAGATCCTGAGGCCCGTTGTCCTGCCATTCATCCACCTCCATCACCTCGTGTTTCAGCATGATAATGCACGGCCCCATGTCGCAAGGATCTGTACACAATTGAACATGCTGAAAATGTCCCAATTCTTCCATGGCCTGCATACTCACCAGACATGTCACCCTTTGAGCATGTTTGGGATGGTCTGGATCAATGTGTACCACAGCTTGTTCCAGTTCCTGCCAATATCCAGGAATTTCCTAGAAGCCTAGAGTCCGGGAAAAATGTGTTATTTTATAAATGGATTTCATGCAATTCTATATAATTTTAGATGACTGGAGATTTTCGCAGAATCTTTTTTAATACCTCACAAATGACCAAAATGAAAGGCTACTTGAATGACACTGAGAATCTGAGATCAATAACCACGACCTTATCTTGAATCCATCAGTAGCTTAGGCCCCTACAGTGAGGAAAAAAGTATTTGATCCCCTGCTGATTTTGTACGTTTGCCCACTGACAAAGACATGATCAGTCTATCATTTTAATGGTAGGTTTATTTGAACAGTGAGAGACAGAATAACAAACAAAAAAATCAAGAAAAACGCATGTCAAAAATGTTATAAATTGATTTGCATTTTAATGAGGGAAATAAGTATTTGACCCCCTCTCAATCAGAAAGATTTCTGGCTCCCAGGTGTATTTTATACAGGTAACGAGCTGAGATTAGGAGCACACTCTTAAAGGGAGTGCTCCTAATCTCATTTTGTTACCTGTATAAAAGACACCTGTCCACACAAGCAATCAATCAATCTGATTCCAAACTCTCCACCATGGCCAAGACCAAAGAGCTCTCCAAGGATGTCAGGGACAAGATTGTAGACCTACACAAGGCTGGAATGGGCTACAAGACCATCGGCAAGCAGCTTGGTGAGAAGGTGACAACAGTTGGTGCGATTATTCGCAACTGGAAGAAACACAAAATAACTTTTAATCTCCCTCGGCCTGGGGCTCCATGCAAGATCTTACCTTGTGGAGTTGCAATGATAATGAGAACGGTGAGGAATCAGCCCAGAACTACACGGGAGGATCTTGTCAATGATCTCAAGGCAGCTGGGACCATAGTCACCAAGAAAACAATTGGTAACACAATATGCCGTGAAGGACTGAAATCCTGCAGTGCCCGCAAGGTCCCCCTGCTCAAGAAAGCACATATACAGACCCGTCTGAAGTTTGCCAATGAACATCTGAATGATTCAGAGGAGAACTGGGTGAAAGTGTTGTGGTCAGATGAGACCAAAATCGAGCTCTTTGGCATCAACTCAACTCGCCGTGTTTGGAAGAGGAGGAATGCTGCCTATGACCCCAAGAACATCATCCCCACCGTCAAACATGGAGGTGGAAACATTATGCTTTGGGGGTGTTTTTCTGCTAAGGGGACAGGACAACTTCACCGCATCAAATTGACGATGGACGGGGCCATGTAACGTAAATTCTTGGGTGAGAACCTCCTTCCCTCAGCCAGGGCATTGAAAATGGGTCGTGGATGGGTATTCCAGCATGACAGTGACCCAAAACACAGGGCCAAAGCAACAAATGAGTGGCTCAAGAAGAAGCACATTAAGGTCCTGGAGTGGCCTAGCCAGTCTCCAGACCTTAATCCCATAGAAAATCTGTGGAGGGAGCTGAAGGTTCGAGTTGCCAAACGTCAGCCTCAAAACCTTAATGACTTGGAGAAGATCTGCAAAGAGGAGGGGAACAAAATCCCTCCTGAGATGTGTGCAAACCTGGTGGCCAACTACAAGAAACGTCTGACCTCTGTGATTGCCAACAAGGGTTTTGCCACCAAGTACTAAGTCATGTTTTGCAGAGGGGTCAAATACTTATTTCCCCTCATTAAAATGCAAATCAATTTATAACATTTTTGACATGCGTTTTTCTGGATTTCTTTGTTGTTATTCTGTCTCTCACTGTTCAAATAAACCTACCATTAAAATTATAGACTGATCATGTCTTTGTCAGTGGGCAAACGTACAAAATCAGCAGGGGATCAAATACTTTTTTCCCTCACTGTACATGGTTTGACACCAGTATTGCCAGCATTTGTTTTATTCACTGGGCTATCTGGAGTGATCAGAGAGTAGACTAAAGAAGTGAAGTAGACAAACTACCAATGTTTTAAAGTTCTATTAAATGAGTCTGTGTAGTTACTAACCCTTGTGATAGTGAGTGGAGAATGATATGGCTTCTTCATCTGCATTGCTTGCTCTTTGGGTTTTTTGGCTGGGTTTCTATAAAGCACTTTGTGACAACTTCTGATGTAAAAAGGGCTTCATAAAATACATTTGATTAACATGTATATCACACCAACTGACTGGTTCTTCTGTTGTTGTTCACACAGGAGACCGTGTTGAGACATTCTCTACATCCCGAGAGCAACAGCAGGAAGATCACAGAGCTAAGAGGTCTCACCACTGCCCACATTGTGATGCGAGTTTCTCAATTCTATCAAAGTTAAAAGTACACCTACAAATACACACAGGAGAGAATCTGAATTCCTGTACTGACTGTGGGAAGAATTTCACAACATCAAAGGCTCTGACAGTTCATCAGATAGTGCACATAGGAGAGAAGCCTTACAACTGCTCTGACTGTGGGGCAAGTTTCTCTCAACTGGGCAGCTTAAAACAACATGAACGTATACACACAGGAAAGAAGCCTTACTCCTGCTCTGACTGTGGGAAGAGTTTCTCTCAACTGGACAAATTAAAACAACATGAACGTATACATACAGGAGAGAAGCCTTACTTCTGCTCTGACTGTGGGAAGAGTTTCTCTCTTCTTGGCAACTTAAATAAACATGAACGTATACATACAGGAGAGAAGCCTTACTCCTGCTCTGACTGTGGAAAGAGTTTCTCTCGAATGGGCCACTTAAAACAACATGAACGTATACATACAGGAGAGAAGCCTTACTCCTGCTCTGACTGTGGGGCAAGTTTCTCTCAACTGGGCAGCTTAAAACAACATGAACGTATACATACAGGAGAGAAGCCTTACTCCTGCTCTGACTGTGGGAAGAGTTTCTCTCAACTGGACAAATTAAAACAACATGAACGTATACATACAGGAGAGAAGCCTTACTTCTGCTCTGACTGTGGGAAGAGTTTCTCTCTTCTTGGCAACTTAAAAAAACATGTACGTATACATACAGGAGAGAAGCCTTACTCCTGCTCTGACTGTGGGGCAAGTTTCTCTCAACTGGACACCTTAAAACAACATAAACGTATACACACAGGAGAGAAGCCTTACTCCTGCTCTGACTGTGGGGCAAGTTTCCACCGACTGGGACACTTAAAAACACATGAACGTATACATACAGGAGAGAAGCCTTTCTTCTGCTCTGACTGTGGGAAGAGTTTCTCTCAACAGGGCAGCTTAAAACAACATGAACGTATACATACAGGAGAGAAGCCTTACTCCTGCTCTGACTGTGGGGCAAGTTTCTCTCAACTGGACACCTTAAAACAACATGAACGTATACATACAGGAGAGAAGCCTTACTTCTGCTCTGACTGTGGGAAGAGTTTCTCTCAACTGGGCCCCTTAAAAAAACATGAACGTATACATACAGGAGAGAAGCCTTACTCCTGCTCTGACTGTGGAAAGAGTTTCTCTCGAATGGGCCACTTAAAACAACATGAACGTATACATACAGGAGAGAAGCCTTACTCCTGCTCTGACTGTGGGAAGAGTTTCTCTCAACTGGACAAATTAAAACAACATGAACGTATACATACAGGAGAGAAGCCTTACTTCTGCTCTGACTGTGGGAAGAGTTTCTCTCAACTGGGCCCCTTAAAAAAACATGAACGTATACATACAGGAGAGAAGCCTTACTCCTGCTCTGACTGTGGAAAGAGTTTCTCTCGAATGGGCCACTTAAAACAACATGAACGTATACATACAGGAGAGAAGCCTTACTCCTGCTCTGACTGTGGGGCAAGTTTCTCTCAACTGGACACCTTAAAACAACATAAACGTATACACACAGGAGAGAAGCCTTACTCCTGCTCTGACTGTGGGGCAAGTTTCTCTCAACTGGGCAGCTTAAAACAACATGAACGTATACATACTGGAGAGAAACCTTACTCCTGCTCTGACTGTGTGAAATGCTTCACAACATCAGCTCAGCTAAAAGTTCATCAGAGAACACACACATGAGAGAAGCCTTACTCCTGCTCTGACTGTGGGAAGAGTTTCTCTCAACTGGGCCCCTTAAAAATACATGAACGTATACATACAGGAGAGAAGCCATACTCCTGCTCTGACTGTGAGATGAGATTCTACATATCTGGCAATTTAAAAAGACACCAACGTATACATAAGAAGTGGTAGTGGATTGGATACACTCTATTGTAATCCTATTGTTTCTCACTGTGAGAGAACTGTGCAGAGGAACGGGAAAGTTGTAGAATTTTAGCATCTCTTTACTGAGCAGTGTGCACCTTGTCAGTTTTGCAGTGCTTAGATTGCTCCTACTGTAAATATAATGTGAGGTCTAGGACATTGAGGAAACCACGAGTACATGCATCCATGCCGTGTGTCAGCATTGCAGGGTGGTGGTGGTGTGGGGTGTGTTTTCATGGCAGACATTGGGCCCCTTGATAAAAGTGGAGCAACGTTTGAATGCCACAGGATATCTAAAAATCATTGTCAATCAGGTGCATCCCTTCATGGCAGAAGTTATCCATCTGCAAATATATTTTTTCAGATGGATTATGCCCCATGCCACAAGGCTTGTTCAGAAAAGGTTCCACGAACATGACAGTGAATTCAGGTTACTGCAGTGGCCTTCCGAGGCACCAGATCTCAATCCAATTGTGCATCTGTTGTAGGAGATGGAACAAGCTATTCTGAGTAGAAATCCACTACCACTCAACTTGACACAACTGTGGGAAGCATTGCAGTCAACATGGGCCAGCATCCCAGTGGAACGCTTTGGACACCTTGTAGAGTCCATGCCCTGACAAATTGAGGCTGTTCTGATGACAAAGACTATCAGCTGTTCAGAAATGACCGGTCCAGAGAGGGGATGTGAGGAGGGGGCGTGGCTATGTATGTGAATCACAGTATGCAGGCAAAGAGAAGAGTAACTGACCTAGAGAAAGAAGAGTTTGAGTGTCTTCAGCTCCGTTCCTAAACAACACCCCAGCTCAGTTTCATCTCTGGTAGTGGAGTGCTCTAACATCCACCATGGACACATGACAAAACACTGCAGCAGAACACTGTGGATTATCTCATAATCACTGACCATGTGATCAGGATGTCCTCTCCCCAAATGGGTCTCATCCTGTGTGGAGACTTTAATCACCTGCCCATCAAGATGCTGACAAACTCCCATCCAGACATGAAACAAGTGGTCAAAGACAAGACCACAGAGGGGACTCCATCCTAGATCTGATCAACACAACCCACTGTCCTTGCCCCTCTCGGATCCAGTGATCACAAATGTCTGCTGTTTTTTCCAAACACAACATCAGGAGGGAGAAGAGAGGTGCAGCGGGAAAAAGGACATCTGGTAACCCAGAACAGAAAGGAGACCTTTGCACGATGTATGGCCAGTACTGACTGGTCTGGCATATATGAGGTGGAGAGCATCGATGCAAAGGTGGAGACGTTCAACTCCTACATTCAAACTGCACTTGATGTATACATGCCAATAAGAAAACAACACTGGACAAGCCCTGGATGACTGAAAGAATAAAGGCTGCCATCAGGAAAATACAGAATATTTTCAACAGATGGGGAGAAACAATGACATGGAGAAAATACAGAAACACAGTGCAAATGATTATCAAGGAAGCAAAGACAATGTTCTACAAAACTGAAATCCAGGACCTAAAGAAGAAAAACCCTAAGGAATGGTGGGACTTCATTAACAATGGACTGGGACCAAAGAAAACATCAGGAGGGAGAATACAGGTCGAGGGAATTGAAGACGACAACCTGGCTGATGTTTTGAATGGCTTCTTTGCTGAGGCATGGACAAGCACCACACCTCTTGCCATCTTCCCCCTGCCAATATCTACAAAGCAGGTTGAGCTGTGCAGCATTGGCTAGTTAAAGCAAGCTCTGAACAGACTCAGAGCACGTAAAGCATGTGGGCCTGATGGAATTCCAGCCTGGCTACTAAAGAGCATGCAGAAGATCTAGCCCCTTTCATCAAACACATTGTTAAAACTGTCCCCTGCCAGTAGGAGGTGTTATCTGAGTGCACGATTCAGTATGACTACCTCCCAAAGTCCAGCACTACTACCGCCCTTGTGAAAGCCACATACTCCTGGCTGACAGCTACAGACTCCATAAACCCAACAATGGTGAGTGTGTTACTTGCTGATGTGTCCAAAGCCTTTGATCGAGTAGATCACCCATAGTTCCTGCAACATCTGTCTGACATTGAACTGTGTTCAAGGTTACTAGCCTGACTCCACCGCTACACCACCGAAAGAGGGCAGAGGGTGATGGCAACTGGTACATTTAGCCGTTGGTCAGAGGACCATCCACAACCTGCACCACTAATCCTAGGAAGACAGGAAGTACCAGTGGTAACAACAACCAAGTATCTTGATTTTAATCTAGACTCTAACCTTAGTGGTGACATGTGGAGCAGCCAGTGAGAAAGGCCTCGAAACGCCTTTTTGACTGTTCTGGAATACGGTGGAGTGCTGTTAGTTGGATGCAGTAAAAAGCAGCAGGCCCAACTAGACAGGGTGCAGAGGAGGGCCTTGAGGATCATCTCCAGAGGTGGAGCAGTCCAACCACAGCTCCCGTCACTGCAGAGCAGGCGAGAACAGGCTGCAGTGCACCTGGTGAAGGACATGCACACTCTTGACCATCCACTGAATGACCTGCTCCCTCCAAGAAGAGGTAACTGCACCAACAGGCTCCTGAGAAACAGCCACAAACTGTCCTGTCTAACTGCCCGTACAAACCGCCTGCGAAACGCCACTCTACCCACTGCTTTTTTTAAATAACATTTTAATATTTCAATTTCCATCATGAAAAATGTCCTGTAATGTTTAATAAATAATAAATAAATAAATTGGTCATTTAGCAGGTGCTCTTATCCAGAGCGACTTACAGGAGCAATTAGGGTTAAGTGCCTTGCTCAAGTGCACGTCGACAGATTTTTCACCTAGTCGGCTAGGGGATTAGAACCAGCGACCTTTCGGTTACTGGCACAACGCTCTTAACCACTAAGCTACCTGCCGCCCAAGTGTTCTGTATTCTACTTATGTCACGTATTGTGTTATGTATTTAACAGGTAGCCTCGCGGTTAAGAGTGTTGGGCCAGTAACTGAAAGGTCGCTGGTTTGAATCCAGAGCCAACTAGGTCAAAAATCTGTCATTGTGGCCTTGAGCAAGGCAATTAACCCCAATTGGTCCTATAAGTCGCTCTGGATAAGAGCATCTGCTAAATTACAAATATGTAATGAAAAATCATGTTTGTACATGAATTTGTGCTGGGCAACCTCTTCTTCTCTTGTGCATAAATATAACAAAGTGTTTAAAGTGAAATAGTTAGTCTATACAGTGCATTCTGAAAGTATTCAGACCCCTTTACTTTTTCAACAAAAAAATTAGTTACAGCCTTATTGTAAAATTTTTTTTTTTTACAAACAACAAAAGCAACAAAAATCCCTCATCAATCTACACACAATACCCCATAATGACAAAGTGGAAACAGGTTTAGACATTTTTGCAAAACCTTATTTACATTAGTATTCCAGACCCTTTGCTATGAATCTCAAAATGTATAATCCTGTTTCCATTGATATTCCTTGAGATGTTTCTACAACTTGATTGGAGTCCACCTGAGATAAATTCAATTGATTGGACATGGTTTGTCTGTCGATATAACATCCCACAGTTGACATTGCATGTCAGAGCAAAAACCAAGCCATGAGGTTGAAGGAATTGTCCGTAGCGCTCCGAGACAGGATTGTGATGAGGCACAGATCTGGGGAAGGGTACCAAAAAATGTCTGCAGCATTGAAGGTCCCCAAGAACACCGTGGCCTCCTCCATTCTTAAATGGAAGAAGTTTGGAATCACCTAGATTCTTCCTAGAGCTGTCCGCCCGGCCAACTGCGCAATCGGAGGAGAAGGGCCTTGGTCAGGGAGGTTACCAAGAAACCGATGATCACTTTGACAGAGCTCCAGAGTTCAGCCCGCTTGGAGTTTACCAAGAGGCACCTAAAGGACTGACCATGAGAAACAAGATTCTCTGGTCTGTTGTTACCAAGATTGAACTCTTTGGCCTGAATACCAAGCGTCACTTCTGGAGGAAACCTGGCACCATGCCTACGGTGAAGCATGGTCCTGGCAGTATCATGCTGTGCAGATGTTTTTCAGAGGCAGGGACTGGGAGACTAATCAGGATCGAGGGATTAATGAACGGAGCAAAGTACAGAGAGATCCTTGATGAAAACCTGCTCCAGAGTGCTCAGGACTTCAGACTGGGGCGAAGGTTCACCTGGCCCAGCCAGAGCCCAGACTTGAACCCGATTGAACATCTCCGGAGAGACCAGAAAATAGCTGTGCAGCAACGCTCCCCATCCAACCTGATAGAGTTTGAGAGGATCTGCAGAGAAGAATGAATGAAACTCCCCAAATACAGGTGTGCCAAGCTTGTAGCATCATACCCAAGAAGACTCGATGCTGTAATCGCTGCCAAAGGTGCTTCAAGAAAGTACTGGGTAAAGGGTCTGAATACTTAGATATTTCCATTTTTTATTAATAAATTAGGAAAAATGTCTAAAAACCTGTGTTTTGCTTTGACATTATGGGGTATTGTGTGTAGATTAATGAAGGGGAAAAATGATTTAACCAACTTTAGAATATAGCTGTAACGTAATGAAATGTGGAAAAAGTCAAGGGGTCTGAATACTTTCAGATTGCACTGTATATAGCCAAGCTATCATTGACTAGGTATTGGCACCCCATGTATATAGCCAAGCTATCATTGACTAGGTATTGGCACCCCATGTATATAGCCAAGCTATCATTGACTATGTATTGGCACCCCATGTATATAGCCAAGCTATCATTGATTATGTATTGGCACTCCATGTATATAGCCAAGCTATCATTGATTAAGTATTGGCACCCCATTTATATAGCCAAGCTACCATTGACTAGGTATTGGCACCCCATGTATATAGCCAAGCTATCATTGACTAGGTATTGGCACCCCATGTAAATATAGCCAAGCTACCATTGACTAGGTATTGGCACCCCACGTATATAGCCAAGCTACCATTGCTCATCGTGTATTAATTCCTCGTACTACAATCTTTTTCCTATTATTATAATTGTTGTATTGTGTTCTCTATTGTTGGTCAACATTTCACTGTTAGTCTATACCTGTTGTTTACCAAACATGTGACAAAATGAAATGACTACGTATTTAGTTAATTGTCTTCTAAAACTATACTGAAAAAATATATAAACTTGACATGTAAAGTGTTGGTCCCATGTTTCATGAGCTGAAATAAAAGATCCCAGATATTTTCCATACGCACAAAAAGCTTATTTCTCTCAAATTTGGTGCACAAATTTGTTTCCATTTCTGTTAGTGAGCATTTCTCCTTTGCCAAGATAATCAATCCACCTGCGAGTTGTGGCATATCAAGAAGCTGATTAAACAGCATGATCATTACACAGGTGCACCTTGTGCTGGGTACAATAAATGGCCACTCTGAAATGTGCAGTTTTGTCACACAACACAATGCCACAGATGTCTACATTTTGAGGGAGTGCACAATTTGCATGCTGACTGCAGGAATGTTCACAAGAGCTGTTGCCAGAGAATTGAATGTACATTTTCTCTACCGAAAATTTGGCAGAACGTCCAACTGGCTTCACAGCCGCAGACCACGTGTTACCGTGCAAGCCCAGGACCTCCACATCTGGCTTCTTCACCTGCAGGATTATCTGAGACCAGCCACCCGGACAGCTGATGAAACTGAGGAGTATTTATATCTGTAATAAAGCCCTTTTAGTGGGGGAAAATCATTCTTATTGGCTGATGGGTGGCCCCCTGTCATGTGAAATCCATAGATTAGGGCCTAATGAATGTATTTCAATTGACTAATTTCCTTATATGAACTGTACCCCAGTAAAATTGTTGAATGTTGTGTTTATATTTTTGTTCAGTTAGTTAAAATATTACAAAACAACTGATGATGATTATGTTTGGAAAACTGCATTGATCTGCCAATGAAAAATAACATTAGTGCATTAATTTGTACTGGTCAACCTCTCCTTCTCTTTTGTATTCAGTTCTTCCATATTAGATCTGACAGTAAGAATGGTTCTTATGGTTGTATTCAGTTCTTCCATATTAGATCTGACAGTATGAATGGTTCTCATGGACTGAGTGCCTGGAGTGACTACAGTCATACCAAGTTTTCTTTGACCCTGTGATCTCACCAGGACAGAACCACATGTCTCTATCACACTCCAGCCCAGAATGTGGCAGTGATGCACCTTTAACGTTGGTCTGAACACCACCAATAAACACCATAGAAGAAGAATGCCTGCTTAGCAACAACCAAGGGGCCATGCAGCTTTCCACTGTCCCAAAGACCGTCTATTATATGGAACAGATTGGCATGTGACCACTCTAACAATGTAGACACGTCCTCAAAGATTGGACATGAATCTGTGTTGATCAAACTCTTCTCTTCTCTATCATTAAATACAACAAAACTATGTTTTAAGCTAAATATTTAGTGTTTGTCTAAAGCTGGATAAAAGACCTGAAATGAGCATCACAAAGATACATTTGACCTATGCACTAACAAGCTTTTTCAATATACGCAGCTTTGTCACCAGCTGCAGTACTGTAGCTTTATTAATCTACTGTACTTCAACATGTGCTCACATTGGATGGGTTGATTAGGATTCAAACCATGTCTTAAACTGCTACCTAGCAAGTTACAAGCCACAACACACATGTAAAGTTGCTGTAGAACTCTTTCATGGGGTGTGAAAATATATGTAATCAAAACTACTGGATATCTGTAGAAGTAAAATTGTTCTACAATTTTCTTACACTTTGGAAATGTGGAATAGTTTTTGTAGGTCGGCAGGATAAACACTATATTGAATCTCTATTAAGATTTAAGCTTGCAAAATGTAAAGGGGTGTGTAGACTTTCACTGTGACTGTATACGTACCATTGACTTGCAATGGATTTGTGCCACAAATGCTAAAAAGTTAGCAGTTATAACAATAGTAAGATAAACAATATATGCCCAGGACTATATTGAGGGACAGACTGTTGAAATGCCCAGTTGATTATGTAAACAGTCTTGTAGAACTCTGGCATTGATGGTCCATCTGAGGGTGAGTCATTTATATAAATGCTCAGAGTAAAAGAGCTGTGAAGTCACCTGTGATGGCCCACGTCTACCACAACCTTTCCTATTGTGTTTGTAAGCACCACAGCATTTTAGGCAGCCATTGTTCAAAATGTGTTCATACAGTACAATGGGAGGGCGTGTGGAAGGAACAGGGGAGAACCAGGAGTTTGATCTCTGACTTCTATTTAGGACTGGGATCCCTCTGTGGGCCGGCCTTTTCAGAATATCTCTCGATTCTCTTTTAAACATGCTAGAAACCTAAAGGACAGCCTAGTAAGAGCAGATGAATATGTTCCCCCTCAGCATTTCCTATCCACCCTCCCCTCAAATCATTGTGAGAACTGTAATGTGATGACCAAGGGGGATTTCTTTCTTCACCCTCATACTGGAAATAAAATGTATGTCATGGGTAGAATTTCCTGTAAAACAAAATGTGTGGTATATTTCCTGATGTGCCCATGTGGCTATTATTATGTTGGAAAGTCTAAGAGAAATTTGAAAGTTGAAAGAGCAACTCCCCTGCAGGGTTGCCAACTAATTTTCAGGGGAAGTTGTTAGAGGCAGGTCAATTTGTTGCTAAAAGTTGCTAAATTACGTTGTGATGTCATCACGTGATGACATCATTACTTTTACATTTTAGTCATTTAGCAGACGCTGTTATCCAGACCGACTTACAGTTAGTGAGTGCATACATTTTTCGTTATAACATAAAATTGCGTCATTATGTAGAATACACAATAACGTTATTCAAATTGACTGGCCATCTTGACTACAAATATTATTTGACATTTGTTAGTTTAGATTTGTTTGTTTATTATCACATATTTTTATTTGTAAAAGTAATTTGAAACGCAACACATTTATGTGATCAGATATTTTTTATTTTTAAACACAACACATTGAATTATTGAACAATTACACATTACACATTATTGAACAATTACATTTTATTTATTTTCTTATTAACTAGTAAACTAACACATTCTGAACAATTATAGTTTCAAGCAGTGTATTGGTAGTTAGTTAACATGCTACCTGACTGATCAACAATTATATGTACAAGCTAATAACAAGGTATACAGTGAGGGGAAAAAAGTATTTGATCCCCTGCTGGTTTTGTACGTTTGCCCACTGACAAAGACATGATCAGTCTATAATTTTAATGGTAGGTTTATTTGAACAGTGAGAGACAGAATAACAAAACAAAAAATCCAGAAAAACACATGTCAAAAATGTTATAAATTGATTTGCATTTTAATGAGGGAAATAAGTATTTGACCCCCTCTCAATCAGAAAGATTTCTGCCTCAAGGGGGGCACTTATCCTGCGACTTAAAAAAAACGCCCCTTTTCTAAAAACAACATTTCATTAAATAACTAAAAAAGTGTAAACTGTAGCAATTTATTTCCCTTTATAGTTTATTAGCCTAAGCATGACCTTCATCCACATAATCCCCCGCCCCCCCCCACACCTATTTTTTTTTTGTGTGTGTCAGCAATTAGACATTGTTCTTAGGGGGGGCGAGTTACCCCCTAGTACCCTACCGCCAGTCTCCTCTAGGTACATAGGATGGATACTTCCCCACCAGAACCCTGGCCTGATGCGAACGTGAGTAGATTACGTTGAATACAACGGTCGGCCATCTTGGAGACAGTCTCTACCTCTTATACCTCAGTGGTCAGGCGGGCACCATTCTTCAGATAAAGAAAAAAGAGCTAAAACTGTGCTGTCAAGACAATAGCTGTTGTGTCCGTTTCAAATGTATTACTACAGTTATGTAATAGCACGTTTCAACTTTCTAATTTATAAAGAACATTTCATAACATGCTAGGTCACAAATACGTCAAGGTATTATCAAGTTTGGTAAAGGTTTTAGCTATGTGTTATTTGTGTGTCAAACCGAGTGAGTGAAGAACATGATAAAAACTATTTTACAAGTCACATAGCTAACTAGAGACTTTGGGTTTGTCTGCGTGATTGAATGTACATCATTTCGTCAAGATAATTTAATAAATAATCAATTCATTTGAGATTTCTGAGTTCGTTTACATCAACATACTTCACTGCAGACAGTGCGGATGCATTAGAGAGAGAGAGAAGTTGACGGTTGCACTACTATTTTGAAGCTGTCTGAATGTAAAGTCCAGCAGTTTTCTACATGTGTTGTAATCTAGGGTTTGAACCGGTTCTCCCGAAAATGAACCGGAAACTAAAGTGTTATATACTTTTCAGTAATAGCCGTTATTTTAAAAGCATGGAATCCAGGTAATAACCTTATTTTACTTTCCTGGCATTTTGTTCTCTAGTCCCACAAAAATCGCAACAACCCAGGTAACAAGGACCGTAACTGAGACATTTGTAACATTCCCCTTAAGTCTTCCAGAGGTACTGAATGTCATAGCCTGTTTGGGACATTACAGGCACATTCATAACATAATTCTAATAAGTATTATAGAGGTTATAAATATCTGGTCGCTATACGGACATCATGGGAACTTTAAAAACGTTCCTTGGTAGTCCATGAAAGGTTCTGAATATCATGTTATTTTGGAGATATCCTAGGAACATTTCATAACGTTACATTTAGAGCTATGGTTTTTGTCTTCATGTAACGTTACAATCAGAATGATTTCAATGCATTTTGGAACGTTGTCTTTAAGTCAAGTGGTGGTACACTGGTAACGTTGTCTTTCTAAGTGTGTAGGAACATTTGTTAGGTTCTAAATAAGTACTTTAGATCCCAAGATATTGGGGCCAGCATAAAGGAAGTGGATCCAGCTCTTCCCCTCCGCAATATATTTTTCCATAATTCTACCGATTTAATAAATGTATGGAAATTAATAATGTCATTTTGACCTCAGTATAGGCCTATGGAAGAGGGAACGATACCTACAAATAATATTTTTGTATTATATTAATTTATGAATGTAGCCTATAATAATTTTTATAAAGCAGCTAGCAGTAGTGGTGGCATGACGACGGTTCAACCTGAATATTCCTTTTGACTCCATTATCCGTCATTGCAAATATAGAAGTGGGTGTGGAAACTAACAATACTGAGGCTGGAGCCAGAAAGAAACACCTACCGTACTAATTGGTAAAAGTGAAACAACACAGCTGAACAGCGAAGACGCCATTGACTCCGACTGACCGAACACAGTTCACCTCTTGGAATTTTTTACGAAAGGTAAGTTATCCGGCGTGTACTATTTAAACCAAGTAACTTAGTGTACTCCCAGCTCCCCAGATAAAGACATTTTGATGATGTCAGGCTATCTAACTAGCGAGGAAGCTTGCCAGTTAGCTAATTAGCCAGTTGGCTAATAGATAGTTTAGCCTAGCTACGTTACTTGGATAGTGCTGCGTGTAACCACAGCCTGTGTTACAGGGTTGAGTAATCGTGTTCTTAGGTCCTGATGAAGAACAACATTGGTCTATTACTAGCATAAGCACGTAAAAATATATAATGCATGCTACGGCTTGATACATTTTTACTAAAGGGCTGACTAAATTTAAACAACCCAGATAATGAAAAGTGCAATTTATCCGTTCTATAACACATAACATTATTCAAATACTTATTTTCCACCATAATTTGCAAATAAATTCATTAAAAATCCTGCAATGTGATTTTCTGGATTTCTTTTTCTCAATTTGTCTGTCATAGTTGACGTGTACCTATGATGAAAATTACAGGCCTCTCTCATCTTTTTAAGTGGGAGAACTTGCACAATTGGTGGCTGACTAAATACTTTTTTCCCCCACTGTATGTGTAGAGCCATTGTCATATCATTGTTTAATCATTTTCAGACTGTTATATATATATATATATATATATGCCATTTAGCAGACGCTTTTATCCAAAGCGACTTACAGTCATGCGTGCATACATTTTTTGTGTATGGGTGGTCCTGGGGATCGAACCCACTACCTTGGCGTTACAAGCGCCGTGCTCTACCAGCTGAGCTACAGAGGACCACTGTTAAATCCTCTGGTGTAATACGGATGTCGAGTAC
The DNA here is from genome assembly GCF_964263955.1 of Coregonus lavaretus. Taxonomy (NCBI): domain Eukaryota; kingdom Metazoa; phylum Chordata; class Actinopteri; order Salmoniformes; family Salmonidae; genus Coregonus; species Coregonus lavaretus. The sequence goes on along the minus strand of NW_028162761.1, from coordinate 1,916,301 downwards.
TTCAAGAAAGAGAGAATCTGGATTAAATTGTCATGGGAGAAAACCAACTGTAAGAAAAAAAGGGTAGAGAAGGAAGTCAATGACAATGAAAGTGGATCTAGTCTCATCAGCTAGTCTGACACCAAGAGTGAAGATACCAGTTCTACTGAATCTGACAGCAAAATTGAGTCAGATGCTGAACTCCAGGCAGTAGGTGGTACTCCTCCAAGACTGCCAACACTCGCTGAGGAAGAGTCAGATGGTGAGCTTGAGGCAGTAGGTGGTACTAAGCCAAGACTGCCATCACACAGTGACATAGATTCAGAGACTGAAGCCAATGCTGGTTGTGCAATTCAGGAGACAACTGACTCTGACAATGATGATGTTGAAAAATATTCTACCTTCAGAGAGGACCTGGCAACCTGGATAAGTGATTCCCAAGTGAAACACAATGCTGTTGATGCACTTCTGAAGATGCTGCAGTCTAATGGTCACCCAGATTTGCCTTCCACTGCTAGAACTCTCCTAGAAACCACCAATGTTTTTGTTGAAGTCAAGTCTAATGTGGAGTTTGTCAGATTTAAAGTGAAGGTGGAGTTAGTGAAACATCTAAGCATCTATCCTAAATCAGTGGTTGGAGATTTGAATCTTTTAGAAATATCCCTTAATCTGGATGGTCTCCCTTTGTTCAAAAGTACCAATATGTCGTTATGGCCACTTTTGTGCTCTATCAATCTATCACCACCCACAGTGTTTCCTCTGTCACTTGCAATGGCATCATGGAAACCAAGCTCCCTGGAATTCCTCAATGACACTTTGCTGGAGCTTAAAGAGTTGATGCAGACCGGCTTGAAGTGGGGAGACACAACACTGCAAGTGAAAGTTTGTTCTGTAACATGTGATGCACCTGCAAAAGCCATGGTAAAATGCATAAAGATGTATTCTGGCTACTATGGCTGTGACAGGTGCACACAAAAAGGCAGGTATGATGGGAGGATGACGTACCCGCAGGTAAAAAACCTGTCTCAGAACTGACAAATCCTTTAGGGAATTGGTACAGCCAGAACATCACCATGAAGGGAAAACTTCTCCTTTTTGCATCCTCCCCATTGATGTGGTGAATTCATTCCCAATTGACTATATGCACCTTTGTTGCCTCGGAGTAACCCGGAAGCTCTTGATGATGTGGACTAGGGGAAAGGCTGGGGCCAGGTTGGCGTTGGTGCAAGTCAAGGAGGTCAGTCAACAGCTAAACCGACTAAAGGATTCAATTCCAGACTGCTTTGCTCGCAAACAACCGCGATTGGATGACCTTGACCGTTGGAAGGCCACAGAATTGAGACAGTTTCTACTCTATACTGGGAAAGTAGTGCTGAGAAGAATCTGGTCTAAAGAACAGTACACACACTTCATGGCCTTCAGTGGGGCCATGTGTATTTTGGTTTCTCCTCAACTTTCTTCAATCCACAGTGCCTATGCTCATGCTTTACTGAACTTCTTTGTGGAGCAGGGAAGGGTTTTGTATGGAGACACATTTCTCGTGTATAATGTTCACTCCCTCCTACACCTCACTGCTGATGCTGAAGAACTTGGCTGCCTTGACAACTGTAGTGCTTTCAAGTTTGAGAACTACTTGCAACAACTAAAGAAGATGGTCCGTTCAGGGAGGCGGCCACTTGTGCAAGAACGAACAGTTAGAGCTTCTCCCCGCCAACAGGTCATCAACATGAGACGGCCAAACAATGCCTACATACTTAATGATAGGTCATGCTGTGAGGTAGTGAGCCAAGAAGATGCCTCTGATACTTACCTCTGCAGGGTGTTTCAGCATCTGAAATCTTACACGCTGAGTCCTTGTGACTCAATACTGTATTGGACTTTCCGCACCACTACGAGGAGCACACAAATGCATCTCATTGCAAAGAGCAGTCTTGTTAAGCAAGCTATTATACTTGAGGAGGACCATGGCACTCGTGTTGTGCTTACCATCTTGCACAGCCTGTAGCAAGCCCCATTTAGCTACAGCCAAGTTCACAAGCTGTATTAGTTATGCAAACTATCTTGGCTGGTAAATCAAGAGACTGAACAGTGTGGAATTGGTGTTTTGTTTTTCTGCACAGGGCATACAGCATTATTATGTTGTACATTTAGTAAAAGAGAACAATGTTGAAGTTGTACCAGAGCAGTGGGTGGAGAAGAGAGATGGGGTGAGTTGATCAGTTAAATGGTTTACCCTTTTTAGGCAAAGAGATGGATAAATAGTTCACTTTAAACAGTGTCTCATATCCTGCAGGTCCTGTGTTGCTACTGGCCAAGAAATGCCATTAAGAGAGGAGACCGGCCTGACAAAATATTACGGGAGTAGTACAGAATTTCCATCTTTTCATCAACTGGTAAAATAATATTTGACTGTCCATCCACTCCCGTTTATATTGCCATGTATGCTTGGTTGTGTGGCTCTGGAGCAGGTTGCATCAGTTGAACATACTCCTACACGTAAGGCTAGTTACAACGTAGAATATGTTCTAAGCCAGGCGTAAACCTGTGTCACCACCTGGTTGTAAGTAATAGCTTTTGCTACGCCAGGGTGTAAAAACTAAGTGTAATGTGGGGTAGACGTATAGTATATATCTATAACTAGTTTCCAAGGTAAGTGTTTCATGACTAGTCATGTCGCATCTTGTTCAATTTTCTAAATCATTACGTCGGGCGTAGGTAGGTCCAACTTCTCTCTTCCACCTTATCGTCTAACTGGTGCAACCCACTCCTGGTCAGTAGAGTCAGGAACTTCCCCCTCTTAAGTACTATATGTATTGGCTGAAAGTATTACTATGTGAATTACAAATACTCAATAGCCGGTTTGCCAGTGTTAATAGGAAACTATTTATGACAATGTTTATTGCACGTACAGACAATTACTCTGTGGCAGAGCAACGAGCCAAACGGGGGGTTGACACCTCCAATGTTGAATCTGACGAGGAACCAGCGAAGAGGGCGGTGACTAAACCAATCAGATTCCGTGTAGAGCCACCTGGTGAGGATTTCTTAACTGCTCTTATTCCATTGTGTGTATTACATGCATCAGGAAGTAGATGAAATAAATGAGTATTTTTTTGTATTGTCCTTCGTAAGATGATGATGGAAGTGAAGCACTCCAGAAAAAGACAAATGAACCCAGACAAGCCCAGCGTACAGTGCCACAGCTTCCACCAGCCCCTAGTGGTAAGATCCTGCATTAGGCTACTAGGTCATTGAATGTATAATCAGCAAGTTGATGGTAAGTTTTACACACATTCAAGTATGTGGGTGAAGAAAAGCTTACAGTTAATGCAAGTACTAGTCTTAAATTGAGACGGCATGAAATCATGACCTAATGACAGTTGATATGACAAGACATTACCACACCCATCTGATCTTGAAATACTTGCTTATTTAGTGACCAAAAGTGTAACAGTTCTTATTTTTTTTTATTTTTAGTAACTTCAAGAGCCAGTGTCTTTGAAAAGACCCTACAACAAGGTACATAATGTTTCAAGTCTGATAAACAAGCCTACTTTCTCAAAGTTCTGTTCCTACCAACTGTATTGGATGAACAGGAAAATCTGTTAAGTGTGTACTATAAATGTGGTAACGGTTTGACATCTGTGATATTCTCTGAAGTTGCAGATGCAGAGGACTTGAGGCCATGTGCCACCTCAAGCCAGAGCGACAGTAAGTGTCTGGTTGTAGTTTTAGGGTAAACAATTGAATTGTATGAAGTATTATAGCTTTACAAACCTTTCAAAGCCACTCAATAGAATACAATTACCATCATATTTTTGCATATTAGGTTATTTAAAGTCATATTACTACTTTGTGCATACTGTTAGAACTTTCCAAATAGTTGTGGTGCTGTGTATGGGTGAAACTTGTATTTACAATAGTAGTGAAATCACCCTATTCTTCTGGGGTAAAACACAAGTGTGATGCCATGTTTGTAAATATCTCTATGTATTTGCCATCAAACTAAAAGCATAATAAATAAATAAATTATGCTTAGCATTTATTTTTGTTGGGATTCATTAACCTTCCTACTGAGCTCCTGAGTGACATCCCTTCACGTTTGGTTCTGTGCCAGTTTCAAAAGCAAAGTATGTCTTCATGTTTTTCCTTCTGTTTTCTCAGTTAGTCCAAGTGGCAGCCAGGAAGAAGCTGGCCAAGACAGAGCATCAGAATCAGGTTTCTTTAGCCATCAAGATATTGATCTCGAAATCGTAAATGTAGAAAGTTTAAATAACAGCATGATTTGTTCTTATATTTTAGACCAAGAGCTGCCATCCCTGCTTGATGAGCCTGTGGCTTCTGAGATGCCTGCTGGATACATTAAAGGTATATTATGTTTGCCTATATGTTACAACATGTTGCTTCTCTTGTATTGTCAACATCAATTCCAAATTGTTTGGCTGTCAGCAGATACATGGTTATCAATACTACTAATATATATGAAGGGTGGATATTTTGATCGATGTATTTCACATGGCCTTGATACATGTCCTGCCTGGTACTCATGGCTTGTATTGTCACATTACTTGCAGCAAAACGGTTGAGTCTTTATTATTTTGTAGATTTAAGCAGTGGAGATGAGGATAATGGTGAAACTGGAGATGATCCGTACAGAGTTCAGGACTGCTCTGAACCAAATTATGGAGGCCATAGAGGATAATGGTGAAACTGAAGATGATCCGTACAGAGTTCAGGACTGCTCTGAACCAAGTTAGGGAGGCCATAGAGGATAATGGTGAAACTGGAGATGATCCGTACAGAGTTCAGGACTGCTCTGAACCAAGTTATGGAGGCCATAGAGGATAATGGTGAAACTGGAGATGATCCGTACAGAGTTCAGGACTGCTCTGAACCAAGTTATGGAGGCCAGAGGCCCGGCAGCCAAAGGAGTCAGAGTCCTTGGGGCAACTTGAAATGCTGCAGAAACAAATGAGGAACTAAAGGATATCTGTGAAACACTTAAAGACTCCCACTATCGAAGGAAAATGGTAGGGATGGCCATTTAAAATGTATCTGTTTGTATAAAATGGGAAATCTATATCAAGTATTTTGAAAGCAACTGACAAAAATAAGTTAGCTGTTTATCAAGAGCCCCTTGAATGCGTCCAGATTTGAGAGAAAATTGCAACCTGCAATATTATTGAATCCAAATATCTTAATGTCAACGAAATGCAGTTGTCATATATGCCATATGCCTATTTAGTGTTTGGACTGATTTCCCAATTAACACTTAACTTATCTTAAGAAGAAACGATCAGCCCTCTGCCTGTTTACACAAGTTTTAGCCCATGATTACATGATACACTACAAAAATGATTTCTCATTACTATCAATCAGAACTGTATGGCCAGCTGTTTTAGCTGAGGAACACACAAATGAGTGGGATTCTTTTTATTATTTTTTTATCAGATTCGATACCTGACCCTCTGCTGTGGCCTGGACCTGGGCTCAGGAATCAGATGAATGATGAGAAAAATTAGAACAGAGGAGCTGTGGACAGGCTACTCCTTGAAGGGCAGGAAGGGGAAGAGGGCCTTTAATGAGCAATCAATCTATGATGCTGTTACAAGTAAGTAAATTTAGATCCTTATTTATTATTATTTAGTAGATAGTATTATTGGTCAAGTGATGGTAAGTCAAATGTGTTTTTATTAACATTTCAAATGAATTAAAATCAGTAACAAGGCAGTTACCAATTAATGTGAAATCCTACCACCTGTTAAGATCGGAGAGAGAGGACAAGGGAAAGGTGAAGGAGAGAGGTCTCATGGCCAAAACTGCCTATGGGTGACGAGAGGGACAATACCCAATCTCTGTCTCAGCCAGCATAGGTGGAAAAGTAATGATATGACATGGAATGTACCATTTACAATTATTTTTCACAACATAGGAGCGTCCCTGAAAGCACACCCCAAGGCTACCTACCAAGAGGTAGATGACAAAATAGCAGACGCTCTCAAACATGCACCAGCTCGGCTCAAGAGTAAGAGAAAGGTATGATTAAAAATAACACTTTATAATTGTTTAGATTTTTTTTTACTTCACTTTAATCCAGTCGTCAATTTAACTCAATGATTGTGCTAGTCAAAAAGGAATGTAGTAGGGAGTCGACGTTAAACCGGCATTTTGATCATTTGTTTACGGAAAATAATGACCAGTTTGTGTTATTTTGACTTCCAGGAGCGGGTTGAGGAAGAGACCGTGGATGAGGATGGAGCAGCAGCACCTGAATAAACCTAACATAGTTATTCACTTTTAGCTTTAAGCAGTTTTACAGTTCTTGATTGGAGTGCAGTGTTCATGTTTTTACTGACTTGTTATTTTGAGCTTATTGCTGTGATTTTGTTTACGAATCTATTGTGATACAGTTTATGTAAAAAAATTACTTATTTTCAGGCATTTTGCATATTTCGTCAGTGGACACCTACCGACAGGATACTGTGTATATGTTCAGGGTAGATTAAATGACGTGTCTTAAGGGTCCTCCCGAGTGGCACAGTGGTCTAAGACACTGCATCACAGCTGCGTTGCTACAGATGCTGGTTCGATACCTGTCTGTGTCGCAGCCAGCCACGACCGGGAGACCCATGAGGTGATGCACAATTGGCCCAGTGTCGTCCGGGTTAGGGGAGGGTTTGGCCAGCCGGAATGTCCTTGTCCCCATCACACTGTTACGTGCCTTATTGGTACTATAGGTACCCACTGACGAAAGTTACGTTACCAGAAACTGCATTTTATGGGGCTCTCAACATACTTTCTGACGTTTAGCAACGTTATGAGGTTGACTTAAAAATACAAATATTTAACGGTTTAAAAGGTATGATTAAATCCCCCACATTTCTACGTCCTGAAAAGACTTGGGACATAAGTTTTGTCAGTGGACACCACAGCTACGTAGAAGGAACGTTTCACAATAACGTTATCATGACTTATGTAGGGACTAAAATAACTTTGGTCACGTCCTGGAACTTAATTTTGTTAGCTGGGAAAGCTCACTCTAGAAACGTATTCCAGTTTCTGCCTGCCAGCTGGAATGGAAACCTTTGCCAGTGGGTGTGCGTGTGGAAACTACCTGCTCCTCCCCTCTGAAGCATAGGTTACTGTATCCTACTGACAACGTTACAAGCATGATTCAGAAATTAGGGAGATATGTTTAATTTGAGAAGAATGGATGAACTTTTTCAATGCTAGTTAAGGATACTATAGTCACCACGTTTCACATTGGATTTATTAACGACAAAAAGGTAAGGAAAGAGAGCTGGAGATCATAAGGAAAGGCGTCACCTACATCAAAGCAGATGCTTCTTTTTTGCTTCAGCTCCTTCACTGTTATTCCAAGAGCTTCCTCCGCCATGTTGAGATGTCAGTCAATACTCCTCTCTGCAACGACAGCTTTCCTGACTTCAGGCCGTTAATCCTTTTGTCTTCACTGCCACGCCCGGTTATCAACTGTCAAGTTGTGTATGGTTCACACTGCAGCTTTTTCACCAAACATTTCACCACCTGCTATCACAAAGGTGCACCAGTATATATGTTCCCCGGGGAAACACAAGCTAATGATGGGTTCCACAATGCATACACTTTTTCGCCCCCTGCTTGTGTTTTATCTTTGAAATAAGTCGAAAATGTGAATGCCTTGAATATGAATACCTGTCTTTTGACGCAACACCTCCCACTTGATCTCCTGGTTCTTGAACCCAAGGAGGTCACATCGGCTTTATCTTCGATGGCTTTACTTCTGCTCTTCTACAGGTAATAACATAACCTGACGTCCCTGTGAAGAATTGTAGCAGGGATTTTGATTGAACGTTTCTTTGTTTTGTCTCCATGAACATGCTTCAAAGTTGAGATGGGATAACTTGGGAAGGTTCGAATATTTGCATCTCTCACAATGCCAGCGTTGACATTGATGACCCTACCAAGCTTATACTGACTCCTCAAAGCGTTCTAGTCTGCAAGCCAGACGACGTCTCCAACGGCTACGTTTCGCTGCTTTGTGTGCCACTTACTCCTCACAAACAGGTTAGGTCCAGCCAACTGACTCCACTTCCTCCAGAACCAGTTAATTTCCGCTTGAATGACTCTTAACCGTTTGTAGGAGTAGTCTTCAAACTCAAAGCTTCCTAAGTCTCCCCTAGGTCCTGTCCTTCCAAGCAGAAGAAAATTGAGTTGTCCCTTGCGTCCTTCAGTCCTGAAAGAGGCCTTTCTCAAGTTTGGGCAAAGAGCTGCAGTGTGAACCATACACAACTTGACAACCACCTACTGCTTCAAGCTCACCATCTGACTCTTCCTCAGCGTGTGTTGGCAGTCTTGGAGGAGTACCACCTACTGTCTGGAGTTCACCATCTGACTCTTCCTCAGCGTGTGTTGGCAGTCTTGGAGGAGTACCATCTACTGCCTCCTGAAAAGTATAGAACACTTTAGTTTCTGGTTCATTTTGACCAGTGGCGGCTGGTGAAAAATATTCTCGGTGGGGCTGTGCCATACTTTTTTTTTCCTGTAACCATCGCGATATATTTTAACACAAACTGCAGGACAGCAGTGCTCAGTGAAACATTCAGTAATTATTTAATGCCAATATTAAAAAGTTGAGGCATTCTTACACAAAAACATATTACACAAACCCAAGCCTTTCATTTGCATTTAAAGTGAACTTTTTACCATTGGTAGTAAACAGGCAACGCAACAGGCATGCTGTCAGAACAGAGTGGAAAGTGGACAATAACATGAAATTATTATAAAGTTTATAGGAAATCTTACACTGTATAAAAGGATGTATAATATAGAAATGGATATCAAGTGGATGAACTCAAACCTTTGACTGGAAGAATAGCATACAGTATTTTATGATCATACTAAATGTGACTAATTGTTAATGTGCTCCAGAACTGCAACAATTAATTGATACAAAACAACATATATACAGTAATATTAGCAAAGACACTATTAAGACTTTCTAGAGTACCATATATAACTGGATTTTTTATGCTAAGGTCAACTATATACAAAGAAACATGCGGCCAGAGCTGCTCTGTGTGTGTGTGTCTGTCATCTTATTTGTACAGGAATTTTGCCCGTCTGTCCTTCTGAGTGGCAAACCTCTCAATGACCCTTTGATTAAAGTCAGGAATGTCCCTGACAAGTTTCTTCTCCATGGAGAGCATGGCCAGAGCGTTCAGGCGATCCTGTGTCATGCTGTTTCTCAGGAAGGTCTTGATCCTTTTCAGTGTAGAGAAGCACCTTTCTGACTCAGCAGTTGTCATGGGTGTGGTGATGAGGATCTTGAGGAGGCTGGCAGTCTCTGTGAAAGTGCTCTGAAGGTTGTTCTCCATGAAGAACTGGTACAGGGGCACTGCACCACTACAAGCCTTGAACTCACTGTTCTCATAGATGAGGGACAGTTCGGTTTTGAGCTTGGCCTTGTTCAACATGGGGTACGCCTCCACGGTTGTTTCAAGCGCTGTATCGGGGAACTTCACACTGTGTTGTGGGAACAACTCTCCGTGCAATAGTGTTGCGCTGATGAGGTGCTGGGTGAAGGAGAACCTCTCTTTGGCATGACTCAGGATGGTATCACATACCTGTAAAAGATACATCATCAGCTTTAATTTGCAATTAAGCTATTTTGATGCAAGTGATCCTGACTGACACATGCCTATGTCCAACTCAAGTATATGATTACCAAGGTGCTGATTGTTCAGGGTTTTGGCTACATACTACCAGGCCTGAAAAAAGTTCTATGGGGAAACACTGACAATTACATCACAACTTACCTCTATAGCCAACCTCTGTTGTTCTCCTGGTCCCAGCATCCTCCGTCGCTTGATGGGCTGTTGCTGCTCGTCAGATGCGCTGTCCCCACACAAAGAGGGAATTGAGGCCCTGGGTCCAAAAAATAAAGTTTAATTTGATAACTTGCAATCAGACTTCTTAACTCACTGTAATTCCCCCTCAACACACAACCAGTGACTTTTATATATATATATATATATATATATATATATATATATATATATATATATATATAGACAGACAGATAGTGTGTATATACACACAAACTATGTCTAGTAACTGCTTTTAACCTGTGATGTACATAATTAACTGATGTTATTACGTTTTAAAGCCTTTTTCTATTACATTTGTGAGAGGGATGCAACATAATTTTGTTCTGCTGTGCACTTAGCAATAAAGTTAATCTTCAATAACAACTAGGCCTCTTCTAGAAATTGACCTGGTGGACACCTGAATAATTATTACAAACTGTGTAGTACTTTCCTGCATTATTATCAACGTCTGATTGTGTCTTTTTGGACAAACACTTGTTCTCGTGGTCGAGTAACAACAACTGCGCTCCTTGAGTGACGGGGTGGTACTTGGTGAGAGAGGGAGAGAGACGACCCAAATTGCGGAGTAAACTAGAAAAACGGACGTTACACATGGCGGAGTGGCATTACCACATTTAACAAACCAAACATTGAAATACCGTTATAGAAGGTAAAGTAAAAACCCAAACTGGTCTGTGCATCAATACCGGTATATAGTAATATATAGGCAACATACCGTAAATCTGTATCAATTATGTATCAGTTTTACATGTGACCCATATCAAATTTGCGCATTCACACTGAAGGAGCACACAAATGCAATGCTCATTTGGCGTGATTGTCGTGGTAACACAGGTGAAAAAAAATCCTGAATGGTATCCTAATGGCAGCCATTTTGGTTAGGGAGAAATACAAACAACTCTACTGCCATACATTCCAATTAGACTGAAGGCATACAGTTGTGTCCAAATATATTGGCACCCTTGGGCTTTTCTTAAATAATTCCCTATTTCTTCTAAAATCAGTTGAAATTTGAGAGGAAAAAATGGGTCTCCACACCTTTAATTATATTTCTGTAAACTTAAGTTTACAATTGTAATTTAGAAAATATAGACAAATGTCATGGACTAAATTATTGGCACCCTGGAGCTAGTACTTGGTTGCACAGCTTTTGGCCAAGATAGCTGCCAACATATGCTTATTGTAGACATCAATGAGCTTGCTGCACCTTTTCTGCTGGCAATTTGGCCCATTCTTCAGCAGCAAACTGCTGTAATTCTTCAATGTTTGAGGGTTGCACTCCACCAACTTCTTTTTTCAGATCTTGCCAAAACTAATGTGGTCCTGTGTAGCTCAGTTGGTAGAGCATGGCGCTTGCAACGCCAGGGTTGTGGGTTCGTTTCCCACGGGGGGCCAGTATGAAAAAATTTATGCACTCTTAACTGTAAGTCGCTCTGGATAAGAGCGTCTGCTAAATGACTAAAATGTAATGTAAATGTCTTCTCTTTCCTTTTAAAATACTAAAACAAATATAATTGTGACGGCTCTATGATAATCACTCACTTTGATGACCAGACACATTTAGGCTTTTAAACTGTTGTAAGTGAACTATTCATCTTTCTAACAACATCTTTATCAGCCAATAGTAAATATAGTTATTTACCTGATGAAGACAGGGTCGATGTTCCTCTTCTGCAGCTGGCTGAAAAGCATGTCCACATTTGGCATGATCTTGTGGAACAGTGCCAGGAAAAAACAGAAAGCCTCGTCTTCGAGCATCCTCACAAAGCCCCCCGCCTCTCTGACAGTCGGGGCATCAAAGTTCCCAGAGTCTCTGATGGTCTGGAAACACGTTAGTGGGTGGAAACGTCAGTCGTCTCGTCAGCTTGAATGGCGATAAAATCAGCACTCTTTACTTCCTCCAGGATGTAATCCTTAAGCACTGACAGCATACATTCCAACAGCTCGTTCTGTATCGTCTTTGACGTGCCCTTAAAAACGGTAGCTGTCTTCAGGTGCTCCTCCAGCACACTGTCGAGGGAGGCAACAAAATCCACTAAGCCCCGGAAAATGCCGGGGTTGTCCGAGGAGTCAGTCTCCTCGTGCCCACGCAAGGCCAACTCAAAAGCCCCACAGAACTTCACACAATCGATAATTTTGGATAGAATGTGCCTGTTTTTATCCACCTCCTCATTGTGTTTCCTCACCGCAATCCTGTGGCCGTCATCCAGCTGCGTAGCAATGTTCACCCTTCCTAATACATCTAGCTTTACAGAGTTGTCCATGTGTGCCCTGGTGTTCTCATGTTTCTTTACCTTCTCTGACAGGTGCTTCATATCCCTCACTCCGGTACCTGTCCATGGTGAATCTGACCCCGTCGTTTTAAAAAGCAAGCACGGAAAGCAAAATAAAGCATTAGCATCAGTGCACCCAGCTAGCCAAGCCTTCCTGGTGTACCAGCTACGGGAGAAGCCGCGCATATACTGCTTCCCTTTCTCGCTAGCCTGCTGTCTGATTGAGAGGTCAGGTTGATCTGGGCCCAGCTCTTTCACCCGAACTTTCTCTGACAAAGTTCTCCTCTCAAACGGATCTTGGAGGAGAGATTTCACCGAGTTAGGGTTGGGTCTTGGAGGAGTAACGTTTGCGTTCGCCATTGTCGTCTAGTAAAAATGGCGCCACTGGAGCCCGGTCCTTATTTTATCAGGGGCGAGCTTGGGGCGATAAAATAATCGCCCTCCTTGGATCCGAATTAAAATCGCTGATTAGCTACATTTTATGTCATACATTCATATCTTAAATTAGCAATTGGCTTAACTGCTACGTAGACCCGCCTCCTCGGGGCACTTTCTGTATCGCCCAGAGCTGACGAGGCGTTTGACAGGCAGAGGAAAGGTTGCGAATATGATTTTCTATCATATCTTACACATATTACTGTGTGCATTCCATATTTCAAACACACAAATATTGACATACTGATGTTTTTATTATTATTATTATTATTATTATTATGATTTTTTTTTATTTTTTATTTTTTTTATAATTGTATTTAAGGGGGCGGCGCCCTAGCGCCCTCTATCGGCCAGCCGCCACTGATTTTGACGTTCTTTTTCGGTTGAACCGGTTCCAACCCTAGATTACAACACATGAAGAAAACTGCTGGACATTACATTCAGGCAGCTTCAAAATAGTAGTGCAACCGTCAACTTCTCTCTCTAATGTATCCGCACTGTCTGCAGTGAAGTATGTTGATGTAAACGAACTCAGAAAATCTCAAATAAATGGATTATTAAGTAAATTATCTTGATGAAATTATGTACATTCAATCACGCAGACAAACCCAAAGTGTCTAGTTAGCTATGTGACTTGTAAAATTGTTTTTATCACGTTCTTCACTCACTCGGTTTGACACAAAAATAACACGTAGCTAAAACCTTTACCAAACTTGATAATACCTTGACGTATTTGTGAACTAGCATGTTATGAAATGTTCTTTCTACATTAGAAAGTTGAAACGTGCTATTACATAACTGTAGTAATACATTTGAAACGGACACAACAGCTATTGTCTTGACAGCACAGTTTTAGCTCTTTTTTCTTTATCTGAAGAATGGTGCCCGCCTGACCACTGAGGTATAAGAGGTAGAGACTGTCTCCAAGATGGCCGACCGTTGTTTTCAACGTAATCTACTCACGTTCGCATCAGGCCAGGGTTCTGGTTGGGAAGTAGCCATCCTATGTACCTAGAGGAGACTGGCGGTAGGGTAGTAGGGGGTAACTCGCCCCCCCTAAGAACAATGTCTAATTGCTTACACAAAAAAGCAACTTTGGGGGGGGGGGGGGAATTATGTGGATGAAGGTCATGCTTAGGCTGATAAACTATAGAGGGAAAAAAATTGCTACAGTTTACACTTTTTGAGTTATTTAATTAAATGTTTTTTTTTTAGAAAAGGTGCGTTTTTTAAAGTCGTGGGGTAAGTGCCCCCCATCAGAATTGTTCATTTAAATAAATGTAGCCTATTTATTCATTACTACATTTAGCTAACATTATATAGTTAATCCAGAGATCCTTACCTTTGCCTCGATTCGGCAGTCTCCTCCAGATCATCATGGCATTTGTAGTTCTTTAGGATAGCCACATTAGCAGCTAATTACCATTTCATTTTTGGGGGGTAAATGCAGGTGAATATATTGATCAAAGTCACCTTGTCCTAGAGAGATTTACACTGTTATCAAAACGTTACGCCAGGGTAAGCCTACCTTCCACCCTATGTAAAGCTGGGATATATAAGATACCCCGTTAAAAAAAATAAAACTCTAAAATGTGAAGTTTTGTCACACAACACAATGCCCAGTGGTGTAAAGTACTGAAGTAAAAATAATTTAAAGTACTACTTAAGTCGTTTTTTGGGGTATCTGTACTTTACTATTTATATTTTGGACAACTTTTACTTCACTACATTCCGAAATAAAAATATTACATTTTAGTCATTTACAGTTAGTGATTGCATACATTTTCATACTATCCCCCCGTGGGTAACGAACCCACAACCCTGGCGTTGCAAACGCTATGCTCTACCAACTGAGCTACACAGGACATACATCCCTGGTCATCCCTACTGCCTCTGATCTGGCGGACTCACTAAACACGTTTAATTTGTAAATGATATCTGAGTGTTGGAGTGTGCCCCTGGCTATCCATTAATAGAAAATAAAATAAAAAATGGTGTCATCTGGTTTACTTAATATAAGGAATTTGAAATGATTCATACTTTTACTTTTGATAGTGAAGTATATTTAAAACCAAATACTTATAGACTTTTACTCAAGTAGTATTTTACTGGGTGACTTTCAGTTTTACTTGAGTCATTTTCTATTAAGGTATCTTTACTTTTACTCAAGTATGACAATTGGGTGCTTTTTCTACCACTGACAATGCAACAGATGTCTCAAGTTTTGAGGGAGTATGCAACTGGCATGCTGACTGCAGGAATGTCCACCAGAGCTGTTGCCAGATAATTTAATGGTAATTTCTATACCATAAGCCGCCTCCAACTTTGTTTTAGTAAAATTGGCAGTATGCCCAACCACCCTCACAACTGCAGACCATGTGTATGGTGGTGTTCTTCCGAGTGGCGCAGTGGTCTAAGGCTTTATATATATTTAATGTATGCACTAACTGTAAGTCGCTCTGGATAAGAGTGTCTGCTAAATGACTTAAATGTAAAAATGTGTGTGGGTGAGTGGTTTGCTGATGTCAATGTCATGAACAGAGTACCCCATGTCAGGGTTATGGTATGGGCAGGCATAAGCTACGGAGAAGGAACACAATTGCATTTTATCAATGGCAAATGTAATGCACAGAGATACCATGACAAGGTCCTTCCGACGTCATGTTTCAGCATGATAATGCATGGCCCAATGTCGCAAGGATCTGTACACAATTCCAGGAAGCTGAAAATGTCCCAGTTCTTCCATGTCCTGCATACTCACCAGACATGTCACCCATTGAGCATGTTTGGGAGGGCTGGATCGACGTGTACCACAGCTTGTTCCAGTTCCCACCAATATACAGCAACTTCGCACAGCCACTGAAGAGGAATGGGACAACATTCCACAGGCCACAATCTACAGATTGATCAACTCTATGCAAAGTAGAAGTGTCCCGGAGGAGGAGGAGGCAGCAGCAGATACCCTGTTCTCATGTAATGGGGTAGGGCCCAGTGATGCCAACTTAGCAATTTTGTTGCCAGATTTAGCAACTTTTCAGACTACCCTGGCAACTTTTTTTTTCAAAAACAGCACCTAGCAACAAATGTAGCTACTTAAAAAAACTTATTTGGAACTTTTAGCAACTTTTGAAAAGTGACTCAAACACTAAAATGCACACATTTGCCCTCTAAATGACACTAAAACGATTTTATCTGTCACACACTCAGTCACAACACACATGGCTGGCTGCAAAAGTGCATTGTGAGTGACTTCAGCAGCAGGCACTCAGCTTGTGCACAGGCAGCAGCAGGCTGCCACCGCGCCCATGCCACCTCCCGAGTGGCGCAGTGGTCTAAGGCACTGCATTGCAGTGCTAGCTGTGCCACTAGAGATCCTGGTTCGAATCCAGGCTCTGTCGTAGCAGGCCGTGACCGGGAGACCCATGGGGCGGCGCACAATTGGCCCAGCGTCGTCCAGGGTAGGGGAGGGAATGGCCGGCAGGGATGTAGCTCAGTTGGTAGAGCATGGTGTTTGCAACGCCAGGGTTGTGGGTTTGATTCCCACGGGGGGCCAGTATAAAAAATAATGTATGCACTCACTAACTGTAAGTCGCTCTGGATAAGAGCGTCTGCTAAATGACGTTAATGTAATGTAATGTAAGCAGGCCAGCCAAGCAGCGCAACAACCTGGAGAGAGATGCCTAGCACACACATCATTATTTGAGTTAAGTTTCTTGTTCAATAAGATAGCATATATATTACATTTTAGTCATTTAGCAGACACTCTCGACTTGTAAGTCGTTAGTGAATACAATTTTAAAAAAAAATTTTTTTTATACTGCACCCCCCTGGGAATCAAACCCATCAACTGAGCTACATCCCTGCCGGCCATTCCCTCCCCTACCCTGGACGACGCTGGGCCAATTGTGCGCCGCCCATGAGTCTCCCGGTCACTGCCGGCTGCGACAGAGCCTGGATTCGAACCAGGATCTCTAGTGGCACAGTTAGCACTGCGATGCAGTGCCTTAGACCACTGCGCCACTCAGGAGGGTTATTAGCTTGTACCTATAATTGTTCATCAGTTAGGTAGCATGTTTACTAACTACCAATACACTACTAGTTAATAAGAAAATAAATCAAATGTAATTGTTCAATAATTCAATGTGTAACTAAAAATATCTGATCATATAAAATGTTATGTGTTTATGTTACTTTTGCAAATACAAATATGTGATAATAAACAAACAATAAACAAATCTAAACTAACTAATGTCAAATCATATTTGTCGCCGAGATGGCCAGTCAATTTGATTAAGGTTATTGTTTATTCTACGTAATGTTGCAGTTTTACGTTATTACGTAATGACTGGTAGGGCCGTCCCAGGGATCCCGGAATGCACGGACTGTTGCACTGTGGTGGGAAACAGGAAGTTCCGGCAGGCGCGCCCATGCCACGTTCTTCAGAATAAAAAAAGCGCCAGAACTGTGCAGTCAAGAGGATAACCTTTGTGTCCGTTTCTATTTATTACTATAGGTATGTAATAGCACGTTTAAACTTTCTAATGTCGAAAGAACATGTCATACCATGTTAGGTATCTCATCCGTTAAGGTATTATCACGTTTGGTAAAGGTTTGATGTGTTATTTTTGTGTCAAACCGATTGAGTGAAAGAACGTGGTAAAAACTATTTTACAAGTCACATAGCTAGATACTTTGGGTTTGTCTGAGTGGATGTACATAATTTTCTCATGTTAGTTCAATAAATAATCAATTTATTTTAGATTTCTGAGTTCGTTTAGCATATTATTGGTTTTGTGTAAAATTCCCAAGCTGGTAAAATGGCGGCTACTCTCGGTCAGCGTCAACAGACTTCAGTGAGGACAGTGCGGGTGCATCAGATAGAGACAATTTCACGGTCGCACTACTGTTTTGAAGCTGAATGTAATGATTATCAGTTTTCTACATGTGTACTAATTTTCAGACATATTCTGTTATCAATAAATGTTGCTATGGTGTGAACAGGAAATACAATTGGTTTTTGATTGAAGTAAAACAGTGAAGACAAGGTTATTAAGGAAATTAGACACTTAATTTAAGTTAACACCCAAAATGAGTATTAGCACCTATTTCAGTCCAAGTCAAGCACTGAATTAGATAATTGAACAAGAAAAAAGTGAAAATATTTTTAGAGAATAAGGAAAGTGCCAGAACTGTCAAGACAATAACTTTTGTGTCTGTTTCTCTTTATTACCACTGGCCGATTCAGATAAGTCTGAGGCCGGTAACATCAACAGTGAGGACAAAACCCAGCCTGCCTCACTCCTTCCACACTGAGTCCAAACCTACAGTCACTCGGTCCTGATTGTGACAGTTGAGCCCAGTTTACTGCAGGATCCAGAGATGGCATCAGTGAAGCTGGAAGACTGCAGTCAAACATTGGAGCTGAATGTCAACATTAAAGATGAAGAAGAGGAGGAGAAGAATGGGAAATCTGTTTGTCACGGTAAGAGTAGGTTCTAGATAACTAAGTTTGTTTGACATGATTTGGAAAGGCACACACACACCAGTGCATTCGGAAAGTATTCAGACCCCTGGACTTTTTCGACATTTTGTTACGTTTCAGCCTTATTGTAAAATTGATTAAATTGTTTTTTTCCCTCATCAATCTACACACACTACCCCATAATGACAAAGCAAAAACTGGGTTTTATCAGTTGTTGCAAAAACAACAACAACTGAACAATTACATTTACATAAGTATTCAGACCCTTTACTCAGTACTTTGTTTAAGCACCTTTGGCAGTGATTACAGCCAAAGTCTTAATGTGTATGACGCTACAAGCTTGGCACACCTGTATTTGGGGAGTTTCTCCCATTCCTCTCAGCAGATCCTCTCAAGCTCTGTCAGGTTGGATGGGGCGTGTCGCTGCACAGCTATTTTCAGGTCTCCAGACATGTTCGATTGGGTTTAAGTCCCGGCTCTGGCTGGGCCACTCAAGGACATTCAGAGACTTGTCCCGAAGCCACTCCTGCGTTGTCTTGGCTGTGTGCTTAGGGTCGTTGTCCTGTTGAAAGGTGAACCTTCGCCCCGGTCTTGAGGTCCTGAGCGCACTGGAGCAGGTTATCATCAAGGATCTCTCTGTACTTTGCTCCAATCATCTTTCCCTCGATCCTGACTAGGCTCCCAGTCCCTGCCGCTGAACAACATCACCGCAGCATGATGCTTCCACTGCCATGCTTCACCATAAGGATGGTGCCAGGTTTCCTCCAGACGTGATGCTTGTCATTCAGGCCAAGAAGTTCAATCTTGGTTTCATCAGACCAAATAATCTTGTTTCTCATGGTCCGAGTCCTTTAGGTGCCTTTTGGCAAACTCGAAGCGGGCTGTCATGTGCTTTTTGCTGAGGAGTGGCTTCCGTCTGGCCACTCTACCATAAAGGCCTGATTGGTGGAGTGCTGAAGAGATGGTTGTCCTTCTGGAAGGTTCTCACATTTCCATAGAGGAACTCTGGAGCTCTGTCAGAGTGACCATCATGTTCTTGGTCACCTATATAGACAGTTGTGTGACTTTCCAAATCATCTCCAATCAATTGAATTTACCACAGTTGGACTCCAATTAAGTTTTAGAAACATCTCAAGGATGATCAATGGAAACAGGATCCACCTGAGAAAAATGTCGAGGTTCATAGTCTCATAGCAAAGGGTGTGAATACTTATGTAAACAAGGTATTTCTGCTGTTTTATTTTTAATACATTTTCAAAAATGTCTAAGAACCTGTTTTCACTTTGTCATTATGAGGTATTGTGTGTAGATTGATGAGGATTTTTTTTTATTTAATCCATTTCAGAATAAGGCTGTAACGAATCAAATTGTGGAAAAAGTAAAGGGGTCTGAATACTTTCCAAAAGTGGACCTAGAAGTTTGTCCTTAAATATCTATTGGGAGCCCATCTGGACCTTCCGCTTTACCTCCCTTCATATCGAAAATAGCATCAGATATTTCTACACCATCCAATTCCTTTTCCAGATCCAATTTAGTGTCTTCTGAAGTAGAGGGAAAATCAAGACCTGACTAGTTCAGTTCTCAGGAGATTCAGAGTTGTAAAGTGTGTTGTAGTAGGAAGCAAATGTTTGGTTTATTTCTACACGATCCATTGATAATTGTCCTTGTAAATTATGAATTGCATTAAAGGCTGAATTTTACTTCTTAATGTGCCAGGCCAGCAATTTACCAGGTTTTTCACATTGATCATAGAAGGACTGTTTCTGCCTAGTTAAGCTGTTTGCAGCCTTTGAGGTGGGAAGTTCTTCATACTGAGCTTTAAGACCAAATCATTCCTTGTTTACTTCTACTGAGTTATCCAAAAAAGCTTCCCTCTCCAATTCTCTCATTTTGCTCTCCGTCTCTCATTTTCTGATTTATTTTATTTGAAACTGGTACAACGTATAATTTGCCCCCAAATATGTGCTTTGAAAGCCTCCCATCTGGTACTCGCTGATGTTTGGTCAGTGTTCAATGTCAAATAAACATCTATATGCACTCCAACGTAATGTAAGAAGTCTGGGTCCTGTAACCATCTGGGATGCAAACGCCATCTAGAGAATCCTTTTACTAGTTTTGTATCCCTATAGAATAATCACACATGGGAATGGTCATTCAAAACAATAGTATCATATCCATTTCCTGCTACATTGGGAAGCAATGAGCAAGAAACTAAAAAGTAGTCTACATGAGAATATGAGTTAAATGTGAACATGAATTCTCCCTTTTACTCGGGTTCTGAGTCCTCCAAGGTTCACATAGATTTAAGTCCTTAATGAAATGCTGTAATTTCTTTCTACTCTGCGAGTGGGAAGTGTCTAAACCAGAGGAGCGATCTAGATGAAGATCAAGAGTGCAATTAAAGTCCCCTGCCATTAGGACCTTACCAGGAATGGAGGCTATCAATAGAAATACATTCTCAAAGAATTTGGGATTATCATCATTAGGACCATCAACATTAACCAGATTAATATGCTCATTCAAAAGAGTTCCCTGTATCTAAATGTATCTACCAGCTGTATCAGTTATAATAGTATCCACTTGAAACGGAACAGATTAGTGAATTAAAACCATAACTCTATGAGAATGAGAGGAGAAACAAGATGCTATTACTGGCCCTTGTCATCTCCTGCATACTTTAAGTAGCTCATCCTTCAACAAGTGAGTTTCTTGTAGGAACACAATAGATGAATGAAGTTGTTTAAGCCTAGTAATAACCTGTTTTAAGCTTGGATAGTTTACAAACTCCACAGACATTCCACAAAGTACATTTAAGTTTTGCATTTGAAGTAATTTAACCAAAGATGTAAACATGGAATAAGCTATAGCATAAAGGCATATCTAAAATATGTTTAGTAACCACAAGGACCGCAGGAATATTTTGTAGTGAGGAAAATGTGTAAAGATCTGTTGGAAGAAACAAACATAAATCTATCCTAACAACACAGGGTCTTTTGCTAGTAGCCTATATAGTAGCCTAAATATCACAACAAAAGGCCTCTCTAGCAAGATGATATGTGAAATATCACGTAGTATTTGTTTGAAAAGTAGCAAAGAATAGCTCCACCTAAAACAGTAACGCTAGTTAGTGAAGCCTGAGACTAACGTTAACTTTACAGTATGGACCGTCCAAAATAGTGGTAGATGATCCACAACACAGGGTCTGCTGCTAGTAGCTACCAAGTAACAATATGGCCCATACGTATAGCGTTAATGTAGTATACCATGATACGTTTATAAACCAGAAAAAGTATCAAAGATCAGAAATGAACAGCCTATGTGAGAAAAATAGATATCATTGAATATGTGCTACGTTACCCAAAGGCCCTTTGCATATGATGTTTGGCTTGCACCTGAGTGTCAATCATTTTAGTCCAAGGACATGATCGAAAGGCCTCCATCATTCTTAAATGGAGAAGCCGGTGGTCACTCTGACAGAGCTCCAGAGTTCTGTGGCGATAGGAGAACCTTCCAGAAGGACAACCATCTCTGCAGAACTCCAGCAATCAGGCCTTTATGGTAGAGTGGCTAGACGGAAGCCACTCCTCATGAAAAGGCACATGACTGCCCGCTAGGAGTTTGCCAAAAGACACCTAAAGGACTCTCAGACCATGAGAAACAAGATTCTCTGGTCTGATGAAACCAAAATTGAACTCTTTGGCCTGAATGCCAAGCGTCACGTCTGTAGGAATCCTGTCACCATCCCAACGGCGAAGCATGGTGGTGGCAGCATCATGCTGTGGGGATGTTTTTCAGTGGCAGGGACTGGGAGACTAGTCAGGATCGAGGGAAAGATGAACGGAGCAAAGTACAGAGAGAACTGAAAATAGCTATGCGGCGACACTACCCATCTTACCTGACAAGCTTGAGAGGATCTGCAGAGAAACTCCCCAAATACAGGTATGCCAAGCTTGTAGCGTTATACCCAAGAAGACTTGAGGCTGTAATCACTGCCAAAGGAGCTTCAACAAAGTACTGAGTAAAGTCTGAATACATTTTTTTATTTATTATTATTATTATTATTTTTGCAAAAATGGTGTCATAAAATGTAGCGGTCAATCAGGGAAATGGTTCCAATCATTTTTCCTTTTTATTCATTTTAGAAACACTTAGAATAATGGCTGTGTTTCGTGTAGGCTTACCCTGGCGTGACTTTTAACAATATTCGGCTCTATTTCCTCTCAGATTATAAAACTCTAATTATCATCAAAGTAGACATCATGCAAAACAACAAATCACTGCAAGCTCCTGCAAGTCATCTCTAGCTGTAACCTTTGATAACAGGTATTGTGTCATTTTAAAACTAATTAACTGTGGTGGCAGGTGCAGTGATGACCGCTGAGAAGGAGCTGAGTGTAGAGGGAAGCAGTGTGGTGAGGGAGGTTATCGTCTAGTGTAAAAAGAGGGATACGTCCTCCAGTAGCTCAGAGATGGAACCTGGTGAGAGTGAGGATGAATTACCTGCTGTGAGGAACTCCGAGTTCGGGCCTCGTTCCAAGGATGATAAGGATGATTCTGGCCCAGTGGGATTGAGATTTGTAGAGCGAATGGATACATATGTGGTGTCAGGTTAGGTGGAGAAGAGGTTGGGGACTGTTGAGTTGGTGAAGGTAACTGAGTGGACTCGTGATGATTTATTGTTTCTCCTCTGTCCAGAGGGAGCGGGTGCTGCGGATTACGTGATTAGAGACAGGAATTGTGACTTGAATTGCTGTCCGGAACAGGGTGGCATTGAAAGGAGTGATAACGGGGTTAGGTTTAAGTGTTGAGGATGAGCAGTTGAAATGGAAGATTCCAGGTGTCTGTGACACCCTCCGTTTGGTGAGACGTAGATCCGGTGTAGAGCGTGGGGAAACAGAGAATACATTATCTGTCATGCTGGATTTTGATGCATAGTCTCTGCCAGATAAGATCAAGGTAGGAAGTGTCAGTTAACCCGTGAGCGATTTTGTTCCGTAAATACTACAGTGTTTTAGGTGTGAAGTTTATGGGCCTGTTGCAGCAGTGTGTAGGCGTGAGATGCCTAGATGTGACAAGTGTGCAGGAGGGCATGAGATGAAGAAATGTGTGGTATCGGTGGAGAAAGTTCTGTGTGTTAGTTGTGGGGGTGCTAACGGGCTGGAGATCTGAGGTGTCAGGTGAGAGAAAGGCAGATTGTGGTCCTCTATAGCTCAACTGTAGCTCAATTGGTAGAGCATGGCACTTGTAACGGGTAGTGGGTTCGATCCCCGGGACCACCCATACATAAAAATGTATGCGCACATGACTGTAAGTTGCTTTGGATAAAAGCGTCTGCTAAATGGCTTATTATTATTATTATTATTATTAGATTGAGGTTGCCAGGGTTACAGTAGTACAGAAAGTGTTGTATGCCGAAGCAGTGAAGGGAGTGGTAGAGGAAGATGGGTACAGGGTGAGGGATCTTGAGAGGATTCCTGTGAGTAGGCAGAGACCAAGAGAGAGTGATGGGAAGAATATGTGCTTCAGTAAGGTGGGCTTTTTAGCATTTATAGCAATGGTTTTCAATTGTACTGCAGAAATTGATCAAAAAGTCCCAGAAAATAGAGGCTGTGGTGGTAGCGGCAGAGAAGTACTTGGGATTGCGAGGATTTACTGCAGAACAGCTGCAGGGGGTGTTGAGTGGTAGTGGTTTGGCGTAGGACTAGATGGTGTTAAATAGTGGAATGGGGTGGTGGGTTTTTGTCGTGGAAAATCGTCACAAAGGGACTCAAAGTCAAACTTACATGAATCGATATTTTTTTATCAGCAAGCTGGAGAGATTCCAACAAATTTAAAAGCACCATAGTACACGTCGGTCGGGAGCTCTGCCGGGGCAGTCCCGTTAGTTGTCCTATATACTGCTTAGACAGACAAGTTATATTTGCATGATTTTAGCTTTATTAATAATTAATTAATCGTTAACAGCGTACTGCCAATTGGTTTGAGGAGGTCAGTCATCTGCACAAAACAAGAACATTTACCCTCACATTTTTTAGAGCAGGCTAATACTGCAATTTTGTATTACATTTACATTTTAGTCATTTAGCAGACGCTCTTATCCAGAGCGACTTACAGGAGCAATTAGGGTTAAGTGCCTTGCTCAAGGGCACATTAACGTCATTTAGCAGACGCTCTTAGCCAGAGCGACTCACAAATTGGTGCGTTCACCCTATAGCCAGTGGGATAACCACTTTACAATTTGGGGGGGGGGGGGTAGAAGGATTCCTTTATCCTATCCCAGGTATTCCTTAAAGAGGTGGGGTTTCAAATGTCTCCGGAAGGTGGTGAGTGACTCCGCTGTCCTGGCGTCGTGAGGGAGCTTGTTCCACCATTGGGGTGCCAGAGCAGCGAACAGTTTTGACTGGGCTGAGCGGGAACTATGCTTCCGCAGAGGAAGGGGAGCCAGCAGGCCAGAGGTGGATGAGCGCAATGCCCTCGTTTGGGTGTAGGGACTGATCAGAGCCTGAAGGTACAGAGGTGCCGTTCCCCTCACTGCTCCATAGGCAAGCACCATGGTCTTGTAGCGGATGCGAGCTTCAACTGGAAGCCAGTGGAGTGTGCGGAGGAGGGGGGTGACGTGAGAGAACTTGGGAAGGTTGAACACCAGACGGGCTGCGGCATTCTGGATGAGTTGTAGGGGTTTAATGGCACAGGCAGGGAGGCCAGCCAACAGCGAGTTGCAGTAGTCCAGACGGGAGATGACAAGTGCCTGGATTAGGACCTGTGCCGCTTCCTGTGTAAGGCAGGGTCGTACTCTCCGAATGTTGTAGAGCATGAACCTGCAGGAGCGGGTCACCGCCTTGATGTTGGCGGAGAACGACAGGGTGTTGTCCAGGGTCACGCCTAGGCTCTTCGCACTCTGGGAGGAGGACACAGCGGAGTTGTCAACCGTGATGGCGAGATCATGGAACGGGCAGTCCTTCCCCGGGAGGAAGAGCAGCTCCGTCTTGCCAGGGTTCAGCTTGAGGTGGTGATCCGTCATCCATACTGATATGTCTGCCAGACATGCAGAGATGCGATTCGCCACCTGGTTATCAGAAGGGGGAAAGGAGAAGATTAGTTGTGTATCGTCAGCGTAGCAATGATAGGAGAGACCATGTGAGGATATGACAGAGCCAAGTGACTTGGTGTATAGGGAGAAAAGGAGAGGGCCTAGAACTGAGCCTTGGGGGACACCAGTGGTGAGAGCACGTGGTGCGGAGACAGCTTCTCGCCACGCCACTTGGTAGGAGCGACCGGTCAGGTAGGACGCAATCCAGGAGTGAGCCGCGCCGGAGATGCCCAACTCGGAGAGGGTGGAGAGGAGGATCTGATGGTTCACAGTAGCAAAGGCAGCAGACAGGTCTAGAAGGACAAGAGCAGAGGAGAGAGAGTTAGCTTTAGCAGTGCGGAGAGTCTCCGTGACACAGAGAAGAGCAGTCTCAGTTGAATGACCAGTCCTGAAACCTGATTGGTTTGGATCAAGAAGGTCATTCTGAGAGAGATAGCAAGAGAGTTGGCTAAAGACGGCACGCTCAATAGTTTTGGAAAGAAAAGAGAGAAGGGATACTGGTCTGTAGTTGTTGACATCAGTGGGGTCGAGTGTTGGTTTTTTGAGAAGGGGAGCAACTCTCGCTCTCTTGAAGACGGAAGGGACATGGCCGGCGGTCAAGGATGAGTTGATCAGCGAGGTGAGGTAGGGGAGAAGGTCACCGGAGATGGTCTGGAGAAGGGAGGAGGGGATGGGGTCAAGCGGGCAGGTTGTTGGGCGGCCTGCAGTCACAAGTCGCAGGATTTTATCTGGAGAGAGAGGGGAGAAAGAAGTCAAAGCATAGGGTAGGGCAGTGTGAGCAGGACCAGCAGTGTCATTAGACTTAACAAACGAGGATCGGATGTCGTCAACCTTCTTTTCAAAGTGGTTGACAAAGTCATCCACAGAGAGAGAGGAGGGGGGGGGGGGGGGGGGGGGATTCAGGAGGGAGGAAAATGTGGCAAAGAGCTTCCTAGGGTTAGAGGCAGATGCTTGGAATTTAGAGTGGTAGAAGGTGGCCTTAGCAGCAGAAACAGATGAAGAAAATGTAGAGAGGAGGGAGTGAAAAGATGCCAGGTCGGTAGGGAGTTTAGTTTTCTTCCATTTCCGCTCCGCTGCCCGGAGCTCTGTTCTGTGAGCTCGCAGTGAGTCATCAAGCCACGGAGCTGGAGGGGAGGACCGGGCCGGCCGGGAGGATAGGGGACACAGAGAGTCAAAGGATGCAGAAAGGGAGGAGAGGAGGGTTGAGGAGGCAGAATCAGGAGATTGGAGGGAGAAGGATTGAGCAGAGGGAAGAGATGATAGGATGGAAGAGGATTGCGGCGGCGCATTACCATCTGTGTAGGGGCAGAGTGAGTAGTGTTGGAGGAGAGCGAGAGAGAAAAGGAAACAAAGTAGTGGTCGGAGACATGGAGGGGAGTTGCAGTGAGATTAGTAGAAGAGCAGCATCTAGTAAAGATGAGGTCAAGCGTATTGCCTGTCATGTGAGTAGGGGGGGACGGTGAGAGGGTGAGGTCAAAAGAGGAGAGGAGTGGAAAGAAGGAGGCAGAGAGAAATGAGTCAAACGTGGACATAGGGAGGTTGAAATCCCCCAAAACTGTGAGGGGTGAGCCATCCTCAGGAAAGGAACTATTAATTACCGTATCAATGAATTTAATGTATATAGGCTGTGAATGGCCTCACACACCAGTACAGTAGGTGGCGGTGTATGCACCTAAAAGTTGAATGCGCTCTGCCAACCAAATCCCGAAGAAGAAGGATGCAAATGCACGTCACTTGACCCGTATGGAGAATGTGAAAAAGGAGCAAAGTTCATCTTTATTATTGATGTTTGATGAAGAGTATCTACCACCCTATGTAAAGCTGGGATATATAATATACCCCATAAGAGAGTTTGTGTAAAACCTGATGCAATGCAAGAAATGTAAAAAGTTTGGCCACATGTCAAGTGTTTGCAGACGGAAGGAATATGTTATTGAAGAGCATGTGAATGTAAAATGTTGTAACTGTGGTGGGGGTCATATTCCTGAATTCTCAGAGTGCCCTGTTAGGGTGAAAGAGTTTGAGGTGTCAAGGATCAGGGCTGTACAGCAAATCTCCTATGTGGAGGCAGTGAAGAGAGTTATAGTAGCAAGAGGCCACAGTTCTGAAGAAGATATGGCGGTGGATGCACTGCAACCAGTTGCAAATGTTGTACGTCAATCAAGTGATCTGGATACACTTATTTTGAAGGTGGATTTTTTTAGTATTTACAGCCACAGTTATTAATTGTACTGCACAAGAAGTCCAAGAAGCTGGACATCATTATATCTGCAGCTGAGAAGTTTTTGGGCCTCCAAGACTTCACGGCAGAAGCCCTGCAAGGTCTACTGTAGCCAGAAAATGTTCCACCCTCACAGGATCCTTCTGAGCCTGTGTAGGGACCTGATTAGAACAGAAAAGCAGGCTGATTTAATTTAAATGTTGTTATTGATAGTTTGTATGATTTTTTAGAAATACTGTATACACTGAACAGCCATATAAATGCAACATGTCAAGTGTTGGTCCCATGTTTCATGAGGTGAAATAAAAGATCCCAGAAATTTTCCAGACACAAACTTATTTCTAAAATGTTGTGCACAAATTTGTTTACATCCCTGTTAGTGAGCATTTCTCCTTTGCCAACATAATCCATCCACTTGACAGGTGTGGCATATCATGAAGCTGATGAAATAGCATGATCATCATTACACAGGTGCACCTTGTGCCGGGGACAAGAGTAGCTGAGGAGGTGCTTGGCAGCATCTAATGGGGATCCCTAACAAATACAAAAATGCCACTCTAAAATATGCACAATTGCACAATTGCATTTTATCGATGACAGTTTGAATGTACAGAGATGCCATGACAAGATCCTGAGGCCATTCATCCACCTCGATCACCTCGTGTTTCAGCATGATAATGCACGGCCCCATGTCGCAAGGATCTGTACACAATTGAACATGCTGAAAATGTCCCAATTCTTCCATGGCCTGCATACTCACCAGACATGTCACCCTTTGAGCATGTTTGGGATGGTCTGGATCAATGTGTACCACAGCTTGTTCCAGTTCCTGCCAATATCCAGGAATTTCCTAGAAGCCTAGAGTCTGGGAAAAATGTGTTATTTTATAAATGGATTTCATGCAATTTTATATCATTTTAGATGACTGGAGACTTTCACATAATCTTTTTTAATACCTCACAAATGACCAAAATGAAAGGCTACTTTCACACTGAGAATCTGAGATCAATAACCACGACCTTATCTTGAATCCATCTATAGCTTAGGCCCCTACAGTGAGGAAAAAAGGATTTGATCCCCTGCTGATTTTGTATGTTTGCCCACTGACAAAGACATGATCAGTCAATTTTAATGGTAGGTTTATTTGAACAGTGAGAGACAGAATAACAACATAGAAATCCAGAAAAACGCATGTCAAAAATGTTATAAATTGATTTGCATTTTAATGGGGGAAATAAGTATTTGACCCCCTCTCAATCAGAAAGATTTCTGGCTCCCAGGTGTCTTTTATACAGGTAACGAGTTGAGATTAGGAGCACACTCTTAAAGGGAGTGCTCCTAATCTCAGCTTGTTACCTGTATAAAAGACACCTGTCCACAGAAGCAATCAATCAATCAGATTCCAAACTCTCCACCATGGCCAAGACCAACGAGCTCTCCAAGGATGTCAGGGACAAGATTGTAGACCTACACAAGGCTGGAATGGGCTACAAGACCATCGGCAAGCAGCTTGTTGAGAAGTTGACAACAGTTGGTGCGACTATTCACAACTGGAAGAAACACAAAATAACTTTCAATCTCCCTTGGCCTGGGGCTCCATGCCAGATCTCACCTCGTGGAGTTGCAATGATCATGAGAATGGTGAGGAATCAGCCCAGAACTACACAGGAGGATCTTGTCAATGATCTCAAGGCAGCTGGGACCATAGTCACCAAGAAAACAATTGGTAACACACTACGCCGTGAAGGACTGAAAACCTGTAGCGCCCGCAAGGTCTCCCTGCTCAAGAAAGCACATATACAGGGCTGTCTGATGTTTGCCAATGAACATCTGAATGATTCAGAGGAGAACTGGGTGAAAGTGTTGTGGTCAGATGAGACCAAAATGGAGCTCTTTGGCATCAACTCAACTCGCTGTGTTTGGAGGAGGAGGAATGCTGCCAATGACCCCAAGAACACCATCCCCACCGTCAAACATGGAGGTGGAAACATTATGCTTTGGGGGTGTTTTTCTGCTAAGGGGACAGGCCAACTTCACCGCATCAAAGGGACGATGGACGGGGCCATGTACCGTCAATTCTTGGGTGAGAACCTCCTTCCCTCAGCCAGGGCATTGAAAATGGGTTGTGGATGGGTATTCCAGCATGACAGTGACCCAAAACACACGGCCAAAGCAACAAAGGAGTGGCTCAAGAAGAAGCACATTAAGGTCCTGGAGTGGCCTAGCCAGTCTCCAGACCTTAATCCCATAGAAAATCTGTGGAGGGAGCTGAAGGTTCGAGTTGCCAAACGTCAGCCTCGAAACCTTAATGACTTGGAGAAGATCTGCAAAGAAGATTGGAACAAAATCCCTCCTGAGATGTGTGCAAACCTGATGGCCAACTACAAGAAACGTCTGACCTCTGTGATTGCCAACAAGGGTTTTGCCACCAAGTACTAAGTCATGTTTTGCAGAGGGGTCAAATACTTATTTCCCTCATTAAAATGCAAATCAATTAATAACATTTTTGACATGCGTTTTTCTGGATTTTTTTAATGTTATTCTGTCTCATGTGATCATGTCTTTGTCAGTGGGAAAACGTACAAAATCAGCAGGGGATCAAATACTTTTTTCCCCCTCACTGTACATGGTTTGACACCAGTATTGCCAGCATTTGTTTTATTCACTGGGCTATCTAGAGTGATCAGAGAGTAGACTAAAGAAGTGAAGTAGACAAACTGCCAATGTTTTAAAGTTCTATTAAATGAGTCTGTGTAGTTACTAACCCTTGTGATAGTGAGTGGAGGATGACACTAACCCTTGTGATAGTGAGTGGAGGATGATATGGCTTCTTCATCTGCATTGCTTGATCTTTGGGGTTTTTGGCTGGGTTTCTATAAAGCACTTTTTGACAACTTCTGATGTAAAAAGGGCTTCATAAAATACATTTGATTGACATGTATATCACACCAACTGACTGGTTCTTCTGAATTTGTTCACACAGGAGACCATGTTGAGACATTCTCTATATCCAGAGAGCAACAGCAGGAAGATCACAGAGCTAAGAGGTCTCACCACTGCCCACATTGTGAGGAGATTTTCCCAATTCTATCAAAGCTAAAAATACACCTAAAAATACACACAGGAGAGAATCTGTATTCCTGTACTGACTGTGGGAGGAATTTCACTACATCACAGACTCTGACGGTTCATCAGAGAGTGCACACAGGATTGAAGCCTTACTCCTGCTCTGACTGTGTAAAGTGCTTCAAAACATCAACTGAGCTAAAAGGTCATCAGAGTGTGCACACTGGAGAGAAGCCTTACTCCTGCTCTGTCTGTGGGACGGGTTTCTCTCATCAAAGCACCTTAAAAAGACATAGCTCTGACTGTGGGAAGAGTTTCTCTCGACAGGGCCCCTTAAAACGACATGAACATATACACAGAGGAGAGAAGCCTTACTCCTGCTCTGACTGTGGAAAGAGTTTCTCTCAACTGGGCACCTTAAAAAGACATGAACGTATACATACAGGAGAGAAGGCTTACTCCTGCTCTGACTGTGTAAAATGCTTCACAACATCAACTGAGCTAAGACTTCATCAGAGAACACACACAGGAGAGAAGCCTTACTCCTGCTCTGACTGTGGGGCAAGTTTCTCTCGATCTGGCAGCTTAAAAATACATGAACGTATACACACAGGAGAGAAGCCTTACTCCTGCTCTGACTGTGGGGCAAGCTTCTCGCAACCTGGCAACTTAAAACGACATGAACATATGCACAGAGGAGAGAAGCCATACTCCTGCTCTGACTGTGGGTTAAGTTTCTCTGAATCTGGCAACTTAAAAAGACATGAACGTATACACACAGGAGAGAAGCCTTACTCCTGCTCTGACTGTGTAAAATGCTTCACAACATCAACTGAGCTAAGACTTCATCAGAGAACACACACAGGAGAGAAGCCTTACTCCTGCTCTGACTGTGGGGCAAGTTTCTCTCGATCTGACAGCTTAAAAATACATGAACGTATACACACAGGAGAGAAGCCTTACTCCTGCTCTGACTGTGGGGCAAGCTTCTCTCATTCTGGCAACTTAAAAATACATGAACATATACACAGAGGAGAGAAGCCATACTCCTGCTCTGACTGTGGGAAGAGTTTCTCCAAACTTGGCAACTTAAAATCCCATGAACGGATACACACAGGAGAGAAGCCTTACTTCTGCTCTGATTGTGGGGCAAGTTTCTCTCATCAGAGCACCTTAAAAAGACATGAACATATACACAGAGGAGAGAAGCCTTACTCCTGCTCTGACTGTGTAAAATGCTTCACAACATCAACTGAGCTAAGACTTCATCAGAGAACACACACAGGAGAGAAGCCTTACTCCTGCTCTGACTGTGGGAAGAGTTTTTCTCGACAGGGCCCCTTAAAAATACATGAACGTATACACACAGGAGAGAAGCCTTACTCCTGCTCTGACTGTGGGAAGAGTTTCTCTCGACAGGGCTCCTTAAAAATACATGAACGTATACACACAGGAGAGAAGCCTTACTACTGCTCTGACTGTGGGAAGAGTTTCTCACGACAGGGCCCCTTAAAACAACATGAACGTATACACACAGGAGAGAAGCCTTACTCCTGCTCTGACTGTGGGTTAAGTTTCTCTCAATCTGGCATTTTAAAAACACATGAATATATACACACAGGAGAGAAGCCTTACTCCTGCTCTGACTGTGTAAAATGCTTCACAACATCAACTGAGCTAAGACTTCATCAGAGAACACACACAGGAGAGAAGCCTTACTCCTGCGCTGACTGTGGGAAGAGTTTCTCTCGACAGGGCCCCTTAAAACAACATGAACGTATACACACAGGAGAGAAGCCTTACTCCTGCTCTGACTGTGGGGCAAGTTTCTCTCAATCTGGCAGCTTAAAAATACATGAACGTATACACACAGGAGAGAAGCCTTACTCCTGCTCTGACTGTGGGGTAAGTTTCTCTCAATCTGGCACCTTAAAAATACATGAACATATACACAGAGGAGAGAAGCCATACTCCTGCTCTGACTGTGGGAAGAGTTTCTCCAAACTTTGCAACTTAAAATCCCACGAACGGATACACACAGGAGAGAAGCCTTACTCCTGCTCTGATTGTGGGGCAGGTTTCTCTCATCAGAGCACCTTAAAAAGACATACACTTATACATACAGGAGAGAACGCTTACTCCTGCTCTGACTGTGTAATATGCTTCACAACATCAACTGAGCTAAGACTTCATCAGAGAACACACACAGGAGAGAAGCCTTACTCCTGCTCTGACTGTGGGTTAAGTTTCTCTAAATCTGGCAACTTAAAAGTACATGAACGTATACACACAGGAGAGAAGCCTTACTCCTGCTCTGACTGTGTAAAATGCTTCAAAACATCAACTGAGCTAAGACTTCATCAGAGAACACACACAGGAGAGAAGCCTTACTCCTGCTCTGACTGTGGGGCAAGCTTCTCGCAACTTGGTAACTTAAAACGACATGAACATATACACAGAGGAGAGAAGCCATAGTCCTGCTCTGACTGTGGGAAGAGTTACTCTCAACTGGGCCACTTAAAAATACATGAACGTACACACAGGAGAGAAGCCATACTCCTGCAATGACTGTGGGAAGGGTTTCTCTCAGCAGGAAAGCTTGAAATCACACCAACGGATGGATACACACAGGAGAGAAGCCTTACTCCTGCTCTGACTGTGGGAAGAGTTTCTCTCGACTGGGCAATTTAAAAAGACACCAACGTATACATAAGAAGTGGTAGTGGATTGGATACCCTCTATTGTAATCCTATTGTTTCTCACTGTGAGAGAACTGTGCAGAGGTACGGGAAAGTTTTAGAATGTTAGAATCTCTTAACTGATCAGTGTGCACCTTGTCAGTTTTGCAGTGCTTAGATAGCTCCTACTGTAAAGATAATGAGAGGGCTAGGATATTGAGGAAACCACGAGTACATGCATCCATGCCGTGTGTCAGCATTGCAGGATGGTGGTGGTGGTGTAGGGTGTGTTTTCATGGCAGACATTGGGCCCCTTGATAAAAGTGGAGCAACGTTTGAATGCCACAGGATATCTAAAAATCATTGTCAATCAGGTGCATCCCTTCATGGCAGAAGTTTTCCATCTGCAAATATATTTTTTCAGCAGGATTATGCCCCATGCCACAAGGCTTGTCCAGAAAAGGTTCCACGAACATGACAGTGAATTCAGGTTACTGCAGTGGCCTTCAGAGGCACCAGATCTCAAATCCAATTGTGCATCTGTTGTAGGAGATGGAACGAGCTAATCTGAGTATAAATCCACTGCCAGACAACTTGACACAACTGTGGGAAGCATTGCAGTCAACATGGGCCAGCATCCCAGTGGAACGCTTTCAACACCTTGTAGAGTCCATGCCCTGACAAATTGAGGCTGTTCTGATGACAAAGACTATCAGCTGTTCAGAAATGACAGGTCCAGAGAGGGGATGCGAGGAGGGGGCGTGGCTATGTATGTGAATCACAGTATGCAGGCAAAGAGAAGATTAACTGACCTAGAGAAAGAAGAGTTTGAGTGTCTTCAGCTCCGTCCTAAACAACACCCCAGCTCAGTTTCATCTCTGGTAGTGGAGTGCTCTAACATCCACCATGGGCACATGACAAAACACTGGAGCAGAACACTGTGGATTATCTCATAATCACTGTCCATGTGATCAGGATGTCCTCTCCCCAAATGGGTCTCATCCTGTGTGGAGACTTTAATCACCTGCCCATCAAGATGCTGACAAACTCCCATCCAGACATGAAACAAGTGGCCAAAGACAAGACCACAGAGGGGACTCCATCCTAGATCTGATCAACACAACCCACTGTACTTACTCTCTTATTGACTGCATGTCAATAAGAAATAAGAAAACAACAATACTGGACCAGCCCTGGATGACTGAAAGAATAAAGGCTGCCATCAGGAAAATGCAGAATATTTTCAACAGATGGGGAGAAACAATGACATGGAGAAAATACAGAAACACAGTGCAAATGCTTATCAAGGAAGCAAAGACAATCTTCTACAAAACTGAAATCCAGGACCTTAAGAAGAAAAACCCTAAGGAATGGTGGGACTTCATTAACAATGGACTGGGACCAAAGAAAACATCAGGAGGGAGAATACAGGTCGAGGGAATTGAAGACGATGTGGCTGATGTTTTGAATGGTTTCTTTGCTGAGGCATGGACAAGCACCACACCTCTTGCCATCTTCCCCCTGCCAATGCCTACAAAGCAGGTTGAGCTGTGCAGCATTGGCTAGTTAAAGCAAGTTCTGAACAGACTCAGAGCACGCAAAGCATGTGGGCCTGATGGAATTCCAGCCAGGCTACTAAAGAGCATGCAGAAGATCTAGCCCCTGTCATCAAACACATTGTTAAAACTGTCCCCTGCCAGTAGGAGGTGTTATCTGAGTGCACGATTCAGTATGACTACCTCCCAAAGTCCAGCACTACTACCGCCCTTGTGAAAGCCACATACTCCTGGCTGACAGCTACAGACTCCATAAACCCAACAATGGTGAGGGTGTTACTTGCTGATGTGTCCAAAGCCTTTGATCGAGTATATCACCCATAGTTCCTTCAACATCTGTCTGACATTGAACTGTGTCCAAGGTTACTAGCCTGACTCCACAGCTACACCACCGAAAGAGGGCAGAGGGTGATGGCAACTGGTACATTTAGCCCTTGGTCAGAGGACCATCCACAAACTGCACCACTAATCCTAGGAGGACAGGAAGTACCAGTGGTAACAACAACCAAGTATCTTGGTTTTCATCTAGACTCTAACCTCAGTGGTGACACCTGGATCAGCCAGTGAGAATGGCCTCGATACGCCTTTTTGACTGTTCTTGCCAGTAATGTCCTACTGAAGATCTGGTCACAGTCTATACTACACTGGCCAGGCCTTGTCTGGAATACGGTGGAGTGCTGTTAGTTGGATGCAGTAAAAAGCAGCAGGCCCAACTAGACAGGGTGCAGAGGAGGGCCTTGAGGATCATCTCCAGAGGTGGAGCAGTCCAACCACAGCTCCCGTCACTGCAGAGCAGGCGAGAACAGGCTGCAGTGCACCTGGTGAAGGACATGCACACTCTTGACCATCCACTGAATGACCTGCTCCCTCCAAAAATATGTAACTACACCACCAGGCTCCTGAGAAACAGCCACAAACTGTCCTGTATAACTGCCCGTACAAACCGCCTGCGAAACGCCACTCTACCCACTGCTTTTTTTAAATCACATTTTAATATTTCAATTTCCATCATGAAAAATGTCCTGTAATATTTCAAGTGTTCTGTATTCTACTTATGTCACATATTGTGTTATGTATTTAACAGGTAGCCTAGCGGTTAAGAGTGTTGGGCCAGTAACTGAAAGGTCGCTGGTTTGAATCCCGAGCCAACTAGGTCAAAAATCTGTCATTGTGGCCTTGAGCAAGGAAATTAACCCCAATTGGTCCTATAAGTCGCTCTGAATAAGAGCATCTGCTAAATTACAAATATGTAATGAAAAATCATGTTTGTACATTAATTTGTGCTGGGCAACCTCTTCTCTTGCCAATAAATATAACAAAGTGTTTAAAGTGAAATAGTTAGTGTCTATACAGTGCATTCTGAAAGTATTCAGACCCCTTGACTTTTTCAACAAAAAAATAAGTTACAGCCTTATTGTAAAAATGTTTTTTTTTTTTACAAACAACAAAAGCAACAACAATCCCTCATCAATCTACACATAATACCCCATAATGACAAAGTGGAAACAGGTTTAGACATTTTTGCAAAACCTTTTTTACATTAGTATTCCGGACCCTTTGCTATGAATCTCGAAATTTAGCTCAGGTGCATCCTGTTTCCATTGATATTCCTTGAGATGTTTCTACAACTTGATTGGAGTCCACCTGAGATAAATTCAATTGATTGGACATGGTTTGAAAAGGCACACATCTGTCTATATAACATCCCACAGTTGACATTGCATGTCAGAGCAAAAACCAAGCCATGAGGTTGAAGGAATTGTCCGTAGAGCTCCGAGACAGGATTGTGATGAGGCTCATATCTGGGGAAGGGTACCAAAAAATGTCTGCAGCATTGAAGGTCCCCAAGAACACAGTGGCCTCCTCCATTCTTAAATGGAAGAAGTTTGGAATCACCTAGATTCTTCCTAGAGCTGTCCGCCCGGCCAACTGCGCAATCGGAGGAGAAGGGCCTTGGTCAGGGAGGTGACCAAGAACCCGATGATCACTTTGACAGAGCTCCAGAGTTCAGCCCGCTTGGAGTTTGCCAAGAGGCACCTAAAGGACTGACCATGAGAACAAGATTCTCTGGTCTGATGTTACCAAGATTGAACTCTTTGGCCTGAATACCAAGCGTCACTTCTGGAGGAAACCTGGTACCATGCCTACGGTGAAGCATGGTCGTGGCAGTATCATGCTGTGCGGATGTTTTTCAGAGGCAGGGGAGACTAGTCAGGATCGAGGGAATAATGAACGGAGCAAAGTACAGAGAGATCCTTGATGAAAACCTGCTCCAGAGTGCTCAGGACTTCAGACTGGGGCGAAGGTTCACCTGGCCCAGCCAGAGCCCAGACTTGAACCCGATTGAACATCTCCGGAGAGACCAGAAAGTAGCTGTGCAGCAACGCTCCCCATCCAACCTGACAGAGTTTGAGAGGATCTGCAGAGAAGAATGAATGAAACTCCCCAAATACAGGTGTGCCAAGCTTGTAGCATCATACCCAAGAAGACTCGATGCTGTAATCGCTGCCAAAGGTGCTTCAAGAAAGTACTGAGTAAAGGGTCTGAATACTTAGATATTTCATTTTTTTTTAAATAAATTAGGAAACATTTCTAAAAACCTGTGTTTTGCTTTGACATTATGGGGTATTGTGTGTAGATTGATGAAGGGGAAAAATTATTTAACCAACTTTAGAATATGGCTGTAACGTAATAAAATGTGGAAAAAGTTAAGGGGTCTGAATACTTTCAGATTGCACTGTATATAGCCAAGCTACCATTGACTAGGTATTGGCACCCCATGTATATAGCCAAGCTACCATTGACTAGGTATTGGCACCCCATGTATATAGCCAAGCTACCATTGACTAGGTATTGGCACCCCATGTATATAGCCAAGCTACCATTGCTCATCATGTATTAATTCCTTGTGCTACAATCTTTTTTCCTATCATTATAATTGTTGTATTGTGTTCTCCATTGTTGGTCAACATTTCACTGTTAGTCTACACCTGTTGTTTACCAAACATGTGACAAAATGAAATGACTACGTATTTAGTTAATTGTCTTCTAAAACTATACTGAAAAAATATATAAACTTGACATGTAAAGTGTTGGTCCCATGTTTCATGAGCTGAAATAAAAGATCCCAGATATTTTCCATACGCACAAAAAGCTTATTTCTCTCAAATTTGGTGCACAAATTTGTTTCCATTTCTGTTAGTGAGCATTTCTCCTTTGCCAAGATAATCAATCCACCTGCGAGTTGTGGCATATCAAGAAGCTGATTAAACAGCATGATCATTACACAGGTGCACCTTGTGCTGGGTACAATAAAAGGCCACTCTGAAATGTGCAGTTTTGTCACACAACACAATGCCACATATGTCTACATTTTGAGGGAGTGCGCAATTGGCATGCTGACTGCAGGAATGTTCACTAGCTGTTGCCAGAGAATTGAATGTACATTTCTCTACCGAGAATTTGGCAGAACGTCCAACTGGCTTCACAGCCGCAGACCACGTGTAACCGTGCAAGCCCAGGACCTCCACATCTGGCTTCTTCACCTGCAGGATCATCTGAGATCAGCCACCCGGACAGCTGATGAAACTGAGGAGTATTTATATCTGTAATAAAGCCCTTTTAGTGGGGAAAAATTATTCTTATTGACTGATGGGTGGGCCCCTGTCATGTGAAATCCATAGATTAGGGCCTAATGAATGTATTTCAATTGTCTGATTTCCTTATATGAACTGTACCCCAGTAAAATTGTTGAATGTTGTGTTTATATTTTTGTTCAGTTAGTTAAAATCTTACAAAACAACTGATGATGATTATGTTTGGAAAACTGCATTGATCTGCCAATGAAAAATAACATTAGTACATTAATTTGTACTGGTCAACCTCTCCTTCTCTTTTGCATTCAGTTCTTCCATATTAGATCTGACAGTATGAATGGTTCTTATGGTTGTATTCAGTTCTTCCATATTAGATCTGACAGTATGAATGGTTCTCATGGTTGTATTCAGTTCTTCCATATTAGATCTGACAGTATGAATGGTTCTTATGGTTGGATTCAGTTCTTCCATATTAGATCTGACAGTATGAATGGTTCTTATGGTTGTATTCAGTTCTTCCATATTAGATCTGACAGTATGAATGGTTCTTCTGGTTGTATTCAGTTTTTCCATATTAGATCCAGTGTATAAACCTCTAGTTAGTTACTTACAAGCCACAACACACATGTAAAGTTGCTGTAGAACTGCTTCATGGGGTGTGAAAATATATGTAATCAAAACTACTGGATATCTTTAGAAGGAAAATTGTTCTACAATTTTCTTACACTGAAAATGTGGGATAGTTTTTGTAGGTCGGCAGGATAAAAACTATATTGAATCTCTATTAAGATTTAAGCTAGCAAAATGTAAAGGGGTGTGTAGATTTTCACTGTGCCTTGCAAAAGTATTCATCCCACTTGGCGTTTTTCCTATTTTGCTGCATTACAACCTGTAATTTAAATGGATCTTTATTTGGATTTCATGAAATGGACATACACAAAATAGTCCAAATTGGTGAAGTGAATAGTTATGCACGCTCAAGTGCGTTGTTTCACAATAAAAACAATTATGAATCTTCAAAGTGGTAGGCATGTTGTGTAAATGAAATGATACAAACCCCACCCAAAAAAATCAATTTTAATTCCAGGTTGTAAGGCAACAAAATAAGAAAAATGCCAAGGGGGTTGAATACTTTCGCAATCCACTGTATTCGCAATCCACTGTTGCTGGTATTTTGACCCATTCCTCCATGCAGATCTCCTCTAGAGCAGTGATGTTTTGGGGCTGTCGCTGGGCAACACAGACTTTCAACTCCCTCCAAAGATTTTCTATGGGGTTGAGATCTGGAGACTGGCTAGGCCACTCCAGGACCTTGAAATGCTTCTAACGAAGCCACTCCTTCGTTGCCCGGGCGGTGTGTTTGGGATCATTGTCATGCTGAAAGACCCAGCCACGTTTCATCTTCAATGCCCTTGCTGATGGAAGGAGGTTTTCACTCAAAATCTCACGATACATGGCCCCATTCATTCTTTCCTTTACACGGATCAGTCGTCCTGGTCCCTTTGCAGAAAAACAGCCCCAAAGCATGATGTTTCCACCCCCATGCTTCACAGTAGGTATGGTGTTCTTTGGATGCAACTCAGCATTCTTTGTCCTCCAAACACGACGAGTGGAGTTTTTACCAAAAAGTTCTATTTTGGTTTCATCTGACCATATGACATTCTCCCAATCCTCTTCTGGATCATCCAAATGCACTCGAGCAAACTTCAGACGGGCCTGGACATGTACTGGCTTAAGCAGGGGGACACGTCTGGCACTGCAGGATTTGAGTCCCTGGCGGCGTAGTGTGTTACTGATGGTAGGCTTTGTTACTTTGGTCCCAGCTCTCTGCAGGTCATTCACTAGGTCCCCCCGTGTGGTTCTGGGATTTTTGCTCACCGTTCTTGTGATCATTTTGACTTTGACTCCACGGGGTGAGATCTTGCGTGGAGCCCCAGATCGAGGGAGATTATCAGTGGTCTTGTTTGTCTTCCATTTCTTAATAATTGCTCCCACAGTTGATTTCTTCAAACCAAGCTGCTTACCTATTGCAGATTCAGTCTTCCCAGCCTGGTGCAGGTCTACAATTTTGTTTCTGGTGTCCTTTGACAGCTCTTTGGTCTTGGCCATAGTGGAGTTTGGAGTGTGACTGTTTGAGGTTGTGGACAGGTGTATTTTATACTGATAATAAGTTCAAATAGGTGCCATTAATACAGGTAACGAGTGGAGGACAGAGGAGCCTCTTAAAGAAGAAGTTACAGGTCTGTGAGAGCCAGAAATCTTGCTTGTTTGTAGGTGACCAAATACTTATTTTCCACCATAATTTGCAAATAAATTCATTAAAAATCCTACAATGTGATTTTCTGGAATTTATTTCCTCAATTTGTCTGTCATAGTTGACGTGTACCTATGATGAAAATTACAGACCTCTCATCTTTTTAAGTGGGAGAACTTGCACAATTGGTGGCTGACTAAATATTTTTTTCCCCCACTGTATATGAATTTGTACTAGTCAAGCTCTTCTCTTTTGTGTAATGATTTACCAAAAAACTATGTTTGAAGTGACATATTTATTGTTTTTCTGAAGCTGAACAAGACAGGAAGTTTAAATGAGCATCACGAAGCTAAATCTGACCTATTCACTGACATGTTTTGTCAGCATAAGCAGCTGTGAGACATGCTAGAGTACTGTAACATTATTGATCTACTGAATCATTGTAGTTGTTGGGGGTTATCTTTACAGTAAATATAATGGTGGTGGATAAGCCTTCAATGCAAGCTGCAGGGGTTGCATTTCAACAAGATGATCCTGACATTTTAAAGGTTAAAAAGGTGGACTTTGTGGCCTTTATCGCAATGGTGATTAACGGCACTGCCAAGGTGGAAAAAAGATCTAGGAAGATAGAAATCATTGTGGTTGCGGCAGAACGTTTCCTGGGGCTGAAAGATTTATTGGCAAAAGAGTTACATGGAATATTGTCAAAAGCCGTACCACCATCTCAGGTCCTAGAGACTGAGAAGGGAGATATGGAGATTTAAAGGAAGGAAGAAATGGGAGTTTTGTTTGTTTTGGCAATGTACTATTTTTATTAGGGTGGAGTAAGTTAGTATCACTATTAAGCATGGATGTATTTTTTATTTAATTTATTTTGTGGTTTCAAACCGTCCAGTTGGTGGCGGCAATACAACTTTTGGATGTAGTCTGCCATAAAACCCACAGAAGAAGAAGAAGATGGCGCTGTTGCATTGTGGTAGTTGGGGAACAGAAACTTCCGGCGAGGCGCGCAACATTCTTCAGAACAAAGAAAACGACAGGACTGTGCTTTTCGTTTTTCTTTATTACTACAGGTATGTAATAGCACGTTTAAACTGTCTAATATCGAAATAACGTCATAACATGTTAGATAACAAATCAGTCAAGGTATAATCACGTTTGGCAAAGGTTTTGTGTAATTTTTGTGTCAATCCGAGTGATTGAAGAACGTGATAAAATATATTTTACAATCACACGGCGTGGGGTCCATTACATGTTTTCATTTGTGAGGCTTTCCAGGTT
The DNA here is from genome assembly GCF_964263955.1 of Coregonus lavaretus. Taxonomy (NCBI): domain Eukaryota; kingdom Metazoa; phylum Chordata; class Actinopteri; order Salmoniformes; family Salmonidae; genus Coregonus; species Coregonus lavaretus. Next base: position 1,874,503 of record NW_028162761.1, on the reverse strand, counting down.
CGTATATAGGTCAGTGCGTTTCGCCTGGGCATGTTCAGTACCAAAAACGTTTAGGAAAGTTGCAGATAGAAATAAGGCTGAACGATTTTGGAAAATAATCTAATTGCGATTTTTTGCCCCCAATATTGCGATTGCGATTTAATATGCGATTTAATTTATTTATCCTTTTTCCCCTACAAAACATAATGAATGATTTAAATATGACCAACACAATAGTATATACATTTAGTGTGAAATGTTCTTTCCCATAGGCTGGGTCTATTTGTTAGAATTAAATTCAAACATGTATGACTTGAAATAAATGACATTTTTATTGAACTGCTCATTACAGAAACATCTGTGGCTTTGCCACTGTGCATTTAAATAATTTAAACAAAGGCATGAACTTTGTAAACACTGTGTGCAAAAGGTACAGTCTTAAGAAAAAAATAATTTTAAATTGTATGTATCTTACTGCTCCCAAGTCAGTAACATTTCACACAACTGAAACAAGGAATTTGCTTTGAAAATATTTTGTAAAATCAAAGTAAATAAAGTTATAAATAAAAAATGAGAAATGCACTTTTAATTTAGACAAACTATTTTTTATAAACGATTTGAATATTATAATATAAAATAGATGAGCCTCACTTATCTCAAGTACACAACAATAACACACCACACAGACTAAAGTTCACTACGAGTATGGCACTGCCAGCCATACTTATCCAACAGTTCTGTTCTCAGTGGCTCACAGGTTTTTTGCTAAGAAAACCAGAATATTGACTTTTTCTGGCTTCAAGGATGAGCGAGTGCAAGTCACAATATTCCCTCCTGTGCTAAAAAGACGCTCTGAGGGAGCGCTTGTAGCAGGTACACAAAGATACTTGCGTGCCATGGTGCACAACTGTGGGTAGCTGATCTTGTGCACCCTCCACCAAGCCAATGGATCATCTTCTCCATCAATGGTAGGAGTCATCAGGTAATTGTTTATCTCTGCCTCTGCGACTGAGAGGCATCATATCTTTGGCTATGAACTCGGTTATTGTCCGAGTGATTTCTCCGTGCCGTTTTGAATTACGTTCATACGGAGTGACACTTTCGAACATTTCTGTCAGTGATCCCTGTCTTGAGGTATTTGGCTTGTCTCGCGCACTGATGCTCGGCATTTTGGTCATACAACTGTCATGCATTGATTTGTGGTATTTTTTTAAGTGCTGAAACAGGTTTGTAGTGTTACCCCGTGAAGTAGCAATCGGAGCACGGCATGCTCTGCACAACACCTGACGCTGCTCAGCATCTTCTTTTTTAAAACCAAAATAGTTCCACACCACCGACGTGCTGTTCCTCTTCGATATTAAAGTATCAGCTGTGTCAGTTTCTGACTGTTCCGTCGAGCAAGAGGCCATTGCGCTGGACAGCATGAAAAGTCGCGTCACGTGACCACCTCAAATCGCGCACGTTGCGATTAGAAAATCGCGTTCAGTCAAATCGCGATATTATCGCGAATGCAATTAATCGTTCAGCCCTAGATAGAAATACCCTGAATAGAAGTGACATGATTCAATAGAATCAGAGGCATGTTTGTTCTACATAATACATTTGTATCTGATCGTCGCCAACGTCTCCGTCCTCCTGCTGGACGCAGCCCTGGTACCCGCTTGTCCCTATGTATGTGAAGCTAGTCATAATAATGATTAGCCACAATAGTGGAATTTGCGGTTTGCCCTCAAAATAAAAGGCCTTCATTGAAAGTGATGCAAACTGATATAAAATATTGGAATCATGTCAAATGTTGTTACTTAATTTAAAATGAATTACAAAAACTAATTATTTTGAAAATAAACAGAAAGAAACGGTTGAAATCCCACTGTGGAGGTATTAGACCACATAATTGCATTGGGGGCATTCTTATATGCACTTATGAAACGGGTTGGATTGTGCTCCCATGGAACGGGTGACACCCACAGAAAACAATTCTCAAGAGTTTATACAAATATTAGCATGTTAGCTGTTATTGCAGGACTTTGACTGTGAAAAATCACCTTCCCAGTCAGTCTATTGCAGGGGTACTCCAGTACTATTTGAGAAGGTCCGATCACACAAATTTCCTAGGTGGCAAAGGTCCGGATGGATATTGCCATTTATTGGCGTAGTAACAAACCCCCAACTTGTGACCCCAAACTGTTCACAACCCTCTTGTTGGCGGAGAGAACATTTAGCAGTTTTAAAGCTAATATCCCGTAATTCTACACATTTTACGACAGGGCTGAAATTTTTAGTTGTTGCTCTTTTTAACCAATTCTACATGTTTCCATGTATTATGTGTGTTTATATGATACCAGGGGTTGAAGCCCAACCAAAACAGTATTATTATATACTTTTTTTGTGACCCGTGGTCCATATCGACCCCGTTCTTGGTCCTTACTGCGTTACGCCAGTTGAGTATGCTGTTTCTTTAGTTTGTATTGGACATTCATATTGCACTGTACAGCCCTACCTATGTATTGTTCAGCCTACTCAGTGACACCCACAGAACACAACTATGTAGAGTTTACACAAATATTAGCGTCTTCACTCTATTGTAGGACTCTGAAACCACTGTTGTCCGGGAGTTTAACCCTGTCAGCTAAATTGTCATGATAATCAGTGGTTTCAAGTTTGTCTCTGTACATTTTTGACGAGATGATCATAACAAAAAATTAAATACTTCTACATTTCCCGCTGTGCAAATGCATTGTTTCTCATTGCAAATAGGCTCAGGATAACTCCTGATAAAGTTGGGTAGCTGATAGGCCTTTTCAGAGCTTAAATAGACAAAATGATTAGTCACAGGGCTCCCGAGTGGCGCAGCGGTCTAAGACACTGCATCTGTCACTACAGACCCTGGTTGGATTCCAGGCTGTATCACAATCCGGCCGTGATTGGGAGACGCATAGGGCGGTGCAAAATTTGCCCAGCGTCGGCCGGGGTAAGCATAATTGTAAATAAGAATTTGTTCTTAACTGACTTGGCCCAACCATTGGGTCAAACATTAGACCAGACCAAATCTGAACCAATCACTCAGACATTAGGCAGGTTTCCATTGACCCAGCTGCATTCGACAAAAGCAATGTTGCTAAAATAATCTTTGCGATGTGTGCAATGGAGACGGCAGATATAGGAGAAATGTTCTAAAGCTCGAAAACATTTTTAATCGTTGGACGGGTGGATTTTTCTTTTGTCAAAGTTTCTTTATTCTGACAAGTGAGGATTGAAACAGTGTTTTTTAAATAAATGATTGCCAAATCATTTTGACGGTACAGGCTGAGTCATTACGTCCAGCAGTTTTTATCGACACAGGATAGTTACATGGAAACACACCCTAGATGGCAATTGTCGTATCTATTTTCTATGCAAACTTTTTATAAATGTCGAAAAACAAAGCACTGGACAAGTTATTGGAAACATAGCTACTGTTTCACAAGATTGGAAAGTACAGTACAGCAGAGTACAGGAAAGAGAAGTTTAGTTCAGTACAGTACAACAGTACAGAGTATAGTACAGTATAACGTACTGTATTGTATTCTACTTTAATGTACTATGTTCGGGCTGGGCTATATGGACTAAATCATACAGCTGTATCTTGAGTTTTTTCAAACGTATGGGTGATTCAAGATTTCTTAATTTTGTTTTTCTCTAAGTAAGTGTTGTACAATTAAAGGTCAAATACACTGCATTTCAAACAGTCAGCTATAATCTAATGAATTCAGGGCTTGTGAAGTTATACCTATGAATAAATACAATTGTTTTTTGATTGAAATAATACAGTGAAGACAACGTTATTCAGGAAAATATGACATAGTGCTGCCTAAAACAAACTGCAACCTTGTACTAAATGGTTTTTCAGTCATTTATGTGAATTTCTGAAATCTACTATAGGTTAAGTGCACTTACGTTGTTTAATTTAAAGTGTGCAATTTGTGTCTAATGTGAAATTAATAAATGGTTTGTTGTCAATGCTTAGCTATCTGATCAAATATATTTTTAGAGAAAGTGCCAGAACTGTCAAGACAATAACTTTTTGTGTCTGTTTCTCATTGTTACTACAGGACGACTAGAATTAAATCTGAGGCCGGTAACATCAACAGTGAGGACAAACCCAGCGAGCCTCTCTCCTTCCACATTGAGTCCAAACCTACAGTCAGTGTGTCCTGATTGTGACAGTGGAGCCCAGTTTGCTAAGCAGGATCCAGAGATGGCATCAGTAAAGCTGGAAGACTGCAGTCAAACACTGGAGCTGAATGTCAACATTAAAGATGAAGAAGAGGAGGAGAAGATTGGGAAATCTGTTTCTCATGGTAAGAGCAGGTTCTATCTAACTAAGTTTGTGTTGTTCGTTCCAACTTCCCACTGTGCATGAAAAGTTGCAGTAGAACTGTTTCTTGATGAACTGTTTCAATAAGATGGTATGTTATTCCATGCTACTCAGACTTGCATGGTTTGATACCAATTTTGTCAGCATTTGTTTTATTCACTGGGCTATCTGGAGTGATCAGAGTGTAGACTAAAGAAGTGAAGTAGACAAACTGCCAGTGTTTTAAAGTTCTAGGAAATGAGTCTGTGTAGTGTCTAACCCCTGTTATAGTGAGTGGAGGATGTAGCTCAGTTGGTAGAGCATGCTGCTTGCAACGCCAGGGTTGTGGGTTCGTTTCCCACGGGGGGCCAGTATGAAAATGTATGCACTCACTAACTGTAAGTCGCTCTGGATAAGAGTGTCTGCTAAATGACTAAAATGTAAATATATAATTATCATGACTGATGAGCATACACTCAATTAGTATTTGGTAGCATTGCCTTTAAATTGTTTAACTTGGATCAAACATTTCGGATAGCCTTCCACAAGCTTCCCACAATAAGTTGGGTGAATTTTGGCCCATTCCTACATTTACATTTATGTAATTTAGCAGACGCTCTTATCCAGAGCGACTTACAAATTGGTGCATTCATCCTATAGCCAGTGGGATAACCACTTTACAATTGTTTTTTTTTTTGTTTTTTTGGGGGGGGGGGGGGGGGGTAGAAGGATTACTTTATCCTATCCCAGGTATTCCTTAAAGAGGTGGGGTTTCAATTATCTCCGGAAGGTGGTGAGTGACTCCGCTGTCCTGGCGTCGTGAGGGAGCTTGTTCCACCATTGGGGTGCCAGAGCAGCGAACAGTTTTGACTGGGCTGAGCGGGAACTATGCTTCCGCAGAGGAAGGGGAGCCAGCAGGCCAGAGGTGGATGAACGCAATGCCCTCGTTTGGGTGTAGGGACTGATCAGAGCCTGAAGGTACGGAGGTGCCGTTCCCCTCACAGCTCCATAGGCAAGCACCATGGTCTTGTAACAGATGCGAGCTTCAACTGGAAGCCAGTGGAGTGTGCGGAGGAGCGGGGTGACGTGAGAGAACTTGGGAAGGTTGAACACCAGACGGGCTGCGGCATTCTGGATGAGTTGTAGGGGTTTAATGGCACAGGCAGGGAGCCCAGCCAACAGCGAGTTGCAGTAATCCAGACGGGAGATGACAAGTGCCTGGATTAGGACCTGTGCCGCTTCCTGTGTAAGGCAGGGTCGTACTCTCCGAATGTTGTAGAGCATGAACCTGCAGGATCGGGTCACCGCCTTGATGTTAGCGGAGAACGACAGGGTGTTGTCCAGGGTCACGCCAAGGCTCTTCGCACTCTGGGAGGAGGACACAACGGAGTTGTCAACCGTGATGGCGAGATCATGGAACGGGCAGTCCTTCCCCGGGAGGAAGAGCAGCTCCGTCTTGCCAGGGTTCAGCTTGAGGTGGTGATCCGTCATCCATACTGACATGTCTGCCAGACATGCAGAGATGCAATTCGCCACCTGGTTATCAGAAGGGGGAAAGGAGAAGATTAGTTGTGTATCGTCAGCGTAGCAATGATAGGAGAGGCCATGTGAGGATATGACAGAGCCAAGTGACTTGGTGTATAGGGAGAATAGGAGAGGGCCTAGAACTGAGCCCTGGGGGACACCAGTGGTGAGAGCACGTGGTGCGGAGACAGCTTCTCGCCACGCCACTTGGTAGGAGCGACCGGTCAGGTAGGACGCAATCCAGGAGTGAGCCGCGCCGGAGATGCCCAGCTCGGAGAGGGTGGAGAGGAGGATCTGATTCACAGTATCAAAGGCAGCAGACAGGTATAGAAGGACAAGAGCAGAGGAGAGAGAGTTAGCTTTAGCAGTGCGGAGAGCCTCCGTGACACAGAAGAGCAGTCTCAGTTGAATGACCAGTCCTGAAACCTGACTGGTTTGGATCAAGAAGGTCATTCTGAGAGAGATAGCAAGAGAGTTGGCTAAAGACGGCACACTCAATAGTTTTGGAAAGAAAAGAAAGAAGGGATATTGTCTGTAGTTGTTGACATCAGTGGGATCGAGTGTTGGTTTTTTGAGAAGGGGTGCAACTCTCGCTCTCTTGAAGACGGAAGGGACATAGCCAGCGGTCAAGGATGAGTTGATCAGCGAGGTGAGGTAGGGGAGAAGGTCACCAGAGATGGTCTGGAGAAGAGAGGAGGGGATGGGGTCAAGCGGGCAGGTTGTTGGGCGGCCTGCAGTCACAAGTCGCAAGATTTTATCTGGAGAGAGAGGGGAGAAAGAAGTCAAAGCATAGTGTAGGGCAGTGTGAGCAGGACCAGCAGTGTCATTAGACTTAACAAACGAGGATCGGATGTCGTCAACCTTCTTTTCAAAGTTGTTGACGAAGTCATCCACAGAGAGGGAGGGGGGGGGGGGGATTCAGCAGGGAGGAGAATGTGGCAAAGAGCTTCCTAGGGTTAGAGGCAGATGCTTGGAATTTAGAGTGGTAGAAAGTGGCCTTGGCAGCAGAAACAGATGAAGAAAATGTAGAGAGGAGGGAGTGAAAAGATGCCAGGTCGGCAGGGAGTTTAGTTTTCTTCCATTTCCGCTCAGCTGCCCGGAGCTCTGTTCTGTGAGCTCGCAATGAGTCATCAAGCCACGGAGCTGGAGGGGAGGACCGAGCCGGCCGGGAGGGTAGGGGACACAGAGAGTCAAAGGATGCAGAAAGGGAGGAGAGGAGGGTTGAGGAGGCAGAATCAGGAGATTGGAGGGAGAAGGATTGAGCAGAGGGAAGAGATGATAGGATGGAAGAGGAGAGAGTAGTGGGAGAGAGAGTGCGAAGGTTGCGGCGGCGCATTACCATCGGTGTAGGGGCAGAGTGAGTAGTGTTGGAGGAGAGCGAGAGAGAAAAGGATACAAAGTAGTGGTCGGAGACATGGAGGGGAGTTTCAGTGAGATTAGTGGAAGAGCAGCATCTAGTAAAGATGAGGTCAAGCGTATTGCCTGCCTTGTGAGTAGGGGGGGACGGTGAGAGGGTGAGGTCAAAAGAGGAGAGGAGTGGAAAGAAGGAGGCAGAGAGAAATGAGTCAAATGTAGACGTAGGGAGGTTGAAATCCCCCAAAACTGTGAGGGGTGAGCCATCCTCAGGAAAGGAACTTATCAAGGCGTCAAGCTCATTGATGAACTCTCCAAGGGAACCTGGAGGGCGATAGATGACAAGGATATTAAGCTAAAATGGGCTAGTGACTGTGACAGCATGGAATTCAAATGAGGAGATAGACAGATGGGTTAGGGGAAAAATTGAGAATGACCACTTAGGAGAGATGAGGATTCCTGTGCCACCACCCCTCTGACCAGATGCTCTCGGGGTATGCGAGAACACATGGTCAGACGAGGAGAGAGCAGTAGGAGTAGCAGTGTTTTCAGTGGTAATCCATGTTTCCGTCAGCGCCAGGAAGTCGAGGGAATGGAGGTTAGCATAGGCTGGGATGAAGTCAGCTTTGTTGGCAGCAGAACGGCAGTTCCAGAGGCTGCCTGAGACCTGGAACTCCAGGTGTGGGGTGCGTGCAGGGACCACCAGGTTAGAGAGGCAGCAGCCACGCGGTGTGAGGCGTTTGTGTGGCCTGTGCGGAGAGGAGAGAACAGGGATAGGCAGAGGCATTGTTGACAGGCTGTAGCAAATGGCTACAATAATGCAGAGGAGATCGGAATGAAATGAACTAAACATCAGGGAAAGGATAGAGTAGGGCCTCCCTCACCAAAACTTCCACCTCAGAAACTATAATTGTTTCACTGAAACACCCGAATAAAACAATCTCCCAACTTCCACTTTAGAAATTAGAATTGTTGTGAACTACAGCAGTTTAATGTTTCAAGGAATAGACTCAACTTACTTTGTTCAGCTAGCTAAATATGACACCATAGCTAACTAGCATGCTAGCATCCAATAACACACAGTTTAGCACCAATACTTGGTTACAACAAACTACCAGTAGTGTGTTAACACACTAAACAGATAATTCGTGTGTTAACGAATTACGTTGGCTAGCTAGCACAAATATATTGTATTTAGCAGCTACAGTACAGTTAGCTGGTCGTGTTGGCTAGCTAGCAATGGCTACTGTGTTGACTTTGTTTGGAAAACGGCTAGCTAGCTAGCTTCGTGCTACCTACAATAACTACCCACAATAGCTACCCACAACAGCCCACGATGCCTGACTATAACGCCATAGCTAACTAGCATGCTAGCATCCAATAACACACAGTTTAGCACCAATACTTGGTTACAACAGACTACCAATAGTGTGTTAACACACTAAACAGATAATTCGTGTCCGTGTCTAGTTCCTTTCATAACGCAGCGAAAATTAAACGTTGGCTAGCTAGCACAAATATATTGTAATTAGCTGCTACAGTACAGTTAGCTGGTCGTGTTGGCTGGCTAGCAATGGCTACTGTGTTGACTTTGTTTGAAAAACGGCTAGCTAGCTAGCTTCGTGCTACACCCGGGAGCGCCGAATACCATGCTAACATACAATAACTACCCACAACAGCCCACGATGCCTAACTATGACGCTATAGCCAACTAGCATGCTAGCATCCAATAACACACAGTTTAGTACCAATACTTGGTAACAACAAACTACCAATAGTGTGTTAACACACTAAACAGATAATTCGTGTCCGTGTCTAGTTCCTATCATAACGCAGCAATAATTAAACGTTGGCTAGCTAGCACAAATATATTGTATTTAGCTGCTACAGTACAGTTAGCTAGTCGTGTTGGCTAGCTAGCAATGGCTACTGTGTTGACTTTGTTTGAAAAACGGCTAGCTAGCTAGCTAGCTTCGTGCTACTCCCGGCACAGCCGAATACAATGCTAACCTACAATAACTACCCACAACAGCCCGCGATGCCTACCTACAATACCTAACTACGATCTAAATACATAATTAAGCCTTACTCGACAAAGCCCAAGCTATGTACAAAGCCAAACTTACCCGACGCCAGCTGATATTTGTCTTCTGCAATCAGTAGGTGTAATTAAGTACAGTAGCTACTAACTACCTAACGTTGATGCCTCAGATAATGAGGTTAGAAAAACGGCTGAAATGGTAGGTAGCTAGCTGGCTTAATTACAGGTACTCTTAAGCGTGAAATAACATTGGAAACAGCTATCCACCGTTGCTAAACGTTACCAGTAGCTACCCGCTAGCTAGCTAGCCTCGTGCTCCGCCGTATACAATAGTTACCTACAATAGTTACCTACAGAAACCTACAATAACTACCTAAATAACTACCTAAATAAACTAACCTACACTACCTAACTACAACTACCTACCTACAATCAAATACATGGTTTAAGCTTTACTCAACGCCATAAAAGAAGCCAAGCTTACCTCCTGCTAGAGAAAACACAACCTCTCCCAACGAGACAGCACTAGTAGCCTCCATCGTGTTCGCGGTGGCCGATGTTGTTGAAGCTGCAGTAGGAGTTGTGCTCGCTGCGCAGCACGGGCAGGCTGTCGAAGGTCACACTCTTGGAGGGGCTGGGCGCAGGGTTGCAGGGGGACGTGGCGGACTGCCTGGCGCTGATCCTGGCCACCATGATGCCCGTGTCCCCCTGCAACCCTGCGCCCAGCCTGTCCTTCAGTGCCATTAACCACTACACCACCAGCCCCTCCAAGAGTGTGACCTTCGACAGCCTGCCCGTGCTGCGCAGCGAGCACAACTCCTACTGCAGCTTCAACAACATCGGCCACCGCGAACAGAAAGTTGCTCTTTGGCTTCCCCATGCATCCCCTAGATATGTTCCCTATCTCAATTGCATACTCCTCGTGTCCTCTCTTCTCAAAATCCATTGGATGAGAAAGCCAGAGGTCCCGCCCTTCTGAACTTCTCATCCAATGGGTTTTGAGAAGGAGGCGAGGAGATTGAGAGTCTCCCATAGTCTTGGGCCAATACAAAGGACTCAACGGACCAAATAACCAATCAGGGATGTCTGGGTGTGGCCTAGTTCCATAGAGGTCCATCCATAACGTAGTCTAAGATAATAGAGGTAATGTCCATCCATAACGTAATCTAAGATAATAGAGGTAATGTCCATCCATAACGTAGTCTAAGATAATAGAGGTAATGTCCATCCATAACGTAGTCTAAGATAATAGAGGTAATGTCCATCCATAACGTAATCTAAGATAATAGAGGTAATGTCCATCCATAACGTAGTCTAAGATAATAGAGGTAATGTCCATCCATAAATCCTGCAGGACCTTTAATCCTGAACCACTGCTTTAATTGACTAGCTTGAGTAAATGGTTCTAAGTTTTATATCAGTGCAGCCCCTTTAACAAACTAACTCTGTATGGTCTTTTAACATTGCAGATGAGCAGACATGAGTTTAGTGCCAATTGCATGGATATTGTAGCATGGGTGATGGAGTCTACATCCACTGTGGTTGTTCCCGCCCTTGACCTCACCATGCAGATAGAGCTCTCTGATTCGCCAAGCTCTTCAGGATCAGGAAGTAATGAGGCAGGAGAGGTGACCTCTCTTGGCCGCAGCGTCAGATTCAGCTGTAGTGGAGGAGCCAGCAGGTGCACCAGCGCCAGAACTGCCTACAGCACACACATTCCCACGCCTTTCCCCTCCTCTCACAGGTACCTAGCCCTATCCCCTCCACTCACAGGTACCTAGCCCTATCCATGCCTCTCACAGGTACCTAGCCCTATCCATGCCTCTCACAGGTACCTAGCCCTATCCCCTCCTCTCAAAGGTACCTAGCCCTATCCTCTCCTCTCACAGGTACCTAGCCCTATCCCCTCCTCTCAAAGGTACCTAGCCCTATCCTCTCCTCTCACAGATACCTACCCCTATCCCCTCCTCTCACAGGTACCTACCCCTATCCACGCCTCTCAAAGGTACCTAGCCCTATCCCCTCCTCTCACAGGTACCTACCCCTATCCACGCCTCTCAAAGGTACCTAGCCCTATCCCCTCCTTTCACAGGTACCTAGCCCTATCCCCTCCTCTCACAGGTACCTACCCCTATCCACGCCTCTCACAGGTACCTAGCCCTATCCCCTCCTCTCACAGGTACCTAGCCCTATCCCCTCCTCTCACAGGTACCTAGCCCTATCCCCTCCTCTCACAGGTACCTAGCCCTATCCCCTCCTCTCACAGGTACCTACCCCTATCCACGCCTCTCACAGGTACCTAGCCCTATCCCCTCCTCTCACAGGTACCTACCCCTATCCACGCCTCTCACAGGTACCTAGCCCTATCCCTTCCTCTCACAGGTACCTAGCCCTATCCCCTCCTCTCACAGGTACCTAGCCCTATCCCCTCCTCTCACAGGTACCTAGCCCTATCCACACCCCTCACAGGTACCTAGCCCTATCCCCGCCTCTCACAGGTACCTAGCCCTATCCATGCCTCTAACAGGTACCTAGCCCTATCACCTCCTCTCACAGGTACCTAGCCCTATCCACGCCTCTCACAGGTACCTAGCCTTATCCATGCCTCTCACAGGTACCTAGCCCTATCCATGCCTCTAACAGGTACCTAGCCCTATCCATGCCTCTCACAGGTACCTAGCCCTATCCCCTCCTCTCAAAGGTACCTAGCCCTATCCTCTCCTCTCACAGGTACCTAGCCCTATCCCCTCCTCTCAAAGGTACCTAGCCCTATCCTCTCCTCTCACAGGTACCTACCCCTATCCCCTCCTCTCACAGGTACCTACCCCTATCCACGCCTCTCAAAAGTACCTAGCCCTATCCCCTCCTCTCACAGGTACCTACCCCTATCCACGCCTCTCAAAGGTACCTAGCCCTATCCCCTCCTTTCACAGGTACCTAGCCCTATCCCCTCCTCTCACAGGTACCTACCCCTATCCACGCCTCTCACAGGTACCTAGCCCTATCCCCTCCTCTCACAGGTACCTATCCCTATCCCCTCCTCTCACAGGTACCTAGCCCTATCCCCTCCTCTCACAGGTATCTAGCCCTATCTCCTCCTCTCACAGATACCTAGCTCTATCCCCTCCTCTTTTTGCAGGTATTTCCTGTTATAGGTACAAATATCCATTCCAGATCCACTTAGTGAGAAATACTACTTAGATACTACACAACCACTCTAAAACGTTTACTCTGAATGTTAATGTTTGGTCTGAGTGTGGTTTGAGATGGTTCACAATGCTTCCTTTGAATAACAATAACAAGGTTGAGTTTGTGTCCCAAATTCTTGGATCATATTTTTTATTTTGTTACCATATACTATTAATTTCTGTTGTGCATTCTGCTGGTCCATGACCTCTTTGCTAAGTGAGAACGAAGAGCGATATGTCTCCTCACCTGAGGGTGGCGATAGAGAGATGAGACACAGACCACACTCAGCACCACTGAGATCTGTGTTTGGCATCTCTGAGGACTCTGTCTTCGACATGGTCCAGAGCGGCCAGTCGCAGGGTGACATCGTACCGCTGCCCAAACGGAGTAGACAGGAGAAATACAGACCTAGCAAAATGTCAACGGACGGCAAGTTTATGATGGGTATTGTCGAGTTGGTTATAAACCTTCTCAACTCCAGATTGGCTGAGCTAATGCGAAGTGTCAGTCAGGGAACTCTAGTTCTGCTGACTGGAAGTATCTCAGCAAGTCAACAGTTTGCCCAAGAGATGCTAAGCATGGCGACTTCTAAGATGTATTCCCATGCCATAGAGCATATTGCGCTCGGCCACAAGTCTCCCCTTGAGTTAGAGAGGGAGCTTGAGGCCATCTTGGGTCCTCTGGCTGGACAGGTCATAGTCATCATCATAGATAGCATCATCAAGGCTAAAGCCAACGGAGGAAATGAGGGGAGAGCGTCCAGCCCCTTGACCTATTTTCTAACTGCCATTTCGGCAGAAATACAAAGCCTAGTGGTTCACAGATCGGCTAGCAGACCATCCACCAGACTGTCCAACAACGGCCCACTGCTGAACATTTCCAAGTCAAAGGTCTTAAGATCAGTTCTGCTCAAAATGGCAGAGCTCTTTGGCCAAGGTCCAAGTGAAACCTGTCTAGTTCCACTAGTCCAGAGTCAGTCCAACAACTCCATTTGCGACTGAACTGTGAATGCAGGCACCATTCATCCAAGTACATTTCTGTCCGACAACAGAGTGACAGAAGTGTCATCCGATGTTGTGGATCTTGTACTTGAGTTTTTTTGGATAACAGGATTTTTGGATAACAGGAACCCGTCAAGGCCACAGAGTGCCTGCTCCCACAACTCAGCTAGTGGAGCAATAGATATGAGAGCTCTTGCTGAGGACTTGGTCAGACAGGTGTCTGTCAAACTCAGCCCATTTGTCTCTGAGAGTCAACTCTCCACCATGTCCATGACAGATCTGTCATCATCTTTTTCTGACTCCACCTTGAAGCAGTTGTGTTCTCGCTCTGTTGTTGCTCTGGCAACTGCCTGTCAAGCAATCAAAACAGAGCTCGAGAACCAGAGACCTACCAACCTGGCAGCCAGAGACCTACTATCGTCTCTGGTAGAGACCATTGAGGACATGGATATCTCTGACATCCTCCAGGGCCCGTCGGCCATTTTGGAGGAGGCTGCTGTGATAAAGCACCCAGAGATGTCCACCTCGACAATATACAGATCTCTGCTTCTCGACTCATCTCTCGCCTCCTCTAAGATGGTCACTGAGAGCATTATCTTCAACAACCCATGCCCATCAGAGGAGAATGTGAGTATTCAGAAGGAGCTCCCTGCTGATAAAGTTGACATCCTCCATGGTCAACCAGTGGAGGAGTATATTGTCAAAGCTGAGCAATGCATCATTCAGGTCATTCAGGATGCAGCTGTGACTTATACTGCTGCGCTGGATAGAACCGACTCTTGTGGGAAACTGTCGGAAATCCTATCTGTCCATGTTTCCTCAGAGAATATTGAGGAGGCATCCTCTGATCTCTTTGGTGGAATTATTTCCGACCTGCATGAGGTATCTGAGGTCAATAAGGCCTCCGTGCGTACCAAATCAGGTCGCAAAATGTTTTGGGTGGAAGTGAGTTCAGATTCCCAGATTATTTATACCAAAACCCTGGACAAACTAAGGAAGCTGTTCACCTCCCACCATCTCACTGAGGGAAAAAATACTCCTGTGCAAATCGAGCTCTCTGCAACTGGACTACTTGTAACTGAGGCCACTGTGGAGGAATCTCCTGTACAGAAGACAGACAGTAAGACCCCTTCTAAGTTCTCAGCCTCAGCCCACCAGCTCACCCTCGACACCTGCACTAAAGGGGTAATCAAACAGGTGATCTCGGTGCTGAGGGTGGACACTTCAAAGGAAGACTGCTCCGCTTTCGTTGGGGAGAGCACGTCAAATTCATCCTTCGACTTCAACCAGAAGTTGGACTCGATAATTTCGAAATTGGAGGACCTCACCATTTCGAGTGACGTGACTTCAGCCGAGATTGCCACACTCACGCGATCTCTTTGTGCAGCCAGCAGAACCTCTAACATTTCCATCCAGAGCTTTCACAGTGCTGAGTTCCGAGCTAAGGCCAAACACATTGTGAGTGAGACCATTCTCAGAGCTGCTAGCAAAGCCAGCCATTCTTTGCTACAGAGCATGCCTAGCACCACCTTCTCACACCATGCGGTTTCTACAGCCGAAGATATAGTAAATATTATCATGCAAGACCTTGAAAGTGTATCCCAGTACACTGTGGATGACGCAGACTCCTTCCCACTAGAAGAGAAAAAGCTGGAGTCCCAGCTCAAACCCAGAGTTGTCTTTGACAACTTATTGGATGCTGCTCAAACCATGTACCACAGAGTAAAGGATAGACTGAACATCTTTTTCTCTTTTCCACCAGTGTCAGTCACCACAGCCAAATATGTGCTGGACTCCACCCATGTGGAGACACTCAGACGTTCTAAGTCCGCTGACACTGCTCTTGTTGAGGACAGGAGCCGCCCTCCGTCTGTGAGAAGTGAGAAGCCTTTGTCAAAAGTCTGTTTGGCTAAAAGGTCTAAAGCCCTTGTGTCTTCGAGTGGCTCTTCAACAGACCACCATGTAATTGACACATGCAGTGAGGATTTCACTCTGCCCACCAGGAGTATGTCAGTTGTGAGCAACAACAGTTTGAAGAGAGCCTCTCCTCTCCACGGCAGTGGAATGAGTGAAAGTTGCAAACCTCTTGTGGCTCTAAAAGACGTAACAGTGGCAGTCAGCCAAGAAGGCTTTAGCAAAACTGCAAAGAAGACGCTCAGCTTGATCCTAAATGTGATCAAGTGTAGAGTGGCCAACTCTGAGAGTTCATCTGTTGGGCAGATTGCAAGTGAGGAGTGTCTGATAGCCACTAACATGTTAGACTCTGTACTGGAGAGCCTTGACCAGTTGCCTGACATGAGCGCTGCCGATGAGATCACAAGGATAGAATCCCATACCTCTATCGCAATGGATGAGACAGGTTCACGGTCAACGCTTGTGAGCCAACAAGAAATAAACATATCTGACACCAATATCATAGTGAAAACTATAATGGACACAATGAAGACGGACGACCCAGAGATGACTTCAGCAGAAGAAAATCTGGATAGGCTCCTGTCAGTTGAAGCCCTTCAAGGTGCATCTGGCAACCTGATCGCAAAGGTCCATGGTCTCATTCAGGAGATAACCATAAACCGCCAGCTTCAATCCATGGTTGGCCACAGAAGCCTCTCTCAACCAGCGCTGCCTAAACCAGCCCTGAGGAAGCTGTCAAAGGCCGATGCCTCAGAGCTCATTTACAACTTTGCCCAGACTTCTGTTAGGAGACTCCTGGGGCAGTGTATGGGAAGGCCTATGCCACCATCGGCTGAAATGGTTTTGGATCAGGTCATCAAGTTGATGACAGACGTGGTGATGGACAGCCTGACTTATGTGTCCAAGTCTACAATGGAGGATGGTAAGTGAAAGTACCTCTTTTCATCTGCATAGGACTTAATTGTAACATGCTCAATACAAGTCCATGGAGAATAAGAGCACTTCCTCCCAGCTGCCCACTGCACTGAGGCTAGGAAACACTATCACCACCGATAAATCTACAATAATCGAGAATTTCAACAAGCATTTTGCTACAGCTGGCCATGCTTTCCATCTGGCTACCACTACCCCGGCCACCAACTCTGACCCTCTGCTGCAACTTGCCCATGCCCCCCCCCCCCGCTTCTCCTTCACACAAATTCAGACAGCTGATGTTTTGAAAGCGCTGCAAAATCTGGACCCCTACAAATCAGCTGGGCTAGACAATCTGGACCCTTTCTTTCTAAAACTAGCCGCCGAAATTGTCGCAACCCCTATTACTAGTCTGTTCAACCTCTCTTTCATAACGTCTGAGATCCCCAGAGATTGGAAAGCTGCCGCGGCCATCCCCCTCTTCAAAGGGGGTGACACTCTAGATCCAAACTGCTACAGACCTATATCCATCCTGCCCTGCCTTTCGAAAGTATTTGAAAGCCAAGTTAACAAACAGATCACCGACCATTTCGAATACCACCGTACCTTCTCCGCTATGCAATCCGGTTTCCGAGCTGGTCATGGGTGCACTTCAGCCACGCTCAAGGTCCTAAACTATATTATAACCGCGATTGATAATAGACAGTACTGTGCAGCCGTCTTCATCGACCTGGCCAAGGCTTTCGACTCTGTCAACCACCGCATTCTTATTGGCAGACTAAATAGCCTTGGTTTCTCAAATGACTGCCTCGCCTGGTTCACCAACTACTTCTCAGATAGAGTTCAGTGTGTCAAATCTGAGGGCCTGTTGTCTGGACCTATGGCAGTCTCTATGGGGGTGCCACAGGGTTCAATTCTTGGGCCGACACTTTTCTCCGTGTATATCAATGATGTCGCTCTTGCTGCTGGTGACTCTCAGATCCACCTCTACGCAGACGACACCATTTTGTATACATCTGGCCCTTCATTGGACACTGTGTTAACAAACCTCCAAACGAGCTTCAATGCCATACAACAGTCCTTCAGTAGCCTCCAACTGCTCTTAAACACTAGTAAAACTAAATGCATGCTTTTCAATCGTACGCTGCTGGCACCCGCCCACCCGACTAGAATCACCACTCTCGACGGGTCTGACCTAGAGTATGTGGACAACTACAAATACTTAGGTGTCTGGTTAGACTGTAAACTCAACTTCCAGACTCACATAAAGAATCTCCAATCCAAAGTTAAATCTAGAATCGGCTTCCTATTTCGCAAAAAAGCCTCCTTCACTCATGCTGCCAAACATGCCCTCGTAAAACTGACTATCCTACCGATCCTTGACTTCGGCGATGTCATTTACAAAATAGCCTCCAACACTCTACTCAGCAAACTGGATGTAGTCTATCACAGTGCCATCCGTTTTGTCTCCAAAGCCCCATACACTACCCACCACTGTGACCTGTACGCTCTTGTTGGCTGGTCCTCACTACATGTTCGTCGTCAAACCCACTGGCTCCAGGCCATCTATAAATCACTGCTAGGCAAATCCCCGCCTTATCTTAGCTCATTGGTCACCATAGCAGCACCCACCCGTAGTCTGCGCTCCAGCAGGTATATCTCACTGGTCATTCCCAAAGCCAACACCTCCTTTGGCCGCCATTCCTTCCAGTTCTCTGCTGCCAATGACTGGAACGAATTGCAAAAATCTCTGAAGCTGGAGACTCTTATCTCCCTCAATAACTTGAAGCATCAGTTGTCAGAGCACCTTACCGATCACTGCACCTGTACACAGCCCATCTGAAATTAGCCCACCCAACTACCTCATCCCTATATTGTTATTTATTTTTCTCTTTTGCACCCCAGTATCTCTATTTGCACATAATATCTTGCACATCTAGCATTCCAGTGTTAATACTATTGTAATTATTTTGCACTATAGCCTATTTATTGCCTTACCTTCATAACTTGCTACATTTGCACACACTGTATATATATATTTTCTGTTGTATTTTTGACTTTATGTTTTTTACCCCATATGTAACTCTGTGTTGTTTTTATTGCACTGCTTTGCTTTATCTTGGCCAGGTCGCAGTTGTAAATGAGAACCTGTTCTCAACTGGCTTACCTGGTTAAATAAAGGTGAAAAAAAAACAAAAAACATTGCGTTTTATGATGTAAAATTCACTGGTTGTGTCCAAAATGGCACCTTCTTCCATATTTAGTGCACTACTTTTGACCAGACCCTATGGGTCCTGGTCAAAAGTAGTGCACTATAAAGTGAAAAGAATGCCATTTGGGATGCAGTGACTGACTTCAATGGCTGCGTCCTCTTCTCCCAGTTATTGTACACAGGTCGGTCACACTAGCGTGCTCTTCTCACTCAGACACCAGCAATGCCACAAGTGACATCACTCATGGTGTTGTAGCTGACCTTAAGGCTACTGAGGAATTCCCTGCCAGGAGCCTTAGCCCGGCTGATGTAAAGGCTGACGGCATGGCCCGCCTTCCCTCTGCCAGAGGGGAAGAGACTAAGAAGAACAGGAAGTGGCGTTTCCTACCGAAAATGCATACGTTTCCAAAGATCATGATTAAGGTAGGGTGCTCTGTGTTTTGAGATTACATCTACATTTACATTTTAGTCATTTAGCAGACGCTCTTATCCAGAGCGACTTACAGTTAGTGAATACATTTATTAATTTTTTATACTGGCCCCCCGTGGGAAACGAACCCACAACCCTGGCGTTGCAAACGCCATGCTCTATCAACTGAGCTACATCCCTGCCGGCCATTCCCTCCCCTACCCTGGACGACGCTGGGCCAATTGTGCGCCGCCCATGAGTCTCCCGGTCGCGGCCGGCTGCGACAGAGCCTGGATTCGAACCAGGATCTCTAGTGGCACAGTTAGCACTGCGATGCAGTGCCTTAGACCACTGCGCCACTCAGGGGACAAGGCAGGGCTGAAATCTGTAAGGCAGGGCTGAAATTTACCCTACAGATTCACTACACCCCTATTGTCTCTCAGCATTAGAACAATACTGTTGTAATTGTCTTTAGGAGGTTGAGTGAGGACGCTGTAATGCAATCCTAATACACATGGGAGAGAGTCAATGGCTATGTCCCTAATGGCACCCTATTCCCTATATAGTGCACTACTTTTTACCAGAGCTCTCTGGGCCCTTGTCAAAAGTAGTGCCTTACGTAGCGAATAGGGTGCCTTTTGGGATGCACACTCGGTATTTTACACAGGCTCAGTTGTCCTGATGTGTTTTGTCAACAGCTGTTCAAGACAAAAGGGGAACCGAAGAGACACCCTGAACAGGATGCGCTGCCTACCAAACGTCTCAGAGAGACTCATATTTCACAGGGTAAGTGATAAGCATCGATAATGTCATATTGATGTATCACCCTATGACAAGCTTGTTAAAACAGTGACAACAGATACAGGCAGACCGACGGACAGACATGCAGACAGACAGGTAGACTGACAGGCAGACGGACGGGCAGACAGACAGACAGGCAGACAGAAAGACAGGCAAACAGGCAGACAGACAGACGGACAGGCAGACGGACAGGCAGACAGACAGACAGACGGACGGACGGACGGACGGGCGGGCAGACAGACAGACAGACAGACAGGCAGGCAGGCAGGCAGGCAGGCAGATGGATAGACAGGCAGACGGACAGACAGGCAGACAGACGGACAAGCAGACAGACAGGCAGACAGACAGGCAGGCAGACGGACAGACAGGCAGACAGGCAGACGGACAGATGGACAGACACAAACACACACATTCATTTTCTGATTATGAAATGTTCTTATGACAGATGCTGAATGTGAGGTTCCAGAGGTTCCATCCACTCCCCCTCCCAAGGAGGACCTGACAACCACACCGGCCCCTGCTCCCCAGGAGTCCCAGTCCCGTAAACGCCCACTCATAGTCAGGGTGTTACACGCTCTCTCCAGAGCCATCTCCAAACCATTCAGAGGAGCTTCTGGGAAGAAGAATTAGCCAAATGCCTGATTTTATTAATATGATATTTTAATCAGAGCCTTTATTTAATAAAACATTACTGCATTGATTTCTGTCTATAGTAGTCTTCATGTATGTGCAAGATAACGGTAAAGTACTTCAAACCACATAGTCAAAAGTATTCATAGTGAAGTACCTTTTATGATTATTGATTGTGGAAATACACAATACAGAAAAGTTGTTGTCACATATAAAGACAGACATAAAGGAGAACTCCGTAGACCAGTCACATTCTCAAGCCATAACTAAATCCATGAATGGATCTCCTATAAGATGACAGGAGAACATTTGTAACACTTTCTATGAAGCCTATATCTATAATGCATACACTCAAGTCATTTACATTTTACATTTTAGTCATTTAGCAGAAGCTCTTATCCAGAGCGACTTACAGTTAGTGAGTGCATACATTTTTTTTTTCATACTGTCATACACTCATAATGACTTAATTGAGTTAAGTGTTAAGTAAAGTGCAGTTATAAACACATAATGAGGGCTTATTATGTATTTCTTGCAATAAAAAAAGAAAAATGCTACTAGTTTATTAAATATTCATGACTGCTATTGCACGGCTCATGTCCACACTTCTGTACAATAGGGGGCAGTAATGCACCATAACGTTGGATGCCAACTGCCTATAAACCCCACTGAAGAAGAAAAAGCTACTCATGTAATGCATGCTGGAAAGCAGACAAAAACTAATGATTTGCATTAGATCTAAACACGATTTATAAGCTACTGAACAACAAGTCCAAGAAATCATTGATAACCGCGTTTGCACTTTGAACAGATTTCTCGACAATAATAATGGAAGATGTGACTGGGGCTCAGCTCATTGCAGAGACACTAAAAGCTCAGGTGAAGTGTGTGCAATATATATAAAACAGTGTTATATTGTGTAACCGTGTTGCTAATAATATATTAGTCGCTGATCATGTCCTTGGCAGTGAGAATGTAGCACTACGAGTTGTGAAAGTGTGCCATAGGTCATTGCACTGGTATAGCTAACTATTAATAATGTTGTAGAAA
Organism: Coregonus lavaretus; assembly: GCF_964263955.1. Classification (NCBI taxonomy): domain Eukaryota; kingdom Metazoa; phylum Chordata; class Actinopteri; order Salmoniformes; family Salmonidae; genus Coregonus; species Coregonus lavaretus. The sequence goes on along the minus strand of NW_028162761.1, from coordinate 1,853,152 downwards.
AACATTTAGATATTTATGTGGAATAGTATATGTTAACACCCTTGTTGATGCATGCCAATGTGTGTGTCAATGCAAAGAAAATCTAAACTACATTGTAACAATTCATATACAATTCAGTATGAAAATGTATGCACTCACTAACTGTAAGTCGCTCTGGATAAGAGCGTCTGCTAAATGACTAAAAATGTTAAAAAAAGGTAAATATACTGTATCTACATGTATCTCTCTACAGAATGTAGAATATATGTTTGGAATAGTTGGTGTTCCAGTCATTGAAGTAGCTATGGCAGCTCAAGCCTCAGGAATCAAGTATGTGGGAATGCGCAATGAACAAGCCATAAGCCACCTTTTTATTACTAAACCAGCTCTCCCCAAATCATGTGATATTAACTACCCGTACATAGACTACAGGAGCGTGTAGTGTGTGAGGGTCAGTTTCATAGCTTTTTTGCATTGCTAATTATGTCTGCCTGTCTGTCTGACCCTTTGTGTGTCTGTCTGCCTGTCTTTCTGTCTGTCCCTCTGTCTGTCTGTTCCTCTCCAGTCCAGGTGCGTGTCTGGTTGTGTCTGGACCGGGACTCATCCATTCATTTGGTGGAATGGCCAACGCTAACATGAACTGCTGGTATGCTAGAACTCCACAAACAGAAGACCCTACTACTCATGTTCAGTGGTCCTTTCAAAAGAAGGGATGCTATCCGCACACTGCAAAAAATGATCTGAGGACTCCAAACTATCTCAGATTGTCAGTTGATGTCATTGTGTGATACCTCTCTCTCTGTAGGCCTGTGATTGTTATTGGAGGCTCCTCAGATCAAAACCAAGAGACCACTGGGGCGTTTCAAGAGTTTCCACAGGTACCGATTCAACCATGACATTTCTGACTATTGAACAGTAGGGGGTTGTTTCCCAGGACACAGATTAAGCCTAGTCATGGCCTAAAAAGCAAACTCAATAGAGAATCTCTGTCTGGGAAACTGGCCCTAGCAGTTTAATTGCTGAAAGAGGAAATAATTTGTTATTTTTGGTCCTCTTTCTCTGTCAGGTGGAGGCATGCAGATTGTACAGTAAGTTCTCTGCTAGGTCTAGCAGTCTGGATATGATCTCCTCAGTGGTAGAGAACGTACACAGTCTACTCTGACTCCCTCTGTGTAGTCCTCTTCATATCATTTGGTATCACCTGCAATTGTCTGTTTTCTGACCTCTAATTTTCCAGCTTAGCAAGGTACCTTAACTGCTTCATAAGAGCACAGCACAGCCTTAATTGATCTGAATGGAAGGGTGTTTGGTCTGTCTAAGGCAGCACGCACTAGCATGTATGGACGTCCAGGTGCTGTATACGTAGACATATCTGGGGACATGGTCAATGCTAAATTGGACAGGAGCAGAGCCAGGTTAATGGCCATCACTGTCTTTCATCCATTTAAAATGTATACTAATGTGTTACTGTTGAATATGTATACCACTGAATTCACATCACCGTAGTCATTTTTATTTTATCTTGTTATACCTTTTAACGTCTGAAGTGAACCAGAAATTAAATTACTTAGAAAATATAGCACTATATCAAAATATTCTCATCAGAGAATAGCAATAAGCCTCGATAGACCTTCATGGTTTATTTACATATGCAATAAAGTTGCTAGGTAACATGTTTAATGTTTGACCTATTATTTATTATTTCCTTTGTCAGAGAGGTGCCCTGTAGTCCACCTCCTCCTGTGAGTATGGCTGACCATATGGCGATCACAGAAGCACTGGCGGTCCTGAAAGGAGCCAAACGGCCTTTACTCATCATTGGCAAAGGTAGGCATTGCTTTTTTAATAGCCAAATAATCTGGGGGAAACAGAACTAAAATCTTGCATAATTGCGTCAGATACTTGGATAAGGTCTGGGGAGATGTTAAGAGAAAGATACTAACGCCACTTGCGAACTCTCCACCCCCCTAAACGGAAACTCTCTGCAAGTTTCAGGCAAGTTTATGGGCCAAATGTCCCCTCCCGTTCTGAAATTGAAAAGATGCGAGCACCTGCGTAATCGGGATTTGTCCAAATGATTAGTGGTGAAAAATCAGCGTACCGGAACAAAGTTGTCACATCCCAGTCTGTTGACAGACGCTACTTCCAGTTATGTTACGTGCGTCTGTCCAAGAGAGATCAATAGCCAGCTGAGACGCACTTTAACACATATAGCACTGTACCACGGTTCAGTTGAAAACTGGGCCACGTTCAGTCGACAAATGTTGTTGACATGATTTCTCATTCTACCTGTCCGAGAGGCACGTTCGTTCTACATGCTATATTTCTATCTGAACGTTGCACAACGTTTTGCTCAGCTGAATGCATCCCAGTTGTGAAGGCCAGTCTGTTGAAATCCGTGTGGCAGTGCCCTCTGTCTGTGTCCCTCTGCAGGTGCAGCCCATTGAAGAGCAGAGGGGGCTCTGAAGGAGCTGGTGGAGGGGTGTGACCTGCCCTTCCTGCCCACCCCCATGGGTAAAGGGGTGCTGCCTGACGATCACCCCAACTGTGTTGCTGCTGCCCGCTCCAGGTCAGCCTCTCCTTCTCTCAGCTGGCATCATATTCATGTACAGACCATTGACTGTATAAGTAGGACCAAGAATTTCCCTGACCATTTGAACGGACCAGGAAACTCCTGAAATCCCTATCTATAACTAGTCTCTCCTGGCCAGGTCATGTCAATGTAAACTGGTGTCAATCAAACAACTACACACTCCTATAACTAGCCTCTTTTCATTACATTTTGTTTTGTCCCTGCTCTCCTCCTCCTCTCTTCCTATCCTCCTCCTCCTCTCTTCCTATCCTCCTCCTCCTCTCTTCCTCCTCCTCCTCCTCCTCTTCCTATCCTCCTGGTTCTATGGTCTTGGTGGGGACTGCAGAGCTCTGCTCCAGTCTGATGTTGTGGTCCTACTTGGTGCCAGACTCAACTGGATCCTGCACTTTGGCCTTCCCCCCAGGTTTGACACCCAAGTAAAGGTCATCCAGCTAGGTCAAAGGTCACCAGTAGGGTTTCTTTTTTTTCCTTCTTTTTTTCGGATTCCAGATTTTCTGCTTATTCCGTTCTGATTTCTGGAATCTTCCAACAGGGATTTCTGGGAATTTTGGGAAAGTAACTGTAATTTTGCAACCCTAGTCACAGGTCATTTCATAGTGAACTACAGTTCATTGTAACCAGGTATAAAGGTATTTGACTCAGTCTATTGGATTTAGTCTATCAATTATATAGCTTCTCTATAAGTCTTTGTGGTCTCTCCAAATAATGTCATGGCTGTCTTAGTGCTGTACAGTACATCTATATTTAAGCAATAAGGCCCGAGGGGGTGTGGTATATGGCCAATATACCACGTCTAGGGGCTGTTCTTAAGCACGATGCAACGCGGAGTGCCTCGATACAGCCCTTAGCTGTGGTATATTGGCCCTATACCACAAACCCCAGAGGTGCCTTATTGCTATTATAAACTGGTTACCAACGTAATTCGAACAGTCAAAATACATTTCAAATCAAATCAAATCAAATTTGATTGGCCACATGCGCCGAAATACAACAGGTGCAGACATTACAGTGAAATGCTTACTTACAGCCCTTAACCAACAGTGCATTTATTTTTAACAAAAAAGTAAAAATAAAACAACAACAAAAAAAGTGTTGAGAAAAAAAGAGCAGAAGTAAAATAAAATAACAGTAGGGAGGCTATATATACAGGGGGGTACCGGTGCAGAGTCAATGTGCGGGGGCACCGGCTAGTTGAGGTAGTTGAAGTAATATGTACATGTGGGTAGAGTTAAAGTGACTATGCATAAATAATTAACAGAGTAGCAGCAGCGTAAAAGGATGGGGTGGGGGTGCAGTGCAAATAGTCCGGGTAGCCATGATTAGCTGTTCAGGAGTCTTAACGCTTGGGGGTAGAAGCTGTTGAGAAGTCTTTTGGACCTAGACTTGGCACTCCGGTACCGCTTGCCGTGCGGTAGCAGAGAGAACACTCTATGACTAGGGTGGCTGGAGTCTTTGACAATTTTGAGGGCCTTCCTCTGACACCGCCTGGTATAGAGGTCCTGGATTGCAGGAAACTTGGCCCCAGTGATGTAATGGGCCGTACGCACTACCCTCTGTAGTGCCTTGCGGTCGGAGGCCAAGCAGTTGCCATACCAGGCGGTGATGCAACCAGTCAAGATGCTCTCGATGGTGCAGCTGTATAATTTTTTGAGGATCTGAGGACTCATGCCAAATCTTTTCAATCTCCTGAGGGGGAATAGGCTTTGTCGTGCCCTCTTCACGACTGTCTTGGTGTGTTTGGACCATGATAGTTCGTTGGTGATGTGGACACCAAGGAACTTGAAGCTCTCAACCTGTTCCACTACAGCCCCGTCGATGAGAATGGGGGCGTGCTCAGTCCTATTTTTTTTCCTGTAGTCCACAATCATCTCCTTTGTCTTGGTCACGTTGAGGGAGAGGTTGTTATCCTGGCACCACACGGCCAGGTCTCTGACCTCCTCCCTCAACGTTACCCATGTTATACGGTCAGATATACCACAGCTTTCAGCCAATCAGCATTCAGGGCTCGAGTCACCCGGTTTATAAAAGGGAACGTGTGTGTGTCAGCCTTAGCATTATGTGTTGGTGCTTGGTTATTTCTGTTGTGTTTAGCTTGAGGTTTGGCCACTCCTCCAGCTGCTGTTACATGTGTCACGCACGGCACTCTTCCTGTCGTGTCGTTGCTGGTATGTTGTAGTAACGTTCCACATACGTTATTTATGTCAAGGTCAATGTCAAGGTTGATCTGTGTGCTGAGGAGATGGGGAACAACGTGCAACCTGCTGCTGCTCTCCTGGGGGACATCAATACTATTGTCAAGCAGGTAACACAACACAGTCCTGGGGGACTGGAGATCTTGGTTTGAATCCAGGCTCTGTCGTAGCCGGCCGCGACCGGGAGACCCATGGGGCGGCGCACAATTGGACCAGCGTCGCCTAGGGTAGTGGAGGGAATGGCCGGCTCAGTTCGTAGAGCATGGTGTTTGCAACGCCAGGGTTGTGGGTTCGATTCCCACGGGGGGTATGAAAAAAAATAAGTAACGTATGCACTAACTGTAAGTCGCTCTGGATAAGAGCGTCTGCTAAATGACTTAAACATGTTAAATGTAGAGGGCCCCGTAAACAGTTCCACAAACGTCAGCATGAGTGCGCTGTCTGTGGAAGCACTAATCACTGGACCAAAGATCACTGTCAGATGCACCAGCTGTGCGTCAAGTGCTTTTCTCCGGGCCACATGAGCTTTGACTGTAGTGAGGCTGGGCAGCGACAGAACCCTGGATGTGGACAGACTGGCAGGTCTCAGGAAAACTAGAAAGCCTCCGTTCTGAGGAGGGCAATGTGGGGCATTCTTGTTTTTCCACCACTGATGATGATATCCAATCTGTTTATTCTTACTTTTGTGAGTCAGTACCCAAGAACAACACAGTCATTTTTCAGAACACAATGAGAATTACTCAGAATGACAGTTTGTTTTACACCACTGTGCTAGTACAGGATAAAGTTGAGCTGAAGGGGATGTTACATAGTGGGTCCATGGCTACTACTCTGCGCGCAGATATTGTACCTCGGTTGAGGGAGGCAGGAGTGGTAGAGGGGAACTTTCTAGCTCCTTCAGACATCATCCTGGTGGGTTGTGGTGGGAACAAACTAGCCCAGTGGGCATGTGTGACTTAAAAATTCAACTTTATGGCTTCTGTTATGTAGTCCCAGTGCTTATTGTTGATGGGCAGGTTGATGAACTCATTGTGGGCACTAATGTGTTGAAGTCTCTGATTAGACAGTTCAAATCAAATGACAGGTACTGGCGGGTGGCGGGTACACCAGGTTCCTCTAGCCAGTGTGATGTCAAATCTGGAGAGATGGAGAGGAGACTCCATCCCAGATAAAGTGGGCACCATTAAGTTGAAGAGAGCAGTAACGCTCCAACCCATGAGTGAGCATCTGGTGTGGGGCCGCCTAACCCCAAAGACAAAACTCTCTGTGGGCAGTACTGTTGTTGTCGAGCCCAGCACGTCTCGTTGTGTGAATCGACACATACTAGTGGGGAGAGTAGTTACGCCTCTGTGGGGGGATGGATGGCTCCCTGTGAAGATTGTGAATCTAACAACATCGGCAGTTACCCTGAGACGAAATGTTAAAGTGGCGGATGTGTACCCTTGCATTGCATTGGAGTATTTTAATAATGTCAAGCAGCAAGCAGCTCATCAGAATGTGGCAAAGGCTCAATGTGACAGATCACATGGCAGTCTGACAGCTAAGAGTTCAGTTGGTGGCAGTGTAGATAATGGCAACAGTACACTGAGGAATCTTGGACTTCAAGGCCTGTCTGTTGAGGAGTGTCCAGTTTCACAGTTCTGGAAAGATAAACTTGTCAACTTAATTGGGAAGTATGACACAGTGTTCTCTAGACATAGCCTAGATTGTGGCGAGGCAAAGGAGTTCTGCCTTCGCATACGGCTGACTGATGACCGCCCATTTCGATGACCTTATCGTAGGCTGTCTCCAGCTCATTACCAAAAACTCAGGGAAACACTGGATGATATGGAGGAAAAGGAAATCGTCAGAAAATCCAGCAGCGAGTATGCCTCACCATTGGTGCTGGTATGGAAAAAGAATGGGGACTTGCGCCTATGTACTGACTTCAGGTGGTTAAATGCCCGCACAGTAAAGGATGCTCATCCCCTGCCTCATCAGGCTGATGTACTGGCCGCGCTGGGAGGTAATGCCTTCTTCAGCACAATGAATTTGACGTCAGGGTATTACAACGTGCCACTGCATGAAGAGGACAAGAAATACACTGCCTTTTCCTCCCCTTTAGGTCTGCACGAGTACAATCGGTTACCTCAGGGCCTCTGCAACAGCCCGGCTACTTTTATGAGAATGATGCTGACCATCTTTGGTGACCAAAACGTTCTAAGTCTCCTTTGTTACTTGGATGATCTGATGGTTTTTGCTAAGACGGAGGAAGAGAGTCTGCAGAGACTTCAGATTGTTTTTCGGCGGTTGCAGGAGCACAACCTTAAATTGTCTCCGTCTAAGTGCAAGTTTCTGAGGAGGTCTGTAAAGTTTTTGGGCCACATCATTTCTCAGGAGGGTGTAGCCACTGACCCTGCTAAAGTTCAAACCATTTTGAATGTGACTGAGAGTGAAGCTGAGAGTGAAGCTGATGGTGTCACACCGTCTCCTATCAAAATAGGTTATTTCCTTGGTATGGTAGTATACTATCAGCACTACATTGAGAATTGTTCCATGGTTGCTAGGCCATTGTTTCAGCTAACTACAGGTCAGAAGAAGCCTAGGAGAGGCAAGGGTAGGAAGAGGCCTGGTCCCCCTCGCAGGCTCACTGCTGCAGACTGGATTGCCGAATGTCGACTCGCTTTTGAAGCTTTGAAATCAGCACTAGTTGACCAGGCACTGCTGGTTCATCCAGATTTTTCTCAGCCATTTCTACTTTCCGTGGATGCATCTACTAGTGGTTTGGGAGCTGTACTATCACAAGTGCAAGATGGGAAGGACATAGCCAGGCCGATAGCTTTTGCTAGTAAATCTCTTAATCATGCACAATCCAAGTATCCTGCTCACCGGCTGGAATTTCTAGCCATGAAATGGGCCATTCATGATAAATTCAGCCATTGGCTGCGAGGGCATAAGTTTACTGTGTGGACCGACAACAATCCACTCAAATATATTCTTACAAAGCCGAGACGATGCATGCGAGCAGAGATGGGTTGCAAAGCTGGCACCCTTTGAGTGGCGCAGTGGTCTAAGGCACTGCATCGCAGTGCTAGCTGTGCCACTAGAGATTCTGGTTCGAATCCAGGCTCTGTCGTAGCCGGCCGCGACCGGGAGACCCATGGGGCGCCGCACAATTGGCCCAGCGTTGTCCCGGGTAGGGGAGGGAATGGCCGGCAGGGATGTTGCTCAGTTGGTAGAGCATGGCGTTTGCAACGCCAGGGTTGTGGGTTCGATTCCCACGGGGGGCCAGTATGAAAAATAAAAATGATGTATGCACTCACTAACTGTAAGTCGCTCTGGATAAGAGCATCTGCTAAATGACTAAAAATGTAAAATAAAAATTATATCCAGTACATACAGTGGGGAGAACAAGTATTTGATACACTGCCGATTTTGCAGGTTTTCCTACTTACAAAGCATGTAGAGGTCTGTAATTTTTATCATACGTACACTTCAACTGTGAGAGACGGAATGTACAATCCATTGTATCACATTGTATGATTTTTAAGTAATTAATTTGCATTTTATTGCATGACATAAGTATTTGATACATCAGAAAAGCAGAACTTATTATTTGGTACAGAAACCTTTGTTTACAATTACAGAGATCATACGTTTCCTGTAGGTCTTGACCAGGTTTGCACACACTGCAGCAGGGATTTTGGCCCGCTCCTCCATACAGACCTTCTCCAGATCCTTCAGGTTTCGGGGCTGAGATCCCCAAAGCCTACAAGAATTCTGATAGTGAAACTCCACTCAGCTGGGATGGTGCTGTGCCTGATGTTGTTAACTTGGTTGAAAATGCTTTGTCAGTCTGGTCTGTGACAATCTACCAGGATTCTGATCAGTCGTCTGACACTACTAGTGTTGAGTCGGAAATTGAAAGTGTGCTGGCTCCGGATATGCTGATCTGTAGTACTCCCCAACCTGAGGTTAGACCTTTGAGCACGGTTGGTGCTGTCCGTGACATTCCTGCTAGGTTTTTGGGTGAGGGTGTTCGGACTAGACTAGGTAGATTTATTAATCCAGTGAATAGGCTAATCCAAACTATGTCTACACAGGAAATGAAACAATTCTTGGTTTCTCAGTGACGGTAGGATATTGCCTACCTTTTCTTTGTTGTGTGTATGTGGTAATCTAAGTGGGTCTTAGAGTGATTTGTGGGTTTGTCTAATATTTTTGACAATTCATGTAACTTTGTGTGTAGTTCATCAGCAAAAATGTATTTGGCATTTTTTGTATAGGGTTGAATAAGGGATTAGCTACCTCTTATTTTTCCTAATCCTTCACGGGATAGCTTTCCAGCTGATCGACCATTTGTGGGTCTAGAATTAAGGGACTACACTGGGTTACTCTGTCGCCCTGTGGGTGTGAAATGTTTTTTTTCTTTCTTTGCTTTGTTACCTTCGAGGTAATGTGTTTTGTTTTGTGTTTATAATCTAGTGTAAAACAGTAGGGGTGAATGTAGTAGTGTGATGTTGTTCCCCTAGATTATGCACCAAGTTGCACACAAGGACAGTTCAACTAGGCCAGGTCAAGAGGGGATGTTAATAAGTTAATAATAATAATAATAATAATTCAATGTGGTTTTTATTTAATTACAGCTGCATAGCTAATGTAATTTTTTGGTGTACAAACATTTTTATATATCTATATTGTAAATACACCTAATTGTAAAAGTTTTGTATATTTTGGTTTGGTCCATCACGGGTTATCTGTATTTATGTACCCTCTTATTGTTCTCTTTTGCCTGTCCTTCAACTAGCAAGGTATGTTGTCCTTGGCGCCGTAATTTGTCAATATAAAACTGTGGTAAAGTTACACAAAGTGCTGTTACGCAACTATAGGTTTTGTTACAATGTGGACAATATAACGATTTATGTTAACAACTTTCACCGAGCTCGCTAATTAGGTTACCTATTGTAACTCGGGAGTATTTGGGTCAGTGTTTGAGTGAGTTTCTATGTGCTCACGCAGGTGCCTGAGAGCTGTGGCTGCACCAAGGGCTAACCTATTGTGTGTTGTCTCGTGGTGTGCAGTTATGTCTTTTATTTTGTCAGAATTATGTTGTATATCATTTTACTTGTATTGTATAGTGTGTTGTTAGGCACTGAATGTGTGCATGCAGCACCTGTTCTCTTTTGCCTGACCTTCAACTAGCAAGGTGCCCGAGAGCTGTGGCTGCACCAAGGGCTAAAATAATTTTTTTGTCTCTTCGTGTGCAGGTCGAATAAAAATTATCCAACCATCAGAATTCCAGTTGTGGCAGTGTCCTGATTAAAAGTACACAACGCAGAACGAACCACGCTACATATGCATAATGATGTAGTAAACAACATCGCTCTGCGTGGGAACTTTTGGTGGGGGGGAAGTAGCCTTTATAAGTCTCCATGGTGGGTAAAGACCATCACTTCGTTGTCTTGTTGGGAATAGTAATAATTTGTGACAGTACGCATTGTATTAGTCTAACGGTTGTTTTTAATTTAGTTTCTCACATTAAACAGACATTTGAGAAGGATTTGAGAAGCGAATTGCTTGCAGTTGTACCTATGAGACACAGACACACTAAAGCTGTACAGTGTAGTTAGAAAAGTCAATTTACATTATTTGCAGATGTGTTCCCTTTTATTTACAAATCGAAAAATGTAACATTTGAAATGAATGTGGCAGAACAGTTAAGCATAGAGTTCCTGTGGAAGTCTTCTCCTTCAGTCTTTTTGCCTCCTATGCCTCGTTTCCTATTAGATGGGATTTTCCCAACGCCAAGTTCACCTGAGACAGCCGCTATCCAGTGTCATGTGTTGCTGAATTACAGATCTCGCTATCCCAATGTCGCTGCTGTCCATGGTGCTGAAATATCCAATCTCGGCTATTTGCATACATAGGACCATCCACACTTGACACCACACACACAAGTTAATGCTAATATCACACACACTTTTGAACATTGCACAACCTGCAACAAGACACTGAAACAGCACTTAATTTCAAGTTTGTTTGTTTCTGAATAAAGATGCGAAGAATGAAATCAATGTGTGGAAGGAGATTGGACAATGTATAGGCATTCCCTATAGCTGTATTTGACTGGAGCATAATCAGATTGCTTTGTTTCAGCCAGAATGGAAATTTGGTCTGAGAAACTATGCCCATTATAGCATGACTATTTCAGACAGAATTCACTTAATATTGTCTGTAAAAATATAAATAAGGCAATGTTTATATGACCCCCTTTCAAACATTCACATATTTATAATTTTCTTGCAGATATACAGTGCATTCAGAAAGTATTCATACCCCTTAACTTATTCCACATGTTGTTTTCTTACAGCCTGAATTCAAAATGGATTCAATTATAATATTTTCTCTCACGCAGCTACATACAATACCCGGCTCAATACCAGGCTCTGTCGTAGCCGGCCGCGACCGGGAGACCCATGGGGCGGTGCACAATTGGCTCAGCGTCGTCCAGGGTAGGGGAGGGAATGGCTGGCAGGGAGGTAGCTCAGTTGGTAGAGCATGGCGTTTGCAACGCCAGGGTTGTGTGTTCGATTCCCACGGGGGGCCAGTATAAAAAAAAATACAAATAAAAAAAACAATTCTAAAAAATTATAATGTATGCACTAACTGTAAGTCACTCTGGATAAGAGCGTCTGCTAAATGACTAAAATGTAAAATGTAAATGTAAAATAATGACAAAGTGAAAACACATTTTTGCAAATGTATTGGAAATGAAATACAGAAATATCTCATTTATATAAGTATTCACACCCCTGAGTCGATTAAAGCTGTGTCTTTCTGGGTAAGTCTCCAAGAGCTTTGCACAACTGGATTGTAAAATATATGCAATATACATTATATAGACAGCCATTTTTTTTTTTTGCCATACGTTTTCAAGCCGTATTAAGTCAAAACTGTAACTAAGCCACTCAGGAACATTCAATGTCATCATGGTAAGCAACTCCAGTGAATATTTGGCCTTGTGTTTTAGGTTATTGTCCTGCTGAAGAGGGAATTTGTCTCCCAGTGTCTGTTGGAAAGCAGACTGAACCAGGTTTTCCTCTAGGATTCTGACTGTACTTAGCTCTATTCCGTTTCTTTTTATCCTAAAAAAGACTCTAGTCCTTGCCAATGACATGCATACCCATAACATGATGCAGCCACCACCATGCTTGGAAATATGAAGAGTGGTACTCAGTGATGTGTTGTGTTGGATTTGCCCCAAACATTACACTTTGTATTCAGGACATAAAGTTAATTTCTTTGCCACATTATTTGCAGTTTTACTTTAGTGCCTTATTGCAAACACAATGCATGTACAGGTTTCCTTCTTTTACATTTACATTTTAGTCATTTAGCAGACGCTCTTATCCAGAGCGACTTACAGTTAAGTGAGTGCATACTCTGTCAATTAGGTTAGTATTGTGGAGTAACTACAATGTTGATGATTCATCCTCAGTTTTCTCCTATCAAAGCCATTAAACTTTCTAACTGTTTTAAAGCCACCATTGGCCTCATGGTGAAATCCCTGATAGTTTTCCTTCCTCTCCGGCAGCTGAGTTAGAAAAGGACGCCTGTATTTTTGTAGTGACTGGGTGTATTAATACACCATCCAAAGCGTAATTAATACCTTCACCATGCTCAAAGGAATATTCAATGTCTGCTTTAATTGTACCCATCTACCAAAAGGTGCCCTACTTTGCGAGGCATTGGAAAACCTCCCTGGTCTTTGGGGTTGAATCTATGTTTCAAATTCACTGCTGGACTGAGGGACCTTATAGATAATTGTATGTGTGGGGTACAGAGATTATGTAGTCATTTGAAAATCACTATTATTGCACACATAGTGAGTCCATCTAACTGATTATGTGACTTGTTAAGCACATTTTTACTCCTGAGATTATTTAGGCTTACCATAACAAAGGGGTTGAAAACTAATTGATTAGATTACTAGATACTAGACTCTGTCAATATGTTTTTGGAAGTGGCTCTGCATTTCTTGCATACACATCATATTTATGTAAGGATTATGACGACCTTCTAAAAGGACAAAGCTGTTTATGTGTGTTCCCTTGTCTCCACTGTCACCACATCCCTCGATGTGTGCAAACAGAGCATCTATATCAGGGATGGGCAACTCCAGTCCTCGGGACCTGATTGGTGTTACACTTGTTCCCCAGCCCCAGCTAACACATTTGACTCTAATAATCAAGTACTCATGGGCTTCAGTTTAGAATGCAATAAGTTTAATCAGCTGTGTTTGCTAGGGATGGGGAAAAAGTGTGACACCACTCCGACCCCCAAGGACTGGAATTGTCCATGCCTGATCTATATGGTAGGACCAGTACCAGATTAATATGGAGGCGAAAGAAACGCACACCTATTTAGGCGAGGTGCTGGCTATCGGAGTAGAACACTTGAAAAAGAAAAGGAGAGCCGCACACTCTAGGAGCTCAGATGCAATAATTTAATAACTTAATAACCAACGTCAGGATACCCTGATGAAGACAGCTTGTCTGTCGAAACTTTGGTTATTAGGTTATTAAATGATTGCATCTGAGCTCCTAGAGTGTGCGGAAAAAGTGTGACACCACTCCGGCCCCCAAGGACAGGAATTGTCCATCCCTGATCTATATGGTAGGAACAGTACCAGACCTGAATGAATGTGTCTGTTTTGAATATTCACGGAGACAGAATGATGTGGTTGATAGCAGAGACGTCATGCCCAAAGGGGGCACAGGGTCACCTGCCCCCTCAGATTTGTGATGTTTAAATTTGTCTTGTTATTTTTTCTCTGTCATACTACTAACCATGAAGTTGGCTTTAGCTAGCCCAGATAGGATCCCATTCTCCCAACCTAATAACTACACTGAACAAAAATATTAACGCAATATGTAAAGTGTTGGTCCCATGTTTCATGAGCTGAAATAAAAGCGTGAAATATTTCGTTTGCACAAAAAGCTTATTTTTCTCAAATTGTGTGCACAAATTTGTTTACATCCCTGTAAGCGAGCATTTCTCCTTTGCCAAGATAATCCATCCACCTGACAAATATGGCATATCAAGAAGCTGATTAAACAGCATGATAATTACACAGGTGCACCTTGTGCTGAGGACAATAAAATGCCACTCTAAAATGTGCAGTTTTGTCACACAACACAATGCACAGATGTTTCAAGTTTTGAGGCAGCGTGCAATTGGCTTACGGACTGCAGGAATGTCCACCAGAGCTGTTAACAGATACGTTTATGTTAATTTCTCAACCATAAGCCAAGGCGGCTTTAGAGAATTTGGCAGTACTTCTAACTGGCCTCACGACTTCAGACCACTTGTAAAGCAGCGTATGGGCGAGCTGTTGGCTGATGTCAACGTTGTGAATGCTCCATGGTGGCAGTGGGGTTATGGTATGGGCAGGCATACGCTACAGACAATGAACACAATTGCATTTATCGATGACAATTTGAATGCACAGATATACCGTGGGATAGTGTACGTGCACAAAGTGAGTTTGTAACATGTATATCATTCTTACTTGTTGTTCTTTATATTTACTACCATTGCCTATTGTAAGTTGCCTCTCTGTGTTTTACTGTGTTGTGTAATACTCCGCAGGTAGCATTATGCCATTAATACAGCCCTTCCTTTGTTAATAGCGTTGTTGCGCTACTTGTGCTATCAGATATTGTGCATATTCATTACCCCTGTTATCTGTCCATTACAGGACCACTATCATTCCACTACCTTTCCATGTCCATTTCATCCGTGTGTGTCAATAAAGTATCCTTGAATGTAACTCTGAGGTTGCCTTATTCCCCTCTTACCGGGGGAGGTGAAAGCGCAACCTGGTCTCAGAACATTTCGTATTATTCTGTATCTACAAAGCTGTGATCAAGGCAAAGGGTGGCTACTTTGAAGAATCTCAAATCTGAAATAAATGTTGATATGTGTAACACGTTTTTGGTTACTACATGATGCCATATGTGTTATTTAATAGTTTTGATGTCTTCACTATTATTCTACAAAGTAGAAAATACACAAGACACAGAGGAGGAGAAACTATCCAACACCCTGGGAGAGAGAACGAGTGACCTCAGTCGAACTCACAGCCAGAAAGATGGGTTAGATACAGGAGAGGAGGAGGTTACCCCGGATGCCATCACCCCTGCTCCTGTGAACAAGGAATGAGAGGGGAAGCCTTCTAATCAGGCCAACGGGCAGGCGGAGCGAGAGGTCATAGTGATAGTGATTCACACCCAGAGAGAGACAGACAACCCATACAACCTCTTGGCTGAGATTAACCACACAGAGGTAGAGGCAGAGGGCCTTCAGGGCAAGCCAGTCAGCCTGCTTGCTCTGATCCTCAAGTCAATTGTATTTAAATTCATATTCATTAAAGATTTTTAGTCAAGACTTGAAAAGTGCAATTTATTTCAAATGATAATTATTCTGTGTCTGCAACCCTCAAGAACCAGGGTGAGTCTGGGTCCCCCTTTAACTGGGCAAACACAACTTGCATATTGTCATAGACTAGGCCGAAACGTTAATCTTTTAACCTTGCTTAAATAAAACAATGCATTTTTAATAGTGAGCAAGAGTTTTCTATGATGATTAAAGTTTTTTTGTCGCGCCCTCCACTTTTTTGTCAAATAATACATCTAAAAAAAATGTAATAAGTTAATTATTAAAAGCATTAAAATTGGGATTGGGATGTTTCCCACTTATTTATACAACCTACTCCACAAAGTTTAGAGAAATGTTCTGAAATTAATTAAGAATTAAACAGAAGAAAATCAGAATTGAAGGCAACTATAATGCAAAGAATTTAATGGTATATGGTTCAATCCTGTTTCTGGTCTAATGAATAATTAATATTGTTCCTCCTCTTCCTTGTGGCAAGCGCAGCAGCACACTGCCCTCCAAAGCCTGCAAAAAAAACGCTGGACTGCCCCTTTCCTCGCCCTGCATGGAACATCCAGGGTCACGTCCTTGGTGACGTGTGGGGTGACGTCCAGGGTGACCACAGCAACATCCTCTGGAAAGGGACAAAAGCGGGACAGAATGTAAATAAATGCAAACCATAGGTTCTAAACACTGGCCAGTTGAATGGGATCTTTTATTTCAGCTCATGAAACACGGGACCAACACTTTACATGTTATCATGATGAACGGCACCTGTCAGAGTGCTTTCTATAAGTCTTACTCACCTGCTTGGATGTCAGATGGCAGAGTGGCGTAGACGGCCACCATGAGAGGCTTTTCTTCAGGTGTGACGTCCACAACCTCCAAGAGTGAAGAAGCAGGGTATGCATCTGTGTTAGGGGTGAGGTCCACAAGCTCCAGGTGGGAAGAAGCAGGATCTGCCTCTGTGTTTGGGGTGATGTCCACAACCTCTAGGTGGGAAGAAGCCGGGTCTGCATCTGTGTTTGGGTTGATGTCCACAAGCTCCAGGTGGGAAGAAGCCGGGTCTGTCTCTGTGTTAGGGGTGGTTTCCACAACCTCCTGATAGGAAGAAGCCGGGTCTAACTCTGTGTTAGGGGTGATGACCACAACCTTCAGGTGGGTAGAAGCCGTCTCAGCCTCTGTGTTAGGGGTGACGTTCACAAGCTCCTTGTGGGAAGAAGCCAGGTGTGCCTCTTTGTTAGGGGTGATGTCCACAACCTCCAGGTGGGAAGAAGCCAGGTGTGCCTCTTTGTTAGGGGTGATGTCCGCAATCTCTAGGTGGGAAGAAGCCGGGTCTGCCTCTGTGTTAGGGGTGATGTCCACAAGCTCCAGGTGGGAAGAAGCCGGGTCTGTCTCTGTGTTAGGGGTGGTTTCCACAACCTCCTGATAGGAAGAAGCCGGGTCTAACTCTGTGTTAGGGGTGATGACCACAACCTTCAGGTGGGTAGAAGCCGTCTCAGCCTCTGTGTTAGGGGTGATGTCCACAACCTCCAGGTGGGAAGAAGCCAGGTGTGCCTCTTTGTTAGGGTTGATGACCGCAATCTCTAGGTGGGAAGAAGCAAGGTGTGCCTCTGTGTTTGGGGTGATGTCCACAACCTCCAGGTGGGAAGAAGCAAGGTGTGCCTCTTTGTTAGGGGTGATGTCCACAACCTCCAGGTGAGAAGAAGCCGTCTCAGCCTCTTTGTTAGGGGTGATGTCCGCAACCTCCAGGTGGGAAGAAGCAAGGTGTGCCTCTTTGTTAGGGGTGATGTCCACAACCTCCAGGTGGGAAGAAGCAAGGTGTGCCTCTTTGTTAGGGGTGATGTCCACAACCTCCAGGTGAGAAGAAGCCAGGTCTGCCTCTGTGTTAGGGGTGATGTCCACAACCTCCAGGTGGAAAGATGCTGGGTCTGCCTCTGAGTTATGGGTGATGTCAACAACCATACGGTGGGAAGAAGCAGCGTCTGACTCTGTGTTAGGGGTGATGTCCACAAACTTCAGGTGGGTAGAAGCCGTCTCAGCCTCTGTGTTAGGGGTGACGTTCACAACCTCCAAGTGGGAAGAAGCCAGGTGTGCCTCTTTGTTAGGGTTGATGACTGCAATCTCTAGGTGGGAAGAATCCGGGTCTGCCTCTGTGTTTGGGGTGATGTCCACAAGCTCCTGAATGGAAGAAGCCAGGTGTGCCTCTGTGTTAGGGGTGATGTCCTCAACTTCCAGGTGGTAAGATACCGGGTCTGCCTCTGTGCTACGGGTTTTGTCAGCAACCTCCAGGTGGGAAGAAGCCAGGTGTGCCTCTGTGTTAGGGGTGATGTCCAAAACCACTATGTGGGAAGAAGCTGGCTCTGCCTCTGTGTTAGGGTTGATGTCCACAACCTTCAGGTGGGAAGAAGCCGGGTCTGCCTCTTTGTTAGGGGTGATGTTCACAACCTCCAGGTGGGAAGAAGCCAGGTGTGCCTCTTTGTTAGGGTTGATGACCGCAATCTCTAGGTGGGAAGAAGCCAGGTCTGCCTCTGTGTTTGGGGTGATGTCCACAAGCTCCTGATGGGAAGAAGCCAGGTGTGCCTCTGTGTTAGGGGTGATGTCCTCAACTTCCAGGTGGGAAGATACCGGGTCTGCCTCTGTGCTACGGGTTTTGTCAGCAACCTCCAGGTGGAAAGAAGCCAGGTGTGCCTCTGTGTTAGGGGTGATGTCCAAAACCACTATGTGGGAAGAAGCCGGGTCTTCCTCTCTGCTACGGGTGATGTCAACAACATCTAGGTGGGGAGAAGCTGGGTCAAACTCTGTGTTAGGGGTGAATCCCTCAACCTCCAGGTGGGCAGAAGCCGGGTCTTTCTCTGTGTTAGGGGTGATGTCCACAACCTCCGGGTGGGAAGAAGCTGGGTCTGCCTCTGTGTTATGGGGGATTTCCACAACCTCCAGGTATGAAGAAGCCTGGTCTGCATCTGTGTTAGGGGTGACAATTAAAATCCTGATTGGCTCTACTACTACAAGGCACCAGGATGTCATGACAAAAGGCATCTGTCAGAGTGCTTTCTATGAGTGCTACTCACCTGCTTGGATATCAGCTGGTAGTGTGGCGGAGAAGGCCACCACTAGGACAGGGGGAACTCGCAGGGTGTCTGCAGTAGGCTGGAAGTAACTTTTCACCTCGTCCGCCACAAAGGCACAGACAGAGTTCATAAAAAAAGGGGTCTTGAGGTCATCCAGGGAGAAGGACTGGCTGATTCTCCCGAGGATCGACCTCACAGAGTCAAAAGCAGCAGCCCGGGAGAAAGGGGTGTGAGGAGAAGAGGCCTTCAACGTGTTGGAGAGCTTCTCCCCTACGGCCACCACCATACTCACAGCCATCCCGCTTAGGAGGATGGGGTGATCTGAATGGCCTTCCTCTGGCTGAAGCCACAGGGCCAGGAGGATCCTGGGCACCAGCTCCACCACCACCTGGGATGGGCTGAGCAGGTTGCTACAGGGCTTATTGGACAGCTTGTCCAGAATGCTCCTCACAGCTCTCTCCACGATGATGTGGACCTTGGGGTCGCTGAAATCAACAAAAAGCAGCAGAGAAAGCTAAACGATGTGCAATGTTCACACAGAGAACACTGCCCTAGTTATTTTCTGCATAGCTCCAGATATGTAGATGAATGGAGCAAGCTGTATGCAGGGCAGTACATGGAACTCACATGTCAGCGCCAGCTGGAGAGGTGGTGTGCATAGAGCGGCGGAGCTTGCAGACAGCCTTGTGCTCCATGTCAATCATTTTTAGGCAGGTGTTTACTTCCCAGGTCTGCCGTAGGAAACAGGAAGTCCCATTAGTGTAATTTCACAACAGATATATTCTGCTGTACTGACTAGTTGCTGAAAGGCTAGAAAGGAGCTCACTGACCTTTTAGTCTAAGTCTCTAACTCTCATTCTCTTACCAGCCGAGCGAGTTCGTTCCCCTCCTCCAGGGTTTCCTTCCACACCCTTCAAATAAAACACAAAGCATTTCAACTTTCCTGGCTTCCTATTTATCTGTTGTTTATTTTACCCACACCTCCTGGAGTGCTGCTGGTGACAGAGATTGGCAGTGAAGGTGAGAGCTGACGTGGTACTCACCTCTCCCTAAGGGATTTTTTGCCTTGAGACACCAGCCAGTCGCTCATGTGCTCCATGGTGACATGGGGCGAGACCTGGCCTCGACTCTGGAGCAGCAGATAGTGGACCATGAACTTCTTCTGCAAGATGAGGTAAGGTGTGAAACCGTGCCACTAAAGACCATATAATGTGCTTTCAGAAGGGCCTCTCGCAACATTTCACAACTGCTCATGTCTCACAATTTGCAAGTGATATTAAAAACTCTTATGACCATCTTCTCTAAACTGTCTTGAAATAAAACTCTTGTTTTGGGATTAAATCTATCTCTTTTTTTCTGTGGTTACTGTTTTTGTGGGGTGAATCTTACCTGTTTATTGTAATATGCTTCCTCCCAGCAGGCCTGCAGAGTCTGAAAATAAAGGCTGCTTCTACAGAATTCCTTTGAAGATAATTAAAATAATTATGCTTTATTAGGTACATTATGCACAGGCATTTACAGTATGCCATAAGGAATATCTCCTAAGATTACCTTAGTGGGACCATAAGTGAACTCAGGAATGCTCCCAACCCTATCCATGGTCAGAGGGGGACGAAATGCAGCGCTATAAATATACGGGATGCTCTAGAGATAACAGGAATGACTTAAAGTCGCGAATGATCAATGCCTGTGGAGTCGTCCAATATGCTGCGCTGAGAATTGAGTTGTAGGCGATATTTGGATATGTTTGGCGCAATTAACATGTTTACATTCTATTGCCATGGAGAAATTGAGTTTCTAGAACCTGTTTTCTTCTATGTCTTTATTTCGTGAAATATTAAGATCTTTATTTTGTCATAATGTGTATATGAGGACGTTGGAGCCCGTTCCGATTCATGACGCGGTTATCCAGGTGCATGTTGCATAGACCTACTAATCCAACCTTGGCTTACAAGTTAAATTAAATTAGTATATATGCCTATACAAATCTATTGACCACATCCGTTTAAATCAATGATTGTCAATTGAAAATGTGGTAGTTGTGTTATCCTGTTGTGCGTGTCAGGGCTCCTCTTAAGCACGTTATTCCAATATTTCCTAGAATTGACGCAGGTTACACTTTTGCAAAACTACTAGGTTAAAAATAAGAGCATGAATGACAATAAAGGTATGACTTGAATTATATGTGTAGTAGTGTGATGTTGTTCCCCTAGATTATGCACCAAATTGCACACAAGGACAGTTCAAGTAGGCCAGGTCAAGAGGGGATGTTGATAAGTTAATAATAATAATAATAATTCAATACGGTTTCTTTATTTAATTACAGCTGCATAGCTAATGTTATTTTTTGGTGTACAAACATTTTTATGTATCTATATTGCAAATACACCTAATTGTAAAAGTTGTGTATATTTTGGTTTGGTCCATCGTGGGTTATCTGTATTTATGTACCCTCTTATTGTTCTCTTTTGCCTGACCTTCAACTAGCAAGGTATGTTGTCCTTGGCGCTGTAATTTGTCAATATAAAACTGTGGTAAAGTTACACAAAGTGCTGTTACGCAACTACAGGTTTTGTTACAATGTGGACAATATAAAGATGTATGTTAACAACTTTCACCGAGCTCGCTAATTAGGGTACCTATTGTAACTCGGGAGTATTTGGGGCAGTGTTTGAGTGAGTTTCTATGTGCTCACGCAGGTGCCCGAGAGCTGTGGCTGCACCAAGGGCTAACCTATTGTGTGTTGTCTCGTGGTGTGCAGTTATGTCTTTTATTTTGTCAGAATTATGTTGTATATCATTTTACTTGTATTGTATAGTGTGTTGTTAGGCACTGAATGTGTGCATGCAGCACCTGTTCCCTTTTGCCTGACCTTCAACTAGCAAGGTGCCCGAGAGCTGTGGCTGCACCAAGAGCTAACATATTGTGTGTTGTCTCTTCGTGTGCAGGTCGAATAAAAATTATCCAACCATCAGAATTCCAGTTGTGGCAGTGTCCTAATTACGTGACCTGCGGACTGGTCAGCTCAAGCCGACCGCCGGAGCTGTGCATGTGGATGAGGTGCACGACCTGCGCATGTGAATTTGTTGATGGTTTACTGTAAGTGAATATATACTGTAAACAGTGAAAGTGAATGTAGCATATTCATTAGATACAGGTATTCGTGCTTATTTGTATGTTTTGGATGAATTTGTTTTTTGCATTTTTTTTTTTTTTGGTATTTGAATGCACTAAATTACATTGTATTTTAGTGCTCTGTTGAGCCATGGAAGATTCTCAAATCCATAAGACATGTTATGCTGGGGATTTTAGTGTGGGTAGAGGGAGGGGTGTCCTTCCATTTACACCAATTGTACAGTCAGCTCCTGGGAGCAGAGCGTTTGCTAGTCCTGAGTTTGCAAGCACTGGGAGGGGTTGGCTGTTTGTTCCACCTGACCAGGGTATCCCACCTCTGTCTTTTGATGTACCATCATCCACAGTACTCGGTGATAATGGGACTAATCAAATGTTCTGGTCCTGTCCCCGTCTGGCAGATTAGTTGTCCACTATTTAAAACCCTTTCTGAAGCATTTGATATAAAGTTGCAGCCTAGTGCAGAAATTGCTATTTTTGGAGTACCAAACAACAATCCTTCTCTGACCAATAGACACCTAGATGCCATTGCCTTTGCCTCCCTGTTAGCCCGCAGAAGGATTTTATTGGATTGGAAATCTATCAATCCTCCCTTAGCCTCTCTTTGGCTCAAAGATCTGAAGCTGTTCCTAAAATGAGAAAAAATGAAGTTACCATTCAAGGGTCAACCAACTCATTTTATTCCTCCTGGGACCCGATGATATCCTATTTTGAACAGCTCCAAACACTTCCTCCAGATTAGTACTCTTGGCCCCACCTTGAGATTACTGCTATATAGGCCTATAAAATCACTTAATCACCTGAAATTGTTAGGCTATTACATTTTTGCTTGAAGTAACGTTGTTGTATACTTTTGTTTTGTTTTCTGACATGTAACTCAATTACTTTCCCTTTCTTTTTAAATGTGTTTGGAGGCATTCTGGGGGGAGGGGGAGGTCAAAGGGGGACTAAAAGGGGAGAAATGTACCATGTCTTTACATGTTATCTTTCATTCATTGTGAATACAAAATATATAATTTTAAAGGGAAGGCTTTGAAGCCAGATTTAGCGGATTTTGCTGTTTAGTTTTCCTCAACCTGTGTTTTGTTTCTCTCTCCTCTCCCTGTTAGATGGTGAGGCTGCTTCTCTCCAGAGGAGCCAACATTAATGCCTTTGACAAGAAGGATCGCTGAGCAATCCACTGGGCTGCTTACATGGGTGATGAGTTTACCACATCATTTACATTCTGACTAATGTCCTTTATACCAATGAATGAATGAATGAATGGACTGTGTGTTAGTCTCACAGCTCAGCTGTATGAGCCACGTCTAGTGTGTTATTATGTCAGAATCATGTACTAAGTAGGTTGATTAGATGTTTTCAGTTGTACTAACATGATGTAGGTGTTGCTTATCGTGCTGTGTACCACTGTAAACTAATCTATCTCTCCCTCTCTCTGCCTATCTCTCTGTGTTTGTGTCTCTGTTTCTCTCTTAACCCCCTTACTATCTCTCTCTCTCTCTCTCTCTCTCTCTCTCTCTCTCTCTCTCTCTCTCTTTATCCCACCCCCTCTCTCTCTACCATAGGGCACATTGAGGTGGTGAAACTGCTGGCCTCTCATGGATCAGAGGTGTCCTGTAAAGACAAGAAGGCCTACACCCCTCTCCACTCTGCAGCCTCCAGTGGAATGATCAGTGTGGTCAAGTACCTCCTGGACCTTGGTGTGGATGTGAGTCAACACGCATTCAAATGTGTAGGGGGTTTTCATAATAGTAATGAAGAGAGAGAGGTTAGAGCCAGTGATTTGGACCAGGGGGTTTTCATAACCAAGTGATAAAGAGAGAGAGGTTGGACCAGGGGGTTTTCATAACCAAGTAATGAAGAGAGAGAGGTTGGACCAGGGGGTTTTCAGAACCAAGTAATGAAGAGAGAGAGGTTGGACCAGGGGGTTTTCATAACCAAGTAATGAAGAGAGAGAGGTTGGACCAGGGGGTTTTCAGAACCAAGTGACCTGATCAGGAATATATTGTTTTGTTCTCCCCCCCCCCCTCCCTTCTCTCTCTCTCTCTCTCCACTCTTTTCCCTCCCTTGCTCCCTCCAGATAAATTAGCCCAATGGGTACGGTAACACCCCCCTCCACGTGGCATGCTACAACGGGCAGGATGTGGTGGTGAATGAGCTGATCGAGTGCGGCGCCAACGTGAACCAGGTGTACGAGAAGGGTTTCGCCCCACTCCACTTCACGGCCGCCTCGCACCATAGGGCGCTCTGCCTGGAGCTGCTGGTGGGCAACGGGGCCCTCGTCAACATCAAAGTATTTGGCCCTGGTCTACATTCAAATACCAATGGAATAGGCCTAACAATGCAAACTAAATGCAATCAAGCGCTCCTCCAATACGTGTTTGATTTTGCCTGTGGTCAGCAGCACAGACTGCCGTGTGAACCATCTTTGTCTTTCTATCTGCAGAGTAAAGATGGAAAGACCCCCCTCCACATGACGGCCATCCACGGACGCTTCTCCAGATCTCAAGCCATCATCCAGAATGGTGAGTCGCTGTGAATGCTCTCAACTGAATATATATGAACCAGTAGGCTCTTCAGCATTGTCTTTTGTCTTCAAACCATGATTCACTGGCACAGAGCAATGTTACTTGCAATGTGGTTGAACATGAAGCTTCATGAGGCCTCTAGGGTCAAGTGGTTGACGTGTGTGTGTGTCTGTGTGTGTGTGTGTGTCTGTGTGTGTGTGTGTGTGTGTGTGTCTGTGTGTGTCTGTGTGTGTGTGTGTTCTGTAGGTGCTGAGATCGACTGTGAAGAAAAGAATGGAAACACACCTCTGCACATCTCTGCTCGCTACGGCCATGAGTTACTCATCAATACACTCATCACCAACGCAGCTGACACAGCCAAGTGAGAACACACACAGTTTCCAGCAAAAATGCAACATGCATCTGCAATTCTGTCATTGACCGAATTCCCGCTTGGAGACTATGCTCAACACATTGTGGTGTGTGGGGGGTTGATAGACGGGGCATTGCAGCATGCTGATGTGTTGATCTGCTGTGGGGTTTAATGAGGACTGTGATGTGGTGCTGTTTCCAATCTTAGCTGAATCAACTGTAAGTCGCTCTTGATAAGAGTGTCTGCTTAAAGTCTCAAATGTAAAAATGTGTTGCAGGCGAGGCGTCCATGGGATGTTCCCCCTCCACCTGGCTGCTCTCAGTGGGTTCTCTGACTGCTGTCGGAAGCTCCTCTCATCAGGCTTTGATATAGACACCCCTGACGACTTTGGAAGGACCTGTTTACATGCTGCAGCAGCTGTTGGGTGAGTGGACTGGTCCAGGCTTTACACCAAGGAATATTTAGTTCATGAACTGGAAAGCCACCAGAAAGAACAAACACATATTCACACTCTTACATTTCACATTGTTTAGCAGTATAAAAAAATCGTATAGATCATTAGTGCGGTATCATTTCTGTATAATGTGGTTCCATGCCATGGTGGTATTGACTTGCGCTCTGGTCTAAATTGTCTTTATATCTTCTTGAAAGAGAAGAGAAACCTGCAAACTGCTCTTGCTAGTATCACTTTTTATTATTGCTTTTATTAGCATTATAAAAACAGTGATACTAGCAAGAGCAGTGTACGGGTTTCTCTTTTCTCTAAGGTTCTCATTGTTACCATCCACCTGATAGCTCAGATGTGAAAGGGCCTTTCTGAACTTGATATCTTGTTACCATCCACCTGATAGCTCAGATGTACGAGGGCCTTTCTGAACTTGATATCTTGTTACCATTCACCTGATAGCTCAGATGTGAAAGGGCCTTTCTGAACTTGATATCTTGTTACCATCCACCTGATAGCTCAGATGTACGAGGGCCTTTCTGAACTTGATATCTTGTTACCAGGAACCTGGACTGTCTGAATCTGCTGCTCAACACAGGGGCAGACTTCAACAGAAAGGACAGCTTCGGAAGGTCTGTCTGTGGCATCAAATAACTTTCATATGTGATCTTTATGATAATGGGGAATATAGTATAGGGGCATATAGGAATTATTATGGGAAATATTGGGCGGCAGGTAGCCTAGCGGTTAAGAGCGTTGGGTCAGTAACCGAAAGGTTGCTGGTTCAAATCCCCTAGCTGACTAGGTGAAAAATATGTCTATGTGCACTGCAGCAAGGCACTTAACCCTAATTGCTCCTGTAAGTCGCACTGGATAAGAGTGTCTGCTAAATAATGTAAATGTTTTACAGCTCCAATAAGCTGTTTCTGTTGTTGATGTTGAATGGTTTCTGTGCGTTCTTCTAGGAGTCCTCTGCATTATGCGGCAGCCAATTGTAACTACCAGTGTCTGTTTGCCTTGGTGGGGTCTGGGGCCAGTGTGAACGATCTGGATAAAAGGGGTTGCACCCCGCTCCACTACGCTGCTGCCTCCGACACAGACGGAAAGTACGTCTCACACCTCTCTTACTGTTGTGTGTGTTGTGGTGCCATGACCTTTCACATTTCACTGTAGTCTGGAGAGTATGTTGTGGTGCCATGACCTTTCACATTTCACTGTAGTCTGGAGAGTATGTTGTGGTGCCATGACCTTTCACATTTCACTGTAGTCTGGAGAGTATGTTGTGGTGCCATGACCTTTCACATTTCACTGTAGTCTGGAGAGTATGTTGTGGTGCCATGACCTTTCACATTTCACTGTAGTCTGGAGAGTATGTTGTGGTGCCATGACCTTTCACATTTCACTGTAGTCTGGAGAGTATGTTGTGGTGCCATGACCTTTCACATTTCACTGTAGTCTGGAGAGTATGTTGTGGTGCCATGACCTTTCACATTTCACTGTAGTCTGGAGAGTATGTTGTGGTGCCATGACCTTTCACATTTCACTGTAGTCTGGAGAGTATGTTGTGGTGCCATGACCTTTCACATTTCACTGTAGTCTAGAGTATGTTGTTGGCCGTGTTTGAATACATACTAGTGTTAAATATGCAGTGTGAAAGCTTGGCCACGTCTCCTTTGGGAAAGTGTCTCTGCTTGCTTATCTGTCTGTCTTGATGTTGGTATAATGATTAGTGAACTCTTGACCTCTGACCTCTAGGTGTCTGGAATATTTGCTGCGAAACGACGCTAACCCAGGGATCAGGGACAATCAGGGCTACAACGCAGTCCATTACGCGTCTGCGTACGGACACCGCCTCTGTCTGGAGCTGGTGAGTCAGAACCACAGGGGACTAGACGCCCTGCATTCACAGACCATTTTGTCTGCGTCCCAAATGGATGTAGGGCCCATAGGGCTCTGGTCAAAAGTAATGCACTATATAGGGAATAGGGTGCCATTTAGGACAGACGTTGATATTCAGTAGGTTTTAAGGTGTGGTTGCATGTTTGTCGTGGCCGCATCGTCACTCTTGATGTTCTTTTTCCAGATTGCAAGTGAAACACCTTTAGATGTGGTAAGTACCAGTTGGTTACTTTTCCTCACACTAGCTTGTTTAAGATACGAATGCAACACCCCAGTATGTCTGCAGGGGCTGGACACTGAGATTTACAACATGAAACATGCTACTAGACTAACCTTCAAAGTAAATATGTTACAAGTCTAAACTGGCCCGTCCTTGTCTTTCCCCAGCTAATGGAAACCTCAGGGACAGACATCCTGAACGACTCTGATGTCAGAGCTCCCATCAGCCCCCTACACTTAGCTGTGAGTAAAGCCTACCTGCTCCTGTAGGGGTCTCGCCACATGACAAATGGCACCCTATTCCCTATTTAGTGCACTACTTTTGACCAGAACCTTATGGGCCCAGATCAAAAGTACTGCACTACATGGGAAATAGGGTGCTATCTGGGATGCAGGCATGGTGTTGTTTTTCCACGAAAAGTTGATTGTCCAGACACTCACACACCATGTTCCTATCTGTTCCTGATTAGTGTAAAATACATGCATATTTTGACACGGTGATGATGAGGATGATTTCCTTATTTTGCCATTTGAGTTAATCAACCTCCAACAGAAGAGTAGTAGTGTGTTTGTTTCTAAATCTCACGCTTGGCAGGGACCTTCGATGTTGATGCTGGGCGGGAGAAAAAATGGGCACCCGATTTGAGAGACACTGGTCTACTTTAGAGGTCTAGGACTGTTTCTGTTCAGGCATACCACTGGTCTACTATAGGACATTGATTACATTAGGAGTGTATATCTGTTCAGGCGCACCACTGGTCTACTATAGGACATTGATTATATTAGGAGTGTATATCTGTTCAGGCGCACCACTGGTCTACTATAGGACATTGATTATATTAGGAGTGTATATCTGTTCAGGCATACCACTGGTCTACTATAGGACATTGATTATATTAGGAGTGTATATCTGTTCTGGCATACCACTGGTCTACTATAGGACATTGATTATATTAGGAGTGTATATCTGTTCTGGCATACCACTGGTCTACTATAGGACATTGATTATATTAGGAGTGTATATCTGTTCTGGCATACCACTGGTCTACTATAGGACATTGATTATATTAGGAATGTATATCTGTTCAGGCATACCACTGGTCTACTATAGGACATTGATTATATTAGGAGTGTATATCTGTTCTGGCATACCACTGGTCTACTATAGGACATTGATTATATTAGGAGTGTATATCTGTTCAGGCATACCACTGGTCTACTATAGGACATTGGTTATATTAGGAGTGTATATCTGTTCTGGCATACCACTGGTCTACTATAGGACATTGATTATATTAGGAGTGTATATCTGTTCAGGCGTACCACTGGTCTACTATAGGACATTGATTATATTAGGAGTGTATATCTGTTCAGGCATACCACTGGTCTACTATAGGACATTGATTATATTAGGAGTGTATATCTGTTCAGGCATACCACTGGTCTACTATAGGACATTGGTTATATTAGGAGTGTATATCTGTTCAGGCACACCACTGGTCTACTATAGGACATTGGTTATATTAGGAGTGTATATCTGTTCAGGCACACCACTGGTCTACTATAGGACATTGATTATATTAGGAGTGTATATCTGTTCAGGCATACCACTGGACTTTGATTCAGACTGTGTGTTTGTTTCCATTCAGGCGTACCACGGCCACCACCATGCTATGGAGGTCCTGGTTCAGTCTCTGCTGGATCTAGACGTGAGGAACAGCCAGGGGCGCACCACTCTGGACCTGGCTGCCTTTAAAGGCCATGTGGAGTGTGTTGACGTCCTCATCAACCAGGGAGCCTCCATCCTGGTTAAAGACTTCACCCTGAAGAGGACCCCCATCCACGCTGCAGGTACGCATAGGATATTTTTATTTTATTTAACCTTTATTTAACCAGGAAGGGCTCATTGAGATTTAAAATCTCTTTTTCAAGAGCGTCCTGGCCAAGATAGGCAGCACCAAGTCATTACAAAAAATTACAGACAGACAACATGAAAAACTACAAGTAATCTAGTAAAAACCATTCATGAATTCACAAGAGTAAAACAATATCAAAAACAGCAAATTAAAAACATTGACAGGTCAGGGAATCAGCCTCAAAATCCTTCATCAGAGATTTAAAAACACCAATCGGGACAAGTTCTTCCAGTTTAAAATTATTTTGTAAGGTGTTCCAAGACGATGGCGCAGAGTACATAAAAGACCTTTTACCAAATTCAGTTCGGACATTTGGAACAGTTAGCAGGATAAAGTCCAGTGAACGAAGAGAGTACCCACCACATTTCTGAACAATAAAAATGCCCAAATAAAAAGGTAGTAAACCCAAAATGGCTTTGTAAATAAAAGTATACCAGTGACTGAGCCTACGAGTGACTAGAGAAGGCCAGCCAACCCTGGTATACAAAGTGCAGTGGTGCGTAAGGGTTTTGCAGTTTAAAATAAATCTCAAAGTACCATGGTAAAGAGTGTCAATTGATCTCAAACACTAAGCGGAAGCATTCATATATAAAATATCCCCATAGTCTAGTAAAGGCATAAATGTAGCTGATTCTAGCCTCCTTCTGGCTTCAAAAGAAAAACAGGCCTTATTCCTAAAATAAAATCCCAATTTCAGCTTCAATTTTTTTGTAAGTTGTTGAATATGCAATTTAAAAGAGAGGCCGTCATCAATTAGAATTCCAAGATATTTATATGAGGTTACAACCTCAATCTCCTTGCCCTGACAGGTAGTAACAGGTGAAAGGTTCAGAGGTCTATTTCTTGCATTAGAAAACACCATTAGTTTAGTTTTGTCAGTATTGAGGATAAGCTTCAATTGACACAAGGTATGTTGAACAGTATAAAAAGCAGTTTGCAAGTTCTGGAAAGCTTTTGTAAGAGATGAGGCACAACAGTAAATAACAGTATCATCAGCATAAAAATGAAGTTGTGCATTTTGGACATTTTTGTCTAAATCATTAATATAAATAGTGAATAAGAGAGGACCAAGTACAGAGCCCTGGGGCACACCATTCAGGACAGACAATTTAACAGACATAAGCCCATCAAATTGAGTGCACTGAGTTCTATCAGACAGATAGTTAGCAAACCATGCAACTGCATGCTCCGAAAGACCTACACTCAACAATCTCTGCCTTAGTATAGCATGATCAACTGTATCAAAAGCCTTAGAGAGATCAATAAAAAGTGAGACACAGTGCTGTTTTTTGTCAAGGGCTTCAGTGATATCATTTAAAACCTTCATGGCTGCTGTAATTGTGCTATGCTTCTTCCTGAAGCCCGATTGATACATTGATTAAATAGAGTTAGTAAATAAAAACTCTTTTAGCTGTTCACTTACAAGGGTTTCAAGTATTTTCACCAGGGGTGACAGCTTTGAGATTGGCCTATAATTATTTAAAAGAGTTGGATCTCCTCCTTTTAAAAGTGGTAGGACAAATGCTGATTTCCAGATCTTTGGAATTTCATTACATTCCAGGGTTAGATTGAACAGATATGTAAGTGGTTCAGCTATGAAATCAGCTGCCAGATTTAAAAAGCAGGGATCCAAAAGATCAGGACCTGCAGGCTTTCTTTGATCTAAGGATTTCAGGGCTTTATGTACCACCTGCACTGAGAATGGCAGAAAGCTAAAAGTTTGACCAGCTCTCACTGGTTCATCCACACAGGGTTGTACAGAGACAGAGGACACTTGTTCATCCACACAGGGTTGTACAGAGACAGAGGACACTGAATCAAACAGCCTACCAGATGATACAAAGTGCTCATTGAAACAATTCAGCATTTCAGTTTTGTCATATATAGCAACAGAGTCCTTCAAAACACATGACGGTAATTCATTAACATTACTGTTACCAGACATAGACTTAATAGCATTCCAAAACTTTCTAGGGTCATTCAGGTTATCAGTGGTAACAGACATAAAATATTCAGACTTGGCCTTCCTGAGAAGAAAAGAACACTTGTTTCTTAACTGCCTAAAAATAAGCCAATCAGCATCAGAACAAGATTTCCTTGCTTTAGCCCAGGCTAGATTACGGTCGTGAATAATACAAGACAGCTCAGAAGAAAACCATGGATTATCCCGCCCTTTAACCCTGAACCTGCGGAATGGTGCATGTTTGTTTACTATTTGGAAAAAACCATCATGAAAGAATATCCAGGCAGTTTCCACATCAGGGATAAGCTCAATCTTGCTCCAGTCAAAATAAAACAAATCATGAAAGAAAGCCTGCTCATTAAAACACTTCAAATTTCTCTTACGAATAAAACGTGGATTTGTCTTTGGAACCTTAGTATTTCTAACAGCAACAACAGCACAATGGTCACTTAAATCATTACAAAAAACACCAACCGCAGAATATTTATGTGGAACATTTGTCAATATCAAATCAATCAGGGTAGATTTATCAGGGCATTTAAGATTTGGGCGAGTGGGTGAATTAATCAACTGGGTAAGATTCATAGAATTACAAAACATTTTTAAATCATCAGACACCGGCTTTAACCAACACCAGTTGAGATCACCAATCAAGATCATTTCACTGTAAAGAAGTTTAGACATAAGGTGCGTCAAAGAAGAAAATGCATCACCAAGAGCAGAGGGGGGTCTATAACAGACAATCACAGTTATAGAGAGGCCCTTTGAAACCTCAATATTCAAAGCAAGAAATTCCAACTGTTTACAAATAGTTTCAGACTTTGCCACACTTACATGGAATTTAGATTTTACATATATAGCCACACCCCCACCTTTCTTAACCCGATCTGCACGATAAACATTGTAACCACTTATACAAATATCCTTATCAAAAATAGACTTGCTGAGCCAGGTTTCAGAAAACACAATTACATCAGCATCAGTTGATTTAGCCCAAATCCTAACCCCATCAATTTTTGACAACATTTAAATGAAAAATACCAAAACCAGATCTTGATTTAAAATCGGAGGGGGTTTGGAGACATTGCATATCAGGGCCAGGGTTAGGTTGCACGTTACCTGATATCAACAACAGAAGAATAACTAGGCACCTCTGTTTAATAACCTTGCACGGCTTCTCTTTTTTAAGAGACCTACTGCAAGCGAATTCTACAAGTGAGTTTCCAGACAATACAAAACAGTCATTTAAAACCATTAGACTTTGGTAGTGACACAAATTCGTACTGTTCACATCATGCCACAAATGCATCGGCACTTGGACGAGTGGACCGAGTGAAAAAGAGCGAGTTCCTGCAGACAAAATGTCTAATGGACGCGAGAGTACATTGTCAGATGTACTCACCCTGCGACAATGTTCGTTTTCTCCAGAGTTCAGTAAAGTCAGTGCACAAAGCAATACCACGTAAATTGTCATTTTCTCTGACCAAAAAAAACAAGAGGCCAACGAAGGTAAGTGGAGAGAGGGACAGCGTGTATGTGAGTCAATGTGAGTGTTTGCGCGTGTGAGTAGATTGGGTGTTGATATCACGTAAGACCTAGAGATTCTGTAATTCAAAAGTTTTCCTTACCAAGATGGACATTTGTTTGGTCATGTTGCTAGGGTGCCAATGTCCACTCTAGGGATATTATATAGCATAGTGTGAAAATGCCCACTACACACTGATCTAAGGTCATTTTTTGTCATTATTGCTGAGGATCTGGGGAGGGTAAGCTGATCCTAGATCAGTGCACAGGGGGACTTCTATCCAGAGCCAGGTACACAGCTAGCAGGTGACAGGCTTCGAGGGCCTCAGCCCCAAAATGTTTTATTATCTGCTGTGTTAACATCATGAGGATGTCATCTACCAATACCACTGTTCTAGAAATCTGTCTGTTCATGTGAAGGTAATAGTCGTCCAGCAATCAGCTCATATCCTCTCTGTTTAGCCTCCTCTAGCTACCATCGGTCAATCATCTCACATTCTTATATCCTCTCTGTTTAGCCTCCTCTAGCTACCAACGGTCAATCATCTCACATTCTTATATCCTCTCTGTTTATCCTCCTCTAGCTACCAACGGTCATTCGGAGTGTTTGCGTTTGCTGATTGGAAATGCTGACCTCCAGAGTGCAGTGGACGTTCAAGACGGGAATGGACAGTAAGTCAATTGGGTTTTGGATACAATTCCTGAAATAAAGAGATTTTGACACTAGGTCTACGTCCCAAATGGCACCCTATGCCCTACTTGGTGCACTACTTTAAACCAGAACCCTATGGGCTCAGGTCAAAAGTAGTGTACCATATAGGGAATAGGTTGCCATTTGGGACTCAGCCTGGTTATTACCAGTTTTTAATATGACCTTGTTGTCTTGTGTATCAGAACCCCTCTGATGCTGTCGGTGCTGAGCGGACACACAGACTGTTTGTACTCACTGCTCAACAAGGGAGCCAGCGTAGAAGCCAAAGACAAGTGGGGCAGAACAGCGCTACACAGAGGGGTGAGGAGGAGAGCTGGCTGTATACGCTCACACACAGAAAGAGACGGGGAGGCTCAAATATACATATTATCTTCAGAAAAGTAGTTGTCCATGGGTAGTGGTGTATTCATCCCTGTAGGGGGACCTGTCTCCAGACATCATTTGTAATAATTGATGATTCATTATTATATCATTGATTATTAGTTATTCAAATCCATTCTTGTCTCCCCGCCCTTCCTCCCAGGCGGTGACGGGTCATGAGGAGTGTGTGGAGGCCCTGCTGCAGCACAGCGCCAGCTTCCTGGTTCGGGACTGTAAGGGGCGAACCCCTGTCCACCTGGCAGCGGCATCCGGACACATCGGGGTGCTGGGGGGGCTCCTACACGCCGCCCAGTCAGTGGAGATCCTCCCCGTCATCACAGACAACCAGGGCTACACGCCACTACACTGGGCCTGCTACAACGGTACGTACTGGACTAACGGAACACTAGATCTTTTCTGATTTTCTCTCTTCAGCACCGTAAACATGTCCCTGAATTAGGCAGGCCATACAACGGTACGTACTGACTAACTGGACTGTAGCTCTGTTCTCTCCTCCATGAAGTGTACACTCATTCACTCCCTCTTGTGGCTTGAAAAGCATTCGATTGGTGTGGACGGAGCCATGTGGGGGAATGAACAAGACTACAACAGAATTAGGGGTTATGACTCTCAGTGGAGGACCTTACACTGAAACAGGACTTTGTCAGGGATTGACATAGCATATGTTGTAGCTAAAACATCTTTTGTGACTTCACCATTGTCAGATGTGTAGCTTTCTCTGAGAGTATTGTTGTGGTCTGCAGCGACGTCATCTTTTTCCTGTATGAATCAATCTTCCACTAGGCCGTGACACGTGTGTAGAGGTGCTGCTGGAACAGGAGGTTTTCCACAAGACCGAGGGCAACTCGTTCAGCCCCCTCCACTGTGCTGTGATCAATGACAACGAGGGGGCTGCAGAGATGCTGATTGACACTCTGGGGCCGGCCATTGTCAACGCCACTGACACCAAGAACCGGTAACTACAGCACATGACAAAGTCCTTTTCTTCTGGAGAATAATGTTGTCTTGGGAATAAAATGACCTCTGGGGTTGGATGAGGGATTGTAGATTACTTTTAATACATCTATTAGTGGTTTTATATTTCTATGGTATAAACAGGGTTAATTGAACAAACTTGTTTATAACAGTCCTACATGATGTCGGTGAAATACGTTTCCTCTCTCTCCAGGACCCCCCTGCATGCGGCGGCTTTCACGGACCACGTGGAGTGTCTTCAGCTGCTGCTAGGCCACAACGCCCAGGTCAACTCCCCCGATGCCTCCGGGAAGACCTCCCTCATGATGGCTGCTGAGAACGGACAAACCAACGCTGTCGGTACGCAGCCCCCTCTCCTCCGCTTTGCCTCGCCCAGCCGGCTTAAGTTCAACATGTCTGTTTTACATTTTAATAAGTCGCTTCATTTCCTAATTGAGTTTCTTTATGTTTCTCTGTCTGTGTCAGAGCTGTTGGTGAGCAGTGCCAAAGCAGAGCTCACCCTGCAGGATGCAGTCAAGAACACTGCTCTTCATCTGGCCTGCAGTAAGGTGAGCATCCCCACATGAAGATGACGTTCATCTGAACAGTTGGCTCTCTCTGGTTAAAATTTTGGTCTGACATGTTTGACTCTGGTTTTTAAAGGGGCATGAAACCAGTGCTTTGTTGATATTGGAGAAGATTACAGACAGGAACCTCATCAACTCGACTAACGCAGCCTTACAGACGTACGTATGGTTCAGCTGTATTAATTGGGCCAGAAGAATTGGTCCTCTGTAGCTCAGCTGGTAGAGCACGGCGCTTGTAACGCCAAGGTAGTGGGTTCGATCCCCGGGACCACCCATACACAAAAAAAATTATGCACGCATGACTGTAAGTCGCTTTGGATAAAAGCGTCTGCTAAATGGCATATTATAATTATATAATTAGAAGAAGTGCACTATATAGGGAATAGTCTGGCATTTGGGAGGTATCCTCATTTGCTGCTGGCTAATCTGACGGTACTTTCTCCTCAGGTCGTTACACGTTGCAGCCAGAAATGGTCTGACGGTGGTGGTTCAGGAGCTACTAGTGAAGGGTGCTAGCGTGCTCGCAGTCGATGAGAATGGTAAGATCCATAACGCTAACACCGTTTTCTTCTGTACTTCTCTTCTCAATGTGTCCACAAATGTTTCTCTCTAGTCCATTGCTTGGTTATTGTCTTAACTTTGTATCTCCTAGCCTGCTGTTATTTCATGTTTTTCACCAAAAGTGTTGTAGTAAACGGTGATGCTCCTGAAGTGACCCTCTCCTGTTCTGTTTGAACCCCTCAGGTTACACGCCTGCCTTGGCCTGCGCCCCCAACAAAGACGTGGCGGACTGCCTGGCGCTGATCCTGGCCACCATGATGCCCGTGTCCCCCTGCAACCCGGCGCCCAGCCTGTCCTTCAGTGCCATTAACCACTACACCACCAGCCCCTCCAAGAGTGTGACCTTCGACAGCCTGCCCGTGCTGCGCAGCGAGCACAGCTCCTACTGCAGCTTCAACAACATCGGCCACCGCGACCACGATGGAGGCTTCTACAAGGATGAGGAACTCAACGACTCAGACTCAGAGACATACTGAGGGGGGTGGTGGTCGCTGCCCAGGAGCGGAGCCAAGGGCAGGCGGATGGACAGTGAAGTGGGGCAGAGGCCACAAACAAATCCACACATACACACCGTGTCTTAAATCACCACAGCCAGCTTTGGGAGGGCACGAGCCGAGACAGTCCGCACAGGAGCCTTAAGAGTCCCGCAGATGGATAGAGAGAAATGGAGGGAGGGAGGGAGAGGGGGAGGCACAACAGGCTGGCTGGCCACACTCATCCTCTCGTACCACCAGGTGTCCTTCCAGCAGATACTGGACTTCAGAGGAACTGCTGCTGCTATACCCCACCTTTACCTTTACCCACAAAGGTCCTAAACGGTAGAAACTGTCCAGCCAACAGACAGACGGACACCTTATGACGGCAATAACCTGTAGTCCAAGGGGATAGTAGCACTTCACTGAGTGAAAAACAGACATGGACCAAAAGATGTGGAAGAAGCCTTTTCAAAACCTGTTTTGACAGTAGAAATGGGATTGAGCGTTTTGGGCTGAGAAAAACATAAGGAGTGATGTTTCATTTAAGTTTTATGAGAGTGATGGTCATGTTTATCCGCACACTAAGACAGTCAGAACGCACCTAGCCTCTTGGCTGTAATCCATGTGGGAGGAGGGGAAATCATTTATTTTTTATGAACAAACATTTAAATAAAATCATTCATGTCTTAAGCTCCTGACCCTCTGTGGGAACCAAAAAATCGTAGAGTAATTTCAAAGAATTTCCATCCCCAATGGCACCCTATTCCCTTTATAGTACACTACTTAAGACCAGGGCCCATAGGGATCTGGTCAAAAGTAGTGTACTCTATAAAGAATAGGGTGCCATTTAGGACGTAAAGTTTTGCATTTGTATGACAGGACTATTTACATTTGTGTTATTAAACCTACCTGTCCTTTGCCCTCTAGAAAATATTTTAGAAAGAATACATGACTGAATAATTTACTTTCTTGTGATATTTATGTCATCATTTTGTGCCTTCTTTAGTTACTGAGGGGAGGTTAGGAGAGTAGGGGCAGCTGTATGAGCGAAAACAATGATGCACACTAAGTACTACAACGTTTGTGAAAAGCACTGATACTATTCCGAGGCAGAAAACATGCCTCCCTTGGAGAGGAGAAACACTGTATACCAATGGTAGGACAGCAGCATTTAGATTTTCTTCTGTTGAAAAAAATATATATATATTATTTGTCTTGGTCTTATAATCAATGTATTTTGACAGGTTTTGCTTGCTTTAACTTCTTCAAAAAAATGAAACCACTCAATCCTTTTATGTGATTGCTTGTTCAAACCCCCGTTTTTGTCTCTTTTTGAAAATCATTTTAACTGGAAATATGTACAATACATATGCTATGTTCGTCAAATCAGGATCAGGAGGTTCACAGGTTTTTTCGTGTCCTTTTTTTTCTTTAAAAGGATGAAACTAGCATGTACATATGAAATGGTGACTGAATTCGAAACTCCCATGAATTCTTTCAGTATCTGAAGATTGCTGTATATTTTATGAGTAATAAAATAAAGAAATGAGTTATGTTATTTAATAATGAACTATGGGTTATCTGTTTTATGTGACAACCGCAGTATCAATTTCTAGGTGACAGTGGTGCTAATCCCAAAAGAAAGGCTACATACAACAAGGAACAAGAAGTCTATTGGCAAAGTGATGAATATTTTTTATTTATTTTTATTTATTTTATTTAACCTTTATTTAACCAGGTAAGCCAGCTGAGAACAGGTTCTCATTTACAACTGCGACCTGGCCAAGATAAAGCAAAGCAGTGCAATAAAATCAACACAGAGTTACATATGGGGTAAAAAACATAAAGTCAAAAATACAACAAAAAATATATATACAGTGTGTGCAAATGTAGCAAGTTATGGAGGTAAGGCAATAAATAGGCTATAGTGCAAAATAATAACAATAGTATTAACACTGGAATGCTAGATGTGCAAGAGATTATGTGCAAATAGAGATACTGGGGTGCAAAGGAGCAAAATAAATAACAATATAGGGATGAGGTAGTTGGGTGGGCTAATTTCAGATGGGCTGTGTACAGGTGCATTGATCGGTAAGGTGCTCTGACAACTGATGCTTAAAGTTAGTGAGGGAGATAAGAGTCTCCAGCTTCAGAGATTTTTGCAATTCGTTCCAGTCATTGGCAGCAGAGAACTGGAAGGAATGGCGGCCAAAGGAGGTGTTGGCTTTGGGAATGACCAGTGAGATATATATTATTATAATATTGCATGTACCTTGGCCTAACGGTGTGGGTTATGTATTTTATTTTTCATGGCGTCCTCAACATTACAGTTTTAAGGGCAACAATAGCCTACATTTGTTTACAACTCGCAGGATTTCCATACATGAGCTTTCAACAACACAGAGTGTTGCATCAGCACGAGTTCGAAAGTGCGTCAAATCTGTACAGGTCATTGTTACGTCATCACTGATAAACGTTGAAACTGATCAGAAACCGCTGGAGCAGTTCAGTCTAATCCTCCCTAGTGCTGGAGGATTGCGTTTGTTTTCGCTCTGGATGCGTGTTCATTTTGGCAAGGAAATGTGCTGATTTTGCAAGGAGATGGAGAATAAAGAGTTCAAGGTAGGCATGTTATTTATTTTTAAATCTTCAATTATATTAATTACTGTGGATTAAATATTGTTTAACAAATGAAATAGTGTGCTATTCATGCTGTAATATCAAACTAGAAAGTCTATGGCCGGGGAGTCATTAGAGTTGGCTAAAGGTACAGTAAGTAGAATGTGGGTAAAATGGGGGTCAAATGGGGGTCAAAGGTTATGACAGCGCCTTCATAAATACGTCCTAAATGGCACCCTATTCCCTATGTAGGCTAGTGCACTACTTTTGACCAGGAGCTAGTGCACTACTTTTGACTAGGAGCCATAGAAGGGTTGGCTGATGTCACGAAAATGATGCTCGCGCATCGATGGCCGGAAGTCGTGTATCTTGTTATGATTCTGAACCTCAGCTAACAACAAGCTGCCATGTGGGGAATCGTAGCTCTGTGGCATGTTTCAGCTCGTTGTATGGTGTTATTGATACCAAGTCTTGTTTTGAGGTGTTTTGACTGATATCATGTCTATGCAATGGCTAAAATTCGCTACCTAGCTAACCAACAACAACTGTAACAATGTATTTGATACGAGTTTATTGTTCAAATGTATTTATGTTTGCATTAAACATTTAGAGACTAAATATAGTTTACATGTTGTCTAAGTCAAACCCTGTCTATTTTGCCCCATAGTTGCATGCCAGTTTTGTTGCTAAACAACCAACCCCTCTATAGAGTGTTACAGTGGAGGTGTGATAATACCCATAAAACCTAGCGGTCAAACAGGGAAATGGTTCCAATCGTTTTTCCACCATTCATTTTTCCCATAGGCGATTTTAGAAACACATAAAATAAGGGCTGTATTTCGTGTAGGCTTACCCTGGCGTGACGTTTTTGTAACCATGTAAATCTCTCTCGGACAAGTTGACTTTTATCAGTATATTCGGCTCTATTTACTCTCAGATTCGAAAATGCTAATTAGCATCAAAGTAGACATCATGCAAAACTACAAATCCCTGCAAGCTCCTGCATGTCATCTCTAGCTGACACCTTTGCTAACGGGTATTGTGTCAATTTAAAACTTGCACTAGACAGTTCACAGAATTGTCCATTTAAAGAAATGCAGCCAATTTATTCATTACTACATTTAGCTAACATTAGATAGTTAATCCAGAGATTCTTACCTTTGCCTCGATCAGCATGATCATCATGGCATTTGTAGTTCTTTATGATAGCAACATTAGCAGCTAATAAGCATTACATTTTTGGGAGGTAAATACTGATAAGTCACCTTGTCCTAGAGAGATTTACACGGTTATCAAAATGTCACACCACGGTAAGCCTACACGAAACACAGACCTTATTTTAAGTGTTTCTAAAATCCCCAATGGGAAAAATGAATGGTGGAAAAACGATTGGAACCATTTCCCTGTTTGACCACTAGGTTTGATGGGTATTATGACTCATACTGTGGGACTCTATAGGGCTCCAGCCAAAAGAAGTGCACTATATTGGAACTAGGGTGCTATTTCGGACACAAGCATAGATATGATGCAT
Organism: Coregonus lavaretus; assembly: GCF_964263955.1. Classification (NCBI taxonomy): domain Eukaryota; kingdom Metazoa; phylum Chordata; class Actinopteri; order Salmoniformes; family Salmonidae; genus Coregonus; species Coregonus lavaretus. Next base: position 1,813,102 of record NW_028162761.1, on the reverse strand, counting down.
TATTATGTGACCATAGAAATAGAATCACTAGAAAGGATAGAGCCTCTGACCTTGGCAATTTGACTGGTAAACTGAACTGTACACCTGATATGATGTTCTGGTGATTCTATTTCTCTGAATATGATGCATTATGATGTGACAATGAGAGTTGGGTTAATGGTGCTCTCAAGGCAACTGGGAACTCGAAAAAAATAACTAGGTCAAATCATGTCCGTGATCTTCAGGTCGGAAAGTCGGAGCTCTAGAAAGATGCCAGAGTTTCCGACTTGGAATTCCTTTTTACATTTTGTGGTGGTAATTTTACCCCCTTTTTCTCCCCAATTTTTCGTGATATCCAATTGGTAGTTACGATCTTGTTATGATCTTGTCTCATCGCTGCAACTCCCCAGCAGGCTCGGGAGAGGTGAAGGTCGAGTCAGGCGTCCTCCAAAACATGACCCGCCAAGCCGCGCTGCTTCCGACTTGGAATTCCAAGTTGGATGACTGTTCAAAACGATTTTTCCCAGTCAGAGCTTGTTTTTTTTCTCCTATTTCCCAGTTGTCTTGAACGCACTGAAGTCGGAAGTCAGAGATTTCCCAGTTGTTTTGAACACGGCAAAAGGCGACACAGTAGGTGACATCTAAACATGACTTTGTGCTGTCTTTCAGAGGTCAGAGGTCAGTGGGAATGACCTCACCCTCATAGACCTGGATGACCCCATCAATGAAGCTGATGTTATGAAGGAAGTCAGGTAAGTGATTTACACTAATGACACATCTGTGACTGGTTACAGGATCACATAGGCCTACAGATTCAGTAGTAGGTCAAAGGTCACCGCCTATGGAGAGGTAGGCCCAGAGCCATGTATTTAGAGAGTTGGGACATTGAGATATAAACTCAGCAAAAAAAGAAACGTCCTCTCACTGTCAACTGCGTTTATTTTCAGCAAACTTAACGTGTAAATATTTGTATGAACATAACAAGATTCAACAACTGAGACATAAACTGAACAAGTTCCACAGACGTGTGACCAACAGAACAAAGGGGGTGGGGGTCAAAATCAAAAGTAACAGTATCTGGTGTGGCCACCAGCTGCATTAAGTACTGCAGTGCATCTCCTCCTCATGGACTGCACCAGATTTGCCAGTTCTTGCTGTGAGATGTTACCTCACTCTTCCACCAAGGCACCTGCAAGTTCCCAGACATTTCTGGGGGGAATGGCTAAATCCTAGCCCTCACCCTCCGATCCAACAGATCCAGGCTCTTCATGGCAGAACACTGACATTCCTGTCTTGCAGGAAATCACGCACAGAACGAGCAGTATGGCTGGTGGCATTGTCATGCTGGAGGGTCATGTCAGGATGAGCCTGCAGGAAGGGTACCACATGAGGGAGGAGGATGTCTTCCCTGTAACGCACAGCGTTGAGATTTCCTGCAATGACAACAAGCTCAGTCCGATGATGCTGTGACATGGGCAATGTTGACATTTTAAACAATGCTATGTAACTGAACATCTATAATTAGAATTTACTTATAATGAAAGGATAAATGAAAGGCTCTAAGGCGCTAACATTGAGTCCTTTTAAAAGTTGGCAGAATTCTCTAAATATTTGGCTCTGGATAGGCCGAGTCATCTCAAGAGTATTGGAGCCATAGAATTTGAGTGATTCTATTCTAATTCTAGAATGATTCTAATTCTATGATACTAATTCTATAATTGGAACACATCCTCACACTCACATTATATCAGTGACCTAAGAGATATTCCCTTTTCTCTATCTAGATCCCATAAAGATCACAGAGAGGCTGAGAGACTAACCAAGTTGGACGAGGCTGTTCTAGAGACAGATACCCCAACTCAGTCACAGGAGGTTGAAGGAGAGAGTGAGTTGGACGAAGCTGTTGCCATCCCATCTCAGTCACAGGAGGTTGAAGGAGAGAGTAAGTTGGACAAGGCTGTTGTAATCCCATCTCAGTCGCAGGAGGTTGAAGGAGGGAGTGATTTGTACGAGGCTGTTGCCATCCCATCTCAGTCACAGGAGGTTGAAGGAGAGAGTGAGTTGGACGAGGCTGTTGCCATCCCATCTCAGTCACAGGAGGTATGATGTATCCACCTCCAAATCGGACCATGCACCTCCAACTCGATCCCGCTCCAGAGTACAGGCCTCGGTGTATCGCTCATTCCTTCGACGATAAACACGAATCCGACCATCACCCCTGGTGAGACAAAACCGCGACTCGTCAGTGAAGAGCACTTTTTTAGCCAGTCCTGTCTGGTCCAGCGACGGTGTGTTTGTGCCCATAGGCGACGTTGTTGCCGGTGATGTCTGGTGAGGACTTGCCTTACAACAGGCCTACAAGCCCTCAGTCCAGCCTCTCTCAGCCTATTACGGACAGTCTGAGCACTGATGGAGGGATTGTGCGTTCCTGGTGTAACTCGGGCAGTTGTTGTTGCCATCCTGTACCTGTCCCGCAGGTGTGATGTTCGGATGTTCCGATCCTGTGCAGGTGTTGTTATACGTGGTCTGCCACTGCGAGGACGATCAGCTGTCCGTCCTGTCTCCCTATAGCGCTATCTTAGGCGTCTCACAGTACGGACATTGCAATTTATTTCCCTGGCCACATCTGCAGTCCTCATGCCTCCTTGCAGCATGCCTAAGGCACGTTCACGCAGATGAGCAGGGACCCTGGGCATTTTTCTTTTGGTGTTTTTCAGAGTCAGTAGAAAGGCCTCTTTAGGGTCCTAAGTTTTCATAACTACCGTCTGTAAGCTGTTAGTGTCTTAATGACCGTTCCACAGGTGCATGTTCATTCATTGTTTATGGTTCAATGCATTGAACAACATTTTACATTTTAGTCATTTAGCAGACACTCTTATCCAGAGCGACTTACAGTTAGTGAGTGCATACATTTTCATACAGGCACCTCGTGGGAAACAAACCCACAACCCTGGCGTTGCAAGCGCCATGCTCTACCAACTGAGCTACAGGGGACTAGCATGGGAAACAGTGTTTACACCCTTTACAATTAAGATCTGTGAAGTTATTTGAATTTTTACAAATTATCTTTGAAAGATCCTGAAAAAGGGACGTTTTCTTTTTTTGCTGAGTTTATGTATATATTACATGACACAGTAGATATCCATATGACATCGGCTCCCCATGGGCAATGTTGACATTTTAAACAATGCTATGTAACTGAACATCTATAATTACATTTACATTACATTTTAGTCATTTAGCAGACGCTCTTATCCAGAGCGACTTACAGTTAGTGAGTGCATACATTTTATTTTATTTTTTTCCATACTGGCCCCCGTGGGAATCGAACCCACAACCCTGCCATTGTAAACACCATGCTCTACCAACTGAGCTACATCCCAAACAATGCTGTTGAGTGTCTAGGAGGAGAGGTGAACAGTCCCTAGTGGTGTGTGTGTGTGTGTGTGTGTGTGTGTGCTGATGAACATCAGAGAGGTGAACAGTCCCTAGTCCAGACTGCACTGTTCTGTCCTTAGGGCTGGGTTGGAGCAAATACGTGCCCCACTGTTGAGAGGAACGGGACCTGAACGCACCAGATATACTGTAACTCATTCTGGATCAGGGGGGTGTGTCTCCCCTCACTGAGGAGGATAGGGGCCAGTGAAAGGATAAATGAAAGGCTCTAAGGCGCTAACATTGAGTCCTTTTAAAAGTTGGCAGAATTCTCTAAATATTTGGCTCTGGATAGGCCGAGTCATCTCAAGAGTATTGGAGCCATAGAATTTGAGTGATTCTATTCTAATTCTAGAATGATTCTAATTCTATGATACTAATTCTATAATTGGAACACATCCTCACACTCACATTATAGCAGTGACCTAAGAGAGATTCCCTTTTCTCTATCTAGATCCCATAAAGATCACAGAGAGGCTGAGAGACTAACCAAGTTGGACGAGGCTGTTCTAGAGACAGATACCCCAACTCAGTCACAGGAGGTTGAAGGAGAGAGTGAGTTGGACGAAGCTGTTGCCATCCCATCTCAGTCACAGGAGGTTGAAGGAGAGAGTAAGTTGGACAAGGCTGTTGCCATCCCATCTCAGTCGCAGGAGATTGAAGGAGGGAGTGAGTTGGACGAGGCTGTTGCCATCCCATCTGAGTCGCAGGAGGATGAAGGAGATAGTGAGTTGGACGAGGCTGTTGCCATCCCATCTCAGACGCAGGAGGTTGAAGGAGAGAGTGAGTTGGACGAGGCTGTTGCCATCCCATCTCAGTCGCAGGAGGTTGAAGGAGATAGTGAGTTGGACGAGGCTGTTGCCATCCCATCTCAGTCGCAGGAGGTTGAAGGAGAGAGTGAGTTGGACGAGGCTGTTGCCATCCCATCTCAGTCACAGGAGGTTGAAGGAGAGAGTGAGTTGGACGAGGCAGTTGCCATCCCATCTCAGTCACAGGAGGTTGAAGGAGAGAGTGAGTTGGACGAGGCTGTGGCCATCCCATCTCAGTCGCAGGAGGTTGAAGGAATGAGTGAGTTGGACGAGGCTGTTGCCATCCCATCTCAGTCGCAGGAGGTATGATGTATTTTTCTATTACATGTATGACATTTCATTGAGATATTTTGTGTTTTAATTACGCAAAATTGAATTCCAGCCTAACTCTGCTTTCTGTTGTCGCAATCAGGATGCAGTGGTGACATTCACTACCGTGACCCACAAAGATGAAACTTCCCAGACCAGCCTCACCCTCAGCAGGGGAAAGAGAAGCTACCCAGACCTACACACCTTTGTGCAGGACATGAAGGACGAGTAAGTTGCTCTTTGGCTTCCCCATGCATCCCCTAGATATGTTCCCTATCTCAATTGCATACTCCTCGAGTTCCCGCCCTTCTGAACTTCTCATCCATTGGGTTTTGAGAAGGAGGCGAGGAGATTGAGAGTCTCCCATAGTCTCGGGCCAATACAAAGGACTCAACGGACCAAATAACCAATCAGGGATGTCTGGGTGTGGCCTAGTTCCATAGAGGTCCATCCATAACGTAGTCTAAGATAATAGAGGTAATGTCCATCCATAACGTAATCTAAGATAATAGAGGTAATGTCCATCCATAACGTAATCTAAAATAATAGAGGTAATGTCCATCCATAACGTAATCTAAAATAATAATAATATATAATAATAATAAATAATAGAGGTTAATCTAAAATAATAGAGGTAATGTCCATCCATATCCACGCCTCTCAAAGGTACCTACCCCTATCCCCTCCTCTCACAGGTACCTAGCCCTATCCCCTCCTCTCACAGGTACCTAGCCCTATCCATGCCTCTAACAGGTACCTACCCCTATCCCCTCCTCTCACAGGTACCTAGCCCTATCCTCTCCTCTTTTTATTTATTTATTTTTTATTTCACCTTTATTTAACCAGGTAAACCAGTTGAGAACAAGTTCTCATTTACAACTGCGACCTGGCCAAGATAAAGCAAAGCAGTGCGATAAAAACAACAACACAGAGTTACATATGGGGTAAAACAAAACAAAAATCAAAAAAAATATATACAACAGAAATACAATTAATATACAGTGTGCAAATTTAGCAAGTTATGGAGGTAAGGCAATAAAATAGGCTATAGTGCAAAATAATTACAATTTAGTATTAACACTGGAATGATGTGCAAGAGATGATGTGCAAATAGAGATACTGGGGTACAGATGAGCAAAATAAATAACAATATAGGGATGAGGTAGTTGGGCGGGCTAATTTCAGATGGGCTGTGTACAGGTGCAGTGGTCGGTAAGGTGCTCTGACAACTGATGCTTAAAGTTAGTGAGGGAGATAAGTGTCTCCAGCTTCAGAGATTTTTGCAATTTGTTCCAGTCATTGGCAGCAGAGAACTGGAAGGAATTGCGGCCAAAGGAGGTGTTGGCTTTGGGGATGACCAGTGAGATATACCCGCTGGAGCGCAGACTACGGGTGGGTGTTGTTATGGTGACCAATGAGCTAAGATAAGGCGGGGATTTGCCTAGCAGTGATTTATAGATGGCCTGGAGCCAGTGGGTTTGGCGACGAATATGTAGTGAGGACCAGCCAACAAGAGCGTACAGGTCACAGTGGTGGGTATTATATGGGGCTTTGGAGACAAAACGGATGGCACTGTGATAGACAACATCCAATTTGCTGAGTAGAGTGTTGGAGGCTATTTTGTAAATGACATCGCCGAAGTCGAGTATCGGTAGGATAGTCAGTTTTACGAGGGCATGTTTGGCAGCATGAGTGAAGGAGGCTTTGTTGCGAAATAGGAAACCGATTCTAGATTTAACTTTGGATTGGAGATTCTTAATGTGAGTCTGGAAGGAGAGTTTACAGTCTAACCAGACACCTAGATATTTGTAGTTGTCCACGTACTCTAGGTCAGACCCGTCTAGAGTAGTGATTCTAGTCGGGTGGGCGGGTGCAAGCAGCGTTCGGTTGAAGAGCATGCATTTTGTTTTACTAGTGTTTAAGAGCAGTTGGAGGCTACTGAAGGAGTGTTGTATGGAATTGAAGCTCGTTTGGAGGTTTGTTAACACAGTGTCCAATGAAGGGCCAGATGTATACAAAATGGTGTCGTCTGCGTAGAGGTGGATCTGAGAGTCACCAGCAGCAAGAGCGACGTCATTGATATACACAGAGAAAAGAGTTGGCCCAAGAATTGAACCCTGTGGCACCCCCATAGAGACTGCCATAGGTCCAGACAACAGGCCCTCCGATTTGACACATTGAACTCTATCTGAGAAGTAGTTGGTGAACCAGGCGAGGCAGTCATTTGAGAAACCAAGGCTATTTAGTCTGCCAATAAGAATGCGGTGGTTGACAGAGTCGAAAGCCTTGGCCAGGTCAATGAAAACGGCTGCACAGTACTGTCTATTATCGATCGCGGTTATAATATCATTTAGGACCTTGAGCGTGGCTGAACTGCACCCATGACCAGCTCGGAAACCGGATTGCATAGCGGAGAAGGTACGGTGGGATTCGAAATGGTTGGTGATCTGTTTGTTGACTTGGCTTTCAAAAACTTTTGAAAGGCAGGGCAGGATGGATATGGGTCTGTAACAGTTTGGGTCTAGAGTGTCACCCCCTTTGAAGAGGGGGATGACCGCGGCAGCTTTCCAATCTCTGGGGATCTCAGACGTTACGAAAGAGAGGTTGAACAGGCTAGTAATAGGGGTTGCGACAATTTCGGCGGCTAGTTTTAGAAAGAAAGGGTCCAGATTGTCTAGTCCAGATGATTTGTAGGGGTCCAGATTTTGCAGCTCTTTTAAAACATCAGCTGTCTGGATTTGTGTGAAGGAGAAGCGGGGGGGGCATGGGCAAGTTGCAGCGGAGGGTGCAGAGCTGGTGGCCGGGGTAGTGGTAGCCAGGTGGAAAGCATGGCCAGCCGTAGCAAAATGCTTGTTGAAATTCTCGATTATTGTAGATTTATCGGTGGTGATAGTGTTTCCTAGCCTCAGTGCAGTGGGCAGCTGGGAGGAAGTACTCTTATTTTCCATGGACTTTACAGTGTCCCAAAACTTTTTGGAGTTAGTGCTACAGGATGCAAATTTCTGTTTGAAAAAGTTAGCCTTTGCTTTCCTAACTGCTTGTGTATATTGGTTCCTAACTTCCCTGAAAAGTTGCATATCACGGGGGCTATTTGATGCTAATGCAGTACGCCACAGGATGTTTTTGTGCTGGTCAAGGGCAGTCAAGTCTGAGGAGAACCAGGGGCTATATCTGTTCTTAGTTCTGTATTTTTTGAATGGGGCATGTCTATTTAAGATTGAGAGGAAATTACTTTTAAAGAACAACCAGGCATCCTCTACTGACGGAATGAGATCTATATCCATCCAGGATACCTGGGCCAGGTCAATTAGGAAGGCCTGCTCGCTGAAGTGTTTTTGGGAGCGTTTGACAGTGATGAGGGGTGGTCGTTTGACCGCGGACCCGTTACGGACGCAGGCAATAAGGCAGTGATCGCTGAGATCCTGGTTGAAGACAGCGGAGGTGTATTTAGAGGGTAAGTTAGTCAGGATGATATCTATGAGGGTACCCATGTTTACGGATTTAGGGTTGTACCTGGTAGGTTCGTTGATAATTTGCGTGAGGTTGAGGGCATCTAGCTTGGATTGTAGGATGGCTGGGGTATTAAGCATATCCCAATTTAGGTCACCAAGCAGTACGAACTCTGAGGATAGATGGGGGGCAATCAATTCACATATGGTGTCCAGGGCACAGCTGGGGGCTGAGGGGGGTCTGTAGCAAGCGGCAACAGTGAGAGATTTATTTCTGGAAAGGTGGATTTTCAGAAGTAAAAGCTCAAACTGTTTGGGCACAGACCTGGATAGTATGATGGAGCTCTGCAGGCTCTCTACAGTAGATTGCAACTCCACCCCCTTTGGCAGTTCTATCTAGACGGAAAATGTTATAGTTGGGGATGGAAATTTCAGAATTTTTGGTGGCCTTCCTAAGCCAGGATTCAGACACTGCTAGAACATCAGGGTTGGCGGAGTGTGCTAACGCAGTGAATAACTCAAACTTAGGAAGGAGGCTTCTGATATTTATGTGCAGAAAACCAAGACTTTTACGGTTACAGAAGTCAACAAATGATAGCTCCTGGGGAGTAAGAGTGATACTGGGGGCTGCAGGGCCTGGGTTAGCCTCTACATCACCAGAGGAACAGAGGAGGACTAGAATAAGGATACGACTAAAGGCTTTAAGAACTGCTCTTCTAGTGCGTTGGGTACATAGAATAAAGGGGGCAGATTTCCGGGCGTTGTAGAATAGATTCAGGGCATTATGTACAGAAAAGGATATGGAAGGATATGAGTACAGTTCAGGTAATCCTAAGTGTTGGGTAACAATGAAAGAGATAGCGTCATTGGAGGCATCGATTGAGCCGGTCTCGGCGTGTATGGGGGGAGGAACAAAGGAACTATATGAGACAGTTTGAGAGGGACTAGGGGTTCTACATTGAAATTGTATAATAAGAACTAACCCAAACAGCAGTAGGCAAGGCATAATTGACATGGGAGAGAGGCATAAAGCAGTCACGTGTTATTAGAGAGAGCTAAGACACAACTGGAAATAGCGATAACGTTTGGGCTAAGACTAAACAGAATAAACAGGACAGAGTACCGTGTAAAGGAACAGTCCAGCAGGCATCAGCTGTGCAGCTGAGTGATCATAAGGTCCAGTGAACAGCAATATGTGAGTCCGAGAGCAGTTCAAATTGGTGCTTCAGCACAGCTAGCAGGGAGCTAGCAGGCTAGCTCAAGGCTAACTGGTGCTTGCTATATGGCAATGGTAATCAGCCAACAACAGGTTGCAGCTAGCTAGCTGGTTGTGATGATCCGGCGCTAGGGTCCAGTGATTCCGGCAGAAAGTCCAATAAGCTATGGGTCGATAGCACGCTGGGTCGATAGCACGCTGTGCAGACTGGCCGACGAATTGTCCAGGCTAGCTAGAGCTGGCTGGTGGATAGTGTAGGCCACGGACAATGGTGGAGACGCTAACGGTGACTAATAACAGGTAGCCATTTAGTTGCAGCTAGCTAGCTGGTTGTGATGATCCGGCGCTAGGGTCCAGTGATTCCGGCAGAAAGTCCAATAAGCTATGGGTCGATAGCACGCTGGGTCGATAGCATGCTGTGCTGACTGGCCGACGAATTGTCCAGGCTAGCTAGAGCTGGCTGGTGGACAGTGGGGAAGACGCTAACGGTAACTAATAGCAGGTAGCCAATTCAGATTGCGGCTACACACGTTTCAGCTTACGGTTCTTGATGAAAGTTATAAAGAAATAATAGAATCCTTTCCACGTTGGGTGAGGCGGGTTGCAGGAGAGTATATTTAGTTAAAGAATGAAAGTAAAAAAATTGAGAAATATAGACAAAAAAACAAGAAACGGGATATTTACACAGGACGAAAAATAAAAGCGACCGTACTGCTACGCCATCTTGGAATGTTATATTATACACTACAGTTGGGGAACAATGGGAAAGTAATTCTGCTTTGAAAGTTGATGAACTTGTAACTTGTAAGTCCTCTCACAGGTACCTAGCCCTATCCCCTCCTCTCAAAGGTACCTAGCCCTATCCTCTCCTCTCACAGATACCTACCCCTATCCCCTCCTCTCAAAGGTACCTACCCCTATCCACGCCTCTCAAAGGTACCTAGCCCTATCCCCTCCTCTCACAGGTACCTACCCCTATCCACGCCTCTCAAAGGTACCTAGCCCTATCCCCTCCTCTCACAGGTACCTAGCCCTATCCCCTCCTCTCACAGGTACCTAGCCCTATCCCCTCCTCTCACAGGTACCTAGCCCTATCCACGCCCCTCACAGGTACCTAGCCCTATCCCCGCCTCTCACAGGTACCTAGCCCTATCCATGCCTCTAACAGGTACCTAGCCCTATCACCTCCTCTCACAGGTACCTAGCCCTATCCATGCCTCTAACAGGTACCTAGCCCTATCCATGCCTCTCACAGGTACCTAGCCCTATCCATGCCTCTAACAGGTACCTAGCCCTATCCTCTCCTCTCACAGGTACCTAGCCCTATCCCCTCCTCTCAAAGGTACCTAGCCCTATCCTCTCCTCTCACAGGTACCTACCCCTATCCCCTCCTCACAGGTACCTACCCCTATCCACGCCTCTCAAAGGTACCTAGCCCTATCCCCTCCTCTCACAGGTACCTACCCCTATCCACGCCTCTCAAAAGTACCTAGCCCTATCCCCTCCTTTCACAGGTACCTAGCCCTATCCCCTCCTCTCACAGGTACCTACCCCTATCCACGCCTCTCACAGGTACCTAGCCCTATCCCCTCCTCTCACAGGTACCTATCCCTATCCCCTCCTCTCACAGGTACCTAGCCCTATCCCCTCCTCTCACAGGTATCTAGCCCTATCTCCTCCTCTCACAGATACCTAGCTCTATCCCCTCCTCTTTTTGCAGGTATTTCCTGTTATAGGTACAAATATCCATTCCAGATCCACTTAGTCAGAAATACTACTTAGATACTACACAACCACTCTAAAACGTTTACTCTGAATGTTAATGTTTGGTCTGAGTGTGGTTTGAGATGATTCACAATGCTTCCTTTGAATAACAATAACAAGGTTGAGTTTGTGTCCCAAATTCTTGGATCATATTTTTTATTTTGTTACCATGTACTATTCATTTCTGTTGTGCATTCTGCAGGTCCATGACCTCTTTGCTAAGTGAGAACGAAGAGCGATATGTCTCCTCACCTGAGGGTGGCGATAGAGAGATGAGACACAGACCACACTCAACACCACTGAGATCTGTGTTTGGCATCTCTGAGGACTCTGTCTTCGACATGGTCCAGAGCGGCCAGTCGCAGGGTGACATCGTACCGCTGCCCAAACGGAGTAGACAGGAGAAATACAGACCTAGAAAAATGTCAACGAATGGCAAGTTTATGATGGGTATTGTCGAGTTGGTTATAAACCTTCTCAACTCCAGATTGGCTGAGCTAATGCGAAGTGTCAGTAAGGGAACTCTAGTTCTGCTGACTGGAAGTATCTCAGCAAGTCAAGAATTTGCCCAAGAGATGCTAAGCATGGCGACTTCTAAGATGTATTCCCATGCCATAGAGCATATTGCGCTCGGCCACAAGTCTCCCCTTGAGTTAGAGAGGGAGCTTGAGGCCATCTTGGGTCCTCTGGCTGGACAGGTCATAGTCATCATCATAGATAGCATCATCAAGGCTAAAACCAACGGAGGAAATGAGGGGAGAGCGACCAGCCCCTTGACCTATTTTCTAACTGCCATTTCGGCAGAAATACAAAGCCTAGTGGTTCACAGATCGGCTAGCAGACCATCCACCAGACTGTCCAACAACGACCCACTGCTGAACATTTCCAAGTCAAAGGTCTTAAGATCAGTTCTGCTCAAAATGGCAGAGCTCTTTGGCCAAGGTCCAAGTGAAACCTGTCTAGTTCCACTAGTCCAGAGTCAGTCCAACAACTCCATTTGCGACTGGACTGTGAATGCAGGCACCATTCATCCAAGTACATTTCTGTCCGACAACAGAATGACAGAAGTGTCATCCGATGTTGTGGATCTTGTACTTGAGGTTTTTTGGATAACAGGATTTTTGAATAACAGGAACCCGTCAAGGCCACAGAGTGCCTGCTCCCACAACTCAGCTAGTGGAGCAATAGATATGAGAGCTCTTGCTGGGGACTTGGTCAGACAGGTGTCTGTCAAACTCAGCCCGTTTGTCTCTGAGAGTCAACTCTCCACCATGTCCATGACAGATCTGTCATCATCTTTTTCTGACTCCACCTTGAAGCAGTTGTGTTCTCGCTCTGCTGTTGCTCTGGCAACTGCCTGTCAAGCAATCAAAACAGAGCTCGAGAACCAGAGACCTACCAACCTGGCAGCCAGAGACCTACTATCGTCTCTGGTAGAGACCATTGAGGACATGGATATCTCTGACATCCTCCAGGGCCCGTCGGCCATTTTGGAGGAGGCTGCTGTGATAAAGCACCCAGAGATGTCCACCTCGACAATATACAGATCTCTGCTTCTCGACTCATCTCTCGCCTCCTCTAAGATGGTCACTGAGAGCATTATCTTCAACAACCCATGCCCATCAGAGGAGAATGTGAGTATTCAGAAGGAGCTCCCTGCTGATAAAGTTGACATCCTCCATGGTCAACCAGTGGAGGAGTATATTGTCAAAGCTGAGCAATGCATCACTCAGGTCATTCAGGATGCAGCTGTGACATATACTGCTGCGCTGGATAAAACCGACACTTGTGGGAAACTGTCGGAAATCCTATCTGTCCATGTTTCCTCAGAGAATATTGAGGAGGCATCCTCTGATCTCTTTGGTGGAATTATTTCCGACCTGCATGAGGTATCTGAGGTCAATAAGGCCTCCATGCGTACGAAATCAGGTCACAAAATGTTCTGGGTGGAAGTGAGTTCAGGTTCCCAGAAGATTTATACCAAAACCATGGACAAACTAAGGAAGCTGTTCACCTCCCACCATCGCACTGAGGGAAAAAATACTCCTGTGCAAATCAAGCTTTCTGCAACTGGACTACTTGTAACTGAGGCCACTGTGGAGGAATCTCCTGTACAGAAGACCGACAGTAAGACCCCTTCTAAGTTCTCAGCCTCAGCCCACCAGCTCACCCTCGACACCTGCACTAAAGGGGTAATCAAACAGGTGATCTCGGTGCTGAGGGTGGACACTTCAAAGGAAGACTGCTCCGCTTCCGTTGGGGAGAGTACGTCAAATTCATCCTTCGACTTCAACCAGAAGTTGGACTCGATAATTTCGAAATTGGAGGACCTCACCATTTCGAGTGACGTGACTTCAGCCGAGATTGCCACACTCACGCGATCTCTTTGTGCAGCCAGCAGAACCTCTAACATTTCCATCCAGAGCTTTCACAGTGCTGAGTTCCGAGCTAAGGCCAAACACATTGTGAGTGAGACCATTCTCAGAGCTGCTAGCAAAGCCAGCCATTCTTTGCTACAGAGCATGCCTAGCACCACCTTCTCACACCATGCGGTTTCTACAGCCGAAGATATAGTAAATATTATCATGCAAGACCTTGAAAGTGTATCCCAGTACACTGTGGACGACGCAGACTCCTTCCCACTAGGAGAGAAAAAGCTGGAGTTCCAGCTCAAACCCAGAGTTGTCTTTGACAACTTATTGGATGCTGCTCAAACCATGTACCACAGAGTAAAGGATAGACTGAACATATTTTTCTCTTTTCCACCAGTGTCAGTCACCACAGCCAAATATGTGCTGGACTCCACCCCTGTGGAGACACTCAGACGTTCTAAGTCCGCTGACACTGCTCTTGTTGAGGACAGGAGCCGCCCTCCGTCTGTGAGAAGTGAGAAGCCTTTGTCAAAAGTCTGTTTGGCTAAAAGGTCTAAAGCCCTTGTGTCTTCGAGTGGCTCTTCAACAGACCACCATGTAATTGACACATGCAGTGAGGATGTCACTCTGCCCACCAGGAGTATGTCAGTTGTGAGCAACAACAGTTTGAAGAGAGCCTCTCCTCTCCACGGCAGTGGATTGAGTGAAAGTTGCAAACCTCTTGTGTCTCTAAAAGACGTAACAGTGGCAGTCAGCCAAGAAGGCTTTAGCAAAACTGCAAAGAAGACGCTCAGCTTGATCCTAAATGTGATCAAGTGTAGAGTGGCCAACTCTGAGAGTTCATCTGTTGGGCAGATTGCAAGTGAGGAGTGTCTGATAGCCACTAACATGGAGAGCCTTGACCAGTTGCCTGACATGAGCGCTGCCGATGAGATCACAAGGACAGAATCCCATACCTCTATCGCAATGGACGAGACAGGTTCACGGTCAACGCTTGTGAGCCAACAAGAAATAAACATATCTGACACCAATATCATAGTGAAAACTATAATGGACACATTGAAGACGGACGACCCAGAGATGACTTCAGCAGAAGAACATCTGGATAGGCTCCTGTCAGTTGAAGCCCTTCAAGGTGCATCTGGCAACCTGATCACAAAGGTCCATGGTCTCATTCAGGAGATAACCATAAACCGCCAGCTTCAATCCATGGTTGGCCACAGAAGCCTCTCTCAACCAGCGCTGCCTAAACCAGCCCTGAGGAAGCTGTCAAAGGACGATGCCTCAGAGCTCATTTACAACTTTGCCCAGACTTCTGTTAGGAGACTCCTGGGGCAGTGTATGGGAAGGCCTATGCCACCATCGGCTGAAATGGTTTTGGATCAGGTCATCAAGTTGATGACAGACGTGGTGATGGACAGCCTGACTTATGTGTCCAAGTCTACAATGGAGGATGGTAAGTGAAAGTATCTCTTTTCATCTGCATAGGACTTAATTGTAACATGCTCAATACATTGCGTTTTATGATGTAAAATTCACTGGGTGTGTCCAAAATGGCACCTTCTTCCATATTTAGTGCACTACTTTTGACCAGACCCTATGGGTCCTGGTCAAAAGTAGTGCACTATAAAGTGAAGAGAATGCCATTTGGGATGCAGTGACTGACTTCAATGGCTGCGTCCTCTTCTCCCAGTTATTGTACACAGGTCGGTCACACTAGCGTGCTCTTCTCACTCAGACACCAGCAATGCCACAAGTGACATCACTCATGGTGTTGTAGCTGACCTTAATGCTACTGAGGAATTCCCTGCCAGGAGCCTTAGCCCGGCTGATGTAAAGGCTGACGGCATGGCCCGCCTTCCCTCTGCCAGAGGGGAAGAGACTAAGAAGAACAGGAAGTGGCGTTTCCTACCGAAAATGCATAAGTTTCCAAAGATCATGATTAAGGTAGGGTGCTCTGTGTTTTGAGATTACATCTGTAAGGCAGGGCTGAAATTTACCCTACAGATTCACTACATCCCTATTGTCTCTCAGCATTAGAACAATACTGTTGTCATTGTCTTTAGGAGGTTGAGTGAGGACGCTGTAATGCAATCCTAATACACATGGGAGAGAGTCAATGGCTATTTCCCAAATGGCACCCTATTCCCTATATAGTGCACTACTTTTTCTATGGGCCCTTGTCAAAAGTAGTGCCTTACGTAGCGAATAGGGTGCCTTTTGGGATGCACACTCTGTATTTTACACAGGCTCAGTTGTCCTGATGTGTTTTGTCAACAGCTGTTCAAGACAAAAGGGGGGCGGGCGGGCGGGCGGGCGGGCGGGGCGGGGCGGGCGGACGGACGGACGGACGGACGGGGCGGGGCGGGGCGGGCGGGCGGACGGACGGACGGGCAGACAGGCGGACGGACAGGCAGACGGACAGGCAGATGGACGGACAGGCAGACGGACGGGCAGACGGACGGGCAGGCAGACAGACAGACAGGCAGGCAGACGGACATGCAGGCAGACGGACAGGCAGGCAGGCAGACGGACAGACACAAACACACACATTCATTTTCTGATTATGAAATGTTCTTATGACAGATGCTGAGTGTGAGGTTCCAGAGGTTCCATCCACTCCCCCTCCCAAGGAGGACCTGACAACCACACCGGCCCCTGCTCCCCAGGAGTCCCAGTCCCGTAAACGCCCACTCATAGTCAGGGTGTTACACGGTCTCTCCAGAGCCATCTCCAAACCATTCAGAGGAGCTTCTGGGAAGAAGAATTAGCCAAATGCCTGATTTTATTAATATGATATTTTAATCAGAGCCTTTATTTAATAAAACATTACTGCATTGATTTCTGTCCATAGTAGTCTTCATGTATGTGCAAGATAACGGTAAAGTACTTCAAACCACATAGTCAAAAGTATTCATAGTGAAGTACCGTTTATGATTATTGATTGTGGAAATATACATAATACAGAAAAGTTGTTGTCACATATAAAGACAGACATAAAGGAGAACTCCGTAGACCAGTCACATTCTCAAGCCATAACTAAATCCATGAATGGATCTCAATAAAAAAAGAAAAATGCTACTAGTTTATTAAACATTCATGACTGCTATTGCACGGCTCATGTCCACACTTCTGTACAATAGGGGGCAGTAATGCACCATAACGTTGGATGCCAACTGCCTATAAACCCCACTGAAGAAGAAAAAGCTACTCATGTAATGCATGCTGGAAAGCAGACAAAAACTAATGATTTGCAAGAGATCTAAACACGATTTATAAGCTACTGAACAACAAGTCCAAGAAAGCATTGCTAACCGCGTTTGCACTTTGAACAGATTTCTCGACAATAATAATGGAAGATGTGACTGGGGCTCAGCTCATTGCAGAGGCACTAAAAGCTCAGGTGAAGTGTGTGCAATTTATATAAAACAGTGTTATACTGTGTAACCGTGTTGCTAAGAATATATTAGTCGCTGATCATGTCCTTGGCAGTGAGAATGTAGCACTACGAGTTGTGAAAGTGTGCCAAAGGTCATTGCACTGGTATAGCTAACTATTAATATTGTTGTAGAAAAATATTTAGATGTTTATGTGGAATAGCAAATGTTAACATAGTGAGTTTTTGTCCTGGGTCCGCCTGGGTCCTGCAGTCGGTGAAAAGCAATTGCACTGCCTGCATCTCAGAACTGCAGCCGCCTTGATCTCATGAGGTTATCGTTGCCCGCGTGTGCATGACGTCAGAGAAAGTCGGGATCAAGTCGGATACAAATCTAACCAGCATGCATTGGGCGGTGATCGCCGGTGATCGATTCTGCGCAGACCTGGCTCATCTCAAATGAGCCTCTTGTCTATGATCTGTCGGGGCATGGTTATACTGGCCTGTGGCCTTCTTGGAGGCCTTGATGATATCGGAGGGGGGCTCCCATTTGAAGCAGGGCTCCAGATTGGCCATCTTTATGGTCATTATTGAGGACAGGGTGCCATCCAATGCTAGGCTGTTTCTTCTCTTGGTTTTGTTCAGTCCCACAACTGAAAACACCCTCTCAGCATCTGCGTTTGCATGGGGCAACACCAGGACAAGCTTGGCGACGGCAGCAAGCCTCTCGAATTCTTTGGCTCCTGTCACCTATGGAAAATGAAAATGCACCAAAACACAATGGAAAAACATACCTTGATTTTTGATTGATTAATACTGTGAGTATACTGTAGGTTGATCCGTTAACAAAGTTCAGATAAAAACATGCATAATTTGCAACATGCATGACACATATATGCATGCAACAATTTTAAGCAACAGATGTAGCCAAGCCACACCTGCCAAAAGGAAAGACAAAAAAGGAAAAAAAAATTACCTTATGCTTCCGGGTTGCCATTTCAGCCCAGAAGCTTTCCATTTCAGTTTAGTCCTGCAGGGATATCATTGGCATGGTCTGATAATTTAGAAACTCCTCACCCAGAAGGTCATGCTCCTCTGGCCAATGGTATGGGAGGAGATGGGGAAACCTATTTATGAAAGTAGAGTTACAAGTTGTTACGTTTTAGGTATATAGTCATCAACCAGCAGCAGTTCATACACATCTTTGAGGAGAAGCCACATAAGAATATATCATGTGCAGTTTAGGAGTGAACACACCTCATCATAAAACACAGGGTATTTTAGCTAAGATGATAGACAATAATTAGAGATAAAAAACTAACCTTTCAACAAAGTACAGGACATCTTCGATGTCACTTTCAGCCCTCTGCCGTACATCTACAAATTGTGCGTGCTTGATCAGTGGCTCTTCCAGTGGCAGCTTCTTAAGTGCATAGTCCACAGCACTTGTCAGGAAACACAACACAGCTTCATGGAATGAATCCACCTGCTGTGGTGTGATGTCACCCTCGTGGAGTAATCTGTTAAGTTTAGCCCTGGTTGTGAACCCAATACAGCATATCGGTATAAGGTACAAGGCTAAATATCACATATCACAGTGTTTGATCATAATAATAGTCAAATACTAACCTGGTAAATGGTTTGCCTTTTCTTCAAAGGCAATTTCACAAGGCTCCTCATGGCACTGCAGAGCTGCTGGAACCATAAACTTGGAACATAGCTTGCGTACGAATATCACCATCTATAACAGACATTTACAAAAATAGTAGGTGAAACCTGTTTTAGAGGACCCCTGCAGATATCAGCAAGAAACACAGAATGGAAAAAAACTGCAAAATCCAATCCCACCTCATCATGTAACAAAAATATTGATGACTGCTCTCTCTGAAGCAGCAAGTTGAAAGAAGTGAAAGTTGGTACGGTGGCTTGGAAGAACAGCAGGTACACTTCTGTCATGGGGTCAGTGAATGTCTGCACAAGTCTCTTGAACCTGGCCTGATTTTCATCTTGAATCAATCAATAAATAACACAAAACAAGAGGTTGTCATTAATACAAGTATGTGACTAACAATCCATGTAGTTGCTGCATAATGAAATTGAAAATGGATGACCATACTAGCAGATTTGTAGTAGCTGGCCAGAGGTTCACAACGTTCAAGGCTTAGCCAACGGACCGAGATACGCAGGAGGACCTCCATGTACTCCGCTTCATGGAGCTCACAAAACTCTGTTTTAGACATTAAATCCATATCATATATTTTCTACAGCTCAGCATTTCAGTATTACACTTAATAGTATCAAACATGCATACCTGACAGGTATCCTTTCCGATTTGTGCTACCCTTGAACCAGTAACCGATGTCCACTACCATATCCTCCAAATCAAAACCGGACACCTGCAATGCATAAATCAATCATAACACATTCAGTCAATGCACGTAATTAGGATACAAATAAAAAGTTACATGTAAAGATAAATCAGGCCTTAACTCACTTTAAAAAATCTTTAAAAAATCCCACTCCTGCAGCTTTGGCGGTGTTATGTGCCACATGACAAGGACAACCATGAATATAGGTGTTGGGATGCTTCTGGAGCACCCTAGAGGCAATGGAATTACGTGGTCCAATGTTCACAGCTGCATTGTAAACTGAGAGACCAATGCAGTTCTCCCAAGGGATGCCATGTTCCTCTATGGTGGAGTTAATTTTGGTGAAGATCTCACTTGCTGGCCCACATCTCCTCCCACTTGTTGTGCACATATTTAAGAACTGGTGGACAACTTTGCTGCCCATGAAGACCCGGACAGTAAGCGGGTTCATCTTTTCCACTCCTATAATGACAAGTTAGAATCATACAGATGTTCATGTTATTAGATGTTTAAAAATACACAAAGCACATGTTTTGCAGATGAGAAAAATCTCAAATAGTTTGTGAAATACCAGTGTCATTCGACCCATCCGTAACAAGGGTATACGGGGCTTTTTTCATCTCCTTCACAAGCTCCTGTGTGAAATATGGTGCGAGTGCTTCATTGGTAATGCAGGATGACTTAGTCCTGGCACACCTGTACTCCTGCGCTGTCTTCGAATCTCCGAAACATTCTTTTAGGAGAGGCCCCAGGTGGTCCGCAAAGGCTAGGGGGACGTTGTGAACTACCAACCCAGCTGTCATTTTGACCTCAGCCCTTCTTGTCTGTAAGAAATTAAAAATTATGAATCCTCCCAAAAGACCATAGTTTATTTAAAATAGACGCCTGCGATAATAGGGCACAGGTAAAAAACACATTCAGCAACTAAGATCTCAAATTAAGAAAACTGGACTGTACTACACTGAAATACAAACCACAAATTAGTCAAAACTATCAACCATGACTTTACCGTGATCAACTAGAACACAAAACTCTTGACTGAACCTTGACAGAATCATTACACATATCATACCTTAACCTCTTGTGCAGACTTACCCCCTACAGATGGAACGGCCATTGCATATTGGGATATTGTGGCTGTGGACTGGAGAGCTCGTTGCTTATCTTGGTGGCCTTTGCTTTTTATATGGCGCACTACATCTGTCACACCATGGTGGCAACATGAGTTTTCAATACGGCAGACTGCACACCAGTAGTGCGTGTTGAGGCTCCCTCTGGTAATACATGGCCATGAAGAGGTCCACTCATTTTGGAAAATGGATCTATATGTTGCTGCTCCAGCCAGAGCACGACTCTTCTGGCCCTGCTGTTGGATTGGGGGGATCTCTTCTTTCTGTCCCTCTGTGTCTCCTTCCATCTGCCCTGTTGGTTGTTCTATTTGTCCTGTCTGTTGCTCCTCTGCATGGGCGTCAATCTGTCCTGTCTGTTGCTCCTCTGCTTGTTTGTCAGTCTGTCCTGTCTCCTGCTCTCTCTGTCCTTTGTGTTGCTCCTCTGTCTGTTGTCCTGTCGTTTCTATCAATCGTTCTGGCTGTTCTGTCAGTGTGTTTGTCTGTCTTTTCTCACTTGGCTGGTTCTTTAACTAAAATAAAAGGTTTTCGCTTTTGTCCTGGCAAAGGTCTCTTACGGGACATCTTTGAAACCTTAAACAATTCAAATGGTCATGTTGGTTTAATAACTCTACTCTCAGTTACAAAAACATACCTACTTCTATTGCACACATTTCCTGTATTTATGTTCAATTCTTTGGAATACATCTTACCTGTTCGAAATCAGCTGAGTTTACATTCACCACACTAAATCATGTTCACACGCACAAACAAATAATTTCTTTCAAGATTTAAAGTTTAAGAGAGTGAGTATTCAATTGGACGACATTTCATTGTTTCATACCTAGTCTCAGCTCAGCTTCTTATCAGACTTATTGAGGTAGTGACCGTTTCTTCTCCTGTTGTCTTTCGCGGCAATGGTATCTCTTCTTCTGTCGCTAACTTCGGGGTGAAACGCATATGGTTCAGTGGCGCTCATCAGCGCCATCTACCGTCGGGGAGTTTGAAAAAAGGAACAAACGAGTCTCGGGCAATTTTTTTTGCGTGAGAAATTGGATGTGTGGCGTGAGTGCGTGTGAAAACAGGCAAAAACGTGTGTCGCACGGCGAAAGCGTTAGAGTTGGCAGCTCTGTGTTATGACATGTTATTTCGATAACAGAACGTTGAAACGCGCTATTACATACCTGTAGTAATACAACAAAAGTTATCGTGTCGACTGCACAATTATGGCGCTTTCTTTATTCTGAAGACCGATGCGCACCTGCCAGGAACTTCCTGTTCCACACCGCCACAGTTCCTAAATCCATAGACGCAACAACGCAAGACTTCTTCTTCTTCTTAGTCTTCTTCTTCTTCTTCTTCGTTGATATCATGGCGGTCCGCAAACAACCGTTTAAGTGCACCTACTGTGCTGGAATGTACGTTGAATCATGATCTGGCCAATTCTGTCCTACCATGAAAATACAATTCTAAACCAAATAAATCCCTAAATTCAACCACACCCTCCCCAACCCCATTAAACTTTATCTATATCATGTGGAAACACTCCACCCTTAGGATTGTTCAGCATGTCAACAACCATTTCAACAGTAACATCTGTTAGCCCCAATATCTCTTTTGCCGTCTCCACAGTAACCTTCAACCTTGCATTTCTGCTTTCCATAACCCGAGTCGTGTTGACAACCTTACCAATGAAAGCTATGGAGTCAACTTTATTCACATTCATGAGCACAAGATTTCTGAACAGGCCTTGAAACCATGCTAGGACCATCAGAAGCACCAGCCCCGACAGTAGGTCCACTTACTACAGGTACATCCATGTAAGCTCCATCAGTCCACACAGTAGTTCTACTAATCTGTTTTATGGCCTCTGCATACGATACAGCATGACTGATCCTATATCTCTGAGCCTCTCTCTGTACCTGGAATCCACCAAACGCTGCACTGTGTTCTCCCCCACAATTACAGCACTTAACCTTCACATTGCTTCCACATTCACCATAACCTTGTGCTCCTCCACACTTGGCACAACTTTTATTTCCTTTACACTAAAGCAGCTACACGTCCCATTCTTTGGCATTTAAAACACTGCAGTGCATATATGGACAAATTCTCTAACATTGAAAGTAAGGAATCCTATCTGTACTTTTCCCGGCAAGACTTTCTCAAACCTCAGCATCACTGATGAGCTTTCACTTCTTTGACCCTCTTTCCTACTGATCAACCTGTTGGCCTCAATCACTCTGCCTCCCTTCACATTGTCTTTAGTATCATCTGTAACCTGCATCAGCACCAGGGACATGGCTTTTAATCTTCATCCCATTAAGTTTTTCCATTTTCTAAATCTTCCCTTGCTGAGCCTGGCTACCACACAATATTAATCATCTACCATTTCCAATGAACCAAGCTAATTTCACTTCACCTACCTCTTTCTCTACGGCATTAGTTAGTCGGAGAGGGTGTAAGTGAGGCCCTGTGGTCTCATCAAACACTATCACCACTTTCTACTCCAACACATCACTACTCTTGCTCCCTACCTTGGCCCTATGCTTTCTTTACTAGACAATCCACTGCTTTCTGTATCATGATCTCTCTTCTTATAATAAATACCAAAAAGATTCCGTCGGCACACACTTGATACATGGCCATTATCTTATCGAGTTTGTCAGTGCAGCGGCTTATTCACAACAGCTCTTACTGCATATATTATGTATCAAAGTTTCACATGAGTAGACAGATACTGTTCTTCAAACATCAGTAAAACGGATTGACATTCCTCCTTCTTTCCATCTACTATATGGGTTAGTTTAGTTCCAAACACTCCAGGAATCTTCCGCTTAAGATGATGGACCTCAATGTCTGAGGAAACTCCAGATTTAACACCTTTTATACCACCTTGGTATAAATGACTTTGGTGTTTTTATTTAACCTTTATTTAACCAGGTAAGCCAGTTGAGAACAAGTTCTCATTTACAACTGCGACCTGGCCAAGATAAAGCAAAGCAGGTGTTGATGACTTTCGCTCTTTGGTCCATTTTTCGTTGTCACTGTGTTCCATTCATTCTTACCAACTTCACTCCACCGCGCGCCATCAGAATCGAACAGCACTTCTGCCATATTTTCCTACCCACAACCCCACACCTGCTACGGACTAACTCCTGCATGTAGAATACTGCATGGAGAATAAAACAGTGAGTTTAATTAGCTAGACAAAATCAACCTTGTTTAAAAAAAAAAGGTATCTAAGTGTTTCAATTTGGTGTGTGTAGAGGTGTAGTGACATGTTTTGAGTAATATATTATTATAATTGAGAAATTTTGAATGCCATAAATTAATGGCAGATGAACTAAATAGGCTTGAGTGCAAATATCCCAACATTCAATATCAATGACTACAATAACAATTATTGTTTTAAAATAACATTTAATAAACACATGTAGTTGTTTCAAAGTCTGTTTATCATTAAACAAAGTTGTAACATAGCAAAAATAATATACCCAAACTAATGGTGAAAACTGATCATCACACCATCTCTATCTGATACAAGTTGTGTCTAATAGCTCATTACCACAGAAAACTGCAGATGGAAGCAGTACCACCCAGTCAACCACTACCCAGGGTATTCAACACTAAGGACAAATCCAAGGTATATTTTGAACACCATGAATTAAACAAAAGCATATTTACTGTATAGATACCCCAAAAAACAAAGTTTGTCCAGCACAAATTCATGTGGAACATTTCTTTTTAATTAGCAGATCAATTAAGTTGTCACGATCGTCGGTAAGAGATGAGGACCAAGGCGCAGCGTTGCAGATGAACATACTCTTTATTAGCGATCTACGACCAAAACAAACAAAACGATAACGTGACAGTTCACGGTCTAACACAAACCCACTAGAAACAAGATCCCGCAAACACGAATGGAAAACAGACTGTTTAAATATGGCTCCCAATCAGAGACAACCAGCAACAACTGACACTCGTTGCCTCTGATTGGGAGCCACTCTGGCCAACATAGAAATAGCACCCATAGAATTTACACCATAGAAACAAAACACATAGATCTACACACCCTGGCTCAACATAACAGTGTCCCCAGAGCCAGGGCGTGACAGTACCCCCCCCTAAAGGCGCGGACTCCGACCGCGTCAACCAAATACCACAGGGGAGGGACCGGGTGGGCACTCCGCCTAGGCGGTGGATCCGGCTCCGGGCCTGATCCCCGCTCCCTCTCCAACCCCCCAAAGTACCCCTGGTCCGGTCTGGCCCCGCTGGCCGGAGCTGGACTGCACACTGATGGGGCGGATTGCTCTAGCTCCGGAGTGGAGCAGCTGACCAGTGCTGGAAAAGGCGCCAGTGGAACAGGCACGGGCCGTGCCGGACTGACGACGCCCACCACTGGCTTGGTGTGGAGAACAGGCACGGGCCGTGCTGGACTGACGACGCCCACCACTGGCTTGGTGTGAGGAGCAGGAGCGGGCCGGACCGGGCAGGCGATGCGCACCATAGGCTTGGTGCGGGAAGCAGGAGCGGGCCGGACCGGGCTGACGATGCGCACCCCTGGCTTGGTGCGTGGAGCAGGAACGGACCGGACCGGGCTGACGATGCGTACCCCTGGCTTAGTGCGTGGAGCAGCAACGGGCCGGACCGGGCTGACGATACGCACCACTGGCTTGGTGTGAGGAGCAGGAGCGGGCCGGACCGGGATGGCGATGCGCACCATAGGCTTGGTGCGGGAAGCAGGAGCGGGCCGGACCGGGCTGACGATGCGCACCCCTGGCTTGGTGCGTGGAGCAGGAACGGACCGGACCGGGCTGACGATGCGCACCCCTGGCTTAGTGCGTGGAGCAGCAACAGGCCGGACCGGGCTGACGATACGCACCCCTGGCTTGGTGCGTGGAGCAGGAACGGGCTGGACCGGGCTGACGACTCGCACCCAAGGCTTGGTGCGAGTGGCAGGAACAGGCCGGACCGGGCTGGCGACGCGCACCATAGGCTTGGTGCGGGGAGCAGGAACAGGCCGGGCCGGGCTGGCGAAGCGCACCATAGGCTTGGTGCGGGGAGCAGGAACAGGCCGGGCCGAGCTGGCGACGCGCACCGTAGGCTTGGTGCGAGGGGCAGGAACAGGCCGGGCTGGGCTGGCGACGCGCACCGTAGGCTTGGTGCGAGGGGCAGGAGCAGGCCGGGCCGGGCTGGCGACGCGCACCGTAGGCTTGGTGCGAGGGGCAGGAACAGGCCGGGCTGGGCTGGCGACGCACACCACTGGCCCTACACCGGGATCTGGAACGGGCCGGACCGGACTGGTAACACACCCCAGTACCTCTCGCCGTGCCTCTACACCTTCCTTCCCTTCTTTGACCAGTGGCCCCCGTAACCTGGCGGCCTCCTCTGCCAACCCGCTGGACCGCTCTATCGCGGCCTCCTGCTGCCCCGACGTCGTGAGCCCCCCCCTAAAAATGTCTGGGGGTCTCTCTTCCCCGTGGGCAAGGCCTCTATAGATCTCTCGCCCAACTCTCGCTCTTCTGCTTCCAACTCCAGCCATTCTGCTCCTCATTTGGCTTGACCCAGTCGAGACTCTTCCTCCACTGTTCCCAAGTCCACCCTCTCTGCTCCTCACTAGGCTTGACCCAGTCGTGGTTGCCACGGAGATCTGCTAGCGATTCCCCTGGCGATGGCTCCTGGACACGCTGCTTGGTCCAGTTTTGGTGGGATCTTCTGTCACGATCGTCGGTAAGAGATGAGGACAAAGGCGCAGCGTTGCAGACGAACATACTCTTTATTAGCGATCTACGACCAAAACAAACAAAACGATAACGTGACAGTTCACGGTCTAACACAAACCCACTAGAAACAAGATCCCACAAACACGAATGGAAAACAGACTGTTTAAATATGGCTCCCAATCAGAGACAACCAGCAACAACTGACACTCGTTGCCTCTGATTGGGAGCCACTCTGGCCAACATAGAAATAGCACCCATAGAATTTACACCATAAAAACAAAACACATAGATCTACACACCCTGGCTCAACATAACAGTGTCCCCAGAGCCAGGGCGTGACATAAGTGCATTGCAGTTATCCAAATACATTAATCATCAATGCCGAAAATAAACACAACATGTAAAGTGTTGGTCCCATGTTTCATGAGCTGAAATAAAAGATCCCTGAAATTCTACAAGTTCAAATGAGCCTCACAACGCTGCATTATCATGCAGAAACATTACATTTACATTTACATTTTAGTCATTTAGCAGACGCTCTTAACCAGAGCGACTTACAGGAGCAATTAGGGTTAAGTGCCTTGCTCAAGGGCACATTAACGTCATTTAGCAGACGCTCTTAGCCAGAGCGACTCACAAATTGGTGCGTTCACCCTATAGCCAGTGGGATAACCACTTTACAATTTGGGGGATTAGAAGGAATACTTTATCCTATCCCAGGTATTCCTTAAAGAGGTGGGGTTTCAAATGTCTCCGGAAGGTGGTGAGTGACTCCGCTGTCCTGGCGTCGTGAGGGAGCTTGTTCCACCATTGGGGTGCCAGAGCAGCGAACAGTTTTGACTGGGCTGAGCGGGAGCTATGCTTCCGCAGAGGAAGGGGAGCCAGCAGGCCAGAGGTGGATGAACGCAATGTCCTCGTTTGGGTGTAGGGACTGATCAGAGCCTGAAGGTACAGAGGTGCCGTTCCCCTCACTGCTCCATAGGCAAGCACCATGGTCTTGTAGCGGATGCGAGCTTCAACTGGAAGCCAGTGGAGTGTGCGGAGGAGGGGGGTGACGTGAGAGAACTTGGGAAGGTTGAACACCAGACGGGCTGCGGCATTCTGGATGAGTTGTAGGGGTTTAATGGCACAGGCAGGGAGCCCAGCCAACAGCGAGTTGCAGTAGTCCAGACGGGAGATGACAAGTGCCTGGACCAGGACCTGCGCCGCTTCCTGTGTAAGGCAGGGTCGCACTCTCCGAATGTTGTAGAGCATGAACCTGCAGGAGCGGGTCACCGCCTTGATGTTGGCGGAGAACGACAGGGTGTTGTCCAGGGTCACGCCTAGGCTCTTCGCACTCTGGGAGGAGGACACAGCGGAGTTGTCAACCGTGATGGCGAGATCATGGAACGGGCAGTCCTTCCCCGGGAGGAAGAGCAGCTCCGTCTTGCCAGGGTTCAGCTTGAGGTGGTGATCCGTCATCCATACTGATATGTCTGCCAGACATGCAGAGATGCGATTCGCCACCTGGTTATCAGAAGGGGGAAAGGAGAAGATTAGTTGTGTATCGTCAGCGTAGCAATGATAGGAAAGGCCATGTGAGGATATGACAGAGCCAAGTGACTTGGTGTATAGGGAGAAAAGGAGAGGGCCCAGAACCGATCCCTGGGGGACACCAGTGGTGAGAGCACGTGGTGCGGAGACAGCTTCCCGCCACGCCACTTGGTAGGAGCGACCGGTCAGGTAGGACGCAATCCAGGAGTGAGCCGCGCCGGAGATGCCCATCTCGGAGAGGGTGGAGAGGAGGATCTGATGGCTCACAGTATCAAAGGCAGCAGACAGGTCTAGAAGGACAAGAGCAGAGGAGAGAGAGTTAGCTTTAGCAGTGCGGAGAGTCTCCGTGACACAGAGAAGAGCAGTCTCAGTTGAATGACCAGTCCTGAAACCTGATTGGTTTGGATCAAGAAGGTCATTCTGAGAGAGATAGCAAGAGAGTTGGCTAAAGACGGCACGCTCAATAGTTTTGGAAAGAAAAGAAAGAAGGGATACTGGTCTGTAGTTGTTGACATCAGTGGGGTCGAGTGTTGGTTTTTTGAGAAGGGGAGCAACATGAGGTGATGCATCTGATGAATGGCACGACAATTGTGTTCGTTGACTGTAGCTTATGCCTGCCCATCCCATAACCCAACTGACACCATGGGTCACTCTGTTCACAACAACGACATCAGAAAACCACTCGCCCACACAACACCATACACGTGGTCTGCCTGCGGTTGTGAGGCTGGTTGGATGTTCTGCCAAATTCTCTAAAACAATGTTGGAGGCGGCTTATGGTAAAGAAATTAACAAATTCTCTGGCAACAGCTCTGGTGGACATTCCTGCATTCAGCATGCCAATTGCACGCTCCCTCAAAACTTGAGACATCTGTGGCATTGTGTTGTGTGACAAAACAAGGTGCACCTGTGTAATGATCATGCTGTTTAATCAGCTTCTTGATATGCCACACCTGTCAGGTGGATGGATTATCTTGGCAAAGGAAAAATGCTCACTAACAGATATGTAAACAAATTTGTGCACAAAATTTGAGAGAAATAAGCTTTTTGTTCGTATGAAGAATTTCTGGGATCTTTTGCTTCAGCTCATGAAACATGGGAACAACACTTTACATGTCAAGTTTATATTTTTGTTCAGTGTACATATATAGCATATTGTATGACCACCATTCATTTTTTAGCCTAATGTAACATAAGGTAAGGTTATTATGATACTAAATGGAGTGGCACGGATGCACGTATAGAATAATAGGTTTAGTGCGGATGGAAGCAGCACCACCCAGTCAACCATCACGCAGGGTATTCAACCTAAGGACAAATACAACGTCATCTCAATATCTTTACAGTAGAAGCTATCTAAACACACCAAAACTGACAAGGTGAACACTGATCAGTAAAGTAAAGAGAGGTTAACATTCTATAACGCTCCCTTTCCTCTGCACAGTTCTCTCACAGTGAGAAACAATAGGATTACAATGGAGTGTTCTACGCTTTCTTCATTTGATCCAATTCAACATTGCCAATTATTTTATGAGATGAGAATTATGTGGAGTGACTAATCTTAGCTGGTCTGAGAGAACTGATGAGGATTTCACCTTTATACATTGGTGTCGTTTTAAATGGCCCAATCTGTAGAATCTCGTCTCACAGTCAGTGCAGTGATGAGGCTTCTCTCCAGTGTGTATCCGTTGGTGTGTTTTTAAGTGGTCCAGTCGAGAGAAACTCTTTCCACAGTCAGAGCAGGAGTAAGGCTTCTCTCCTGTGTGTATAAGTTCATGTTGTTTTAACTTGCCCAGTTGAGAGAAACTCTCCCCACAGTCAGAGCAGAAGTAAGGCTTCTCTCCTGTGGGTTTAAGTTCATGTGTTTTTAAGTGGTCCAGTCGAGAGAAACTCTTTCCACAGTCAGGGCAGGAGTAAGGATTCTCTCCTGTATGTATACGTTCATGTTTTTTTAAGTGGCCCAGTCGAGAGAAACTCTTTCCACAGTCTGAGCAGGAGTAAGGCTTCTCTCCTGTGTGTGTTCTCTGATGAATTCTTAGCTCAGTTGATGTTGAGAAGCATTTTACGCAATTAGAGCAGGAGAAAGGCTTCTCTCCTGTATGTATATGTTCATGTGTTTTTAAGTGGCCCAGTCGAGAGAAACTCTTCCCACAGTCAGAGCAGGAGTAAGACTTCTCTCCTGTGTGCACTCTCTGATGAATTGTCAGAGCCTTTGATGTTGTGAAATTCTTCCCACAGTCAGTAAAGGAAAAAAGATTCTCTCCTGTGTGTATTTTTAGGTGTATTTTTAACTTTGATAGAATTGAGAAACTCTCCTCACAATGTGGACAGTGGTGAGACCTCTTAGCTCTGTGATCTTCCTGCTGTTGCTCTCTGGATGTAGAGAACGTCTCAACATGGTCTCCTGTGTGAACAACAACAGAAGAACCAGTCAGTTGGTATGATATACTCAAATGTATTTTATAATCAAATGTATTTTATGAAGCCCTTTTTACATAAGTTGTCACAAAGTGCTTTACAGAAACCCACCCTAAAACCCCAAAGAGCAAGCAATGCAGATGTAGAAGCCATATCATCCTCCACTCACTATCACAAGGGTTAGTAACTACACAGACTCATTTAAGAGAACTTTAAAACATTGGCAGTTTGTCTACTTGACTTCTTTAGTCTACTCTCTGATCACTCCAGATAGCCCAGTGAATAAAACACATGCTGGCAATACTGGTGTCAAACCATGTAAGGGTCAGTAGCATGAAATAATATCTACCTTTTCATTGAAACAGTTCATCATGAAACAGTTCTACTGCAACTTTTCATGCACAGTGGGAAGTTGGAATGAACCTGCTCTTACCATGAGAAACAGATTTCCCAATCTTCTCCTCCTCTTCTTCATCTTTAATGATGACATTCAACTCCAGTGTTTGACTGCAGTCTTCCAGCTTCACTGATGCCATCTCTGGATCCTGCTTAGAAAACTGGGCTCCACTGTCACAATCAGGAACCAGTGACTGTAGGTTTGGACTCAGTGTGGAAAGAGAGAGGCAGGTTGGGTTTGTCCTCACTATTGATGTTACCGGCCTCAGATTTAATTTTAGTCGTCCTGTAGTAACAATGAGAAACAGACACAAAAAGTTATTGTCTTGACAGTTCTGGCACTTTCTTTATTCTCTAAAAATATATTATATTTATTCTTGTTAAATTATCTACTTCAGTGCTTGACTTGGACTGAAATAGGTGCCGGTACTTAACCTATAGTAGATATTCCCAAATTCACATACAGTACCAGTCAAAAGTTTTAGAACACCTACTCATTCCAGGGTTTCTTTATTTTTACTATTTTCTACATTGTATAATAATAGTGAAAACATCACAACTATGAAATTACATATGGAATCATGTAGTAACCAACAAAGTGTTAAAAAAATCAAAATAACAAGTTCAAGTAACAGACATCTCAACATCAACTGTTAAGAGGAGACTGCGTGAATCAGGCCTTCATGGTGGAATTGCTGCAAGGAAACCACTACTAAAGGACACCAACAAGACGAAGAGACTTGCTTGGGCCAAAAAACATGAGCAATGGACATTAGACCGGTGGGAATCTGTCCTTTGGTCTGATGTGTCCAAATTTGAGATTTTTGGTTCCAACCGCAGTGTCTTTGTGAGACACAGAGTAGGTGAACAGATGATCTCTACGTGTGTGGTTCCCACCTTGAAGCATGGAGGAGGAGGTGTGATGGTGCTTTGCTGGTGATTTATTTAGAATTCAAGGCACACTTAACCAGCATGGCTACCACAGCATTCTGCAGCGATACACCATCCCATCTGGTTTGCGCTTAGTGGGATTATTTGTTTTTCAACAGGACAATGACACAACACACCTCCAGGCTGTGTAAGGATTATTTGACCAAGAAGGAGAGTGATGGAGTGCTGCATCAGATGACCTGGCCTCCACAATCAAACGACCTCAACCCAAATGAGATGGTTTGGGATGAGTTGGACCGCAGAGTGAAGGAAAAGCAGCCAACAAGTGCTCAGCATGTGTGTGAAATTCTTCAAGACTGTTGGAAAAGCATTACAGGTGAAGCTGGTTGAGAGAATGCCAAGAGTGTGCAAATCTGTCAAAGGCAAAGGGTGGCTACTTTGAAGAATCTAAAATCTAAAATATATTTTGATTTGTTTAACACTTTTTTGGTTAGTACTGATTCCATATGTGTTATTTTATAGTTTAAATGTCTTCACTATTACTCTACAATGTAGAAAAACCCTTGAATGAGTAGGTGTGTCCAAACTTTTGACTGGTGCTGTATATTTGCCACTGCTTGACAAAAAAAAAGATTACTTATAGTTAGATAGAACCTGCTCTTACCATGAGAAACAGATTCCCCAATCTTCTCCTCCTCTTCTTCATCATCTTTAATGTTGACATTCAGCTCCAGTGTTTGACTGCAGTCTTCCAGCTTCACTGATGCCATCTCTGGATCCTGCAGTGCAAACTGGGCACCACTGTCACAATCAGGATCCAGTGACTGTAGGTTTAGACTCAATGTGGAAGGAGAGAGGCAGGCTGGGTTTGTCCTCACTTTTTATGTTACTGGCCTCAGAGTTACAGTGGGGGGGGAAAGTATTTAGTCAGCCACCAATTGTGAAAGTTCTCCCACTTAATAATATGAGAGAGGCCTGTAATTTTCATCATAGGTACACGTCAACTATGACAGACAAATTGAGAAAAAGAAAATCACATTGTATGACTTTTTATGAATTTATTTGCAAATTATGGTGGAAAATAAGTATTTGGTCAATAACAAAAGTTTCTCAATACTTTGTTATATACCCTTTGTTGGCAATGACACAGGTCAAACGATTTCTGTTAGTCTTCACGAGGTTTTCACACACTGTTGCTGGTATTTTGGCCCATTCCTCCATGCAGATCTACTCTACAGCAGTGATGTTTTGGGGCTGTCGCTGGGCAACACTGACTTTCAACTCCCTCCAAAGATTTTCTATGGGGTTGAGATCTGGAGACTGGCAAGGCCACTCCAGGACCTTGAAATGCTTCTTACGAAGCCACTCCTTCGTTGCCTGTTGCCTGGGCGGTGTGTTTGGGATCATTGTCATGCTGAAAGACCCAGCCACATTTCATCTTCAATGCCCTTGCTGATGGAAGGAGGTTTTCACTCAAAATCTACGACACATGGCCCCATGCTGAGGGGGAACATATTCATCTGCTCTTACTAGGCTGTCCTTTATGTTTCTAGCATGTTTAAAAGAGAATCGAGAGATATTCTGAAAAGCCCGGCCCACAGAGGGATCCCAGTCCTAAATAGAAGTCAGAGATCAAACTCCTGGTTCTCCCCTGTTCCTTCCACACGCCCTCCCATTGTACTGTATGTATGAACACATTTTGAACAATGGCTGCCTAAAATGCTGTGGTGCTTACAAACACAATAGGAAAGGTTGTGGTAGACGTGGGCCATCACAGGTGAGTTCACAGCTCTTTTACTCTGAGCATTCATATCAATGACTCACCCTCAGATGGACCATCAATGCCAGAGTTCTACAAGACTGTTTACATAATCAACTGGGCATTTCAACAGTCTGTCCCTCAATATAGTCCTGGGCATATATTGTTTATCTTACTATTGTTTAAAATGCTAACTTTTTAGCATTTGTGGCACAAATCCATTGCAAGTCAATGGTACGTATACAGTCACAGTGAAAGTCTACACACCCCTTTACATTTTGCTAGCTTAAATCTTAATAGTGATTAAATATTGTTTTTATCTTGCCAACATACAAAAACTATTTCACATTTTCAAAGTGTAAGAAAATTGTAGAACAATTTTCCTTCTACAGATAGTTTTGATTACATATATTTTCACACCCCATGAAACAGTTCTACAGCATCTGTACATGTGTGTTGTGGCTTGTAACTTGCTAGCTAGCGGTTTAAGACATGGTTTGAATCCTAATCAACCCATCCAATGTGAGTACATGTTGAAGTACAGTAGATTAATAAAGCTACAGTACTGCAGCTGGTGACAAAGCTGCGTATATTGAAAAAGCTTGTTAGTGCATAGGTCAAATCTATCTTTGTGATGCTCATTTCAGGTCTTTTTTTACAGCTTTAGACAAACACTAAATATTTAACTTAACACATAGTTTTGTTGTATTTAATGATAGAGAAGAGAAGAGTTTGACCAACACAGATTCATGTCCAATCTTTGAGGACATGTCTACATTGTTAGAGTGGTCACATGCCAATCTGTTCCATATAATAGACAGTCTTTGGAACAGTGGAAAGCTGCATGGCCCCTTGGTTGTTGCTAAGCAGGCATTCTTCTTCTATGGTGTTTATTGGTGGTGTTCAGACCAACGTCAAAGGTGCATCACTGCCACCTTCTGGGCTGGAGTGTGATAGAGACATGTGGTTCTGTCCTGGTGAGATCACAGAGTCAAAGAAAACATGGTATGACTGTAGTCACTCCAGGCACTCAGCCCATGAGAACCATTCATACTGTCAGATCTAATATGGAAGAACTGAATACAACCATAAGAACCATTCATACTGTCAGATCTAATATGGAAGAACTGAATACAAAAGAGAAGGAGAGTTTGACCAGTACAAATTAATGTACAAACATTATTTTTCATTGGCAGATCAATGCAGTTTTCCAAACATAATCATCATCAGTTGTTTTGTAAGATTTTAACTAACTGAACAAAAATATAAACACAACATTCAACAATTTTACTGGGGTACAGTTCATATAAGGAAATCAGACAATTGAAATACATTCATTAGGCCCTAATCTATGTATTTCACATGACAGGGGCCCACCCATCAGCCAATAAGAATTATTTTTCCCCACTGAAAGGGCTTTATTACAGATAGAAATACTCCTCAGTTTCATCAGCTGTCCGGGTGGCTGGTCTCAGATAATACTGCAGGTGAAGAAGCCAGATGTGGAGGTCCTGGGCTTGCACGGTTACACGTGGTCTGCGGCTGTGAAACAGCTCTTGTGAACATTCCTGCAGTCAGCATGCCAATTGCGCACTCCCTCAAAATGTAGACATCTGTGGCATTGTGTTGTGTGACAAAACTGCACATTTCAGAGAGGCCTTTTATTGTACCCAGCACAAGGTGCACCTGTGTAATGATCATGCTGTTTAATCAGCTTCTTGATATGCCACAACTCGCAGGTGGATTGATTATCTTGGCAAAGGAGAAATGCTCACTAACAGAAATGGAAACAAATTTGTGCACCAAATTTGAGAGAAATAAGCTTTTTGTGCGTATGGAAAATATCCGGGATCTTTTATTCCAGCTCATGAAACATGGGACCAACACTTTACATGTCAAGTTTATATATTTTTTCAGTATAGTTTTAGAAGACAATTAACTAAATACGTAGTCATTTCATTTTGTCACATGTTTGGTAAACAACAGGTGTAGACTAACAGTGAAATGTTGACCAACAATGGAGAACACAATACAACAATTATAATAATAGGAAAAAGATTGTAGTAAGGAATTAATACATGATGAGCAATGGTAGCTTGGCTATATACATGGGGTGCCAATACCTAGTCAAAGGTAGCTTGGCAACATACATGGGGTGCCAATACATAGTCAATGATAGCTTGGCTATATACATGGGGTGCCAATACCTAGTCATTGATAGCTTGGCTATATACATGGGGTGCCAATACCTAGTCAAAGGTAGCTTGGCTATATACATGGGGTGCCAATACCTAGTCAATGGTAGCTTGGCTATATACATGGGGTGCCAATACCTAGTCAAAGGTAGCTTGGCAACATACATGGGGTGCCAATACATAGTCAATGATAGCTTGGCTATATACATGGGGTGCCAATACCTAGTCAATGATAGCTTGGCTATATACAGTGCAATCTGAAAGTATTCAGAGCCCTTGACTTTTTCCACATTTTATTACGTTACAGCCATATTCTAATGTTGGTTAAATCATTTTTTCCCCTCATCAATCTACACACAATACCCCATAATGTCAAAGCAAAAGACAGGTTTTTAGACATTTTTCACCTTTGGCAGCGATTACAGCATCGAGTCTTCTTGGGTATGATGCTACAAGCTTGGCACACCTGCATTTGGAGAGTTTCATTCATTCTTCTCTGCAGATCCTCTCAAACTCTATCAGGTTGGATGGGGAGCGTTGCTGCACAGCTATTTTCTGGTCTCTCCGGAGATGTTCAATCGGGTTCAAGTCTGGGCTCTGGCTGGGCCAGGTGAACCTTCGCCCAAGTCTGAAGTCCTGAGCGCTCTGGAGCAGGTTTTCATCAAGGATCTCTCTGTACTTTGCTCCGTTCATTATTCCCTCGATCCTGACTAGTCTCCCCAGTCCCTGCCTCTGAAAAAACATCCGCACAGCATGATAGTGCCACGACCATGCTTCACCGTAGGCATGGTGCCAGGTTTCCTCCAGAAGTTACGCTTGGTATTCAGGCCAAAGAGTTCAATCTTGGTAACAACAGACCAGAGAATCTTGTTTCATGGTCAGAGTCCTTTAGGTGCCTCTTGGCAAACTCCAAGCGGGCTGAACTCTGGAGCTCTGTCAAAGTGATCATCGGGTTCTTGGTCACCTCCCTGACCAAGGCCCTTCTCCTCCGATTGCGCAGTTGGCCGGGCGGACAGCTCTAGGAAGAATCTTGGTGATTCCAAACTTCTTCCATTTAAGAATGGAGGAGGCCATGGTGTTCTTGGGGACCTTCAATGCTGCAGACATTTTTTGGTACCCTTCCCCAGATCTGTGCCTCATCACAATCCTGTCTCGGAGCTCTACGGACAATTCCTTCAACCTCATGGCTTGGTTTTTGCTCTGACATGCAATGTCAACTGTGGGATGTTATATAGACAGGTGTGTGCCTTTTCAAACCACGTCCAATCAATTGAATTTATCTCAGGTGGACTCCAATCAAGTTGTAGAAACATCTCAAGGAATATCAATGGAAACAGGATGCACCTGAGCTAAATTTCGAGATTCATAGCAAAGGGTCTGGAATACTAATGTAAATAAGGTTTTGCAAAAATGTCTAAACCTGTTTCCACTTTGTCATTATTGGGTATTGTGTGTAGATTGATGAGGGATTTTTGTTGTTGTTGTTGTTTGTAAAAAAATAAAATAATTTTTACAATAAGGCTGTAACTTATTTTTTTGTTGAAAAAGTCAAGGGGTCTGAATACTTTCAGAATGCACTGTATAGACTAACTATTTCACTTCAAACACTGTTATATTTATGCACAAGAGAAAAGGTTGCCCAGCACAAATTAATGTACAAACATGATTTTTCATTACATATTTGTAATTTAGCAGATGCACTTATCTAGAGCGACTTATAGGACCAATTGG
Organism: Coregonus lavaretus; assembly: GCF_964263955.1. Lineage (NCBI taxonomy): Eukaryota > Metazoa > Chordata > Actinopteri > Salmoniformes > Salmonidae > Coregonus > Coregonus lavaretus. The sequence continues at coordinate 1,776,269 of NW_028162761.1, read as the reverse complement.
GGTTAATTGCCTTGCTCAAGGCCACAATGACAGATTTTTGCCCTAGTTGGCTCGGGATTCAAACCAGCGACCTTTCAGTTACTGGCCCAACACTCTAAACCGCTAGGCTACCTGTTAAATACATAACACAATATGTGACATAAGTAGAATACAGAACACTTGAAACATTACAGGACATTTTTCATGATGGATGTTGAAATATTAAAATGTGATTTAAAAAAAGCAGTGGGTAGAGTGGCGTTTCGCAGGCGGTTTGTACTGGCAGTTATACAGGACAGTTTGTGGCTGTTTCTCAGGAGCCTGGTGATGCAGTTACCTCTTCTTGGAGGGAGCAGGTCATTCAGTGGATGGTCAAGAGTGTGCATGTCCTTCACCAGGTGCACTGCAGCCTGTTCTCGCCTGCTCTGCAGTGACGGAAGCTGTGGTTGGACTGCTCCACCTCTGGAGATGATCCTCAAGGCCCTCCTCTGCACCCTGTCTAGTTGGGCCTGCTGCTTTTTACTGCATCCAACTAACAGCACTCCACTGTATTCCAGACAAGGCCTGGCCAGTGTAGTATAGACTGTGACCAGATCTTACTGGCAAGAACAGTCAAAAAGCCGTTTTGAGGCATTTCTCACTGTCTGCTCCACGTGTCACCACTGAGGTTAGAGTCTAGATGAAAACCAAGATACTTGGTTGTTGTTACCACTGGTACTTCCTGTCCTCCTAGGATTAGTGGTGCAGTTTGTGGATGGTCCTCTGACCAAGGGCTAAATGTACCAGTTGCCATCACCCTCTGCCCTCTTTCGGTGGTGTAGCTGTGGAGCCAGGCTAGTAACCTTGGACACAGTTCAATGTCAGACAGATGTTGCAGGAACTATGCGTGATCTACTCGATCAAAGGCTTTGGACACATCAGCAAGTAACACCCTCACCATTGTTGGGTTTATGGAGTCTGTAGCTGTCAGCCAGGAGTATGTGGCTTTCACAAGGGCGGTAGTAGTGCTGGACTTTGGGAGGTAGTCATACAGAATCGTGCACTCAGATAACACCTCCTACTGGCAGGGGACAGTTTTAACAATGTGTTTGATGACAGGGGCTAGATCTTCTGCATGCTCTTTAGTAGCCAGGCTGGAATTCCATCAGGCCCACATGCTTTACGTGGGCTGAGTCTGGTCAGAGCTTGCTTTAACTGGCCAATGCTGCACAGCTCAACCTGCCTTGTAGACATGGGCAGGGGGAAGATGGCAAGAGGTGTGGTGCTTGTCCATGCCTCAGCAAAGAAGCCATTCAAAACATCAGCCATGTCGTCGTCTTCAACCTGTATTCTCCCTCCTGATGTCGTTTTCTTTGGTCCCAGTCCATTGTTAATGAAGTCCCACAATTCCTTAGGGTTTTTCTTCTTTAGGTCTTGGATTTCAATTTTGTAGTAGCTTGTCTTTGCTTCCTTGATAAGCATTTGCACTGTGTTTCTGTTTTTTCTCCATGTCATTGTTTCTCCCCATCTGTTGAAAATATTCTGTATTTTCCTGAAGGCAGCCTTTATTCTTTCAGCCATCCAGGGCTTGTCCAGTGCTGTTGTTTTTAGATCAGTGGTAAGCCTTCTCTCATTTTATGTTTACCTTGGTGTCTTTTTAAATGGCCTATTTGAGAGAAACTTTTTCCACAGTCAGAGCAGGAGTAAGAATTATCTCCTGTATGCATACGTTCATGTTGTTTTAACTTGCCAGGTCGAGAGAAACTCTTCCCACAGCCAGAGCAGGAGTAAGGCTTCTCTCCTGTGTGTGTTCTCTGATGACGTTTTAGCTCAGTTGATGTTATGAAGCATTTTACACAGTCTGAGCAGGAATAAGGCTTCTCTCCTGTATGTATACGTTCATGTGTTTTTAAGTTGCACAGTTTAGAGAAACTTGCCCCACAGTCAGAGCAGGTGTAAGGCTTCTCTCCTGTGTGTGTTCTCCGATGAAGTTTTAGGTCAGTTGATGTTGTGAAGCATTTTACACAGTCAGAGCAGGAGTAAGGCTTCTCTCCTGTATGTATACGTTCATGTATTTTTAATTTGCACCATTGAGCGAAACCTGCCCCACAGTCAGAGCAGGAGTAAGGCTTCTCTCCTGTGTGCATCCTTTGGTGCAATGTTAAGCTTTCCTGTCGAGAGAAATCCTTCCCACAGTCAGAGCAGGAGTAAGGCTTCTCTCCTGTATGTATACGTTCATGCATTTTAAAGAGGCCCAGTCGAAAGAAACTCTTCCCACAGTCAGAGCAGGAGTAAGGCTTCTCTCCGGTGTGTGTTCTCTGATGACGTTTTAGCTCAGTTGATGTTATGAATAATTTTACACACTCAGAGCAGGAATAAGGCTTCTCTCCTGTATGTATACGTTCATGTGTTTTTAAGTTGGACAGTTGAGAGAAACTTGCACCACAGTCAGAGCAGGAGTAAGGCTTCTCTCCTGTGTGTGTTCTCTGATGACGTTTTAGCTCACTTGATGTTATGAAGCATTTTACACAGTCTGAGCAGGAATAAGGTTTCTCTCCTGTGTGTATACGTTCATGTTCTTTTAAGTTGCCAGGTTGAGAGAAACTCTTCCCACAGTCAGAGCAGGAGTAAGGCTTTTCTCCTGTATGTATACGTTCATGTTGTTTTAAGTGGCCCCGTTGAGAGAAACTCTTCCCACAGTCAGAGCAGGAGTAAGGCTTCTCTCCTGTGTGTATACGTTCATGTTGTTTTAAGTTGCCAGGTTGAGAGAAACTTACCCCACAGTCAGAGCAGGTGTAAGGCTTCTCTCCTATGTGCACTCTCTGATGAACTGTCAGAGCCTTTGATGTTGTGAAAGTCTTCCCAAAGTCAGTACAGGAATTCAGATTCTCTCCTGTATGTATTTGTAGGTGTATTTTTAACTTTGATAGAATTGGGAAAATCTCCTCACAATGTGGGCAGTGGTGAGACCTCTTAGCTCTGCGATCTTCCTGCTGTTGCTCTCTGGATGTAGAGAATGTCTCAACATGGTCTCCTGTGTGAACAACATCAGAAGAACCAGTCAGTTGGTGTGATATACATGTCAATCAAATGTATTTTATGAAGCCCTTTTTACATCAGAAGTTGTCACAAAGTGCTTTATCATCATAACACATAACTACAGTAATAAATAGAAACGGATACAAAGTTTATCTTCTTGACATCACAGTTCTGGCGCTTTCTTTATACTGAAGAATGGTGCGTGCCTGCCTGGAACTTCCTGTTCCCCCACTACCACAGTGCAGCCACAGATAGAACAATGAGAGATATTTCACTGGATGTATAATTGTGAAGCATCCGGTTGGCGTTTCCACTCACTACCAAATATGGCAGTGAGAGGAAGCCCACTGGCCGGCAGTGGGAGAAGATGGAAGGAGATGGATTTTGGCCGATATTCTGAAAATGTTCTAATCGATGAAACATCTGATCTTAATACAGTTCTGTTCCCAAAACTAAAATCTGTTATGCACAGAGTGGACTAAGTTTTGTGGACTTACCTATTGCAAATGTTTCTTAAAATCACGTTATTTTGAAGGAACGCAAAGGCGAATTGAGTTATTGCACACATGCGCTTCACAGAGGAGGCGCTCCCTAACAAAAATATGCAGATGTGTGCTAGAACACGCCAATAGGATCTCGCTAGCTCGTGCTTGGCTCTGCCCACTATGACTCATCTGTTCCCATTGGAAACGACCAGCTGTGGTCTATCTTGGTTTAGTTATCAGAAATCATTGGTGCAACCGTCCGTGCGTTCAGGGATCCTTGGGATGGCCCTACCCCATTATATGAGAAGGGCGGTGCTTAATTTGAGCTGGATCCTCCAGTACCTCTCAGTTTTGTAGTCTATGGTTCCGGAACGCATTTGCCAGAATCAGGTAGCCTACCTCTTGTGGCAAGAAAAAAAAATTCCACTGTTTGCAATGTAAAGATCCTAATAAAAGCAATCAGAGTAATTACATTTCGATTCCTCTGTAAGTGTCATGCCCCCTAAAAAAAAGTAATGTGAAAACGTGCATGATATTCTAAGAATTGGTTCATGTTGGGCCGTCTTGGGTTTATGGTTTGCGCAACATTGTAGCCTAGACCAAGGCGTGGCCATTGCTGTGGTGAGAGGGAGAAGCACGCCTGTATCTCTCACAGAAATACAATGACATTCACTTTCTATGATCTCTCTCCCTCTCTGTGCTGTTATAGACATAAACCGGCAACTCTCTTCTCTCCAGCATTGCACTTCATAATTTATCTCCTAATAGAATAATAGCTGAGGGAAGTGTGCTGGAGGTGCTACAGCACTCTGCAGTCTGTTTAGAAAGAAATTAAATAATTTCCAATACTACACCAGGAGTAAGCCTAGAATTTCGCCACAGAGGATCCATAGCTAATTTTAAAAAATAGCCTAGCTGTGGATTGTGTGTAGCCAAATCACAAGGCATGCCTAACGTGTGGCAAATCTGTCAGTTAACAGTGTGCTGCCAAAACAGGCCTTTCGCAAATATTTCTAATACAATCGCTGGAAAACACAGGTTGTAAAGCAAATGGATCCTGCTGAAAATAAAATACTAATGTCTGTATGTTACCAAGTTATCAACTTCTAAATAGGCCTATTGAACGAACAGCATTGTTTAAAAAAGTAAAGCAAGAGAGAGATAAGCTTTTGGCGGGTGAGTGAGCTGCACATCATTGGGTGAGTCAGTGAAACTGGAAAGCTTTTTTAGGACTATATCTTCCTCCTCATATTGTACAATGTGTTTCTCTGCACACTTAGGGGCCTCGGCTATTGATGGATTCAAGACAAGGTCGTTTTTATTGATCTCAGATTCTCAGTGTCAAAGTAGCCATTTTGGTCATTTGTGAGGTATTAAAAAAGATTCTGGAAAAGTCTCCAGTCATCTAAAATTATGTAGAACTGCATGAAATCCATTTATAAAAATAACACATTTTTCCCCAGACTCTAGGCTACAAAAAATATATTCCATGTGTGTAACTTCTGCAAGTGGCTCCACACCACTGCTCTATGCCCGTACGCGAAAGCCATGATAATGCATGCAATGCTTTGTTATAAAGGTTGTTTGTTTTTATCCATTCTGGTACCTCAGAGCCCCCCAGGTCACCCCCCTCTCGGGCTCACTTTTGGTTCCGGCACCGCCCAATTTACAAATGAAGCACTGGAGAAGTGGGTAGCTGCCGCTGCCTCCTCCGGGACACTTCTCCTTTGCATAAAGTTAATCAGGCTGTTGATTGTGGCCTGTGGAATGTTGTCCCACTCCTCTTCAATGGCTGTGTGAAATTCCTGGATATTGGGGGGAACTGGAACAAGCTGTGGTACACGTCAATCCAGACCATCCCAAACATGCTCAAAGGGTGACATGTCTGGTGAATATGCAGGCCATGGCCGAATTGGAACATTTTCAGCATGTTCAATTGTGTACAGATCCTTGCGACATGGGGCCATGCATTATCATGCTAAAACACGAGGTGATGGAGGTGGATGAATGGCAGGACAATGGGCCTCAGGATCTTGTCATGGCATCTCTGTGCATTCAAACTGCCATCGATAAAATGCAATTGTGTTAGTTGTCTGTAGCTTATGCCATGCCATAACCCCGATACCACCATCCGGCACTCTGTCCACAACATTGACATCAGCAAACCGCACGCCCACACAACGCCATACACGGTGGTCAGCAGTTGTGAGGCGGGTTGGGCATAATGCAAGATTCTCTAAAACAACATTGGAGGCAGCTAATGGTAGAGAAATTAACCTAACATTCTCTGGCAACAGCTCTGGTGGACATTCCTGCAGTCAGCATGCCAATTGCATGCTCCCTCAAAACTTGAGACATCTGTGGCATTGTGTTGTGTGAAAAACCTGCACATTTTAGAGTGGCATTTTTGTATTTGTTAGGGATCCCCATTAGATGCTGCCAAGCACCTCCTCAGCTACTTTTGTCCCCAGCACAAGGTGCACCTGTGTAATGATGATCATGCTATTTAATCAGCTTCTTGATATGCCACACCTGTCAAGTGGATGGATTTTCTTGGCAAAGGAGAAATGCTCACTAACAGGGATGTAAACAAATTTGTGCACAACATTTTAGAAATAAGTTTGTGTCTGGAACATTTCTGGGATCTTTTATTTCACCTCATGAAACATGGGACCAACACTTTACATGTTGCGTTTATATGTTTGTTCAGTGTATACAGTATATATTTTTTAAATCATACAAACTATCAATTAATTACTAATTATCAATTAATAACTGTGGCTGTAAATACAAAAAAATCCACCTTCAAAATAAGTGTATCCAGATCACTTGATTGACGTACAACATTTGCAACTGGTTGCAGTGCATCCACCGCCATATCTTCTTCAGAACTGTGGCCTCTTGCCCCTATAACTCTCTTCACCGCCTCCACATAGGAGATTTGCTGTACAGCCCTGATCCTTGACACCTCAACCTCTTTCACCCTAACAGGGCACTCTGGGAATTCAGGAATATGACCCCCACCACAGTTACAACATTTTACATTCACATGCTCTTCAATAACATATTCCTTCCGTCTGCAAACACTTGACATGTGGCCAAACTTTTTACATTTCTTGCATTGCATCAGGTTTTACACAAAGTCTCTTATGGGGTATATTATATATCCCAGCTTTACATAGGGTGGTAGATACTCTTCATCAAACATCAATAATAAAGATGAACTTTGCTCCTTTTTCACATTCTCCATCCTTCTTCTTCGGGATTTGGTTGGCGGAGCGCATTCAACTTTTAGGTGCATACACTGCCACCTACTGTACTGGTGTGTGAGGCCATTCACAGCTAATATACATTAAATTCATTGATACGGTAATTAATACAAAATTGCCCTGCCAAGTATTAGCCCACTCTAAAAAATGTGAGGGAAAATGTTATTGGTTCGTGCAGGTGACTGACCTCCTCAGACCAATTGGCAGTACGCCCTCAACATTGTTCTGGGAACCAAAAGGGATATCTCAGTTTCAAGGTCTCAGCTTGGAGAGAAGAAGCCTTGTGAGGTATTGGTCGGTCACATGCAGGAACCAAATGTTAATGATGAATTAATTATTAATAAGCTAAATCATGCAAATATAACTTGTCTGTGTAAGCAGTATATAGGACAACTAACGGGACTGCCCCGGCAGAACTCCCGACCGACGTGTACTATGGTGCTTTTACGTTTGTTGGAACCTCTCCAGCTTGCTGATAAAAAATAATTATTAATTTAAGTTTGACTTTGAGTCCCTTCGTGGCAATTTTCCACGACAAAAACCAACCACCCCATTCCACTATTTAACACCATCTAGTCCTACGCCAGACCACTACCACTCAACACCCCCTGCAGCTGTTCTGCAGTAAATCCTCGCAATCCCAAGTACTTCTCTGCCACTGCCACCACAGCCTCTATTTTCTGGGACTTTTGATCCATTTCTGCAGTACAATTGACAACCATTGCTATAAATGCTAAAAAGCCCACCTTACTGAAGCAATATTCACTCTCTCTTGGTCTCTGCCTACTCACAGGAATCCTCTCAAGATCCCTCACCCTGTACCCATCTTCCTCTACCACTCTCTTCACTGCTTCGGTATACAACACTTTCTGTACTACTGTAACCCTGGCAACCTCAATCTGCCTTTCTCTCACCTGACACCTCAGATCTCCAGCCCATTAGCACCCCCACAACTAACACACAGAACTTTCTCCACTGATACCACACATTTCTCATCTCATGCCCTCCTGCAGACTTGTCACATCTAGGCATCTCACGCCTACACACTGCTGCAACAGGCCCATAAACTTCACCCCTAAAACACTGTAGTATTTACGAAACAAAAGCGCTCACAGGATAACTGACACTTCCTACCTTGACCTTATCTGGCAGAGACTATGCATCAAAATCCAGCATGACAGATAATGTATTCTCTGTTTCCCCACGCTCTACACCAGATCTACGTCTCACCAAACGGAGGGCGTCACAGACACCTGGAATCTTCCATTTCAACTGCTCATCCTCAACACTTAAACCTAACCTCGTTATCACTCCTTTCAATGCCACCCTGTTCCGGAGAGCAATTCAAGTCACAATTCCTGTCTCTAATCGCACCCGCTCCCTCTGGGCAGAGGAGAAACAAATTATCACAAGTCCACTCAGTTACTTTCACCAACTCAACAGTCCCCAACCTCTTCTCCACCTAACCTGACACCACATATGGATCCATTCTCTCTACAAATCTCACTCCCACTGGGCCAGAATCATCCTTATCATCCTCGGAATGAGGCCCGAACTCGGAGTTCCTCACCGCAGGTCCTTCATCCTCACTCTCACCAGGTTCCATCTCTGAGCTACTGGAGGACGTATCCCTCTTTATACACTAGACGATAACCTCCCTCACCACACTGCTTCCCTCTACACTCAGCTCCTTCTCAGCGGTCATCACTGCACCTGCCACCACAGTTAATTCATCCTCACTTTCCTCCTGTAGCTCTTCTAAAAGTTCTGTGTGATCTTAAATTCCATATTCACTCAAATCATATTCCACTTTTCTCCTTTTTCCTTGTCCATCATCTTCTCCTTCATCAGATCTTCCAGAAGATTTGTGCATCCCCCACTGCAATCCCCACTCCACTTTTTTTTATTGTCTGCCATCTTACCACGTGTCTCAGCTCATCCACACCCCACTAGCTTCATGTAGCTGCACACAAATTATGTACCACAGTATAAATGATAATAACCATAAAACCTAGCAGTCATAACAGGGAAATGGTTCCAATCATTTTTCCACCATTCATTTTTCCCATAGGGGATTTTAGAAACACTTAAAATAAGGGCTGTGTTTCGTGTAGGCTTACCTTGGCGTGGCGTTTTGATAACCATGTCAATCTCTCTAGGACAAGGTGACTTATCAATATTTTCGCCTGTATTTACCCCTACAAAAATGACATTTAATTAGCTGCTAATGTGGCTATCATAAAGAACTACAATTGCCATGATGATCTGGACAAAATTGCCGAATCAAGTCAAAGGTAAGGATCTCTGGGTTAACTATCTAATGTTAGCTAAATTTAGTAATGAATAAATAGGCTACATTTATTTAAAATGGACAATTCTGTGAACTGTCTTGTGCAAGTTTTAAATTGACACAATACCTGTTATCAAAGGTGTCAGCTAGAGATGACGTGCAGGAGATTGCAGTGATTTGTTGTTTTGCATGATGTCTACTATGATGATAATTAGAGTTTTATAATCTGAGAGGAAATAGAGCCGAATATATTGCTAAAAGTCACGCCAGGGTAAGCCTACACAAAACAGCCCTTATTTTAAGTGTTTCTAAAATGAATAAAAAGGGGAAATGATTGGAACCATTTCCCTGTTTGACCGCTAGGTTTTATGACACCATTTTTGCTAAAATAACAATAAAAAAAAAAAAAAATATTCAGACTTTACTCAGTACTTTGTTGAAGCACCTTTGGCAGTGATTACAGCCTCAAGTCTTCTTGGGGATGACGCTACATGCATGGCATACCTGTATTTGAGGAGTTTCTCTGCAGATCCTCTGAAGCTTGTCAGGTTAGATGCGGAGTGTCGCCACACAGCTATTTTCAGGTCTCTCTGTACTTTGCTCCGTTCATCTTTCCCTCGATCCTGACTAGTCTCCCAGTCCCTGCCATTGAAAAACACCACCACAGCATGATGCTGCCCCCACCATGCTTCACCATTGGGATGGTGCCAGGATTCCTCCAGACATGACGCTTGGCATTCAGGCCAAAGAGTTCAATCTTGGCTTCATCACACCAGAGAATCTTGTTTCTCATGGTCTGAGAGTCCTTTAGGTGTCTTTTGGCAAACTCCCAGCGGGCAGTCATGTGCCTTTTCATGAGTAGTGGCTTCCGTCTGGCCACTCTACCATAAAGGCCTGATTGGTGGAGTGCTGCAGAGATGGTTGTCCTTCTGGAAGGTTCTCCCATCACCAGAGGAACTCAGTGACCACCGGCTTCTTGGTGACCTCCCTGACCAAGGCCCTTCTCTCCCGCTATAGCTTAGTTTGTCCGGGCAGCCAGCTCTTGAAAAAGTATTGGTGGTTCCAAACTTCTTCCATTTAAGAATGATGGAGGCCTTTCGATCATATCCTTGGACTAAAATGATTGACACTCAGGTGCAAGCCTAACATCATGTGCAAAGGGCCTTTAACGTAGCACATATTCAATGATATCTCTTTTTCTCACGTAGGCTGTTCATTTCTGATCTTTGATACTTTTTCTGGTTTATAAACGTATCATGGTATACTACATTAACGCAATACGTATGGGCCATATTGTTACTTGGTAGCTACTAGCAACAGACCCTGTGTTGTGGATCATCTACCACTATTTTGGACGGTCCATACTGTAACGTTAACGTTAGTCTCAGGCTTCACTAACTAGCGTTACTGTTTTAGGTGGAAATATTCTTTGCTACTTTTCAAACAAATACTACGTGATATTTCACATATCATCTTCCTAGATATGCCTTTTGTTTTGATTGTGAGAAGTAATGGCCGAGAGAAGGCAGGAGATACTTTGTTTTGTTTAGCGTCGCTTAGGTTAGACTGCTCTCTTTAATGGATCAGTCGTCCACCAGGCTACACTCTACGATTAGGGGGAGGTGGGAGAGGAAGCGTTGATGGTCTCAGTTAGGGAGACAGTGGAATGGGGTTCAGTGTTTTACTGTTAGGAAATATTTATGTTTGTTTCAACAGATCTTTACATATTTTCCTCACTACAAAATATTCATGTGGTCCTTGTGGTTACTAAACATATTTTAGATATGCCTTTATGCTATAGCTTATTCCATGTTTACATCTTTGGTTAAATTACTTCAAATGCAAAACTTAAATATACTTTGTGGAATGTCTGTGGAGTTTGTAAACTATCCAAGCTTAAACAGGTTATTACTAGGCTTAAACAACTTCATTCATCTATTGTGTTCCTACAAGAAACTCACTTGTTGAAGGATGAGCTACTTAAAGTATGCAGGAGATGACAAGGGCAAGTAGTGGCATCCTGTTTCTCCTCTCATTCTCATGGTATTATGGTTTTAATTCACTAATCTGTTCCGTTTCAAGTGGATACTATTATAACTGATACAGCTGGTAGATACATTTTGATACAGGGAACTCTTTTGAATGAGCATATTAATCTGGATAATGTTTATGGTCCTAATGATGATAATCCCAAATTCTTTGAGAATGTATTTCTATTGATAGCCTCCATTCCTGGTAAAGTCCTAATGGCAGGGGACTTTAATTGCACTCTTGATCCTCATCTAGATCGCTCCTCTGGTTTAGACACTTCCCACTCGCAGAGTAGAAAGAAATTACAGCATTTCATTCAGGACTTAAATCTATGTGAACCTTGGAGGACTCAGAACCCGAGTAAAAGGGAGTATTCATGTTACTCGTCAACATTTAAATCATATTCTCATGTAGACTAGTTTTTAGTTTCTTGCTCATTGCTTCCCAATGTAGCAGGAAGTGGATATGATACTATTGTTTTGAGTGACCATTCCCCTGTGTGATTATTCTATAGGGATACAAAACTAGTAAAAAGGATCCTCTAGAAGGCGTTTGCAACCCAGATGGTTACAGGACCCAGACTTCTTACATTACGTTGGAGTGCATATAGATGTTTATTTGACATTGAACACTGATCAAACGTCAGCGAGTACCAGATGAGAGGCTTTCAAAGCACATATTTGCAGACAAATTATACGTTTTACCTGTTTAAAATCAAATAAATCAGAAAATGAGAGCAATGGACAGCAAAATCTGAGAATTGGAGAAGGAAGCTTTTTTGGATAACTCAGTCGAAGTAAACAAGGAATGATTTGGTCTTAAAGCTCAGTATGAAGAACTTCCCACCTCAAAGGCTGCAAACAGCTTAACTAGGCTGAAACAGTCCTATGATCAAGGGGATCATGGTTTAGACACTCGCAGAGTAGAAAGACATTTTGTAAATGTGATCGTTCAGATGTTGTTTTTGCAACAATTGAACAAAAAACAGTTTTGGCTTTATCATTATGGGGTATTGTGAGTAGATTGATGAGGGGAAAAAACTATTTAATCTATTTTACAATAAGGCTGTAACGTAACAAAATCTCAAAAAAGTCCAGAGGTCTGAATACTTTCCGAATGCACTGTATATAGACAGGTGTGTGCCTTTCCAAATCATGTCCAACAAACTTAATTAGATAGAAGCTGCTCTTACCCTGAGAAACATATTTCCCAATCTTCTCCTCCTCTTCTTCATCTTTAATTATGACATTCAGCTCCAGTGTTTGAATGCAGTCTTCCAGCTTCACTGATGCCATCTCTGGATCCTGCAGTAAACTGGGCTCCACTGTCACAATCAGGACCCAGTGACTGTAGGTTTGGACTCAGTGTGGAAGGAGAGAGGCAGGCTGGGTGTTGTCCTCACTGTTGATGTTACCGGCCTCAGACTTATCGGAATCGGCCAGTAGTAATATAGAGAGCACAGACACAAAAGTTAGTGTTGACAGTTCTGGCACTTTCTTTATTCTCTAAAAATATTTTCACTTTTTTCTTGTTCAATTATCTAATTCAGTGCTTGACTTGGACTGAAATAGGTGCCAATACTCATTTTGGGTGCCGTTACTGTTCATATTAAGGTGCAGGAGCTCCACAATACTTTTGAGCTAATACCTAACCTATAGTAGATAAATGCATAAATGACACAAAATCCATTTAGTACAAGGTTACAGTTTGTTTTAGACAGCACTGTGTGCTAATTTCCTGAATAACCTTGTCTTCACTGTATTACTTCAATCAAAAAACAATTGTATTTCCTGTTCACACCATAGCAACATTTATTGATAAAGACAGAAACAACAGAATGTGTCTGAATATTAGTACACATGTAGAAAAGTGATAATCATTACATTCATCTTCAAAACAGTAGTGCGACCGTGAAATTGTCTCTATCTGATGCACCCGCACTGTCCTCACTGAAGTCCGTTGACGCTGACCGAGAGTAGCCGCCATTTTACCAGCTTGGGAATTTTACACAAAACCAATAACATGCTAAACGAACTCAGAAATCTCAAATAAACTGATTATTTATAAACTAAAACGAGAAAATTATGTACATCCACTCAGACAAACCCAAAATCTCTAGCTATGTGACTTGTAAAATAGTTTTTATCACGTTCTTTCACTCACTCGGTTTGACACAAAAATAACACATCAAACCTTTACCAAACGTGATAATACCTTAACGGATGTGTTAACTAGCATGTTATGACATGTTCTTTCGACATTAGAAAGTTTAAACGTGCTATTAACATACCTATTAACATACCTGTAGTAATAAATAGAAACGGACACAAAGGTTATCTTCTTGACTGCACAGTTCTGGAGCTTTCTTTATTGTGAAGAACGTGGGATGGGCGCGCCTGCCGGAACTTCCTGCTTCCCCACTACTACTGTGCAACGGTCAGTGCATTTCGGGATCCTTGGGACGGCCCTACCAGTGTTGCCAACTCATTTTCAGGGGAAGTTGCTAGAGGCAGGTCGATTAACGTCGATTAGCATGACCTTCATCCACATAATCCCCCCCCCCCCCCAAAAAAAAAATGTTGCATTTTTGTGTCAGCAATTAGACTAGTACCCTACCGCCAGTCTCCTCTAGGTACATAGGATGGCTACTTCCCAACCAGAACCCTGGGCTGATGCGAACGTGAGTAGATTACCTTGAAAACAACGGTCGGCCATCTTGGAGACCGTCTCTACCTCTTATACCTCAGTGGTCAGGCGGGCACCATTCTTCAGATAAAGAAAAAAGCGCTAAAACTGTGCTGTAAAGACAATAGCTGTTGTGTCCGTTTCAAATGTATTACTACAGTTATGTAATAGCACATTTCAACTTTCTAATTTAGAAAGAACATGTCATAACATGCTAGGTCACAAATACGTCAAGGTATTATCAAGTTTGGTAAAGGTTTTAGCTACGTGTTATTTTTGTGTCAAACCGAGTGAGTGAAGAACGTGATAAAAACTATTTTACAAGTCACATAGCTAACTAGAGACTTTGGGTTTGTCTGCGTGATTGAATGTACATAATTTCATCAAGATCATTTAATAAATAATCAATTTATTTGAGATTTCTGAGTTCGTTTACATCAACATACTTCACTGCAGACAGTGCGGATGCATTAGAGAGAGAAGTTGACGGTTGCACTACTATTTTGAAGCTGCCTGAATGTAATGTCCAGCAGTTTTCTACATGTGTTGTAATCTATGGTTGGAACCGGTTCTACCGAAAATGAACCGGAAACTAAAGTGTTCTATACTTTTCAGTAATAGCCGTTATTTTAAAAGCATGGAATCCAGGTAATAACCTTATTTTACTTTCCTGGCATTTTGTTCTCTAGTCCCACAAAAATCGCAACAATCCAGGTAACAAGGAACGTAACTGAGACATTTGTAACATTCCCCTTAAGTCTTCCAGAGGTACTGAATGTCATAGCCCTTTTGGGACATTACAGGCACATTCATAACGTTTCTAATAAGTATTAAAGAGGCTATAAATATCTGGTCGCTATACGGACATCATGGGACCTTTAAAAACGTTCCTTGGTAGTCCATGAAATGTTCTGAATATCATGTTATTTTGGAGATATCCTAGGAACATTTCATAACGTTACATTTAGAGCTATGGTTTTTGTCTTCATATAACGTTACAATCAGAATGATAGAAATACATTTTGTAACGTCGTCTGTAAGTCAAGTGGTGGTACACTGGTAACGTTGTCTTTCTAAGTGTGTAGGAACATTTGTTAGGTTCTAAATAAGTACTTTAGATCCCAATATATTGGGGCCAGCATAAAGGAAGTGGATCCAGCTCTTCCCCTCCGCAATATATTTTTCCATAATTCTACCGATTTAATAAATGTATGGAAATTAATAATATCATTTTGACCTCAGTATAGGCCTATGGAAGAGGGAACGATACCTACAAATAATATGTTTTTATTATATTAATTTATGAATGTAGCCTATAACAATAATAATAATTTTTACAAATCATTATAAAGCAGCTAGCAGTAGTGGTGGCATGACGACGGTTCATCCTGAATATTCCGTTTGACTCCATTATCCGTCATTGCAAATATAGAAGTGGGTGTGGGAACTAACAATACTGAAGCTGGAGCCAGAAAGAAACACCTACCATACTGTAATGACCTGACTAGATCATAAAAGAACAACTGTCCAGACAGAGGATTGAGTTTACGAATGGACGGTTTATTTAACCAACTTTACACAGGCTACTGTTTGGCCGTAGCCCACGCCAAATAAATGAAAGATAACCCACAAGCCAATCGTGACCTTCTCTTGTGAAGCCCAGACGTAAAAAGAGAGAGAACAAAGGCTAAACCTGGTCTTAACTTCCAATGCTCCATTCCCCTGCCCAACCCCCCTCCACACCACTCCGCCAACCGCCAGGATGCCCGGCATCAGAACATTCCAGGCATTCCCGTGATTGGCAGATAGCAGGTTGATTGACATGTCGGACCCCGCGAACACTGGGTACTGGTAGGTACAACACAACCATCTACTAGCCTAACACATAACACACAGCTGTCTGTGCGGGTCGCTACACAGCCCCCCCCACCACAAAGTCCCTCGTTCCCTCGTCCCCCCCACCACAAAATCCCTCGTCCCCGGGTAATACAGTCCGTGGCTCTGGGGAACCACGCGGTGACACAGGGGGAGTGGGCTGTCTGGAGCCTTGTCTGCGGCACCTGGGGGTGGGTGCCTGGAGAATGTCATTGCCAGAGAGGGGAATTGTGGGGGTTCCTGGGGTTTGGGGAGAAGAGGCCCCTCTATATGGGGCTAATCTGTCCCGGTGCAGTGTCACCTTTCTCCCCCTGGGAGGAAGCTGCACCCGGTAAACAACCTCCCCCACCCTCTCCAGGACACTGCAGGGTCGCACCCAGTGACTGTCCAACTTGGGGCATCTGCCTTTTTTCCTTAGCGGGCTGTAGACCCAGACCAGCTCCCCAGCCACAAAGTGCCTTCCCCGGGTGTGCACGTCATAGTTCCTCTTCTGCCTCACACCTGCATTCAGCAGCTGCTCTATGGCGAAGGTGTGGGCTGTCTCCAGGCGGTCCTGGAGTCTCCGGGCATACTCCGGCCCCGGGGAAACATGAGGGCTATCCAGGGGCCGACCAAACGCCATCTCCGCAGGGGTACGTATCTCTCTCCCCAGCATGAGGAGGGCAGGCGTGCAGGAGGTGGAGTCTTGGACAGCGGAGCGGCATGCCA
Organism: Coregonus lavaretus; assembly: GCF_964263955.1. Taxonomy (NCBI): domain Eukaryota; kingdom Metazoa; phylum Chordata; class Actinopteri; order Salmoniformes; family Salmonidae; genus Coregonus; species Coregonus lavaretus. Next base: position 1,759,929 of record NW_028162761.1, on the reverse strand, counting down.
TGAGGACCATAGGCAGGTGCTTGTCCCAGTCACGCTGGTGTTTGGAAGAGACGATGGCCAGCTGCTGTCCAAGCGTTTTGTTGAAGCGCTCCACAAGGCCATCACTTTGAGGATGGAGAGGAGTAGTGCGGGTCTTGTGCATACCCAGCCTCTCACACATGGTGGCGAACACACGGGACTCAAAGTTTCTGCCTTGGTCGCTGTGGATGGACTCTGCAGCTCCAAACCTGCTGAACATCCCCGCTGTCAGGGCGTCGACGATGGTCTCTGCCTCCTGGTCAGGCAGAGCATAGGCCTCGGGCCATTTTGTGAAATAGTCCATGGCCGTGAGCACCCAGCGGTTTCCACTGTCTGTGGTGGGGAACGGCCCAACTACATCCACTCCCACCCTCTCCATGGGAGTCCCCACTGGGAACTGTTGGAGCTGAGCATGAGAGCGGCCTGGGGGGCCCTTTCTCGTTGTGCAGTTGTCACAGCGGCGGCAAAAGTCTTCCACATCCCTCTTGTGCTGCCCCCAGTAAAAGCCCTGACGGAGGCGGCGCAATGTTTTTGTGACCCCAAAGTGTCCAGTCCCCACCCCCCCATGAGTACTCTGGAGCACAGCCTCCCGCAATGCTTTTGGGACCACCACCTGCCACCTCTCCTCCCCCGTAGCTGACTCCTTCCATGCCCGCTGTAACACGCCATCAGCCAGCCGCAGTCGCTCAAACTTTGACCACAACCCTTTGGTCGCGAGTGAGAGCGCTGTCACCTCTTCCCATGGTGGCCTCACCTGCGCCTCTACCCACTGTAGCACTGGCTGTAGGTCTGTGTCCCGTCCCTGCTGCTGCCCCCATTCAGCCACGTCGACAGTCTGCAGCTCACAGCAGACAGGCCCGCTCGCCCGACACACTGTGGCACAGACCCCCTCCTCTGCACACAGCTCTCTCTCCCGTCCCTCTCTCCGTTCACAGTGGCGGCAGCCGTCTGCAGTACAGGGCCGACGGGACATGGCGTCGGCGTTGGAGTGGCGTGCCCCTGCCCTGTGCACCACCGTGAAGTCATACGGCTGAAGCTCCTCCAACCAGCGTGCCACCTGCCCCTCTGGCTCTCTGAAAGACATGAGCCACTGGAGAGCAGAGTGGTCAGTCCTTACAGTAAAGGGCAGACCACCCAGGTAGTACTTGAAGTGTTTGACGGAAGCCACAACAGCCAAGAGCTCCCGCCGGGTGACACAGTAGCGGCGCTCATGTTTGTCAAATGTTTTGCTGAAGTACGCCACCACTCTCTCCCCCTCTGGCCCCACCTGGAACAGCACCCCACCCATGCCCACATTGCTCGCGTCTGTGTCCAGGATAAAGGGCAATGTGAGGTCAGGGGGGGCGAGCACGGGGGCCTCGATCAGTGCACGTTTGAGGGTGTTGAACGCCTCCTCACACTCCACTGTCCAAGTGAAAGCCTTGTCCTTCGGCAGCAGGCGGTTCAGTGGAGCAGCAACGCTTGAGAAGCCCCGTACAAACCTCCTGTAGTACGAGGCCAGGCCCAGGAAGCTCTTCAGCTGACGCTGGTCGGTGGGGGTGGGCCAGTCTCTGACAGCCGCTACCTTGTCCTCCATGGTGCTGATCCCCTCCTTCCCCACTCGGTGGCCCAAGAAGGACACCTCTCTCCTCATGAAGTGGCACTTCTCGGGGTGGAGCTTCAGACCTGCGGCAGCCACCCTCTCCAGCACACACCGTAGCGCCCCCAGGGCTGACTGGAAGGAGCTGCCATGGGCCAGGATGTCATCGAGGTATACCAGACACTGCTGTCGGGGGATGCCATCCAGCACCCTGTCCATCAAACGCTCAAAAGTAGCTGGAGCGTTGCACAGGCCAAAGCACAGGACCTTGAACTGCCAGTGTCCTCTGTTAGTGGAGAACGCAGTTTTGGCTCTGGCCTCTGGGGAGAGGGGCACCTGCCAGTAGCCACTGCGGAGGTCTAGTGAGGAGAACCAGGAGGACCCCCTAACCAGGTCCAGCGACTCATCGATACGTGGTATGGGGTATGAGTCCTTCCTGGTTACCTCATTCAGCCGCCTGTAGTCCGCACAGAACCTCAGCTTGCCCCTCTTCTTCGGAACCATGACGACTGGTGCCGCCCAGGGGCTGTCTGAGGGCTGAATGAAGTCTGCCCGCTGCATCTCCAACACAGCCTTGTCTGCCACCTCCTGGCGTGCCAGCGGGATACGGCGGGGACGCATCTTGATAGGTCGAGCATCACCTGTGTCGATCTCATGCTGCACCAGATGAGTCTGACCCACCTCTTCCTCACTCAGCGCAAAGCTGTCTCTGAATTCAAACAGCAACTGCCACAACCGTTCCTGCTGCTCAGGGTCAAGACCAACACAGTTCCTCCCCCATATCTCCCTCACTGCAGACAGTGTCCTCTCCCCTCCCATCTGGGGTAGCTGGGCTGGGGGGGCGCGGCCCGGGGTCACAGAGGGCTGTGTCGTGGAGTTAGCTGGGGGAATGTAACACAACGCCATAGGTGACAGGGGGGCTGGGGAAAAGTCACACACAGATGTGGGGGAGGGGGGCAGCCATGAGTCTCTGCTGCTTTAACTGTTGGAGTAAAGGGTTTGTTGGGTTGAGTGAATGTGACATTAGGGGCCATGGGGACCTCCGGCCCTCCCTGGAAGCTCAGTGTGCCCCTATTTAGGTCTAACTGGCAGCCTGTGCTCCTAAGAAAGTCCAACCCCAGGATACAAGGGTCCTGCACAGCCACCACCCACACAGGATGACGCACAGTCCTGCCCCCTACTGTCAGAGTCATTATTCCCTTCCCTTTCATGGGTGCCAGCTCACCTGTGACTGTGCGGAGCTGCACAGTTGTAGGCTCACACTGAGTCCAACCTGGCACAATATCTGGCCTCACCAGGGTTACTGTGGACCCAGTGTCCACCAGGGCGGAGCAGGGCACCCCCTCCACAGTGACAGGGACATGACAAAAGTCCCCAACACAGGTCCGGCCCACCACAACAACAGGCTCCATCCGCTTGCCCACGTCTGCTTCTGGGGGAAGTGGAGCCTTGCTTCCCCGTCTGTGCCGGTGGGCTCCTCCTGAAGAAGATGGTGGTTGGGATAGAAAGCCAGGGGTCCGCACTACCCGGTCTATGCGGACCCCGAGCCGTTTCCCTGAGCTCTGGGGGACATGGGGCAATCTCGGCGCAGATGGCCTGGCTGGCCACAACCCCAGCAGACCCTGGGACCAGGGCGTGTGTTTCGTGCCGCCTGTAGCGACACAGCACGAATGAGTTCTGTCATTTCAGCCACCCATGCAGGCTTTTCCGGCTCCGGGCTGCTCTGCCCCCCAGCTCGCACAGAGGGTCTGTCTCCCTGCACCCCCACCAAAGCCCCAGCTGAAGCCCCAGCCCACACCAGCTCCCTCTCTAAAGCCATCTCCAAGGCTACCTGCAATGACTCAGGATGAGCCAGCTGGGTCTGTATGCGCAGCTCCGTAGGAGAGAGCGCCTGTATGAACTGGTCCCGTGCTAGCTCGCTCTGCACGGAGGGGGGCATGTGAGCATATGCCCACCGAGAGAGGCTCTCAATGTCATTAGCTAGCACCCGTAGAGGCTCTCCAGGCTGCCTGCGTCTATTACTCAGTTCGGAGCGCAATAGCCCGGGCTGTACACACTGTCCATAGTGCCTCCTCAGTGCTCCCACTAAAGCACCATAATCACGTCTGTCCTCGGGGCTAATCAATATCAAACAGGCCAGATCTTCATCCGTGAGGCATAAAGCCAACTGCAGTGCCCTTTCTTCATCCGACCACCCCCTACAATGAGCTAACAGTTCAAACTGAGCATGAAAAGCTTCCCAATCCGCCTTACCGGAACACTTCGGGGTCTTAACAGATACGGACGCAGCCGGGAACTGGGCGCCGCCATGTTTGTTTACATCCTGAGCCCCAGATTCCTCGTCCCGCCGCGTCGACGTCACCCCTTCGGTCCGCCCACCAGAATCCGCGCGAAACACAGTCGACGAAGCACTCATGCCCGCTTCAGCCGCCATCACTCTAACGTCCTCCCTCAAGCGGCCTCTGGGCTCCGATGCCCTGGCGATCTCCTCGGCCAGAACCCCCGACGTCCATGCACACGCACCTCCTTGGCCATAATCGTCCCCTACCTCCACCTTCACTTTCGGATTCCCTCGAAGCATTTTCAACCCCTCGTTCTCCCCTACGGTAGCTAGCTACAGAAGTCAGCTAGATAGCTGGCTAACTTTTATCAACGTTTTTACTTCTGAAACCAATGTAATGACCTGACTAGATCATAAAAGAACAACTGTCCAGACAGAGGATTGAGTTTACGAATGGACGGTTTATTAAACCAACTTTACACAGGCTACTGTTTGGCCGTAGCCCACGCCAAATAAATGAAAGATAATCCACAAGCCAATCGTGACCTTCTCTTGTGAAGCCCAGACGTAAAAAGAGAGAGAACAAAGGCTAAACCTGGTCTTAACTTCCAATGCTCCATCCCCCTGCCCAACCCACCTCCACGCCACTCCGCCAACCGCCAGGATGCCCGGCATCAGAACATTCCAGGCATTCCCGTGATTGGCAGATAGCAGGTTGATTGACATGTCGGACCCCGCGAACACTGGGTACTGGTAGGTACAACACAACCATCTACTAGCCTAACACATAACACACAGCTGTCTGTGCGGGTCGCTACAATATGTACATGCTAGTTTCATCCTTTTAAAGAAAAAAAAGGACACGAAAAAACCTGTTAACCTCCTGATCCTGATTTGACGAACATAGCATATGTATTGTACATATTTCCAGTTAAAATGATTTTCAAAAAGAGACAAAAACGGGGGTTTGAACAAGCAATCACATCTTTTGGTCCATGTCTGTTTTTCACTCAGTGAAGTGCTACTATCCCCTTTGACTACAGGTTATTGCCGTCATAAGGTGTCCGTCTGTCTGTTGGCTGGACAGTTTCTACCGTTTAGGACCTTTGTGGGTAAAGGTAAAGGTGGGGTATAGCAGCAGCAGTTCCTCTGAAGTCCAGTATCTGCTGGAAGGACACCTGGTGGTACGAGAGGATGAGTGTGGCCAGCCAGCCTGTTGTGCCTCCCCCTCTCCCTCCCTCCCTCCATTTCTCTCTCTCCATCTGCGGGACTTTTAAGGCTCCTGTGCGGACTGTCTCGGCTCGTGCCCTCCCAAAGCTGGCTGTGGTGATTTAAGACACGGTGTGTATGTGTGGATTTGTTTGTGGCCTCTGCCCCACTTCACTGTCCATCCGCCTGCCCTTGGCTCCCCTCCTGGGCAGCGACCACCCCCCTCAGTATGTCTCTGAGTCTGAGTCGTTGAGTTCCTCATCCTTGTAGAAGCCTCCATCGTGGTCGCGGTGGCCGATGTTGTTGAAGCTGCAGTAGGAGCTGTGCTCGCTGCGCAGCACGGGCAGGCTGTCGAAGGTCACACTCTTGGAGGGACTGGTGGTGTAGTGGTTAATGGCACTGAAGGACAGGCTGGGCGCAGGGTTGCAGGGGGACACGGGCATCATGGTGGCCAGGATCAGCGCCAGGCAGTCCGCCACGTCTTTGTTGGGGGCGCAGGCCAAGGCAGGCGTGTAACCTGAGGGGTTCAAACAGAACAGCAGAGGGTCACTTCAGGAGCATCACCGTTTACTATAACACTTTTGGTGAAAAACATGAAATAACAGCAGGCTAGGAGATACAAAGTTAAGACAATAACCAAGCAGTGGACTAGAGAGAAACATTTGTGGACACATTGAGAAGAGAAGTACAGAAGAAAACGGTGTTAGCGTTATGGATCTTACCATTCTCATCGACTGCGAGCACGCTAGCACCCTTCACTAGTAGCTCCTGAACCACCACCGTCAGACCATTTCTGGCTGCAACGTGTAACGACCTGAGGAGAAAGTACCGTTAGATTAGCCAGCAGCAAATGAAGATACCTCCCAAATGCCAGACTATTCACTATATAGTGCACTTCTTCCAATTATATTAATAATAATAATATGCCATTTAGCAGACGCTTTTATCCAAAGCGACTTACAGTCATGCGTGCATACATTTTTTTTGTGTATGGGTGGTCCCGGGGATCGAACCCACTACCTTGGCGTTACAAGCGCCGTGCTCTACCAGCTGAGCTACAGAGGACCAATTCTTCTGGCCCAATTAATACAGCTGAACCATACGTACGTCTGTAAGGCTGCGTTAGTCGAGTTGATGAGGTTCCTGTCTGTAATCTTCTCCAATATCAACAAAGCACTGGTTTCATGCCCCTTTAAAAACCAGAGTCAAACATGTCAGACCAAAATTTTAACCAGAGAGAGCCAACTGTTCAGATGAACGTCATCTTCATGTGGGGATGCTCACCTTACTGCAGGCCAGATGAAGAGCAGTGTTCTTGACTGCATCCTGCAGGGTGAGCTCTACTTTGGCACTGCTCACCAACAGCTCTGACACAGACAGAGAAACATAAAGAAACTCAATTAGGAAATGAAGCGACTTATTAAAATGTAAAACAGACATGTTGAACTTAAGCCGGCTGGGCGAGGCAAAGCGGAGGAGAGGGGGCTGCGTACCGACAGCGTTGGTTTGTCCGTTCTCAGCAGCCATCATGAGGGAGGTCTTCCCGGAGGCATCGGGGGAGTTGACCTGGGCGTTGTGGCCTAGCAGCAGCTGAAGACACTCCACGTGGTCCGTGAAAGCCACGGCATGCAGGGGGGTCTTGGAGAGAGAGGAAACGTATTTCACCGATATCATGTAGGACTGTTATAAACAAGTTTGTTCAATTAACCCTGTTTATACCATAGAAATATAAAATCACTAATAGATGTATTAAAAGTAATCTACAATCCCTCATCCAACCCCAGAGGTCATTTTATTCCCCAGACAACATTATTCTCCAGAAGAAAAGGACTTTGTCATGTGCTGTAGTTACCGGTTCTTGGTGTCAGTGGCGTTGACAATGGCCGGCCCCAGAGTGTCAATCAGCATCTCTGCAGCCCCCTCGTTGTCATTGATCACAGCACAGTGGAGGGGGCTGAACGAGTTGCCCTCGGTCTTGTGGAAAACCTCCTGTTCCAGCAGCACCTCTACACACGTGTCATGGCCTAGTGGAAGATTGATTCATACAGGAAAAAGATGACGTCGCTGCAGACCACAACAATACTCTCAGAGAAAGCTACACATCTGACAATGGTGAAGTCACAAAAGATGTTTTAGCTACAACATATGCTATGTCAATCCCTGACAAAGTCCTGTTTCAGGGTAAGGTCCTCCACTGAGAGTCATAACCCCTAATTCTGTTGTAGACTTGTTCATTCCCCCACATGGCTCCGTCCACACCAATCGAATGCTTTTCAAGCCACAAGAGGGAGTGAATGAGTGTACACTTCATGGAGGAGAGAACAGAGCTACAGTCCAGTTAGTCAGTACGTACCGTTGTATGGCCTGCCTAATTCAGGGACATGTTTACGGTGCTGAAGAGAGAAAATCAGAAAAGATCTAGTGTTCTGTTAGTCCAGTACGTACCGTTGTAGCAGGCCCAGTGTAGTGGCGTGTAGCCCTGGTTGTCTGTGATGACGGGGAGGGTCTCCACTGACTGGGCGGCGTGTAGGAGCCCCCCCAGCACCCCGATGTGTCCGGATGCCGCCGCCAGGTGGACAAGGGTCCGCCCCTTACAGTCCTGAACCAGGAAGCTGGCGCTGTGCTGCAGCAGGCCCTCCACACACTCCTCATGACCCGTCACCGCCTGGGAGGAAGGGCGGGGAGACAAGAATGGATTTGAAATAACTAATAATCAATGATATAATAATGAATCATCAATTATTACAAAAAACTGTCTGTGTGTCCGCTCAGCACCGACAGCATCAGAGGGGTTCTGATACACAAGACAACAAGGTCATATTACAAACTGGTAATAACCAGGCTGAGTCCCAAATGGCAACCTATTCCCTATTTGGTACACTACTTTTGACCTGAGCCCATAGGGTTCTGGTTTAAAGTAGTGCACCAAGTAGGGCATAGGGTGCCATTTGGGACGTAGACCTAGTGTCAAAATCTCTTTATTTCAGGAATTGTATCCAAAACCCAATTGACTTACTGTCCATTCCCGTCTTGAACGTCCACTGCACTCTGGAGGTCAGCATTTCCAATCAGCAAACGCAAACACTCCGAATCACCGTTGGTAGCTAGAGGAGGACAAACAGAGAGGATATAAGAATGTGAGATGATTGACCGTTGGTAGCTAGAGGAGGATAAACAGAGAGGATATAAGAATGTGAGATGATTGACCGTTGGTAGCTAGAGGAGGATAAACAGAGAGGATATAAGAATGTGAGATGATTGACTGTTGGTAGCTAGAGGAGGATAAACAGAGAGGATATAAGAATGTGAGATGATTGACCGTTGGTAGCTAGAGGAGGATAAACAGAGAGGATATAAGAATGTGAGATGATTGACTGTTGGTAGCTAGAGAGAGAGGATATAAGAATGTGAGATGATTGACTGTTGGTAGCTAGAGGAGGCTAAACAGAGAGGATATGAGCTGATTGCTGGACGACTATTACCTTCACATGAACAGACAGATTTCTAGAACAGTGGTATTGGTAGATGACATCCTCATGATGTTAACACAGCAGATAATAAAACATTTTGGGGCTGAGGCCCTCGAAGCCTGTCACCTGCTAGCTGTGTACCTGGCTCTGGATAGAAGTCCCCCTGTGCACTGATCTAGGATCAGCTTACCCTCCCCAGATCCTCAGCAATAATGACAAAAAATGACCTTAGATCAGTGTGTAGTGGGCATTTTCACACTATGCTATATAATATCCCTAAAGTGGACATTGGCATCCTAGCAACATGACCAAACAAATGTCCATCTTGATAAGGAAAACTTTTGAATGACAGAATCTCTAGGTCTTACGTGATATCCTATGCGTACCTGCAGCGTGGATGGGGGTCCTCTTCAGGGTGAAGTCTTTAACCAGGATGGAGGCTCCCTGGTTGATGAGGACATCAACACACTCCACATGGCCTTTAAAGGCAGCCAGGTCCAGAGGGGTGCGCCCCTGGCTGTTCCTCACGTCTAGATCCAGCAGAGACTGAACCAGGACCTCCATAGCATGGTGGTGGCCGTGGTACGCCTGAATGGAAACAAACACACAGTCTGAAGCAAAGTCCAGTGGTATGCCTGAACAGATATACACTCCTAATATAATCAATGTCCTATAGTAGACCAGTGGTGTGCCAGAACAGATATACACTCCTAATATAATCAATGTCCTATAGTAGACCAGTGGTGTGCCAGAACAGATATACACTCCTAATATAATCAATGTCCTATAGTAGACCAGTGGTATGCCAGAACAGATATACACTCCTAATATAATCAATGTCCTATAGTAGACCAGTGGTGTGCCAGAACAGATATACACTCCTAATATAATCAATGTCCTATAGTAGACCAGTGGTATGCCAGAACAGATATACACTCCTAATATAATCAATGTCCTATAGTAGACCAGTGGTATGCCTGAACAGATATACACTCCTAATATAATCAATGTCCTATAGTAGACCAGTGGTATGCCAGAACAGATATACACTCCTAATATAATCAATGTCCTATAGTAGACCAGTGGTATGCCTGAACAGATATACACTCCTAATATAATCAATGTCCTATAGTAGACCAGTGGTACGCCTGAACAGATATACACTCCTAATATAATCAATGTCCTATAGTAGACCAGTGGTATGCCAGAACAGATATACACTCCTAATATAATCAATGTCCTATAGTAGACCAGTGGTGTGCCAGAACAGATATACACTCCTAATATAATCAATGTCCTATAGTAGACCAGTGGTATGCCAGAACAGATATACACTCCTAATATAATCAATGTCCTATAGTAGACCAGTGGTGTGCCAGAACAGATATACACTCTTAATATAATCAATGTCCTATAGTAGACCAGTGGTATGCCTGAACAGAAACAGTCCTAGACCTCTAAAGTAGACCAGTGTCTCTCAAATCGGGTGCCCATTTTTTCTCCCGCCCAGCATCAACATCGAAGGTCCCTGCCAAGCGTGAGATTTAGAAACAAACACACTACTACTCCTCTGTTGGAGGTTGATTAACTCAAATGGCAAAATAAGGAAATCATCCTCATCATCACTGTGTCAAAATATGCATGTATTTTACACTAATCAGGAACAGATAGGAACATGGTGTGTGAGTGTCTGGACAATCAACTTTTCGTGGAAAAACAACACCATGCCTGTATCCCAGATAGCACCCTATTTCCCATGTAGTGCAGTACTTTTGATCTGGGCCCATAAGGTTCTGGTCAAAAGTAGTGCACTAAATAGGGAATAGGGTGCCATTTGTCATGTGGCGAGACCCCTACAGGAGCAGGTAGGCTTTACTCACAGCTAAGTGTAGGGGGCTGATGGGAGCTCTGACATCAGAGTCGTTCAGGATGTCTGTCCCTGAGGTTTCCATTAGCTGGGGAAAGACAAGGACGGGCCAGTTTAGACTTGTAACATATTTACTTTGAAGGTTAGTCTAGTAGCATGTTTCATGTTGTAAATCTCAGTGTCCAGCCCCTGCAGACATACTGGGGTGTTGCATTCATATCTTAAACAAGCTAGTGTGAGGAAAAGTAACCAACTGGTACTTACCACATCTAAAGGTGTTTCACTTGCAATCTGGAAAAAGAACATCAAGAGTGACGATGCGGCCACGACAAACATGCAACCACACCTTAAAACCTACTGAATATCAACGTCTGTCCCAAATGGCACCCTATTCCCTATATAGTGCATTACTTTTGACCAGAGCCCTATGGGCCCTACATCCATTTGGGACGCAGACAAAATGGTCTGTGAATGCAGGGCGTCTAGTCCCCTGTGGTTCTGACTCACCAGCTCCAGACAGAGGCGGTGTCCGTACGCAGACGCGTAATGGACTGCGTTGTAGCCCTGATTGTCCCTGATCCCTGGGTTAGCGTCGTTTCGCAGCAAATATTCCAGACACCTAGAGGTCAGAGGTCAAGAGTTCACTAATCATTATACCAACATCAAGACAGACAGATAAGCAAGCAGAGACACTTTCCCAAAGGAGACGTGGCCAAGCTTTCACACTGCAGATTTAACACTAGTATGTATTCAAACACGGCCAACAACATACTCTAGACTACAGTGAAATGTGAAAGGTCATGGCACCACAACATACTCTCCAGACTACAGTGAAATGTGAAAGGTCATGGCACCACAACATACTCTCCAGACTACAGTGAAATGTGAAAGGTCATGGCACCACAACATACTCTCCAGACTACAGTGAAATGTGAAAGGTCATGGCACCACAACATACTCTCCAGACTACAGTGAAATGTGAAAGGTCATGGCACCACAACATACTCTCCAGACTACAGTGAAATGTGAAAGGTCATGGCACCACAACACACACAACAGTAAGAGAGGTGTGAGACGTACTTTCCGTCTGTGTCGGAGGCAGCAGCGTTGTGGAGCGGGGTGCAACCCCTTTTATCCAGATCGTTCACACTGGCCCCAGACCCCACCAAGGCAAACAGACACTGGTAGTTACAATTGGCTGCCGCATAATGCAGAGGACTCCTAGAAGAACGCACAGAAACCATTCAACATCAACAACAGAAACAGCTTATTGGAGCTGTAAAACATTTACATTTTACATTTACGTCATTTAGCAGACACTCTTATCCAGTGCGACTTACAGGAGCAATTAGGGTTAAGTGCCTTGCTGCAGTGCACATAGACACATTTTTCACCTAGTCAGCTAGGGGATTTGAACCAGCAACCTCTCGGTTACTGACCCAAGGCTCTTAACCGCTAGGCTACCTGCCGCCCAATATTTCCCATAATAATTCCTATATGCCCCTATACTATATTCCCCATTATCATAAAGATCACATATGAAAGTTATTTGATGCCACAGACAGACCTTCCGAAGCTGTTCTTTCTGTTGAAGTCTGCCCCTGTGTTGAGCAGCAGATTCAGACAGTCCAGGTTCCTGGTAACAAGATATCAAGTTCAGAAAGGCCCTCGTACATCTGAGCTATCAGGTGGATGGTAACAAGATATCAAGTTCAGAAAGGCCCTCGTACATCTGAGCTATCAGGTGAATGGTAACAAGATATCAAGTTCAGAAAGGCCCTCCTACATCTGAGCTATCAGGTGGATGGTAACAATGAGAACCTTAAAGAAAAGAGAAACCCGTACACTGCTCTTGCTAGTATCACTGTTTTTATAATGCTAATAAAAGCAATAATAAAAAGTGATACTAGCAAGAGCAGTTTGCAGGTTTCTCTTCTCTTTCAAGAAGATATAAAGACAATTTAGACCAGAGCGCAAGTCAATACCACCATGGCATGGAACCACATTATACAGAAATGATACCGCACTAATGATCTATACGATTTTTTTATACTGCTAAACAATGTGAAATGTAAGAGTGTGAATATGTGTTTGTTCTTTCTGGTGGCTTTCCAGTTCATGAACTAAATATTCCTTGGTGTAAAGCCTGGACCAGTCCACTCACCCAACAGCTGCTGCAGCATGTAAACAGGTCCTTCCAAAGTCGTCAGGGGTGTCTATATCAAAGCCTGATGAGAGGACAGCAGTCAGAGAACCCACTGAGAGCAGACAGGTGGAGGGTGAACATCCCATGGACGCCTCGCCTGCAACACATTTTTACATTTCAGACTTTAAGCAGACACTCTTATCCAGAGCGACTTACAGTTGATTCAGCTAAGATTGGAAACAGCACCACATCACAGTCCTCATTAAACCCCACAGCAGATCAACACATCAGCATGCTGCAATGTCCTGTCTATCAACCCCCCACACACCACAATGTGTTGAGCATAGTCTCCAAGCGGGAATTCGGTCAATGACAGAATTGCAGATGCATGTTGCATTTTTGCTGGAAACTGTGTGTGTTCTCACTTGGCTGTGTCAGCTGCGTTCGTGATGAGTGTATTGATGAGTAACTCATGGCCGTAGCGAGCAGAGATGTGCAGAGGTGTGTTTCCATTCTTTTCTTCACAGTCGATCTCAGCACCTACAGAACACACACACACACACAGACACACACACACACAGACACACACAGACACACACAGACACACACAGACACACACACAGACACACACAGACACACACACAGACACACACACAGACACACACACACACACACACACACACACATACACACATACACACACACAGACACACACACACGTCAACCACTTGACCCTAGAGGCCTCATGAAGCTTCATGTTCAACCACATTGCAAGTAACATTGCTCTGTGCCAGTGAATCATGGTTTGAAGACAAAAGACAATGCTGAAGAGCCTACTGGTTCATATATATTCAGTTTAGAGCATTCACAGCGACTCACCATTCTGGATGATGGCTTGAGATCTGGAGAAGCGTCCGTGGATGGCCGTCATGTGGAGGGGGGTCTTTCCATCTTTACTCTGCAGATAGAAAGACAAAGATGGTTCACACGGCAGTCTGTGCTGCTGACCACAGGCAAAATCAAACACGTATTGGAGGAGCGCTTGATTGCATTTAGTTTGCATTGTTAGGCCTATTCCATTGGTATTTGAATGTAGACCAGGGCCAAATACTAAGCCATGTGCTGCGTCAGTGTGTGCGTCCCAAATGGCACCCTATTTATAAGTACACTACTTTTTGAACCAAAGTAGTGTACTTATAAAGGGAACAGGGTGCCATTTGGGACACAGGCAGTGTCATCACGGCTCCTTGCTCTATGGGCCCCTGGTCAAAAGTAGTGCACTACATAGGGAATAGGGTGTTATTTAGTTCAGACACAGTGTTGGTCATCCGGTCTCCTCACCTTGATGTTGACGAGGGCCCCGTTGCCCACCAGCAGCTCCAGGCAGAGCACCCCATGGCGCGAGGCGGCCGTGAAGTGGAGTGGGGCCAAACCCTTCTCGTAGACCTGGTTCACGTTGGCGCCGCTCTCGATCAGCTCATTCACCACCACATCCTGCCCGTTGTAGCATGCCACGTGGAGGGGGGTGTTACCGTACCCATTGGGCTAATTTATCTGGAGGGAGCAAGGGAGGGAAAAGAGTGGAGAGAGAGAGAGAGAGAGGGGGGGGGGGGGGGAGAACAAAACAATACATTCCTTGATCAGGTCACTTGGTTCTGAAAAGCCCCTGGTCCAACCTCTCTCTCTTCATTACTTGGTTCTGAAAACCCCCTGGTCCAACCTCTCTCTCTTCATTACTTGGTTATGAAAACCCCCTGGTCCAACCTCTCTCTCTTCATTACTTGGTTATGAAAAACCCCTGGTCCAACCTCTCTCTCTTCATTACTTGGTTCTGAAAACCCCCTGGTCCAACCTCTCTCTCTTCATTACTTGGTTCTGAAAACCCCCTGGTCCAACCTCTCTCTCTTCATTACTTGGTTCTGAAAACCCCCTGGTCCAACCTCTCTCTCTTCATTACTTGGTTATAAACCCCCCTGGTCCAACCTCTCTCTCTTCATTACTTGGTTCTGAAAAACCCCTGGTCCAACCTCTCTCTCTTTATCACTTGGTTATGAAAACCCCCTGGTCCAAATCACTGGCTCTAACCTCTCTCTCTTCATTACTATTATGAAAACCCCCTACACATTTGAATGCGTGTTGACTCACATCCACACCAAGGTCCAGGAGGTACTTGACCACACTGATCATTCCACTGGAGGCTGCAGAGTGGAGAGGGGTGTAGGCCTTCTTGTCTTTACAGGACACCTCTGATCCATGAGAGGCCAGCAGTTTCACCACCTCAATGTGCCCTATGGTAGAGAGAGAGAGAGAGAGAGAGAGAGAGAGAGAGAGAGAGAGAGAGAGAGAGAGAGAGAGAGAGAGAGAGAGAGAGAGAGAGAGAGAGAGAGAGAGAGAGAGAGAGAGAGAGAGAGAGAGAGAGAGAGAGAGAGAGAGAGAGAGAGAGAAGAGAGAGAGAGAGAGAGAGAGAGAGAGAGAGAGAGAGAGAGAGAGAGAGAAGAGAGAGAGAGAGAGAGAGAGAGAGAGAGAGAGAGAGAGAGAGAGAGAGCGAGCTAGTAAGGGGGTTAAGAGAGAAACAGAGACACAAACACAGAGAGATAGGCAGAGAGAGGGAGAGATAGATTAGTTTACAGTGGTACACAGCACCATAAGCAACACCTACATCATGTTAGTACAACTGAAAACATCTAATCAACCTACTTAGTACATGATTCTGACATAATAACACACTAGACGTGGCTCATACAGCTGAGCTGTGAGACTAACACACAGTCCATTCATTCATTCATTCATTGGTATAAAGGACATTAGTCAGAATGTAAATGATGTGGTAAACTCATCACCCATGTAAGCAGCCCAGTGGATTGCTCGGCGATCCTTCTTGTCAAAGGCATTAATGTTGGCTCCTCTGGAGAGAAGCAGCCTCACCATCTAACAGGGAGAGGAGAGAGAAACAAAACACAGGTTGAGGAAAACTAAACAGCAAAATCCGCTAAATCTGGCTTCAAAGCCTTCCCTTTAAAATTATATATTTTGTATTCACAAAGAATGAAAGATAACATGTAAAGACATGGTACATTTCTCCCCTTTTAGTCCCCCTTTGACCTCCCCCTCCCCCCAGAATGCCTCCAAACACATTTAAAAAGAAAGGGAAAGTAATTGAGTTACATGTCAGAAAACAAAAAAAAAGTATACAACAACGTTACTTCAAGCAAAAATGTAATAGCCTAACAATTTCAGGTGATTAAGTGATTTTATAGGCCTATATAGCAGTAATCTCAAGGTGGGGCCAAGAGTACTAATCTGGAGGAAGTGTTTGGAGCTGTTCAAAATAGGATATCATCGGGTCCCAGGAGGAATAAAATGAGTTGGTTGACCCTCGAATGGTAACTTCATTTTTTCTCATTTTAGGAACAGCTTCAGATCTTTGAGCCAAAGAGAGGCTAAGGGAGGATTGATAGATTTCCAATCCAATAAAATCCTTCTGCGGGCTAACAGGGAGGCAAAGGCAATGGCATCTAGCTGTCTATTGGTCAGAGAAGGATTGTTGTTTGGTACTCCAAAAATAGCAATTTCTGCACTACATTTACATTTTAGTCATTTAGCAGACGCTCTTATCCAGAGCGACTTACAGTTAGTGAATACATATCTTTTTTATACTGGCCCCCCGTGGGAATCGAACCCATAACCCTGGCGTTGCAAACGCCATGCTCTATCAACTGAGCTACATCCCTGCCGGCCATTCCCTCCCCTACCCTGGACGACGCTGGGCCAATTGCACGCCGCCCCATGGGTCTCCCGGTCGCGGCCGGCTATGACAGAGCCTGGATTCGAACCAGGATCTCTAGTGGCACAGCTAGCACTGCGATGCAGTGCCTTAGACCACTGGCCACTCGGGAGACTAACTAGCCTATACTGCACCTAGGCTACATACTGCAACTAGGCTACGTACTGCAACTAGGCTACATACTGCAACTAGGCTACGTACTGCAACTAGGCTACATACTGCAACTAGGCTACATACTGCAACTAGGCTACGTACTGCAACTAGGCTACGTACTGCAACTAGGCTACGTACTGCAACTAGGCTACGTACTGCAACTAGGCTACGTACTGCAACTAGGCTACATACTGCAACTTGGCTACATCCTGCAACTAGGCTACATCCTGCAACTAGGCTACATCCTGCAACTAGGCTACATACTGCAACTAGGCTACATACTGCAACTAGGCTACGTACTGCAACTAGGCTACATACTGCAACTAGGCTACGTACTGCAACTAGGCTACATACTGCAACTAGGCTACATCCTGCAACTAGGCTACATACTGCAACTAGGCTACATCCTGCAACTAGGCTACATACTGCAACTAGGCTACATCCTGCAACTAGGCTACGTACTGCAACTTGGCTACATCCTGCAACTAGGCTACATCCTGCAACTAGGCTACATCCTGCAACTAGGCTACATCCTGCAACTAGGCTACGTACGGCAACTAGGCTACATACTGCAACTAAGCTACATACTGCAACTAGGCTACATCCTGCAACTAGGCTACGTACTGCAACTAGGCTACTTACTGCAACTAAGCTACATACTGCAACTAGGCTACGTACTGCAACTAGGCTACATCCTGCAACTAGGCTACGTACTGCAACTAGGCTACGTACGGCAACTAGGCTACATACTGCAACTAAGCTACATACTGCAACTAGGCTACGTACAGCAACTAGGCTATATACAGCAACTAGGCTACGTACTGCAACTAAGCTACATACTGCAACTAGGCTACTTCCTGCACCTAGGCTACATCCTGCAACTAGGCTACATCCTGCAACTAGGCTACATCCTGCAACTAGGCTACATACTGCAACTAGGCTACATACTGCAACTAGGCTACATACTGCAACTAGGCTACGTACTGCAACTAGGCTACGTACTGCAACTAGGCTACGTACAGCAACTAGGCTACGTACTGCAACTAGGCTACATCCTGCAACTAGGCTACGTACTGCAACTAGGCTACGTACTGCAACTAGGCTACGTACTGCAACTAGGCTACATACTGCAACTAGGCTACGTACTGCAACTAGGCTACGTACTGCAACTAGGCTACGTACAGCAACTAGGCTACGTACTGCAACTAGGCTACTTACTGCAACTAAGCTACATACTGCAACTAGGCTACATCTTGCAACTAGGCTACATACTGCAACTAAGCTACATCCTGCAACTAGGCTACATCCTGCAACTAGGCTACATCCTGCAACTAAGCTACATCCTGCAACTAGGCTACATCCTGCAACTAAGCTACATCCTGCAACTAGCCTACATCCTGCAACTAGGCTACATCCTGCAACTAGGCTACATACTGCAACTAGGATACATACTGCAACTAGGCTACATCCTGCAACTAGGCTACATCCTGCACCTAGGCTACGTACTGCAACTAGGCTACATCCTGCAACTAGGCTACATCCTGCAACTAGGCTACATCCTGCAACTAGGCTACATCCTGCAACTAGGCTACATCCTGCAACTAGGCTACATACTGCAACTAGGCTACATCCTGTAACTAGGCTACATACTGCAACTAGGCTACATCTTGCAACTAGGCTACATCCTGCAACTAGGCTACGTACTGCAACTAAGCTACGTACTGCAACTAGGCTACGTACTGCAATAGGCTACGTACTGCAACTAGGCTAAGTACTGCAACTAGGCTACATACTGCAACTAGGCTACTTCCTGCAACTAGGCTACATCCTGCAACTAGGCTACATCCTGCACCTATGCTACATCCTGCAACTAGGCTACATCCTGCAACTAGGCTACATCCT
The DNA here is from genome assembly GCF_964263955.1 of Coregonus lavaretus. Lineage (NCBI taxonomy): Eukaryota > Metazoa > Chordata > Actinopteri > Salmoniformes > Salmonidae > Coregonus > Coregonus lavaretus. Next base: position 1,741,520 of record NW_028162761.1, on the reverse strand, counting down.
GCAACTAGGCTACATCCTGCAACTAGGCTACGTACAGCAACTAGGCTACGTACTGCAACTAGGCTACGTACTGCAACTAGGCTACGTACTGCAACTAGGCTACGTACTGCAACTAGGCTACATACTGCAACTAGGCTACATACTGCAACTAGGCTACATCCTGCAACTAGGCTACGTACTGCAACTAGGCTACGTACTGCAACTAGGCTACATACTGCAACTAGGCTACATACTGCAACTAGGCTACATCCTGCAACTAGGCTACGTACTGCAACTAGGCTACATCCTGCAACTAGGCTACGTACTGCAACTAGGCTACGTACTGCAACTAGGCTACGTCCTGCAACTAGGCTACGTACTGCAACTAGGCTACATACTGCAACTAGGCTACATCCTGCAACTAGGCTACATCCTGCAACTAGGCTACATCCTGCAACTAGGCTACATCCTGCAACTAGGCTACATCCTGCAACTAGGCTACATCCTGCAACTAGGCTACATCCTGCAACTAGGCTACGTACTGCAACTAAGCTACGTACTGCAACTAGGCTACGTACTGCAATAGGCTACGTACTGCAACTAGGCTAAGTACTGCAACTAGGCTACATACTGCAACTAGGCTACTTCCTGCAACTAGGCTACATCCTGCAACTAGACTACATACTGCAACTAGGCTACATACTGCAACTAGGCTACATCCTGCAACTAGGCTACGTACTGCAACTAGGCTACGTACTGCAACTAGGCTACGTACTGCAACTAGGCTACGTACTGCAACTAGGCTACGTACTGCAACTCTTCTACATACTGCAACTAGGCTACATACTGCAACTAGGCTACTTCCTGCAACTAGGCTACATCCTGCAACTAGGCTACATCCTGCAACTAGGCTACATACTGCAACTAGGCTACATACTGCAACTAGGCTACATCCTGCAACTAGGCTACGTACTGCAACTAGGCTAAATCCTGCAACTAGGCTACGTACTGCAACTAGGCTACATCCTGCAACTAGGCTACATCCTGCAACTAGGCTATGTACTGCAACTAGGCTAAATCCTGCAACTAGGCTACGTACTGCAACTAGGCTACGTACTGCAACTAGGCTACGTACTGCAACTAGGCTACATCCTGCAACTAGGCTACGTACTGCAACTAGGCTACGTACTGCAACTAGGCTACGTACTGCAACTAGGCTACATACTGCAACTAGGCTACATACTGCAACTAGGCTACGTACTGCAACTAGGCTATATACAGCAACTAGGCTATGTACTGTAACTAGGCTACATACAGCAACTAGGCTACGTACTGTAACTAGGCTACGTACTGCAACTAGGCTACGTACTGCAACTAGGCTACGTACTGCAACTAGGCTACGTACTGCAACTAGGCTACGTACTGCAACTAGGCTACGTACTGCAACTATGCTACGTACTGCAACTATGCTACGTACTGCAACTAGACTACGTACTGTAACTAGGCTACATCCTGCAACTAGGCTACATCCTGCAACTAGGCTACATCCTGCAACTAGGCTACATCCTGCACCTAGGCTACATCCTGCAACTAGGCTACATCCTGCAACTAGGCTACATCCTGTAACTAGGCAACATATAGCAACTAGGCTACATACTGTAACTAGGCTACGTACTGCAACTAGGCTACGTACTGCAACTAGGCTACGTACTGCAACTAGGCTATGTACTGCAACTAGGCTATGTACTGCAACTAGGCTACATCCTGTAACTAGGCTACATCCTGCAACTAGGCTACATACTGCAACTAGGCTACATCCTGCAACTAGGCTACATCCTGCAACTAGGCTACGTACTGCAACTAGGCTACGTACTGCAACTAGGCTACGTACTGCAACTAGGCTACGTACTGCAACTAGGCTACGTACTGCAACTAGGCTACATACTGCAACTAGGCTACATACTGCAACTAGGCTACATACTGCAACTAGGCTACGTACTGCAACTAGGCTACATCCTGCAACTAGGCTACATCCTGCACCTAGGCTCCTGCAACTAGGCTACATCCTGCAACTAGGCTACATCCTGCAACTAGGCTACATCCTGCACCTAGGCTACATCCTGCAACTAGGCTACTTCCTGCAACTAGGCTACATCCTGCACCTAGGCTACATCCTGCACCTAGGCTACATCCTGCAACTAGGCTACATCCTGCAACTAGGCTACATCCTGCAACTAGGCTACATCCTGCAACTAGGCTACATACTGCAACTAGGCTACATACTTTCATACCCCCCGTGGGAATCGAACCCACAACCCTGGCGTTGCAAACACCATGCTCTACGAACTGAGCCGGCCATTCCCTCCACTACCCTAGGCGACGCTGGTCCAATTGTGCGCCGCCCCATGGGTCTCCCGGTCGCGGCCGGCTACGACAGAGCCTGGATTCAAACCAGGATCTCTAGTGGCACAGCTAGCACTGCGATGTAGTGCCTTAGACCACTGCGCCACTCACAGACTGATTATTGCTGACCAGAGCCTTCTCTAACAAAGTCAAAACTTCCTTTAATGTCCCACCCTCAGATACAGATGGTGCCTGGTCTGGTTCACGGCCACATTGAGAAAAATATGACACATTAGGTCTTTTCACAGGACCCACTCCCTCCTGAGGGCAGTCAAAAACAGCAGCAACCTGCTGTGAAAGTTGTGTTCTACATGCTTTACGTTCCCTTAACAGTTCATCCAACCGATCCTGTACCTCACTGGCTGTCCAGTCACGAATGGGTTTGCTCTTGAACACTTGGGCCAACTCATTATCAGGACAGTTGCGTACAAACATGACTGCCAACACTGAGCACTGATTGGGTAAGGTCCTGCCCTCACTCACAAGGTACTGTTCGGCTGCCTCTGCAGCTTTGTTAAGCCTAATCCAGAAATCTATTGGACCCTCATTAGCATATGGTTTGATTGAATAGAAATCAGCTAATGGCATACCTGAGCAGACAGTATCCCCAAAGTGTTGCTTGAAAACACTGAACACCGCCTTAACATCTGTGACAACAAGATTGTTACGCTTCCAGATTTTGGTCACATCCCATGCCCTCCCCATGAGCCTAGACATCACCTCCCCAACATTCCCAGACCCAGTGTAACCCCTCTTCTCTAGGTAGACTTCCATTAACTCCTCCCACTCCAGGACAGAGTACTTATCTGAGCCATCACCCCTAAAAAGAGGTGGAGCACTAACATCTGACTTCACAACCAGATTCAGCTTGGACGCATCAATAAAGGTTGACCCACACTGCTCAGGCAGGGGAAACTGCTGGGGTTGGTGAGGGGGACGGGCAGGAGAAAGACTTGAAACCCCAGGCTGCAGTAAACTCGCTCTGATAGATTCTCCTATCTCTGAAGCAATCTGCTTAATAAGGTCACTAAGCTGACTCGGAGGCGTCCCATTATCACCGAGTACTGTGGATGATGGTACATCAAAAGACAGAGGTGGGATACCCTGGTCAGGTGGAACAAACAGCCTACCCCTCCCAGTGCTTGCAAACTCAGGACTAGCAAACGCTCTACTCCCAGGAGCTGACTGTACAATTGGTGTAAATGGAAGGACACCCCTCCCTCTACCCACACTAAAATCCCCAGCATAACACGTCTTATGGATTTGAGAATCTTCCATGGCTCAACAGAGCACTAAAATACAATGTAATTTAGTGCATTCAAATACCAAAAAAAATAAATGCAATAAACAAATTCATCCAAAACATACAAATAAGCACGAATACCTGTATCTAATGAATATGCTACATTCACTTTCACTGTTTACAGTATATATTCACTTACAGTAAGCCATCAACAAATTCACATGCGCAGGTCTTGCACCTCATCCACATGCACAGCTCCGGCGGTCGGCTTGAGGTGACCAGTCGGCAGGTCACGTAATTAGGACACTGCCACAACTGGAATTCTGATGGTTGGATAATTTTTATTCGACCTGCACACGAAGAGACAACACACAATATGTTAGCTCTTGGTGCAGCCACAGCTCTCGGGCACCTTGCTAGTTGAAGGTCAGGCAAAAGAGAACAGGTGCTGCATGCACACATTCAGTGCCTAACAACACACTATATAATACAAGTAAAATGATATACAACATAATTCTGACAAAATAAATGACATACCTGTACACGAAGAGACAACACACAATAGCTTAGCCCTTGGTGCAGCCACAGCTCTCGGGCACCTGCGTGAGCACATAGAAACTCACTGTCTAATCAGAGACTTCAACACATTAGTTCCCACAATGAGTTCATCAACCTGCCCATCAACAATAAGCACTGGGACTACATAACAGAAGCCATAAAGTTGAATTTTTAAGTCACACATGCCCACTGGGCTAGTTTGTTCCCACCACAACCCACCAGGATGATGTCTGAAGGAGCTAGAAAGTTCCCCTCTACCACTCCTGCCTCCCTCAACCGAGGTACAATATCTGCGCGCAGAGTAGTAGCCATGGACCCACTATCTAACATCCCCTTCAGCTCAACTTTATCCTGTACTAGCACAGTGGTGTAAAACAAACTGTCATTCTGAGTAATTCTCATTGTGTTCTGAAAAATGACTGTGTTGTTCTTGGGTACTGACTCACAAAAGTAAGAATAAACAGATTGGATATCATCATCAGTGGTGGAAAAACAAGAATGCCCCACATTGCCCTCCTCAGAACGGAGGCTTTCTAGTTTTCCTGAGACCTGCCAGTCTGTCCACATCCAGGGTTCTGTCGCTGCCCAGCCTCACTACAGTCAAAGCTCATGTGGCCCGGAGAAAAGCACTTGACGCACAGCTGGTGCATCTGACAGTGATCTTTGGTCCAGTGATTAGTGCTTCCACAGTCAGCGCACTCATGCTGACGTTTGTGGAACTGTTTACGGGGCCCTCTACATTTAACATGTTTAAGTCATTTAGCAGACGCTCTTATCCAGAGCGACTTACAGTTAGTGCATACGTTACTTATTTTTTTTCATACCCCCCGTGGGAATCGAACCCACAACCCTGGCGTTGCAAACACCATGCTCTACGAACTGAGCCGGCCATTCCCTCCACTACCCTAGGCGACGCTGGTCCAATTGTGCGCCGCCCCATGGGTCTCCCGGTCGCGGCCGGCTACGACAGAGCCTGGATTCAAACCAGGATCTCCAGTCCCCCAGGACTGTGTTGTGTTACCTGCTTGACAATAGTATTGATGTCCCCCAGGAGAGCAGCAGCAGGTTGCACGTTGTTCCCCATCTCCTCAGCACACAGATCAACCTTGACATTGACCTTGACATAAATAACGTATGTGGAACGTTGCTACAACATACCAGCAACGACACGACAGGAAGAGTGCCGTGCGTGACACATGTAACAGCAGCTGGAGGAGTGGCCAAACCTCAAGCTAAACACAACAGAAATAACCAGGCAACACCACATAATGCTAAGGTTGACACACACACGTTCCCTTTTATAAACCGGGTGACTCGAGCCCTGAATGCTGATTGGCTGAAAGCTGTGGTATATCTGACCGTATAACATGGGTCACGTTGAGGGAGGAGGTCAGAGACCTGGCCGTGTGGTGCCAGGATAACAACCTCTCCCTCAACGTGACCAAGACAAAGGAGATGATTGTGGACTACAGGAAAAAAAATAGGACTGAGCACGCCCCCATTCTCATCGACGGGGCTGTAGTGGAACAGGTTGAGAGCTTCAAGTTCCTTGGTGTCCACATCACCAATGAACTATCATGGTCCAAACACACCAAGACAGTCGTGAAGAGGGCACGACAAAGCCTATTCCCCCTCAGGAGATTGAAAAGATTTGGCATGGGTCCTCAGATCCTCAAAAAATTATACAGCTGCACCATCGAGAGCATCCTGACTGGTTGCATCACCGCCTGGTATGGCAACTGCTTGGCCTCGGACCGCAAGGCACTACAGAGGGTAGTGCGTACGGCCCATTACATCACTGGGGCCAAGTTTCCTGCCATCCAGGACCTCTATACCAGGCGGTGTCAGAGGAAGGCCCTCAAAATTGTCAAAGACTCCAGCCACCCTAGTCATAGAGTGTTCTCTCTGCTACCGCACGGCAAGCGGTACCGGAGTGCCAAGTCTAGGTCCAAAAGACTTCTCAACAGCTTCTACCCCCAAGCCTTAAGACTCCTGAACAGCTAATCATGGCTACCCGGACTATTTGCACTGCCCCCCCACCCCATCCTTTTACGATTTGCACTGCCCCCCCACCCCATCCTGCTACTCTGTTAATTATTTATGCATAGTCACTTTAACTCTACCCACATGTACATATTACTTCAACTACCTCAACTAGCCGGTGCCCCCGCACATTGACTCTGCACCGGTACCCCCCTGTATATATAGCCTCCCTACTGTTATTTTATTTTACTTCTGCTCTTTTTTTCTCAACACTTTTTTTGTTGTTGTTTTATTTTTACTTTTTTGTTAAAAATAAATGCACTGTTGGTTAAGGGCTGTAAGTAAGCATTTCACTGTAATGTCTGCACCTGTTGTATTTCGGCGCATGTGGCCAATCAAATTTGATTTGATTTGATTTGAAATGTATTTTGACTGTTCGAATTACGTTGGTAACCAGTTTATAATAGCAATAAGGCACCTCTGGGGTTTGTGGTATAGGGCCAATATACCACAGCTAAGGGCTGTATCGAGGCACTCCGCGTTGCATCGTGATTAAGAACAGCCCCTAGACGTGGTATATTGGCCATATACCACACCCCCTCGGGCCTTATTGCTTAAATATAGATGTACTGTACAGCACTAAGACAGCCATGACATTATTTGGAGAGACCACAAAGACTTATAGAGAAGCTATATAATTGATAGACTAAATCCAATAGACTGAGTCAAATACCTTTATACCTGGTTACAATGAACTGTAGTTCACTATGAAATGACCTGTGACTAGGGTTGCAAAATTACAGTTACTTTCCCAAAATTCCCAGAAATCCCTGTTGGAAGATTCCAGAAATCAGAACGGAATAAGCAGAAAATCTGGAATCCGAAAAAAATAAGGAAAAAAAAGAAACCCTACTGGTGACCTTTGACCTAGCTGGATGACCTTTACTTGGGTGTCAAACCTGAGGGAAGGCCAAAGTGCACGATCCAGTTGAGTCTGGCACCAAGTAGGACCACAACATCAGACTGGAGCAGAGCTCTGCAGTCCCCACCAAGACCATAGAACCAGTAGGATAGGAAGAGGAGGAGGAGGATAGGAAGAGAGGAGGAGGAGGATAGGAAGAGAGGAGGAGGAGGATAGGAAGAGAGGAGGAGGAGGATAGGAAGAGAGGAGGAGGAGGATAGGAAGAGAGGAGGAGGAGGATAGGAAGAGAGGAGGAGGAGGATAGGAAGAGAGGAGGAGGAGAGCAGGGACAAAACAAAATGTAATGAAAAGAGGCTAGTTATAGGAGTGTGTAGTTGTTTGATTGACACCAGTTTACATTGACATGACCTGGCCAGGAGAGACTAGTTATAGATAGGGATTTCAGGAGTTTCCTGGTCCGTTCAAATGGTCAGGGAAGTTCTTGGTCCTACTTATACAGTCAATGGTCTGTACATGAATATGATGCCAGCTGAGACAAGGAGAGGCTGATCTGGAGCGGGCAGCAGCAACACAGTTGGGGTGATCGTCAGGCAGCACCCCTTTACCGATGGGGGTGGGCAGGAAGGGCAGGTCACACCACTCCACCAGCTCCTTCAGAGCCCCCTCTGCTCTTCAATGGGCTGCACCTGCAGAGGGACACAGACAGAGGGCACTGCCACACGGATTTCAACAGACTGGCCTTCACAACTGGGATGCATTCAGCTGAGCAAAACGTTGTGCAACGTTCAGATAGAAATACAGAATGTAGAACGAACGTGCCTCTCGGACAGGTAGAATGAGAAATCATGTCAACAACATTTGTCGACTGAACGTGGCCCAGTTTTCAACTGAACCGTGGTACAGTGCTATATGTGTTACAGTGCGTCTCAGCTGGCTATTGATCTCTCTTGGACAGACGCACGTAACATAACTGGAAGTAGCGTCTGTCAACAGACTGGGATGTGACAACTTTGTTCCGGTACGCAGATTTTTCACCACTAATCATTTGGACAAATCCCGATTTCGCAGGTGCTCGCATCTTTTCAATTTCAGAACAGGAGGGGACATTTGGCCCATAAACTTGCCTGAAACTTGCAGAGAGTTTCCGTTTAGGGGGGTGGAGAGTTCGCAAGTGGCGTTAGTATCTTTCTCTTAACATCTCCCCAGACCTTATCCAAGTATCTGACGCAATTATGCAAGATTTTAGTTCTGTTTCCCCCAGATTATCTGGCTATTAAAAAAGCAATCCCTACCTTTGCCAATGATGAGTAAAGGCCGTTTGGCTCCTTTCAGGACCGCCAGTGCTTCTGTGATCGCCATATGGTCAGCCATACTCACAGGAGGAGGTGGACTACAGGGCACCTCTCTGACAAAGGAAATAATAAATAATAGGTCAAACATTAAACATGTTACCTAGCAACTTTATTGCATATGTAAATAAACCATGAAGGTCTATCGAGGCTTATTGCTATTCCCTGATGAGAATATTTTGATATAGTGCTATATTTTCTAAGTAATTGTGACACTCTGGCTCCGGGACGTTTGTATTTGAGCCAGGGTGTATTTGTTTTGTGGGGTTTTGTTGTGGGGTTTTGTTGTAGAGGGTGTATTCGTTTAGTTGTGTTTTGGGTGTATTTCTATGTTTGCAGTTCTGTGGGGTTTATGTCTAGGTTTGGTCAATGACTCCCAATCGGAGGTAACGAGTGTCAGCTGTCGGCTCGTTATCTCTGATTGGGAGCCATATTTAAACTGTTTGTGTTCTCATGTGGGTTGTGGGTTTTTGTTCCTGTTTAGTTATTGTCACTGTAGGACTTCACTTTCGTCTTTTGTTTTGTATATACGTGCTTTTCTAATTAAAGTCATTATGTTCACTCGCAACGCTGCGTATTGGTCCGCTTCCTCAGACGATCGTGACAGAAAAACCCACCATCAAAGGACCAAGCAGCGTATCCAGGAGCAGAGGGTCTGGACATGGGAGGAGATATTGGACGGAAAAGGGTCATGGACTTGGGAGGAAATCCTAGATGGGATGGATCGCCGTCCATGGAGCGAGACAGTGGAGAGGCGACGGAGAGAGGAGCAACGGCGTCGGCAGGGCCATCGTCGGAAGGATGAGAGGCAACCCCCAAAAATTTTTTGGGGGGGGCACATGGCAAGGACGACGGGGCTAACGGAGGCAGAGAAGGGGCGAATTCAAGAGGCCACCAGGTTACGGGGGCTACTGGTTAAAGGAGGGAAAGGAGATGTAGAGGCACGGCGTGAGAGACTGAGGTGTGTATCCAGTCCGGTCCGGCCCGTTCCAGTTCCCGGGGTAGAGCCAGTGGTGTGTGTCCCCAGTACGGTCCGGCCTGGTACGGCCCCTCGCACCAAAGGGACGGTGCGCGTCTCCAGCCCGGTCCGACCTGTTCCTGCCTCTCGCACAAGGCCTACGGTGTGCTTCGCCAGCCCAGCTCGGCCTGTTCCTACTCCACGCACCAGGTCCACGATGTGCGTCGCCAGCCCAGCCCGGCCGGTTCCTGCTCTACGCACGACGCAGGTGGTGTGCGTCACCAGCCCAGCCCGGCCGGTTCCTGCTCTACGCACTACGCCTGTGGTGTGCGTCACCAGCCCAGCCCGGCCGGTTCCTGCTCCACGCACGAAGCCTACGGGGTGCGTCGCCAGTCCAGCCCGGCCGGTTCCTGCTCCACGCACGAAGCCTACGGGGTGCGTCGCCAGTCCAGCCCGGCCTGTTCCTGCTCCCCGCACTAGTCCTGAGATGCGTGTCCTCAGCCCGGGACCACCAGTTCCGGCACCACGCACTAGGCCTTATGTGCGTTCCCAGGGTCCAGCATGCCCTGTTCCTTCTCCCCGCACTAGGCGTTATGTGAGTCCCCAGGGTCCAGCATGCCCTGTTCCGGCTCTCCGCACTAGGCCTTATGTGCGTCCCCAGGGTCCAGCATGCCCTGTTCCTTCTCCCCGCACTAGGCGTTATGTGAGTCCCCAGGGTCCAGCATGCCCTGTTCCGGCTCTCCGCACTAGCCCTTATGTGCGTCCCCAGGGTCCAGCTTACCCTGTTGCTTCTCCCCGCACTAGCCCTGAGATGCGTGTCCTCAGCCCGGTACCTCCAGTTCCGGCACCACGCATCAGGCCTACGGTGCGCCTCAGACGGCCAGAGTCTGCCGTCTGCCCAACGGGGCCTGAACTGCCCGTCTGCCCTAAGGCGTTTGAACTGGCCGTCTGGACTGAGCCTGCAAAGCCGCCCGTCTGCCATGAGCCGTCAGAGCCGTCCGCCAGACCGGAGCCGCTAGAGCCTTCCGCCAGACAGAATCAGCCAGAGCCTTCCGCCAGACAGGATCAGCCAGAGCCTTCCGCCAGCCATGAGCAGCCAGATCCGTCAGCCAGCCATGAGCAGCCAGATCCGTCAGCCAGCCATGAGCAGCCAGATCCGTCAGCCAGCCATGAGCAGCCAGATCCGTCAGCCAGCCATGAGCAGCCAGATCCGTCAGCCAGCCATGAGCAGCCAGATCTTTCAGCCAGCCATGAGCCGTCCAGCCAGGATCCGCCAGAGCCGTCCAGCCGGGATCCGCCAGAGCCGTCCAGCCGGGATCCGCCAGAGCCGTCCAGCCAGGATCCGCCAGCCAGCCAGGATCCGCCAGAGCCAGCCAGCCAGGATCCGCCATTGAGTCCGGTGCTGTCCCTTAGCCCGGTGCTGCCCCTTAGTCCGGTACTGCCCCTTAGTCCGGTGCTGCCCTTTAGTCCGGTGCCGCCCCTTAATCCAGGTGGGGTAAGTTGGAGGGTGGTCATGTGGAGGAGGCTAGGGAAGCGGGTGGTGACTAAGGTGGGGTGGGGACCACGACCAGGGCCAGAACCGCCACCGTGGACAGACGCCCACCCAGACCCTCCCCTAGACTGTATGCTGGTGCGCCCGGAGTGCGCACCTTTAGGGGGGGGTACTGTGACACTCTGGCTCCGGGACGTTTGTATTTGAGCCAGGGTGTATTTGTTTTGTGGGGTTTTGTTGTGGGGTTTTGTTGTAGAGGGTGTATTCGTTTAGTTGTGTTTTGGGTGTATTTCTATGTTTGCAGTTCTGTGGGGTTTATGTCTAGGTTTGGTCAATGACTCCCAATCGGAGGTAACGAGTGTCAGCTGTCGGCTCGTTATCTCTGATTGGGAGCCATATTTAAACTGTTTGTGTTCTCATGTGGGTTGTGGGTTTTTGTTCCTGTTTAGTTATTGTCACTGTAGGACTTCACTTTCGTCTTTTGTTTTGTATATACGTGCTTTTCTAATTAAAGTCATTATGTTCACTCGCAACGCTGCGTATTGGTCCGCTTCCTCAGACGATCGTGACAGTAATTTAATTTCTGGTTCACTTCAGACGTTAAAAGGTATAACAAGATAAAATAAAAATGACTACGGTGATGTGAATTCAGAGGTATACATATTCAACAGTAACACATTAGTATACATTTTAAATGGATGAAAGACAGTGATGGCCACTAACCTGGCTCTGCTCCTGTCCAATTTAGCATTGACCATGTCCCCAGATATGTCTACGTATACAGCACCTGGACGTCCATACATGCTAGTGCGTGCTGCCTTAGACAGACCAAACACCCTTCCATTCAGATCAATTAAGGCTGTGCTGTGCTCTTATGAAGCAGTTAAGGTACCTTGCTAAGCTGGAAAATTAGAGGTCAGAAAACAGACAATTGCAGGTGATACCAAATGATATGAAGAGGACTACACAGAGGGAGTCAGAGTAGACTGTATACCTTCTCTACCACTGAGGAGATCATATCCAGACTGCTAGACCTAGCAGAGAACTTACTGTACAATCTGCATGCCTCCACCTGACAGAGAAAGAGGACCACAAATAACAAATTATTTCCTCTTTCAGCAATTAAACTGCTAGGGCCAGTTTCCCAGACAGAGATTCTCTATTGAGTTTGCTTTTTAGGCCATGACTAGGCTTAATCTGTGTCCCGGGATACCATCCCCTAATGTTCAATAGTCAGAAATGTCATGGTTGAATCGGTACCTGTGGAAACTCTTGAAATGCCCCAGTGGTCTCTTGGTTTTGATCGGAGGAGCCTCCAATAACAATCACAGGCCTACAGAGAGAGAGGTATCACACAATGACATCAACTGACAAGCTGAGATAGTTTGGAGTCCTCAGATCATTTTTTGCAGTGTGCGGATAGCATCCCTTCTTTTGAAAGGACCACTGAACATGAGTAGTAGGGTCTTCTGTTTGTGGAGTTCTAGCATACCAGCAGTTCATGTTAGCGTTGGCCATTCCACCGAGTGAATGGATGAGTCCCGGTCCAGACACAACCAGACATGCACCTGGACTGGAGAGGAACAGACAGACAGAGGGAAAGACAGGAAGACAGGCAGACAGACACACAAAGGGTCAGACAGACAGGCAGACATAATTAGCAATGCAAAAAAGCTATGAAACTGACCCTCACACACTACACGCTCCTGTAGTCTATGTAAGGGTAGTTAATATCACATGATTTGGGGAGAGCTGGTTTAGTAATAAAAAGGTGGCTTAGGGCTTGTTCATTGCGCATTCCCACATACTTGATTCCTGAGGCTTGAGCTGCCATAGCTACTTCAATGACTGGAACACCAACTATTCCAAACATATATTCTACATTCTGTAGAGAGATACATGTAGATACAGTATATTTACATTTAAAAAAACATTTTTAGTCATTTAGCAGACGCACTTATCCAGAGCGACTTACAGTTAGTGAGTGCATACATTTTCATACTGAATTGTATATGAATTGTTACAATGTAGTTTAGAATTTCTTTGCATTGACACACACATTGGCATGCATCAACAAGGGTGTTAACACAGAGCTGCCAACTCTCACGCTTTCGCCGTGTGACACACGTTTTTGCCTGTTTTCACACGCACTCACGCCACACATCCAATTTCTCACGCAAAAAAAATCGGCCGAGACTCGTTCGTTCCTTTTTTCAAACTCCCCGACGGTAGATGGCGCTGATGAGCGCCACTGAACCATATGTGCTGCACCCCGAAGTTAGCGACAGAAGAAGAGATACCACTGCCGCGAAAGTCAACATGAGATGAAACGGTCACTACCTCAAGAAGTCTGATAAGAAGCTGAGCTGAGACTAGGTATGTAACAATGAAATGTCGTCCAATTGAATACTCACTCTCTTAAACTTTAAATCTTGAAATAAATTATTTGTTTGTGCGTGTGAACATGATTTAGTGTGGTGAATGTAAACTCAGCTGATTTCGAACAGGTAAGATGTATTCCAAAGAATTTAACATAAATACAGGAAATGTGTGCAAAAGAAGTAGGTATGTTTTTGTAACTGAGAGTAGAGTTATTAAACCAACATGACCATTTTAATTGTTTAAGGTTTCAAAGATGTCCCGTAAGAGACCTTTGCCAGGACAAAAGCGAAACCTTTTATTTTATTTAAAGAACCAGCCAAGTGAGAAAAGACAGACAAACACACTGACAGAACAGCCAGAACGATTGATAGAAATGACAGGACAACAGACAGAGGAGCAACAAAAAGGACAGAGAGAGCAGGAGACAGGACAGACTGACAAACAAGCAGAGGAGCAACAGACAGGAAAGATTGACGCCCATGCAGAGGAGCAACATACAGGACAAATAGAACAACCAACAGGGCAGATGGAAGGAGACACAGAGGGACAGACAGAAGAGACCCCCCCAATCCAACACCAGGGCCAGAAGAGTCGTGCTCTGGCTGGAGCAGCAACATATAGATCCATTTTCCAAAATGAGTGGACCTCTTCATGGCCATGTATTACCAGAGGGAGCGTCAACACGCACTACTGGTGTGCAGTCTGCCGTATTGAAAACTCATGTTGCCACCAGGGTGTGACAGATGTAGTGCGCCATATAAAAAGCAAAGGCCACCAAGATAAGCAACGAGCTCTCCAGTCCACAGCCACAATATCCCAATATGCAATGGCCGTTCCATCTGTAGGGGGTATGTCTGCACAAGAGGTTAAGGTATGATATGTGTAATGATTCTGTCAAGGTTCAGTCAAGAGTTTTGTGTTCTAGTTGATCACGGTAAAGTCATGGTTGATAGTTTTGACTAATTTGTGGTTTGTATTTCAGTGTAGTACAGTCCAGTTTTCTTAATTTGAGATCTTAGTTGCTGAATGTGTTTTTTACCTGTGCCCTATTATCGCAGGCGTCTATTTTAAATAAACTATGGTCTTTTGGGAGGATTCATAATTTTTAATTTCTTACAGACAAGAAGGGCTGAGGTCAAAATGACAGCTGGGTTGGTAGTTCACAACGTCCCCCTAGCCTTTGCGGACCACCTGGGGCCTCTCCTAAAAGAATGTTTCGGAGATTCGAAGACAGCGCAGGAGTACAGGTGTGCCAGGACTAAGTCATCCTGCATTACCAATGAAGCACTCGCACCATATTTCACACAGGAGCTTGTGAAGGAGATGAAAAAAGCCCCGTATACCCTTGTTACGGATGGGTCGAATGACACTGGTATTTCACAAACTATTTGAGATTTTTCTCATCTGCAAAACATGTGCTTTGTGTATTTTTAAACATCTAATAACATGAACATCTGTATGATTCTAACTTGTCATTATAGGAGTGGAAAAGATGAACCCGCTTACTGTCCGGGTCTTCATGGGCAGCAAAGTTGTCCACCAGTTCTTAAATATGTGCACAACAAGTGGGAGGAGATGTGGGCCAGCAAGTGAGATCTTCACCAAAATTAACTCCACCATAGAGGAGCATGGCATCCCTTGGGAGAACTGCATTGGTCTCTCAGTTTACAATGCAGCTGTGAACATTGGACCACGTAATTCCATTGCCTCTAGGGTGCTCCAGAAGCATCCCAACACCTATATTCATGGTTGTCCTTGTCATGTGGCACATAACACCGCCAAAGCTGCAGGAGTGGGATTTTTAAAAGATTTTTTAAAGTGAGTTAAGGCCTGATTTATCTTTACATGTAACTTTTTATTTGTATCATAATTACGTGCATTGACTGAATGTGTTATGATTGATTTATGCATTGCAGGTGTCCGGTTTTGATTTGGAGGATATGGTAGTGGACATCGGTTACTGGTTCAAGGGTAGCACAAATCGGAAAGGATACCTATCAGGTAT
The DNA here is from genome assembly GCF_964263955.1 of Coregonus lavaretus. Classification (NCBI taxonomy): domain Eukaryota; kingdom Metazoa; phylum Chordata; class Actinopteri; order Salmoniformes; family Salmonidae; genus Coregonus; species Coregonus lavaretus. The sequence goes on along the minus strand of NW_028162761.1, from coordinate 1,726,246 downwards.
GCATGTTTGATACTATTAAGTGTAATACTGAAATGCTGAGCTGTAGAAAATATATGATATGGATTTAATGTCTAAAACAGAGTTTTGTGAGCTCCATGAAGCGGAGTACATGGAGGTCCTCCTGCGTATCTCGGTCCGTTGGCTAAGCCTTGAACGTTGTGTGACCAGGATCCTGAGGCTGTATGAACCTCTGGCCAGCTACTACAAATCTGCTAGTATGGTCATCAATTTTCAATTTCATTATGCAGCAACTACATGGATTGTTAGTCACATACTTGTATTAATGACAACCTCTTGTTTTGTGTTATTTATTGATTGATTCAAGATGAAAATCAGGCCAGGTTCAAGAGACTTGTGCAGACATTCACTGACCCCATGACATAAGTGTACCTGCTGTTCTTCCAAGCCACCGTACCAACTTTCACTTCTTTCAACTTGCTGCTTCAGAGAGAGCAGTCATCAATATTTTTGTTACATGATGAGGTGGGATTGGATTTTGCTGTTTTTTTCCATTCTGTGTTTCTTGCTGATATCTGCACGGGTCCTCTAAAACAGGTTTCATCTACTATTTTTGTAAATGTCTGTTATAGATGGTGAAATTCGTACGCAAGCTATGTTCCAAGTTTATGGTTCCAGCAGCTCTGCAGTGCCATGAGGAGCCTTGTGAAATTGCCTTTGAAGAAAAGGCAAACCATTTACCAGGTTAGTATTTGACTATTATTATGATCAAACACTGTGATATGTGATATTTATCCTTGTACCTTATACCGATATGCTGTATTGGGTTCACAACCAGGGCTAAACTTAACAGATTACTCCACGAGGGTGACATCACACCACAGCAGGTGGATTCATTCCATGAAGCTGTGTTGTGTTTCCTGACAAGTGCTGTGGACTATGCACTTAAGAAGCTGCCACTGGAAGAGCCACTGATCAAGCACGCACAATTTGTAGATGTACGGCAGAGGGCTGAAAGTGACATCGAAGATGTCCTGTACTTTGTTGAAAGGTTAGTTTTTTTTCTCTAATTATTGTCTATCATCTTAGCTAAAATACCCTGTGTTTTATGATGAGGTGTGTTCACTCCTAAACTGCACATGAGATATTCTTATGTGGCTTCTCCTCAAAGATGTGTATGAACTGCTGCTGGTTGATGACTATATACCTAAAACGTAACAACTTGTAACTCTACTTTCATAAATAGGTTTCCCCATCTCCTCCCATACCATTGGCCAGAGGAGCATGACCTTCTGGGTGAGGAGTTTCTAAATTATCAGACCATGCCAATGATATCCCTGCAGGACTAAACTGAAATGGAAAGCTTCTGGGCTGAAATGGCAACCCGGAAGCATAAGGTAATTTTTTTTTCCTTTTTTGTCTTTCCTTTTGGCAGGTGTGGCTTGGCTACATCTGTTGCTTAAAATTGTTGCATGCATATATGTGTCATGCATGTTTCAAATTATGCATGTTTTTATCTGAACTTTGTTAATGGATCAACCTACAGTATACTCACAGTATTAATCAATCAAAAATCAAGGTATGTTTTTCCATTGTGTTTTGGTGCATTTTCCATAGGTGACAGGAGCCAAAGAATTCGAGAGGCTTGCTGCCGTCGCCAAGCTTGTCCTGGTGTTGCCCCATGCAAACGCAGATGCTGAGAGGGTGTTTTCAGTTGTGGGACTGAACAAAACCAAGAGAAGAAACAGCCTAGCATTGGATGGCACCCTGTCCTCAATAATGACCATAAAGATGGCCAATCTGGAGCCCTGCTTCAAATGGGAGCCCCCCTCCGATATCATCAAGGCCTCCAAGAAGGCCACAGGCCAGTATAACCATGCCGACAGATCATAGACAAGAGGCCCATTTGAGATGAGCCAGGTCTGCGCAGAATCGATCACCGGCGATCACCGCCCAATGCATGCTGGTTAGATTTGTGTCCGACTTGATCCCGACTTTCTCTGACGTCATGCACACGCGGGCAACGATAACCTCATGAGATCAAGGCGGCCGCAGTTCTGAGATGCAGGCAGTGCAATTGCTTTTCACCGACTGCAGGACCCAGGCGGACCCAGGACAAAAACTCACTATGTTAACATATGCTATTCCACATAAACATCTAAATGTTTTTCTACAACAATATTAATAGTTAGCTATACCAGTGCAATGACCTTTGGCACACTTTCACAACTCGTAGTGCTACATTCTCACTGCCAAGGACATGATCAGCGACTAATATATTCTTAGCAACACGGTTACACAGTATAACACTGTTTTATATAAATTGCACACACTTCACCTGAGCTTTTAGTGCCTCTGCAATGAGCTGAGCCCCAGTCACATCTTCCATTATTATTGTCGAGAAATCTGTTCAAAGTGCAAACGCGGTTAGCAATGCTTTCTTGGACTTGTTGTTCAGTAGCTTATAAATCGTGTTTAGATCTCTTGCAAATCATTAGTTTTTGTCTGCTTTCCAGCATGCATTACATGAGTAGCTTTTTCTTCTTCAGTGGGGTTTATAGGCAGTTGGCATCCAACGTTATGGTGCATTACTGCCCCCTATTGTACAGAAGTGTGGACATGAGCCGTGCAATAGCAGTCATGAATATTTAATAAACTAGTAGCATTTTTCTTTTTTTATTGCAAGAAATACATAATAAGCCCTCATTATGTGTTTATAACTGCACTTTACTTAACACTTAACTCAATTAAGTCATTATGAGTGTATGACAGTATGAAAAAAATCAAAAATTTATGCACTCACTAACTGTAAGTCGCTCTGGATAAGAGCTTCTGCTAAATGACTAAAATGTAAAATGTAAATGACTTGAGTGTATGCATTATAGATATAGGCTTCATAGAAAGTGTTACAAATGTTCTCCTGTCATCTTATAGGAGATCCATTCATGGATTTAGTTATGGCTTGAGAATGTGACTGGTCTACGGAGTTCTCCTTTATGTCTGTCTTTATATGTGACAACAACTTTTCTGTATTATGTGTATTTCCACAATCAATAATCATAAACGGTACTTCACTATGAATACTTTTGACTATGTGGTTTGAAGTACTTTACCGTTCTCTTGCACATACATGAAGACTACTATAGACAGAAATCAATGCAGTGATGTTTTATTAAATAAAAGCTCGGATTAAAATATCATATTAATAAAATCAGGCATTTGGCTAATTCTTCTTCCCAGAAGCTCCTCTGAATGGTTTGGAGATGGCTCTGGAGAGAGCGTGTAACACCCTGACTATGAGTGGGCGTTTACAGGACTGGGACTCCTGGGGAGCAGGGGCCGGTGTGGTTGTCAGGTCCTCCTTGGGAGGGGGAGTGGATGGAACCTCTGGAACCTCACACTCAGCATCTGTCATAAGAACATTTCATAATCAGAAAATGAATGTGTGTGTTTGTGTCTGTCCGTCTGCCTGCCTGCCTGTCCGTCTGCCTGCCTGTCCGTCTGCCTGCCTGCCTGCCTGTCTGTCTGTCTGTCTGTCTGCCTGCCCGTCCGTCTGCCTGTCCGTCTGTCTGCCTGTCTGCCCGTCCGTCTGCCTGTCTGTCCGTCTGCCTGTCTGTCCGTCTGCCTGCCTGTCCGTCTGCCTGTCTGTCTGTCTGTCTGCCTGTCCGTCTGCCTGCCTGCCTGCCTGCCTGCCTGCCTGTCCGTCTGCCTGTCTGTCCGTCGGTCTGCCTGTATCTGTTGTCACTGTTTTAACAAGCTTGTCATAGGGTGATACATCAATATGACATTATCGATGCTTATCACTTACCCTGTGAAATATGAGTCTCTCTGAGACGTTTGGTAGGCAGTGCATCCTGTTTAGGGTGGCTCTTCGGTTCCCCTTTTGTCTTGAACAGCTGTTGACAAAACACATCAGGACAACTGAGCCTGTGTAAAATACAGAGTGTGCATCCCAAAAGGCACCCTATTCGCTACGTAAGGCACTACTTTTGAAAAGGGCCCATAGAGCGCTGGTAAAAAGTAGTGCACTATATAGGGAATAGGGTGCCATTAGGGACATAGCCATTGACTCTCTCCCATGTGTATTAGGATTGCATTACAGCGTCCTCACTCAACCTCCTAAAGACAATGACAACAGTATTGTTCTAATGCTGAGAGACAATAGGGGTGTAGTGAATCTGTAGGGTAAATTTCAGCCCTGCCTTACAGATGTGATCTCAAAACACAGAGCACCCTACCTTAATCATGATCTTTGGAAACTTATGCATTTTCGGTAGGAAACGCCACTTCCTGTTCTTCTTAGTCTCTTCCCCTCTGGCAGAGGGAAGGCGGGCCATGCCGTCAGCCTTTACATCAGCCGGGCTAAGGCTCCTGGCAGGGAATTCCTCAGTAGCATTAAGGTCAGCTACAACACCATGAGTGATGTCACTTGTGGCATTGCTGGTGTCTGAGTGAGAAGAGCACGCTAGTGTGACCGACCTGTGTACAATAACTGGGAGAAGAGGACGCAGCCATTGAAGTCAGTCAGATCATCCCAAATGGCATTCTCTTCACTTTATAGTGCACTACTTTTGACCAGGACCCATAGGGTCTGGTCAAAAGTAGTGCACTAAATATGGAAGAAGGTGCCATTTTGGACACAACCAGTAAATTTCACATCATAAAATGCAATGTATTGAGCATCATGTTACAATTAAGTCCTATGCAGATGAAAAGAGGTACTTTCACTTACCATCCTCCATTGTAGACTTGGACACATAAGTCAGGCTGTCCATCACCACGTCTGTCATCAACTTGATGACCTGATCCAAAACCATTTCAGCCGATGGTGGCATAGGCCTTCCCATACACTGCCCCAGGAGTCTCCTAACAGAAGTCTGGGCAAAGTTGTAAATGAGCTCTGAGGCATCGTCCTTTGACAGCTTCCTCAGGGCTGGTTTAGGCAGCGCTGGTTGAGAGAGGCTTCTGTGGCCAACCATGGATTGAAGCTGGCGGTTTATGGTTATCTCCTGAATGAGACCATGGACCTTTGCAATCAGGTTGCCAGACGCACTTTGAAGGGCTTCAACTGACAGGAGCCTATCCAGATTTTCTTCTGCTGAAGTCATCTCTGGGTCGTCCGTCTTCATTGTGTCCATTATAGTTTTCACTATGATATTGGTGTCAGATATGTTTATTTCTTGTTGGCTCACAAGCGTTGACCGTGAACCTGTCTCATCCATTGCGATAGAGGTATGGGATTCTGTCCTTGTGATCTCATCGGCAGCGCTCATGTCAGGCAACTGGTCAAGGCTCTCCAGTACAGAGTCTAACATGTTAGTGGCTATCAGACACTCCTCACTTGCAATCTGCCCAACAGATGAACTCTCAGAGTTGGCCACTCTACACTTGATCACATTTAGGATCAAGCTGAGCGTCTTCTTTGCAGTTTTGCTAAAGCCTTCTTGGCTGACTGCCACTGTTACGTCTTTTAGAGCCACAAGAGGTTTGCAACTTTCACTCAATCCACTGCCGTGGAGAGGAGAGGCTCTCTTCAAACTGTTGTTGCTCACAACTGACATACTCCTGGTGGGCAGAGTGACATCCTCACTGCATGTGTCAATTACATGGTGGTCTGTTGAAGAGCCACTCGAAGACACAAGGGTTTTAGACCTTTTAGCCAAACAGACTTTTGACAAAGGCTTCTCACTTCTCACAGACGGAGGGCGGCTCCTGTCCTCAACAAGAGCAGTGTCAGCGGACTTAGAACGTCTGAGTGTCTCCACAGGGGTGGAGTCCAGCACATATTTGGCTGTGGTGACTGACACTGGTGGAAAAGAGAAAAAGATGTTCAGTCTATCCTTTACTCTGTGGTACATGGTTTGAGCAGCATCCAATAAGTTGTCAAAGACAACTCTGGGTTTGAGCTGGGACTCCAGCTTTTTCTCTCCTTGTGGGAAGGAGTCTGCGTCATCCACAGTGTACTGGGATACACTTTCAAGGTCTTGCATGATAATATTTACTATATCTTCGGCTGTAGAAACCGCATGGTGTGAGAAGGTGGTGCTAGGCATGCTCTGTAGCAAAGAATGGCTGGCTTTGCTAGCAGCTCTGAGAATGGTCTCACTCACAATGTGTTTGGCCTTAGCTCGGAACTCAGCACTGTGAAAAATCTGGATGGAAATGTTAGAGGTTCTGCTGGCTGCACTAAGAGATCGCGTGAGTGTGGCAATCTCGGCTGACGTCACTCGAAATGGTGAGGTCCTCCAATTTCGAAATTATCGAGTCCAACTTCTGGTTGAAGTCGAAGGATGAATTTGACGTGCTCTCCCCAACGGAAGCGGAGCAGTCTTCCTTTGAAGTGTCCACCCTCAGCACCGAGATCACCTGTTTGATTACCCCTTTAGTGCAGGTGTCGAGGGTGAGCTGGTGGGCTGAGGCTGAGAACTTAGAAGGGGTCTTACTGTCTGTCTTCTGTACAGGAGATTCCTCCACAGTGGCCTCAGTTACAAGTAGTCCAGTTGCAGAGAGCTCGATTTGCACAGGAGTATTTTTTCCCTCAGTGAGATGGTGGGAGGTGAACAGCTTCCTTAGTTTGTCCAGGGTTTTGGTATAAATCATCTGGGAACCTGAACTCACTTCCACCCAAAACATTTTGCGACCTGATTTCGTACGCATGGAGGCCTTATTGACCTCAGATACCTCATGCAGGTCGGAAATAATTCCACCAAAGAGATCAGAGGATGCCTCCTCAATATTCTCTGAGGAAACATGGACAGATAGGATTTCCGACAGTTTCCCACAAGAGTCGGTTCTATCCAGCGCAGCAGTATATGTCACAGCTGCATCCTGAATGACCTGAATGATGCATTGCTCAGCTTTGACAATATACTCCTCCACTGGTTGACCATGGAGGATGTTAACTTTATCAGCAGGGAGCTCCTTCTGAATACTCACATTCTCCTCTGATGGACATGGGTTGTTGAAGATAATGCTCTCAGTGACCATCTTAGAGGAGGCGAGAGATGAGTCGAGAAGCAGAGATCTGTATATTGTCGAGGTGGACATCTCTGGGTGCTTTATCACAGCAGCCTCCTCCAAAATGCCCGACGGGCCCTGGGGGATGTCAGAGATATCCATGTCCTCAATGGTCTCTACCAGAGACGATAGTAGGTCTCTGGCTGCCAGGTTGGTAGGTCTCTGGTTCTCGAGCTCTGTTTTGATTGCTTGACAGGCAGTTGCCAGAGCAACAGCAGAGCGAGAACACAACTGCTTCAAGGTGGAGTCAGAAAAAGATGATGACAGATCTGTCATGGACATGGTGGAGAGTTGACTCTCAGAGACAAACGGGCTGAGTTTGACAGACACCTGTCTGACCAAGTCCCCAGCAAGAGCTCTCATATCTATTGCTCCACTAGCTGAGTTGTGGGAGCAGGCACTCTGTGGCCTTGACAGGTTCCTGTTATCCAAAAATCCTGTTGTCCAAAAAACCTCAAGTACAAGATCCACAACATCGGATGACACTTCTGTCATTCTGTTGTCGGACAGAAATGTACTTGGATGAATGGTGCCTGCATTCACAGTCCAGTCGGAAATGGAGTTGTTGGACTGACTCTGGACTAGTGGAACTAGACAGGTTTCACTTGGACCTTGGCCAAAGAGCTCTGCCATTTTGAGCAGAACTGATCTTAAGACCTTCGACTTGGAAATGTTCAGCAGTGGGTCGTTGTTGGACAGTCTGTTGGATGGTCTGCTAGCCGATCTGTGAACCACTAGGCTTTGTATTTCTGCCGAAATGGCAGTTAGAAAATAGGTCAAGGGGCTGGTCGCTCTCCCCTCATTTCCTCCGTTGGTTTTTGCCTTGATGATGCTATCTATGATGATGAATATGACCTGTCCAGCCAGAGGACCCAAGATGGCCTCAAGCTCCCTCTCTAACTCAAGGGGAGACTTGTGGCCGAGCGCAATATGCTCTATGGCATGGGAATACATCTTAGAAGTCGCCATGCTTAGCATCTCTTGGGCAAACTGTTGACTTGCTGAGATACTTCCAGTCAGCAGAACTAGAGTTCCCTGACTGACACTTCGCATTAGCTCAGCCAATCTGGAGTTGAGAAGGTTTATAACCAACTCGACAATACCCATCATAAACTTGCCGTCCGTTGACATTTTGCTAGGTCTGTATTTCTCCTGTCTACTCCGTTTGGGCAGCGGTACGATGTCACCCTGCGACTGGCCGCTCTGGACCATGTCGAAGACAGAGTCCTCAGAGATGCCAAACACAGATCTCAGTGGTGCTGAGTGTGGTCTGTGTCTCATCTCTCTATCGCCACCCTCAGGTGAGGAGACATATCGCTCTTCGTTCTCACTCAGCAAAGAGGTCAAACACCTGCAGAATGCACAACATAAATTAATAGTACATGGTAACAAAATAAAAAAATATGATCCAAGAATTTGGGACACAAACTCAACCTTGTTATTGTTATTCAAAGGAAGCATTGTGAACCATCTCAAACCACACTCAGTCCAAACATTAACATTTAGAGTAAACTTTTTAGAGTGGTTGTGTAGTATCTAAGTAGTATTTCTCACTAAGTGGATCTGGAATGGATATTTGTACCTATAACAGGAAAGACCTGCAAAAAGAGGAGGGGATAGAGCTAGGTATCTGTGAGAGGAGGGGATAGGGCTAGGTACCTGTGAGAGGAGGGGATAGGGGTAGGTACCTGTGAGAGGAGGGGATAGGGGTAGGTACCTGTGAGAGGAAGGGATTGGGCTAGGTACCTGTGAGAGGAGAGGATAGGGATAGGTACCTGTGAGAGGAGAGGATAGGGCTAGGTACCTGTGAGAGGCGTGGATAGGGGTAGGTACCTGTGAGAGGAGGGGATAGGGCTAGGTACCTGTGAGAGGAGGGGATTGGGCTAGGTACCTGTGAGAGGAGGGGATAGGGCTAGGTACCTTTGAGAGGCGTGTATAGGGCTAGGTACCTGTGAGTAGAGGGGATAGGGCTAGGTACCTGTGAGAGGAGGGGATAGGGCTAGGTACCTGTGAGAGGCATGGATAGGGCTAGGTACCTGTGAGAGGAGGGGATAGGGGTAGGTACCTGTGAGAGGCATGGATAGGGCTAGGTACCTGTGAGAGACATGGATAGGGCTAGGTACCTGTGAGAGGCATGGATAGGGCTAGGTACCTGTGAGAGGAGGGGATAGGGGTAGGTACCTGTGAGAGGCATGGATAGGGCTAGGTACCTGTGAGAGGAGGGGATAGGGCTAGGTACCTGTTAGAGGAGGGGATTGGGCTAGGCACCTGTGAGAGGAGGGGATAGGGCTAGGTACCTGTGAGAGGAGGGGATTGGGCTAGGCACCTGTGAGAGGAGGGGATAGGGCTAGGTACCTGTGAGAGGCGTGGATAGGGGTAGGTACCTGTGAGAGGAGGGGATAGGGCTAGGTACCTGTGAGAGGAGGGGATAGGGCTAGGTACCTGTGAGAGGAGGGGAAAGGCGTGGGAGTGCGTGTGCTGCAGGCGGTTCTGGCGCTGGTGGACCTGCTGGGTCCTCCACTACAGCTGAATCTGATGCTGCGGCCAAGAGAGGTCACCTCTCCTGCCTCATTACTTCCTGATCCAGAAGAGCTTGGCGAATCAGAGAGCTCTACCTGCATGGTGAGGTCAAGGGCGGGAACAACCACAGTGGATGTAGACTCCATCACCCATGCTACAATACCGATGCACTTGGCACTAAACTCATGTCTGCTCATCTGCAATGTTAAAAGACCATACAGAGTTAGTTTGTTAAAGGGGCTGCACTGATATAAAACGTAGAACCATTTACTCAAGCTAGTCAATTAAAGCAGTGGTTCAGGATTAAAGGTCCTGCAGGATTTCCACAAATGAATGTTTGGTCCATTTTACCAACATTAACTACTTTAGAGGTGACTATAACTCACCCCGGCACGCATATTCTCACTCAGCAGATTCCAATGGCTGAAAAGTAAATAAATGCAAGTACACAATGAACCAAATGACATTACCTCTATTATCTTAGACTACGTTATGGATGGACATTACCTCTATTATTTTAGATTAACCTCTATTATTTATTATTATTATATATTATTATTATTTTAGATTACGTTATGGATGGACATTACCTCTATTATTTTAGATTACGTTATGGATGGACATTACCTCTATTATTTTAGATTATGTTATGGATGGACATTACCTCTATTATTTTAGATTACGTTATGGATGGACATTACCTCTATGATTTTAGATTATGTTATGGATGGACATTACCTCTATTATTTTAGATTACGTTATGGATGGACATTACCTCTATTATCTTAGACTACGTTATGGATGGACCTCTATGGAACTAGGCCACACCCAGACATCCCTGATTGGTTATTTGGTCCGTTGAGTCCTTTGTATTGGCCCGAGACTATGGGAGACTCTCAATCTCCTCGCCTCCTTCTCAAAACCCAATGGATGAGAAGTTCAGAAGGGCGGGACCTCTGGCTTTCTCATCCAATGGGTTTTGAGAAGAGAGGACACGAGGAGTATGCAATTGAGATAGGGAACATATCTAGGGGATGCATGGGGAAGCCAAAGAGCAACTTACTCGTCCTTCATGTCCTGCACAAAGGTGTGTAGGTCTGGGTAGCTTCTCTTTCCCCTGCTGAGGGTGAGGCTGGTCTGGGAAGTTTCATCCTTGTGGGTCACGGTAGTGAATGTCACCACTGCATCCTGATTGCGACAACAGAAAGCAGAGTTAGGTTGGAATTCAATTTTGCGTAATTAAAACACAAAATATCTCAATGAAATGTCATACATGTAATAGAAAAATACATCATACCTCCTGCGACTGAGATCGGATGGCAACAGCCTCGTCCAACTCACTCATTCCTTCAACCTCCTGCGACTGAGATGGGATGGCCACAGCCTCATCCAACTCACTCTCTCCTTCAACCTCCTGTGACTGAGATGGGATGGCAACAGCCTCGTCCAACTCACTCTCTCCTTCAACCTCCTGTGACTGAGATGGGATGGCAACAGCCTCGTCCAACTCACTCTCTCCTTCAACCTCCTGCGACTGAGATGGGATGGCAACAGCCTCGTCCAACTCACTATCTCCTTCAACCTCCTGCGACTGAGATGGGATGGCAACAGCCTCGTCCAACTCACTCTCTCCTTCAACCTCCTGCGACTGAGATGGGATGGCAACAGCCTCGTCCAACTCACTATCTCCTTCATCCTCCTGCGACTCAGATGGGATGGCAACAGCCTCGTCCAACTCACTCCCTCCTTCAATCTCCTGCGACTGAGATGGGATGGCAACAGCCTTGTCCAACTTACTCTCTCCTTCAACCTCCTGTGACTGAGATGGGATGGCAACAGCTTCGTCCAACTCACTCTCTCCTTCAACCTCCTGTGACTGAGTTGGGGTATCTGTCTCTAGAACAGCCTCGTCCAACTTGGTTAGTCTCTCAGCCTCTCTGTGATCTTTATGGGATCTAGATAGAGAAAAGGGAATCTCTCTTAGGTCACTGCTATAATGTGAGTGTGAGGATGTGTTCCAATTATAGAATTAGTATCATAGAATTAGAATCATTCTAGAATTAGAATAGAATCACTCAAATTCTATGGCTCCAATACTCTTGAGATGACTCGGCCTATCCAGAGCCAAATATTTAGAGAATTCTGCCAACTTTTAAAAGGACTCAATGTTAGCGCCTTAGAGCCTTTCATTTATCCTTTCATTATAAGTAAATTCTAATTATAGATGTTCAGTTACATAGCATTGTTTAAAATGTCAACATTGCCCATGGGGAGCCAGATGTCATATGGATATCTACTGTGTCATGTAATGTATACATAAACTCAGCAAAAAAAGAAAACGTCCCTTTTTCAGGATCTTTCAAAGATAATTTGTAAAAATTCAAATAACTTCACAGATCTTCATTGTAAAGGGTGTAAACACTGTTTCCCATGCTAGTCCCCTGTAGCTCAGTTGGTAGAGCATGGCGCTTGCAATGCCAGGGTTGTGGGTTTGTTTCCCACGAGGTGCCTGTATGAAAATGTATGCACTCACTAACTGTAAGTCGCTCTGGATAAGAGTGTCTGCTAAATGACTAAAATGTAAAATGTTGTTCAATGCATTGAACCATAAACAATTAATGAACATGCACCTGTGGAACGGTCATTAAGACACTAACAGCTTACAGACGGTAGTTATGAAAACTTAGGACCCTAAAGAGGCCTTTCTACTGACTCTCAAAAACACCAAAAGAAAAATGCCCAGGGTCCCTGCTCATCTGCGTGAACGTGCCTTAGGCATGCTGCAAGGAGGCATGAGGACTGCAGATGTGGCCAGGGCAATAAATTGCAATGTCCGTACTGTGAGACGCCTAAGACAGCGCTATAGGGAGACAGGACGGACAGCTGATCGTCCTCGCAGTGGCAGACCACGTGTAACAACACCTGCACAGGATCGGAACATCCGAACATCAGACCTGCGGGACAGGTACAGGATGGCAACAACAACTGCCCGAGTTACACCAGGAACGCACAATCCCTCCATCAGTGCTCAGACTGTCCGTAATAGGCTGAGAGAGGCTGGACTGAGGGCTTGTAGGCCTGTTGTAAGGCAAGTCCTCACCAGACATCACCGGCAACAACGTCGCCTATGGGCACAAACACACCGTCGCTGGACCAGACAGGACTGGCTAAAAAAGTGCTCTTCACTGACGAGTCACGGTTTTGTCTCATCAGGGGTGATGGTCGGATTCGTGTTTATCGTCGAAGGAATGAGTGATACACCGAGGCCTGTACTCTGGAGCGGATCTTGGGCGGTGTGTCACAGCATCATCGGACTGAGCTTGTTGTCATTGCAGGAAATCTCAATGCTGTGCATTACAGGGAAGACATCCTCCTCCCTCATGTGGTACCCTTCCTGCAGGCTCATCCTGACATGACCCTCCAGCATGACAATGCCACCAGCCATACTGCTCGTTCTGTGCGTGATTTCCTGCAAGACAGGAATGTCAGTGTTCTGCCATGAAGAGCCTGGATCTGTTGGATCGGAGGGTGAGGGCTAGGATTTAGCCATTCCCCCCAGAAATGTCTGGGAACTTGCAGGTGCCTTGGTGGAAGAGTGGGGTAACATCTCACAGCAAGAACTGGCAAATCTGGTGCAGTCCATGAGGAGGAGATGCACTGCAGTACTTAATGCAGCTGGTGGCCACACCAGATACTGTTACTTTTGATTTTGACCCCCCCCCCTTTGTTCTGTTGGTCACACGTCTGTGGAACTTGTTCAGTTTATGTCTCAGTTGTTGAATCTTGTTATGTTCATACAAATATTTACACGTTAAGTTTGCTGAAAATAAACGCAGTTGACAGTGAGAGGACGTTTCTTTTTTTGCTGAGTTTATATCTCAATGTCCCAACTCTCTAAATACATGGCTCTGGGCCTACCTCTCCATAGGCGGTGACCTTTGACCTACTACTGAATCTGTAGGCCTATGTGATCCTGTAACCAGTCACAAATGTGTCATTAGTGTAAATCACTTACCTGACTTCCTTCATAACATCAGCTTCATTGATGGGGTCATCCAGGTCTATGAGGGTGAGGTCATTCCCACTGACCTCTGACCTCTGAAAGACAGCACAAAGTCATGTTTAGATGTCACCTACTGTGTCGCCTTTTGCGTGTTCAAAACAACTGGGAAATCTCTGACTTCCGACTTCAGTGCGTTCAAGACAACTGGGAAATAGGGAAAAAAAACAAGCTCCGACTGGGAAAAATCATTTTGAACAGTCATCCAACTCGGAATTCCAAGTCGGAAGCAGCGCGGCTTGGCGGGTCATGTTTTGGAGGACGCCTGACTCGACCTTCACCTCTCCCGAGCCTGCTGGGGAGTTGCAGCGATGAGACAAGATCGTAACAAGATCGTAACTACCAATTGGATATCACGAAAAATTGGGGAGAAAAAGGGGTAAAATTACCACCACAAAATGTAAAAAGGAAATCCAAGTCAGAAACTCTGGCATCTTTCTAGAGCTCCGACTTTCCGACCTGAAGATCACGGACATGATTTGACCTAGTTATTTTTTTCGAGTTCCCAGTTGCCTTGAGAGCACCATTAACCCAACTCTCATTGTCACATCATAATGCATCATATTCAGAGAAATAGAATCACCAGAACATCATATCAGGTGTACAGTTCAGTTTACCAGTCAAATTGCCAAGGTCAGAGGCTCTATCCTTTCTAGTGATTCTATTTCTATGGTCACATAATAATGTATCATATCTATGCTTGTGTCCGAAATAGCACCCTAGTTCCAATATAGTGCACTTCTTTTGCCTGGAGCCCTATAGAGTCCCACAGTATGAGTCATAATACCCATAAAACCTAGTGGTCAAACAGGGAAATGGTTCCAATCGTTTTTCCACCATTCATTTTTCCCATTGGGGATTTTAGAAACACTTAAAATAAGGTCTGTGTTTCGTGTAGGCTTACCCTGGTGTGACATTTTGATAACCGTGTAAATCTCTCTAGGACAAGGTGACTTATCAATATATTCGCCTGTATTTACCTCCCAAAAATGTAATGCTTATTAGCTGCTAATATTGCTATCATAAAGAACTACAAATGCCATGATGATCATGCTGATCGAGGCAAAGGTAAGAATCTCTGGATTACATTTACATTTTAGTCATTTAGCAGACGCTCTTATCCAGAGCGACTTACAGTTAGTGTATACATATCTTTTTATTTTTTTATACTGGCCCCCCGTGGGAATCGAACCCACAACCCTGGCGTTGCAAACGTCATGCTCTATCAACTGAGCTACATCCCTGCCGGCCATTCCCTCCCCTACCCTGGGCCAATTGTGCGCCGCCCATGAGTCTCCCGGTCGCGACCGGCTGCGACAGAGCCTGGATTCGAACCAGGATCTCTAGTGGCACAGTTAGCACTGCGATGCAGTGCCTTAGACCACTGCGCCACTCAGGAGTCCGTAGATTAACTATCTAATGTTAGCTAAATGTAGTAATGAATAAATTGGCTGCATTTCTTTAAATGGACAATTCTGTGAACTGTCTAGTGCAAGTCTTAAATTGACACAATACCCGTTAGCAAAGGTGTCAGCTAGAGATGACATGCAGGAGCTTGCAGGGATTTGTAGTTTTGCATGATGTCTACTTTGATGCTAATTAGCATTTTCGAATCTGAGAGTAAATAGAGCCGAATATCCTGATAAAAGTCAACTTGTCCGAGAGAGATTTACAGGGTAAGCCTACACGAAATACAGCCCTTATTTTATGTGTTTCTAAAATCGCCTATGGGAAAAATGAATGGTGGAAAAACGATTGGAACCATTTCCCTGTTTGACCGCTAGGTTTTATGGGTATTATCACACCTCCACTGTAACACTCTATAGAGGGGTTGGTTGTTTAGCAACAAAACTGGCATGCAACTATGGGGCAAAATAGACAGGGTTTGACTTAGACAACATGTAAACTATATTTAGTCTCTAAATGTTTAATGCAAACATAAATACATTTGAACAATGAACTCGTATCAAATACATTGTTACAGTTGTTGTTGGTTAGCTAGGTAGCGAATTTTAGCCATTGCATAGACATGATATCAGTCAAAACACCTCAAAACAAGACTTGGTATCAATAACACCATACAACGAGCTGAAACATGCCACAGAGCTACGATTCCCCACATGGCAGCTTGTTGTTAGCTGAGGTTCAGAATCATAACAAGATACACGACTTCCGGCCATCAATGTGTGAGCATCATTTTCGTGACATCAGCCAACCCTTCTATGGCTCCTGGTCAAAAGTAGTGCACTAGCCCCTGGTCAAAAGTAGTGCACTAGCCTACATAGGGAATAGGGTGCCATTTAGGACGTATTTATGAAGGCGCTGTCATAACCTTTGACCCCCATTTGACCCACAGCAGATTCTACTTACTGTACCTTTAGCCAACTCTCATGACTCCCCGGCCATAGACTTTCTAGTTTGATATTACAGCATGAATAGCACACTATTTCATTTGTTAAACAATATTTAATCCACAGTAATTAATATAATTGAATATTTAAAAATAAATAACATGCCTACCTTGAACTCTTTATTCTCCATCTCCTTGCAAAATCAGCACATTTCCTTGCCAAAATGAACGCGCATCCAGAGCGAAAACAAACGCAATCCTCCAGCACTAGGGAGGATTAGACTGAACTGCTCCAGCGGTTTCTGATCAGTTTCAACGTTTATCAGTGATGACGTAACAATGACCTGTACAGATTTGACGCACTTTCGATCTCGTGCTGATGCAACTCTCTGTGTTGTTGAAAGCTCATGTATGGAAATCCTGCGAGTTGTAAACAAATGTAGGCTATTGTTGCCCTTAAAACTGTAATGTTGAGTACGCCATGAAAAATAAAATACATAACCCACACCGTTAGGCCAAGGTACATGCAATATTATAATAATATATATCTCACTGGTCATTCCCAAAGCCAACACCTCCTTTGGCCGCCATTCCTTCCAGTTCTCTGCTGCCAATGACTGGAACGAATTGCAAAAATCTCTGAAGCTGGAGACTCTTATCTCCCTCACTAACTTTAAGCATCAGTTGTCAGAGCACCTTACCGATCAATGCACCTGTACACAGCCCATCTGAAATTAGCCCACCCAACTACCTCATCCCTATATTGTTATTTATTTTGCTCTTTTGCACCCCAGTATCTCTATTTGCACATAATCTCTTGCACATCTAGCATTCCAGTGTTAATACTATTGTAATTATTTTGCACTATAGCCTATTTATTGCCTTACCTCCATAACTTGCTACATTTGCACACACTGTATATATATTTTTTGTTGTATTTTTGACTTTATGTTTTTTACCCCATATGTAACTCTGTGTTGTTTTGATTGCACTGCTTTGCTTTATCTTGGCCAGGTCGCAGTTGTAAATGAGAACCTGTTCTCAGCTGGCTTACCTGGTTAAATAAAGGTGAAATAAAATAAATAAAAATAAATAAATAAAAAATATTCATCACTTTGCCAATAGACTTCTTGTTCCTTGTTGTATGTAGCCTTTCTTTTGGGATTAGCACCACTGTTACCTAGAAATTGATACTGCGGTTGTCACATAAAACAGATAACCCATAGTTCATTATTAAATAACATAACTAATTTCTTTATTTTATTACTCATAAAATATACAGCAATCTTCAGATACTGAAAGAATTCATGGGAGTTTCGAATTCAGTCACCATTTCATATGTACATGCTAGTTTCATCCTTTTAAAGAAAAAAAAGGACACGAAAAAACCTGTGAACCTCCTGATCCTGATTTGACGAACATAGCATATGTATTGTACATATTTCCAGTTAAAATGATTTTCAAAAAGAGACAAAAACGGGGGTTTGAACAAGCAATCACATAAAAGGATTGAGTGGTTTCATTTTTTTGAAGAAGTTAAAGCAAGCAAAACCTGTCAAAACACATTAATTATAAGACCAAGACAAATAATATATATATTTTTTTTTCAACAGAAGAAAATCTAAATGCTGCTGTCCTACCATTGGTTTACAGTGTTTCTCCTCTCCAAGGGAGGCATGTTTTCTGCCTCGGAATAGTATCAGTGCTTTTCACAAACGTTGTAGTACTTAGTGTGCATCATTGTTTTCGCTCATACAGCTGCCCCTACTCTCCTAACCTCCCCTCAGTAACTAAAGAAGGCACAAAATGATGACATAAATATCACAAGAAAGTAAATTATTCATTCATGTATTCTTTCAAAAATATTTTCTAGAGGGCAAAGGACAGGTAGGTTTAATAACACAAATGTAAATAGTCCTGTCATACAAATGCAAAACTTTACGTCCTAAATGGCACCCTATTCTTTATAGAGTACACTACTTTTGACCAGATCCCTATGGGCCCTGGTCTTAAGTAGTGTACTATAAAGGGGATAGGGTGCCATTGGGGATGGAAATTCATTGAAATTACTCTACGATTTTTTGGTTCCCACAGAGGGTCAGGAGCTTAAGACATGAATGATTTTATTTAAATGTTTGTTCATAAAAAATAAATGATTTCCCCTCCTCCCACATGGATTACAGCCAAGAGGCTAGGTGCGTTCTGACTGTCTTAGTGTGCGGATAAACATGACCATCACTCTCATAAAACTTAAATGAAACATCACTCCTTATGTTTTTTCTCAGCCCAAAACGCCCAATCCCATTTCTACTGTCAAAACAGGTTTTGAAAAGGCTTCTTCCACATATTTTGGTCCATGTCTGTTTTTCACTCAGTGAAGTGCTACTATCCCCTTGGACTACAGGTTATTGCCGTCATAAGGTGTCCGTCTGTCTGTTGGCTGGACAGTTTCTACCGTTTAGGACCTTTGTGGGTAAAGGTAAAGGTGGGGTATAGCAGCAGCAGTTCCTCTGAAGTCCAGTATCTGCTGGAAGGACACCTGGTGGTACGTGAGGATGAGTGTGGCCAGCCAGCCTGTTGTGCCTCCCCCTCTCCCTCCCTCCCTCCATTTCTCTCTCTCCATCTGCGGGACTCTTAAGGCTCCTGTGCGGACTGTCTCGGCTCCGCCTGCCCTTGGCTCCGCTCCTGGGCAGCGACCACCACCACCCTCAGTACGTCTCTGAGTCTGAGTCGTTGAGTTCCTCATCCTTGTAGAAGCCTCCATCGTGTTCGCGGTGGCCGATGTTGTTGAAGCTGCAGTAGGAGCTGTGCTCGCTGCGCAGCACGGGCAGGCTGTCGAAGGTCACACTCTTGGAGGGGCTGGTGGTGTAGTGGTTAATGGCACTGAAGGACAGGCTGGGCGCCGGGTTGCAGGGGGACACGGGCATCATGGTGGCCAGGATCAGCGCCAGGCAGTCCGCCACGTATTTGTTGGGGGCGCAGGCCAAGGCAGGCGTGTAACCTGAGGGGTTCAAACAGAACAGCAGAGGGTCACTTCAGGAGCATCAACGTTTACTACAACACTTTTGGTGAAAAACATGAAATAACACCAGGCTAAGAGATACAAAGTTAAGACAATAACCAAGCAGTGGACTAGAGAGAAACATTTGTGGACACATTGAGAAGAGAAGTACAGAAGAAAACGGTGTTAGCGTTATGGATCTTACCATTCTCATCGACTGCGAGCACGCTAGCACCCTTCACTAGTAGCTCCTGAACCACCACAGTCAGACCATTTCTGGCTGCAACGTGTAACGACCTGAGGAGAAAGTACCGTTAGATTAGCCAGAAGCAAATGAAGATACCTCCTAAATGCCAGACTATTCACTATATAGTGCACTTCTTCCAATTATAATAATAATAATAATATGCCATTTAGCGGACGCTTTTATCCAAAGCGACTTACAGTCATGCGTGCATACATTTTTTTGTGTATGGGTGGTCCCGGGGATCGAACCCACTACCTTGGCGTTACAAGCGCCGTGCTCTACCAGCTGAGCTACAGAGGACCAATTCTTCTGGCCCAATTAATACAGCTGAACCATACGTACGTCTGTAAGGCTGAGTTAGTCGAGTTGTTGAGGTTCCTGTCTGTAATCTTCTCCAATATCAACAAAGCACTGGTTTCATGCCCCTTTAAAAACTAGAGTCAAACATGTCAGACCAAAATTTTAACCAGAGAGAGCCAACTGTTCAGATGAACGTCATCTTCATGTGGGGATGCTCACCTTACTGCAGGCCAGATGAAGAGCAGTGTTCTTGACTGCATCCTGCAGGGTGAGCTCTGCTTTGGCACTGCTCATCAACAGCTCTGACACAGACAGAGAAACATAAAAAAAACTCAATTAGGAAATGAAGCGACTTATTAAAATGTAAAACAGACATGTTGAACTTAAGCCGGCTGGGCGAGGCAAAGCGGAGGAGAGGGGGCTGCGTACCGACAGCGTTGGTTTGTCAGTTCTCAGCAGCCATCATGAGGGAGGTCTTCCCGGAGGCATCAGGGGAGTTGACCTGGGCGTTGTGGCCTAGCAGCAGCTGAAGACACTCCATGTGGTCCGTGAAAGCCGCCGCATGCAGGGGGGTCCTGGAGAGAGAGGAAACTTATTTCACCGACATCATGTAGGACTGTTATAAACAAGTTTGTTCAATTAACCCTGTTTATACCATAGAAATATAAAATCACTAATAGATGTATTAAAAGTAATCTACAATCCCTCATCCAACCCCAGAGGTCATTTTATTCCCCAGACAACATTATTCTCCAGAAGAAAAGGACTTTGTCATGTGCTGTAGTTACCGGTTCTTGGTGTCAGTGGCGTTGACAATGGCCGGCCCCAGAGTGTCAATCAGCATCTCTGCAGCTGCGGCTGAACGAGTTGCCCTCGGTCTTGTGGAAAACCTCCTGTTCCAGCAGCACCTCTACACACGTGTCATGGCCTAGTGGAAGATTGATTCATACAGGAAAAAGATGACGTCGCTGCAGACCACAACAATACTCTCAGAGAAAGCTACACATCTGACAATGGTGAAGTCACAAAAGATGTTTTAGCTACAACATATGCTATGTCAATCCCTGACAAAGTCCTGTTTCAGTGTAAGGTCCTCCACTGAGAGTCATTACCCCTAATTCTGTTGTAGCCTTGTTCATTCCCCCACATGGCTCCGTCCACACCAATCGAATGCTTTTCAAGCCACAAGAGGGAGTGAATGAGTGTACACTTCATGGAGGAGAGAACAGAGCTACAGTCCAGTTAGTCAGTACGTACCGTTGTATGGCCTGCCTAATTCAGGGACATGTTTACGGTGCTGAAGAGAGAAAATCAGAAAAGATCTAGTGTTCTGTTAGTCCAGTACGTACCGTTGTACCAGGCCCAGTGTAGTGGCGTGTAGCCCTGGTTGTCTGTGATGACGGGGAGGGTCTCCACTGACTGGGCGGCGTGTAGGAGCCCCCCCAGCACCCCGATGTGTCCGGATGCCGCTGCCAGGTGGACAGGGGTTCGCCCCTTACAGTCCCGAACCAGGAAGCAGGCGCTGTGCTGCAGCAGAGCCTCCACACACTCCTCATGACCCGTCACCGCCTGGGAGGAAGGGCGGGGAGACAAGAATGGATTTGAATAACTAATAATCAATGATATAATAATGAATCATCAATTATTACAAATGATGTCTGGAGACAGGTCCCCCTACAGGTCTGTGAATGCAGGGCGTCTAGTCCCCTGTGGTTCTGACTCACCAGCTCCAGAAACAGGCGGTGTCCGTACGCAGACGCGTAATGGACTGCGTTGTAGCCCTGATTGTCCCTGATCCCTGGGTTAGCGTCGTTTCGCAGCAAATATTCCAGACACCTAGAGGTCAGAGGTCAAGAGTTTACTAATCATTATACCAACATCAAGACAGACAGATAAGCAAGCAGAGACACTTTCCCAAAAGAGACGTGGCCAAGCTTTCACACTGCAGATTTAACACTAGTATGTATTCAAACACGGCCAACAACATACTCTAGACTACAGTGAAATGTGAAAGGTCATGGCACCACAACATACTCTCCAGACTACAGTGAAATGTGAAAGGTCATGGCACCACAACATACTCTCCAGACTACAGTGAAATGTGAAAGGTCATGGCACCACAACATACTCTCCAGACTACAGTGAAATGTGAAAGGTCATGGCACCACAACATACTCTCCAGACTACAGTGAAATGTGAAAGGTCATGGCACCACAACATACTCTCCAGACTACAGTGAAATGTGAAAGGTCATGGCACCACAACATACTCTCCAGACTACAGTGAAATGTGAAAGGTCATGGCACCACAACATACTCTCCAGACTACAGTGAAATGTGAAAGGTCATGGCACCACAACACACACAACAGTAAGAGAGATGTGAGACGTACTTTCCGTCTGTGTCGGAGGCAGCAGCGTTGTGGAGCGGGGTGCAACCCCTTTTATCCAGATCGTTCACACTGGCCCCAGACCCCACCAAGGCAAACAGACACTGGTAGTTACAATTGGCTGCCGCATAATGCAGAGGACTCCTAGAAGAACGCACAGAAACCATTCAACATCAACAACAGAAACAGCTTATTGGAGCTGTAAAACATTTACATTTTACATTTACGTCATTTAGCAGACACTCTTATCCAGTGCGACTTACAGGAGCAATTAGGGTTAAGTGCCTTGCTGCAGTGCACATAGACACATTTTTCACCAAGTCAGCTACGGGATTTGAACCAGCAACCTTTCGGTTACTGACCCAACGCTCTTAACCGCTAGGCTACCTGCCGCCCAATATTTCCCATAATAATTCCTATATGCCCCTATACTATATTCCCCATTATCATAAAGATCACATATGAAAGTTATTTGATGCCACAGACAGACCTTCCGAAGCTGTCCTTTCTGTTGAAGTCTGCCCCTGTGTTGAGCAGCAGATTCAGACAGTCCAGGTTCCTGGTAACAAGATATCAAGTTCAGAAAGGCCCTCGTACATCTGAGCTATCAGGTGGATGGTAACAAGATATCAAGTTCAGAAAGGCCCTTTCACATCTGAGCTATCAGGTGGATGGTAACAATGAGAACCTTAAAGAAAAGAGAAACCCGTACACTGCTCTTGCTAGTATCACTGTTTTTATAATGCTAATAAAAGCAATAATAAAAAGTGATACTAGCAAGAGCAGTTTGCAGGTTTCTCTTCTCTTTCAAGAAGATATAAAGACAATTTAGACCAGAGCGCAAGTCAATACCACCATGGCATGGAACCACATTATACAGAAATGATACCGCACTAATGATCTATACGATTTTTTAATACTGCTAAACAATGTGAAATGTAAGAGTGTGAATATGTGTTTGTTCTTTCTGGTGGCCTGGACCAGTCCACTCACCCAACAGCTGCTGCAGCATGCAAACAGGTCCTTCCAAAGTCGTCAGGGGTGTCTATATCAAAGCCTGATGAGAGGAGCTTCCGACAGCAGTCAGAGAACCCACTGAGAGCAGACAGGTGGAGGGGGAACATCCCATGGACGCCTCGCCTGCAACACATTTTTACATTTCAGACTTTAAGCAGACACTCTTATCCAGAGCGACTTACAGTTGATTCAGCTAAGATTGGAAACAGCACCACATCACAGTCCTCATTAAACCCCACAGCAGATCAACACATCAGCATGCTGCAATGCCCTGTCTATCAACCCCCCACACACCACAATGTGTTGAGCATAGTCTCCAAGCGGGAATTCGGTCAATGACAGAATTGCAGATGCATGTTGCATTTTTGCTGGAAACTGTGTGTGTTCTCACTTGGCTGTGTCAGCTCCGTTCGTGATGAGTGTATTGATGAGTAACTCATGGCCGTAGCGAGCAGAGATGTGCAGAGGTGTGTTTCCATTCTTTTCTTCACAGTCGATCTCAGCACCTACAGAACACACACACACACACAGACACACACAGACACACACAGACACACACACACACACACACACACACACACACATACACACACACAGACACACACATACGTCAACCACTTGACCCTAGAGGCCTCATGAAGCTTCATGTTCAACCACATTGCAAGTAACATTGGGAAAAGAGTGGAGAGAGAGAGAGAGAGAGAGGGGGGGGGGGGGGGGGGAGAACAAAACAATACATTCCTGATCAGGTCACTTGGTTATGAAAACCCCCTGGTCCAACCTCTCTCTCTTCATTACTTGGTTATGAAAACCCCCTGGTCCAACCTCTCTCTCTTCATTACTTGGTTATGAAAACCCCCTGGTCCAACCTCTCTCTCTTCATTACTTGGTTATGAAAACCCCCTGGTCCAACCTCTCTCTCTTCATTACTTGGTTATGAAAACCCCCTGGTCCAACCTCTCTCTCTTCATTACTTGGTTCTGAAAACCCCCTGGTCCAACCTCTCTCTCTTCATTACTTGGTTATGAAAAACCCCTGGTCCAACCTCTCTCTCTTTATCACTTGGTTCTGAAAACCCCCTGGTCCAACCTCTCTCTCTTCATTACTTGGTTCTGAAAAACCCCTGGTCCAACCTATCTCTCTTCATTACTTGGTTATGAAAACCCCCTGGTCCAACCTCTCTCTCTTCATTACTTGGTTCTGAAAACCCCCTGGTCCAACCTCTCTCTCTTTATCACTTGGTTATGAAAACCCCCTGGTCCAAATCACTGGCTCTAACCTCTCTCTCTTCATTACTATTATGAAAACCCCCTACACATTTGAATGCGTGTTGACTCACATCCACACCAAGGTCCAGGAGGTACTTGACCACACTGATCATTCCACTGGAGGCTGCAGAGTGGAGAGGGGTGTAGGCCTTCTTGTCTTTACAGGACACCTCTGATCCATGAGAGGCCAGCAGTTTCACCACCTCAATGTGCCCTATGGTAGAGAGAGAGGGGGAGGGATAAAGAGAGAGAGAGAGAGAGAGAGAGAGAGAGAGAGAGAGAGAGAGGGGGGAGGGAGGGAGATAGTAAGGGGGTTAAGAGAGAAACAGAGACACAAACACAGAGAGATAGGCAGAGAGAGGGAGAGATAGATTAGTTTACAGTGGTACACAGCACCATAAGCAACACCTACATCATGTTAGTACAACTGAAAACATCTAATCAACCTACTTAGTACATGATTCTGACATAATAACACACTAGACGTGGCTCATACAGCTGAGCTGTGAGACTAACACACAGTCCATTCATTCATTCATTCATTGGTATAAAGGACATTAGTCAGAATGTAAATGATGTGGTAAACTCATCACCCATGTAAGCAGCCCAGTGGATTGCTCGGCGATCCTTCTTGTCAAAGGCATTAATGTTGGCTCCTCTGGAGAGAAGCAGCCTCACCATCTAACAGGGAGAGGAGAGAGAAACAAAACACAGGTTGAGGAAAACTAAACAGCAAAATCCGCTAAATCTGGCTTCAAAGCCTTCCCTTTAAAATTATATATTTTGTATTCACAATGAATGAAAGTTAACATGTAAAGACATGGTACATTTCTCCCCTTTTAGTCCCCCTTTGACCTCCCCCTCCCCCCAGAATGCCTCCAAACACATTTAAAAAGAAAGGGAAAGTAATTGAGTTACATGTCAGAAAACAAAACAAAAGTATACAACAACGTTACTTCAAGCAAAAATGTAATAGCCTAACAATTTCAGGTGATTAAGTGATTTTATAGGCCTATATAGCAGTAATCTCAAGGTGGGGCCAAGAGTACTAATCTGGAGGAAGTGTTTGGAGCTGTTCAAAATAGGATATCATCGGGTCCCAGGAGGAATAAAATGAGTTGGTTGACCCTCGAATGGTAACTTCATTTTTTCTCATTTTAGGAACAGCTTCAGATCTTTGAGCCAAAGAGAGGCTAAGGGAGGATTGATATATTTCCAATCCAATAAAATCCTTCTGCGGGCTAACAGGGAGGCAAAGGCAATGGCATCTAGCTGTCTATTGGTCAGAGAAGGATTGTTGTTTGGTACTCCAAAAATAGCAATTTCTGCACTAGGCTGCAACTTTATATCAAATGCTTCAGAAAGGGTTTTAAATAGTGGACAACTAATCTGCCAGACGGGGACAGGACCAGAACATTTGATTAGTCCCATTATCACCGAGTACTGTGGATGATGGTACATCAAAAGACAGAGGTGGGATACCCTGGTCAGGTGGAACAAACAGCCTACCCCTCCCAGTGCTTGCAAACTCAGGACTAGCAAACGCTCTACTCCCAGGAGCTGACTGTACAATTGGTGTAAATGGAAGGACACCCCTCCCTCTACCCACACTAAAATCCCCAGCATAACATGTCTTATGGATTTGAGAATCTTCCATGGCTCAACAGAGCACTAAAATACAATGTAATTTAGTGCATTCAAATACCAAAAAGAATAAATGCAAAAAACAAATTCATCCAAAACATACAAATAAGCACGAATACCTGTATCTAATGAATATGCTACATTCACTTTCACTGTTTACAGTATATATTCACTTACAGTAAACCATCAACAAATTCACATGCGTATGTCGTGCACCTCATCCACATGCACAGCTCCCGCGGTCGGCTTGAGCTGACCAGTCGGCAGGTCACGTAATTAGGACACTGCCACAACTGGAATTCTGATGGTTGGATAATTTTTATTCGACCTGCACACGAAGAGACAACACATAATATGTTAGCTCTTGGTGCAGCCACAGCTCTCGGGCACCTTGCTAGTTGAAGGTCAGGCAAAAGAGAACAGGTGCTGCATGCACACATTCAGTGCCTAACAACACACTATACAATACAAGTAAAATGATATACAACATAATTCTGACAAAATAAAAGACATAACTGCACACCACGAGACAACACACAATAGGTTAGCCCTTGGTGCAGCCACAGCTCTCGGGCACCTGCGTGAGCACATAGAAACTCACTCAAACACTGCCCCAAATACTCCCGAGTTACAATAGGTACCCTAATTAGCGAGCTCGGTGAAAGTTGTTAACATACATCTTTATATTGTCCACATTGTAACAAAACCTGTAGTTGCGTAACAGCACTTTGTGTAACTTTACCACAGTTTTATATTGACAAATTACGGCGCCAAGGACAACATACCTTGCTAGTTGAAGGTCAGGCAAAAGAGAACAATAAGAAGGTACATAAATACAGATAACCCGCGATGGACCAAACCAAAATATACACAACTTTTACAATTAGGTGTATTTGCAATATAGATACAGAAAAATGTTTGTACACCAAAAAATAACATTAGCTATGCAGCTGTAATTAAATAAAGAAACCACATTGAATTATTATTATTATTAACTTTTTAACATCCCCTCTTGACCTGGCCTACTTGAACTGTCCTTGTGTGCAATTTGGTGCATAATCTAGGGGAACAACATCACACTACTACACATATAATTCAAATCATAACTTTATTGTCATTCATGCTCTTATTTTTAACCTAGTAGTTTTGCAAAAGTGTAACCTGCGTCAATTCTAGGAAATATTGGAATAACGTGCTTAAGAGGAGCCCTGACACGCACAACAGGATAACACAACTACCACATTTTCAATTGACAATCATTGATTTAAATGGATGTGGTCAATAGATTTGTATAGGCATATATACTAATTTAATTTAACTTGTAAGCCAAGGTTGGATTAGTAGGTCTATGCAACATGCACCTGGATAACCGCGTCATGAATCGGAACGGGCTCCAACGTCCTCATATACACATTATGACAAAATAAAGATCTTAATATTTCACGAAATAAAGACATAGAAGAAAACTGGTTCTAGAAACTCAATTTCTCCATGGCAATAGAATGTAAACATGTAAATTGCGCCAAACATATCCAAATATCGCCTACAACTCAATTCTCAGCGCAGCATATTGGACGACTCCACAGGCATTGATCATTCGCGACTTTAAGTCATTCCTGTTATCTCTAGAGCATCCCGTATATTTATAGCGCTGCATTTCGTCCCCCTCTGACCATGGATAGGGTTGGGAGCATTCCTGAGTTCACTTATGGTCCCACTAAGGTAATTTTAGGAGATATTCATTTTGGCATACTGTAAATGCCTGTGCATAATGTACCTAATAAAGCATAATTGTTTTAATTATCTTCAAAGGAATTCTGTAGAAGCAGCCTTTATTTTCAGACTCTGCAGGCCTGCTGGGAGGAAGCATATTACAATAAACAGGTAAGATTCATCCCACAAAAACAGTAACCACAGAAAAAAAGAGATAGATTTAATCCCAAAACAAGAGTTTTATTTCAAGACAGTTTAGAGAAGATGGTCATAAGAGTTTTTAATATCACTTGCAAATTGTGAGACATGAGCAGTTGTGAAATGTTGCGAGAGGCCCTTCTGAAAGCACATTATATGGTCTTTAGTGGCACGGTTTCACACCTTACCTCATCTTGCAGAAGAAGTTCATGGTCCACTATCTGCTGCTCCAGAGTCGAGGCCAGGTCTCGCCCCATGTCACCATGGAGCACATGAGCGACTGGCTGGTGTCTCAGGGCAAAAAATCCCTTAGGGAGAGGTGAGTACCACGTCAGCTCTCACCTTCACTGCCATTCTCTGTCATCAGCAGCACTCCAGGAGGTGTGGGTAAAATAAACAACAGATAAATAGGAAGCCAGGAAAGTTGAAATGCTTTGTGTTTTATTTGAAGGGTGTGGAAGGAAACCCTGGAGGAGGGGAACGAACTCGCTCGGCTGGTAAGAGAATGAGAGTTAGAGACTTAGACTATCAGTCAGTGAGCTCCTTTCTAGCCTTTCAACAACTAGTCAGTACAGCAGAATATATCTGTTGTGAAATTACACTAATGGGACTTCCTGTTTCCTACGGCAGACCTGGGAAGTAAACACCTGCCTAAAAATGATTGACATGGAGCACAAGGCTGTCTGCAAGCTCCGCCGCTCTATGCACACCACCTCTCCAGCTGGAGCTGACATGTGAGTTCCATGTACTGCCCTGCATACAGCTTGCTCCATTCATCTACACATCTGGAGCTATGCAGAAAATAACTAGGGCAGTGTTCTCTGTGTGAACATTGCACATCGTTTAGCTTTCTCTGCTGCTTTTTGTTGATTTCAGCGACCCCAAGGTCCACATCATCGTGGAGAGAGCTGTGAGGAGCATTCTGGACAAGCTGTCCAATAAGCCCTGTAGCAACCTGCTCAGCCCATCCCAGGTGGTGGTGGAGCTGGTGCCCAGGATCCTCCTGGCCCTGTGGCTTCAGCCAGAGGAAGGCCATTCAGATCACCCCATCCTCCTAAGCGGGATGGCTGTGAGTATGGTGGTGGCCGTAGGGGAGAAGCTCTCCAACACGTTGAAGGCCTCTTCTCCTCACACCCCTTTCTCCCGGGCTGCTGCTTTTGACTCTGTGAGGTCGATCCTCGGGAGAATCAGCCAGTCCTTCTCCCTGGATGACCTCAAGACCCCTTTTTTTATGAGCTCTGTCTGTGCCTTTGTGGCGGACGAGGTGAAAAGCTACTTCCAGCCTACTGCAGACACCCTGCGAGTTCCCCCTGTCCTAGTGGTGGCCTTCTCCGCCACACTACCAGCTGATATCCAAGCAGGTGAGTAGCACTCATAGAAAGCACTCTGACAGATGCCTTTTGTCATGACATCCTGGTGCCTTGTAGTAGTAGAGCCAATCAGGATTTTAATTGTCACCTCTAACACAGATGCAGACCAGGCTTCTTCCCACCTGGAGGTTGTGGATATCCCCCATAACACAGAGGCAGACCCAGCTTCTTCCCACCTGGAGGTTGTGGACATCACCCCTAACACAGAGAAAGACCCGGCTTCTGCCCACCTGGAGGTTGAGGGATTCACCCCTAACACAGAGTTTGACCCAGCTTCTCCCCACCTAGATGTTGTTGACATCACCCGTAGCAGAGAGGAAGAAACGGCTTCTTCCCACATAGTGGTTTTGGACATCACCCCTAACACAGAGGCACACCTGGCTTCTTCCCAACTGGAGGTTGCTGACAAAACCCGTAGCACCGAGGCAGACCCGGTATCTTACCACCTGGAAGTTGAGGACACCACCCCTAACACAGAGGCAGACCCGGCTTCTTCCCACCTAGAGATTGCGGTCATCAACCCTAACAAAGAGGCACACCTGGCTTCTTCCCACAAGGAGCTTGTGGACATCACCCCTAACACAGAGGCTGATCCTGCTTCTTCCCACCTGGAGCTTGTGGACCTCACCCCTAACACAGATGCATACCCTGCTTCTTCACTCTTGGAGGTTGTGGACGTCACACCTGAAGAAAAGCCTCTCATGGTGGCCGTCTACGCCACTCTGCCATCTGACATCCAAGCAGGTGAGTAAGACTTATAGAAAGCACTCTGACAGGTGCCTTTCATCATGATAACATGTAAAGTGTTGGTCCCATGTTTCATGAGCTGAAATAAAAGATCCCATTCAACTGGCGAGTGTTTAGAACCTACGGTTTGCATTTATTTACATTCTGTCCCGCTTTTGTCCCTTTCCAGAGGATGTTGCTGTGGTCACCCTGGACGTCACCCCACACGTCACCAAGGACGTGACCCTGGATGTTCCATGCAGGGCGAGGAAAGGGGCAGTCCAGCGTTTTTTTTGCAGGCTTTGGAGGGCAGTGTGCTGCTGCGCTTGCCACAAGGAAGAGGAGGAACAATATTAATTATTCATTAGACCAGAAACAGGATTGAACCATATACCATTAAATTATTTGCATTATAGTTGCCTTCAATTCTGATTTTCTTCTGTTTAATTCTTAATTAATTTCAGAACATTTCTCTAAACTTTGTGGAGTAGGTTGTATAAATAGGTGGGAAACATCCCAATCCCAATTTTAATGCTTTTAATAATTAACTTATTACATTTTTTTTAGATGTATTATTTGACAAAAAAGTGGAGGGCGCGACAAAAAAACTTTAATCATCATAGAAAACTCTTGCTCACTATTAAAAATGCATTGTTTTATTCAAGCAAGGTTAAAAGATTAACGTTTCGGCCTAGTCTATGACAATATGCAAGTTGTGTTTGCCCAGTTAAAGGGGGACCCAGACTCACCCTGGTTCTTGAGGGTTGCAGACACTGAATAATTATCATTTGAAATAAATGGCACTTTTCAAGTCTTGACTAAAACTCTTTAATGAATATGAATTTAAATACAATTGACTTGAGGATCAGAGCAGGCAGGCTGACTGGCTTGCCCTGAAGGCCCTCTGCCTCTACCTCTGTGTGGTTAATCTCAGCCAAGAGGTTGTATGGGTTGTCTGTCTCTCTCTGGGTGTGAATCACTATCACTATGACCTCTCGCTCCGCCTGCCCGTTGGCCTGATTAGAAGGCTTCCCCTCTCATTCCTTGTTCACAGGAGCAGGGGTGATGGCATCCGGGGTAACCTCCTCCTCTCCTGTATCTAACCCATCTTTCTGGCTGTGAGTTTGACTGAGGTCACTCGTTCTCTCTCCCAGGGTGTTGGATAGTTTCTCCTCCTCTGTGTCTTGTGTATTTTCTACATTGTAGAATAATAGTGAAGACATCAAAACTATTAAATAACACATATGGCATCATGTAGTAACCAAAAACGTGTTACACATATCAAAATATATTTCAGATTTGAGATTCTTCAAAGTAGCCACCCTTTGCTTGATCACAGCTTTGTACATACAGAATAATACGAAATGTTCTGAGACCAGGTTGCGCTTTCACAATAAGGCAACCTCAGAGTTACATTCAAGGATACTTTATTGACACACACGGATGAAATGGACATGGAAAGGTAGTGGAATGATAGTGGTCCTGTAATGGACAGATAACAGGGCTAATGAATATGCACAATAACTGATAGCACAAGTAGAGCAACAACGCTATTAACAAAGGAAGGGCTGTATTAATGGCATAATGCTACCTGCGGAGTATTACACAACACAGTAAAACACAGAGAGGCAACTTACAATAGGCAATGGTAGTAAATGTAAAGAACAACAAGTAAGAATGATATACATGTTACAAACTCACTTTGTGCACGTACACTATCCCACGGTATATCTGTGCATTCAAATTGTCATCGATAAATGCAATTGTGTTCATTGTCTGTAGCTTATGCCTGCCCATACCATAACCCCACTGCCACCATGGAGCATTCACAACGTTGACATCAGCCAACAGCTCGCCCATACGCTGCTTTCCAAGTGGTCTGAAGTCGTGAGGCCAGTTAGAAGTACTGCCAAATTCTCTAAAGCCGCCTTGGCTTATGGTTGAGAAATTAACATAAACGTATCTGTTAACAGCTCTGGTGGACATTCCTGCAGTCCGTAAGCCAATTGCACGCTGCCTCAAAACTTGAAACATCTGTGCATTGTGTTGTGTGACAAAACTGCACATTTTAGAGTGGCATTTTATTGTCCTCAGCACAAGGTGCACCTGTGTAATTATCATGCTGTTTAATCAGCTTCTTGATATGCCATATTTGTCAGGTGGATGGATTATCTTGGCAAAGGAGAAATGCTCGCTTACAGGGATGTAAACAAATTTGTGCACACAATTTGAGAAAAATAAGCTTTTTGTGCGAACGAAATATTTCACGCTTTTATTTCAGCTCATGAAACATGGGACCAACACTTTACATATTGCGTTAATATTTTTGTTCAGTGTAGTTATTAGGTTGGGAGAATGGGATCCTATCTGGGCTAGCTAAAGCCAACTTCATGGTTAGTAGTATGACAGAGAAAAAATAACAAGACAAATTTAAACATCACAAATCTGAGGGGGCAGGTGACCCTGTGCCCCCTTTGGGCATGACGTCTCTGCTATCAACCACATCATTCTGTCTCCGTGAATATTCAAAACAGACACATTCATTCAGGTCTGGTACTGTTCCTACCATATAGATCAGGGATGGACAATTCCTGTCCTTGGGGGCCGGAGTGGTGTCACACTTTTTCTGCACACTCTAGGAGCTCAGATGCAATCATTTAATAACCTAATAACCAAAGTTTCGACAGACAAGCTGTCTTCATCAGGGTATCCTGACGTTGGTTATTAAGTTATTCAATTATTGCATCTGAGCTCCTAGAGTGTGCGGCTCTCCTTTTCTTTTTCAAGTGTTCTACTCCGATAGCCAGCACCTCGCCTAAATAGGTGTGCGTTTCTTTCGCCTCCATATTAATCTGGTACTGGTCCTACCATATAGATCAGGCATGGACAATTCCAGTCCTTGGGGGTCGGAGTGGTGTCACACTTTTTCCCCATCCCTAGCAAACACAGCTGATTAAACTTATTGCATTCTAAACTGAAGCCCATGAGTACTTGATTATTAGAGTCAAATGTGTTAGCTGGGGCTGGGGAACAAGTGTAACACCAATCAGGTCCCGAGGACTGGAGTTGCCCATCCCTGATATAGATGCTCTGTTTGCACACATCGAGGGATGTGGTGACAGTGGAGACAAGGGAACACACATAAACAGCTTTGTCCTTTTAGAAGGTCGTCATAATCCTTACATAAATATGATGTGTATGCAAGAAATGCAGAGCCACTTCCAAAAACATATTGACAGAGTCTAGTATCTAGTAATCTAATCAATTAGTTTTCAACCCCTTTGTTATGGCAAGCCTAAATAATCTCAGGAGTAAAAATGTGCTTAACAAGTCACATAATCAGTTAGATGGACTCACTATGTGTGCAATAATAGTGATTTTCAAACGACTACATAATCTCTGTACCCCACACATACAATTATCTATAAGGTCCCTCAGTCCAGCAGTGAATTTGAAACATAGATTCAACCACAAAGACCAGGGAGGTTTTCCAATGCCTCGCAAAGTAGGGCACCTTTTGGTAGATGGGTACAATTAAAGCAGACATTGAATATTCCTTTGAGCATGGTGAAGGTATTAATTACGCTTTGGATGGTGTATTAATACACCCAGTCACTACAAAAATACAGGCGTCCTTTTCTAACTCAGCTGCCGGAGAGGAAGGAAAACTATCAGGGATTTCACAATGAGGCCAATGGTGGCTTTAAAACAGTTAGAAAGTTTAATGGCTTTGATAGGAGAAAACTGAGGATGAATCATCAACATTGTAGTTACTCCACAATACTAACCTAATTGACAGAGTATGCACTCACTAACCGTAAGTCGCTCTGGATAAGAGCGTCTGCTAAATGACTAAATGTAAATGTAAAAGAAGGAAACCTGTACATGCATTGTGTTTGCAATAAGGCACTAAAGTAAAACTGCAAATAATGTGGCAAAGAAATTAACTTTATGTCCTGAATACAAAGTGTAATGTTTGGGGCAAATCCAACACAACACATCACTGAGTACCACTCTTCATATTTCCAAGCATGGTGGTGGCTGCATCATGTTATGGGTATGCATGTCATTGGCAAGGACTAGAGACTTTTTTAGGATAAAAAGAAACGGAATAGAGCTAAGTACAGTCAGAATCCTAGAGGAAAACCTGGTTCAGTCTGCCTTCCAACAGACACTGGGAGACAAATTCCCTCTTCAGCAGGACAATAACCTAAAACACAAGGCCAAATATTCATTGGAGTTGCTTACCAAGATGACATTGAATGTTCCTGAGTGGCTTAGTTACAGTTTTGACTTAATTCGGCTTGAAAACTTATGGCAAAAAAAAAGAATGGCTGTCTATATAATGTATATTGCATATATTTTACAATCCAGTTGTGCAAAGCTCTTGGAGACTTACCCAGAAAGACACAGCTTTAATCGACTCAGGGGTGTGAATACTTATATAAATGAGATATTTCTGTATTTCATTTCCAATACATTTGCAAAAATGTCAAAAACGTGTTTTCACTTTGTCATTATGGGGTATTGTATGTAGCTGCGTGAGAGAAAATATTATAATTGAATGCATTTTGAATTCAGGCTGTAAGAAAACAACATGTGGAATAAGTTAAGGGGTATGAATACTTTCTGAATGCACTGTATATCTGCAAGAAAATGATAAATATGTGAATGTTTGAAAGGGGGTCATATAAACATTGCCTTATTTATATTTTTACAGACAATATTAAGTGAATTCTGTCTGAAATAGTCATGCTGTAATGGGCATAGTTTCTCAGACCAAATTTCCATTCTGGCTGAAACAAAGCAATCTGATCATGCTCCAGTCAAATACAGCTATAGGGAATGCCTATACATTGTCCAATCTCCTTCCACACATTGATTTCATTCTTCGCATCTTTATTCAGAAACAAACAAACTTGAAATTAAGTGCTGTTTCAGTGTCTTGTTGCAGGTTGTGCAATGTTCAAAAGTGTGTGTGATATTAGCATTAACTTGTGTGTGTGGTGTCAAGTGTGGATGGTCCTATGTATGCAAATAGCCGAGATTGGATATTTCAGCACCATGGACAGCAGCGACATTGGGATAGCGAGATCTGTAATTCAGCAACACATGACACTGGATAGCGGCTGTCTCAGGTGAACTTGGCATTGGGAAAATCCCATCTAATAGGAAACGAGGCATAGGAGGCAAAAAGACTGAAGGAGAAGACTCCCACAGGAACTCTATGCTTAACTGTTCTGCCACATTCATTTCAAATGTTACATTTTTCGATTTGTAAATAAAAGGGAACACATCTGCAAATAATGTAAATTGACTTTTCTAACTACACTTTAGTGTGTCTGTGTCTCATAGGTACAACTGCAAGCAATTCGCTTCTCAAATCCTTCTCAAATGTCTGTTTAATGTGAGAAACTAAATTAAAAACAAACGTTAGACTAATACAATGCGTACTGTCATAAATTATTACTATTCCCAACAAGACAACAAAGTGATGGTATTTACCCACCATGGAGACTTATAAAGGCTACTTCCCCCCCACCAAAAGTTCCCACGCAGAGCAATGTTGTTTACTACATCATTATGCATATGTAGCGTGGTTCGTTCTGCGTTGTGTACTTTTAATTAGGACACTGCCACAACTGGAATTCTGATGGTTGGATAATTTTTATTCGACCTGCACACGAAGAGACAAAAAAATGATGTTAGCCCTTGGTGCAGCCACAGCTCTCGGGCACCTTGCTAGTTGAAGGTCAGGCAAAAGAGAACAGGTGCTGCATGCACACATTCAGTGCCTAACAACACACTATACAATACAAGTAAAATGATATACAACATAATTCTGACAAAATAAAAGACATACCTGTACACGAAGAGACAACACACAATAGGTTAGCCCTTGGTGCAGCCACAGCTCTCGGGCACCTGCGTGAGCACATAGAAACTCACTCAAACACTGCCCCAAATACTCCTGAGTTACAATAGGTACCCTAATTAGCGAGCTTGGTGAAAGTTGTTAACATAAATCTTTATATTGTCCACATTGTAACAAAACCTGTAGTTGCGTAACAGCACTTTGTGTAACTTTACCACAGTTTTATATTGACAAATTACGGCGCCAAGGACAACATACCTTGCTAGTTGAAGGACAGGCAAAAGAGAACAATAAGAGGGTGCATAAATACAGATAACCCGCGATGGACCAAACCAAAATATACAAAACTTTTACAATTAGGTGTATTTACAATATAGATATATAAAAATGTTTGTACACCAAAAAATTACATTAGCTATGCAGTTGTAATTAAATAAAAACCACATTGAATTATTATTATTATTATTATTATTATTAACTTATTAACATCCCCTCTTGACCTGGCCTAGTTGAACTGTCCTTGTGTGCAACTTGGTGCATAATCTAGGGGAACAACATCACACTACTACATTCACCCCTACTGTTTTACACTAGATTATAAACACAAAACAAAACACATTACCTCGAAGGTAACAAAGCAAAGAAAGAAAAAAAACATTTCACACCCACAGGGCGACAGAGTAACCCAGTGTAGTCCCTTAATTCTTGACCCACAAATGGTTGATCAGCTGGAAAGCTATCCCGTGAAGGATTAGGAAAAATAAGAGGTAGCTAATCCCTTATTCAACCCTATACAAAAAATGCCAAATACATTTTATGCTGATGAACTACACACAGTTACATGAATTGTCAAAAATATTATACAAACACACAAATCACTCTAAGACCCACTTAGATTACCACATACACACAACAAAGAAAAGGTAGGCAATATCCTACCGTCACTGAGAAACCAAGAATTGTTTCATTTCCTGTGTAGACATAGTTTGGATTAGCCTATTCACTGGATTAATAAATCTACCTAGTCTAGTCCGAACACCCTCACCCAAAAACCTAGCAGGAATGTCACGGACAGCACCAACCGTGCTCAAAGGTCTAACCTCAGGTTGGGGAGTACTACAGATCAGTATATCCGGAGCCAGCACACTTTCAATTTCCGACTCAACACTAGTAGTGTCAGACGACTGATCAGAATCCTGGTAGATTGTCACAGACCAGACTGACAAAGCATCTTCAACCAAGTTAACAACATCAGGCACAGCACCATCCCAGCTGAGTGGAGTTTCACTATCAGAATTCTTGTAGGCTTTGGGGATCTCAGCCCCGAAACCTGAAGGATCTGGAGAAGGTCTGTATGGAGGAGCGGGCCAAAATCCCTGCTGCAGTGTGTGCAAAACTGGTCAAGACCTACAGGAAACGTATGATCTCTGTAATTGCAAACAAAGGTTTCTGTACCAAATAATAAGTTCTGCTTTTCTGATGTATCAAATACTTATGTCATGCAATAAAATGCAAATTAATTACTTAAAAATCATACAATGTGATTTTCTGGATTTTTGTTTTACATTCCGTCTCTCACAGTTGAAGTGTACGTATGATAAAAATTACAGACCTCTACATGCTTTGTAAGTAGGAAAACCTACAAAATCGGCAGTGTATCAAATACTTGTTCTCCCCACTGTATGTACTGGATATCATTTTTATTTTACATTTTTAGTCATTTAGCAGACGCTCTTATCCAGAGCGACTTACAGTTAGTGAGTGCATACATCATTATGAGTGCATACATCACTCTTCCTACCCTTGCCTCTCCTAGGCTTCTTCTGACCTGTAGTTAGCTGAAACAATGGCCTAGCAACCATGGAACAATTCTCAATGTAGTGCTGATAGTATACTACCATACCAAGGAAATAACCTATTTTGATAGGAGACGGTGTGACACCATCAGCTTCACTCTCAGCTTCACTCTCAGTCACATTCAAAATGGTTTGAACTTTAGCAGGGTCAGTGGCTACACCCTCCTGAGAAATGATGTGGCCCAAAAACTTTACAGACCTCCTCAGAAACTTGCACTTAGACAGAGACAGTTTAAGGTTGTGCTCCTGCAACCGCTGAAAAACCATCTCAAGTCTCTGCAGACTCTCTTCCTCCGTCTTAGCAAAAACCATCAGATCATCCAAGTAACAAAGGAGACTTAGAACGTTTTGGTCACCAAAGATGGTCAGCATCATTCTCATAAAAGTAGCCGGGCTGTTGCAGAGGCCCTGAGGTAACCGATTGTACTCGTGCAGACCTAAAGGAGAGGAAAAGGCAGTGTATTTCTTGTCCTCTTCATGCAGGGGCACGTTGTAATACCCTGACGTCAAATCCATTGTGCTGAAGAAAGCATTACCTCCCAGAATGCATACAGGAGAACTCTCGGCCACGGTTGGTGCGCAAAGGCGTCCCTTCCCAGTGGCGGTTCGTCCTGTTCCCTCAGAGAGAACCACAGAGGACATTGCGCGTTCACGCGTGACGCGAATAGGTCCACCTCGGCTCTCCCGAATTGTTCCCAAATCTGGAGAACAATGTCTGGATGCAGACACCACTCGTCGTCTCGAGGACCCCCTCTTGACATGAGGTCTGCTCCTACCTTCAAGTAGCCCGGAATGTGTGCTGCTCTCAATAAGCAAAGGTGCTCGTGAGCCCACAGCCACAATTCCTCTGCCGCCCGATGGAGAGCAGGAGATCTGACTCCTCCCTGGCGATTTATGTGGGCTACTGTGGTCCGGTTGTCTGACCAGACCAGCACATCGCGACCCCGAAGGGTAGACGCGAAGTGGGTCAGAACCAGTCAAACCGTTTCCAACTCCAGGAGGTTGATGTGACGACCTGATTGAGGCCACAGACCTCCTATCGCTTGTGTCTGACATGTCCCTCCCCATCCCGTCAGGGACGCATCCGTGAATACTGGGATGTGAGAGGACAACTTTCCTATCGGGACTCCGTGCGTGAGAACGTGCGAGTTTCTCCAATAGTTTAGGTCTGCACTGAGCGAGAGGGGAACCACCACCAACCGATGACGTTGACGCAATGGGTATAGTCTTAGTTGGGCGAACCATCGCTGCGTCCTGCGCATATGCAGGAGTCCCAGCGGAACCACAGAGTGCGCTGACGACATGAGACCCAAAAGTGACATGATCGACAGCGCCGTCACCGTGTGATTCGGACGGCACTTCCTTAGGGCTAGCAACAAGGCTACCCTTCGGGGGTCCGAAATTCGAGCCCTCATCCTCACAGTGTCTAGCTGTATCCCCAGGTAGACAATCTGATGAGTGGGCCAGGGCGCGCTCTTTTTCCAATTCACAGCGAACCCCAGACTTGTGAGATGCATCACTGTCTGTGTTGTGTGAGTGATCGCCAGCTCTGCTGACGGGGCGAGAACCAGTAGGTCGTCCAGGTAGGCTAGTAGCCATATTCCCTGACGACGCAACGGTTCCAATGCCGCCTCCACACACTTGGAAAATGTGCGAGGTGCCAGGGCGTACCCAAATGGCATCCTCGTGTATTCGTACGCCACCCCTTGAAAGGCGAACCGCAGAAACTTCCTGTGACGCGGCTGAACCGGCACATGAAAGTACGCGTCCTTTAGGTCTATGCTCGTACAAAAGTCCCCTCTCTGGACACATTCCAGCAGACGTTTTGTCGTTAGCATTCGGAAGGGCCGTTTGGTTATGCTCTCGTTGAGAATGCGTAAATCCAAAATCGGCCTCACTCCCCCCGTCTTTTTGGGCACTAGGAAATAAGGCGAATATAGCCCTTTGTTCCTTTGCTCCCGGGGAACTACTGTCACCGCCTCCTTCGCCAAAAGTTCTGTAATCTCTGTCATCAGAGCAGCCACTTTGTCTGGCGTTTTCATCACCGTCTCCACCACTCCCCTGAACGGGGGTGGGGTCCGGTGGAATTGGAGAGCATAACCCTTCTGCAACGTCTGTTCTAGCCAGCGTGAGAGGGTGCAGCTTCTTCGCCACTGCCAGCAATGCAGAGAAAGTGGCTGGGCGCGAAGCTGTGGTGCATCCAGTAGGAAGGACCTGTATTCCTCTATGGCCCTTACCGCCACTGTTCCCCAACATTGAAGTGGTGGAACAGCCCAAGGTGGGCCTCCCGTAAAAGGGAGAGGAAATGCGTTCTGAGAAAGAAAGAGGAGTAGGGACGTCGGTTAAACCCGTAACCGTCGTATTCCTGCCCTCCTTGAACGCATCGCGGGTCTGAATTGCACTGACCGAGGCCACAGCCTGCGGCAGGGCACCATCCCCAGCAAGCGATTGCGTCATCTTAGGTGACTGCAATTCGCTATCAGAGCCCTTCACTACAGTACTCCTAGAAGTCTGTAGTATGAGGTCTCTATGAGGTAAAACAAGGCGGGGCCTTGATACCTTCTTAACTTTCACCTTCTGTGTGTTCAACTCTGCACCCCTGGTGGGTTGATTCACGCTCAGTGTGGTGAGTACTGGCTCGTTCTGTCAGGGGAGCTGATACTTTGGTTATACCCATAACGCTAGTAATCCTGCCCTCCGTGAACGTAGCATGGGTCTGAATCGCATTAACCGAGACCTTGGTCTGCGATAATGCGCCGTCCCCAGATAGCTGCTGTGTTACAATGCCTGGGGGCGCCGATACTCTGGGCACCTTGGTGACCGCGGTAATCGGGCCCTCCGTGAACGCAGCATGGGTCTGGCTCGTACTAGTGGAGACCTTAGTCTGTACTAGTGCGCCATCCCCAAATAGCGGCTGCGTCCTCATGTCAGAATCTGACCGGGACTGCTGCCTTCTATGTAAAGCACTTCTTAAACGTGAAGTGTGATGTGACGACCTGATTGAGGTCTTCTGGATACCTACTCTTAGTGCCTGTTCAGCAACGCACCCTCTGTGGGCTGAACGGCTCTTAGAGTGGTAAGGAAGAGAGGGTGAGATTTGAACGCTCTCGGACGTATTATGGAAAAGAGGCTATTTTTTGACAAAGTCAGGTGGAGCCAACTCTTTATTAAACACATCAACAAAAGCATTTACATCAGCACCCGTCCCTTCAACCGAAGGGTGGGGGGGAACAGTGGGCGCGTTCGACACCATCGATGCGTCCTCCATCCTCTCCCCCGCGTCCCGTCACGTACGCCTCCTCTTGCCTCCCTTGGAGGGCCAGGTCGGCGTCCTCGTCACCTCCCTCGCCGGCTGTAGTGGGGCTACCGTAGCTGCTGGGAGGGCCGAGCCCGCTCCCTTGCTGCTCGTGGCCGCCGGATGACGCCGATTACGCCGCCTCGTCGTAGACCCTGGTCTACTTAGAGGGGCGGAGGTAGATGGCCTTTGGGGAGGAGGGGGGCCGAGTCGTCCTGCCAACGGCAGGTGCTTGGCCAACTGCTTCTTCTCCTCCTCCAACTTCGAAAAACGCTCCGTCGCCTCTTTGACTGCGACCCCAAAGAGGCCCTCGTCAGAGAGGGGGGCGTTCAAGAGAGACGTCCTGTCTGCCTCTTTCATGGAAGTCAAAGACAACCAGAGGTGTCGTTCCCCGACCACCGAAGTGGCCATGGATCTCCCCGCGCAGACTGCGGACGCCTGTGTAAGGTGGAGTATGGCGCCAGAAATTCTGAACGCCTCCTCCACCTCCTCCGGTGCCATCTCTGTCTTACCCGTGGTTAAACGGGACAGAGAGGCCACCAAGAGGGCAATGTTGTTAGCTGCTGCTACAGCTTGGGCTCCCAACCCAAAAGACTTCTCTAACAGCGACGCTGTGAGTCGGTCCTTCTGGGATGGCAACGTGGCCTTCTTGGAAGAGGGCCAAGGGCTCGAACCCGGTACGAGATACGCCGCCATGGCGCTCTCTAACCTGGGGATTCCCTGACCCTGAAGCCTTCCTTCCACTCTCGTGAATGGGAGATAAGCTTTTACAGGCGAACGCGCCGCTAAAGGTGCCTCCCACGAGCCTCCAACGTACCTAGCCAAAGAAGGCATGGCAGGAGCCACTGGCTCTGCCGCCTTCCTTGGCCTGGAATAAGGACCGCCCTCCATCATATCAACCTCCGGTGCGGAGGGAAGAGGGGGCAGCTCTATTGCCAGCCATTGAGCAGCTCTCTCAATGAGACCCGGATAATCCGCTCTCAGAGAGGCTGCAGCGAAAGAGAGAGCTTCTGATCTCTCAGAGCTCGTATCCCCTTCGCTATAAGGACTACAAGCCCTCTCGCTCTCCAAAGGAAAGGGGGGCTTGAAAGTATGAGGGACGGGGTCCGACTGTTCCATTGGAATGCCAGACCCTTCCTCAAAATCCCCATCTTCCCCCGAGTCTGCGCCGTCGGACGACGCCTCTGAAGCAGAGGCTAGTATCGACAACACATCCTCAAGGGGGATGTCCTCCCTGAAAAACGCCCAACGCTGCTTCCTCTCCTTTAAAGAAAGGAGGGCGCAGGAGGCGCAATTCGGGGGACTGCAGACGCCTTCCTTGGCATGCTGGGATCCCAAACACAAGAAACATAAGTCGTGGTGGTCACCGGCCGCCATGGAAGTGCATCTGCACTGAGCTCTGAAAATAGCTTTTGGGGGTGGAAATTCTCCCGGTGTGCTCATTTAGACGACGTTGATGACTGGAATATCAACGGCGTTTTCGTCCTAAGTCTTCGTGCTTCGTCTCTTCTTGGCTCTTCAGTCTAGTCATCCAGTCGCTGAAGAAAAAGGGAGGCTGATTGAGGGGAAGCGTCCCCTCTTATAGGGACACCTGTACTCCTATTGGCTGTAGGTGTGTGCATAATTTTGTCTCAGGCTGCTGCTGCCTTAGGGCAGAGGGTAAACCACTAGGAGCAGAGCTCCCCTATGGGGCGGAGCTCCACGATATAGAACAAGGGGGAGTTCTAATAGAACGCCAGCAAAAAAAGCCTCTATTTACATGTTGCTTTTGAGTGTATTTCACACTACTTTGGATTATAATTGGATTTTAAGGCTCGTATGAATGTCCTGCTTAATATAATGTTTGTGTCATCATCACAAATCAACTGCATTATACTTAAAAAACACTTCAACCAGTAAAGTGGCTCTTTGGCTAGCTTTTGCTATAGCCTATATCAATCATCGTTAGCATTGTAGCTAACAACTGCTGCATCCAAAATTGTTATTTTGCAAAGATCACAACCAAATATAATTTAAGCGATTGTTCAAGTAATTATCAAAACATAATTCTAAGCCTATGAGAACCCAAAAAATGTATTTTGTTTAGAAGTAATAAAAACGTAAATCTAGACTACTGCCTCCAAGAGTCGCACGCATCTGTTTGTGACGTCAGTGTGTCATGTACTGGAAAAGGGTCTATAGCCACTTCCTCAAAATAGTCAGAAAACTCAAGAAATCTGTCTTTAATGTTGATATTTTTGCAGAGGAAATCTTAGTCGTGCAATTTTACATCTAACTAACATGTTTGGTTCAGTATTTCTCAATGAAAAAACCTGCATGAAAACGAGTCTTCTCAAGTTTAATGACAACAAAGACTTTAATGAAGAATCCCTACTGTTGACCAATCACCAACGCAGGGGCGTAGACTTCGGCTACCGACTTGCCTCGAGGAAAACATTTTGTGTTCCCGAAAAGCCGAAAAAACCCTTACCGAAAGTCCAAAACGAAAACCTCACAAAATGTTGTCATAATATATGCACAAACTCTTCCGAACTGTTTCGGCTGGGAAACATGCTGACGCCTTAAAGGCTAACACAAAGTCTGTCTTACAATGGTTTCAGTAGTCCTACATTGTCACAAGGTATAGATTATACCCCTATTTAGACCTGAAGTAGCAGACAGTCTAAATCCAGATTAGTGACAATATCAGAACGCTTAAACCATTTGTGACATAATTATTGTTAGTCCAACATAAAGTTTGAGCTTTCCTTTCAACACCATGGAGTGAATCCTTACCACTGCTACACCTGGCTATCAGCCACCGGAGCAAAGTCTGGCAGCGAAAACGTTTATTCAGCCTCATTTACGGCCTTAAAAAAACATAGCTGATATGGCTGACTTGCTTAAACAAATATGGTTTCTACTGACTCCTTCTGGATTTGTGTAAGTCAATAGGAACTGCTGAGTTAAATAAAGGTTCAATAATATTAATAAAATATGTACATATTAAAATGGACAATGTAAAACACATAGGGTGTTCACTCCTTAGACCAACCTTCCTTTCTGCGTCGGACTTCGGCCTCATGTCTGGGGTGGAAAATCTACTTCTGAAAGTACCTTGCTTAGATGCATACTAACATCTCAGATTGAACTCTTCGCAAACAGCGACAGTTTCGTTGCAAACAAGACACACTGGTTTGATATTGTAGAAATACGATGAATATATTTTAATAGAACAGGTAGGACTATTAATATCTCCCGAGTGGCGCAGTGGTCTAAGGCACTGCATCGCAATGCTAGCTGTGCCACAGCCGGCCGCGACCAGGAGACCCATGGGCGGCGCACAATTGGTCCAGCGTCGTCCAAGGTAGGGGAGGGTTTGGCCGGCAGGGATGTGGGTTTGTTTACCACGGGGGGCCAGTATGAAAAAAACAAAAAAAACATGTATGCATTCACTAACTGTAAGTCGCTCTGGATAAGAGCGTCTGCTAAATGACTAAAATGTAATTAATATAGACATTGGTGATTTTACCACTGTAACCAGATGGACATCATTGTGTTATGGTCATTGAATTGATTAGCCCACTAACCACATGTTAAATGTGTAGTGTACCTACACTGTGTAGGACTATGAATTGGGCAGCTATAGGCTATTTGTTAATAGGCTAATTATGTTCTGGGCCGCAGACTAGCTACAAGCTCAACAACACATTGACTGGAGGCCAAACCTAGTTGCCAACCCCCCGTATATTGTAAATTCAATCTGGTTGGTATAAGATTGAAATGGGAAAATAATGTACCTGTGAACACCCTATGAACTAGCTCCCCAATACCGTCTGATGTATATATTTAATG
This sequence comes from Coregonus lavaretus, assembly GCF_964263955.1. Taxonomy (NCBI): domain Eukaryota; kingdom Metazoa; phylum Chordata; class Actinopteri; order Salmoniformes; family Salmonidae; genus Coregonus; species Coregonus lavaretus. The sequence continues at coordinate 1,681,609 of NW_028162761.1, read as the reverse complement.
TATTACATGAATGGTGACCACAGCCCTTCCGCCAATCCATTTAAAACGTGTTTGACTGTGTTTTTTCCCTCCCTGCTGAATGTATCCAATGTTCCATATCAAATGGTCCTATTATGACACATCTGGCAGTTTCTTCTCTCCATGTTTCTTGGCCCAGTATCATTTTTTACAAAAATCTGTGTTTTTTGGTCATTACCATGTCAGGAAAATACCATGGTACTAGTGCAACTACCATGGTATTTCCCTGACATGGTATTACAATGAAAAAGATACCACGGTACTATCATGTTTATTGGGTCACTACAGTGGCAGGAAAATGCCATGGTATTTGCACCAGTGCCATAGTATTTTCCTGCCTTGGTAGTGACCCCAAAAACATTATAGTACCTTGGAATTTTGTTGTTCATTGTACTACGATGGTACATTTTTGTAAGGGCTGTCCTTTACATCGGAGCGCTAATGCTGGCTCTTTGCGTCTCTTGACCATGTCGCGTGGACCGGGCACAAAACTCAAGGAGCGCTCTCCACTTCCCTCCGGTAGTTATTTAGCAAGCCTGATAACACATCACTCCCGACAGACACAAGCAAAAACTCTTGCATAAATGTAGAAGCCTATACACCTAAACACTAGCGATCTGACATGCTGTATTGCATGGAAACTGCAGGCTACTAACAACATCAGCTACATAGTCTAGCCTACTATGGCCCTGTCCCTCTGGCCAGGGTAAACAAAGAGGTAATGTTGTGTCTTGTATATACAGTATAGGTCATTTGTTTGAGAGAATGTGAATGGGATAACATTTGGTTCATATATAGACACTAACTATTTGATTTAAAACAGTTTGTTTCATTTAATTATACACAAAAAGATGTTGCCCAGATCAAATTAATGTACAAACAGTATTTTTCATTACATTTGAGCATCTGTCATTTAGCAGATGCTCTTATCCAGAGCAACTTACAGGACCAATTAGGGTTAATTGCCTTGATCAAGGGCACAACGACAGATTTTTCACTATGTTGGCTCAGGATTGAAAACCAGCGACCTTTTAGTTACTGGCCCAACACTTAACCGCTAGGCTACCTGCCGCCAGATCAATTAACTTCAATACAGTTATCCAAATACATTCATAATCAAAGAATAAAATAATGAATCTAATTTTAAAAGAGAATATAAAAAACACAAGTAGTCGATTCATAGCCTTTTTATAATTAATAAAAGTTGTTTAGTAATATAAAATAATCCACCCAAACTAATGCTGAAAACTGATCATCACACCATCTTTATCTGATGTACACTGAGTGTACACAACATTAGGAACACCTTCCTAATATTGAGTTGCACCCCCCCTTGTCCTCAGAATAGCCTCAATTCGTCGGGGCATGGACTGTCCAAGGTGTTGAGAGCATTCCACAGGGATGCTGGTCCATGTTGACTGCAATGCTTCCCACAGTTCTGTCAAGTTGGCTGGGAGTGGATATCTATTCCAAATAGCTCGTTCCATCTCCTCCCACAGATGCACAATTGGATTGAGATCTGGTGACTCGGCAGGCCACTGCAGTTAGCGGAATTCACTGTCATGTTCTTGGAACCATTCCTGGACAAGGCTTGTTGCATGGGGCATAATCCTGCTGAAAGAAATATGTTTGCAGATGGATAACTGCTGCCATGAAGGGATGCACCTGATTGGTAATGATGTTTAGATATCCTGTGGCATTCAAATGTTGCTCTACTTTTATCAAGGGGCTCAATATGTGCCATGAAAACACACCCCACACCACCACCACCATCCTGCAATGCTGACACACGGCATGGATGCATGTACTCATGGTTTTCTCCATAACCTAGTCCTCCCATCAGTGTGAAACAGCAGGAACCGGGATTCATCAGACCAGGCAATGTTTTTCAAATTCTCCAGTGTCCAGTGTTTTCATTCCTTAGCCCACTGCAACTGCAGTTTCTTGTTTTCTGCTGAAAGCTAATGGGGATCCATAATAAATACACCACAACTACATCATTAAGGATCATAGCTTTCACCTGGGTTCACCTGATCAGTCTATGTCATGGAAAGAGCAGGTGTCCTTAATGTTTTGTACACTCAGTGTATGATATGTCTACTAGTTCACTCCCACAGAAAATTGCAGAGGGAAGCAGTACATCCCAGTCAACCATCAAACTCCATTGTGAGACGCCTCAAATAGGATATTCAACCTTAAAGGCAAATCCAAGGTCATCTCAATATCATTACAGTAGAAGCTAACAAAACACACAAAAACTGACCAGGTGAACACTGATCAGCAAAGTAAAGAGAGGCTAAGATTCTATAACGTTCCCTTTGATTTTGAATTTTAGGACCCCTTTAGTTATAAAAATATATATTTAAAAATGAATTTGGCCTTTACTACTATATCCAATAGAAACACATTGAATAATACATTCATAAATGGGCAAAAAAAAGACTAATGGTGAAAACTGATCATCACATCATCTCTATCTGATACATTCAGTACAATGTAGTATTTTATTAGGATCCCCAGCGGCTACTCTTCCTGGGGTACAAACAGGAAACACAAAAAATACATCAAATACATCATCAAGCACTACATTTACAATTTAGTAACATTGCAGATGCTCCCGTCCAGAGAGCTAGTGCATTCATCTTATGATAGCCAGGAGAGAACCACACATCACAGTGGTATTCCAACCACGTATCACAAGCATAATACAATGCAAAATACAATATAAAATACATTTGAAAAAAATCTGTCTCTTCAAATAAAAGAAAATGTTATTTGTCACATACACGTGTTTAGCAGATGTTATAGCGGGTGTAGCGAAATGCTTGTGCTTCTAGCTCCGACAGTGCAGTAATATCTAACAAGTAATATCTAACAATTTCACAACATATACCCAATACACACAAGTCTAAGTAAGGAATGGAATTTAAGAATATATACATATATGGACAACCAATGACAGAGCGGCATGGACTAAGATACAGTAGAATATTATAGAATACAGTATATACATATATGGACAACCAATGACAGAGCGACATGGACTAAGATACAGTAGAATATTATAGAATACAGTATATACATATGAGATGTGTAAAATGCTTCACAACATCAGCTGAGCTAAAAGTTCCTGTTGTTACTTTTTAAATGTGTCATAAGGTTTATTTTATTTTATTGATTTTATGATTTTTGAATCTGGTTTTATTGCTAGTTTGAGTTACCTGGCAGAGAGTTCCATGTAGTCATGGCTTTATTTAATACTGTGTGTTTCCCAGCGTCTGTTCTGGACCTGGGGACTGTGAAGAAACCTCTTGCTGCATGTCTTGTGTTGTACCGATGAGTGTCCGAACTAGCTCATTCCCACAGAAAACTGCAGAGGAAAGCAGTACCACCCAGTCATCTATCAGACCTCACTGAGTGTATTCAACCCTAAGGGCAAATCCAAGGTTATCTCAATATCTTTACAGTAGAAGATAACAAAACACACCAAAACTGACCAGGTGAACACTGATCAGTAAAGTCAAGACAGGCTAACATTCTATAACGCTCCCTTTCCTCTGCACAGTTCTCTCACAGTGAGAAACAATAGGATTACAATAGAGTGTTACTCTTTCTTAATGTTATCAAATGCACTGTTACCACTTCCTTTCTGAGGTGAGAATGAAGTGACTTTAATCTTAACTGGTCTGAGACAACTGATGAGGCTTTTCTCCTGTGTGTGTTCTCTGATGACCTTTTAGCTCAACTGATGTTTTATAACATATTCCACAGTCAGAGCAGTATTAAGGCTTCTCTCCTGTGTGTATATGTTTGTGTTGTTTTAAGTTGCCCAGTCGAAAGAAACTCACCCCACAGTCAGAGCAGAAGTAAGGCTTCTCTCCTGTGTGTGTTTTCTGATGAACTTTTAGCTCAGCTGATGATTTAAAACATTTTCCACAGTCAGAGCATAAATAAGGCTTCTCTCCTGTGTGTGTTTTCTGATGAACTTTTAGCTCAGTTGATGTAGTAAAGCATTTGACACAGTCAGAGCAGGAGTAAGGCTTCTCTCCTGTGTGTATACGTTCATGTCGTTTTAAGTTGCCCAGTAGAGAGAAACTCACCCCACAGTCAGAGCAGAAGTAAGGCTTCTCTCCTGTGTGTGTTCTCTGATGACGTATTAGCTCATATTTTGTTTAAAAACAACATCCACAGTCAGAGCAGAAATAAGGCTTCTTTCCTGTATGTATAAGTTCATGTCTTTTTAAATCCCCCAGTCGAGAGAAACACTTTCCACAGTCAGAGCAGGCGTAAGGCTTCTCTCCTGTGTGTATACGTTCATGTATTTTTAAATCCGCCAGTCGAGAGAAACTCTTTCCACAGTCAGAGCTGGCGTAAGGCTTCTCTCCTGTGTGTATAAGTTCATGTATTTTTAAATCCGCCAGTTGAGAGAAACTATTTCCACAGTCAGAGCAGGAGTAAGGCTTCTCTCCTGTGTGTATACGTTCATGTCGTTTTAAGTGGCCCAGTTGAGAGAAACTCACCCCACAGTCAGAGCAGAAGTAAGGCTTCTCTCCTGTGTGTGTTTTCTGATGAACTTTTAGTTCAGCTGATGATATAAAACCTTTTCCACAGTCAGAGCAGAAATAAGGCTTCTCTCCTGTATGTATACGTTCATGTTGTTTTAAGTGGCCCAGTCGAGAGAAACTCTTTCCACAGTAAGAGCAGGAGTAAGGCTTCTCTCCTGTGTGTGTTCTCTGATGAACTTTTAGTTCAGCTGATGATATAAAACATTTTCCACAGTCAGAGCAGGAGTAAGGCTTCTCTCCTGTATGCATAAGTTCATGTATTTTTAAGACCCCCAGTCGAGAGAAACATTTTCCACAGTCAGAGCAGGAGTAAGGCTTCTCTCCTGTGTGTATAAGTTCATGTTGTTTTAAGTGGCCCAGTCGAGAGAAACTCACCCCACAGTCAGAGCAGAAGTAAGGCTTCTCTCCTGTGTGTGTTCTCTGATGACGTTTTAGCTTAGTTGATGTTGTGAAATTCTTCCCACAGTCAGTGCAGAAATACAGATTCTCTCCTGTGTGTATTTGTAGGTGTATTTTTAACTTTGATAGAATTGGGAAAATCTCCTCACAATGTGGGCAGTGGTGAGACCTCTTAGCTCTGTGATCTTCCTGCTGTTGCTCTCTGGATGTAGAGAATGTCTCAACATGGTCTCCTGTGTGAACAACATCAGAAGAACCAGTCAGTTGGTGTAATATACAGTAACAGTCATAAGTTGACACACCTACTAATTCAAGGGTTTTTCTTTCTTTTTTACTATTTTCTACCTTGTAGAATAATAGTTAAGACATCTAAACTATAAAATAACACATATGGAATCATGTAGTAACCAAAAAAGTGTTAACCAAATCAAAATGTTATATTTTAGATTCTTCAAAGTAGCCACCCTTTGCCTTGACAGCTTTCCACACTCTTGGCATTCTCTCAATCAACTTCACCTGGAATGCTTTTCCTACAGTCTTGAAGGAGTTCCCACATATGCTGAGCACTTGTTGGCTGCTTTTCCTTCACTCTGTGGTCCAACTCATCCCAAATCATCTGAATTGGGTTGAGGTCAGATGATTGTGGAGGCCAGGTCATCTGATGCAGCACTCCATCACTCTCCTTCTTGGTCAAATAGCCATTACATAGCCTGTAGGTGTGTTGGGTCATTGTCCCACTAAGCGCAAACCAGATGGGATGGCGTATCACTGCAGAATGATGTGGTAGCCATGCTGGTTAAGTGTGCCTTGAATTCTAAAAATATCACAGACAGTGTCACCAGCAAAGCACCCCCACACCATCACACATCCTCCTCCATGCTTCACTGTGGGAACTACACATGCAGAGATCATCCGTTCACCTACTCGGTCTCTCACAAAGACAAGGCTGTTGGAACCAAAAATCGGACATTTGGACTCATCAGACCAATGGACAGATTTCCACCAGTCTAATGTCCATTGCTCATGTTTCTTTGCCCAAGTAAGTCTCTTCTTATTATTGGTGTCCTTCAGTAGTGGTTTCTTTTCAGCAATTCGACCTTGAAGGCCTGATTCACACGGTCTCCTCTGAAAAGTTGATGTTGAGATGTGTCTGTTACTTGAACTCTGAATAATTTATTTGGGCTGCAATTTCTGAGGCCGGTAACTCTAATGAACTTATCCCCTGCAGCAGAGGTAACTTGGTCTTCCTTTCCTGTGGCGGTCCTCGTGAGTGGCTGTTTCATTATAGCGCTTGATGGTTTTTGCGACAGATCTTGAATAAACTTGAAAAGTTCTTGAAATTTTACGGATTGACTGACCTTCATGTCTTAAAGTAATAATGGACTGTCGTTTCTCTTTGATTATTTGAGCTGTTCTTGCCATAATATGGACTTGGTCTTTTACCAAATAGGGCTATCTTCTGTATACCACCCCTACCTTGTCACAACACACCTAATTGGCTCAAATGCATTAATGAAAGAAATGGCACAAATGAACTTTTGATAAGGCATTCCAGGTGACTACCTCATGAAGATGGTTGAGAGAATACCAAGAGTGTGCAAAGCTGTAATCAAGGCAAAGGGTGGCTACTTAGAAGAACTTAAAGTATAACATATATTTTGATATGTTTAACACTTTTTTTGTTACTACATGATTCCATATGTGTTGTTGAATAGCTTTGATGTCTTCACTACTATTACACAATGTAGGATGTAGGAAATAGTAAAAATAAAGATAAACCCTTGAATGAGTAGGTGTGTCCAAACCTTTGACTGGTAATGTACATTTATTTTTTGAAGCCCTTTTTACATCCGCAAAGTCACAAAGTGCTTTAGAGAAACACTTCCTAAAATCACGAAAGATCAAGCAATGCAGATGTAGAAGCACAGTGGCTACTAAAAACTCCCTATAAAGCAGGAACCCAGGGAGAAACATGGAGAGGAACCAGTCCTCTTCTGGCTGTACCGGGTGGCACAGCATCTCAATGCCCTCATGAAACAGTTCAACTGCAACTTTTCATGCACAGTGAGAAGTTTGAACAAACAAACATAGTTAGATAGAACCTGCTCTTACCATGAGAAACAGATTTCCCAATGTTCTCCTCCTCTTCTTCATCTTTAATGTTGACATTCAGCTCCAGTGTTTGACTGCAGTCTTCCAGCTTCACTGATGCCATCTCTGGATCCTGCAGTGCAAACTGGGCTCCACTGTCACAATCAGGACCCACTGACTGTAGGTTTGGACTTAGTGTGGAAGGAGAGGGGCAGGCTGGGTTTGTCCTCACTGTTGATGTTACCGGACTTATACCTGAGTTGGCAAGTAGTAATAAAGAGAAACGGAAACAAAAGTTATTGTCTTGACAATTCAGGCACATTCTATATTCTCTAAAAATATTTTGTATTTTTCAATCATCTAATTCAGTGTTTGACTGAAAAAGTACTAATTTTGGGTGCCGGTAAGGTATATATTTCGGTGCAGGAGCCCCATAATACCTTTGAGCTAATATTCTATAAGAGGAACATGAGCTCAAGCAGTAGACATTTCAGGTGCTGATATTCAGCTCTGTTGAGCTTCTGTCCAAGTCAAAACACTGATCTCATTTTAATAGATCAGGTAGCTAAGAATTGACAACAAATAATTAACATTACAAAGTACACACTACACAATGTACAGTTGAAGTCGGAAGTGTACATACACCTTAGCCAAATACATTTAAACTCAGTATTACACAATTCCTGATATTTATTCTTAGTAAAAATTCCCAGTCTTGCGTCAGTTAGTATCACCACTTTATTTTAAGTGAAAATGTCAGAATAATAGTAGAGATAATGATTTATTTCAGCTTTTATTTCCTTCATCAGATTCCCAGTGGGTCAGATGTTTACATACACTCAATTAGTATTTGGTAGCATTGCCTTTAAATTGTTTAACTTGGGTCAAACGTGTCGGGTAGCCTTCCACAAGCTTCCCACAATAAGTTGGGTGAATTTTGGCCCATTCCTCCTGACAGAGCTGGTGTAACTGAGTCAGGTTTGTAGGCCTCCTTGCTCGCACACGCTTTTTCAGTTCTGCCCACACATTTTCTATAGGATTGAGGTCAGGGCTTTGTGATGGCCACTCCAATACCTTGACTTGTTGTCCTTAAGCCATTTTGCCTCAACATTGGATGTATGCTTGGGATCATTGTCCATTTGGAAGACCTATTTGCGACCAAGCTTTATCTTCCTGACTGATATCGCAGACTACAGGTGGGTGTTGCTATGGTGACCAGTGAGCTAAGATAATATGGGGAATTGCCTAGCAGTGATTTATAGATGACCTGGAGCCAGTGGGTTTGGTGACGAATATGTAGTGTGGGCAAGCCAACAAGAGCGTACAGGTCACAATGTTGGGTAGTATATGGGGCTTTGGTGACAAAACGGATGACACTGTGATAGACTACATCCAATTTGCTGAGTAGAGTGTTGGAGGCTAATTTGTAAATGACATCGCCAAAGTCAAGGATCGGTAGGATAGTCAGTTTTACGAGGGCATGTTTGGCAGCATGAGTGAAGGAGGCTTTGTTGCGAAATAGGAAGCCAATTCTAGATCTAACTTTTGAATGGAGATGCTTAATGTGAGTCTGGAAGGATAGTTTACAGTCTAACTAGACACCTAGGTATTTGTAGTTGTCCACATACTCTAGGTCAGACCCGCCGAGAGTAGTGATTCTAGTCGGGTGCAAGCAGCATTCGGTTGAAGAGCATGCATTTAGTATTACTAGTGTTTAAGAGCAGTTGGAGGCTACGGAAGGAGTGTTGTATGGCGTTGAAGCTCGTTTGAAGGTTTGTTAACACAGTGTCCAATGAAGGGCCAGATGTATACAAAATTGTGTCGTCCGCATAGAGGTGGATCCGAGCGTCACCAGCAGCAAGAGCGACATCATTGATATACACAGAGAATAGAGTCGGCCCGAGAATTGAACCCTGTGGCACCCCCATAGAGACGGCCAGAGGTCCAGACAACAGGCCCTCCGATTTGACACATTGAACTCTATCTGAGAAGTAGTTGGTGAAGCAGGCGAGGCAGTCATTAGAGAAACCAAGGCTATTTAGTCTGCCAATAAGAATGCGGTGGTTGACAGAGTCGAAAGCCTTGGCCAGGTCGATGAAGATGGCTGCGCAGTACTGTCTTTTATCGATCGCGGTTATAATATCGTTTAGGATCTTGAGCGTGGCTGATGTGCACCCATGACCAGCTCGGAAACCGGATTGCATAGCGGAGAAGGTACGGTGGGATTCGAAATGGACGGTGATCTGTTTGTTAACTTGGCTTTCAAATACTTTTGAAAGGCAGGGCAGGATTAATATAGGTCTAACAGTCTGGATCTAGAGTGTCACCCCCTTTGAAGAGGGGGATGACCGCGGCAGCTGTCCAATCTCTGGGGATCTCAGACGTTACGAAAGAGAGGTTGAACAGGCTAGAAATAGGGGTTGTGACAATTTTGGCAGCTAATTTTAGAAAGAAAGGGTCCAGATTGTCTAGCCCAGCTGATTTGTAGGGGTCCAGATTTTTCAGTTATTTCAGAACATCAGCTGTCTGAATTTGTGTGAAGGAGAAGTGGGGGGGCATGGGCACGTTGCAGCGGAGGGTGCAGAGCTGGTGTCCGGGGTAGTGGTAGCCAGGTGGAAAGCATGGCCAGCCGTAGCAAAATGCTTGTTGAAATTCTCTATTATTGTAGATTTATCTGTGGTGACAGTGTTTCCTAGCCTCAGTGCAGTGGGCAGTTGGGAGGAGATGCTCTTATTTTCCATGGACTTTACAGTGTCCCAAAACTTTTTGGAGTTAGTGCTACAGGATGCACATTTCTGTTTGAAAAAGCTAGCCTTTGCTTTCCTAACTGATTGTGTATATTGGTTCCTGGCTTCCCTAAAAAGTTGCATATCGCGGGGGCTGTTCGATGCTAACGCAGTACGCCACAGGATGTTTTTGTGCTAGTCAAGGGCAGTCAAGTCTGAGGATAAATAAGCATGCCCCATTCAAAAAATTAAGATTGAGAGGAAAGCACTTTTAAAGAACAACCAGGCATCCTCTACTGACGGAATGAGGTCAATATCCATCCAGGATACCCGGGCCAGGTCAATTAGAAAGGCCTGCTCGCTGAAGTGTTTTAGGGAGCGTTTGACAGTGATGAGGAGTGGTCGTTTGACCGCGGACCCATTACGGACGCAGGCAATAATCGCTGAGATTCTGGTTGAAGACAGCGGAGGTCTATTTAGAGGGTATATTTGTCAGGATGATATCTATGAGGGTGCCCATGTTTACAGATTTGGGGTTGTACCTGGTAGGTTCGTTGATAATTTGTGTGAGATTAAGGGCATCTAGTTTAGATTGTAGGAGTGTGTTAAGCATATCACAGTTAGGTCACCAAGCAGTACGAACTCTGAGGATAGATGGGGGGCGATCAGTTCACATATGGTGTCCAGGGCACAGCTCTGGGCTGAGGGGTGTCTGTAGCAAGCGGCAACAGTGGGAGACTTATTTCTGGAAAGGTTGATTTTTAGAAGTAGAAGCTCAAACTGTTTGGGCACAGACCTGGATAGTACAATAGAGCTCTGCAGGCTCTCTCTACAGTAGATTGCAACCCCACCCCCTTTGGCAGTTCTATCGAGACGGAAAATGTTGTAGTTGGAGATGGACATTTCTGGTGGCCTTCCTAAGCCAGGATTCAGACACTGCTAGAACATCAGGGTTGGCGGAGTGTGCTAACGCAGTGAATAACTCAAACTTAGGGAGGAGGCTTTGGATGTTAACGTGCAAGAAGCCAAGGCTTTTACGGTTACAGAAGTCAACAAATGATAACGCCTGGGGAATAGGAGTGATACTGGGGGCTACAGGGCCTGGGTTAACCTCTACATCACCAGAGGAACAGAGGAGGAGTATAATAAGAATACGGCTAAAGGCTTTAAGTACTGGTCTTCTAGTGCGTTGAGTACAGAGGAAAAAAAGGGGCAGATTTCCGTGCGTTGTAGAATAGATTCAGGGCATTATGTACAGACAAGGATATGGAAGGATATGAGTACAGTGGAGGTAAATCTAAACGTTGGGTAACGATGAAAGAGATAGCATCACTGGAGGCACCGATTGAGTCGGTCTCCGCGTGTATGGGGGGTGGGACAAAGGAGCTATCTAAAAGGTAGGTTGAGCTGGGCTGGGGGATCTACAGTGAAATAGTACAATAAGAAATAACCGAAACAGCAATAAGCAAAGCATATTGACATGGGAGAGAGGCATAAAGCAATCACAGGTGTTATTCGAGAGAGCTAAGGCAACAGCTGGTAATGGCGACAAAGTTTGGGCTGAGGCTAAACATAAACAGGATGCGGTACCGTATAAAGGAACAGTCCAGCAGGCATCAGCTGTATAGCTGAGTTATCATAAGGTCCGGTGAACAGCAATAGGAGAGTTCGGAGGTAGTTCGGAGGCTGCTATAGCACTGGCGAGCAAGAGGCCATGGCTAGCGTGTGCTAGCGGGCCAGGGCTAGCAGATGGGTCTTCGTGGTCGACGTCGTAACGGGAAGCCTGCTGTAACCACATCAGACGATTTCGTCGGCAGACCAGTCGTGTTGGATCGGCGGGGCTCCGTGTCAACACTAGGAGGTCCCGTCCGGTTGACAGAGAGGTAGATAGCCGGGCGATGGGCCTGGCTTTAGGATAGCTCAAGGCTGATTACCCACAACAACGTCCATTTGGTTGCAGCTAGCTGTGATGATCTGTTGTTAAAAGTCCAGTGATTCAGTGATTCCGGCAGAAAAACCGATGTTCTGGGTCGATAACACGCTGTGCAGACAGTGCAGACTGGCCGATAATAGTCCAGGCTAGAGCTGGCTGGTAGTGCAGGCCACAGACAATGGTGAAAAACCGCTGATGGTGGCTAATAGCAAGTAGCTAGTTAGCTGGCTACTCCCGTCCGGTAGACAGAGGTAGATAGCCGGGAAATGGGCCTGGCTCGAGGCTAGCTCACGGCTAACTGGTGCTTGCTTCAGGGGCAGCTGCCCGCTTGACCCCATCCCCTCCTCTCTTCTCCAGACCATCTCCGGTGACCTTCTCCCCTACCTCACCTCGCTGATCAACTCATCCTTGACTGCTGGCTATGTCCCTTCCGTCTTCAAGAGAGCGAGAGTTGCACCCCTTCTCAAAAAACCAACACTCGATCCCACTGATGTCAACAACTACAGACCAGTATCCCTTCTTTCTTTTCTTTCCAAAACTATTGAGCGTGCCGTCTTTAGCGTGCCAACTCTCTTGCTATCTCTCTCAGAATGACCTTCTTGATCCAAACCAGTCAGGTTTCAGGACTGGTCATTCAACTGAGACTGCTCTTCTCTGTGTCACGGAGGCCCTCCGCACTGCTAAAGCTAACTCTCTCTCCTCTGCTCTTGTCCTTCTAGACCTGTCTGCTGCCTTTGATACTGTGAACCATCAGATCCTCCTCTCCACCCTCTCCGAGCTGAGCATCTCCGGCGCGGCTCACTCCTGGATTGCGTCCTACCTGACCGGTCGCTCCTACCAAGTGGTGAAACCAATATTGAACTCTTTGGCCTGAATCCCAAGCATCACATCTGGAGGAAACCTGGCACCATCCCTACGGTGAAGCGTGGTGGTGTCAGCATCATGCTGTGGGGATGTTTTTCAGCGGCAGGGACTAGGACACTAGTCAAGATCGAGGGAAAGATGAACGGAGCAAAGTACAGAGAGATCCTTGATGAAACCTGCTCCAGAATACTCAGGACCTCAGACTGGGGCGAAGGTTCACCTTTCAACAGGACAACTACCCTAAGCACACAGCCAAGACAACGCAGGAGTGGCTTTGGGACAAGTCTCTGAACGTCCTTGAGTGACCCAGCCAGAGCCCGGACTTCAACCCGATCTAACATCTCCGGAGAGACCAGAAAATAGCTGTGCAGCGACACTCTCCATCCAATCTGACAGAGCTTGAGAGGATCTGCAGAGAAGAATGGGAGAAACTCTCCAAATACAGGTGTGCCAAGCTTGTAGCGTCATACCAAAGAAGACTCAAGGCTGTAATCGCTGCCAAAGGTGCTAAAACAAAGTACTGAATAAAGGGTCTGAATACTTATGTAAATGTGATATTTTCGTATTTTTTATTATATTTGGTTAAAAAATGTTAGCAACAATTGATAAAAACAAGTTTTTGCTTTGTCATTATTGGGTATTGTGTGTAGATTAATGAGGGAAACAAACAACTTAATCTTAATCTATTTTAGAATAAGGCTGTAACATACCTAAATGTGGAAAAAGTCAAGGGGTCTTTGTCTCCCGAGTGGCGCAGTGGTCTAAGGCACTGCATCGCAGTGCTAGCTGTGCCACTAGAGATCCTGGTTTGAATCCAGGCTCTGTCGTAGCCGGCCGCGACCGGGAGACCCATGGGGCGGCGCACAATTGGCCCAGCGTCGTCCAGGGTAGGGGAGGGAATGGCCGGCAGGGGATGTAGCTCAGTTGGTAGAGCATGGCGTTTGCAACGCCAGGGTTGTGGGTTCGATATAATAATGTATGTGCTAACTGTAAGTCGCTCTGGATAAGAGCGTCTGCTAAATGACGTAAATGTAAATGATGTCTGAATAATTTCCCAATGCACTGTATATACAGTGGGGAGAACAAGTACTTGATAACCTGCAAAATCGGCAGTGTTTCCTACTTACAAAGCATTCAGAGGTCTGTAATTTTTTTTATAGGTACACTTCAACTGTGAGAGACGGAATCTAAAACAAAAATCCAGAAAATCACATTGTATGATTTTTAAGTAATTAATTTGCATTTTATTGCATGACATAAGTATTTGATACATCAGAAAAGCAGAACTTAATATTTGGTACAGAAACCTTTGTTTGCAATTACAGAGATCATACGTTTCCTGTAGGTCTTGACCAGGTTTGCACACACTGCAGCAGGGATTTTGGCCCACTCCTCCATACAGACCTTCAGGTTTCGGGGCTGTCGCTGGGCAATACGGACTTTCAGCTGCCTCCAAAGATTTTCTATTGGGTTCAGGTCTGGAGACTGGCTAGGCCACTCCAGGACCTTGAGATGCTTCTTACGGAGCCACTCCTTAGTTGTCCTGGCTGTGTGTTTCGGGTCGTTGTCATGCTGGAAGACCCAGCCACGACACATCTTCAATGCTCTTACTGAGGGAAGGAGGTTGTTGGCCAAGATCTCGCGATACATGGCCCCATCCATCCTCCCCTCAATACGGTGCAGTCGTCCTGTCCCCTTTGCAGAAAAGCATCCCCAAAGTATGATGTTTCCACCTCCATGCTTCACGGTTGGGATGGTGTTATTGGGGTTGTACTCATCCTTCTTCCTCCAAACACAGCGAGTGGAGTTTAGACCAAAAAGCTATATTTTTGTCTCATCAGACCACATGACCATCTCCCATTCCTCCTCTGGATCATCCAGATGGTCATTGGCAAACTTCAGACGGGTCTGGACATGCGCTGGCTTGAGCAGGGGGACCTTGCGTGCGCTGCAGGATTTTAATCCATGACGGCGTAGTGTGTTACTAATGGTTTTCTTTGAGACTGTGGTCCCAGCTCTCTTCAGGTCATTGACCAGGTCCTGCCGTGTAGGTCCACCTTCCTCATGATCATTGATGCCCTACGAGGTGAGATCTTGCATGGAGCCCCAGACCGAGGGTGATTGACCGTCATCTTGAACTTCTTCCATTTTCTAATAATTGCGCCAACAGTTGTTGCCTTTTCACCAAGCTGCTTGCCTATTGGAGGCTTTCATCTTATTCTGAAGCCTGATAAATAACCAACAAAATGTGAAATTTGGGTTTGGGAACTACTTCTGTAAATGGATTAAGATATGATATACCAACCCCACTGCAGAAGTTGCCACTAACAACTTGATTTCACAACCTTTTAAGCTTTTCTGGGGCACGAGAAAGAGTCCTGGACTGGCTGGACATCCTTCTTTTAGCTATAGAACCCTTTGCCATTGCAGTCAGGGCCCACCCGTCAATTAGAGGAATAAAAATAGATTTTGCACATTGAGTGGCCCTGTATGCAGATGATACCCTCTTATTCCTAACAGATCTAAATAATTTTCTTCCCTCTCCAATTTAATTAATAACTTGTCAGTTTTTTGGGATTAAAGTTGAAAACCTTTTCCTAAACAAGCAAGAGAGACTGAATCCAATTGTACAGCATCCATTTGTGAATACAGAACAAGGTTTCACATATCTTGGTATTAAAATCACACCAGAATTTAGCTCCTTGAGCTCAACAAATGATGTCCCCATGGTGACGAGTGTAACAGAATCCATCAACAGATGGACATCATTGTCTATATCTATTACTGGTAGAATAAATATCATTAAGATGAATATTCTGCCCAAATTTCTTTATCCATTTCAATCAATTCCTCTGGCTCCACCACCTTTAGTTTCCCCAAATATCTGAAAGATACTCTCAAATGTTATCTGGAGCAACAGAAAACCAAGGCTTAGACTTTCTCTTCTTTATTTGCCCTATGACAGAGGGGGGATGCAACTTCCAAACCTACAGTGGCATTACTGGGCTGCAATGTTTTGGTTCTCCAAGAAACCACAAAAGGCTTCACTTTGGATGGATATTTGTACTCTGCTCCCTTTAAGAAACTAAAGAAGAAGACTACTAATCCCTTTGTTAAAAACACCAATTATATGGCAGGAAGTACAGCAATATCTGGGTGAATCCCCTGTATTATCCAGTTTTACACCAATTTGGGGAAATGACAATTTCACACCTGGTAAAAATGACTTGGGGTTTAAAGAAATTAGAAGAAAAGGTATTGTTAAAGTAATGGACTTATACAATAAAAAAAAAGGGCTAATGTCATTTGAAGAACTAAAGGGAAGATTTAACTTACCACAAAATTATTTTTTCAAATACTTACAATTGAGAAGCTTTATTTTTTCCAGTCTAAAACAATCTGCCCTACAACCTACTTTGACCACTTTAGAAACGCTCTCTGTTAATATGTGTTATGGGAGAGGTCAAATTACATCATTATATTGGAAAATGGTAGCTACTCATGAAGACAACTCTGATAGTAAGAGACTTCAGTGGATACAAGATATGCAGGAAGATATTTCAGCAGAGGACTGGGTATGATATGCTCGAGAGCACAGATACAGACCATAAACACCCGCCTGAGATTGTTGCAATACAATTGGATAATGAGAACAATTGTATTTCTGTAATTGTTGATTGTCCTACT
The DNA here is from genome assembly GCF_964263955.1 of Coregonus lavaretus. Lineage (NCBI taxonomy): Eukaryota > Metazoa > Chordata > Actinopteri > Salmoniformes > Salmonidae > Coregonus > Coregonus lavaretus. Next base: position 1,665,326 of record NW_028162761.1, on the reverse strand, counting down.
GTGTTCTTGGGGACCTGCAACGCTGCAAAAATGTTTTGGTACCCTCCTGCAGTTCTGTGCCTCGACAAAATCCTTTCATGGAGCTCTACGGACAATTAATTCGACCTCATGGCTTGGTTTTTGCTCTGACATGCACTGTCAAATGTGGGACCTCATATATACAGGTGTGCCTTTCCAAATCACGTCCAATCAATTGAATGTACCACAGGTGGACTCCAATCAAGTTGTAGAAACATCTCAAGGATGATCAATGGAAACAGGATCCACCTGAGCTCAATGGTGAGTCTGAATATTTACAGTTGAAGTCGGATGTTTACATACACTTAGGTTGGAGTCATTAAAACTAGTTTCTCAACCACTCCACACATTTCTTGTTAACAAACTATAGTTTTGGCAAGTCGGTTAGGACATCTACTTTGTGCATGACACAAGTAATTTTTCCAACAATTGTTTAAAGACAGATTATTTCACATAATTCACTGTATCACAATTTCAGTGGGTCAGAAGTTTACATACACTAAGTTGACTGTGCCTTTTAAACAGCTTGGAAAATTCCAAAAAAGGATGTCATGGCTTTAGAAGCTTCTGATAGGCTAATTGACATCATTTGAGTCAATTGGAGATGTACCTGTGGATGTATTTCAAGGCCTACCTTCAAACTCAGTGCCTCTTTGCTTGACATCATGGGAAAGTCAAAAGAAATCAGCCAAGACCTCAGAAAATAAAAATCGTAGAACTACACAAGTCTGGTTCATCCTTGGGAGCAATTTCCAAATGCCTGAAGGTACCACGTTCATCTGTACAAACAATAGTACGCAAGTACACCATGGGACCATGCAGCCGTCATATCGCTCAGGAAGGAGAGGCGTTCTGTCTCCTAGAGATGAACGTACTTTGGTGCGAAAAGTGCAAGTCAATCCCAGAAAAACAGCAAGGGACCTTGTGAAGATGCTGGAGGAAACAGGTACAAAAGTATCTATATCCACAGTAAAACAAGTCCTATATTGACATAACCTGAAAGGCTGCTCAGCAAGGAAGAAGCCACTGCTCCAAAACCGCCATAAAAAAGCCAGACTACGGATTGCAACTGTACATGGGGACAAAGATCGTACTTTTTAGAGAAATGTCCTTGGTCTGATGAAACTAAAATAGAACTGTTTGGCCATAATGACCATCGTTATGTTTGGAGGAAAAAGGGGGGTATTTGCAGCAGGAGGGACTGGTGCACTTCACATATTAGATGGCATCATGAGTAAGGAAGATTATGTGGATATATTGAAGCGACATCTCAAGACATCAGTCAGGAAGTTAAAGCTTGGTCGCAAATGGGTCTTCCAAATGGACAATGACCCCAATTATACTTCCAAAGTTGTGGCAAAATGGCTTAAGGACAACAAAGTCAAGGTATTGGAGTGGCCATCACAAAGCCCTGACCTCAATCCTGTAGAAAATGTGTGGGCAGAACTGAAAAAGTGTGTGCGAGCAAGGAGGCCTACAAACCTGACTCAGTTACACCAGGTCTGTCAGGAGGAATGGGCCAAAATTCACCCAATTTATTGTGGGAAGCTTGTGGAAGGCTACCCGAAATACTAATTGAGTGTATGCTCATCAGTCATGATATTATATATTTACATTTACATTTTAGTCATTTAGCAGACGCTCTTATCCAGAGCAACTTACAGTTAGTGAGTGCATACATTTTCATACTGGCCCCCGTGGGAAACGAACCCACAACACTGGCATTGCAAGCGCCATACTCTACCAACTGAGCTACATCCTCCACTCACTATAACAGGGGTTAGACACTACACAGACTCATTTCCTATAACCTTAAAACACTGGCAGTTTGTCTACTTCACTTCTTTAGTCTACTCTCTGATCACTCCAGATTGCCCAGTAAATAAAACAAATGCTGACAAAATTGGTATCAAACCATGCAAGTCTGAGTAGCATGGAATAACATACCATCTTATTGAAACAGTTAATCAAGAAACAGTTCTACAGCAAATTTTCATGCACAGTGGGAAGTTGGAACGAACAACAAACTTAGTTAGATAGAACCTGCTCTTACCATGAGAAACAGATTTCCCAATCTTCTCCTCCTCTTCTTCATCTTTAATGTTGACATTCAGCTCCAGTGTTTGACTGCAGTCTTCCAGCTTTACTGATGCCATCTCTGGATCCTGCTTAGCAAACTGGGCTCCACTGTCACAATCAGGACCCACTGACTGTAGGTTTGGACTCAATGTGGAAGGAGAGAGGCTCGCTGGGTTTGCCCTCACTATTGATGTTACCGGCCTCAGATTTAATTCTAGTCGTCCTGTAGTAACAATGAGAAACAGACACAAAAAGTTATTGTCTTGACAGTTCTGGCACTTTCTTTATTCTCTAAAAATATATTATATTTCTTCTTATTAAATTATCTAATTCAGTGCTTGACTTTGACTGAAATAGGTGCCGGTACTGTTTATATTTAGGTGCAGGAGCTCCACAATACTGTTGAGCTAACGTTCTATAAGAGGAACAGGAGCTTAAGCACTAGATATTTGAGGTGCCGGTACTTCACCTATAGTAGATTTTCCCAAATTCAAACTCATTCAAGTGGTTCTTTATTGTTACTATTTTCTACATTTTATAATAATAGTGAAAACATCACAACTATGAAATAACACATATGGAATCATGTAGTAACCAAAAAAGTGTTAAACAAATCAAAATATATTTTATATTTGAGATTCTTCAAAGTAGGCAACCTTTGCCTTGATGACAGCTTTGCACACTCTTGGCATTTTCTTAACCAGCTTCGAGGTAGTCACCTGGAATGCATTTCAATTAACAGGTGTCCCTTTTTAAAAGTTAATTTGTGGAATTTCTTAATGTGCTTGAGCCAATCAGTTGTGTTGTGACAAGGTAGGGGTGGTATCCAGAAGATAGCCTTATTTGGTAAAAGACCAAGTCCATATTATTGCAAGAACAGCTCAAATAAGCAAAGAGAAACAACAGTCCATCATTACTTTAAGACATGAAGGTCAGTCAATCCTGAAAATATGAAGAACTTTGAAAGTTTCTTCAAGTGCATTCGCAAAAACCATCAAGCGCTATGATGAAACTGGCTCTCATGAGGACCGCCACAGGAAAGGAAGACCCAGAGTTACCTCTGCTGCAGGGGATAAGTTAATTAGAGTTACCAGCCTCAGAAATTGCAGCCCAAATAAATGCTTCACAGACTTAAAGTAACAGACACATCTCAACATCAACTGTTCAGAGGAGACTGCGTGAATCAGGCCTTCATGGTCGAATTGCTGCAAGGAAACCACTACTAAAGGACACCAACAAGTAGAAGAGACTTGCTTGGACCAAACAACATGAGCAATGGACATTAGACTGGTGGAAATCTGTCCTTTGGTCTGATGTGTCCAAATTTGAGATTTTTGGTTCCAACCGCAGTGTCTTTGTGAGACGCAGAGTAGGTGAACGGATGATCTCTACATGTTTGGTTCCCACCGTGAAGCATGGAGGAGGTGGTGTGATGGTGCTTTGCTGGTGATTTATTTAGAATTCAAGGCACACTTACCCAGCATGGCTACCACAGCATTCTGCAGTGATACGCCATCCCATCTGGTTTGGGCATAGTGGGATTATCATTTGCTTTTCAACAGGACAATGACACAACACACCTCCAGGCTGTGTACGGGCTGCATCAGACGACCTGGCCTCTACAATCATACGACCTCCCCAATTGAGATGGTTTGGGATGAGTTGGACCGCAGAGTGAAGTAAAAGCAGCCAACAAGTGCTCAGCATGTGTGTGAACTGCTTCTGATGGAGATTTTTTAGTGGACTATGAGATAAAACTGGGTTAATCACGAACATAGTTAGAATTCTTTGTTGCTGGGCCAGGAACTTAATTGGGTCATTTCACTGTGTGTGTGTGGGAAAGTGGGAATCAAACTTAGGGTCTAATTGATTGCTCTTACTTAAATCCATGGCTGTCCTATCTTATCAAAGACTGAAACTAGCCTGTGGCATTTTGTCTCTCTCGGCGCCAGGGTTGAACAGAGTTTAAACTAAACATTAGTGTTTTTGCAAGACAGGGGAGTGATTGATTGTAGTACTATGTGATTCTGAACTGAATGAAAGTCGAATTTAGCCGCCACCATAGACAATGGGAGTGGGCAGAGCAATAAAAGAGCGGGAAACTGAAGAGGGAGGGATTTTAAAGCTAGGGTGTGTGGAGGGCACTATATAAGATGGAGAGAGAGGAAGAGGAGGTGCTACTCTGCAGACTGGCATCGGCTTTGTTGAAATTATAATAAAGTCATTCTTAATTCTACAAAAACTTGAAGTATTTTGATTTGTAATAAAGTCTAGTGATTATTTTCCACAACACTTCAAGACTGTTGGAAAAGCATTCCAGGTGAAGCTGGTTGAGAGAATGCCCAGAGTGTGCAAAGCTGTCATCAAGGCAAAGGGTGGCTACTTTTAAGAATCTAACATCTAAAATATATTTTGATTTGTTTAACACTTTTTTTGGGTTACTACATGACTCCATATGTGTTATTTTATAGTTTAGATGTCTTCACTATTGTTCTACAATGTAGAAAATAGTAAAAATTAAGAAAACCCCTTGAAACCCCACCTCTTTAAGGAATACCTGGGATAGGATAAAGTAATCCTTCTACCCCCCCCCCCCCCCCCCAAAAAAAATAAATAAAAAATAAATAAAAAATATTGTAAAGTGGTTATCCCACTGGCTATAAGGTGAATGCACCAATTTGTAAGTCACTCTGGATAAGAGCGTCTGCTAAATGACGTAAATGTAAATGTGTGTCCAAACTTTTGACTGGTATATTTGCCACTGCTTGACTAAAAAAATATTGGTTGACCAACAGCCTATCTATTGACCAAACAATTGACCAGTCAACTAAATGGGGTCAGCCCTGAAAGCTATTCAACAGTCGAAGGCAAAAATGAGTGAAAATTATGAGCCATATCATCCTCCACTCACTATCACAAGGGTTAGTAACTACACAGACTCATTTCATAGAACTTTAAAACACTGGCAGTTTGTCTACTTCACTTCTTTAGTCTACTCTCTGATCACTCCAGATAGCCCAGTGAATAAAACAAATGCTGACAATACTGGTGTCAAACCATGCAAGTCTCAGTGGCATGAAATAACCCAGTCATAGCCCAGTTGTTCAGGGATGTGTGATGTCAGAATTACAGAATCCAACCTAGCAATAGACTGGGTGATAACTTATGGAGGTCTAACTTATGAAGATAACTTATAGTTAGATATAACCTTCTCTTACCATGATTAACAGATTTCCCAATCTTCTCCTCCTCTTTTTCATCTTTAATGTTGACATTCAGCTCCAGTGTTTGACTGCAGTCTTCCAGCTTCACTGATGCCATCTCTGGATCCTGCTTAGGAAACTGGGCTCCACTGTCACAATCAGGACCCAGTGACTGTAGGTTTGGACTCAGTGTGGAAGGAGAGAGGCAGGCTGGGGTTTGTCCTCACTGTTGATGTTACTGGCCTCAGATTTAATTCTAGTCGTCCTGTAGTAACAATGAGAAACAGACACAAAAAGTTATTGTCTTGACAGTTCTGCTACTTTCATTATTCTATAAAAATATATTAGATCAGGTAGCTAAGCATTGACAACAAACCATGTATTAATTTCACATTAGACACAAATTGCACACTTTAAATTAAACATAAGTGCACTTAACCTATAGTAGATTTCATAAATTCACATAAATGACTGAAAAACCATTTAGTACAAGGTTGCAGTTTGTTTTAGGCAGCACTATGTACTATTTTCCTGAATAACCTTGTCTTCACTGTATTATTTCAATCAAAACCAATTGTATTTCCCGTTCTCACCATAATAACAATTATTGATAAAGATAGAAACAACTGAATGTGTCTGAATATATGGAAAAAGGGGAGGGGTCTGAATACTTTCTGAATCCACTGTAGGGAATTGGCAACTCGTTCTCATTCTGAGAAAGAAGGTAGGCCACTTGATTTCAACATCTGAACAAAGTGGACAGGCTAACATGCTTTTCAAACAGTTGGAGACAGACAGAATGGTGTGTTCCTAACAATTCAACTGTTCAACTTTGTTATCTAGCAAATAGATCCAAGTTGGCTAAACTTGAAATATAAAGATCAGCTGGCTAATCACTAGCACGTGAGCTTGAGAGATTGTTGATGAGACCCGTGTTCATTTTCTATAGCCTAATGCCTGCTACAATAAATTAGTCCATTTGTAACAAAAAATTGCATTTTCATATACCAACTTGAAAGCCAGATCAGAGATTATTGCCAACAAAAAAAAGCAGGTTAAACATTTTTTTATAAAACAATACAATAATTAATGGGTCTTATTGGTTGTGGATGGCTTATATTTAGCCTAGGTATAACTTCACAAGCCCTGAATTCATTAGATTATAGCTGACTGTTTGAAATGCAGTGTATTTGACCTTTAATTGTACAAGCTTACTTAGAGAAAAACAAAATCGAGATATATATCGTGAATCGCCCATAAGTTTAAAAAAACTCAAGATACAGCTGTATGATTTGTAGTCCATATAGCCCAGCCATAACAGAGTACATTAAAGTAGAATACAATACAGTATGTTATACTGTACTCTGTACTGTTGTACTGTACTGAACTAAATTTATCTTTCCTGTACTCTGCTCTACTGTACTTTCCAATCTTGTGAAACAGTAGCTATGTTTCCAATAACTTGTCCAGTGCTTTGTTTCTCGACATTAAGAAAAAGTTTGCATAGAAAATAGATACGACAATTGCCATCTAGGATGTGTTTCCATGTAACTATCCTGTGTTGATAAAAACAGCTGGACGTAATGGCTCACCCTGTACCGTCAAAATGATTTGGCAATCATTTATTTAAAAAACACTGTTTCAATCCTCACTTGTCAGAATAAAGAAACTTTGACAAAAGAAAAACCCACCTGTCCAACGATTAAAAATGTTTGAGCTTTAGAACATTTCTCCTATATCTCCATTACACGTCGCAAAGATTATTTTAGCAACATTGCTTTTGTCGAATGCAGCTGGGTCAATGGAAACCTGCCTAATGTCTGGTCTAATGTTTGACCCAATGGTTGGGCCAAGTCAGTTAAGAACAAATTCTTATTTACAATGACGGCCTAACCCGGACGAAGCTGGGCCAATTGATTGGGACTCCAATCACAGCCGGATAATGATACAGCCTGGAATCAAACCAGGCTCTGTAGTGCCAGATGCAGTGCCTTAGACCGCTGCGCCACTCGGGAGCCCTGTGACTAATCATTTTGGCTATTTAAGCTCTGAAAAGGCCTATCAGCTACCCAACCTTATCAGGAGTTATCCTGAGCCTATTTGCAATGAGAAACAATGCATTTGCACAGCGGGAAATGCAGAAGTATTTAATTTTTTGCTATGATCATCTTGTCAAAAATGTACAGACAAACTTGAAATCACTGATTATCATGACAATTTAGCTGACATGGTTAAACTCCAGGACAACAGTGGTTTCAGAGTCCTGCAATAGAGTGAAGACGCTAACATTTGTATAAGGGCAGGACAAAGCCTATTCCCCCTCAGGAGACTGAAAAGATTTGGCATGGGTCCTCAGATCCTCAAAAAATTCTACAGCTGCACCATCCTGACTGATTGCATCACCAAAAAAACAAGAATCGACATTAGAAAGTTCATTTATAGTTCTAAACATATTTAGGGTGTTTTTTCCTTACTGAGGAGTTGGCAACACTGAATGTGTGGCCCGCGGTACCAGGGCTGCGTCCAGCAGGAGGACGGAGACGTTGGCCACGATCAGATACAAATGTATTATAGAGCAAACATGCCTCTGATTCTAATTAATCATGTCAGTTCTATTCAGGGCATTTCTATCTGCAACTTTCCAAAACGTTTTTGTACGGAACATGCCCAGGCGAAACGCACTGACCTATATACGAACCTGGAAAGCCTCACAAATAAAAACATGTAATGGACGCCGCGCCATGTGCTTGTAAAATATTTTTGATCACTTCTTCAATCACTCGGACTGACACAAACATTACACAAAACCTTTCCCAAATGTGATAATACTTTGACTGATTTCTTATCTAACATGTTATTTCGATATTAGACAGTGTAAAAGTGCTATTACATACCTGTAGTAATAATGAGAAAGGGAAATCACAGTCCCGTCGTTTTCTTTATTCAAAAGAATGGTGCGCGCCTCCCCGGAAGTTCCTGTTCCCCAACTACCACATTGCAACAACGACATCTTCTTCTTCTTCTTCTTCTGTGGGTTTTATGGCAGACTACATCCAAAAGTTGCATTGCCGCCACCAACTGGACGGGTTGAAACCACAAAATAAATTAAATAAAAAATACATCCATACTTAATAGTGATACTAACTTACTCCACCCTAATCAAAATAGTACATTGCAAAAACAAACAAAACTCCCATTTCTTCCTTCTCTTAGTTCTCCATATCTCCCTTCTCAGTCTCTAGGACCTGAGATGGTGGTATGGCTTTTGAAAATATTCCATGTAACTCTTTTGCCGAGAAATCTTTCAGCCCCAGGAACCGTTTCGCCGCAACCACAATGATTTCTATCTTCCTAGATATTTTCTCCACCTTGGCAGTGCCGTTAACCACCACCCCAAAGAAATAATAAAATATATATATATATATAAACCTTGTAAAGTGGTTATCCCTGGCTATAAGGTGAATGCACCAATTTTTAAGTCGCTCTGGATAAGAGCGTCTGCTAAATGACGTAAATGTAAATGTAAATTGCGATAAAGGCCACAAAGTCATTACAGACGCATCAAGGCTGGGACCGAGAGAATGAAACCACTTCTATCTCCAGGCCATAAGACTGTTAAACAGCCATCACTGATTTGATTCAGAGAATATTGGTGACTAGCAAATTGGCTTGTACCAATGTGTAGAGGTGTCGTGACATGTATTGAGTGGATAAATAAAACATATATTATTTTGAATGCCATGAATTGAACAAAAGCATTATATTTACTGTAAAGATAACCCCCAACAACTACAATGATTCAGTAGATCAGTAATGTTACAGTACTCTAGCATGTCTCACAGCTGCTTATGCTGACAAAACATGTTAGTGAATAGGTCAGATTTAGCTTTGTGATGCTCATTTAAACTTCCTGTCTTGTTCAGCTTCAGAAAAACAGTAAATATGTCTCCCTTTCCTCTGCACAGTTCTCTCACAGTGAGAAACAATAGGATTACAATAGAGTGTGCTACGATTTCTTGAGAATTAAGTGATGGAATGATTTTAATCTTAGCTAGTCAGAGAACTGATGAGGATTCTCACATTTATGTATTTGTTGGTGTCTTTTTAAGTGGCCATGTTGAGAGAAACTCTTCCCACAGTCAGAGCAGAGATACAGATTTTTTCTGTGTGTATATTTATTTGTATTTTTAGCTTTGATAGAATTGGGAAAATCTCCTCACAATGTGGGCAGTGGTGAGACCTCTTAGCTCTGTGATCTTCCTGCTGTTGCTCTCTGGATGTAGAGAATGTCTCAACATGGTCTCCTATGTGAACAACATCAGAAGAACCAGTCAGTTGGTGTGATTTACATCAATCACATTGATTTTATAAAGCCCTTTTTACATCAGCAGTTGTCACAGAGTGCTTTACAGATACCCTAAACGAATGTATCAGGCGTAAAAGAAACGCCTTAACGAGGTCCACAGAAACCAGAAGCTTCCGGATTTCAGGCTTTGCCTTCCTCTCTGCCTTTTCCCTGAAACACGGATGCTTCCGGTGTTTGTTGACTCCGCTGAGGGTGCAGGTACCGAGACTACAACCCCAAAGAGCAAGCAATGCAGAAGCACAGTGGCTAGGAAAAACTCCCTAGAAGGAAGGAACCTAGGAAGAAACCTAGAGAGGAACCAGGCTCTGAGCAGTGGCCAGTCCTCTTCTGGCTGTACTGGGTAACAAATGACTTAATATAAGTATGCTGTACAATACAGGGGAATAAAACTATTCTAAAGTGTTACGAGCCATATCATCCTCCACTCACTATCACAAGGGTTAGTAACCATCAGGGTTGGGGTCAATTCCATATCAATTCAGATTTTTAAATTTGACTAATTCAGCAGACACTCTTATCCAGAGTGACTTACAATAGTACATTCATCTTAAGATAACTAGATGAGACAACAACGCATCACAATCGTATCAATTACATTTTCTCTCAAGAAAGTATTCATCAGCAAAGTCAGTGCTCGTGGGAAAACAAAAGTGTGGGGGGGGGGTTTAAGATATTCTACAAAGAGGTAGGGTTTCAGACGTGTTTAAAAGATGGGCAGGGACTCCGCTGTCCTGACTTTAGGGGGAAACTTGTTCCACCATTGGGGTGCCAGGACAGAGAAGAACGTTGACTGGGATGTGTGGGAGCTGCCCTCCCGTAGGGTTGGGAGGGCCAAGAGACCAGAGGTGGCAGAACGTGGCGCTTGCGATGGGATGTAGGAAAGGTCTTACTCAACGGATGTTGTAGAGCATGAACCTGCAGGAGCGAGTCACTGCTTTGATGTTTGCAGAGCACGACAGGGTGTCCAGGGTCATGCCAAGGTTCTTTGCACTCTGGGAGTGGGACACTGTGGAGTTGTCAACCATGATGGAGAGGCCTTGGAGCTGGCAGGTCTTTCCCGGGAGGAAGAGTTGCTCCGTTTTGTTGAGGTTGAGCTTGATGTGGTGGTCCGACATCCAAGCTGAGATGTCAGCCAGGCACGCAGAGATGTGTGTTGCCACCTGGGTGTCAGAAGGGGGGAATTTGAAGATTAGTTGAGTGGCATCCACATAACAATGATAGGAGAGACCATGTGAGGAGAGGGCCTAGAACTGAGCCCTGGGGGACACCAGTAGTGAGAGCACGTGATTCAGACACAGATCCTCTCCACACCACCTGGTAGGAGTGACCTGCCAGGTAGAATACAATCCAGGAGAGTGCAGAGCCTGAGATGACGAACCCTGAGAGGGTGGAATGGAGGATCTGATGGTTCATGGTGTCGAAGGCATACATCTAGGAGGATGAGAACAGAGGAGAGAGTCAGCTTTGGCAGAGTGGAGAGCCTCTGTGACACTGAGGAGAGCACCCTCAGTTGAATGAGCCACCTTGACACATGACTGGTTAGGGTCAAGAAGATCGTTCTGAGAGAGATTACAGGAGAGTTGGTCAGAGACAGCACACTCAAGTGTTTTAGAAAAGAAAGAAGGGATACAGGTCTGTCGTTTTGACGTCAGAGGAGTAGTGTTGGTTTCTTGAGGAAAGTGTCTTTAGCAGCGGATACAGAAGAAGAGAAGGCAGAGAGCAGGGAGTGGAAGGATGATAGGTCCTCCGGAAGTTTAGTTTTCCTCCATTTCCACTCAGCTGCCCACAGCCCTGTTCTGTAGCACGCAGTGAGTCACTCAACCACGGAGCGGGAGGGGAAGGTCGGGCCAGCCAGGAGGAGTACATATTACCTCAACTACCTCAACTAGCCGGTGCCCCCGCACATTGACTCTGCAACGGTACCCCCCTGTATATATAGCCTCCCTACTGTCACTTTATTTTACTGTATATATAGCCTCCCTACTGTCACTTTATTTTACTTCTGCTCTTTTTTTCTCAACACTTTTTTTGTTGTTGTTTTATTCTTACTTTTTTTGTTTAAAATAAATGCACTGTTGGTTAAGGGCTGTAAGTAAGCATTTCACTGTAATGTCTGCACCTGTTGTATTCGGCGCATGTGACCAATAAAATTTGATTTGATTTGATTTGATTTGAGGAAAGGGGACAGTGAAAGCCAAAGGGTGCAGAAAGGGAGTAAAGTAGGGTCCAGGAGGCAAAGTCAGAGTCATGAGAGAGGATAGGATAAAATAGGCGAGAGAAGCGGGAGAGAGAGAGTGAAGATTGCGGTGGTGCATGACCATCTGGGTTAGGGCTGAGTGGGAGGAGCATGACCATCTGGGTTAGGGCTGAGTGGGAGGAGCATGACCATCTGGGTTAGGGCTGAGTGGGAGGAGCATGACCATCTGGGTTAGGGCTGAGTGGGAGGAGCATGACCATCTGGGTTAGGGCTGAGTGGGAGGACCATGACCATCTGGGTTAGGGCTGAGTGGGAGGAGCATGACCATCTGGGTTAGGGCTGAGTGGGAGGAGCATGGCCATCTGGGTTAGGGCTGAGTGGGAGGAGCATGACCATCTGGGTTAGGGCTGAGTGGGAGGAGCATGACCATCTGGGTTAGGGCTGAGTGGGTAGGTTGGAGGAGAGATGGAGAGAAAAGGAAACAAAGTAGGGGTCAGAGACTTGGAGGGGGGTTGCAGTGAGATTAGTAGGAGAACAGCCTCTAGTGAAGATGGGGTCACGCAGTGGGAGGGGACTGGGAAAGGGTGAGGTCAAAAGAGGAAAGGTGTTTCCAGTAAACCAATGTTCCTGATTGAAAAACATTGAAGAGAATTGGAATGCATGGAATTGACACCAACCCTGGCAACTACACAGACTCATTTCATAGAACTTCAAAACACTGGCACTATGTCTACTTCACTTCTTTAGTCTACTCTCTGATCACTCCAGATAGCCCAGTTAATAAAACAAATGCTGACAATACTGGTGTCATCCATGCAAGTCTCAGTAGCATGAAATAACATCTATCTTATCATCGAAACAGTTGTATAACAACTTTTCATGCACAATGATAAATCAAGCTTTGTTGTGGTGAGTTCTTCAGGGGTGTCAGAATGACAGAATGAACTTATGGATGTCTTACTTTTGGAGATAACTCCTAGATGTAGATAGTACTATAGTGGCGGGCCCAACCCCAGACTTCTCTTTTATCAACCCAAAGGTTTTACTGTCTTCTCAGGAATTCAGCCTTCTCTGTGTTGCTCCCCACATCCACCTATTCTGAATGATGCATTATATCACCATCCCCCATTCTGAATGATGCATTATCTCACCATCCCCATTCTGAATGCTGCATTATCTCACCATCCCCCATTCTGAATGATGCATTATCTCACCATCCCCCATTCTGAATGATGCATTATCTCACCATCCCCCATTCTGAATGATGCATTATCTCACCATCCCCCATTCTGTCACACCTCTGAGCTCCTGTTGTGATAACATACTGTAGGCCTGATATCTGATTGGACGTTAACTCAACAGTAATGTTATTGATCAACAACTCCGATTTTGAATCCAAACATGGTCAAATGGTTCTAAAAGGGTCTTAGCTTCAATGTGTCTTTCTCTTTTGTTCTTGACCTGCTGTGGTGAGAAATATACTGAGTGTACAAAACATTAGGAACACCTTCCTAATATTGAGTTGCACCCCCTTCTGCCCTCAGAAAAGCCTAACTTTGTCAGGGTACGGACTCTACAAGGTGTCGAAAGCCTTCCACAGGGATGCTGGCCCATGTTGACTCCAATGCTTACCCAGTCAAGTTGGCTGGATGTCCTTTTGGTGGTGGACCGTTCTTGATACCCACGGGAAACTGTTGAAACTGCGGGAAACTGTGTTGCAGTTCTTGACACACTCAAACCGGTGCGTCTGGTACCTACTACAATACCCTGTTCAAAGGCACTTAAACATTTTGTTTTGCCCATTCACCCTCTGAATGAAACACATACACAAAAAATCCTTATTTAACCCGTCTCCTCCCCTTCATCTACACTGAAGTGGATTTAACAAGAGTCATCGATAAGGGATCATAGCTTTCACCTGGTCAGTCTATGGCAGGGAAAGAAGCAGGTGTTCCTAATGTTTAATACACTCAGTGTACACCGTCTTTCTCTCTACCCCTCTCCCATGAGCTGTGGGCCACAACACAAGCTATGGATTCTCTCTATCTCATGAGCTATGGGCCATGACACAAGCTTTGGATTCTCTGTCTTTCTCTTCCTGTCTGATCATGTTTAGATACTTCATGTTTTGTTAATGTCAGTATTTACTTGTAACTCAGGCTTTACGCATTGGGCGGAAGGTAACTGAAAGGTTGCTGGTTCGAATCCCTGAGCCGACTAGGTGAAAAATATGCCGATGTGCCCTTGAGCAAGGCACATAACCCAAGTTCCTCAAAAAATTTAAGAAATGTAAGTAAATCGTTAATTTTACAATGTCATTAAATCTATTTACCTTTAGTATTCCACTATCAGACCAATTCTTGCTAGTCAACATCAACTCATTGCCTAATGCTTGCTTGCATATTTTAATCATCTTTATGATGTCAGATAAGTATGTAAGTCATGGATATAATATGTCTCTCTCTGTTTGTAAGTCATGGATATAATATGTCTCTCTCTGTTTGTAAGTCATGTATATAATGTCTCTCTCTGTTTGTAAGTCATGGATATAATATGTCTCTCTGTTTGTAAGTCATGGATATAATATGTCTCTCTCTGTTTGTAAGTCATGGATATAATATGTCTCTCTCTGTTTGTAAGTCATGGATATAATATGTCTCTCTCTGTAAGTCATGGATATAATATGTCTCTCTCTGTTTGTAAGTCATGGATATAATATGTCTCTCTCTGTAACAACAATTATTCTCTATCACCTCCTGTCTTAAATTGGCTGTACAACTTCTAAGCCCTTGAACCTCAAGTTGGCACACAACATAACCGACCACATTAAAGCTTCTGGCTACAGGGGATTTCTAGTCACCAGTTCTGATGTTGCTCTTTCAGCTTTCAATTTTCTCTTAGACTTTCCAACATAATAATAGCCACATGGGCACATCAGGAAATATACCACACATTTTGTTTTACAGGAAATTCTACCCAGGACATACATTTTATTTCCAGTATGAGGGTGAAGAAAGAAATCCCCCTTGGTCATCACATTACAGTTCTCACAATGATTTGAGGGGAGGGTGGATAAGAACTGCTGAGGGGGAACATATTCATCTGCTCTTACTAGGCTGTCCTTTAGGTTTCTAGCATGTTTAAAAGAGAATCAAGAGATATTCTGAAAAGGCCGGCCCACAGAGGGATCCCAGTCCTAAATAGAAGTCAGAGATCAAACTCCTGGTTCTCCCCTGTTCCTTCCACACGCCCTCCCATTGTACTGTATGTATGAACACATTTTGAACAATGGCTGCCTAAAATGCTGTGGTGCTTACAAACACAACAGGAAAGGTTGTGGTAGACGTGGGCCATCACAGGTGAGTTCACAGCTCTTTTACTCTGAGCATTCATATCAATGACTCACCCTCAGATGGACCATCAATGCCAGAGTTCTACAAGACTGTTTACATAATCAACTGGGCATTTCAACAGTCTGTCCCTCAATATAGTCCTGGGCATATATTGTTTATCTTACTATTGTTATAACTGCTAACTTTTTAGCATTTGTGGCACAAATCCATTGCAAGTCAGTGGTACGTATCCAGTCACAGTGAAAGTCTACACACCCCTTTACATTTTGCAAGCTTAAATCTTAATAGAGATTAAATATAGTGTTTATCCTGCCGATCTACAAAAACTATTCCACATTCTCAGTGTAAGAAAATAGTAGAACAATTTTACTTCTAAAGATATCCAGTAGTTTTGATTACATATATTTTCACACCCCATGAAACAGTTCTACAGCATTTGTACATGTGTGTTGTGGCTTGTAACTTGCTAGGTAGCAGTTTAAGACATGGTTTGAATCCTAATCAATCCATCCAATGTGAGTACATGTTGAAGTACAGTAGATTAATAAAGCTGCGTATATTGAACAAGCTTGTTAGTGCATAGGTCAAATGTATCTTTGTGATGCTCATTTCAAGTATTGTTTCCAGCTTTAGACAAACACTAAATATTTAACTTAAAACATCGTTTTGTTGTATTTAATGATAGAGAAGAGAAGAGTTTGACCAACACAGATTCATGTCCAATCTTTGAGGACGTGTCTACATTGTTAGAGTGGTCACATGCCAATCTGTTCCATATAATAGACAGTCTTTGGAACAGTGGAAAGCTGCATGGCCCCTTGGTTGTTGCTAAGCAGGCATTCTTCTTCTATGGTGTTTATTGATGGTGTTCAGACCAACGTTAAAGGTGCATCACTGCCACCTTCTGGGCTGGAGTGTGATAGAGACATGTGGTTCTGTCCTGGTGAGATCACAGGGTCAGAGAAAACTCCTGACTGTCCTCATACCAAAACACTCCAGGCACTCAGCCCATAAGAACAATTCATACTGTCAGATCTAATATGAAAGAACTGAATACAACCATAAGAACAATTCATACTGTCAGATCTAATATGAAAGAACTGAATACAACCATAAGAACCATTCATACTGTCAGATCTAATATGGAAGAACTGAATACAACCATAAGAACCATTCATACTGTCAGATTTAATATGGAAGAACTGAATACAAAAGAGAAGGAGAGGTTTACCAGTACAAATTCATGTACAAACATTATTTTTCATTGGTAGATCAATGTAGTTTTCCAAACATATTCATCATCAGTTTTTTGTAAGATTTTAACTAACTGAACTAAACTATAAACACAACATCCAGCAATTGTACTGTACAATTTTACTGGGGTACAGTTCATATAAGGAAATCAGTCAATTTAAATACATTCATTAGACCCTAATCTATGGATTTCACATGACAGGGGCCCACCCATCAGCCAATAAGAATGATTTTTCCCCACTAAAGGGCTTTATTACAGATATAAATACTCCTCAGTTTCATCAGCTGTCCGGGTGGCTGGTCTCAGATAATCCTGCAGGTGAAGAAGCCAGATGTGGAGGTCCTGGGCTTGCACGGTTATACGTGGTCTGCGGCTGTGAAGCCAGTCAGTAGAGAAATGTACATTCAATTCTCTGGCAACAGCTCTTGTGAACATTCCTGCAGTCAGAATGCCAATTGAGCACTCCCTCAAAATGTAGACATCTGTGGCGTGTTGTGACAAAACTGCACATTTCAGAGTGGCCTTTTATTGTACACAGCACAAGGTGCACCTGTGTAATGATCATGCTGTTTAATCAGCTTCTTGATATGGCAATGGAGAAATGCTCACTAACAGGGATGGAAACAAACTTGTGCACAACATTTGAAATAAATAAGCTTTTTGTGCGTATGGAAAATTTCTGGAATCTTTAATTTCAGCTCATGAAACATGGAACCAACACTATACATGGCAAGTTTATATTTTTGTTCAGTATAGTTTAGAAGACAATTTACTAAACACTTAGTCATTTCATTTTAATTGTCACATGTTTGGTAAACAACAGGTGTAGACTAACAGTGAAATGTTGACCAACAATAGAGAACACAATACAACAATTATAATAATAGGAAAAAAGATTGTAGCACAAGGAATTAATACACGATGAGCAATGATAGCTTGGCTATATACATGGGGTGCCAATACCTAGTCAATGATAGCTCGGCTATATACAGTGAGGGAAAAAAGTATTTGATCCCCTGCTGATTTTGTACATTTGCCCACTGACAAATAAATTATCAGTCTATAATGACAATGACCCAAAACACACGGCCAAGGCAACAAAGGAGTGGCTCAAGAAGAAGCACATTAAGGTCCTGGAGTGGCCTAGCCAGTCTCCAGACCTTAATGACATAGAAAATCTGTGGAGGGAGCTGAAGGGTCGAGTTGCCAAACGTCAGCCTCGAAACCTTAATGAATATCTGCAAAGAGGAGTGGAACAAAATCCCTCCTGAGATGTGTGGAAACCTGGTGGCCAACTACAAGAAACGTCTGACCTCTGTGATTGCCAACAAGGGTTTTGCCACCAAGAACTTGTTTTGCAGAGGGGTCAAATACTTATTTCCCTCATTAAAATGCAAATAAATTTATAACATTTTTTACATGCGTTTTTCTAGATTTTTTTGTTGTTATTCTGTCTCTCAATGTTTAAATAAACCTACCATTAAAATTATAAACTGATCATGTCTTTGTCAGTGGGCAACCGTACAAAATCAGCAGGGGATCAAATACTTTTTTCCCTCACTGTAAATGGGGTGCCAATGCCTAGGCAATGATAGCTTGGCTATATTTACATGGGGTGACAATACCTAGTCAATGATGGTTTGGCTATACGTTATACCCAAGAAGTAATCGCTGCCAAATGTGCATCAAGAAAGTACTGAGTAAAGGGTCTTAGTAGTTACATAAATTTGATACTTCAGTTTTTTATTAATAAATTAGGAAAAACTTATAAAAACCTGTATTTTGCTTTGACATTATGGGGTATTGTGTGTAGATTGATGAGGGGTAAAACGATTTAATCAGTTTTAGAATATGGCTGTAACATAATAAAATGTGGAAAATGTAAGGGGTCTGAATACTTTCAGAAGGCACTGTATACAGTGGGGGGGAAAAGTATTTAGTCAGCCACCAATTGTGCAAGTTCTCCCACTTAAAAAGATGAGAGAGGCCTGTAATTTTCATCATAGGTACGTGTCAACTATGACAGACAAAATGAGAAAAAAAAATCCAGAAAATCACATTGTAGGATTTTTAATGAATTTATTTGCAAATTATGGTGGAAAATAAGTATTTGGTCAATAACAAAAGTTATTCAATACTTTGTTATATACCCTTTGTTGGCAATGACACAGGTCAAACGTTTTCTGTAAGTCTACACAAGGTTTTCACACACTGTTGCTGGTATTTTGGCCCATTCCTCCATGCAGATCTCCTCTAGAGCAGTGATGTTTTGGGGCTGTCGCTGGGCAACACGGACTTTCAACTCCCTCCAAAGATTTTCTATGGGGTTGAGATCTGGAGACTGGCTAGGCCACTCCAGGACCTTGAAATGCTTCTTACGAAGCCACTCCTTCGTTGCCCGGGCGGTGTGTTTGGGATCATTGTTATGCTGAAAGACCCAGCCACGTTTCATCTTCAATGCCCTTGCTGATGGAAGGAGGTTTTCACTCAAAATCTCACGATACATGGCCCCATTCATTCTTTCCTTTACACGGATCAGTCGTCCTGGTCCCTTTGCAGAAAAACAGCCCCAAAGCATGATGTTTCCACCCCCATGCTTCACAGTAGGTATGGTGTTCTTTGGATGCAACTCAGCATTCTTTGTCCTCCAAACACGACGAGTTGAGTTTTTACCAAAAAGTTCTATTTTGGTTTCATCTGACCATATGACATTCTCCCAATCCTCTTCTGGATCATCCAAATGCACTCTAGCAAACTTCAGACGGGCCTGGACATGTACTGGCTTAAGCAGGGGGACACGTCTGGCACTGCAGGATTTGAGTCCCTGGCGGAGTAGTGTATTACTGATGGTAGGCTTTGTTACTTTGGTCCCAGCTCTCTGCAGGTCGTTCACTAGGTCCCCCCGTGTGGTTCTGGGATTTTTGCTCACCGTTCTTGTGATCATTTTGATCCCACGGGGTGAGATCTTGCGTGGAGCCCTAGATCGAGGGAGATTATCAGTGGTCTTGTATGTCTTCCATTTCCTAATAATTGCTCCCACAGTTGATTTCTTCAAACCAAGCTGCTTACCTATTGCAGATTCAGTCTTCCCAGCCTGGTGCAGGTCTACAATTTTGTTTCTGGTGTCCTTTGACAGCTCTTTGGTCTTGGCCATAGTGGAGTTTGGAGTGTGACTGTTTGAGGTTGTGGACAGGTGTCTTTTATACTGATAACAAGTTCAAACAGGTGCCATTAATACAGGTAACGAGTGGAGGACAGAGGAGCCTCTTAAAGAAGAAGTTACAGGTCTGTGAGAGCCAGAAATCTTGCTTGTTTGTAGGTGACCAAATACTTATATTCCACCATAATTTTCAAATAAATTCATTAAAAATCCTACAATGTGATTTTCTGGATTTTTTCCCCTCAATTTGTCTGTCTTAGTTGACGTGTACCTATGATGAAAATTACAGGCCTCTCTCATCTTTTTAAGTGGGAGAACTTGCACAATTGGTGGCTGACTAAATACTCTTCCCCCCCACTGTATACAGTGCCTTCTGAAAGTATTCAGACCCCTTACATTTTCCACATTTTATTACGTTACAGCCATATTCTAAAACTGATTAAATAGTTTTACCCCTCTTCAATCTACACACAATACCCATAATGTCAAAGCAAAATACAGGTTTTTATAAGTTTTTCCTAATTTATTAATAAAAAACTGAAATATCAAATTTATGTAAGTACTCAGACCCTTTACTCAGTACTTTCTTGATGCACCTTTGGCAGCGATTACTTCTTGGGTATAACGCTACAAGATTGGTACACATGTATTTGGGGAGTTTCTTCAATTCTTCTCTGCAGATCCTCTCAAGCTCTGTCAGGTTGAATGGGGAGCGTTGCTGCACAGCTATTTTCTGTTCTCTCCAGAGATGTTCAATCTGGTTGAAGGCTGGGCTCTGGCTGGGCCAGGTGAACCTTCACCCCAGTCTGAAGTCCTGAGCGCTCTGGAGCAGGTTTTCATCAAGGATCTCTCTGTACTTTGCTCCGTTTATTATTCCCTCGATCCTGACTAGTCTCCCAGTCCCTGCCTCTGAAAAACATCCGCACAGCATGATACTGCCACGACCATGCTTCACCGTAGGCATGGTGCCAAGTTATCTCCAGACGTGACGCTTGGCATTCAGGCCAAAGAGTTCAATCTAGGTAACATCAGACCAGATAATCTTGTTTTTTATGGTCAGAGTCCTTTAGGTGCCTCTTGGCAAACTCCAAGTGGGCTGAACTCTGGAGCTCTGTCAAAGTGATCATCGGGTTCTTGGTCACCTCCCTGACCAAGGTCCTTCTCCCTCGATTGCTCAGTTTGGCCGGGCGGACAGCTCTAGGACGAGTCTTGGTGGTTCCAAACTTCTTCCATTTAAGAATGATGGAGGCCACTGTGTTATTGGGGACTTTCAAAGCTGCAGAAATGTTCTGGTACCCTTACCCAGATCTGTGCCTCGACACAATCCTGTCTTGGAACTCTACGGACAATTCCTTCGACCTCATGGCTTGGTTTTTGCTCTGACATGCACTGTCAACTGTGGGATGTTATATAGACAGGTGTGTGCCTTTCCAAACCATGTCCAATCAATTTAATTTATCTCAGGTGGACTCCAATCAATTTGTAGAAACATCTCAACGAAGACCAATGGAAACAGGATGCGCCTGAGCAAAACTTCGAGATTCATAGCAAAGGGTCTGGAATACTTATGTAAATAAGGTATCTGTTTTTAATTTGTAATACATTTGCAAACATTTCTAAACCTGTTATCGCTTTGTCATTATGGGGTATTGCGTGTAGATTGATGAGGGATTTTTTAAATCAATATTACAATAAGGCTGTAATGTTATTTTTATTTATTTTTTAAGTCAAGGGGTCTGAATCCTTTCAGACTGCACTGCATAGACACTAACTATTTCATTTTAAACACTTTGTTATATTTATGCACAAGAGAAGAAGAGGTTGCCCAGCACAAACTCATGTACAAACATGATTTTTCATTACATATTTGGAATTTAGCAGATGCTCTTATCCAATCGGAAGAAACTCTTGCCATATTAAGAGCAAAAGTAAGGATTCTCTCCTGTGTGTGTTCTCTGATGACCTTGCAGATTAGCTGTTGTTTTTAGATCAGTGGTAAGCCTTCTCTCGTTTTATGTTTACCTTGGTGTCTTTTTAAATGGCCTATTTGAGTGAAAATATTTCCACAGTCAGAGCATGAGTAAGGCTTCTCTCCTGTATGTATACATTCATGTTGTTTTAAGTTGCCAAGTTGAGAGAAACTCGACCCACATTCAGACCAGGATTAAGGCTTCTCTCCTGTGTGTATCCTTTGGTGCGATTTTAAGCTTTCCTGTCGAGAGAAATTCTTCCCACAGTCAGAGCAGGAGTAAGGCTTCTCTCCTGTGTGTGTTCTCTGATGACGTTTTAGCTCAGTTGATGTTATGAAGCATTTTACACAGTCAGAGCAGGAGTAAGGCTTCTCTCCTGTATGTATACGTTCATGTGCTTTTAAATGGCCCAGTCGAAAGAAACTCTTCCCACAGTCAGAGCAGGAGTAAGGCTTCTCTCCTGTGTGTGTTCTCTGATGACGTTTTAGCTCAGTTGATGTTATGAAGCATTTTACACAGTCAGAGCAGGAGTAAGGCTTCTCTCCTGTATGTATACGTTCATGTGCTTTTAAATGGTCCAGTTGAGAGAAACTCGACCCACAGTCAGAGCAGGAGTAAGGCTTCTCTCCTGTATGTATACGTTCATGATTTTTTAAGGTGCCCAGGTGAGAGAAACTCGAACCACAGTCAGAGCAGGAGTAAGGCTTCTCTCCTGTGTGTATCCTTTGGTGCAATTTTAAGCTTTCCTGTCGAGAGAAATTCTTCCCACAGTCAGAGCAGGAGTAAGGCTTCTCTCCTGTGTGTGTTGTCTGATGAACTTTTAACTCAAATAATGTTTTGAAGCATTTTACACAGTCAGAGCAGGAGTAAGGCTTCTCTCCTGTGTGTGTTCTCTGATGAACTTTTAACTCAAATGATGTTTTGAAGCATTTTACACAGTCAGAGCAGGAGTAAGGCTTCTCTCCTGTATGTATACGTTCATGATTTTTTAAGGTGCCCATGTGTGAGAAACTCGACCCACAGTCAGAGCAGGAGTAAGGCTTCTCTCCTGTGTGTATCCTTTGGTGCGATTTTAAGCTTTCCTGTAGAGAGAAATTCTTCCCACAGTCAGAGCAGGAGTAAGGCTTCTCTCCTGTGTGTGTTCTCTGATGAACTTTTAACTCAAATGATGTTTTGAAGCATTTTACACAGTCAGAGCAGGAGTAAGGCTTCTCTCCTGTGTGTATACGTTCATGTTGTTTTAAGATGCCCGGTTGAGAGAAACTCGCCCCACAGTCAGAGCAGAAGTAAGGCTTCTCTCCTGTGTGTGTTCTCTGATGAACTGTCAGAGCCTTTGATGTTGTGCAATTCTTCCCACAGTCAGTACAGGAATTCAGATTCTCTCCTGTGTGTATTTGTAGGTGTACTTTTAACTTTGATAGAATTGAGAAACTCGCCTCACAATGTGGGCAGTGGTGAGACCTCTTAGCTCTGTGATCTTCCTGCTGTTGCTCTCTGGATGTATTGAATGTCTCAACATGGTCTCCTGTGTGAACAACATCAGAAGAACCAGTCAGTTGGTGTGATATACATGTCAATCAAATGTATTTAATGAAGCCCTTTTTACATCAGAAGTTGTCACAAAGTGCTTTATAGAAACCCAGCCTAAAACCCCAAAGAGAAAGCAATGCAGATGTAGAAGCCATATCATCCTCCACTCACTATCACAAGGGTTAGTGTCATCCTCCACTCACTATCACGAGGGTTAGTGTCATCCTCCACTCACTATCACAAAGGTTAGTAACTACACAGACTCATTTAATAGAACTTTAAAACATTGGCAGTTTGTCTACTTCACTTCTTTAGTCTACTCTCTGATCACTCCAGATAGCCCAGTGAATAAAACACATGCTGCCAATACTGGTGTAAAACCATGCAAGGGTCAGTAGCATGAAATAATATCTACCTTCTCATTGAAACAGTTCATCATGAAACAGTTATACTCCAACTTTTCATGCACAGTGGGGAGTTGGAATGAATAACACAAACTTAGTTAGATAGAACCTGCTCTTACCATGAGAAACAGATTTCCCAATCTTCTCCTCCTCTTCTTCATCTTTAATGTTGACATTCAGCTCCAGTGTTTGACTGCAGTCTTCCAGCTTCACTGATACCATCTCTGGATCCTGCAGTGCAAACTGGGCACCACTGTCACAATCAGGACCCAGTGACTGTAGGTTTGGACTCAGTGTGGAAGGAGAGAGGCAGGCTGGGTTTGTCCTCACTATTGATGTTACCGGCCTCAGACTTAATTCTAGTCGTCCTGTAGTAACAATGAGAAACAGTCACAAAAAGTTAGTGTCTTGACAGTTCTGACACTTTCTTTATTCTCTAAAAATATATTCATCTTGTTAAATCATCTAATTCAGTGATTGACTTGGACTGAAATAGGTGCCGGTACTGTTTATATTTAGGTGCAGGAGCTCCACAATACTGTTGAGCTAACATTCTATAAGAGGAACAGGAGCTCAAGCACTAGATATTTGAGGTGCCGGTACTTAACCTATAGCAGATTCTTCCAAATTCACATACAGTACCAGTCAAAGGTTTTAGAACACCTATTTATCTTTATTTGTATTATTTTCTACATTGTAGATTAAATATTCTACAAAGCTGTCATCAAGGCAAAGGGTGGCTACTTTGAGGAAACTAAAATCTAAAATATATTTGATTTGTTTAACACTTTTTTGGTTACTACATGATTCCATATGTGTTATTTCATAGTTTAAATGTCTTCACTATTATCCTACAATGTGGAAAAGAGTAAAATTTAAGAAAAACCCTTGAATGAGTAGGTGTGTCCAAACTTTTGACTGGTACAGTAAATGCATAAATGAAAAAAGCCATTTAGTACAAGGTCACTGTTTGTTTTAGGCAGCACTGTGTACTATTTTCCTGAATAACCTTGTAGTCACTGTATTATTTCAATCAAAAACCAATTGTATTTTCCATTCACACCATAGTAACATTTATCGATAAATACAGAAACAACTGAATGTGACTGAATATTAGTACACGTGGTCCTCTGTAGCTCAATTGGTAGAGCATGGCGCTTGTAACGCCAGGGTAGTGGATTCGATCCCCGGGACCACCCATACGTAAAAATGTATGCGCACATGACTGTAAGTCGCTTTGGATAAAAGCGTCTGCTAAATGGCATATTATATTATTATTAGAAAACTTATAATCATTACATTCAGCTTCAAAACAGTAGTGCAACCCTGAAATTGTCTCTCTGCTGCACTGAAGTCCATTGACGCTGACCGCGTGGGCGGCGCCATTTTTACCAGCTCGTTAATTTTACACAAAACCAAAAATGCAAAACAAACTCTGAAATCAAAAATAAATGGATTCTTTATGAAATCACCTTGAGGAAATTATGTACATCCATTCAGAGAAACCCAAAGTATCTAGCTATGTGACTTGTAAAATAGTTACCAGGTGTACTCAGTTTGACATAAAAATAACACACCAAACCTTTACCAAACGTGCTAATACCTTAACGGATTTGTTACCTAGCATGGTATGACATGTTCTTTCGATATTAGAACGTTTAAACGTGCTATTACATACTGATATTACGTATTTTATAAAGTATTAGTTAATGTTTGGAATATTGAGAGCTGCATAAGGATTTGGAGGATGACATACATTCCATGTATTTATTTCTGTCACTGGTGGGTGCCAGAAGGTATGCGGGCCAAGATAGCTGGGGGCCACTGGTGCTAATCTTAGAAGGAGTACGTGATGGAATATCCTGACTAGGGTGCAACACGATACCATATAGGGTGATCCTATATGTGGCGAGGAGTGACACTCAATAATGGTTGGCAACTGTTGGATGGAATTAGCTCTGAAAATCATTATACAGTAATCCCTCGTTTATCGCGGGGGTTACGTTCCGAAAATGACCCGCGATAAGTGAAATCCGCGAAATAGAAAACTTTTTTTTTTTACAATTAGCAACTATTACATGTATACAAATACAGTGACTCACGTGTAGGCCGTTTCACTGCTCTTCAGACTGGGCCGCTGCATCCTGACTGCGCTCTGCAGTGTTCTCTTCTTCTGAAGCCCGCGGTGCAGGTGTGTTTGTTCGGGAGAAGAACATAGTGATAGGCAGCTGTTGTCGCTCTTTTTTCTTCTTTGCAAAAAGATCCTTGTACACCGACATGCCACCATCGATTACGTTGGAGAACTGTAATGAACGGCTCATCAAAGGGTCCCATTCCTCAGCTACTCGCTTAAGTTCAGTGGCCATTCGCACCATGGTTGCTAAGCGACCAAGCGTTAGTCCTTCCTCCTCATCTCTCGTGTCCTCTTCTCCCTCTTCTCTTTCATCGTCGCTTTGTGGCTTTGTCATTTACCTTCCCTTAGCATGTCCAGAAGTTTAACTTTATCTGAGATAGGTAGCATCTTCCGCCGTTTGGGCCCATCCGCAGGTGCTTTTGTCGGTCCAGGCCGTTTCGTCGACATTATGGGTTTAGGAGATGTTCGAAATTACAAGATAATTTGGCCAACTTAATGTAAATTTGCCAAGCTGTTTTATGTACGTACACATAACTGCACGAGACGACAAAATGATAGCACAATTCGTAGCATGTTTTGATACAAGAAGCGGGAGTGAGTTTTTAGCGAATCAGAATGCAGAGCACAATGCACCAAAAAAAAAAAAATGCATTATGAAAATCCGCGAAATAGCGAATCCGCGATAAGTGAACCGCGAAGTGGCGAGGGATCACTGTATCAACTAAGAAGTTTTCTATGTAAGTCATTCAGATGACAATAGGCTACGCCGGTACCGCTTGTCATGTGAATCTGGTACTGTAATATTAAATACTTTGAACCAACTCTCCATCTAAGTGTTGAACTATTCTCTTGCATACTGAATTACTTGATGCCAGAGAAACTCGTCATAACACATACCAGTAGTAATAAATAGAAACTGACACAAAGGTTATCTTCTTGACATTACAGTTCTGGCGCTTTCTTTTACTGAAGAATGGTGCGTGCCTGCCTGGAACATTTCTGTTCCCCCACTACCACAGTGCAGCCACAGATAGAACAATGAGACAGATATTTCACTGGATGTATAATTGTGAAGCATCCAGTTGGCGTTTCCACTCACTACCAAATATGGTAGTGAGAGGAAGCCCACTGGCCGGCAGTGGGAGAAGATGGAAGGAGATGGATTTTGGCCGACATTCTGCAAATGTTCTAATCGATGAAACATCTGATCTTAATACAGTTCTGTTCCCAAAACTAAAATCTGTTATGCACAGAGTGGACTAAGTTTTGTGGACTTACCTGTTGCAAATGTTTTTTTTAAATCATGTTATTTAGAAGGAACGCAAAGGCGAATTGAGTTATTGCACACGAGCGCTTCACAGAGGCGGCGTTCCCTAACAGAAATATGCAGATGTATGCTAGAATACGCCAATAGGATCTCGCTAGCTCGTGCTTGGCTCTGCCCACTATGACTCATCTGTTCCCACTGGAAACGACAAGCTTTGGTCTGTCTTGGTTTAGTTCTAAAAAAATATTTGGTGCGTTCAGGGATCCTTGGGATGGCCCTACCCCATGATATGAGAAGGGTGGTGCTTAATTTGAGCTGGATCCTCCGGTACCTCTCAGTTTTGTAGTCTTTCGTTCCGGAACCCATTTGCCAGAATCACATAACCTACCTCTTGTGGCAAGAAAAATAATTTCCACTGTTTGCAATGTAAAAATACTAATAAAAGCAATCAGAGTAATTACATTTAGATTCCTCTGTAATTGTCATGCCCCCTAAAAAAACGTAATGTGAAAACGTGCATGATATTCTAAGAATTGGTTAATGTTGGGCCGTCCCAGGTTTATGGTTTGCGCAACATTGTAGCCTAGACCAAGGCGTGGCCATTGCTGTGGTGAGAGAGAGAAGCACGCCTGTATCTCTCACAGAAATACAATGACATTCACTTTCTATGATCTCTCTCCCCCTCTGTGCTGTTATAGACATAAGCCGGCAACTATCTTCTCTCCAGCATTGCACTTCATCATTTATCTCCTAATAGAATAATAGCTGAGGGAAGTGTGCTGGAGGTGCTGCAGCACTCTGCAGTCTGTTCTGAAAGAAATTAAATCATTCCCAATACTACACCAGGAGTAAGCCTAGATTTGCCACAGAGGAGCCATAGCTAATTAAAAATTTGTGTGTAGCCAAATCACAAGGCATACCTAACGTGTGGCAAATCTGTCAGTTAACAATGTGCTGCCAAAACAGGCCTTTCGCAAATATTTCTAATACAAATCGCTGGAAAACACAGGTTGTAAAGCAAATGTCCAAGTTGTCAACTTCCAAATAGGCCTATTGAGCAAACAGCATTGTTTTAAAAAGTAAAGCAAGAGAGAGATAATATTTTAGCCGGTGAGTGAGCTGCACATCATTGGGTGAGTCAGTGAAACTGGAAAGCTTTTTTAGGACTATATCTTCCTCCTCATATTGTACAATGTGTTTCTCTGCACACTTAGGGGCCACGGCTATTGATGGATTCAAGACAAGGTCGTTTTTATTGATCTCAGATTCTCAGTGTCAAAGTAGCCTGTCATTTTGGTCATTTGTGAGGTATTAAAAAAGATTCAGCAAAAGTCTTGTCATCTAAACTGAATTAGAATTGCATGAAATGTGTTTAACTTCTGCAAGCGGCTCCACACCACTGCTCTATGCCCGTACGCGAAAGCCATGATTATGCATGCACCCCCCTCTCGGGCTCACTTTTGGTTCCGGCACCGCCCAATTTACAAATGAAGCACTGGAGAAGTGGGTAGCTGCCGCTGCCTCCTCCGGGACACTTCTCCTTTGCATAAAGTTAATCAGGCTGTTGATTGTGGCCTGTGGAATGTTGTCCCACTCCTCTTCAATGGCTGTGCAAAATTCCTGGATATCGGCGGGAACTGGAACAAGCTGTGATACACGTCGATCCAGACCATCCCAAACATGCTCAAAGGGTGACATGTCTTGTGAGTATGCAGGCCATGGAAGAATTGGGACATTTTCAGCATGTTCAATTGTGTACAGATCCTTGTGAAATGGGGCAGTGCATTATAATGCTGAAACACGAGATGATGGAGGTGGATGAATGGCAGAACAATGGGCCTAAGGATCTTGTTATGGCATCTCTGTGCATTCAAACTGCCATCGATAAAATGCAATTGTGTTATTTGTCTGTAGCTTATGGCATCTCATCCCATAACCCCGATACCACCATGGGGCACTCTGTTCACAACATTGACATCAGCAAACCGCACGCCCACACAGCATAAATCTCTAAAACAACATTGGAGGCAGCTAATGGTAGAGAAATTAACATAACATTCTCTGGCAACAGCTCTGGTGGACATTCCTGCAGTCAGCATGCCAATTGCATGCTGTCTCAAGTTGAGACATCTGTGGCATTCTGTTGTGTGAAAAAACTGCACATTTTAGAGTGGCATTTTTGGATTTGTTAGGGATCCCCATTAGACGCTGCCAAGCACCTCCTCAGCTACTCTTGTCCCCAGCACAAGGTGCACCTGTGTAATGATGATCATGCTATTTAAATCAGCTTCTTGGTATTTCCCCACCTGTCAGGTGGATGGATTATCTTGGCAAAGGAGAAATGCTCACTACCACCTACTGTACTGGTGTGTGAGGCCATTCACAGACTACATACATTAAATTCATTGATACAGTAATTAATACAAAATTTCCCTGCCAAGTATTAGCCCGCTCTAAAAAATGTGAGGGAAAATGTTCTTGGTTCGTGCAGGTGACTGACCTCCTCAGACCAATTGGCAATACGCCCAGAACATTGTTCTGGGAACCAAAAGGGATATCTCAGTTTCAAGGTCTCAGCTTGGAGAGAAGAAGCCTTGTGAGGTATTGGTCGGTCACATGCAGGAACTAAATGTTAATGATGAATTAATTATTAATAAGCTAAATCATGCAAATATAACTTGTCTGTGTAAGCAGTATATAGGACAACTAACGGGACTGCCCCAGCAGAGCTCCCGACCGACGTGTACTATGGTGCTTTTAAGTTTGTTGGAACCTCTCCAGCTTGCTGATAAAAAGTAATTATTCATTTAAGTTTGACTTTGAGTCCCTTCGTGGCGATTTTCCACGACAAAAATCCACCACCACATTCCACTATTTAACCCTATCTAGTCCTACGCCAGACCACTACCACTCAACACCCCCTGCAGCTGTTCTGCAGTAAATCCTCGCAATCCCAAGTACTTCTCTGCCGCTGCCACCACAGCCTCTATTTTCTGGGATAGAGTAATGCAGTACTATTGACAACCATTGCTATAAATGCTAAAAAGCCCACCTTACTGAAGCACATATTCTTCCCATCACTCCCTCTTGGTCTCTGCCTACTCACAGGAATCCTCTCAAGATCCCTCACCCTGTACCCATCTTCCTCTACCACTCTCTTCACTGCTTCGGCATACAACACTTTCTGTACTACTGTAACCCTGGCAACCTCAATCTGCCTTTCTCTCACCTGACACCTCAGATCTCCAGCCCATTAGCACCCCCACAACTAACACACAGAACATTCTTTACCCATACCACACATTTCTTCATCTCATGCCCTCCTGCACACTTGTCACATTTAGGCATCTCACGTCTACACACTGCTGCAACAGGCCCAAAAACTTCACCCCTAAAACACGAGGCCCGAACTCGGAGTTCCTCACCACAGTTAATTCATCCTCACTTCTCGTCACTTTCACTTTCCTCCTGTAGCTCTTCTAAAAGTTCTGTGTGATCTTCCATTCCATATTCACTCAAAACATATTCCACTTTTCTCCTTTGTCGTTGTCCACCATCTTCTCCTTCATCAGATCTTCCAGAAGGTTTGTGCATCCCCCACTGCAATCCCTCATTCCACTTTTTTTTCTTGTCCGCCATCTTACAACGTGTCTCAGCTCATCCACACCCCACTAGCTTCAGGTAGCTGCACACCAATGGAGTACCACAGTATAAATCATATTACCCATAAAACCTAGCAGTCAAACAGGGAAATGGTTCCAATAATTTTTCCACCATTCATTTTTCCCATAGGGGATTTTAGAAACACTTAAAATAAGGGCTGTGTTTCGTGTAGGCTTACCCTGGCGTGGAGTTTTGATAACCGTGTGAATCTCTCTAGGACAAGGTGACATTTATCAATATATTCGCCTATGTTTAGCCCAAAAAAATGAAATGGTAATTAGCTGCTAATGTGGCTATCATAAAGAACTACAAATGCCATGATGATCTGGACAAAATTGCCGAATAGAGTCAAAGGTAAGGATCTCTGGGTTAACCATCTAATGTTAGCTAAATGTAGTAATGAATAAATAGGCTACATTTATTTAAAATGGTCAATTCTGTGAACTGTCTTGTGCAAGTTTTAAATTGCCACAATACCTGTTAGCAAAGTTGTCAGCTAGAGATGACGTGCAGGAGCTTGCAGTGATTTGTTGTTTTGCATGATGTCTACTTTGATGATAATTAGAGTTTTATAATCTGAGAGGAAATAGAGCCAAATATATTGATAAAAGTCACTAGGGTAAGCCTACACGAAACACAGCCATTATTTTAAGTGTTTCTAAAATGAATAAAAAGGAAAAATTATCGGAACGAACCTTTTCCCTGTTTGACCGCTAGGTTTTATAACACCTAAGGACAAACGTCTAGGTCCACTTTTGGATATGTACAGTGCATTCGGAAAGTATTCAGACCCTTGACTGTTCCCACAATTTGTTACGTTACAGACTTACTCTGAAATGGATTAAAGAAAAAAAATCCTCATCAATCTACACACAATACCCCATAACGACAAAGTGAAAACAGGATTTTTGCAAATGTATTCAAATTAAACCGCAGAAATATCTTGTTTACATAAGTATTCACACCCTTTTCTATGAGACTCGAAATTGAGCTCAGGTGGATACTGTTTCCATTGATCATCCTTGGAGTCCAACTGTGGTAAATTCAATTGATTGGAGATGATTTGTAAAGTCACACAACTGTCTATATAGGTGACCAAGAACATGATGGTCACTCTGACAGAGCTCCAGAGTTCCTCTATGGAGATGTGAGAACCTTCCAGAAGGACAACCATCTCTGCAGCACTCCACCAATCAGGCCTTTATGGTAGAGTGGCCAGACGGAAGCCACTCCTCAGCAAAAGGCACATGACAGCCCGCTTGGAGTTTGCCAAAAGGCACCTAAAGGACTTGGACCATGAGAAACAAGATTCTCTGGTCTGATGAAACCAAGATTGAACTTCTTGGCCTGAATGACAAGCATCACGTCTGGAGGAAACCTGGCACCATCCTTATGGTGAAGCATGGTGGTGGAAGCATTATGCTGCAGGGATGTTGTTCAGCAGCAGGGACTGGGAGCCTAGTCAGGATCAAGGGAAAGATGATTGGAGCAAAGTACAGAGAGATCCTTGATGAAAACCTGCTCCAGTGCGTTCAGGACCTCAAGACCGGGGCGAATGTTCACCTTCCAACAGGACAACGACCCTAAGCACACAGCCAAGACAACGCAGGAGTGGCTTCGGGACAAGTCTCTGAATGTCCTTGAGTGGCCCAGCCAGAGCCGGGACTTAAACCCAATCGAACATCTCTGAAGACCTGAAAATAGCTGTGCAGCGACGCGCCCCATCCAACCTGACAGAGCTTGAGAGGATCTGCAGAGAGGAATGGGAGAAACTCCCCAAATACAGGTGTGCCAAGGTTATAGCGTCATACACATTAAGACTTTGGCTGTAATCACTGCCAAAGGTGCTTAAACAAAGTACTGAGTAAAGGGTCTGAATACTTTTGTAAATGTGATTGTTCAGTTGTTGTTGTTTTTGCAACAACTGATAATACCCCATAATGATAAAGCAAAAACTGGTTTTTGTGTGTAGATTGATGAGGGAAAAAAACGATTTAATCATTTTTACAATAAGGCTGTAAAGTAACAAAATGTCGAAAAAGTCAAGGGGTCTGAATACTTTTCGAATGCACTGTATATAGACAGGTGTGTGCCTTACCAAATCATGTCCAACAAACTTAGTTAGATAGAACCTGCTCTTACCGTGAGAAACAGATTTCCCAATCTTCTTCTCCTCTTCATCATCTTTAATGTTGACATTCAGCTCCAGTGTTTGACTGCAGTCTTCCAGCTTCACTGATGCCATCTCTGGATCCTGCAGTAAACTGGGCTCCACTGTCACAATCAGGACCCAGTGACTGTAGGTTTGGACTCAGCGTGGAAGGAGAGAGGAAGGCTAGGTTGTGTTCTCACTGTTGATGTTACCGGCCTAAGACTTATCTGAATCGGCCCGTAGTAATAAAGAGAAACAGACACAAAAGTTATTGTCTTGACAGTTCTGGCATTTTCTTTATTTTCTAAAAATAATTTCACTTTTTTCTTGTTCAATTATCTAATTCAGTGCTTGACTTGGACTGAAATAGGTGCCAACACTCATTTTGGGTGCCGGTACTGTTTATATTAAGGTGCAGGAGCTCCACAATACTTTTGAGCTAATACCTAACCTATAGTAGATAAACAAATAAATGACTCAAAATCCATTTAGTACAAGGTTACAGTTTGTTTTAGACAGCACTATGTGCTAATTTCCTTAAACCTTGTCTTCACTGTATTTCTTCAATCAAAAACCAATTGTATTTCCTGTTCACACCATAGCAACATTTATTGATGGACAGAAACAACAGAATGTGTCTGAATATTAGTACACATGTAGAAAACTGCTAATCATTACATTCATCTTCAAAACAGTAGTGCGACCGTGAAATTGTCTCTATCTGATGCACCCGCACTGTCTTCACTTGGTTTGACACAAAAATAACACATCAAACCTTTAACAAATGTGATAATAACTTAACTGATTTTTTACCTAGCATGATATGACATGTTCTTTCGACATTAGAAAGTGTAAACGTGCTATTACATACCTGTAGTAATATATAGAAACGGACACAAAGGTTATCTTCTTGACTGCACAGTTCTGGCGCTTTCTTTATTGTGAAGAATGGTGCCCGCCTGCCCGGAACTTCCTGTCCCCCCACTACTAATGGTCCGTGCATTCCGAGATCAGATTACAACATTTCATTAAATTACTAAAAAAGTGTAAACTGTAGCAATTTATTTCCCTTTATAGTTTATTAGCCTAAGCATGACCTTCATCCAAATAATTTCTCTAGGGTTGGAACCGGTTCAGGGAACAGAACTGAAAAAGAACGTCAAAAAGAACCGGAAACTAAAGTGTTCTATACTTTTCAGGAACAGCAGTTATTTTAAAAGCATGTAATCCAGGTAATAACCTTATTTTACTTTCCGGGGATTTTTTTCCAGTCCCACAAAAATCGCAACAAAGCTCACTCTAGAAACGTATTCCAGTTTCTGCCTGCCAGCTGGAATGGAAACCTTTGCCAGTGGGTGTGCGTGTGGAAACTACATGCTCCTCCCCTCTGAAGCATAGGTTACTGTATCCTACTGACAACGTTACAAGCATGATTCAGAAATTAGGGAGATATGTTTAATTTGAGAAGAATGGATGAACTTTTTCAATGCTAGTTAAGGATACTATAGTCACCACGTTTCACATTGGATTTATTAACGACAAAAAGGTACGACCTGTTTTTAATTCTAGTGCTGCACTGCACAAACAAGGTTGTTAGTTAGCTAACATCTGCTCTGGTCCAACGTTAAACCAACTCTGAAGTTCAAAGACATTCAAAGTTCCTCCATAGAAGCCGCTCCTCCGTAGGTATAATTCTGTGGCCTAATTCAGATAATGCAGGTCATAACACGATGACCAGCTCTTCAATGCAAGCTTCCTCTATCCTCTAACGAGCTCTCCACACCCGCAAAATGTCGCACCTTACATTGTGATTGGCAGCAGTTTGCTCTGAATGATTTTCCTATACAGATACGCTGTGTTTGTCACGACAATTTTGTTATCTCAACGGTTGAAGTCAAACACTTCTTAAATCTTTGATTAATTCCCAGAGGTATAAATCTCTAGTTTAAATAAATTAAACAGACCCCTTACTGCAATGGTCATTCTTTATTCATTGAGAGCGCTCTGAAAATCATACAATGAACAACGTTTTGTATACCTCTACTACGCCCCTAAGTGGGCCAATGAGAAAGCTCCTTGCCCATATTTAGGCAACTGTCACATTTCTCTGTAAGCTTGCACAGCAACCTATTGTTTCTTCCTGTATCTATTTCACACTGGTTTCAGAAGACACAAATACTCTGTTGCTGGGCAAATATGCATCTTATACAGGCACATACGGTGGGGACATGTTTCTCAGTGTCTAGTTTCACATCCTGTTTTCTGTTATTGGTTTCACAGTTGCATTCTGCTTGCATATATATAAAAATAAGCCAAAGCCCTTGTTTTACTTCTAACTAAGCTAAACACATTATCAGATTATAGTTTTATGATTCTAACACATTTCACAAAG
Organism: Coregonus lavaretus; assembly: GCF_964263955.1. Taxonomy (NCBI): domain Eukaryota; kingdom Metazoa; phylum Chordata; class Actinopteri; order Salmoniformes; family Salmonidae; genus Coregonus; species Coregonus lavaretus. The sequence goes on along the minus strand of NW_028162761.1, from coordinate 1,630,183 downwards.
AATCGGAGTGTAATAATTAGTCATTACCAAATTCTTCTATCAGTGGTGTACTAGTGTATTTATTCTCCCACTTGGATGTCACTTCCACAAGCTTTAAATTGAGGGCCAGGTTGTCAGGATGGGTCTTCAACCGTTGAGATACTGTACACATTAAGTACAAGTACTCCTAAAGATACACTTCATTTTAACTAGCTAAATCCTGTGTAACAACTAGTAATTACATTGTACTTGGCTAACATTACATGTACTATGCTTTGAAATAGGGTCTTATTCTTCATCTGGGACTTGTATTTATTATGGATCCCCGGGGATCGAGCAATTTTATTTATTTATTTTTATTTCACCTTTATTTAACCAGGTAAGCCAGTTGAGAACAGGTTCTCATTTACAACTGCGACCTGGCCAAGATAAAGCAAAGTAGTGCAATAAAAACAACACAGAGTTACATATGGGGTAAAAAAAAACATAAAGTCAGAAATACAACAGAAAATATATATACAGTGTGTGCAAATGTAGCAAGTTATGGAGGTAAGGCAATAAATAGGCTATAGTGCAGAATAATTACAATAGTATTAACACTGGAATGCTAGATGTGCAAGAGATTATGTGCAAATAGAGATACTGGGGTGCAAAAGAGCAAATTAAATAACAATATAGGGATGAGGTAGTTGGGTGGGCTAATTTCAGATGGGCTGTGTACAGGTGCAGTGATCGGTAAGGTGCTCTGACAACTGATGCTTAAAGTTATTGAGGGAGATAAGAGTCTCCAGCTTCAGAGATTTTTGCAATTCGTTCCAGTCATTGGCAGCAGAGAACTGGAAGGAATGGCGGCCAAAGGAGGTGTTGGCTTTGGAAATGACCAGTGAGATATACCTGCTGGAGCGCAGACTACGGGTGGGTGCTGCTATGGTGACCAATGAGCTAAGATAAGGCGGGGATTTGCCTAGCAGTGATTTATAGATGGCCTGGAGCCAGTGGGTTTGACGACGAACATGTAGTGAGGACCAGCCAACAAGAGCGTACAGGTCACAGTGGTGGGTAGTGTATGGGGCTTTGGAGACAAAACGGATGGCACTGTGATAGACTACATCCAATTTGCTGAGTAGAGTGTTGGAGGCTATTTTATAAATGACATCGCCGAAGTCAAGGATCGGTAGGATAGTCAGTTTTACGAGGGCATGTTTGGCAGCATGAGTGAAGGAGGCTTTGTTGCGAAATAGGAAGCCGATTCTAGATTTAACTTTGGATTGGAGACTCTTTATGTGAGTCTGGAAGTTGAGTTTACAGTCTAACCAGACACCTAGATATTTGTAGTTGTCCACATACTCTAGGTCAGACCCGTCGAGAGTGGTGATTCTAGTCGGGTGGGCGGGTGCTAGCAGCGTTCGATTGAAAAGCATGCATTTAGTTTTACTAGTGTTTAAGAGCAGTTGAAGGCTACAGAAGGATTGTTGTATGGCATTGAAGCTCGTTTGGAGGTTTGTTAACACAGTGTCCAATGAAGGGCCAGATGTATACAAAATGGTGTCGTCTGCGTAGAGGTGGATCTGAGAGTCACCAGCAGCAAGAGCGACATCATTGATATACACGGAGAAAGGTGTCGGCCCAAGAATTGAACCCTGTGGCACCCCCATAGAGACTGTCATAGGTCCAGACAACAGGCCCTCCGATTTGACACACTGAACTCTATCTGAGAAGTAGTTGGTGAACCAGGCGAGGCAGTCATTTGAGAAACCAAGGCTATTTAGTCTGCCAATAAGAATGCGGTGGTTGACAGAGTCGAAAGCCTTGGCCAGGTCGATGAAGACGGCTGCACAGTACTGTCTATTATCAATCGCGGTTATAATATCGTTTAGGACCTTGAGCGTGGCTGAAGTGCACCCGTGACCAGCTCGGAAACCGGATTGCATAGCGGAGAAGGTACGGTGGTATTCGAAATGGTCGATGATCTGTTTGTTAACTTGGCTTTCGAATACTTTCGAAAGGCAGGGCAGGATGGATATAGGTCTGTAGCAGTTTGGATCTAGAGTGTCACCCCCTTTGAAGAGGGGGATGACCGCGGCAGCTTTACAATCTCTGGGGATCTCAGACGTTATGAAAGAGAGGTTGAACAGACTAGTAATAGGGGTTGCGACAATTTCGGCGGCTAGTTTTAGGAAGAAAGGGTCCAGATTGTCTAGCCCAGCTGATTTGTAGAGGTCCAGATTTTGCAGCGCTTTCAAAACATCAGCTGTCTGAATTTGTGTGAAGGAGAAGCGGGGGGGGGGCATGGGCAAGTTGCAGCAGAGGGTGCAGAGTTGGTGGCCGGGTTAGTGGTAGCCAGATGGAAAGCATGGCCAGCTGTAGCAAAATGCTTGTTGAAATTCTCGATTATTGTAGATTTATCGGTGGTGATAGTGTTTCCTAGCCTCAGTGCAGTGGGCAGCTGGGAGGAAGTGCTCTTATTCTCCATGGACTTTACAGTGTCCCAAAACTTTTTGGAGTTAGTGCTACAGGATGCACATTTCTGTTTGAAAAAGTTAGCCTTTGCTTTCCTGACTGCTTGTGTATATTGGTTCCTAACTTCCCTGAAAAGTTGCATATCGCGGGGGCTATTTGATGCTAATGCTGTACGCCACAGGATGTTTTTGTGCTGGTCAAGGGCAGTCAAGTCTGAGGAGAACCAGGGGCTATATCGGTTCTTAGTTCTGTATTTTTTGAATGGGGCATGTTTATTTAAGATTGAGAGGAAATTACTTTTAAGGAACAACCAGGCATCCTCTACTGACGGAATGAGATCTATATCCATCCAGGATACCTGGGCCAGGTCAATTAGGAAGGCCTCCTCGCTAAAGTGTTTTAGGGAGCGTTTGACAGTGATGAGGGGTGGTCGTTTGACCGCGGACCCATTACGGACGCAGGCAATAAGGCAGTGATCGCTGAGATCCTGGTTGAAGACGGCTGAGGTGTATTTAGAGGGTATGTTAGTCAGGATGATATCTATGAGGGTACCCATGTTTAAGGATTTAGGGTTGTACCTGGTAGGTTCGTTGATCATTTGCGTGAGGTTGAGGGCATCTAGCTTGGATTGTAGGATGGCTGGGGTATTAAGCATATCCCAATTTAGGTCACCAAGCAGTACAAACTCAGAGGATAAATGGGGGGCAATCAATTCACATATGGTGTCCAGGGCACAGCTGCACAAATTAAGGCAGTTCATACAATTAAAAAAACATTACAATACATTCACAGATTTCACAACACACTGTGTGCCCTCAGGCCCCTACTCCACCACTACCACATATCTACAGTATAAAAATCCATGTGTACGTGTGTGTATAGTGCGTATGTTATCGTGTGTGTGTATGCATGTGTCTGCGCCTATATTTGTGTTGCTTCACAGTCCCCGCTGTTCGATAAGGTGTTTTTTAAAATCTAAATTGTACTACTTGCATCAGTTACTTGATGTGGAATAGAGTTCCATGTAGTCATGGCTCTATGTAGTACTGTGCACCTCTCATAGTCTGTTCTGGACTTGGGGACTGTGAAGAGACCTCTGGTGGCATGTCTTGTAAGGTATGCATGGGTGACCGAGCTGTGCGCCAGTAGCTCAAACAGACAGCTCGGTGTACCCAACATGTCAACACCTCCACTTTGAGCCATGAGAGATGCATATTATTAATATTAGCTCCCTGTGTACATCCAAGGGCCAGCCGTGCTGCCCTGTTCTGAGCCAATTGCAATTTTCTTAAGTCCTTTTTTGTGGCACCTGACCACACGACTGAACAGTAGTCCAGGTGTGACAAAACTAGGGCCTGTAGGACCTGCCTTGTTGATAGTGTGGTTAAGAAGGTAGAGCAGCGCTTTATTATGGACAGACTTCTCCCCATCTTAGCTTCTGTTGTATCAATATTTTTTGACCATGAAAGTTTAAAATCCAGGGTTACTCCAAGCAGTTTAGTCACCTCAACTTGCTCAATTTCCACATTATTTATTACAAGATTTAGTTGAGGTTTAGGGTTTAGTGAATGATTTGTCCCAATTACAATGCTTCTAGTTTTAGAAATATTTAGGACTATCTTATTCCTTGCCACCCACTCTGAAACTAACTGCAACTCTTTGTTAAGTGTTGCAGTCATTTCAGTCTCTGTAGTAGCTGACATGTATAGTGTTGAGTCATCCGCATACATAGACACTTGTATTAGATCTGTTTTCATAAACTCAACCCAGATGGGATGCTTTATTTTGGAGGCAAATGCTAGCAACAACATTGACTGGAGATATATTTTGAACAGTCCACATTAATGTTTAAGTAATTGTATTTTACCAGGTAAGTTGACTGAGAACACATTCTCATTTACAGCAACAACCTGGGAAATAGTTACAGTGGAGGGGATGGGAGATGAATGAGCCGATTTGAAGCTAGGAATGATTAGGTGGCCATGATGGTATGAGGGCCAGATTGGGAATTCAGCCAGGACACTGGGGTTAACACCCCTACTCTTACGATAAGTGGCATGGGATCTTTAGTGACCGCAGACAGTCAGGGCACCCGTTTAACGTCCCATCTGAAAGACGGCACACAGGGCAATGTCCCCAATCACTGCATTGGGGTGTTATTTGTTTTGACCAGAGGAAAGAGTGCTTCCTGCTGGCCCTTCAACACCACTTCCAGCAGCAGCTGGTCTCCCATCCAGGGACCGACCAGGACCAACCCTGCTTAGCTTCAGAGGCTAGCTAGCAGTGGGATGAAGGGGAGTATATTGCTGGCAAATATTAATTAGAGCCTATTGAGCATAGGCTATAATATCTCAGACACCCAGAGCATCCACAAGGGATCCCAACCTTTGTCAAAGTTGTTAATAAATCGGATGCAGCTGAGAAGCGAAAAAATAAGATGGTGAATTTAGTGGAAACCTGCCCATTTGTAACAAGCATTCATTGTTACACTTCTGTAATTACAGACCACAATTACTACCAGGTACATGTTATTACATTGTAACTATGTGTCATTACAGTTAACTACAATACTTGTTTACAGTGTAGTTACACATGTAATTACACTGTAATTAAGGACCCCATAAAAGGAAGTGTTACCGGAATCTCTTCTTTATGTATACGTTGATGTGCTTTAAGAAAACCTAGAGCACCCCTGTGGAAATCAAATTAGCATCATAATAACAATCCCCATCAAAATATGTCTGTTTAAGCTAGAGATGTATTTTTTGCATGGGCTGCGTCTCAATCCACCACATCCTCTGATGTCGGCCTTCCTCATCTGCGGTGGAAGAACTACAGTGTTGTTTGTCAGACCAGGAGCCTTCTGTCTGTAGCGTCCGAGAAGTTTGGCCTACACATCTAAAGGTGAGACTCACCAACAAGTTCATGTCTGTTGTTTCGCTCTAGGACGCCTACAAGTGTCTGAAGGTAGCAGGTACCAGTTTAAACATTTGTGGAAGTAAATATTGAAGTACTGAGTGCCCAAAAAAGGTGTTAAATACAGGTAAATATATATATATATATATATATATATATTTACTTATCTTTCTTAATATAGGACAGAAACTTCAAAACCAACTTCCCTTTGAAAATTATTAGCAATATCATCCCCCAATCACTATCACAAGGGTTAGCAAATGTCAGGGTTAATTTCAATTCACAAAATAACTCAAATTCCAATTCCACATTCCACAAAAGTATTGAAGAGTATTGGAATTGGATGTCAGAATTACAAAATTCAACCTAGCAATAGACTGGGTAATTTATCAAGATAATTTTTAGATAGATAGAACCTGCTCTTACCATGAGAAACAGATTTCCCAATCTTCTCCTCCTCTTCTTCATCATTAATGTTGACATTCAGCTCCAGTGTTTGACTGCAGTCTTCCAGCTTCACTGATGCCATCTCTAGATCCTGCAGTACAAACTGGGTCACAATCAGAGTGGAGGGAGGCAGGCTGGGTTTGTCCTCACTGTCAATCTGGTAACTCTGAATAGGATCCCAGTCCTAAATAGAAGTTAGAGATCAACTTCCTGGTCCTCCCCCCTACATGCCACACCCCCTCCCATTGTACTGTATGCATGAACACATTTGAAACAATGGCTGCCTAAAATGCTGTGGTTCTACTAACACAGTAGGAAAGGTTGTGATAGACGTGGGCCATCACAGGTGAGTTCACAGCTCTTACTGATCATAAATGTCAATGACTCACCCTCAAATGGCCCATCAATACCAGAGCTCTACAAAACTATTTACGGTAACACTTCCTTTTATGGGGTCCTTATTACAGTGTAATTACATGTAGCTACACCGTAACAAGACTATTTACATAATCAACTGGACATTACAACAGCCTGAACCTCAATATAGTCCTGGGCATATATTGAGCTCCAACAATGGGGGATGGAAAGGGTCTGTTGAAATGAATACTGTAGTGGTGTGAGAAAGGTAACACAAGCTTCCTCTCTGGTTCCACTCCCCAATAGTAAGTGGGTCATTGTTGATTTGTTGTGGTAATGCTGTCCCTGGACTTTGGTACCGTATAAAACACTTTAAAATGACACTACTTTTCCCCCCATTTTATTTCACTGTTATTTAATAAGAAACATATGTAAGTCCTTTATACTGCAAAACATTTATTTGTATGCATTGTAGCAAATAATGGTGGCTAGCATATTGGCTTGTCCCAATGGTGATGTGTAAAGGTGTAGTGACATGTTTTGACTAGATAATATACATGTAAATTATTTTGAATGCCATGAATTAAACAAAACCATTGTATTTTCTGTATAGATAAACCAAAAAACAAAGGTTGACCAGCACAAATTAATGTAGAATGTTTATTTTTCATTACCAGATCAATTACGTTCATTACAGTTATCCAAATATATTTATCAATGACAAAAAGAATGAATCTAGTTTTAAAAGACAATTTAATAAACACATGTAGTCGTTTCATAGCCTGTGTATCATTAAACAAAAGTGATGTAGTAAAAACTAATCCACCCAAACTAATGGTGAAAACTGATCATCACACCATCTCTATCTGATACATGTGTCTACGAGCTCATTCCCACAGAATACTGCAGAGGGACAACTTGGTGTCAGAGAAAAATGTACTATATGTTACAAAAAAACATACCACTCAATTTAGTATGATACAGTATGTTATGTTACATTACATTGGCCTATGAATGTAATACCATTTCTAGGATGTATAGTATGTTACGAATTACAATTCGTTCAATATGTTACGAATTTGTGATATGTATGATATTTTACAAATTCCAATTTGTTGTTTTTAACATTAATTTACATGCTAAGTAGTATCATGTTAAGCTAGCATGCAAAGTACACTACATATACAAAAGTATGTGGACACCCCTTTAAAATAGTGGATTCGGCCATCTCAGCCACACACGTTGCTGACAGGTGTATAAAATGGAGCACACAGCCATGCAATCTCCATAGACAAACACTGGCAGTAGAATGACCTTACTGAAGAGCTCAGTGACTTTCAATGTGGCATCGTCATAGGATGCCACTTCTCCAACAAGTCAGTTGGTCCAATGTCCGACCAACCCCCCTCCTTTTGTTTTAGCCTTATAGGGACATTTCTAAATGTTTCAACTCCATGTTCATCATCTCCAGCACCACCCCAACATCAACATATGTGAAAATAGCGCGTTTCTATGTTTTGTACTAAAAAAATATGGAGAAAATATAATTTCCAGTGACATTCTATATTCCCATCAGCATGAAACAGCAGGAAACGGGATTCATCAGACCAGGCTGTTTTTCTATTTTTCCAGTGTCTAGTGTTTTCATTCCTCAGCCCACTGCAACTGCAGTTTCTTGTTTTCTGCTGAAAGCTAATGGGGATCCATAATAAATACACCACAACTACATCATTAAGGATCATAGCTTTCACCTGGGTTCACCTGGTCAGTCTATGTCATGGAAAGAGCAGGTGTCCTTAATGTTTTGTCCACTCAGTGTATGTTGTGTCTACTAGCTCATTCCCACAGAAAACTGCAGAGGGAAGCAGTACCACCCAGTCAACCATCAGACTCCATTGTGAGACGCCTCAAATAGGATATTCAACCCTAAGGGCAAATCCAAACCCTAGTCCTTCCATCCAAGGTCATCTCAATATCTTTACAGTAGAAGCTATCTAAACACAGCAAAACTGACAAGGTGCAACACTGATCAGTAAAGTAAAGAGAGGCTAACATTCTATAACGCGCTCTTTCCTCTGCACAGTTCTCTCACAGTGAGAAAAATAGGATTACAAGTGTTCTACGCCTTCTTCATTTGATCCAATTAACGGTTACCACTTTTTTTATGAGATGAGAATTAAGTGGCGTGACTAATCTTAGCTGGTCTGAGAACTGATGAAGCTTCTCTCCTTTATGTATACTTTGGTGTCTTTTTAAATGGCCCAATCTGTAGAATCTCGTCTCACAGTCAGTGCAGTGATAAGTCTTCTCTCCAGTGTGTAACCGTTGGTGTGTTTTTACGTTGCCCAATCAGGAGAATCTCTTGCCACATTAAGATCAGAAGTAAGGCTTCTCTCCTGTGTGTGTTCTCTGATGACCTTGCAGCTTAGCTGTTGTTTTTAGATCAGTGGTAAGGCTTCTCTCCTTTATGTATAAGTTGGTGTCTTTTTAACTGGCCCATTTTAGAGAAACTCTTTCCACAGTCAGAGCAGGAGTAAGGCTTCTCTCCTTTATGTATACGTTCATGTTGTTTTAAGGTGCCCAGTTGAGAGAAACTCGCCCCACAGTCAGAGCAGAAGTAAGGCTTCTCTCCTGTGTGTGTGTTCTGCGATGAACTTTTAGGTCAGTTGATGTTGTGAAGCATTTTCCACAGTCAGAACAGGAGTAAGGCTTCTCTCCCGTGTGTGTTCTCCGATGAACTTTTAGTTTAGTTGATGTTGTGAAGCATTTTCCACAGTCAAAACAGGAGTAAGGCTTGTCTCCTGTATGTATACGTTCATGTTGTTTTAAGTGGCCCCGTTGAGAGAAACTCGCCCCACAGTCAGAGCAGAAGTAAGGCTTCTCTCCTGTGTGTGTTCTCTGATGACATTTTAGCTCAGATGATATTTTAAAACATTTTCCACAGTCAAAGCAGTAGTAAGGCTTGTCTCCTGTATGTATACGTTCATGAGTGTTTAAGGTATCCAATCGGGAGAAACTCTTCCCACAGTCAGAGCAGGAGTAAGGCTTCTCTCCTGTGTGCGCACGTTCATGTATTTTTAAGTGGCCCAGTTGAGAGAAACTCGCCCCACAGTCAGAGCAGAAGTAAGGCTTCTCTCCTGTGTGTGTTCTCTGATGACGTTTTAGCTCAGCTGATATTTTAAAACATTTTCCACAGTCAGAGCAGGAGTAAGGCTTGTCTCTTGTATGTATATGTTCATGTGTGTTTAAGGCATCCAATCGGGAGAAACTCTTCCCACAATCAGAGCAGGAGTAAGGCTTCTCTCCTGTGTGCACCCGTTCATGTATTTTTAAGTGGCCCAGTCGAGAGAAACTCGCCCCACAGTCAGAGCAGGAGTAAGGTTTTTCGCCCGTGTGCACTCTGTGATGAACTGTCAGAGCCTTTGATGTTGTGAAATTCTTCCCACAGTCAGTGCATGAATACAGATTCTCTCCTGAGTGTATTGTTAGGTGTACTTTTAGCTTTGATAGAATTGAGAAACTCTCCTCACAATGTGGGCAGTGGTGAGACCTCTTAGCTCTGTGATCTTCCTGCTGTTGCTCTCTGGATGTAGAGAATGTCTCAACATGGTCTCCTGTGTGAACAACATCAGAAGAACCAGTCAGTTGGTGTGATTTACATATCAATCAAATGTATTGTATGAAGCTCTTTTTACATCAGCAGCTTTAAAGAAACCCAGTCTAAAACCCAAAAGAACAAGCAATGCAGATGTAGAAGCACAGTGGCCACGAAAAATTCCCAGAAAGCAGGAACCTTGGAAGAAACTTAAAGAGGAACCAGGCTCAAAGGGGTGACCAGTCCTCTTCTGGCTGTAGCAGGTGACATATGTATTCATATCAGTAGGCTGTACAATACAAATGGGGATTAAAACTATTCTAAAAGCAGGTAAGAGTTGAAAGCTAAAAAGGGTCAAAAGTCATGAAAATGATGAGCCATATCATCCTCCACTCACTATCACAAGGGTTAGTAACTACACAGACTCATTTCATAGAACTTTAAAACACTGGCAGTTTGTCTACTGTCAGAGGAATTCTATAGGAAGAGAGACTGCAGATTATTTCAAACAACAATTTCATAAGATTTGCAAAAATGAAGAAATCAACCAGTTGAAAGCTTAACAAATATAGTCGGTCTCTGCTTTTATAGAAAAAGTCCAACCTCTTGTCTATGTGGCAGTTTAGCAGATAAGTGGAAACAGGGGCGGAACATAGTGGAAAAGGCGATTGGTTTGTCTGTGCAGATGAAGACAGCCCAAGGTTGATAGTGGAAAAGGCCATTGGTTTGTCTGTGCAGATGAAGACAGCCCGAGGTTGATAGTGGAAAAGGCCATTGGTTTGTCTGTGCAGATGAAGACAGCCCGAGGTTGATAGTGGAAAAGGCCATTGGTTTGTCTGTGCAGATGAAGACAGCCCGAGATTGATAGTGTAAAAGGCCATTGGTTTGTCTGTGCAGATGAAGACAGCCCGAGGTTGATAGCACGAGGGCTCAACCATATAACTGCGTTGTCACAGTTCACACTAAATGTGCTCCTTCCTGCAAGGTTCCACACACCTGACTTCCTGCAGATAGTAAACCCACGATATGCCTCACATGTTGATGTCGCACCTAAACGGATCTTAGCTATACGCCCAGTCTTATGACTAAGTCACACAAAGACAAGTTTATATCAGATTCGAAAAAACACTAGCATATAACAAGAGACTATTCTTTAAGCAGTAAAACATGACTAACTATGACATTTTCCACGACACTACTTCACTTCTTTAGTCTACTCTCTGATCACTCCAGATAGCCCAGTGAATAAAACGAATGCTGGCAATACTGGTGTCAAACCATGCAAGTCTCAGTAGCATGAAATAACATCTACCTTTTCATACAAACCGTTAAAAATGAAACAGTTCTACTGGAAATGTTCATGCAGTGGGAAGTTGGAACGAACAACACACTTAGTTAGATAGAACCTGCTCTTACCATGAGAAACAGATTTCCCAATCTTCTCCTCCTCTTCTTCATCTTTAATGTTGACATTCAGCTCCAGTGTTTGACTGCAGTCTTCCAGCTTCACTGATGCCATCTCTGGATCCTGCAGTGTAAATTGGACTCCACTGTCACAATCAGGAACCAGTGACTGTAGGTTTAAACTCAGTGTGGAAGGAGAGAGGCAGGCTGGGTTTGTCCTCACTATTGATGTTACCGGCCTCAGATTTAATTATAGTCGTCCTGTAGTAACAATGAGAAACAGACACAAAAAGTTATTGTCTTGACAGTTCTGGCACTTTCTTTATTCTCAAAAAATATATTATATTACTTCTTGTTAAATTATCTACTTCAGTGCTTGACTTGGACTGAAATAGGTGCCGGTACTCATGTTGGGTGCCGGTACTGTTTATATTAAGGTGCAGGAGCTCCACAATACTGTTGAGCTAACATTCTATAAGAGGAACATGATCTCAAGCAGTAGAAATGTGAGGTGCCGGTACTCAGCTCTGGTGAGCTCCTGTCCAAGTCAAGCACTGATCTCATTTTAATAGATCAGGTAGCTAAGCATTGAAAACAAAACATGAATTCATTCAAATTAGACAAAGTACAAGCTTTAAATTAGGCTACACAACGTACGTGCACTCAAATTCACATAAATGACTCAAAAACCATTTAGGAGAAGGTTACAGTTGTTTTAGGGAGCAATAGGTACCATTTTCCTGAATAACCGTGTCTTCATTGTATTATTTCAACCAAAAACCAATTGTATTTCCCGTTCACACCATAATAACATTTATAGATAAAGATAGCAACAACTGAATGTCTCTGAATATTAGTACACATGTAGAAAACTGATAATCATTACATTCAGCTTCAAAACAGTAGTGCGACCGTGAAATTGTCTCTGATGCACCCGCACTGTCCTCACTGAAGTCCGTTGACGCTGACCGAGAGTAGCCGCCATTTTACCAGCTTGGGAATTTTACACAAAACCAATAACATGCTAAACGAACACAGAAATCTAAAATAAATTGATTATTTATTAAACTAACATAAGAAAATTATGTACATTCACTCAGACAAACCCTAAGTCTCTAGCTATGTGACTTATAAAATAGTTTTTATCACGTTCTTTCACTCACTCAGTTTGACACAAAATAACACATAAAACCTTTACCAAACCTGATAATACCTTAACGGATGTGTTACCTAGCATGGTATGACATGTTCTTTCGACATTAGAAAGTTTAAACGTGCTATTACATACCTCTAGTAATAAATAGAAACGGACACAAAGGTTATCTTCTTGACTGCACAGTTCTGGCGCTTTCTTTATTGTGAAGAATGGGTCGCGTCAACCCGGAACTTCCTGTTCCCCCTCTACCACCGTGCAACAGTCCGTGCGTTCCGGGATCCTTGGGTTGGTCCTACCCCATTACATGAGAAGAGGGTAGCTGCAGCTGTATCCTCCAGGACACTTCTTCTTTGCATAGAGTTGATCAAGCTGTTGATTGTGGCCTGTGGAATGTTGTCCCATTCCTCTTCAGTGGCTGTGAGAAGTTGCTGTATATTTGAGGGAACTGGAACAAGCTGTTATACAAGTTGATCCAGACCATCCCAAACATGCTCAATGGGTGACGTCTGGTGAGTATGCAGGCCATGGAAGAACTGTGTAATGATGATCATGCTATTTAATCAGCTTCTTGATATGCCACAACTCTCAGGTGGATGGATTGTCTTGGCAAAGGAGAAATGCTCACTAATAGGAATTTAAACAAATTTAGGCACAACATTTGCGAGAAATAAGCTTTTTGTATGTATGGAAAATTTCTGGGATCTTTATTTCAGCTCTTGAAACATGGGCCCAACACTTTACATGTTGCTTTACATGTTGCGTTTGTATTTTTGTTCAGTATAAAACACATTTTATACAAACTATCATTAACGAAATTTACATTAAACTAAATCAGCCTGCTTTTCTGTTCTAAGCAGGTCCATACACAGGCTCAGAAGGATCCTGTGAGGGCGGAACATTTTCTAGCGACAATAGTCCTTGCGGGGCCTCTGCCGTGAAGTCTTGGAGGCCCCAAAACTTTCAGCTGCAGATATAATGATGTCTAGCTTCTTGCAGTGCATCCACTGACATATCTTCTTCAGAACTGTGGCCTCTTGCCCCTATAACTCTCTTCACCGCCTCCACATAGGACACTTGCTGTACAGCCCTGATCCTTGACACCTCAACCTCTTTCACCCTAACAGGGCACTCTGGGAATTCAGGAATATGACCCCCACAACAGTTACAACATTTTACATGGTTATCAAAATGTCACGCCAGGGTAAGCCTACACAAAACACAGCCCTTATTATAAGTGTTTCTAAAATTAATTAAAATGAAAAATGAATGGTGCAAAAACGACTGGAACCATTTCCCTGTTACTCCGCTAGTTTTTGGGGGGTATTATGACACCTCCACTGTGGGGCTCGATATGGCTACCGCAGTAAGGGGGAGTGGGTGTGTCGAAAGGAAAGTTGTGGGCTTCTGGAAAGGAGTGGGTGTGTCTAAAGGAAAGTAGTGGGCGTGTGAAAAGGAGTGGGTGTGTCTAAAGGAAAGTAGTGGGCGTGTGAAAAGGAGTGGGTGTGTCTAAAGGAAAGTAGTGGGCGTGTGGAAAGGAGTGGGTGTGTCTAAAGGAAAGTAGTGGGCGTGTGGAAAGGAGTGGGTGTGTCTAAAGCGCTATAGGTTAGATGGTTTTGATTGAGCTGTGTTTTTTCTCGTCCATTTCTTACCATGCAACTACTGTATTTTTTGTTATGATGTCATTGATTGGCTAAATGGAAGGCAGTACCCATACAACATGATGATTACATCACCAGTTAGGTACCTAGCCAGTAGCCACATTGCAACATGGTGGACTCCCAGCAAGGGACTAGCTATCTAGCTAGCTAATTCAGCCTAATTCTATTTCAACATGTTTTTGATGACATCATTTATGTAAAGATTTGCCAGAGGATATATGTATTGGTAGACTCATTAATTCCTGTTTAGCTATAAACCTTTTTCATTCTTCGGATTTCATCACTCAATTATCTAAGGTTAGCTAATGTCACCCATATAGCTACTAATGTCACACATTGCATTCATCCTAGCTACTGTACTATCAACTGGCTTGCTATATTAGGTAGCTCTAGATGCGATTATAAAAAGGCCATTAGGTAGCTAGCTAGGTTGAAACTGCTGGGGAATAGCTATCTAGATAGCTAACTCCCACTATCAACTGAGTTCATCAATATATCTAAGGATATATTTCTAGAAATAAACAATATATGTTCTAGTCATATTTTAAAGACGTAAGCACATAACACCCAGACAGATGTAGAACTTCAGTGACCCGAGCATCAGGAAAATCTCCCTGTTCTTCAGGTTTATTCTGGAGTTTATTCAGGAAGGCACACATGTTAGATAAAAATACAGGTAACTAGGGTCTCCTGAGTGGCGCAGCGGTCTAAGGCACTGCATCGCAGTGCTTGAGGTGTAACTACAGACGCGGGTTCGATCCCAGGCTGTGTCACAACCAGCCGTGACCAGGAGTCCCATAGGCCGGCACACAATTGGCCCAGCGACATCCGGGTTAGGTTTGTCCCAGGGGAGCGTTACTTGGCTCATCACGCTCTTGCAACTCCTTGTGGCGGTCTGGGCGCCTGCAGGCTGACTTCAGTCGTCAGTTGAACAGTGTTTCCTCCGACACATTGGTATGGCTGGCTTCCGGGTTATGGGCGTTATGAAGCGCTGTTTGGCAGGTCATGTTTCGGAGGATGAATGACTCGACCTTGGCCTGTCCCGAGCCCATTGGGGAGGTGCAGCGATGAGAAAAGATTGTAATTGGATCGCAATTGGACATCAAGAAATTGGGGAGAAAAAGGGGCAAAACTATTTAAACACTTGAGTAAATGAGGGATACAAAGTATATTGAAAGCAGGTGCTTCTACACAGGTGTGGTTCCTGAGTTAATTAAGCAATTAACATCACATCATGCTTAGGGTCATGCATACAAAATGCTGGGCAGGTCATTTTTTTGGCCCCCATATGATGACAATGCCCCCATCCACAGGGCATGAGTGCCTGAATCGTTTGATGAAAACTATACAAACCATATGCCATGGCCGTCACAGTCACCAGATCTCAACCAAATTGAACACTTATGGGAGATTCTGGAGCGGCTCCTGACACAGCATTTTCCACCACCATCAACAAAACACCAAAGGATGGAATTTCTTGAGGAAGACTGGTGTCGCTTCCCTCCAATAGAGTTCAGACACTTGTAGAATCTATGCCAAGGTGCATTGAAACTATTCTGCCTCATGGTGGCTCAACGCCCTATTAAAGACACTATGTTGGTGTTTCCTTTATTTTTGCAATTACATGTAGATCCACACATGTTATTGTCTATATCATGCAGAATTGCCATCTCATTGTTCCTTAGGGAGCTCGTTCTATAATACAGACGTTGGTGATTTCTGTCCCAGGTAGTTGCAAAAATCTGGTAACTTTCCCCAAATTCCCTTGTTTTCCAGAAAACCCGGTTGGAAGGTTTCCTGAATCAGGAGGGAATAAACAGTAAATCTGGAATCTTCAAACAGGATTTCTGGAAAACCTGGGGATTATGGGAAAGTTGGTGGATTTTTGCAACTCTAGTCCCAGGAGACTGAACTGTGTGCACGTTTTTATTCCTGCCTAGCACAAACATCTCATTCAACTAATCATGGTCTTCCATTTAGACCACAATTAGTTGAGTGAAGTGTTAGTAGAGTGCTGGAACCTGGACACTCCTGTGTAAACTGTGGCTGTCTTGACTA
Organism: Coregonus lavaretus; assembly: GCF_964263955.1. Classification (NCBI taxonomy): domain Eukaryota; kingdom Metazoa; phylum Chordata; class Actinopteri; order Salmoniformes; family Salmonidae; genus Coregonus; species Coregonus lavaretus. The sequence goes on along the minus strand of NW_028162761.1, from coordinate 1,614,153 downwards.
CAATTGTCTAAATACAGGTGCCATGTTTTCTTTTGCTAATCCATGCAGGTTTGTCATCTCATAAGGAGTGGAGAAGCCCTATGCACCATAAACCTTAATACTGGAGTAACTTCCTGTCAGAGAAACTGTGATTAGAGGGTTAGACAGGAGGCCCTGGGCCAATGGGAGGTCACGGGTGAGGGCTTGGGGGTCAGAGAGAGTGGGCTAGTATGTTAGACCATTCCATTGGTCCTTATGTGAAATCTCCACCAATCTGGGGCACTGAGCCATGCAAAACGAACTGACCCAGTAAGAGGGGACATCACAGACATGAAGATAGAACTCCCCCAACACTCCTCACATTGAGTTGCTGCATCTGATTTAAAGGCCCCCTTATAGTCCTCAATAATCAGCAATGTAATACTTATTACAGGTTAACTCTCTTGCTTTCATTCAAGCACACTCAGTACCAGGGGCGGTGTGTTCATTAGGGCGATATGGGCGACGCACTGCCAAACGGGAAAAGCAAGGGATTTTTTTTCTAATCAATTATATCACGGCAACAGTAGTTATCAGTGTTCTAATCTAGACTTCTGATCTGCCACTAAATGTCCAATCAGGCTAAAGTCGTGCTTCAAATGGCCCCGCCCGTTTTGGGGCGATTTCAGTCAGGTTGAAAATCGCCCAGAAGTCTCTCATAGCCTCTCATGTAAAATCTTTTTTTTTCAAATATCAGAGCTTTCAATACAATCTCTATGGGTTTCTGAGGGCTTGCACTTACGCGCTTTCGTCATATGTAACATAACCATGAATGTAACTAAGAAAAGAGCGGGTAGCAGCGTCAATCAATTCACGTACTACTATCAAGATGGCTATAGCGTTCAGTGCAACTCGATTGTCTCTTTGAAAGAAGTTCACATCAAAGACCATTCAAAATGAGCTACTGGAGTGTATGCTAGCGGTCATGAGGGAACATATTGTGGAGGAGGTGAAGTCGGCGAACTTCGTAGCTATCCAAGCTGACGAGACCACAGACGTTTCTACACAGACACAGCTGGTGCTGAGGTACAACCACAAAGTGCAGGAGCGCTTTTTTGAGTTCCTTCCCATCTCGGAATCAACCTCAGTCTCAATCGCCAGTGTGCTTTTGGAGAGACTGAACGGTCTTTTTGCCGACAACGAGAAAGTCAAACTCATGCCGTGTGTCAGCATTGCAGGCTGGTGGTGGTGGTGGTGCTGGTGTGGGGTGTGTTTTCATGGCAGACATTGGGCCCTTGATAAAAGGGATTTTGAATGCCACAGGATATCTAAACATCATTGCCAATCAGGTGCATCCCTTCATGGTAGCAGTTATCCATCTGCAAATATATTTCTTTCAGCAGGATTATACCCCATGCAACAAGCCTTGTCCAGGAATGGTTCCAAGAACATGACACTGTAGTGACCAAAAGAACATGATAGTACCATGGTATTTATTTCATGGTACTACCATGTCAGGAACACACCATGGTAGTTGCACCAGTACCATGGTATTTTCCTGACATGGTAGTACCATGGTATTCTTTAGAAACATTGAGAGAAGATACGGCCAGATCTGTCATAACAGCCCGGAAGTAAAGCCAGATTGAATTTACAATATAGGGGGGTTGGCAACTAGGTTTGGCCTCCAGTCAATGTGTTGCTGAGCTTGTAGCTAGTCTGCAGGCCAGAACATAATTAGCCTATTAACAAATAGCCTATAGCTGCCCAATTCATAGTCCTACACAGTGAAGCTACACTACACATTTAACACGTGGTTAGTGGGCTAATCAATTCAATGACCATAACATAATAATGTCCATCTGATTACAGTGGTAAAATCACCAATGTCTGTATTAATAGTCCAACTGTTCTATTCAAATATATTTATCATATTTCTCCAGTTTCAAACCAGTGTGTCATGTTTGCAACGAAACTGTCGCTGTTTGGGAAGAGTTCAATCTGAGATGTTATTATGAATCTAAGCATGGTACTTTCAGAAGTAGATTCAGAAGTCTGACGCAGAAAGGAAGGTAGGCCTAAGGAGTGAACACCCTATGTGTTTTACAGTGGCCATTTTATTATGGACATATTTTATTATTATTGAACCTTTATTTAACTCGGCAGACTTGGCGGTTCTTATCGAATTACACAAATCCACAAGGAGTCATTAGAAACCATATTTATTTAAGCAAGTCAGCCATATCAGCTATGTTTTTTTAAGGCAGTAAATGAGGCTGAATAAACGTTTTCGCTGCCAGACTTTGCTCCGGTGGCTGATAGCCAGGTGTAGCAGTGGTAAGGATTCACTCCATGGTGTTGAAAGGAAAGCTCAAACTTTATGCTGGGCTAACAATAATTATGTTACAAATGGTTTAAGCGTTCTGATATTGTCACTAATCTGTATTTAGACTGTCTGCTACTTCAGGTCTAAATAGGGGTATAATCTATACCTTGTGACAATATAGGACTACTGAAACCATTGTAAGACAGACTTTTTGTTAGCCTTTAAGGCGTCAGCATGCTTCCCAGCCGAAACAGTTCGGAAGAGTTTGTGCATATATTATGACAACATTTTGTGAGGTTTTCGTTTTGGACTTTCGGTAAGGGTTTTTTAAAGCTTTTCGGGCACACAAAATGTTTTCCTCGAGGCAAGTCGGTAGCCGAAGTTTACGCCCGTTCGTTGGTAATTGGTCAACAGTAGGGATTCTTCATTAAAGTATTTGTTGTCATTAAACTTGAGAAGACTCGTTTTCATGCAGGTTTTTTCATTGAGAAATACTGAACCAAACATCTTAGTTAGATGTAAAATTGCACGACTAAGCTTTCCTCGGCAAAAACATCAACATTAAAGACAGATTTCTTGAGTTATCTGACTATTTTGAGGAAGTGGCTATAGACCCTTTTCCAGGACATGACACACTGACGTCACAAACAGATACGTGGGGCTCTTTACATTTACATGTTAGTCATTTAGACTCTTAACCAGAGCGACTTACAGTTAGTGAGTGCATACATTTTCATACTGGCCCCCCGTGGGAATCGAACCCACAACCCTGGCGTTGCGAGCGCCATGCTCTACCAACTGAGCTACACGGGGCTAGTACCTAGCAACTCTTGGCGGCAGTAGTCTAGATTTTTCATTTTTATTACTTCGAAATAATAACAAAATAACTTTTTTGGGGCTCTCATAGGCTTAGAATTATGTTTTGATTCTTGGTTGAACAATCGCTAAGATTATATTTGGTTGTGATCTTTGCAAAATAATTTTTGGGGATGCAGCAGTTGTTAGCTACAATGCTAATGCTCATTGATATAGCCTATAGCAAAAGCTAACCAAAGAGCCATTTTACTGGTTGAAGTTGAAGTGTTTTTTAGTATAATGCAGTTGATTTGTGATGATGACACAAACATTATATTAAGCATGGCATTCATATGAACCTTAAAATCCAATTATAATCCAAAGTAGTGTGAAATGCACTCATAAGCAACATGTAAATAGAGGCTTTTTTTGCTGGCGTTCTATAAGAACTCCCCCTTGTTCTGCCACCAACTCGCGCCCATCCCCCTCTTGCAGCAATGTTTGTAAACACAGAAAGGGGTCTATGGAGTCTCAAAATGGACCAACTGTACTACTGCCACTTTTTTATCGTTTTTCAAGCAAAGGTCTTTTAAGGGAGTGTGGAAGCACTCGTTCGGTTGGCCTATCCTTCTTAAGAGATGACAAAATACGTTTTCTTTATAAAATAAAATAATGTTTATTTATAGCACATGCTTAGAGCAAATGCACCTCTGACTAAATGTAACTCCAAAATAACTCTAATTAAAGGGATAGTTCAATCAAATTACAAATGTACACATCGGTTTCCTCACCCTGTATACAATCCCCAAAAATGTACGTGTCAGCAGTGAAGTTCTCAAGATGGAGGACTTTCAGTACAGCAGTGTTCCCCAATCCTGGTCCCAAAAGGCTCTGTCGTAGCCGGCCGCGACCGGGAGACCCATGGGGCGGCGAACAATTGGCCCAGCGTCGTCCAGGGTAGGGGAGGGAATGGCCGGCAGGGATGTAGCTCAGTTGGTAGAGCATGGCATGCCAGGGTTGAGGGTTCGATTCCAGTATAAAAAAAATAATAATGTATGCACTCACTAACTGTAAGTCGTTCTGGATAAGAGCGTCTGCTAAATGACTAAAATGTAAAAATGTGTACTTGTTTGTTTTTGCCCTCACATACCTTATTCCATTCAAAGGCTGGAGTTGCTTAGTTGAATCCACTGTGTGAGTGTTAAGGCAAAAACTAAAAAATGCACCCCTTTGTGTCCCCTGGACCAGGATTGGGAAACACTGTAGTACATTGGAACAAGTGTGATGATGCAAATTGTATGCAATTATCATTTTCCTCATTTGCATCATCACACTTGTTTCTCTGTACTGAAATCTTGAAAACTTAATTGCTAACATGCAACATTTTTGCCGTTGTATTAACAGTGGACTAATAAACAAAATACAACATTATCGTTTTTTTTTTTTTTTTTTACATCCCTTTCATAGCACCTACCACTCCATTAAAGGAGTAGTTCACTATTTTACAACTTTAAGTCCTATATGTAAGGTTTGTATACAGGGGACGTCGGTGTGTACTCAAGATTCGAAGGTATGTACTCAGGAGAAGAATCTCTGATTTTAGCAGCGCCATTTTTACACCTTCGCGACATTGCACTGTGGTTCTTCAATGTTTTCCTGCCCCTGTCGAACGGATAAAACATTTGTGGATCTTTAGAAAATGTCTCCTGTATCTGCCGTTTCCATCATGTTGCAATGATTTCTTTGCTAAATGTTTTTTTGTCAAATAAACCTAGGCCAATGGAAACCTGTCTACTGATGCCATCTCTAGATCCTGCAATGCAAACTAGGCTCCACTGTCACAATCAGGACTAGGTGACTGTAGGGTTAGAATCAGTGTGGAAGGAGAGAGGCAGGCTGGGTTTGTAATCTGTCAACTCTGGATAGAATCCCAGTCCTAAATAGTAGTCTGAGATCAACTTCCTGGTCCCCTGTGAATGCCACACCCCATCCCATTGTACCGTATGTATGAACACATTTTGAACAATGGCTGCCGAATATGCTGTGGTCCTTACTAACAGAATAGGAAAGGTTCAGGACTCAGGTATTTCACTCAGAGCATAAATATCAATGACTCACCCTCAAATGGACCACCAATACCAGAGTTCTACAATACTATATACATAATCAACTGGACATTACAACAGCCTGAACCTCAATATAGTCCTGGGCATATATTGAACTCTAACAATGGGGGATGGAAAGGGTCTGTTGAAATGAATACTGTAGTGGTGTGAGAAAGGTAACACAAGCTTCCTCTCTGGTTCCAATCCCCAATAGTAAGTCGGTCAATTTAAAACACATAAAAATGAAAAAAAGACAAATAATATATGTGTTGTTTTATTTAATTGTTACCTAAGAAAACCTGTCTAAGTCCTTTATGCTGAAAATAATCTATTCATATGCATTATAGAAAATAATGGGGACTAGCAAATTGGATTGTCCCAATGGTGATGTGTAGAGGTGTAGTGACATGTTTTGACTAGATAAATAATATATAAAAAAAACACCGGGGAAATATTAAACCCTATTGCGCATACCAGTTGATTCACAAGACACCAACTAAGTAACTTACATATACGGTATCTTCATTAGGCCTAATGGCATTTCATGTCCATGATAGGAAGTTTGTTGTAGTGACTCAGTAAGGCTAATTGTAAAAGTAACCCTCTAAAGTGCCATGTTTGTACAGTTTATTATGTGGAGGAAACATTTAGGCAGCCAGGACCATACACCAGGACCGCTCCGTAGGCCGCACTGTAGGCCTAGCTCTTACTGCAGTCCAGTGCCATGGACATCTTTGAAGTTTGGCCTCTAGTAATTTAGGAGGGCAACTTTATGAAGGCCTCTTCACCGTGGTCTTATCGTACAAGGCTCTACAGACATATAAAATAAATACAGGCTATTTTTATTGTTCATATTATTTGCGTTGATGATGTATTGAAGTCAAGTGGTTCAACATTCAAATGTAGTTGGATGGACCACACAAGACTGCTTGGAAAACGCGACGGTCGGTGGAACACTTGCGCCACCAAGTGGACAATTGCTTCAGTTCCCTTGTGGCATCAACGCTACCAGAGATATGTGATATAAGATCAAATGTTATGTCAATATTATTATCTCTAAATTGATCCCCCCACTCATATATTATTATTCCGATTTAGCTGTTAATCTGGATTTAATTTATAAACACTTTCTGTCATTTCCGATTGGAGGTCAGATGACCACGTGACTTCCGATCCTACCAATTTGTTACTTTGTAACAGTCAAAAGTGGTTATTCCCAACGTTGATCAACTCCCAATCTATGACACGATTTTCTTTAAATCATTATCTTTGATATTTGGCGGACAGTTTACAGAGCTACATTTTGTGTAAACGTCATCGAATATGACGTGCCCGAGAACGGCACCTTCCTCCCGAAAGCATTGCGGTATCGCTTCTCAGCCTTTTGGCTAAGATCAAGATCAAGTTGCAGTACCAAGGAGATCCTGAAGGTGGAGCGATGTCGTCATCGTCCACGTCACAGTCGGCAGCCGCCGGACTGAAGAACACACTGCGTTTTCAATGGACTGGAAAAGAAAAGTTGATGGAAAGAGTTATTTTTGGAAAGGACGTTCTTTTTGGACCTCTACGCCAGACACCAGACGATGTGCACTGTCTGCAACAAAACACACCGGAGAAGTTTTATGATGTGTCGTTCTACACCATCACCAGGCTGGAGGAGGTGAGAGGGCTCTTCCGAGCGAACTCGACAGCACCCGCCCTCAGTAGCTTTCAAGTTGAGTCCCTGTGCAGGCACAATCTGAGGGTGCTAACGGTGCACATGTTCAACCCCTGGGTCACAGAAGAAACGCTAGTGTGCTACCTCAGCCGGTATGTGACCATCTTGCCAGGAGTGAGAGACATTAAGGACGCCCTAGGCATCTGGACAGGGAAGAGGCAGTTTCGCGTGCTGCTAAAGGAAGACGAGAGCGGCCATGATGGCTACCTCCATCCTCCCGCGTCTTTTTCTATCGGTGCAGACAGGGGTTACCTCATGTATGCTGGGCAGCCTCGTTTTTGCAGGAAGTGCAGCACGTACGGGCACCTTGCTGATGCCTGCACCCAGACAAGGTGCAGAAACTGTGGGACCCTCGGCCATGTAATGAGGGATTGCACCGTGCCTAAGCGCTGCAGTCTGTGCAGCTCAGAGGAGCACCTGTTCCGTCACTGCCCAAAGGCAGCCCCCTCCTACGCCAGAGCGGTGAGCGGGAAAAGAGCAGATGAGGGAAAAGTTATAGAGCTACGCGCTATTGAGGAGGTCGTGAAGGAGCTAGTGATGGAGAGAGAACTGCGAGAGTCTGAGGAGAGCGGGAGTGAGGCGCCATCATCACCTCATGAGGAGAGCGGAGCGGGGGACAGGAGCTGGAGCAAGCAAATGGAGGAGGCTACGGGAGAGCCCACCGCGCCCTCTGCTCCGGAGAGCTGGACCACGGTGGGAGAGAGGAGGAAGTGCTCTATCAAGAGGAAGCAGATGAGCCCTGTTTCCCCACTCATCCGCATGGAGGCGACGGAGGAGTCCGCCCTGGGGGGGAATCGTTTCAGTTGTTTTGCAAGCGGGGAGTCTGAGGAGATAAGCGCGGGAAACCCGGGCAGCGCAGAGGAGACTCTGCTTTCCCTGTCAGGCGCGAGCTCTACCGACAGTAGCGGTCTCGCACCCAGCGGTGTTCCAGCACCCACACTGACTGAGGAGGAAAGGGTTTTCCCGACCCCTATCTTTGTGGACAGTCCTCCCCCTGGGGACCACCGTTTCCCAGACAGGCCTCCTAACGAGGAACTGTACTTAAAGTGAGTCTGGAAATTAATGTCATATTTAGATAGTTGTCTGCTTCCCTCCTTTCCCCATGTCGTCCCTTTTGAACATAGCTAGCATAAACGCTAGAGGGCTTAGGAACCCCGTTAAAAGGGCGACTGTTTTTTCCCATTTGTCTTCCATTTGCTTCTCTGTGTGTTTTTTACAAGAAGTACATTTAAAAGATCAAAATGATGTGGAGAGATTTACGAGGGAATGGGTTCAGGGAGAGTCAACGTGGAGTGTCGGCGGGGTGCATTCTACAGGGGTTGGTGTTCTATGTGGAAATAGGGATTTAAAATAGTGGGAAGTTTTTCGGCAGTACACGGGAGGGTTTTAATAGTAGATATTGATTGGAGGGGCAAATGTCTTCGGTTAATTAATGTATATGCACCATCGACACCCAAGGAAAGGAGGGAAATGCTGAACAACCTAGACGCTATTTTTATGACAAACAGACAGGTTTTTATGGGGGGAGATTTTAATGTATCATATGACCGAGGTAATCTGGGAGGGCATCTTGTAAAAAACCTAATAGAGAAATATAATTTGGTGGATACTTATAGAGTGGCGCATGCAAATGATCCCGGTTTCACCTGGGGAAACAGCAGGGGCGCGAGGAGCCGCATAGATTATGTGATTGTTCCGCGTGGACTCGGTGTGTCCTCTGCACGCGTCACTCCGGTTTTTTATTCTGACCACAGTTGCCTGTCTGTGACAGTAGAATTAAAAACAATTGAATTTGGAAAAGGATATTGGAAAATTAATAATGGTATTTTACATGACAAAACATTTGAGACTAGATTTAGGTATTTTTTCCAGGGCTGTGTAACCATGAAATCATTTTATTCTACTGTCATAGACTGGTGGGAGAGCACAAAATTACGAATCAAGATTTTTATTCAGAATTATTGCGAAGATAAAGCACGTAATAAATACAAATAATTTTATGAGTTGCAGAACGAACTAGAAGATCTGCACATCCAAGATAATTTGAATGGTGGTGGTTTAGATAAAGACACATTGTGTAACCTGCAGAAAAAGCAGCAGGCCTTTTTTGAAAAGAAAGCTCGAGATTTCATGTTTAAAAGTCAACAAGATAAATGGGATAATGATGAGAAGTGCTCTGCATATTTTTTCAAACAAATTAAGTCACGGGGAAAGAGGAGGACCATTTCGGCTTTATTGAATCAAGACGGGGAGACGGTTGAGGATGGAGATGGCATGCTTGGTGTCGCTACCCAGCACTTTTCTCAGCTATTCCAAAAGCAAACAATTAATTATGAGAAGGGGACTACTTTTTTAAAATGTGTGGATGTGCAGATACCTTTAGATATTAGAGACCAATTAGAAGGGGAATTGAATTTAGATGAAATATATATGGCACTGAAGAGCATGAAAGATAACAAAGTACCAGGAGTGGATGGGCTCTCTAAAGAGTTTTACATAGTTTTTTGGGATTTAATTGGATGTCATCTTTTGGAAGTATTTAGAGTTATTTTTGGTTTGGAGCATATGGGAGGTTCAATGTGCGAGGGGGTAATCTCGCTACTTTACAAAAAGGGAGACCCCAAGACACTAGCAAATTGGAGACCTTTAACAATGTTGTGTGTAGACTATAAAGTATTAAGTAAAGCCATAACTAATCGTCTGTCTTCTGCCATGGCATATGTTGTTGGTTTAGACCAAACATGTGGTGTGGTAGGGAGAAAGTTAACCTGGAACTTGCAATTGCACAGAGACGTTCAAGCATATTTAGAGGAAAGGCACCTGCCAGCTATTACTGTAAATTTGGACCAGGAAAAAGCCTTTGACATGGTAAACCATGAGTTTTTGTTTAGAGTTCTGAAAAAATGTGGTTTTGGAAATAATTTTATGAAATGGGTAAAAATTCTTTATAGTAATGTGGGAAGCAGAGTAAATATTAATGGGAATATTGGAAATGTAATCAAGCAATTACGAGGTGTCAGACAGGGGGACCCTCTCTCTGCGCTATTGTATGTTTTATATATTGAACCTTTCGCATGTGCAATTAGGACAAATTACAACATCAAAGGCATTATATTACCTGGAGGGGATATTCTAAAAATTTCACAATACGCGGACGACACCATTTTATATTTACAAGACGACCTGAGCTTGAAAGAGGTTATCAAAGTCATTGATGAGTTCTCTGTTGCCTCCGGGTCTAGGATTAACAAGAATAAAACAGAAATAAAATATATGGGACAGTGGAAATGGAGATCTGATCAGTTATGTGGTTTGACTGTGTGCACAGGACCAATGGTAGTGCTCGGGATATCTTTCGGAAATGAAATTAAAGATGACATGGTTAATTGGAAAGAAAAACTACTTTCGCTTAATAAAAGATTGGGACTGTGGAAAGTGAGGCAACTATCTTTTAGTGGCAAGGTGTTAGTGCTGAAGGCGGACATTCTGCCTTCATTACCCCACCTTGCATATGTGTTTCCCATGCCGGTGTCTCTAAGGAAAATGTTCATACGTGTACTGTTTAATTTCTTTTGGGGGGGATATGAGTACATCCGGAGAGATCGGATGTACCAGCCTATAGAGGCTGGTGGAAGGGATTTCCCTCATATTCCTCTCAAACTAGATGCGTTGTTCTACTCAAACGTTTGTTGTCTTTTGTCGTCTTCTGTACACAAATGTAATATATTAATCAAATTCTGGCTGTCCATACCGTTAAGGTTTATGGTGGAGTGGGATAATAGTAAGCCAAAAGCTGAAATTATCCCATTACATTTTAAGAAAATAGTTGAATGGGCAAGGAAAAACCCTGTCTGCAAAGTAAAAGAAAATGTAATCAACCACAGACTGCTATATGTGAAATTGATAGAAAATTGTTGTCCTAGAGACCGATTACCTATATCACCTTCCACCTGGCTACGGGCACAATTAAAAGGTTTAGACAACAGACTGAAAGATTTTAATTGGCTTGTTTAACACAGACGTCTTCCGGTCCGTTCAACATTATATGATCATAATTTGACCCTGAATAAATTTTGTCCCAGGGACAACTGTTTCGCAATTGAAACAATTCCCCATGTTTTATGGGAATGCTCTTTTGCCCAAATAGTTTGGAAGAAAATCAAAATAGATTTTAATATTTTAAAAAACATTGATTATGAAGGGGTAGCCAAATTTGAACTAAAACATGTGGAAAAGGTGCAATTATTAGAATTAGTGACTCTGGTGTCCCTTATCAAGACCAAACTTTGGGAGGCCAGATGTGGTGCGGTCAATGACACCCTCAAGTGGTCACCGACGGGATTGGTTAAATTTATAAAACAAGACATTTGGAATAAAATACAATTCGAAATAGATAAGTGGGGCATCACATCTGTTAAACATAGATGGAAAGGGATATACCCTTCTTTGTAAATGTTTTTTTTGTAGCCTATATATAGGCCTATGTATAACTGTATTATGTCATGTAAATTGAAATGTAGGCTAAGCCTTTGTAAATATTTGATATACACTGAGTTTTATTCAGAGTTCCCTTTGGTATATGTGTATGTTTTTATTTCTATAATAGTTTTTATTCCTTTGAAAGATCAGCTTTGGGAGATTGTTAGAGGCAATTGTTTACATGCTTCTCTTGAATGTAGGCCTTTTAGCTGGTCAGGTTCCTCAGAACAGCACTTTTTTTTAGGAGTTTTGCTATTTTTATACGGTTAAGGTACTGTTTTTGTAAATCCATGTTATGTACAACGTTATGCACTGAATTTGTGCTTGTATTTGAATGTGAAATGAAAATAAACATAATTTTTCCACAAAAAAAATAAAATAAATCTGGAGTACAAGTTTTTATTGATACAATTCTTTTCAAAACAACTCACATTTTAAATTCATTTACACACATAAAAACGGCATGAAAGTGCATAAAAACCAGCATTGCATTACATTTACCTACCAAAGCCACTGCTTGGGGGGTGGTCTCTACCTGTTTTCCTACCAGCAGGTTGCGGGAGGACCACAGTGCGTCCTTCAGACACGTGAGGGTGGGCCAGAGTTTTGTGAAGGCCTTTGTTGTTATAGGCCTTCGACCCACCCCATACAGCACAAGCTGGGGCGTTAGGTCCTCCCCTGCTGGCAGGCGTGGGGAGATCAGGGGGCCTGCTTCCTTCCACAGGTCCCGTGCGGCTCTGCACTCCCAGAGCAAGTGCCTCACCGACTCTTCTTGGCCGCAGCCTGGTCGGGGGCACGCGGATGTCCTCGCCATGCCCCGGGAGTGCATAACGGCCCTGACCGGGAGGATCTCATGGGCGACCATCCAGGACAGGTCACGGTGCCAATTCAGCAGAGCAGGATGGGCCACGTTGCGCCAAACCGTTGTGGGCTCACCTATAGCAAGCCTAATGAATTAAAAATGTGAGCTGTTTTAAAAGGAAATGTACAATAAAAAACTTTTCCAAAAGAAAAAATCTGTTCTTATCAGTCAGGGAGGGACGAGGTAGTGGTAATTGGACTGGGATTTTAGCGAGACTGGGTTTTTGGGGACTGAGACGACTGACGACTGAGACGACTGACTTTTGAGGGCAAGGTTTTAATCATCAAGGCTGTGATTTTACCTGTCATTTTATTAATCAGTTCTGTTTTTATCCCTCCTAGGAAAACATTGTTAGCTCTGGACCGGATGCTTTTTTATTTTCTGTGGGGAAGCAAGTGGGAGAGGCTGAGGAGGGAGGTGGTAAAGAGGCCCAGGCTCAGGGGGGGGGGGGGGAGGCTTGCCTGACCTCTACTTGTTCCTGGGCAGCCGCTATACAGCGTTACATCTCACTCTCGCCACCTCCCCGGTCAGCAACAAGACCCAGGCCCTCGCACGGTTCTGGCTGTTCTTATCAGTTTAGTATCTGATACGTCCCCTATCTGGGGACCATATATTACATTGATTTTTGGAACAGGGAGATGGAATAGGGGCTTGCTCCGTCCACTCCACGCATCGACCTGGTATTGCAGTACCTCTAGGAACGGTGCACCCCCTGTCATTGTAAAGATAAAGCAGGCAAAGACAACAGAATTGCTTTGTTAAATTCTATTACGATCACAATGTATTTTACATTTTCACATTTGACCATCTTCATCTCAATGATGGCTACAAAGTGATGGTCAAGTCAGTCAGTCACTGTTATATTGACTATGATAGCTGATGTGAATGGTGCGTTAATCTTCTAATCAAATCAATGTTTATTCGTCACATGCACAGGATACAGGGTGTAAATGGTACAGTGATAATGCTTTAAATATAATGCTTTTAAAAAACCTTGGCATAGATTGGGAGTTGATCAACGTTGGGAATAACCACTTTAGACTGTTACAAAGTAACAAATTGGTAGGTTCGTAAGTCACGTGGTCATCTGCCCTCTAATCGGAAATGACAGAAAGCGTTTATAAATTAAATCCAGATTAACAGCTAAATCTGAATAATAATATATGAAATATGGGTGGGGGAATCAATTTAGAGATAATAATATTGACATAACATTTGATCTTGTATCAAATATCTCTGGAAGCGTTGATGCCACAAGGGAACTGAAGCAATTGTCCACTTGGTGGCGCAAGGGTTCCACCGACTGTCGCGTTTTCCAAGCAGTCCTGTGTGGTCCATCCAACTACATTTGAATGTTGAACCACTTGACTTCAATACATCATCACCGCAAATAATATGTAAAAATAGCCTGTCTTTATTTTATATGTCTGTAGAGCCTTGTACGATAAGACCAGGGTGAGGAGGCCTTCATAAAGTTGCCCTCCTAAATTACTAGAGGCCAAACTTCAAAGATGTCCATGGCACTGGACTGCAGTAAGAGCTAGGCCTACAGTGCGGCCTACAGAGCGGTCCTGGTGTATGGTCCTGGCTGCCTAAATGTTTCCTCCACATAATAAACTGTACAAACATGGCACTTTAGAGGGTTACTTTTACAATTAGCCATACTGAGTCACTACAACAAACTTCATATCATGGACATAAAATGCCATTAGGCCTAATGAAGATACCGTATATGTAAGTTACTTAGTTGGTGTCTTGTGAATCAACTGGCATGCGCCTCATGGTTTAATATTTCCCCGGTGTTTTACAAATGTTCCATCCCGAGAATAAATCACTCTTCTCCTGTGTAACCCGGTATTTTTCGCCAAAAAAGGAAGTGTCATTCAAAAGCATTATAACATTTATAAATCTCCTGAGTGGCGCAGTGGTCTAAGGCACTGCATCGCAGTGCTAACTGTGTCACTAGAGATCCTGGTTCGAATCCAGGCTCTGTCGCAGCCGGCCGCGACCGGGAGACTCATGGGCGGCGCACAATTGGCCCAGCGTCGTCCAGGGTAGGGGAGGGAATGGCCGGCAGGGATGTAGCTCAGTTGATAGAGTATGGCGTTTGCAACGCCAGGGTTGTGGGTTCGATTCCCACAGGGGCCAGTATAAAAAAAATGATCAGCATGAAAATACAAACCTGATGCTACCTGAGCCTGATCAGACATATATTAAATACATGTTATAATACATTTTACAAATCCAAATCCCAGATGAAGAATAAGACACTATTTCAAAGCATAGTACATGTAATGTTAGCCAAGTACAATGTAATTACTAGTTGTTACACAGGATTTAGCTAGTTAAAATGAAGTGTATCTTTAGGAGTACTTGTAATTAATGTGTACAGTACATTACCCATCCTGACAACCTGGCCCTCAATTTAAAGCTTGTGGAAGTGACATCCAAGTGGGAGAATAAATACACTAGAACACCACAGAGTATCTGTATAGGAAAATCATTCAGAGCACACTGTGCTGCCAGTGTAAGGTGCGACATTTTGCGGGTGTGGAGAGCTCGTTCGAGGATGCTTGCATTGAAGAGCTGGGCATCGTGTTATGACCTGCATTATCTGAATTAGGCCCACAGAATTATACCTACAGAGGAGCGGCTTCTATGGAGGAACTTTGAATGTCTTTGAACATCAGAGTTGGTTTAACGTTGGAACAGAGCAGATGTTCGCTAGCTAACAACCTTGTTTGTGCAGTGCAGTGAACTCACTAGAATTGAAAACAGGTCGTAACTTTTTGTTGTTAATAAATCCAATGTGAAACGTGGTGACTATAGTATCCTTAACTAGCATTGAAAAAGTTCATCCATTCTTCTCAAATTAAACATATCTCCCTAATTTCTGAATCATGCTTGTAACGTTGTCAGTAGGATACAGTAACCTATGCTTCAGAGGAGAGGAGCAGGTAGTTTCCACACGCACACCCACTGGCAAAGGTTTCCATTCCAGCTGGCAGGCAGAAACTGGAATACGTTTCTAGAGTGAGCTTTGTTGCGATTTTGTGGGACTGGAGAAAAATACCCGGAAAGTAAAATAAGGTTATTACCTGGATTACATGCTTTTAAAATAACTGCTGTTCCTGAAAAGTATAGAACACTTTAGTTTCCGGTTCTTTTTAACGTTATTTTTCAGTTCTGTCCTGAACCGGTTCCAACCCTAGAGACATTATTTGGATGAAGGTCATGCTTAGCCTAATAAACTATAAAGGTAAATAAATTGCTACAGTTTACACTTTTTTAGTAATTTAATGAAATGTTGTAATCTGATCTCGGAATGCACGGACCGTTAGTAGTGGGGGAACAGGAAGTTCCGGGCAGGCGGGCACCATTCTTCACAATAAAGAAAGCGTCTGAACTGTGCAGTCAAGAAGATAACCTTTGTGTCCGTTTCTATTTATTACTAGAGGTATGTAATAGCACGTTTAAACTTTCTAATGTCGAAAGAACATGTCATACCATGTTAGGTAACACATCCGTTAAGGTATTATCACGTTTGGTAAAGGTTTGATGTGTTATTTTTGTGTCAAACCAAGTGAAGAATGTGATAAAAACTATTTTACAAGTCACATAGCTAGAGATGTTGGGTTTGTCTGAGTGAATGTACATAATTTTCTCATGGTAATTTCATAAATAATCAATTTATTTGAGATTTCTGTGTTCGTTTAGCATATTATTGGTTTTGTGTAAAATTCCCAAGCTGGTAAAATGGCGGCTACTCTCGGTCAGCGTCAACGGACTTCAGTGAGGACAGTGCGGGTGCATCATATAGAGACAATTTCACGGTCGGACTACTGTTTTGAAGCAGAATGTAATGATTACCAGTTTTCTACACGTGTACTAATATTCAGACACATTCTGTTGTTTCTGTCTTTATCAATAAATGTTGCTATGGTGTGAACAGGAAATACAATTGGTTTTTGATTGAAGTAATACAGTGAAGACAAGGTTTAAGGAAATTTGCACATAGTGCTGTCTAAAACAAACTGTAACCTTGTACTAAATGGATTTTGAGTCATTTATGCATTCATCTACTATAGGTTAGGTATTAGCTCAAAAGTATTGTGGAGCTCCTGCACTTTAATATAAACAGTACCGGCACCCAAAATGAGTATTAGCACCTATTTCAGTCCAATTCAAGCACTGAATTAGATAATTGAACAAGAAAAAAGTGAAAATATTTTTAGAGTATAAAGAAAGTGCCAGAACTGTCAAGACAATAACTTTTTGTATCTGTTTCTCTTTATTACTACTGGCCGATTCAGGTAAGTCTGAGGCCGGTAACATCAACAGTGAGGACAAACCCCAGCCTGCCTCTCTCCTTCCACACTGAGTCCAAACCTACAGTCACTGGGTCCTGATTGTGACAGTGGAGCCCAGTTTACTGCAGGATCCAGAGATGGCATCAGTGAAGCTGGAAGACTGCAGTCAAACACTGGAGCTGAATGTCAACATTAAAGATGAAGAAGAGGAGGAAAAGATTGGGAAATCTGTTTCTCATGGTAAGAGCAGGTTCTATCTAATTAAGTTTGTTGGACATGATTTGGAAAGGCACACACCTGTCTATGCATTCGGAAAGTATTCAGACCCCTTGACTTTTTCGACATTTTGTTACGTTACAGCCTTATTGTAAAATTGATTAAATTGTTTTTACCCCTCATCAATCTACACACAATCCCCCGTAATGACAAAGCAAAAACAACAACAACTGAACAATCATATTTACATAAGTATTCAGACCCTTTACTCAGTACTTTGTTTAAGCACCGTTGGCAGTGATTGTAGCCAAATTCTTAATGTGTATGACGCTACAAGCTTGGCACACCTGTATTTTCATATCAAAAATAACATAAGATATTTCAACACCATCCAATTCCTTTTCCAGATCCAATTTAGTGTCTTCTGAAGTAGAGGGAAAATCAAGACCTGACTAGTTCAGTTCTCAGGAGATTCATATTTACATTTACATTTTAGTCATTTAGCAGACGCTCTTATCCAGAGCGACTTACAGTTAGTGCATACATTATTTTTTATACCCCCCGTGGGAATCGAACCCACAACCCTGGCGTTGCAAACGCCATGCTCTATCAACTGAACTACATCCCTGCCGGCCATTCCCTCCCCTACCCTGGACAACGCTGGGCCAATTGTGCGCCATCCCATGGGTCTCCCGGTCGCGGCCGGCTACGACAGAGCCTGGATTCGAACCAGGATCTCTAGTGACACAGCTAGCACTGCGATGCAGTGCCTTAGACCACTGCGCCACTCGGGAGACACTAATTCAGAGTTGTAAAGTGTGTTGTAGTAGGAAGCAAATGTTTGGTTTATTTCTACAGGATCCATTGATAATTGTCCTTGTAAATTATGAATTGCATTAAAGGCTGAATTTTACTTCTTAATGTGCCAGGCCAGCAATTTACCAGGTTTTTCACCTTGATCATAGAAGGACTGTTTCAGCCTAGTTAAGCTGTTTGCAGCCTTAGAGGTGGGAAGTTCTTCATACTGAGCTTTAAGACCAAATCATTCCTTGTTTACTTCTACTGAGTTATCCAAAAAAGATTCCCTCTCCAATTCTCTCATTTTCTGATTTATTAGATTTGAAACTGGTAAAACGTATAATTTGCCCTGAAATATGTGCTTTGAAAGCCTCCCATCTGGTACTCGCTGATGTTTGGTCAGTGTTCAATGTCAAATTAACATCTATATGCACTCCAACGTAATGTAAGAAGTCTGGGTCCTGTAACCATCTGGGATGCAAACGCCATCTAGAGGATCCTTTTACTAGTTTTGTATCCCTATAGAATAATCACACAAGGGAATGGTCATTCAGAACAATAGTATCATATCCACTTCCTGCTACTTTGGGAAGCAATGAGCAAGAAACCAAAAAGTAGTCTACATGAGAATATGATTTAAATGTGAACATGAATTCTCCCTTTTACTCGGGTTCTGAGTCCTCCAAGGTTCACATAGATTTAAGTCCTTAATGAAATGCTGTAATTTCTTTCTACTCTGCGAGTGGGAAGTGTCTAAACCAGAGGAGGAATCTAGATGAGGATCAAGAGTGCAATTAAAGTCCCCTGCCATTAGGACCTTACCAGTAATGGAGGCTATCAATAGAAATACATTCTCAAAGAATTTGGGATTATCATCATTAGGACCATAAACATTAACCAGATTAATATGCTAATTCAAAAGAGTTCCCTGTATCTAAATGTATCTACCAGCTGTATCAGTTATAACAGTATTCACTTGAAACGGAACAGATTAGTGAATTAAAACCATAACACCATGAGAATGAGAGGAGAAACAGGATGCTATTACTTGCCCTTGCCATCTCCTGCATACTTTAAGTAGCTCATCCTTCAACAAGTGAGTTTCTTGTAGGAACACAATAGATTAATGAAGTTGTTTAAGCCTAGTAATAACCTGTTTTAAGCTTGGATAGTTTACAAACTCCACGGACATTCCACAAAGTACATTTAAGTTTAGCATTTGAAGTCATTTAACCAAAGATGTGAACATGGAATAAGCTATAGCATAAAGGCATATCTAAAATATGTTTAGTAACCACAAGGACCGAAGGAATATTTTGTAGTGAGGAAAATATGTAAAGATCTGTTGGAAGAAACAAACATAAATCTATCCTAACAACACAGGGTCTTTTGCTAGTAGCCTATTTAGTAGCCTAAATATCACAACAAAAGGCCTCTCTAGCAAGATGATATGTGAAATATCACGTAGTATTTGTTTGAAAAGTAGCAAAGAATAGCTCCACCTAAAACAGTAACGCTAGTTAGTGAAGCCTGAGACTAACGTTAACGTTACAGTATGGACCGTCCAAAATAGTGGTAGATGATCCACAACACAGGGTCTGCTGCTAGTAGCTACCAAGTAACAATATGGCCCATACGTATAGCGTTAATGTAGTATACCGTGATACATTTATAAACCAAAAAAAGTATCAAAGATCAGAAATGAACAGCCTACGTGAGAAATAGAGATATCATTGATTATGTGCCACGTTACCCAAAGGCCCTTTGTACATGATGTTAGGCTTGTCAGTTATCAGTTTGCTAGTATTTACATTTTAGTCATTTAGCAGACGCTCTTATCCAGAGCGACTTACAGGAGCAATCAGGGTTAAGTGCCTTGCTCAAGGGCACATCGACAGATTTTTCACCTAGTCGGCTTGGGGATTAGAACCAGCGACCTTTCGGTTACTGGCACAACGCTCTTAACCACTAAGCTACCTGCCGCCCTATATAGTAGCCTAAATATCACAACAAAAGGCCTCTCTAGCAAGATGATATGTGAAATATCACGTAGTATTTGTTTGAAAAGTAGCAGAGAATAGCTCCACCTAAAACAGTAACGCTAGTTAGTGAAGCCTGAGACTAACATTAACGTTACAGTATGGACCGTCCAAAATAGTGGTAGATGATCCACAACACAGGGTCTGCTGCTAGTAGCTACCAAGTAACAATATGGCCCATACGTATAGCGTTAATGTAGTATACCATGATACGTTTATAAACCTGAAAAAGTATCAAAGATCAGAAATGAACAGCCTACGTGAGAAAAAGAGAGATCATTGAATATGTGCAATGTTACCAAAAGGCCCTTTGCACGTGATGTTAGGCTTGCACCTGAGTGTCAAACATTTTAGTCCAAGGATATGATCGACAGGCCTCCATCATTCTTAAATGGAAAAAGTGTGGAACCACCAATAATTTTTCTAGAGCTGGCAGCCCAGACAAACTAAGCAATCGGGGGAGAAGGGCCTTGGTCAGGGAGGTCACCAAGAAGCCAGTGGTCACTCTGACAGAGCTCCAGAGTTCTGTGGCGATAGGAGAATCTTCCAGAAGGACAACCATCTCTGCAGAACTCCACCAATCAGGCCTGTATGGTAGAGTGGCTAGACGGAAGCCACTCCTCATGAAAAGGCACATGACTGCCCGCTGGGAGTTTGGCAAAAGACACCTAAAGGACTCTCAGACCATGAGAAACAAGATTTTCTGGTGTGATGAAGCCAAGATTGAACTCTTTGGCCTGAATGCCAAGCGTCACGTCTGGAGGAATCCAGGCACCATCCCAACGGTGAAGCATGGTGGTGGCAGCATCATGCTGTGAATATGTTTTTCAGTGGCAGGGACGGGAAGACTAGTCAGGATCGGGGGAAAGATGAACGGAGCAAAGTACAGAGAGACCTGAAAATAGCTGTGTGGCGACACTCCCCATCTAACCTGACAAGCTTGAGAGGATCTGCAGAGAAAGTCCCAAAATACAGGTATGCCATGCTTGTAGTGTCATACCCAAGAACACTCAAGGCTGTAATCACTGCCATCGGTGCTTCAGCTAAAGTCTGAGTACAGTTTTTTTTTATTATGATTATTTTTGCAAAAATTGTGTCATAAAACGTAGCGGTCAATCAGGGAAATGGTTCCAATCATTTTTCCTTTTTATTCATTGTAGAAACATTTAAAATAAGGGCTGTGTTTCGTGTAGGTATCACTTGGCGTGACTTTTAGCAACATATTCGGCTCTATTTCTATTTTCCTCTAATTATCATCAAAGTAGACATCATGCAAAACAACAGCACTGCAATATCCTGCATGTCATCTCTAGCTGACACCTTTGCTAACAGGTATTGTGGCAATTTAAAACTTGCACAAGACAGTTCACATAATTGACCATTTAAATAAATGTAGCCTATTTATTCATTACTAAATTTAGCTAACATTAGATGGTTAACCCAGAGATCCTTACCTTTGACTCGATTCAGCAATTTTGTCCAGATCATCATGGCATTTGTAGTTCTTTATGATAGCCACATTAGCAGCTAATTAAATGTCATTTTTTTAGGGGTAAATACAGGCGAATATATTGATAAGTCACCTTGTCCTAGAGAGATTGACACGGTTATCAAAACGCCACGCCAGGATAAGCCTACACGAAACACAGCCCTTATTATAAGTGTTTCTAAAATCCCCTATGGGAAAAATGAATGGTGTAAAAATGATTGGAACCATTTCCCTGTTTGACTGCAAGGTTTTATGGGTATTATAATTTATACTGTGGTACTCCATTGGGGTGCAGCTACCTGAAGCTAGTGGGGTGTGGATGAGCTGAGACACGTGGTAAGATGGCGGACAAGAAAAAAGTGGAATGAGGGATTGCAGTGGGGGATGCACAAACCTTCTGGAAGATCTGATGAAGGAGAAGATTGTGGACAAGGACAAAGGAGAAAAGTGGAATACGTTTTCAGTGAATATGGAATGGAAGATCACACAGAACTTTTAGAAGAGCTACAGGAGGAAAGTGAACGTGACGAGAGTGAGGATGAATTAACTGTGGCGAGGAACTCCGAGTTCGGACTTTGTTCCGAGGATGATAAGGATGATTCTGGCCCAGTGGTAGTGAGATTTGTAGAGAGAATGGATCCATATGTGGTGTCAGGTTAGAAGGAGAAGAGGTTGGGGACTGTTGAGTTGGTGAAGGTAACTCGGAGTGGACTCGTGATTATTTATTGTTTCTTCTCTGTCCAGAGGGAGCGGGCGCTGCGGATTACGTGATTAGAGACAGGAATTGTGACTTGAATTGCTCTCCGGAACAGGGTGGCATTGAAAGGAGTGATAACAGGGTTAGGTTTAAGTGTTGAGAATGAGCAGTTGAAATGGAAGATTCCAGGTGTCTGTGACACCCTCCGTTTTGGTGAGTCGTAGATCCGGTGTAGAGCGTGGAGAAACAGAGAATACATTATTTGTCATGCTGGATTTTGATGCATAGTCTCTGCCAGATAAGGTCAAGGTAGGAAGTGTCAGTTATCCTGTGAGCGATTTTGTTCTGTAAATACTACAGTGTTTTAGGGGTGAAGTTTATGGGCCTGTTGCAGCAGTGTGTAGGCGTGAGATGCCTAGATGTGACAAGTCTGCAGGAGGGCATGAGATGAAAAAATGTGTGGTATCGGTGGAGAAAGTTCTGTGTGTTAGTTGTGGGGGTGCTAACGGGCTGGAGATCTGAGGTGTCAGGTGAGAGAAAGGCAGATTGAGGTTGCCAGGGTTACAGTAATACAGAAAGTGTTGTATGCAGAAGCAGTGAAGAGAGTGGTAGAGGAAGATGGGTACAGGGTGAGGGATCTTGAGAGGATTCCTGTGAGTAGGCAGAGACCAAGAGAGAGTGACGGGAAGAATATTTCTTCAGTAAGGTGGGCTTTTTAGCATTTAGAGCAATGGTTGTCAATTGTACTGCAGAAATGGATCAAAAGTACCAGAAAATAGAGGCTGTGGTGGCAGCGTCAGAGAAGTACTTGGGATTGTGAGGATCTAATGCAGAACAGCTGCAAGGGGTGTTGAGTGGTAGTGGTCTGGTGTAGGACTAGATGGTGTTAAATAGTGGAATGGGGTGGTGGGTTTTTGTTGTGGAAAATCGCCACGAAGGGACTCAAAGTCAAATGAGTCCCTTGTTGGAGAGGTTCCAACAAACGTAAAAGCACCATAGTACACGTCGGTCGGGAGCTCTGCCGGGGCAGTCCCGTTAGTTGTCCTATATACTGCTTACACAGACAAGTTATATTTGCATGATTTTAGCTTTATTAATAATTAATTAATCGTTAACATTTGGTTCCTGCATGTGACCGACCAATACCTCACAAGGCTTCTTCTCTCCAAGCTGAGACCTTGAAACTGAGATATCCCTCTTGGTTCCCAGAACAATGTTCTGGGCGTACTGCCAATTGGTCTGAGGAGGTCAGTCATCTGCACAAACCAAGAACATTTACCCTCAATTTTTTTAGAGCAGGCTAATACTTGGCAGGTGCAATTTTGTATTAATTACCGTATCAATGAATTTAATGTATATAGGCTGTGAATGGCCTCACACACCAGTACAGTAGGTGGCGGTGTATGCACCTAAATGTTGAATGCGCTCCGCCAACCAAATCCCGAAGAAGAAGGATGCAAAGGATGCACGTATCTTTATTATTGATGTTTGATGAAGAGTATCTACCACCCAATGTAAAGCTGGGATATATAATATACCCCATAAGAGAGTTTGTGTAAAACCTGATGCAATGCAAGAAATGTAAAAAGTTTGGCCACATGTTTGCAGATGGAAGGAATATGTTATTGAAGAGCATGTGAATGTAAAATGTAACTGTGGTGGGGGTCATATTCCTGAATTCCCAGAATGCCCTGTTAGGGTGAAAGAGGTTGAGGTCTCAAGGATCAGGGCTGTACAGCAAATCTCCTACAGTGAGGGAAAAAAGTATTTGATCCCCTGCTGATTTTGTATGTTTGTTCACTGACAAAGACATGATCAGTCTATAATTTTAATGGTAGGTTTATTTGAACAGTGAGAGACAGAATAACAAAAAAAAATCAAGAAAAACGCATGTCAAAAATGTTATGAATTGATTTGCATTTTAATGAGGGAAATAAGTATTTGACCCCTCTGCAAAACATGACTTAGTACTTGGTGGCAAAACCCTTGTTGGCAATCACAGAGGCCAGACGTTTCTTGAAGTTGGCCACCAGGTTTGCAGGGATTTTTTCCCACTCCTCTTTGCAGATCTTCTCCAAGTCATTAAGGTTTTGAGGCTGACATTTGGCAACTCGAACCTTCAGCTCCCTCCACATATTTTCTATGAGATTAAGGTCTGGAGACTGGCTAGGCCACTCTAGGACCTTAATGTGCTTCTTCTTGAGCCACTCCTTTGTTGCCTTGGCCGTGTGTTTTGGGTCATTGTCAAGCTGGAATACCCATCCACGACCCATTGTTCATGCCCTGGCTGAAGGAAGGAGGTTCTCACCCAAAATTTGACAGTACATGGCCCCGTCCATCGTCCCTTTGATGCGGTGATGTTTCCTGTCCCCTTAGCAGAAAAACACCCCCAAAGCATAATGTTTCCACCTCCATGTTTGATGGTGGGGATGGTGTTCTTGGGGTCATAGGCAGCATTCCTCCTCCTCCAAACATGGCGAGTTGAGTTGATGCCAAAGAGCTCCATTTTGGTCTCTGACCACAACACTTTCACCCAGTTCTCTTCTGAGTCATTCAGATGTTAATTGGCAAACTTCAGACGGGCCTGTATATGTGCTTTCTTGAGCAGGGGGACATTGTGGGCGCTGCAGGATTTCAGTCCTTCACGGCGTAGTGTGTTACCAATTGTTTTCTTGGTGACTATGGTCCCAGCTGCCTTGAGATCATTGACAAGATCCTCCCCTGTAGTTCTGGGCTGATTCCTCACCGTTCTCATTATCATTGCAACTCCACGAGGTGAGATCTTGCATGGAGCCCAAGGCAGAGGGAGATTGATAGTTATTTTGTGTTTCTTCCATTTGCGAGAATAATCGCACCAACTGTTGTCACCTTCTCACCAAGCTTCTTGGCGATAGTCTTGTAGCCCATTCCAGCCTTGTGTAGGTCTACAATCTTGTCCCTGACATCCTTGGAGAGCTCTTTGATCTTGGCCATGGTGGAGAGTTTGGAATCTGATTGATTGATTGCTTCTGTGGACAGGTGTCTTTTATACAGGTAACAAGCTGCGATTAGGAGCACTCCCTATAAGAGTGTGCTCCTAATCTCAGCTCGTTACCTGTATAAAAGACACCTGGGAGCCAGAAATCTTTCTGATTGAGAGGGGGTCAAATACTTATTTCCCTCATTAAAATGCAAATCAATTTATAACATTTTTGACGTGTTTTTCTGGATTTTTTGTTGTTGTTATTCTGTCTCTCACTGTTCAAATAAACCTACCATTAACATTATAGACTGATCATTTCTTTGTCAGTGGGTAAACGTACAAAATCAGCAGGGGATCAAATACTTTTTTCCCTCACTGTATGTGGAGGTGGTGAAGAGAGTTATAGTAGCAAGTTCTGAAGAAGATTTGGAGGTGGATGTACTGCAACCAGTTGCAAATGTTGTATGTCAATCAAGCGATCTGGATACACTTATTTTGAAGGTGGATTTTTTAGTATTTATAGCCACAGTTATTAATTTTACTGCACAATAAGTCCAAGAAGCTGGACATCATTATATCTGTAGCTGAGAAGTTTTGGGGTCTCCAAGACTTCACAGCAGAAGCCCTGCGAGGTCTACTGTAGCCAGAAAATGTTCCACCCTCACAGGATCCTTCTGAGCCTGTGTAGGGACCTGATTAGAACAGAAAAGCAGGCTGATTTAATTTAAATGTTGTTATTGATAGTTTGTATGATTTAAAAAATATATACTGTATACACTGAACAAACATATAAACGCAACATGTAAAGTGTTGGTCCCATGTTTCATGAGGTGAAATAAAAGATCCCAGAAATGTTCCAGACACAAACTTATTTCTAAAATGTTGTGCACAAATTTGTTTACATCCCTGTTAGTGAGCATTTCTCCTTTGCCAAAATAATCCATCCACCTGACAGGTGTGGTATATCAAGAAGCTGATTAAATAGCATGATCATCATTACACAGGTGCACCTTGTGCTGGGGACAAGAGTAGCTGAATAGGTTATTGGCAGCATCTAATGGGGATCCCTAACAAATACAAAAATGCCACTCTAAAATGTGCAGTTTTTTCACACAACACAATGCCACAGATGTCTTAAGTTTTGAGGGAGCATGCAATTGGCATGCTGACTGCAGGAATGTCCACCAGAGCTGTTGCAAGAGAATGTTGGGTTAATTTCTCTACCATTAGCTGCCTCCAATGTTGTTTTAGAATTTTGCCCAACCAGCCTCACAACTGCTGACGACCGTGTAATGGTGTTGTGTGGGCGTGCGGTTTGCTGATGTCAATGTTGTGAACAGAGTACCCCATGGTGGTATCAGGGTTATGGTACAGTGTGGAAAAAAAGTATTTAGTCAGCCACCAATTGTGCATGTTCTCCCACTTAAAAAGATGAGAGAGGCCTGTAATTTTCATCATAGGTACACGTCAACTATGACAGACAAAATTAGAACATTTTTTCCAGAAAATCACATTGTAGGATTTTTTATGAATTTATTTGCAAATTATGGTGGAAAATAAGTATTTGGTCAATAACAAAAGTTTCTCAATACTTTGTTATATACCCTTTGTTGGCAATGACACAGGTCAAACGTTTTCTGTAATTCTTCACAAGGTTTTCACACACTGTTGCTGGTATTTTGGCCCATTCCTCCATGCAGATCTCCTCTAGAGCAGTGACGTTTTGGGGCTGTCGCTGGGCAACACGGACTTTCAACTCCCTCCAAAGATTTTCTATGGGGTTGAGATCTGGAGACTGGCTAGGCCACTCCAGGACCTTGATATGCTTCTTACGAAGCCACTCCTTCGTTGCCCAGGCAGTGTGTTTGGGATCATTGTCATGCTGAAAGACCCAGCCACGTTTCATTTTCAATGCCCTTGCTGATGGAAGGAGGTTTTCACAATGTGATCTTCTGGAGAGAAAAAATTCTCAATTTGTCTGTCATAGTTGACGTGTACCTATGATGAAAATTACAGGCCTCTCTCATCTTTTTAAGTGGGAGAACTTGCACAATTGGTGGCTGACAATACTTTTTTCCCCCACTGTATGGCATGGCATAAGCTACTAATACAATTGCATTTTATCGATTGCAGTTTGAATGCACAGAGATGCCATGACAAGATCCTGAGGCCCATTAAATACTTATTTCCCTCATTAAAATGCAAATCAATTCATAAAATTTTTGACATGCGTTTTTCTGGATTTCTTTGTTGTTATTCTGTCTCTCACTGTTCAAATAAACCTACCATTAAAATTATAGACTGATCATGTCTTTGTCAGTGGGCAAATGTACAAAATCAGCAGGGGATCAAATACTTTTTTCCCTCACTGTACATGGTTTGACACCAGTATTGCCAGCATTTGTTTTATTCACTGGGCTATCTAGAGTGATCAGATAGTAGACTAAAGAAGTGAAATAGACAAACTGCCAATGTTTTAAAGTTCTATTAAATGAGTCTGTGTAGTTACTAACCCTTGTGATAGTGAGTGGAGGATGATATGGCTTCTACATCTGCAAGGCTTGCTCTTTGGGGTTTTTGGATGGGTTTCTATAAAGCACTTTGTGACAACTTCTGATGTAAAAAGGGCTTCATAAAATACATTTGATTGACATGTATATCACACCAATTGACTGGTTCTTCTGATGTTGTTCACACAGGAGACCATGTTGAGACATTCAATACATCCAGAGAGCAACAGCAGGAAGATCACAGAGCTAAGAGGTCTCACCACTGCCCACATTGTGAGGCGAGTTTCTCAATTCTATCAAATTTAAAAATACACCTACAAATACACACAGGAGAGAATCTGAATTCCTGTACTGACTGTGGGAAGAAATTCACAATATCAAAGGCTCTGACAGTTCATCAGAGAGTGCACATAGGAGAGAAGCCTTACTCCTGCTCTGACTGTGTAAAATGCTTCACAACATCAACTAACCTAAGACTTCATCAGAGAACACACACAGGAGATAAGTCTTACTCCTGCTCTGACTGTGGGAAGGGTTTCTCTCAGCAGGGAAGCTTGAAATCACACCAAAGGATACACACAGGAGAGAAGCCTTACTCCTGCTCTGATTGTGGGAAGGGTTTCTCTCGACTGGACACCTTAAGACAACATGAACGTATACATACAGGAGAGAAGCCATACTCCTGCTCTGACTGTGGGAAGGCTTTCTCTCGACTGGACAACTTAAAACAACATGAACGTATACATACAGGAGAGAAGCCATACTCCTGCTCTGACTGTGGGAAGGGTTTCTCTCAGCAGGAAAGCTTGAAATCACACCAAAGGATACACACAGGAGAGAAGCCTTACTTCTGCTCTGACTGTGGGAAGGGTTTCTCTCGGCTGGACACCTTAAAACAACATGAACGTATACATACAGGAGAGAAGCCATACTCCTGCTCTGACTGTGGGAAGGGTTTCTCACAACTGGACAACTTAAAACAACATGAACGTATACATACAGGAGAGAAGTCTTACTCCTGCTCTGACTGTGGAAAGGGTTTCTCTCAGCAGGGAAGCTTGAAATCACACCAAAGGATACACACAGGAGAGAAGCCTTACTCCTGCTCTGACTGTGGGAAGGGTTTCTCTCGACTGGACACCTTAAAACAACATGAACGTATACATACAGGAGAGAAGCCATACTCCTGCTCTGACTGTGGGAAGGGTTTCTCTCAGCAGGAAAGCTTGAAATCACACCAAAGGATACACACAGGAGAGAAGCCTTACTCCTGCTCTGACTGTGTAAAATGCTTCACAACATCAACTAACCTAAGACTTCATCAGAGAACACACACAGGCGAGAAGTCTTACTCCTGCTCTGACTGTGGGAAGGGTTTCTCTCAGCAGGGAAGCTTGAAATCACACCAAAGGATACACACAGGAGAGAAGCCTTACTTCTGCTCTGACTGTGGGAAGGGTTTCTCTCGGCTGGACACCTTAAAACAACATGAACGTATACATACAGGAGAGAAGCCATACTCCTGCTCTGACTGTGGGAAGGGTTTCTCACAACTGGACAACTTAAAACAACATGAACGTATACATACAGGAGAGAAGTCTTACTCCTGCTCTGACTGTGGAAAGGGTTTCTCTCAGCAGGGAAGCTTGAAATCACACCAAAGGATACACACAGGAGAGAAGCCTTACTCCTGCTCTGACTGTGGGAAGGGTTTCTCTCGACTGGACACCTTAAAACAACATGAACGTATACATACAGGAGAGAAGCCTTATTCCTGCTCTGACTGTGGGAAGGGTTTCTCTCGACTGGACACCTTAAAACAACATGAACGTATACATACAGGAGAGAAGCCATACTCCTGCTCTGACTGTGGGAAGGGTTTCTCTCAGCAGGAAAGCTTGAAATCACACCAAAGGATACACACAGGAGAGAAGCCTTACTCCTGCTCTGACTGTGGGAAGAGTTTCTCACAACTGGACAACTTAAAACGACATGAACATATACACACAGGAGAGAAGCCTTACTCCTGTTCTGACTGTGGGAAGAGTTTCTCTCGACTGGGTCCCTTAAAAATACATGAACATATACACACAGGAGAGAAGCCTTACTCCTGCTCTGACTGTGTAAAATGCTTCACAACATCAACTGAGCTAAGACTTCGTCAGAGAACACACACAGGGGAGAGCCATACTCCTGCTCTGACTGTGAGATGAGATTCTACATATCTGGCAATTTAAAAAGACACCAACGTATACATAAGAAGTGGTAGTGGATTGGATACACTCTATTGTAATCCTATTGTTTCTCACTGTGAGAGAACTGTGCAGAGGTACGGGAAAGTTGTAGAATTTTAGCATCTCTTAACTGATCAGTGTGCACCTTGTCAGTTTTGCAGTGCTTAGATAGCTCCTACTGTAAAGATAATGAGAGGTCTAGGATATTGAGGAAACCACGAATACATGCATCCATGCCGTGTGTCAGCATTGCAGGATGGTGGTGGTGGTGTGGGGTGTGTTTTCATGGCAGACATTGGGCCCCTTGATAAAAGTGGAGCAACGTTTGAATGCCACAGGATATCTAAAAATCTTTGTCAATCAGGTGCATCCCTTCATGGCAGAAGTTATCCATCTGCAAATAGATTCTTTCAGCTGGATTATGCCCCATGCCTCAAGGCATGTCCAGAAAAGGTTCCACAAACATGACAGTGAATTCAGGTTACTGCAGTGGCCTTCCAAGGCACCAGATCTCAAATCCAATTGTGCATCTGTTGTAGGAGATGGAACGAGCTACTCTGTGTAGAAATCCACTGCCAGAGAACTTGACACAACTGTGGGAAGCATTGCAGTCAACATGGGCCAGCATCCCAGTGGAACGCTTTCGACACCATGTAGAGTCCATGCCCTGACAAATTGAGGCTGTTCTGATGACAAAGACTATCAGCTGTTCAGAAATGCCAGGTCCAGAGAGGGGATGCGAGGAGGGGGCGTGGCTATGTATGTGAATCACAGTATGCAGGCAAAGAGAAGAATAACTGACCTAGAGAAAGAAGAGTTTGAGTGTCTTCAGCTCCGTCCTAAACAACACCCCAGCTCAGTTTCATCTCTGGTAGTGGAGTGCTCTAACATCCACCATGGGCACATGACAAAACACTGCAGCAGAACACTGTGCATTATCTCATAATCACTGTCCATGTGATCAGGATGTCCTCTCCCCAAATGGGTCTCATCCTGTGTGGAGACTTTAATCACCTGCCCATCAAGATGCTGACAAACTCCCATCCAGACATGAAACAAGTGGCCAAAGACAAGACCACAGAGGGGACTCCATCCTAGATCTGATCAACACAACCCACTGTCCTTGCCCCTCTCGGATCCAGTGATCACAAATGTCTGCTGTTCTCTTCAAACACAACATCAGGAGGGAGAAGAGAGGTGCAGCTGAAAAAAGGACTTCTGGTAACCCAGAACAGAAAGGAGACCTTTGCATGATGTATGGCCAGTACTGATGGTTCTGCCATATATGAGGTGGAGAGCATCGATGCAAAGGTGGAGACGTTCAACTCCTGCATTCAAACTGCACTTGATGTATACATGCCAATAAGAAAACAACAACAACACTGGACAAGCCCTGGATGACTGAAAGAATAAAGGCTGCCATCAGGAAAATACAGAATATTTTCAACAGATGGGGAGGAACTATGACATGGAGAAAATACAGAAACACAGTGCAAATGCTTATCAAGGAAGCAAAGACAAGCTTCTACAAAACTGAAATCCAGGACCTAAAGAAGAAAAACCCGAAGGAATGGTGGGACTTCATTAACAATGGACTGGGACCAAAGAAAACATCAGGAGGGAGACTACAGGTCGAGGGAATTGAAGACGACAACGTGGCTGATGTTTTGAATGGCTTCTTTGCTGAGGCATGGACAAGCACCACACCTCTTGCCATCTTCCCCCTGCCCATGCCTACAAAGCAGGTTAAGCTGTGCAGCATTGGCTAGCTAAAGCAATCTCTGACCAGACTCAGAGCACGTAAAGCATGTGGGCCTGATGGCATTCCAGCCTGGCTACTAAAAGAGCATGCAGAAGATCTAGCCCCTGTCATCAAACACATTGTTAAAACTGTCCCCTGCCAGTATCATTTACATTTACATTTACGTCATTTAGCAGACGCTCTTATCCAGAGCGACTTACAGGAGCAATTAGGGTTAAGTGCCTTGCTTAAGGGCACATCGACAGATTTTTCACCTAGGAGGCTCGGGGATTAGAACCAGCGACCTTTCGGTTACTGGCACAACGCTCTTACCCACTACGCTACCTGCCGCCCAGTAGGAGGTGTTATCTGAGTGCACGATTCAGTATGACTACCTCCCAAAGTCCAGCACTACTACCGCCCTTGTGAAAGCCACATACTCCTGGCTGACAGCTACAGACTCCATAAACCCAACAATGGTGAGGGTGTTACTTGCTGATGTGTCCAAAGCCTTTGATCGAGTAGATCACCCATAGTTCCTGCATCTGTCTGACAGTGAACTGTGTTCAAGGTTACTAGCCTGACTCCACCGCTACACCACTGAAAGAGGGCAGAGGGTGATGGCAACTGGTACATTTAGCCGTTGGTCAGAGGACCATCCACAACCTGCACCACTAATCCTAGGAAGACAGGAAGTACCAGTGGTAACAACAACCAAGTATCTTGGTTTTCATCTAGACTCTAACCTTAGTGGTGACATGTGGAGCAGCCAGTGAGAAATGCCTCGAAACGCCTTTTTGACTGTTCTGGAATACGGTGGAGTGCTGTTAGTTGGATGCAGTAAAAAGCAGCAGGCCCAACTAGACAGGGTGCAGAGGAGGGCCTTGAGGATCATCTCCAGAGGTGGACCAGTCCAACCACAGCTCCCGTCACTGAAGAGCAGGCGAGAACAGGCTGCAGTGCACCTGGTGAAGGACATGCACACTCTTGACCATCCACTGAATGACCTGCTCCCTCCAAGAAGAGGTAACTGCACCACCAGGCTCCAGAGAAACAGCTACAAACTGTCCTGTATAACTGCCCGTACAAACCGCCTGCGAAACGCCACTCTACCCACTGCTTTTTTTAAATCACATTTTAATATTTCAATTTCCATCATGAAAAATGTCCTGTAATGTTTCAAGTGTTCTCTATTCTACTTATGTCACATATTGTGTTATGTATTTAACAGGTAGCCTAGCGGTTTAGAGTGTTGGGCCAGTAACTGAAAGGTCGCTGGTTTGAATCCCGAGCCAACTAGGTAAAAAATCTGTCATTGTGGCCTTGAGCAAGGCAATTAACCCCAATTGGTCCTATAAGTCGGTCTAGATAAGAGCATCTGCTAAATTACAAATATGTAATGAAAAATCATGTTTGTACATTAATTTTTGCTGGGCAACCTCTTCTTCTCTTGTGCATAAATATAACAAAGTGTTTAAAGTGAAATAGGTAGTCTATACAGTTCATTCTGAAAGTATTCAGACCCCTTGACTTTTTCAACAAAAAAATAAGTTACAGCCTTATTGTAAAAATGATTTTTTTTTTTTTACAAACAACAACAAAAATCCCTCATCAATCTACACACAATACCCCATAATGACAAAGTGGAAACAGGTTTAGACATTTTTGCAAAACCTTATTTACATTAGTATTCCAGACCCTTTGCTATGAATCTCGAAATTTAGCTCAGGTGCATCCTATTTCCATTGATATTCCTTGAGATGTTTCTACAACTTGATTGGAGTCCACCTGAGATAAATTCAATTGATTGGACATGGTTTGAAAAGGCACACACCTGTCTATATAACATCCCACAGTTGACATTGCATGTCAGAGCAAAAACCAAGCCATGAGGTTGAAGGAATTGTCCGTAGAGCTCCGAGACAGGATTGCGATGAGGCACAGATCTGGGGAAGGGTACCATACAATGTCTGCAGCATTGAAGGTCCCCAAGAACACCGTGGCCTCCTCCATTCTTAAATGGAAGAAGTTTGGAATCACCAAGATTCTTCCTAGAGCTGTCCACCCGGCCAACTGCACAATCGGAGGAGAAGGGCCTTGGTCAGGGAGGTGACCAAGAACCCGATGATCACTTTGACAGAGCTCCAGAGTTCAGCCTGCTTGGAGTTTGCCAAGAGGCACCTAAAGGACTCTGACCATGAGAAACAAGATTCTCTGGTCTGATGTTACCAAGATTGAACTCTTTGGCCTGAATACCAAGCGTCACTTCTGGAGGAAACCTGGCACCATGCCTACGGTGAAGCATGGTCGTGGCAGTATCATGCTGTGCGGATGTTTTTCAGAGGCAGTGACTGGGAGACTAGTCAGGATCGAGGGAATAATGAACGGAGCAAAGTACAGAGAGATCCTTGATGAAAACCTGCTCCAGAGCGCTCAGGACTTCAGACTGGGGCGAAGGTTCACCTGGCCCAGCCAGAGCCCAGACTTGAACCCGATTGAACATCTCCGGAGAGACCAGAAAATAGCTCTGCAGCAACGCTCCCCATCCAACCTGATAGTTTGAGAGGATCTGCAGAGAAGAATGAATGAAACTCCCCAAATACAGGTGTGCCAAGCTTGTAGCATCACACACAAGAAGACTCGATGCTGTAATCGCTGCCAAAGGTGCTTCAAGAAAGTACTGAGTAAAGGGTCTGAATACTTAGATATTTCTGTTTTTTTATTAACAAATTAGGAAAAATGTCTAAAAACCTGTCTTTTGCTTTGACATTATGGGGAATTGTGTGTAGATTGATGAGGGGGGAAAATGATTTAACAAACTTTAGAATATGGCTGTAACGTAATAAAATGTGGAAAAAGTCAAGGGGTCTGAATACTTTCAGTTTGCACTGTATATAGCCAAGCTACCATTTACTAGGTATTGGCACCCCATGTATATTGCCAAGCTATCATTGACTATGTATTGGCACCCCATGTATATTGCCAAGCTACCATTGACTAGGTATTGGCACCCCATGTATATAGCCAAGCTACCATTGACTAGGTATTGGCACCCCATGTATATAGCCAAGCTACCATTGACTAGGTATTGGCACCCCATGTATATAGCCAAGCTATCATTGACTAGGTATTGGCACCCCATGTATATAGCCAAGCTACCATTGCTCATCGTGTATTAATTCCTTGTGCTACAATCTTTTTCCTATTATTATTATTGTTGTATTGTGTTCTCCATTGTTGGTCAACATTTCACTGTTAGTCTACACCTGTTGTTTACCAAACATGTGACAAAATGAAATGACTACGTATTTAGTTAATTGTCTTCTAAAACTATACTGAAAAAATATATATAAACTTGACATGTAAAGTGTTGGTCCCATGTTTCATGATCTGAAATAAAAGATCCCGGATATTTTCCATACGCACAAAAAGCTTATTTCTCTCAAATTTGGTGCACAAATTTGTTTCCATTTCTGTTAGTGAGCATTTCTCCTTTGCCAAGATAATCAATCCACCTGCGAGTTGTGGCATATCAAGAAGCTGATTAAACAGCATGATCATTACACAGGTGCACCTTGTGCTGGGTACAATAAAAGGCCACTCTGAAATGTGCAGTTTTGTCACACAACACAATGCCACAGATGTCTACATTTTGAGGGAGTGCGCAATTGGCATGATGACTGCAGGAATGTTCACAAGAGCTGTTGCCAGAGAATTGAATGTACATTTCTCTACTGAGAATTTGGCAGAACATCCAACTGGCTTCACAGCCGCAGACCACGTGTAACCGTGCAAGCCCAGGACCTCCACATCTGGCTTCTTCACCTGCAGGATCATCTGAGACCAGCCACCCGGACAGCTGATGAAACTGAGGAGTATTTCTATCTGTAATAAAGCCCTTTTAGTGGGGAAAAATCATTCTTATTGGCTGATGGGTGGGCCCCTGTCATGTGAAATCCATAGATTAGGGCCTAATGAATGTATTTCAATTGTCTGATTTCCTTATATGAACTGTACCCCAGTAAAATTGTTGAATGTTGTGTTTATATTTTTGTTCAGTTAGTTGAAATCTTACAAAACAACTGATGATGATTATGTTTGGAAAACTGCATTGATCTGCCAATGAAAAATAACATTAGTACATGAATTTGTACTGGTCAACCTCTCCTTCTCTTTTGTATTCAGTTCTTCCATATTAGATCTGACAGTATGAATGGTTCTTATGGTTGTATTCAGTTCTTCCATATTAGATCTGACAGTATGAATGGCTCTTATGTTTGTATTCAGTTCTTCCATATTAGATCTGACAGTATGAATGGTTCTTATGGTTGTATTCAGTTCTTCCATATTAGATCTGACAGTATGAATGGTTCTCATGGGCTGAGTGCCTGGAGTGACTACAGTCATACCAAGTTTTCTTTGACCCTGTGATCTCACCAGGACAGAACCACATGTCTCTATCACACTCCAGCCCAGAAGGAGGCAGTGATATACCTTTAACGTTGGTCTGAACACCACCAATAAACTCCATAGAAGAAGAATGCATGCTTAGCAACAACCAAGGGGCCATGCACATTTCACATTTCATTTACATTTCAGTCATTTAGCAGACGCTCTTATCCAGAGCGACTTACATGAGCAATTAGGGTTAAGTGCCTTGCTCAAGGGCACATCGACAGATTCTTCACCTAGTCGGCTCTGGGGATTAGAACCAGCGACCTTTCGGTTACTGGCACAACGCTCTTAACCACTAAGCTACCTGCCGCCCATGCAGCTTTCCACTGTCCCAAAGACTGTCTATTATATGGAACAGATTGGCATGTGACCACTCTAACAATGTAGACACGTCCTCAAAGATTGGACATGAATCTGTGTTGGTCAAACTCTTCTCTTCTCTATCATTAAATACAACAAAACGATGTTTTAAGTGAAATATTTAGTGTTTGTCTGAAGCTGGAAGAAATACCTGAAATGAGCATCACAAAGATACATTTGACCTATGCACTAACAAGCTTTTTCAATATACGCAGCTTTGTCACCAGCTGCAGTACTGTAGCTTTATTAAACTACTGTACTTCAACATGTACTCACATTGGATGGATTGATTAGGATTCAAACCATGTCTGAGGGTGAGTCATTGATATGAAGCTCAGAGTAAAAGAGCTGTGAACTCACCTGTGATGGCCCACGTCTAACACAACCTTTCCTATTGTGTTTGTAAGCACCACAGCATTTTAGGCAGCCATTGTTCAAAATGTGTTCACACATACAGTACAATGGGAGGGCGTGTGGAAGGAACAGGGGAGAACCAGGAGTTTGATCTCTGACTTCTTTTTAGGACTGGGATCCCTCTGTGGGCCGGCCTTTTCAGAATATCTCTCAATTCTCTTTTAAACATGCTAGAAACATAAAGGACAGCCTAGTAAGAGCAGATGAATATGTTCCCAATCAGCATTTCCTATCCACCCTCCCCTCAAATCATTGTGAGAACTGTAATACAATGACCAAGGGGGATTTCTTTCTTCACCCTCAGACTGGAAATAAAATGTATGTCCTGGGGAGAATTTCCTGTAAAACAAAATGTGTGGTATATTTCCTGATGTGCCCATGTGGCTATTATTATGTTGGAAAGTCTAAGAGAAATGTGAAAGTTGAAAGAGCAACTCCCCTGCAGGGTTGCCAACTAATTTTCAGGGGAAGTTGTTAGAGGCAGGTCAATGTGTTGCTAAAAGTTGCTAAATGACGTTGTGATGTCATTACGTGATGACATCATTACATTTTAGTCATTTAGCAGACGCTCTTATTCAGACCGACTTACAGTTAGTGAGTGCATACATTTTTTGTTATAACATAAAATTGCGTCATTACGTAGAATACACAATAACGTTATTCAAATTGACTGGCCATCTTGCCTACAAATATTATTTGACATTTGTTAGTTTAGATTTGTTTGTTTATTATCACATATTTTTATTTGTAAAAGTAATTTGAAACGCAACACATTTATATGATCAGATATTTTTATTTTTAAACACAACACATTGAATTATTGAACAATTACACATTACACATTATTGAACAATTACATTTTATTTATTTTCTTATTAACTAGTAAACTTACACATTCTGAACAATTATAGTTTCAAGCAGTGTATTGGTAGTTAGTTAACATGCTACCTAACTGATCAACAATTATAGGTACAAGCTAATAACAAGGTATACAGTGAGGGGAAAAAAGTATTTGATCCCCTGCTGGTTTTGTACGTTTGCCCACTGACAAAGACATGATCAGTCTATAATTTTAATGGTAGGTTTATTTGAACAGTGAGAGACAGAATAACAACAAAAAAATCCAGAAAAACGCATGTCGAAAATGTTATAAATTGATTTGCATTTTAATGAGGGAAATAAGTATTTGACCCCCTCTCAATCAGAAAGATTTCTGCCCCAAGGGGGGCACTTACCCTGCGACTTAAAAAAACGCCCCTTTTCTAAAAACAACATTTCATTAAATAACTAAAAAAGTGTAAACTGTAGCAATTTATTTCCCTTTATAGTTTATTAGCCTAAGCATGACCTTCATCCACATAACCCCCCCCCCCCCCCAAATGTAGCTTTTTTTGTGTCAGCAATTAGACATTGTTCTTAGGGGGGCGAGTTACCCCATAGGACCCTACTGCCAGTCTCCTCTAGGTACATAGGATGGCTACTTCCCAACCAGAACCCTGGCCTGATGCGAACGTGAGTAGATTACGTTGAAAACAACGGTCGGCCATCTTGGAGACAGTCTCTACCTCTTATACCTCAGTGGTCAGGCGGGCACCATTCTTCAGATAAAGAAAAAAGAGCTAAAACTGTGCTGTCAAGACAATAGCTGTTGTGTCCGTTTCAAATGTATTACTACAGTTATGTAATAGCACGTTTCAACTTTCTAATATAGAAAGAACATTTCATATCATGCAAGTTTACAAATACGTCAAGGTATCATCAAGTTTGGTAAAGGTTTTAGCTATGTGTTATTTTTGTGTCAAACCGAGTGAGGTGAAGAACGTGATAAAAACTATTTACAAGTCACATAGCTAACTAGTGACTTTGGGTTTGTCTGCGTTATTGAATGTTGTAAGAAATGCTATTTTTATAAATAGCTTATTGCTATTACATTGCTATAACTAATTCTTTTTTTCACTACAAGTTTTGTCAAGAACTCGAAGGCACATATATTGCAGAAAACATGTTCTGCATTTCACAAGAGGCACATGATGCTGAACACACACTCAGAGACAGAATGCCGACACCAACCTTGCATAGACATTGATAAAACAGGTAACGCCTGACCACAGGATGTTAGGGTCATTGCTGATTATAGACAACAACATCTCGTGACTCTTGCCACAGATGCACTCACACACACAGACTCACTCAAGATAAGAGATAACTAAACGCACACACCATATCTCCTACTTTGCTGAAACATTCGGAACAAAGGGCCTGAGCTACAGTGTGTAGATCTCCTAGACCCAATCACAGAGGACGACGCCCGAGCAGCATGGACCAACCAGAAGACCAGATCTGCCAGACTCAACCTACTTTACAACCAGTATAAAAACATATGTGTACTGTTTTTTGGCGCTTTTTTCTGGAGGTTCCCTATGAGCTGAAAGAACGAGACCGTGCACGTTTTGTACCAGACATTTTTACTCTGAATAAACTGCCGCTTGTCATACAATTTACCACCTAGTCTGAATCGATCCTTGACCGGCTCACCCTTCTCCATATCCCGTTATCAACAGAAACTTGGTAGCAGAGGATGGTTGTCTAGATACCCGGTCCAGAGTAGTTGATGTGGATGTGGGGGGGCGAGTTGGTAAAAGGGCGATTCACGGAAAGACTGGTGTAATTATTCGGAGGGAGGACAACAATTCAACTCAGCTCGGGAAACTGATCCTAAAGTCGACTATAAAAAAAAGGTAAGCAAAACCTGTTAAATCAAACTTTGCATATTGTCGAATAGTCTATCCAAATTTTGATCAGTATTACCGAGTGTGAGTATGAATTATTGATAAAATTTATGCATAGATGACAAACTGAAAGGCAGTGTAGTAAACATGTGTGGGAATAATTAATAAGTCGAGAGTCGGCTAAGAGAGTTGGTTCACTAGAGAAGGACCAAGAGAGTTAGACCGGGAGGGACTTTGTGATAACATGTATTAAGCCGGACTGGGAGAGTTGGTTCACTAGAGAAGGACCAAGAGAGTCAGACCGGGAAGTGTGTGATATTATGTGTACAGTTTAAGCCGGCTGGGAGAGTGGGTTCACAAGAGAAGGACCCTTTTATTTTTGCTGTTGATGCTGATAAATCTTAGGTTTTTACTGTTGAAATGTGACTCCAAGAGAAGAAGTCTAGTTACAGTGGTTCACAAGAGAAGGACCGACTTTTATTTTCTGTTGAAGTGTGGCTCTCTAGTGAGGAGCCTATTACAGAGGTTTTGGTTCACAAGAGATGGACCCTTTTATTTGATCCACAAGAGAAGGATCTGGTGACTTGATAAAAAGATTCAGATAGTCGGGTTGAGTTAATTCCGTGAGAATCCAAGTCCAGAAAAGGTTCTCCCGACTAGACGCCAGTTGAATGGTTTAAACGACTGGGAGTCTTGGTTGTGGAGAATCATTAAAATAGAATAAAAATACAAGTTCAGATAGCCGGGCAATGGTTGACTTGGCACTCAACTAGATGTACTGTGAGGAACTCAAACTGAATTAGTGTGTTGATGTTGATATGTAAATGCAAAATGTAAAATGTTGAAATGTTAACCTGAATGTTGTGTAAGATTGGCCGTTTCATGAGACTAACTAGTTGATAACTTTTAAGAGGACCACCGAGTCCTATTCGGCCTGTTATGCAGCCGCTGCGCTAAAAGCTGACTTGTACTTTTTTCCCTCTTGTGGTGTTGGTATTTCCTTAGTTCCTAGAATTAAATTGATAATTATTTTGGAAGCGCTCGAGTTTGTTAATATATTGTTCCAAAGGGCGATTCTGATACCTTTTGGGAAAATATATAATAACTCGAATACCTGAAAAACAATAATAACTTTTGCAAAATAATTCCCAAAATTAAATTGATAATTATTTTGGGAGCGCTCGAGTTTGTTAATATATTGTTCCAAAAGGGCGATTCTGATACCTTTTGGGAAAATATATAATAACTCGAATAACTGAAAAACAATAATACCTTTTGCAAAATAATTCCTAATAATAAATTATTGAAAATTCTTTGTGTACGAGGGTGGGACATCAGAGATAAGTCTGAGTTGGCACCAAGAATACATTGCTGGCCTCGGCCAGTGACGGGCTAAGTACACCAAGATAGTCGGACCTTACCCGAAATTCTATATACATATATATATATATATACAGTGGGGAAAAAAAGTATTTAGTCAGCCACCAATTGTGCAAGTTCTCCCACTTAAAAAGATGAGAGAGGCCTGTAATTTTCATCATAGGTAAACGTCAACTATGACAGACAAAATGAGAAAAAAAAATCCAGAAAATCACATTGTAGGATTTTTTATGAATTTATTGGCATATGATGGTGGAAAATAAGTATTTGGTCAATAACAAAAGTTTCTCAATACGTTGTTATATACCCTTTGTTGGCAATGACACAGGTCAAACGTTTTCTGTAAGTCTTCACAAGGTTTTCACACACTGTTGCTGGTATTTTGGCCCATTCCTCCATGCAGATCTCCTCTAGAGCAGTGATGTTTTGGGGCTGTCGCTGGGCAACACAGACTTTCAACTCCCTCCAAAGATTTTCTATGGGGTTGAGATCTGGAGACTGGCTAGGCCACTCCAGGACCTTGAAATGCTTCTTACGAAGCCACTCCTTCGTTGCCCGGGCGGTGTGTTTGGGATCATTGTCATGCTGAAAGACCCAGCCACGTTTCATCTTCAATGCCCTTGCTGATGGAAGGAGGTTTTCACTCAAAATCTCACGATACATGGCCCCATTCATTCTTTCCTTTACACGGATCAGTCGTCCTGGTCCCTTTGCAGAAAAACAGCCCCAAAGCATGATGTTTCCAACCCCATGCTTCACAGTAGGTATGGTGTTCTTTGGATGCAACTCAGCATTCTTTGTCCTCCAAACATGACGAGTTGAGTTTTTACCAAAAAGTTATATTTTGGTTTCATCTGACCATATGACATTCTCCCAATCCTCTTCTGGATCATCCAAATGCACTTCAGACGGGCCTGGACATGTACTGGCTTAAGCAGGGGGACACGTCTCGCACTGCAGGATTTGAGTCCCTGGCGGCGTAGTGTGTTACTGATGGTTGGCTTTGTTACTTTGGTCCCAGCTCTCTGCAGGTCATTCACTAGGTCCCCCCGTGTGGTTCTGGGATTTTTGCTCACCGTTCTTGTGATCATTTTGACCCCACGGGGTGAGATCTTGCGTGGAGCCCCAGATCGAGGGAGATTATCAGTGGTCTTGTATGTCTTCCATTTCCTAATAATTGCTCCCACAGTTGATTTCTTCAAACCAAGCTGCTTACCTATTGCAGATTCAGTCTTCCCAGCCTGGTGCAGGTCTACAATTTTGTTTTTGGTGTCCTTTGACAGCTCTTTGGTCTTGGCCATTGTGAAGTTTGGAGTGTGACTGTTTGAGGTTGTGGACAGGTGTCTTTTATACTGATAACAAGTTCAAACAGGTGCCATTAATACAGGTAACGAGTGGAGGACAGAGGAGCCTCTTAAAGAAGAAGTTACAGGTCTGTGAGAGCCAGAAATCTTGCTTGTTTGTAGGTGACCAAATACTTATTTTCCACCATAATATGCAAATAAATTCATTAAAAATCCTACAATGGGA
This sequence comes from Coregonus lavaretus, assembly GCF_964263955.1. Taxonomy (NCBI): domain Eukaryota; kingdom Metazoa; phylum Chordata; class Actinopteri; order Salmoniformes; family Salmonidae; genus Coregonus; species Coregonus lavaretus. The sequence goes on along the minus strand of NW_028162761.1, from coordinate 1,572,047 downwards.
TTTTCTGGATTTTTTTTCCTCAATTTGTCTGTCATAGTTGACGTGTACCTATGATGAAAATTACAGGCCTCTCTCACCTTTTTAAGTGGGAGAACTTGCACAATTGGTGGCTGACTAAATACTTTTTTTCCCCACTGTATATATATACTGAAATAGCCATGGCCGTCACTACTATCCCTGATAGGTTGTGAGTTTCCACAGTTAAAAGGTCCTATTTTAGATAGGTTGTGTGGTAGGTGTGTTTTGACGTATGAGTGGATAAGATTTGACCCATCATTAGGTGGGGGAGAATCACCGAAATTGACCAGAGGTACTAAATTCTCGGAGATGCCAGCTATCTCTGTAATTTCACATTTAAAACGTTCCATTTAAATGGTTGTGTGAAAGGTGCAGTTAACCTGAGACAAAAATCTCTAAGGGATCCAGTTGCTTCTGTGACTTCACATAATGAAGGTGCCTAAATAAGGCTGTGTGAAGGGTGGCAGTCGAACTGAGAATGTGTTCTAGGAGGCTTTGATAGCCTGAATACATTAAGCATTGTAATTCCAATTGGCTTTTTGTGTTGTGTGTTTTTATGTATTATAACGCGTTAATGGGTGATGGGAAGTTATAGTGAAACTTATGAAACTGAATACCAATCTGTAAAATTGTGAGAAAACTGACGGAACTTTCTGCAGCTCTCTCCAAACAGATTCACAAGGTCCAAGAGGGGGAGCTGACGGGAGATCCGGCACCACTGAAGGTAAAAGTGGGAGACTGGGTGAGGGTGAAAGTCCACAAAAGAAAGTGGCTGGAACCCAGGTGGACTGGACCGTACGAAGTGAAGGAGGTTACTTCACACTCAGTCCAGGTCAGAGGTAAATCAGGAGCACCCTGGCACCATCTAACACACTGCACACCAGCCCCCACTCCTTCCAGACTATTGTCTGAAGTAAGAGCTGATTTGAGCAGCGAGAACCAATCCTGACAACACAATGAAGAAACCCTTATGGGAACAACAATCTCACTCAGGGAGAAGGATAACTTTTTCCCCCTGGGAGAGATTGGGAGTGTCTAAATGTTCGTATGTATGTTTTCTGATAGGAATTGGACTACTGCTGGGCACTCCTTATGAGAGGTTGTTGTGTGAAGCTATTTTGAATTACTTTAAATTTACTTGTAATATAGAAGAGGTGGCTAAGGGATTTTTAACAGTACCAACCATGTGGGGGGAAATCCTCACAAGAGGTCCCAGAATTTACTGGGGACGAGAAATGCTTGATGTAATTAAAATGGAATCCAGGGATAGAAGAAATCTCCATTATATAACCAGGTGGAGGGAGAGGTATGGTTTTGAGGGACGTCTGGACGCAGATAAACACGAATCCATGCTTAAAACAGATACATAAGGTGTGTAAAGGAGAAATAAGCAGTGAGAGAGAGAGAGAGAGTAAGAGAGGGCCAGTACCCACTGATAGCCTTACCTAATCGATGGGGGGGGGGGGGATGAAAGGGGCCCCAGCAACCTTAGATGTATACAGTAATAATAATAATATGCCATTTAGCAGACAGGCCATGAACACAGAGGACGTGGCCAGAGCGGTAGAAAGAATGACCCACCCCATGACAGGAATAGTAAGGTTTGGGCTGCCGTTAGAGGGCAGTGGGTTTCAGGGGATGCCCAGAGGACACTTTTGCCATGGGCCGATTACGGAGAGTATGTTGGGAAAATAACTGAATAGTGTAATAGCCTCAGAGAGACATGCAATCCATCAGACAGGAGAGAGGAGAGAGAAGTCCATCCCCCAGCTTTGAGCGTGAGAAAGAGGAAGATAAGGCATGACTAGTCCTTGAGGGAGAAATAGTAGACTCTAGTGGGGGGAAGACTAAGGAACCCTTTGATCCAAATTGTGAGGTGTTTGAATTGGCTACTATTGACTCAGCACTTCAACAGGAACAGAGAAACCTAATTTGGCATTGACAGTAATGGGTATGAAAATTAAATGGATGATGGGGTTTTGTATTGAATTAGAGACAGTGAGACTATTAGTCAATACCTAGGAGAGAAGAGAGGTTACGGTAGCAAAGACAGACAAGAAGGAAATAGTAATAGTGGAGACAGGAGTGAGTGGAAGTGTTACAATTGTGACAAAACGGGACATTTTGCTAGAGAATGTGAGGAACCGTGTAGTTACTGCAAGGAAAGGGCACCAGTTAAGAAACTGTAGGCAGAAGGGGAAGAGAGAAATCAGGAGTCCTCATGACCTTGCTGTTTGGTTGTTGTTTTTTAATTGGGGTTTTCAAATAGAAAACAACACACCTAGTATGATGTTAATAAAGTATTGTTGTTTCAATTTTGGAGGGTTTTCAGCAGGTCAAGGGTTATAGGTCTTAGAGGAGCACACAGTGAATTTTATGGAGTTTTTTAGGTTTGGGCTGAGTTTGGGGTATATATGATCTCTTATGAGAATGAATGTCATGAGGACTTAATGAACACTTGGGATAACTAACATTTATGAAATATTTAGAATAATGGTAATTGTTTAGTATACTATGGGATTAAACAGTTCGTTAAATGATTTCAATGGCCTCTGAACTCTGTTTTAACATTCTGGTGTTATTTTAATCATCCACACTAGTAAATTATAAAGGCATGAGAGGAGGACTTTAAGATAGTTTATTTTACTAAGTTGAGGGTAAAATAGGTAGGTGGTAATATTGACACATGGCCAAATCATGTGTCAAAGAGGGGATGGTTGGATTAAATATTAAATATATACGAAGGAGAGGACAAAATACTTAAAAAAAAAAAAAAAACTTGTATGATAGTTTATTAACCACACCTGTATGTCAGAGGTTTTGTGCCCCACAGGTGAACTAAAGGAGAAGGTGACCTACTCTATCTAACCAGGAGACTGAATCAGGCCTGGCGGGAAGGGCCCTACCAAGTACTGCCTTTGCCAGCAGAATAGCTGAGAGATCCATCTGGGTACATGTCACACACTGTAAAAAGGCAAAACCAGCTACACCTGACGAACAAACACAGAGTTAGGAGAAAGATCCGATTACCACTAGGGCTCGGGGGTTGGCTCCTTAACGAAGATTCCCTTACCCTGTCTGATCATCCCTGTGTGAGTTCGATAGAAGGTAAAGCAATGGGTTGGCCTCTGGCATCTGACATGTTCTCAGGGCAAGGGTGGGGATTCACAGGTCTCCCGACGGTAGGTAACTGTCTGATTGTGGGGGCCATATTCCTAACACACACGGACCTGTCACGATCGTCTGGGTAAGGAGTAGTAGACCAAGGCGCAGCGTGTGAAATAAACATGACTTTATTTAATTAAAGTTCCTAAATATAAACAAAACACGATTCGTGAAGTCCACGGTTAAAACATACCGTCACGGAACAAAAACCCACAAACACATGGTGAACACAGACAGTTTAAATATGGCTCCCAATCAGAGACAACGAGCCAACAGCTGACACTCGTTACCTCTGATTGGGAGTCACTCAAACAAAGAAATACAACAACCTAGAAATAGACACAACAGAACTACCCACATAGAAATAAACACATAGAATGCACACACCCTGGCTCAACATAATGAGTCCCAGAGCCAGGGTGTGACAGTACCCCCCCCCTAAAGGCGCGGACTGCGACCGCGCCTCAACTAACCAAAACAGGGGAGGGCTGGGCGGGCATACCTCCTCGGTGGCGGTTCTGGCTCCGGCCTTGACCACCACCCTTCAATACACCCCCCAATGCGCCCCTGGTCCAGTCTGGCCCCCCCGGCTGGAGCAGCACTGGATTTAACAGGAGCGGTCCTTTCCAGGCTGTCGACTCGCACCCCTGGCCCGGTGCGCTGAGGAGGAACGGGCCTTACCAGGCTGACTTCTCGCACCCCTGGCTTAGTGCGAGTGGCAGGAACAGGCCGGACCGGGCTGGCGACGCGCACCGTAGGTTTGGTGCGGGTGGCAGGAACAGGCCGGACCGGGCTGGCGACGTGCACCGTAGACTTGGTGCGGGTGGCAGGAACAGGCCGGACCGGGCTGGCGACGCGCACCGTAGACTTGGTGCGGGTGGCAGGAACAGGCCGGACCGGGCTGGCGACGCGCACCGTAGACTTGGTGCGGGTGGCAGGAACAGGCCGGACCGGGCTGGCGACGCGCACCGTAGACTTGGTGCGGGTGGCAGGAACAGGCCGGACCGGGCTGGCGACGCGCACCGTAGACTTGGTGCGGGTGGCCGGAACAGGCCGAACCGGGCTGGCGACGCACACCGTCCATTTGGTGCGAGGGGCCGTAACAGGCCGGACCGTACTGGGGACACACACCACTGGCTCTACTTTGACCAGTGGCCCCCGTAACCTGGTGGCCTTCTGAATGCGCCCCTTTTCTGCCTCCGTCAGCCCCGTCGTCCATGCCCTGTGCCCCCCCCTAAAAATTTCTTGGGGTTGCCTCTCGACCCTCCGACGCTGCTCCCACGTCCAGGTTGCCTGTTCCTGGACACGCTGCTTGGTCTTGGTATGGTGGGTTTTTCTGTCACGATCGTCTGGGTAAGGAGTAGTAGACCAAGGCGCAGCGTGTGAAATAAACATGACTTTATTTAATTAAAGTTCCTAAATATAAACAAAACACGATTCGTGAAGTCCACGGTTAAAACATACCGTCACGGAACAAAAACCCACAAACACATGGTGAACACAGACAGTTTAAATATGGCTCCCAATCAGAGACAACGAGCCAACAGCTGACACTCGTTACCTCTGATTGGGAGTCACTCAAACAAAGAAATACAACAACCTAGAAATAGACACAACAGAACTACCCACATAGAAATAAACACATAGAATGCACACACCCTGGCTCAACATAATGAGTCCCAGAGCCAGGGTGTGACAGGACCCTCCTGTTTCAGCCAGAAGTGGTAGTTAACCTAACACAAGTTGAAAAGGCATAGGAGACAGCTAGACGTAGGGAAAGGGGAAATTCTAGAGTAAACCTCTCTGAGGGAGGTAGTGAGACCGGGGCTGTGATAAAGATAGTGCAAAACTATAGACCTGGAGGAAGTAGTACAGGTGGAAACGGGGTATAGAAATCTTAACCTGTGGTTGGAATGGATTCAGTATACGGAAAAAAACTATGTCTAAAGAGGACTGTTTTGCCTGTGGGACAGCCAAACCAGGGTTAACAACTACTCCGTTCCCCTTGACAGGCTTTAACTCTCTGTCAGGTTTATCCTCCATGCAAGCCCGATAACAAAGTCATCCCGACCTGGGTTGCCTCAATTTGAAGTCACAGGGGATTCTAAATTGTTTTTCTAGTCTAATCTCTCCTCATCCCGACCTGGGTTGCCTCAATTTGAAGTCACAGGGGATTCTAAATTGTTTTTCTAGTCTAATCTCTCCTCATCCCGACCTGGGTTGCCTCAATTTGAAGTCACAGGGGATTCTAAATTGTTTTTCTAGTCTAATCTCTCCTCTCTGTTGCAGCCAGAGGATTTTAGGAGCCAAAAAACCAGACCCGTGCTGACATCTGATGGATATGTGGTGATAACTGATTGTGAACTCACCTACATAAGCAAACAGTCAAACGTGTCAGAGACTGGTGAGTTGTCACATAGAATGTAGGACCTCCTCCCGGGATCCTTTGATGAAAGGACATATATTGATGGGATCCACAATCAGATCGCAGCTGGGTTTGAATCAAGTATTTTCTGGTGGTCAACAATTAATAAAAATTTAGATTGGATAAATTATATTTAATATAACCAGCAAAATATTTATAACCCACACTCGTGATGCAATAAAGGGATTAGCTGAGCAGACAGCGGCAACTAGCTTAATGGCATGGCAGAATAGAATAGCTTTAGATATGCTTTTGGCTGAGCAGGACGGGGTTTGTGTTCTGTTTGGATATATGTGCTGTATTTTCATCTCCAACAATATAGCACCGGACGGGCCCGTGACAAAAGCACTTGAGTGACCATCACCACGCTGGCGAACGAACTGGTTAAGAACTCTGGTATTGATAGCTCCATAAACGGTTGGTTTGATAACATATTTGGTAAATGGAAAACTATTGTTGTGACAATTCTGGGTGAAGTTATGGCTTCTATGGGTATACTTGTTCTTTGTGGATGTTGCCTTGTATCCGCTTTTGGGAACTAATGATTTGGAACTGGACGATTTTGAAAGTGACTATCCTCCCTTATATAATATTAAAGGTGGATGGGCCTGTCATGATTACAAACCTGAACAACGACAATTGGAGGTTAGCAATTTCGAAGACCAACTCTGATTGTTGTGTTCACTCACTAGAGGGGGACTAACATTGTTTAATTAACTGCCCATATAATTAGTATGCTAGAGGGGGAATGGTAAAAAAAATAAAAAAAAATTACAAATTGCATTATGCGTTATCATGTGTTGTTTTTCTTTTCTACATTATTGTTTTTCTTTTAAGACTGATTCAACTATGCTTCATGTACCATAAATAATGGATCACGTCTGGGAGACGTGAAGAGGGGGACTCAAAACTTTCTCTCTGAGAAAGTTTCCCTTTGGTTTGTTTTTTACTTAGTTTATGTCACGCCTTTCCCTATATGACACGTCTTTAGAGACGTGTAGAGGGGGATTTGTAAGAAATGCTATTTTTATAAATAGCTTATTGCTATTACATTGCTATAACTAATTCTTTTTTTCAAGACAAGTTTTGTCAAGAACTCGAAGGCACATATATTGCAGAAAACATGTTCTGCATTGCACAAGAGGCACATGATGCTGAACACACACTCAGAGACAGAATGCTGACACCAACCTTGCATAGACATTGATAAAACAGGTAACGCCTGACCACAGGATGTTAGGGTCATTGCTGATTATAGACAACAACATCTCGTGACTCTTGCCACAGATGCACTCACACACACAGACTCACTCAAGATAAGAGATAACTAAACGCACACACCATATCTCCTACTTTGCTGAAACATTCGGAACAAAGGGCCTGAGCTACAGTGTGTAGATCTCCTAGACCCAATCACAGAGGACGACGCCCGAGCAGCATGGACCAACCAGAAGACCAGATCTGCCAGACTCAACCTACTTTACAACCAGTATAAAACCATATGTGTACTGTTTTTTGGCGCTTTTTTCTGGAGGTTCCCTATGAGCTGAAAGAACGAGACCGTGCACGTTTTGTACCAGACATTTTTACTCTGAATAAACTGCCGCTTGTCATACAATTTACCACCTAGTCTGAATCGATCCTTGACCGGCTCACCCTTCTCCATATCCCGTTATCAACAATGTACATCATTTCGTCAAGATAATCTAATAAAGAATCAATTTATTTGAGATTTCTGAGTTCGTTTTACATCAACGGACTTCACTGCAGACAGTGTGTATGCATCAGAGAGACAGAGAAGTTGACGGTTGCACTACTATTTTGAAGCTGCCTTAATGTAATGTCCAGCAGTTTTGTACATGTGTTGTAATCTAGGGTTGGAACCGGTTCAGGGAACAGAACCGAAAAAGAACGTAAAAAAGAACCGGAAACTAAAGTGTTCTATACTTTTCAGGAACAGCATTTATTTTAAAAGCATGTAATCCAGGTAATAACCTTATTTTACTTTCCGGGAATTTTTTCCCAGTCCCACAAAAATCGCAACAAAGCTCACTCTAGAAACGTATTCCAGTTTCTGCCTGCCAGCTGGAATGGAAATCTTTGTCAGTGGGTGTGCGTGTGGAAACTACCGGCTCCTCCCCTCTGAAGCATAGGTTACTGTATCCTACTGACAACGTTACAAGCATGATTCAGAAATTAGGGAGATATGTTTAATTTGAGAAGAATGGATTAACTTTTTCAATGATAGTTAAGGATACTATAGTCACCACGTTTCACATTGGATTTATTAACGACAAAAAGGTAAGACCTGTTTTTAATTCTAGTGCTGCACTGCACTGCACAAACAAGGTTGTTAGCTAGCTAGCTAACATCTGCTCTGTTCCAACATTAAACAAACTCTGAAGTTCAAAGACATTCAAAGTACCTCCATAGAAGCCGCTCCTCCGTAGGTATAATTCTGTGGGCCTAATTCAGATAATGCAGGTCATAACACGATGCCCAGCGCTTCAAGGCAAGCTTCCTCTATCCTCTAACGAGCTCTCCACACCCGCAAAATGTCGCACCTTACACTGTGATTGGCAGCACAGTGTGCTCTGAATGATTTTCTTATACAGATACTCTGTGGTGTACTAGTGTATTTATTCTCCCACTTGGATGTCACTTCCACAAGCTTTAAATTGAGGGGCAGGTTGTCAGGATGGGTAATGTACTGTACACATTAATTACAAGTACTCCTAAAGATACACTTCATTTTAACTAGCTAACTCCTGTGTAACAACTAATAATTACATTGTACTTGGCTAACATTACATGTACTATGCTTTGAAATAGTGTCTTATTCTTCATCTGGGATTTGTATTTATTATGGATACTGTCAAAGTCGCGTCAATTCAAATCTGGTATCAGGAACAAAAGAGGTCAACACGACTTCTAAGGTATACTAGTTATTTTAATTAATGCAAAAACCTTCAATGGTAAATATGATGTTTCGTATATACGGGCTCTCTGATATGCCTCGCAGGACACTCCAGAGAACTAACACATTGCTCCAGAAACAATACCCAAATACTAGACAGAGGAAGTTTCCCACTTCTCTGCTGGCCAATTAGAGTAAAGACTTGAGCGTGGTTTAAACTATCTCAGCCAATCCGTTGATGCAGGGGGTTGGTCTCATCTCTTCGGCGCCCTTTGTTACACACTTCAGGCAGGCACAAGATTATCATAACAACCTGTCATAGTGAGAAGAGCCAGCTCCCTTAGACATCATTCCCATGTCAAAGGAAGACTCATAAATCACAATGAACTATTATAGTCTAGCATTTGAAGACACAATCCTTATCTTCTCTTCACATCAATCACAGCCTGCCAGGTGTCACAGCCTACATTAGCCCAGTCAAGACTGCATTATTTCTAAGTTAGTCATCCCATCAGTTTAGGAGAATAATAAATCCCCAATAATACTCTTCCTGGGGTCCACCAAAATTGAGGCAGTTCATACAATTTTAAAAACATGACAATACATTCACAGATTTCACAACACACTGTGTGCCCTCAGGCCCTTACTCCACCACTACCACATATCTACAGTACAAAAATCCATGTGTACGTGTGTGTATAGTGCGTATGTTATCGTGTGTGTGTGCATGTGTCTGCGCCTATATTTGTGTTGCTTCACAGTCCCCACTGTTCGATAAGGTGTTTTTTAAATCTGTTTTTTTAAATCTAATTTTACTACTTGCATCAGTTACTTGATGTGGAATAGAGTTCCATGTAGTCATGGCTCTATGTAGTACTGTGCGCCTCCCATACTCTGTTCTGGACTTGGGGACTGTGAAGAGACCTCTGGTGGCATGTCTTATGGGGTATATGCATGGGTGACCGAGCTGTGCGCCAGTAGCTCAAACAGACAGCTCGGTGCACCCAACATATCAATACCTCTCATAAACACAAGTAGTGATGAAGTCAATCTCTCCTTCACTTTGAGCCAGGAGAGATCGACATGCATATTATTAATATTAGCTCTCTATGTACATCCAAGGGCCAGCCGTGCTGCCCTGTTCTAAGCCAATTGCAATTTTCTTAAGTCCTTTTTTGTGGCACCTGACCACACGACTGTACAGTAGTCCAGGTGTGACAAAACTAGGGCCTGTAGGACCTGCCTTGTTGATAGTGCTGTTAAGAAGGTAGAGCAGCGCTTTATTATGGACATACTTCTCCCCATCTTCGCTACTGTTGTATCAATATGCTTTGACCATGAAAGTTTAAAATCCAGGGTTACTCCAAGCAGTTTAGTCACCTCAACTTGCTCAATTTCCACATTATTTATTACAAGATTTAGTTGAGGTTTAGGGTTTAGTGAATGATGTGTCCCAAATACAATGCTTTTAGTTTTAGAAATATTTAGGACTAACTTATTCCTTTCCACCCACTCTGAAACTAACTGCAACTCTTTGTTAAGTGTTGCAGTCATTTCAGTCGCTGTAGTAGCTGACATGTAAAGTGTTGAGTCATCCGCATACATAGACACTTGTATTAGATCTGTTTTCGTAAACTCAACCAAGTTAACCCAGATAGGAACACTTTATTTTGGAGGCAAATGCTAGCAACAACATTGACTGGAGATATATTTTGAACAGTCCACATTAATGTTTAAGTAATTCAATGTTTTATTTTACCAGGTAAGTTGACTGAGAACACATTCTCATTTACAGCAACAACCTGGGAAATAGTTACAGTGGAGAGGATGGGAGATGAATGAGCCGATTGGAAGCTAGGGATGATTAGGTGGCCATGATGGTATGAGGGACAGATTGGGAATTCAGCCAGGACACTGGGGTTAACACCCCTACTCTTACAATAAGTGGCATGGGATCTTTAGTGACGGCAGACAGTCAGGGCACCCGTTTAACGTCCCATCTGAAAGACGGCACACAGGGCAATGTCCCCAATCAATGCCCTGGGGCATTTTTTTTTTTTAGACCATAGGATAGAGTCCCCCTTCTGCTGGCCCTTCAACACCACTCCCAGCAGCAGCTGGTCTCCCATCCAGGGACCGACCAGGACCAACCCTGCTTAGCTTCAGAGGCTAGCTAGCAGTGTGATGAAGGGGAGTATATTGCTGGCAAATATTAATTAGAGCCCATTGAGCATAGGCTATAATATCTCAGACACCCAGAGCACCCACAAGGGATCCCAACCTTTGTCACAGTTGTTAATAAATCGGATGCAGCTGAGAAGCGAAAAAAGAAGATGGTGAATTTAGTGGAAACCTGCCCATTTGTAACAAGCATGGTAACAAGCATTCATTGGTACACTTCTGTAATTACAGACCACAATTACTACCTGGTACATGTTATTACATTGTAACTATGTGTTGTTACATTTAACTACAATACTTGTTTACAGTGTAGTTACACATGTAATTACACTGTAATAAGGATCCCATAAAAGGAAGTGTTACCGGCATCTCTTCTTTATGTATACGTTGATGTGCTTTAAGAAATCCTAGAGCACCCCTGTGGAAATCAAATTAGCATCATAATAACAATCCCCATCAAAATCTGTCTGTTTAAGATAGATTTATTTTTTGCATCCTCTGAGGTCGGCCTTCCTCATCTGCGGTGGAAGAACTACAGTGTTGTTTGTCAGACCAGGAGACTTCTGTCTGTAGCGTCCGAGAAGTTTGGCCTACACATCTAAAGGTGAGACTCACCAACAAGTTCATGTCTGTTGTTTCGCTCTAGGACGCCTACAAGTGTCTGAAGGTAGCAGGTACCAGTTTAAAACATTTGTGGAAGTAAATATTGAAGTACTTTAGTGCCCAAAAAAGGTGTTAAATATGTTTGACTTATCTTTCTTAATATAGAACATAAACTTAAAAACCAACTTCCCTTTGAAAATGATTAGCAATATAACCCCCACTCACTGTCACAAGGGTAAGCAAATGTCAGGGTCAATTCCATTTCAATTACAGTCAATTCACAAAGTAACCCAAATTCCAATTCCCCATTTTCCTCATTCATTTACAGATGGATACATTGCTGCCATGAAGAGATGCAACTGATTGGCAATGATGTTTAGATATCCTGTGGCATTTAAAAGTTGCTGCACTTTTATCAAGATAACCAATATGTGCCATGAAAACACACCATCACCACCAGCCTGAAACACTGACACACAGCATGGATGCATGTACTCATGTTTTTTTCCCATACCCTAGTCCTTCCATCAGTACAAAACTCATCAAATCAGGCAATGCTTTTCAAATTCTCCAGTGTCCAGTGTTCATTCCATAGCCCACTGCAACTGCCGTTTCTTGCTGAAAGCTAATGGGGATCTATAATAAATACACAAAAACTACATCATTAAGGATCATAGCGTTCAGTCAATGTCATGGAAATAGCTGGTGTCCATAATGTTTTGTACACACAGTGTATGTTGTGTCTAACAGCTCATTCCCACAGAAAACTGCAGAAGGAATCAGTACCACCCAGTCAACCATCAGACTCTATTGTGAGACGCCTCAAAAGAGGATATTCAACCCTAAGCTAACAAAACACACCAAAACTGACCAGGTGAACACTGATCAGTAAAGTAAACAGATGCTAACATTCTATAACGCTCCCTTTCCTCTGCACAGTTCTCTCACAGTGAGAAACAATAGGATTACACTAGTGTCCTACGCTTTCTTCATTTGATCCAATTCAACGTTGCCAATTATTTTATGAGATGAGAATTAAGTGGAGTGACTAATCTTAGCTGGTCTGAGAGAACTGATGAGGATTTCACCTTTATACATTGGTGTCGTTTTAAAATGGCCCAATCTGTAAAATTTCGTCTCACAGTCAGTGCAGTGATGAGGCTTCTCTCCAGTGTGTATCCGTTGGTGTGTTTTTACGTTGCCCAAATCAGGATAAACTCTTGCCACATTAAGATCAGTGGTAAGGCTTATCTCTTTTATGTTTACCTTGGTGTCTTTTTAAGTTGCCCAGTTGAGAGAAACTCAGCCCACAGTCAGAGCAGAAGTAAGGCTTCTCTCCTGTGTGTATAAGTTCATGTTGTTTTAAGGTGCCCATTTGCGAGAAACTCTTTCCACAGTCTGAGCAGGAGTAAGGCTTCTCTCCTGTGTGTGTTCTCTGATGAACTTTTAGCTCAGTTGATGTTGTAAAGCATTTTACACAATCAGAGCAGGAGTAAGGCTTCTCTCCTGTGTGTGTTCTCTGATGAACTTTTAGCTTAGCTGATGTTGTGAAGCATTTTACACACTCAGAGCAGGAGTAAGCCTTCTCACCTGTATGTATAGGTTCATGTTGTTTTAAGTGGTCCAGTCGAGAGAAACTTGCCCCACAGTCAGAGCAGGAGTAAGGCTTCTCTCCTGTGTGTTTACCTTGGTGTCTTTTTAAGGTGCCCATTTGCGAGAAACTCTTTCCACAGTCAGAGCAGGAGTAAGGCTTCTCTCCTGTGTGTGTTCTCTGATGAGCTTTTAGATCAGTTGATGTTGTGAAGCGTTTTACACAGTCAGAGCAGGAGTAAGGCTTCTCTCCTGTATGTATATGTTGATGTTGTTTTAAGTTGCCCAGTCGAGAGAAACTTGCCCCACAGTCAAAGCAGGAGTAAGGCTTTTCTCCTGTATGTATAGGTCCATGTTGTTTTAAGTGGCCCAGTTGAGAGAAACTTGCCCCACAGTCAGAGCAGGAGTAAGGCTTCTCTCCTGTGTGTGTTCTCTGATGAACTTTTAGATCAGTTGATGTTGTGAAGCGTTTTACACAGTCAGAGCAGGAGTAAGGCTTCTCTCCTGTATGTATACGTTGATGTTGTTTTAAGTTGCCAGGTTGAGAGAAACTTGCCCCACAGTCAAAGCAGGAGTAAGGCTTTTCTCCTGTGTGTATACGTTCATGTTTTTTTAATATGCCCAGTTGAGAGAAACTTGCCCCACAGTCAAAGCAGGAGTACGGCTTCTCTCCTGTGTGTATTCTCTGATGAACTTTTAGCTCAAATGATGTTTTGAAGCACTTTACACAGTCTGAGCAGGAATAAGGCTTCTCTCCTATATGTATACGTTCATGTGTTTTTAAGTGGCCCAGTTGAGAGAAACTCTTTCCACAGTCAGAGCAGGAGTAAGGCTTCTCTCCTGTGTGCAATCTCTGATGAACTGTCAGAGCCTTTGATGTTGTGAAATCTTTCACACAGTCAGTACAGGAATACAGATTCTCTCCTGTGTGTATTTGTAGGTGTATTTTTAACTTTGATAGAATTGGGAAAATCTCCTCACAATGTGGGCAGTGGTGAGACCTCTTAGCTCTGTGATTTTCCTGCTGTTGCTCTCTGGATGGAGAGAACGTCTCAACATGGTGTCCTGTGTGAACAACATCAGAAGAACCAGTCAGTTGGTGTGATATACATGTCAATCAAATGTATTTTATGAAGCCCTTTTTACATCAGAAGTTGTCACAAAGTGCTTTACAGAAACCCAGCCTAAAACCCCAAAGAGCAAGCAATGCAGATGTAGAAGCCATATCATCCTCCACTCACTATCACAAGGGTTAGTAACTACACAGACTCATTTAATAGAACTTTAAAACATTGGCAGTTTGTCTACCTCACTTCTTTAGTCTACTCTCTGATCACTCCAGAATGCCCAGCGAATAAAACAAATGCTGGCAATACTGGTGTCAAACCATGTAAGTGTCAGTAGCATGAAATAATATCTACCTTCTCATTGAAACAGTTCATCATGAAACAGTTCTACTGCAACGTTTCATGCACAGTGAGAAGTTGGAATGAATAACACAAACTTAGTTAGATAGAACCTGCTCTTACCATGAGAAACAGATTCCCCAATCTCCTCCTCCTCTTCTTCATCTTTAATGTTGACATTCAGCTCCAGTGTTTGACTGCAGTCTTCCAGCTTCACTGATGCCATCTCTGGATCCTGCAGTGCAAAGTGGGCACCACTGTCACAATCAGGACCCAGTGACTGTAGGTTTGTCCTCACTATTGATGTTACCGGCCTCAGACTTAATTCTAGTCGTCCTGTAGTAACAATGAGAAACACACAAAAGTTATTGTCTTGACAGTTCTGGCACTTTCTTTATTCTCTATAAATATATTTTATTTCTTCTTGTTAAATCATCTACTTCAGTGCTTGACTTGGACTGAAATAGGTGCCGGTACTCATTTTGGGTGCCGGTACTGTTTATATTTAGGTGCAGGAGCTCCACAATACTGTTGAGCTAACATTCTATAAGAGGAACATGAGCTAAAGCACTAGATATTTGAGGTGCCGGAACTTAACCTATAGCAGATTTTCACAAATTCTTTATTTTTACTATTTTCTACATTGTAGATTACAAAGATTCTACAAAGCTGTCATCATGGCAAAGGGTGGCTACTTTGAAGAATCTAAAATCTAAAATATATTTTGATTTGTTTAACACCTTTTTGGTTACTACATGACTCCATATGTGTTATTTCATACTTTAGATGTCTTCACTATTATTCTACAATGTAGAAAATAGTAAAAAATTAAGAAAAACCCTTGAATGAGTAGGTGTGTCCAAACTTTTGACTGGTACTGTAAATGCATAAATGACAAAAGCCATTTAGTACAAGGTCACTGTTCGTTTTAGGCAGCACTATGTACTATGTTCCTGAATAACCTGGTCTTCACTGTATTATTTCAATCAAAAACCAATTGTATTTTCCGTTCACACAATAGTAACATTTATCGATAAATACAGAAACAACTGAATGTGTCTGAATATTAGTACACACGTAGAAAACTTATAATCATTACATTCAGCTTCAAAACAGTAGTGCAACCCTGAAATTGTCTCTCTGCTGCACTGAAGTCCATTGACGCTGACCGCGTGGGCGGCGCCATTTTTACCAACTCGTTAATTTTACACAAAACCAAAAATGCTAAACAAACTCGGAAATCTAAAATAAATGGATTCTTTATGAAATCACCTTGAGGAAATTATATACATCCATTCAGACAAACCCAAAGTATCTAGCCATGTGACTTGTAAAATAGTTACCAGGTTTACTCAGTTTGACATAAAAATAACACACCAAACGTGATAATACCTTAATGGATTTGTTACCTAGCATGGTATGACATGTTCTTTCCATATTAGAACGTTTAAACGTGCTATTACATACTGATATTACGTCTTTTATAAAGTATTTGTTAATGTTTGGAATATTGAGAGCTGAATAAGGATTTGGAGGATGACATACATTCCATGTATTTATTTCTGTCACTGGTGGGTGCCAGAAGGTATGCGGGCCAAGATAGCTGGGGGGCCACTGGTGCTAATCTTAGAAGGAGTACGTGATGGAATATCCTGACGAGGGTGCAACGCGATACCTACCATATAGGGTGATCCTATATGTGGCGAGGAGTGACACTCAATAATGGTTGGCAACTGTTGGATGGAATTAGCTCAGAAAAGCATTATATAAACTAAGAATTAGCTTTCTTTATACTGAAGAATGGTGCGTGCCTTCCTGGAACTTCCTGTTCCCCCACTACCACAGTGCAGCCACAGATAGAACAATGAGACAGATATTTCACTGGATGTATAATTGTGAAGCATCCGCTTGGCGTTTCCACTCACTACCAAATATGGTAGTGAGAGGAAGCCCACTGGCCGGCAGTGGGAGAAGATGGAAGGAGATGGATTTTGGCCGACATTATGCAAATGTTCCAATCGATGAAACATCTGATCTTAATACAGTTCTGTTCCCAAATCTAAAATATGTTATGCACAGAGTGGACTAAGTTGTCGACTTACCTGTTGCAAATATTTTTTTAAATCACGTTATTTAGAAGGAACGCAACGGCGAATTGAGTTATTGCACACAAGCACTTCACAGAGGAGGCGTTCCCTAACAGAAATATGCAGATGTTTGCTAGAACACGCCAATAGGATCTCGCTAGCTCGTGCTTGGCTCTGCCCACTATGACTCATCTGTTCCCATTGGAAACAACCAGCTGTGGTCTATCTTGGTTTAGTTATAAAAAATCATTGGTGCAACCGTCCGTGCGTTCAGGGATCCTTGGGATGGTCCTACCCCATTATATGAGAAGGGCGGTGCTTAATTTGAGCTGGATCCTCCGGTACCTCTCAGTTTTGTAGTCGATCGTTCCGGAACCCATTTGCCAGGATCAGGTAGCCTACCTCTTGTGGCATGAAAAATATTTTCCACTGTTTGCAATATAAAAATCCTAATAAAAGCAATCAGAGAAATTACATTTCGATTCCTCTGTAATTGTCATGCCCCCTAAAAAAACAAGGCATGCCTAATGTGTGGCAAATCTGTCAGTTAACAGCATGCAGCCAAAACAGGCCTTTCGCAAATATTTATAATACAATCGCTGGAAAACAGAGGTTGTAAAGCAAATGGATCCTGCTGAAAATAAAATACTAATGTCTGTATGTTACCAAGTTAACAACTTCCAAATAGGCCTATTGAGCGAACAGCATTGTTTAAAAAAGTAAAGCAAGAGAGAGATGAGCTTTTGGCCGGTGAGTGAGCTGCACATCATTGGGTGAGTCAGTGAAACTAGAAAGCTTTTTTAGGACTATATCTTCCTCCTCATATTGTACAATGTGTTTCTCTGCACACTTAGGGGCCTCGGCTATTGATGGATTCAAGACAAGGTCGTTTTTATTGAACTCAGATTCTCAGTGTCAAAGTAGCCTGTCATTTTGGTCATTTGTGAGGTATTAAAAAAGATTCTGCGAAAGTCTCCAGTCATCTAAAATGATGTAGAATTGCATGAAATCCATTTATAAAAAGAACACATTTTTCCCGGACTCTAGGCTACAAAAAATGTGTAACTTCTGCAAGCGGCTCCACACCACTGCTCTATGCCCGTACGCGAAAGCCATGATAATGCATGCAATGCTTTGTTATAAAGGTTGTTTGTTTTTATCCGTTCTGGTACCTCAGAGCCCCCCAGGTCACCCCCCTCTCGGGCTCACTTTTGGTTCCGGCACCGCCCAATTTACAAATGAAGCACTGGAGAAGTGGGTAGCTGCCGCTGCCTCCTCCGGGACACTTCTCCTTTGCATAAAGTTAATCAGGCTGTTGATTGTGGCCTGTGGAATGTTGTCCCACTCCTCTTCAATGGCTGTGCAAAATTCCTGGATATTGGCGGGAACTGGAATAAGCTGTGGTACACGTCGATCCAGACCATCCCAAACATGCTCAAAGGGTGACATGTCTGGTGAGTATGCAGGCCATGGAAGAATTGGGACATTTTCAGCATGTTCAATTGTGTGCAGATCCTTGCGACATGGGGCCGTGCATTATCATGCTGAAACACGAGGTGATGGAGGTGGATGAATGGCAGGACAATGGGCCTCAGGATCTTGTCATGGCATCTCTGTGCATTCAAACTGCCATCGATAAAATGCAATTGTGTTAGTTGTCTGTAGCTTATGCCATCCCATTCCATAACCCCGATACCACCATGGGGCACTCTGTTCACAACATTGACATCAGCAAACCGCACGCCCACACAACGTCATTACACGGTGGTCAGCAGTTGTGAGGCTGGTTGGGCATACTGCAAAATTCTCTAAAACAACATTGGAGGCAGCTAATGGTAGAGAAATTAACCTAACATTCTCTAGCAACAGCTCTGGTGGACATTCCTGCAGTCAGCAGGCCAATTGCATGCTCCCTCAAAACTTGAGACCTCTGTGGCATTGTGTTGTGTGAAAGAAACTGCACATTTTAGAGTGGCATTTTTGTATTTGTTAGGGATCCCCTTTAGATGCTGCCAAGCACATACTCAGCTACTCTTGTCCCCAGCACAAGGTGCACCTGTGTAATGATGATCATGCTATTTAATCAGCTTCTTGATATGCCACACCTGTCAGGTGGATGGATTATCTTGGCAAAAGGAGAAATGCTCACTAACAGGGATGTAAACAAATTTGTGCACAACATTTTAGAAATAAGTTTGTCTGGAACATTTCTGGGATCTTTTATTTCACCTCATGAAACATGGGACCAACACTTTACATGTTGTGTTTATATGTTTGTTCAGTGTATACAGTATATATTTTTTAAATCATACAAACTATCAATAACAAAATTGAAATTAAATCAGCCTGCTTTTCTGTTCTAATCAGGTCCCTACACAGGCTCAGAAGGATCCTGTGAGGGCGGAACATTTTCTGGCAACAGTAGTCCTTGCAGGGCTTCTGCCGTGAAGTCTTGGAGGCCCAAAAACGTCTCAGCTGCAGATATAATGATGTCTAGCTTCTTGGACTTCTTGTGCAGTACAATTAATAACTGTGGCTGTAAATACAAAAAAATCCACCTTCAAAATAAGTGTATCCAGATCACTTGATTGACGTATAACATTTGCAACTGGTTGCAGTGCATCCACCGCCATATCTTCTTCAGAACTGTGGCCTCTTGCTACTATAACTCTCTTCACTGCCTCCACATAGGAGATTTGCTGTACAGCCCTGATCCTTGACACCTCAACCTCTTTCACCCTAACAGGGCACTCTGGGAATTCAGGAATATGACCCCCACCACAGTTACAACAGTTTACATTCACATGCTCTTCAATAACATATTCCTTCCCACTGCAAACACTTGACATGTGGCCAAACTTTTTACATTTCTTGCATTGCATCAGGTTTTACACAAACTCTCTTATGGGGTATATTATATATCCCAGCTTTACATAGGGTGGTAGATACTCTTCATCAAACATCAATAATAAAGATGAACTTAGCTCCTTTTTCACATTCTCCATATGGGTCAAGTGACGTGCATTTGCATCCTTCTTCTTCTTTGGGATTTGGTTGGCGGAGCGCATCCAACTTTTAGGTGCATACACCGCCACCTACTGTACTGGTGTGCGAGGCCAATCACAGACTACATACAATAAATTCATTGATAAGGTAATTAATACAAAATTGCCCTGCCAAGTATTAGCCTGCTCTAAAAAAGGTGAGGGAAAATGTTCTTGGTTCGTGCAGATGACTGACCTCCTCAGACCAATTGGCAGTACGCCCAGAACATTGTTCTGGGAACCAAAAGGGATATCTCAGTTTCAAGGTCTCAGCTTGGAGAGAAGAAGCCTTGTGAGGTACTGGTCGGTCACATGCAGGAAACAAATGTTAATGATGAATTAATTATTAATAAAGCTAAAATCATGCAAATATAACTTGTCTGTGTAAGCAGTATATAGGACAACTAGCGGGACTGCACCGGCAGAGCTTCCGACCGACGTGTTCTATGGTGCTTTTAGGTTTGTTGGAACCTCTCCAGCTTGCTGATAAAAAATTATAATAATTGAGTCCTTTCGTGGCGATTTTCCACGACAAAAACCCACCACCCCATTCCACTATTTAACCCTATCTAGTCCTACGCCAGACCACTACCATTCAACACCCCCTGCAGCTGTTCTGCAGTAAATCCTCGCAATCCCAAGTACTTCTCTGCCGCTGTCTTGTGCAAGTTTTAAATTGACACAATACCTGTTAGCAAAGGTATCAGCTAGAAATGACGTGCAGGAGCTTGCAGTGATTTGTTGTTTTGCATAATGTCTACTTTGATGATAATTAGTGTTTTATAATCTGAGAGGAAATAAAGCCGAATATGTTGCTAAAAGTCACGCCAGGGTAAGCCTACACGATACACAGCCCTTATTTTAAGTGTTTCTAAAATGAATAAAAATATAAAATGATTGGAACCATTTCCCTGTTTGACCGCTAGGTTTTATGACACCATTTTTGTTTCTCATCTCATTCTCATGGTGTTGTGGCTTTAATTCACTAATCTGTTCCGTTTCAAGTGGATACTATTATAACTGATACAGCTGGTAGATACATTTAGATACAGGGAACTCTTTTGAATGAGCATATTAATCTGGTTAATGTTTATGTTCCTAATGATGATAATCCCAAATTCTTTGAAAATGTATTTCTATTGATAGCCTCCATTCCTGTTAAAGTCCTAATGGCAGGGGACTTTAATTGCACTCTTGATCCTCATCTAGATCGCTCCTCTGGTTTAGACACTTCCCACTCGCAGAGTAGAAAAAATAACAGCATTTCATTATGGACTTAAATCTATGTGAACCTTGGAGGACTCAGAACCCGAGTAAAAGGGAGTATTCATGTTACTCATCAACATTTAAATCATATTCTCATGTAGACTACTTTTTAGTTTCTTGCTTATTGCTTCCCAATGTAGCAGGAAGTGGATATGATACTATTGTTTTGAATGACCATTCCCTTGTGTGATTATTCTATAGGGATACAAAACTAGTAAAAGGATCCTCTAGATGGCGTTTTCATCTCAGATGGTTACAGGACCCAGACTTCTTACATTACATTGGAGTGCATATACAGTGGGGAAAAAAAGTATTCAGTCAGCCACTATTTGTGCAAGTTCTCCCACTTAAAAAGATGAGAGAGGCCTGTAATTTTCATCATAGGTACACGTCAACTATGAAAGACAAATTGAGAAAAATAATTCCAGAAAATCACATTATAAGATTTTTAATGAATTTATTTGCAAATTATGGTGGAAAATAAGTATTTGGTCACCTACAAACAAGCAAGATTTCTGGCTCTCACAGACCTGTAACTTCTTCTTTAAGAGGCTCCTGTGTCCTCCACTCGTTACCTGTATTAATGACATCTGTTTGAACTTGTTATCAGTATAAAAGACACCTGTCCACAACCTCAAACAGTCACACTCCAAACTCCACTATGGCCAAGACCAAAGAGCTGACAAAGGACACCAGAAACAAAATTGTAGACCTGCACCAGGCTGGGAAGACTGAATCTGCAATAGATAAGCAGCTTGGTTTGAAGAAATCAACTGTGGGAGCAATTATTAGGAAATGGAAGACATACAAGACCACTGATAATCTCCCTCGAACTGGGGCTCCACGCAAGATCTCACCCCGTAGGGTCAAAATGATCACAAGAACGGTGAGCAAAAAACCCAGAACCACACGGGGGGACCTAGTGAATGACCTGCAGAGAGCTGGGACCAAAGTAACAAAGCCTACCATCAGTAACACACTACGCCGCCAGCGACTCAAATCCTGCAGTGCAAGACGTGTCCGCCTGCTTAAGCCAGTACATGTCCAGGCCCGTCTGAAGTTTGCTAGAGTGCATTTGGATGATCCAGAAGAGGATTGGGAGAATGTCATATGGTCAGATGAAACCAAAATAGACCTTTTTGGTAAAAACTCAACTCGTCGTGTTTGGAGGACAAAGAATGCTGAGTTGCATCCAAAGAACACCATACCTACTGTGAAGTATGGGGGTGGAAACATCATGCTTTGGGGCTGTTTTTCTGCAAAGGGACCAGGACGACTGATCCGTGTAAAGGAACGAATGAATGGGGCCATGTATCGTGAGATTTTGAGTGAAAACCTCCTTCCATCAGCAAGGGCATTGAAGATGAAACGTGGCTGGGTCTTTTAGCATGACAATGATCCCAAACACACCGCCCGGGCAATGAAGGAGTGGCTTCGTAAGAAGCATTTCAAGGTCCTGGAGTGGCCTAGCCAGTCTCCAGATCTCAACCCCATAGAAAATCTTTGGAGGGAGTTGAAAGTCCGTGTTGCCCAGCGACAGCCCCAAAACATCACTGCTCTAGAGGAGATCTGCATGGAGGAATGGGCCAAAATACCAGCAACAGTGTGTGAAAACCTTGTGAAGACTTACAGAAAACGTTTGACCTGTGTCATTGCCAACAAATGGTATATAACAAAGTATTGAGAAACTTTTGTTATTGACCAAATACTTATTTTCCACCATAATTTGCAAATAAATTCATTAAAAATCCTACAATGTGATTTTCTGGATTTTTTTTTTCTCATTTTGTCTGTCATAGTTGACGTGTACCTATGATGAAATTTACAGGCCTCTCTCATCTTTTTAAGTGGGAGAACTTGCACAATTGGTGGCTGACTAAATACTTTTTTTCCCCACTGTAGATGTTTATTTGACATTGAACACTGACCAAACGTCAGCGAGTACCAGATGGGAGGCTTTCATAGCACATATTTGGGGGCAAATTATACGTTTTACGAGTTTCAAATCTAATAAATCAGAAAAGGAGAGAGATGGACAACAAAATCAGAGAATTTGAGAGGGAAGCTTTTTTGGATAACTCAGTAGAAGTAAACAAGGAATGATTTGGTCTTAAAGCTCAGTATGAAGAACTTCCCACCTCAAAGGCTGCAAACAGCTTAACTAGGCTGAAACAGTCCTATGATCAAGGTGATCATGGTTTAGACACTCGCAGAGTAGAAAGACATTTTGTAAATGTGATCGTTCAGTTTTTGCTTCATCATTATGGGGTATTGTGAGTAGAATGATGAGGGAAAAACTATTTAATATATTTTACAATAAGGCTGTAACATAACAAAATATCAAAAAAGTCCAGGGGTCTGAATACTTTCCGAATGCACTGTATATAGACAGGTGTGTGCCTTTCCAAATCATGTCCAACAAACTTAATTAGATAGAACCTGCTCTTACCCTGAGAAACAGATTTCCCAATCTTCTCCTCCTCTTCTTCATCTTTACTGTTGACATTCAGCTCCAGTGTTTGACTGCAGTCTTCCAGCTTCACTGATGCCATCTCTGGATATTGCGATGCAAACCGGGCTCCACTGTCACAATCAGGGCCCAGTGACTGTAGGTGTATTTCCTCCAGTGACAGGCATGAGGCAAGAGGTCTTGATTTGAATACAGGGCTTTAATGCTGGTCAACCCGTGAGAACTGGTTTAAAGAAAGAAAAAATACATTAACAAAATAATGCCATATGCATGTCTCACACATCTGGCGTTATAATCAAGCTCATACAGCTAGACACTTTATGTATATTTTACACCAAAAAATGACGCACGTAAACACAAACACCCTCATAGCAAAATAAATAGTCAACAAACCTCATTGCTGCTTATCACACAGAGGTGCTAAACATCCTTTTAAATGTCCTTTATCTTCTTCTTCTGTATACTTTCTTTGTAAGTATGCACTTAAACACGATAACAGTGGAAAAATAATTCGCTTTTTGCGGTAAGGTTTCCTCGGTGCGTTGCTTAAAGGCGCTCGGGTGACAACACTCGGGCGGAACAAATAATTAGTTCCGTCTTGCTGTAAACGTACAATTCAGAAGAAATTAAATAATAAAAAGTGCAAATACATGAAATAAACTGGCGACAGAGGCAGTTACACGTAGTGTTCTAAAGATTGAAAATGTCTTCAAAAAAGGTAAACCTATGTGTTGTCTAACTGGTTATTCATTTTAAATGGACAAGTAAGGCAGTTCAATTTCATTTTGTACTGTATGTGTAGAGCCATTGTCATATCATTGTTTAATCATTTTCAGACTGTTAAATCCTCTGGTGTAATACGGATGTCGAGTACTTCAAGAAAGAGAGAATCTGGATTAAATTGTCATGGGAGAAAACCAACCGTAAGAAAAAAAGGGTAGAGAAGGAAGTCAATGACAATGAAAGTGGATCTAGTCTCATCAGCTAGTCTGACACCAAGAGTGAAGATACGAGTAATACTGAATCTGAGAGCAAAATTGAGTCAGATGGTGAACTCCAGGCAGTAGGTGGTACTCCTCCAAGACTGCCAACACACGTTGAGGAAGAGTCAGATGGTGAACTCCAGGCAGTAGGTGGTACTCCTCCAAGACTGCCAACACACGCTGAGGAAGAGTCAGATGGTGAACTCCAGACAGTAGGTGGTACTCCTCCAAGACTGCCAACACACGCTGAGGAAGAGTCAGATGGTGAACTCCAGACAGTAGGTGGTACTAAGCCAAGACTGCCAACACACGCTGAGGAAGAGTCAGATGGTGAACTCCAGACAGTAGGTGGTACTCCTCCAAGACTGCCAACACACGCTGAGGAAGAGTCAGATGGTGAACTCCAGACAGTAGGTGGTACTCCTCCAAGACTGCCAACACACGCTGAGGAAGAGTCAGATGGTGAACTCCAGGCAGTAGGTGGTACTCCTCCAAGACTGCCAACACACGCTGAGGAAGAGTCAGATGGTGAACTCCAGGCAGTAGGTGGTACTAAGCCAAGACTGCCAACACACGCTGAGGAAGAGTCAGATGTCTGTAGAGCCTTGTACGATAAGACCACGGTGAAGAGGCCTTCATAAAGTTGCCGTCCTAAATTACTAGAGGCCAAACTTCAAAGATGTCCATGGCACTGGACTGCAGTAAGAGCTAGGCCTACAGTGCGGCCTACGGAGCGGTCCTGGTGTATGGTCCTGGCTGCCTAAATGTTTCCTCCACATAATAAACTGTACAAACATGGCACTTTAGAGGGTTACTTTTACAATTAGCCTTACTGAGTCACTACAACAAACTTCCTATCATGGACATGAAATGCCATTAGGCCTAATGAAGATACCGTATATGTAAGTTACTTAGTTGGTGTCTTGTGAATCAACTGGTATGCGCAATAGCGTTTAATATTTCCCCTGTGTTTTACAAATGTTCCATCCCGAGAATAAAGCACTCTTCTCCCGGGTAACCCGGTATTTTCCGCCAAAACCGGAAGTGTCATTCAAAAGCAATATAACGCTTATAAATGTCTGGATTTGATTAGAGCTTTGATCAGCATAAAAATACAAACCTGATGCTACCTGAGCCTGATCAGACATATATTAAATACATTTTATAATACATTTTACAAATCCAAATCCCAGGTGAAGAATAAGACACTATTTCAAAGCATAGTACATGTAATGTTAGCCAAGTACAATGTAATTACTAGTTGTTACACAGGATTTAGCTAGTTAAAATGAAGTGTATCTTTAGGAGTACTTGTAATTAATGTGTACAGTACATTACCCATCCTGACAACCTGGCCCTCAATTAAAAGCTTGTGGAAGTGACATCCAAGTGGGAGAATTAATACACTAGTACACCACAGAGTATCTGTATAGGAAAATCATTCAGAGCACACTGTGCTGCCAATCACAGTGTAAGGTGCGACATTTTGCGGGTGTGGAGAGCTCGTTAGAGGATAGAGAAAGCTTGCCTTGAAGCGCTTTTTCTCAAATTAAATATATCTCCCTAATTTCTGAATCATGCTTGTAACGTTGTCAGCAGTGGCGGCTCCTGAAAAAATTCTCAGGAGGGGCAATTTTTCTGATGATTTAGGTGACCTACACACGTGCACGAGTCCGTGCACGCGATTCCAGATATCTTTACCTCTGAATAAACTGCCTTTATTATACCATATACACCCTGTCCAAAGTCTCTACTTGGTCTCAGTTCTCCAGTAAACTTGTGATTATCAACAGTACACAATGGTAACAAACAATTGGGGGAACTCACGGGGCAGATAGTAACCACTTAAAAGGAAGCGATTCCCAAACCTTCCATAACAAAGCCATCACCTACAGAGAGATGAACTTGGAGAAGAGTCCCCTAAGTAAGCTTGTCCTGGGCCTCTGTTCACAAACACAAACAGACCCCACACAGCCCCAGGACAACAACAACAACAACAACAACACAATTAGACCCAACCAAATCATGAGAAAACAAAAAGAGAATTACTTGACACATTGGAAAGAACAAACAAAAAAACAGAGCAAACTAGAATGCTATTTGGCCCTAAACAGAGAGTACACAGTGGCAGAATACCTGACCACTGTGACTGACCCAAACTTAAGGAAAGCTTTGACTATGTACAGACTCAGTGACCATAGCCTTGCTATTGAGAAAGGCCGCCATAGGCAGACCTGGCTCTCAAGAGAAGACAGGCTATGTGCACACTGCCCACAAAATGAGGTGGAAACTGAGCTGCACTTCCTAACCTCCTGCCATATTAGAGACACATATTTCCCTCAGATTACAGCGATCCACAAAGAATTCGAAAACAAACCCAATTTTGATAAACTCCCTTATCTACTGGGTGAAAAACCACAGTGTGCCATCACAGCTGCAAGATTTGTGACCTGTTGCCACAAGAAAAGGGCAACCAGTGAAGAACAAACACCATTGTAAATACAACCCATATTTATGTTTATTTATTTTCCCATTTGTACTTTAACTATTTGCACATTGTAACAACACTGTATATATACATAATATGACATTTGAAATGTCTTTATTCTTTTGAAACTTCTGAGTGTAATGTTTACTGTTAATATTTATTGTTTATTTCACTTTTGTTTACTATCTACTTCCCTTGCTTTGGCAATGTTAACACACGTTTCCCATGCCAATAAAGCCCTTAAATTGAATTGAATTGATAGTAAGGTCGCAATGACACAGAAAGCAGTTCAATGTCGGGGTACAGAGTCGCTCTCTTACCAGGATCGCGGTCCGCTCTGACCAGGGTGAAGGTGGCCGGCTCCACTTCTCTGTCCGGGACTCTGTCATCCAGCCAAGTCTCCCAGCTGTATTGGGATTCAGCTGCCAGCAGCGTTTTCATTATTTAGTCCGTTCGTAGCGGGTATGTACACGATCAACAAGATCAGTCCAAAACCAACCACTGGAAATCCATGGTTGGCAGAATGTTTGTAAACTAAGTCTACAAATTAAAAACATAAAATAACGCCGCACTGCAGGTCGCAACAGAGACTCTGCTAGCCGCCATTGTCTTAGTTACGTTCAACGTTACGTCACGTATGACGAAAGCGCATAAGTGCAAGCCCACAGACACCCATAGAGAATGTATTGAAAGCTTTGAAATGTGAAAAAAATAGATTTTACATGACAGGCTATGAGAGACTTCTGGGCGATTTTCAACTTGACTGAAATCGCCCCAAAAACGGGTGGGGCCATTTGAAGCACGACTTTAGCTTGATTTGACATTTAATGGCTGGCAGATCAGACGTTTTTTTTTTGTGAACACTGATAACTGCTGTTGCCGTGATATAATTTATTAGAAAAAAAATCCCTTCCTTTTCCCGTTTGGCAGTGCGTCGCCCATATCGCCCTATTGAACAAGCCGTCCCTGGTTGTCAGTAGGATACAGTTACCTATACTTCAGAGGGGAGGAGCAGGTAGTTTCCACACGCACACCCACTGGCAAATATTTCCATTCCAGCTGGCAGGCAGAAACTGGAATATGTTTCTAGAGTGAGCTTTGGAAAAAAATACCCGGAAAGTAAAATAAGGTTATTACCTGGATCCCATGCTTTTAAAATAACTGCTGTTCCTGAAAAGTATAGAACACTTTAGTTTCCGGTTATTTTTGACGTTCTTTTTCGGTTCTGTTCCCTGAACCGGTTCCAATCCTAGAGAAATTATTTGGATGAAGGTCATGCTTAGGCTAATAAACTATAAAGGGAAATAAATGGCTACAGTTTACACTTTTTTAGTAATTTAATGAAATGTTGTAATCTGATCTCTGAATGCACGGACCGTTAGTAGTGGGGGAACAGGAAGTTCCGGGCAGGCGGCACCATTCTTCACAATAAAGAAAGCCTCTGAACTGTGCAGTCAAGAAGATAACCTTTGTGTCCGTTTCTATTTATTACTAGAGGTATGTAATAGCACGTTTAAACTTTCTAATATCGAAAGAACATGTCATAACATGCTAGTTAACATATACGTCAAGGTATTCTCCCGTTTGGTAAAGGTTTGATGTGTTATTTTTGTGTCAAACGGAGTGAGTGAAAGAACGTGAAAAAAACTATTTTACAAGTCACATAGCTAGAGATTTGCGATTTGTCTGAGTGAATGTACATAATTTCGTCAAAGTAAATTAATAAAATAAACCATTTGAGATTTCTGTGTTCGTTTGACATGTTATTGGTTTTGTGTAAAAATTTATAATCTTACGAACTGTTAAAATGGCGTCGTCCATTCTGCTGTTCGTTTAAAGTCCACGTAGAAGATAATGGCCCCTATCAGATATTTATGTAGTTGGTGCAGTATATTATTTTACTGTAGTAAATATACATTGGGTGGTCGGGGTTGTCCGAGCCCTGAATGCTGATTGGCTGAAAGCCGTGGTATATCAGACATACACCACAGGTATGACAAAATATATATATATATATATTTTTTTACTGTTCTACATATGTTGGTAACCAGTTTATAATAGCTATTAGGCGACTGAGGCATTGCATCGTGCCTAACAGCCCTTAGCCGTGGTATATTGACTATATAACACACCCCCTCTGGCCTTATTGAATAAATATACATGAGTTCTATCTTGGAAAAGTATTTATTAGCTTACAATGGTACAATTTATGCTTCCTGCATATAACCACGAAGACGGCCGGAAAGGCCCTAAAGCAAGATCGTAAATGGTGAGCCTACTGTAGCCTACAGTCCATGGTAAACTGGTGCGCACCAAGTTGGACTATATGTTTTAGTATTTGATTTGGAGAACCTCAAACCCAACTTTTAGAACAATATTACAGTATTATAAAAATGGATTTATGAGTTTGTAATTTGTGAATGTTTTCTGGGGGTGCTCAAAGTTACTATTATATGCATTTCAAGCATTGAGAAATAGCTGCTATGTGCCCATTAACGGACTTCAGTGCAGTAGCTCTCTAAATCCCTTCTCCGTATGTAGGGTTTTCAGCCATTACATTCGTCCACATTTGGCTCTGTGTAAACTACAATTCCGATGCTCTGTTTTAACATTGAGAAACATCAATACTCATCACTTTCACAAACATACAGTGAGGGAAAAAAGTATTTGATCCCCTGCTCATTTTGTACTTTTGCCCACTGACAAAGAAATGATCAGTCTAATTTAATGGTAGGTTTATTTGAACAGCGAGAGACAGAATAACAAAATGAATCCAGAAAAACGCATGCCAAAAATGTTATAAATTGGGAAATAAGTATTTGACCCCCTCTCAAACAGAAAGAGTTCTGGCTCCCAGGTGTCTTTTATACAGGAAACGAGTTGAGATTAGGAGCACACTCTTAAGGGAGTGCTCCTAATCTCAGCTTGTTACCTGTATAAAAGACACCTGTCCACAGAAGCAATCAATCAATCAGATTCCAAACTCTCCACCATGGCCAAGACCAGAGAGCTCTCCAAGGATGTCAGGGACAATATTGTAGACCCACACAAGGCTGGAATGGGCTACAAGACCATCGGCAAGCAGCTTGGTGAGAAGTTGACAACAGTTGGTGCGATTATTCGCAAATGGAAGAAACACAAAATAACTGTCAATATCCCTCAGCCTGGGGCTCCATGCAAGATCTCACCTCGTGGAGTTGTAATGATCATGAGAACGGTGAGGAATCAGCCCAGAACTACACGGGAGGATCTTGTCAATGATCTCAAGGCAGCTGGGACCATAGTCACCAAGAAAACAATTGGTAACACACTACGCCGTGAAGGACTGAAATCCTGCAGCGCCCGCAAGGTCCCCCTGCTCAAGAAAGCACATATACAGGGCCGTCTGAAGTTTGCCAATGAACATCTGAATGATTCAGAGGAGAACTGGGTGAAAGTGTTGTGGTCAGATGAGACCAAAATCGAGCTCTTTGGCATCAACTCAACTCGCCGTGTTTGGAGGAGGAGGAATACTGCCGTCAAACATGGAGGTGGAAATATTATGCTTTGGGGGTGTTTTTCTGCTAAGGGGACAGGACAACTTCACCACATCAAAGGGACGATGGACGGGGCCATGTACCGTCAAATCTTGGGTGAGAACCTCCTTCCCTCAGCCAGGGCATTGAAAATGGGTCGTGGATGGGTATTCCAGCATGACAATGACCCAAAACACACGGCCAAGGCAACAAAGGAGTGGCTCAAGAAGAAGCACATTAAGGTCCTGGAGTGGCCTAGTCAGTCTCCAGACCTTAATCCCATAGAAAATCTGTGGATTGAGCTGATGGTTCGAGTTGCCAAACGTCAGCCTCGAAACCTTAATGACTGGGAGAAGATCTGCAAAGAGGAGTGGAACAAAATCCCTCCTGAGATGTGTGCAAACCTGGTGGCCAACTACAAGAAACGTCTGACCTCTGTGATTGCCAACAAGGGTTTTGCCACCAAGTACTAAGTCATGTTTTGCAGAGGGGTCAAATACTTATTTCCCTAATTTAAAATGCAAATCAATTTATAACATTTTTGACATGCGTTTTTCTGGATTTTTGTTGTTGTTATTCTGTCTCTCACTGTCCAAATAAGTGCAGGTGCAGCAGAAAATTATATTTAGCTGATATGAAAGATATGTTCCTTATGTTTCCAAAAACGTACCGCAAGCGATGCGTGTTAATGTTGAGGTTCTTAACAAAACTCCCCCGGTCAGAAGATACTATCATCAAGAGGCACTAAAGCAGTTAGCGTCTATGAATGGGGGAGCAGTGCAGGTGCATGAGAGAGAGACAATTTCACGGTTGCACTACTGTTTTGAAGTTGAATGTAATGTTTATCAGTTTTCTACATGTGTACTAATATTCAGACACATTCAGTAGTTTCTATCTTTATCTATAGTCGTTACTATGGTGTGAACGGGAAATACAATTGGCAGTGGTGTAAAGTTACTAAGTAGTCCTGTGTGGCTCAGTTAGTAGAGCATGGTGCTTGCAACGCCAGGGTTGTGGGTTCGATTCCCACTGGGGACCAGTATGAAAAATGTATGCACTCACTACTGTAAGTCACTCTGGATAAGAGCTTCTGCTGAATGACTGAAATGTAAAAGTAAAAAGGCTTTGAAGTACTACTGAAGTAGTTTTGGGGGGATTTGTACTTGACTATTTATATTTTCTGACAACTTTTACTCCACTACATTCCTAAAGAAAAGTTGTACTTTTTACTCCCATACATTTTCCCTGACACCCAAAAGTACTCGTTACATTTCGAATGCTGAGGCAGGACAGCAATATGGTCCAATTCACTCACCTATCAATATCACGCATTGTCACCCCTACTGCACCTGATCTGGCGGACTCACTAAACACAAATACTGCGTTTGTAAATGACGTTTGAGTGTTGGAGTGTGTCCCTGGCCGTCCGTGAATATTATTATTTTTGAGTGAAAAAATACAGTGAAGATAAGGTTATTAAGGAAAATAGCTCATAGTGCTGCCTAAAACAAACTGTAACCTTGTCCTAAATAGTTTTTGAGTCATTTATTCATTTCTGCAGTTGCTTTGTGTAATTTTTGTGCACCTGTCTAATGTGAATGAATGTTGTTTTGTCATTGTTTAGCTCCCTGATCTGTTGAAATTAGGGAATTGAACAAGAAGAAATATAATATCTTTTTTGAGGATAAAGAAAGTTCCAGAACTGTCAAGACTGTTGTCTGTTTCTCTTTATTACTACAGGCCGACTAGGATTAAGTCTGAGGCCTGTAACATCAACAGTGAGGACAAACCCAGCCTGCCTCTCTCCTTCCACACTGAGTCCAAACCTACAGTCACTGGGTCCTGATTGACAGTCGAGTCCAGTTTGCACCGCAGGTACCAGAGATGGCATCAGTGAAACTGGAAGACTGCAGTCAAACACTGGAGCTGAATGTCAACATTAAAAATGAAGAAGAGGAGGAGAAGATTGGGAAATCTGTTTCTCAGGGTAAGAGCAGGTTCGATCCAACTTCCCACTGTGCATGAAAAGTTGCAGTAGAACTGTTTCATGATGAACTGTTTCAATGAGAAGGTAGGTGTTATTTCGTGCTACTGAGACTTGCATGGATGAAACCAGTATAGTCTGTTTTGGAATGGGTGGCCAGTAATAAACTGGCCCTGAACATCTAAAACTAAGAGCACTGTATTTGGTACAAATAATTTCCTAAATTCTAGACCTCAGCTGAATCTGGTATTGAATGATGTGGCTGTTGAACAAGTTGAGGAGACTAAATTACTTGGCATTACCTTAGATTGTAAACTGTCATGGTCAAAACGTATAGATTCAATGGTTGTAAAGATGGGGAGAGGTCTGTCCGTAATAGATGCTCTGCTTTTTTGACACCACACTCCAAAAATCAAGTTCTGCAGGCTCTAGATTTGTCTTATCTTGATTATTGTCCAGTCGTGTGGTCGAGTGCTATAAGGAAAGACCTAGTTAAGTTAATGAGTATGTAGGTTAAGAACTTTTGTGAAAGAGCACAGTTTGAAAGATATGGCATACAGAAGCAAACCGGATGGACATCATTAAAATGATCAGAGAGGTTGAGGAGTAAAAACAAACAAAATAGAACTATTGTTAAATTGACATGTCCATAAAATGTATATAGAATGTATAAGCTGGAAGTAGAGGCCTAAGCTTTGTTGTTCAGTAGTTTACTCCAATTAGGGGAGGGGTGGTGGGGTTGGAAAGTAATAAAGGACATTACATTTTTTTAAAGGATATGTGTATATATATATATATATACAGTGGGGAGAACAAGTATTTGATACACTGGCGATTTTGCAGGTTTTCCTACTTACAAAGCATGTAGAGGTCTGTAATTTTTATCATAGGTACACTTCAACGGTGCGAGACGGAATCTAAAACAAAAATCCAGAAAATCAGATTGTATGATTTTTAAGTAATGAATTTGCATTTTATTGCATGACATGAGTATTTGATCACCTACCAACCAGTAAGAATTCTGGCTCTCACAGACCTGTTAGTTTTTCTTTAAGAAGCCCTCCTGTTCTCCACTCATTACCTGTATTAACTTAACCTGTTTGAACTCGTTACTGTATAAAATACACCTGTCCACACACTCAATCAAACAGACTCCAACCTCTCCACAATGGCCAAGACCAGAGAGCTGTGTAAGGACATCAGGGATAAAATTGTAGACCTGCACAAGACTGGGATGGGCTACAGGACAATAGGCAAGCAGCTTGGTAAGAAGGCAACAACTGTTGGCGCAATTATTAGAAAATGGAAGAAGTTCAAGATGACGGTCAATCACCCTCGGTCTGGGGCTCCATGCAAGATCTCACCTCGTGGGGCATCAATGATCATGAGGAAGGTGAGGGATCAGCCCAGAACTACACGGCAGGACCTGGTCAATGACCTGAAGAGAGCTGGGACCACAGTCTCAAAGAAAACCATTAGTAACACACTACGCCGTCATGGATTAAAATCCTGCAAGGCACGCAAGGTCCCCCTGCTCAAGCCAGCGTATGTCCAGTCCCATCTGAAGTTTGCCAATGACCATCTGGATGATCCAGAGGATGAATGGGAGAAGGTCATGTGGTCTGATGAGAC
Organism: Coregonus lavaretus; assembly: GCF_964263955.1. NCBI lineage: Eukaryota > Metazoa > Chordata > Actinopteri > Salmoniformes > Salmonidae > Coregonus > Coregonus lavaretus. The sequence goes on along the minus strand of NW_028162761.1, from coordinate 1,538,273 downwards.
AAAAATAGAGCTTTTTGGTCTAAACTCCACTCGCCGTGTTTGGAGGAAGAAGAAGGATGAGTACAACCCCAAGAACACTATCCCAACCGTGAAGCATGGAGGTGGAAACATCATACTTTGGGGATGCTTTTCTGCAAAGGGGACAGGACGACTGCACCGTATTGAGGGGAGGATGGATGGGGCCATGTATCGCGAGATCTTGGCCAACAACCTCCTTCCCTCAGTAAGACCATTGAAGATGGGTCGTGGCTGGGTCTTCCAGCATGACAACGACCCGAAACACACAGCCAGGGCAACTAAGGAGTGGCTCCGTAAGAAGCATCTCAAGGTCCTGGAGTGGCCTAGCCAGTCTCCAGACCTGAACCCAATAGAAAATCTTTGGAGGGAGCTGAAAGTCCGTATTGCCCAGCGACAGCCCCGAAACCTGAAGGTTCTGGAGAGGGTCTGTATGGAGGAGTGCGCCAAAATCCCTGCTGCAGTGTGTGCAAACCTGGTCAAGACCTACAGGAAACGTGTGATCTCTGTAATTGCAAACAAAGGTTTCTGTACCAAATATTAAGTTCTGCTTTTCTGATTTATCAAATACTTATGTCATGCAATAAAATGCAAATTAATTACTTAAAAATCATACAATGTGGCAGTGTATCAAATACTTGTTCTCCCCATTGTATATACAGTTCATTGGGAAATTATTCAGACCCCTTGACTTTTTCCACATTTAGGTATGTTACAGCCTTATTCTAAAATAGATTAAGTTGTTTGTTTCCCTCATTAATCTACACACAATACCCCATAATGATAAAGCAAAAACGTGTTTTTATCAATTGTTGCTAAAAAAATTTAACCAAATATAATAAAAAATACGGAAATATCACATTTACATAAGTATTCAGACCCTTTACTCAGTACTTTGTTTAAGCACCTTTGGCAGCGATTACAGCCAAGAGTCTTCTTTGGTATGACGCTACAAGCTTGGCACACCTGTATTTGGAGTGTTTCTCCCATTCTTCTCTGCAGATCCTCTCAAGCTCTGTCAGATTGGATGGAGAGCGTCGCTGCACAGCTATTTTCTGGTCTCTCCGGAGATGTTAGATCGGGTTGAAGTCCGGGCTCTGGCTGGGTCACTCAAGGACGTTCAGAGACTTGTCCCAAAGCCACTCCTGCGTTGTCTTGGCTGTGTGCTTAGGGTAGTTGTCCTGTTGAAAGGTGAACCTTCGCCCCAGTCTGAGGTCCTGAACATTCTGGAGCAGGTCAAGGATCTCTCTGTACTTTGCTCCGTTCATCTTTCCCTCGATCTTGACTAGTGTCCTAGTCCCTGCCGCTGAAAAACATCCCCACAGCATGATGCTGACACCACCACGCTTCACCGTAGGGATGGTGCCAGGTTTTCTCCAGATGTGATGCTTGGGATTCAGGCCAAAGAGTTCAATATTGGTTTCATCAGACCAGAGAATCTTCCTTCTCATGGTCTGAGAGTCTTGAGGTGTCTTTTGGCAAACTCCAAGTGGTCTGTCATGTGCCCTTTACTATTCCAAGATGGCGTAGCAGTGCGGTCGCATTCTTTGTTGTGTGTCTGTGTAAATAGCCTGTTTTTTGTATTTTTTTGTATTTTTCGTACATATTTTCCTATCATACTTTTCATCCTTCTACAACATATACTTTCCTGCAACCCGCCTCACTCAATGTGGAACGGATTCTATTATTGACTTACCTTTATCTGGAATCTCCAGTTGAAACTAGCTAGCCAGCTAACTAGCTACTTGCTATTAGCCATTGTTAGCGGTTTTCACCCAGAACATCGGATTCTACTTCCAGAATAACTGATTCACTGGACATTAACACCGGATCGCAACTAGCTAGCCGCAACCGATTGGATGTTGCTGTTTGGCTGTTCACCACTGCCCCAGAAGCAAGCACCAGTTAGCCGTGAGATAGCCTCGAGCCAGGCCCATTTCCAGGCTATCTACCTCTGTCTACCGGACGGGAGTAGCCAGCTAACTAGCTACTTTCTATTAGCCACCATCAGCCAGCTCTAGCCTGGACTATTATCGGCCAGTCTGCACTGTCTGCACAGCGTGTTATCGACCCAGAACATCGGTTTTTCAGCCGGAATCACTGAATCACTGGACTTTTAACAGATCATCACAGCTAGCTGCAACCAAATGGACGTTGTTGTGGGTAATCAGCCTTGAGCTATCCTAAAGCCCATCGCCCGGCTATCTACCTCTCTGTCAACCGGACGGGACCTCCTAGTGTTGACACGGAGCCCCGCCGATCCAACACGACTGGTCTGCCGACGAAATCGTCTGATGTGGTTACAGCAGGCTTCCCGTTACGACGTCGACCACGAAGACCCATCTGCTAGCCCTGGCCCGCTAGCACACGCTAGCCATGGCCTCTTGCTCGCCAGTGCTATAGCAGCCTCCGAACTACCTCCGAACTCTCCTATTGCTGTTCACCGGACCTTATGATAACTCAGCTATACAGCTGATGCCTGCTGGACTGTTTCTTTATACGGTACCGCATCCTGTTTGTTTAGCCTCAGCCCAAACCTTGTTGCCATTACCAGCTGTTGCCTTAGCTCTCTCGAATAACACCTGTGATTGCTTTATGCCTCTCTCCCATGTCAATATGCTTTGCTTATTGCTGTTTCGGTTATTTCTTATTGTACTATTTCACTGTAGATCCCCCAGCCCAGCCCAGCTCAACCTACCTTTTTAGATAGCTCCTTTGTCCCACCCCCATACACGCGGAGACCGACTCAATCGGTGCCTCCAGTGATGCTATCTCTTTCATCGTTACCCAACGTTTAGATTTACCTCCACTGTACTCATATCCTTCCATATCCTTGTCTGTACATAATGCCCTGAATCTATTCTACAACGCATGGAAATCTGCCCCTTTTTTTCCTCTGTACTCAACGCACTAGAAGACCAGTACTTAAAGCCTTTAGCCGTATTCTTATTCTACTCCTCCTCTGTTCCTCTGGTGATGTAGAGGTTAACCCAGGCCCTGTAGCCCCCAGTATCACTCCTACTCCCCAGGCGTTATCATTTGTTGACTTATGTAACCGTAAAAGCCTTGGCTTCTTGCACGTTAACATCCAAAGCCTCCTCCCTAAGTTTGAGTTATTCACTGCGTTAGCACACTCCGCCAACCCTGATGTTCTAGCAGTGTCTGAATCCTGGCTTAGGAAGGCCACCAGAAATGTCCATCTCCAACTACAACATTTTCCGTCTCGATAGAACTGCCAAAGGGGGTGGGGTTGCAATCTACTGTAGAGAGAGCCTGCAGAGCTCTATTGTACTATCCAGGTCTGTGCCCAAACAGTTTGAGCTTCTACTTCTAAAAATCAACCTTTCCAGAAATAAGTCTCCCACTGTTGCCGCTTGCTACAGACCCCCCTCAGCCCAGAGCTGTGCCCTGGACACCATATGTAAACTGATCGCCCCCCATCTATCCTCAGAGTTCGTACTGCTTGGTGAACTAACTGGGATATGCTTAACACCCCGGCCAACCTACAATCTAAACTAGATGCCCTTAATCTCACACAAATTATCAACGAACCTACCAGGTACAACCCCAAATCTGTAAACATGGGCACCCTCATAGATATCATCCTGACAAATATACCCTCTAAATAGACCTCCGCTGTCTTCAACCAGAATCTCAGCGATTATTGCCTGCGTCCGTAATGGGTCCGCGGTCAAACGACCACTCCTCATCACTGTCAAACGCTCCCTAAAACACTTCAGCGAGAAGGCCTTTCTAATTGACCTGGCCCGGGTATCCTGGATGGATATTGACCTCATTCCGTCAGTAGAGGATGCCTGGTTGTTCTTTAAAAGTGCTTTCCTCTCAATATTAATTTTTTGAATGGGGCATGCTTATTTATCCTCAGACTTGACTGCCCTTGACTAGCACAAAACATCCTGTGGCGTACTGCATTAGCATCGAACAGCCCCCGCGATATGCAACTTTTTAGGGGAGTCAAGAACCAATATACACAATCAGTTAGGAAAGCAAAGGCTAGCTTTTTCAAACAGAAATGTGCATCCTGTAGCACTAACTCCAAAAAGTTTTGGGACACTGTAAAGTCCATGGAAAATAAGAGCATCTCCTCCCAACTGCCCACTGCACTGAGACTAGGAAACACTGTCACCACAGATAAATCTACAATAATCGAGAATTTCAACAAGCATTTTGCCACGGCTGGCCATGCTTTCCACCTGGCTACCACTACCCCGGACACCAGCTCTGCACCCTCCGCTGCAACGTGCCCATATCTAGGTGTCTGGTTAGACAGTAAACTCAACTTCCAGACTCACATAAAGAATCTCCAATCCAAAGTCAAATCTAGAATCGGCTTCCTATTTCGCAACAAAGCCTCCTTCACTCATGCTGCCAAACATGCCCTCGTAAAACTGACTATCCTACCGATCCTTGACTTCGGCGATGTCATTTACAAAATAGCCTCCAACACTCTACTCAGCAAATTGGATGTAGTCTATCACAGTGCCATCCGTTTTGTCTCCAAAGCCCCATACACTACCCACCACTGTGACCTGTACGGTCTTGTTGGCTGGTCCTCACTACATGTTCGTCGTCAAACCCACTGGCTCCAGGCCATCTATAAATCACTGCTAGGCAAATCCCCGCCTTATCTTAGCTCATTGGTCACCATAGCAGCACCCACCCGTAGTCTGCGCTCCAGCAGGTATATCTCACTGGTCATTCCCAAAGCCAACACCTCCTTTGGCCGCCATTCCTTCCAGTTCTCTGCTGCCAATGACTGGAACGAATTGCAAAAATCTCTGAAGCTGGAGACTCTTATCTCCCTCAATAACTTTAAGCATCAGTTGTCAGAGCACCTTACCGATCACTGCACCTGTACACAGCCCATCTGAAATTAGCCCACCCAACTACCTCATCCCTATATTGTTATTTATTTTGCTCTTTTGCACCCCAGTATCTCTATTTGCACATCATCTCTTGCACATCTAGCATTCCAGTGTTAATACTATTGTAATTATTCTGCACTATAGCCTATTTATTGCCTTACCTCCATAACTTGCTACATTTGCACACACTGTATATATATTTTCTGTTGTATTTCTGACTCTATGTTTTTTTTTTTACCCATATGTAACTCTGTGTTGTTTTTATTGCACTACTTGCTTTATCTTGGCCAGGTCGCAGTTGTAAATGAGAACCTGTTCTCAACTGGCTTACCTGGTTAAATAAAGGTGAAATAAAAAAAATAAAAAATTCATTGGACACTGTGTTAACAAACCTCCAAACGAGCTTCAACGCCATACAACACTCCTTCAGTAGCCTCCAACTGCTCTTAAACACTAGTAATACTAAATGCATGCTCTTCAACCGAACGCTGCTTGCACCCGACTAGAATCACTACTCTCGGCGGGTCTGACCTAGAGTATGTGGACAACTACAAATACCTAGGTGTCTGGTTAGACTGTAAACTATCCTTCCAGACTCACATTAAGCATCTCCATTCAAAAGTTAGATCTAGAATCGGCTTCCTATTTCGCAACAAAGCCTCCTTCACTCATGCTGCCAAACATGCCCTCATAAAACTGACTATCCTACCGATCCTTGACTTCGGCGATGTCATTTACAAATTAGCCTCCAACACTCTACTCAGCAAATTGGATGTAGTCTATCACAGTGTCATCCGTTTTGTCACCAAAGCCCCATATACTACCCAACATTGTGACCTGTACGCTCTTGTTGGCTTGCCCTCACTACATATTCGTCACCAAACCCACTGGCTCCAGGTCATCTATAAATCACTGCTAGGCAAATCCCCATCTTATCTTAGCTCACTGGTCACCATAGCAACACCCACCCGTAGTCTGCGCTCCAGCAGGTATATCTCACTGGTCATCCCCAAAGCCAACACCTCCTTTGGCCGCCATTCCTTCCAGTTCTCTGCTGCCAATGACTGGAACGACCTGCAAAAATCTCTGAAGCTGGAGACTCTTATCTCCCTCACTAACTTTAAGCGTCAGTTGTCAGAGCAGCTTACCGATCACTGCACCTGTACACAGCCATTCTGAAATTAGCCCACCCAACTACCTCATCCCCATATTGTTATTTATTTTGCTAATTTGCACCCCAGTATCTCAAATTGCACATAATCTTTTGCACATCTATCATTCCAGTGTTAATACAAAATTGTAACTGTTTTGCACTATGGCCTGTTTATTGCCTATCTCCATAACTTACTACATTTGCACACACTGTATATATATTTTCTGTTGTATTTTTGACTTTATGTTTTGTTTACCCCATATGTAACTCTGTGTTGTTGTTTTTAATCGCACTGCTTTGCTTTATCTTGGCCAGGTCGCAGTTGTAAATGAGAACTTGTTCTCAACTGGCTTACCTGGTTAAATAAAATTACTGAGGAGTGGCTTCCGTCTGGCCACTCTACCATAATGGCCTGATTGGTGGAGTGCTGCAGAGATGGTTGTCCTTTTGGAAGTTTCTCCTATCTCTACCAAGGAACTCTGGAGCTCTGTCAGAGTGACCATCGGCTTCTTGGTCACCTTCTTGACTATCGTCTTTCACCCCCGATTGCTCACTTTGGCCAGGCGGGCAGCTCTAGGAAGAGATGGCATCATGAGGAAGGAAGATTATGTGGATATATTGAAGCGACATCTCAAGACATCAGTCAGGAAGTTAAAGCTTGGTCGCAAATAGGTCTTCCAAATGGACAATTACCACAAGCATACATCCAAAGTTGTGGCAAAATGGCTTAAGGACAACATGTCAAGGTATTGGAGTGGCCATCACAAAGCCCTGACCTCAATCCTATAGAAAATGTGTGGGCAGAACTGAAAAAGCGTGTGCGAGCAAGGAGGCCTACAAACCTGACTCAGTTACACCAGCTCTGTCAGGAGGAATGGGCCAAAATTCACCCAACTTATTGTGGGAAGCTTGTGGAAGGCTACCCGACACGTTTGACCCAAGTTAAACAATTTAAAGGCAATGCTACCAAATACTAATTGAGTGTATGTAAACATCTGACCCACTGGGAATCTGATGAAGGAAATAAAAGCTGAAATAAATCATTCTCTCTACTATTATTCTGACATTTTCACTTAAAATATAGTGGTGATCCTAACTGACGCAAGACTGGGAATTTTTACTAAGATTAAATATCAGGAATTGTGTAATACTGAGTTTAAATGTATTTGGCTAAGGTGTATGTACACTTCCGTCTTCAACTGTACATTGTGTAGTGTGTACTTTGTAATGTTAATTATTTGTTGTCAATTCTTAGCTACCTGATCTATAAAAATGAGATCAGTGTTTGACTTGGACAGAAGCTCACCAGAGCTGAATATCAGCACCTGAAATGTCTACTGCTTGAGCTCATGTTCCTCTTATAGAATATTAGCTCAAAGGTATTGTGGGGCCCCTGCACCGAAATATATACCGTACCGGCACCCAAAATTTGTACTTTTTCAGTCAAACACTGAATTAGATGATTGAAAAATACAAAATATTTTTAGAGAATAAAGAATGTGCCTGAATTGTCAAGACAATAACGTTTGTTTCCGTTTCTCTTTATTACTACTTGCCAACTCAGGTATAAGTCCGGTAACATCAATAGTGAGGACAAACCCAGCCTGCCGCTCTCCTTCCACACTAAGTCCAAACCTACAGTCAGTGGGTCCTGATTGTGACAGTGGAGCCCAGTTTGCACTGCAGGATCCAGAGATGGCATCAGTGAAGCTGGAAGACTGCAGTCAAACACTGGAGCTGAATGTCAACATTAAAGATGAAGAAGAGGAGGAGAAGATTGGGAAATCTGTTTCTCATGGTAAGAGCAGGTTCTATCTAATTAAGTTTGTTTTGTTCCAACTTCTCACTGTGCATGAAAAGTTGCAGTTGAACTGTTTCATGATGATCTGTTTGTATGAAAATGTAGATGTTATTTTGTGCTACTGAGACTAGCACGGTTTGACACCAGTATTGCCAGCATGTGTTTTATTCACTATCTGGAGTGATCAGAGAGTAGACAAACTGCCATTGTTTTAAGTTCTATGAAATTAGTCTGTGTAGTTACTAACCATTGTGATAGTGAGTGGAGGATGATATGGCTCATGAATTTCACAACTTTTGCCCCCCGATGCTGGGCCAATTGTGTGCCGCCCTATGGGACTCCCAATCATGGCCGGTTGTGATACAGCCTGGAATCGAACCAGGGGGTCTGTAGTGACGCCTCAAGCACTGAGATGCAGTGCCTTAGAACGCTGCGCCACCCGGTACAGCCAGACGAGGACTGGTTCCTCTCCATGTTTCTCCCTAGGTTCCTGCTTTATAGGGAGTTTTTAGTAGCCACTGTGCTTCTACATCTGCATTGCTTGATCTTTCATGATTTTAGGAAGTGTTTCTGTAAAGCACTTTGTGACTTTGCGGATGTAAAAAGGGCTTCAAAAAATAAATGTGATTGACATGTACATTACCAGTCAAAGGTTTGGACACACCTACTCATTCAAGGGTTTATCTTTATTTTTACTATTTCCTACATCCTACATTGTGTAATAGTAGTGAAGACATCAAAGCTATTCAACAACACATATGGAATCGTTTAGTAACCAAAAAAGTGTTAAACATATCAAAATATATTTTATACTTTAAGTTCTTCTAAGTAGCCACCCTTTGCCTTGATTACATCTTTGCACACTCTTGGTATTCTCTCAACCATCTTCATGAGGTAGTCACCTGGAATGCCTTATCAAAAGTTCATTTGTGCAATTTCTTTCATTATTAATGCATGGGCGGCAGGTAGCTTAGTGGGTAAGAGCGTTGTGCCAGTAACTGAAAGGTCGCTGGTTCTAATCCCCGAGCCGACTAGGTGAAAAATCTGTCGATGTGCCCTTAAGCAAGGCACTTAACCCTAATTGCTCCTGTAAGTCGCTCTGGATAAGAGCGTCTGCTAAATGACAAAAATGTAAATGTAAATGTAAATTTGAGCCAATTAGGTGTGTTGTGACAAGGTAGGGGTGGTATACAGAAGATAGCCCTATTTGGTAAAATACCAAGTCCATATTATGGCAAGAACAGCTCAAATAATCAAAGAGAAACGACAGTCCATTATTACTTTAAGACATGAAGGTCAGTCAATCCGTAAAATTTCAAGAACTTTTCAAGTTTATTCAAGGGCTGTCGCAAAAACCATCAAGCGCTATAATGAAACAGCCTCTCACGAGGACCGCCACAGGAAAGGAAGACCAAGTTACCTCTGCTGCAGGGGATAAGTTCATTAGAGTTACCAGCCTCAAAAATTGCAGCCCAAATAAATTATTCAGAGTTCAAGGAACAGACACATCTCAACATCAACTGTTCAGAGGAGACCGTGTGAATCAGGCCTTCAAGGTTGAATTGCTGAAAAGAAACCACTACTGAAGGACACCAATAATAAGAAGAGACTTACTTGGACAAAGAAACATGAGCAATGGACATTAGATTGGTCTGATGAGTCCAAATGTCCGATTTTTGGTTCCAACTGCCGTGTCTTTGTGAGACACAGAGTTGGTGAACGGATGAACTCTGCATGTGTAGTTCCCACAGTGAAGCATGGAGGAGGATGTGTGATGGTGTGGGGGTGCTTTGCTGGTGACACTGTCTGTGATATTTTTAGAATTCAAGGCACACTTAACCAGTATGGCTACCACATCATTCTGCAGTGATACGCCATCCCATCTGGTTTGCGCTTAGTGGGACAATGACCCAACACACCTACAGGCTATGTAATGGCTATTTGACCAAGAAGGAGAGTGATGGAGTGCTGCATCAGATGACCTGGCCTCCACAATCATCTGACCTCAACCCAATTCAGATGATTTGGGATGAGTTGGACCACAGAGTGAAGGAAAAGCAGCCAGCAAGTGCTCAGCATATGTGGGAACTCCTTCAAGACTGTAGGAAAAGCATTCCAGGTGAAGTTGATTGAGAGAATACCAAGAGTGTGGAAAGCTGTCAAGGCAAAGGGTGGCTACTTTGAAGAATCTAAAATATAACATTTTGATTTGGTTAACACTTTTTTTGGTTACTACATGATTCCATATGTGGAATGATTCCATCCATTCCAATGTGTTATTTTATAGTTTAGATGTCTTCACTATTATTCTACAAGGTAGAAAATAGTAAAAAATTAAGAAAAACCCTTGAATTAGTAGGTGTCAACTTATGACTGGTACTGTATATTACACCAACTGACTGGATCTTCTGATGTTGTTCACACAGGAGACCATGTTGAGACATTCTCTACATCCAGAGAGCAACAGCAGGAAGATCACAGAGCTAAGAGGTCTCACCACTGCCCACATTGTGAGGAGATTTTCCCAATTCTATCAAAGCTAAAAATACACCTAAAAATACACACAGGAGAGAATCTGTATTCCTGTACTGACTGTGGGAAGAATTTCACAACATCAACTAAGCTAAAACGTCATCAGAGAACACACACAGGAGAGAAGCCTTACTTCTGCTCTGACTGTGGGGTGAGTTTCTCTCGACTGGGCCACTTAAAACAACATGAACTTATACACACAGGAGAGAAGCCTTACTCCTGCTCTGACTGTGGAAAATGTTTCTCTCGACTGGAGGTCTTAAAACTACATGAACTTATACATACAGGAGAGAAGCCTTACTCCTGCTCTGACTGTGTAAAATGCTTTACAACATCAACTAAGCTAAAATGTCATCAGAGAACACACACAGGAGAGAAGCCTTACTTCTGCGCTGACTGTGGGGTGAGTTTCTCTCAACTGGGCCACTTAAAACGACATGAACGTATACACACAGGAGAGAAGCCTTACGCCTGCTTTGACTGTGGAAAGAGTTTCTCTCAACTGGCGGATTTAAAAATACATGAACTTATACACACAGGAGAGAAGCCTTACGCCTGCTCTGACTGTGGAAAGAGTTTCTCTCGACTGGCGGATTTAAAAATACATGAACGTATACACACAGGAGAGAAGCCTTACGCCTGCTCTGACTGTGTAAAATGCTTTACAACATCAACTAAGCTAAAATGTCATCAGAGAACACACACAGGAGAGAAGCCTTACTTCTGCTCTGACTGTGGGGTGAGTTTCTCTCAACTGGGCCACTTAAAACGACATGAACGTATACACACAGGAGAGAAGCCTTACACCTGCTCTGACTGTGGAAAGAGTTTCTCTCAACTGGCGGATTTAAAAATACATGAACTTATACACACAGGAGAGAAGCCTTACGTCTGCTCTGACTGTGGAAAGAGTTTCTCTCGACTGGCGGATTTAAAAATACATAAACGTATACACACAGGAGAGAAGCCTTACGCCTGCTCTGACTGTGGAAAGTGTTTCTCTCGACTGGGGGATTTAAAAATACATGAACGTATACACACAGGAGAGAAGCCTTACTTCTGCTCTGACTGTGGGGTGAGTTTCTCTCTACAGGGCAACTTAAAACGACATGAACGTATACACACAGGAGAGAAGCCTTACTCCTGCTCTGACTGTGTCAAATGCTTTACTACATCAACTGAGCTAAAAGTTCATCAGGAAACACACACAGGAGAGAAGCCTTATTTATGCTCTGACTGTGGAAAATGTTTTAAATCATCAGCTGAGCTAAAAGTTCATCAGAGAAGACACACAGGAGAGAAGCCTTACTCCTGCTCGGACTGTGGGGCGAGTTTCTCTCGACTGGGCAACTTAAAACAACACAAACATATACCCACAGGAGAGAAGCCTTAATACTGCTCTGACTGTGGAAAATGTTATAAAACATCAGTTGAGCTAAAAGGTCATCAGAGAACACACACAGGAGAAAAGCCTCATCAGTTGTCTCAGACCAGTTAAGATTAAAGTCACTTCATTCTCACCTCAGAAAGGAAGTGGTAACAGTGAATTTGATAACATTAAGAAAGAGTAACACTCTATTGTAATCCTATTGTTTCTCACTGTGAGAGAACTGTTCAGAGGAAAGGGAACGTTATAGAATGTTAGCCTGTCTTGACTTTACTGATCAGTGTTCACCTTGTCAGTTTTGGTGTGTTTTGTTATCTTCTACTGTAAAGATATTGAGATGACCTTGGATTTGCCCTTAGGGTTGAATACACTCAGTGAGGTCTGATAGATGACTGGGTGGTACTGCTTTCCTCTGCAGTTTTCTGTGGGAATGAGCTAGTTCGGACACTCATCGGTACAACACAAGACATGCAGCAAGAGGTTTCTTCACAGTCCCCAGTTCCAGAACAGAGGCTGGGAAACACACAGTATTAAATAGAGCCATGACTACATGGAACTCTCTTGCAGGTAACTCAAACTAGCAATAAGACAAGATTCAAAAAAACATTAAAATAAACCTTATGGCACATTACAAAAATAACAACAGGAACTTTTAGCTCAGCTGATGTTGTGAAGCATTTTACACATCTCATATGTATATACTGTATTCTATAATATTCTACTGTATCTTAGTCCATGTCGCTCTGTCATTGGTTGTCTATATATGTATATACTGTATTCTATAATATTCTACTGTATTTTAGTCCATGCCGCTCTGTCATTGGTTGTCCATATATGTATATACTGTATTCTATAATATTCTACTGTATCTTAGTCCATGTCGATCTGTCATTGGTTGTCCATATATGTATATACTGTATTCTATAATATTCTACTGTATCTTAGTCCATGTCGCTCTGTCATTGCTTGTCCATATTCAGTTGAAGTCGGAAGTTTACATACAGTTAGGTTGGAGTCATTAAAACTCGTTTTTCAACCACTCCACAAATTTCTTTTTAACAAACTATAGTTTTGGCAAGTCGGCTAGGACATCTACTTTGTGCATGACACAAGTCATTTTTCCAACAATTATTTACAGATAGATTATTTCACTTATAATTCACTGTATCACAATTCCAGTGGGTCAAAAGTTTACATACACTAAGTTGACTGTGCCTTTAAACAGCTTGGAAAATTCCAGAAAATGATGTCATGGCTTTAGAAGCTTCTGATAGGCTAATTGACATAATTTGAGTCAATAGGAGGTGTACCTGTGGATGTATTTAAAGGTCTACCTTCAAACTCAATGCCTTTTTGCTTGACATCATGGGAAAATGAAAAGAAATCAGCCAAGACCTCAGAAGAAAATGTGTAGACCTCTACAAGTCTGGTTCATCCTTGGGAGCAATTTCCAAACGCCTGAAGGTACCACGTTCATCTGTACAAACAATAGTACTAAAGTATAAACACCATGGGACCACGCAGACGTCATACCGCTCAGGAAGGAGATGCGTTCTGTCTCCTAGAGATGAATGTACTTTGGTGCAAATCAATCCCAGAACAACAGCAAAGGACCTTGTGAAGATGCTGGAGGAAACGGGTACAAAAGTGTCTATATCCACAGTAAAATGAGTCTTATATCGACATAACCTGAAAGGCCGCTCAGCAAGGAAGAAGCCACTGCTCCAAAACCGCCATAAAAAAGCCAGACTACGGTTTGCAATTGCACATGGGGACAAAGATCATACTTTTTTTGAGAAATGTCCTCTGGTCTGATGAAACAAAAATAGAACTGTTTGGCCATAATGACCATTGTTATGTTTGAAGGAAAATAATGTTATGTTTGCAAGCAGAAGAACACCATCCCAACCGTGAAGCACGGGGGTGGCAGCATCATGCTGTCGGGGTGCTTTGCTGCAGGAGGGATTGGTGCACTTCACAAAATAGATGGCATCATGAGGAAGGAACATTATGTGGATATATTGAAGCAACATCTCAAGACATCAGTCAGGAAGTTAAAGGTTGGTCGCAAATGGGTCTTCCAAATGGACAATGACCCCAAGTATACTTCCAAGTTGTGGCAAAATGGCTTAAGGACAACAAAGTCAAGGTATTGGAGTCGCCATCACAAAGCCCTGACCTCAATCCTATAGAACATTTGTGGGCAGAATTGAAAAGGTGTGTGCGAGCAAGGAGGCCTACAAACCTGAATCAGTTACACCAACCCTGTCAGGAGGAATGGGCCAAAATTCACCCAACTTTTTGTGGGAAGCTTGTGGAAGGGTACCCGACACGTTTGACCCAAGTTAAACAATTTAAAGGCAATGCTACCAAATACTAATTGAGAGTATGTAAACTTCTGACCCACTGCGAATGTGATTAAATAAATAAAAGCTGAAATAAATCATTGTCTCTACTATTATTCTGACATTTCACATTCTTAAAATAAAGTGGTGATCCTAACTGACCTAAGACAGGGAATTTTTACTAGGATTAAATGTCAGGAATTGTGAAAACTGAGTTTAAATGTATTTGGCTAAGGTGTATGTAAATAAGGTATTATTGTTTTTAATAAATGTGAAAACATTTCTAAGAACCTGTGTTTGCTGTTGAGGATGATATGGCTCATAATTTGCATGACTTTTGTCCCTTTTTAGCTTTCGACTCTTACCAACTTTTAGAATAGTTCCCCCCCCCCCCCCCCCCCCCCCCCTTTTGTATTGTACAGCCTACTGATATGAAAACATATGTCACCTGGTACAGCCAGAAGAGGACTGGCCACCCCTTTGAGCCTGGTTCCTCTCTATGTTTCTCCCTGGGTTCCTGCTTCATAAGGAGTTTTTAGTAGCCACTATGTTGTCTCTCCTGGCTATCATAAGATGAATGCACTAGCTGTGGGTCTCTCTGGATGGGAGCATCTGCAACATGACTAAATTGTAAATGTAGTGCTTGATGATGTATTTGATGTATTTTTTGTGTTTCCTGTTTGGACCCCAGGAAGAGTAGCCGCTGGGGATCCTAATAAAATACTACATTGTACTGAATGTATCAGATAGAGATTATGTGATGATCAGTTTTCACCATTAGTCTTTTTTTGGATCATTTATGAATGTGTTTCTATTGGATATAGTAGTAAAGGCCAAATTCATTTTTAAATATATATTTTTATAACTAAAGGGGTCCTAAAATTCAAAATCAAAGGGAGTGTTCTAGAATGTTAGCATCTCTTTACTTTACTGATCAGTGTTCACCTGGTCAGTTTTGGTGTGTTTTGTTTGCTTCTACTGTAATGATATTGAGATAACCTTGGATTTGCCTTTAAGGTTGAATATCCTATTTGAGGCGTCTCACAATGGAGTCTGATGGTTGACTGGGTGGTACTTTACATTTTAGTAATTTAGCAGACGCTCTTATCCAGAGTGACTTACATGAGCAATTAGGGTTAAGTGCCTTGCTCAAGGTCACATCTGCAGTTTTATGTGGGAATGAGCTAGTAGACACAACATACACTGAGTGTACAAAACATTAAGGACACCTGCTCTTTCCATGACATAGACTGACCAGGTGAACCCAGGTGAAAGCTATGATCCTTAATGATGTAGTTGTGGTGTATTTATAATGGATCCCCATTGGCTTTCAGCAGAAAACAAGAAACTGCAGTTGCAGTGGGCTAAGGAATGAAAACACTGGACACTGGAGAATTTGAAAAACATTGCCTGATCTGATGAATCCCGGTTCCTGCTGTTTCACACTGATGGGAGGACTAGGGTATGGAGAAAACCACGAGTACATGCATCCATGCCGTGTGTCAGCGTTGCAGGCTGGTGGTGGTGGTGTGGGGTGTGTTTTCATGGCACACATTGGGCCCTTGATAAAAGTAGAGCAACATTTGAATGCCACAGGATATCTAAACATCATTGCCAATCAGGTGTATCCCTTCATGGCAGCAGTGTATCCATCTGCAAAATATATTTTTTCAGCAGGATTATGCCCCATGCAACAAGCCTTGTCCAGGAATAGTTCCAAGAACATGACAGTGAATTCCGCTAACTGCAGTGGCCTGCCTAGTCACCAGATCTCAATCCAATTGTGCATCTGTGGGAGGAGATGGAACGAGCTATTCGGAATAGAGATCCACTCCCAGCCAACTTGACAGAACTGTGGGAAGCATTGCAGTCAACATGGACCAGCATCCCTGTGGAATGCTCTCAACACCTTGGACAGTCCATGCCCCGACGAATTGAGACTGTTCTGAGGACAATGGGGTGTGCAACTCAATATTAGGCAGGTGTTCCTAATGTTTTGTACACTCAGTGTACATCAGATAAAGATGGTGTGATGATCAGTTTTCAGCATTAGTTTGGATGGATTATTTTATATTACTAAACAACTTTTGTTTAATGATAAACAGGCTATGAATTGACTACTTGTGTTTTATAAATTGTCTTTTAAAACTAGATTCATTATTTTATTAATTGATTATGAATGTATTTTGATAACTGTATTGAAGTTAATTGATCTGGCGTGTTGGGCCAGTAACTGAAAGGTCGCTGGTTTGAATCCCGAGCCAACTAGGTGAAAATCTGTCGTTGTGCCCTTGATCAAGGCAATTAACCTCTATTGGTCCGATAAGTCGCTCTGGATAAGAGCATCTGCTAAATGACGAAAAATAATGTTTGTACATGAATTTATGCTGGGCAACTTCTTCTCTTGTGTATAATTAAATGAAACAAACAGTTTTAAGTGAAATATTTAGTGTCTATTTCAATCTTCTACCAACCATCCCTATGCCTGGTGTAGGCCTAGAACCATAGAGAGAAGATACGGCCAGATCTGTCACAGCCCGGAAGTAAAGCTGCACTGGGAGACACATTTGAAATGGAATACATTGAAAACATGCAGCAGGGTGGGAAAAATCACAGCAAAACACTATTTAAATGTATTGTTGGAAGGGCTGTGGTCAGTATTCATGTAATACATTAAATATATACATCAGACGGTATTGGGGAGCTATTTCATAGGGTTTTCACATGTACATTATTTTCCCATTTCAATCTTATACCAACCAGATTTAATTTACAATATAGGGGGGTTGGCAACTAGGTTTGGCCTCAAGGCAATGTGTTGCTGAGCTTGTAGCTAGTCTGCGGGCCAGAACATAATTAGCCTATTAACAAATAGCCTATAGCTGCCCAATTCATAGTCCTACACAGTGAAGCTACACTACACATTTAACACGTGGTTAGTGGGCTAATCAATTCAATGACCATAACATAATAATGGGCTAATTATGGATGACTAGACTGAAGAGCCAAGAAGAGACGAAGCACGAAGACTTAGGACGAAAACGCCGTTGATATTCCAGTCATCAACGTCGTCTAAATGAGCACACCGGGAGAATTTCCACCCCCAAAAGCTATTTTCAGAGCTCAGTGCAGATGCACTTCCATGGCGGCCGGTGACCACCATGACTTATGTTTCTTGTGTTTGGGATCCCAGCATGCCAAGGAAGGCGTCTGCAGTCCCCCGAATTGCGCCTCCTGCGCCCTCCTTTCTATAAAGGAGAGGAGGCAGCGTTGGGCGTTTTTCAGGGAGGACATCCCCCTTGAGGATGTGTTGTCGATACTAGCCTCTGCTTCAGAGGCGTCGTCCGACGGCGCAGACTCGGGGGAAGATGGGGATTTTGAGGAAGGGTCTGGCATTCCAATGGAACAGTCGGACCCCGTCCCTCATACTTTCAAGCCCCCCTTTCCTTTGGAGAGCGAGAGGGCTTGTAGTCCTTATAGCGAAGGGGATACGAGCTCTGAGAGATCAGAAGCTCTCTCTTTCGCTGCAGCCTCTCTGAGAGCGGATTTTCCGGGTCTGATTGAGAGAGCTGCTCAATGGCTGGCAATAGAGCTGCCCCCTCTTCCCTCCGCACCGGAGGTTGATATGATGGAGGGCGGTCCTTATTCCAGGCCAAGGAAGGCGGCAGAGCCAGTGGCTCCTGCCATGCCTTCTTTGGCTAGGTACGTTGGAGGCTCGTGGGAGGCACCTTTAGCGGCGCGTTCGCCTGTAAAAGCTTATCTCCCATTCACGAGAGTGGAAGGAAGGCTTCAGGGTCAGGGAATCCCCAGGTTAGAGAGCGCCATGGCGGCGTATCTCGTACCGGGTTCGAGCCCTTGGCCCTCTTCCAAGAAGGCCACGTTGCCATCCCAGAAGGACCGACTCACAGCGTCGCTGTTAGAGAAGTCTTTTGGGTTGGGAGCTGTAGCAGCAGCTAACAACATTGCCCTCTTGGCGGCCTCTCTGTCCCGTTTAACCACGGGTAAGACAGAGATGGCACCGGAGGAGGCGTTCAGAATTTCTGGCGCCATACTCCACCTTACAAAGGCGTCCGCTGTCTGCGCGGGGAGATCCATGGCCACTTCGGTGGTCGGGGAACGACACCTCTGGTTGTCTTTGACTTCCATGAAAGAGGCAGACAGGACGTCTCTCTTGAACGCCCCCCTCTCTGACGACGGCCTCTTTGGGGTCGCAGTCAAAGAGGCGACGGAGCGTTTTTCGAAGTTGGAGGAGGAGAAGAAGCAGTTGGCCAAGCACCTGCCGTTGGCAGGACGACTCAGCCCCCCTCCTCCCCAAAGGCCATCTACCTCCGCCCCTCTAAGTAGACCGGGGTCTACGACGAGGCGGCGTAATCGGCGTCATCCGGCGGCCACGAGCAGCAACGGAGCGGGCTCGGCCCTCCCAGCAGCTACGGTAGCCCCACTACAGCCGGCGAGGGAGGTGACGAGGACGCCGACCTGGCCCTCCAAGGGAGGCAAGAGGAGGCGTACGTGACGGGACGCGGGGGAGAGGATGGAGGACGCATCGATGGTGTCGAACACGCCCACTGTTCCCCCCCACCCTTCGGTTGAAGGGACGGGTGCTGATGTAAATGCTTTTGTTGATGTGTTTAATAAAGAGTTGGCTCCACCTGACTTTGTCAAAAAAGAGCCTCTTTTCCATAATACGTCCGAGAGCGTTCAAATCTCACCCTCTCTTCCTTACCACTCTAAGAGCCGTTCAGCCCACCGGGGGTGCGTTGCTGAACAGGCACTAAGAGTAGGTATCCAGAAGACCTCAATCAGGTCGTCACATCACACTTCACGTATAAGAAGTGCTTTACATAGAAGGCAGCAGTCCCGGTCAGATTCTGACATGAGGACGCAGCCGCTATTTGGGGATGGCGCACTAGTACAGACTAAGGTCTCCACTAGTACGAGCCAGACCCATGCTGCGTTCACGGAGGGCCCGATTACCGCGGTCACCAAGGTTCCCAGAGTATCGCCGCCCCCAGGCATTGTAACACAGCAGCTATCTGGGGACGGCGCATTATCGCAGACCAAGGTCTCGGTTAATGCGATTCAGACCCATGCTACGTTCACGGAGGGCAGGATTACTAGCGTTATGGGTATAACCAAAGTATCAGCTCCCCTGACAGAACGAGCCAGTACTCACCACACTGAGCGTGAATCAACCCACCAGGGGTGCAGAGTTGAACACACACAGAAGGTGAAAGTTAAGAAGGTATCAAGGCGCCGCCTTGTTTTACCTCATAGAGACCTCATACTACAGACTTCTAGGAGTACTGTAGTGAAGGGCTCTGATAGCGAATTGCAGTCACCTAAGATGACGCAATCGCTTGCTGGGGATGGTGCCCTGCCGCAGGCTGTGGCCTCGGTCAGTGCAATTCAGACCCGCGATGCATTCAAGGAGGGCAGGAATACGACGGTTACGGGTTTAACCGACGTCCCTACTCCTCTTTCTTTCTCAGAACGCATTTCCTCTCCCTTTTACGGGAGGCCCACCTTGGGCTGTTCCACCACTTCAATGTTGGGGAACAGTGGCGGTAAGGGCCATAGAGGAATACAGGTCCTTCCTACTGGATGCACCACAGCTTCGCGCCCAGCCACTTTCTCTACATTGCTGGCAGTGGCGAAGAAGCTGCACCCTCTCACGCTGGCTAGAACAGACGTTGCAGAAGGGTTATGCTCTCCAATTCCACCGGACCCCACCCCCGTTCAGGGGAGTGGTGGAGACGGTGATGAAAACGCCAGACAAAGTGGCCGCTCTGATGACAGAGATTACAGAACTTTTGGCGAAGGAGGCGGTGACAGTAGTTCCCCGGGAGCAAAGGAACAAAGGGCTATATTCGCCTTATTTCCTAGTGCCCAAAAAGACGGGGGGAGTGAGGCCGATTTTGGATTTACGGATTCTCAACGAGAGCATGTGGTTCCGCTGGGACTCCTGCACATGCGCAGGACGCAGCGATGGTTCGCCCAACCAAGACTAGACCCATTGCGTCAACGTCATTGGTTGGTGGTGGTTCCCCTCTCGCTCAGTGCAGACCTAAACTATTGGAGAAACTTGCGCGTTCTCACGCACGGAGTCCCGATAGGAAAGGTGTCCTCTCACATCCCAGTATTCACGGATGCGTCCCTGACGGGATGGGGAGGGACATGTCAGACACAAGCGATAGGAGGTGTGTGGCCTCAATCAGGTCGTCACATCAACCTCCTGGAGTTGGAAACAGTTCGACTGGTTCTGACCCACTTCGCGTCTACCCTTCGGGGTCGCGATGTGCTGGTCTGGTCAGACAACCGGACCACAGTAGCCCACATAAATCGCCAGGGTGGAGTCAGGTCTCCTGCTCTCCATCGGGCGGCAGAGGAATTGTGGCTGTGGGCTCAAGAGCACCTTCGCTCATTGAGAGCAGCACACATTCCGGGCTACTTGAACATAGGAGCAGACCTCATGTCAAGAGGGGGTCCTCGAGACGACGAGTGGTGTCTGCATCCAGACATTGTTCTCCAGATTTGGGAACAATTCGGGAGAGCCGAGGTGGACCTATTCGCGTCACGCGTGAACGCGCAATGTCCTCTGTGGTTCTCTCTGAGGGAACAGGACGAACCGCCACTGGGAAGGGACGCCTTTGCGCACCAACCGTGGCCGAGAGTTCTCCTGTATGCATTCTGGGAGGTAATGCCTTCTTCAGCACAATGGATTTGACGTCAGGGTATTACAACGTGCCCCTGCATGAAGAGGACAAGAAATACACTGCCTTTTCCTCCCCTTTAGGTCTGCACGAGTACAATCGGTTACCTCAGGGCCTCTGCAACAGTCCGGCTACTTTTATGAGAATGATGCTGACCATCTTTGGTGACCAAAAACGTTCTAAGTCTCCTTTGTTACTTGGATGATCTGATGGTTTTTGCTAAGATGGAGGAAGAGAGTCTGCAGAGACTTGAGATGGTTTTTCAGCGGTTGCAGGAGCACAACCTTAAACTGTCTCCATCTAAGTGCAAGTTTCTGAGGAGGTCTGTAAAGTTTTTGGGCCACATCATTTCTCAGGAGGGTGTAGCCACTGACCCTGCAAAAGTTCAAACCATATTGAATGTGACTGAGAGTGAGATAATGGAAGCTGATGGTGTCACACCGTCTCCTATCAAAATAGGTTCTTTCCTTGGTATGGTAGTATACTATCAGCACTACATTGAGAATTGTTCCATGGTTGCTAGGCCATTGTTTCAGCTAACTACAGGTCAGAAGAAGCCTAGGAGAGGCAAGGGTAGGAAGAGGCCTGGTCCCCCTCGCAGGCTCACTGCTGCAGACTGGACTGCCGAATGTCGACTCGCTTTTGAAGCTTTGATATCAGCACTAGTTTTTATTTATTTATTTATTTCACCTTTATTTAACCAGGTAAGCCAGTTGAGAACAGGTTCTCATTTACAACTGCGACCTGGCCAAGATAAAGCAAAGTAGTGCAATAAAAACAACACAGAGTTACATATGGGGTAAAAAAAACATAAAGTCAGAAATACAACAGAAAATATATATACAGTGTGTGCAAATGTAGCAAGTTATGGAGGTAAGGCAATAAATAGGCTATAGTGCAGAATAATTACAATAGTATTAACACTGGAATGCTAGATGTGCAAGAGATGATGTGCAAATAGAGATACTGGGGTGCAAAAGAGCAAAATAAATAACAATATAGGGATGAGGTAGTTGGGTGGGCTAATTTCAGATGGGCTGTGTACAGGTGCAGTGATCGGTAAGGTGCTCTGACAACTGATGCTTAAAGTTATTGAGGGAGATAAGAGTCTCCAGCTTCAGAGATTTTTGCAATTCGTTCCAGTCATTGGCAGCAGAGAACTGGAAGGAATGGCGGCCAAAGGAGGTGTTGGCTTTGGGAATGACCAGTGAGATATACCTGCTGGAGCGCAGACTACGGGTGGGTGCTGCTATGGTGACCAATGAGCTAAGATAAGGCGGGGATTTGCCTAGCAGTGATTTATAGATGGCCTGGAGCCAGTGGGTTTGACGACGAACATGTAGTGAGGACCAGCCAACAAGAGCGTACAGGTCACAGTGGTGGGTGTGACACTCTGGCTCCATGGACTTTATTATTGAGCCAGGGTTGTTCATTTTCC
Source organism: Coregonus lavaretus (assembly GCF_964263955.1). Taxonomy (NCBI): domain Eukaryota; kingdom Metazoa; phylum Chordata; class Actinopteri; order Salmoniformes; family Salmonidae; genus Coregonus; species Coregonus lavaretus. The sequence continues at coordinate 1,516,006 of NW_028162761.1, read as the reverse complement.
TTGGTTGGGTGTATTTCTATGTTGGGTATTCTGGTTGTTTCATTTCTATGTGTGGTGATTGTTCGTGTTTATTCAGGTGACTCCCAATCGGAGGTAACGAGTGACAGCTGTCGGCTCGTTATCTCTGATTGGGAGCCATATTTATACTGTGTGGTTTCACCTTGGTTTTGTGGGTTTTTGTTTCCTTGTTGCTGTTAGTGTATATCAGTATTTGGACTTCACTTTCGTCCTATTTGGTTTGTTGTTTTTGATCGTGGTTTCTTATTAATAAAGTCTACGATGTTCGCTCAACACGCTGCGCTTTGGTCCGCTCATTTTGAAGACGATCGTGACAGAAAAACCCACCATCAAAGGACCAAGCAGCGTGTCAAGCGGCAACAGGACCTACCTTCACCGGATTTATGGACGCCTCCAAAGGATTCATGGACAAGGGAGGAGATACGGGCTGGAAAGGGTCCTTGGGCACAACCGGAAGAGTATCGCCGCCCTCGTGAAGAGCTGGAGGCAGCTAAGGCCGAGAGGAGGTGGTATGAGGAGGCAGCACGGAGTCGAGGCTGGAAGCCCGTGGGTACTACCCAAAAATTTCTTGGGGGGGGGCTAAAAGGGAGTGTGGCGAAGTCAGGTAGGAGACCTGCGCCTACTCCCTGGACTTACCGTGGAGAGCGAGAGTACGGGCAGACACCGTGTTACGCAGTAGAGCGCATGGTGTCTCCTGTACGCAGGCATAGCCCGGTTCGACACTTTCCAGCTCCACGTATCGGCCGGGCTAGATTGAGCATTGAGCCGGATGTCATGAAGCCGGCCCAACGCATCAGTCCACCAGTGCGTCTTCTCGGGCCGGCTTACAGGGCACCAGCCTTACGCATGGTGTTCCCGGTTCGCCCACATAGGCCGGTGCGGGTTATTCCACCTCCCCGTACTGGTCGGGCGACGGGGAGCATCAACCCAGGTAAGGTTGGGCAGGCTCAGTGCTCAAGGGAGCCAGTACGCCTGCACGGTCCGGTATTTCCGGCGCCACCTCCCCGCTCCAGCCCAGTACCACCGGTGCCTACACCACGCACCAAGTCTCCTGTGTGTTCCCCGAGTCCTGTGCGTCCTGTTGCTGCTCTCCGCACTAGGCGTTATGAGAGTCCCCAGGGTCCAGCATGCCCTGTTCCGGCTCTCCGCACTAGCCCTTATGTGCGTCCCCAGGGTCCAGCATACCCTGTTGGTGCTCTCCGCACTAGGCCTTATGTGCGTCCCCAGGGCCAAGCATGCCCTGTTGCTGCTTCCCGCACTAGCCCTGAGATGCGTGTCCTCAGCCCGGTACCTCCAGTTCCGGCACCACGCATCAGGCCTACGGTGCGTCCCCAGGGCCAAGCATGCCCTGTTGCTTCTCCCCGCACTAGCCCTGAGATGCGTGTCCTCAGCCCGGTACCTCCTGTTCCGGCACCACGCACCAGGCCTACGATGCGCCTCAGACGGCCAGAGTCTGCCGTCTGCCCAACGGGGCCTGAACTGTCCGTCTGCCCAACGCCGTCTGAACTGCCCGTCTGCCCAACGGCGCCTGAACTGCCCGTCTGCCCAACGCCGTCTGAACTGTCCGTCTGCCAAGCGCCGCAGGAGCTGCCCGTCGGTACTGAGCCTGCAAAGCCGCCCGTCTGCCATGAGCCTTCAGAGCCGTCCGCCAGACCGGAGCCGCTAGAGCTCTCCGCCAGACAGGAGCAGCCAGAGCCTTCCGCCAGACAGGATCAGCCAGAGCCTTCCGCCAGACAGGAGCAGCCAGAGCCTTCCGCCAGACAGGATCAGCCAGAGCCTTCCGCCAGACAGGATCAGCCAGAGCCTTCCGCCAGACAGGATCAGCCAGATCCTTCTGCCAGACAGGATCAGCCAGAGCCTTCTGCCAGACAGGATCAGCCAGAGCCTTCTGCCAGCCAGGATCCGCCAGAGCCGTCCAGCCAGGATCCGCCAGAGCCGTCCAGCCAGGATCCGCCAGAGCCAGCCAGCCAGGATCCGCCATTCAGTCCGGTGCTGCCCCTCAGTCAGGTACTGTCCCTTAGCCCAGTGCTGCTCCTTAGTCCGGTGCTGCCCCTTAGTCCGGTGCTGCCCCTTAGTCCGGTGCTGCCCCTTAGTCCGGTGCTGCCCCTTAGTCCGGTGCTGCCCCTTAGTCCGGTGCTGCCCCTTAGTCCGGTGCCGCCCCTTAATCCAGTGGGGTTTAGTTGGGGGGTGGTCATGTGGAAGGGGCTACGGAAGCGGAAAGTGACTAAGGTGGGGTGGGGACCACGACCTGGACCAGAACCGCCACCATGGACAGACGCCCACCCAGACCCTCCCCTAGACTGTATGCTGGTGCGCCCGGAGTGCGCACCTTTAGGGGGGGGTACTGTGACACTCTGGCTCCATGGACTTTATTATTGAGCCAGGGTTGTTCATTTTCCTTGGTTGGGTGTATTTCTATGTTGGGTATTCTGGTTGTTTCATTTCTATGTGTGGTGATTGTTCGTGTTTATTCAGGTGACTCCCAATCGGAGGTAACGAGTGACAGCTGTCGGCTCGTTATCTCTGATTGGGAGCCATATTTATACTGTGTGGTTTCACTTTGGTTTTGTGGTTTTTTGTTTCCTTGTTGCTGTTAGTGTATATCAGTATTTGGACTTCACTTTCGTCCTATTTGGTTTGTTGTTTTTGATCGTGGTTTCTTATTAATAAAGTCTACGATGTTCGCTCAACACGCTGCGCTTTGGTCCGCTCATTTTGAAGACGATCGTGACAGTGGGTAGTGTATGGGGCTTTGGAGACAAAACGGATGGCACTGTGATAGACTACATCCAATTTGCTGAGTAGAGTGTTGGAGGCTATTTTGTAAATGACATCGCCGAAGTCAAGGATCGGTAGGATAGTCAGTTTTACGAGGGCATGTTTGGCAGCATGAGTGAAGGAGGCTTTGTTGCGAAATAGGAAGCCGATTCTAGATTTAACTTTGGATTGGAGATTCTTTATGTGAGTCTGGAAGTTGAGTTTACAGTCTAACCAGACACCTAGATATTTGTAGTTGTCCACATACTCTAGGTCAGACCCGTCGAGAGTGGTGATTCTAGTCGGGTGGGCGGGTGCTAGCAGCGTTCGATTGAAAAGCATGCATTTAGTTTTACTAGTGTTTAAGAGCAGTTGAAGGCTACTGAAGGATTGTTGTATGGCATTGAAGCTCGTTTGGAGGTTTGTTAACACAGTGTCCAATGAAGGGCCAGATGTATACAAAATGGTGTCGTCTGCGTAGAGGTGGATCTGAGAGTCACCAGCAGCAAGAGCGACATCATTGATATACACGGAGAAAAGTGTCGGCCCAAGAATTGAACCCTGTGGCACCCCCATAGAGACTGCCATAGGTCCAGACAACAGGCCCTCCGATTTGACACACTGAACTCTATCTGAGAAGTAGTTGGTGAACCAGGCGAGGCAGTCATTTGAGAAACCAAGGCTATTTAGTCTGCCAATAAGAATGCGGTGGTTGACAGAGTCGAAAGCCTTGGCCAGGTCGATGAAGACGGCTGCACAGTACTGTCTATTATCAATCGTGGTTATAATATCGTTTAGGACCTTGAGCGTGGCTGAAGTGCAACCGTGACCAGCTCGGAAACCGGATTGCATAGCGGAGAAGGTACGGTGGTATTCGAAATGGTCGATGATCTGTTTGTTAACTTGGCTTTCGAATACTTTCGAAAGGCAGGGCAGGATGGATATAGGTCTGTAGCAGTTTGTTGACCAGGCACTGCTGACCAGGCACTGTTGCACTACTGTCTATTATCAATCGTGGTTATAATATCGTTTAGGACCTTGAGCGTGGCTGAAGTGCACCCGTGACCAGCTCGGAAACCGGATTGCATAGCGGAGAAGGTACGGTGGTATTCGAAATGGTCGATGATCTGTTTGTTAACTTGGCTTTCGAATACTTTCGAAAGGCAGGGCAGGATGGATATAGATCTGTAGCAGTTTGTTGATCAGGCACTGTTGACCAGGCACTGCTGGTTCATCCAGATTTTTCTCAGCCATTTCTACTTTCCGTGGATGCATCTACTAGTGGTTTGGGAGCTGTACTATCACAAGTGCAAGATGGGAAGGACATAGCCAGGCCGATAGCTTTTGCTAGTAAATCTCTTAATCATGCACAATCCAAGTATCCTGCTCACCGGCTGGAATTTCTAGCCATGAAATGGGCCATTCATGATAAATTCAGCCATTGGCTGCGAGGGCATAAGTTTACTGTGTGGACCGACAACAATCCACTCAAATATATTCTTACAAAGCCGAGACGATGCATGCGAGCAGAGATGGGTTGCAAAGCTGGCACCCTTTGAGTGGCGCAGTGGTCTAAGGCACTGCATCGCAGTGCTAGCTGTGCCACTAGAGATTCTGGTTCGAATCCAGGCTCTGTCGTAGCCGGCCGCGACCGGGAGACCCATGGGGCGCCGCACAATTGGCCCAGCGTTGTCCAGGGTAGGGGAGGGAATGGCCGGCAGGGATGTTGCTCAGTTGGTAGAGCATGGCGTTTGCAACGCCAGGGTTGTGGGTTCGATTCCCACGGGGGGCCAGTATGAAAAATAAAAATGATGTATGCACTCACTAACTGTAAGTCGCTCTGGATAAGAGCGTCTGCTAAATGACTAAAAATGTAAAATAAAAATGATATCCAGTACATACAGTGGGGAGAACAAGTATTTGATACACTGCCGATTTGGCAGGTTTTCCTACTTACAAAGCATGTAGAGGTCTGTAATTTTTATCATACGTACACTTCAACTGTGAGAGACGGAATGTAAAACAAAAATCCAGAAAATCACATTGTATGATTTTTAAGTAATTAATTTGCATTTTATTGCATGACATAAGTATTTGATACATCAGAAAAGCAGAACTTATTATTTGGTACAGAAACCTTTGTTTGCAATTACAGAGATCATACGTTTCCTGTAGGTCTTGACCAGGTTTGCACACACTGCAGAAGGGATTTTGGCCCGCTCCTCCATACAGACCTTCTCCAGATCCTTCAGGTTTCGGGGCTGAGATCCCCAAAGCCTACAAGAATTCTGATAGTGAAACTCCACTCAGCTGGGATGGTGCTGTGCCTGATGTTGTTAACTTGGTTGAAGATGCTTTGTCAGTCTGGTCTGTGACAATCTACCAGGATTCTGATCAGTCGTCTGACACTACTAGTGTTGAGTCGGAAATTGAAAGTGTGCTGGCTCCGGATATGCTGATCTGTAGTACTCCCCAACCTGAGGTTAGACCTTTGAGCACGGTTGGTGCTGTCCGTGACATTCCTGCTAGGTTTTTGGGTGAGGGTGTTCGGACTAGACTAGGTAGATTTATTAATCCAGTGAATAGGCTAATCCAAACTATGTCTACACAGGAAATGAAACAATTCTTGGTTTCTCAGTGACATTTACATTTACATTTTAGTCATTTAGCAGACGCTCTTATCCAGAGCGACTTACAGTTAGTGAATACATATATATATATTTTTTATACTGGCCCCCCGTGGGAATCAAACCCACAACCCCCAACCTTTTCTTTGTTGTGTGTATGTGGTAATCTAAGTGGGTCTTAGAGTGATTTGTGGGTTTGTCTAATATTTTTGACAATTCATGTAACTTTGTGTGTAGTTCATCAGCATAAAATGTATTTGGCATTTTTTGTATAGGGTTGAATAAGGGATTAGCTACCTCTTATTTTTCCTAATCCTTCACGGGATAGCTTTCCAGCTGATCGACCATTTGTGGGTCTAGAATTAAGGGACTACACTGGGTTACTCTGTCGCCCTGTGGGTGTGAAATGTTTTTTTTCTTTCTTTGCTTTGTTACCTTCGAGGTAATGTGTTTTGTTTTGTGTTTATAATCTAGTGTAAAACAGTAGGGGTGAATGTAGTAGTGTGATGTTGTTCCCCTAGATTATGCACCAAGTTGCACACAAGGACAGTTCAACTAGGCCAGGTCAAGAGGGGATGTTAATAAGTTAATAATAATAATAATAATAATAATAATAATAATAATAATAATTCAATGTGGTTTTTATTTAATTACAGCTGCATAGCTAATGTAATTTTTTGGTGTACAAACATTTTTATATATCTATATTGTAAATACACCTAATTGTAAAAGTTTTGTATATTTTGGTTTGGTCCATCGCGGGTTATCTGTATTTATGTACCCTCTTATTGTTCTCTTTTGCCTGTCCTTCAACTAGCAAGGTATGTTGTCCTTGCCGCCGTAATTTGTCAATATAAAACTGTGGTAAAGTTACACAAAGTGCTGTTACGCAACTATAGGTTTTGTTACAATGTGGACAATATAAAGATTTATGTTAACAACTTTCACCAAGCTCGCTAATTTGGGTACCTATTGTAACTCGGGAGTATTTGGGTCAGTGTTTGAGTGTGTTTCTATGTGCTCACGCAGGTGCCCGAGAGCTGTGGCTGCACCAAGGGCTAACCTATTGTGTGTTGTCTCTTCGTGTACAGGTATGTATTTTATTTTGTCCGAATTATGTTGTATATCATTTTACTTGTATTGTATAGTGTGTTGTTAGGCACTGAATGTGTGCATGCAGCACCTGTTCTCTTTTGCCTGACCTTCAACTAGCAAGGTGCCCGAGAGCTGTGGCTGCACCAAGGTCTAACATCATTTTTTTGTCTCTTCGTGTGCAGGTCGAATAAAAATTATCCAACCATCAGAATTCCAGTTGTGGCAGTGTCCTAATTAAAAGTACACAACGCAGAACGAACCACGCTACATATGCATAATGATGTAGTAAACAACATCGCTCTGCGTGGGAACTTTTGGTGGGGGGAAGTAGCCTTTATAAGTCTCCATGGTGGGTAAAGACCATCACTTCGTTGTCTTGTTGGGAATAGTAATAATTTGTGACAGTACGCATTGTATTAGTCTAACGGTTGTTTTTAATTTAGTTTCTCACATTAAACAGACATTTGAGAAGGATTTGAGAAGCGAATTGCTTGCAGTTGTACCTATGAGACACAGACACACTAAAGCTGTACAGTGTAGTTAGAAAAGTCAATTTACATTATTTGCAGATGTGTTCCCTTTTATTTACAAATCGAAAAATTTAACATTTGAAATTAATGTGGCAGAACAGTTAAGCATAGAGTTCCTGTGGAAGTCTTCTCCTTCAGTCTTTTTGCCTCCTATGCCTCGTTTCCTATTAGATGGGATTTTCCCAATGCCAAGTTCACCTGAGATAGCCGCTATCCAGTGTCATGTGTTGCTGAATTACAGATCTCGCTATCCCAATGTCGCTGCTGTCCATGGTGCTGAAATATCCAATCTCGGCTATTTGCATACATAGGACCATCCACACTTGACACCACACACACAAGTTAATGCTAATATCACACACACTTTTGAACATTGCACAACCTGCAACAAGACACTGAAACAGCAAGTTTGTTTGTTTCTAAATAAAGATGTGAAGAATGAAATCAATGTGTGGAAGGAGATTGGACAATGTATAGGCATTCCCTATAGCTGTATTTGACTGGAGCATGATCAGATTGCTTTGTTTCAGCCAGAATGGAAATTTGGTCTGAGAAACTATGCCCATTATAGCATGACTATTTCAGACAGAATTCACTTAATATTGTCTGTAAAAATATAAATAAGGCAATGTTTATATGACCCCCTTTCAAACATTCACATATTTATCATTTTCTTGCAGATATACAGTGCATTCAGAAAGTATTCATACCCCTTAACTTATTCCACATGTTGTTTTCTTACAGCCTGAATTCAAAATGGATTCAATTATAATATTTTCTCTCACGCAGCTACATACAATACCCCATAATGACAAAGTGAAAACACGTTTTTGAAATTTTTGCAAATGTATTGGAAATGAAATACAGAAATATCTCATTTACATAAATATTCACACCCCTGAGTCGATTAAAGCTGTGTCTTTCTGGGTAAGTCTCCAAGAGCTTTGCACAACTGGATTGTAAAATATATGCAATATCAGTGGCGGCTCCTGAAAAAATTCTCAGGGGGGGCAATTTTTCTGATGATTTAGGTGACCTACACACATTTAAAAAAAGATATGTCCAGCAACAACATGAAGACAGGGGCAGCATATAAGTCAATACCAGAAGCATTTATTGACTGATCTCAAAAGTGTTGGCTTACCAGGGTTGGTGGAGCCCTCAGTTTCATCTTTGCCTCGCAAAGCTAACTCAAACACTCCGCAAAACTTCACACACTGGATTAGTCGGCTGAGGATGTGGCGGTTCTTGCTAATGTCGTAGTAAATATATTTGTTATAGTGAATATGGAATATGATATGTTGAGTAAAATGTTGTGCTAAGATCTATTTAGGTCAGGAGCTGGTTATAAGTTCTGTTCCTATCCAATAACAATGGACAAAAGGGTCCTATCTTGTCAGCCTTGTCAGCAGGTGGCCAAGGACAACACCCACGCCATAGGCCTCTCAGTTCTTCCAACTCACGAGTTCTTGCTCTGAGGACACACACACACACACACACACAAACACACACACACACACATCATCACTGTTAAACACACACACACACACACACACACACACACACACATCATCACTGTTAAACACACACACACACACACACACACACAAAAATCCCCTCTCTTAGGCTGAACATTTGAAGACAGAGAACCCGACTCAGAGCCAATGCAACAGTGACAGTAGCCTGGAGGGGACCTCGCCCAACTCATCAGGACCAATCAGAAGATCAGAACTACTAGATTCAACCTACTTCATTTATTGCATAAAATGTCTGCACACAATGTTTCGGGGCTCTCTTCAGATAATAATAATAATAATAATAATAATAATAATAATATGCCATTTAGCAGACGCTTTTATCCAAAGCGACTTACAGTCATGCGTGCATACATTTTTGTGTATGGGTGGTCCCGGGGATCGAACCCACTACCTTGGCGTTACAAGCGCAGTGCTCTACCAGCTGAGCTACAGAAAGTGGATACTCATGGATGCGCATCGCAATTGTAAAATGTCAACACAATTGGAGACACCACGTCATTTTTGGAGACATGTTATTGACAGTAAACTATTGTAGATGCGACTGCTAACTAAATAAAACATTTTAGCTGGCTAGCTAATCATCTTAGCTAAATGTGGGGCAAACAATTCAGTTATTTACCGTTAATTTGAGGGATTGGGGTGAAAGAAATCGAGTTACATAGTGATACTTTACGATATACTGTATTGACAATATCGCAATATTTTAGCGCTAGTTGGCTGTACCTGCACCAAAACACCATTATTGTTCCTTCATAGCTTGTTCTCAATCTTTTCACATTGGGAGCCAATTTGTTTTCAGCACTTTTATTTCCATGACTGATCAAAACTCGTTCTCATGGCTTTCTGATCCCTCTGCAACAGACATATGGTGCGCAATAAAATCACAGTATCGAATCGCAATACGTATAGAATCATGAGACTCGCAGTCGCAATGCATATATCTTATCGTGAGGTCCCTGGCAATTCCCAGCCCAAGTTCATTTGCCACAACAAATCTCTTCGCTAGCAAACGCGATGTCTTCTACAAAACGGCAATGTGTCTCCAGCAATGTTTACTTTTTTGACGTTCTATGGCATCTCCACTTTCCAAGCATATATGACCACATGTAATATTTTGGTAAGTGATGCAAATAGTGAACTATGTAGGGCCAGGATGTAAAATATATGTAGCTGCAGCAATTTCTCTTATCTGATATGGTAAGTAATGGGGCTTAATGTATAGCTCCCTAAGAGTTTGACGAACGGGTCCGTGCACGCGATTCCAGATATCTTTACCTCTGAATAAACTGCCTTTATTATACCATATCCACCCTGTCCAAAGTCTCTACTTGGTCTCAGTTCTCCAGTAAACTTGTGATTATCAACACTAACCTCATCGTTGTGGCGGCGGACAGCTAGCCTGTATCCCTCATCCAGTTGAGTGGCAATGTAATTTTTTCGTTCGTACCAATTTTTGGAAAATCCTCGGGTGTAGGACTTTCCGCCTTTAGTAGAAACCTGTTGAATTATTAAATTTGGTCTGGGAGGTCCTAATTGTTTCGTTGCCAATTTATCTTCATTTGTTTGCCGACAAAAAGGAACTTCTTTCAAAGACACAATCCGCTCTTTTCAAAGTTACGTTCATGGTTACGTTACGTATGACGAAAGCGCGTAAGTGCAAGCCCTCAGACACCCATAGAGATTGTATTGAAAGCTCGGAAATTTGAAAAAAATAGATTTTACATGGGAGTCTATAACAGACTTCTGGGCGATTTTCAACCTGACTGAAATCGCCCCAAAAGGGGGGGGAGCCATTTGAAGCACGACTTTAGCCTGATTCGACATTTAGTGGCAGTGTGGCACTGTGGCAGATCAGACGTATAGATTACAACACTGATAACTACTGTTGCCGTGATATAATTGATTAGAAAAAAAATCCCTTCCTTTTCCCGTTTGGCAGTGCGTCGCCCATATCGCCCTATTGAACAGGCCGCCCCTGTGCAATATACATTATATAGACAGCCATTTTTTTTTTTTGCCATAAGTTTTCAAGCCGAATTAAGTCAAAACTCTAACTAAGCCACTCAGGAACATTCAATGTCATCTTGGTAAGCAACTCCAGTGAATATTTGGCCTTGTGTTTTAGAGAGTGTGCGGAAAAAGTGTGACACCACTCCGGCCCCCAAGGACAGGAATTGTCCATCCCTGATCTATATGGTAGGAACAGTACCAGACCTGAATGAATGTGTCTGTTTTGAATATTCACGGAGACAGAATTATGTGGTTGATAGCAGAGACGTCATGCCCAAAGGGGGCACAGGGTCACCTGCCCCCTCAGATTTGTGATGTTTAAATGTGTCTTGTTATTTTTTCTCTGTCATACTACTAACCATGAATTTGGCTTTAGCTAGCCCAGATAGGATCCCATTCTCCCAACCTAATAACTACACTGAACAAAAATATTAACGCAATATGTAAAGTGTTGGTCCCATGTTTCATGAGCTGAAATAAAAGCGTGAAATATTTCGTTCGCACAAAAAGCTTATTTTTCTCAAATTGTGTGCACAAATTTGTTTACATCCCTGTAAGCGAGCATTTCTCCTTTGCCAAGATAATCCATCCACCTGACAAATATGGCATATCAAGAAGCTGATTAAACAGCATGATAATTACACAGGTGCACCTTGTGCTGAGGACAATAAAATGCCACTCTAAAATGTGCAGTTTTGTCACACAACACAATGCACAGATGTTTCAAATTTTGAGGCAGCGTGCAATTGGCTTACGGACTGCAGGAATGTCCACCAGAGCTGTTAACAGATACGTTTATGTTAGTTTCTCAACCATAAGCCAAGGCGGCTTTAGAGAATTTGGCAGTACTTCTAACTGGCCTCACGACTTCAGACCACTTGTAAATCAGCGTATGGGCGAGCTGTTGGCTGATGTCAACGTTGTGAATGCTCCATGGTGGCAGTGGGGTTATGGTATGGGCAAGCATAAGCTACAGACAATGAACACAATTGCATTTATCGATGACAATTTGAATGCACAGATATACCGTGGGATAGTGTACGTGCACAAAGTGAGTTTGTAACATGTATATCATTCTTACTTGTTGTTCTTTATATTTACTACCATTGCCTATTGTAAGTTGCCTCTCTGTGTTTTACTGTGTTGTGTAATACTCCGCAGGTAGCATTATGGCATTAATACAGCCCTTCCTTTGTTTATAGCGTTGTTGCTCTACTTGTGCTATCAGTTATTGTGCATATTCATTAGCCCTGTTATCTGTCCATTACAGGACCACTATCATTCCACTACCTTTCCATGTCCATTTCATCCGTGTGTGTCAATAAAGTATCCTTGAATGTAACTCTGAGGTTGCCTTATTCCCCTCTTACCGGGGGAGGTGAAAGCGCAACCTGGTCTCAGAACATTTCGTATTATTCTGTATGTACAAAGCTGTGATCAAGCAAAGGGTGGCTACTTTGAAGAATCTCAAATCTGAAATATATTTTGATATGTGTAACACGTTTTTGGTTACTACATGATGCCATATGTGTTATTTAATAGTTTTGATGTCTTCACTATTATTCTACAATGTAGAAAATACACAAGACACAGAGGAGGAGAAACTATCCAACTCCCTGGGAGAGAGAACGAGTGACCTCAGTCGAACTCACAGCCAGAAAGATGGGTTAGATACAGGAGAGGAGGAGGTTACCCCGGATGCCATCACCCCTGCTCCTGTGAACAAGGAATGAGAGGGGAAGCCTTCTAATCAGGCCAATGGGCAGGCGGAGCGAGAGGTCATAGTGATAGTGATTCACACCAGAGAGAGACAGACAACCCATACAACCTCTTGGCTGAGATTAACCACACAGAGGTAGAGGCAGAGGGCCTTCAGGGCAAGCCAGTCAGCCTGCCTGCTCTGATCCTCAAGTCAATTGTATTTAAATTCATATTCATTAAAGATTTTTAGTCAAGACTTGAAAAGTGCCATTTATTTCAAATGATAATTATTCAGTGTATGCAACCCTCAAGAACCAGGGTGAGTCTGGGTCCCCCTTTAACTGGGCAAACACAACTTGCATATTGTCATAGACTAGGCCGAAACGTTAATCTTTTAACCTTGCTTAAATAAAACAATGCATTTTTAATAGTGAGCAAGAGTTTTCTATAATGATTAAAGTTTTTTTGTCGCGCCCTCCACTTTTTTGTCAAATAATACATCTAAAAAAAATGTAATAAGTTAATTATTAAAAGCATTAAAATTGGGATTGGGATGTTTCCCACCTATTTATACAACATACTCCACAAAGTTTAGAGAAATGTTCTGAAATTAATTAAGAATTAAACAGAAGAAAATCAGAATTGAAGGCAACTATAATGCAAAGAATTTAATGGTATATGGTTCAATCCTGTTTCTGGTCTAATGAATAATTAATATTGTTCCTCCTCTTCCTTGTGGCAAGCGCAGCAGCACACTGCCCTCCAAAGCCTGCAAAAAAAACGCTGGACTGCCCCTTTCCTCGCCCTGCATGGAACCTCCAGGGTCACGTCCTTGGTGACGTGTGGGGTGACGTCCAGGGTGACCACAGCAACATCCTCTGGAAAGGGACAAAAGCGGGACAGAATGTAAATAAATGCAAACCGTAGGTTCTAAACACTGGCCAGTTGAATGGGATCTTTTATTTCAGCTCATGAAACATGGGACCAACACTTTACATGTTATCATGATGAACGGCACCTGTCAGAGTGCTTTCTATAAGTCTTACTCACCTGCTTGGATGTCAGATGGCAGAGTGGCGTAGACGGCCACCATGAGAGGCTTTTCTTCAGGTGTGACGTCCACAATCTCCAAGAGTGAAGAAGCAGGGTATGCATCTATGTTAGGGGTGAGGTCCACAAGCTCCAGGTGGGAAGAAGCAGGACGTGCCTCTGTGTTTGGGGTGATGTCCACAACCTCTAGGTGGGAAGAAGCCGGGTCTGCATCTGTGTTAGGGGTGATGTCCACAAACTCCAGGTGGGAAGAAGCAGGATCTGCCTCTGTGTTTGGGGTGATGTCCACAAGCTCCAGGTGGGAAGAAGCCGGGTCTGCCTCTGTGTTAGGGGTAATGTTCACAACCTCCAGGTGGGAAGATGCTGGGTCTGCATCTGTGTTAGTGATGATGTCCACAACCTCCAGGTGGGAAGAAGCTGGCTCTGCCTCTGTGTTAGGGTTGATGTCCACAACCTTCAGGTGGGAAGAAGCCGGGTCTGCCTCTTTGTTAGGGGTGATGTTCACAACCTCCAGGTGGGAAGAAGCCAGGTGTGCCTCTTTGTTAGAATTGATGTCCGCAATCTCTAGGTGGGAAGAAGCCGGGTCTGCCTCTGTGTTTGGGGTGATGTCCACAAGCTCCAGGTGGGAAGAAGCCGGGTCTGTCTCTGTGTTAGAGGTGGTTTCCACAACCTCCTGATAGGAAGAAGCCGGGTCTAACTCTGTGTTAGGGGTGATGACCACAAACTTTAGGTGGGTAGAAGCCGTCTCAGCCTCTGTGTTAGGGGTGATGTCCACAAGCTCCTTGTGGGAAGAAGCCAGGTGTGCCTCTTTGTTAGGGGTGATGTTGACAACCTCCAGGTGGGAAGAAGCAAGGTGTGCCTCTTTGTTAGGGGTGAAGTCCACAACCTCCAGGTGAGAAGAAGCCGGGTCTGCCTCTGTGTTAGGGGTGATGTCCACAACCTCCAGGTGGGAAGATGCTGGGTCTGCCTCTGAGTTATGGGTGATGTCAACAACCATACGGTGGGAAGAAGCAGGGTCTGACTCTGTGTTAGGGGTGATGTCCACAAACTTCAGGTGGCTAGAAGCCGTCTCAGCCTCTGTGTTAGGGGTGACGTTCACAATCTCCAGGTGGGAAGAAGCCAGGTGTGCCTCTTTGTTAGGGTTGATGACCGCAATCTCTAGGTGGGAAGAAGCCGGGTCTGCCTCTGTGTTTGGGGTGATGTCCACAAGCTCCTGATGGGAAGAAGCCAGGTGTGCCTCTGTGTTAGGGGTGATGTCCTCAACTTCCAGGTGGGAAGATACTGGGTCTGCCTCTGTGCTACGGGTTTTGTCAGCAACCTCCAGGTGGAAAGAAGCCAGGTGTGCCTCTGTGTTAGGGGTGATGTCCAAAACCACTATGTGGGAAGAAGCCGGGTCTTCCTCTCTGCTACGGGTTATGTCAACAACATCTAGGTGGGGAGAAGCTGGGTCAAACTCTGTGTTAGGGGTGAATCCCTCAACCTCCAGGTGGGCAGAAGCCGGGTCTTTCTCTGTGTTAGGGGTGATGTCCACAACCTCCGGGTGGGAAGAAGCTGGGTCTGCCTCTGTGTTATGGGGGATTTCCACAACCTCCAGGTGGGAAGAAGCCTGGTCTGCATCTGTGTTAGGGGTGACAATTAAAATCCTGATTGGCTCTACTACTACAAGGCACCAGGATGTCATGACAAAAGGCATCTGTCAGAGTGCTTTCTATCAGTGCTACTCACCTGCTTGGATATCAGCTGGTAGTGTGGCGGAGAAGGCCACCACTAGGACAGGGGGAACTCGCAGGGTGTCTGCAGTAGGCTGGAAGTAGCTTTTCACCTCGTCCGCCACAAAGGCACAGACAGAGCTCATAAAAAAAGGGGTCTTGAGGTCATCCAGGGAGAAGGACTGGCTGATTCTCCCGAGGATCGACCTCACAGAGTGAAAAGCAGCAGCCCGGGAGAAAGGGGTGTGAGGAGAAGAGGCCTTCAACGTGTTGGAGAGCTTCTCCCCTACGGCCACCACCATACTCACAGCCATACCGCTTAGGAGGATGGGGTGATCTGAATGGCCTTCCTCTGGCTGAAGCCACAGGGCCAGGAGGATCCTGGGCACCAGCTCCACCACCACCTGGGATGGGCTGAGCAGGTTGCTACAGGGCTTATTGGACAGCTTGTCCAGAATGCTCCTCACAGCTCTCTCCACGATGATGTGGACCTTGGGGTCGCTGAAATCAACAAAAAGCAGTAGAGAAAGCTAAACGATGTGCAATGTTCACACAGAGAACACTGCCCTAGTTATTTTCTGCATAGCTCCAGATGTGTAGATGAATGGAGCAAGCTGTATGCAGGGCAGTACATGGAACTCACATGTCAGCTCCAGCTGGAGAGGTGGTGTGCATAAAGCGGCGGAGCTTGCAGACAGCCTTGTGCTCCATGTCAATCATTTTTAGGCAGGTGTTTACTTCCCAGGTCTGCCGTAGGAAACAGGAAGTCCCATTAGTGTAATTTCACAACAGATATATTCTGCTGTACTGACTAGTTGTTGAAAGGCTAGAAAGGAGCTCACTGACTGATAGTCTAAGTCTCTAACTCTCATTCTCTTACCAGCCGAGCGAGTTCGTTCCCCTCCTCCAGGGTTTCCTTCCACACCCTTCAAATAAAACACAAAGCATTTCAACTTTCCTGGCTTCCTATTTATCTGTTGTTTATTTTACCCACACCTCCTGGAGTGCTGCTGGTGACAGAGAATGGCAGTGAAGGTGAGAGCTGACGTGGTACTCACCTCTCCCTAAGGGATTTTTTGCCCTGAGACACCAGCCAGTCGCTCATGTGCTCCATGGTGACATGGGGCGAGACCTGGCCTCGACTCTGGAGCAGCAGATAGTGGACCATGAACTTCTTCTGCAAGATGAGGTAAGGTGTGAAACCGTGCCACTAAAGACCATATAATGTGCTTTCAGAAGGGCCTCTCACAACATTTCACAACTGCTCATGTCTCACAATTTGCAAGTGATATTAAAAACTCTTATGACCATCTTCTCTAAACTGTCTTGAAATAAAACTCTTGTTTTGGGATTAAATCTATCTCTTTTTTTCTGTGGTTACTGTTTTTGTGGGATGAATCTTACCTGTTTATTGTAATATGCTTCCTCCCAGCAGGCCTGCAGAGTCTGAAAATAAAGGCTGCTTCTACAGAATTCCTTTGAAGATAATTAAAATAAGTATGCTTTATTAGGTACATTATGCACAGGCATTTACAGTATGCCAAAAGGAATATCTCCTAAGATTACCTTAGTGGGACCATAAGTGAACTCAGGAATGCTCCCAACCCTATCCATGGTCAGAGGGGGACGAAATGCAGCGCTATAAATATACGGGATGCTCTAGAGATAACAGGAATGACTTAAAGTCGCGAATGATCAATGCCTGTGGAGTCGTCCAATATGCTGCGCTGAGAATTGAGTTGTAGGCGATATTTGGATATGTTTGGCGCAATTTATATGTTTACATTCTATTGCCATGGAGAAATTGAGTTTCTAGAACCTGTTTTCTTCTATGTCTTTATTTCGTGAAATATTAAGATCTTTATTTTGTCATAATGTGTATATGAGGACGTTGGAGCCCGTTCCGATTCATGACGCGGTTATCCAGCTGCATGTTGCATAGACCTACTAATCCAACCTTGGCTTACAAGTTAAATTAAATTAGTATATATGCCTATACAAATCTATTGACCACATCCATTTAAATCAATGATTGTCAATTGAAAATGTGGTAGTTGTGTTATCCTGTTGTGCGTGTCAGGGCTCCTCTTAAGCACGTTATTCCAATATTTCCTAGAATTGACGCAGGTTACACTTTTGCAAAACTACTAGGTTAAAAATAAGAGCATGAATGACAATAAAGGTATGACTTGAATTATATGTGTAGTAGTGTGATGTTGTTCCCCTAGATTATGCACCAAATTGCACACAAGGACAGTTCAAGTAGGCCAGGTCAAGAGGGGATGTTAAAAAGTTAATAATAATAATAATTCAATGTGATTTCTTTATTGAATTACAGCTGCATAGCTAATGTTATTTTTTGGTGTACAAACATTTTTCTGTATCTATATTGCAAATACACCTAATTGTAAAAGTTGTGTATATTTTGGTTTGGTCCATCGCGGGTTATCTGTATTTATGTACCCTCTTATTGTTCTCTTTTGCCTGACCTTCAACTAGCAAGGTATGTTGTCCTTGGCGCCGTAATTTGTCAATATAAAACTGTGGTAAAGTTACACAAAGTGCTGTTACGCAACTACAGGTTTTGTTACAATGTGGACAATATAAAGATGTATGTTAACAACTTTCACCGAGCTCGCTAATTTGGGTACCTATTGTAACTCGGGAGTATTTGGGGCAGTGTTTGAGTGAGTTTCTATGTGCTCACGCAGGTGCCCGAGAGCTGTGGCTGCACCAAGGGCTAACCTTTTGTGTGTTGTCTCGTGGTGTGCAGTTATGTCTTTTATTTTGTCAGAATTATGTTGTATATCATTTTACTTGTATTGTATAGTGTGTTGTTAGGCACTGAATGTGTGCATGCAGCACCTGTTCTCTTTTGCCTGACCTTCAACTAGCAAGGTGCCCGAGAGCTGTGGCTGCACCAAGAGCTAACATATTGTGTGTTGTCTCTTCGTGTGCAGGTCGAATAAAAATTATCCAACCATCAGAATTCCAGTTGTGGCAGTGTCCTAATTACGTGACCTGCCGACTGGTCAGCTCAAGCCGACCGCCGGAGCTGTGCATGTGGATGATGTGCACGACCTGCGCATGTGAATTTGTTGATGGCTTACTGTAAGTGAATATATACTGTAAACAGTGAAAGTGAATGTAGCATATTCATTAGATACAGGTATTCGTGCTTATTTGTATGTTTTGGATGAATTGCATTTATTTTTGGGGTATTTGAATGCACTAAATTACGTTGTATTTTAGTGCTCTGTTGAGCCATGGAAGATTCTCAAATCCATAAGACGTGTTATGCTGGGGATTTTAGTGTGGGTAGAGGGAGGGGTGTCCTTCCATTTACACCAATTGTACAGTCAGCTCCTGGGAGTAGAGCATTTGCTAGTCCTGAGTTTGCAAGCACTGGGAGGGGTAGGCTGTTTGTTCCACCTGACCAGGGTATCCCACCTCTGTCTTTTGATGTACCATCATCCACAGTACTCGGTGATAATGGGACGCCTCCGAGTCAGCTTAGTGACCTTATTAAGCAGATTGGTTCAGAGATAGGAGAATCTATCAGAGCGAGTTTACTGCAGCCTGGGGTTTCAAGTCTTTCTCCTGCCCGTCCCCCTCACCAACCCCAGCAGTTTCCCCTGCCTGAGCAGTGTGGGTCAACCTTTATTGATGCGTCCAAGCTGAATCTGGTTGTGAAGTCAGATGTTAGTGCTCCACCTCTTTTTAGGGGTGATGGCTCAGATAAGTACTCTGTCCTGGAGTGGGAGGAGTTAATGGAAGTCTACCTAGAGAAGAGGGGTTACACTGGGTCTGGGAATGTTGGGGAGGTGATGTCTAGGCTCATGGGGAGGGCACGGGATGTGACCAAAGTCTGGAAGCGTAACAACCTTGTTGTCACAGATGTTAAGGCGGTGTTCAGTGTTTTCAAGCAACACTTTGGGGATACTGTCTGCTCAGGTATGCCATTAGCTGATTTCTATTCAATCAAACCATATGCTAATGAGGGTCCAATAGATTTCTGGATTA
The DNA here is from genome assembly GCF_964263955.1 of Coregonus lavaretus. Classification (NCBI taxonomy): domain Eukaryota; kingdom Metazoa; phylum Chordata; class Actinopteri; order Salmoniformes; family Salmonidae; genus Coregonus; species Coregonus lavaretus. Next base: position 1,496,948 of record NW_028162761.1, on the reverse strand, counting down.
GGCTTAACAAAGCTGCAGAGGTAGCCGAACAGTACCTTGTGAGTGAGGGCAGGACCTTACCCAATCAGTGCTCAGAGTTGGCAGTCATGTTTGTACGCAACTGTCCTGATAAAGAGTTGGCCCAAGTGTTCAAGAGCAAACCCATTCGTGACTGGACAGCCAGTGAGGTACAGGATCGGTTGGATGAACTGTTAAGGGAACGTAAAGCATGTAGAACACAACTTTCACAGCAGGTTGCTGCTGTTTTTGACTGCCCTCAGGAGGGAGTGGGTCCTGTGAAAAGACCTAATGTGTCATCTTTTTCTCAATGTGGCCGTGAACCAGACCAGGCACCATCTGTATCTGAGGGTGGGACATTAAAGAAAGTTTTGACTTTGTTAGAGAAGGCTCTGGTCAGCAATACTCAGCAATACTCAGTCTGTGAGTGGCGCAGTGGTCTAAGGCACTACATCGCAGTGCTAGCTGTGCCACTAGAGATCCTGGTTCGAATCCAGGCTCTGTCGTAGCCGGCCGCGACCGGAAGACCCATGGGGCGGCGCACAATTGGACCAGCGTCGCCTAGGGTAGTGGAGGGAATGGCCGGCTCAGTTCGTAGAGCATTGTGTTTGCAACGCCAGGGTTGTGGGTTCGATTCCCACAGGGGGTATGAAAGTATGTAGCCTAGTTGCAGTATGTAGCCTAGTTGCAGTATAGGCTAGTTGCAGGATGTAGCCTAGTTGCAGGATGTAGCCTAGTTGCAGTATGTAGCCTAGTTGCAGTATGTAGCCTAGTTGCAGGATGTAGCCTAGTTGCAGTACGTAGCCTAGTTGCAGGAAGTAGCCTAGTTGCAGGAAGTAGCCTAGTTGCAGTACGTAGCCTAGTTGCAGTACGTAGCCTAGTTGCAGTACTTAGCCTAGTTGCAGTACGTAGCCTAGTTGCAGGATGTAGCCTAGTTGCAGTATGTAGCCTAGTTGCAGTATGTAGCCTAGTTGCTGTATGTAGCCTAGTTGCAGTATGTAGCCTAGTTGCAGTACGTAGCCTAGTTGCAGTACGTAGCCTAGTTGCAGTACGTAGCCTAGTTGCAGTACGTAGCCTAGTTGCAGTACGTAGCCTAGTTGCAGTATGTAGCCTAGTTGCAGTATGTAGCCTAGTTGCAGTATGTAGCCTAGTTGCAGTATGTAGCCTAGTTGCAGTATGTAGCCTAGTTGCAGTATGTAGCCTAGTTGCAGTATGTAGCCTAGTTGCAGTACGTAGCCTAGTTGCAGTACGTAGCCTAGTTGCAGTACTTAGCCTAGTTGCAGTACTTAGCCTAGTTGCAGTACGTAGCCTAGTTGCAGTACTTAGCCTAGTTGCAAGATGTAGCCTAGTTGCAGTATGTAGCCTAGTTGCTGTATGTAGCCTAGTTGCAGTACTTAGCCTAGTTGCAGTATGTAGCCTAGTTGCAGTACGTAGCCTAGTTGCAGGATGTAGCCTAGTTGCAGTACTTAGCCTAGTTGCAAGATGTAGCCTAGTTGCAGTACGTAGCCTAGTTGCAGGATGTAGCCTAGTTGCAGTATGTAGCCTAGTTGCAGTATGTAGCCTAGTTGCAGGATGTAGCCTAGTTGCAGGATGTAGCCTAGTTGCAGGATGTAGCCTAGTTGCAGTATGTAGCCTAGTTGCAGTATGTAGCCTAGTTGCAGTACGTAGCCTAGTTGCAGTACGTAGCCTAGTTGCAGTACGTAGCCTAGTTGCAGGATGTAGCCTAGTTGCAGGATGTAGTCTAGTTGCAGGATGTAGCCTAGTTGCAGGATGTAGCCTAGTTGCAGTACATAGCCTAGTTACAGTATGTAGCCTAGTTGCTGTACGTAGCCTAGTTGCAGTATGTAGCCTAGTTGCAGGATGTAGCCTAGTTGCAGTACGTAGCCTAGTTGCAGTACGTAGCCTAGTTGCAGGATGTAGCCTAGTTGCAGTATGTAGCCTAGTTGCAGGATGTAGCCTAGTTGCAGGATGTAGTCTAGTTGCAGTATGTAGTCTAGTTGCAGTATGTAGCCTAGTTGCAGGATGTAGCCTAGTTGCTGTACGTAGCCTAGTTGCAGTATGTAGCCTAGTTGCAGTATGTATCCTAGTTGCAGTATGTATCCTAGTTGCAGTATGTAGCCTAGTTGCAGTATGTAGCCTAGTTACAGTATGTAGCCTAGTTGCAGTATGTAGCCTAGTTGCAGGATGTAGCCTAGTTGCAGGATGTAGCCTAGTTGCAGTATGTAGCCTAGTTGCTGTATGTAGCCTAGTTGCTGTACGTAGCCTAGTTGCAGTATGTAGCCTAGTTACAGTATGTAGCCTAGTTGCAGTATGTAGCCTAGTTGCAGTACGTAGCCTAGTTGCAGGATGTAGCCTAGTTGCAGGATGTAGTCTAGTTGCAGTATGTAGCCTAGTTGCAGTATGTAGCCTAGTTGCTGTATGTAGCCTAGTTGCTGTACGTAGCCTAGTTGCAGTATGTAGCCTAGTTACAGTATGTAGCCTAGTTGCAGGATGTAGCCTAGTTGCAGGATGTAGTCTAGTTGCAGTATGTAGCCTAGTTGCAGGATGTAGCCTAGTTGCAGGATGTAGCCTAGTTGCAGTATGTAGCCTAGTTGCTGTACGTAGCCTAGTTGCTGTACGTAGCCTAGTTGCAGGATGTAGTCTAGTTGCAGGATGTAGTCTAGTTGCAGGATGTAGCCTAGTTGCAGGATGTAGCTTAGTCCCGAGTGGCGCAGTGGTCTAAGGCACTGCATCGCAGTGCTAGCTGTGCCACTAGAGATCCTGGTTCGAATCCAGGCTCTGTCGTAGCCGGCCGTGACCGGGAGACCGCGCAATTGGCCCAGCGTCGTCCAGGGTAGGGGAGGGAATGGCCGGCAGGGATGTAGCTCAGTTGATAGAGCATGGCGTTTGCAACGCCAGGGTTGTGGGTTCGATACCCACGGGGGGCCAGTATAAAAAAGATATGTATTCACTAACTGTAAGTCGCTCTGGATAAGAGCGTCTGCTAAATGACTAAAATGTAAATGTAGTGCAGAAATTGCTATTTTTGGAGTACCAAACAACAATCCTTCTCTGACCAATAGACAGCTAGATGCCATTGCCTTTGCGTCCCTGTTAGCCCGCAGAAGGATTTTATTGGATTGGAAATCTATCAATCCTCCCTTAGCCTCTCTTTGGCTCAAAGATCTGAAGCTGTTCCTAAAATGAGAAAAAATGAAGTTACCATTCGAGGGTCAACCAACTCATTTTATTCCTCCTGGGACCCGATGATATCCTATTTTGAACAGCTCCAAACACTTCCTCCAGATTAGTACTCTTGGCCCCACCTTGAGATTACTGCTATATAGGCCAATAAAATCACTTAATCACCTGAAATTGTTAGGCTATTACATTTTTGCTTGAAGTAACGTTGTTGTATACTTTTGTTTTGTTTTCTGACATGTAACTCAATTACTTTCCCTTTCTTTTTATATGTGTTTGGAGGCATTCTGGGGGGAGGGGGAGGTCAAAGGGGGAGAAATGTACCATGTCTTGTTATCTTTCATTCATTGTGAATAATTTTAAAGGGAAGGCTTTGAAGCCAGATTTAGCGGATTTTGCTGTTTAGTTTTCCTCAACCTGTGTTTTGTTTCTCTCTCCTCTTCCTGTTAGATGGTGAGGCTGCTTCTCTCCAGAGGAGCCAACATTAATGCCTTTGACAAGAAGGATCGCCGAGCAATCCACTGGGCTGCTTACATGGGTGATGAGTTTACCACATCATTTACATTCTGACTAATGTCCTTTATACCAATGAATGAATGAATGAATGGACTGTGTGTTAGTCTCACAGCTCAGCTGTATGAGCCACGTCTAGTGTGTAATTATGTCAGAATCATGTACTAAGTAGGTTGATTAGATGTTTTCAGTTGTACTAACATGATGTAGGTGTTGCTTATGGTGCTGTGTACCACTGTAAACTAATCTATCTCTCCCTCTCTCTGCCTATCTCTCTCTGTGTTTGTGTCTCTGTTTCTTTCTTAACCCCCTTTCTCTCTCTCTCTCTCTCTCTCTCTCTCTCTCTCTCTCTCTCTCTCTCTCTCTCTCTCTCTTTATCCCTCCCCCTCTCTCTCTACCATAGGGCACATTGAGGTGGTGAAACTGCTGGCCTCTCATGGATCAGAGGTGTCCTGTAAAGACAAGAAGGCCTACACCCCTCTCCACTCTGCAGCCTCCAGTGGAATGATCAGTGTGGTCAAGTACCTCCTGGACCTTGGTGTGGATGTGAGTCAACACGCATTCAAATGTGTAGGGGGTTTTCATAATAGTAATGAAGAGAGAGAGGTTAGAGCCAGTGATTTGGACCAGGGGGTTTTCATAACCAAGTGATAAAGAGAGAGAGGTTGGACCAGGGGGTTTTCATAACCAAGTAATGAAGAGAGAGAGGTTGGACCAGGGGGTTTTCATAACCAAGTAATGAAGAGAGAGAGGTTGGACCAGGGGGTTTTCAGAACCAAGTAATGAAGAGAGAGAGGTTGGACCAGGGGTTTTTCATAACCAAGTAATGAAGAGAGAGAGGTTGGACCAGGGGGTTTTCAGAACCAAGTAATGAAGAGAGAGAGGTTGGACCAGGGGGTTTTCATAACCAAGTAATGAAGAGAGAGAGGTTGGACCAGGGGGTTTTCATAACCAAGTAATGAAGAGAGAGAGGTTGGACCAGGGGGTTTTCATAACCAAGTAATGAAGAGAGAGAGGTTGGACCAGGGGGTTTTCAGAACCAAGTAATGAAGAGAGAGAGGTTGGACCAGGGGGTTTTCATAACCAAGTAATGAAGAGAGAGAGGTTGGACCAGGGGGTTTTCAGAACCAAGTAATGAAGAGAGAGAGGTTGGACCAGGGGGTTTTCATAACCAAGTAATGAAGAGAGAGAGGTTGGACCAGGGGGTTTTCAGAACCAAGTAATGAAGAGAGAGAGGTTGGACCAGGGGGTTTTCAGAACCAAGTAATGAAGAGAGAGAGGTTGGACCAGGGGGTTTTCAGAACCAAGTAATGAAGAGAGAGAGGTTGGACCAGGGGGTTTTCAGAACCAAGTAATGAAGAGAGAGAGGTTGGACCAGGGGTTTTTAATAACCAAGTAATGAAGAGAGAGAGGTTGGACCAGGGGGTTTTCATAACCAAGTAATGAAGAGAGAGAGGTTGGACCAGGGGGTTTTCATAACCAAGTAATGAAGAGAGAGAGGTTGGACCAGGGGGTTTTCATAACCAAGTAATGAAGAGAGAGAGGTTGGACCAGGGGGTTTTCAGAACCAAGTAATGAAGAGAGAGAGGTTGGACCAGGGGTTTTTAATAACCAAGTAATGAAGAGAGAGAGGTTGGACCAGGGGGTTTTCATAACCAAGTAATGAAGAGAGAGAGGTTGGACCAGGGGGTTTTCATAACCAAGTAATGAAGAGAGAGAGGTTGGACCAGGGGGTTTTCATAACCAAGTAATGAAGAGAGAGAGGTTGGACCAGGGGGTTTTCAGAACCAAGTAATGAAGAGAGAGAGGTTGGACCAGGGGGTTTTCAGAACCAAGTAATGAAGAGAGAGAGGTTGGACCAGGGGGTTTTCAGAACCAAGTAATGAAGAGAGAGAGGTTGGACCAGGGGTTTTTCATAACCAAGTAATGAAGAGAGAGAGGTTGGACCAGGGGTTTTTCATAACCAAGTAATGAAGAGAGAGAGGTTGGACCAGGGGGTTTTCATAACCAAGTAATGAAGAGAGAGAGTTTTGACCAGGGGGTTTTCAGAACCAAGTAATGTTGAGAGAGAGGTTGGACCAGGGGGTTTTCATAACCAAGTAATGAAGAGAGAGAGGTTGGACCAGGGGGTTTTCATAACCAAGTAATGAAGAGAGAGAGGTTGGACCAGGGGGTTTTCATAACCAAGTAATGAAGAGAGAGAGGTTGGACCAGGGGGTTTTCATAACCAAGTAATGAAGAGAGAGAGGTTGGACAAGGGGGTTTTCAGAACCAAGTAATGAAGAGAGAGAGGTTGGACCAGGGGGTTTTCATAACCAAGTAATGAAGAGTGAGAGGTTGGACCAAGGGTTTTTCATAACCAAGTAATGAAGAGAGAGAGGTTGGACCAGGGGGTTTTCATAACCAAGTAATGAAGAGAGAGAGGTTGGACCAGGGGGTTTTCATAACCAAGTAATGAAGAGAGAGAGGTTGGACCAGGGGGTTTTCATAACCAAGTAATGAAGAGAGAGAGGTTGGACCAGGGGGTTTTCATAACCAAGTAATGAAGAGAGAGAGGTTGGACCAGGGGGTTTTCAGAACCAAGTAATGAAGAGAGAGAGGTTGGACCAGGGGGTTTTCATAACCAAGTAATGAAGAGAGAGAGGTTGGACCAGGGGGTTTTCATAACCAAGTAATGAAGAGAGAGAGGTTGGACCAGGGGTTTTTCATAACCAAGTAATGAAGAGAGAGAGGTTGGACCAGGGGGTTTTCATAACCAAGTAATGAAGAGAGAGAGGTTGGACCAGGGGGTTTTCAGAACCAAGTAATGTTGAGAGAGAGGTTGGACCAGGGGGTTTTCATAACCAAGTAATGAAGAGAGAGAGGTTGGACCAGGGGGTTTTCATAACCAAGTAATGAAGAGAGAGAGGTTGGACCAGGGGGTTTTCATAACCAAGTAATGAAGAGAGAGAGGTTGGACCAGGGGGTTTTCAGAACCAAGTAATGAAGAGAGAGAGGTTGGACCAGGGTTTTTTCATAACCAAGTAATGAAGAGAGAGAGGTTGGACCAGGGGGTTTTCATAACCAAGTAATGAAGAGAGAGAGGTTGGACCAGGGGGTTTTCATAACCAAGTAATGAAGAGAGAGAGGTTGGACCAGGGGGTTTTCAGAACCAAGTTATGAAGAGAGAGAGGTTGGACCAGGGGGTTTTCAGAACCAAGTAATGTTGAGAGAGAGGTTGGACCAGGGGGTTTTCATAACCAAGTAATGAAGAGAGAGAGGTTGGACCAGGGGGTTTTCATAACCAAGTAATGAAGAGAGAGAGGTTGGACCAGGGGGTTTTCAGAACCAAGTAATGAAGAGAGAGAGGTTGGACCAGGGGGTTTTCAGAACCAAGTAATGAAGAGAGAGAGGTTGGACCAGGGGGTTTTCAGAACCAAGTAATGAAGAGAGAGAGGTTGGACCAGGGGGTTTTCAGAACCAAGTAATGAAGAGAGAGAGGTTGGACCAGGGGTTTTTCATAACCAAGTAATGAAGAGAGAGAGGTTGGACCAGGGGTTTTTCATAACCAAGTAATGAAGAGAGAGAGGTTTGACCAGGGGGTTTTCAGAACCAAGTAATGTTGAGAGAGAGGTTGGACCAGGGGGTTTTCATAACCAAGTAATGAAGAGAGAGAGGTTGGACCAGGGGGTTTTCATAACCAAGTAATGAAGAGAGAGAGGTTGGACCAGGGGGTTTTCAGAACCAAGTAATGAAGAGAGAGAGGTTGGACCAGGGGGTTTTCATAACCAAGTAATGAAGAGAGAGAGGTTGGACAAGGGGGTTTTCAGAACCAAGTAATGAAGAGAGAGAGGTTGGACCAGGGGGTTTTCATAACCAAGTAATGAAGAGTGAGAGGTTGGACCAAGGGTTTTTCATAACCAAGTAATGAAGAGAGAGAGGTTGGACCAGGGGGTTTTCATAACCAAGTAATGAAGAGAGAGAGGTTGGACCAGGGGGTTTTCAGAACCAAGTAATGAAGAGAGAGAGGTTGGACCAGGGGGTTTTCATAACCAAGTAATGAAGAGAGAGAGGTTGGACCAGGGGGTTTTCATAACCAAGTAATGAAGAGAGAGAGGTTGGACAAGGGGGTTTTCAGAACCAAGTAATGAAGAGAGAGAGGTTGGACCAGGGGGTTTTCAGAACCAAGTAATGAAGAGAGAGAGGTTGGACCAAGGGTTTTTCATAACCAAGTAATGAAGAGAGAGAGGTTGGACCAGGGGGTTTTCATAACCAAATAATGAAGAGAGAGAGGTTGGACCAGGGGGTTTTCATAACCAAGTAATGAAGAGAGAGAGGTTGGACCAGGGGGTTTTCATAACCAAGTAATGAAGAGAGAGAGGTTGGACCAGGGGGTTTTCATAACCAAGTAATGAAGAGAGAGAGGTTGGACCAGGGGGTTTTCATAACCAAGTAATGAAGAGAGAGAGGTTGGACCAGGGGGTTTTCATATCCAAGTAATGAAGAGAGAGAGGTTGGACCAGGGGGTTTTCATAACCAAGTAATGAAGAGAGAGAGGTTGGACCAGGGGGTTTTCAGAACCAAGTAATGAAGAGAGAGAGGTTGGACCAGGGGGTTTTCAGAACCAAGTGACCTGATCAGGAATGTATTGTTTTGTTCTCCCCAACCCTCTCTCTCTCTCTCTCCACTCTTTTCCCTCCCTTGCTCCCTCCAGATAAATTAGTCCAATGGGTACGGTAACACCCCCCTCCACGTGGCATGCTACAACGGGCAGGATGTGGTGGTGAATGAGCTGATCGAGTGCGGCACCAACGTGAACCAGGTGTACGAGAAGGGTTTCGCCCCACTCCACTTCACGGCCGCCTCGCGCCATGGGGCGCTCTGCCTGGAGCTGCTGGTGGGCAACGGGGCCCTCGTCAACATCAAGGTGAGGAGACCGGATGACCAACACTGTGTCTGAACTAAATAACACCCTATTCCCTATGTAGTGCACTACTTTTGACCAGGGGCCCATAGAGCAAGGAGCCGTGATGACACTGCCTGTGTCCCAAATGGCACCCTGTTCCCTTTATAAGTACACTACTTTGGTTCAAAAAGTAGTGTACTTATAAATAGGGTGCCATTTGGGACGCACACACTGACGCAGCACATGGCTTAGTATTTGGCCCTGGTCTACATTCAAATACCAATGGAATAGGCCTAACAATGCAAACTAAATGCAATCAAGCGCTCCTCCAATACGTGTTTGATTTTGCCTGTGGTCAGCAGCACAGACTGCCGTGTGAACCATCTTTGTCTTTCTATCTGCAGAGTAAAGATGGAAAGACCCCCCTCCACATGACGGCCATCCACGGACGCTTCTCCAGATCTCAAGCCATCATCCAGAATGGTGAGTCGCTGTGAATGCTCTCAACTGAATATATATGAACCAGTAGGCTCTTCAGCATTGTCTTTCATCTTCAAACCATGATTCACTGGCACAGAGCAATGTTACTTGCAATGTGGTTGAACATGAAGCTTCATGAGGCCTCTAGGGTCAAGTGGTTGACGTGTGTGTGTGTCTGTGTGTGTGTATGTGTGTGTGTGTGTGTGTCTGTGTGTGTGTCTGTGTGTGTGTCTGTGTGTGTGTCTGTGTGTGTCTGTGTGTGTCTGTCTGTGTGTGTGTCTGTGTGTGTGTCTGTGTGTGTCTGTGTGTGTCTATGTGTGTGTCTGTGTGTGTGTCTGTGTGTGTGTCTGTGTGTGTATGTGTGTGTCTGTGTGTGTCTGTGTGTGTGTCTGTGTGTGTGTCTGTGTGTGTGTCTGTGTGTGTCTGTGTGTGTTTGTGTGTGTCTGTGTGTGTCTGTGTGTCTGTGTGTGTGTCTGTGTGTGTCTGTGTGTGTCTGTGTGTGTCTGTGTGTGTGTCTGTGTGTGTCTGTGTGTGTCTGTGTGTGTGTCTGTGTGTGTGTCTGTGTGTGTGTCTGTGTGTGTCTGTGTGTGTCTGTGTCTGTGTGTGTGTATGTGTGTGTGTCTGTGTGTGTGTCTGTGTGTGTCTGTGTGTGTCTGTGTGTGTCTGTGTGTGTGCCTGTGTGTGTGTCTGTGTGTGTCTGTGTGTGTGTGTTCTGTAGGTGCTGAGATCGACTGTGAAGAAAAGAATGGAAACACACCTCTGCACATCTCTGCTCGCTACGGCCATGAGTTACTCATCAATACACTCATCACGAACGCAGCTGACACAGCCAAGTGAGAACACACACAGTTTCCAGCAAAAATGCAACATGCATCTGCAATTCTGTCATTGACCGAATTCCCGCTTGGAGACTATGCTCAACACATTGTGGTGTGTGGGGGGTTGATAGACAGGGCATTGCAGCATGCTGATGTGTTGATCTGCTGTGGGGTTTAATGAGGACTGTGATGTGGTGCTGTTTCCAATCTTAGCTGAATCAACTGTAAGTCGCTCTGGATAAGAGTGTCTGCTTAAAGTCTAAACTGTAAAAATGTGTTGCAGGCGAGGCATCCATGGGATGTTCCCCCTCCACCTGTCTGCTCTCAGTGGGTTCTCTGACTGCTGTCGGAAGCTCCTCTCATCAGGCTTTGATATAGACACCCTTGACGACTTTGGAAGGACCTGTTTACATGCTGCAGCAGCTGTTGGGTGAGTGGACTGGTCCAGGCTTTACACCAAGGAATATTTAGTTCATGAACTGGAAAGCCACCAGAAAGAACAAACACATATTCACACTCTTACATTTCACATTGTTTAGCAGTATTAAAAAATCCTATAGATCATTAGTGCGGTATCATTTCTGTATAATGTGGTTCCATGCCATGGTGGTATTGACTTGCGCTCTGGTCTAAATTGTCTTTATATCTTCTTGAAAGAGAAGAGAAACCTGCAAACTGCTCTTGCTAGTATCACTTTTTATTATTGCTTTTATTAGCATTATAAAAACAGTGATACTAGCAAGAGCAGTGTACGGGTTTCTCTTTTCTTTAAGGTTCTCATTGTTACCATCCACCTGATAGCTCAGATGTACGAGAGCCTTTCTGAACTTGATATCTTGTTACCATCCACCTGATAGCTCAGATGTACGAGAGCCTTTCTGAACTTGATATCTTGTTACCATTCACCTGATAGCTCAGATGTACGAGGGCCTTTCTGAACTTGATATCTTGTTACCATCCACCTGATAGCTCAGATGTACGAGGGCCTTTCTGAACTTGATATCTTGTTACCATTCACCTGATAGCTCAGATGTACGAGGGCCTTTCTGAACTTGATATCTTGTTACCATCCACCTGATAGCTCAGATGTACGAGGGCCTTTCTGAACTTGATATCTTGTTACCATCCACCTGATAGCTCAGATGTACGAGGGCCTTTCTGAACTTGATATCTTGTTACCATCCACCTGATAGCTCAGATGTACGAGGGCCTTTCTGAACTTGATATCTTGTTACCATCCACCTGATAGCTCAGATGTGAAAGGGCCTTTCTGAACTTGATATCTTGTTACCAGGAACCTGGACTGTCTGAATCTGCTGCTCAAAACAGGGGCAGACTTCAACAGAAAGGACAGCTTCGGAAGGTCTGTCTGTGGCATCAAATAACTTTCATATGTGATCTTTATGATAATGGGGAATATAGTATAGGGGCATATAGGAATTATTATGGGAAATATTGGGCGGCAGGTAGCCTAGCGGTTAAGAGCGTTGGGTCAGTAACCGAAAGGTTGCTGGTTCAAATCCCCTAGCTGACTAGGTGAAAAATGTGTCTATGTGCACTGCAGCAAGGCACTTAACCCTAATTGCTCCTGTAAGTCACACTGGATAAGAGTGTCTGCTAAATGACGTAAATGTAAAATGTAAATGTTTTACAGCTCCAATAAGCTGTTTCTGTTGTTGATGTTGAATGGTTTCTGTGCGTTCTTCTAGGAGTACTCTGCATTATGCGGCAGCCAATTGTAACTACCAGTGTCTGTTTGCCTTGGTGGGGTCTGGGGCCAGTGTGAACGATCTGTATAAAAGGGGTTGCACCCCGCTCCACTACGCTGCTGCCTCCGACACAGACGGAAAGTACGTCTCACACCTCTCTTACTGTTGTGTGTGTTGTGGTGCCATGACCTTTCACATTTCACTGTAGTCTGGAGAGTATGTTGTGGTGCCATGACCTTTCACATTTCACTGTAGTCTGGAGAGTATGTTGTGGTGCCATGACCTTTCACATTTCACTGTAGTCTGGAGAGTATGTTGTGGTGCCATGACCTTTCACATTTCACTGTAGTCTGGAGAGTATGTTGTGGTGCCATGACCTTTCACATTTCACTGTAGTCTGGAGAGTATGTTGTAGTGCCATGACCTTTCACATTTCACTGTAGTCTGGAGAGTATGTTGTGGTGCCATGACCTTTCACATTTCACTGTAGTCTGGAGAGTATGTTGTGGTGCCATGACCTTTCACATTTCACTGTAGTCTGGAGAGTATGTTGTGGTGCCATGACCTTTCACATTTCACTGTAGTCTGGAGAGTATGTTGTGGTGCCATGACCTTTCACATTTCACTGTAGTCTGGAGAGTATGTTGTGGTGCCATGACCTTTCACATTTCACTGTAGTCTGGAGAGTATGTTGTGGTGCCATGACCTTTCACATTTCACTGTAGTCTGGAGAGTATGTTGTGGTGCCATGACCTTTCACATTTCACTGTAGTCTGGAGAGTATGTTGTGGTGCCATGACCTTTCACATTTCACTGTAGTCTGGAGAGTATGTTGTGGTGCCATGACCTTTCACATTTCACTGTAGTCTAGAGTATGTTGTTGGCCGTGTTTGAATACATACTAGTGTTAAATCTGCAGTGTGAAAGCTTGGCCATGTCTCCTTTGGGAAAGTGTCTCTGCTTGCTTATCTGTCTGTCTTGATGTTGGTATAATGATTAGTGAACTCTTGACCTCTGACCTCTAGGTGTCTGGAATATTTGCTGCGAAACGACGCTAACCCAGGGATCAGGGACAATCAGGGCTACAACGCAGTCCATTACGCGTCTGCGTACGGACACCGCCTCTGTCTGGAGCTGGTGAGTCAGAACCACAGGGGACTAGACGCCCTGCATTCACAGACCTGTAGGGGGACCTGTCTCCAGACATCATTTGTAATAATTGATGATTCATTATTATATCATTGATTATTAGTTATTCAAATCCATTCTTATCTCCCCGCCCTTCCTCCCAGGCGGTGACGGGTCATGAGGAGTGTGTGGAGGCCCTGCTGCAGCACAGCGCCAGCTTCCTGGTTCGGGACTGTAAGGGGCGAACCCCTGTCCACCTGGCAGCGGCATCCGGACACATCGGGGTGCTGGGGGGGCTCCTACACGCCGCCCAGTCAGTGGAGGCCCTCCCCGTTATCACAGACAACCAGGGCTACACGCCACTACACTGGGCCTGCTACAACGGTACGTACTGGACTAACAGAACACTAGATCTTTTCTGATTTTCTCTCTTCAGCCCCGTAAACATGTCCCTGAATTAGGCAGGCCATACAACGGTACGTACTGACTAACTGGACTGTAGCTCTGTTCTCTCCTCCATGAAGTGTACACTCATTCACTCCCTCTTGTGGCTTGAAAAGCATTCGATTGGTGTGGACGGAGCCATGTGGGGGAATGAACAAGACTACAACAGAATTAGGGGTTATGACTCTCAGTGGAGGACCTTACACTGAAACAGGACTTTGTCAGGGATTGACATAGCATATGTTGTAGCTAAAACATCTTTTGTGACTTCACCATTGTCAGATGTGTAGCTTTCTCTGAGAGTATTGTTGTGGTCTGCAGCGACGTCATCTTTTTCCTGTATGAATCAATCTTCCACTAGGCCATGACACGTGTGTAGAGGTGCTGCTGGAACAGGAGGTTTTCCACAAGACCGAGGGCAACTCGTTCAGCCCCCTCCACTGAGCTGTGATCAATGACAACGAGGGGGCTGCAGAGATGCTGATTGACACTCTGGGGCCGGCCATTGTCAACGCCACTGACACCAAGAACCGGTAACTACAGCACATGACAAAGTCCTTTTCTTCTGTAGAATAATGTTGTCTTGGGAATAAAATGACCTCTGGGGTTGGATGAGGGATTGTAGATTACTTTTAATACATCTATTAGTGATTTTATATTTATATGGTATAAACAGGGTTAATTGAACAAACTTGTTTATAACAGTCCTACATGATATCGGTGAAATACGTTTCCTCTCTCTCCAAGACCCCCCTGCATGCGGCGGCTTTCACGGACCATGTGGAGTGTCTTCAGCTGCTGCTAGGCCACAACGCCCAGGTCAACTCCCCCGATGCCTCCGGGAAGACCTCCCTCATGATGGCTGCTGAGAACGGACAAACCAACGCTGTCGGTACGCAGCCCCCTCTCCTCCGCTTTGCCTCGCCCAGCCGGCTTAAGTTCAACATGTCTGTTTTACATTTTAATAAGTCGCTTCATTTCCTAATTGAGTTTCTTTATGTTTCTCTGTCTGTGTCAGAGCTGTTGGTGAGCAGTGCCAAAGCAGAGCTCACCCTGCAGGATGCAGTCAAGAACACTGCTCTTCATCTGGCCTGCAGTAAGGTGAGCATCCCCACATGAAGATGACGTTCATCTGAACAGTTGGCTCTCTCTGGTTAAAATTTTGGTCTGACATGTTTGACTCTGGTTTTTAAAGGGGCATGAAACCAGTGCTTTGTTGATATTGGAGAAGATTACAGACAGGAACCTCATCAACTCGACTAACGCAGCCTTACAGACGTACGTATGGTTCAGCTGTATTAATTGGGCCAGAAGAATTGGTCCTCTGTAGCTCAGCTGGTAGAGCACGGTGCTTGTAACGCCAAGGTAGTGGGTTCGATCCCCGGGACCACCCATACACAAAAAACTTTATGCACGCATGACTGTAAGTCGCTTTGGATAAAAGCGTCTGCTAAATGGCATATTATTATTATTATAATTGGAAGAAGTGCACTATATAGTGAATAGTCTGGCATTTGGGAGGTATCTTCATTTGCTGCTGGCTAATCTAACGGTACTTTCTCCTCAGGCCGTTACACGTTGCAGCGAGAAATGGTCTGACAGTGGTGGTTCAGGAGCTACTAGTGAAGGGTGCTAGCGTGCTAGCAGTCGATGAGAATGGTAAGATCCATAACGCTAACACCGTTTTCTTCTGTACTTCTCTTCTCAATGTGTCCACAAATGTTTCTCTCTAGTCCACTGCTTGGTTATTGTCTTAACTTTGTATCTCCTAGCCTGCTGTTATTTCATGTTTTTCACCAAAAGTGTTATAGTAAACGGTGATGCTCCTGAAGTGACCCTCTGCTGTTCTGTTTGAACCCCTCAGGTTACACGCCTGCCTTGGCCTGCGCCCCCAACAAAGACGTGGCGGACTGCCTGGCGCTGATCCTGGCCACCATGATGCCCGTGTCCCCCTGCAACCCGGCGCCCAGCCTGTCCTTCAGTGCCATTAACCACTACACCACCAGCCCCTCCAAGAGTGTGACCTTCGACAGCCTGCCCGTGCTGCGCAGCGAGCACAGCTCCTACTGCAGCTTCAACAACATCGGCCACCGCGAACACGATGGAGGCTTCTACAAGGATGAGGAACTCAACGACTCAGACTCAGAGACATACTGAGGGGGGTGGTGGTCCGCTGCCCAGGAGCGGAGCCAAGGGCAGGCGGATGGACAGTGAAGTGGGGCAGAGGCCACAAACAAATACACACATACACACCGTGTCTTAAATCACCACAGCCTGCTTTGGGAGGGCACGAGCCGAGACAGTCCGCACAGGAGCCTTAAGAGTCCCGCAGTTGGAGAGAGAGAAATGGAGGGAGGGAGGGAGAGGGGGAGGCACAACAGGCTGGCTGGCCACACTCATCCTCTCGTACCACCAGGTGTCCTTCCAGCAGATACTGGACTTCAGAGGAACTGCTGCTGCTATACCCCACCTTTACCTTTACCCACAAAGGTCCTAAACGGTAGAAACTGTCCAGCCAACAGACAGACGGACACCTTATGACGGCAATAACCTGTAGTCCAAGGGGATAGTAGCACTTCACTGAGTGAAAAACAGACATGGACCAAAAGATGTGGAAGAAGCCTTTTCAAAACCTGTTTTGACAGTAGAAATGGGATTGACATTACCTCTATTATCTTAGACTTCGTTATGGATGGACCTCTATGGAACTAGGCCACACCCAGACATCCCTGATTGGTTATTTGGTCCGTTGAGTCCTTTGTATTGGCCCGAGACTATGGGAGACTCTCAATCTCCTCGCCTCCTTCTCAAAACCCATTGGATGAGAAGTTCAGAAGGGCGGGACCTCTGGCTTTCTCATCCAATGGGTTTTGAGAAGAGAGGACACGAGGAGTATGCAATTGAGATAGGGAACATATCTAGGGGATGCATGGGGAAGTACGTCTCACACCTCTCTTACTGTTGTGTGTGTTGTGGTGCCATGACCTTTCACATTTCACTGTAGTCTGGAGAGTATGTTGTGGTGCCATGACCTTTCACATTTCACTGTAGTCTGGAGAGTATGTTGTGGTGCCATGACCTTTCACATTTCACTGTAGTCTGGAGAGTATGTTGTGGTGCCATGACCTTTCACATTTCACTGTAGTCTGGAGAGTATGTTGTGGTGCCATGACCTTTCACATTTCACTGTAGTCTGGAGAGTATGTTGTGGTGCCATGACCTTTCACATTTCACTGTAGTCTGGAGAGTATGTTGTGGTGCCATGACCTTTCACATTTCACTGTAGTCTGGAGAGTATGTTGTGGTGCCATGACCTTTCACATTTCACTGTAGTCTGGAGAGTATGTTGTGGTGCCATGACCTTTCACATTTCACTGTAGTCTGGAGAGTATATTGTGGTGCCATGACCTTTCACATTTCACTGTAGTCTGGAGAGTATGTTGTGGTGCCATGACCTTTCACATTTCACTGTAGTCTGGAGAGTATGTTGTGGTGCCATGACCTTTCACATTTCACTGTAGTCTGGAGAGTATGTTGTGGTGCCATGACCTTTCACATTTCACTGTAGTCTGGAGAGTATGTTGTGGTGCCATGACCTTTCACATTTCACTGTAGTCTGGAGA
Source organism: Coregonus lavaretus (assembly GCF_964263955.1). NCBI lineage: Eukaryota > Metazoa > Chordata > Actinopteri > Salmoniformes > Salmonidae > Coregonus > Coregonus lavaretus. The sequence continues at coordinate 1,480,171 of NW_028162761.1, read as the reverse complement.
GTATGTTGTGGTGCCATGACCTTTCACATTTCACTGTAGTCTGGAGAGTATGTTGTGGTGCCATGACCTTTCACATTTCACTGTAGTCTGGAGAGTATGTTGTGGTGCCATGACCTTTCACATTTCACTGTAGTCTGGAGAGTATGTTGTGGTGCCATGACCTTTCACATTTCACTGTAGTCTGGAGAGTATGTTGTGGTGCCATGACCTTTCACATTTCACTGTAGTCTAGAGTATGTTGTTGGCCGTGTTTGAATACATACTAGTGTTAAATCTGCAGTGTGAAAGCTTGGCCATGTCTCCTTTGGGAAAGTGTCTCTGCTTGCTTATCTGTCTGTCTTGATGTTGGTATAATGATTAGTGAACTCTTGACCTCTGACCTCTAGGTGTCTGGAATATTTGCTGCGAAACGACGCTAACCCAGGGATCAGGGACAATCAGGGCTACAACGCAGTCCATTACGCGTCTGCGTACGGACACCGCCTCTGTCTGGAGCTGGTGAGTCAGAACCACAGGGGACTAGACGCCCTGCATTCACAGACCTGTAGGGGGACCTGTCTCCAGACATCATTTGTAATAATTGATGATTCATTATTATATCATTGATTATTAGTTATTCAAATCCATTCTTATCTCCCCGCCCTTCCTCCCAGGCGGTGACGGGTCATGAGGAGTGTGTGGAGGCCCTGCTGCAGCACAGCGCCAGCTTCCTGGTTCGGGACTGTAAGGGGCGAACCCCTGTCCACCTGGCAGCGGCATCCGGACACATCGGGGTGCTGGGGGGGCTCCTACACGCCGCCCAGTCAGTGGAGGCCCTCCCCGTTATCACAGACAACCAGGGCTACACGCCACTACACTGGGCCTGCTACAACGGTACGTACTGGACTAACAGAACACTAGATCTTTTCTGATTTTCTCTCTTCAGCCCCGTAAACATGTCCCTGAATTAGGCAGGCCATACAACGGTACGTACTGACTAACTGGACTGTAGCTCTGTTCTCTCCTCCATGAAGTGTACACTCATTCACTCCCTCTTGTGGCTTGAAAAGCATTCGATTGGTGTGGACGGAGCCATGTGGGGGAATGAACAAGACTACAACAGAATTAGGGGTTATGACTCTCAGTGGAGGACCTTACACTGAAACAGGACTTTGTCAGGGATTGACATAGCATATGTTGTAGCTAAAACATCTTTTGTGACTTCACCATTGTCAGATGTGTAGCTTTCTCTGAGAGTATTGTTGTGGTCTGCAGCGACGTCATCTTTTTCCTGTATGAATCAATCTTCCACTAGGCCATGACACGTGTGTAGAGGTGCTGCTGGAACAGGAGGTTTTCCACAAGACCGAGGGCAACTCGTTCAGCCCCCTCCACTGAGCTGTGATCAATGACAACGAGGGGGCTGCAGAGATGCTGATTGACACTCTGGGGCCGGCCATTGTCAACGCCACTGACACCAAGAACCGGTAACTACAGCACATGACAAAGTCCTTTTCTTCTGTAGAATAATGTTGTCTTGGGAATAAAATGACCTCTGGGGTTGGATGAGGGATTGTAGATTACTTTTAATACATCTATTAGTGATTTTATATTTATATGGTATAAACAGGGTTAATTGAACAAACTTGTTTATAACAGTCCTACATGATATCGGTGAAATACGTTTCCTCTCTCTCCAAGACCCCCCTGCATGCGGCGGCTTTCACGGACCATGTGGAGTGTCTTCAGCTGCTGCTAGGCCACAACGCCCAGGTCAACTCCCCCGATGCCTCCGGGAAGACCTCCCTCATGATGGCTGCTGAGAACGGACAAACCAACGCTGTCGGTACGCAGCCCCCTCTCCTCCGCTTTGCCTCGCCCAGCCGGCTTAAGTTCAACATGTCTGTTTTACATTTTAATAAGTCGCTTCATTTCCTAATTGAGTTTCTTTATGTTTCTCTGTCTGTGTCAGAGCTGTTGGTGAGCAGTGCCAAAGCAGAGCTCACCCTGCAGGATGCAGTCAAGAACACTGCTCTTCATCTGGCCTGCAGTAAGGTGAGCATCCCCACATGAAGATGACGTTCATCTGAACAGTTGGCTCTCTCTGGTTAAAATTTTGGTCTGACATGTTTGACTCTGGTTTTTAAAGGGGCATGAAACCAGTGCTTTGTTGATATTGGAGAAGATTACAGACAGGAACCTCATCAACTCGACTAACGCAGCCTTACAGACGTACGTATGGTTCAGCTGTATTAATTGGGCCAGAAGAATTGGTCCTCTGTAGCTCAGCTGGTAGAGCACGGTGCTTGTAACGCCAAGGTAGTGGGTTCGATCCCCGGGACCACCCATACACAAAAAACTTTATGCACGCATGACTGTAAGTCGCTTTGGATAAAAGCGTCTGCTAAATGGCATATTATTATTATTATAATTGGAAGAAGTGCACTATATAGTGAATAGTCTGGCATTTGGGAGGTATCTTCATTTGCTGCTGGCTAATCTAACGGTACTTTCTCCTCAGGCCGTTACACGTTGCAGCGAGAAATGGTCTGACAGTGGTGGTTCAGGAGCTACTAGTGAAGGGTGCTAGCGTGCTAGCAGTCGATGAGAATGGTAAGATCCATAACGCTAACACCGTTTTCTTCTGTACTTCTCTTCTCAATGTGTCCACAAATGTTTCTCTCTAGTCCACTGCTTGGTTATTGTCTTAACTTTGTATCTCCTAGCCTGCTGTTATTTCATGTTTTTCACCAAAAGTGTTATAGTAAACGGTGATGCTCCTGAAGTGACCCTCTGCTGTTCTGTTTGAACCCCTCAGGTTACACGCCTGCCTTGGCCTGCGCCCCCAACAAAGACGTGGCGGACTGCCTGGCGCTGATCCTGGCCACCATGATGCCCGTGTCCCCCTGCAACCCGGCGCCCAGCCTGTCCTTCAGTGCCATTAACCACTACACCACCAGCCCCTCCAAGAGTGTGACCTTCGACAGCCTGCCCGTGCTGCGCAGCGAGCACAGCTCCTACTGCAGCTTCAACAACATCGGCCACCGCGAACACGATGGAGGCTTCTACAAGGATGAGGAACTCAACGACTCAGACTCAGAGACATACTGAGGGGGGTGGTGGTCCGCTGCCCAGGAGCGGAGCCAAGGGCAGGCGGATGGACAGTGAAGTGGGGCAGAGGCCACAAACAAATACACACATACACACCGTGTCTTAAATCACCACAGCCTGCTTTGGGAGGGCACGAGCCGAGACAGTCCGCACAGGAGCCTTAAGAGTCCCGCAGTTGGAGAGAGAGAAATGGAGGGAGGGAGGGAGAGGGGGAGGCACAACAGGCTGGCTGGCCACACTCATCCTCTCGTACCACCAGGTGTCCTTCCAGCAGATACTGGACTTCAGAGGAACTGCTGCTGCTATACCCCACCTTTACCTTTACCCACAAAGGTCCTAAACGGTAGAAACTGTCCAGCCAACAGACAGACGGACACCTTATGACGGCAATAACCTGTAGTCCAAGGGGATAGTAGCACTTCACTGAGTGAAAAACAGACATGGACCAAAAGATGTGGAAGAAGCCTTTTCAAAACCTGTTTTGACAGTAGAAATGGGATTGACATTACCTCTATTATCTTAGACTTCGTTATGGATGGACCTCTATGGAACTAGGCCACACCCAGACATCCCTGATTGGTTATTTGGTCCGTTGAGTCCTTTGTATTGGCCCGAGACTATGGGAGACTCTCAATCTCCTCGCCTCCTTCTCAAAACCCATTGGATGAGAAGTTCAGAAGGGCGGGACCTCTGGCTTTCTCATCCAATGGGTTTTGAGAAGAGAGGACACGAGGAGTATGCAATTGAGATAGGGAACATATCTAGGGGATGCATGGGGAAGTACGTCTCACACCTCTCTTACTGTTGTGTGTGTTGTGGTGCCATGACCTTTCACATTTCACTGTAGTCTGGAGAGTATGTTGTGGTGCCATGACCTTTCACATTTCACTGTAGTCTGGAGAGTATGTTGTGGTGCCATGACCTTTCACATTTCACTGTAGTCTGGAGAGTATGTTGTGGTGCCATGACCTTTCACATTTCACTGTAGTCTGGAGAGTATGTTGTGGTGCCATGACCTTTCACATTTCACTGTAGTCTGGAGAGTATGTTGTGGTGCCATAACCTTTCACATTTCACTGTAGTCTGGAGAGTATGTTGTGGTGCCATGACCTTTCACATTTCACTGTAGTCTGGAGAGTATGTTGTGGTGCCATGACCTTTCACATTTCACTGTAGTCTGGAGAGTATGTTGTGGTGCCATGACCTTTCACATTTCACTGTAGTCTGGAGAGTATATTGTGGTGCCATGACCTTTCACATTTCACTGTAGTCTGGAGAGTATGTTGTGGTGCCATGACCTTTCACATTTCACTGTAGTCTGGAGAGTATGTTGTGGTGCCATGACCTTTCACATTTCACTGTAGTCTGGAGAGTATGTTGTGGTGCCATGACCTTTCACATTTCACTGTAGTCTGGAGAGTATGTTGTGGTGCCATGACCTTTCACATTTCACTGTAGTCTGGAGAGTATGTTGTGGTGCCATGACCTTTCACATTTCACTGTAGTCTGGAGAGTATGTTGTGGTGCCATGACCTTTCACATTTCACTGTAGTCTGGAGAGTATGTTGTGGTGCCATGACCTTTCACATTTCACTGTAGTCTGGAGAGTATGTTGTGGTGCCATGACCTTTCACATTTCACTGTAGTCTGGAGAGTATGTTGTGGTGCCATGACCTTTCACATTTCACTGTAGTCTGGAGAGTATGTTGTGGTGCCATGACCTTTCACATTTCACTGTAGTCTGGAGAGTATGTTGTGGTGCCATGACCTTTCACATTTCACTGTAGTCTAGAGTATGTTGTTGGCCGTGTTTGAATACATACTAGTGTTAAATCTGCAGTATGAAAGCTTGGCCATGTCTCCTTTGGGAAAGTGTCTCTGCTTGCTTATCTGTCTGTCTTGATGTTGGTATAATGATTAGTGAACTCTTGACCTCTGACCTCTAGGTGTCTGGAATATTTGCTGCGAAACGACGCTAACCCAGGGATCAGGGACAATCAGGGCTACAACGCAGTCCATTACGCGTCTGCGTACGGACACCGCCTCTGTCTGGAGCTGGTGAGTCAGAACCACAGGGGACTAGACGCCCTGCATTCACAGACCTGTAGGGGGACCTGTCTCCAGACATCATTTGTAATAATTGATGATTCATTATTATATCATTGATTATTAGTTATTCAAATCCATTCTTATCTCCCCGCCCTTCCTCCCAGGCGGTGACGGGTCATGAGGAGTGTGTGGAGGCCCTGCTGCAGCACAGCGCCAGCTTCCTGGTTCGGGACTGTAAGGGGCGGACCCCTGTCCACCTGGCAGCGGCATCCGGACACATCGGGGTGCTGGGGGGGCTCCTACATGCCGTCCAGTCAGTGGAGATCCTCCCCGTCATCACAGACAACCAGGGCTACACGCCACTACACTGGGCCTGCTACAACGGTACGTACTGGACTAACGGAACACTAGATATTTTCTGATTTTCTCTCTTCAGCACCGTGAACATGTCCCTGAATTAGGCAGGCCATACAACGGTACGTACTGACTAACTGGACTGTAGCTCTGTTCTCTCCTCCATGAAGTGTACACTCATTCACTCCCTCTTGTGGCTTGAAAAGCATTCGATTGGTGTGGACGGAGCCATGTGGGGGAATGAACAAGACTACAACAGAATTAGGGGTTATGACTCTCAGTGGAGGACCTTACACTGAAACAGGACTTTGTCAGGGATTGACATAGCATATGTTGTAGCTAAAACATCTTTTGTGACTTCACCATTGTCAGATGTGTAGCTTTCTCTGAGAGTATTGTTGTGGTCTGCAGCGACGTCATCTTTTTCCTGTATGAATCAATCTTCCACTAGGCCATGACACGTGTGTAGAGGTGCTGCTGGAACAGGAGGTTTTCCACAAGACCGAGGGCAACTCGTTCATCCCCCTCCACTGAGCTGTGATCAATGACAACGAGGGGGCTGCAGAGATGCTGATTGACACTCTGGGGCCGGCCATTGTCAACGCCACTGACACCAAGAACCGGTAACTACAGCACATGACAAAGTCCTTTTCTTCTGGAGAATAATGTTGTCTTGGGAATAAAATGACCTCTGGGGTTGGATGAGGGATTGTAGATTACTTTTAATACATCTATTAGTGATTTTATATTTCTATGGTATAAACAGGGTTAATTGAACAAACTTGTTTATAACAGTCCTACATGATATCGTTGAAATACGTTTCCTCTCTCTCCAAGACCCCCCTGCATGCGGCGGCTTTCACGGACCACGTGGAGTGTCTTCAGCTGCTGCTAGGCCACAACGCCCAGGTCAACTCCCCCGATGCCTCCGGGAAGACCTCCCTCATGATGGCTGCTGAGAACGGACAAACCAACGCTGTCGGTACGCAGCCCCCTCTCCTCCGCTTTGCCTCGCCCAGCCGGCTTAAGTTCAACATGTCTGTTTTACATTTTAATAAGTCGCTTCATTTCCTAATTGAGTTTCTTTATGTTTCTCTGTCTGTGTCAGAGCTGTTGGTGAGCAGTGCCAAAGCAGAGCTCACCCTGCAGGATGCAGTCAAGAACACTGCTCTTGACTGCAGTAAGGTGCAGTAAGGTGAGCAGTAAGGTGAGCATCCCCACATGAAGATGACGTTCATCTGAACAGTTGGCTCTCTCTGGTTAAAATTTTGGTCTGACATGTTTGACTCTGGTTTTTAAAGGGGCATGAAACCAGTGCTTTGTTGATATTGGAGAAGATTACAGACAGGAACCTCATCAACTCGACTAACGCAGCCTTACAGACGTACGTATGGTTCAGCTGTATTAATTGGGCCAGAAGAATTGGTCCTCTGTAGCTCAGCTGGTAGAGCATGGCGCTTGTAACGCCAAGGTAGTGGGTTCGATCCCCGGGACCACCCATACACAAAAAAATGTATGCACGCATGACTGTAAGTCGCTTTGGATAAAAGCGTCTGCTAAATGGCATATTATTATTATTATTATAATTGGAAGAAGTGCACTATATAGTGAATAGTCTGGCATTTAGGAGGTATCTTCATTTGCTTCTGGCTAATCTAACGGTACTTTCTCCTCAGGCCGTTACACGTTGCAGCCAGAAATGGTCTGACAGTGGTGGTTCAGGAGCTACTAGTGAAGGGTGCTAGCGTGCTAGCAGTCGATGAGAATGGTAAGATCCATAACGCTAACACCGTTTTCTTCTGTACTTCTCTTCTCAATGTGTCCACAAATGTTTCTCTCTAGTCCACTGCTTGGTTATTGTCTTAACTTTGTATCTCCTAGCCTGCTGTTATTTCATGTTTTTCACCAAAAGTGTTGTAGTAAACGGTGATGCTCCTGAAGTGACCCTCTGCTGTTCTGTTTGAACCCCTCAGGTTACACGCCTGCCTTGGCCTGCGCCCCCAACAAAGACGTGGCGGACAGCCTGGCGCTGATCCTGGCCACCATGATGCCCGTGTCCCCCTGCAACCCGGCGCCCAGCCTGTCCTTCAGTGCCATTAACCACTACACCACCAGCCCCTCCAAGAGTGTGACCTTCGACAGCCTGCCCGTGCTGCGCAGCGAGCACAGCTCCTACTGCAGCTTCAACAACATCGGCCACCGCGAACACGATGGAGGCTTCTACAAGGATGAGGAACTCAACGACTCAGACTCAGAGACGTACTGAGGGTGGTGGTGGTCCGCTGCTCAGGAGCGGAGCCAAGGGCAGGCGGATGGACAGTGAAGTGGGGCAGAGGCCACAAACAAATACACACATACACACCGTGTCTTAAATCACCACAGCCAGCTTTGGGAGGGCACGAGCCGAGACAGTCCGCACAGGAGCCTTAAGAGTCCCGCAGTTGGAGAGAGAGAAATGGAGGGAGGGAGGGAGGGAGAGGGGGAGGCACAACAGGCTGGCTGGCCACACTCATCCTCTCGTACCACCAGGTGTCCTTCCAGCAGATACTGGACTTCAGAGGAACTGCTGCTGCTATACCCCACCTTTACCTTTACCCACAAAGGTCCTAAACGGTAGAAACTGTCCAGCCAACAGACAGACGGACACCTTATGACGGCAATAACCTGTAGTCCAAGGGGATAGTAGCACTTCACTGAGTGAAAAACAGACATGGACCAAAAGATGTGGAAGAAGCCTTTTCAAAACCTGTTTTGACAGTAGAAATGGGATTGAGCGTTTTGGGCTGAGAAAAAACATAAGGAGTGATGTTTCATTTATGTTTTATGAGAGTGATGGTCATGTTTATCCGCACACTAAGACAGACAGAACGCACCTAGCCTCTTGGCTGTAATCCATGTGGGAGGAGGGGAAATCATTTATTTTTTATGAACAAACATTTAAATAAAATCATTCATGTCTTAAGCTCCTGACCCTCTGTGGGAACCAAAAAATCGTAGTATTTGCTCTCATGAGTAATTTCAAAGAATTTCCATCCCCAATGGCACCCTATTCCCTTTATAGTACACTACTTAAGACCAGGGCCCATAGGGATCTGGTCAAAAGTAGTGTACTCTATAAAGAATAGGGTGCCATTTAGGACGTAAAGTTTTGCATTTGTATGACAGGACTATTTACATTTGTGTTATTAAACCTACCTGTCCTTTGCCCTCTAGAAAATATTTTAGAAAGAATACATGAATGAATAATTTACTTTCTTGTGATATTTATGTCATCATTTTGTGCCTTCTTTAGTTACTGAGGGGAGGTTAGGAGAGTAGGGGCAGCTGTATGAGCGAAAACAATGATGCACACTAAGTACTACAACGTTTGTGAAAAGCACTGATACTATTCCGAGGCAGAAAACATGCCTCCCTTGGAGAGGAGAAACACTGTAAACCAATGGTAGGACAGCAGCATTTAGATTTTCTTCTGTTGAAAAAAATATATATATATTATTTGTCTTGGTCTTATAATCAATGTATTTTGACAGGTTTTGCTTGCTTTAACTTCTTCAAAAAAATTAAACCACTCAATCCTTTTATGTGATTGCTTGTTCAAACCCCCGTTTTTGTCTCTTTTTGAAAATCATTTTAACTGGAAATATGTACAATACATATGCTATGTTCGTCAAATCAGGATCAGGAGGTTCACAGGTTTTTTTGTGTCCTTTTTTTTCTTTAAAAGGATGAAACTAGCATGTACATATGAAATGGTGACTGAATTCGAAACTCCCATGAATTCTTTCAGTATCTGAAGATTGCTGTATATTTTATGAGTAATAAAATAAAGAAATTAGTTATGTTATTTAATAATGAACTATGGGTTATCTGTTTTATGTGACAACCGCAGTATCAATTTCTAGGTGACAGTGGTGCTAATCCCAAAAGAAAGGCTACATACAACAAGGAACAAGAAGTCTATTGGCAAAGTGATGAATATTTTTTATTTATTTATTTATATTTATTTTATTTCACCTTTATTTAACCAGGTAAGCCAGCTGAGAACAGGTTCTCATTTACAACTGCGACCTGGCCAAGATAAAGCAAAGCAGTGCAATAAAAACAACACAGAGTTACATATGGGGTAAAAAACATAAAGTCAAAAATACAACAAAAAATATATATACAGTGTGTGCAAATGTAGCAAGTTATGGAGGTAAGGCAATAAATAGGCTATAGTGCAAAATAATTACAATAGTATTAACACTGGAATGCTAGATGTGCAAGAGATTATGTGCAAATAGAGATACTGGGGTGCAAAAGAGCAAAATAAATAACAATATAGGGATGAAGTAGTTGGGTGGGCTAATTTCAGATGGGCTGTGTACAGGTGCATTGATCGGTAAGGTGCTCTGACAACTGATGCTTAAAGTTAGTGAGGGAGATAAGAGTCTCCAGCTTCAGAGATTTTTGCAATTCGTTCCAGTCATTGGCAGCAGAGAACTGGAAGGAATGGCGGCCAAAGGAGGTGTTGGCTTTGGGAATGACCAGTGAGATATATATTATTATAATATTGCATGTACCTTGGCCTAACGGTGTGGGTTATGTATTTTATTTTTCATGGCGTCCTCAACATTACAGTTTTAAGGGCAACAATAGCCTACATTTGTTTACAACTCGCAGGATTTCCATACGTGAGCTTTCAACAACACAGAGAGTTGCATCAGCACGAGATCGAAAGTGCGTCAAATCTGTACAGGTCATTGTTACGTCATCACTGATAAACGTTTAAACTGATCAGAAACCGCTGGAGCAGTTCAGTCTAATCCTCCCTAGTGCTGGAGGATTGCGTTTGTTTTCGCTCTGGATGCGCGTTCATTTTGGCAAGGAAATGTGCTGATTTTGCAAGGAGATGGAGAATAAAGAGTTCAAGGTAGGCATGTTATTTATTTTTAAATATTCAATTATATTAATTACTGTGGATTAAATATTGTTTAACAAATGAGATAGTGTGCTATTCATGCTGTAATATCAAACTAGAAAGTCTATGGCCGGGGAGTCATGAGAGTTGGCTAAAGGTACAGTAAGTAGAATCTGCTGTGGGTCAAATGGGGGTCAAAGGTTATGACAGCACCTTCATAAATTCGTCCAAAATGGCACCCTATTCCCTATGTAGGCTAGTGTACTACTTTTGACCAGGAGCCATAGAAGGGTTGGCTGACGAAAATGATGCTCGCGCATCGATGGCCGGAAGTCGTGTATCTTGTTATGATTCTGAACCTCAGCTAACAACAAGCTGCCATGTGGGGAATCGTAGCTCTGTGGCATGTTTCAGCTCGTTGTATGGTGTTATTGATACCAAGTCTTGTTTTTAGGTGTTTTGACTGATATCATGTCTATGCAATGGCTAAAATTCGCTACCTAGCTAACCAACAACAACTGTAACAATGTATTTGATATGAGTTCATTGTTCAAATGTATTTATGTTTGCATTAAACATTTAGAGACTAAATATAGTTTACATGTTGTCTAAGTCAAACCCTGTCTATTTTGCCCCATAGTTGCATGCCAGTTTTGTTGCTAAACAACCAACCCCTCTATAGAGTGTTACAGTTGAGGTGTGATAATACCCATAAAACCTAGCGGTCAAACAGGGAAATGGTTCCAATCGTTTTTCCACCATTCATTTTTCCCATAGGCGATTTTAGAAACATAAAATAAGGGCTGTATTTCGTGTAGGCTTACCCTGTAAATCTCTCTCGGACAAGTTGACTTTTATCAGTATATTCGGCTCTATTTACTCTCAGATTCGAAAATGCTAATTAGCATCAAAGTAGACATCATGCAAAACTACAAATCCCTGCAAGCTCCTGCATGTCATCTCTAGCTGACACCTTTGCTAACGGGTATTGTGTCAATTTAAGACTTGCACTAGACAGTTCACAGAATTGTCCATTTAAAGAAATGCAGCCAATTTATTCATTACTACATTTAGCTAACATTAGATAGTTAATCCAGAGATTCTTACCTTTGCCTCGATCAGCATGATCATCATGGCATTTGTAGTTTTTTATGATAGCAACATTAGCAGCTAATAAGAATTACATTTTTGGGAGGTAAATACAGGCGAATATATTGATAAGTCACCTTGTCCTAGAGAGATTTACACGGTTATCAAAATGTCACACCAGGGTAAGCCTACACGAAACACAGACCTTATTTTAAGTGTTTCTAAAATCCCCAATGGGAAAAATGAATGGTGGAAAAACGATTGGAACCATTTCCCTGTTTGACCACTAGGTTTTATGGGTATTATGACTCATACTGTGGGACTCTATAGGGCTCCAGCCAAAAGAAGTGCACTATATTGGAACTAGGGTGCTATTTCGGACACAAGCATAGATATGATGCATTATTAAGTGACCATAGAAATAGAATCACTAGAAAGGATAGAGCCTCTGACCTTGGCAATTTGACTGGTAAACTGAACTGTACACCTGATATGATGTTCTGGTGATTCTATTTCTCTGAATATGATGCATTATGATGTGACAATGAGAGTTGGGTTAATGGTGCTCTCAAGGCAACTGGGAACTCGAAAAAAATAACTAGGTCAAATCATGTCCGTGATCTTCAGGTCGGAAAGTCGGAGCTCTAGAAAGATGCCAGAGTTTCCGACTTGGATTTCCTTTTTACATTTTGTGGTGGTAATTTTACCCCTTTTTCTCCCCAATTTTTCGTGATATCCAATTGGTAGTTACGATCTTGTTACGATCTTGTCTCATCGCTGCAACTCCCCAGCAGGCTCGGGAGAGGTGAAGGTCGAGTCAGGCGTCCTCCAAAACATGACCCGCCAAGCCGCGCTGCTTCCGACTTGGAATTCCGAGTTGGATTACTTTTTCAAAACGATTTTTCCCAGTCGGAGCTTGTTTTTTTTCCCTATTTCCCAGTTGTCTTGAACGCACTGAAGTCGGAAGTCAGAGATTTCCCAGTTGTTTTGAACACGCAAAAGGCGACACAGTAGGTGACATCTAAACATGACTTTGTGCTGTCTTTCAGAGGTCAGAGGTCAGTGGGAATGACCTCACCCTCATAGACCTGGATGACCCCATCAATGAAGCTGATGTTATGAAGGAAGTCAGGTAAGTGATTTACACTAATGACACATCTGTGACTGGTTACAGGATCACATAGGCCTACAGATTCAGTAGTAGGTCAAAGGTCACCGCCTATGGAGAGGTAGGCCCAGAGCCATGTATTTAGAGAGTTGGGACATTGAGATATAAACTCAGCAAAAAAAGAAACGTCCTCTCACTGTCAACTGCGTTTATTTTCAGCAAACTTAACGTGTAAATATTTGTATGAACATAACAAGATTCAACAACTGAGACATAAACTGAACAAGTTCCACAGACGTGTGACCAACAGAACAAAGGGGGGGGGGGGGGGTCAAAATCAAAAGTAACAGTATCTGGTGTGGCCACCAGCTGCATTAAGTACTGCAGTGCATCTCCTCCTCATGGACTGCACCAGATTTGCCAGTTCTTGCTGTGAGATGTTACCCCACTCTTCCACCAAGGCACCTGCAAGTTCCCAGACATTTCTGGGGGGAATGGCTAAATCCTAGCCCTCACCCTCCGATCCAACAGATCCAGGCTCTTCATGGCAGAACACTGACATTCCTGTCTTGCAGGAAATCACGCACAGAACGAGCAGTATGGCTGGTGGCATTGTCATGCTGGAGGGTCATGTCAGGATGAGCCTGCAGGAAGGGTACCACATGAGGGAGGAGGATGTCTTCCCTGTAACGCACAGCGTTGAGATTTCCTGCAATGACAACAAGCTCAGTCCGATGATGCTGTGACACACCGCCCAAGATCCACCTCCAAATCGATCCCGCTCCAGAGTACAGGCCTCGGTGTATCGCTCATTCCTTCGACGATAAACACGAATCCGACCATCACCCCTGGTGAGACAAAACCGCGACTCGTCAGTGAAGAGCACTTTTTTAGCCAGTCCTGTCTGGTCCAGCGACGGTGTGTTTGTGCCCATAGGCGACGTTGTTGCCGGTGATGTCTGGTGAGGACTTGCCTTACAACAGGCCTACAAGCCCTCAGTCCAGCCTCTCTCAGCCTATTACGGACAGTCTGAGCACTGATGGAGGGATTGTGCGTTCCTGGTGTAACTCGGGCAGTTGTTGTTGCCATCCTGTACCTGTCCCGCAGGTGTGATGTTCGGATGTTCCGATCCTGTGCAGGTGTTGTTACACGTGGTCTGCCACTGCGAGGACGATCAGCTGTCCGTCTTGTCTCCCTATAGCGCTGTCTTAGGCGTCTCACAGTACGGACATTGCAATTTATTGCCCTGGCCACATCTGCAGTCCTCATGCCTCCTTGCAGCATGCCTAAGGCACGTTCACGCAGATGAGCAGGGACCCTGGGCATTTTTCTTTTGGTGTTTTTCAGAGTCAGTAGAAAGGCCTCTTTAGGGTCCTAAGTTTTCATAACTACCGTCTGTAAGCTGTTAGTGTCTTAATGACCGTTCCACAGGTGCATGTTCATTAATTGTTTATGGTTCAATGCATTGAACAACATTTTACATTTTAGTCATTTAGCAGACACTCTTATCCAGAGCGACTTACAGTTAGTGAGTGCATACATTTTCATACTGGCCCCTCGTGGGAAACAAACCCACAACCCTGGCGTTGCAAGCGCCATGCTCTACCAACTGAGCTACAGGGGACTAGCATGGGAAACAGTGTTTAAACCCTTTACAATGAAGATCTGTGAAGTTATTTGAATTTTTACGAATTATCTTTGAAAGATCCTGAAAAGGGGACGTTTTCTTTTTTTGCTGAGTTTATGTATACATTACATGACACAGTAGATATCCATATGACATCTGGCTCCCCATGGGCAATGTTGACATTTTAAACAATGCTATGTAACTGAACATCTATAATTAGATTTTACTTATAATGAAAGGATAAATGAAAGGCTCTAAGGCGCTAACATTGAGTCCTTTTAAAAGTTGGCAGAATTCTCTAAATATTTGGCTCTGGATAGGCCGAGTCATCTCAAGAGTATTGGAGCCATAGAATTTGAGTGATTCTATTCTAATTCTAGAATGATTCTAATTCTATGATACTAATTCTATAATTGGAACACATCCTCACACTCACATTATAGCAGTGACCTAAGAGAGATTCCCTTTTCTCTATCTAGATCCCATAAAGATCACAGAGAGGCTGAGAGACTAACCAAGTTGGACGAGGCTGTTCTAGAGACAGATACCCCAACTCAGTTGCAGGATGTTGAAGGAGAGAGTGAGTTGGACGAGGCTGTTGCCATCCCATCTGAGTCGCAGGAGGATGAAGGAGATAGTGAGTTGGACGAGGCTGTTGCCATCCCATCTCAGTCGCAGGAGGTTGAAGGAGAGAGTGAGTTGGACGAGGCTGTTGCCATCCCATCTCAGTCGCAGGAGGTTGAAGGAGATAGTGAGTTGGACGAGGCTGTTGCCATCCCATCTCAGTCGCAGGAGGTTGAAGGAGAGAGTGAGTTGGACGAGGCTGTTGCCATCCCATCTCAGTCACAGGAGGTTGAAGGAGAGAGTGAGTTGGACGAGGCTGTGGCCATCCCATCTCAGTCGCAGGAGGTTGAAGGAATGAGTGAGTTGGACGAGGCTGTTGCCATCCCATCTCAGTCACAGGAGGTTGAAGGAGAGAGTGAGTTGGACGAGGCTGTGGCCATCCCATCTCAGTCGCAGGAGGTTGAAGGAATGAGTGAGTTGGACGAGGCTGTTGCCATCCCATCTCAGTCGCAGGAGGTATGATGTATTTTTCTATTACATGTATGACATTTCATTGAGATATTTTGTGTTTTAATTACGCAAAATTGAATTCCAGCCTAACTCTGCTTTCTGTTGTCGCAATCAGGATGCAGTGGTGACATTCACTACCGTGACCCACAAGGATGAAACTTCCCAGACCAGCCTCAACCTCAGCAGGGGAAAGAGAAGCTACCCAGACCTACACACCTTTGTGCAGGACATGAAGGACGAGTAAGTTGCTCTTTGGCTTCCCCATGCATCCCCTAGATATGTTCCCTATCTCAATTGCATACTCCTCGTGTCCTCTCTTCTCAAAACCCATTGGATGAGAAAGCCAGAGGTCCCGCCCTTCTGAACTTCTCATCCAATGGGTTTTGAGAAGGAGGCGAGGAGATTGAGAGTCTCCCATAGTCTCGGGCCAATACAAAGGACTCAACGGACCAAATAACCAATCAGGGATGTCTGGGTGTGGCCTAGTTCCATAGAGGTCCATCCATAACGTAGTCTAAACTCTAACAGGTACCTAGCCCTATCACCTCCTCTCACATGTACCTAGCCCTATCCATGCCTCTAACAGGTACCTAGCCCTATCCATGCCTCTCACAGGTACCTAGCCCTATCCCCTCCTCTCAAAGGTACCTAGCCCTATCCTCTCCTCTCACAGGTACCTAGCCCTATCCCCTCCTCTCAAAGGTACCTAGCCCTATCCTCTCCTCTCACAGGTACCTACCCCTATCCCCTCCTCTCACAGGTACCTACCCCTATCCACGCCTCTCAAAGGTACCTAGCCCTATCCCCTCCTCTCACAGGTACCTACCCCTATCCACGCCTCTCAAAAGTACCTAGCCCTATCCCCTCCTTTCACAGGTACCTAGCCCTATCCCCTCCTCTCACAGGTACCTACCCCTATCCACGCCTCTCACAGGTACCTAGCCCTATCCCCTCCTCTCACAGGTACCTATCCCTATCCCCTCCTCTCACAGGTACCTAGCCCTATCCCCTCCTCTCACAGGTATCTAGCCCTATCTCCTCCTCTCACAGATACCTAACTCTATCCCCTCCTCTTTTTGCAGGTATTTCCTGTTATAGGTACAAATATCCATTCCAGATCCACTTAGTGAGAAATACTACTTAGATACTACACAACCACTCTAAAACGTTTACTCTGAATGTTAATGTTTGGTCTGAGTGTGGTTTGAGATGGTTCACAATGCTTCCTTTGAATAACAATAACAAGGTTGAGTTTGTGTCCCAAATTCTTGGATCATATTTTTTATTTTGTTACCATATACTATTCATTTCTGTTGTGCATTCTGCAGGTCCATGACCTCTTTGCTAAGTGAGAACGAAGAGCGATATGTCTCCTCACCTGAGGGTGGCGATAGAGAGATGAGACACAGACCACACTCAGCACCACTGAGATCTGTGTTTGGCATCTCTGAGGACTCTGTCTTCGACATGGTCCAGAGCGGCCAGTCGCAGTGTGACATCGTACCGCCGCCCAAACGGAGTAGACAGGAGAAATACAGACCTAACAAAATGTCAACGGATGGCAAGTTTATGATGGGTATCGTCGAGTTGGTTATAAACCTTCTCAACTCCAGATTGGCTGAGCTAATGCGAAGTGTCAGTCAGGGAACTCTAGTTCTGCTGACTGGAAGTATCTCAGCAAGTCAACAGTTTGCCCAAGAGATGCTAAGCAGGGCGACTTCTAAGATGTATTCCCATGCCATAGAGCATATTGCGCTCAGCCACAAGTCTCCCCTTGAGTTAGAGAGGGAGCTTGAGGCCACCTTGGGTCCTCTGGCTGGACAGGTCATAGTCATCATCATAGATAGCATCATCAAGGCTAAAGCCAACGGAGGAAATGAGGGGAGAGCGTCCAGCCCCTTGACCTATTTTCTAACTGCCATTTCGGCAGAAATACAAAGCCTAGTGGTTCACAGATCGGCTAGCAGACCATCCACCAGACTGTCCAACAACGACCCACTGCTGAACATTTCCAAGTCAAAGGTCTTAAGATCAGTTATGCTCAAAATGGCAGAGCTCTTTGGCCAAGGTCCAAGTGAAACCTGTCTAGTTCCACTAGTCCAGAGTCAGTCCAACAACTCCATTTGCGACTGGACTGTGAATGCAGGCACCATTCATCCAAGTACATTTCTGTCCGACAACAGAGTGACAGAAGTGTCATCCGATGTTGTGGATCTTGTACTTGAGGTTTTTTGGATAACAGGATTTTTGGATAACAGGAACCCGTCAAGTCCACAGAGTGCCTGCTCCCACAACTCAGCTAGTGGAGCAATAGATATGAGAGCTCTTGCTGAGGACTTGGTCAGACAGGTGTCTGTCAAACTCAGCCCATTTGTCTCTGAGAGTCAACTCTCCACCATGTCCATGACAGATCTGTCATCATCTTTTTCTGACTCCACCTTGAAGCAGTTGTGTTCTCGCTCTGTTGTTGCTCTGGCAACTGCCTGTCAAGCAATCAAAACAGAGCTCGAGAACCAGAGACCTACCAACCTGGCAGCCAGAGACCTACTATCGTCTCTGGTAGAGACCATTGAGGACATGGATATCTCTGACATCCTCCAGGGCCCGTCGGCCATTTTGGAGGAGGCTGCTGTGATAAAGCACCCAGAGATGTCCACCTCGACAATATACAGATCTCTGCTTCTCGACTCATCTCTCGCCTCCTCTAAGATGGTCACTGAGAGCATTATCTTCAACAACCCATGCCCATCAGAGGAGAATGTGAGTATTCAGAAGGAGCTCCCTGCTGATGAAGTTGACAAACTCCATGGTCAACCAGTGGAGGAGTATATTGTCAAAGCTGAGCAATGCATCATTCAGGTCATTCAGGATGGAGCTGTGACATATACTGCTGCGCTGGATAAAACCAACACTTGTGGGAAACTGTCGGAAATCCTATCTGTCCATGTTTCCTCAGAGAATATTGAGGAGGCATCCTCTGATCTCTTTGGTGGAATTATTTCCGACCTGCATGAGGTATCTGAGGTCAATAAGGCCTCCATGCGTACGAAATCAGGTCACAAAATGTTCTGGGTGGAAGTGAGTTCAGGTTCCCAGAAGATTTATACCAAAACCCTGGACAAACTAAGGAAGCTGTTCACCCTCACCATCGCACTGAGGGAAAAAATACTCCTGTGCAAATCGAGCTTTCTGCAACTGGACTACTTGTAACTGAGGCCACTGTGCAGGAATCTCCTGTAACTGAGGCCACTTTGGCAGTGTCTCCTGTACAGAAGACAGACAGTAAGACCCCTTCTAAGTCCTCAGCCTCAGCCTACCAGCTCACCCTCGACACCTGCACTAAAGGGGTAATCAAACAGGTGATCTCTGTGCTGAGGGTGGACACTTCAAAGGAAGACTGCTCCGCTTCCGTTGGGGAGAGCACGTCAAAATCATCCTTCGACTTCAACCAGAAGTTGGACTCGATAATTTCGAAATTGGAGGACCTCACCATTTCGAGTGATGTGAAGTCAGCCGAGATTGCCACACTCACACGATCTCTTAGTGCAGCCAGCAGAACCTCTAACATTTCCATCCAGAGCTTTCACAGTGCTGAGTTCCGAGCTAAGGCCAAACACATTGTGAGTGAGACCATTCTCAGAGCTGCTAGCAAAGCCAGCCATTCTTTGCTACAGAGCATGCCTAGCACCACCTTCTCACACCATGCGGTTTCTACAGCCGAAGATATAGTAAATATTATCATGCAAGACCTTGAAAGTGTATCCCAGTACACTGTGGACGACGCAGACTCCTTCCCACTAGGAGAGAAAAAGCTGGAGTTCCAGCTCAAACCCAGAGTTGTCTTTGACAACTTATTGGATGCTGCTCAAACCATGTACCACAGAGTAAAGGATAGACTGAACATATTTTTCTCTTTTCCACCAGTGTCAGTCACCACAGCCAAATATGTGCTGGACTCCACCCCTGTGGAGACACTCAGACGTTCTAAGTCCGCTGACACTGCTCTTGTTGAGGACAGGAGCCGCCCTCCGTCTGTGAGAAGTGAGAAGCCTTTGTCAAAAGTCTGTTTGGCTAAAAGGTCTAAAACCCTTCTGTCTTCGAGTGGCTCTTCAACAGACCACCATGTAATTGACACATGCAGTGAGGATGTCACTCTGCCCACCAGGAGTATGTCAGTTGTGAGCAACAACAGTTTGAAGAGAGCCTCTCCTCTCCACGGCAGTGGATTGAGTGAAAGTTGCAAACCTCTTGTGGCTCTAAAAGACGTAACAGTGGCAGTCAGCCAAGAAGGCTTTAGCAAAACTGCAAAGAAGACGCTCAGCTTGATCCTAAATGTGATCAAGTGTAGAGTGGCCAACTCTGAGAGTTCATCTGTTGGGCAGATTGCAAGTGAGGAGTGTCTGATAGCCACTAACATGTTAGACTCTGTACTGGAGAGCCTTGACCAGTTGCCTGACATGAGCGCTGCCGATGAGATCACAAGGACAGAATCCCATACCTCTATCGCAATGGACGAGACAGGTTCACGGTCAACGCTTGTGAGCCAACAAGAAATAAACATATCTGACACCAATATCATAGTGAAAACTATAATGGACACATTGAAGACGGACGACCCAGAGATGACTTCAGCAGAAGAACATCTGGATAGGCTCCTGTCAGTTGAAGCCCTTCAAGGTGCATCTGGCAACCTGATCACAAAGGTCCATGGTCTCATTCAGGAGATAACCATAAACCGCCAGCTTCAATCCATGGTTGGCCACAGAAGCCTCTCTCAACCAGCGCTGCCTAAACCAGCCCTGAGGAAGCTGTCAAAGGACGATGCCTCAGAGCTCATTTACAACTTTGCCCAGACTTCAGTTAGGAGACTCCTGGGGCAGTGTATGGGAAGGCCTATGCCACCATCGGCTGAAATGGTTTTGGATCAGGTCATCAAGTTGATGACAGACGTGGTGATGGACAGCCTGACTTATGTGTCCAAGTCTACAATGGAGGATGGTAAGTGAAAGTACCTCTTTTCATCTGCATAGGGCTTAATTGTAACATGCTCAATACATTGCGTTTTATGATGTAAAATTCACTGGGTGTGTCCAAAATGGCACCTTCTTCCATATTTAGTGCACTACTTTTGACCAGACCCTATGGGTCCTGGTCAAAAGTAGTGCACTATAAAGTGAAGAGAATGCCATTTGGGATGCAGTGACTGACTTCAATGGCTGCGTCCTCTTCTCCCAGTTATTGTACACAGGTCGGTCACACTAGCGTGCTCTTCTCACTCAGACACCAGCAATGCTACAAGTGACATCACTCATGGTGTTGTAGCTGACCTTAATGCTACTGAGGAATTCCCTGCCAGGAGCCTTAGCCCGGCTGATGTAAAGGCTGACGGCATGGCCCGCCTTCCCTCTGCCAGAGGGGAAGAGACTAAGAAGAACAGGAAGTGGCGTTTCCTACCGAAAATGCATAAGTTTCCAAAGATCATGATTAAGGTAGGGTGCTCTGTGTTTTGAGATTACATCTGTAAGGCAGGGCTGAAATTTACCCTACAGATTCACTACACCCCTATTGTCTCTCAGCATTAGAACAAAACTGTTGTCATTGTCTTTAGGAGGTTGAGTGAGGACGCTGTAATGCAATCCTAATACACATGGGAGAGAGTCAATGGCTATGTCCCTAATGGCACCCTATTCCCTATATAGTGCACTACTTTTTACCAGCGCTCTATGGGCCCTTTTCAAAAGTTGTGCCTTACGTAGCGAATAGGGTGCCTTTTGGGATGCACACTCTGTATTTTACACAGGCTCAGTTGTCCTGATGTGTTTTGTCAACAGCTGTTCAAGACAAAAGGGGAACCGAAGAGCCACCCTAAACAGGATGCACTGCCTACCAAACGTCTCAGAGAGACTCATATTTCACAGGGTAAGTGATAAGCATCGATAATGTCATATTGATGTATCACCCTATGACAAGCTTGTTAAAACAGTGACAACAGATACAGGCAGACCGACAGACAGACAGACAGACAGACAGACAGACAGACAGACAGACAGGCAGGCAGGCAGACAGGCAGACGGACGGACAGACAGACAGACAGACAGACAGACAGACGGACAGGCAGACGGACAGGCAGACGGACGGGCAGGCAGACAGACAGACAGACAGACAGACAGACAGACAGGCAGGCAGGCAGGCAGACGGACATGCAGGCAGACGGACAGGCAGGCAGGCAGACGGACAGACACAAACACACACATTCATTTTCTGATTATGAAATGTTCTTATGACAGATGCTGAGTGTGAGGTTCCAGGGGTTCCATCCACTCCCCCTCCCAAGGAGGACCTGACAACCACACCGGCCCCTGCTCCCCAGGAGTCCCAGTCCCGTAAACGCCCACTCATAGTCAGGGTGTTACACGCTCTCTCCAGAGCCATCTCCAAACCATTCAGAGGAGCTTCTGGGAAGAAGAATTAGCCAAATGCCTGATTTTATTAATATGATATTTTAATCAGAGCCTTTATTTAATAAAACATTACTGCATTGATTTCTGTCTATAGTAGTCTTCATGTATGTGCAAGATAACGGTAAAGTACTTCAAACCACATAGTCAAAAGTATTCATAGTGAAGTACCGTTTATGATTATTGATTGTGGAAATACACATAATACAGAAAAGTTGTTGTCACATATAAAGACAGACATAAAGGAGAACTCCGTAGACCAGTCACATTCTCAAGCCATAACTAAATCCATGAATGGATCTCCTATAAGATGACAGGAGAACATTTGTAACACTTTCTATGAAGCCTATATCTATAATGCATACACTCAAGTCATTTACATTTTACATTTTAGTCATTTAGTAGACTAAAGTAGATCCAGTTAGTGAGTGCATACATTTTTGATTTTTTTCATACTGTCATACACTCATAATGACTTAATTGAGTTAAGTGTTAAGTAAAGTGCAGTTATAAACACATAATGAGGGCTTATTATGTATTTCTTGCAATAAAAAAAGAAAAATGCTACTAGTTTATTAAATATTCATGACTGCTATTGCACGGCTCATGTCCACACTTCTGTACAATAGGGGGCAGTAATGCACCATAACGTTGGATGCCAACTGCCTATAAACCTCACTGAAGAAGAAAAAGCTACTCATGTAATGCATGCTGGAAAGCAGACAAAAACTAATGATTTGCAAGAGATCTAAACACGATTTATAAGCTACTGAACAACAAGTCCAAGAAATCATTGCTAACCGCGTTTGCACTTTGAACAGATTTCTCGACAATAATAATGGAAGATGTGACTGGGGCTCAGCTCATTGCAGAGGCACTAAAAGCTCAGGTGAAGTGTGTGCAATTTATATAAAACAGTGTTATACTGTGTAACCGTGTTGCTAAGAATATATTAGTCGCTGATCATGTCCTTGGCAGTGAGAATGTAGCACTACGAGTTGTGAAAGTGTGCCAAAGGTCATTGCACTGGTATAGCTAACTATTAATATTGTTGTAGAAAAACATTTAGATGTTTATGTGGAATAGCATATGTTAACATAGTGAGTTTTTGTCCTGGGTCCGCCTGGGTCCTGCAGTCGGTGAAAAGCAATTGCACTGCCTGCATCTCAGAACTGCGGCCGCCTTGATCTCATGAGGTTATCGTTGCCCGCGTGTGCATGACGTCAGAGAAAGTCGGGATCAAGTCGGACACAAATCTAACCAGCATGCATTGGGCGGTGATCGCTGGTGATCGATTCTGCGCAGACCTGGCTCATCTCAAATGGGCCTCTTGTCTATGATCTGTCGGCATGGTTATACTGGCCTGTGGCCTTCTTGGAGGCCTTGATGATATCGGAGGGGGGCTCCCATTTGAAGCAGGGCTCCAGATTGGCCATCTTTATGGTCATTATTGAGGACAGGGTGCCATCCAATGCTAGGCTGTTTCTTCTCTTGGTTTTGTTCAGTCCCACAACTGAAAACACCCTGTCAGCATCTGCGTTTGCATGGGGCAACACCAGGACAAGCTTGGCGACGGCAGCAAGCCTCTCGAATTCTTTGGCTCCTGTCACCTATGGAAAATGCACCAAAACACAATGGAAAAACATACCTTGATTTTTGATTGATTAATACTGTGAGTATACTGTAGGTTGATCCATTAACAAAGTTCAGATAAAAACATGCATAATTTGAAACATGCATGACACATATATGCATGCAACAATTTTAAGCAACAGATGTAGCCAAGCCACACCTGCCAAAAGGAAAGACAAAAAAGGAAAAAAAAATTACCTTATGCTTCCGGGTTGCCATTTCAGCCCAGAAGCTTTCCATTTCAGTTTAGTCCTGCAGGGATATCATTGGCATGGTCTGATAATTTAGAAACTCCTCACCCAGAAGGTCATGCTCCTCTGGCCAATGGTATGGGAGGAGATGGGGAAACCTATTTATGAAAGTAGAGTTACAAGTTGTTACGTTTTAGGTATATAGTCATCAACCAGCAGCAGTTCATACACATCTTTGAGGAGAAGCCACATAATAATATCTCATGTGCAGTTTAGGAGTGAACACTCCTCATCATAAAACACAGGGTATTTTAGCTAAGATGATAGACAATAATTAGAGAAAAAAAATAACCTTTCAACAAAGTACAGGACATCTTCGATGTCACTTTCAGCCCTCTGCCGTACATCTACAAATTGTGCGTGCTTGATCAGTGGCTCTTCCAGTGGCAGCTTCTTAAGTGCATAGTCCACAGCACTTGTCAGGAAACACAACACAGCTTCATGGAATGAATCCACCTGCTGTGGTGTGATGTCACCCTCGTCGAGTAATCTGTTAAGTTTAGCCCTGGTTGTGAACCCAATGTTCAACTTTCTTCCTGTCACAGATACAGCATATCGGTATAAGATACAAGGCTAAATATCACATATCACAGTGTTTGATCATAATAATAGTCAAATACTAACCTGGTAAATGGTTTGCCTTTTCTTCAAAGGCAATTTCACAAGGCTCCTCATGGCACTGCAGAGCTGCTGGAACCATAAACTTGGAACATAGCTTGCGTACGAATTTCACCATCTATAACAGACATTTACAAAAATAGTTGGTGAAATCTGTTTCAGAGGATCCCAGCAGATATCAGCAAGATACACAGAATGGAAAAAAACTGCAAAATCCAATCCCACCTCATCATGTAACAAAAATATTGATGACTGCTCTCTCTGAAGCAGCAAGTTGAAAGAAGTGAAAGTTGGTACGGTGGCTTGGAAGAACAGCAGGTACACTTTTGTCATGGGGTCAGTGAATGTCTGCACAAGTCTCTTGAACCTGGCCTGATTTTCATCTTGAATCAATCAATAAATAACACAAAACAAGAGGTTGTCATTAATACAAGTATGTGACTAACAATCCATGTAGTTGCTGCATAATGAAATTGAAAATGGATGACCATACTAGCAGATTTGTAGTAGCTGGCCAGAGGTTCATACAGCCTCAGGATCCTGGTCACACAACGTTCAAGGCTTAGCCAACGGACCGAGATACGCAGGAGGACCTCCATGTACTCCGCTTCATGGAGCTCACAAAACTCTGTTTTAGACATGAAATCCATATCATATATTTTCTACAGCTCAGCATTTCAGTATTACACTTAATAGTATCAAACATGCATACCTGACAGGTATCCTTTCCGATTTGTGCTACCCTTGAACCAGTAACCGATGTCCACTACCATATCCTCCAAATCAAAACCGGACACCTGCAATGCATAAATCAATCATAACACATTCAGTCAATGCATGTAATTAGGATACAAATAAAAAGTTACATGTAAAGATAAATCAGGCCTTAACTCACTTTAAAAAATCCCACTCCTGCAGCTTTGGCGGTGTTATGTGCCACATGACAAGGACAACTGTCACGGTTTTGGCCGAGGCTGCCTCTCTTCCTTGCTCGGGCAGGCTTCGGCGGTCGTCGTCTCCGGAGTACTAGCTGCCACCGTTGTATGTTTCGATGTTCGTTTGGTTTTGTCTTGATGTTGTACACCTGTTATCGTTTAGCGTTCATTATTGTCCTATAAGTTCTCGTTGTGTTTGTCATGTGTTGTGTGTGATTGAACTTGATGTCGTGTATGTCTGTGCTTCGTTCTCTCCTCTGTGTTGGAGAAGTTCTCGCACGTGTTTTGTGCGTTATTGTTATTTTGTTAGATTTTACGCCTGTGTGCGTAATCGCTCGTATCCAAGCTCTTTTGACTCGTTTTCAGTTTTGGTTCACTAAAGTCTATTGGACTAAGTTCCTGCGTCCTGCGCTTGATTCCTGCACCACACCTTCACAGCACACCTTCTGACAACAACCATGAATATAGGTATTGGGATGCTTCTGGAGATTCTGGAGCACCCTAGAGGCAATGGAATTACGTGGTCCAATGTTCACAGCTGCATTGTAAACTGAGAGACCAATGCAGTTCTCCCAAGGGATGCCATGCTCCTCTATGGTGGAGGTCATTTTGGTGAAGATCTCACTTGCTGTCCCACATCTCGTCCCAGTTGTTGTGCACATATTTAAAAACTGGTGAACAACTTTGCTGCCCATGAAGACCCGGACAGTAAGCAGGTTAATCTTTTCCACTCCTATAATGACAAGTTAGAATCATACAGATGTTCATGTTATTAGATGTTTAAAAATACACAAAGCAGATGCTTTGCAGAGGAGGAAAATCTCAAATAGTTTGTGAAATACCAGTGTCATTCGACTAGGGGTGTAACGATCCATCTACTACATCGATGTATCGATTTATATTCCTATGATCCAACCACATCGATCTGTGCTCGGCGAGTTGGCCTTTTGGACAACATATATCGATCTAACATCGTTTTAAAATGTAATAAATCGATTGTATCGATACTAGGAAATAACCCATTGGATTTAAGCACGTCAGACTTTATATGGATGTTTTTTCTTAGCACTTTTAATGATAAAGGCTTTAAACATTACTCGATTCAGTCTGCCTATCCGTGACGTCATCGCGCCAACAGCAGCGCAAAGGCGCAAAGACAACAAAACATAGCATGGCGGACGAAAGAGGAGAAGCCGACGAGCAAGAAATTATCAAGCCACCATTGCGGTCCTTACAAGAAACAGGAATCTAGGAAACTTCACCTGCACTGTCCAGTATCCAGGTATTTATTTCAGTCACACTGGTTGAATTTTTGGCTAAAAGGTTACTGAATCGATTTCAAGTCACTGAATCGTTTCGGATCGTATCGTTCTAAATGAACCAATATCGTCCTTGAATCGTATCGACAACCACGAATCGTGATACAAATCGAATCGTTGTTAAAACGAATCGTTACACCCCTACATTCGACCCATCCGTAACAAGGGTATACGGGGCTTTTTTAATCTCCTTCACAAGCTCCTGTGTGAAATATGGTGCGAGTGCTTCATTGGTAATGCAGGATGACTTAGTCCTGGCACACCTGTACTCCTGCGCTGTCTTCCAATCTCCAAAACATTATTTTAGGAGAGGCCCCAGGTGGTCCGCAAAGGCTAGGGGGACGTTGTGAACTACCAACCCAGCTGTCATTTTGACCTCAGCCCTTCTTGTCTGTAAGAAATAAACAATTATTAATCCTCCCAAAAGACCATAGTTTATTTAAAATAGACGCCTGCGATAATAGGGCACAGGTAAAAAACACATTCAGCAACTAAGATCTCAAATTAAAAAAAACTGGACTGTACTACACTGAAATACAAACCACAAATTAGTCAAAACTATCAACCATGACTTTACCGTGATCAACTAGAACACAAAACTCATGACTGAACCTTGACAGAATCATTACACATATCATACCTTAACCTCTTGTGCAGACATACCCCCAACAGATGGAACGGCCATTGCATATTGGGATATTGTGGCTGTGGACTGGAGAGCTCGTTGCTTATCTTGGTGGCCTTTGCTTTTTATATGGCGCACTACATCTGTCACACCCTGGTGGCAACATGAGTTTTCAATACGGCAGACTGCACACCAGTAGTGCCTGTTGAGGCTCCCTCTGGTAATAAATGGCCATGAAGAGGTCCACTCATTTTTGAAAATGGATCTATATGTTGCTGCTCCAGCCAGAGCACGACTCTTCTGGCCCTGCTGTTGGATTGGGGGG
Organism: Coregonus lavaretus; assembly: GCF_964263955.1. Lineage (NCBI taxonomy): Eukaryota > Metazoa > Chordata > Actinopteri > Salmoniformes > Salmonidae > Coregonus > Coregonus lavaretus. The sequence continues at coordinate 1,452,717 of NW_028162761.1, read as the reverse complement.
GGGTCTCTTCTGTCTGTCCCTCTGTGTCTCCTTCCATCTGCCCTGTTGGTTGTTCTATTTGTCCTGTCTGTTGCTCCTCTGCATGGGCGTCAATCTGTCCTGTCTGTTGCTCCTCTGCTTGTTTGTCAGTCTGTCCTGTCTCCTGCTCTCTCTGTCCTTTGTGTTGCTCCTCTGTCTGTTGTCCTGTCGTTTCTATCAATCGTTCTGGCTGTTCTGTCAGTGTGTTTGTCTGTCTTTTCTCACTTGGCTGGTTCTTTAACTAAAATAAAAGGTTTTCGCTTTTGTCCTGGCAAAGGTCTCTTACGGGACATCTTTGAAACCTTAAACAATTAAAATGGTCATGTTGGTTTAATAACTCTACTCTCAGTTACAAAAACATACCTACTTCTATTGCACACATTTCCTGTATTTATGTTCAATTCTTTGGAATACATCTTACCTGTTCGAAATCAGCTGAGTTTACATTCACCACACTAAATCATGTTCACACGCACAAACAAATAATTTCTTTCAAGATTTAAAGTTTAAGAGAGTGAGTACTCAATTGGACGACATTTCATTGTTACATACCTGTGACACTCTGGCTCCACGGACCTTGATATTTGAGCCAGGGTTGTTCATTTTCATTGTTTGGGTGTATTTCTATGTTGGGGATTTCTGGTTGTGCATTTCTATGTTTGGGTTAATTGTTCTTTATTAGTCATATGACTCCCAATCGGAGGTAACGAGTGTCAGCTGTCGGCTCGTTATCTCTGATTGGGAGCCATATTTATACTGTGTGGTTTCACCTGGGTTTTGTGGGTTTTTGTTTCCTCAGTATTGGACTTCACTTTCGTCATTTTTGGTTTGTTGTTTTTATCGTGGTTTCTTTATAAATAAAGTCTACGATGTTCGCTCAACACGCTGCGCTTTGGTCTCCTCCTTTTGACGATCGTGACAGAAAAACCCACCATAAGAAGACCAAGCAGCGTGTCCAGGAGCAAAGAGACTGGACATGGGTGGAGGCGCCGGGTAAGGAGATCGAGAGGCTGGCGATGGCCCAGGTGGGCAAATCGTGGTCCTGGGAGGACATGCTCGGGGGCAAGGGACCTTGGGGGAAGATCAAGGCCCTGGCGAGAGAGGAGCATCGGCGGCAGCAGGTTTTTCGTCGGAGGGACGAGAGGCAACCCCAAGAAATTTTTTGGGGGGGGCACATGGCTTGGGCGGCTGGGCAGCAGGAGGCTGTCACAGGGAGAAAAGGAGAGAAGGCTAACGGAGTACGGGAGCCATTGGCGAGTAGAGGAAGGGAAGTGTTTGTGGCACGGCGTGAAAGACTGATGTGTGTTGCCAGTCCGGTCCGGCCCGTTCCTGATCCTCGGTTGAGGCCAGTGGTGTGTGTTCCCGGTACGGACCGGCCTGTTCCTACTCCAAGCACCAGGTCCACGGTGTGCTACGCCAGCCCGGCCCGGCCTGTTCCGGCCACTCGCACCAGGGTTACGGTGCGCGTCGCCAGCCCAGCCCGGCCTGTTCCTACTCCACGCACCAGGGATACGGTGCGCTTCGCCAGCCCGGCCCGGCCTGTTCCGGCCACTCGCACCAGGGATACGGTGCGCGTCGCCAGCCCAGCCCGGCCTGTTGCTGCTCTCCGCACTAGGCTTAATGTGAGTCCCCAGGGTCCAGCATGCCCTGTTCCGGCTCTCCGCACTAGCCCTTATGTGCGTTCCCAGGGTCCAGCATGCCCTGTTGCTTCTCCCCGCACTAGCCCTGAGATGCGTGTCCTCAGCCCGGTACCTCCAGTTCCGGCACCACGCATCAGGCCTACGGTGCGTCCCCAGGGCCAAGCATGCCCTGTTGCTGCTTCCCGCACTAGCCCTGAGATGCGTGTCCTCAGCCCGGTACCTCCAGTTCCTGCACCACGCATCAGGCCTACGGTGCGTCCCCAGGGTCCAGCATGCCCTGTTGCTTCTCCCCGCACTAGCCCTGAGATGCGTGTCCTCAGCCCGGTACCTCCTGTTCCGGCACCACGCACCAGGCCTACGATGCGCCTCAGACGGCCAGAGTCTGCCGTCTGCCCAACGGGGCCTGAACTGTCCGTCTGCCCAACGCCGTCTGAACTGCCCGTCTGCCCAACGGCGTCTGAACTGCCCGTCTGCCCAACGGCGCCTGAACTGCCCGTCTGCCCAACGCCGTCTGAACTGTCCGTCTGCCCAACGGCGTCTGAACTGCCCGTCTGCCCAACGGCGCCTGAACTGCCCGTCTGCCCAACGCCGTCTGAACTGTCCGTCTGCCAAGCGCCGCAGGAGCTGCCCGTCGGTACTGAGTCTGCAAAGCCGCCCGTCTGCCATGAGCCTTCAGAGCCGTCCGCCAGACCGGAGCCGCTAGAGCTCTCCGCCAGACAGGAGCAGCCAGAGCCTTCCGCCAGACAGGATCAGCCAGAGCCTTCCGCCAGACAGGAGCAGCCAGAGCCTTCCGCCAGACAGGATCAGCCAGAGCCTTCCGCCAGACAGGATCAGCCAGAGCCTTCTGCCAGACAGGATCAGCCAGAGCCTTCTGCCAGACAGGATCAGCCAGAGCCTTCCGCCAGCCAGGATCCGCCAGAGCCGTCCAGCCAGGATCCGCCAGAGCCGTCCAGCCAGGATCCGCCAGAGCCAGCTAGTCAGGTACTGTCCCTTAGCCCGGTGCGGCCCCTTTGTCCAGGGCTGCCCCTTAGTCCGGTGCTGCCCCTTAGTCCGGTGCCACCCCTTAATCCAGTGGGGTTTAGTTGGGGGGTGGTCATGTGGAGGGGGATACGGAAGCGGATAGTGACTAAGGTGGGGTGGGGACCACGACCTGGGCCAGAGCCGCCACCATGGACAGACGCCCACCCAGACCCTCCCCTAGACTGTATGCTGGTGCGCCCGGAGGTCGCACCTTTAGGGGGGGGTACTGTGACACTCTGGCTCCACGGACCTTGATATTTGAGCCAGGGTTGTTCATTTTCATTGTTTGGGTGTATTTCTATGTTGGGGATTTCTGGTTGTGCATTTCTATGTTTGGGTTAATTGTTCTTTATTAGTCATATGACTCCCAATCGGAGGTAACGAGTGTCAGCTGTCGGCTCGTTATCTCTGATTGGGAGCCATATTTATACTGTGTGGTTTCACCTGGGTTTTGTGGGTTTTTGTTTCCAAGTTCCTGTTTAGTCAGTGTCAGTATTGGACTTCACTTTCGTCATTTTTGGTTTGTTGTTTTTATCGTGGTTTCTTTATAAATAAAGTCTACGATGTTCGCTCAACACGCTGCGCTTTGGTCTCCTCCTTTTGACGATCGTGACAATACCTAGTCTCAGCTCAGCTTCTTATCAGACGTCTTGAGGTAGTGACCGTTTCTTCTCCTGTTGTCTTTCGCGGCAATGGTATCTCTTCTTCTGTCGCTAACTTCGGGGTGCAGCGCATATGGTTCAGTGGCGCTCATCAGCGCCATCTACCGTCGGGGAGTTTGAAAAAAGGAACGAACGAGTCTCGGGCAATTTTTTTTGCGTGAGAAATTGGATGTGTGGCGTGAGTGCGTGTGAAAACAGGCAAAAACGTGTGTCACACGGCGAAAGCGTTAGAGTTGTCAGCTCTGTGTTATGACATGTTATTTCGACATCAGAACGTTTAAACGCGCTATTACATACCTGTAGTAATATAACAAAAGTTATCGTGTCGACTGCACAATTATGGCGCTTTCTTTATTCTGAAGACCGATGCGCACCTGCCAGGAACTTCCTGTTCCACACCGCCACAGTTCCTAAATCCATAGACGCAACAACGCAAGACTTCTTCTTCTTCTTCTTCTTCTTCGTTGATATCATGGCGGTCCGCAAACAACCGTTTAAGTGCATGCCGCCACCTACTGTGCTGGAATGTACGTTGAATCATGATCTGGCCAATTCTGTCCTACCATGAAAATACAATTCTAAACCAAATAAATCCCTAACTTCAACCACACCCTCCCCATTAAACTTTATCTATATCATGCGGAAACACTCCACCCTTAGAATTGTTCAGCATGTCAACAACCATTTCAACAGTAACATCTGTTAGCCCCAATATCTCTTTTGCCGTCTCCACAGTAACCTTCAACCTTGCATTTCTGCTTTCCATAACCCGAGTCGTGTCGACAACCTTACCAATGAAATCTATGGAGTCAACTTTATTCACATTTATGAGCACAAGATTTCTGAACAGGCCTTGAAACCATGCTAGGACCATCAGAAGCACCAGCCCCGACAGTAGGTCCACTTACTACAGGTACATCCATGTAAGCTCCATCAGTCCACACAGTAGTTCTACTAATCTGTTTTATGGCCTCTGCATACGATACAGCATGACTGATCCTATATCTCTGAGCCTCTCTCTGTACCTGGAATCCACCAAACGCTGCACTGTGTTCTCCCCCACAATTACAGCACTTAACCTTCACATTGCTTCCACATTCACCGTAATCTTGTGCTCCTCCACACTTGGCACATCTTTTATTTCCTTTACACTAAAGGAGCTACACGTCCCATTCTTTGGCATTTGAAACACTGCAGTGCATATATGGACAAATTCTCTAACATTGAAACTAAGGAATCCTATCTGTACTTTTCCCGGCAAGACTTTCTCAAACCTCAGCATCACTGATGAGCTTTCACTTCTTTGACCCTCTTTCCTACTGATCAACCTTTAGGCCTCAATCACTCTGCCTCCCTTCACATTGTCTTTAATATCATCTGTAACCTGCATCAGCACCAGGGACATGGCTTTTAATCTTCATCCCATTAAGTTTTTCCATTTTCTAAATCTTCCCTTGCTGAGCCTGGCTACCACACAATATTAACCATCTACTATTTCCAATGAACCCAGCTAATTTCCCTTCACCTACCTCTCTCTCTATGGCATTAGTTAGTCGGAGAGGGTGTAAGTGAGGCCCTGTGGTCTCATCAAACACTATCACCACTTTCCACTCCAACTCATCACTACTCTTGCTCCCTACCTTGGCCCTATGCTTTCTTTACTAGACAATCCACTGCTTTCTGTATCATGATCTCTCTTCTTCCTGTATCATGATCTCTCTTCTTCCTATGTCTTTCTGTATCATTATCTCTCTTCTTCCTGTGTCTTTCTGTATCATGATCTCTCTTCTTCCTGTGTCTTTCTGTATCATGATCTCTCTTCTTCCTGTGTCTTTCTGTATCATGATCCCTCTTCTTCCTGTGTCTTTCTGTATCATGATCTCTCTTCTTCCTGTGTCTTTCTGTATCATGATCTCTCTTCTTCCTGTATCATGATCTCTCTTCTTCCTGTTTCTTTCTGTATCATGATCTCTCTTCTTCCTGTGTCTTTCTGTATCATGATCCCTCTTCTTCCTGTGTCTTTCTATCATGATCTCTCTTCTTCCTGTGTCTTTCTGTATCATGATCTCTGTTCTTCCTGTATCATGATCTCTCTTCTTCCTGTTTCTTTCTGTATCATGATCTCTCTTCTTCCTGTGTCTTTCTTTATCATGATCCCTCTTCTTCCTGTGTCTTTCTGTATCATGATCTCTCTTCTTCCTGTATCATGATCCCTCTTCTTCCTGTGTCTTTCTGTATCATGATCTCTCTTCTTCCTGTATCATGATCCCTCTTCTTCCTGTGTCTTTCTGTATCATGATCTCTCTTCTTCCTGTGTCTTTCTGTATCATGATCCCTCTTCTTCCTGTGTCTTTCTGTATCATGATTTCTCTTCTTCCTGTTTCTTTCTGTATCATGATCTCTCTTCTTCCTGTATCATGATCTCTCTTCTTCCTGTTTCTTTCTGTATCATGATCTCTCTTCTTCCTGTGTCTTTCTGTATCATGATCCCTCTTCTTCCTGTGTCTTTCTGTATCATGATCTCTCTTCTTCCTGTTTCTTTCTGTATCATGATCTCTCTTCTTCCTGTGTCTTTCTGCATCATGATCCCTCTTCTTCCTGTGTCTTTCTGTATCATGATCTCTCTTCTTCCTGTTTCTTTCTGTATCATGATCTCTCTTCTTCCTGTGTCTTTCTGCATCATGATCCCTCTTCTTCCTGTGTCTTTCTGTATCATGATCTCTCTTCTTCCTGTGTCTTTCTGTATCATGATCTCTCTTCTTCCTGTGTCTTTCTGTATCATGATCCCTCTTCTTCCTGTGTCTTTCTGTATCATGATCCCTCTTCTTCCTGTGTCTTTCTGTATCATGATCTCTCTTCTTCCTGTGTCTTTCTGTATCATGATCTCTCTTCTTCCTGTATCATGATCTCTCTTCTTCCTGTTTATTTCTGTATCATGATCTCTCTTCTTCCTGTGTCTTTCTGTATCATGATCCCTCTTCTTCCTGTGTCTTTCTGTATCATGATCCCTCTTCTTCCTGTGTCTTTCTGTATCATGATCTCTCTTCTTCCTGTGTCTTTCTGTATCATGATCCCTCTTCTTCCTGTGTCTTTCTGTATCATGATCTCTCTTCTTCCTGTGTCTTTCTATATCATGATCTCTCTTCTTCCTATGTCTTTCAACTACCAACCATTCCGGCCCTTGACCCTCATCCTCCCGCTCCATACCATCAGAACTGACACCCATATTGTTCGACCAAGGCGGGGATTGGGGTTTGAGAAGTCAATGAGAGAAGTGAACGATTCTGATGCTTTTTCAGCGGCTAATGAGGATCCTAATAAATACCAAAAAGATTCCGTCAGCACACACTTGATACATGGCCATTATCTTATCGAGTTTGTCAGTGCAGCGGCTTATTCACAACAGCTCTTACTGCATATCTTATGTATCCAAGCTTCACATGAGTAGACAGATACTCTTCTTCAAACATCAGTAAAACTGATTGACATTCCTCCTTCTTTCCATCTATTACACGGTTTAGTGCTCCAACCACTCCAGGAATCTTCCGCTTAAGATGATGAACCTCAATGTTCGAGGAAACTCCAGATTTAACACCTTTTATACCACCTTGGTATAAATGACTTTGGTGTTTTTATTTAACCTTTATTTAACCAGGTAAGCCAGTTGAGAACAAGTTCTCATTTACAACTGCGACCTGGCCAAGATAAAGCAAAGCAGGTGTTGATGACTTTCGCTCTTTGCTCCATTTTTCATTGTCACTGTGTTCCATTCATTCTTACCAACTTCACTCTACCGCGCGCCATCAGAATCGAACAGCACTTCTGCCATATTTTCCTACCCACAACCCGACACCTGCTACGGACTAACTCCTGCATGTAGAATAAAACAGTGAGTTTAATTAGCTGGACAAAATCAACCTTGTTTAAAAAAAAAAGGTATCTAAGTGTTTCAATTTGGTGTGTGTAGAGGTGTAGTGACATGTTTTGAGTAATATATTATTATAATTGAGAAATATACATTTTGAATGCCATAAATTAATGGCAGATGAACTAAATTGGCTTGAGTGCAAATATCCAAACATTCAATATCAATGACTACAATAACAATTCTTGTTTTAAAATAACATTTAATAAACACATGTAGTTGTTTCAAAGTCTGTTTATCATTAAACAAAGTTGTAACATAGCAAAAATAATATACCCAAACTAATGGTGAAAACTGATCATCACACCATCTCTATCTGATACATGTTGTGTCTAATAGTTCATTACCACAGAAAACTGCAGATGGAAGCAGTACCACCCAGTCAACCACTACACAGGGAATTCAACACTAAGGACAATTCCAAGGTATATTTTGAACGCCATGAATTAAACAAAAGCATATTTACTGTATAGATACCCCAAAAAACAAAGTTTGTCCAGCACAAATTCATGTGGAACATTTATTTTTAATTAGCAGATCAATTAAGTGCATTGCAGTTATCCAAATACATTAATCATCAATGCCAAAAATAAACACAACATGTAAAGTGTTGGTCCCATGTTTCATGAGCTGAAATAAAAGATCCCAGAAATTCTACAAGTTCAAATGAGCCTCACAACGCTGCATTATCATGCAGAAACATGAGGTGATGCAGCTGATGAATGGCACGACAATTGTGTTCATTGACTGTAGCTTATGCCTGCCCATCCCATAACCCAACTGACACCATGGGGCACTCTGTTCACAACAACAACATCAGAAAACCGCTCGCCCACACAACACCATACACGTGGTCTGCCTGCGGTTGTGAGGCTGGTTGGATGTTCTGCCAAATTCTCTAAAACAATGTTGGAGGCGGCTTATGGTAAAGAAATTAACACATTCTCTGGCAACAGCTCTGGTGGACATTCCTGCATTCAGCATGCCAATTGCACGCTCCCTCAAAACTTGAGACATCTGTGGCATTGTGTTGTGTGACAAAACAAGGTGCACCTGTGTAATGATCATGCTGTTTAATCAGCTTCTTGATATGCCACACCTGTCAGGTGGATGGATTATCTTGGCAAAGGAAAAATGCTCACTAACACGGATGTAAACAAATTTGTGCACCAAATTTGAGAGAAATAAGCTTTTTGTTCGTATGAAGAATTTCTGGGATCTTTTACTTCAGCTCATGAAACATGGGAACAACACTTTACATGTTGCGTTTATATTTTTGTTCAGTGTACATATATAGCATATTGTATGACCACTATTCCTTTTTAGCCTAATGTAACATAAGGTAAGGTTATTATGATACTAAATGGAGTGGCACGGATGCACGTATAGAATAATAGGTTTAGTGCAGATGGAAGCAGCACCACCCAGTCAACCATCACGCAGGGTATTCAACCCTAAGGACAAATACAACGTCATCTCAATATCTTTACAGTAGAAGATAACAAAACACTCCAAAACTGACAAGGTGCAACACTGATCAGTAAAGTAAAGAGAGGTTAACATTCTATAACGCTCCCTTTCCTCTGCACAGTTCTCTAACAGTGAGAAACAATAGGATCCAAGTCAACGTTGTCAATAATTTTTTCATGAGATAAGAATTAAGAGATGGAGTGACTAATATTAGCTGGTCTGAGAGAACTGATGAGGCTTTTCTCCTTTATGTATACATTGGTGTCATATTAAACGGCCCAATCGGGAGAACCTCTTGCAACAGTCAGAGCAGGAGTAAGGCTTCTCTCGTGTGCATCCGTTGGTGTGATTTTAAGTTGTCCTGTCGAGAGAAATTCTTCCCACAGTCAGAACAGAAATAAGGCTTCTCTCCTGTGTGTATCCGTTGGTGTAATTTTAAGCTGTCCTGTCGAGAGAAATTCTTCCCACAGTCAGAGCAGAAATAAGGCTTCTCTCCTGTGTGTATCTGTTGGTGTGATTTTAAGCTGTCCTGTAGAGAGAAACTCTTGCCACAGTCAGAGCAGAAGTAAGGCTTCTCTCCTGTGTGTATACGCTGGTGACATTTTAACTTATCCAATTGGGAAAAACTCTTTCCACAGTCAGAGCAGAAGTAAGGCTTCTCTCCTGTGTGTATACGTTCGTGTGTTTTTAAGTGGCCCAGTCGAGAGAAACTCGTCCCACAGTCAGAGCAGAAGTAAGGCTTCTCTCTAGTGTGTACACTCTGATGAATTGTCAGAGCCCCTGATGTTGTGAAGCTCTTCCCACAGTCAGAGCAGGAGTAAGGCTTCTCTCCTGTGTGTATCCGTTTGTGTGATTTTAAGCTGCCCTGTCGAGTGAAATTCTTCCCACAGTCAGAGCAGGAGTAAGGCTTCTCTCTTGTATGTATACGTTCGTGTGTTTTTAAGTGGCCCACTAGAGAGAAACTCTTCCCACAGTCAGAGCAGGAGTAAGGCTTCTCTCCTGTGTTTGTTCTCTGATTAACTTTGAGCTCAGTTGTTGTGAAGCATTTTCCACAGTCAGTGCAGGAATACAGATTCTCTCCTGTGTGTATTTGTAGGTGTATTTTTAGCTTTGATAGAATTGGGAAAATCTCCTCACAATGTGGGCAGTGGTGAGACCTCTTAGCTCTGTGATCTTCCTGATGTTGCTCTCTGGATGTAGAGAATGTCTCAATGTCACCTGTGTGAACAGCATAAAAATCAAATCAAATACAAAAGTAGAAGAATATACATACGCAAATCCAGGTAATGAAATCCACCATATGCACTGAGCTTGTTTGACAGGTTTAAGCACACTAAATACTAAATAAATGATACACGTACCAGAGAGTCTGTTGTAAGCCTTTATTACAGCTAAGACTAAAAACAGTTGCATTGATTCGTGAATGAAATTTCCTAAATGGAACTGTTTATTTATTGTTTACGTTAATGAATCAAGAGTTGCTTTGTTATTTTAAAACCAAAAATGCTTGATTGCATTTCAATGGCTTGCATGCTGTGTGATGACATGAACAAATGAATGATTGATACAGTAGCCTATATACAGTGTGCAAGAGTATTCCAAGATAAATATACAACACAGGGAATTAACGATCAATGGATCGTTTTCAGTTCAACATCTGTTTAGTATCTATGTAGGGGTTCCAGTCCAGGACTCATAGCTACATGTGGCAAGTTAGCATTGGTCTAAATGGTCTATACATTGAGTCTGAAATGGGATACTTGGTATTTGGCCATTGGACCAATGTTATTGCAAGGAATTCTAATTGGTCAACCATAGGCAAGGCTTGGGTATAAACTACATCCTGTCTCTTTGTTCAGTGGAGAAAACACTGAGGACAGGGAAGAATAAACATCTACCATCTACTTTCCAGCATAACAATGATTGGTTCTCTTTTAATAAATATATTTTTCTCCCCCTGATTTGCTTTGGGGTCTGTGTTATTGTAGAATAACATCAAATGCTAACAAGTGCATTCAGAAAGTATTCAGACCCCCTTGACTTTTTCCACATTTTGTTACGTTGCAGCCTTTTTCTAAAATGGATTTATTTTTATTTTTATAATCCTCAGCAATCTACACACCATACCCCATAATGACGAGGTGAAAACAGGTTATTAGAAAATGTTACTATTATGTTACAAATAAAACAGAACTACCCTATTTACAGTATTCAGACCCTTTGCTATGAGACTCGAAATTGAGCTCAGGTGCAACCTGTTTCCATTCATCAACCTTGAGATGTTTCTACAACTTGATTGGAGTCAATCTGTGGTAAATTCTATTGATTGGACATGATTTGGAAAGGCACACACCTGTTTATATAAGGTCCCACAGTTGACAGTGCATGTCAGAGAACCAAGCCATGAGGTCGAAGGAGTTGTCCATAGAGTTCCGAGACAGGATTGTGTCACGGCACAGATCTGGGAAAGGGTACCAAAAAACATATGCAGCATTGAAGGTCCCCAAGAACACAGTGGCCTCCATCATTCGTAAATGGAAGAAGTTTGGAACTACCAAGACTCTTTCTAGACCTGGCCGCCCGGCCAAATTGAGCAATCGGGGGAGAAGGGCCTTGGTCAGGGAGGTGGCCAAGACCACGATGGTCACTGACAGAGCTCTGGAGATCCTCTGGAGATGGGAGAACCTTCCAGAAGGACAACAATCTCTGCAGCACTCCAGCAATCAGGCCTGTATGGTAGAGTGGCCAGACGGAAGCCACTCTTCAGAAAAAGACACATGACTGCCCGCTTGGAGTTTGCCAAAAGGCACCTAAACACTCTCAGACCATGAGAAATAAGATTCTCTGGTCTGATGAAACCAAGATTGAACTCTTTGGCCTGAATGCCAAGCGCCCCGTCTGGAGGAAACCTGGCACCATCCCTATGGTAAAGCATGGTGGTGGCAGCATCATGCTGTGGGGATGTTTTTCAGCGTTAGGGACTGGTAGACTAGTTAGGATCGAGGCAAAGATTAACTGAGCATAGTACAGAGAGAGATCCTTGATGAAAACCTGCTCCCGAGCGCTCAGGACCTCAGACTGGGACGAAGGTTCACCTTCCAACAGGACGACACTAAGCACACAGCCAAGACAACGCAGGAGTGGCTTCGGTACAAGTCTCTGAATGTCCTTGAGTGGCCCAGCCAGAGCCCGGACTTGAACCCAATTGAACATCTCTGGAGAAACCTGAAAATAGCTGTGTAGCAGCGCTCCCCATCCAACCTGACAGAGCTTGAGAGGATCTGCAGAGAAGAATGGGAGAAACTCTCTAAATACAGATGTGCCAAGTTTGTAGCGTCATACCCAAGAAGATTCAATGATGTAATCCCTGTCAAAGGTGCTTCAACAAAGTACTGAGTAAAGGGTCTGAATACTTATGTAAATGTGATATTTCAATTTTTTCTTATCTAGCTAAAATGTCTAAAAACCTGTTTTTGCTGTCATTATGGGGTACTGTGTGTAGATTGATGAGGGGAAAAAAACAATTCAATCAATTTTAGAATAAGGCTGTAACACAACAAAATATGGAAAAAGTAAAGGAGTCTGAATACTTTCCGAAGGCACTGTATATGTTGGGGTCAATGAAGGATGGATAGGAACTTGGTGTATAGAAAGTTACTGAGGGAGACAAGGGGAAGTGCAGAAATATTCTGTTCTTAAGGAGGGAGGCAAAGGGCAACAGTCTAGTTTCAGTTCCTGATAAGGCAGGCCAGTTGCGGAACTAGGGAGGAGCAAGGAATCCGGCTCGAGGTCATGTCAACAGATGAAGTGAGTAGAAACCTCTGGGAGGGGGCCCATTTAGTTGTGAATTCCATACTGTAATTAGAAGCTAACCACTTAGCTACACAGCTAACTAACTACTAAATTAGCAAACCAAATGGACAACTGCAGAGCATTTAGCACATTGTAAACTGTTAACTTAATAGTTAAGATATCTAGCTGGCAAATATTTAGTTGTGAATTCCATACTGTAATTAGATCACCTGGCGCATGCTGCACGACAGAGAGTGACTCACCAGGCTCCGGTCTCTTCTCGTTGACTGGGGACTACCGTAAGCTACATAATAATGTGACGTAATGTTCTTTATCTCATAATGTATTGCACAAGTTGACTGCAGGTATTTACTCAAAAAGTAGCTACAAATATTCAAATGAATCAAGAAAACTTCAAGAAAACAGATTCAGCTGTATTGAAAACCCATCCAGTGGCTTTTTCCAAATATCATGGTATGCAGTATACCACCCAAGCCTAGTTACTACACAGACTCATTTCATAGAAGTTCTAATTACTGGCAGTTTGTCTACTTCACTTCTTTAGTCTACTCTCTGATCACTCCAGACAGCCCAGTTAATAAAACACATGCTGGCAATACTGGTATTTGGGTAATTTGGTATTGTATTAGGATCCCCATAAGCTGTCGCAAAAGCAGCAGCTACTCTTCCTGGGGTCCACACAAAACATGAAACATTACATAAAAACATTTTAAAAGGCAACGTAGCCTACGTTTTTTTACTCCTCAACCTCTCCGATCATTTTCATGATGTCCATCCGGTTTGCTTCTGTATGCCATATCTTTCAAACTGTGTTCTTTCACAAAAGTTCTTCACCTTTAACCTATATACTTAATAACTTAACTAGGTATTTCCTTACAGCACTCGACCACACGACTGGACAATAATCAAGATTAGACAAATCTAGAGCCTGCAGAACTCGATTTTTGGAGTGTGGTGTCAAAAAAGCAGAGCATCAATTACGGACAGACCTCTCCCCATCTTTACAACCATTGAAGCTATACGTTTTGACCATGACAGTTTACAATCTAAGGTAATGCCAAGTAATTTAGTCTCCTCAACTTGTTCAACAGCCACACCATTCATTACCAGATTCAGCTGAGGTCTAGAACTTAGGAAATTATTTGTACCAAATACAATGCTCTTAGTTTTAGATGTTCAGGGCCACTTTATTACTGGCCACCCATTCCAAAACAGACTATACTGGTGTCATCCATGCAAGTCTCAGTAGCATGAAATAACATCTACCTTCCCATTGAAACAGTTAATCATGAAACAGTTCTACTGCAACTTTTCATGCACAGTGGAAAGTTGGAATGAACCTGCTCTTACCATGAGAAACAGATTTCCCAATCTTCTCCTCCTTTTCTTCATCTTTAATGTTGACATTCAGCTCCAGTGTTTGACTGCAGTCTTCCAGCTTCACTGATGCCATCTCTGGTACCTGCGGTGCAAACTGGACTCGACTGTCAATCAGGACCCAGTGACTGTAGGTTTGGACTCAGTGTGGAAGGAGAGAGGCAGGCTGGGTTTGTCCTCACTGTTGATGTTATAGGCCTCAGACTTAATCCTAGTCGGCCTGTAGTAATAAAGAGAAACAGACAACAGTCTTGACATTTCTGGAACTTTCTTTATCCTCAAAAAATATATTATATTTCTTCTTGTTCAATTACCTAATTTCAACAGATCAGGTAGCTAAACAATGACAAAACAACATTCATTCACATTAGACAAGTGCACAAAAATTACACAAAGCAACTGCAGAAATGAATAAATGACTCAAAAACTATTTAGGACAAGGTTACAGTTTGTTTTAGGCAGCACTATGAGCTATTTTCCTTAATAACCTTATCTTCACTGTATTTTTTCACTCAAAAATAATAATATTCACGGACGGCCAGGGCCACACTCCAACACTCAGACATAATTTACAAATGCAGTATTTGTGTTTAGTGAGTCTGCCAGATCAGGGGCAGTAGGGGTGACAATGCGTGGTATTGATAGGTGAGTGAATTGGACCATATTGCTGTCCTGCCTCAGCATTCGAAATGTAACGAGTACTTTTGGGTGTCAGGGAAAATGTATGGGAGTAAAAAGTACAACTTTTCTTTAGGAATGTAGTGGAGTAAAAGTTGACAGAAAATATAAATAGTAAAGTACAAATCCCCCCAAAATGACTTCAGTAGTACTTCAAAGCCTTTTTACTTTGACATTTCAGTCATTTAGCAGAAACTCTTATCCAGAGTGACTTACAGTAGTGAGTACATACATTTTTCATACTGGTCCCCAGTGGGAATCGAACCCACAACCCTGGTGTTGCAAGCGCCATGCTCTACTAACTGAGCCACACAGGACTACTTAGTTACTTTACACCACTGCCAACTGTATTTCCCGTTCACACCATAGTAACAACTATAGATAAAGGTAGAAACTACTGAACGTGTCTGAATATTGCTACACATGTAGAAAACTGATAAACATTACATTCAGCTTCAAAACAGTAGAACAACCATGAAATTGTCTCTCTCTAATGCACCTGCACTGCTACCCCATTCATAGACGCTAACTGCTTTAGTGCCTCTTGACGATAGTATCTTCTGACTGGGGGAGTTTTGTTAAGAGCCTCAACATTAACACGCATCGCTTGCGGTACGTTTTTGGAAACTTTCATATCAGCTAAATATAATTTTCAAAACACAAAAAGGTTAAATTACTACACACCTTTATAGGGTTAGTGTTCCCACATGGTCCTATCTCCATGTTACAGCACTTGTTTACGGGAGACAGACGGAAGACATAGGCCCTGTGCTAATTAGCTATCTAGCGTGCTCCCAACACCTGTGTGTAAGCTAACTGGGGAGGAAGTGTAGTTTGTCAGCTGGAGGCACACACAGTGTACGGATCTGTGTTAAACTGCTACAGTAAGTGTATCTTTATTTGAAAGATTAGTTCTCGCTGACATGAAAGTTAAGGGGCATATTAGCATACGGTTGTGAAAGCGATGATTATTGACGTTTCTCAACGTTAAAACAGAGCATCGGAATATTAGTTTACACATGTGGACAAATGTAATGTCTGAAAACTCTCCATCCGGAGAAGGGATTTAGAGAGCTACTGCACTGGAGTCTGTTAAAGGGCATGTAGCAGCTATTTCTCATGGCTTTAAACACATATAATAGTAACTTAGAGCACCCCCAGAAAACATTCACAAATTACAAACTCATAAATCCATTTTTATAATACTGTAATATTGTTCTAAAAGTTGGGTTTGAGGTTCTCCAAATCGAATACTAAAACGTATAGTACAACTTGGTGCGCACCAGTTTACCATGGACTGTAGGCTACAGCAGGCTCACCATTTACGATCTTGCTTTAGGGCCTTTCCGGCCGTCTTCGTGGTTATATGCAGGAAGCAGAAATTGTACAATTGTAAGCTAATAAATACTTTTCCAAGATAGAACTCATGTATATTTATGTAATAAGGCCCGAGGAGGTATGTTATGGTCAATATACCATGGCTAAGGTCTGTTAGGCACGATGCAATGCCTCAGTTGCCTAATTGCTATTATAAACTGGTTACCAACATATGTATAACAGTAAAAAAATATATATATATATATTGTGTTAACATATAGACTAATATGTTATAAATTGTGTTCTTACACTGGTACAGTTATGCCCTATGAGAGATGTACAACTGCGCATGTGCGAAAATAAAGAAAGGGCATTTTCCCGCGTTCTGGTTGAAACACCAACGATGAACATGTGTGTTTATTCCTCCGTTAAGTAAACCGGTATTCCTGTCCTGAAGATGACAGCACCAACAGGTTATGGGCCCAGGAGGGAACATGGAAGCCAATGGAATAGATTATGTTTCGATGGAGATGAAAAAAACTACGAGTTATGGGAGACAAAGTTTTTGGGACACTTGCGTTTGCTAGGGCTAAAGGCCACCATATTGAGCGTGGATGAAGATGAAGAAGACGGAGAGAAAAATGAAGAAGCCTACGCCGAATTGATACAGGTTTTGGATGATAAAAGTCTTTCCCTGATAATGAGAGAAGCAGCAGATGATGGGAGAAAAGCGTTGAAGATATTGAGGGAACATTATGCAGGTAAAGGGAAGCCACGTGTGATTAGCCTCTACACTGAGCTAACTTCTCTTCAGAAAGCCAGTGACGAAAGTGTTACGGATTATATCATTCGTGCTGAGACGGCTATTACAGCACTGAGGAATGCTGAATAGACTTTAAGTGACGGGCTGTTGATTGCAATGATTCTGAAAGGTTTGCCCAAATCATTTAAGCCATTTGCCATCCACATAACGCAGAGTGACGAGCCGACAACTTATGGCAAGTTCAAAACCAAGTTGAGGAGCTATGAAAGCACCGAGAAGTTTAGCGCCATTTCCACTGACGACAACGTGATGAAGGCAAGTAACATTAAAGTTAGCTGGCCAAGAGGAAGAGATAAAGGGACCGAGATAACCTGCTTCAACTGTGGCCAGAAAGGGCACAAGGCCCGGGAATGTGCTGTTACTGGAGAGCACAGACAACGGAGACAGTGGTGTAGTTTTTGCAAGCGCTCCACTCATACTGACGCAAATTGCAGACGAAAAAAAAGAGACAATGTGAAACAAGCAACAGATGCTGAAGGCCACACATTTGCATTCAAAATAAGTGACTGTCAGGTTTGTGGACTGAAACATAAAGGGCTGATGGTTGATACGGGAGCAACGTCACATATAGTCACGGACATCGGGAAGTTTAAGGAGTTTGACGAGACTTTCAAACCGGAAAAACATTCCGTGGAGCTGGCTGACGGAACAAGAAAGAATGGTGTCGCGGAGAGGAGAGGTGCAGCGGAGGTTTACCTGAGAGACAACACGGGTCGTCGGGTGAAAACAACGCTGACGAAGGCGCTGTACGTGCCGTCGTTTCCACAAGACATTTTCTCTGTTAAAGCAGCGACAGCCAACGGAGCTTCAGTCAACTTTCGACAGGGGTGTAACAAGCTCATCCACAAGAACGGTACCACTTTTGACATCGAGGAGTACGATAGACTTTACTATCTTAACACTGTAAGTGATGAAAATGATGATGGATGTCATGGGTGCTATGATATTCACACATGGCACAAAATTCTTGGCCACTGTAATTTTGAGGATGTGTCAAAGTTAGAAAATGTGACAAGAGGGAATGAAAATCACAGGTAAGATTGACAAATCTACCCTCAACTGTGAAATCTGCACACAGGGAAAATTTGTTCAGAGCAGAAACAGAGAGCCTGATGAAAAGGCAAAAGCAGCTCTTGAGCTTGTGCACACTGATTTGGCTGGCCCTATTGAGCCAGAGGCGAAAGATGGGTTCAGATATACTCTAGCATTTACAGATGATTATTCAGGGGCAGTTTTTGTGTATTTCCTAAAAGCAAAAAGTGATACTGTAAAAGCTACTGAGAAGTTTATTGCTGATGTGGCCCCTTATGGAAAAATAAAGTGTGTCAGGTCAGATAATGGCACAGAGTACACAGCCAAAGAGTTCCAGTCACTGCTCAGTAAGAATGCCATAAGACATGAAACTTCAGCCCCTTACTCACCCCATCAAAATGGGACCGCTGAGAGAAATTGGAGAACACTGTTTGAAAAGGCAAGATGCATGCTACTTGAGAGCAACCTAGCAAAGAAATTGTGGACATATGCTGTAATGACTGCTGCAGTAATTCGCAATAGGTGTTACAATAAGCGTGTAGGACAGACTCCACACTACATGTTTACTGGGAGAAAGCCTGATCTTTCAAAGATGAAAGAATTTGGATCTGTTTGCTATGCATACAGACAGAACAAGAAAAAGTTGGACTCAAGATGTGAAAAGGGTATTTTTGTCGGGTATGATAAAAATAGTCCAGCATACCTAGTCTACTACCCAGACACTGAAAAAGTTCTTAAAAACAGATTAGTCAAGTTCGTTACAAAAGGTGTAGTCGAACGCCAAACTCAGACAGATTTGGAAATGAGTGATGATCTTCATGGGGAGAGATTTCAATCCCCCATGCCAAAAGCCAAGATGGCAGATCAAAATTCCGAAGAGACACAAGATGTGCAAATCGAGACTTCAGATAGTCAGAGTCCACGCTATCCAGACAGAGAGAGGAAGAAGCCCCAGTACTTAAAAGACTATGAGTGTAAAGTGAAGTGTGATGACCAGATACCACCTAGTGTTGACTACTGCTACAGACTAATGTGCAATGCACCACAAACCTTCAAAGAAGCAATGATTTCACCAAAATCAGAGATTTGGGCTACTGCTATGAAGGAGGAGATGGATTCCCTTAGGGAAAATGATACATTCACATTGACCACACTGCCAGAGGGTAAAAATGCAGTGGGGGGCAGGTGGGTCTATGCGGTCAAAAACAATTCAGATGAGACTGAGACATACAAGGCAAGATATGTTGCAAAGGGATATAGTCAAGTGGCAGGAATAGACTATAAGGAGACTTTTTCTCCAACTGCAAATATGACATCAGTACGTTGTTTGATGCAGCTAGCAGTTCAGTATGACTTAGAGTTACATCAGATGGGATGTCAAAACAGCATATCTACATGCTCCTATTGACTGTGAAGTGTACATGGAGCAACCAGAGGGTTTTGAAGTCAGGTCAGATACAGGTGAGCAACTAGTCTGCAAACTGAACAAGTCACTGTACGGCCTGAAACAGTCAGGAAGGAACTGGAACAAAATGTTGCATGATCACCTTAGTGAAAATGGTTTTACACAGAACCCAGCTGATCACTGTGTTTACAACAAACAAACTGCAACAGAAAGGATCATTTTGATAATTTGGGTCGATGATCTAATTATCGCTGCTAGTGATAGTGACTCACTCACAAGTGTAAAAGAAATGTTAAGTGAAAAATTTAAGATGAAAGATCTTGGGAGGCTTGGACATTTCCTAGGCATTGATTTTACACAAAGTGAAGGGAAAATAAAGATGAGCCAAACAAGGTACATAACCAAGATACTGGAAAGGTTTGGTATGTCAGACTGTAAAACAAGGTCAACACCATGTGAACAAAAAGAAAACTTTGATGGTGATGGTGAACCTATTGATTCAAAAAGGTATCGTGAAGTGATAGGCAGCTTGATATATGTTATGGCATGTACAAGACCGGATATCAGTTGGATTGTCAGCAAGCTGTCACAATACCTATCAGAACCAAAAGAGCAACACTGGATAACAGCTAAACATGTGTTGAGGTACTTGAAGGGGACAATGAATCAGGAGTTGTGTTACAAAAAGGGGGTGAAAAAACTCAACCTCGTAGCATATAGTGATGCTGACTGGGCAGCAGATCAAAGTGACAGACGGAGCATAACAGGGTATTGTTTTAGTTTAACTGTCACACTCTGGCTCTGGGGACTTTATATGTTGAGTCAGGGTGTGTAGATTCCGTGTGTTTACAGTGGGGAAAATAAGTATTTAGTCAGCCACCAATTGTGCAAGTTCTCCCACCTAAAAAGATGAGAGAGGCCTGTAATTTTCATCATAGGTACACGTCAACTATGACAGACAAATTGAGGAAAAAAAATCCAGGAAATCACATTGTAGGATTTTTAATGAATTTATTTGCAATTGATGGTGGAAAATAAGTATTTGGTCACCTACAAACAAGCAAGATTTCTGGCTCTCACAGACCTGTAACTTCTTCTTTAAGAGGCTCCTCTGTCCTCCACTCGTTACCTGTATTAATGGCACCTGTTTGAACTTGTTATCAGTATAAAAGACACCTGTCCACAACCTCAAACAGTCACACTCCAAACTCCACTATGGCCAAGACCAAAGAGCTGTCAAAGGACACCAGAAACAAAATTGTAGACCTGCACCAGGCTGGGAAGACTGAATCTGCAATAGGTAAGCAGCTTGGTTTGAAGAAATCAACTGTGGGAGCAATTTTTAGGAAATGGAAGACATACAAGACCACTGATAATCTCCCTCGATCTGGGGCTCCACGCAAGATCTCACCCCGTGGGTTCAAAATGATCACAAGAACGGTGAGCAAAAATCCCAGAACCACACGGTGGGACCTAGTGAATGACCTGCAGAGAGCTGGGACCAAAGTAACAAAGCCTACCATTAGTGACACACTACGCTGCCAGGGTTTCAAATCCTGCAGTGCCAGATGTGTCCCCCTGCTTAAGCCAGTACATGTCCAGGCCCATCTGAAGTTTGCTAAAGTGCATTTGGATGATCCAGAAGAGGATTGGGAGAATGTCAAATGGTCAGATGAAACCAAAATATAACTTTTTGGTAAAAACTCAACTCGTCAAGTTTGGAGGACAAAGAATGCTGAGTTGCATCCAAAGAACATCATACCTACTGTGAAGCATGGGGGTGGAAACTTCATGCTTTGGGGCTGTTTTTCTGCAAAGGGACCAGGACGACTGATCCGCGTAAAGGAAAGAATAAAAGGGGCCATGTATCATGAGATTTTGAGTGAAAACCTCCTTCCATCAGCAAGGGCATTGAAGATGAAACGTGGCTGGGTCTTTCAGCATGACAATGATCCCAAACACACCGCCCGGGCAACGAAGGAGTGGCTTCGTAAGAAGCATTTCAAGGTCCTGGAGTGGCCTAGCCAGTCTCCAGATCTCAACCCCATAGAAAATCTTTGTAGGGAATTGAAAGTCTGTGTTGCCCAGCGACAGCCCCAAAACATCACTGCTCTAGAGGAGATCTGCATGGAGGAATGGGCCAAAATACCAGCAACAGTGTGTGAAAACCTTGTGAAGACTTACAGAAAATGTTTGACCTGTGTCATTGCCAACAAAGGGTATATAACAAAGTATTGAGAAACTTTTGTTATTGACCAAATACTTATTTTCCACCATAATTTGCAAATAAATTCATTAAAAATCCTATAATGTGATTTTCTGGATTTTTTTTTCTCATTTTGTCTTTCATATATGATGTGTACCTATGATGAAAAGTACAGGCCTCTCTCATCTTTTTAAGTGGGAGAACTTGCACAATTGGTGGCTGACTAAATACTTATTTTCCCCACTGTATGTGCTGTGTTTGAGTGTCTAGTTGTTCTATGTCTAGGTTGGCCTGAGTGACTCCCAATCAGAGGCAACGAGTGTCAGCTGTTTGCTGGTTGTCTCTGATTGGGAGCCATATTTATACTGTCGGTTTTCCTTTGTGTTTTGTGGGTTCTTGTTTCTAGTTGGTTGTGTTTAACCGTGAACTGTCACGTTACCGTCTTTTGTTGTTTTCATCACGTTTCGCTAATAAACGAGTTTGTTTGCCTGCAACGCTGCGCCTTGGTCCTCATCTATTAACGACGATCGTGACAGAAGAACCCACCAGAACTGGACCAAGCAGCCTAGTGAGGAGCAGAGTGGGTGGACTTGGCAACAGTGGAGGCAGAGCTTCGACTGGGTCAAGCCGAATGAGGAGCTGAATGACGGAGATTGGAAGCAGAGGAGCGAGAGTTGGGCGAGAATTATCGAGGCCTGGCCCACGGGGAAGAGAGACTCCCAGAAAATTTTTAGGGGGGGGCTCACGACGTCGGACCAGCAGGAGGCCGCAATAGAGCGGCCCAGCGGGTTGCCAGAGGAGGCCGCCAGGTTGAGGGGGCCACTGGTCGAAGAGGGGATGAAGGATGTAGAGGCACGGCGAGAGGTACTGGCGTGTGTTGCCAGTCCGGTCCGGCCCGTTCCAGATCCCGGTGTAGGGCCAGTGGTGTGTGTCCCCAGTACGGTCCGGCCTGTTCCTGCTCCACGCACCAAGCCTACGGTGTGCATCACCAGCCCAGCCCGGCCTGTTCCTGCTCCACGCACCAAGCCTACGGTGTGCGTCGCCAGCCCAGCCCGGCCTGTCCCTGCTCCACGCACCAAGCCTACGGTGTGCGTCGACAGCCCAGTCCGGCCTGTTCCTGCTCCACGCACCAAGCCTACGGTGTGCGTCGCCAGTCCAGCCCGGCCTGTCCCTGCTCCACGCACCAAGCCTACGGTGTGCGTCGCCAGTCCAGCCCGGCCTGTCCCTGCTCCACGCACCAAGCCAAGGGTGCGAGTCGTCAGTCCGGTGAGGCCCGTTCCGGCTCCACGCACCAAGCCAGGGGTGCGTATCGTCAGCCCGGTCCGGTCCGTTGCTGCTCCACGCACCAAGCCAGGGGGGCGCATCGTCAGCCAGGTCCGGTCCGTTCCTGCCTCACGCGCCAAGCCAGGGGTGCGCGTCGTCAGTCTGGTGCCTGATCAGGTACCGGTCAGCTGCTCCACAACGGAGCGTAAGCAATCCGCTCCGTCGATGTCCAGTCCAGATCCAGCCAGCGGGGTCAGACCGGACCAGGGGCGCTACGGGGGAATTATGGAAGGGTGGTGGTCAAGCCCGGAGCCGGAGCCGCCTCCGAGGAGGAATGCCCACCCAGCCCTCCCCTGTGTGGGTTTTGTTGAGGCGCGGTCGCAGTCCGCGCCTTTGGGGGGGGTACTGTCACACTCTGGCTCTGGGGACTTTATATGTTGAGTCAGGGTGTGTAGATTCCGTGTGTTTATGTGCTGTGTTTGAGTGTCTAGTTGTTCTATGTCTAGGTTGGCCTGAGTGACTCCCAATCAGAGGCAACGAGTGTCAGCTGTTTGCTGGTTGTCTCTGATTGGGAGCCATATTTATACTGTCGGTTTTCCTTTGTGTTTTGTGGGTTCTTGTTTCTAGTTGGTTGTGTTTAACCGTGAACTGTCACGTTACCGTCTTTTGTTGTTTTTATCACGTTTCGCTAATAAACGAGTATGTTTGCCTTCAACGCTGCGCCTTGGTCCTCATCTATTAACGATGATCGTGACATTAACTAAATGTGGACCCGTTATTTCATGGAGGTCTAAGAAGCAGCCAACAGTAGCTTTATCTACATGTGAAGCAGAGTACATGGCACTGGCTGCTACTACACAAGAAAGTTTGTACCTTGTATAGTTATTGGGCCAGATAACTGTAGTGAGTGCCAATATGCACCAGTAACAATATTTGAAGATAACCAAGGTGCAATTGCTCTGTCAAATAACCCAGTATGTCGTCAGAGATGTAAACATGTTGACATCAGATATCATTTCATTCGATCTGCGCTCAGTGATGGCAAAATAAGTATTGAATATTGTCCAACGGCAGACATGGTTGCAGATGTTTTGACTAAACCTGTAACGAAGTTCAAAAATGAAAAATTCTTGGGTTATATGTTTGGAATGTAAACAGACATTTGTGAGATGTATAACTGTAAGCTAAATGTGTTGATAGTTAGGTTGAATACAACTTGTACAGTATAAGAGCAAGTGGGGGTGTTAACATATAGACTAATATGTTATAAATTGTGTTCTTACACTGGTACAGTTATGCCATATGAGAGATGTACAACTGCGCATGTGCGAAAATAAAGACTGGGCATTTTCCCGCGTTCTGGTTGAAACACCAACGATGAACATGTGTGTTTATTCCTCCGTTAAGTAAGCCGGTATTCCTGTCCTGAAGATGACAGCACCAACAGGAATGTTACAAATGTCTCAGTTATGTTCCTTGTTACCTGGGTTGATGCGATTTTTGTAGGACTGGAGAACAATGCCAGGAAAGTAAAATAAGGTTATTACCTGGATTCAATGCTTTTAAAATAACTGCTATTGCTGAAAAGTATAGAACACTTTAGTTTCCGGTTCATTTTGACGTTCTTTTTCGGTAGAACCGGTTCCAACCCTAGATTACAACACGTAGAAAACTGCTGGACATTACATTCAGGCAGCTTCAAAATAGTAGTGCAACCGTCAACTTCTCTCTCTCTAATGCATCCGTACTGTCTGCAGTGAAGTATGTTGATGTAAACGAACTCAGAAAGCTCAAATAAATCGATTATTTATTAAATTATATTGACGAAATGATGTACATTCAATCACGCAGACAAACCCAAAGTCTCTAGTTAGCTATGTGACTTGTAAAATAGTTTTTATCACGTTCTTCACTCACTCGGTTTTATCACGTTCTTCACTCACTCGGTTTGACACAAAAATAAGACGTAGCTAAAACCTTTACCAAACTTGATAATACCTTGACGTATTTGTAACCTAGCATGTTATGAAATGTTCTTTCTATATTAGAAAGTTGAAACGTGCTATTACATAACTGTAGTAATACATTTGAAACGGACACAACAGCTATTGTCTTGACAGCACAGTTTTAGCTATTTTTTCTTTATCTGAAGAATGGTGCCCGCCTGACCACTGAGGTATAAGAGGTAGAGACTGTCTCCAAGATGGCCGACCGTTGTTTTCAACGTAATCTACTCACGTTCGCATCAGGCCAGGGTTCTGGTTGGGAAGTAGCCATCCTATGTACCTAGAGGAGACTGGCGGTAGGGTCCTATGGGGTAACTCGCCCCCCCTAAGAACAATGTCTAATTGCTGACAAAAATAAGCTACATTTGGGGGGGGGGGAATTATGTGGATGAAGGTCATGCTTAGGCTAATAAACTATAAAGGGAAATAAATTGCTACAGTTTACACTTTAGCAATTCTGTTCAAGTCGCAGGGTAAGTGCCCCCCTTGGGGCAGATATTTTCTGATTGAGAGGGGGTCAAATACTTATTTCCCTCATTAAAATGCAAATCAATTTATAACATTTTTGACATGCGTTTTTCTGGATTTTGTTGTTGTTATTCTGTCTCTCACTGTTCAAATAAACCTACCATTACAATTATAGACTGATCATGTCTTTGTCAGTGGGCAAACGTACAAAACCAGCAGGGGATCAAATACTTTTTTCCCCTCACTGTATACCTTGTTATTAGCTTGTACCTATAATTGTTGATCAGTCAGGTAGCATGTTAACTAACTACCAATACACTGCTTGAAACTATAATTGTTGTCACGATCGTCTTCAAAAGGAATGGACCAAAGCGCAGCGCGTTGAGTGAACATGACTTTAATAAAGAAAGCACGTAACTACAAAACAAAAGACGAAAGTGAAGTCCAACAGTACAAACGACTGAAACATAGAACACTGGAACAAAAACCCACAACTAACACAAGAAAACCTACAGCTTAAATATGGCTCCCAATCAGAGATAACGAGCCGACAGCTGACACTCGATACCTCCGATTGGGAGTCATTAACCAACCTAGAAACACAACCCACAGACATGCAAACATAGAATACAACCAATCAAACAGAACACAACGAAACGAACACACCCTAAACCCAACCTAACCAAAACAAAACCCCAACAAAACGAATACACCCTGGCTCAACTACAAGTCCCGGAGCCAGAGTGTGACAGTACCCCCCCCTAAAGGCGCGCACTCCGGGCGCACCAGCATACAGTCTAGGGGAGGGTCTGGGTGGGCGTCTGTCCACGGTGGCGGTTCTGCCCCTGGTCGTGGTCCCCACCCCACCTTAGTCACCACCCGCTTCCCTAGCCTCCTCCACATGACCACCCCCCAACTAAACCCCACTGGGTTAAGGGGCGGCACCGGACTAAGGGGCAGCACCGGACTAAGGGGCAGTACCGGACTAAGGGGCAGTACCGGACTAAGGGGCAGTACCAGGCTGAATGGCGGATACTGGCTGGACGGCTTTGGCGGCTCCCGGCTGGACGGCTCTGGCGGATCCCGGCTGGTCGGCTCTGGCGGATCCCGGCTGGACGGCTCTGGCGGATCCCGGCTGGACGGCTCTGGCGGATCCCGGCTGGACGGCTCTGGCGGATCCCGGCTGGACGGCTCTGGCGGATCCCGGCTGGACGGCTCTGGCGGATCCCGGCTGGACGGCTCTGGCGGATCCCGGTTGGACGGCTCTGGCGGATCCCGGCTGGACGGCTCTGGCGGATCCCGGCTGGACGGCTCTGGCGGATCCTGGCTGGACGGCTCTGGCGGATCCTGGCTGGACGGCTCATGGCTGGCTGACGGATCTGGCTGCTCATGGCTGGCTGACGGATCTGGCTGCTCATGGCTGGCTGACGGATCTGGCTGCTCATGGCTGGCTGACGGATCTGGCTGCCCATGGCTGGCTGACGGATCTGGCTGCTCATGGCTGGCTGACGGATCTGGCTGCTCATGGCTGGCTGACGGATCTGGCTGCTCATGGCTGGCTGACGGATCTGGCTGCTCATGGCTGGCTGACGGATCTGGCTGCTCATGGCTGGCTGACGGATCTGGCTGCTCATGGCTGGCTGACGGATCTGGCTGCTCATGGCTGGCCGACGGATCTGGCTGCTCATGGCTGGCTGACGGATCTGGCTGCTCATGGCTGGCTGAAGGATCTGGCTGCTCATGGCTGGCGGAAGGCTCTGGCTGATCCTGTCTGGCGGAAGGCTCTGGCTGATCCTGTCTGGCGGAAGGCTCTGGCTGATCCTGTCTGGCAGAAGGCTCTGGCTGATCCTGTCTGGCAGAAGGCTCTGGCTGATCCTGTCTGGCAGAAGGCTCTGGCTGATCCTGTCTGGCAGAAGGCTCTAGCGGCTCCGGTCTGGCGGACGGCTCTGAATGCTCATGGCAGACGGGCGGCTTAAGCGCCTTTGGGCAGACGGGCAGTTCAGGCCCCGTTGGGCAGATGGCAGACTCTGGCCGTCTGGGGCGCACCGTAGGCCTGGTGCGTGGTGCCGGAACTGGAGGTACCGGGCTGAGGACACGCATCTCAGGGCTAGTGCGGGGAGAAGCAACAGGACGCACAGGACTCTGGGGACACACAGGAGGCTTGGTGCGTGGTGTAGGCACAGGTGGTACTGGGCTGGAACGGGGAGGTGACGCCGGAAATACCGGACCGTGCAGGCGTACTGGCTCCCTTGAGCACTGAGCCTGCCCAACCTTACCTGGTTGTATGCTCCCCGTCGCCCGACCAGTACAGGAAGGAGGAATAACCCGCACCGGGCTATGTAGGCGAACCGGGGACACCATGCGTAAGGCTGGTGCCATGTAAGCCGGCCCGAGGAGACGCTCTGGTGGCCTGATGCGTTGGGCCGGCTTCATGACATCCGGCTCAATGCTCAATCTAGCCCGGCCGATACGAGGAGCTGGAATGTACCGCACCGGGCTATGCCTGCGTACAGGAGACACCATGCGCTCTACTGCGTAACATGGTGTCTGCCCGTACTCTCGCTCTCCACGGTAAGTCCAGGGAGTAGGCGCAGGTCTCCTACCTGACTTCGCCACACTCCCTTTTAGCCCCCCCCCAAGAAATTCTTGGGTAGTACCCACGGGCTTCCAGCCTCGACTCCGCGCTGCCTCCTCATACCACCTCCTCTCGGCTGCAGCTGCCTCCAGCTCTTCCCGAGGGCGGCGATATTCTCCCGGTTGTGCCCAAGGACCCTTTCCATTCAAAATCTCCTCCCATGTCCAAGAATCCTTGATAGGCGTCCATAAATCCTGTGTAGGTAGGTCCTGTTGCCGCTTGACACGCTGCTTGGTCCTTTTATGGTGGGTTTTTCTGTCACGATCGTCTTCAAAAGGAATGGACCAAAGCGCAGCGCGTTGAGTGAACATGACTTTAATAAAGAAAGCACGTAACTACAAAACAAAAGACGAAAGTGAAGTCCAACAGTACAAACGACTGAAACATAGAACACTGGAACAAAAACCCACAACTAACACAAGAAAACCTACAGCTTAAATATGGCTCCCAATCAGAGATAACGAGCCGACAGCTGACACTCGTTACCTCCGATTGGGAGTCATTAACCAACCTAGAAACACAACCCACAGACATGCAAACATAGAATACACCCAATCAAACAGAACACAACGAAACGAACACACCCTAAACCCAACCTAACCAAAACAAAACCCCAACAAAACGAATACACCCTGGCTCAACTACAAGTCCCGGAGCCAGAGTGTGACAATTGTTCAGAATGTGTAAGTTTACTAGTTAATAAGAAAATAAATAAAATGTAATTGTTCAATAATTCAATGTGTTGTGATTAAAAATAAAAATATCTGATCATATAAATGTGTTGCGTTTCAAATTACTTTTACAAATAAAAATATGTGATAATAAACAAACAAATCTAAACTAACAAATGTCAAATAATATTTGTAGGCAAGATGGCCAGTCAATTTGAATAACGTTATTGTGTATTCTATGTAATGACGCAATTTTATGTTATAACGAAAAATGTATGCACTCACTAACTGTAAGTCGGTCTGGATAAGAGCATCTGCTAAATGACTAAAATGTAATGATGTCATCACGTAATGACATCACAACGTCATTTAGCAACTTTTAGCAACAAATCGACCTGCCTCTAACAACTTCCCCTGAAAATTAGTTGGCAACCCTGCAGGGGAGTTGCTCTTTCAACTTTCAAATTTATCTTAGACTTTCCAACATAATAATAGCCACATGGGCACATCAGGAAATATACCACACATTTTATTTTACAGGAAATTCTACCCAGGACATACATTTTATTTCCAGTATGAGGGTGAAGAAAGAAATCCCCCTTGGTCATCACATTACAGTTCTCACAATGATTTGAGGGGAGGGTGGATGGGAAATGCTGAGGGGGAACATATTCATCTGCTCTTACTAGGCTGTTCTTTATGTTTCTAGCATGTTTAAAAGAGAATCGAGAGATATTCTGAAAAGCCCGGCCCACAGAGGGATCCCAGTCCTAAATAGAAGTCAGAGATCAAACTCCTGGTTCTCCCCTGTTCCTTCCACACGCCCTCCCATTGTACTGTATGTATGAACACATTTTGAACAATGGCTGCCTAAAATGCTGTGGTGCTTACAAACACAACAGGAAAGGTTGTGGTAGACGTGGGCCATCACAGGTGAGTTCACAGCTCTTTTACTCTGAGCATTCATATCAATGACTCACCCTCAGATGGACCATCAATGCCAGAGTTCTACAAGACTGTTTACATAATCAACTGGGCATTTCAACAGTCTGTCCCTCAATATAGTCCTGGGCATATATTGTTTATCTTACTATTGTTTAAAATGCTAACTTTTTAGCATTTGTGGCACAAATCCATTGCAAGTCAATGGTACGTATACAGTCACAGTGAACGTCTACACACCACTTTACATTTTGCAAGCTTAAATATTAATAGAGATTAAATATTGTTTTTATCCTGCCGACCTACAAAAACCATTCCACATTTTCAAAGTGTAAGAAAATTGTAGAACAATTTTCCTTGTAAAGATATCCAGTAGTTTTGATTACATATATTTTCACACCCCATTAAACAGTTCTACAGCAACTATACATGTGTGTTGTGGCTTGTAACTTGCTGGGTAGCAGTTTAAGACATGGTTTGAATCCTAATCAATCCTTCCAATGTGAGTACATGTTGAAGTACAGTAGATTAATAAAGCTACAGTACTGCAGCTGGTGACAAAGCTGTGTATATTGAAAAAGCTTGTTAGTGCATAGGTCAAATGTATCTTTGTAATGCTCATTTCAGGTATTTCTTCCAGCTTTAGACAAACACTAAATATTTCACTTAAAACATAGTTTTGTTGTATTTAATGATAGAGAAGAGAAGAGTTTGACCAACACAGATTCATGTCCAATCTTTGAGGACGTGTCTACATTGTTAGAGTGGTCACATGCCAATCTGTTCCATATAATAGACAGTCTTTGGAAC
The DNA here is from genome assembly GCF_964263955.1 of Coregonus lavaretus. Taxonomy (NCBI): domain Eukaryota; kingdom Metazoa; phylum Chordata; class Actinopteri; order Salmoniformes; family Salmonidae; genus Coregonus; species Coregonus lavaretus. The sequence continues at coordinate 1,422,536 of NW_028162761.1, read as the reverse complement.
AGTGGAAAGCTGCATGGCCCCTTGGTTGTTGCTAAGCAGGCATTCTTCTTTTATGGTGTTTATTGGTGGTGTTCAGACCAACGTTAAAGGTGCATCACTGCCACCTTCTGGGCTGGAGTGTGATAGAGACATGGTTCTGTCCTGGTGAGATCACAGGTTCAGAGAAAACTTGGTATGACTGTAGTCACTCCAGGCACTCAGCCCATGAGAACCATTAATACGGTCAGATCTAATATGGAAGAACTGAATACAACCATAAGAACCATTCATACTGTCAGATCTAATATGGAAGAACTGAATACAACCATAAGAACCATTCATACTGCCAGATCTAATATGGAAGAACTGAATACAACCATAAGAACCACTCATACTGTCAGATCTAATATGGAAGAACTGAATACAACCATAAGAACCATTCATACTGTCAGATCTAATATGGAAGAACTGAATACAACCATAAGAACCATTCATACTGTCAGATCTAATATGGAAGAACTGAATACAAACATAAGAGCCATTCATACTGTCAGATCTAATATGGAAGAACTGAATACAACCATAAGAACCATTCATACTGTCAGATCTAATATGGAAGAACTGAATACAAAAGAGAAGGAGAGGTTGACCAGTACATATTAATGTACTAATGTTATTTTTCATTGGCAGATCAATGCAGTTTTCCAAACATAATCATCATCAGTTGTTTTGTAAGATTTTAACTAACTGAACAAAAATATAAACACAGCATTCAACAATTTTACTGGGGTACAGTTCATATAAGGAAATCAGACAATTGAAATACATTCATTAGGCCCTAATCTATGGATTTCACATGACAGGGGCCCACCCATCAGCCAATAAGAATGATTTCCCCCACTAAAGGGCTTTATTACAGATATAAATACTCCTCAGTTTCATCAGCTGTCCGGGTGGCTGGTCTCAGATGATCCTGCAGGTGAAGAAGCCAGATGTGGAGGTCCTGGGCTTGCACGGTTACACGTGGTCTGCGGCTGGGAAGCCAGTTGGACGTTCTGCCAAATTCTCGGTAGAGAAATGTACATTCAATTCTCTGGCCACAGCTCTTGTGAACATTCCTGCAGTCAGCATGCCAATTGTGCACTCCCTCAAAATGTAGACATCTGTGGCATTGTGTTGTGTGACAAAACTGCACATTTCAGAGTGGCCTTTTATTGTACCCAGCACAAGGTGTACCTGTGTAATGATCATGCTGTTTAATCAGCTTCTTGATATGCCACAACTCGCAGGTGGATTGATTATCTTGGCAAAGGAGAAATGCTCACTAACAGAAATGGAAACAAATTTGTGCACCAAATTTGAGAGAAATAAGCTTTTTGTGCGTATGGAAAATATCCGGGATCTTTTATTTCAGCTCATGAAACATGTGACCAACACTTTACATGTCAAGTTTATATATTTTTTCAGTATAGTTTTAGAAGAGAATTAACTAAATACGTAGTCATTTCATTTTGTCACATGTTTGGTAAACAAAAGGTGTAGACTAACATTGAAATGTTGACCAACAATGGAGAACACAATTAAACAATTATAACAATAGGAAAAATATTGTAGTACGAGGAATTAATACACGATGAGCAATGGTAGCTTGGCTATATACATGGGGTGCCAATACCTAGTCAATGGTAGCTTGGCTATATACATGGGGTGCCAATACCTAGTCAATGGTAGCTTGGCTATATGCATGGGGTGCCAATACATAGTCAATGATAGCTTGGCTATATACATGGGGTGCCAATACCTAGTCAATGATAGCTTGGCTATATACAGTGCAATCTGAAAGTATTCAGACCCCTTAACTTTTTCCACATTTTATTACGTTACAGCCATATTCTAAAGTTGGTTAAATCATTTTCCCCCCTCATCAATCTACACACAATACCCCATAATGTCAAAGCAAAAGACAGGTTTTTGGAAATTTTTCCTAATTTATTAATAAAAAAATGGAAATATCTAAGTATTCAGACCCTTTACTCAGTACTTTCTTGTAGCACCTTTGGCAGCGATTACAGCATTGAGTCTTCTTGGGTATGATGCTACAAGCTTGGCACACCTATATTTGGGGAGTTTCATTCATTCTTCTCTGCAGATCCTCTCAAACTCTATCAGGTTGGATGGGGAGCGTTGCTGCACAGCAATTTTCTGGTCTCTCCTGAGATGTTCAATCGGGTTCAAGTCTGGGCTCTGGCTTCGCCCCAGTCTGTAGTCCTGAGTGCTCTGGAGCAGGTTTTCATCAAGGATCTCTCTGTACTTTGCTCCGTTCATTATTCCCTCGATCATGACTAGTCTCCCAGTCCCTGCCTCTGAAAAACATCCGCACAGCATGATACTGCCACGACCATGCTTCACCGTAGGCATGGTGCCAGGTTTCCTCCAGAAGTGACGCTTGGTTTTCAGGCCAAAGAGTTCAATCTTGGTAACAACAGACTAGAGAAACTTGTTTCTCATGGTCAGAGTCCTTTAGGTGCCTCTTGGCAAACTCCAAGCGGGCTGAACTCTGGAGCTCTGTCAAAGTGATCATCGGGTTCTTGGTCACCTCCCTGACCAAGGCCCTCCTCCTCCGATTGCGTAGTTGGCCGGGCGGACAGCTCTAGGAAGAATCTTGGTGATTCCAAACTTCTTCCATTTAAGTATGGAGGAGGCCACGGTGTTCTTGGGGACCTTCAATGCTGCAGACATTTTTTGGTACCCTTCCCCAGATCTGTGCCTCATCACAATCCTGTCTCGGAGCTCTACGGACAATTCCTTCAACCTCATGGCTTGATTTTTGCTCTGACATGCAATGTCAACTGTGGGATGTTATATAGACAGATGTGTGCCTTTTCAAACCATGTCCAATCAATTGAATTTATCTCAGGTGGACTCCAATCAAGTTGTAGAAACATCTCAAGGAATATCAATGGAAACAGGATGCACCTGAGCTAAATTTAGAGATTCATAGCAAAGGGTCTGGAATACTAATGTAAATAAGGTTTTGCAAAAATGTCTAAACCTGTTTCCACTTTGTCATTATGGGGTATTGTGTGTAGATTGATGAGCGATTTTTGTTGTTTGTAAAAATAAATAAACATTTTTACAATAAGGGTGTAACTTATTTTTTTGTTGAAAAAGTCAAGGGGTCTGAATACTTTCAGAATGCACTGTATAGACACTAACTATTTCATATTAAACACTTTGTTATATTTATGCACAAGAGAAGAAGAGGTTACCCAGCACAAATTCATGTACAAACATGATTTTTCATTACATATTTGTAATTTAGCAGATGCTCTTATCTAGAGCGACTTATAGGACCAATAGGGGTTAATTGCCTTGCTCAAGGCCACAATGACAGATTTTTGACCTAGTTGGCTCGGGATTCAAACCAGCGACCTTTCAGTTACTGGCCCAACACTCTAAACCGCTAGGCTACCTGTTAAATATATAACACAATACGTGACATAAGTAGAATACAGAACACTTGAAACATTACAGGACATTATTCATGATGGAAATTGAAATATTAAAATGTGATTTAAAAAAAGCAGTGGGTAGAGTGGCGTTTCGCAGGCGGTTTGTACGGGCAGTTATACAGGACAGTTTGTGGCTGTTTCTCAGGAGCCTGGTGGTGCAGTTACCTCTTTTTGGAGGGAGCAGGTCATTCAGTGGATGGTCAAGAGTGTGCATGTCCTTCACCAGGTGCACTGCAGCCTGTTCTTGCCTGCTCTGCAGTGACGGGAGCTGTGGTTGGACTGCTCCACCTCTGGAGATGATCCTCAAGGCCCTCCTCTGCACCCTGTCTAGTTGGGCCTGCTGCTTTTTACTGCATCCAACTAACAGCACTCCACTGTATTCCAGACAAGGCCTGGCCAGTGTAGTATAGACTGTGACCAGATCTTCAGTAGGACATTACTGGCAAGAACAGTCAAAAAGGCGTATCGAGGCCATTCTCACTGGCTGCTCCAGGTGTCACCACTGAGGTTAGAGTCTAGATGAAAACCAAGAAACTTGGTTGTTGTTACCACTGGTACTTCCTGTCCTCCTAGGATTAGTGGTGCAGTTTGTGGATGGTCCTCTGACCAAGGGCTAAATGTGCCAGTTGCCTTCACCCTCTGCCATCTTTCGGTGGAGTAGCTGTGGAGCCAGGCTAGTAACCTTGGACAGTTCAATGTCAGACAGATGTTGCAGGAACTTTGCGTGATCTACTCGATCAAAGGCTTTGGACACATCAGCAAGTAACATCCTCACCATTGTTGGTTTTATGGAGTCTGTAGCTGTCAGCCAGAAGTATGTGGCTTTCACAGGGGCGGTACTAGTGCTGGACTTTGGGAGGTAGTCATACTGAATCGTGCACTCAGATAACACCTCCTACTGGCAGGGGACAGTTTTAACAATGTGTTTGATGACAGGGGCTAGATCTTCTGCATGCTCTTTAGTAGCCAGGCTGGAATGCCATCAGGCCCACATGCTTTACGTGCTCTGAGTCTGTTCAGAGCTTGCTTTAACTGGCCAATGCTGCACAGCTCAACCTGCCTTGTAGACATGGGCAGGGGGAAGATGGCAAGAGGTGTGGTGCTTGTCCATGGCTCAGCAAAGAAGCCATTCAAAACATCAGCCTCATCGTCGTCTTCAATTCCCTCAACCTCTATTCTCCCTCCTGATGTTTTCTTTGGTCCCAGTCCATTGTTAATGAAGTCCCACCATTCCTTAGGGTTTTTCTTCTTTAGGTCCTGGATTTCAGTTTTGTAGTAGCTTGTCTTTGCTTCCTTGATAAGCATTTGCACTGTGTTTCTGTTTTTTCTCCATGTCATAGTTTCTCCCCATCTGTTGAAAATATTCTGTATTTTCCTGATGGCAGCCTTTATTCTTTCAGTCATCCAGGGCTGGTCCAGTGTTGTTGTTTTCTTATTTCTTATTGGCATGCATACATCAAGTGCAGTTTGAATGCAGGAGTTGAACGTCTCCACCTTTGCATCGATGCTCTCCACCTCATATATGGCAGACCAGTCAGAACTGGCCATACATCGTGCAAAGGTCTCCTTTCTGTTCTGGGTTACCAGATGTCATTTTTTTCTGAACAGCTCATAGTCTGTCATCAGAACAGCCTTAAATCGTCGGGGCATGGACAATCTCGTCTCACAGTCAGTGCAGTAATAAGTATTCTCTCCAGTGTGTAACCGTTGGTGTGTTTTTACGTTGCCAATTGGGAGAATCTCTTGCCACATTAAGAGCAGAAGTAAGGCTTCTCTCCTGTGTGTGTTCTCTGATGACATTGCAGCTCATCTGTCGTTTTTAGATCAGTTGTAAGGCTTCTCTCCTTTACGTTTACCTTGGTGTCTATTTGAGAGAAAATCTTTCCACAGTCAGAGCAGGAGTAAGGCTTCTCTCATGTATGCATATGTTCATGTTGTTTTAAGTGGCCCAGTCGAGAGAAACTCTTCCCACAGTCAGAGCAGAAGTAAGGCTTCTCTCCTGTGTGTGTTCTCTGATGAACTTTTAGCTCAAATGATGTTTTGAAGCACTTTACACAGTCAGAGCAGGAGTAAGGCTTCTCTCCAGTATGTATACGTTCATGTTGTTTTAAGTTGCCAGGTTGAGAGAAACTTGCACCACAGTCAGAGCAGGAGTAAGGCTTTTCTCCTGTATGTACAGGTTCATGTTGTTTTAAGTGGCCCAGTTGAGAAAAACTCTTCCCACAGTCAGAGCAGGAGTAAGGCTTCTCTCCTGTGTGTATACGTGCATGTGTTTTTAGGCTGCCCAGTTGAGAGAAACTTGCCCCACAGTCAGAGCAGGAGTAAGGCTTCTCTCCTGTGTGTATCCTTTGGTGCAATTTTAAGCTTTCCTGTCGAGAGAAATTCTTCCCACAGTCAGAGCAGGAGTAATGCTTCTCTCCTGTGTGTATACGTTCATGTATTTTAAAGTGGCCCAGTCGAGAGTAACTCTTCCCACAGTCAGAGCAGGAGTAAGGCTTCTCTCCTGTGTGTGTTCTCAGGTGAACTTCTAGCTCAAATGATGATTTGAAGCATTTTACACAGTCAGAGCAGGAGTAAGGCTTCTCTCCTGTATGTACAGTGGGGAAAAAAAGTATTTAGTCAGCCACCAATTGTGCAAGTTCTCCCACTTAAAAAGATGAGAGAGGCCTGTAATTTTCATCATAGGTACATGTCAACTATGACAGACAAATTGAGAAAAAAAAATCCAGAAAATCACATTGTAGGATTTTTAATGAATTTCTTTGCAAATTATGGTGGAAAATAAGTATTTGGTCACCTACAAACAAGCAAGATTTCTGGCTCTCACAGACCTGTAACTTCTTCTTTAAGAGGCTCCTCTGTCCTCCACTCGTTACCTGTATTAATGGCACCTGTTTGAACTTGTTATCAGTATAAAAGACACCTGTCCACAACCTCAAACAGTCACACTCCAAACTCCACAATGGCCAAGACCAAAGAGCTGTCAAAGGACACCAAAAACAAAATTGTAGACCTGCACCAGGCTGGGAAGACTGAATCTGCAATAGGTAAGCAGCTTGGTTTGAAGAAATCAACTGTGGGAGCAATTATTAGGAAATGGAAGACATACAAGACCACTGATAATCTCCCTCGATCTGGGGCTCCACGCAAGATCTCACCCCGTGGGGTCAAAATGATCACAAGAACGGTGAGCAAAAATCCCAGAACCACACGGGGGGACCTAGCGAATGACCTGCAGAGAGCTGGGACCAAAGTAACAAAGCCTACCATCAGTAACACACTACGCCGCCAGGGACTCAAATCCTGCAGTGCGAGACGTGTCCCCCTGCTTAAGCCAGTACATGTCCAGGCCCGTCTGAAGTGCATTTGGATGATCCAGAAGAGGATTGGGAGAATGTCATATGGTCAGATGAAACCAAAATATAACTTTTTGGTAAAAACTCAACTCGTCATGTTTGGAGGACAAAGAATGCTGAGTTGCATCCAAAGAACACCATACCTACTGTGAAGCATGGGGTTGGAAACATCATGCTTTGGGGCTGTTTTTCTGCAAAGGGACCAGGACGACTGATCCGTGTAAAGGAAAGAATGAATGGGGCCATGTATCGTGAGATTTTGAGTGAAACCCTCCTTCCATCAGCAAGGGCATTGAAGATGAAACGTGGCTGGGTCTTTCAGCATGACAATGATCCCAAACACACCGCCCGGGCAACGAAGGAGTGGCTTCGTAAGAAGCATTTCAAGGTCCTGGAGTGGCCTAGCCAGTCTCCAGATCTCAACCCCATAGAAAATCTTTGGAGGGAGTTGAAAGTCTGTGTTGCCCAGCGACAGCCCCAAAACATCACTGCTCTAGAGGAGATCTGCATGGAAGAATGGGCCAAAATACCAGCAACAGTGTGTGAAAACCTTGTGAAGACTTACAGAAAACGTTTGACCTGTGTCATTGCCAACAAAGGGTATATAACAAAGTATTGAGAAACGTTTGTTATTGACCAAATACTTATTTTCCACCATCATATGCCAATAAATTCATTAAAAATCCTACAATGTGATTTTCTGGATTTTTTTTCCTCATTTTGTCTGTCATAGTTGACGTGTACCTATGATGAAAATTACAGGCCTCTCTCATCTTTTTAAGTGGGAGAACTTGCACATTTGGTGGCTGACTAAATACTTTTTTTCCCCACTGTATACGTTCATGTATTTTAAAGTGGCCCAGTCGAGAGTAACTCTTCCCACAGTCAGAGCAGGAGTAAGGCTTCTCTCCTGTCTGTGTTCTCTGATGAACTTTTAGCTCAGTTGATGTTGTGAAGCATTTTACACAGTCAGAGCAGGAGTAAGGCTTCTCTCCTGTGTGTATTTGTAGGTGTATTTTTAACTTTGATAGAATTGGGAAAATCTCCTCACAATGTGGGCAGTGGTGAGACCTCTTAGCTCTGTGATCTTCCTGCTGTTGCTCTCTGTATGTAGATAATGTCTCAACATGGTCTCCTGTGTGAACAACAACAGAAGAACCAGTCAGTTGGTGTGATATACATGTCAATCAAATGTATTTTATGAAGCCCTTTTTACATCAGAAGTTGTCACAAAGTGCTTTATAGAAACCCAACCTGAAACCCCAAAGAGCAAGCAATGCAGATGTAGAAGCCATATCATCCTCCACTCACTATCACAAGGGTTAGTGTGATCCTCCACTCACTATCCCAAGGGTTAGTAACTACACAGACTCATTTCATTGAACTTTAAAACACTGGCAGTTTGTCTACTTCACTTCTTTAGTCTACTCTCTGATCACTCCAGATAGCCCAGTGAATAAAACAAATGCTGGCAATACTGGTGTCAAACCATGTAAGTGTCAGTAGCATGAAATAATATCTACCTTCTCATTGAAACAGTTAATCATTAAACAGTTCTACTGGAACTTTTCATGCACATTGGGAAGTTGGAATGAATAACACAAACTTAGTTAGATAGAACCTGCTCTTACCATGAGAAACAGATTTCCCAATCTTCTCCTCCTCTTCTTCATCTTTAATGTTGACATTCAGCTCCAGTGTTTGACTGCAGTCTTCCAGCTTCACTGATGCCATCTCTGGATCCTGCTTAGCAAACTGGGCTCCACTGTCACAATCAGGACCCAGTGACTGTTGGTTTGGACTCAGTGTGGAAGGAGAGAGGCAGGCTGGGTTTGTTCTCACCATTGATGTTACCTGCCTCAGATTTAATTCTAGTTGTCCTGTAGTAACAATGAGAAACAGACACAAAAAGTTATTGTCTTGACAGTTCTGGCACTTTCTTTATTCTCTAAAAATATATTATATATCTTCTTGTTAAATTATCTAATTCAGTGCTTGACTTGGACTGAAATAGGTGCCGGTACTGTTTATATTTAGGTGCAGGAGCTCCACAATACTGTTGAGCTAACATTCTATAAGAGGAACATGAGCTCAAGCACTAGATATTTGAGGTGCCGGTACTTAACCCATAGTATTCACAAATTCACAAACAGCACCAGTCAAAAGTTTTAGAACACCTACTCATTCCAGGGGTTCTCTTTATTTTTACTATTTTCTACATTGTATAATAATAGTGAAAACATCACAACTATGAAATAACACATATGGAATCATGTAGTAACCAACAAAGTATTAAACAAATCAAAAATATATATTTTATATTTGAGATTCTTTAAAGTAAGCAACCTTTGCCTTGATGACAGCTTTGCACACTCTTGGCATTAACTCTACCAACTTCATGAGGTATTCACCTGGAATACATTTCAATTAACAGGTGTGCCTTGTTAAAAGTTCATTTGTGGAATTTCTTAATGCGCTTGAGCCAATCACTTGTGTTGTGACAAGGTAGGGGTGGTATACAGAAGATAGTCCTATTTGGTAAAAGATCAAGTACATATTATTGCAAGGACAGCTCAAATAATTAAAGAGAAACAACAGTCCATCATTACTTTAAGATTCTTCAAGTGCAGTCGCAAAAACTATCAAGCGCATTGATGAAACTGGCACTCATGAGAACCGTCACAGGAAAGGAATACCCTGAGTTACCTCTGCTGCAGAGGATAAGTTCATTAGTTAGCAGCCTCAGAAATTGCAACCCAAATAAATGCTTCACAGAGTTCAAGTAAGACACATCTCAACATCAACTGTTCAGAGGAGACTGTGTGAATCAGGCCTTCATGGTCGAATTGCTGGAAGGAAACCACAACTAAAGGACACCAACAAGACGAAGAGACTTGCTTGGGCCAAAAAACATGAGCAATGGACATTAGACCGGTGGGAATCTGTCCTTTGGTCTGATGTGTCCAAATTTGAGATTTTTGGTTCCAACCGCAGTGTCTTTGTGAGACACAGAGTAGGTGAACCGATGATCTCTACATGTGTGGTTCCCACCGTGAAGCATGGAGGAGGAGGTGTGATGGTGCTTTGCTGGTGATTTATTTAGAATTCAAGGCACACTTAACCAGCATGGCTACCACAGCAGTCTGCAGCGATACACCATCCCATCTGGTTTGTGCTTAGTGGGATTATTTGTTTTTCAACAGGACAATGACCCAACACACCTCCAGACTGTGTAAGGGCTATTTGACCAAGAAGGAGAGTGATGGAGTGCTGCATCAGATGACCTGGCCTCCACAATCAACCGACCTCAACCCAATTGAGATGGTTTGGGATGAGTTGGACCGCAGAGTGAAGGAAAAGCAGCCAACAAGTGCTCAGCATGTGTGTGAACTTCTTCAAGACTGTTGGAAAAGCATTCCAGGTGAAGCTGGTTGAGAGAATGTCTAGAGTGTGCAAATATGTCATCAAGGCAAAGGGTGGCTACTTTGAAGAATCTAAAATCTAAAAAATATTTTGATTTGTTTAACAATTTTTTGGTTACTACATGATTCCATATGTGTTATTTTATAGTTTAGATGTCTTCACTATTATTCTACGATGTAGAAAATAGTAAAAATTAAGAAAAACTCTTGAATGAGTAGGTGTGTCCAAAGTTTTGACTGGTGCTGTATATTTGCCACTGCTTGACAAAAAAAAAAAGATAGAACCTGCTCTTACCATGTGAAACAGATTTCCCAATCTTCTCCTCCTCTTCTTCATCTTTAACGTTGACATTCAGCTCCAATGTTTGACTGCAGTCTTCCAGCTTCACTGATGCCATCTCTGGATCCTGCTTAGCAAACTGGGCTCCGCTGTCACAATCAGGACCCAGTGACTGTAGGTTTGGACTCAGTGTGGATGGAGAGAGGCAGGCTGGGGTTTGTCCTCACTGTTGATGTTACAGGCCTCAGACTTAATCTGAGTCGTCCAGTAGTAATAAAGAGAAACGGACACAAAAGTTAGTCTTGACAATTCTGGCACTTTATTCTCTAAAAATATATTAGATCAGATAGCTAAGCATTGACAACAAACCATTTATTAATTTCACATTAGACACAAATTGCACACTTTAAATTAAACAACGTAAGTGCACTTAACCTATAGTAGATTTCAGAAATTCACATAATTGACTCAAAAACCATTTAGTACAAGGTTGCAGTTTGTTTTAGGCAGCACTATGTAATATTTTCCTGAATAACCTTGTCTTCACTGTATTATTTCAATCAAAAAACAATTGTATTTATTTATAGGTATAACTTTACAAGCCCTTAATTCATTAGATTGCTGACTGTTTGAAATGCAGTGTATCTGACCTTTACTTGTACAACACTTACTTAGAGAAAAACAAAATTGAGAAATCTTGAATCACCCATACGTTTGAAAAAAAACTCAAGATACAGCTGTATGATTTGTAGTCCATATCGCCCCGCCCTAACAGAGTACATTACGTTATACTGTACTATTGCACTGTACTGAACTAAACTTTTCTTTCCTGTACTCTGCTGTACTGTACTTTCCAATCTTGTGAAACAGTAGATATGTTTCCAATAACTTGTCCATTGATTTTTTTCTGGACATTTAGAAAAAGTTTGCATAGAAAATAGATAGGACAGTTTCCATGTAACTATCTTGTGTCGATAAAAACAGCTGGACGTAATGACTCACCCTGTACCGTCAAAATGGTTTGGCAATCATCATTTATTTAAAAAAACACTGTTTCAATCCTCACTTGTCAGAATAAAGAAACTTTGACAAAAGAAAAACCCACCCGTCCAACGATTTAAAATGTTGTCGAGCTTTAGAACATTTCTCCTATATCTGCCGTTTCCATTACACACGTCGCAAATATTATTTTTTGCAACATTGCTTTTGTCGAATGCACCTGGTTCAATGGAAACCTGCCTAATGATGTCTGAGTGATTGGTTCAGATTTGGTCCGGTCTAATGTTTGGGCCAAGTCAGTTAAGAACAAATTCTTATTTACAATAATGGCTTACCCCGGCCAAAACCGGACGACGCTGGGCAAATTTTGCACCGCCCTATGCGACTCCCAATCACGGCCGGATTGTGATACAGCCTGGAATCCAACCAGGGTCTGTAGTGACAGATCCAGTGCCTTAGACCGCTGCGCCACTCGGGAGCCCTGTGACTAATCATTTTGTCTATTTAAGCTCTGAAAAGGCCTATCAGCTACCCAACATTATCAGGAGTTATCCTGAGCCTATTTGCAATGAGAAACATTGCATTTGCACAGCGGGAAATGCAGAAGTATTTAATTTTTTTGCTATGATCATCTCGTCAAAAATGTACAGACAAACTTGAAACCACTGATTATCATGACAATTTAGCTGACAGGGTTAAACTCCCGGACAACAGTGGTTTCAGAGTCCTGCAATAGAGTGAAGATGCTAATATTTGTGTAAACTGTACATAGTTGTGTTCTGTGGATGTCACTGAGTAGGCTGAACAATACATAGGTAGGGCTGTACAGTGCAATATGAATGTCCAATACAAACAAAAGAAACAGCATACTCAACTGGTGTAACGTGGTCCAGACCCAGAACGGGTCAATAAAAAAAGTATATAATAATACTGTTTTGGTTGGGCTTCAACCCCTGGTATCATATAAACACACATAAGACATGGAAACATGTAGAATTGCTTAAAAACAGCAACAACAAATAATCTCAGCCCTGTCGTAAAATGTGTAGAATTACGGGATATTAGCTTTAAAACTGCTAAATGTTCTCTCCGCCAACAAGAGGGTTGTGAACAGTTTGGGGTCACAAGTTGGGGGTTTGTTACTACACCAATAAATGGCAATATCCATCCGGACCTTTGCCACCTAGGAAATGTGTTTGACCGGACCTTCTCAAATAGTACTGGAGTTCCCCTGCAATAGACTGACTGGGAAGGTGATTTTTCACAGTCAAAGTCCTGCAATAAGAGCTAAGGCGCTAATATTTGTATAAACTCTTGAGAATTGTTTTCTGTGGGTGTCACCCGTTCCATGGGAGCACAATCCAACCCGTTTCATAAGTGCATATAAGAATGCCCCCAATGCAATTATGTGGTCTAATAACTCCACAGTGGGATTTCAAATTCCACTATTGCGGTTAATCGTTATTATGACTAGCTTCACATACATAGGGACAAGCGGGTACCAGGGCTGCGTCCAGCAGGAGGACGGAGACGTTGGCCACGATCAGATACAAATGTATTATGTAGAGCAAACATGCCTCTGATTCTAAGGAATCATGTCAGTTATATTCAGGTTATTTCTATCTGCAACTTTCCAAAACGTTTTTGTACTGAACATACCCAGGCGAAACGCACTGACCTATATACGAACCTGGAAAGCCTCACAAATGAAAACATGTAATGGACCCCGCGCCGTGTGATTGTAAAATATTTTTAGCACGTTCTTCAATCACTCGGATTGACACAAAAATTACACAAAACCTTTGCCAACCGTGATAATACCTTGATTGATTTGTTATCTAACATGTTATTACGTTATTTCGATATTAGACAGTTTAAAAGTGCTATTACATACCTGTAGTAATAAAGAGAAACGGGAAGCACAGTCCTGTCGTTTTCTTTGTTCTGAAGAATGTTGCGCCCCTCGCCGGAAGTTCCTGTTCCCCAACTACCACAATGCAACAGCGCCATCTTCTTCTTCTTCTGTGGATTTTATGGCAGACTACTTCCAAAAGTTGTAGTTCCGCCACCAACTGTACGGTTTGAAACCACAAAATAAATTAAATAAAAAATACATCCATACTTAATAGTGATACTAACTCACTCCATCCTAATAAAAATAGTACATTGCCAAAACAAACAAAACTCACATTTCCTTCCTTCCTTTAAATCTCCATATCTCCCTTCTCAGTCTCTAGGACCTGAGATGGTGGTACGGCTTTTGACAATATTCCATGTAACTCTTTTGCCAATAAATCTTTCAGCCCCAGGAACCGTTCTGCCGCAACCACAATGATTTCTATCTTCCTAGATCTTTTCTCCACCTTGGCAGTGCCGTTAATCACCATTGCGATAAAGGCCACAAAGTCCACCTTTTTAACCTTTAAAATGTCAGGATCATCTTGTTGAAAGGCAACCCCTGCAGCTTGCATTGAAGGCTTATCCACCACCATTATATTTACTGTAAAGATAACCCCCAACAACTACAATGATTCAGTAGATCAGTAATGTTACAGTACTCTAGCATGTCTCACAGCTGCTTATGCTGACAAAACATGTTAGTGAATAGGTCAGATTTAGCTTTGTGATGCTGATTTAAACCTCCTGTCTTGTTCCGCTTCAGAACAACAGTAAATATGTCACTTGAAACATAGTTTTTTGGTAATTCATTACACAAAAGAGAAGAGCTTGACTAGAACAAATTCATATACATACTATTTTTCATTGGCAGATAAATTAAACAGGCTTGAATTAAGCCTTAATGACTATTAATGACTAAAATAACTCATCTAGTTTTAAAATACAATTTAATAAACAAAAAGTATCCACCCAAACTAATGGTGAAAACTGATCATCACACCATCTCTATCTGATACATGTTGTATCTACTAGCTCATTCCCACAGAAAACTACAGAGGGAAGCAAAACCACCCAGTCAACCAGCCTCACAGAGGATATTCAACCCTAAGGGCAAATCCAAGGTAATCTCAATATCTTTACAATAGAAGCTAACAAAACACACCAAAACTGACCAGGTGAACACTGATCAATAAAGTAAAGAGAGGCTAACATTCTATAACGCTCCCTTTCCTCTACACAGTTCTCTCACAGTGAGAAACAATAGGATTACAATAGAGTGTGCTACGATTTCTTGAGAATTAAGTGATGGAATGATTTTAATCTTAGCTAGTCAGACAGCTGATGAGGATTCTTACATGTACAGTGGGGAAAAAAAGTATTTAGTCAGTCACCAATTGTGCAAGTTCTCCCACTTAAAAAGATGAGAGAGGCCTGTAATTTTTATCATAGATACACGTCAACTATGAGAGACAAATTGAGAAAAAAAAATCCAGAAAATCCCGTTGTAGGATTTTTAATGAATTTATTTGCAAATTATGGTGGAAAATAAGTATTTGGTCACCTACAAACAAGCAAGATTTCTGGCTCTCACAGACCTGTAACTTCTTCTTTAAGAGGCTCCTCTGTCCTCCACTCGTTACCTGTATTAATGGCACCTGTTTGAACTTGTTATCAGTATAAAAGACACCTGTCCACAACCTCAAACAGTCACACTCCAAACTACACAATGGCCAAGACCAAAGAGCTGTCAAAGGACACCAAAAAAAAAATTGTAGACCTGCACCAGGCTGGGAAGACTGAATCTGCAATAGGTAAGCAGCTTGGTTTGAAGAAATCAACTGTGGGAGCAATAATTAGGAAATGGAAGACATACAAGACCACTGATAATCTCCCTCGATCTGGGGCTCCACACAAGATCTCACCCCGTGGGGTCAAAATGATCACAAGAACGGTCAGCAAAAATCCCAGAACCACACGGGGGGACCTAGTGAATGACCTGCAGAGAGCTGGGACCAAAGTAACAAAGCCTACCATCAGTAACACACTACGCCGCCAGGGACTCAAATCCTGCAGTGCAAGACGTGTCCCCCTGCTTAAGCCAGTACATGTCCAGGCCCGTCTGAAGTGCATTTGGATGATCCAGAAGAGGATTGGGAGAATGTCATACGGTCAGATGAAACCAAAATATAACTTTTTGGTAAAAACTCAACTCGTCATGTTTGGAGGACAAAGAATGCTGAGTTGCATCCAAAGAACACCATACCTACTGTGAAGCATGGGGTTGGAAACATCATGCTTTGGGGCTGTTTTTCTGCAAAGGGACCAGGACGACTAATCCGTGTAAAGGAAAGAATGAAGGGGGCCATGTATCGTGAGATTTTGAGTGAAATCCTCCTTCCTTCAGCAAGGGCATTGAAGATGAAACGTGGCTGGGTCTTTCAGCATGACAATGATCCCAAACACACCGCCCGGGCAACGAAGGAGTGGCTTCGTAAGAAGCATTTCAAGGTCCTGGAGTGGCCTAGCCAGTCTCCAGATCTCAACCACCCATAGAAAATCTTTGGAGGGAGTTGAAAGTCTGTGTTGCCCAGCGACAGCCCCAAAACATCACTGCTCTAGAGGAGATCTGCATGGAGGAATGGGCCAAAATACCAGCAACAGTGTGTGAAAACCTTGTGAAGACTTACAGAAAACGTTTGACCTGTGTCATTGCCAACAAGGGGTATATAACAAAGTATTGAGAAACTTTTGTTATTGACCAAATACTTATTTTCCACCATCATATGCCAATAAATTCATAAGAAATCCTACAATGTGATTTTCTGGATTTTTTTTTCTCATTTTGTCTGTCATAGTTGACGTGTACCTATGATGAAAATTACAGGCCTCTCTCATCTTTTTAAGTGGGAGAACTTGCACAATTGGTGGCTGACTAAATACTTTTTTTCCCCACTGTATGTGGCCATGTTGAGAGAAACTCTTCCAACAGTCAGAGCAAGAGTACCAGATCCCTTGATATTTTACAGCTCTTCCCACAATCAGAGCAGGGAAATAGATTATCTCCTGTGTGTATTTTTAGGTGAATTTTTTAGCTTTGATAGAATTGGGAAAATCTCCTCACAATGTGGGCAGTGGTGAGACCTCTTAGCTCTGTGATCTTCCTGCTGTTGTTCTCTGGATGTAGAGAATGTCTCAACATGGTCTCCTGTATGAACACCATCAGGGATGAAAAGAAAGGCGGAGAGAGACGGAGATAATGAGACAAATGTAAGTCTCCCGAAAGCTAAGACAAGGAAATATGATGAAGCGTATGTAGCGCTTGGCTTCACTGTGACTACGGTGGGAGACGAGGAAAGACCGGTATGTTTACTGTGTCTAAAAATGTTGGCTGCGGACAGCATGAAGCCAAATAAATGAAAGCGTCACGTAAAGACATTACACTCCAATCACGCTGATAAGCCGCTTGAGTTTTTTCAGCAAAAACGTGCCGAATATTGCCAACAATAGTCCCGCTTTGTGAATGCTACTTCAGTAAACCAGCGAGCACTGTTAGCATCATATAAGGTGGCGTACCAAATTGCTCAGTGCAAAAAACCCCACTCCATAGCAGAGGAGCTGATACTACCTGCAGCATTAGACATGGTCTCTGTCATGCTGGATGACGCAAGTGCTGCAAAAATAAAAACTATCCCTCTGTCCAATGACGCTGTCGCCAGACGTATAAATGACATTGCTAACGATCTTAAAGAACAGCTGGTAGATAAACTAAAAGACAAACGTTTTGCCTTACAGTTCGATGAAGCAACTGACGGCAACAAAGACTGTTTGTTTATGGCTTATGTACGATTTGACATGACAAACTCCCTGTGTGAGGATCTACTTTTTTGTAAATATGTCAGAGAAAGAGCCACAGCTGAAGAGCTATTCAAAATGCTGAACTGCTTCCTGACTGAGAATGGGCTAAAGTGGGAGAACTGCATTGGTGTTTGCAGTGATGGTGCACAGACCATGGCAGGGATGAGAAAAGGACTTTGGGCACTCATCAAGAAGGCCTCACCTAATGCTGAGTGGACACACTGTATTATACACAGAGAAGCACTGGCATCAAGGCACATTTCCTCTGAATTAAGAGAGGTTATGACTGACATTGTAGGTGTAGTCAATTTTATAAAGACCAGACCACTAAAAACAAGAGTCTTCTCTGCTATCTGTGAGGAGATGGGAGCTGAACACCAAGCTGTGCTGTTTCACAGTGAAGCAGGGTGGCTGTCACGAGGAAAAGTCTTGTCCCGAGTTTTTGAGCTCAGAGAGCAGATAAGAATGTTTTCGGAGCAGGAGCACAAGTATGACCTCGCAGAAAAATTTAGTGATGAGAACTTCCTGGCAAAACTGGCCTACCTGAGTGACATATTTGGAAAGCTAAATGAACTAAATCTACAGCTTCAAGGGAAAGATAAACACCTCCCTCAGGTCACAGACAAGATCAGCTCTTTCACTCGAAAGCTTGCAATGTGGGGCAGGCGACTTGATGAAGGACATACTGATTCATTCGAGAACCTGCATGAATTTGTTGACACTACTGACTATGATGCCACCTCAGTGATTCCATATATTAAGGAGCATATTTCATCACTGATGGGATTCTTTAAAAAGTACTTCCCTGAAAACAGTTCCCAATATGACTGGGTCAGAGATCCTTTTAATGCACCAGCTCCAACTGGTTTCAGCTCTGCAGAGGAGGACCAGTTCATTGATATGACGTCTGACTCCACATTGAGACTGAGGTTCACATCACAGACACTGAGTGAATTCTGGCTGAGTGTAGAGAGGCAGTATCCACTCTTAGGGCAGAGGGCCATGGGCATTCTTCTTCCTTTTGCAACATCTTATCTTTGTGAGACTGGCTTCTCTGCTGTTGCTGCACTGAAGACCAAGTACAGGTCCCAGCTAAACATTGAGCAGGAGCTGAGAGTTGCAGTATCATGCTTCAAACCCCGCTTCGAAAAGCTGTGCACTGCAAAACGTGCTCATTGTAGCCATTAATCCTGACTTCCTCATTTTGATTTTTTAAAAATCAGCACAAATTGTTTTATTCATTTTTGTTTTATAGGTCAGTGTTTCATATATTGTACTCCTGAGTTAATGTTGCTGATCAATTTGAATGTATTATTATGTATTGATTATATTCTATTTTATTTTTCAGTATCAAATGGTCAAAAAATGTTTAGAGTTTAAATAAGGATTGAATTATTTTTTTAATTTCAGGCAAATCGATGCACTTTAAGTATTTTCTGTTACAGACAAAAAAATGTTAATAAAGTTATTATTTGTAAGTTGATCTATATTTCTTTTTTGTTTTTTTGTTTTCTTTAATGTTAATAAGGATACAATGTTATGCAGAGGTGTACTTATAACAATTTTATAGACAAATGATACTATTTACAGTCGCAGCGGAGAGTTGGGGGGCGCGAAATGTTTATTTCTTCCTAGGGGGGGGCGTAACAGAAAATAATTGAGAAGCACTGCCCTAACCTAACGTATCAGGAGTAAAATAAATGCCTAAACCAGGTCCACAGAAACCAGAAGCTTCCGGTTTTCAGGCTTTGCCTTCCTCTCTGCCTTTTCGCTGAAACACGGATGCTTCCGGTGTTTGTTGACTCCGCTGAGGGTGCAGGTACCGAGACTAAAACCCCAAAGAGCAAGCAATGCAGAAGCACAGTGGCTAGGAAAAACTCCCAAGAAGGAAGGAACCTAGGAAGAAACCTAGAGATGAACCAGGCTCTGAGCAGTGGCCAGTCCTCTTCTGGCTGTACTGGGTAACAAATGACTTAATATAAGTATGCTGTACAATACATGTCAGGTTTTGGCCATGACTGTTCGGGTTTTGGTCACTAGATGTCCCCATTGCACCTTTTTTGTACCTTTTGTTTTTTTCTTGATCTAATTATTGTTTGCACCTGTAGGTCATTCCCCTGTTAGTATTTAAACCCTGTGTGTTCCTCAGTTCCTTGCTCAGTGTTTGTAGTTAGCACCCAGCCCCAGCCCAAGCCTTGTGTTATATGGATATTTCTCTGGTGGGATTTTTACCACTTTGTGGAGTTTCTTTGTTTTTTGGAGGTTTTCCTCTTTGTGCCTCTTGGCTTTATTTTTGGACATTGTGGATTTAGTTTCTTTGCCTGAGGATTTTTGTTCTTTATTAAACCACCATCTCTAGTACTGCTGTGTCTGCCTCATCTTCTGGGTTCTGACAATTATTAGTGACTGTTTCTCGCACCGGGTCCTGACAGAAACACTGAGCCATTATTATGAACCCAGAGGCAGCCAGTACCCAGGATTTTTTTTTCCATGCTGTCCCACCATGAGGGGACTGTCCAACGCCACGAAGCTGCTCTGGTTCAGCAAGAGGCCTTAATGGCTAGACATTCTCAACTTCTGTCAGAGATGCTGACTTCCATAAAGCAGATTTCGGATCGACTTTCCCCGGCAACCGCTTCTGCTCCAGTTCATCCGATTCAAGGGCTCCTGGCAGTTAATCCCCTGGCGGAACCTCGTCTGCCGCCTCCTCAACGGTTCTCAGGGGACCCAAGTGTTTGTAAGGGGTTTTTCACCCAATGTTCTCTCTCCTTTGAGCTGCAACCATCGTCGTTTCCCACCGACCGGTCCAAGATAGCATATATCATCACCCTGCTGTCGGAAAAGGCTCTAGCCTGGGCTACTGCTGTGTGGGATGCCCAAAGTCCCTGCTGTGCCAGCTACTCTACCTTTGCTGAAGAATTCAAGCGAGTGTTTCAAGGTCCTACCAACGGCCCTGACTCAGCCAAACAGCTCCTGACTCTCCGCCAAGGTCGGCGCAGCGTGACGGACTATGCCATCCAGTTCCGCACTGTGGCAGCAGCAAGTGGCTGGAACGACGAGGCGCTCACAGTGTGTTTTTTGAAGGGTCTTTCTGACACCATCCAAGATGAACTGGCCACTCGGGAACCACCGGACAACCTCGAGTCCCTTATCAAGTTGGCTTCACGCATAGACCAGCGTCTGAGAGAGAGAGAACAAAACCATAGACCGCTCACCCTAGTTCCTATCGGTTCCAACTCCGAGTCTCCACCTTTATCCTCGCTGGCTCCACCAGAACCCATGCAGGTTGGACGCATCTCCCAGGCTGAGAGAGACCGCCGAATGAGGGAGCGATGCTGTCTATATTGCGGCAAACCGGGCCATTTCCGCTCCACGTGTCCCGGGCTCCAGGGAAACGCACTCTCCCGTGCAGGCCTGGGAGGACTGTAACGGGAAACATAACCTCCTCCCATCTATCCAACTCCCGCCTGCTCATTCCTGTTACCCTTTCCTGGGACGACCACGAGGTTTCTCTTCAAGCCTTGGTAGACTCTGGAGCCGCAGGTAACTTCATGGATGGGATCTGGGCGAAGGAGAATGGCGTTCCTTCTGAACCTCTAAGTGACCCCATAAGGGTTGCTACGTTGGATGGAAGTCCTTTGGGATCTGGACTTGTCACTCGTGCCACTACCCCCTTACGACTTTCAGTTTCCCAACACAAGGAAGTGATGAACTTTCATCTGATCGCCTGTTCCGAGTTTCCTCTCGTCCTTGGCTATCCCTGGCTTCACAGCCATAACCCTCACATCGACTGGTCTGTGGGCACTATCAAGCAGTGGGGTCCCACGTGCCAAGCCACTTGTATCTTCCCGAGTTCCCAGAGTTCTCCTTCCGAGTCTCTAGAATCCATCGACTTGTCCCGAGTTCCCGAGTGTTACCATGACCTCAAACTGGTATTTAGCAAACAGAGGGCCACCAAACTACCACCCCATAGACCTTACGATTGCACCATCGACCTGTTGCCGGGGACCTGCCCTCCCAGGGGTCGGATCTTTTCCCTTTCTCCTCCCGAACGAGCTGCTATGGATACCTACATCAAGGACGCTCTGACAGCAGGCCTCATGCGTCCATCTACCTCGCCGGCGGGAGCAGGGTTTTTCTTTGTGGCCAAGAAAGACGGCGGATTACGACCTTGCATCGACTACCGGGGACTCAATGCCATAACCGTCCGTAACCGCTACCCGCTACCTCTTATGGCCACAGCCTTTGAGCTGCTCCAGGAAGCAGTTGTCTTCACTAAGCTTGACCTGCGGAACGCATACCATCTTGTGCGGATCAAACCCGGGGACGAGTGGAAGACCGCTTTCAACACGCCTACTGGTCACTACGAATACTCGGTGATGCCCTTCGGCCTGACCAACGCTCCGGCTGTGTTCCAAGCGCTCATAAACGATGTGCTTAGGGATATGCTTAACATCTTCGTGTTTGTGTACTTGGATGACATCCTCATCTTTTCGAGCTCCCTTCAAGAACACACTAAGCATGTCAGACAAGTGCTCAAACGCCTCCTAGACAGCCATTTGTACGTTAAGCCGGAGAAGTGTGAATTCCATTCCTCTCGAGTACAATTCCTGGGATTTATAGTGGAACCCGGACGAGTCCAGATGGACCCCAAGAAGGTAGAGGCGGTAGCGGATTGGCCCACCCCCAAGTCCGTTAAGGAAGTTCAACGTTTCCTGGGCTTCACCAACTTTTACCGCAAGTTCATCAAGAACTTCAGCTCGGTGGCAGCCCCTCTCTCGGCGGTAACCAAGGGTGGCAACACAAGGTTTCTGTGGGGAAGAGAGGCTGAGACGGCCTTCCAAGGACTCAAGCAGCGCATCCTCTCTGCTCCCATCCTGACACTACCAACGGCGGAGGAACCTTTTGTGGTGGAGGTAGACGCATCAGAGGTTGGGGTTGGAGCTGTCCTGTCTCAGAGGGGTGAAGACAAGAAGCTTCATCCTTGCGCCTTCTTCTCTCACCGGCTTACCCCGGCCGAGAGGAATTACGATGTGGGGGACCGTGAACTCCTAGCGGTTAAGATGGCATTGAAGGAATGGAGACACTGGCTCGAGGGGGCTTCTCAACCGTTTCAAGTGCTTACGGACCACAAGAATCTGGAGTATATCCAGCAGGCGAAGCGGTTGAACGCCAGACAAGCTCGATGGTCTCTTTTCTTCAGCCGATTTCAGTTTATCCTCACCTATAGACCCGGGTCGAAGAATCTCAAACCGGACGCCTTGTCACGAATCTACTCTTCTGCCATTCGAGAAGATACTGACATGACTGTCCTTCCGGCCGCTAAGATCGTGGCTCCGATCTCGTGGCAAGTGGAGGATACCGTGAAACAAGCTCAAGCCATCGAACCGGGCCCTGGTGGAGGTCCTGCTAATCGGTTGTTTGTTCCCAAGACAGCAAGGTCCCAAGTCCTTCGGTGGGGGCACTCCTCTCGCCTCACCTGTCACCCGGGCATAGGCCGCACCTTGGAGTTCATCCAGCGTAAGTTCTGGTGGCCCACCATGAAGGAAGACGTTGCCACTTTCATCAAGGCCTGTTCCGTGTGCTGCCAGGGCAAATCTTCTCACCTTCGCCCTCAAGGACTCCTTCACCCTCTATCTATTCCCCACCGACCCTGGTCCCATATCTCATTGGACTTTATTACTGGCCTTCCTCCGTCCCATGGTAATACTACGATCCTAGTCATCATCGACAGGTTTTCTAAGGCGGCCAGGTTTGTTCCTTTGACCAAATTACCTTCTGCCAAGGAAACAGCTGAGTTGGTGATTAACCATGTGTTCCGAGTCTTTGGGATCCCGCAAGATATGGTTTCCGACAGAGGTCCCCAGTTCGCCTCAAGGTTTTGGAAGGCCTTCTGCCAACTCATAGGGGCCACGGCCAGTTTATCTTCTGGGTACCATCCGGAGTCCAATGGCCAAACTGAGAGGATGAATCAGGAGCTGGAAACCACCCTCAGATGCATGGTTTCCAACAACCCGTCCACTTGGTCATCCTTCATTGCTTGGGCCGAGTACGCGCACAACACCTTGTGCTCCTCCTCCACTGGTATGTCCCCGCATGAGTGTCAGTTTGGCTATGCACCTCTATTGTTCCCGGACCAGGAGGCAGAAGTCAGAGTGCCTTCAGCCTCGAGGTTCATCAGACGCTGTCGGCTTACGTGGAAGAAGGCACGTCTTAATCTTCTGCGTTCCTCTCAGCAGTACCAACGACAAGCCAACAGAGGTCGCCGTCCCGGTCCTACCCTGTACCCCGGCCAGAGAGTATGGCTCTCAACTAAGAACCTACCGCTACGGGTGGCGTCTCGCAAGCTGTCCCAGAGGTTCATCGGTCCCTTTAAGATTGCCAGGAGAGTCAATCCCGTTACTTTTCGCCTGCACTTACCCAGATCCCTTAAGATCAATCCAACATTTCACATTTCTTTATTAAAACCTGTTGTTTTTTCTCCCCTTATTCCGGCAGGCAGACCTCCCCCTCCGCCCCGTGTCATCGGTGGCCAGTCGGCTTATACCGTCCACCGGATACTGGATTCCCGCCGGGTGCAGCGGTCCTGGCAGTATCTGGTGGACTGGGAAGGCTACGGTCCCGAGGAGCGCTCCTGGGTTCCTGCCAAGGACATACTGGACCCTGACCTCATTCGTCAGTTCAGGGCCCTCCACCCTGAGAAGGCTGGTAGGAACGTCAGGAGCCGTTCCTAGGAGGGGGATTCTGTCAGGTTTTGGCCATGACTGTTCGGGTTTTGGTCACTAGATGTCCCCATTGCACCTTTTTTGTACCTTTTGTTTTTTTCTTGATCTAATTATTGTTTGCACCTGTAGGTCATTCCCCTGTTAGTATTTAAACCCTGTGTGTTCCTCAGTTCCTTGCTCAGTGTTTGTAGTTAGCACCCAGCCCCAGCCCAAGCCTTGTGTTATATGGATATTTCTCTGGTGGGATTTTTACCACTTTGTGGAGTTTCTTTGTTTTTTTGAGGTTTTCCTCTTTGTGCCTCTTGGCTTTATTTTTGGACATTGTGGATTTAGTTTCTTTGCCTGAGGATTTTTGTTCTTTATTAAACCACCATCTCTAGTACTGCTGTGTCTGCCTCATCTTCTGGGTTCTGACAATTATTAGTGACTGTTTCTCGCACCGGGTCCTGACAATACAGGGGAATAAAACTATTCTAAAGTGTTACGAGCCATATCATCCTCCACTCACTATCACAAGGGTTAGTAACCATCAGGGTTGGGGTCAATTCCATATCAATTCAGATTTTTAAATTTGACTAATTCAGCAGACACTCTTATCCAGAGTGACTTACAATAGTGCATTCATCTTAAGATAGCTAGGTGAGACAACAACGCATCACAATCGTATCAATTACATTTTCTAGGGTGCAGAATGGGAGTAGAGTAGGGTCCAGGAGGCAAAGTCAGAGTCATGAGAGAGGATAGGATAAAATAGGCGAGAGAAGCGGGAGAGAGAGAGTGAAGATTGCGGCGGTGCATGACCATCTGGGTTAGGGCTGAGTGGGAGGAGCATGACCATCTGGGTTAGGGCTGAGTGGAAGGAGCATGACCATCTGGGTTAGGGCTGAGTGGAAGGAGCATGACCATCTGGGTTAGGGCTGAGTGGGAGGAGCATGACCATCTGGGATAGGGCTGAGTGGAAGGAGCATGACCATCTGGGTTAGGGCTGAGTGGGAGGAGCATGACCATCTGGGTTAGGGCTGAGTGGAAGGAGCATGACCATCTGGGTTAGGGCTGAGTGGGAGGAGCATGACCATCTGGGTTAGGGCTGAGTGGGAGGAGCATGACCATCTGGGTTAGGGCTGAGTGGGAGGAGCATGACCATCTGGGTTAGGGCTGAGTGGGAGGAGCATGACCATCTGGGTTAGGGCTGAGTGGGAGGAGCATGACCATCTGGGTTAGGGCTGAGTGGGAGGAGCATGACCATCTGGGTTAGGGCTGAGTGGGAGGAGCATGACCATCTGGGTAAGGGCAGAGTGGGAGGAGCATGACCATCTGGGTTAGGGCTGAGTGGGAGGAGCATGACCATCTGGGTTAGGGCTGAGTGGGAGGAGCATGACCATCTGGGTTAGGGCTGAGTGGGAGGAGCATGACCATCTGGATTAGGGCTGAGTGGGAGGAGCATGACCATCTGGGTTAGGGCTGAGTGGGAGGAGCATGACCATCTGGGTTAGGGCTGAGTGGGAGGAGCATGACCATCTGGGTTAGGGCAGAGTGGGAGGAGCATGACCATCTGGGTTAGGGCTGAGTGGGAGGAGCATGACCATCTGGATTAGGGCTGAGTGGGAGGAGCATGACCATCTGGGTTAGGGCTGAGTGGGAGGAGCATGACCATCTGGGTTAGGGCTGAGTGGGAGGAGCATGACCATCTGGGTTAGGGCTGAGTGGGAGGAGCATGACCATCTGGGTTAGGGCTGAGTGGGAGGAGCATGACCATCTGGGTTAGGGCTGAGTGGGAGGAGCATGACCATCTGGGTTAGGGCTGAGTGGGAGGAGCATGACCATCTGGGTTAGGGCTGAGTGGGAGGAGCATGACCATCTGGGTTAGGGCAGAGTGGGAGGAGCATGACCATCTGGGTTAGGGCTGAGTGGGAGGAGCATGACCATCTGGGTTAGGGCTGAGTGGGTAGGTTGGAGGAGAGATGGAGAGAAAAGGAAACAAAGTAGGGGTCAGAGACTTGGAGGGGGGTTGCAGTGAGATTAGTAGGAGAACAGCCTCTAGTGAAGATGGGGTCAAGCAGTGGGAGGGGACTGGGAAAGGGTGAGGTCAAAAGAGGAAAGGTGTTTCCAGTAAACCAATGGTCCTGATTGAAAAACATTGAAGAGAATTGGAATTAGAATGACAGTGTACTTCCTGAATTGACTGGAATTTAAATGGAATTGACACCAACCCTTGGCAACTACACAGACTCATTTCATAGAACTTCAAAACACTGGCAGTTTGTCTACTTCACTTCTTTAGTCTACTCTCTGATCACTCCAGACAGCCCAGTTAATAAAACAAATGCTGACAATACTGGTGTCATCCATGCAAGTCTCAGTAGCATGAAATAACATCTATCTTATCATCGAAACAGTTCTATAACAACTTTTCATGCACAACGATAAATCAAGCTTTTTTTGTGTTGAGTTCTTCAGGTGTGTCAGAATGACAGAATGAACTTATGGAGGTCTTACTATTGGAGATAACTCCTAGATGTAGATAGTACTATAGTGGCGGGCCCAACCCCAGACTTCTCTTTTATCAACCCAAAGGTTTTACTGTCTTCTCAGGAATTCAGCCTTCTCTGTGTTGCTCCCCACATCCCCCTATTCTAAATGATGCATTATGTCACCATCCCCCATTATTAATGATGCATTATCTCACCATCCCCCATTCTGAATGATGCATTATCTCACCATCTCCCATTTTGAATGATGCATTATCTCACCATCCCCCATTCTGAATGATGCATTATCTCACCATCCCCCATTCTGAATGATGCATTATCTCACCATCCCCCATTCTGAATGATGCATTATCTCACCATCCCCCATTCTGAATGATGCATTATCTCACCATCCCCCATTCTGAATGATGCATTATCTCACCATCCCCCATTCTGAATGATGCATTATCTCACCATCCCCCATTCTGTCACACCTCTGAGCTTCTGTTGTGATAACATACTGTAGGTCTGATATCTGATTGGAAGTTAACTCAACTGTAATGTTATTGATCAACAACTCCGATTTTCAATCCAAACATGGTCAAATGGTTCTAAAAGGGTCTTAGCTTCAATGTGTCTTTCTCTTTTGTTCTTGACCTGCTGTGGTGAGATATATAATGAGTGTACAACATTAGGAACACCTTCCTAATATTGAGTTGCACCCCCTTCTGCCCTCAGTAAAGCCTAACTTTGTCAGGATGGATGTACTTTTTGTGGTGGACCATTCTTGATACCCACGGGAAACTGTTGAAACTGCATTGCAGTTCTTAACACACTCAAACCGGTACGTCTGGTACCTACTACCATACCCTGTTCAAAGGCACTTAAATATTTTGTTTTGCCCATTCACCCTCTGAATGAAACACATACACAAAAAATCCTTCTTTAACCCGTCTCCTCCCCTTCATCTACACTGAAGTGGATTTAACAAGAGACATCGATAAGGGATCATAGCTTTCACCTGGTCAGTCTATGGCAGGGAAAGAAGCAGGTGTTCCTAACGTTTAATACACTCAGTGTCTTTCTCAATACCCCTCTCCCATGAGCTATGGGCCACGACACAAGCTATGGATTATCTCTATCCCATGAGCTATGGACCATGACACAAGCTATGGATTATCTCTATCCCATGAGCTATGGGCCACGACACAAACTATGGATTCTTTGTCTTTCTCTTCCTGTCTGATCATGTTTAGATACTTAATGTTTTGTTTATGTCAGTATTTACTTGTAACTTAGGCTTTACGCCTTGGGCGGAAAGTAACTGAAAGGTTGCTGGTTTGAATCCCCGAGCAGACTAGGTGAAAAATCTGTCGATGTGCCCTTGAGCAAGGCACATAACCCTAGATCCTCTGAAAATAAAGAAATGTAAGTGAATCGTTATTTTTACAATGTCATTAAATCTATTTTCCTTTAGTATTCCACTTTCAGACCAATTCTTGCTAGTCAACATCAACTCATTGCCTAATGCTTGCTTGCATATTTTAATCATCTTTATGGTGTCAGATATACATTTTAGTAGACTTTGTTAATACATAAATTGAAGTATTTTCACGAGTAGCAGGTGAGGTGTACTGTACATATGATCACTAATGAACCTGCTCTTACCATGAGAAACATATTTCCCAATCTTCTCCTCCTCTTCTTCATCTTTAATGTCGAGATTCAGCTCCAGTGTTTGACTGCAGTCTTCCAGCTTCACTGATGCCATCTCTGGATCCTGCTTAGCAAACTGGGCTCCACTGTCACAATCAGGACCCAGTGACTGTAGGTTTGGACTCAGTGTGGAAGGAGAGAGGCAGGCTGGGTTTGTAGTAACTGTTAATCTGTAAACTCTGGACAGATTTGAACAATTTCTGCCTAAAATGCTGTGGTGCTTACTAACTCAACAGGAAATATTGTGTTAGATGTGGGCCATCACATGAATTCTCAGCACTTTCATTCTGAATATTCATATCAATGAATCACCCTCAAATGGACTATCAATACCAGTTCTACAATACTATTTACATAATCAACTGGACATTACAACAGCCTGAACCTCAATATAGTCCTGGGCATATATTGAACTCTAACAATGGGGTCTGTTGAAATGAATACTGTAGTGGTGTGAGAAAGGTAACCCAATCTTCTTCTCTGGTTCCACTCCCCAATAGTAAGTGGGTCATTGTTGATTTGTTGTGGTAATGCTGTCCCTGGACTTTGGTACCGTATAAAACACTTTAAAATGACACTACTTTTTCCCCCATTTTATTTCACTGTTATTTAATAAGAAACATATGTAAGTCCTTTATACTGCAAAACATTTATTTGTATGCATTGTAGCAAATAATTGTGGCCAGCAAATTGGCTTGTCCCAATGGTGATGTGTAAAGGTGTAGTGACATGTTTTTACTAGATAATAGACATGTACATTATTTTGAATGCCATGAATTAAACAAAAACATTGTATTTTCTGTATAGATAAACCAAAAAACAAAGGTTGACCAGCACTAATTCATGTAGAATGTTTTATTTTTCATTACCAGATCAATTACGTTCATTACAGTTATCCAAATATATTTATCAATGACAAAAATAATGAATCTAGTTTTAAAAGACAATTTAATAAACACATGTAGTCGTTTCATAGCCTGTGTATCATTAAACAAAAGTTATGTAGTAAAAATTAATCCACCCAAAGTAATGGTGAAAACTGATCATCACACCATCTCTATCTGATAGGTGTCTATGAGCTCATTCCCACAGAATACTGCAGAGGGACAACTTGGTGTCAGAGAAAAACCTACTATATGTTACAAAAAACATACCACTCAATATAGTATGATACAGTATGTTATGTTACATTCCAATGAACATGCTAAGAAGTTGCATGCTAAGCTAACATGCAAAGTACACTATATATACAAAGGTATGTAGACACCCCTTCAAATGAGTGGATTCAGCTATTTCAGCCACACCCGTTGCTAACAGGTGTATACAATCAAACACAGCCATGCAATCTCCATAGACAAACACTGGCAGTAGAATGGCCTCACTGAAGAGCTCAGTGACTTTCAATGTGGCATCGTCGTAGGATGCCACTTTTCCAACAAGTCAGTTGGTCCATTTTCCGACCAACCCCCCTCCTTTTGGTTTTGCCTTATAGGGACATTTCTAAATGTTTCAACTCCCATGTTCATCATCTCCAGCACCACCCCAACATCAACATATGTGGAAATGGCGCGTTTCTATGTTTTGTACTAAAAAAGATAATTTCCAGTGACATTCTATATTCCCATCAGCATGAAACAGCAGGAAACGGGATTCATCAGACCAGGCTATGTTTTTCTATTTTTCCAGTGTCTAGTGTTTTCATTCCATAGCCCACTGCAACTGCATTTTCTTGTTTTCTGCTGAAAGCTAATGGGGATCCATAATAAATACACCACAACTACATCACTAAGGATCATAGCTTTCACCTGGGTTCACCTGGTCAGTCTATGTCATGGAAAGAGCAGGGGTCCTTAATGTTTTGTACACTCAGTGTATGTTGTGTCTACTAGCTCATTCCCACAAAAAACTGCAGAGGGAAGCAGTACCACCCAGTCAACCATCAGACTCCATTGTGAGACACCTCACAGAGGATATTCAACCCTAAGGGCAAATCCAAGGTTATCTCAATATCTATACAGTAGAAGCTAACAAAACACACCAAAACTGACCAGGTGAACACTGATCAGTAAAGAGATGCTAACATTCTACAACACTCCCTTTCCTCTGCACAGTTCTCTCACAGTGAGAAACCTAAGGATTACAATGGAGTGTTCTATGCCTTCTTCATTTGATCCAATCAACTACAACTTCTTATGTATACGTTGGTGTCTTTTTAAATGGCCCAATCTGTAGAATCTCGTCTCACAGTCAGTGCAGTGATAAGTCTTCTCTCCTGTATGTATACGTTCATGTTGTTTTAAGTTGCCCAGATGAGAGAAACTCTTTCCACAGTCAGAGCAGGAGTAAGGCTTCTCTCCTGTATGTATACGTTCATGTTGTTTTAAGTTGCCCAGATGAGAGAAACTCTTTCCACAGTCAGAGCAGGAGTAAGGCTTCTCTCCTGTATGTATACGTTCATGTTGTTTTAAGCTGCCCAGTTGATAGAAACTTGCCCCACAGTCAGAGCAGGAGTAAGGCTTCTCTCCTGTGTGTGTTCTCTGATGACATTTTAGCTGAGTTGATGTTGGGAAGCATTTTACACAGTCAGAGCAGGAATAAGGCTTCTCTCCTGTGTGCACACTCTGATGAACTTTTAGCTGAGTTGATGTCGTGAAGCATTTTACACAGTCAGAGCAGGAGTAAGGCTTCTCTCCTGTATGTATACGTTGGTGTGATTTTAAGCGTTCCCTTCGAGAGAAACTTGCTCCACAGTCAGAGCAAGAGTAAGGCTTCTCTCCTGTGTGTATCCGTTGGTGTGATTTTAACCTGTCCTGTACAGAGAAACTCTTGCCACAGTCAGAGCAGAAGTAAGGCTTCTCTCCTGTGTGTGTTCTCAGATGAACTTTCAGCTCAAATGATGTTTTGAAGCACTTTCCACAGTCAAAGCAGGAGTAAGGCTTCTCTCCTGTATGTATACGTTCATGTTGTTTTAAGGTGCCCAGTTGAGAGAAACTTGCCCCACAGTCAGAGCAGGAGTAAGGCTTCTCTCCTGTATGTATACGTTCATGTTGTTTTAAGCTGCCCAGTTGATAGAAACTTGCCCCACAGTCAGAGCAGGAGTAAGGCTTCTCTCCTGTGTGTGTTCTCTGATGAACTTTTAGCTGAGTTGATGTTGGGAAGCATTTTATACAGTCAGAGCAGGAGTAAGGCTTCTCTCCTGTGTGCACACTCTGATGAACTTTTAGCTGAATTGATGTCGTGAAGCATTTTACACAGTCAGAGCAGGAGTAAGGCTTCTCTCCTGTATGTATACGTTCATGTTTTTCTAAGTTGCCCAATCGAGAGAAACTCTTCCCACAGTCAGAGCAGGAGTAAGGCTTCTCTCCTGTGTGTATACGTTCATGCGATTTTAAGTGGGCCAGTTGAGAGAAACCTGCCCCACAGTCAGAGCAGGAGTAAGGCTTCTCTCCTGTATGTATACGTTCATGTGTTTTTAAGTAGCCCAGTTGAGAGAAACTTGCCCCACAGTCAGAGCAGGAGAAAGGCTTCTCTCCTGTGTGTATCCGTTCATGCGATTTTAAGTGGGCCAGTTGAGAGAAACCTGCCCCACAGTCAGAGCAGGAGTAAGGCTTCTCTCCTGTGTGTATACGTTCATGCGATTTTAAGTGGGCCAGTTGAGAGAAACCTGCCCCACAGTCAGAGCAGGAGTAAGGCTTCTCTCCTGTATGTATACGTTCATGTGTTTTTAAGTAGCCCAGTTGAGAGAAACTTGCCCCACAGTCAGAGCAGGAGAAAGGCTTCTCTCCTGTGTGCACTCTCTGATGAACCGTCAGAGCCTTTGATGTTGTGAAATTCTTTCCACAGTCAGTACAGGAATACATATTCTCTCCTGTGTGTACTTGTAGGTGTATTTTTAACTTTGATAAAACTGAGAAACTCTCCTCACAATGTGGGCAGTGGTGAGACCTCTTAGCTCTGTGATCTTCCTGCTGTTGCTCTCTGGATGTAGAGAATGTCTCAACATGGTCTCCTGTGTGAACAACATAAGAAGAACCAGTCAGTGTGTGTGATATACAGTGGGGAGAATAAGTATTTGATACACTGCCGATATTGCAGGTTTTCCTACTTACAAAGCATGTAGAGGTCTGTAATTGTTATCATAGGTACACTTCAACTGTGAAAAAAAACCCAGAAAATCACATTGTATGATTTTTAAGTAATTAATTTGCATTCTATTGCATGACATAAGTATTTGATCACCTACCAACCAGTAAGAATTCCTGCTCTCACAGACCTGCTAGTTTTTCTTTAAGAAGCCCTCCTGTTCTCCACTCATTACCTGTATTAACTGCACTTGTTTGAACTTGTTTCCTGTATAAAAACCTCCTGTCCACACACTCAATCAAACAGACTCCAACCTCTGGCCAAGACCAGAGAGCTGTGTAAGGACATCAGATATAAAATTGTAGACCTGCACAAGGCTGGGATGGGCTACAGGACAATAGGCAAGCAGTTTGGTGAGAAGGCAACAACTGTTGGCGCAATTATTAGAAAATGGAAGAAGTTCAAGATGACGGTCTCACCTCGTGGGGTATCAATGATTATGAGGAAGGTGAGGGATCAGCCCAGAACTACACGGCAGGACCTGGTCAATGACCTGAAGAGAGCTGGGACCACATTCTCAAAGAAAACCATTAGTAACACACTACGCCGTCATGGATTAAAACCCTGCAGTGCACGCAAGGTCCCCCTGCTCAAGCCAGCGCATGTCCAGGCCCGTCTGAAGTTTGCCGATGACCATCTGGATGATCCAGAGGAGGAATGGGAGAAGGTCATGTGGTCTGAAGAGACAAAAATAGAGCTTTTTGGTCTAAACTTCACTCGCCGTGCCTGGAGGAAGAAGAAGGATGAGTACAACCCCAAGAACACCATCCCAACCGTGAAGCATGGAAGTGGAAACATCATTCTTTGGGGATGCTTTTCTGCAAAGGGGACAGGACGACTGCACCGTATTGAGGGGAGGATGGATGGGGCCATGTATCGCGAGATCTTGGCCAACAACCTCCTTCCCTCAGTAAGAGCATTGAAGATGGGTCGCGGCTGGGTCTTCCAGCATGACAACGACCCAAAACACACAGCCAGTGCAACTAAGGCGTGGCTTTGTAAGAAGCATCTCAAGGTCCTGGAGTGGCCTAGCCAGTCTCCAGACCTGAACCCAATAGAACATCTTTGGAGGGAGCTGAAAGTCCGTATTGCCCAGCGACAGCCCCAAAACCTGAAGGATCTGGAGAAGGTCTGTATGGAGGAGTGGGCCAAAATCCCTGCTGCAGTGTGTGTAAACCTAGTCAAGACCTACAGGAAACATATGATATCTGTAATTGCAAACAAAGGTTTCTGTACCAAATATTAAGTTCTGCTTTTCTGATGTATCAAATACTTATGCCATGCAATAAAATGCTAATTAATTACTTAAAAATCATACAATGTGATTTTCTGGATTTTTTTGATTCCATTTCTCACAGTTGAAGTGTACCTATGATAAAAATTACAGACCTACATTTACATTTTAGTCATTTAGCAGACGCTCTTATCCAGAGCGACTTACAGGAGCAATTACGGTTAAGTGCCTTGCTCAAGGGCACATTAACGTCATTTAACAGACGCACAAATTGGTGTGTTCACCCTATAGCCAGTGGGATAACCACTTTACAATTGGGTGGGCGGGGGGGGCTCTACATGCTTTGTAAGTAGGAAAACCTGCAAAATCTGCAGTGTATCAAATACTTGTTCTCCCCACTGTACATGTCAATCAAATGTATTTTATGAAGCCCTTTTTACATCAGAAGTTGTCACAAAGAAACACACCCTAAAACCACAAAGAGCAAGCAATGCAAATGTAGAAGCCATATCATCCTCCACTCACTATCACAAGGGTTAGTAACTACACAGACTCATTTAATAGAACTTTAAAACATTGGCAGTTTGTCTACTTCACTTCTTTAGTCTACTCTCTGAGCACTCCAGATAGACCAGTGAATAAAACACATGCTGGCAATACTGGTGTCAAACCATGTAAGTGTCTGTAGCACGAAATAATATCTACCTTCTCATTGAAACAGTTCATCATGAAACAGTTCTACTGCAACGTTTCATGCACATTGGGAAGTTGGAACAAACAACAAACTTAGTTAGATAGAACCTGCTCTTACCATGAGAAACATATTTCCCAATCTTCTCCTCCTCTTCTTCATCTTTAATGTTGACATTCAGCTCCAGTGTTTGACTGCAGTCTTCCAGCTTCACTGATGCCATCTCTGGATCTTGCAGTGCAAACTGAGCTCCACGGTCACAATCAGGACCCAGTGACTGTAGGTTTGGACTCAGTGTGGAAGGAGAGAGGCAGGTTGGGTTTGTCCTCACTGTTGATGTTACCGGCCTCAGATTTAATTCTAGTCGTCCTGTAGTAACAATGAGAAACAGACACAAAAAGATATTGTCTTCACAGTTCTGGCACTTTCTTTATTCTCTAAAAATATATTATATTTCTTCTTGTTAAAATATCTAATTCAGTGTTTGACTTGGACTGGAATAGGTGCCGGTACCAAATTCACATACAGTACCAGTCAAAAGTTTTAGAACAACTACTCATTCCAGGGGTTCTCTTTATTTTTACTATTTTCTACATTGTAGATTACAAAGATTCTACAAAGCTGTCATCAAGGCAAAGGGTGGCTACTTTGAAGAATCCAAAATATATTTGATTTGTTTAACACTTTTGGTTACGACATGATTCCATATGTGTTATTTCATAGTTTAAATGTCTTCACTCTTATTCTACAATGTAGAAAATAGTAAAAATTAAGAAAAACCCTTGAATGAGTAGGTGTGTCCAAACTTTTGACTGGTACTGTAAATGCATAAATGACAAAAGCCATTTAGTAAAAGGTCACTGTTTTAGGAAGCACGGTGTACTATTTTCCTGAATAACCTTGTCTTCAATGTATTACTTCAATCAAAAACCAATTGTATTTTCCGTTCACACCATATTAACATTTATCGATAAATACAGAAATAACTGAATGTGTCTGAATATTAGTACACATGTACAAAACGTATAATCATTACATTCAGCTTCAAAACAGTAGTGCAACCGTGAAATTGTCTCTCTCTGCTGCACTGAAATCCGTTGACGCTGACCGAGTGGGCAGCGCTATTTTACCAGCTTGTTAATTTTACACAAAACCAAAAATGCAAAAAACTAACTCGGAAATCTAAAAGAAATTGATTAATTATAAAATAATGTACATCCATTCAGACAAACCCAAAGTATCTAGCTATGTGACTTGTAAAATAGTTACCAGGTTTACTCAGTTTGACATAAAAATAACACATCAAACCTTTACCAGACGTGATAATACCTTAATGGATTTGTTACCTAGCATGGTATGACATGTTCTTTCGATATTAGAAAGCTTAAAACGTGCTATTACATACTGATATTTTGTCTTCTATGAAGTCAAATCAAATTGTATTTGTCACATACACGTGTTTAGCAGATGTTATAGTGGGTGTAGCGAAATGCTTGTGCTTCTAGCTGACAGTGCAGTAATATCTAACAAGTAATATCTAACAATTTCACAACATATACCCAATACACACAAAACTAGTAAGGAATGGGATTTAAGAATATATACATATATTGACAAGCAATGACAAAGCGGCATGGACTAAGATACAGTAGAATATTATACAATAGAATGCAGTATATACATATGAGATGAGTAGTGCAAGATATGTAAACATTATTAAAGTGACTAGTGTTCCATTTATTAAAGTGGCCAATGACTTTAATAGGCAGCAGCAGCCTCTAATGTGCTAGTGATGGCTATTTAACAGTCTGATGGCCTTGAGATAGAAGCTGTTTTTCATTCTCTCAGTCCCAGCTTTGATGCACCTGTACTAACCTCGCCTTCTGGATGATAGAGGGGTGAACAGGCAGTGGCTCGGGTGGTTGATGTCCTTGATTATCTTCTTTGCCTTCCTGTGACATTGGGTGTTGTATTTGTCTTCGAGGGCGGGTAGTTTGCCCCCGGTAATGCGTTCGGCACACCCACCACCCTCTGGAGAGCCCTGCGGTTGTGGGCGGTGCAGTTGCCATACCAGGCGGAGATACAGCCCGACAGGATGCTCTCAATTGTGCATCTGTAAAAGTTTGTGAGGGTTTTAGGTGCTAGGGCGAATTTCTTCAGCCTCCTGAGGTTGAAGAGGCTCTGTTGCGCCTTCTTCGCCACACTGTCTGCGTGGGTGGACCATTTCAGTTTGTTGGTGATATGTACGCCAAGGAACTTGACAGCTTTCCACCTTCTCCACTGCGGTCCCGTCGATTTGGATAGGGGGGTGCACACTGCTGTTTCCTGAAGTCCACCATCATCTCCTTTGTTTTGTTGATGTTGAGTGAGAGGTTATTTTCCTGGCACCACACTCCCAGAGCCCTCACCTCCTCCCTGTAGGCGGTCTCGTTATTGTTGGTAATCAAGCCTACTACTGTTGTGTCGTCTGCAAACTTGATGATTGAGTTGGAGGCGTGCTTGGCCACGCAGTCATGAGTGAACAGGGAGTACAGGAGGGGGCTGAGCATGCACCCTTGTGGGGCCCCAGTGTTGAGGATCAGCGAAGTGGAGATGTTGTTTCCTACCTTCACCACCTGGGGGCGGCCCATCAGGAAGTCCAGGAACCAGTTGCACAGGGCGGGGTTCAGACCCAGGGTCTCAAGCTTAATGATGAGCTTGGAGGGTACTATGGTGTTGAATGCTGAGCTATAGTCAATGAACAGCATTCTTGCATAAGTATTCCTCTTGTCTAGATGGGATAGGGCAGTGTGCAGTGTGATGGCGATTGCATCATCTGTGGATCTATTGGGGCAGTAAGCAAATTGAAGTGGGTCTAGGGTGAGAGGTAGAGGTGATGTGATCCTTGACTAGTCTCTCAAAGCACTTCATGATGACAGAGGTGAGTGCTACAGGGCGATAGTCATTTTGTTCAGTTACCTTTGCTTTCTTGGGTACAGGAACAATGGTGGCCATCTTGAAGCAGGTGGGAACAGCAGACTGGGAAAGGGAGAGTTTGAATATGTCCATAAACTAACCAGCCAGCTGGTCTGCGCATGCTCTGAGGACGCGGCTAGGGATGCCGTCTGGGCCGGCAGCCTTGTGGGGGTTAACATGCTTAATCACGTCGGCCATGGAGAAGGAGAGGCCACAGTCCTTGGTAGTGGGCCTCGTCAGTGGCACTGTGTTATCCTCAAAGCGGGCGAAGAAGGTGTTTAGCTCGTCTGGAAGCGAGACGTCAGTGTCGGCGACGTGGCTGGTTTTCCTTTTGTAGTCTGTGATTGTCTGTAGACCCTGCCACATACTTCTCGTGTCTGAGCCGTTGAATTGCGACTCCACTTTGTCTCTATACTGATGTTTTGCCAGTTTAATTGCCTTGCGGAGTGAGTAGCTACACTGTTTGTATTCTGCCATATTCCCAGTCACCTTGCCATGGTTGAATGAGGTGGTTCGCGCTTTCAGATTTGCGTGAATGCTGACATCTATCCACAGTTTCAGGTTAGCGTAGGTTTTAATAGTCACAGTAGGTTTTAATAGTCACAGTGGGGACAACATTACCTATACACTTCCTGATAAACTCAGTCACCGTTACAGTGTATACATCTAAATTATTTTCGGAAGCTACCCGCAGCATATCCCAGTCCGCGTAATCAAAACAATCTTGAAGCGTGGATTCCGATTGGTCAGACCAGCATTGAATAGTCCTTAGCACGGGTACTTCCTGTTTGAGTTTCTACCTATAGGAAGGGAGGAGCAAAATGGAGTTGTGGTCAGATTTGCCAAAAGGAGGGCGGGGGAGGGCCTTATAACCATCCTGGAAGTTTGAATAGCAATGGTCGAGGATTTTAGCAGCGTGAGTACAACAGTCGACAGGTTTCTGCCTATAGGAAGAAAGAAGCTGTTAATGTTTGGAATATTGAGAGCTGCATAAGGATTTGGAGGATGACATATATTCCATGTATTTATTTCTGTCACTGGTGGGTGCCAGAAGGTATGCGGGCCAAGATAGCTGGGGGGCCACTGGTGCTAATCTTAGAAGGAGTATGTGATGGAATATCCTGACTAGGGTGCCACACGATGCCATATAGGGTGATCCTATATGAGGTGAGGAGTGACACTCAATAATAATGGTTGGCAACTGTTGGATGGAATTAGCTCTGAAAAGCATTATATAAACTAAGAGGTTTTTTATGTAAGTCATTCAGATGACAATAGGCTACGCCCGTACCGCTTGTCATGTGAATCTGGTACTGTAATATTAAATACTTTGAACCAACTCTCCATCTAAGTGTTTAACTATTCTCTTGCATACTGAATTACTTGATGCCAGAGAAAGTCGTCATAACACATACCTACAGTAATAAATAGAAACGGACAAAAAGGTTAATTGAATTGGTTAATGTTGGGTCGTCCCAGGTTTATGGTTTGCGCAACATTGTAGCCTAGACCAAGGCGTGGCCATTGCTGTGGTGAGAGAGAGAAGCACGCCTGTATCTCTCACAGAAATACAATGACATTCACTTTCTATGCTCTCTCCCTCTCTGTGCTGTTATACACATAAGCCGGCAACTCTCTTCTCTCCAGCATTGCACTTCATCATTTATCTCCTAATAGAATAATAGCTGTCTGTTCAGAATGAAATTAAATCATTCCCAATACTACACCAGGAGTAAGACTCGCCACATAGGATCCATAGCTAATTTTAAAAAATAGCCTAGCTGTGGATTGTGTGTAGCCAAATCACAAGGCATGCCTAACGTGTGGCAAATCTGTCAGTTAACAGCATGCAGTCAAAACAGGCCTTTAGCAAATTTTTCTAATACAATCGCTGGAAAACACAGGTTGTAAAGCAAATGGATCCGGCTGAAAATAAAATACTAATGTCTCTATGTTACCAAGTTATCAACTTTCAAATAGGCCTATTGAGCGAACAGCATTGTTTCAAAAAGTAAAGCAAGAGAGAGATAATATTTTGGCAGGTGAGTGAGCTGCACATCATTGGGTGAGTCAGTGAAACTGGAAAGCTTTTCTAGGACTATATCTTCCTCCTCATATTATACAATGTGTTTCTCTGCACAAGGTCGTTTTTATTGATCTCAGTGTCAAAGTAGCCTGTCATTTTGGACATTTGTGAGGGCATCTAAAATGATGTAGAATTGCATGAAATCCAGTTATAAAAAGAACACATTTTTCCCGGACTCTAGGCTACAAAAAATGTACTCCATGTGTGTAACTTCTGCAAGCGGCTCCACACCACTGCTCTATGCCCGTACGCGAAAGCTATGATAATGCATGCAATGCTTTGTTATAAAGGTTGTTTGTTT
The DNA here is from genome assembly GCF_964263955.1 of Coregonus lavaretus. Classification (NCBI taxonomy): domain Eukaryota; kingdom Metazoa; phylum Chordata; class Actinopteri; order Salmoniformes; family Salmonidae; genus Coregonus; species Coregonus lavaretus. The sequence goes on along the minus strand of NW_028162761.1, from coordinate 1,382,915 downwards.
TTATCCGTTCTGGTACCTCAGAGCCCCCCCAGGTCACCCCCCTCTCGGGCTCACTTTTGGTTCCGGCACCACCCAATTTACAAATGAAGCACTGGAGAAGTGGGTAGCTGCCGCTGCCTCCTCCGGGACACTTCTCCTTTGCATAAAGTTAATCAGGCTGTTGATTGTGGACTGTGGAATGTTGTCCCACTCCTCTTCAATGGCTGTGCGAAATTCCTGGATATTGGTGGGAACTGGAAGAAGCTGTGGTACACGTCGATCCAAACCATCCCAAACATGCTCAAAGGGTGACATGTCTCGTGAGTATACAGGACATGGAAGAATTGGGACATTTTCAGCATGTTCAATTGTGTGCAGATCCTTGCGAAATGGGGCCGTGCATTATCATGCTGAAACACGAGGTGATGGAGGTGGATGAATGGCAGGACAATGGGCCTCAGGATCTTGTCATGGCATCTCTGTGCATTCAAACTGCCATCGATAAAATGCAATTGTGTTAGTTGTCTGTAGCGGAACATTTGCAGGGCTTCTGCCGTGAAGTCTTGGAGGCCCAAAAACTTCTCAGCTGCAGATATAATGATGTCCAGCTTCTTGGACTTCTTGTGCAGTACAATTAATAACTGTGGCTGTAAATACTAAAAAATCCACCTTCAAAATAATTGACGTTCAAAATAATTGACGTACAGCATTTGCAACTGGTTGCAGTGCATCCACCTCCATATCTTCTTCAGAACTGTGGCCTCTTGCTACTATAACTCTCTTCACCGCCTCCACATAGGAGATTTGCTGTACAGCCCTGATCCTTGACACCTCAACCTCTTTCACCCTAACAGGGCACTCTGGGAATTCAGAAATATGACCCCCACCACAGTTACAACATTTTACATTCACATGTTCTTCAATAACATATTCCTTCCGTCTGCAAACACTTGACATGTGGCCAAACTTTTCAAATTTCTTGCATTGCATCAGGTTTTACACAAACTCTCTTATGGGGTATATTATATATCCCAGCTTTACATAGGGTGGTAGATACTCTTCATCAAACATCAATAATAAAGATGAACTTTGCTCCTTTTTCACATTCTCCATACGGGTCAAGTGACGTGCATTTGCATCCTTCTTCGGGAATCCCAAGTACTTCTCTGCCGCTGCCACCACAGCCTCTATTTTCTGGTATTTTTGATCAATTTCTGCAGTACAATTGACAACCATTGCTACAAATGCTAAAAAGCCCACCTTACTGAAGCAATATTCTTCCCATCACTCTCTCTTGGTCTCTGCGAACTCACAGGAATCCTCTCAAGATCCCTCACCCTGTACCCATCTTCCTCTACCACTCTCTTCACTGTTTCGGCATACAACACTTTCTGTACTACTGTAACCCTGGCAACCTCAATCTGCCTTTCTCTCACCTGACACCTCAGATCTCCAGCCCGTTAGCACCCCCACAACTAACACACAGAACTTTCTCCACTGATACCACACATTTCTCATCTCATGCCCTCCTGCACACTGATACTCAAAATCCAGCATGACAGATAATGTATTCTCTGTTTCCCCACGCTCTAAACCGGATTTACGTCTCACCAAACGGAGGGCGTCACAGACACCTGGAATCTTCCATTTCAACTGCTCATCCTCAACACTTAAACCTAACCCTGTTACCACTCCTTTCAATGCCACCCTGTTCCGGGGAGCAATTCAAGTCACAATTCCTGTCTCTAATCACGTAATCCGGAGCACCCGCTCCCTCTGGACAGAGGAGAAACAATAAATCATCACGAGTCCACTCAGTTACCTTCACCAACTCAACAGTCCCCAACCACTTCTCCACCTAACCTGACACCACATATGGATCCATTCCCTCTACAAATCTCACTCCCATTGGGCCAGAATCATCCTTATCATCCTCGGAACGAGGCCCGAACTCGGAGTTCCTCACCACAGTTAATTCATCCTCACTCTCGTCACGTTCACTTTCCTCCTGTAGCTCTTCTAAAAGTTCTGTGTGATCTTCCATTCCATATTCACTCAAAACATATTCCACTTTTCTCCTTTGTCCATGTCCACCATCTTCTCCTTCATCAGATCTTCCAGAAGGTTTGTGCATCCCCCACTGCAATCCCTATTCCACTTTTTTTCTTGTCTGCCATCTTACCACGTTTCTCAGCTCATCCACATCCCACTAGCTTCAGGTAGCTGCACACCAATGGAGTACCACAGTATAAATGATAATACCCATAAAACCTAGCAGTCAAACAGGGAAATGGTTCCAATCATTTTTCCACCATTCATTTTTCCCATAGGGGATTTTAGAAACACTTAAAATAAGGGCTGTGTTTCGTGTAGGCTTACCCTGGTGTGGCGTTTTGATAACCATGTAAATCTCTCTAGGACAAGGTGACTTTTATATATTTGCATGTATTTACCCCTACAAAAATGAAATGGTAATTAACTGCTAATGTGGCTATCATAAAGAACCACAAATGCCATGATGATCTGGACAAAATTGCCGAATAGAGTCAAAGGTAAGGATCTCTGGGTTAACTATCTAATGTTAGCTAAATTTTGTAATGAATAAATAGGCTACATTTATTTAAATGTACAATTCTGTGAACTGACTTGTGCAAGTTTTATATTGACACAATACCTGTTAGCAAAGGTGTCAGCTAGAGATGACGCGCAGGAGATTGCAGTGATTTGTTGTTTTGCATGATGTCTACTTTGATGATAATTAGAGTTTTATAATCTGAGAGGATATAGAGCCAAATATATTGCTAAAAGTCACGCCAGGGTAAGCCTACACAAAACAGCCCTTATTTTAAGTGTTTCTAAAATGAATAAAAGGAAAATGATTGGTTCTATGACACAATTTTTGCAAAAATAACAATAATAAAAAAAACTGTATTCAGACTTTACTCAGTACTTTGTTGAAGCACCTTTGGCAGTGATTACAGCCTCGAGTCTTCTTGGGTATGACGATACAAGCTTGGCATATCCGTATTTGGGGAGTTTCTCTGCAGATCCTCTCAAGCTTGTCAGGTTAGATGGGGAGTGTCGCCAAACAGCTATTTCCAGGTGTCTCTATACTTTGCTCTGTTCATCTTTCCCTCGATCCTGACTAGTCTTCCAGTCCCTGCCACTGAAAAACATCCCCACAGCATGATGCTGCCACCACCATGCTTCACCGTTGGGATGGTGCCAGGATTCCTCCAGACGTGACGTTTGGCATTCAGGCCAAAGAGTTCAATCTTGGTTTCATCAGACCAGATAATCTTGTTTCTCATGGTCTGAGAGTCCTTTAGGTGTCTTTTGCCAAACTCCCAGCGGGCAGTCATGTGCCTTTTCATGAGGAGTGGCTTCCGTCTAGCCACTCTACCTTAAAGGCCTGATTGGTGGAGTTCTGCAGAGATGGCTGTCCTTCTGGAAGGTTCTCCCATCGCCAGAGGAACTCTAGAGCTCTGTCAGTGACCATCGTGTTCTTGGTCACCTCCTTGACCAAGGCCCTTCTCCCCCTATCACTTAGTTTATCCGGGCAGCCAGCTCTTGAAAAAGTATTGGTGGTTCCACACTTCTTCCATTTAAGAATGGAGGCCTTTTGATCATATCCTTGGACTAAAATGATTGACACTCAGGTACAAGCCTAACATCATGTGCAAAGGGACTTTGGGTAACGTAGCACATATTCAATGATATCTCTTTTTCTCACGTAGGCTGTTCATTTCTGATCTTTGATACTTTTTTTGGTTTATAAACGTATCATGGTATACTACGTTAACGCTATACGTATGGGCCATATTGTTACTTGGTAGCTACTAGCAGCAGACCGTGTGTTGTGGATCATCTACCACTATTTTGGACGGTCCATACTGTAACGTTAACGTTAGTCTCAGGCTTCACTAACTAGCGTTACTGTTTTAGGTGGAGCTATTCTTTGCTACTTTTCAAACAAATACTACGTGATATTTCACATATCATCTTGCTAGATAGGCTACTAGCAAAATACCCTGTGTTGTTAGGATAGATTTATGTTTGTTTCTTCCAACAGATCTTTACATATTTTCCTCACTACAAAATATTCCTGCGGTCCTTGTGGTTACTAAACAGATTTTAGATATGCCTTTATGCTATAGCTTATTCCATGTTTACATCTTTGGTTAAATGACTTCAAATGCTAAACTTAAATGTACTTTGTGGAATGTCCGTGGAGTTTGTAAACTATCCAAGCTTAAAACAGGTTATTACTAGGCTTAAACAACTTCATTCATCTATTGTGTTCCTACAATAAACTCACTTGTTAAAGGATGAGCTACTTAAAGTATGCTGGAGATGGCAAGGGCCAGTAGTAGCATCCTGTTTCTCCTATCATCCTCATGGTGTTATGGTTTTAATTCACTAATCTGTTCCGTTTCAAGTGGATACTATTATAACTGATACAGCTGGTAGATACATTTAGATACAGGGAACTCTTTTGAATGAGCATATTAATCTGGTTAATGTTTATGGTCCTAATGATGATAATCCCAAACTCTTTGAGAATTAATTTCTATTGATAGCCTCCATTCCTGTTAAAGTCCTAATGGCAGGGGACTTTAATTGCACTCTTGGTCTTCATCTAGATCGCTCCTCTGGTTTAGACACTTGCCACTCGCAGAGTAGAAAGAAATTACAGCATTTCATTAAGGACTTAAATCTATGTGAACCTTGGAGGACTCAGAACCCGAGTAAAAGGGAGAATTCATGTTACTCGTCAACATTTAAATCATATTCTCATGTAGACTACTTTTTAGTTTCTTGCTCATTGCTTCCCAATGTAGCAGGAAATGGATCTGATACTATTGTTTTGAATGACCATTCCCTTGTGTGATTATTCTATAGGGATACAAAACTAGTAAAAGGATACTCTTGATGGAGTTTGCATCCCAGATGGTTAAAGGACCCAGACTTCTTACATTACGTTGGAGTGCATATAGATGTTTATTTGACATTGAACACTGACCAAACGTCAGCGAGTAACCAGATGGGAGGCTTTCAAAGCACATATTTGGGGGCAAATTATACGTTTTACCAGTTTCAAATCTAATAAATCAGAAAATGAGAGACGGAGAGCAAAATGAGAGAATTGGAGAGGGAAGCTTTTTTGGATAACTCAGTAGAAGTAAACAAGGAATGATTTGGTCTTAAAGCTCAGTATGAAGAACTTCCCACCTCTAAGGCTGCAAACAGCTTAACTAGGCTGAAACAGTCCTTCTATGATCAAGGTGAAAAACCTGGTAAATTGCTGGCCTGGCACATTAAGTAGTACAATTCAGCCTTTAATGGAATTCATAATTTACAAGGACAATTATCAATGAATCCTGTAGAAATAAACCAAACATTTGCTTCCTACTACAACACACTTTACAACTCTGAATCTCCTGAGAACTGAACTAGTCAGGTCTTGATTTTCCCTCTATTTCAGAAGACACTAAATTGGATCTGGAAAAGGAATTGGATGGTGTTGAAATATCTGATGCTATTTTCGATATGAAGGGAGGTAAAGCAGAAGGTCCAGATGGGCTCCCAATAGATATTTAAGGACAAACTTCTAGGTTCACTTTTGGATATGTACAGTGCATTAGGAAAGTACTCAGACCCCTTTACTTTTTCCACAATTTGATTCGTTACAGCCTTATTCTGAAATGGATTAAATAAAAAAATTCCTCATCAATCTACACATAATACCTCATAACGACAAAGTGAAAACAGGTTCTTAGACATTTTTGCAAATGTATTAAAAATAAAACAGCAGAAATACCTTGTTTACATAAGTATTCACACCCTTTGCTATGATACTCGAAATTGAGCTCAGGTGGATCCTGTTTCCATTGATCATCCTTGAGGTGTTTCTAAAACTTAATTGGAGTCCAACTGTGGTAAATTCAATTGATTGGAGCTGATTTGGAAAGTCACACAACTGTCTATATAGGTGACCAAGAACATGATGGTCACTCTGACAGAGCTCCAGAGTTCCTCTATGGAGATGGGAGAACCTTCCAGAAGGACAACCATCTCTTCAGCACTCCACCAATCAGGCCTTTATGGTAGAGTGGCCAGACGGAAGCCACTCCTCAGCAAAAGGCACATGACAGCCCGCTTGGAGTTTGCCAAAGGCACCTAAATGACTCGGACCATGAGAAACAAAATTATCTGGTCTGATGAAACCAAGATTGAACTTCTTGGCCTGAATGCCAAGCATCACGTCTGGAGGAAACCTGGCACCATCCTTATGGTGAAGCATGGTGGTGGAAGCATTATGCTGCGGGGATGTTGTTCAGCGGCAGGGACTGGGAGCCTAGTCAGGATAGAGGGAAAGATGATTGGAGCAAAGTACAGAGAGATCCTTGATGATAACCTGCTCCAGTGCGTTCAGGACCTCAAGACCGGGGCGAAGGTTCACCTTCCAACAGGACAACGACCCTAAGCACACAGCCAAGACAACGCAGGAGTGGCTTCGGGACTAGTCTCTGAATGTCCTTGAGTGGCCCAGCCAGAGCCGGGACTTAAATCGAACATCTCTGGAGACCTGAAAATAGCTGTGCAGCGACGCACCCCATCCAACCTGACAGAGCTTGAGAGGATCTGCAGAGGGGAATTGGAGAAACTCCCCAAATATAGGTGTGCCAAGCTTGTAGCGTCATACACATTAAGACTTTGGCTGCCAACGGTGCATAAACAAAGTACTGAGTAAAGGGTAAATATGATTGTTCAGTTGTTGTTGTTTTTACTTTGTCATTATGGGGTATTGTGTGTAGATTGATGAGGGGAAAAAACAATTTAATCAATTTTACAATAAGGCTGTAACGTAACAAAATGTCGAAAAAGTCAAGAGGTCTGAATACTTTCCAAATGCACTGTATATAGACTGGTGTGTGCCTTTCCAAATCATGTCCAACAAACTTAGTTAGATAGAACATGCTCTTACCATGAGAAACAGATTTCCCAATATTCTTCTCCTCTTCTTCATCTTTAATGTTGACATTCAGCTCCAGTGTTTGACTGCAGTCTTCCAGCTTCACTGATGCCATCTCTGGATCCTGCAGTAAACTGGGCTCCACTGTCACAATCAGGACCCAGTGACTGTAGGTTTGGACTCAGTGTGGAAGGAGAGAGGCAGGCTGGGTTTGTCCTCACTGTTGATGTTACCGGCCTCAGACTTATCTGAAAAGGCCAGTAGTAATAAAGAGAAACAGACACAAAAAGTTATTGTCTTGACAGTTCTGGCACTTTCTTTATTCTCTAAAAATATTTTCACTTTTTTCTTGTGCAATTATCTAATTCAGTGCTTGACTTGGACTGAAATAAGTGCCAATACTCATTTCGGGTGCCGGTACTATTTATATTAAAGGTGCAGGAGCTCCACAATACTTTTGAGCTAATACCTAACCTATAGTAGATAAATGCATAAATGACTCAAAATCCATTTAGTACAAGGTTACAGTTTGTCATAGACAGCACTATGTGCTAATTTTCTTAAACCTTGTCTTCACTGTATTACTTCAATCAAAAACCAATTGTATTTCCTGTTCACACCATAGCAACATTTATTGATAAAGACAGAAACAACAGAATGTGTCTGAATATTAGTACACATGTAGAAAACTGATAATCATTACATTCTGCTTCAAAACAGTAGTGCGACCGTGAAATTGTCTCTATCTGATGCACCCGCACTGTCCTCACTGAAGTCTGTTGACGCTGACCGAGAGTAGCCGCCATTTTACCAGCATGGGAATTTTACACAAAACCAATAATATGCTAAACGAACACAGAAATCTCAAATAAATTGATTATTTATACAATTACCATGAGAAAATTATGTACATCCACTCAGACAAACCCAAAGTCTCTAGCTATGTGACTTGTAAAATAGTTTATCACGTTCTTCACTTGGTTTGACACAAAAATAACACATCAAACCTTTACCAAACGTGATAATACCTTAACGGATGTGTTACCTAGCATGGTATGACATGTTCTTTCGACATTAGAAAGTTTAAACGTGCTATTACATACCTCTAGTAATAAATAGAAACGGACACAAAGGTTATCTTCTTGACTGCACAGTTCAGACGCTTTCTTTATTGTGAAGAATGGTGCCGCCTGCCCGGAACTTCCTGTTCCCCCACTACTAACGGTCCGTGCATTCCGAGATCAGATTACAACATTTCATTAAATTACTAAAAAAGTGTAAACTGTAGCAATTTATTTCCCTTTATAATTTATTAGCCTAAGCATGACCTACATCCAAATAATGTATCTAGGGTTGGAGCCGGTTCAGGGAACAGAACTGAAAAATAACATTAAAAAGAACCGGAAACTAAAGTGTAAATACACTTTTCAGGAACAGCAGTTATTTTAAAAGCATGGGATCCAGGTAATAACCTTATTTTACTTTCCGGGTATTTTTTTCCAGTCCCACAAAAATCGCAACAAAGCTCACTCTAGAAACGTATTCCAGTTTCTGCCTGCCAGCTGGAATGGAAATCTTTGCCAGTGGGTGTGCGTGTGGAAACTACCTGCTCCTCCCCTCTGAAGGATAGGTTACTGTATCCTACTGACAACGTTACAAGCATGATTCAGAAATTAGGGAGATATGTTTAATTTGAGAAGAATGGATGAACTTTTTCAATGCTAGTTAAGGATACTATAGTCACCACGTTTCACATTGGATTTATTAACGACATAAAGGTAAGACCTGTTTTTAATTCTAGTGCTACACGGCACTGCACAAACAAGGTTGTTAGCTAGCTAGCTAACATCTGCTCTGGTCCAACGTTAAACCAACTCTGAAGTTCAGACATTCAAAGTTCCTCCATAGAAGCCGCTCCTCCGTAGGTATAATTCTGTGGGCCTAATTCTGATAATGCAGGTCATAACACGATGCCCAGCTCTTCAATGCAAGCTTCCTCAATCCTCTAACGAGCTCTCCACACCCGCAAAATGTCGCACCTTACACTGTGATTGGCAGCACAGTGTGCTCTGAATGATTTTCTTATACAGATACTCTGTGGTGTACTAGTGTATTTATTCTCCCACTTGGATGTCACTTCCACAAGCTTTAAATTGAGGGCCAGGTTGTCAGGATGGGTAATGTACTGTACACATTAATTACAAGTACTCCTAAAGATACACTTCATTTTAACTAGCTAAATCCTGTGTAACAACTAGTAATTACATAGTACTTGGCTAACATTACATGTACTATGCTTTGAAATAGTGTCATATTCTTCATCTGGGATTTGGATTTGTAAAATGTATTATAAAATGTATTTAATATATGTCTGATCAGGCTCAGGTAGCATCAGGTTTGTATTTTCATGCTGATCAAAGCTCTAATCAAATCCAGACATTTATAAACTTCTGGTTTTGGCGGAAAATACCGGGTTACCGGGGAGAAGAGTGATTTATTCTCGGGATGGATCATTTGTATAATACCGAGGAAATATTAAACCCTGATGCGCATACCAGTTGATTCACAAGACACCAACTAAGTAACTTACATATACGGTATCTTCATTAGGCCTAATGGCATTTCATGTCCATGATAGGAAGTTTGTTGTAGTGACTCAGTAAGGCTAATTGTAAAAGCAACCCTCTAAAGTGCCATGTTTGTACAGTTTATTATGTGGAGGAAACATTTAGGCAGCCAGGACCATACACCAGGACCGCTCCGTAGGCCGCACTGTAGGCATAGCTCTTACTGCAGTCCAGTGCCATGGACATCTTTGAAGTTTGGCCTCTAAGTAATTTAGGAGGGCAACTTTATGAAGGCCTATTCACCCTGGTCTTATCGTAAAAGGCTCTACAGACATATAAAATAAAGACAGGCTATTTTTATTGTTCATATTATTTGCGTTGATTATTATTCAACTGGTATGCGCATCAGGGTTTAATATTTCCCCTGTGTTTTACAAATGTTCCATCCCGAGAATAAATCACTTTTCTCCTGCTGTGTGAGACTGCTGTCTCCTGGCTATCAGCCCTGTCTCTGTGTTTGACCAAAACTGGCTCTCCTTCAGCGCCATGGAGTGCACAGGTATTACGGTTGCTGTCCTTTCAGCACCACAAGCCTTTCACATTTGAATACATGGAATAAGCTATAGCATAAAGGCATATCTCAAATCGGTTTAGTAACCACAAGGACCGCATTAATATTTTGTAGTGAGGAAAATATGTAAAGATCTGTTGAAAGAAACATAAATATTTCCTAATATTAAAACACTGAACCCATTCCGCTGTCTACCTAACCAAGACCATCAACACTTCCTCTCCCACATCCCCCTAATCGTAGAGTGTAGCCTGGTGGACGACTGATCCATTAAAGGGAGCAGTCTAACCTAAGCGACGCTAAATAAAACAAAGTATCTCCTGCCTTCTCTCAGCCATTACTTCTCACAAACAAAACAAAAGGCATATCTTGCAAGATGTTATGTTAAATATCACAACAAAAGGCCTATCTAGCAAGATGACATGTGAAATATAACATAGTATTTGTTTGAAAAGTAGCAAAGAATATTTCCACCTAAAACAGTAACGCTAGTTAGTGAAGCCTGAGACTAACGTTAACGTTACAGTATGGACCGTCCAAAATAGTGGTAGATGATCCACAACACAGGGTCTGTTGCTAGTAGCTACCAAGTAACAATATGGCCCATACGTATAGTGTTAATGTAGTATACCATGATACGTTTATAAACCAAAAAAAGTATCAAAGATCAGAAATGAACAGCCTACGTGAGAAAAAGAGATATCATTGAATATGTGCTACGTTACCCAAAGGCCCTTTGCACATGATGTTAGGCTTGCACCTGAGTGTCAATCATTTTAGTCCAAGGACATGATCGAAAGGCTTCCATCATTCTTAAATGGAAGAAATGTGGAACCACCAATACTTTTTCTAGAGCTGAATGCCCGGACAAACTAAGCAATCGGGGGAGAAGGGCCTTGGTCACAGAGGTCACCGAGAAGCCGGTGGTCACTCTGACAGAGCTCCAGAGTTCTGTGGCGATAGGAGAACCTTCCAGAAGGACAACCATCTCTGCAGAACTCTACCAATCAGGCCTTTATGGTAGAATTGCCAGACGGAAGCCACTCCTCATGAAAAGGCACATGACTGCCCACTGGGAGTTTGCCAAAAGACACCTAAAGGACTCTCAGACCATGAGAAACAAGATTCTCTGGTCTGATGAAACCAAGATTGAACTCTTTGGCCTGAATGCCAAGCGTCACGTCTGGAGGAATCCTGGCACCATCCCAACGGTGAAGCATGGTGGTGGCAGCATCATGCTGTGGGGATGTTTTTCAGTGGCAGGGACTGGGAGACTAGTCAGGATCGAGGGAAAGATGAACGGAGCAAAGTACAGAAAGGCCTGAAAATAGCTGTGCGGCGACACTACCCATCTAACCTGACAAGCTTGAGAGGATCTGCAGAGAAACTCCCAAAATACAGGTATGCCAAGCTTGTAGCGTCATACCCAAGAAGACTCGAGGCTGTAATTACATTTACATTTTAGTCATTTAGCAGACGCTCTTATCCAGAGTGACTTACAGTTAGTGAGTGCATACATTTTTCATACTGGCCCCCCGTGGGAAACGAATCCACAACCCTGGTGTTGCAAGCTTCAAGAAAGTACTGAGTAAAGTCTGAATACAGCTTTTTTATTATTATTATTATTTTGGCAAAAAATGTGTCATAACACCTAGCGGTCAAAAAAGGAAATGGTTCCAGTCATTTTTCCTTTTTATTCATTTTAGAAACACTTAAAATAAGGGCTGTGTTTTGTGTAGGCTTACCCTGGCGTGACTTTTAGCAATGTATTCGGCTCTATTTCCTCTCAGATTATAAAATGCTAACTATCATCAAAGTAGACATCATGCAAAACAACAAATAGCTAAAATCACTGAAATCTCCTGCACGTCATCTCTAGCTGACACCTTTTGCTAACAGGTATTGTGTCAATTTAAAACTTGCACAAGACAGTTCACAGATTTGTCCATTTTAAATAAATGTAGCCTATTTATTCATTATTAAATTTAGCTAACATTATATAGTTAACCCAGAGATCCTTACCTTTGACTCGATTCGGCAATTTTGTCCAGATCATAATGGCATTTGTAGTTCTTTATGATAGCCACATTAGCAGCTAATTACCATTTCATTTTTGTGGGAGTAAATATAGGCAAATATATTGATAAAAGTAATCTTGTCCTAGAGAGATTTACACAGTTATCAAAACGCCACGCCAGGGTAAGCCTACATGAAACACAGCCCTTATTTTAAGTGTTTCTAAAATCCCCTATGAGAAAAATGAATGGTGTAAAAATGATTGGAACCATTTCCCTGTTTGACTGCTAGGTTTTATGGGTATTAACATTCATACTGTGGTACGCCATTGGTGTACAGCTACCCGAAGCTAGTGGGATGTGGATGAGCTGAGACACGTGGTAAGATGGCAGACAAGAAAAAAAGTGGAGTGGGGCATGCACAAACCTTCTGGAAGATCTGATGAAGGAGAAGATGGTGGACTAGGACAAAGGAGAAAAGTGGAATATGTTTTGAGTGAATATGGAATGGAAGATCTCACAGAACTTTTAGAAGAGCTACAGGAGGAAAGTGAACGTGACGAGAGTGAGGATAAATTAACTGTGGTGGCAGGTGCAGTGATGACCGCTGCGAAGGAGCTGAGTGTAGAGGGAAGCAGTGTGGTGAGGGAGGTTATCGTCTAGTGTATAAAGAGTAACATGTGCTCCAGTTGCCAGAGAACCTGGTGAGAGTGAGGATGAAGGACCTGCGGTGAGGAACTCCGAGGTCGGGCCTTGTTCCCAGGATGATAAGGATGATTCTGGCCCGGTGGGACTGAGATTTGTAGAGAGAATGGATTCATATGTGGTGTCTGGTTAGGTGGAGAAGATGTTGGGGACTGTTGAGTTGGTGAAGGTAACTCGGAGTGGACTCGTGATGATTTATTGTATCTCCTCGGGATCGGGCGCTCCAGATTACGTGATTAGAGACAGGAATTGTGACTTGAATTGCTGTCCGGAACAGGGTGGCATTGAAAGGAGTGATAACGGGTTAGGTTTAAGTGTTGACGATGAGCAGTTGAAATGGAAGATTCCAGGTGTCTGTGACGCCCTCTGTTTGTTGAGACGTAGATCCGGTGTAGAGCGTGGGGAAACAGAGAATACATTATCTGTCATGTTGGATTTTGACACATAGTCTCTGCCAGATAAGGTCAAGGTAGGAAGTGTCAGTTATCCCGTGAGCGATTCTGTTCTGTAAATACTACAGTGTTTTAGGGGTGAAGTTTATGGGCCTGTTGCAGCAGTGTGTAGGCATGCGATGCCTAGATGTGACAAGTGTGCAGGAGGGCATGAGATGAAGAAATTTGTGGTATCGGTGGAGAAAGTTCTGTGTGTTAGTTGTGGGGGTGCTAACGGGTTGGAGATCTGAGGTGTCAGGTGAGAGAAAGGCAGATTGAGGTTGCCAGGGTTACAGTAGTACAGAAAGTGTTGTATGCCGAAGCAGTGAAGAGAGTGGTAGAGGAAGATGGGTACAGGGTGAGGGATCTTGAGAGGATTCCTGTGAGTAGGCAGAGACCAAGAGAGAGTGATGGGAAGAATATGTTCTTCAATAAGGTGGGATTTTTTTTGCTTTTATAGCAATGGTTGTCAATTGTACTGCAAAAATGGATCGAAAGTCCCAGAAAATAGAGGCTGTGGTGGCAGCGGCAGAGAAGTACTTGGGATTGCGAGGATTAACTGCAGATCAGCTGCAGGGGGTGTTGAGTGGTAGTGGTCTGGCGTAGGACTAGATAGGGTTAAATAGTGGAATGGGGTGGTGGGTTTTTGCCGTGAAAAATCGCCACGAAGGGACTCAAAGTCAAACTTAAATGAATAATTATTTTTTAGCAGCAAGCCGGAGGTTCCAACAAACTTAAAAGCACCATAGTACACGTTGGTCGGGAGCTCTGCCGGGGCAGTCCCGTTAGTTGTCCTATATACTGCTTACACAGACAAGTTATATTTGCATGATTTAGCTTATTAATAATTAATTCATCATTAACATTTGGTTCCTGCATGTGACCGACCAGTACCTCACAAGTCTTATTCTCTCCAAGCTGAGACCTTGAAACGGAGATATCCCTTTTGGTTCCCAGAACAATGTTCTGGGCGTACTGCCAATTGGTCTGAGGAGGTCAGTCACCTGCACGAACCAATAAAATTTTCCCTCACATTTTTTAGAGCGGGCTAATACTTGGCAGGGCAATTTTGTATTAATTACCGTATCAATGAATTTAATGTATGTAGTCTGTGAATGGCCTCGCACACCAGTATAGTAGGTGGCGGTGTATGCACCTAAAAGTTGATTGAGCTCCACCAACCAAATCCCAAAGTAGAAGAAGGATGCAAATGCACGTCGCTTGACCCGTATGGAGAATGTGAAAAAGGAGCAAAGTTCATCTTTATTATTGATGTTTGATGAAGAGTATCTACCACCCTATGTAAAGCTGGGATATATAATATACATCACAAGAGAGTTTGTGTAAAACCTGATTCAATGCAATAAATGTACAAAGTTTGGCCACATGTCAAGTGTTTGCAGACGGAAGGAATATGTTATTGAAGAGCATGTGAATGTAAAATGTTGTAACTGTGGTGGGGGTCATATTACTGAATTCCCAGAGTGCCCTGTTAGGGTGAAAGAGGTTGAGGTGTCAAGGATCAGGGCTGTACAGCAAATCTCCTATTTGGAGGCGGTGAAGAGAGTTATAGTAGCAAGAGGCCACAGTTCTGAAGAAGATATGGTATCTTCTTCAGAACTATTTTTGTATTTACAGCTACTGTTATTAATTGTACTGCACAAGAAGTCCAAGATGCTGGACATCATTATATCTGCAGCTGAGAAGTTTTTGGGCCTCCAAGACTTCACGGCAGAAGCCCTGCAAGGACTACTGTTGCCAGAAAATGTTCCGCCCTCCCAGGATCCTTCTGAGCCTGTGTAGGGACCTGATTAGAACAGAAAAGCAGGCTGATTTAGTTCAATTAAAATTTTGTTATTGATAGTTTGTTGGACGGCAGGTAGCTTAGTGGTTAAGAGCGTTGTGCCAGTAACCGAAAGGTCGCTGGTTCTAATCCCCAAGCCGACTAGGTGAAAAATCTGCCGATGTGCCCTTGAGCAAGGCACAAGAGTGCCTGCTAAATGACTAAAATGTAAATGTAATGTTTGTATGATTTTTTTAGAAATACTGTATACACTGAACAAACATATAAACGCAACATGTGAACTGTTGGTCCCATGTTTCATGAGGTGAAATAAAAGATCCCAGAAATGTTCCAGACACAAACTTATTTCTAAAATGTTGTGCACAAATTTGTTTACATCCCAGTTAGTGAGCATTTCTCCTTTGCCAAGATAATCCATCCACATCACAGGTGTGGCATATCATGAAGCTGATTAAATAGCATGATCATCATTATACAGGTGCACCTTGTGCTGGGGACAAGAGTTGCTGAGTAGGTGCTTGGTAGCATCTAATGGGGATCCCTAACAAATACAAAAATGCCACTCTAAAATTTTTCATACAACACAATGCCACAGATGTCTCAAGTTTTGAGGGAGCATGCAATTGGCATGCTGACTGCAGGAATGTCCACCAGAGCTGTTGCCAGAGAATGTTAGGTTAATTTCTCTACCATTAGCTGCCTCCAATGTTGTTTTAGAGAATCTTGCAGTATGCCCAACCAGCCTCACAACTGCTGACCACCGTGTATGGCGTTGTGTGGGCGTGCAGTTTGCTGATGTCAATGTTGTGGACAGAGTGCCCCATGGTGGTATCGGGGTTATGGTATGGGATGCCATAAGCTACAGACAACTAACACAATTGCATTTTATCGATGGCAGTTTGAATGCACAGAGATGCCATGACAAGATCCTGAGGCCCATTGTCCTGCCATTCATCCACCTCCATCACCTCGTATTTCAGCATGATAATGCACAGCCCCATGTCGCAAGTATCTGTACACAATTGAACATGCTGAAAATGTCCCAATTCTTCCATGGCCTGCATACTCACCAGACATGTCACCCTTTGAGCATGTTTGGGATGGTCTGGATGGACGTGTATCACAGCTTGTTCCAGTTCCCTCCAATATCCAGGAATTTTGCACAGCCATTGAAGAGGAGTGGGACAACATTCCACAGGCCACAATCAACAGCCTGATTAACTTTATGCAAAGGAGAAGTGTCCCGGAGGAGGCAGCGGCAGCTACCCACTTCTCCAGTGCTTCATTTGTAAATTGGGCGGCGCCGGAACCAAAAGTGAGCCCGAGAGGGGGGTGACCTGGGGGGCTCTGAGGTACCAGAACGGATAAAAACAAACAACCTTTATAACAAAGCATTGCATGCATTATCATGGCTTTCGCGTACGGGCATAGAGCAGTGGTGTGGAGCCGCTTGCAGAAGTTACACACATTTCATGCAATTCTAATTCAGACTTTTGCAGAATCTTTTTGAATACGTCACAAATGACCAAAATGACAGGTTACTTTGACACTGAGAATCTGAGCTCAATAAAAACGACCTTGTCTTGAATCCATCAATAGCCGAGGCCCCTAAGTGTGCAGAGAAACACATTGTACAATATGAGGAGGAAGATATAGTCCTAAAAAACTTTCCAGTTTCACTGCCTCACCCAATGATGTGCAGCTCACTCACCGGCCAAAAGCTTATCTCTCTCTTGCTTTACTTTTTTAAACAATGCTGTTCGCTCAATAGGTCTATTTGGAAGTTGATAACTTGGTAACATACAGACATTAGTATTTTATTTTCAGCAGGATCCATTTGCTTTACAACCTGTGTTTTCTAGCGATTGTATTAGAAATATTTGCGAAAGGCCTGTTTTGGCTGCATGCTGTTAACTGACAGATTTGCCACACGTTAGGCATGCCTTGTGATTTGGCTACACACAATCCACAGCTAGGCTATTTTTAAAATTAGCTATGGATCCTCTGTGGCGAAATTATAGGCTTCCTCCTGGTGTAGTATTGGGAATTATTTAATTTATTTCTGAACAGACTGCAGAGTGCTGCAGCACCTCCAGCACACTTCCCATAGCTATTATTCTATTAGGAGATAAATGATGAAGTGCAATGCTGGAGAGAAGAGAGTTGCCGGCTTATGTCTATAACAGCACAGAGAGGGAGAGAGATCATAGAAAGTGAATGTCATTGTATTTCTGTGAGAGATACAGGCGTGCTTCTCTCTCTCACCACAGTAATGGCCACGCCTTGGTCTAGGCTACAATGTTGTGCAAACCATAAACCTGGGACGGCCCAACATTAACCAATTCTTAGAATATCATGCACGTTTTCACATTATCTGTTTTTTAGGGGGCATGACAATTACAGAGGAATCCAAATGTAATTACTCTGACTGCTTTTATTAGGATTTTTACATTGCAAACAGTGGAAATTATTTTTCTTGCCACAAGAGGTAGGCTACCTGATCCTGGCAAATGGGTTCCGGAACGAAAGACTACAAAACTGAGAGGTACCGGAGGATCCAGCTCAAATTAAGCACCGCCCTTTTCATATAATGGGGTAGGGCCATCCCAAGGATCCCTGAACGCACGGACGGTTGCACCAATGATTTCTGATAACTAAACCAAGATAGACCACAACTGGTTGTTTCCAATGGGAACAGATGAGTCATAGTGGGCAGAGCCAAGCACGAGCTAGCGAGATCCTATTGGTGTGTTCTAGCACACATCTGCATATTTCTGTTAGGGAACGCCTCCTCTGTGAAGCGCTCCTGTGCAATAACTCAATTCGCCTTTGCGCTCCTTCTAAATTGATTTTAAAAAGTATTTGCAATAGGTAAGTCCACAAAACTTTGTCCACTCTGTGCTTAACATATTTTAGTTTTGGGAACAGAACTGTATTAAGATCAGATGTTTCATCGATTAGAACATTTGCAGAATGTCGGCCAAAATCCATCTCCTTCCATCTTGGGCGGCAGGTAGCTTAGTGGTTAAGAGCGTTGTGCCAGTAACCGAAAGGTCGCTGGTTCTAATCCCCAAGCCGACTAGGTGAAAAATCTGTCGATGTGCCCTTGAGCAAGGCACTTAACCCTGATTGCTCCTGTAAGTCGCTCTGGATAAGAGCGTCTGCTAAATGACTAAAATGTAAATGTAAAATGATCTTCTCCCACTGCCGGCCAGTGGGCTTCCTCTCACTGCCATATTTGGTAGTGAGTGGAAACGCCAACCGGATGCTTCACAATTATACATCCAGTGAAATATCTGTCTCATTGTTCTATCTGTGGCTGCACTGTGGTAGTGGGTGAACAGGAAGTTCCGGGCAGGCACGCACCATTCTTCAGTATAAAGAAAGCTCCAGAACTGTGATGTCAAGAAGATAACTTTGTGTCCGTTTCTTTTTATTACTGTAGGTATGTGTTATGACGAGTTTCTCTGGCATCAAGTAATTCAGTATGCAAGAGAATAGTTAAACACTTAGATGGAGAGTTGGTTCAAAGTATTTAATATTACAGTACCAGATTCACATGACAAGCGGTACGGGCGTAGCCTATTGTCATCTGAATGACTTACATAGAAAACCTCTTAGTTTATATAATGCTTTTCAGAGCTAATTCCATCCAACAGTTGCCAACCATTATTGAGTGTCACTTCACGCCAGTGGCGGCTCCTGAAAAAATTCTCAGGGGGGGGCAATTTTTCTGATGATTTAGGTGACCTACACACATTTAAAAAAAGATATGTCCAGCAACAACATGAAGACAGGGGCAGCATATAAGTCAATACTGATATACACATTACTTGCTTCAAAAAGGCCTCATGGTTGAATTGGAAATATGTGCACCTGAGCAAGCAGGAGCTTTTGATAGAGGCTACTGAAAACATTGATGCAAGTTATTGGTAATAAGACATTTTTATAGACTTCCATATTCTGCCCTCTTGTATAGATTTGTGAAAATGAACAGTGATAGACATTTTGCCTGAAAACAGAATTTGAAAATAATTTCTAGAAAAGGTAAACACAGCTATCTGTATGGCTTTGTAAAAATGAACAACCATATTCTGGCCAATTGTATAGATTTGTAAATATGATGATGTCTCCTTTCATGCATACATTTTCAAATAAAGCTCTGCTTTGTGAAAGATTGAATGATATTGTTTAATCTTACCTTATGGCCTGCACACTGCTTGTGAAGCTGTCGAGGGCACGTTTGATGAAGACAGCATCGATGTCCTTCTTCTGTAGCTTCTGGTACAGAATGTCGACGTGGGGCATGATTTTGTGAAAAAGCCCCAGGAAAAAAATAAAATATTCTTGCTATCTATGTACCTCAGCACAAGCGCCAGCTGTGTCTGTGTAGAAACGTCCGTGGTCTCGTCAGCTTGGATAGCTACGAAGTTCGCCGACTTCACCTCCTCCACAATATGTTCCCTCATGACCGCTAGCATACACTCCAGTAGCTCGTTTTGAATGGTCTTTGATGTGCCCTTGAAAACTTTAGCATTTTTAAGATGGTCATCAAACACCTCATCTAATTGTGCCACAAAGTTGACAAGTCCAAGAAAAATACCAGGGTTGGTGGAGCCCTTCGTTTCATCTTTGCCTCGCAAAGCTAACTCAAACACTCCGCAAAACTTCACACACTGGATTAGCCGGCTGAGGATGTGGCGGTTCTTGCTAACCTCATCGTTGTGGCGGCAGACAGCTAGCCTGTATCCCTCATCCAGTTGAGTGACAATGTTCACTCTCCCCAAAGCAGACAATCTCAAACAGCTATCCATGTGAGTCTTTGACAGCCCAATTTTTGGAAAATCCTCGGGTGTAGGACTTTCCCCCTTTAGTAGAAACCTGTTGAATTATTAAATTTGGTCTGGGAGGTCCTAATTGTTTTGTTGCCAATTTATCTTTATTTGTTCGCCGACAAAAACGAACTTCTTTCAAAGAGACAATCGAGTTGCACTGAACGCTAGCGATCTTGATTGACGCTGCTACCCGCTCTTTTCTTAGTTATGTTACGTATGACGAAAGCGCGTAAGTGCAACCCCTCCCGGAACCCATAGAGATTGTATTGAAAGCTCTGATATTTGAAAAAAAAAAAATGTACATGAGAGGCTATGAGACACTTCTGGGCGATTTTCAACCTGACTGAAATCGCCCCAAAACGGGCGGGGCCATTTGAAGCACGACTTTAGCCTGATTGGACATTTAGTGGCAGATCAGACGTCTAGATTAGAACACTAATAACTACTGTTGCCGTGATATAATTGATTAGAAAAAAAATCCCTTCCTTTTCCCGTTTGGCAGTGCGTCGCCCATATCGCCCTAATGAACACACCGCCCCTGCTCCTCGCCACATTTAGGATCACCCTATATGGTATCGTGTTGCACCCTAGTCAGGATATTCCATCACGTACTCCTTCTAAGATTAGCACCAGTGGCCCCCCCAGCTATCTTGGCCCGCATACCTTCAGGCACCCACCAGTGACAGAAATAAATACATGGAATGTATGTCATCCTCCAAATCCTTATCAATCAATTTTATTTTATATAGCCCTTCGTACATCAGATGATATCTCGAAGTGCTGTACAGAAACCCAGCCTAAAACCCCAAACAGCTAGTAATGCAGGTGTAGAAGCACGGTGGCTAGGAAAAACTCCCTAGAAAGGCCAAAACCTAGGAAGAAACCTAGAGAGGAACCAGGCTATGAGGGGTGGCCAGTCCTCTTCTGGCTGTGCCGGGTGGAGATTATACCAGAACCATGCCAAGATGTTAAAAAAATTTCATAAGTGACAAGCATGGTCAAATAATAATCAGGAATAAATCTCAGTTGGCTTTTCATAGCCGATCATTAAGAGTTGAAAACAGCAGGTCTGGGACAGGTAGGGGTTCCATAACCGCAGGCAGAACAGTTGAAACTGGAATAGCAGCAAGGCCAGGCGGACTGGGGACAGCAAGGAGTCACCACGGCCGGTAGTCCCGACGTATGGTCCTAGGGCTCAGGTCTCTCAGTTGGCTTTTCATAGCCGATCATTAAGAGTTGAAAACAGCAGGTCTGGGACAGGTAGGGGTTTCGTAACCGCAGGCAGAACAGTTGAAACTGGAATAGCAGCAAGGCCAGGCGGACTGGGGACAGCAAGGTGTCAGCATGCCCGGTAGTCCTGACGTATGGTCCTAGGGCTCAGGTTCTCAGAGAGAAAGAGAGAACGAGAGAATTAGAGAGAGCATACTTAAATTCACACAGGACACTGGATAAGACAGGAGAAGTACTCCAGGTATAACCAACTAACCCCAGCCCCCCGACACATAAACTACTGCAGCATAAATACTGGAGGCTGAGACAGGAGCGGTCCGGAGACACTGTCTATAGCTCTCAATATTCCAAACATTAACTAATACTTTATAAAATATGTAATATCAGTATGTAATAGCACGTTTAAACGTTCTAATATCGAAAGAACATGTCATACAATGCTAGGTAACAAATCCATTAAGGTATTATCACGTTTGGTGTGTTATTTTTATGTCAAACTGAGTAAACCTGGTAACTATTTTACAAGTCACATGGCTAGATACTTTGGGTTTGTCTGAATGGATGTACATCATTTCCTCAAGGTGATTTCATAAAGAATCCATTTATTTTAGATTTCCGAGTTTGTTTAGCATTTTTGGTTTTGTGTCAAATTAACGAGCTGGTAAAATGGCGCCACCCACTCGGTCAGCATCAACGGATTTCAGTGCAGCAGAGAGACAATTTCACGGTTGCACTACTGTTTTGAAGCTGAATGTAATGATTATCAGTTTTCTATGTGTACTAATATTCAGACACATTCAGTTGTTTCTGTATTTATCGATAAATGTTACTATTGTGTGAACGGAAAATACAATTGGTTTTTGATTGAAGTAATACAGTGAAGGCAAGGTTATTCAGGACAATAGTACATAGTGCTGCCTAAAACGAACAGTGACCTTGTACTAAATGGCTTTTGTCATTTATGCATTTACAGTACCAGTCAAAAGTTTGGACACACCTACTCATTCAAGGGTTTTTCTTAATCTTTTACTATTTTCTACATTGTAGAATAATAGTGAAGACATCTAAAGTATGAAATAACACATATGGAGTCATGTAGTAACCATAAAGGTGTTAAACAAATCAAATATATTTTAGATTTTAGATTATTAAAAATAGCCATCCTTTGCCTTGATGACAGCTTTGTAGAATCTTTGTAATCTACAATGTAGAAAATAGTAAAAATAAAGATTTTGGGAAAATCTGCTATAGGTTAAGTTCCGGTACCTAAAATATCTAGCGCTTGAGCTCCTGTTCCTCAAATAGAATGTTAGCTCAACAGTATTGTGGAGCTCCTGCACCTAAATATAAACAGTACCGGCACCCAAAATGAGTACCGGCACCTATTTCAGCCCAAGTCAAGCACTGAATTAGATAATTTAACAAGAAGAAATATAATATATTTTTAGAGAATAAAGAAAGTGCAAGAACTGTCAAGACAATAACTTTTTGTGTCTGTTTCTCAATTTTACTACAGGACGACTAGAATTAAATCTGATGCCAGTAACATCAATAGTGAGGACAAACCCAGCCAGCCTCTCTCCTTCCACACTGAGTCCAAACCTACAGTCATTGGGTCCTGATTGTGACAGTGGAGCCCAGTTTACTGCAGGATCCAGAGATGGCATCAGTGAAGCTGGAAGACTGCCGTCAAACACTGGAGCGGAATATCAACATTAAAGATGAAGAAGAGGAAGAGGAGGAGAAGATTGGGAAATCTGTTTCTCATGGTAAGAGCAGGTTCTATCTATCTAAGTTTGTGTTATTCATTCCAACTTCTCCCTGTGCATGAAAAGTTGCAGTAGAACTGTTTCAATGAGAAGGTAGAAATTATTTCATGCTACTGACACTTACATGGTTTGACACCAGTATTGCCAGCATTTGTTTTATTCACTGGGCTATCTGGAGTGATCAGAGAGTAGACTAAAGAAGTGAAGTAGACAAACTGCCAATGTTTTAAAGTTCTATTAAAAGAGTCAGTGTAGTTACTAACCCTTGTGATAGTGAGTGGAGGATGATATGGCTTCTACATCTGCATTGCTTGCTCTTTGGGGTTTTAGGCTGGGTTTCTATAAAGCACTTTGTGACAAGTTCTGATGTAAAAAGGGCTTCATAAAATACATTTGATTGACATGTATATCACACCAACTGACTGGTTCTTCTGTTGTTGTTCACACAGGAGACCGTGTTGAGACATTCTCTACATCCAGAGAGCAACAGCAGGAAGATCGCAGAGCTAAGAGGTCTCACCACTGCCCACATTGTGAGGCGAGTTTCTCAATTCCATCAAAGTTAAAAATACACCTACAAATACACACAGGAGAGAATCTGAATTCCTGTACTGACTGTGGGAAGAATTTCACAATATCAAAGGCTCTGACAGTTCATCAGAGAGTGCACACAGGAGAGAAGCCTTACTCCTGCTCTGACTGTGGGGCAAGTTTCTCTCAGCTGGGCAGCTTAAAACAACATGAACGTATACATACAGGAGAGAAGCCTTACTCCTGCTCTGACTGTGGGGCAAGTTTCTCTCAACTGGGCCACTTAAAAACACATGAACGTATACATACAGGAGAGAAGCCTTACTGCTGCTCTTACTGTGGGAAGAGATTCTCTCAGCAGGAAAGCTTGAAATCACACCAAAGGATACACACACGAGAGAAGCCTTACTCCTGCTCTGACTGTGTAAAATGCTTCAAAACATCATTTGAGCTAAAAGTTCATCAGAGAACACACACAGGAGAGAAGCCTTACTCCTGCTCTGACTGTGGGACAAGTTTCTCTCAACTGGCCCACTTCAAAATACATGAACGTATACATACAGGAGAGAAGCCTTACTCCTGCTCTGACTGTGGGAAGAGATTCTCTCAGCAGGAAAGCATGAAATCACACCAAAGGATACACACAGGAGAGAAGCCTTACTCCTGCTCTGACTGTGTAAAATGCTTCACAACATTAACTCAGTTAAGACTTCATCAGAGAACACACACAGGAGAGAAGCCTTACTCCTGCTCTGACTGTGGGAAGACTTTCTCTCAATCTGGCAATTTAAAAATACATGAACGTATACATACAGGAGAGAAGCCATACTCCTGCTCTGACTGTGGGAAGGGTTTCTCTCAGCAGGAAAGCTTGAAATCACACCAAAGGATACACACAGGAGAGAAGCCTTACTCCTGCTCTGACTGTGTAAAATGCTTCAAAACATCATTTGGGCTAAAAGTTCATCAGAGAACACACACAGGAGAGAAGCCTTACTCCTGCTCTGACTGTGGGGCAAGTTTCTCTCAGCTGGGCAGCTTAAAACAACATGAACGTATACATACAGGAGAGAAGCCTTACTACTGCTCTGAATGTGGGGCAAGTTTCTCTCAACTGGGCAGCTTAAAACAACATGAACGTATACATACAGGAGAGAAGCCTTACTCCTGCTCTGACTGTGTAAAGCGCTTCAAAACATCATATAGGCTGAAAGTTTCTCTGAGAACACACACAGGAGAGAAGCCTTACTCCTGCTCTGAATGTGGGAAGAATTTCTCTCGACTAGGCCACTTAAAACAACATGAATGTATACATACATGAGAGAAGTCTTACTCCTGCTTTGACTGTGGAAAGATTTTCTCTCAAATAGGCCATTTAAAAAGACACCAAGGTAAACAACGGAGAGAAGCCTTACTCCTGCTCTGACTGTGCAAAGTGCTTCAAAACATAATTTGAGCTAAAAGGTCATCAGAGAACACACATAGGAGAGAAGCCTTACTCCTGCTCTTAATGTGAGACGAGATTCTCCTGATTGGGCAACGTAAAAACACACCAACGGTTACACACTGGACAGAAGATTTATCACTGCACTGACTGTGAGACGAGATTCTACAGATTGGGCAATTTAAAAAGAAACCAACGTATACATAAGAAGTGGTAGTGGATTGGATCAAATGAAGAAAGCATAGAACACTACATTGTAATCCTACTGTGTCTCACTGTGAGAGAACTGTGCAGAGGAAAGGGAGTGTTGTAGAATGTTAGCATCTCTTTACTTTACTGATCAGTGTTCACCTTGTCAGTTTTGCTGTGCTTAGATAGCTTCTACTGTAAAGATCTTGAGATGACCTTGGATTTGCCCTTAGGGTTGAATATCCTCTGTGAGGCGTCTCATAATGGAGTCTGATGGTTGACAGGGTTGTACTGCTTCCCTCTGCAGTTTTCTGTGGGAATGAGCTAGTAGACACAACATACACTGAGTGTACAAAACATTAAGGACACCTGCTCTTTCCATGACATAGACTGACCAGGTGAAAGCTATGATCCTTAATGATGTAGTTGTGGTGTATTTATTATGGATCCCCATTAGCTTTCAGCAGAAAACAAGAAACTGCAGTTGCAGTGGGCTATGGAATGAAAACACTAGACACTGGAAAAATAGAAAAACATAGCCTGGTCTGATGAATCCCGTTTCCTGCTGTTTCATGCTGATGGGAATATAGAATGTCACTGGAAATTATATTTTCTCCAAATTTTTTTGTACAAAACATAGAAATGCGCTATTTTCACATATGTTGATGTTGGGGTGGTGCTGGAAATGATGAACATGGAGTTGAAACATTTAGAAATGTCCCTTTAAGGCTAAAACAAAAGGTGGGGGGTTGGTCGGAAATTGGACCAACAGACTTGTTGGAAAAGTGGCATCTGTGACGATGCCACATTGAAAGTCACTGAGCTCTTCAGTGAGGTCATTCTACTGCCAGTGTTTGTCTATGGAGATTGCATGGCTGTGTGCTCCATTTTATACACCTGTCAGCAACGTGTGTGGCTGAAATAGCCAAATCCACTATTTTAAAGTGGTGTCCACATACTTTTGTATATGTAGTGTACTTTGCATGTTAGCTTAACATGATACTACTTAGCATGTAAATTAATGTTAAAAACAACAAATTGGAATTTGTAAAATATCGCAAATTCGTAACATATTGAACGAATTGTAATTCGTAACATACTATACATCCTAGAAATGGTATTACATTCATAGGCCAATGTAAGGTAACATAACATACTGTATCATACTATATTGAGTGGTATGTTTTTTTGTAACATATATTACGTTTTTCTCTGACACCAAGTTGTCCCTCTGCAGTATTCTGTGGGAATGAGCTCGTAGACACATGTATCAGATAGAGATGGTGTGATGATCAGTTTTCACCATTACTTTGGGTGGATTAGTTTTTACTACATAACTTTTGTTTAATGATACACAGGCTATGAAACGACTACATGTGTTTATTAAATTGTCTTTTAAAACTAGATTCATTCTTTTTGTCATTGATAAATATATTTGGATAACTTTAATGAACGTAATTGATCTGGTAATGAAAAATAAACATTCTACATGAATTTGTGCTGGTCAACCTTTGTTTTTTGGTTTATCTATACAGAAAATACAATGTTTTTGTTTAATTCATGGCATTCAAAATAATGTACATGTCTATTATCTAGTCAAAACATGTCACTACACCTTTACACATCACCATTGGGACAAGCCAATTTGCTAGCCACCATTATTTCCTACAAGGCATACAAATAGATGTTTTGCAGTATAAAGGACTTACATATGTTTCTTATTAAATAACAGTGAAATAAAATGGGGGGAAAAGTGGTGTCATTTTAAAGTGTTTTATACGGTACCAAAGTCCAGGGACAGCATTACCACAACAAATCAACAATGACCCACTTACTATTGGGGAATGGAACCAGAGAGGAAGCTTGTGTTACCTTTCTCACACCACTACAGTATTCATTTCAACAGACCCTTTCCATCCCCCATTGTTAGAGTTCAATATATGCCCAGGACTATATTGAGGTTCAGGCTGTTGTAATGTCCAGTTGATTATGTAAATAGTCTTGTTACGGTGTAGTTACATGTAATTATACTGTAATAAGGACCCCATAAAAGGAAGCGTTACCGTAAATAGTTTTGTAGAGCTCTGGTATTGATTGGCCATTTGAGGGTGAGTCATTGACATTTATGAACAGAAAGAGCTGTGAACTCACCTGTGATGGCCCACGTCTATCACAACCTTTCCTATTGTGTTAGTAGAACCACAGCATTTTAAGCAGCCATTGTTCCAAATGTGTTCATGCATACAGTACAATTGGAGGGGGTGTGGCATGCAGAGGGGAGGACCAGCAAGAAAAATAACACCCCAATGCCCCAGGGCATTGATTGGGGACATTGCCCTGTGTGCCTCCTTTCGGATGAGAGGTTAAACGGGTGCCTTGACTGTCTGCGGTCACTAAAGATCCCATACCACTTATCGTAAGAGTAGGGGTGTTAACCCCAGTGTCCTGGCTGAATTCCCAATCTGGCCCTCATACCATCATGGCCACCTAATCATCCCTAGCTTCCAATCGGCTCATTCATCCCCCATCCTCTCCGCTGTAACTATATCACAGGTTGTTGCTGGAAATGAGAATGTGTTCTCAGTCAACTTACCTGGTAAAATAAAAAATATTTTACTTAAACATGAATGTGCACAGTTCAAAATATATCTCCAGTCAATGTTGTTGCCATCACTTGCCTCCAAAATAAAGTGTCCCATCTGGGTTAACTTGGTTGACCTTATGAAAACCGATCTAACACAAGTGTCTATGTATGCGGATGACTCAACACTATACATGTCAGCTACTACAGCGACTGAAATGACTGCAACACTTAACAAAGAGTTGCAGTTAGTTTCAGAGTGGGTGGAAAGGAATAAGTTAGTCCTAAATATTTCTAAAACTAGAAGCATTGTAATTGGGACAAATCATTCACTAAACCTCAACTAAATATTTTAATAAATAATGTGGAAATTGAGCAAGTTGAGGTGACTACACTGCTTGGAGTAACACTGGATTTTAAACTGTCATGGTCAAAGCATATTGATACAACAGAAGCTAAGATGGGGAAAAATATGTCCATAATAAAGCGCTGCTCTACCTTCTTAACAGCACTATCAACAAGGCAGGTCCTACAGGCCCTAGTTTTGTCACACCTGGACTATGTCACGCTCTGGCTCCGGGACTTTGTTTATTGAGCCAGGGTGTATTATTTTGGTTGTGTTGGGTATTGGGGTGTGTTCTTTTTTGTAGATTGGTATTTGTTTTTTTCCGTGGTTGACCAATGACTCCCAATCGGAGGTAACGAGTATCAGCTGTCGGCTCGTTATCTCTGATTGGGAGCCATATTTAAACTGTCAGTTTTCACCTTGTGTTTGTGGGTTTTTGTTGCATGTTCCTTGTCAGTCATTGTCACTGTTGGACGTTACGATCGTGTTTTGTTTTGTATATTTTGTGTCGGAGACTTTTATTTTAATAAAGTCATGTTCGTTCAACGCGCTGCGCTTTGGTCCGCTTCTTTAGACGATCGTGACAGAAAAACCCACCATACTACGACCAAGCAGCGTGTCCAGGAAAGGGCAGCCTGGACGGGGGAGCAGCGGTGGAGAGTCGAGAGGCAACCCCAAACATTTTTTAGGGGGGGGCACACGGCAGGGGCGACTGGGCAGCAGGAGGCTGCCACAAGGCGAATAGGTGTTCCGGCACCACGCACTAGGCCTTATGTGCGTCCCCAGGGTCCAGCATGCCCTGTTCCTTCTCCCCGCACTAGACCTGAGATGCGTGTCCTCAGCCCGGTACCTCCAGTTCCGGCACCACGCACCAGGCCTCTAGGGCGTCTCGGCCGGCCAGAGTCTGCCGTCTGCCTAACGGCGCCTGAACTGCCCGTCTGCCCAACGCCGTCTGAACTGTCCGTCTGCCAAGTGCTGCATGAACTGCCCGTCTGTACTGAGCCTGCTAAGCCACCCGTCTGCCATGAGCCTTCAGAGCCATCCGCCAGACCGGAGCCGCTAAAGCCTTCCGCCAGACAGGAGCCGCTAGAGCCTTCCGCCAGACAGGATCAGCCAGAGCCTTCCGCCAGACAGGATCAGCCAGAGCCTTCCGCCAGACAGGATCAGCCAGAGCCTTCCGCCAGACAGGATCAGCCAGAGCCTTCCGCCAGACAGGATCAGCCAGAGCCTTCCGCCAGACAGGATCAGCCAGAGCCTTCCGCCAGCCATGAGCAGCCAGATCCGTCAGCCAGCCATGAGCAGCCAGATCCGTCAGCCAGCCATGAGCAGCCAGATCCGTCAGCCAGCCATGAGCAGCCAGATCCTTCAGCCAGCCATGAGCAGCCAGATCCGTCAGCCAGCCATGAGCAGCCAGATCCGTCAGCCAGCCATGAGCAGCCAGATCCGTCAGCCAGCCATGAGCAGCCAGATCCGTCAGCCAGCCATGAGCCGTTCAGCCAGGATCCGCCAGAGCCGTCCAGCCAGGATCCGCCAGAGCCGTCCAGCCAGGATCCGCCAGAGCCGTCCAGCCGGGATCCGCCAGAGCCGTCCAGCCAGGATCCGCCAGCCAGCCAGGATCCGCCAGAGCCGTCCAGCCAGGATCCGCCAGAGCCGTCCAGCCAGGATCCGCCAGAGCCGTCCAGCCGGGATCCGCCAGAGCCGTCCAGCCAGGATCCGCCAGCCAGCCAGGATCCGCCAGAGCCAGCCAGCCAGGATCCGCCATTCAGTCCGGTGCTGCCCCTTAGTCCGGTGCTGCCCCTTATCCTGGTGCTGCTCCTTATCCTGGTGCTGCTCCTTATCCTGGTCCAGCCTGTTCCTGCTACTCGCACCAAGCCAGGGGTACGAGTCGTCAGCCTGGCCCAGCCCGTTCCTGCTACACGCATCAAGCCTAGGGTGCGTATCGTCAGCCAGGTCCGGTCTGTTCCGGCCTCACGCGCCAAGCCAGGGGTGCGCGTCGGAGGTCCTGATCCAGCAAGCTGGGTCAGATCGGACCGGGGGCACTACGGGGGGAGTGAAGTGGGGTGGTGGTCAAGCCCGGAGCCGGAGCCGCCTCCGAGGAGTAATGCCCACCCAGCCCTCCCCTATTTGGGGTTTTTGAGGCGCGGTCGCAGTCCGCGCCTTTAGGGGGGGGTACTGTCACGCTCTGGCTCCGGGACTTTGTTTATTGAGCCAGGGTGTATTATTTTGGTTGTGTTGGGTATTGGGGTGTGTTCTTTTTTGTAGATTGGTATTTGTTTTTTTCCGTGGTTGACCAATGACTCCCAATCGGAGGTAACGAGTATCAGCTGTCGGCTCGTTATCTCTGATTGGGAGCCATATTTAAACTGTCAGTTTTCACCTTGTGTTTGTGGGTTTTTGTTGCATGTTCCTTGTCAGTCATTGTCACTGTTGGACGTTACGATCGTGTTTTGTTTTGTATATTTTGTGTCGGAGACTTTTATTTTAATAAAGTCATGTTCGTTCAACGCGCTGCGCTTTGGTCCGCTTCTTTAGACGATCGTGACAGAAAAACCCACCATACTACGACCAAGCAGCGTGTCCAGGAAAGGGCAGCCTGGACGGGGGAGCAGCGGTGGAGAGTCGAGAGGCAACCCCAAACATTTTTTAGGGGGGGGCACACGGCAGGGGCGACTGGGCAGCAGGAGGCTGCCACAAGGCGAATAGGTGAGGAGGCCACCAGGTTAAGGGGGCTACTGGCGAAGAGGGAGCGGGAGTTAGTATGGCAAAGGATGGAGCTGTTAGAGGCGATTAGGGAGAGGGTGAGAATAGAGGCACGGCGAGAGGAAATTGGTAGGCAGCTGAGGGAGCGGAGGGTGATGATGAGACCCAGTCCCGCTCCTCACACCAAGCAAGTGGTGTGCGTCACCAGTCCGGTCCGGCCCGTTCCTGCTTCCCGCACTAGGTGTAAGGTGCACGCCGCCAGCCCAGCCCGGCCTGTTCCTGCTCTACGCACCAAGTCTACGGGGTGCGTCGCCAGCCCAGCCCGGCCGGTTCCTGCGCCACGTAAGAAGCCTACGGTGTGCGTCGCCAGCCCAGCCCGGCCTGTTCCTGCTCCACGCACCAAGCCTACGGGGTGCGTCGCCAGCCCAGCCCGGCCGGTTCCTGCGCCACGTAAGAAGCCTACGGTGTGCGTCGCCAGCCCAGCCCGGCCTGTTCCTGCTCCCCGCACTAGCACTGAGATGCGTGTCCTCAGCCCGGGACCACCAGTTCCGGCACCACGCACTAGGCCTTATGTGCGTCCCCAGGGTCCAGCATGCCCTGTTCCTGCTCCCCGCACTAGCCCTGAGATGCGTGTCCTCAGCCCGGGACCACCAGTTCCGGCACCACGCACTAGGCCTTATGTGCGTCCCCAGGGTCCAGCATGCCCTGTTCCTGCTCCCCGCACTAGCCCTGAGATGCGTGTCCTCAGCCCGGGACCACCAGTTCCGGCACCACGCACTAGGCCTTATGTGCGTCCCCAGGGTCCAGCATGCCCTGTTCCTTCTCCCCGCACTAGACCTGAGATGCGTGTCCTCAGCCCGGTACCTCCAGTTCCGGCACCACGCACCAGGCCTCTAGGGCGTCTCGGCCGGCCAGAGTCTGCCGTCTGCCTAACGGCGCCTGAACTGCCCGTCTGCCCAACGCCGTCTGAACTGTCCGTCTGCCAAGTGCTGCATGAACTGCCCGTCTGTACTGAGCCTGCTAAGCCGCCCGTCTGCCATGAGCCTTCAGAGCCATCCGCCAGACCGGAGCCGCTAAAGCCTTCCGCCAGACAGGAGCCGCTAGAGCCTTCCGCCAGACAGGATCAGCCAGAGCCTTCCGCCAGACAGGATCAGCCAGAGCCTTCCGCCAGACAGGATCAGCCAGAGCCTTCCGCCAGACAGGATCAGCCAGAGCCTTCCGCCAGACAGGATCAGCCAGAGCCTTCCGCCAGACAGGATCAGCCAGAGCCTTCCGCCAGCCATGAGCAGCCAGATCCGTCAGCCAGCCATGAGCAGCCAGATCCGTCAGCCAGCCATGAGCAGCCAGATCCGTCAGCCAGCCATGAGCAGCCAGATCCTTCAGCCAGCCATGAGCAGCCAGATCCGTCAGCCAGCCATGAGCAGCCAGATCCGTCAGCCAGCCATGAGCAGCCAGATCCGTCAGCCAGCCATGAGCAGCCAGATCCGTCAGCCAGCCATGAGCAGCCAGATCCGTCAGCCAGCCATGAGCAGCCAGATCCGTCAGCCAGCCATGAGCCGTCCAGCCAGGATCCGCCAGAGCCGTCCAGCCAGGATCCGCCAGAGCCGTCCAGCCAGGATCCGCCAGCCAGCCAGGATCCGCCAGAGCCAGCCAGCCAGGATCCGCCATTCAGTCCGGTGCTGCCCCTTAGTCCGGTGCTGCCCCTTATCCTGGTGCTGCTCCTTATCCTGGTGCTGCTCCTTATCCTGGTCCAGCCTGTTCCTGCTACTCGCACCAAGCCAGGGGTACGAGTCGTCAGCCTGGCCCAGCCCGTTCCTGCTACACGCATCAAGCCTAGGGTGCGTATCGTCAGCCAGGTCCGGTCTGTTCCGGCCTCACGCGCCAAGCCAGGGGTGCGCGTCGGAGGTCCTGATCCAGCAAGCTGGGTCAGATCGGACCGGGGGCACTACGGGGGGAGTGAAGTGGGGTGGTGGTCAAGCCCGGAGCCGGAGCCGCCTCCGAGGAGTAATGCCCACCCAGCCCTCCCCTATTTGGGGTTTTTGAGGCGCGGTCGCAGTCCGCGCCTTTAGGGGGGGGTACTGTCACGCTCTGGCTCCGGGACTTTGTTTATTGAGCCAGGGTGTATTATTTTGGTTGTGTTGGGTATTGGGGTGTGTTCTTTTTTGTAGATTGGTATTTGGTTTTTTCCGTGGTTGACCAATGACTCCCAATCGGAGGTAACGAGTATCAGCTGTCGGCTCGTTATCTCTGATTGGGAGCCATATTTAAACTGTCAGTTTTCACCTTGTGTTTGTGGGTTTTTGTTCCATGTTCCTTGTCAGTCATTGTCACTGTTGGACGTTACGATCGTGTTTTGTTTTGTATATTTTGTGTCGGAGACTTTTATTTTAATAAAGTCATGTTCGTTCAACGCGCTGCGCTTTGGTCCGCTTCTTTAGACGATTGTGACAGACTACTTTTAAGTCGTGTGGTCAGACACAAAAAAAGACTTAAGAAAATTGCAATTGGCTCAGAACAGGGCACCACGGCTGGCCCTTCGATGTAAACAGAGAGCTAATATTAATAATATGCATCTCTCATGGCTCAAAGTGGAGATGTTGATATGTTGGGTGCACCAAGCTGTCTGTTTGAGCTACTGGCGCACAGCTCGGTCACCCATGCATACCTTACAAGACATGCCACCAGAGGTCTCTTCACAGTCCCCAAGTCCAGAACAGACTATGAGAGGTGCACAGTACTACATAGAGCCATGACTACATGGAACTCTATTCCACATCAAGTAACTGATGCAAGTAGTACAATTAGATTTAAAAAACAGATTAAAAAAACACCTTATCGAACAGCGGGGACTGTGAAGCAACACAAACATAGGCGCAGACACACACACACACACACGATAACATACGCACTATACACACACGATAACATACGCACTATACACACACGATAACATACGCACTATACACACACGATAACATACGCACTATACACACACGATAACATACGCACTATACACACACGATAACATACGCACTATACACACACGATAACATACGCACTATACACACACGATAACATACGCACTATACACACACGATAACATACGCACTATACACACACGATAACATACGCACTATACACACACGATAACATACGCACTATACACACACGATAACATACGCACTATACACACACGATAACATACGCACTATACACACACGATAACATACGCACTATACACACACGATAACATACGCACTATACACACACGATAACATACGCACTACACACACACGATAACATACGCACTACACACACACGATAACATACGCACTACACACACACGATAACATACGCACTATACACACACGATAACATACGCACTATACACACACGATAACATACGCACTATACACACACGATAACATACGCACTATACACACACGTACACATGGATTTTTGTACTGTAGATATGTGGTAGTGGTGGAGTAGGGGCCTGAGGGCACACAGTGAGTTGTGAAATCTGTGAATGTATTGTAATGTTTTTTAAATTGTATGAACTGCCTTAATTTTGCTGGATCCCAGGAAGTGTAGCTGCTGCCTAAAGGGGATCCATAATAAATACAAATCCAAGTCCCAGATGAAGAATAAGACACTATTTCAAAGCATAGTACATGTAATGTTAGCCAAGTACAATGTAATTACTAGTTGTTACACAGGATTTAGCTAGTTAAAATGAAGTGTATCTTTAGGAGTACCTGTAATTAATGTGTACAGTACATTACCCATCCTGACAACCTGGCCCTCAATTTAAAGCTTGTGGGAGAATGAATACACTAGTACACCACAGATAGAAGAATTTGACTAATTATTACACTCCAATTCTTTGTGAAATGTGTTAGAATAATAAAACTACAATCTGATAATGTGTTAGCTTAGTTAGAAGTAAAACGAGGGCTTTGTCTTATTTTTATATCTATGCAAGCAGAATGCAACTGTGAAACCAATAACAGAAAACAGGATGTGAAACTAGACACTGAGAAACATGTCCCCACCGTATGTGCCTGTATAAGTATTTGTGTCTTCTGAAACCAGGTGTGAAATAGATACAGGAAGAAACAATAGGTTGCTGTGCAAGCTAACAGAGACATGTAACAGTTGCCTAAATATGGGCTAGGAGCTTTCTCATTGGCCCACTTAGGGGCGTAGTAGAGGTATACAAAACGTTGTGCATTGTATGATTTTCAGAGCTCTCAATGAATAAAGAATGACCATTGCAGTAAGGGGTCTGTTGAATTTATTTAAACTAGAGATTTATACCTCTGGGAATTATTCAAAGATTTAAGAAGTGTTTGACTTCAACCATTGAGATAACAAAATTATCGTGACAACCACAGAGTATCTGTATAGGAAAATCATTCAGAGCACACTGTGCTGCCAATCACAGTGTAGGGCGCGACATTTTGCGGGTGTGGAGAGCTCGTTAGAGGATAGAGAAAGCTTGCATTGAAGAGCTGGGCATCGTGTTATGACCTGCATTATCTGAATTAGGCCCACAGAATTATACCTACGGAGGAGCGGCTTCTATGGAGGAACTTTGAATGTCTGAACTTCAGAGTTGGTTTAACGTTGGACCAGAGCAGATGTTAGCTAGCTAGCTAACAACCTTGTTAGTGCAGTGCAGTGCAGCACTAGAATTAAAAACAGGTCTTACCTTTATGTCGTTAATAAATCCAATGTGAAACGTGGTGACTATAGAATCCTTAACTAGCATTGAAAAAGTTATTCCATTCTTCTCAAATTAAACATATCTCCCTAATTTCTGAATCATGCTTGTAACGTTGTCAGTAGGATACAGTAACCTATGCTTCAGAGGAGAGGAGCAGGTAGTTTCCAAATGCACACCCACTGGCAAAGGTTTCCATTCCAGCTGGAAGGCAGAAACTGGAATATGTTCCTAGAGTGAGCTTTCCCAGCTAACAAAATTACGTTCCAGGACGTGACAAGTTATTTTAGTCCCTACATAAGTCATGATAACGTTATTGTGAAACGTTGCTTCTACGTAGCTGTGGTGTCCGCTTATGTCCCAAGTCTTTTCAGGACGTATAAATGTGGGGAATTTTAAACCGTTAAATATGTGTATTTTTAAGTCAACCTCATAATGTTGCTAAACGTCAGAAAGTACGTTGAGAGACCCATAAAATGCAGTTTCTGGGAACGTAACTTTCGTACGTAACAGTGTGATGGGGACAAGGACATTCCGGCTGGTCAAACCCTCCCCTAACCCGGACAATTGTGCATCACCTCATGGGTCTCCCGGTCGTGGCTGGCTGCGACACAGACAGGTATCAAACCAGCATCTGTAGCAACGCAGCTGCGATGCAGTGTCTTAGACCACTGCGCCACTCGGGAGGACACTTAAGACACGTCATTTAATCTACCCTGAACATATAAACAGTGTCCTGTCGGTAGGTGTCCACTGACGAAATATGCAAAATGCCTGAAAATAAGTTCTTTTTTTACATATATGTTTATAAACTGTATCACAATAGATTCGTGAACAAAATCACAGCAAAAAGCTCACAAAATAACAAGTCAGTAAAAACATGAACACTGCACTCCAATCAAGAACTGTAAAACTGCTTAAAGCTAAAAGTGAATAACTATGTTATGTTTATTCAGGTGCTGCTGCTCCATCCTCATCCACAGTCTCTTCCTCGACCCGCTCCTGGAAGTCAAAATAACACAAACTGGTCATTATTTTCCTTAAACAAATGATCAAAATGCCGGTTTAACGTCGACTCCCTACTAAATTCCTTTTTTACTAGCACAATCATTTAGCTATATTGACCGACTGGATTAAAGTGAAGTAAAAAGGCCATTATCCTCTATGGCCTCCATAACTTGGTTCAGAGCAGTCCTGAACTCTGTACGGATCATCTCCAGTTTCACCATTATCCTCTATGGCCTCCATAACTTGGTTCAGAGCAGTCCTGAACTCTGTACGGATCATCTCCAGTTTCATCATTATATTATTATTAGTTTTGCTGCAAGTAGTGTGACAATACAAGCCATGAGTACCAGGCAGGACATGGATCAAGTCCATGTGAAATACCTCAATCAAAATATCCACCCTTCATATATATTAGTAGTATTGATAACCATGCATCTGCTGACAGCCAAACAATTTGGAATTGATGTTGACAATACAAGAGAAGCAACATGTTGTAACATATAGGCACATATAACTTGTGTGTGAAACATTGTATTGTATTCTTATGATTGGTAGGGGGTTATTATGTCTGAGTGAATGGGCTGCTTCTACTTTAACATCATGCTGTGTGACTCGTCTTTCTGTCGCCCTATGCGTTTTACATAAAGTCTCCTACATGGAGTGTCTGCTTCTCAGTCGGCTTTTCTGTCTGCTTATCGGTCAGGCCGTCTGCTTCTCTGTCTGCTTTTCTGTCAGGCCGTCTGCTTCTCTGTCAGCTTATCTGTCAGGCCCAGTGGCGGCTCCTGAAAAAATTCTCAGGAGGGGCAATTTTTCTGATGATTTAGGTGACCTACACACATTTAAAAAAAGATATGTCCAGCAACAACATGAAGACAGGGGCAGCATATAAGTCAATACCAGAAGCATTTATTGACTGATCTGGGGAGATGGATTCCAGTTTCTGTGACAGATTATAAATAATCTCTGATGCCTTTGTTATATTAGCTTTTGGTTGAATGTACTGTCGTAGTAAATATATAATGTTATAGCTTGGTCTGACTAAAATCTTGTGCATGACCCATTTTGTGTTGGGCGTTTGTTTTCAATCAATGCTGTTCCTATCCTATAACAATGGACAAAAGAGTCCTATCTTGTCAGCCTTGTCAGCAGGTGGCCAAGGACAACACCCACGCCATAGGTCTCTCAGTTCTTCCAACTCACGAGTTCTTGCTCTGAGGACACACACACACACACACACACACACACACACATCATCACTGATAACACACACACACACATCATCACTGTTAAACACACACACACACACACACACACAAATCCCCTCTCTTTAGGCTGAACATTTGAAGACAGAGAACCCGACTCAGAGCCAATGCAACAGTGGAGGGGACCTCGCCCAACTCATCAGGACCAATCAGAAGATCAGAACTACTAGATTCAACCTACATCATTTATTGTATAAAATGTCTGCACACAATGTTTTCGGGGCTCTCTTCAGATAGCTCCCTAAGAGTTTGACGAACGAGTCCGTGCACGCGATTCCAGATATCTTTACCTCTGAATAAACTGCCTTTATTATACCATATCCACCCTGTCCAAAGTCTCTACTTGGTCTCAGTTCTCCAGTAAACTTGTGATTATCAACAGTACACAACGGTAACAAACAATTGGGGGAACTCACGGGGCAGATAGTAAGGTCGCAGTGACACAGAAAGCAGTTCAATGTCGGGGGTACAGAGTCGCTCTCTTACCAGGATCGATTTTCCCTGTGACTGTCAGATCGCGGTCCGCTCTGACCAGGGTGAAGCCGGCCGGCTCCACTTCTCTGTCAGGGACTCTGTCATCCAGCCAAGTCTCCCAGCAGTATTGGATTCCGCTGCCAGCAGCGTTTTCATTATTTAGTCCGTTCGTAGCGGGTATGTACACGATCAACAAGATCAGTCCAAAACCCACCACTGGAAATCCATGGTTGGCAGAATGTTTGTAAACTAAGTGTACAAATTAAAAACATAAAATAACGCCACTAAGTGTACAAATTAAAAACATAAGATAACGCCACACTGCAGGTCGCAACAGAGACGCTGCTAGCCGCTATTTTCTTAGTTACGTTCATGGTTATGTCACGTATGACGAAAGCGCGTAAGTGCAAGCCCTCAGACACCCATAGAGATTGTATTGAAAGCTTTGAAATTTGAAAAAAATAGATTTTACATGGGAGTCTATGACAGACTTCTGGGCGATTTTCAACCTGACTGAAATCGCCCCAAAAACGGGCGGGGCCATTTGAAGCACGACTTTAGCCTGATTTGACATTTAGTGGCAGTCGGATCAGATTAGAACACTGATAACTACTGTTGCCGTGATATAATTGATTAGAAAAAAAATCCCTTCCTTTTCCCGTTTGGCAGTGCGTCGCCGATATCGCCCTATTGAACAGGCCGCCCCTGGTCAGGCCGTCTGCTTCTCTGTCGGCTTATCTGAACTACAGAGTTGGTTTAACGTTGGAACAGAGCTAATGTTAGCTAGCTAGCTAACAACCTTGTTTGTAAAGTGCAGTGCAGCACTATAATTAAAAAGAGGTCGTACCTTTTTGTCGTTAATAAATCCAATGTGAAACGTGGTGACTATAGTATCCTTAACTAGCATTGAAAAGGTTCATCCATTCTTCTCAAATTAAACATATCTCCCTAATTTCTGAATCATGCTTGTAATGGTGTCAGTAGGATACAGTAACCTATGCTTCAGAGGGGAGGAGCAGGTAGTTTCCACACGCACACCCACTGGCAAAGGTTTCCATTCCAGCTGGCAGGCAGAAACTGGAATACGTTTCTACAGTGAGCTTTGTTGCGATTTTTGTGGGACTGGAGAAAAATACCGGGAAAGGAAAATAAGGTTATTACCTGGATTACATGCTTTTAAAATAACTGTGCTGTTCCTAAAAAGTATAGAACACTTTTTCCGGTTCTTTCCCTGAACCGGTTCCAATCCTAGAGAAATTATGTGGATGAAGGTCATGCTTAGGCTGATAAACTATAAAGGGAAATAAATTGCTACAGTTTACACTTTTTTTTTTGTAATTTAATGAAATGTTGTAATCTGATCTCGGAATGCACGGACCGTTAGTAGTGGGGGAACAGGAAGTTCCGGGCAGGCGGGCACCATTCTTCACAATAAAAAAAGCGTCTGAACTGTGCAGTCAAGAAGATAACCTTTGTGTCCGTTTCTATTTATTACTACAGGTATGTAATAGCACGTTTAAACTTTCTAATGTTGAAAGAACATGTCATACCATGCTAGTTAACACATCCGTGAAGGTATTATCACGTTTGTTAAAGGTTTGATGTGTTATTTTTGTGTCAAACCGATTGAGTGAAAGAACGTGATAAAAACTATTTTACAAGTCACATAGCTAGAGATGTTGGGTTTGTCTAAGTGAATGTACATTATTTTCTCATGTTAGTTTAATAAATAATCAATTTATTTGAGATTTTGAGTTCGTTTTGCATGTTATTGGTTTTGTGTAAAATTCCCAAGCTGGTAAAATGGCGGCCACTCTCGGTCAGTGTCAACGGACTTCAGTGAGGACAGTGCGGGTGCATCAGATAGAGACAATTTCACGGTCGGACTACTGTTTTGAAGCTGAATGTAATGATTATCAGTTTTCTACATGTGTACTAATATTCAGACACATTCTGTTGTTTCTGTCTTTATCAATAAATGTTACTATGGTGTGAACAGGAAATACAATTGGTTTTTGATTGAAGTAATACAGTGAAGACAAGGTTATTCAGGAAATTAGCACATAGTGCTGTCTAAAACAATCTGTAACCTTGTACTAAATGGCTTTTGAGTCATTTATGCATTGATCTACTATAGGTTAGGTATTAGCTCAAAAGTATTGTGGAGCTCCTGCACCTTAATATAAGGGTGATTCTTTAACTATGGTACTTTTCTTGTCCCTGGATGAAATAATAAAAACTAAAAAACATTTCTTCTTTTTTGTTTTTGTCATACTTACTCCACCCTAAGGGGAACTTATAAAAAATGTATCATGGCTCAATCATTCTTTTTATTATATAATATGAGGCCTTTTATGCATGGTTTTTACTGTTTTCCCTCTGTCCCTAAGCCAGACTTTGTATCTTCAACCTCGCTTAATTCTAAATTAAATATTTAAATAATGTAGATTTCAAGTACAAATGATAAAATACCATTTATTTCAATTCTACATATTATATATTGTGATACATATTCACATTTTCCTATATTTTTCATAAATAGAACCCTTGTCCCTTGGGGTCACTGTCATTTCCACCACACTGTACAAAATAGAATCCTGGGATCAGTGTTTTAGGTTTGTATATTTAGTAACCATAGCAACAGAAACTCCACAGTGGAACACATGGCTGGATGAAATGGTGTCCTCTACAGGGGGTAATGAAAAGAAGAAAAATCAAGGTAAATATGAGTAAAAGTGAGAGTATGTTTATTGGTCGTCATTTCCAAACAGCTCATATTTCACATGGACGTAAAAATAACTGGATACATTTAATTTAATAATGTGTAATTTGTGTATATTTAATGCTAACTCTAAAACTAATATTAGCAGGCTAACATATCATGAGATTTTAGAGGGAAAGTGGGGAAATGTCATTTCCACCACAGTCATTTCCACCACGATGTTCATTGTGGTGGTAAAGACAGGTTGTGGTGGAAATGACATTGTTCGTGCTAAACAGCAAATTATTTGGGCTATAATACTGATACTAAATTCAAAAACAGTTTCAACAATATTACAATATTGTTGGTAAATAAGAGAACAATAGATAAGTAGGTTTGACATTATGTCTTGGCTCTTTCTTTAAGATGGCAAGCAATACCACAGCACAAAGGTCAAGATCATACAGAGAAAGAATAAAATCAGATCCACTTAAATATGCAGAGTCCCTCAAGAAGGACAGAGAAAGATACCTGAAGAAAAAGCAACAAGGTGTTGTTAAATCTGTGACAGAAATGCCGAAAAGAGAACAACGAAAAATGAGAAGACAGTGGCGAATTTCTCAACGAAACAGACGTAGGAAATGGAAAATGGTCTCAGCAGTGAATAGTTTCATGGCACATACAACACCACCATCATCACCAGACAACATGAGTGTTAATGCAGAAGACATCCCTGAAACACCTCAGCTGTGTGAGCCTACACCAGAGAGAACTCCACAGAGGAAAAGAGGGAGAAAAAAGGTTGCGAAAGCAAAGGTGTACAGAGATCTTAATGACATTAAACAAAAGCTTGAGGATGCCCTCAGAAAAGTTGAAAAATACAAAAAAATAAGTAATCGACTGAAGAACCTGGGGATCCTAGAGTCACCTAAAATGAAAACAAAGCAACAGATGCAGCAAGAAAGCAAACAATTAAAGAAGACACTCCTATTCCATAACACCATTATGTCAGAAATAAGAAAGAAGTATCAGAATGTTGACAATCGTAAAGCTCGGCAACTGATCTCCAAACTTGTGGCTGGCAAGATCTTTAAAAAATACCGCCTGGTCACCATGGCCAAGAAGGAGTTTGGATTCTCTACAAAACTAATCAGGACAAACATGACAAGGGCCGACAAACTCAAATACACCCGCAAAACACAACGAAACAGAGTCAGCCAAGAAGTGAAGGAAAATATAAAAGTTTTTAGAACGCGACGATAACAGTAGGGCCAC
This sequence comes from Coregonus lavaretus, assembly GCF_964263955.1. Taxonomy (NCBI): domain Eukaryota; kingdom Metazoa; phylum Chordata; class Actinopteri; order Salmoniformes; family Salmonidae; genus Coregonus; species Coregonus lavaretus. The sequence continues at coordinate 1,340,796 of NW_028162761.1, read as the reverse complement.
TACAAAAAAGTGCTTCCCTACCTCAAACAACAAAACACAGCTGCAACCACCCTGCATGTCATAAGTGATGGCCCAACCACTCAGTATAGGTCAAAAAAGAACTTTTTTTTCCTGAGCAAAGTACCATATGAGCTAGGATTCAAAAAGGTGACCTGGAATTTTCTGGAGGCCGGACATGGGAAGGGCCCAGCTGATGGAATTGGTGCGGCTGTTAAGCGCCAAGCAGACTCGCTTGTGGCCAAGGGCATTGACCTTCCAACTGGAAAAGTATTGTATGAACAACTGCTTAACCAGCCATCAACTGTCAAGTTAATGTACATCACTGAGGGGGAAATTGAAGAGATGGATAGTCTCCTTCCTGATGACCTGCTGACCATCAAAGGAACCATGCAGATACATCAGGTATCACACATGTCACTTTTGTTATGAGAGTTTAACATTTTTCAATTTATATCTCCACAGTATTCAAATGCACTTTGTTCTTTTAGATTGTCTCTACAAGACCGGAGGAGATTTCTTGGCGAGTTCTCAGCTGCTTTTGTGCAGATCCCCATCCTTGCCAGTGTTTTGGTCTCAAAAAAGTCAACATACTGGGAGCACAGAACATGGAGACTGCATTGGGATCACCAAGTTCAAGCACACTTACCAGCACATCTCAACCCATCATAGACCTGCATGAGGGACTGATTGGAAGTTGGTGTGTGGTACGGTATGATGGGTATCCTTACCCTGGCATTATACAGGATGTGGACCCTGAGGGTTGTGCTCTGGTGAGAACCATGAGTCATATTGGCAAAAACAAGTTATTCTGGCCTATGAGAGACTATGTTATTTGGTACCGGCCAGAAGATGTGATCAGGCTGGTCCCAGAGCCTCAACCAGTAACAAAGAGGCATGTGATGGTGGAGCCAACAGTTTGGAAAGAAATATGCTCTGTTCTTGACCATGAAACATAACTGAACCTCTGGCCCATATGCAAGTTTGACAGATACAGTATTTAGCAAATACAATGTCTATTTAGTCAGATTCAACTTGTTATTCCACATGATTACGTTTGACAGTACATGGATTTACGATATAACACACATGACAGTAATGTTTAAGTACAGAGTGTTTGCTCTGGTTCAGCATAGGCATATAAGTTTTCAATTTCAAAATATATTGCCTATTTTATCTGTTATTCAACTGGTTATATTAAGGTTATGTTAAGGTAATGATGACATAAAGGGTTTGCTCTAGTTTGTACTAGTTTGCTCTAGTTCAGCATGTAGAAAACAGCGAAGAAATGATTTGCTGATTTTTAACACAAATTCATGTTTTTTCATTTTTTGGATTGTTTTTAATTTAAAAATATTGGTGATATGTTTTTGTTCACAAATGCTGTTGCTTATTGATTTGCTCTGGTTCACCACATAGAGCAGTAGAAAAATTGTTTTTAATTGGAAGTTGCCTATCTGTCATTTCCGCCACACACTGTCTCTTCCGCCACGCCATGTCATTTCCACCACAACACATATTTTAAAGTAAAACATATAAAAAACATACAATCAAACCAACTATATTCAGTGGTGTTGATAATTGTGCAGTTAGGGCTAAGATTTGTGTATACACTTTGAGAAATATATGATTTTGATCTATGATAAGAAAACGAAATGTTCCATTGACCTAGTTTTAGGTGTTTTTTTTGTGTAAACATTGTAAAATCTTTACAGTTACATTTCTGAAAAAAATAATAAATTACAAATTTGAACAGATATGTGTGTTGCCTTACCTCCATAACTTACTACATTTGCACACACTGTATATAGATTTTCTATTTTGTTATTGACTGTACGTTTTTTTTACCCCATATGTAACTCTGTGTTGTTGTTGTTTTTATCGCACTGCTTTGCTTTATCTTGGCCAGGTCGCAGTTGTAAATGAGAACTTGTTCTCAACTGGCTTACCTGGTTAAATAAAGGTTAAATAAAAAAAATTAAAAAAAAGTAGTGATGACCTCATACAGTGTGGTAGTGGTGACCTCATACAGTGCGGTAGTGATGACCTCATACATTGTGGTAGTGATGACCTCATACAGTGCGGTAGTGATGACCTCACACAGTGTGGTAGTGATGACCTCATACAGTGCGGTAGTGATGACCTCATACATTGTGGTAGTGATGACCTCATACAGCGCGGTAGTGATGACCTCATACAGCGCGGTAGTGATGACCTCATACAGCGCGGTAGTGATGACCTCATACACCGCGGTAGTGATGACCTCATACAGTGCGGTAGTGATGACCTCATACAGTGCGGTAGTGATGACCTCATACAGTGCGGTAGTGATGACCTCATACAGCGCGGTAGTGATGACCTCATACAGCGCGGTAGTGATGACCTCATACACCGCGGTAGTGATGACCTCATACAGTGTGGTAGTGATGACCTCATACAGCGTGGTAGTGATGACCTCATACATTGTGGTAGTGATGACATCATACAGTGCGGTAGTGATGACCTCACACAGTGTGGTAGTGGTGACCTCATACAGTGCGGTAGTGATGACCTCACACAGTGTGGTAGTGGTGACCTCATACATTGTGGTAGTGATGACCTCATACATTGTGGTAGTGATGACCTCATACAGTGTGGTAGTGATGACCTCATACTGTGTGGTAGTGGTGACCTCATACAGTGCGGTAGTGATGACCTCATACAGTGCGGTAGTGATGACCTCACACAGTGCGGTAGTGAATACCTCATACAGTGCGGTAGTGATGACCTCATACAGTGTAGTAGTGATGACCTCATACAGTGTGGTAGTGATGACCTCATACAGTGCAGTAGTGGTGACCTCATACAGCGCGGTAGTGATGACCTCATACAGTGCGGTAGTGATGACCTCATACAGCGCGGTAGTGATGACCTCATACAGTGTGGTAGTGGTGACCTCATACAGCGCGGTAGTGATGACCTCATACAGCGCGGTAGTGATGACCTCATACAGCGTGGTAGTGATGACCTCATACAGCGTGGTAGTGATGACCTCATACAGTGTGGTAGTGGTGACCTCATACAGCGTGGTAGTGATGACCTCATACAGCGTGGTAGTGATGACCTCATACAGCGTGGTAGTGATGACCTCATACAGTGTGGTAGTGATGACCTCATACAGTGCAGTAGTGGTGACCTCATACAGCGCGGTAGTGATGACCTCATACAGTGCGGTAGTGATGACCTCATACAGCGCGGTAGTGATGACCTCATACAGTGTGGTAGTGGTGACCTCATACAGCGCGGTAGTGATGACCTCATACAGCGCGGTAGTGATGACCTCATACAGCGTGGTAGTGATGACCTCATACAGCGTGGTAGTGGTGACCTCATACAGCGTGGTAGTGATGACCTCATACAGTGTGGTAGTGATGACCTCATACAGTGTGGTAGTGATGACCTCATACAGCGTGGTAGTGATGACCTCATACAGCGTGGTAGTGATGACCTCATACAGCGTGGTAGTGATACAGTGACAGTGGGAAGAGACTAACATTGTGATAGCCTGCCCTATAAATATATACTGAACAAAAATATAAACACAACATGCAACAATTACAACTATTTTTACTGAGTTACAGTTCATATAATTAAATCGGTCAATTGAAATAAATTCATTAGGCCCTAATCTATGTATTTCACATGACTTGGGAGGGCATAGGCCCACCCACTAGGGAGCCAGGCCCAGCTAATCAGAATGAGTTTTTACCCACAAAAGAGCTTTATTACAGACAGAAATACTCCTCAGTGTCATCAGCTGTCCGGGTGGCTGGTCTCAGACGATCCCGCAGGTGAAGAAGCTGGATGTGGAGGTCCTGGGCTGGCGTGGTTACACGTGGTCTGTGGAGGTCCTGGGCTGGCGTGGTTACACGTGGTCTGTGGAGGTCCTGGGCTGGCGTGGTTACACGTGGTCTGTGGAGGTCCTGGGCTGGCGTGGTTACACGTGGTCTGTGGAGGTCCTGGGCTGGCGTGGTGACACGTGGTCTGGGGAGGTCCTGGGCTGGCGTGGTTACACGTGGTATGCGGTTGTTAGGCCGGTTGCCAAATTCTCTAAAATGACGTTGGAGGCGGCTTATGGTAGAGAAATGAACGTTCAATTATCTGGCAACAGCTCTGGTGGACATTCCTGCAGTCAGCATGCCAATTGCACGCTCCCTCAAAACTTGAGACATCTGTGGCATTGTGTTGTGTGACAAAACGAAACATTTTATAATAAATAATAATATGCTATTTAGCAGACGCTTTTATCCAAAGCAACTTACAGTCATGCGTGCATACGTTCTTTTTTTTTGGTGTATGGGTGGTCCCGGGGATCGAACCCACTACCTTGGCGTCACAAGCGCCGTGCTCAACCAGCTGAGCTACAGAGGACCTAGAGTGGCCTTTTTATTGTCCCCAGCACAAGGTGCACCTGTGTAATGATCATGCTATTTAATCAGCTTCTTGATATGCCACACCTGTCAGGTGGATGGATTATCTTGGCAAAGGAAAGACATGTGTGCGTATGGAACATTTCTGGGATGGTTTATTTCAGCTGATGAAACATGGGACCAACACGTTACACGTTGCGTTTCTATCTTAGTTCAGTATAAATCAATAGGTTCATTTGATTGTAAAGAAAAGGAGAGCGTCAATAGATTTAGAGTGTTTCCTAGAGCTTTGAATGTTCTGAACACTGCAACAGAACAAGACAGTCATCATGTTTTGTTTCACAATGTTTTAAAAGACGATTTCAACATTCAGAACTGAGGAGGAAGGAACCGTTTTAGTCACTGGGGCCCTAAAGTAAAAGAAACACACACACACACACACACACACACACACACACACACACACACACACACACACACACACACACACACACACACACACACACACACACACACACGGGTCTTCACTAGCTGCAGGGTCTTCACCAGCTGGCACATCCACAAAGTCAGAAAATCTGATTTTAAACCTACTCCTAACCTTAACCCTAACCTTAACCACACTGCTAACCGTATACCTAACCCTAACCCTAACCCTAACCTTAACCCTAACCTTAACCACACTGCTAACCTTAACCCTAACCTCAACCACACTGCTAACCGTATACCTAACCCTAACCCTAACCCTAACCCTAACCTTAACCCTAACCTTAACCACACTGCTAACCGTATACCTAACCCTAACCCTAACCCTAACCCTATCACTGACATATCTGGTGCAGGTTGGCGTTTTTTGGGATGACTCATGGACTGGAGGCAGCTCAGCTCTAACCCTAACCCTAACCCTAACCCTAACCCTAACCACATATCCCTGACATATCTGGTGCAGGTTGGCGTTTTTTGGGATGACTCATGGACTGGAGGCAGCTCAGCTCTAACCCTAACCCTAACCCTAACCCTAACCCTATCACTGACATATCTGGTGCAGGTTGGCGTTTTTTGGGATGACTCATGGACTGGAGGCAGCTCAGCTCTAACCCTAACCCTAACCCTAACCCTAACCCTAACCCTAACCCTATCCCTATCCCTGACATATCTGGTGCAGGTTGGCGTTTTTTGGGATGACTCATGGACTGGAGGCAGCTCAGCTCTAACCCTAACCCTAACCCTAACCCTAACCCTAACCCTAACCCTATCCCTGACATATCTGGTGCAGGTTGGCGTTTTTTGGGATGACTCATGGACTGGAGGCAGCTCAGCTCTGCAGGGTCTTCACCAGCTGGCACAGCTCAGCTCTGCAGGGTCTTCACCAGCTGGCACAGCTCAGCTCTGCAGGGTCTTCACTAGCTGGCACAGCCACAAAGTCAGAAAATCTGATTTAAACCTACTCCTAACCTTAACCCTAACCTTAACCACACTGCTAACCGTATACCTAACCCTAACCCTAACCCTAACCTTAACCCTAACCTTAACCACACTGCTAACCGTATACCTAACCCTAACCCTAACCTTAACCCTAACCTCAATTAAGATCTTTTTTTTTTTTTGTCATGCATTTTTTATTTACACTGAGTGGACAAAACATTAAGAACACCTGCTCTTTCCATGACATAGACTGACCAGGTGAATCCAGGTGAGAGCTACGATCCCTTATTGATGTCACTTGTTAAATCCACTTCAATCAGTGTAGATGAAGGGGAGGAGACAGGTTAAAGAAGGATTTTTAAGCCTTGAGACAATTGAGTATGGAGGACTAAAAGTGCCACAATTAAATAAATAAATACACCATTAAATAATTACTTAAATGTGTCATTAATTAATTAAAATTAGAATTAAATACATAAATGTGTAATTAAATGTATCATTAATTAATTCAAATACCGATTCATTTTATGTAAAATACATATATAATTATTTCACTATTTACATTTACATTTCATGATCCTGCATTGCAGTGATTCATGAATTACTTAAAACTGTCAAACTGACCCATCAAAGTCAGTGGGCGGGGCTAACGCGAATCTAGTCTGATCCATTGCTTTGGTCTGAAGTAGAGTAGGCCAACCTGGATAGAGACAATGGAGGATCTCCGTGAACTTTCCAGGGAGTTGGTTAGAGACATTTTAAACTTAGCAGAGGATGTAGAAGCAGGACCTGCTGACCCAGAGCATGTAGCTAGTAAAGCAGAGGAACTTATTGAAGGTGAATAGCGCCACCCAGTGTATTGGAATGTGTTCAGTAGCTCTGCATCAATCCATTATCCGGAATTGATTTGTCTTGGCTTGATGCAGAGGGTAACCAATCAGGCGTTAGGTTCCGCCTACCAACTTTTGATGGGTCAGTTTGACAGTTTTAAGTAATTCATGAATCACTGCAATGCAGGATCATGAAATGTAAATGTAAATAGTGAAATAATTATATATGTATTTTACATAAAATGAATCGGTATTTGAATTAATTAATGATACATTTAATTACACATTTATGTATTTAATTCTAATTTTAATTAATTAATGACACATTTAAGTAATTATTTAATGGTGTATTTATTTATTTAATTGTGGCACTTTTAGTCCTCCATAATTGAGACATGGATTGTGCATGTATGAAATTCAGAGGGTGAATGGGCAAGACAAAAGATTTCAAATCAAATCAAATCAAATTTTATTTGCCACATGCGCCGAATACAACAGGTGCAGACATTACAGTGAAATGCTTACTTACAGCCCTTAACCAACAGTGCATTTATTTTTAACAAAAAAAGTAAAAATAAAACAACAACAAAAAAAAGTGTTGAGAAAAAAAAGAGCAGAAGTAAAATAAAATAACAGTAGGGAGGCTATATATACAGGGGGGTACTTTGAATGGGCCTTTGAACGGGGTATGCTCAACAGTTTCCCGTGTGTATCATTTAATGTGTCATTCCAGCGAACTTGACACAACTGTGGGAAGCATTGGAGTCAAAATGGGCCAGCATCCCTGTGGAACGCTTAACACAATGTAGAGTCCGTGCCCCGATGAATTTAAGCTTTTCTGAGGGCAAAAAGGGGGTGCAACTCAATATTAGGAAGGTGTTCTTAATGTTTTGTACACTCAGTGCATATAGCCAATTTTGACTTTGCAGCTGGCCCATCTAGTGGAAATCGCTCAGCTCCGCCTCCAGGACAAGATTCATCCCAATAAACGTCAACTTGCATATCAGGTGGTAAATCCTCCACACTGATCCTTCCTATAGAAGTATCATACTGTATCTGATGGTAAATCCTCCACACTGATCCTTCCTATAGAAGTATCATACTGTATCTGGTGGTAAATCCTCCACATTGATCCTTCCTATAGAAGTATCATACTGTATCTGATGGTAAATCCTCCACACTGATCCTTCCTATAGAAGTATCATACTGTATCTGATGGTAAATCCTCCACCCTGATCCTTCCTGTTGATAGACGTCAGAAATGATAGCATCAGCAGGCTGTGTAATGATCCTCCACATAGTGTTGCGTTCATAGAGGAAAGAGGAACCACACACCACAGCCTCTAGCTACCTTCTCAAGAGATTGCATCAATAAAGGCTGAGCCACGCCTTCCTCTCTCCGATCTCACTCTCTCCGGATCTCAGAAGCACAGGGCGACCGACAGACGCAGAGGCAGGTGAGTCAAACCTTCACTAGCTTTCATAATGATCTATCAAAAATAACTACATGTTATCACAAAAAAATGTAAATAGCACATCTATTTCTGAAATGGAAATCTTTCTATATAGTCTTTGTAAAAGGCCATGGCTCTCGGCGGAAGGTCAGTCAAACTGATAAGTTATCAGGACACACAGTCACAGTAACTTGCCAGAAGTTGCGCTGGAGGTAGACCCGGAGGCATGCAAGTGAAGGTGTGTTGCAAGTCCAGGGGGGGGCGAGGGTGTGTCAGAGGAGGTGAGGGTGTGTTGTAATTGAGACATTCCTTAGGAAGGCAGCGAGGCACGTCAGATAAGCATGGACAGGCCCAGAGAGAGAGAGACAGAGAGAGAGAGAGAGAGAGAGAGAGAGAGAGAGAGAGAGAGAGAGAGAGAGAGAGAGAGAGAGAGAGAGAGAGAGAGAGAGAGAGAGAGAGAGATCAAGTTCAACGTCTAGTTATGATTTACATTTGGTTGAGTTGTCAACTAACTGTGAATTCAACAACAAATGTCACCTTGTGTGTGTGTGTAGGACAATATTGTCTGATGTGTGTGGACAGGTCCAGAGAGAGAGAGAGTGTAGGGGTGAAACTAGGTGTGATGGAGAACAGTATTGAACTCAGGTTTTGGTGAGGTTGCACTTTTTGGTGATGGCTTCAGGGTGGGATGGGTCCTCATTCCTTTCACCCAACACATCCCTGACTCACTCACTCCTCCACAACACTCTAGCCAGAGCATAAATGTAGCAGAAAGCATGTGATTTTTACTGATACAACACAGGTTTCTCAGACCCAGATTAAAGCCTATTCCTGAACGAAACCCCCATTTTCAATGGCAATTCTCCAGAAGAGGCTTAACCTGTGTTTGGGGAAACCGTCCCTCTGAGTAATATTTATGAAACGTATTGTGTATTCTATGTAATGATGCAGTTTTACGTTATTACGTAATGACTTCATCACGCAAAGACATCACAACGTTTTGAGCAACTTTTAGCAACAAATCGACCTGCCTCTAGCAACTTCCCCTGAAAATGAGTCGGCAACACTGGTAGGGCCGTCCCAAGATCCCGAAATGCACGGACCGTTGCACCGTTGTAGTGGGGAAACAGGAAGTTCCGGCAGGCGCGCCCATCCCACGTTCTTCACAATAAAGAAAGCGCCAGAACTGTGCAGTCAAGAAGATAACCTTTGTGTCCGTTTCTATTTATTACTACAGGTATGTAATAGCACGATTAAACTTTCTAATGTCGAAAGAACATGTCATACCATGCTAGTTAACACATCCGTTAATGTATTATCACATTTGGTAAAGGTTTGATGTGTTATTTTTGTGTCAAACCGAGTAAGTGAAAGAACGTGATAAAAACTATTTTACAAGTCACATAGCTAGATATTTTGGGTTTGTCTGAGTGAATGTACATAATTGAATCATGTTAGTTTAATAAATAATCAATTTATTTGAGATTTCTGAGTTCGTTTAGCATATTATTGCTTTTGTGTAAAATTCCCAAGCTGGTAAAATGGCAGCTACTCTCGGTCAGCGTCAACAGACTTCAGTGAGGACACTGCGGGTGCATCAGATAGAGACAATTTCATGGTCGCACTACTGTTTTGAAGCTGAATGTAATGATTATCCGTTTTCTACATGTGTACTAATATTCAGACACATTCACTAGTTTCAGTCTTTATCAATAAATGTTACTATGGTGTGAACAGGAAAACCAATAGTTTTTTGATTGAAGTAATACAGTGAAGACAAGGTTATTCAGGAAATTAGCACATAGTGCTGTCTAAAACAAACTGTAACCTTGTACTAAATGGATTTTGAGTCATGTATGCATTTATCTACTATAGGCTAATCTAAAGATGGTGCTGGCTAAAGCTAAAACTGGCGAGTGTAGAGAGTATAGAGATATTGTTATCCACGTCGGCACCAACGATGTTAGGATGAAACAGTCAGAGGTCACCAAGTGCAACATAGCTTCAGCGTGTAAATCAGCTAGAAAGATGTGTCGGCATCGAGTAATTGTCTCTGGCCCCCTCCCAGTTAGGGGAAGTGACGAGCTCTACAGCAGAGTCTCAGCACTCAATCGCTGGTTGAAAACTGTTTTCTGCCCCTCCCAAAAGATAACATTTGTGGATAATTGGCCCTCTTTCTGGGACTCACCCACAAACAGGACCAAGCCTGACCTGCTGAGGAGTGACGGACTCCATCCTAGCCGGAGGGGTGCTCTCCTCTTATCTACCAACATAGATAGGGCTCTAACTCCTCTAGCCCCACAGTGAAATAGGGTGCAGGCCAGGCAGCAGGCTGTTAGCCAACCTGCCAGCTTAGTGGAGTCTGCCAATAGCATAGTCAGTGTAGTCAGCTCAGCCATACCCATTGAGACTGTGTCTGTGCCTCGACCTAGGTTGGGCAAAACTAAACATGGCGGTGTTCACCCTAGCAATCTTATTAGGATAAAGACCTCCTCCATTCCTGCCATTATTGAAAGAGATCGTGATACCTCACATCTCAAAATAGGGTTACTTAATGTTAGATCCCTCACTTCAAAGGCAGTCATAGTCAATGAACTAATCACTGATCATAATCTTGATGTGATTGGCCTGACTGAAACATGGCTTAAGCCTGATGAATTTGCTGTGTTAAATGAGGCCTCACCTCCTGGTTACACTAGTGACCATATTCCCCGTGCATCCCGCAAAGGCGGAGGTGTTGCTAACATTTACGATAGCAAATTTCAATTTACAAAAAAAAAAATGGCGTTTTCATCTTTTGAGCTTCTAGTCATGAAATCTATGCAGCTTACTCAATCACTTTTTATAGCTACTGTTTACAGGCCTCCTGGGCCATATACAGCGTTCCTCTCTGAGTTTCCTGAATTCCTATCAGACCTTGTAGTCATAGCAGATCATATTCTAATTTTTGGTGATTTTAATATTCACATGGAGAAGTCCACAGACCCACTCCAAAAGTCTTTCGGAGCCATTATCGACTCAGTGGGTTTTGTCCAACATGTCTCTGGACCTACTCACTGCCACAGTCATACTCTGGACCTAGTTTTGTCCCATGGAATAAATGTTGTAGATCTTAATGTTTTTCCACAAAATCCTGGACTATCGGACCACCATTTTATTACGTTTGCAATCGCAACAAATAATCTGCTCAGACCCCAACCAAGGAGCATCAAAAGTCGTGCTATAAATTCTCAGACAACACAAAAATTCATTGATGCCCTTCCAGACTCCTTCTGCCTACCCAAGGACGTCAGAGGACAAAAATCAGTTAACCACTTAACTGAGGAACTCAATTTAACCTTGCGCAATACCCTAGATGCAGTTGCACCCCTAAAAACGAAAAACATTTGTCATAAGAAACTAGCTCCCTGGTATACAGAAAATACCCGAGCTTTGAAGCAAGCTTCCAGGAAATTGGAACGGAAATGGCGCCACACCAAACTGGAAGTCTTCCGACTAGCTTGGAAAGACAGTACCGTGCAGTACCGAAGAGCCCTCACTGCTGCTCGATCATCCTACTTTTCCAAATTAATCGAGGAAAATAAGAACAATCCAAAATTTATTTTTGATACTGTTGCAAAGCTAACTAAAAAGCAGCATTCCCCAAGAGAGGATGGTTTTCACTTCAGCAGTGATAAATTCATGAACTTCTTTGAGGAAAAGATCATGACCATTAGAAAGCAAATTACGGACTCCTCTTTGAATCTGCGTATTCCTCCAGGGCTTAGCTGTCCTGGATCTGCACAGCTCTGCGAGGGCCTGGGATCGGGAGAGACACTTAAGTGTTTTAGTACTATATCTCTTGACACAATGATGAAAATAATCATGGCCTCTAAACCTTCAAGCTGCATACTGGATCCTATTCCTACTAAACTGCTGAAGGAGCTGCTTCCTGTGCTTGGCCCTCCTATGTTGAACATAATAAACAGCTCTCTATCCACCGGATGTGTACCAAACTCACTAAAAGTGGCAGTGATAAAGCCTCTCTTGAAAAAGCCAAACCTTGACCCGGAAAATATAAAAAACTATCGGCCTATATCGAATCTTCCATTCCTCTCAAAAATTTTAGAAAAAGCTGTTGCGCAGCAACTCACTGCCTTTCTGAAGACAAACAATGTATACGAAATGCTTCAGTCTGGTTTTAGACCCCATCATAGCACTGAGACTGCACTTGTGAAGGTGGTAAATGACCTTTTAATGGCGTCAGACCGAGGCTCTGCATCTGTCCTCGTGCTACTAGACCTTAGTGCTGCCTTTGACACCATCGATCACCACATTCTTTTGGAGAGACTGGAAACCCAAATTGGTCTACACGGACAAGTTCTGGCCTGGTTTAGATCCTACCTGTCGGAAAGATATCAGTTTGTCTCTGTGAATGGTCTGTCCTCCGACAAATCAACTGTACATTTCGGTGTTCCTCAAGGTTCCGTTTTAGGACCACTATTGTTTTCACTATATATTTTACCTCTTGGGGATGTTATTCGAAAACATAATGTTAACTTTCACTGCTATGCGGATGACACACAGCTGTACATTTCAATGAAGCATGGTGAAGCCCCAAAATTGCCCTCGCTAGAAGCCTGTGTTTCAGACATAAGGAAGTGGATGGCTGAAAACTTTTTACTTTTAAACTCGGACAAAACAGAGATGCTTGTTCTAGGTCCCAAGAAACAAAGAGATCTTCTGTTAAATCTGACAATTCATCTTGATGGTTGTAAAGTCGTCTCAAATAAAACTGTGAAGGACCTAGGCGTTACTCTTGACCCTGATCTCTCTTTTGACGAACATATCAAGACTGTTTCAAGGACAGCTTTTTTCCATCTACGTAACATTGCAAAAATCAGAAATTTTCTGTCCAAAAATGATGCAGAAAAATTAATCCATGCATTTGTTACTTCTAGGTTAGACTACTGCAATGCTCTATTTTCCGGCTACCCGGATAAAGCACTAAATAAACTTCAGTTAGTGCTAAATACGGCTGCTAGAATCCTGACTAGAACCAAGAAATTTGATCATATTACTCCAGTGCTAGCTTCCCTACACTGGCTTCCTGTTAAGGCAAGGGCTGATTTCAAGGTTTTACTGTTAACCTATAAAGCGTTACATGGGCTTGCTCCTACCTATCTTTCCGAGTTGGTCCTGCCGTACATACCAATACGTACGCTACGGTCACAAGACGCAGGCCTCCTAATTGTCCCTAGAATTTCTAAGCAAACAGCGGGAGGCAGGGCTTTCTCCTATAGATCTCCATTTTTATGGAACAGTCTGCCTACCCATGTGAGAGACGCAGACTCGGTCTCAACCTTTAAGTCTTTACTGAAGACTTATCTCTTCAGTAGGTCATATGATTGAGTGTAGTCTGGCCCAGGAGTGTGAAGGTGAACGGAAAGGCTGGAGCAATGAACAGCCCTTGCTGTCTCTGCCAGGCCGGTTCCCCTCTCCACTGGGGTTCTCTGCCTCTAACCCTGTTGCAGGGGCTGAGTCACTGGCTTGCTGGTGCTCTTTCATGCCGTCCCTGGGAGGGGTGCGTCACTTGAGTGGGTTGAGTTACTGACGTGATCTTCCTGTCTGGGTTGGCGCCCCCCCCTTGGTTTGTGCTGTGGTGGAGACCTCTGTGGGCTATACTCGGCCTTGTCTCAGGATTGTAAGTTGGTGGTTGGGGATATCCCTCTAGTGGTGCGGGGGCTGTGCTTTGGCGGAGTGGGTGGGGTTATATCCTTCCTGTTTGGCCCTGTCCGGGGGTTTCTTCGGATGGGGCCACAGTGTCTCCGGACCGCTCCTGTCTCAGCCTCCAGTATTTATGCTGCAGTAGTTTATGTGTCGGGGGGCTGGGGTTAGTTGGTTATACCTGGAGTACTTCTCCTGTCTTATCCAGTGTCCTGTGTGAATTTAAGTATGCTCTCTCTAATTCTCTCGTTCTCTCTTTCTCTCTGAGAACCTGAGCCCTAGGACCATACGTCAGGACTACCGGGCATGATGACACCTTGCTGTCCCCAGTCCGCCTGGCCTTGCTGCTATTCCAGTTTCAACTGTTCTGCCTGCGGCTACGAAACCCCTGCCTGTCCCAGACCTGCTGTTTTCAACTCTAAATGATCGGCTATGAAAAGCCAACTGAGAGACCTGAGCCCTAGGACCATACGTCGGGACTACCGGCTGTGGTGACTCCTTGCTGTCCCCAGTCCGCCTGGCCTTGCTGCTATTCCAGTTAAAACTGTTCTGCCTGCGGTTATGGAACCCCTACCTGTCCCAGACCTGCTGTTTTAAACTCTAATGATCGGCTATGAAAAGCCAACTGAGATTTATTCCTGATTATTATTTGACCATGGTTGTCACTTATGAACATTTTTGAACATCTTGGCATGGTTCTGTTATAATCTCCACCCGGCACAGCCAGAAGAGGACTGGCCACCCCTCATAGCCTGGTTCCTCTCTAGGTTTCTTCCTAGGTTTTGCCTTTCTAGGGAGTTTTTCCTAGCCACCGTGCTTCTACACCTGCATTACTAGCTGTTTGGGGTTTTAGGCTGGGTTTCTGTACAGCACTTCGAGATATTAGCTGATGTAAGAAGGGCTATATAAAATAAAATTGATTGATTGATTGATATAGGTTAGGTATTAGCTCAAAAGTATTGTGGAGCTCCTGCTCCTTAATATAAACAGTACCGGCACCCAAAATGAGTATTAGCACCTATTTCAGTCCAAGTAAAGCACTGAATTAGATAATTGAACAAGAAAAAATTATATTTTTAGAGAATAAAGATATTGCCAGAACTGTCAACACTAACTTTTGTGTCTGTGCTCTCTATATTACTACTAGCAGATTCAGATAAGTCTGAGGCCGGTAACATCAACAGTGAGGAGAAACCCAGCCTGCCTCTCTCCTTCCACACTGAGTCCAAACATACAGTCACTGGGTCCTGATTGTGACAGTGGAGCCCAGTTTGCACTGCAGGATCCAGAGATGGCATCAGTGAAGCTGGAAGACTGCAGTCAAACACTGGAGCTGAATGTCAACATTAAAGATGAAGAAGAGGAGGAGAAGATTGGGAAATCTGTTTCTCAGGGTAAGAGCAGATTCTATCTAATTAAGTTTGTTGGACATGATTTGGAAAGGCACACACCTGTCTATATACAGTGCATTCGGAAAGTATTCAGACCACTTGACTTTTTAAAATAATAGTAATAATAATATGCCATTTAGCAGACGCTTTTATCCAAAGCGACTTACAGTCATGCGTGCATACATTTTTTTGTATGGGTGGTCCCGGGGATCGAACCCACTACCTTGGCGTTACCCTCCAGGACCGGAATTGAAGAACCCTGGTCTAAACCATGATCACCTTGATCTCATTCATCTCAGTCTCATTGCAAAGGGTGTTTATTATAATACTTATGTAAACAATATATTTTTGTAGTTTTTAATACATTTGCAAAAATGTCTAAGAACTTCTTTTCACTTTTTCATTATGGCGTATTGTGTGTAGATTGATGAGGAATTGTTTTATTTAATTCATTTCAGAAGAAGGCTGTAAAGTAACAAATTGTGGAAAAAATCAAGGGGTCTGAGTACTTTCCTAATGCACTGTACATATCCAAAAGTGGACCTAGAAGTTTTTCCTTAAATATCTATTGGGAGCCCATCTGGACCTTCCGCTTAACCTCCCTTCATATCGAAAATAGCATCAGATATTTCAACACCATCCAATTCCTTTTCCAGATCCAATTTAGTGTCTTCTGAAGTAGAGGGAAAATCAAGACCTGACTAGTTCAGTTCTCAGGAGATTCAGAGTTGTAAAGTGTGTTGTAGTAGGAAGCAAATGTTTGGTTCATTTCTACAGGATCCATTGATAATTGTCCTTGTAAATTATGAATTGCATTAAAGGCTGAATTAATGTGCCAGGCCAGCAATTTACCAGGTTTTTCACCTTGATCATAGGACTGTTTCAGCCTAGTTAAGCTGTTTGCAGCCTTTGAGGTGGGAAGTTCTTCATGCTGAGCTTTAAGACCAAATCATTCCTTGTTTACTTCTACTGAGTTATCCAAAAAAGCTTCCCTCTCCAATTCTCTGATTTTGCTGTCCATCTCTCATTTTCTGATTTTTATTTGATTTTAAACTGGTAAAACGTATACTTTGCCCCCAAATATGTGCTTTGAAAGCCTCCCATCTGGTACTCGCTGACGTTTGGTCAGTGTTCAATGTCAAATAAACATCTATATGCACTCCAACGTAATGTAAGAAGTCTGGGTCCTGTAACCATCTGGGATGCAAACGCCTTCTAGAGGATCCTTTTACTAGTTTTGTATCCCTATAGAATAATCACACAAGGGAATGGTCATTCAAAACAATAGTATCATATCCACTTCCTGCTACATTGGGAAGCAATAAGCAAGAAACTAAAAAGTAGTCTACATGAGAATATTATTTAAATGTTGATGAGTAACATGAATACTCCCTTTTACTCGGGTTCTGAGTCCACCAAGGTTCACATAGATTTAAGTCCTTAATTAAATGCTGTAATTTCTTTCTACTCTGCGAGTGGGAAGTGTCTAAACCAGAGGAGCAATCTAGATGAGGATCAAGAGTGCAATTAAAGTCCCCTGCCATTAGGACTTTACCAGGAATGGAGGCTATCAA
The DNA here is from genome assembly GCF_964263955.1 of Coregonus lavaretus. Taxonomy (NCBI): domain Eukaryota; kingdom Metazoa; phylum Chordata; class Actinopteri; order Salmoniformes; family Salmonidae; genus Coregonus; species Coregonus lavaretus. The sequence goes on along the minus strand of NW_028162761.1, from coordinate 1,324,013 downwards.
TGGAAATACATTCTCAAAGAATTTGGGATTATCATCATTAGGACCATAAACATTAACCAGATTAATATGCTCATTCAAAAGAGTTCCCTGTATCAAAATGTATCTACCAGCTGTATCAGTTATAATAGTATCCACTTGAAACGGAACAGATTAGTGAATTAAAACCATAACACCATGAGAATGAGAGGAGAAACAGGATGCTACTACTTGCCCTTGTCATCTCCTGCATACTTTAAGTAGCTCATCCTTTAACAAGTGAGTTTCTTGTAGGAACACAATAGATGAATGAAGTTGTTTAAGCCTAGTAATAACCTGTTTTAAGCTTGGATAGTTTACAGAGATCCTGGTTCGAATCCAGGCTCTGTCGTAGCCGGCCGTGACCGGGAGACCCATGGGGTGGCGCACAATTGGCACAGCGTCGTCCAGGGTAAGGGAGGGAATGGCCGTCTGGGATGTAGCTCAGTTGGTAGAGCATGGCGTTTTCAACGCCAGGGTTGTGGGTTTGATTCCCAGGGGGGGCTAGTATGAAAATATAAAATAATGTATGCACTCAATAATGTAAGTCGCTCTGGATAAGAGCGTCTGCTAAATGACTAAAATGTAAGTGTGGAACCACCAATACTTTTTCAAGAGCTGGCTGCCCGGACAAACTAAGCTATAGCGGGAGAAGGGCCTTGGTCAGGGAGGTCACCAAGAAGCCGGTGGTCACTGAGTTCCTCTGGTGATGGGAGAATCTTCCAGAAGGACAACCATCTCTGCAGCACTCCACCAATCACGCCTTGAGGGTAGAGTGGTTCGACGGAAGCCACTCCTCATGAAAAGGCACATGACTGCCCGCTGGGAGTTTGCCAAAAGGCACCTAAAGACTCTCAGACCATGAGAAACAAGATTCTCTGGTGTGATGAAACCAAGATTGAACTCTTTGGCCTGAATGCCAAGCGTCACTTCTGGAGGAAGCATGGTGGGGGCAGCATCATGCTGTGGTGGTGTTTTTCAGTGGCAGGGACTGGGAGACTAGTCGGGATCAAGGGAAAGATGAACAGAGCAAAGTACAGAGAGACCTGAAAATAGCTGTGTGGCGACACTCCCCATCTAACCTGACAAGTTTCAGAGGATCTGCAGAGAAACTCCTCAAATACAGGTATGCCAAGCTTGTAGCGTCATACCCAAGAAGACTTGAACCTGTAATCACTGCCAAATGTGCTTCAACAAAGTACTGAGTAAAGTCTGAATACAGTTTTTTTGTTATTTTAGCAAAAATGGTGTCATAAAACGTAGCGGTCAAACAGGGAAATGCTTCCAATCATTTTTCATTTTTATTCATTTTAGAAACACTTAAAATAAGGGCTGTTTTGTGTAGGCTTACCCTGGCGTGACTTTTAGCAATATATTCGGCTCTATTTCCTCTCAGATTATAAAACTCTAATTATCATCAAAGTAGACATCATGCAAAACAACAAATCACTGCTGCAATCTCCTGCACGTCATCTCTAGCTGACACCTTTGCTAACAGGTATTGTGTCAATTTAAAACTTGCACAAGACAGTTCACAGAATTGACCATTTAAATAAATGTATCCTATTTATTCATTACTAAATTTAGCTAACATTTGATAGTTAACCCAGAGATCCTTACCTTTGACTCGATTCTGCAATTTTGTCCAGATCATCATGGCATTTGTAGTTCTTTATGATAGCTACATTAGCAGCTAATTACCATTTCATTTTTGTAGGGGTAAATACAGGCCAATATATTGATAAAAGTCACCTTGTCCTAGAGAGATTCACACGGTTATCAAAACGCCACGCCAGGATAAGCCTACATGAAACACAGCCCTTCTTTTAAGTGTTTATAAAATCCCCTATGGGAAAAATGAATGGTGTAAAAATGATTGGAACCATTTCCCTGTTTGACTGCTAGGTTTTATGGGTATTATCATTTATACTGTGGTACTCCATTGGTGTGCAGCTACCCGAAGCTAGTGGGGTGTGGATGAGGTGAGACACGTGGTAAGATGGCGGACAAGAAAAAAGTGGAATGGGGGATTGCAGTGGGGGATGCACAAACCTTCTGTAAGATCTGATGAAGGAGAAGATGAAGGACGAGGACAAAGGAGAAAAGTGGAATATGTTTTGAGTGAATATGGAATGGAAGATCTCACTGAACTTTTAGAAGAGTGACAGACCAGAACTTTTTACTGCATGTGACAGACCAATACCTCACAAGGCTTCTTCTCTCCAAGCTGAGACCTTGAAACTGAGATATCCCTTTTCATTCCCAGAACAATGTTCTGGGCGTACTGCCAAATGGTCTGAGAAGGTCAGTCACCTGCACGAACCAATAACATTTTCCCCTCACCTTTTTTAGAGCGGGCTATTACTTGGCAGGGCAATTTTGTATGAATTACCGTATCAATGAATTTAATATATGTAGTCTGTGAATGGCCTCACACACCAGTACAGTAGGTGGCGGTGTATGCACCTAAAAGTTGGATGCGCTCCGCCAACCAAATCCCAAAGAAGAAGAAGGATGCAAATGCACGTCGCTTGACCCGTATGGAGAATGTGAAAAAGGAGTAAAGTTCATATTTATTATTGATGTTTGATGAAGAGTATCCACCACCCTATGTAAAGCTGGGATATATAATATACCCCATAAGAGAGTTTGTGTAAAACCTGATGCAATGCAAGAAATGTAAAAAGTTTGGCCACATGTCAAGTGTTTGCAGACGGAAGGAATATGTTATTGAAGAGCATGTGAATGTAAAATGTTGTAACTGTGGTGGGGGTCATTTTCCTGAATTCCCAGAGTGCCCTGTTAGGGTGAAAGAGGTTGAGGTGTTAAGGATCAGGGCTGTACAGCAAATCTCCTATGTGGAGGCGGTGAAGAGAGTTATAGTAGCAAGAGGCCACAGTTCTGAAGAAGATATGGCGGTGGATGCACTGCAACCAGTTGCAAATGTTGTAAGTCAATCAAGTGATCTGGAAACACTTATTTTGGAAGGTGGATTTTTTTAGTATTTATAGCCACAGTTATTAATTGTACTGCGCAAGAAGTCCAAGATGCTGGACATCATTATATCTGCAGCTGAGAAGTTTTAGGGCCTCCAGGACTTCACGGCAGAAGCCCTGCAAGGACTACTGTTGCCAGAAAATGTTCCGCCCTCACAGGATCCTTCTGAGCCTGTGTAGGGACCTGATTAGAACAGAAAAGCTGATTTAGTTCAATTTTAATTTAGTTATTGATAGTTTGTTTAATTTTTTAGAAATACTGTATACACTGAACAACCATATAAATGCAACATGTCAAGTGTTGGTCCCATGTTTCATGAGGTGAAATAAAAGATCCCAGAAATGTTCCAGACACAAACTTATTTCTAAAATGTTGTGCACAAATTTGTTTACATCCCTGTTAGTGAGCATTTCTCCTTTGCCAAGATAATCCATCCACCTGACAGGTGTGGCATATCATGAAGCTGATTAAATAGCATGATCATCATTACACAGGTGCACCTTGTGCTGGGGACAAGAGTAGCTGAGGAGGTGCTTGGCAGAATCTAATGGGGATCCCTAACAAATACAAAAATGCCACTCTAAAAGGTGCAGTTTTTTCACACAACACAATGCCACAGATGTCTCAAGTTTTGAGGGAGCATGCAATTGGCATGCTGACTGCAGGAATGTCCACCAGAGCTGTTGCCAGAGAATGTTAGGTTAATTTCTCTACCATTAGCTGCCTCCAATGTTGTTTTAGAGAATTTTGCAGTATGCCCATCCAGCCTCACAACTGCTGACCACCGTGTATGGCGTTGTGTGGGCGTGAGGTTTGCTGATGTCAATGTTGTGAACAGAGTGCCCCAACTAACACAATTGCATTTTATTGATGGCAGTTTGAATGCACAGAGATGCAATGACAAGATACTATGGCCCATTGTCCTGCCATTCATCCACCTCCATCACCTCGTGTTTCAGCATGTCGCAAGGATCTGTACACAATTAAACATGCTGAAAATGTCCCAATTCTTCCATGGCCTGCATACTCACCAGACATGTCACCCTTTGAGCATGTTTGGGATGGTCTGGATTGACGTGTACCACAGCTTGTTCCAGTTCCCCCCAATATCCAGGAATTTCACACAGCCATTGAAGAGGAGTGGGACAACATTCCACAGGCCACAATCAACAGCCTGATTTAACTTTATGCAAAGGAGAAGTGTCCCGGAGGAGGCAGCGGCAGCTACCCAGTTCTCCAGTGCTTCATTTGTAAATTGGGCGGTGCTGGAACCAAAAGTGAGCCCGAGAGGGGGGTGATCTGGGGGGCTCTGAGGTACCAGAACGGATAAAACATCCTTTATAACAAAGCATTGCATGCATTATCAATGGCTTTCGCGTACGGGCATAGAGCAGTGGTGTGGAGCCGCTAGCAGAAGTTACACACATGGAGTAAATTTTTTGTAGCCTAGAGTCCGTGAAAAATGTGTTATTTTTATAAATGGATTTCATGCAATTCTACATCATTTTAGATGACGAGACTTTTGAAAAATACTTTTTAATACCTCACAAATGACCAAAATGACAGGCTACTTTGACACTGAGAATCTGATCAATAAAAACGACCTTGTCTTGAATCCATCAATAGCCGAGGCCCCTAAGTGTGCAGAGAAACACATTGTACAATATGAGGAGGAAGATATAGTCCTAAAAAAGCTTTCCAGTTTCACTGAGTCACCCAATGTTGTGCAGCTCACTCACCGGCCAAAAGCTTATCTCTCTCTTGCTTTACTTTTTTAAACAATGCTGTTCGCTCAATAGGCCTATTTGGAAGTTGTTAACTTGGTAACATACAGACATTAGTATTTTATTTTCAGCAGGATCCATTTGCTTTACAACCTGTGTTTTCTAGCGATTGTATTAGAAATATTTGCGAAAGGCCTGTTTTGGCTGCATGCTGTTAACTGACAGATTTGCCACATGTTAGGCATGCCTTGTGATTTGGCTACACACAATCCACAGCTAGGCTATTAGCTATTAGCTATGGATCCTCTGTGGCAAATCTAGGCTTACTCTTGGTGTAGTATTGGGAATTATTTAATATCTTTCAGAACAGACTGCAGAGTGCTGCAGCACCTCCAGCACACTTCCCACAGCTATTATTCTATTAGGAGATAAATGATGAAGTGCAATGCTGGAGAGAAGAGAGTTGCCGGCTTATGTCTATAACAGCACAGAGAGGGAGAGAGAACATAGAAAGTGAATGTCATTGTATTTCTGTGAGAGATACAGGCGTGCTTCTCTCTCTCACCACAGCAATGGCCATGCCTTGGTCTAGGCTACAATGTTGCGCAAACCATAAACCCAAGACGGCCCAACATGAACCAATTCTTAGAATATCATGCACGTTTTCACATTAAGTTTTTTTTAGGGGGCATGACAATTACAGAGGAATCTAAATGTAATTACTCTGATTGCTTTTATTAGGATTTTTACATTGCAAACAGTGGATTTTTTTTTCTTGCCACAAGAGGTAGGCTACCTGATTCTGGCAAATGGGTTCCGGAACCATAGACTACAAAACTGAGAGGTACCGGAGGATCCAGCTCAAATTAAGCACCGCCCTTCTCATATAATGGGGTAGGGCCATCCCAAGGATCCCTGAACGCACGGAAGGTTGCACCAATTATTTTTTATAACTAAACCAAGATAGACCACAGCTGGTCGTTTCCAATGGGAACAGATGAGTCATAGTGGGCAGAGCCAAGCACGAGCTAGCGAGATCCTATTGGTGTGTTCTAGCACACATCTGCATATTTCTGTTAGGGATTGCCTCCTCTGTGAAGCGCTCGTGTGCAATAACTCAATTCGCCGTTGCGTTCCTTCTAAATAACGTGATTTAAAAAAAAATTTGTCCACAAAACTTAGTCCACTCTGTGCATAACAGATTTTAGTCTTGGGAACAGAACTGTATTAAATGTTTCGTCGATTAGAACATTTGCATAATGTCGGCCAAAATCCATCTCCTTCCATCTTCTCCCACTGCTGGCCAGAGGGCTTCCTCTCACTACCATATTTGGTAGTGAGTGGAAACGCCAACCGGATGCTTCACAATTATACATCCAGTGAAATATCTGTCTCATAGTTCTATCTGTGGCTGCACTGTGGTAGTAGGGGAACAGGAAGTTCCAGGCAGGCACGCACCATTCTTCAGTAAAAGAAAGCGCCAGAACTGTGATGTCAAGAAGATAACCTTTGTGTCCGTTTCTTTTTATTACTATAAGTATGTGTTATGACGAGTTTCTCTGGCATCAAGTAATTCAGTATGCAAGAGAATAGTTCAACACTTAGATGGAGAGTTGGTTCAAAGTATTTAATATTACAGTACCAGATTCACATGACAAGCGGTACCGGCGTAGCCTATTGTCATCTGAATGACTTGCATAGAAAACCTCTTAGTTTAGATAATGATTTTCCGAGCTAATTCCATCCAACAGTTGCCAACCATTATTGAGTGTCACTCCTCGCCACATATAGGATCACCCTATATGGTATCGTGTTGCACCCTAGTCAGGATATTCCATCACATACTCCTTCTAAGATTAGCACCAGTGGCCCCCCAGCTATCTTGGCCCGCATACCTTCTGGCACCCACCAGTGACAGAAATAAATACATGGAATGTATGTCATCCTCCAAATCCTTATGCAGCTCTCAATATTCCAAACATTAACTAATACTTTATTAAATACGTAATATCAGTATGTAATAGCACGTTTAAACGTTCTAATATCGAAAGAACATGTCATATCATGCTAGGTAACAAATCCGTTAAGGTATTATCACGTTTGGTAAAGGTTTGATGTGTTATTTTTGTCAAACTGAGTAAACCTGGTAACTATTTTACAAGTCACATAGCTAGATACTTTGGGTTTGTCTGAATGGATGTACATAATTTCCTCAAGGTGATTTCATAAAGAATCCATTTATTTTAGATTTCAGAGTTTGTTTTGCATTTTTGGTTTTGTGTAAAATTAACGAGCTGGTAAAAATGGCGCCGCCCACGCGGTCAGCGTCAATGGACTTCAGTACAGCAGAGAGACAATTTCAGGGTTGCACTACTGTTTTGAAGCTGAATGTAATGATTATAAGTTTTCTAATAATAATATAATATGCCATTTAGCAGACGCTTTTATCCAAAGCGACTTACAGTCATGTGCGCATACATTTTTACGTATGGGTGGTCCCGGGGATCGAATCCACTACCCTGGCGTTACAAGCGCCATGCTCTACCAATTGAGCTACAGAGGACCACGTGTACTAATATTCAGACACATTCAGTTGTTTCTGTATTTATCGATAAATGTTACTATGGTGTGAACGGAAAATACAATTGGTTTTTGATTGAAATAATACAGTGACTACAAGGTTATTCAGGAAAATAGTACATAGTACTGCCTAAAACAAACAGTGACCTTGTACTAAATGGCTTTTTTCATTTATGCATTTACTGTACCAGTCAAAAGTTTGGACACACCTACTCATTCAAGGGTTTTTCTTACATTTTACTATTTTCTACATTGTAGAATAATAGTGAAGACATTTAAGCTATGAAATAACACCTATGGAATCATGTAGTAACCAAAAAAGTGTTAAACAAATCAAATATATTTTAGATTTTAGATTCCTCAAAGTAGCCACCCTTTGTCTTGATGACAGCTTTGTAGAATCTTTAATCTACAATGTAGAAAATAATACAAATAAAGATAAATAGGTGTTCTAAAACCTTTGACTGGTACTGTATGTGAATTTGGAAAAATCTGCTATAGGTTAAGTACCGGCACCTCAAATATCTAGTGCTTGAGCTCCTGTTCCTCTTATAGAATGTTAGCTCAACAGTATTGTGGAGCTCCTGCACCTAAATATAAACAGTACCGGCACCCAAAATGAGTACCTGCCCCTATTTCAGTCAAAGTCAAGCACTGAATTAGATAATTTAAGAAGAAATATAATATATTTTTAGAGAATAAAGAAAGTGCCAGAACTGTCAGGACAATAACTTTTTGTGTCTGTTTCTCATTGTTACTACAGGACGACTAGAATTAAATCTGAGGCCGGTAACATCAATAGTGAGGACAAACCCAGCCTGCCTCTCTCCTTCCACACTGAGTCCAAACCTACAGTCACTGGGTCCTGATTGTGACAGTGGTGCCCAGTTTGCACTGCAGGGTCCACAGATGGCATCAGTGAAGCTGGAAGACTGCAGTCAAACACTGGAGCTGAATGTCAACATTAAAGATGAAGAAGAGGAGAAGATTGGGAAATCTGTTTCTCATGGTAAGAGCAGGTTCTATCTAACTAAGTTTGTGTTATTCATTCCAACTTCCCAATGTGCATGAAAAGTTGCAGTATAACTGTTTCATGATGAACTGTTTCAATGAGAAGGTAGATATTATTTCATGCCACTGACACTTACATGGTTTGACACCAGTATTGCCAGCATTTGTTTTATTCACTGGGCTATCTGGAGTGCTCAGAGTGTAGACTAAAGAAGTGAAGTAGACAAACTGCCAATGTTTTAAAGTTCTATTAAAAGAGTCTGTGTAGTTACTAACCCTTGTGATAGTGAGTGGAGGATGATATGGCTTCTACATCTGCATTGCTTGCTCTTTGGGGTTTTAGGCTGGGTTTCTATAAAGCACTTTGTGACAACTTCTGATGTAAAAAGGGCTTCATTAAATACATTTGATTGACATTTATATCACACCAACTGACTGGTTCTTCTGATGTTGTTCACACAGGAGACCATGTTGAGACATTCTCTACATCCAGAGAGCAACTGCAGGAAGATCACAGAGCTAAGAGGTCTCACCACTGCCCACATTGTGAGGCGAGTTTCTCAATTCTATCAAAGTTAAAAGTACACCTACAAATACACACAGGAGAGAATCTGAATTCCTGTACTGACTGTGGGAAGAATTTCACAACATCAAAGGCTCTGACCGTTCATCAGAGAGTGCACACAGGAGAGAAGCCTTATTCCTGCTCAGACTGTGTAAAATGCTTCATAACATCAACTGAGCTAAAACGTCATCAGAGAACACACACAGGAGAGAAGCCTTATTCCTGCTCAGACTGTGTAAAATGCTTCATAACATCAACTGAGCTAAAACGTCATCAGAGAACACACACAGGAGAGAAGCCTTACTCCTGCTCTGACTGTGGGAAGAATTTCTCTCGACAGGAAAGCTTAACATTGCACCAAAGGATGCACACAGGAGAGAAGCCTTACTCCTGCTCTGACTGTGGGTTGAGTTTCTCTCATCTGGGCAACTTAAAAAATCATGAACGTATACATACAGGAGAGAAGCCTTACTCCTGCTCTGACTGTGGGTTGAGTTTCTCTCATCTGGGCACCTTAAAAAATCATGAACGTATACATACAGGAGAGAAACCTTACTCCTGCTCTGACTGTGGGTCGAGTTTCTCTCATCTGGGCACCTTAAAAAATCATGAACGTATACATACAGGAGATAAGCCTTACTCCTGCTCTGACTGTGGGAAGAGTTTCTTTCGACTGAGCCATTTAAAAGCACATGAACGTATACATACAGGAGAGAAGCCTTACTCCTGCTCTGACTGTGTAAAATGCTTCATAACATCAACTGAGCTAAAACGTCATCAGAGAACACACACAGGAGAGAAGCCTTACTCCTGCTCTGACTGTGGGAAGAGTTTCTTTCAACTGGGCCACTTAAAAACACATGAACGCATACATACAGGAGAGAAACCTTACTCCTGCTCTGACTGTGGGTCGAGTTTCTCTCATCTGGGCACCTTAAAAAATCATGAACGTATACATACAGGAGAGAAGCCTTACTCCTGCTCTGACTGTGTGAAGAGTTTCTTTCAACTGGGCCACTTAAAAACACATGAACGTATACATACAGGAGAGAAGCCTTACTCCTGCTCTGACTGTGTAAAATGCTTCATAACATCAACTGAGCTAAAACATCATCAGAGAACACACACAGGAGAGAAGCCTTACTCATGCTCTAACTGTGGAAAGGTTTTCTCTCAAATAGGCCATTTAAAAAGACACCAAGGTAAACATAAAACGAGAGAAGCCTTACCACTGATCTAAAAACAGCTAATCTGCAAGGTCATCAGAGAACACACACAGGAGAGAATCCTTACTTTTGCTCTTAATATGGCAAGAGTTTCTCCCGATTGGCAAAATAAAAACACCAAAATTACACACTGGAGAGAAGACTTATTACTGCACTGACTGTGAGACGAGATTCTACAGATTGGGCAATTTAAAAGACACCAACGTATGCATAAGAAGTGGTAGTGGTCAAAGACAAGACCACAGAGGGGACTCCATCCTAGATCTGATCAACATAACCCACTGTACTTGCTCCTCTCAGATCCAGTGATCACAAATGTCTGCTGTTCTCTCCAAACACAACATCAGGAGGGAGAAGAGAGGTGCAGTGGAAAAAAGGACATCTGGTAACCCAGAACAGAAAGGAGACCTTTGCACGATGTAAGGCCAGTATTGACTGGTCTGGCATATGAGGTGGAGAGCATTGATTCAAAGGTGGAGATGTTCAACTCCTGCATTCAAACTGCACTTGATGTATGCATGTCAATAAGAAATAAGAAAACAACAACACTGGACCAGCCCTGGATGACTGAAAGAATTTCCATCAGGAAAATACAGAATATTTTCAACAGATGGGGAGAAACAATGACATGGAGAAAATACAGAAACACAGTGCAAATGCTTATCAAGGAAGCAAAGACAAGCTACTACAAAACTGAAATCCAGGACCTAAAGAAGAAAAACCCTAAGGAATGGTGGGACTTCATTAACAAAGGACTGGGACCAAAGAAAACATCAGGAGGGAGAATACAGGTCGAGGGAATTGAAGACGACGATGTGGCTGATGTTTTGAATGGCTTCTTTGCTGAGACATGGACAAGCACCACACCTCTTGCCATCTTCCCCCTGCCCATGCCTACAAAGCAGGTTGAGCTGTGCAGCATTGGCCAGTTAAAGCAAGCTCTGAACAGACTCAGAGCACGTAAAGCATGTGGGCCTGATGGAATTCCAGCCTGGCTACTAAAGAGCATGCAGAAGATCTAGCCCCTGTCATCAAACACATTGTTAAAACTGTCCCCTGCCAGTAGGAGGTGTTATCTGAGTGCACGATTCAGTATGACTACCTCCCAAAGTCCAGCACTACTACCGCCCCTGTGAAAGCCACATACTCCTGGCTGACAGCTACAGACTCCATAAACCCAACAATGGTGAGGGTGTTACTTGCTGATGTGTCCAATGCCTTTGATCGAGTAGATCACCCATAGTTCCTGCAACATCTGTCTGACATTGAACTGTGTCCAAGGTTACTAGCCTGGCTCCACAGCTACACCACCGAAAGAGGGCAGAGGGTGATGGCAACTGGCACATGTAGCCCTTGGTCAGAGGACCATCCACAACCTGCACCACTAATCCTAGGAGGACAGGAAGTACCAGTGGTAACAACAACCAAGTATCTTGATTTTAATCTAGACTCTAACCTCAGTGGTGACATGTGGAGCAGCCAGTGAGAAATGCCTCGAAACGCCTTTTTGACTGTTCTGGAATACGATGGAGTGCTGTTAGTTGGATGCAGTAAAAAGCAGCAGGCCCAACTAGACAGGGTGCAGAGGAGGGCCTTGAGGATCATCTCCAGAGGTGGAGCAGTCCAACCACAGCTCCCGTCACTGCAGAGCAGTCGAGAACAGGCTGCAGTGCACCTGGTGAAGGACATGCACACTCTTGACCATCCACTGAATGACCTGCTCCTTCCAAACAGAGGTAACTGCACCACCAGGCTCCTGAGAAACAGCCACAAACTGTCCTGTATAACTGCCCGTACAAACCGCCTGCGAAACGCCACTCTACCCACTGCTTTTTTTTAATCACATTTTAATATTTCAATTTCCATCATGAAAAATGTCCTGTAATGTTTCAAGTGTTCTGTATTCTACTTATGTCACGTATTGTGTTATGTATTTAACAGGTAGCCTAGCGGTTAAGAGTGTTGGGCCAGTAACTGAAAGGTCGCTGGTTTGAATCCCGAGCCAACTAGGTCAAAAATCTGTCATTGTGGCCTTGAGCAAGGCAATTAACCCCAATTGGTCCTATAAGTCGCTCTGAATAAGAGCATCTGCTAAATTACAAATATGTAATGAAAAATCATGTTTGTACATTAATTTGTGCTGGGCAACCTCTTCTTCTCTTGTGCATAAATATAACAAAGTGTTTAAAGTGAAATAGTTAGTCTATACAGTGCATTCTGAAAGTATTCAGACCCCTTGACTTTTTCAACAAAAAAATAAGTTACAGCCTTATTGTAAAAATGTTTTTTTTTTTTTTTACAAACAACAACAAAAATCCCTCATCAATCTACACACAATACCCCATAATGACAAAGTGGAAACAGGTTTAGACATTTTTGCAAAACCTTATTTACATTAGTATTCCAGACCCTTTGCTATGAACCTCGAAATTTAGCTCAGGTGCATCCTATTTCCATTGATATTCCTTGAGATTGGAGTCTTGATTGGAGTCCACCTGAGATAAATTCAATTGATTGGACATGGTTTGAAAAGGCACACACCTGTCTATATAACATCCCACAGTTGACATTGCATGTCAGAGCAAAAACCAAGCCATGAGGTTGAAGGAATTGTCCGTAGAGCTCCGAGACAGGATTGTGATGAGGCACATATCTGGGGAAGGGTACCAAAAAATGTCTGCAGCATTGAAGGTCCCCAAGAACACCGTGGTCTCCTCCATTCTTAAATGGAAGAAGTTTGGAATCACCAAGATTCTTCCTAGAGCTGTCCGCCCGGCCAACTGCGCAATCAGAGGAGAAGGGCCTTGGTCAGGGAGGTGACCAAGAACTCGATGATCACTTTGACAGAGCTCCAGAGTTCAGCCCGCTTGGAGTTTGCCAAGAGGCACCTAAAGGACTCTGACCATGAGAAACAAGATTCTCTGGTCTGTTGTTACCAAGATTGAACTCTTTGGCCTGAATACCAAGCGTCACTTCTGGAGGAAACCTGGCACCATGCCTACGGTGAAGCATGGTCGTGGCAGTATCATGCTGTGCGGATGTTTTTCAGAGGCAGTGACTGGGAGACTAGTCAGGATCGAGGGAATAATGAACGGAGCAAAGTACAGAGAAATCCTTGATGAAAACCTGCTCCAGAGCGCTCAGGACTTCAGACTGGGGCGAAGGTTCACCTGGCCCAGCCAGAGCCCAGACTTGAACCCGATTGAACATCTCCGGAGAGACCAGAAAATAGCTGTGCAGCAACGCTCCCCATCCAACCTGATAGAGTTTGAGAGGATCTGCAGAGAAGAATGAATGAAACTCCCCAAATACAGGTGTGCCAAGCTTGTAGCATCATACCCAAGAAGACTCGATGCTGTAATCGCTGCCAAAGGTGCTTCAAGAAAGTACTGAGTAAAGGGTCTGAATACTTAGATATTTCCGTTTTTTATTAATAAATTAGGAAAAATGTCTAAAAACCTGTCTTTTGCTTTGACATTATGGGGTATTGTGTGTAGATTGATGAGGGGGAAAAACTGATTTAACCAACTTTAGAATATGGCTGTAACGTAATAAAATGTGGAAAAAGTCAAGGGGTCTGAATACTTTCAGATTGCACTGTATATAGCCAAGCTACCATTGACTAGGTATTGGCACCCCATGTATATAGCCAAGCTACCATTGACTAGGTATTGGCACCCCATGTATATAGCCAAGCTACCATTGCTCATCGTGTATTAATTCCTTGTGCTACAATCTTTTTCCTATTATTATAATTGTTGTATTGTGTTCTCCATTGTTGGTCAACATTTCACTGTTAGTCTACACCTGTTGTTTACCATTCATGTGACAAAATGAAATGACTACGTATTTAGTGAATTGTCTTCTAAAACTATACTGAAAAAATATATAAACTTGACATGTAAAGTGTTGGTCCCATGTTTCATGAGCTGAAATAAAAGATCCTGGATATTTTCCATACGCACAAAAAGCTTATTTCTCTCAAATTTGGTGCACAAATTTGTTTCCATTTCTGTTAGTGAGCATTTCTCCTTTGCCAAGATAATCAATCCACCTGCGAGTTGTGGCATATCAAGGAGCTGATTAAACTGCATGATCATTACACAGGTGCACCTTGTGCTGGGTACAATAGAAGACCACTCTGAAATGTGCAGTTTTGTCACACAACACAATGCCACAGATGTCTACATTTTGAGGGAGTGCACAATTGGCATGCTGACTGCAGGAATGTTCACAAGAGCTGTTGCCAGAGAATTGAATGTACATTTCTCTACCGAGAATTTGGCAGAACGTCCAACTGGCTTCACAGCCGCAGACCATGTGTCACCGTGCAAGCCCAGGACCTCCACATCTGGCTTCTTCACCTGCAGGATAATCTGAGATCAGCCACCCGGACAGCTGATGAATCTGAGGAGTATTTCTATCTGTAATAAAGCCCTTTAGTGGGGGAAAATCATTCTTATTGGCTGATGGGTGGGCCTGGCTCCCAAATGGTTGGGCCTATGCCTTCCCAGGCCCACCCATGGCTGCGCCCTTGCCCATTCATGTGAAATCCATAGAATAGGGCCTAATGAATGTATTTTAATTGACTGATTTCCTTATATGCACTGTACCCCAGTAAAATTGTTGAATGTTGTGTTTATATTTTTGTTCAGTTAAAATCTTACCAAAAAACTGATGATGAATATGTTTGGAAAACTGCATTGATCTGCCAATGAAAAATAATGTTTGTACATGAATTAGTACTGGTCAACCTCTCCTTCTCTTTTGTATTCAGTTCTTCCATATTAGATCTGACAGTATGAATGGTTCTAATGGTTGTATTCAGTTCTTCTATATTAGATCTGACAGTATGAATGGTTCTTATGGTTGTATTCAGTTCTTCCATATTATATCTGACAGTATGAATGGTTCTTATGATTGTATTCAGTTCTTCCATATTAGTTCTGACTGTATGAATGGTTCTTATGGTTGTATTCAGTTCTTCCATATTAGATCTGACCGTATTAATGCTTCTTATGGGCTGAGTGCCTGGAGTGACTACAGTCATACCAAGTTTTCTTTGACCCTGTGATCTCACCAGGACAGAACCACCAGATGGTGGCAGTGATGTACCTTTCATTGATATGAATGCTCAGAGTGAAAGACCTGAGTACTCACATGTGATGGCCCACATAAACCACAACCTTTCCTATTGTGTTAGTAAGGACCACAGCATATTCGGCAGCCATTGTTCAAAATGTGTTCATACATACGGTACAATGGGAGGGGGTGTGGCATTCACAGGGGACCAGGAAGTTGATCTCAGACTTCTATTTAGGACTGGGATCCTATCCAGAGTTGACAGATTACAAACCCAGCCTGCCTCTCTCCTTCCACACTGATTCTAAACCTATAGTCACCTAGTCCTGATTGTGACAGTGGAGCCTAGTTTGCATTGCAGAATCTAGAGATGGCATCAGTAGACAGGTTTCCATTGGCCTAGGTTTATTTGACAAAAAAACATTTAGCAAATAAATCATTGCAACATGATGGAAACGGCAGATACAGGAGACATTTTCTAAAGATCCACAAATGTTTTATCCGTTCGACAGGGGCAGGAAAACATTGAAGAACCACAGTGCAATGCCGCGAAGGTGTAAAAAATGGCGCTGCTAAAATCAGAGATTCTTCTCCTGAGTACATACCTTCGAATCTTGAGTACACACCAACGTCCCCTGTATACAAACCTTACATATAGGACTTAAAGTTGTAAAATAGTGAACTACTCCTTTAATGGAGTGGTAGGTGCTATGAATGGATGTAGTCTATCACAGTGCCATCCGTTTTGTCTCCAAAGCCCCATATACTACCCACCACTGTGACCTGTACGCTCTTGTTGGCTGGTCCTCACTACATATTCGTCGCCAAACCCACTGGCTCCAGGCCATCTATAAATCACTGCTAGGCAAATCCCTGCCTTATCTTAGCTCATTGGTCACCATAGCAACACCCACCCGTAGTCTGCGCTCCAGCGGGTATATCTCACTGGTCATCCCCAAAGCCAACACCTCCTTTGGCCGCAATTCCTTCCAGTTCTCTGCTGCAAATGACTGGAACAAATTGCAAAAATCTCTGAAGCTGGAGACACTTATCTCCCTCACTAACTTTAAGCATCAGTTGTCAGAGCACCTTACCGATCACTGCACCTGTACACAGCCCATCTGAAATTAGCCCGCCCAACTACCTCATTCCTATATTGTTATTTATTTTGCTCATTTGTACCCCAGTATCTCTATTTGCACATCATCTCTTGCACATCTATCAGTCCAGTGTTAACACTAATTGTCATTATTTTTTTTGCACTATAGCCTATTTTATTGCCTTACCTCCATAACTTGCTAAATTTGCACACACTGTATATTATATGTATTTCTGTTGTATTTTTTGACTTTGTTTGTTTTGCCCCATATGTAACTCTGTATTGTTGTTTTTATCGCACTGCTTTGCTTTATCTTGGCCAGGTCGCAGTTGTAAATGAGAACTTGTTCTCAACTGGTTTACCTGGTTAAATAAAGGTGAAATTAAAAAAATAAAAATAAAAATGAAAGGGATGTTTAAAAAAAAACGATAATGTTGTATTTTGTTTATTAGTCCACTGTTAATACAACGGCAAAAATGTTGCATGTTAGCAATTAAGTTTTCAAGATTTCAGTACAGAGAAACAAGTGTGATGATGCAAATGAGGAAAATGATAATTGCATACAATTTGCATCATCACACTTGTTGCAATGTACTACAGTGTTTCCAAATCCTGGTCCATGGGACACAAAGGGGTGCCCTTTTTAGTTTTTGCCCTAACACTCACATAGTGGATTCAACTAAGCAACTCCAGCCTTTGAATGGAATAAGGTATGTGAGGGCAAAAACAAACAAGTACACATTTTTACATTTTAGTCATTTAGCAGACGCTCTTATCCAGAACGACTTACAGTTAGTGAGTGCATACATTATTATTTTTTTTATACTGGAATCGAACCCTCAACCCTGGCATGCCATGCTCTACCAACTGAGCTACATCCCTGCCGGCCATTCCCTCCCCTACCCTGGACGACGCTGGGCCAATTGTTCGCCGCCCCATGGGTCTCCCGGTCGCGGCCGGCTACGACAGAGCCTTTTGGGACCAGGATTGGGGAACACTGCTGTACTGAAAGTCCTCCATCTTGAGAACTTCACTGCTGACACGTACATTTTTGGGGATTGTATACAGGGTGAGGAAACCAATGTGTACATTTGTAATTTGATTGAACTATCCCTTTAATTAGAGTTCTTTTGGAGTTACATTTGGTCAGAGGTGCATTTGCTCTAAGCATGTGCTATAAATAAACATTATTTTATTTTATAAAGAAAACTTATTTTGTCATCTCTTAAGAAGGATAGGCCAACCGAACGAGTGCTTCCACACTCCCTTAAAAGACCTTTGCTTGAAAAACGAGAAAAAATTGGCAGTAGTACTGTTTGTCCATTTTGAGACGCCATAGACCCCTTTCTGTGTTAACAAACATAGCTGCAAGAGGGGATGGGCGCGAGTAGGTGGCAGAACAAGGGGGAGTTCTTATAGAACGCCAGCAAAAAAAGCCTCTATTTACATGTTGCTTATGAGTGCATTTCACACTACTTTGGATTATAATTGGATTTTAAGGCTCGTATGAATGCCCCGCTTAATATAATGTTTGTGGCATCATCACAAATCAACTGCATTATACTTAAAAAACACTTCAACCAGTAAAATGGCTCTTTGGCTAGCTTTTGCTAAAGCCTATATCAATCAGCATACGCATTCTAGCTAACAACTGCTGCATCGAAGGTATTTTGCAAAGATCACACACAACCAAATATAATCATAGCGACTGTTCAAGCAAGAATCAAAACATAATTGTAAGTGTATGAGAACCCAAAAAAGTTATTTTGTTTAGAAGTAATAAAAATGTAAATCTAGACTACTGCCTCCAAGAGTCGCACGCATCTGTTTGTGACGTCAGTGTGTCATGTACTGGAAAAGGGTCTATAGCCACTTCCTCAAAATAGTCAGAAAACTCAAGAAATCTGTCATTAATGTTGATGTTTTTGCAGAGGAAATCTTAGTCGTGCAATTTTACATTAAACAAAGATGTTTGTCATTAAATGAGAGACGAGTCGTTTTCATGCAGATTTTTAACTGAGAAATACTTTAACAAAGACATTAATGAAGAATACCTACTGTTGACCCTTCGGCTACAGACTTCGGCTTGACTCGAGGAAAAAAATATGTGTGCCAGAACAGCTGAAAAAAACCTTACCAAAAGTCCAAAACGAAAACAAAAAGTCATAATATATGCACAAACTCTTCCGAACTGTTTCGGCTGGGAAACATGCTGACGCCTTAAAGGCTAACAAAAAGTCTGTCTTACAATGGTTTCAGTAGTCCTACACTGTCAAAAGGTATAGATTATACCCCTATTTAGACCTGAAGTAGCAGACAGTCTAAATACAGATTAGTGACAATATCGGAACGCTTAAACCATTTGTAACATAATTATTGTTAGACCAGCATAAAGTTTGAGCTTTCCTTTCAACACCATGGAGTGAATCCTTACCACTGCTACACCTGGCTATCAGCCACCGGAGCTCAGTCTGGCATCGAAAACGTTTATTCAGCCTCATTTACTGCCTTAAAAAAACAGTTGATATGGCTGACTTGCTTAAACAAATATGGTTTCTAATGACTCCTTGTGGATTTGTGTAATTCGATAAGAACCGCCTAGTTAAATAAAGGTTCAATAATAATAAAATATGTACATAATAAAAAATGGACACTGTAAAACACATAGGGTGTTCACTCCTTAGGCCTACCTTCCTTTCTGCGTCAGACTTCTGAATCTACTTCTGAAAGTACCATGCTTAGATTCATAATAACATCTCAGATTGAACTCTTCCCAAACAGCGACAGTTTCGTTGCAAACAAGACACACTGGTTTGATACTGGAGAAATATGATAAATATATTTGAATAGATCAGTTGGACTATTAATATAGACATTGGTGATTTTACCACTGTAATCAGATGGACATTATTATGTTATGGTCATTGAATTGATTAGCCCACTAACCACGTGTTAAATGTGTAGTGTAGCTTCACTGTGTAGGACTATGAATTGGGCAGCTATAGGCTATTTGTTAATAGGCTAATTATGTTCTGGCCCGCAGACTAGGTACAAGCTCAGCAACACATTGACTGGAGGCCAAACCTAGTTGCCAACCCCACTATATTGTAAATTCAATCTGGTTGGTATAAGATTGAAATGGGAAAATAATGTACCTGTGAAAACCCTATGAAATAGCTCCCCAATACCGTCTGATGTATATATTTAATGTATTACATGAATGGTGACCACAGCCCTTCCGACAATACATTTAAATAGTGATTTTTTTCCACCCTGCTGCATGTATTCAATGTTCCATTTCAAATGTGTCTCCCAGTGCAGCTTTACTTCCAGGCTGTTATGACAGATCTGGCCGTATCTTCTCTCTATGTTTCTAGGCCTACACCAGGCATAGGGATGGTTGGTATAAGATTGAAATAGACACTAACTATTTCACTTAAAACTGTTTGTTTCATTTAATTATACACAAGAGAAGAAGAGGTTGCCCAGCATAAATTCATGTACAAACAGTATTTTTCATCATTTAGCAGATGCTCTTATCCAGAGTGACTTACATGACCAATTAGGGTTAATTGCCTTGATCAAGGGCACAACAACATATTTTTCATGTAGTTGGCTCGGGATTCAAACCAGCGACCTTTCAGTTACTGGTCCAACACTCTTAACCGCTAGGCTACCTGCCGCCAGATCAATTAACTTCAATACAGTTATCCAAATACATTCATAATCAATGAATAAAATAATGAACCTAGTTTTAAAAGACTATTTACAAAACACAAGTAGTCAATTCATAGCCTGTTTATCATTAAACAAAAGTTGTTTAGTAATATAAAATAATCCACCCAAACTAATGCTGAAAACTGATCATCACGCCATCTTTATCTGATATACACTGAGTGTACAAAACATTAGGAACACCTTCCTAATATTGAGTTGCACCCCCCCCCCCCCCCCGTCCGTCCGTCCTCAGAATAGCCTCAATTAATCGGGGCATGGATTCTGCAAGGTTTTGAGAGCGTTCCACAGGGATGCTGGCCCATGTTGACTGCAATGCTTCCCACAGTTGTGTCAGGTTGGCTGGGAGTGGATCTCTACTCCGAATAGCTCGTTCCATCTCCTCCCACAGATGCACAATTGGATTGAGATCTGGTGACTTGGCAGGCCAATGCAGTTAGCGGAATTCACTGTCATGTTCGTTGCTCCACTTTTATCAAGGGGCCCAATGTCTGCCATGAAAACACAACCCACACCACCACCACCATCCTGCAATGCTGACACACAGCATGGATGCATGTACTCGTGGTTTTCTCCATTCCTTAGTCCTCCCATCAGCATGAAACAGCAGGAACGGGGATTCATCAGACCAGGCAATGTTTTTCAAATTCTCCAGTGTTTTCATTCCTTAGCCCACTGCAGTTTCTTGTTTTCTGCTGAAAGCTAATGGGGATCCATAATAAATACACCACAACTACATCATTAAGGATCATAGCTTTCACCTGGGTTCACCTGGTCAGTCTATGTCATGGAAAGAGCAGGTGTCCTTAATGTTTTGTCCACTCAGTGTATGTTGTGTCTACTAGCTCATTCCCACAGAAAACTGCAGAGGGAAGCAGTACAACCCAGTCAACCATCAGACTCCATTGTGAGACGCCTCAAAGAGGATATTCAACCCTAAGGGCAAATCCAAGGTCATCTCAATATCTATACAGTAGAAACAAACAAAACACACCAAAACTGACCAGGTGAACACTGATCAGTAAAGTAAAGAAATGCTAACATTCTATAACGTTCTCTTTGATTTTGAATTTTAGGACCCCTTTAGTTATAAAAATATATATTTAAAAATGATTTGATTAAATATTGAATTTGGCCTTTACTACTATATCCAATAGAAACACATTGAATAACACATTCATAAATGATCCAAAAACAGACTAATGGTGAAAACTGATCATCACATCATCTCTATCTGATACATTCAGTACAATGGAGTATTTTATTAGGATCCCCAGCGGCTACTCTTCCTGGGGTACAAACAGGAAACACAAAAAATACATCAAATACATCATCATGCACTACATTTACAATTTAGTCATGTTGCAGATGCTCCCATCCAGAGAGACCCACAGCTAGTGCATTCATCTTATGATAGCCAGGAGAGACAACATAGTGGCTACTAAAAACTCCCTATAAAGCAGGAACCTAGGGAGAAACATAGAGAGGAACCAGGCTCAAAGGGGTGGCCAGTCCTCTTCTGGCTGTACCAGGTGACATATGTTTTCATATCAGTAGGCTGTACAATACAAAAGGGAGGAACCATAGAGAGGAACCAGGCTCAAAGGGGTGGCCAGTCCTCTTCTGGCTGGACCAGGTGACATATGTTTACATATCAGTAGGCTGAACAATACAAAAGGGGGGGGGGAACTATTCTAAAAGTTGGTAAGAGTCGAAAGCTAAAAAAAGGGACAAAAGTCATGCAAATTATGAGCCATATCATCCTCAACAGCAAACACAGGTTCTTAGAAATGTTTTCACATTTATTAAAAACAATAATACCTTATTTACATACACCTTAGCCAAATACATTTAAACTCAGTTTTTCACAATTCCTGACATTTAATCCTAGTAAAAATTCCCTGTCTTAGGTCAGTTAGGATCACCACTTTATTTTAAGAATGTGAAATGTCAGAATAATAGTAGAGACAATGATTTATTTCAGCTTTTATTTATTTCATCACATTCGCAGTGGGTCAGAAGTTTACATACACTCAATTAGTATTTGGTAGCATTGCCTTTAAATTGTTTAACTTGGGTCAAACGTGTCGGGTAGCCTTCCACAAGCTTCCCACAATAAGTTGGGTGAATTGTGGCCCATTCCTCCTGACAGGGTTGGTGTAACTGAGTCAGGTTTGTAGGCCTCCTTGCTCGCACACACTTTTTCAATTCTGCCCACAAATGTTCTATAGGATTGAGGTCTGGGCTTTGTGATGGCCACTCCAATACCTTGACTTGTTGTCCTTAAGCCATTTTGCCACAACTTTGGATGTATGCTTGGGATCATTGTCCATTTGGAAGACCTATTTGCGACCAAGCTTTATCTTCCTGACTGATATCTTGAGATGTTGCTTCAATATATCCACATCATTTTCCTTCCTCATGATGCCATCTATTTTGTGAAGTGCACCAGTCTCTCCTGCAGCAAGGCACCCCGACAGCATGATGCTGCCACCCCCGTGCTTCACGGTTGGGATGGTGTTCTTCTGCTTGCAAACATAACATTATTTTACTCCAAACATAACAATGGTCATTATGGCCAAACAGTTCTATTTTTGTTTCATCAGACCAGAGGACATTTCTCAAAAAAGTACAATCTTTGTCCCCATGTGCAATTGCAAACCGTAGTCTGGCTTTTTTAAGGCGGTTTTGGAGCAGTGGCTTCTTCCTTGCTGAGCGGCCTTTCAGGTTATGTCGATATAAGACTCATTTTACTGTGGATATAGACACTTTTGTACCCGTTTCCTCCAGCATCTTCACAAGGTCCTTTGCTATTGTTCTGGGATTGATTTGCACCAAAGTACGTTCATCTCTAGGAGACAGAACGCATCTCCTTCCTGAGCGGTATGACGGCTGCGTGGTCCCATGGTGTTTATACTTGCATACTATTGTTTGCACAGATGAACGTGGTACCTTCAGGTGTTTGGAAATTGCTCCCAAGGATGAATCAGACTTGTCGAGGTCTACAAAATGTATTCTGAGGTCTTGGCTGATTCCTTTTCATTTTCCCATGATGTCAAGCAAAAAGGCATTGAGTTTGAAGGTAGGCCTTGAAATACATCCACAGGTACACCTCCTATTGACTCAAATTATGTAAATTATCCTATCAGAAGCTTCTAAAGCCATGACATCATTTTCTGGAATTTTCCAAGCTGTTTAAAGGCACAGTCAACTTAGTGTATGTAAACTTTTGATCCACTGGAATTGTGATACAGTGAATTATAAGTGAAAAAATCTGGCTGTAAACAATTGTTGGAAAAATTACTTGTGTCATGCACAAAGTAGATGTCCTAACCGACTTGCCAAAACTATAGTTTGTTAAAAAGAAATTTGTGGAGTGGTTGAAAAACAAGTTTTAATGACTCCAACTTAAGTGTATGTAAACTTCCGACTTCAACTGAATATGGACAAGCAATGACAGAGTGGCATATACAGTAGAATATTATAGAATACAGTATATACATATATGGACAACCAATGACAGAGCGACATGGACTAAGATACAGTAGAATATTATAGAATACAGTATATACATATGAGATGTGTAAAATGCTTCACAACATCAGCTGAGCTAAAAGTTCCTGTTGTTATTTTTGTAATGTGCCATAAGGTTTATTTTATTTTATGTTTTTTTGAATCTGGTTTTATTGCTAGTTTGAGTTACCTGGCAGAGAGTTCCATGTAGTCATGGCTTTATTTAATACTGTGTGTTTCCCAGCGTCTGTTCTGGAGAGGCTAACATTCTATAACGTTCCCTTTCCTCTGCACAGTTCTCTCACAGAGAGAAACAATAGGATTACAATAGAGTGTTACTCTTTCTTAATGTTATCAAATTCACTGTTACCACTTCCTTTCTGAGGTGAGAATGTAGTGACTTTAATCTTAACTGGTCTGAGACAACTGATGAGGCTTTTCTCTTGTGTGTGTTCTCTGATGACCTTTTAGCTTAGCTGATGATTTAAAACATTTTACACAATTAGAACAGGAGTAAGGCTTCTCTCCTGTGTGTGTTCTCTGATGACCTTTTAGCTCAGCTGATGATTTAAAACATTTTACACAATTAGAACAGGAGTAAGGCTTCTCTCCTGTGTGTGTTCTCTGATGACCTTTTAGCTCAGCTGATGATTTAAAACATTTTACACAATTAGAACAGGAGTAAGGCTTCTCTCCTGTGTGTATACGTTCATGTCGTTTTAAGTGGTCCAGTCGAAAGAAACTCACCCCACACTCAGAGCAGAAGTAAGGCTTCTCTCCTGTGTGTGTTCTCTGATGACGTATTAGCTCATATTTTGTTTTTAAAAAACATCCACAGTCAGAGCAGAAATAAGGCTTCTCTCCTGTATGTATACGTTCATGTTGTTTTAAGTCACCCAGTCGAGAGAAACTCTTTCCACAGTAAGAGCAGGAGTAAGGCTTCTCGCCTGTGTGTGTTCTCTGATGAACTTTTAGTTCAGCTGATGATATAAAACATTTTCCACAGTCAGAGCAGAAATAAGGCTTCTCTCCTGTATGTATAAGTTCATGTCGTTTTAAGTGGTCCAGTCGAAAGAAACTCACCCCACAGTCAGAGCAGAAGTAAGGCTTCTCTCCTGTATGTATACGTTCATGTATTTTTGAATCCGCCAGTCGAGAGAAACTCTTTCCACAGTCAGAGCAGGAGTAAGGCTTCTCTCCTGTGTGTGTTCTCTGATGAACTTTTAGTTCAGTTGATGATTTAAAACATTTTCCACAGTCAGAGCAGAAATAAGGCTTCTCTCCTGTATGTATACGTTCATGTATTTTTAAATCCCCCAGTCGAGAGAAACACTTTCCACAGTCAGAGCAGGCGTAAGGCTTCTCTCCTGTGTGTATACGTTCATGTATTTTTAAATCCGCCAGTCGAGAGAAACTCTTTCCACAGTCAGAGCAGGCGTAAGGCTTCTGTCCTGTGTGTATAAGTTCATGTATTTGTAAGACCCCCAGTCGAGAGAAACATTTTCCACAGTCAGAGCAGGAGTAAGGCTTCTCTCCTGTATGTATAAGTTCATGTATTTTTAAGACCCCCAGTTGAGAGAAACATTTTCCACAGTCAGAGCAGGAGTAAGGCTTCTCTCCTGTGTGTATACGTTCATGTCGTTTTAAGTGGCCCAGTCGAGAGAAACTCACCCCACAGTCAGAGCAGAAGTAAGGCTTCTCTCCTGTGTGTGTTCTCTGATGACGTCTTAGCTTAGTTGATGTTGTGAAGCATTTTACACAGTCAGAACAGGAGTAAGGCTTCTCTCCTGTATGTATACGTTCATGTGTTTTTAAGTGGCCCAGTCGAGAGAAACTTGCCCCACAGTCAGAGCAGGAGTAAGGCTTCTCTCCTGTGTGAATACGGTGGTGTTTTTTTAAAGTCCCCAGTTGAGCAAAACTCTTCCCACAGTCAGAGCAGGAGAAAGGCTTTTCTCCTGTGTGCACTCTCTGATGAACTGTCAGAGATGGTGATGATGTGAATCTCTTTCGACATTCAGTACATGAATACAGATTCTCTCCTGTGTGTATTTGTAGGTGTATTTTTAACTTTGATAGAATTGGGAAAATCTCCTCACAATGTGGGCAGTGGTGAGACCTCTTAGCTCTGTGATCTTCCTGCTGTTGCTCTCTGGATGTAGAGAATGTCTCAACATGGTCTCCTGTTGGAACAACATCAGAAGAACCAGTCAGTTGGTGTAATATACAGTACCAGTCATAAGTTGACACACCTACTAATTCAAGGGTTTTTCTTTATTTTTTAAAATTATTTTCTACCTTGTAGAATAATAGTGAAGACATCTAAACTATAAAATAACACATATGGAATCATATAGTAACCAAAAAAAGTGTTAACCAAATCAAAATGTTATATTTTAGATTCTTCAAAGTAGCCACCCTTTGCCTTGACAGCTTTCCACACTCTTGGCATTCTCTCAATCAACTTCACCTGGAATGCTTTTCCTAGTCTTGAAGGAGTTCCCACATATGCTGAGCACTTGTTGGCTGCTTTTCCTTCACTCTGTGGTCCAACTCATCCCAAATCATCTGAATTGGGTTGAGGTCAGATGATTGTGGAGGCCAGGTCATCTGATGCAGCACTCCATCACTCTCCTTCTTGGTCAAATAGCCATTACATAGCCTGTAGGTGTGTTGGGTCATTGTCCCACTAAGCGCAAACCAGACGGGATGGCGTATCACTGCAGAATGATGTGGTAGCCATGCTGGTTAAGTGTGCCTTGAATTCTAAAAATATCCCAGACAGTGTCACCAGCAAAGCACCCCCACACCATCACACATCCTTCTCCATGCTTCACTGTGGGAACTACACATGCAGAGATCATCCGTTCACCTACTCTGTCTCTCACAAAGACACGGCTGTTGGAACCAAAAATCTGACATTTGGACTCATCAGACTAATGGACAGATTTCCACCAGTCTAATGTCCATTGCTCGTGTTTCTTTGCCCAAGTAAGTATCATCTTATTATTGGTGTCCTTCAGTAGAGGTTTCATTTCAGCAATTCGACCTTGAAGGCCTGATTCACACGGGCTCCTCTGAAAGTTGATGTTGAGATGTGTCTGTTACTTGAACTCTGAATAATTTATTTGGGCTGCAATTTCTGAGGCTGGTAACTCTAATGAACTTATCCCCTGCAGCAGAGGTAACTTGGTCTTCCTTTCCTGTGGCGGTCCTCGTGAGAGGCTGTTTCATTATAGCGCTTGATGGTTTTTGCGACAGCCCTTGAATAAACTTGAAAAGTTCTTGACATTTTACGGATTGACTGACCTTCATGTCTTAAGTAATAATGGACTGTCGTTTCTCTTTGATTATTTGAGCTGTTCTTGCCATAATATGGACTTGGTCTTTTACCAAATAGGGCTATCTTCTGTATACCACCCCTACCTTGTCACAACACACCTAATTGGCTCAAATGCATTAATAATGAAAGAAATTGCACAAATGAACTTTTGATAAGGCATTCCAGGTGACTACCTCATGAAGATGGTTGAGAGAATACCAAGAGTGTGCAAAGCTGTAATCAAGGCAAAGGGTGGCTACTTAGAAGAACTTAAAGTATAAAATATATTTTGATATGTTTAACACTTTTTTGGTTACTAAACGATTTCATATGTGTTGTTGAATAGCTTTGATGTCTTCACTACTATTACACAATGTAGGATGTAGGAAATAGTCAAAATAAAGATAAACCCTTGAATGAGTAGGTGTGTTCAAACCTTTGACTGGTAATGTACATGTCAATCACATTTATTTTTTGAAGCCCTTTTTACATCCGCAAAGTCACAAAGTGCTTTACAGAAACACTTCCTAAAATCACGAAAGATCAAGCAATGCAGATGTAGAAGCACAGTGGCTACTAAAAACTCAGTATAAAGCAGGAACCTAGGGAGAAACATGGAGAGGAACCAGTCCTCTTCTGGCTGTACCGGGTGGCGCAGCATCTCAATGCCCTCATGAAACAGTTCAACTGCAACTTTTCATGCACAGTGAGAAGTTTGAACAAACAAACTTAGTTAGATAGAACCTGCTCTTACCATGAGAAACAGATTTCCCAATCTTCTCCTCCTCTTCTTCATCTTTAATGTTGACATTCAGCTCCAGTGTTTGACTGCAGTCTTCCAGCTTCACTGATGCCATCTAAGTTGGTTGAATTTTGGCCCATTCCTCCTGACAGAGCTGGTGTAACTGAGTCAGGTTTGTAGGCCTCCTTGCTCGCACACGCTTTTTCAGTTCTGCCCACACATTTTCTATAGGATTGAGGTCAGGGCTTTGTGATGGCCACTCCAATACCTTGACTTGTTGTCCTTAAGCCATTTTGCCACAACTTTGGATGTATGCTTGGGATCATTGTCCATTTGGAAGACCTATTTGCGACCAAGCTTTATCTTCCTGACTGATATCTTGAGATGTTGCTTCAATATATCCACATCATTTTCCTTCCTCATGATGCCATCTATTTTGTGAAGTGCACCAGTCTCTCCTGAAGCAAAGCACCCCCACAGCATGATGCTGCCACCCCTGTGCTTCGCGGTTGGCATGGAGTTCTTCGGCTTGCAAGCATCCCCCTTTTTCCTCCAAACATAACGATGGTCATTATGGCCAAACAGTTATATTTTTGTTTCATCAGACCAGAGGACATTTCTCAAAAAAGTACGATATTTGTCCCCATGTGCAGTTGCAAACCATAGTCTGGCTTTTTTATGGCGGTTTTGGAGCAGTTGCTTCTTCCTTGCTGAGTGGCCTTTCAGGTTATGTCGATATAGGAGACGGTTTACTGTGGATATAAATACTTTTGTACCCGTTTCCTCCAGCATCTTCACAAGGTTCTTTGCTGTTGTTCTGGGATTGATTTGCACTTTTCGCACCAAAGTACGTTCATCTCTAGGAGACAGAACGCGTCTCCTTCCTGAGCGGTATGACGGCTGTGTGGTCCCATGGTGTTTATACTTGCATACTACTGTTTGTACAGATGAACGTGGTACCTTCAGGCATTTGAAAATTGCTCCCAAGAATGAACCAGACTTGTGGAGGTCTACCATTTTTTTCCTGAGGTCTTGGCTGATTTATTTTGATTTTCCCATGATGTCAAGCAAAGAGGCACTGAGTTTGAAGGTAGGCCTTGAAATACATCCAAATGTACACCTCCAATTGACTCAAATGATGTCAATTAGAATATCAGAAGCTTCTAAAGCCATGACATCATTTTCTGGAATTTTCAAAGCTGTTTAAAGGCACAGTCAACTTAGTGAATGTAAACTTCTGACCCACTGGAATTGTGATACAGTGAATTATAAGTGAAATAATCTGTCTGTAAACAATTGTTGGAAAAATGACTTGTCATTACTTGCCAAAACTATAGTTTGTTAACAAGAACTTTGTGGAGTGGTTGAAAAACGAGTTTTAATGATTAAACTTCCGACTTCAACTGAGATATATATATATATATACACACACACACACACACACAAGACTCTTCCTAGAGCTGGCCGCCTGGCCAAAGTGAGCAATCGGGGGTGAAGGACGTTAGTCAAGAAGGTGACCAAGAAGCCGATGGTCACTCTGACAGAGCTCCAGAGTTCCTCGGTAGAGATAGGAGAAACTTCCAAAAGGACAACCATCTCTGCAGCACTCCACCAATCAGGCCATTATGGTAGAGTGGCCAGACGGAAGCCACTCCTCAGTAATTTTATTTAACCAGGTAAGCCAGTTGAGAACAAGTTCTCATTTACAACTGCGACCTGGCCAAGATAAAGCAAAGCAGTGCGATAAAAACAACACAGAGTTACATATGGGGTAAACAAAACATAAAGTCAAAAATACAACAGAAAATATATAGACAGTGTGTGCAAATGTAGTAAGTTATGGAGATAAGGCAATAAATAGGCCATAGTGCAAAATAGTTACAATTCTACTTAACACTGGAATGATAGATGTGCAAAAGATGATGTGCAAATAGAGATACTGGGGTGCAAATTAGCAAAATAAATAACAATATGGGGATGAGGTAGTTGGGTGGGCTAATTTCAGAATGGCTGTGTACAGGTGCAGTGATCGGTAAGCTGCTCTGACAACTGACGCTTAAAGTTAGTAAGGGAGATAAGAGTCTCCAGCTTCAGAGATTTTTGCAATTCATTCCAGTCATTGGCAGCAGAGAACTGGAAGGAATGGCGGCCAAAGGAGGTGTTGGCTTTGGGGATGACCAGTGAGATATACCTGCTGGAGCGCAGACTACGGGTGGGTGTTGCTATGGTGACCAGTGAGCTAAGATAAGATGGGGATTTGCCTAGCAGTGATTTATAGATGACCTGGAGCCAGTGGGTTTGGCGACTAATATGTAGTGAGGGCCAGCCAACAAGAGCGTACAGGTCACAATGTTGGGTAGTATATGGGGCTTTGGTGACAAAACGGATGACACTGTGATAGACTACATCCAATTTGCTGAGTAGAGTGTTGGAGGCTAATTTGTAAATGACATCGCCAAAGTCAAGGATCGGTAGGATAGTCAGTTTTACGAGGGCATGTTTGGCAGCTTTCAGAACATCAGCTGTCTGAATTTGTGTGAAGGAGAAGCGGGGGGAGGGGGCATGGGCACGTTGCAGCGGAGGGTGCAGAGCTGGTGTCCGGGGTAGTGGTAGCCAGGTGGAAAGCATGGCCAGCCGTAGCAAAATGCTTGTTGAAATTCTCGATTATTGTAGATTTATCTGTGGTGACAGTGTTTCCTAGTCTCAGTGCAGTGGGCAGTTGGGAGGAGATGCTCTTATTTTCCATGGACTTTACAGTGTCCCAAAACTTTTTGGAGTTAGTGCTACAGGATGCACATTTCTGTTTGAAAAAGCTAGCCTTTGCTTTCCTAACTGATTGTGTATATTGGTTCCTGACTTCCCTAAAAAGTTGCATATCGCGGGGGCTGTTCGATGCTAATGCAGTACGCCACAGGATGTTTTTGTGCTAGTCAAGGGCAGTCAAGTCTGAGGATAAATAAGCATGCCCCATTCAAAAAATTAAGATTGAGAGGAAAGCACTTTTAAAGAACAACCAGGCATCCTCTACTGACGGAATGAGGTCAATATCCATCCAGGATACCCGGGCCAGGTCAATTAGAAAGGCCTGCTCGCTGAAGTGTTTTAGGGAGCGTTTGACAGTGATGAGGAGTGGTCGTTTGACCGCGGACCCATTACGGATGCAGGCAATAATTGCTGAGATTCTGGTTGAAGACAGCGGAGGTCTATTTAGAGCAGGGTTCTTCAATCCTGGTCCTGGAGGGCCGAGACACCTCTGTTTTTCATCCTCTCCTTCTAATCAGGGGCTAATTCAGACCTGGGACACCAGGTGAGTGCAATTAACTACCAGGTAGAAATAAAAAACAGAAGTGTTTCGGCCCTCCAGGACCAGGATTGAAGAACCCTGATTTAGAGGGTATATTTGTCAGGATGATATCTATGAGGGTGCCCATGTTTACAGATTTGGGGTTGTACCTGGTAGGTTCGTTGATAATTTGTGTGAGATTAAGGGCATCTAGTTTAGATTGTAGGTTGGCCGGGGTGTTAAGCATATTCCAGTTAGGTCACCAAGCAGTACGAACTCTGAGGATAGATGGGGGGCGATCAGTTCACATATGGTGTCCAGGTTACAGCTCTGGGCTGAGGGGGGTCTGTAGCAAGCGGCAACAGTGGGAGACTTATTTCTGGAAAGGTTGATTTTTAGAAGTAGAAGCTCAAACTGTTTGGGCACAGACCTGGATAGTACAATAGAGCTCTGCAGGCTCTCTCTACAGTAGATTGCAACCCCACCCCCTTTGGCAGTTCTATCGAGACGGAAAATGTTTTGTTGGAGATGGACATTTCTGGTGGCCTTCCTAAGCCAGGATTCAGACATTGCTAGAACATCAGGGTTGGCGGAGTGTGCTAACGCAGTGAATAACTCAAACTTAGGGAGGAGGCTTTGGATGTTAACGTGCAAGAAGCCAAGGCTTTTACGGTTACAGGAGTCAA
The DNA here is from genome assembly GCF_964263955.1 of Coregonus lavaretus. Classification (NCBI taxonomy): domain Eukaryota; kingdom Metazoa; phylum Chordata; class Actinopteri; order Salmoniformes; family Salmonidae; genus Coregonus; species Coregonus lavaretus. Next base: position 1,292,436 of record NW_028162761.1, on the reverse strand, counting down.
CAAATGATAACGCCTGGGGAGTAGGAGTGATACTGGGGGCTACAGGGCCTGGGTTAACCTCTATATCACCAGAGGAACAGAGGAGGAGTAGAATAAGAATACGGCTAAAGGCTTTAAGTACTGGTCTTCTAGTGCGTTGAGTACAGAGGAAAAAAAGGGGCAGATTTCCGTGCGTTGTAGAATAGATTCAGGACATTATGTACAGACAAGGATATGGAAGGATATGAGTACAGTGGAGGTAAATCTAAACGTTGGGTAACGATGAAAGAGATAGCATCACTGGAGGCACCGATTGAGTCGGTCTCCGCGTGTATGGGGGTGGGACAAAGGAGCTATCTAAAAGGTAGGTTGAGCTGGGCTGGGGGATCTACAGTGAAATAGTACAATAATAAATAACCGAAACAGCAATAAGCAAAGCATATTGACATGGGAGAGAGGCATAAAGCAATCACAGGTGTTATTCGAGAGAGCTAAGGCAACAGCTGGTAATGGCGACAAAGTTTGGGCTGAGGCTAAACATAAACAGGATGCGGTACCGTATAAAGGAACAGTCCAGCAGGCATCAGCTGTATAGCTGAGTTATCATAAGGTCCGGTGAACAGCAATAGGAGAGTTCGGAGGTAGTTCGGAGGCTGCTATAGCACTGGCGAGCAAGAGGCCATGGCTAGCGTGTGCTAGCGGGCCAGGGCTAGCAGATGGGTCTTCGTGGTCGACGTCGTAACGGGAAGCCTGCTGTAACCACATCAGACGATTTCGTCGGCAGACCAGTCGTGTTGGGTCGGCGGGGATCTGTGTCAACACTAGGAGGTCCCGTCCGGTTGACAGAGAGGTAGATAGCCGGGCGATGGGCCTGGCTTTAGGCTAGCTCAAGGCTGATTACCCACAACAACGTCCATTTGGTTGCAGCTAGCTGCGATGATCTGGTGTTAAAAGTCCAGTGATTCCGGCAGAAAAAACGATGTTCTGGGTCGATAACACGCTGTGCAGACAGTGCAGACTGGCTGATAATAGTCCAGGCTAGAGCTGGCTGGTAGGTAGTGCGGGCCACAGACAATGGTGAAAAACCGCTGATGGTGGCTAATAGCAAGTAGCTAGTTAGCTGGCTACTCCCGTCCGGTAGATAGAGGTAGATAGCCGGGAAATGGGCCTGGCTCGAGGCTAGCTCACGGCTAACTGGTGCTTGCTTCTGGGGCAGTGGTGAACAGCCAAACAGCAACATCCAATCGGTTGCGGCTAGCTAGTTGCGATCCGGTGTTAATGTCCAGTGAATCAGTTATTCCGGAAGTAGAATCCGATGTTCTGGGTGAAAACCGCTAACGATGGCTAATAGCCAGTAGCTAGTTAGCTGGCTAGCTAGTTTCAACTGGAGATTCCAGATAAAGGTAAGTCAATAATAGAATCCGTTCCACATTGAGTGAGGCGGCTTGCAGGAAAGTATATGTTGTAGAAGGATGAAAAGTATGATAGGAAAATATGTACAAAAACACAAAAAATACAAAAAACAGGCTATTTACACAGACACACAACAAAGAACGCGACCGCACTGCTACGCCATCTTGGAATAGTAAAGGGCACATGACAGCCCACTTGGAGTTTGCCAAAAGGCACCTCAAGACTCTCAGACCATGAGAAGGAAGATTCTCTGGTCTGATGAAACCAATATTGAACTCTTTGGCCTGAATCCCAAGCATCACATCTGGAGGAAACCTGGCACCATCCCTACGGTGAAGCGTTGTGGTGTCAGCATCATGCTGTGGGGATGTTTTTCAGCGGCAGGGACTAGGACACTAGTCAAGATCGAGGGAAAGATGAACGGAGCAAAGTACAGAGAGATCCTTGATGAAACCTGCTCCAGAATACTCAGGACCTCAGACTGGGTCGAAGGTTCACCTTTCAACAGGACAACTACCCTAAGCACACAGCCAAGACAACGCAGGAGTGGCTTTGGGACAAGTCTCTGAACGTCCTTGAGTGACCCAGCCAGAGCCCGGACTTCAACCCGATATAACATCTCCGGAGAGACCAGAAAATAGCTGTGCAGCCAATCCATCCAATCTGACAGAGCTTGAGAGGATCTGCAGAGAAGAATGGGAGAAACTCTCCAAATACAGGTGTGCCAAGCTTGTAGCGTCATACCAAAGAAGACTCAAGGCTGTAATCGCTGCCAAAGGTGCTTAAACAAAGTACTGAATAAAGGGTCTGAATACTTATGTAAATGTGATATTTTCGTATTTTTTATTATATTTGGTTAAAAAATGTTAGCAACAATTGATAAAAACAAGTTTTTGCTTTGTCATTATGGGGTATTGTGTGTAGATTAATGAGGGAAACAAACAACTTAATCTATTTTAGAATAAGGCTGTAACATACCTAAATGTGGAAAAAGTCAAGGGGTCTGAATAATTTCCCAATGCACTGTATATACAGTGGGGAGAACAAGTACTTGATAACCTGCAAAATCGGCAGTGTTTCCTACTTACAAAGCATTCAGAGGTCTGTAATTTTGTTTATAGGTACACTTCAACTGTGAGAGACGGAATCTAAAACAAAAATCCAGAAAATCACATTGTATGATTTTTAAGTAATTCATTTGCATTTTATTGCATGACATAAGTATTTGATACATCAGAAAAGCAGAACTTAATATTTGGTACAGAAACCTTTGTTTGCAATTACAGAGATCATACGTTTCCTGTAGGTCTTGACCAGGTTTGCACACACTGCAGCAGGGATTTTGGCCCACTCCTCCATACAGACCTTCTCCAGATCCTTCAGGTTTCGGGGCTGTCGCTGGGCAATACGGACTTTCAGCTCCCTCCAAAGATTTTCTATTGGGTTCAGGTCTGGAGACTGGCTAGGCCATTCCAGGACCTTGAGATGCTTCTTACGGAGCCACTCCTTAGTTGTCCTGGCTTTGTGTTTCGGGTCGTTGTCATGCTGGAAGACCCAGCCACGACACATCTTCAATGCTCTTACTGAGGGAAGGAGGTTGTTGGCCAAGATCTCGCGATACATGGCCCCATCCATCCTCCCCTCAATACGGTGCAGTCGTCCTGTCCCCTTTGCAGAAAAGCATCCCCAAAGTATGATGTTTCCACCTCCATGCTTCACGGTTGGGATGGTGTTCTTGGGGTTGTACTCATCCTTCTTCCTCCAAACACGGCGAGTGGAGATTAGACCAAAAAGCTCTATTTTTGTCTCATCAGACCACATGACCATCTCCCATTCCTCCTCTGGATCATCCAGATGGTCATTGGCAAACTTCAGACGGGTCTGGACATGCGCTGGCTTGAGCAGGGGGACCTTGCGTGCGCTGCAGGATTTTAATCCATGACGGCGTAGTGTGTTACTAATGGTTTTCTTTGAGACTGTGGTCCCAGCTCTCTTCAGGTCATTGACCAGGTCCTGCCGTGTAGTTCTGGGCTGATCCCTCACCTTCCTCATGATCATTGATGCCCCACGAGGTGAGATCTTGCATGGAGCCCCAGACCGAGGGTGATTGACCGTCATCTTGAACTTCTTCCATTTTCTAATAATTGCGCCAACAGTTGTTGCCTTTTCACCAAGCTGCTTGCCTATTGTCCTGTAGCCCATCCCAGCCTTGTGCAGGTCTACAATTTTATCCCTGATGTCCTTACACAGCTCTCTGGTCTTGGCCATTGTGGAGAGGTTGGAGTCTGTTTGATTGAGTGTGTGGACAGGTGTCTTTTATACAGGTAACGAGTTCAAACAGGTGCAGTTAATACAGGTAATGAGTGGAGAACAGGAGGGCTTCTTCAAGAAAAACTAACAGGTCTGTGAGAGCCGGAATTCTTACTGGTTGGTAGGTGATCAAATACTTATGTCATGCAATAAAATGCAAATTAATTACTTAAAAATCATACAATGTGATTTTCTGGATTTTTGTTTAAGATTCCGTCTCTCACAGTTGAAGTGTACCTGTGATAAAAATGACAGACCTCTACATGCTTTGTAAGTAGGAAAACCTGCAAAATCGGAAGTGTATCAAATACTTTTTCTCCCCACTGTAGCTGTATGCAGAATCCTTTTAGCAAGGTTGCGTCCCCTCCTCTCTAAGGAGGCTTTCATCTTATTCTGAAGCCTGATAAATACCCAACAAAATGTGAAATTTGGGTTTGGGAAATACTTCTGTAAATGGATTAAGATATGATATACCAACCCCACTGCAGAAGTTGCCACTAACAACTTGATTTCACAACCTTTTAAGCTTTTCTGGGGCACGAGAAAGAGTCCTGGACTGGCCGGACATCTTTCTTTTAGCTATAGAACCCTTTGCCATTGCAGTAAGGGCCCACCCGTCAATTAGAGGAATAAAAATAGATTTTGCACATTGAGTGGCCCTGTATGCAGATGATACCCTCTTATTCCTAACAGATCTAAATAATTTTCTTCCCTCTCCAATTTAATTAATAACTTGTCAGTTTTTTGGGATTAAAGTTGAAAACCTTTTCCTAAACAAGCAAGAGAGACTGAATCCAATTGTACAGCATCCATTTGTGAATACAGAACAAGGTTTCACATATCTTGGTATTAAAATCACACCAGAATTTAGCTCCTTCAGCTCAACAAATGATGTCCCCATGGTGACGAGTGTAACAGAATCCATCAACAGATGGACATAATTGTCTATATCTATTACTGGTAGAATAAATATCATTAAGATGAATATTCTGCCCAAACGTCTTTATCTATTTCAATCAATTCTTCTGGCTCCACCACCTTTATTTTCCCCAAATATCTGAAAGATACTCTCAAATGTTATCTGGAGCAACAGAAAACCAAGGCTTAGACTTTCTCTTCTTTATTTGCCCCATGACAGAGGGGGGATGCAACTTCCAAACCTACAGTGGTATTACTGGGCTGCAATGTTTTGGTTCTCCAAGAAACCACAAAAAGGCTTCACTTTGGATGGATATTTGTACTCTTGCTCCCTTTAAGAAACTAAAGAAGAAGACTACTAATCCCTTTGTTAAAAACACCAACTTCTAAAACGTGCTTCTACACCTGCATTACTAGCTGTTTGGGGTTTTAGGCTGGGTTTCTGTACAGCACTTCGAGATATTAGCTGATGTAAGAAGGGCTATATAAAATAAAATTGATTGATTGATTGATATCTGGGTGAATCCCCTGTATTATCCAGTTTTACACCAATTTGGGGAAATGACAATTTCATACCTGGTAAAAATGACTTGGGGTTTAAAGAACTTAGAAGAAATGGTATTGTTAAAGTAATGGGCTTATACATTTAAAAAAGGGCTAATGTCATTTGTAGAACTAAAGAGAAGATTTAACTTACCACAAAATTATTTTTTCAAATACTTACAATTGAGAAGCTTTATTTTTTCCAGTCTAAACAATCTGCCCTAAAACCTACTTTGACCACTTTAGAAATGCTCTATGTTAATGTGTGTTATGGGAGAGGTCAAATTACATCATTATATTGGAAAATGGTAGCTACTCATGAAGACAACTCTGATAGTAAGAGACTTCAGTGGATACAATAAATATTTCAGCAGAGGACTGGGGTATGATATGCTCGAGAGCTCAGATACAGACCAAAAACACCCACCTGAGACTGTTGCAATACAATTGGATAATGAGAACAATTGTATTTCTGTAATTGTTGATTGTCCTACTTGGAACTAATAAATATATGTGTAAAAAAACAAACGCTGGAGGCCACTGTGTTCTTGGGGACCTGCAATGCTGCAGAAATGTTTTGGTACCCTCCCGCAGTTCTGTGCCTCGACAAAATCCTGTGCCTCAACAAAATACAGATTATTTCACATAATTCACTGTATCACAATTTCAGTGGGTCAGAAGTTTACATACACTAAGTTGACTGTGCCTTTTAAACAGCACGGAAAATTCAAAAAATGATGTCATGGCTTTAGAAGCTTCTGATAGGCTAATTGACATCATTTGAGTCAATTGGAGATGTACCTGTGGATGTATTTCAAGGCCTACCTTCAAACTCAGTGCCTCTTTGCTTGACATCATGGGAAAGTCAAAAGAAATCAGCCAAGACCTCAGAAAAAAAAAAATCGCAGACCTCCACAAGTCTGGTTCATTCTTGGGAGCAATTTCCAAATGCCTGAAGGTACCACGTTCATCTGTACAAACAATAGTACGCAAGTACACCATGGGACCATGCAGCCGTCATATCGCTCAGGAAGGAGAGGCGTTCTGTCTCCTAGAGATGAACGTACTTTGGTGTGTAAAGTGCAAGTCAATCCCAGAAAAACAGCAAGGGACCTTGTGAAGATGCTGGAGGAAACAGGTACAAAAGTATCTATATCCACAGTAAAACAAGTCCTATATTGACATAACCTGAAAGGCTGCTCAGCAAGGAAGAAGCCACTGCTCCAAAACCGCCATAAAAAAGCCAGACTACGGATTGCAACTGCACATGGGGACAAAGATCGTACTTTTTAGAGAAATGTCCTTGGTCTGATGAAACTAAAATAGAACTGTTTGGCCATAATGACCATCGTTATGTTTGGAGGAAAAGGGGGGGTATTTGCAGCAGGAGGGACTGGTGCACTTCACATATTAGATGGCATCATGAGTAAGGACGATTATGTGGATATATTGAAGCGACATCTCAAGACATCAGTCAGGAAGTTAAAGCTTGAAGCCCGAAATGTTTGATCCAAGTTAAACAATTTAAAGGCAATGCTACCAAATACTAATTGAGTGTATGCTCATCAGTCATGATAATTATATATTTACATTTTGGTCCTCTGTAGCTCAGCTGGTAGAGCACGGCGCTTGTAACGCCAAGGTAGTGGCTTCGATCCCCGGGACCACCCATACACAAAAAAAAATGTATGCACGCATGACTGTAAGTCGCTTTGGATAAAAGCGTCTGCTAAATGGCATATTATTATTATCATTTTTGAGCAGACACTCTTATCCAGAGCGACTTACAGTTAGTGAGTGCATACATTTTCATACTGGTCCCCCGTGGGAAACGAACCCACAACCCTGGCGTTGCAAGCGCCATGCTCTACCAACTGAGCTACATCCTCCACTCACTATAACAGTGGTTAGACACTACACAGACTCATTTCCTAGAACTTTAAAACACTGGCAGTTTGTCTACTTCACTTCTTTAGTCTATGATAGCCCAGTAAATAAAACAAATGCTGACAAACTTGGTGTCAAACCATGCAAGTCTGAGTAGCATGGAATAACATACCATCTTATTGAAACAGTTCATCATGAAACCGTTCTACTGCAACTTTTCATGCACAGTGGGAAGTTGGAACGAACAACAAACTTAGTTAGATAGAACCTGCTCTTACCATGAGAAACAGATTTCCCAATCTTCTCCTCCTCTTCTTCATCTTTAATGTTGACATTCAGCTCCAGTGTTTGACTGCAGTCTTCCAGCTTCACTGATGCCATCTCTGGATCCTGCAGTAAACTGGGCTCCACTGTCACAATCAGGACACACTGACTGTAGGTTTGGACTCAGTGTGGAAGGAGAGAGGCAGGCTGGGTTTGTCCTCACTGTTGATGTTACCGGCCTCAGATTTAATTCTAGTCGTCCTGTAGTAACAATGAGAAACAGAAACAAAAAGTTATTGTCTTGACAGTTCTGGCACTTTCGTTAATTTATAAAAATATATTAGATCAGATAGCTAAGCATTGACAACAAACCATTTATTAATTTCACATTAGACACAAATTGCACACTTTAAATTAAACAACGTAAGTGCACTTAACCTATAGCAGATTTCAGAAATTCACATAAATGACTGAAAAACCATTTAGTACAAGGTTGCAGTTTGTTTTAGGCAGCACTATGTAATATTTTCCTGAATAACGTTGTCTTCACTGTATTATTTCAATCAAAAAACAATTGTATTTATTCATAGGTACAACTTCACAAGCCCTTAATTCATTAGATTGCTGACTGTTTGAAATGCAGTGTATTTGACCTTTAATTGTACAACACTTACTTAGAGAAAAACAAAATTAAGAAATCTTGAATCACCCATACGTTTGAAAAAACTCAAGATACAGCTGTATGATTTTTAGTCCATATAGCCCAGCCATAACAGAGTACATTAGAGTAGAATACAATACAGTACGTTATACTGTACTATACTCTGTACTGAACTAAACTTCTCTTTCCTGTACTCTGCTGTACTGTACTTTCCAATCTTGTGAAACAGTAGATATGTTTCCAATAACTTGTCCAGTGATTTTTTTTCTGGACATTTAGAAAAAGTTTGCATAGAAAATAGCCATAGACAATTGCCCTCTAGGGTGCGTTTCCATGTAACTATCTTGTGTCGATAAAAACAGCTGGACGTAATGACTCACCCTGTACCGTCAAAATGGTTTGGCGATCATCATTTATTTAAAAAACACTGTTTCAATCCTCAGTTGTCAGAATAAAAGAAACTTTGACAAAAGAAAAACCCACCCGTCCAACGATTTAAAATGTTGTCGCGCTTTAGAACATTTCTCATATATCTGCCGCTTCCATTACACACGGTGCAAAGATTTTTTTTGTTGCAACATTGCTTTTGTCGAATGCACCTGGGTCAATGGAAACCTGCCTAATGATGTCTGAGTGATTGGTTCAGATTTGGTCCGGTCTAATGTTTGGGCCAAGTCAGTTAAGAACAAATTCTTATTTACAATAATGGCTTACCTCGGCCAAACCCGGACAATGCTGGGCCAATTTTGCACCGCCCTATGCGACTCCCAATCACGGCCGGATTGTGATACAGCCTGGAATCAAACCAGGGTCTGTAGTGCCAGATGTAGTGTCTTAGACCGCTGCGCCACTCGGGAGCCCTGTGACTAATCATTTTGTCTATTTAAGCTCTGAAAAGGCCTATCAGCTACCCAACTTTATAAGGAGTTATCCTGAGCCTATTTGCAATGAGAAACAATGCATTTGCACAGCGGGAAATGCAGAATTATATATATGTTTTGTTGCTATGATCATCTCGTCAAAAATGTACAGAGACAAACTTGAAACCACTGATTATCATGACAATTTAGCTGACAGGGTTAAACTCCCGGACAACAGTGGTTTCAGAGTCCTGCAATAGAGTGAAGACTCTAATATTTGTGTAAACTCTACATAGTTGTGTTCTGTGGGTGTCACTGAGTAGGCTGAACAATACATAGGTAGGGCTGTACAGTGCAATGAATGTCCAATACAAACAAAAGAAACAGCATACTCAACTGGCGTAACGCGGTAAGGACCAAGAACGGGGTCGATATGGACCACAGGTCACAAAATAATTATATAATAATACTGTTTTGGTTGGGCTTCAACCCCTGGTATCATATAAACACACATAAGACATGGAAACATGTAGAATTGCTTAAAAACAGCAACAACAAAATCTCAGCCCTGTCGTAAAATGTGTAGAATTACTGGATAGTAGCTTTAAAACTGCTAAATGTTCTCTCCGCCAACAAGAGGGTTGTGAACAGTTTGGGGTCACAAGTTGGGGGTTTGTTACTACGCCAATAAATGACAATATCCATCCCTAGGAAATTTGTTTGACCGGACCTTCTCAAATAGTACTGGAGTACCCCTGCAATAGACTGACTGGGAAGGTGATTTTTCACAGTCAAAGTCCTGCAATAAGAGCGAAGACGCTAATATTTGTATAAACTCTTGAGAATTGTTTTCTGTGGGTGTCACCCGTTCCATGGGAGCACAATCCAACCCGTTTCATAAGTGCATATAAGAACGCCCCCAATGCAATTATGTGGTCTAATACCTCCACAGTAGGATTTCAACCGTTTTTTCCCCCTGTTTATTTTCAAAATAATTAGTTTTTGTAATTCATTTTAAATTAAGTAACAACATTTGACATGATTCCAATATTTTGTATCAGTTTGCATCACTTTCAATGAGGGCCTTTTATTTTGAGGACGAACCGCAAATTCCACTATTGTGGCTAATCATTATTATGACTAGCTTCACATACATAGGGACAAGCGGGTACCAGGGCTGCGTCCAGCAGGAGGACAGAGACGTTGGCCACGATCAGATACAAATGTATTATGTAGAACAAACATGCCTCTGATTCTAATGAATCATGTCACTTCTATTCTGGGTATTTCTATCTGCAACTTTCCAAAACGTTTTTGTACTGAACATGCCCAGGCGAAACGCACTGACCTATATACGAACCTGGAAAGCCTCACAAATGAAAACGTGTAATGGACCCTGCGCCGCCATGTGCTTGTAAAATATATTTTATCACGTTCTTCAATCACTCAGACTGACACAAACATTACACAAAACCTTTCCCAAACGTGATAATACCTTGACTGATTTGTTATCTAACATGTTATGACGTTATTTCGATATTAGGCAGTTTAAACGTGCTATTACATACCTGTAGTAATAAAGAGAAACGGAAAGCACAGCCATGTGGTTTGCTTTGTTCTGAAGAATGTTGCGCGCCTCCCCGGAAGTTCCTGTTCCCCAACTACCACAATGCAACAGCGACATCTTCTTCTTCTTCTGTGGGTTTTATGGCAGACTACATCCAAAAGTTGTATTGCCGCCACCAACTGGACGGTTTGAAACCACAAAATAAATTAAATAAAAAATACATCCATACTTAATAGTGATACTAACTTACTCCACCCTAATAAAAATAGTACATTGCCAAAACAAACAAAACTCCCATTTCTTCCTTCCTTTAAATCTCCATATCTCCCTTCTCAGTCTCTAGGACCTGAGATGGTGGTACGGCTTTTGCCAATATTCCATGTAACTCTTTTGCCAATAAATCTTTCAGCCCCAGGAACCGTTCTGCCGCAACCACAATGATTTCTATCTTCCTATAACTTTTCTCCACCTTGGCAGTGCCGTTAATCACCATTGCGATAAAGGCCACAAAGTCCACCTTTTTAACCTTTAAAATGTCAGGATCATCTTGTTGAAAGGCAACCCCTGCAGCTTGCATTGAAGGCTTATCCACCACCATTATATTTACTGTAAAGATAACCCCCAACAACTACAATGATTCAGTAGATCAGTAATGTTACAGTACTCTAGCATGTCTCACAGCTGCTTATGCTGACAAAACATGTTAGTGAATAGGTCAGATTTAGCTTTGTGATGCTCATTTAAACTTCCTGTCTTGTTCAGCTTCAGAACAACAGTAAATATGTCACTTGAAACATCGTTTTTTGGTAATTCATTACACAAAAGAGAAGAGCTTGACTAGGACAAATTCATATACACACTATTTTTCATTGGCAGATAAATTAAACAGGTTTGAATTAAGCCTTAATGAATATTAATGACTAAAATAACTAATCTAGTTTTAAAATACAATTTAATAAACAAAAAGTATCCACCCAAACTAACTGGTGAAAACTGATCATCACACCATCTCTATCTGATACATGTTGTGTCTACTAGCTCATTCCCACAGAAAACTACAGAGGGAAGCAAAACCACCCAGACAACCAGCCTCACAGAGGATATTCAACCCTAAGGGCAAATCCAAGGTTATCTCAATATCTTTACAGTAGAAGCAAACAAAACACACCAAAACTGACAAGGTGAACACTGATCAATAAAGTAAAGAGAGGCTAACATTCTATAACGTTCCCTTTCCTCTGCACAGTTCTCTCACAGTGAGAAACAATAGGATTACAATAGAGTGTGCTACGATTTCTTGAGAATTAAGTGATGGAATGATTTTAATCTTAGCTAGTCAGACAACTGATGAGGATTCTCACATTTATGTGGCCATGTTGAGAGAAACTCTTCCAACAGTCAGAGCAGGAGTACCAGATCCCTTGATATTTTACAGCTCTTCCCACAATCAGAGCAGGGAAATAGATTATCTCCTGTGTGTATTTTCAGGTGTATTTTTTAGCTTTGATAGAATTGGGAAAATCTCCTCACAATGTGGGCAGTGGTGAGACCTCTGAGCTCTGTGATCTTCCTGCTGTTGCTCTCTGGATGTAGAGAATGTCTCAACATGGTCTCCTGTGTGAACAACATCAGAAGAACCAGTCAGTTGGTGCGATTTACATCAATCACATTTATTTTATGAAGCCCTTTTTACATCAGCCGTTGTTACAGAGTGCTTTACATATACCCTAACCTAACGTATCAGGTGTAAAATAAACGCCTAAACCAGGTCCACAGAAACCAGAACATTCCGGTTTTCAGGCTTTGCCTTCCTCTCTGCCTTTTCCCTGAAACACGGATGCTTCCGGTGTTTGTTGACTCCGCTGAGGGTGCAGGTACCGAGACTAAAACCCCAAAGAGCAAGCAATGCAGAAGCACAGTGGCTAGGAAAAACTCCCTAGAAGGAAGGAACCTAGGAAGAAACCTAAAGAGGAACCAGGCTCTGAGCAGTGGCCAGTCCTCTTCTGGCTGTACTGGGTAACAAATGACTTAATATAAGTATGCTGTACAATACAGGGGAATACAACTATTCTAAAGTGTTACGAGCCATATCATCCTCCACTCACTATCACAAGGGTTAGTAACCATCAGGGTTGGGGTCAATTCCATATCAATTCACATTTTTAAATTTGACTAATTCAGCAGACACTCTTATCCAGAGTGACTTACAATGGTGCATTCATCTTAAGATAGCTAGGTGAGACATCAACGCATCACAATCGTATCAATTACATTTTCTAGGGTGCAGAAAGGGAGTAGAGTAGGGTCCAGGAGGCAAAGTCAGAGTCATGGGAGAGGATAGGATAAAATAGGCGAGAGAAGCGGGAGAGAGAGAGCGAAGATTGCGGCGGTGCATTACCATCTGGGTTAGGGCTGAGTGGGAGGAGCATGACCATCTGGGTTAGGGCTGAGTGGGAGGTGCATGACCATCTGGGTTAGGGCTGAGTGGGAGGAGCATGACCATCTGGGTTAGGGCTGAGTGGGAGGAGCATGACCATCTGGGTTAGGGCTGAGTGGGAGGAGCATGACCATCTGGGTTAGGGCTGAGTGGGAGGAGCATGACCATCTGGGTTAGGGCTGAGTGGGAGGAGCATGACCATCTGGGTTAGGGCTGAGTGGGAGGAGGATGACCATCTGGGTTAGGGCTGAGTGGGAGGAGCATGACCATCTGGGTTAGGGCTGAGTGGGAGGAGCATGACCATCTGGGTTAGGGCTGAGTGGGAGGAGCATTACCATCTGGATTATGGGAGAGAAAAGGAAACAAAGTAGGGATCAGAGACTTGGAGGGGGGTTTGCAGTGAGATTAGTAGGAGAACAGCCTCTAGTGAAGATGGGGTCAAGCAGTGGGAGGGGACTGGGAAAGGGTGATGTCAAAAGAGGAAAGGTGTTTCCAGTAAACCAATTTTCCTGATTGAAAAACATTGAAGAGAATTGGAATTAGAATGACAGTGTACTTCCTGAATTGACTGGAATTTAAATGGAATTGACACCAACCCTGGCAACTACACAGACTCATTTCATAGAACTTCAAAACACTGGCAGTATGTCTACTTCACTTCTTTAGTCTACTCTTTGATCACCCCAGATAGCCCAGTTAATAAAACACATGCTGACAATACTGGTGTCATCCATGCAAGTCTCAGTAGCATGAAATAACATCTATCTTATCATCGAAACAGTTCTATAACAACTTTTCATGCACAACGATAAAACAAGCTTTGTTGTGTTGAGTTCTTCAGGGGTGTCAGAATGACAGAATGAACTTATGGAGGTCTTGCTTTTGGAGATAACTCCTAGATGTAGATAGTACTATAGTGGCGGGCCCAACACCAGACTTCTCTTTTATCAACCCAAAGGTTTTACTGTCTTCTCAGGAATTCAGCCTTCTCTGTGTTGCTCCCCACATCCCCCTATTCTAAATTATGCATTATCTCACCATCCCCCATTATTAATGATGCATTATCTCACCATCTCCCATTCTGAATGATGCATTATCTCACCATCCCCCATTCTGAATGATGCATTATCTCACCATCCCCCATTCTGAATGATGCATTATCTTGTAGTGTCGAGTCAATGTTGCTAATGATGCTGTAACAAAGGAGTCCGCTTATACTGAGCTTTGATCATAAGTTTTATTCATATCACAAGATTTCAGCATAAGTTTGCAGATGTCATGATCACCCGGAGAGCAGTGTTTTCCAAATTACAATGGCCGCTCTGCCCTTCTTTGTTTAAACCCAGTACTTATAATATTCTCCAAAATATGGGTGGCTCCCTCTACTGTCCAATCCCCTGTCTACAACACACTCCCTCTCTTCTATGGGGCGTCACCCTAAAACGACTCCCTCTGAAACTAAATAAACATCCTCTCAGGTTCCACTTGAAAACATTAGCAAAGTCATAATCTTAATACACTACAATCTCACCATCCTCCATTCTGAATGATGCATTATCTCACCATCCCCCATTCTGAATGATGCATTATCTAACCATCCCCCATTCTGTCACACCTCTGAGCTTCTGTTGTGAGAACATACTGTAGGTCTGATACCTGATTGGAAGTTAACTCAACAGTAATGCTATTGATCAACAACTCCGATTTTGAATCCAAACATGATCAAATGGTTCTAAAGGATCTTAGCTTCAATGTGTCTTTCTCTTTTGTTCTTGACCTGCTGTGGTGAGAAATATACTAAGTGTACAAAACATTAGGAACACCTTCCTAATATTGAGTTGCACCCTCTTCTGCCCTCAGAAAAGCCTAACTTTGTCAGGGCATTGACTCTACAAGGTGTCGAAAGCCTTCCACAGGGATGCTGGCCCATGTTGATTCCAATGCTTTCCACAGTTGTGTCAAGTTGGCTGGATGTCCTTTTGGTGGGGGACCGTTCTTGATACCCACAGGAAACTGTTGAAACTGCGGGAAACTGTGTTGCAGTTCTTGACACATTAAAGCGGGTGCGTCTGGTACCTACTACCATACCCTGTTCAAAGGCACTTAAATATTTGTTTTGCCCATTCACCCTCTAAATGAAACTCATACACAAACAATCTTTCACCCGTCTCCTCCCCTTCAGCTACACTGAAGTGGATTTAACAAGAGACATCGATAAGGGATCATAGCTTTCACCTGGTCAGTCTATGGCAGGGAAAGAAGCAAGTGTTCCTAATGTTTAATACACTCAGTGTACACTGTCTTTCTCTCTACCCCTCTCCCATGAGCTATGGGCCACGACACAAGCTATGGATTCTCTCTATCCCATGAGCTATGGGCCACGACACAAGCTATGGATTCTCTGTCTTTCTCTTCCTGTCTGATCATGTTTAGATACTTAATGTTTTGTTAATGTCAGTATTGACTTGTAACTTAGGCTTTATACATTGGGCGGAAGGAAACTGAAAGGTTGCTGGTTCTAATCCCAAGCCGACTAGGTGAAAAATCTGTCGATGTGCCCTTGAGCAAGGCACATAACCCTAGTTCCTCTAAAAATTAAAGAAATGTAAGTAAATCGTTAATTTTACAATGTCATTAAATCTATTTACCTTTAGTATTCCACTATCAGACCAATTCTTGCTAGTCAACATCAACTCATTGCCTAATGCTTGCTTGCATATTTTAATCATCTTTATGGTGTCAGATAAACATTTTAGTAGACTTTGTTAATACATACATTTAAGTATTTTCATGAGTCGCAGGTGAGGTGTACTGTACATATGATCACTAAAGAACCTACTCTTACCATGAGAAACAGATTTCCCAATCTTCTCCTCCTCTTCTTCATCTTTAATGTTGACATTCAGCTCCAGTGTTTGACTGCAGTCTTCCAGCTTCACTGATGCCATCTCTGGATCATGCAGTGCAAACTGGGCTCCACTGTCACAATCAGGACCCAGTGACTGTAGGTTTGGACTCAGTGTGGAAGGAGAGAGGCAGGCTGGGTTTGTCCTCACTGTTAATTACATTTACATCATTTAGCAGACGCTCTTATCCAGAGCGACTTACAAATTGGTGCATTCTACTTATGATAGCCAGTGGGACAAGCACTTTTTTATGGGGGGTGGGGGGGGGTAGAAGGATTACTTTATACTATTCCAGGTATTCCTTAAAGAGGTGGGGTTTCAAGTGTCTCCGGAAGGTGGTCAGTGACTCCGCTGTCCTGGGGTCTGTAAACTCTGGACAGATTTGAACAATTGCTGCCTAAAATGCTGTGGTGCTTATTAACACAACAGGAAATATTGTGTTACATGAATTCTCAGCTCTTTCATTCTGAATATTCATATCAATGACTCACCCTCAAATGGACCATCAATACCAGAGTTCTACAAGACTGTTTACATAATCAACTGGACATTACAACAGCCTGAACCTCAATATCGTCCTGGGCATATATTGAACTCTAACAATGGGGTCTGTTGAAATGAATACTGTAGTGGTGTGAGAAAGGTAACACAAGCTTACTCTCTGGTTCCACTCCCCAATAGTAAGTGGGTCATTTTAAAACACATAAAAAAAAAAAAAAGACAAATAATATATTTGTTGTTTTATTTAATTGTTACCTAAGAAGAAAACCTGTCTAAGTCCTTTATACTGGAAACATCTATTCATATGTATTATAGAAAATAATGGGGACTAGCAAATTGGATTGTCCCAATGGTGATGTGTAGAGGTGTAGTGACATGTTTTGACTAGATAAATAATATAGAAGAGAAATTGGCTCATTTAAAATGTTTAAAATCCCAGTGATAAAACACAGTGCTAAAGGTTTTAAAACAGAGGCAGCCGTATGACTATAGATTACATCACCATAATCAAGCACTGGGATTTGGAGTGGGTCTAGGGTTTCCGGGATGATGGTGTTGATGTGAGCCATGACCAGTCTTTCGAAGCGCTTCATGGCTACCGACGTGAGTGCTACGGGGCGGAAGCCATTTAGGCAGGTTATCTTCGCTTTCTTGGGCACAGGGACAATGGTGGTCTGCTTGAAACATGTAGGTATTATGGACACGGTCAGGGAGAGGTTGAAAATGTCAGTGAAGACACCTGCCAGTTGGTCTCTGTTTGTAAGTCATGGATATAATATGCCTCTCTCTGTTTGTAAGTCATGGATATAATATGTCTCTCTCTGTTTGTAAGTCATGGATATAATATGTCTCTCTCTGTTTGTAAGTCATGGATATAATATGTCTCTCTCTGTGTGTAAGTCATGGATATAATATGTCTCTCTCTGTTTGTAAGTCATGGATATAATATGTCTCTCTCTGTTTGTAAGTCATGGATATAATATGCCTCTCTCTGTTTGTAAGTCATGGATATAATATGTCTCTCTCTGTTTGTAAGTCATGGATATAATATGTCTCTCTCTGTTTGTAAGTCATGGATATAATATGTCTCTCTCTGTTTGTAAGTCATGGATATAATATGTCTGTCTCTGTTTGTAAGTCATGGATTTAATATGTCTCTCTCTGTTTGTAAGTCATGGATATAATATGTCTCTCTCTGTAACAACAATTATTCTCTATCACCTCCTGTCTTATATTGGCTGTACAACTTCTAAGCCCTTGAACCTCAAGTTGGCACACAACATAACCGACCACATTAAAGCTTCTGGCTACAGGGGATTTCTCGTCAGCAGTTCTGATGTTGCTCTTTCAGCTTTCAATTTTCTCTTAGACTTTCCAACATAATAATAGCCACATGGGCACATCAGGAAATATACCACACATTTTGTTTTACAGGAAATTCTACCCAGGACATACATTTTATTTCCAGTATGAGGGTGAAGAAAGAAATCCCCCTTGGTCATCACATTACAGTTCTCACAATGATTTGAGTGGAGGGTGGATAGGAAATGCTGAGGGGGAACATATTAATCTGCTCTTACTAGGCTGTCCTTTAGGTTTCTAGCATGTTTAAAAGAGAATCAAGAGATATTCTGAAAAGGCCGGCCCACAGAGGGATCCCAGTCCTAAATAGAAGTCAGAGATCAAACTCCTGGTTCTCCCCTGTTCCTTCCACACGCCCTCCCATTGTACTGTATGTATGAACACATTTTGAACAATGGCTGCCTAAAATGCTGTGGTGCTTACAAACACAATAGGAAAGGTTGTGGTAGACGTGGGCCATCACAGGTGAGTTCACAGCACTTTTACTCTGAGCATTTATATCAATAACTCACCCTCAGATGGACCATCAATGCCAGAGTTCTACAAGACTGTTTACATAATCAACTGGGCATTTCAACAGTCTGTCCCTCAATATAGTCCTGGGCATATATTGTTTATCTTACTATTGTTATAACTGCTAACTTTTTTAGCATTTGTGGCACAAATCCATTGCAAGTCAATGGTACGTATACATTTACATTTTAGTCAATTAGCAGACCTTATCCAGAGCGACTTACAACCTTGGTGTTGCCAACTGAGCTATAGCCAGTATGAAAATGTATGCACTCACTAACTGTAAGTCGCTCTGGATAAGATCGTCTGCTAAATGACTAAAATGTAAATGTTGTGGCTTGTAAGTAGCTAGCTAGCGGTTTAAGACATGGTTTGTACCCCAATCAACCCATCCAACGTGCGTACATGTTGATTGAAGTACTGAAGATTAATAAAACTACAGCACTGTAGCCGGTGACAAAGCTGCGTATATTGAAAAAGCTTGTTAGTGCATAAGTCAAATGTATCTTTGTGATGCTCATTTCAGGTATTTCTTCCAGCTTCAAACACTAAATATTTCACTTAAAACATAGTTTTGTTGTATTTAATGATCGAGAAGAGAAGAGTTTGATCAACACAGATTCATGTCCAATCTTTGAGGACGTGTCTACATTGTTAGAGTGGTCACATGCCAATCTGTTCCATATAATAGACAGTCTTTGGGACAGTGGAAAGCTGCATGGCCCCTTGGTTGTTGCTAAGCATGCATTCTTCTTCTATGGTGTTTATTGGTGGTGTTCAGACCAACGTTAAAGGTACATCACTGCCACCTTCTGGGCTGGAGTGTGATAGAGACATGTGGTTCTGTCCTGGTGAGATCACAGGGTCAGAGAAAACTCCTGACTGTAGTCATACCAAAACACTAAACACGTAGTCATTTCATTTTAATGTTTGGTAAACAACAGGTGTAGACCAACAATGGAGAAAACAATACAAAAATTATAATAATAGGAAAAAAGATTGTAGCATAAGGAATTAATATACAATGAGCAATGGTAGCTTGGCTATATACATGAGGTGCCAATACCTAGTCAATGATAGCTTGGCTATATTTACATGGGGTGCCAATACCTAGTCAATGATAGTTTGGCTATATACAGTGCCTTCTGAAAGTATTCAGACCCCTTGACTTTTCCCACATTTTATTACGTTACAGCCATAGTCTAAAATTGATTAAATTGCTTTTTTCCCCCCTCATCAATCTCCACACAATACCCCATCATGTCAAAGCAAAAAAAGTTTTTTAGAAGTTTTTCCTAATTTATTAATAAAAAACGGAAATATCAATTTCACGTAAGCATTCAGACCCTTTACTCAGTACTTTCTTGACGCACCTTTGGCAGCGATTACAGCATCGAGTCTTCTTGGGTATGACGCTACAAGATTGGCACACCTGTATTTGGGGAGTTTGCAGATCCTCTCAAGCTCTGTCAGGTTGGATGGGGAGCATTGCAGCACAGCTATTTTCTGGTCTCACCAGAGATGTTCAATCGGGTCTGGCCTCTGGCTGGGCCAGGTGAACCTTCGCCCCAGTCTCAAGTTCTGAGCACTCTGGAGCAGGTTTTCATCAAGGATCTCGCTGTACTTTGCTCCGTTCATTATTCCCTCGATCCTGACTAGTCTCAGATCAAATCAAATTTTATTGGCCACATGCGCCAAATACAACAGGTGCAGACATTACAGTGAAATGCTTACTTACAGCCCTTAACCAACAGTGCATTTATTTTGAATAGAAAAGTAAAATAAAACAACAAAAAAGTGTTGAGAAAAAAAAGAGCAGAAGTAAAATAAAATAACAGTAGGGAGGCTATATATACAGGGGGGTACCGGTGCAGAGTCAATGTGCGGGGGCACTGGCTAGTTGAGGTAGTTGAAGTAATATGTACATGTGGGTAGAGTTAAAGTGACTATGCATGAATAATTAACAGAGTAGCAGCAGCGTAAAAAGATGGGGTGGGGGGGGGTGGGGCAGTGCAAATGGTCCGGGTAGCCATGATTAGCTGTTCAGGAGTCTTATGGCTTGGGGGGTAGAAGCTGTTGAGAAGTCTTTTGGACCTAGACTTGGCACTCCGGTACCGCTTGCCGTGTGGTAGCAGAGAGAACAGTCTATGACTAGGGTGGCTGGAGTCTTTGACAATTTTGAGGGCCTTCCTCTGACACCGCCTGGTATAGAGGTCCTGGATGGCAGGAAGCTTGGCCCCAGTGATGTACTGGGCCGTACGCACTACCCTCTGTAGTGCCTTGCGGTCGGAGGCCAAGCAGTTGCCATACCAGGCGGTGATGCAACCAGTCAGGATGCTCTCGATGGTGCAGCTGTAGAATTTTTTGAGGATCTGAGGACCCATGCCAAATCTTTCAGTCTCCTGAGGGGGAATAGGCTTTGTCGTGCCCTCTTCACGACTGTCTTGGTGTGTTTGGACCATGATAGTTTGTTGGTGATGTGGACACCAAGGAACTTGAAGCTCTCAACCTGTTCCACTACAGCCCCGTCGATGAGAATGGGGGCGTGCTCAGTCCTCTTTTTTTTCCCTGTAGTCCACAATCATCTCCTTTGTCTTGGTCACATTGAGGGAGAGGTTGTTATCCTGGCACCACACGGCCAGGTCTCTGACCTCCTCCCTATAGGCTGTCTCATCGTAGTCGGTGATCAGGCCTACCACTGTTGTGTCGTCTGCAAACTTAATGATGGTGTTGGAGTCGTGCCTGGCCATGCAGTCATGGGTGAACAGGGAGTACAGGAGGGGACTGAGCACGCACCCTTGAGGGTCCCCCGTGTTGAGGATCAGTGTGGCAGATGTGTTGTTACCTACCCTTACCACCTGGGGGCGGCCCGTCAGGAAGTCCAGGATCCAGTTGCAGAGGGAGGTGTTTAGTCCCAGGATCCTTAGCTTAGTGATGAGCTTTGAGGGCACTATGGTGTTGAATGCTGAGCTGTAGTCAATGAATAGCATTCTCACGTAGGTGTTCCTCTTGTCCAGGTGGGAAAGGGCAGTGTGGAGTGCAATAGAGATGCTTAATAGTCTTACTCACATCGGCAACGGAGAGCGTGATCACATAGTCATCCGGAACAGCTGGTGCTCTCATGCATACTTCAGTGTTGCTTGCCTCGAAGCGAGCATAGAAGTGGTTTAGCTCGTCTGGAAGTATTGTGTCACTGGGCAGCTCGCGGCTGTGCTTCCCTTTGTAGTCTGTAATAGTTTTCAAGCCCTGCCACATCCGACGAGCGTCAGAGCCGGTGTAGTACGATTCAATCTTAGTCCTGTATTGACTCTTTGCCCGTTTGATGGTTCGTCGGAGGGCATAGCGGGATTTCTTATAAGCGTCCGGGTTAGAGTCCCGCTCCTTGAAAGCGGCAGCTCTACCCTTTAGCTCAGTGCGGATGTTTCCTGTAATCCATGGCTTCTGGTTGGGGTATGTACGTACGGTCACTGTGGGGACGACATCATCGATGCACTTTTTGATGAAGCCAGTGACTGATGTGGCGTACTCCTCAATGCTATCTGAAGAATCCCGGAACATGTTCCAGTCTGTGCTAGCAAAACAGTCCTGTAGCTTAGCATCTGCGTCATCTGACCACTTTTTTATTAGCCGAGTCACTGGTGCTTCCTGCTTTAGTTTTAGCCTATAAGCAGGAATCAGGAGGATAGAGTTATGGTCAGACTTGCCAAATGGAGGGCGAGGGAGAGCTTTGTATGCGTCTCTGTGTGTGGAGTAAAGGTGGTCTAGAGTTTTTTTCCCTCTGGTTGCACATTTAACATGCTGGTAGAAATTAGGTAGAACGGATTTAAGCTTCCCTTCATTAAAGTCCCCGGCCACTAGGAGCGCTGCCTTTGGATGAGCATTTTCCTGTTGACTTATGGCCTTCTACAGCTCATTCAGTGCAATCTTAATGCCAGCATTGGTTTGTGGTGGTAAATAGACAGCTATGAAAAATATGGATAAAAACTCTCTTGGTAAATAGTGTGGTCTACAGCTTATCATAAGATACTCTACCTCAGGTGAGGAAAACCTCGAGACTTCCTTAGTATTTGATTTCGTACACCAGCTGTTGTTTACAAATATACACAGACCGCCACCCCTTGTCTTACCGGAGTCAGCCGTTCTATCCTGCCGATGTAGCGTATAGCCCGCTAGCTGTATGTTATCCATGTCGTTGTTCAGCCACGACTCGGTGAAACATAAGATATTACAGTTTTTAATGTCCCGTTGGTAGGATAACCGTAATCTTAGGTCGTCCAATTTATTCTCCAAATGATTGAAGATTGGCTAATAGGATTGATGGGAGCGGCAGTTTACTCGCTCGCCATCGGATCCTTACAAGGCACCCCGACCTATGTCCACGATATCTCCGTCTCTTCCTCATGCGAATGACAGGGATTTGGGCCTTGTCGGGTGTCTGTAGGATATCCTTCGCGGCCGCCTCGTTGAAGAACAAATCTTCGTCCAATACGAGGTGAGTAATCGCTGTCCTGATATCCAGAAGCTCTTTTTGGTTATAAAGAGACGATGGCAGAAACATTATGTACAAAATAAATTACAAATAACGCGGAAAAACACACATAATAGTACAATTGGTTAGAGGGCTGTAAAACGGCAGCCATCTTCTCCGGCACCACTATAGGTTTTCCCAGTCACTGCCTCTGAAAAACATCCACACAGCATGATACTGCCACGACCATGCTTCACCGTAGGCATGGTGCCAGGTTTCCTCCAGACGTGACGCTTGACATTCAGGCAAAAGAGTTCAATCTTGGTAACAACAGACCAGAGAATCTTGTTTCTCATGGTCAGAGTCGTTTAGGTGCCTCTTGGCAAACTCCAAGCGGGCTGAACTCTGGAGCTCTGTCAAAGTGATCATCGGTTTCTTGGTCACTTCCCTGACCAAGGCCCTTCTTCTCCAATTGCTCAGTTTGGCCGGGTGGACAGCTCTAGGAAGAGTCTTGGTGGTTCCAATCTTCTCCCATTTAAGAATGATGGAGGCCACTGTTCTCTTGGGGACCTTCAATGCTGCAGAAATGTTTTGGTACCCTTCCCCAGATCTGTGCCTCGACACAATCCTGTCTCGGAGCTCTACGGACAATTCCTTCGACCTCATGGCTTGGTTGTTGCTCTGACATGCAATGTCAACTGTGGGATGTTATATAGACAGGTGTGTACCTTTTCAAACCATGTCCAATCAATTGAATTTATCTCAGGTGGACTCCAATCAAGTTGAGGAAACATCTAAAGGAAGATCAATGGAAACAGGATTCACCAAGAGCTTACATTTCGAGATTCATAGCAAAGGGTTACTTATGTAAATAAGGTATCTGTTTTTCATTTTTAATTATTTATTATTTATTTAATTATTATTATTTTACTTTTTTTTTTATTAGCAAAAAATGTCTAAACCTGTTTTCGCTTTGTCATTATGGGGTATTAATGTATTATTTATTTATTTCAAGGGGTCTGAATACTTTCCGAATGCACTGTATAGACACTAACTATTTCACTTTAAACACTTTGTTATATTTATGCACAAGAGAAGAAGAGGTTGCCCAGCACAAATTAATGTACAAACATGATTTTTCATGACATATTTGTAATTTAGCAGATGCTCTTCTCCAGGGCGATTTATAGGACCAATTGGGGTTAATTTCCTTGCTCAAGGGCCCATTGACAGATTTTTGACCTAGTTAGCTCTGGATTCAAACCAGCGACCTTTCAGTTACTGGCCCAACACTCTTAACCGCTAGGCTACCTGCCGCCAGATCAATTAACTTCAATACAGTTATTCAAATATATTCATCATTAATTACTAAAATAATTAATCTAGTATTAAAAGACAATTTAATAAACACATGTAGTCAATTCATAGCCTGTTTATCATTAAACAAAATATGTTAGTAATATAAAATAATCCATCCAAACTAATGCTGAAAACTGATCATCACACCATCTTTATTTGATATACACTGAGTGCATAAAACATTTGGTCAAGAGTGTGCATGTCCTTCACCAGGTGCACTGCAGCCTGTTCTCACCTGCTCTGCAGTGACGGGAGCTGTGGTTGGACTGCTCCACCCCTGGAGATGATCCTCAAGGCCCTCCTCTGCACCCTGTCTAGTTGGGCCTGCTGCTTTTTACTGCATCCAACTAACAGCACTCCACCGTATTCCAGACAAGGCCTGGCCAGTGTAGTATAGACTGTGACCAAATCTTTCAGTTGTGTAGCTGTGGAGCCAGGCTAGTAACCTTGGACACAGTTCAATGTCAGACAAATGTTGCAGGAATTTTGCGTAATCTACTCAATCAAAGGCTTTGGACACATCAGCAAGTAACACACTCACCATTGCTGGTTTTATGGAGTCTATAGCTGTCAGCCAGGAGTTTGTGGCTTTCACAAGGTTGGTAGTAGTGCTGGACTTTGGGAGGTAGTCATACTGATTTGTGCACTCAGATAACACCTCCTACTGGCAGGGAACAGTTTTAACAATGTGTTTGATGACAGGGGCTAGATCTTCTGCATGCTCTTTTAGTAGCCAGGCTGGAATGCCATCAGGCCCACATGCTTTACGTGGGCTGAGTCTGGTCAGAGCTTGCTTTAACTGGCCAATGCTGCACAGCTCAACCTGCCTTGTAGACATGGGCAGGGGGAAGATGGCAAGAGGTGTGGTGCTTGTCCATGCCTCAGCAAAGAAGCCATTCAAAACATCAGCCACGTCGTCGTCTTCAATTCCCTCTACCTGTATTCTCCCTCCTGATGTTTTCTTTGGTCCCAGTCCTTTGTTAATGAAGTCCCACCATTCCTTAGGGTTTTTCTTCTTTAGGTCCTGGATTTCAGTTTTGTAGTAGTTTGTCTTTGCTTCCTTGATAAGCATTTGCACTGTGTTTTTGTATTTTCTCCATGTCATTGTCTTTCCCCATCTGTTGAAAATATTATTGCCCAATCTGTAGAATCTCGTCTCACAGTCAGTGCAGTATTAAGTCTTCTCTCCAGTGTGTAACCATTGGTGTTTTTACGTTGCCAATCGGGAGAAACTCTTGCCATATTAAGAGCAGCAGTAAGGATTCTCTCCTGTGTGTATACGTTCATGCTGTTTTAAGTTGCCCAGTCGAGAGAAAATCTTTCCACAGTCAGAGCAGGAGTAAGGCTTCTCTCCTGTATGTATAAGTTCATGTTGTTTTAAGTGGCCCAGTTGAGAGAAACACTTCCCACAGTCAGAGCAGGAGTAAGGCTTTTCTCCTGTATGTATACGTTCATGTTGTTTTAAGTTGCCAGGTTGAGAGAAACTTGCCCCACAGTCAGAGCAGGAGTAAGGCTTTTCTCCTGTATGTACATGTTCATGTTGTTTTAAGGTGTCCAGTCGAGAGAAACTCTTCCCACATCCAGAGCAGGAGTAAGGCTTCTCTCCTGTATGTATACGTTCATGTATTTTAAAGTTGCCCAGTTGAGAGAAACTTGCCCCACAGTCAGAGCAGGAGTAAGGCTTCTCTCCTGTGTGTGTTCTCTGATGAAGTTTCAGCTCAGCTGATGTTGTGAAGCATTTTACACAGTCAGAGCAGGAGTAAGGCTTCTCTCCTGTATGTATACGTTCATGCATTTTAAAGTGGCCCAGTCGAGAGAAACTCTTCCCACAGTCAGAGCAGGAGTAAGGCTTCTCTCCTGTGTGTGTTCTGTGATGACGTTTCAGCTCCACTGATGTTTTGAAGCATTTTACACAGTCAGAGCAGGAGTAAGGCTTCTCTCCTGTATGTATACGTTCATGTGATTTTAAGTTGCTCAGTTGAGAGAAACTTGCCCCACAGTCAGAGCAGGAGTAAGGCTTCTCTCCTCTGTGCACTCTCTGATGAACTGTGAGAGCCTTTGATGTTGTGAAATTATTCCCACAGTAAGTACAGGAATTCAGATTATCTCCTGTGTGTACTTGTAGGTGTATTTTTAACTTTGATAGAATTGAGAAACTCTCCTCACAATGTGGGCAGTGGTGAGACCTCTTAGCTCTGTGATCTTCCTGCTGTTGCTCTCTGGATGTAGAGAATGTCTCAACATGGTCTCCTGTGAGAACAACATCAGAAGAACCAGTCAGTTGGTGTGATATACATGTCAATCAAATGTGTTTTATGAAGCCCTTTCTACATCAGAAGTTGTCACAAAGCAAGCAATGCAGATGTAGAAGCCATATCATCCTCCACTCACTATCACAAGGGTTAGTAACTACACTGACTCATTTCATAGAACTTTAAAACATTGGCAGTTTGTCTACTTCACTTTTTTAATCTACTCTCTGATCACTCCAGATAGCCCAGTGAATAAAACAAATGCTGGCAATACTGGTGTCAAACCATGTAAGTGTCAGTAGCATGAAATAATATCTACCTTCTCATTGAAACAGTTCATCATGAAACAGTTCTACTGCAACTTTTCATGCACATTTGGGAAGTTGGAATGAATAACACCAACTTAGTTAGATAGAACCTGCTCTTACCATGAGAAACAGATTTCCCAATCTTCTCCTCCTCTTCTTCATCTTTAATATTGACATTCAGCTCCAGTGTTTGACTGAAGTCTTCCAGCTTCACTGATGCCATCTCTGGATCCTGCTTAGCAAACTGGGCTCCACTGTAACAATCAGGACCCCATTGACTGTAAGATTGGACTCAGTGTGGAAGGAGAGAGGCAGGCTGGGTTTGTCCGCACTATTGATGTTACCGGCCTCAGATTTAATTATTGTCGTCCTGTAGTAACAATGAGAAACAGACACAAAAAGTTAGTGTCTTGACAGTTCTGGCACTTTCTTTATTCTCTAAAAATATATTAAGTTTCTTCTTGTTAAATTATCTACTTCAGTGCTTGACTTGGACTGAAATAGGTGCCAGTACTCATTTTGGGTGCCTGTACTGTTTATATTTAGGTGCAGGAGCTCCACAATACTGTTGAGCTAACATTCTATAAGAGGAACAGGAGCTCAAGCACTATATATTTGAGGTGGCGGTACTTAACCTATAGCAGATTTTTCCCAAATTCACATACAGTACTAGTCAAAAGTTTTAGAAGACCTACTCTTTCCAGGGGTTCTTTATTTTTACTATTTTCTACATTGTAGATTACAAAGATTCTACAAAGCTGTCATTTAGATTCTTCACTATTATTCTACAATGTAGAAAATAGTACAAATTAAGAAAAACCCTTGAATGAGTAGGTGTGTCCAAACTTTTGACTGGTACTGTAAATGCATAAATGACAAAACCCATGTAGTACAAGGTCACTATTTGTTTTAGGTGGGACTATGTACTATTTTCCTGAATAACCTGGTATTCACTGTATTATTTCAATCAAAAACCAATTGTATTTTCCATTCACACCATAGTAACATTCATCAATAAATACAGAAACAACTGAATGTGTCTGAATATTACTACACGTCGAAAATGTATAATCATTACATTCAGCTTCAAAACAGTAGTTTATATAAGAGTTCTCTCTCTGCTGCACTGAAGTCCGTTGACGCTGACCGAGTGGGCGGCACCATTTTACCAGCTTGTTAATTTTACACAAAACCAAAACAAACTCGGAAATCTAAAATAAATGGATTCTTTATGAAATCACCTTGAGGAAATGATGTACATCCATTCAGACAAACCCAAAGTATCTAGCTATGTGACTTGTAAAATAGTTACCAGGTTTACTCAGTTTGACATAAAAATAACACACCAAACCTTTACCAAACGTGATAATACCTTAACGGATTTGTTACCTAGCATTGTATGACATGTTCTTTCGATATTAGAACGTTTAAACGTGCTATTACATACTGATATTACGTATTTTATAAAGTATTAGTTAATGTTTGGAATATTGAGAGCTGCATAAGGATTTGGAGGATGACATACATTCCATGTATTTATTTCTGTCACTGGTGGGTGCCAGAAGGTATGCGGGCCAAGATAGCTGGGGGGCCACTGGTGCTAATCTTAGAAGGAGTACGTGATGGAATATCCTGACTAGGGTGCAACACGATACCATATAGGGTGATCCTATATGTGGCGAGGAGTGACACTCAATAATGGTTGGCAACTGTTGGATGGAATTAGCTCGGAAAAGCATTATATAAACTAAGAGGTTTTCTATGTAAGTCATTCAGATGACAATAAGCTACGCCCGTACCGCTTGTCATGTGAATCTGGTACTATAATATTAAATACTTTGAACCAACTCTCCATCTAAGTGTTTAACTATTCTCTTGCATACTGAATTACTTGATGCCAGAGAAACTCGTCATAACACATACCTATAGTAATAAATAGAAACGGACAAAAAGGTTATCTTCTTGACATTACAGTTCTGGTGCTTTCTTTATACTGAAGAATGGTGCGTGCCTGCCTGGAACTTCCTGTTCCCCACTACCACAGTGCAGCCAGAGATAGAACAATGAGACAGATATTTCACTGGATGTATAATTGTGAAGCATCCGGTTGACGTTTCCACTCACTACCAAATATGGCAGTGAGAGGAAGCCCACTGGCCGGCAGTGGGAGAAGATGGAACGAGATGGATTTTAGCCGATATTCTGCAAATGTTCTAATCGATGAAACATCTGATCTTAATACAGTTCTGTTCCCAAAACTAAAATATGTTATGCACAGAGTGGACTAAGTTTTGTGGACTTATCTGTTGTAAATATTTTTTTTAATCACGTTATTTAGAAGGAACGCAAAGGCGAAATTAGTTATTGTACACGAGCGCTTCACAGAGGAGGCCTTCCCTAACAGAAATATGCAGATGTGTGCTAGAACACACCAATAGGATCTCGCTAGCTCGTGCTTGGCTCTGCCCACTATGACTCATCTGTTCCCATTGGAAACGACCAGCTGTGGTCTATCTTGGTTTAGTTATAAGAAATCATTGGTGCAACCGTCCGTGCGTTCAGGGATCCTTGGGATGGCCCTACCCCATTATATGAGAAGGGCGGTGCTTAATTTGAGCTGGATCCTCCGGTACCTCTCAGTTTTGTAGTCTTTCGTTCCGGAAACCATTTGCCAGGATCAGGTAGCCTACGGGAAGTGTGCTGGAGGTGCTGCAGCACTCTGCAGTGTGTTCAGAAATACATTAAATCATTCCCAATACTACACCAGGAGTAAGCCTAAAATTTCACCACAGAGGATCCATAGCTAATTTAAAAAAATAGCCTAGCTGTGGATTGTGTGTAGCCAAATCCCAAGGCATGCCTAACGTGTGGCAAATCTGTCAGTTAACAGCATGCAGCCAAAACAGGCCTTTAGCAAATATTTCTAATACAATCGCTGGAAAACACAGGTTGTAAAGCAAATGGATCCTGCTGAAAATAAAATACTAATGTCTGTATGTTACCAAGTTAACAACTTCCAAATAGGCCTATTGAGCGAACAGCATTGTTTAAAAAAGTAAAGCAAGAGAGAGATAAGCTTTTGGCCGGTGAGTGAGCTGCACATCATTGGGTGAGTCAGTGAAACTGGAAAGCTTTTTTAGGACTATATCTTCCTCCTCATATTGTGTTTCTCTGCACACTTAGGGGCCTCGGCTATTGATGGATTCAAGACAAGGTCGTTTTTATTGATCTCAGATTCTCAGTGTCAAAGTAACCTGTCATTTTGGCCATTTGTGAGGTATTAAAAAAGATTCTGCAAAAGTCTGGTCATCTAAACTGAATTAGAATTGCATGAAATGTGTGTAACTTCTGCAAGCGGCTCCACACCACTGCTCTATGCCCGTACGCGAAAGCCATGATAATGCATGCAATGCTTTGTTATAAAGTTGTTGTTTTTTTATCCGTTCTGGTACCTCAGAGCCCCCCAGGTCATCCCCCTCTCGGGCTCACTTTTGGTTCCGGCACCGCCCAATTTACAAATGAAGCACTGGAGAAGTGGGTAGCTGCCGCTGCCTCCTCCGGGACACTTCTCCTTTGCATAAAGTTAATCAGGCTGTTGATTGTGGACTGTGGAATGTTGTCCCACTCCTCTTCAATGGCTGTGCAACATTCCTGGATATTGGCGGGAACTGGAACAAGCTGTGATACACGTCGATCCAGACCATCCCAAACATGCTCAAAGGGTGACATGTCTGGTGAGTATGCAGGCCATGGAAGAATTGGGACATTTTCAGCATGTTCAATTGTGTACAGATACTTGTCGAGATGGGGCAGTGCATTATCATGCTGAAACACAAGGTGATGGAGGTGGATGAATGGCAGGACAATGGGCCTCAGGATCTTGTCATGGCATCTCTGTGCATTCAAACTGCCTTTGATAAAATGCAATTGTGTTAGTTGTCTATAGCTTATGCCATCCTATACCTTAACCCCGATACCACCATGGGGCACTCTGTTCACAACATTGGCATCAGCAAACCGCACGCCCACACAATGCCATACACGGTGGTCAGCAGTTGTGAGGCTGGTTGGGCATAGTGCAAGATTCTCTAAAACAACATTGGAGGCAGCTAATGGTAGAGAAATTAACCTAACATTCTCTGGCAACAGCTCTGGTGGACATTCCTGCCTGCAGTCAGCATGCCAATTGCATGCTCCCTCAAATCTTGAGACATCTGTGGCATTGTATTGTGTGAAAAAACTGCACATTTTAGAGTGCCATTTTTGTATTTGTTAGGGATCCCCATTAGATGCTGCCAAGCACCTACTCATCTACTCTTGTCCCCAGCACAAGGTGCACCTGTGTAATGATGATCATGCTTTTTAATCAGCTTCTTGATATGCCACACCTGTCAGGTGGATGGATCATCTTGGCAAAGGAGAAATGCTCACTAACAGGGATGTAAACAAATTTGTGCAAAACATTTTAGAAATACGTTTTTGTCTGGAACATTTCTGGGATATTTTATTTCACCTCATGAAAGATGGGACCGAAACATTATATGTTGCATTTATATGTTTGTTCAGTGTATACAGTATTTTTTTTAAATCGTACAAACTATCAATAACAACATTTAAATTAAATCAGCCTGCTTTTCTGTTCTAATCAGGTCCATTCACAGGCTCAGAAGGATCTTGTGAGGGCGGAACATTTTCTGGCAACAGTAGACCTTGCAGGGCTTCTGCCGTGAAGTCTTGGAGGCCCAAAAACTTCTCAGCTGCAGATATAATGATGTCCAGCATCTTGTACTTATTGTGCAGTACAATTAATAACTGTGACTATAAATACTAATAAATCCACCTTCAAAATAAGTGTATCCAGATCACTTGATTGACGTATAACATTTGCAACTGGTTGCAGTGCATCCACCGCCATATCTTCTTCAGAACTGTGGGCTCTTGCTACTATAACTCTCTTCACCGCCTCCACATAGGAGATTTGCTGTACAGCCCTGATCCTTGACAACTCAACCTCTTTCACCCTAACAGGGCACTCTGGGAATTCAGGAATATGACCCCAACCACAGTTACAACATTTTACATTCACATGCTCTTCAATAACATATTCCTTCCGTCTGCAAACACTTGACATGTGGCCAAACTTTGTACATTTCTTGCATTGCATCAGGTTTTACACAAACTCTCTTATGGGGTATATTATATATCCCGGATTTACATAGGGTAGTAGATACTATTCATCAAACATCAATAATAAAGATGAACTTTGCTCCTTTTTCACATTCTCCATACGGGTCAAATGACGTGCATTTGCATCCTTCTTCTTCTTTGGGATTTGGTTGGCGGAGCGCATCCAACTTTTAGGTGCATACACCGCCACCTACTGTACTGGTGTGTGAGGTCATTCACAGCCTATATACATTAAATTCATTGATACGGTAATTAATACAAAATTGCCCCGCCAAGTATTAGCCAGCTCTAAAAAATGTGAGGGAAAATGTTCTTGGTTCGTGCAGGTCACTGACCTCCTCAGACCAATTGGCAGTACGCCCAGAACATTGTTTTGGGAACCAAAAGGGATATCTCAGTTTCAAGGTCTCAGCTTGGAGAGAAGAAGCCTTGTGAGGTATTGGTCGGTCACATGCAGGAACCAAATGTTAATGATGAATTAATTATTAATTATTAACAAGCTAAATCATGCAAATATAACTTGTCTGTGTAAGCAGTATATAGGACAACTAACGGGACTGCCCCGGCAGAGCTCCCGACCGACGTGTACTATGGTGCTTTTACGTTTGTTGGAACCTCTCCAGCTTGCTGATAAAAAATTATTATTCATTTAAGTTTGACTTTGAGTCCCTTCGTGGCGATTTTCCACGACAAAAATCCACCACCCCATTCCACTATTTAACCCTATCTAGTCCTACGCCAGACCACTACCACTCAACACCCCCTGCAGCTGTTCTGCAGTAAATCCTCGCAATCCCAAGTACTTCTCTGCCGCTGCCACCACAGCCTCTATTTTCTGGGATAGAGAAATGCAGTACTATTGACAACCATTGCTATAAATGCTAAAAAGCCCACCTTACTGAAGCACATATTCTTCCCATCACTCCCTCTTGGTCTTTGCCTACTCACAGGAATCCTCTCAAGATCCCTCACCCTGTACCCATCTTCCTCTACCACTGGTCCATCTTCCTCTACTGTGGTCCTCTGTAGCTCAGCTGGTAGAGCACGGCGCTTGTAACGCTAAGGTAGTGGGTTCGATCCCCGGGACCACCCATACACACAATTTTTTTTTACAAATTATGCACACATGACTGTAAGTCGCTTTGGATAAAAGCGTCTGCTAAATGGCATATTATTATTTATTATTATTACTCACTGTAACTTTTTGATCCATTTCTGCAGTACAATTGACAACCATTGCTATAAATGCTAAAATGCCCACCTTACTGAAGCACATATTCTTCCCATCACTCTCTCTTGGTCTCTGCCTACTCACAGGAATCCACTCAAGATCCCTCACCCTGTACCCATCTTCCTCTACCACTCACTTCACTGCTTCGGCATACAACACTTTCTGTACTACTGTAACCCTGGCAACCTCAGATCTCCAGCCCGTTAGCACCCCCACAACTAACACACAGAACATTCTCCACCGATACCACACATTTCTTCATCTCATGCCCTCCTACACACTTGTCACATTTAGGCATCTCACGTCTACACACTGCTGCAACAGGCCCAAAAACGTCACCCCTAAAAACACGAGGCCCGAACTCGGTGTTCCTCACCGCAGGTAATTCATCCTCACTCTCGCCAGGTTCCATCTCTGAGCTACTGGAGGACGTATCCCTCTTTATACACTAGACGATAACCTCCCTCACCACACTGCTTCCCTCTACACTCAGCTCCTTCTCAGCGGTCATCACTGCACCTGCCACCACAGTTAATTCATCCTCACTCTCGTCACGTTCACTCTCCTCCTGTAGCTCTTCTAAAAGTTCTGTGAGATCTTCCATTCCATATTCACTCAAAACATATTCCACTTTTCTCCTTTGTCCTTGTCCACCATCTTCTCCTTCATCAGATCTTCCAGAAGGTTTGTGCATCCCCCACTGCAATCCCCCATTCCACTTTTTTTCTTGTCCGCCATCTTACAACGTGTCTCAGCTCATCCACACCCCACTAGCTTCGGGTAGCTGCACACCAATGGAGTACCACAGTATAAATCATATTACCCATAAAAACTAGCAGCCAAACAGGGAAATGGTTCCAATCATTTTTCCACCATTCATTTTTCCCATAGGGGATTTTAGAAACACTTAAAATAAGGGCTGTGTTTCGTGAAGGCTTACCCTGGCGTGGTGTTTTGATAACCGTGTGAATCTCTCCAGGACAAGGTGACTTTTATCAATATATTTGCCTATGTTTAGCCCAAAAAAATGAAATGGTAATTAGCTGCTAATGTGGCTATCATAAAGAACTACAAATGCCATGATGATCTGGACAAAATTGCCGAATAGAGTCAAAGGTAAGGATCTCTGGGTTAACCATCTAATGTTAGCTAAATTTAGTAATTAATAAATAGGCTACATTTATTTAAATGGTCAATTCTGTGAACTGTCTTGTGCAAGTTTTAAATTGACACAATACCTGTTAGCAAAGGTGTCAGCTAGAGATGACGTGCAGGAGCTTGCAGTGATTTGTTGTTTTGCATGATGTCTACTTTGATGATAATTAGCGTTTCATAATCTGAGAGGAAATAGAGCCAAATATATTGATAAAAGTCACTAGGGTAAGCCTACACGAAACACAGCCCTTATTTTAAGTGTTTCTAAAATGAATAAAAAGGAAAAATTATCGGAACGAACCATTTCCCTGTTTGACCGCTAGGTTTTATAACACCTAAGGACAAACTTCTAGGTCCACTTTTGGATATGTACAGTGCATTCGGAAAGTATTCAGACCCTTGACTGTTCCCACAATTTGTTACGTTACAGACTTACTCTGAAATGAATTAAAGAAAAAAAATCCTCATCAATCTACACACAATATCCCATAATGACAAAGTGAAAACAGATCCTTAGAGATTTTTGCAAATGTATTAAAAATGAAACCGCAGAAATATATTGTTTACATAAGTATTCACACCCTTTGCTATGAGACTCGAAATTGAGCTCAGGTGGATACTGTTTCCATTGATCATCCTTGGAGTCCAACTGTGGTAAATTCAATTGATTGGAGATGATTTGTAAAGTCACACAACTGTCTATATAGGTGACCAAGAACATGATGGTCACTCTGACAGAGCTCCAGAGTTCCTCTATGGAGATGTGAGAACCTTCCAGAAGGACAACCATCTCTGCAGCACTCCACCAATCAGGCCTTTATGGTAGAGTGGCCAGACGGAAGCCACTCCTCAGCAAAAGGCACATGACAGCCCACTTGGAGTTTGCCAAAAGGCACCTAAAGGACTCGGACCATGAGAAAAAAGATTATCTGGTCTGATGAAACCAAGATTGAACTTCTTGGCCTGAATGACAAGCATCACGTCTGGAGGAAACCTGGCACCATCCTTATGGTGAAGCATGGTGGTGGAAGCATTATGCTGCAGGGATGTTGTTCAGCAGCAGGGACTGGGAGCCTAGTCAGGATCAAGGGAAAGATGATTGGAGCAAAGTACAGAGAGATCCTTGATGAAAACCTGCTCCAGTGTGCTCAGGACATCAAGACCGGGTCGAAGGTTCACCTTCCAACAGGACAACGACCCTAAGCACACAGCCAAGACAAAGCAGGAGTGGCTTCGGGACAAGTCTCTGAATGTCCTTGAGTGGCCCAGCCAGAGCCGGGACTTAAACCCAATCAAAACATCTCTGGAGACCTGAAAATAGCTGTGCAGCGACGCACCCCATCCAACCTGACAGAGCTTGAGAGGATTTGCAGAGAGGAATGGGAGAAACTCCCCAAATACAGGTGTGCCAAGCTTGTAGCGTCATACACATTAAGACTTTGGCTGTAATCACTGCCAAAGGTGCTTAAACAAAGTACTGAGTAAAGGGTCTGAATACTTATGTAAATGTAATTGTTCAGTTGTTGCAACTTTTTTTTCAAACAGCACCTAGCAACAAATTTAGCTACTTTTAAAAACTTATTTGGAAATTTTAGCAACTTTTGAAAATTGACTCAAACACTAAAATGCACACAATTTCTCTCAAAATGACACTAAAACGATTTTCTCTGTCACACACTCAGTCACAACACACGTGCCTGGATGCAAAAGTGTATTGTGAGTGACGTCAGCAGCAGGCGCTCAGCTCGTGCACAGGCAGCAGCAGGCCAGCCAAGCAGCACAACAACCTGGAGAGAGCTGGAGAGAGATGCCTAGCGCACACATCATTATTTGAGTTAAGTTGCTTGTTCAATAAGATAGCATATATACCTTGTTATTAGCTTGTACCTATAATTGTTGATCAGTTAGGTAGCATATTTACTAACTACCAATACACTACTAGTTAATAAGAATATAAATCAAATGTAATCTCTCTCAGAATGACCTTCTTGATCCAAACCAATCAGGTTTCAGGACTGGTCATTCAACTGAGACTGCTCTTCTCTGTGTCACAGAGACTCTCCGCACTGCTAAAGCTAACTCTCTCTCCTCTGCTCTTGTCCTTCTAGATCTGTCTGCTGCCTTTGATACTGTGAACCATCAGATCCTCCTCTCCACCCTCTCCGAAATGGGCATCTCCGGCGCGGCTCACTCCTGGATTGCGTCCTACCTGACCGGTCGCTCCTACCAAGTGGCGTGGCGGGAAGCTGTCTCCGCACCACGTGCTCTCACCACTGGTGTCCCCCAGGGATCGGTTTTGGGCCCTCTCCTTTTCTCCCTATACACCAAGTCACTAGGCTCTGTCATATCCTCACATGGCCTTTCCTATCATTGCTACGCTGACGATACACAACTAATCTTCTCCTTTCCCCCTTCTGATCACCAGGTGGCGAATCGCATCTCTGCATGTCTGGCAGACATATCAGTATGGATGACGGATCACCACCTCAAGCTGAACCCTGGCAAGACGGAGCTGCTCTTCCTCCCGGGGAAGGACTGCCCGTTCCATGATCTCGCCATCACGGTAGACAACTCCGCTGTGTCCTCCTCCCAGAGTGCGAAGAGCCTAGGCGTGACCCTGGACAACACCCTGTCGTTCTCCGCCAACATCAAGGCGGTGACCCGCTCCTGCAGGTTCATGCTCTACAACATTCGGAGAGTGCGACCCTGCCTTACACAGGAAGCGGCGCAGGTCCTGGTCCAGGCACTTGTCATCTCCCGTCTGGACTACTGCAACTCGCTGTTGGCTGGGCTCCCTGCCTGTGCCATTAAACCCCTACAACTCATCCAGAATGCCGCAGCCCGTCTGGTGTTCAACCTTCCCAAGTTCTCTCACGTCACCCCCCTCCTCCGCACACTCCACTGGCTTCCAATTGAAGCTCGCATCCGCTACAAGACCATGGTGCTTGCCTTTGGAGCAGTGAGGGGAACGGCACCCCTGTACCTTCAGGCTCTGATCAGTCCCTACACCCAAACGAGGACATTGCGTTCATCCACCTCTGGCCTGCTGGCTCCCCTTCCTCTGCGGAAGCACAGCTCCCGCTCAGCCCAGTCAAAACTGTTCGCTGCTCTGGCACCCCAATGGTGGAACAAGCTCCCTCACGACGCCAGGACAGCGGAGTCACTCACCACCTTCCGGAGACATTTGAAACCCCACCTCTTTAAGGAATACCTGGGATAGGCTAAAGTATTCCTTCTAACCCCCCCCCCCCAAATTGTAAAGTGGTTATCCCACTGGCTATAGGGTGAACGCACTAATTTGTGAGTCGCTCTGGCTAAGAGCGTCTGCTAAATGACGTTAATGTGCCCTTGAGCAAGGCACTTAACCCTAATTGCTCCTGTAAGTCGCTCTGGTTAAGAGCGTCTGCTAAATGACTAAAATGTAAAAAAATAAAATGTAAATGTAAATGTAATTGTTCCATAATATGTAATGTGTAATTGTTTAATAATTCAATGTGTTGTGTTTATAAATAAAAAAATCTGATCATATAAATGTTATGTGTTTATATTACTTTTACAAATACATATATGTGATAATAAACAAACAAATCTAAACTAACAAATGTCAAATCATATTTGTCACCGAGATGGCCAGTCAATTTGATTAACGTTATTGTGTATTCTATGTAATGATGCAGTTTTACGTTATTACGTAATGACTTCATCACGCAAAGACATCACAACGTTATTGAGCAACTTTTAGCAACAAGTCGACCTGCCTCTAGCAACTTCCGCTGAAAATGAGTTGGCAACACTGGTAGGGCCGTCCCAAGGATCCCGAAATGCACGGACCGTTGCACCGTTGTAGTGGGGAAACAGGAAGTTCCGGCAGGCGCGCCCATCCCACGTTCTTCACAATAAAGAAAGCGGCAGAACTGTGCAGTCAAGAAGATAACCTTTGTGTCCGTTTCATTGTATTACTACAGGTATGTAATAGCACGTTTAAACTTTCTAATGTCGAAAGAACATGTCATACCATGTTTGTTA
The DNA here is from genome assembly GCF_964263955.1 of Coregonus lavaretus. Taxonomy (NCBI): domain Eukaryota; kingdom Metazoa; phylum Chordata; class Actinopteri; order Salmoniformes; family Salmonidae; genus Coregonus; species Coregonus lavaretus. The sequence goes on along the minus strand of NW_028162761.1, from coordinate 1,254,329 downwards.
ACACATCCGTTAAGGTATTATCACGTTTGGTAAAGGTTTGATGTGTTATTTTTGTGTCAAACCGAGTAAGTGAAAGAACGTGATAAAAACTATTTTGCAAGTCACATAGCTAGAGATTTTGGGTTTGTCTGAGTGAACGTACATAATTTTCTAATTTTAGTTTAATAAATAATCAATTTATTTGAGATTACTGAGTTCGTTTAGCATATTATTACTTTTGTGTAAAATTCCCATGCTGGTAAAATGGCGGCTACTCTCCGTCAGCGGCGACGGACTTCAGTGAGGACAGTGGGGGTGCATCAGATAGAGACAATTTCACGGTCGCACTACTGTTTTGAAGCTGAATGTAATGATTATCAGTTTTCTACATGTGTACTAATATTCAGACACATTCACTAGTTTCTGTCTTTATCAATAAATGTTGCTATGGTGTGAACAGGAAATACAATTGTTTTTTGATTGAAGTAATACAGTGAAAACAAGGTTATTCAGGATATTAGCACACAGTGCTGTCTAAAACAAACTGTAACCTTGTACTAAATGGATTTTGAGTCATGTATGCATTTATCTACTATAGGTTAGGTATTAGCTCAAAAGTTTTGTGGAGCTCCTGCTCCTTAATATAAACGGTACCGGCACCCAAAATGAGTATTGGCACCTTTTTCAGTCCAAGTACAGCACTGAATTAGATAATTGAACAAGAAAAAAAATATTTTTAGAGAATAAAGATATTGCCAGAACTGTCAACACTAACTTTTGTGTCTGTGCTCTCTATTACTACTAGCAGATTCAGATAAGTCTGAGGCCGGTAACATCAACTGTGAGGACAAACCCAGCCTGCCTCTCTCCTTCCACACTGAGTCCAAACCTACAGTCACTGGGTCCTGATTGTGACAGTGGAGCCCAGTTTGCATCGCAATATCCAGAGATGGCATCAGTGAAGCTGGAAGATTGCAGTCAAACACTGGAGCTTAATGTCAACATTAAAGATGAAGAAGAGGAGGAGAAGATTGGGAAATCTGTTTCTCAGGGTAAGAGCAGATTCTATCCAATTAAGTTTGTTGGACATGATTTGGAAAGGCACACACCTGTCTATATACAGTGCATTCGGAAAGTATTCAGACCCCTTGACTTTTTTGAGATTTTGTTACGTTACAGCCTTATTGTAAAATAGATTAAATTGTTTTTTCCCCTCATCAATCTACTCACAATTCCCCATAATGATAAAGCCAAAACTGGTTTTTGTTCAATTGTTGCAAAAACAACATCTGAACGATCACATTTACAAAATGTATTTCTACTCTGCGAGTGTCTAAACCAGGGCTCTTCAATTCCGGTCCTGGAGGGCCGAAACACCTCTGTTTTTCATCCTCTCCTTCTAATCAGGGGCTAATTCAGACCTTGGACACCAGGTGAGTCCAATTAACTACCAAGTAGAAATAAAAAACAGAAGTGTTTCGACCCTCCAGGACCGGAATTGAAGAACCCTGGTCTAAACCATGATCACCTTGATCTCATTCATCTCAGTCTCATTGCAAAGGGTGTTTATTATAATACTTCTGTAAACAATATATTTTTGTAGTTTTTAATACATTTGCAAAAATGTCTAAGAACTTCTTTTCACTTTTTCATTATGGGGTATTGTGTGTAGATTGATGAGGAATTGTTTTATTTAATTCATTTCAGAAGAAGGCTGTAACGTAACAAATTGTGGGAAAAAATCAAGGGGTCTGAGTACTTTCCTAATGCACTGTACATATCCAAAAGTGGACCTAGAAGTTTGTCCTTAAATATCTATTGGGAGCCCATCTGGACCTTCCGCTTAACCTCCCTTCATATCGAAAATAGCATCAGATATTTCAAAACCATCCAATTCCTTTTCCAGATTCAATTTAGTGTCTTCTGAAGTAGAGGGAAAATCAAGACCTGACTAGTTCAGTTCTCAGGAGATTCAGAGTTGTAAAGTGTGTTGTAGTAGGAAGCAAATGTTTGGTTTATTTCTACAGGATCCATTGATAATTGTCCTTGTAAATTATGAATTGCATTAAAGGCTGAATTTTACTTCTTACTGTGCCAGGCCAGCAATTTACCAGGTTTTTCACCTTGATCATAGGACTGTTTCAGCCTAGTTAAGCTGTTTGCAGCCTTTGAGGTGGGAAGTTCTTCATACGGAGCTTTAAGACCAAATCATTCCTTGTTTACTTCTACTGAGTTATCCAATTCTCTGATTTTGCTGTCCATCTCTCATTTTCTGATTTTTATTTGATTTTAAACTGGTAAACTCCTGAGTGGTGCAGTGGTCTAAGGCACTGCATTGCAGTGCTAACTGTGCCACTAGAGATCCTGGTTCGAATCCAGGCTCTGTCGCAGCCGGCAGCGACAGAGGCTCTGTCGTAGAGGCGCACAATTGGCCCAGCGTCGTCCAGGGTAGGGGAGGGAATGGCCGGCAGGGATGTAGCGTTGATAGAGCATGGCGTTTGCAATGCCAGGGTTGTGGGTTCGATTCCCACGGGGGGCCAGTATAAAAAAAAAGATGTATTCACTAACTGTAAGTCGCTCTGGATAAGAGCGTCTGCTAAATGAGTAAAATGTAAATGTAAAACGTATACTTTGCCCCCAAATATGTACTTTGAAAGCCTCCCATCTGGTTCTCACTGATGTTTGGTGAGTGTTCAATGTCAAATAAACATCTATAGGCACTCCAACGTAATGTAAGAAGTCTGGGTCCTGTATCCATCTGGGATGCAAACACCATCAAGAGGATCCTTTTTACTAGTTTTGTATCCCTATAGAATAATCACACAAGGGAATGGTCATTCAAAACAATAGTATTATATCAATTTCCTGCTACATTGGGAAGCAATGAGCAAGAAACTAAAAAGTAGTCTACATGAGAATATGATTTAAATGTGAACATGAATTCTCCCTTTTACTCGGGTTCTGAGTCCTCCAAGGTTCACATAGATTTAAGTCCTTAATGAAATGCTGTAATTTCTTTCTACTCTGCGAGTGGGAAGTGTCTAAACCAGAGGAGCGATCTAGATGAAGATCAATAGTGCAATTAAAGTCCCCTGCCATTAGGACTTTACCAGGAATGGAGGCTATCAATATAAATTAATTCTCAAAGAATTGGGGATTATCATCATTAGGACCATAAACATTAACCAGATTAATATGCTCATTCAAAAGAGTTTCCTGTATCAAAATGTATCTACCAGCTGTATCATTTATAATAGTATCCACTTGAAACGGAACAGATTAGTGAATTAAAACCAAAACACCATGAGAATGAGAGGAGAAACAGGATGCTATTACTTGCCCTTGTCATCTCCTGCATACTTTAAGTAGCTCATCCTTCAACAAGTGAGTTTCTTGTAGGAACACAATAGATAAATGAAGTTGTTTAAGCCTAGTAATAACCTGTTTTAAGCTTGGATAGTTTACAAACTCCACAGACATTCCACAAAGTACATTTAAGTTTTGCATTTGAAGTCATTTAACCAAAAATGTGAACATGGAATAAGCTATAGCATAAAGGCATATCTAAAATATGTTTAGTAACCACAAGGACCGCAGGAATATTTTGTATTGAGGAAAATATGTAAAGATCTGTTGGAAGAAACAAACATAAATCTATCCTAACAACACAGGGTATTTTGCTAGTAGCCTATATAGTAGCCTAAATATCACAACAAAATGCCTCTCTAGCAAGATGATATGTGAAATATCACGTAGTATTTGTTTGAAAAGTAGCAAAGAATAGCTCCACCTAAAACAGTAACGCTAGTTAGTGAAGCCTGAGACTAACGTTAACGTTACAGTATGGACCGTCCAAAATGGTGGTAGATGATCCACAACACAGGGTCTGTTGCTAGTAGCTACCAAGTAACAATATGGCCCATACGTATAGCGTTAACGTAGTATACCATGATACGTTTATAAACCAAAAAAGTATCAAAGATCAGAAATGAACAGCCTACGTGAGAAAAATAGATATCATTGAATATGTGCTACATTACCCAAAGGCCCTTTGCATATGATGTTAGGCTTGCACCTGAGTGTCAATCATTTTAGTCCAAGGACATGATCGAAAGGCCTCCATCATTCTTAAATGGAGAAGCCGGTGGTCACTCTGACAGAGCTCCAGAGTTCTGTGGCGATAGGAGAACCTTCCAGAAGGACAACCATCTCTTCAGAACTCCACCAATCAGGCCTTTATGGTAGAGTGGCTAGACGGAAGCCACTTCTCATGAAAAGGCACATAACTGCCCGCTGGGAGTTTGCCAAAAGACACCTAAAGGACTCTCAGACCATGAGAAACAAGATTCTCTGGTGTGATGAAGCCAAGATTGAACTCTTTGGCCTGAATGCCAAGCGTCACGTCTGTAGGAATCCTGGCACCATCCCAACGGCGAAGCATGGTGGTGGCAGCATCATGCTGTGGGGATGTTTTTCAGTGGCAGGGACTGGGAGACTAGTCAGGATCGAGGGAAAGATGAACAGAGCAAAGTACAGAGAGAACTGAAAATAGCTGTGCGGCGACACTACCCATCTTACCTGACAAGCTTGAGAGGATCTGCAGAGAAACTCCCCAAATACAGGTATGCCAAGCTTGTAGCGTCATACCCAAGAAGACTTGAGGCTGTAATCACTGCCAAAGGAGCTTCAACAAAGTACTGAGTAAAGTCTGAATACAGTTTTTTTATTATTATTATTTTTGCAAAAATGGTGACATAACACCTAGCGGTCAAACAGGGAAATGGTTCCAATCATTTTTCCTTTTTATTCATTTTAGAAACACTTAAAATAATGGCTGTGTTTCGTGTAGGCTTACCCTGGCGTGACTTTTAGCAATATTCGGCTCTATTTCCTCTCAGATTATAAAACTCTAATTATCATCAAAGTAGACATCATGCAAAACAACAACACTGCAAGCTCCTGCAAGTCATCTCTAGCTGTAACCTTTGATAACAGGTATTGTGTCAATTGAAAACTAATTAACTGTGGTGGCAGGTGCAGTGATGAACGCCGAGAAGGAGCTGAGTGTAGAGGGAAGCAGTGTGGTGAGGGAGATTATCGTCTAGAGTATAAAGAGGGATACGTCCTCCAGTAGCTCAGAGATGGAACCTGGTGAGGATGAATTACCTGCGGTGAGGAACTCCGATATCGGGCCTAGTTCCAAGGATGATTCTGGCCCAGTGGGAGTGAGATTTGTAGAGAGAATGGATCCATATGTGGTGTCAGGTTAGGTGGAGAAGAGGTTGGGGACTGTTGAGTTGGTGAAGGTAACTGAGTGGACTCGTGATGATTTATTGTTTCTCCTCTGTCCAGAGGGAGCGGGCGCTGCGGATTACGTGATTAGGGACAGGAATTGTGACTTGAATTGCTCTCCGGAACAGTGTGGCATTGAAAGGAGTGATAACGGGGTTAGGTTTAAGTGTTGAGGATGAGCAGTTGAAATGGAAGACTCCAGGTGTCTGTGACACCCTCCGTTTGGTGAGACGTAGATCCGGTGTAGAGCGTGGGGAAACAGAGAATACATTATCTGTCATGCTGGATTTTGATGCATAGTCTCTGCCAGATAAGATCAAGGTAGGAAGTGTCAGTTATCCCGTGAGCGATTTTGTTCTGTAAATACTACAGTGTTTTAGGGGTGAAGTTTATGGGCCTGTTGCAGCAGTGTGTAGGCGTGAGATGCCTAGATGTGACAAGTGTGCAGGAGGTCATGAGATGAAGAAATGTGTGGTATCGGTGGAGAAAGTTCTGTGTGTTAGTTGTGGGGGTGCTAACGGGCTGGAGATCTGAGGTGTCAGGTGAGAGAAAGGCAGATTGTGGTCCTCTATAGCTCAACTGTAGCTCAATTGGTAGAGCATGGCACTTGTAGTGGGTTCGATCCCTGGGACCACCCATACGTAAAAATGTATGCGCACATGACTGTAAGTTGCTTTGGATAAAAGAGTCTGCTAAATGGCATATTATTATTATTATTAGATTGAGGTTGCCAGGGTTACAGTAGTACAGAAAGTGTTGTAGCAGAAGCAGTGAAGAGTGGTAGAGGAAGATGGGTACAGGGTGAGGGATCTTGAGAGGATTCCTGTGAGTAGGCAGAGACCAAGAGAGAGTGATGGGAAGAATATGTGCTTCAGTAAGGTGGGCTTTTTAGCATTTATAGCAATGGTTTTCAATTGTACTGCAGAAATGGATCAAAAAGTCCCAGAAAATAGAGGCTGTGGTGGCAGCGGCAGAGAAGTACTTGGGATTGCGAGGATTTACTGCAGAACAGCTGCAGGGGGTGTTGAGTGGTAGTGGTCTGGCGTAGGACTAGATAGGGTTAAATAGTGGAATGGGGTGGTGGGTTTTTGTCGTGGAAAATCGCCACGAAGGGACTCAAAGTCAAATGAGTCCCTTGTTGGAGAGGTTCCAACAAACGTAAAAGCACCATAGTACACGTCGGTTGGGAGCTCTGCCGGGGCAGTCCCGTTAGTTGTCCTGTATACTGCTTACACAGACAAGTTATATTTGCATGATTTTAGCTTTATTAATAATTAATTAATCGTTAACATTTGGTTCCTGCATGTGACCGACCAATACCTCACAAGGCTTCTTCTCTCCAAGCTGAGACCTTGAAATCCCTTTTGGATACCAGAACAATGTTCTGGGCGTACTGCCAATTGGTCTGAGGAGGTCAGTCATCTGCACGAACCAAGAACATTTACCCTCACATTTTTTAGAGCAGGCTAATACTGCAATTTTGTATTAATTACCGTATCAATGAATTTAATGTATATAGGCTCTGAATGGCCTCACACACCAGTACAGTAGGTGGCGGTGTATGCACCTAAAAGTTGAATGCGCTCCGCCAACCAAATCCCGAAGAAGAAGGATGGAGAATGTGAAAAAGGAGTAGCGTTCATCTTTATTATTGATGTTTGATGAAGAGTATCTACCACCCTATGTAAAGCTGGGATATATAATATACCCCATAAGAGAGTTTGTGTAAAACCTGATGCAATGCAAGAAATGTAAAAAGTTTGGCCACATGTCAAGTGTTTGCAGACGGAAGGAATATGTTATTGAAGAGCATGTGAATGTAAAATGTTGTAACTATGGTGGGGGTCATATTCCTGAATTCCCAGTGTGCCCTGTTAGGGTGAAAGAGGTTGAGGTGTCAAGGATCAGGGCTGTACAGCAAATCTCCTATGTGGAGGCGGTGAAGAGAGTTATAGTAGCAAGAGGCCACAGTTCTGAAGAAGATATGGCGGTGGATGCACTGCAACCAGTTGCAAAGGTTGTACGTCAATCAAGTGATCTGGATACACTTATTTTGAAGGTGGATTTTTTTGTATTTATAGCCACAGTTATTAATTTTACTGCACAATAAGTCCAAGAAGCTGGACATCATTATATCTGTAGCTGAGAAGTTTTTGGGCCTCCAAGACTTCACGGCAGAAGCCCTGCAAGGTCTACTGTAGCCAGAAAATGTTCCACCCTCACAGGATCCTTCTGAGCCTGTGGAGGGACCTGACTAGAACAGAAAAGCAGGCTGATTTAGTTCAATTTTAATATAGTTATTGATAGTTTGTATGATTTTTTAGAAATACTGTATACACTGAACAAACATATAAACGCAACATGTAAAGTGTTGGTCCCATGTTTCATGAGGTGAAATAAAAGATCTCAGAAATGTTCCAGACACAAACTTTTTAGTCAGCCACCAATTGTGCAAGTTCTCCCACTTAAAAAGATGAGATGCCTGTAATTTTCATCATAGGTACACGTCAACTATGACAGACAAAATTAGATTTTTTTCATCCAGAAAATCATATTGTAGGATCTTTTATGAATTTATTTGCAAATTATGGTGGAAAATAAGTATTTGGTCAATAACAAAAGTTTCTCAATACTTTGTTATATATCCTTTGTTGGCAATGACACAGGTCAAACATTTTCTGTAATTCTTCACAAGGTTTTCACACACTGTTGCTGGTATTTTGGCCCATTCCTCCATGCAGATCTCCTCTAGAGCAGTGATGTTTTGGGGCTGTCGCTGGGCAACACAGACTTTCAACTCCCTCCAAAGATTTTCTATGGGGTTGAGATCTCGAGACTGGCTAGGCCATTCCAGGACCTTGATATGTTTCTTACGAAGCCACTCCTTCGTTGCCCGGGCAGTGTGTTTGGGATCATTGTCATGCTGAAAGACCCAGCCACGTTTCATCTTCAATGCCCTTGCTGATGGAAGGAGGTTTTCACTCAAAATCTCACGATACATGGCCCCATTCATTCTTTCCTTTACACGGATCAGTCGTCCTGGTCCCTTTGCAGAAAAACAGCCCCAAAGCATGATGTTTCCACCCCCATGCTTCACAGTAGGTATGGTATTCTTTGGATGCAACTCAGCATTCTTTGTCCTCCAAACACGACGAGTTTAGTTTTTACCAAAAAGTTATATTTTGGTTTCATCTGACCATATGACATTCTCCCAATCCTCTTCTGGATCATCCAAATGCACTCTAGCAAACTTCAGACGGGCCTGAACATGTACTGGCTTAAGCAGGGGGACACGTCTGGCACTGCAGGATTTGAGTCCCTGGCGGCGTAGTATGTTACTGATGGTAGGCTTTGTTACTTTGGTCCCAGCTCTCTGCAGGTCATTCACTAGGCCCCCCCGTTTGGTTCTGGGATTTTTGCTCACCGTTCTTGTGATCATTTTGACCCCACGGGGTGAGATCTTGCGTGGAGCCCCAGATCGAGGGAGATTATCAGTGGTCTTGTATGTCTTCCATTTCCTAATAATTGCTCCAACAGTTGATTGCTTCAAACCAAGCTGCTTACCTATTGCAGATTCAGTCTTCCCAGCCTGGTGCAGGTCTACAATTTTGTTTCTAGCGTCCTTTGACAGCTCTTTGGTCTTGGCCATAGTGGAGTTTGGAGTGTGACTGTTTGAGGATGTGGACGGGTGTGTTTTATACTGATAACAAGTTCAAACAGGTGCCATTAATACAGGTAACGAGTGGAGGACAGAGGAGCCTCTTAAAGAGGAAGTTACAGATCTGTGAGAGCCAGAAATCTTGCTTGTTTGTAGGTGACCAAATACTTATTTTCCACCATAATTTGCAAATAAATTCATAAAAAATCCTAAAATGTGATTTTCTGGAGAGAAAAAAATCTCAATTTGTCTGTCATAGTTGACGTGTACCTATGATGAAAATTACAGGCCTCTCATCTTTTTAAGTGGGAGAACTTGCAAAATTGGTGGCTGACTAAATACTTTTTTCCCCCACTGTATGGCATGGCGTAAGCTACAGACAACTAATACAATTGCATTTTATCGATGGCAGTTTGAATGCACAGAGATGCCATGACAAGATCCTGAGGCCCATTAAATACTTATTTCCCTAATTAAAATGCAAATCAATTTATAACATTTTTGACATGCGTTTTTCTGGATTTCTTTGTTGTTATTCTGTCTCTCACTGTTCAAATAAACCTAACATTAAAATTATAGACTGATCATGTCTTTGTCAGTGGGCAAACGTACAAAATCAGCAGGGGATCATATACTTTTTCCCTCATTGTACATGGTTTGACACCAGTATTGCCAGCATTGGTTTTATTCACTGGGCTATCTAGAGTGATCAGATAGTAGACTAAAGAAGTGAAGTAGACAAACTGCCAATGTTTTAAAGTTCTATTAAATGAATCTGTGTAGTTATGAACCCTTGTGATAGTGAGTGGAGGATGATATGGCTTCTACACCTGCACTTGCTCTTTGGGGTTTTTGGCTTGGTTTCTATAAAGCACTTTGTGACAACTTCTGATGTAAAAAGGGCTTCATAAAATACATTTGATTGACATGTATATCACACCAACTGACTGGTTCTTCTGATGATGTTCCCACAGGAGACCATGTTGAGACATTCTCTACATCCAGAGAGCAACAGCAGGAAGATCACAGAGCTAAGAGGTCTCACCACTGCCCACATTGTGAGGAGAGTTTCTCAATTCTATCAAAGTTAAAAATACACCTACAAGTACACACAGGAGAGAATCTGTATTCCTGTACTGACTGTGGGAAGAATTTCACAACATCAAAGGCTCTGACAGTTCATCAGAGAGTGCACACAGGAGAGAAGCCTTACTCCTGCTCTGACTGTGTAAAGCGCTTCAAAACATCAACTGAGCTAAAAGTTCATCAGAGAACACACACAGGAGAGAAGCCTTACTCCTGCTCTGACTGTGTTAAATGCTTCACAACATCAACTAAGCTAAAAGTTCATCAGAGAACACACACAGGAGAGAAGCCTTACTCCTGCTCTGACTGTGTAAAGCGCTTCAAAACATCAACTGAGCTAAAAGTTCATCAGAGAACACACACAGGAGAGAAGCCTTACTCCTGCTCTGACTGTGGGACAAGTTTCTCTCAACTGGGCCCCTTAAAAACACATGAACGTATACATACAGGAGAAAAGCCTTACTCCTGCTCTGACTGTGTAAAATGCTTCACAACATCAACTAAGCTAAAAGTTCATCAGAGAACACACACAGGAGAGAAGCCTTACTCCTGCTCTGACTGTGGGACAAGTTTCTCTCAACTGGGCCCCTTAAAAACACATGAACGTATACATACAGGAGAGAAGCCTTACTCCTGCTCTGACTGTGTAAAGCGCTTCAAAACATCAACTGAGCTAAAAGTTCATCAGAGAACACACACAGGAGAGAAGCCATACTCCTGCTCTGACTGTGGGAAGGGTTTCTCTCGGCAGGAAAGCTTGAAATCACACCAACGGATACACACAGGAGAGAAGCCTTACTCCTGCTCTGACTGTGGGGCAAGTTTCTCTCAACTGAGCACCTTAAAACAACATGAACGTATACATACAGGAGAAAAGCCTTACTCCTGCTCTGACTGTGGGAAATGTTTCTCTCGACTGGGCCAATTTAATATACATGAACGTAGACATATAGGAGAGAAGCCTTACTCCTGCTCTGACTGTGGGAAGGGTTTCTCTCTGCAGGAAAGCTTGAAATCACACCAACGGATACACACAGGAGAGAAGCCTTACTCCTGCTCTGACTGTGGGACAAGTTTCTCTCAACTGGGCCCCTTAAAAATACATGAACGTATACATACAGGAGAGAAGCCATACTCCTGCTCTGACTGTGGGAAGGGTTTCTCTCGGCAGGAAAGCTTGAAATCACACCAACGGATACACACAGGAGAGAAGCCATACTCCTGCTCTGACTGTGTAAAATGCTTCACAACATCAACTGAGCTAAGACTTCATCAGAGAACACACACAGGAGAGAAGCCATACTCCTGCTCTGACTGTGTAAAATGCTTCACAACATCAACTGAGCTAAGACTTCATCAGAGAACACACACAGGAGAGAAGCCTTACTCCTGCTCTGACTGTGTAAAATGCTTCACAACATCAACTGAGCTAAGACTTCATCAGAGAACACACACAGGAGAGAAGCCTTACTCCTGCTCTGACTGTGTAAAGCGCTTCAAAACATCAACTCAGCTAAAAGTTCATCAGAGAACACACACAGGAGAGAAGCCTTACTCCTGCTCTGACTGTGGGACAAGTTTCTCTCAACTGGGCCCCTTAAAAACACATGAACGTATACATACAGGAGAAAAGCCTTACTCCTGCTCTGACTGTGTAAAATGCTTCACAACATCAACTAAGCTAAAAGATCATCAGAGAACACACACAGGAGAGAAGCCTTACTCTTGCTCTGACTGTGGGGCAAGTTTTTCTCAACTGGGCAACTTAAAACTACATGTACGTAAACACACAGGAGAGAAGCCTTACTCCTGCTCTGACTGTGTAAAATGCTTCACAACATCAACTAAGCTAAAAGTTCATCAGAGAACACACACAGGAGAGAAGCCTTACTCTTGCTCTGACTGTGGGGCAAGTTTTTCTCAACTGGGCAACTTAAAACTACATCTACGTATACACACAGGAGAGAAGCCTTACTCCTGCTCTGACTGTGGGGAGAGTTTCTCTCATCAGAGCAGCTTAAAAACACACCAACGTATACACACAGGAGAGAAGCCTCATTAGTTATCTTAGACCAGCTAAGATTAAAGTCACTCCATTGATTAATCCTCATATCATAAAAGAAGTGGTAACAGTTAATTGGATCAAATGAAGAAAGCATAGAACACTACATTGTAATCCTATTGTTTCTCACTGTGAGAGAACTGTGCAGAGGAAAGGGAGCGTTATAGAATGTTAGCCTCTCTTTACTTTACTGATCAGTGTTGCACCTTGTCAGTTTTGGTGTGTTTTGTTTGCTTCTACTGTAAAGATATTGAGATTACCTTGGATATGCCCTTAGGGTTGAATATGCTCTTTGAGGCATCTCACAATGGAGTCTGATGGTTGACTGGGTGGTACTGCTTCCCTCTGCAGTTTGTGGGAATGAGCTAGTAGACACAACATACACTGAGTGTACAAAACATTAAGGACCCCTGCTCTTTCCATGACATAGACTGACCAGGTGAACCCAGGTGAAAGCTATGATCCTTAATGATGTAGTTGTGGTGTATTTATTATAGATCCCCATTAGCTTTCAGCAGAAAACAAGAAACTGCAGTGGGCTAAGGAATGAAAACACTGGACACTGAACAATTAGAAAAACATTGCCTGGTCTGATGAATCCCGGTTCCTGCTGTTTCATGCTGATGGGAATATTGAATGTCACAGGAAATTATATTTTTTAGTACAAAACGTAGAAACGCGCCATTTTCACATATGTCGATGTTGGGGTGGTGCTGGAGATGATGAACATGGAGTTGAAACATTTAGAAATGTCCCTTTAAGGCAAAAACAAAAGGAGGGGGGTTGGTCGGAAATTGGACCAACTGACTTGTTGGAGAAGTGGCATCCTATGACGATGCCACATTGAAAGTCACAGAGCTCTTCAGTGAGGCCATTCTACTGCCAGTGTTTGTCTATGGAGATTGCATGGCTGTGTTTGATTTTATACACCTGTTAGCAACGGGTGTGGCTGAAATAGCTGAATCCACTAATTTGAAGGGCTGTCTACATACCTTTGTATATATAGTGTACTTTGCATGTTAGCTTAGCATGCAACTTCTTAGCATGTTCATTGTAATGTAACATAACATACTGTATCATACTATATTGAGTGGTATGTTTTTTGTAACATATAGTACGTTTTTCTCTGACACCAAGTTGTCCCTCTGCAGTATTCTGTGGGAATGAGCTCATAGACACCTATCAGATAGAGATGGTGTGATGATCAGTTTTCACCATTACTTTGGGTGGATTAGTTTTTACTACATAACTTTTGTTTAATGATACACATGCTACGAAACGACTACATGTGTTTATTAAATTGTCTTTTAAAACTAGATTCATTCTTTTTGTCATTGATAAATATATTTGGATAACTGTAATGAACGTAATTGATCTGGTAATGAAAAATAAACATTCTACATTAATTTGTGCTGGTCAACCTTTGTTTTTTGGTTTATCTATACAGTAAATACAATGGTTTTGTTTAATTCATGGCATTCAAAATAATTTACATGTCTATTATCTAGTCAAAACATGTCACTACACCTTTACACATCACCATTGGGACAAGCCAATTTGCTAGCCACCATTATTTGCTACAATGCATACAAATAAATGTTTTGCAGTATAAAGGACTTACATATGTTTCTTATTAAATAACAGTGAAATAAAATGGGGGGAAAAGTGGTGTCATTTTAAAGTGTTTTATACGGTACCAAAGTCCAGGGACAGCATTACCGCAACAAATCAACAATGACCCACTTACTATTGGGGAGTGGAACCAGAGAGGAAGCTTGGGTTACCTTTCTCACACCACTACAGTATTCATTTCAACAGACCCTTTCCATCCCCCATTGTTGGAGTTCAATATATGCACAGGACTATATTGAGGGTCAGACTGTTCAAATATCCAGTTGATTATGTAAATAGTCTTGTTACGGTGTAGTTACATGTAATTACACTGTAATAAGGACCCCATAAAAGGAAGCGTTACCGTAAATAGTTTTGTAGAGCTCTGGTATTGATGGGCCATTTGAGGGTGAGTCATTGACATTTATGACCAGTAAGAGCTGTGAACTCACCTGTGATGGCCCACGTCTACCACAACCTTTCCTACTGTGCTTGTAGAACCACAGCATTTTAGGCAGTCATTGTTCCAAATGTGTTCATGCATACAGTACAATGGGAGGGGGTGTGGCATGCAGAGGGAAGGACCAGGAAGTTGATCTCAGACTTCTATTTAGTACTGGGATCCTATTCAGATTTACCAGATTGACAGTGAGTACAAACCCAGCCTGCCTCCCTTCACACTGATTGTGACCCAGTTTGCACTGCAGGATCTAGAGATGGCATCAGTGAAGCTGGAAGACTGCAGTCAAACACTGGAGCTGAATGTCAACATTAAAGATGAAGAAGAGGAGGAGAAGATTGGGAAATCTGTTTCTTATGGTAAGAGCAGGTTCTATCTATCTATAAATGATCTTGATAAATTAGACCTCCCTAAGTTGACCCAGTCTATTGCTAGGTTGAATTCTGTAATTCTGACATACAATTCCAATATTCTTCAATGCTTTTGAATGAGGAAAATGTGGAATTGGAATTTGGGTTACTTTGTGAATTGACTGTAATTTAAATGGAATTGATCCTGACATTTGCTAACCCTTGTGATAGTGAGTGGGGGATGATATTGCCAATCATTTTCAAAGGGAAGTTGGTTTTGAAGTTTCTGTCCTGTATTTCAGAGATTAAGAAAGATAAGTAAAACATATATATAAATTAACACCTTTTTTGGGCACTAAATACTTCAATATTTACTTCCACAAATGTTTTAAACTGGTACCTGCTACCTTCAGACACTTGTAGGCGTCCTAGAGCGAAACAACAGACATTAACTTGTTGGTGAGTCTCACCTTTAGATGTGTAGGCCAAACTTCTCTGACGCTACAGACAGAAGTCTCCTGGTCTGACAAACAACACAGTCAAGGTATACCAAACCTTTTTTTATATACTCAGAGGACCGTTATTAGCATGTTTTAATCACTCCTATGTAAATGGTAGATTATCAGACACTCAAGAAGAAGGTCTGATTTCGTTATTACTGAAACAGGATACAAGTGGAAAATATAAAGATATAGAGTAGCTTAGTGGTTAAGAGCGTTGTGCCAGTAACCGAAAGGTCGCTGGTTCTAATCCCTCAGCCGACTAGGTGAAAAATCTGTCGATGTGCCCTTGAGCAAGGCACTTAACCCTAATTGCTCCTGTAAGTCGCTCTGGATAAGAGCGTCTGCTAAATAATATATATATATATATAGAGTCCATTTAAAAAATTGGCGGCCCCTTACACAAAAATTCTAGCAAAATGTATAGCACATAGAATTAAAAAGGTATTGCCGGACATTATTAATTCTAATCAGACAGGTTTTTTACATGGGCGATACATTGGAGATAATGTAAGGCAAGTACTGGAAACAATAGAACACTATGGAAAATCTGGGAAACCAGGCCTACTATTCATAGCAGACTTCGAAAAGGCATTTGATAAAGTACGACTGGGGTTTATATATAAATGCCTGGAGCATTTCGATTTTGGACAATCTCTTATAAATTGGGTTAAAATCATGTGTGCCATCTTTCGGATGGGATGTTAAACGGGTGCCCTGACTGTCTGCGGTCACTAAAGATCCCATGCCACTTATCGTAAGAGTAGGGGTGTTA
Source organism: Coregonus lavaretus (assembly GCF_964263955.1). Lineage (NCBI taxonomy): Eukaryota > Metazoa > Chordata > Actinopteri > Salmoniformes > Salmonidae > Coregonus > Coregonus lavaretus. Next base: position 1,238,556 of record NW_028162761.1, on the reverse strand, counting down.
ACCCCAGTGTCCTGGCTGAATTACCAATCTGTCCCTCAGACCATCACAGCCACCTAATCATCCCTAGCTTCCAATCGGCTCATTCATCCCCCTTCCTCTCCACTGTAACTATTTCCCAGGTTGTAGCTGTAAATGAGAATGTGTTCGTCAACTTACCTGGTAAAATACAATTACTTAAACATTAATGTGCACTGTTCAAAATATATCTCCAGTCAATGTTGTTGCTAGCACTTGCCTCCAAAATAAAGCATCCCATCTGGGTTAACTTGGTTGAGCTTATGAAAACAGATCTAACACAAGTGTCTATGTATGCGGATGACTCAACACTATACATGTCAGCTACTACAGCGACTGAAATGACTGCAACACTTAACAAAGAGTTGCAGTTAGTTTCAGAGTGGATGGAAAGGAATAAGTATTTCTAAAACTAAAAGCTCAATGTAGAACGAATTCTATTATTTACTCACCTTTATCTAGAATCTCCAGTTGAAACTAGCCAGCCAGCTAACTAGCTAACTAGCTACTTGCTATTAGCCACCGTTGGCGGTTTTCACCCAGAACATCAGATTTTCTGCCGGAATAACTGAATCACTGGACCTTAACACCGGATCTAGCTAGCCGCAACCGAATGGATGTTGCTGTAGGCTAATCACCACTGCCCCCGTAGCATCAGTTAGCCTTGAGCCTTGAGCTAGCCCCGGCTATCTACTTCTCTGTCTACCGGACGGGAGTAACCAGCTAACTAGCTGCTTGCTATTAGCCACCGTTAGCGGCTTTTTCTCCATTGTCCGTGGCCTGCACTACCTACCAGCCAGCTCTAGTCTGGACTATTATCGGCCAGTCTGCACTGTCTGCACAGCGAGTTATCGACCCAGAACCTATCGGATTTTCTGCCGGAATCACTGAATCACTGGACCTTTAACACTGGATAATCGCAACTAGCTAGCTGCAACCAAATGAATGTTGTTGTTGGCTAATCAGCCTTGAGCTAGCCTTGAGTCAAGCACATCTCCCGGCTATCTACCTCTCTGTCAACCGGACGGGACCTCCTAGAGTCGACACGGAGCCCTGCCGATCCATCACGACTCGTCTTCCGACGTAATCATCTGTGGTTTCAACAGGCTTCCCGTTGCGATGACCAAGAAGATCCATCTGCTAGCCCCGGCCCGCTAGCACACGCACACTACAACCGCAAACTCGCTGTGCTGAAGCACCAATTTGAACTGCTCTCGGACTCACATATTGCTGTTCACTGGACCTTATGATCACTCAGCTGTGCAGCTGATGCCTGCTGGACTGTTCCTTTACAAGGTACCCTGTCCTGTTTATTCTGTTTAGCCTCAGACCAAACTTTATCGCCATTACCAGTTGTTGTCTTAGCTCTCTCTAATAACACCTGTGATTGCTTTATGCCTCTCTCCCATGTCAATATGCCTTGCCTATTGCTGTTCCAGTTAGTTCTTATTATACAATTTCACTGTAGAACCCCAAGTCCCTCTCAAACTCCCTCAAATAGTTCCTTTGTTCCACCCCCCATACACGCCGAGACCGGCTCAATCGGTGCCTCCAATGATGCTATCTATTTCATTGTTACCCAACGCTTAGGTTTACCTCCACTGTACTAATATCCTTCCATATCCTTGTCTGTACATAATGCCCTGAATCTTTTCTATAACGCCCGGTAATCTGCCCCCTTTATTCTCTGTACCCAATGCACTAGAAGACCAGTTCTTAAAGCCTTTAGCCGTATCCTTATTCTAGTCCTCCTCTGTTCCTCTTGTGATGTAGAGGCTAACCCAGGCCCTGCAGCCCCCAGTATCACTCCTACTCCCCAGGAGCTATCATTTGTTGACTTCTGTAACCGTAAAAGCCTTGGTTTTCTGCATGTTAACATCAGAAGTCTACTTCCTAAGTTTGAGTTATTCACTGCGTTAGCACACTCCGCCAACCCTGATGTTCTAGCAGTGTCTGAATCCTGGCTTAGGAAGGCCACCGAAAATTCTGAAATGTCCATCCCCAACTACAACATTTTCCGTCTAGATAGAAATGCCAAAGGGGGTGGAGTTGCAATCTACTGTAGAGATAGCCTGCAGAGCTCTATCATACTATCCAGGTCTGTGCCCAAACAGTTTGAGCTTCTACTTCTAAAAATCCACCTTTCCAGAAATAAGTCTCTCACTGTTGCCGCTTGCTACAGACCCCCCTCACCCCCCAGCTGTGCCCTGGACACCATATGTGAATTGATTGCCCCCCATTTATCCTCAGAGTTCATACTGCTTGATGACCTAAATTGGGATATGCTTAACACCCCGGCCATCCTACAATCCAAACTAGATGCCCTCAATCTCACACAAATTATCAACGAACCTACCAGGTACAACCCTAAATCCGTAAACATGGGTACCCTCATAGATATCATCCTCTAAATACACCTCTGCTGTCTTCAACCAGGATCTCAGCGATCACTGCCTTATTGCCTGCGTCCGTAACGGGTCCGCGGTCAAACGACCATCCCTCATCACTGTCACACGCTCCCTAAAACACTTTAGCGAGCAGGCCTTCCTAATTGACCTGGCCCAGGTATCCTGGATGGATATAGATCTCATTCCGTCAGTAGAGGATGCCTGGTTGTCCTTTAAAAGTAATTTCCTCTCAATCTTAAATAAACATGCCCCATTCAAAAAATACAGAACTAAGAACAGATATAGCCCCTGGTTCTCCTCAGACTTGACTGCCCTTGACCAGCACAAAAACATCCTGTGGCGTACTGCATTACCATCAAATAGCCCCCGCGATATGCAACTTTTCAGGGAAGTCAGGAAGCAATATACACAAGCAGTTAGGAAAGCAAAGGCTAACTTTTTCAAACAGAAATGTGCATCCTGTAGCACTAACTCCAAAAAGTTTTGAGACACTGTAAAGTCCATGGAGAATAAGAGCACCTCCTCCCAGCTGCCCACTGCACTGAGGCTAGGAAAACACTATCACCACCGATAAATCTACAATAATCGAGAATTTCAACAAGCATTTTGCTACGGATGGCCATGCTTTCCACCTGGATACCACTACCCCGGCCACCAGCTCTGCACCCTCCGCTGCAACTTGCCCATGCCCCCCCGCTTATCCTTCACACAAATTCAGACAGCTGATGTTCTGAAAGAGCTGCAAAATCTGGACCCCTACAAATAATCTGGGCTAGACAATCTGGACCCTTTCTTTCTAAAATTAGCCGCCAAAATTTTCACAACCCTTATTACTAGCCTGTTCAACCTCTCTTTCGTAACGTCTGAGATCCCCAGAGATTGGAAAGCTGCCGCGGTCATCCCCCTCTTCAAAGGGGGTGACACTCTAGATCCAAACTGTTACAGACCTATGTCCATCCTGCCCTGCCTTACGAATGTTTTTGAAAGCCAAGTTAACAAACAGATCACCGACCATTTCGAATCCCACCGTACCTTCTCCGCTATGCAATCCGGTTTCCGAGCTGGTCATGGGTGCACCTCAGCCACGCTCAAGGTCCTAAATGATATTATAACCGCGATCGATAATAGACAGTACTGTGCAGCCGTCTTCATCGACCTGGCCAAGGCTTTCGACTCTGTCAACCACTGCATTCTTATTGGCAGACTAAATAGCCTTGGTTTCTCAAATGACTGCCTCGCCTGGTTCACCAACTACTTCTCAGATAGAGTTCAATGTGTCAAATCGGAGGGCCTGTTGTCTGGACCTATGGCAGTCTCTATGGGGGTGCCACAGGGTACAATTCTTGGGCCGACTCTTTTCTCTGTGTATATCAATGATGTCGCTCTTGCTGCTGGTGACTCTCAGATCCACCTCTACGCAGATGACACCATTTTGTATACATCTGGCCCTTCATTGGACACTGTATTAACAAACCTCCAAACGAGCTTCAATGCCATACAACACTCCTTCAGTAGCCTCCAACTGCTCTTAAACACTAGTAAAACTAAATGCATGCTCTTCAATCGAACGGTGCTGGCACCCGCCCACCTGACTAAAATCACTACTCTCAACGGGTCTGACCTAGAGTATGTGGACAACTACAAATACCTAGGTGTATGGTTAGACTGTAAACTCTCCTTCCAGACTCACATTAAGAATCTCCAATCCAAAGTTAAATCTAGAATCGGCTTCCTATTTCGCAACAAAGCCAAACATGCCCTCGTAAAACTGACTATCCTACCGATCCTTGACTTCGGCGATGTCATTTACAAAATAGCCTCCAACACTCTACTCAGCAAATTGGATGTAGTCTATCACTGTGCCATCCATTTTGTCACCAAAGCCCCATATACTACCCACCACTGTGACCTGTACGCTCTTGTTGGCTGGTCCTCACTACATATTTGTCGCCAAACCCACTGGCTCCAGGCCATCTATAAATCACTGCTAGGCAAATCCCTGCCTTATCTTAGCTCTTTGGTCACCATAGCAACACCCACCAGTATGCCCTCCAGCAGGTATATCTCACTGGTCATCTCCAAAGCCAACACCTCCTTTGGCCGCCATTCCTTCCAGTTCTCTGCTGCCAATGACCGGAACGAATTGCAAAAATCTCTGAAGCTGGAGACTCTTATCTCCCTCACTAACTTTAAGCATCAGTTAAGCGTCAGAGCACCTTACCGATCACTGCACCTGTACACAGCCCATCTGAAATTAGCCCACCCAACTACCTCATCCCCATATTGTTATTTATTTTGCTCATTTGCACCCCAGTATCTCTATTTGCACATCATCTCTTGCACATCTATCATTCCAGTGTTAATACTAATTGTAATTATTTTGCACTATAGCCTATTTATTGCCTTACCTCCATAACTTGCTACATTTGCACACACTGTATATATATTTTCTGTTGTATTTTTGACTTTATGTTTTGTTTTACCCCATATGTAACTCTGTGTTGTTGTTTTTATCGCACTGCTTTGCTTTATCTTGGCCAGGTCGCAGTTGTAAATGAGAACTTGTTCTCAACTGGCTTACCTGGTTAAATAAAGGTGAAATAAATAAATAAATACAATTAACCGCACTATCAACAAGGCAGGTCCCTATTTTTGTCACACCTGGACTACTGTTCAGTCGTGTGTTCAGGTGCCACAAAAAAGGACTTATGAAAATTGCAATTGGCTCAGAACAGGGCAGCACGGCTGGCCCTTGGATGTACAAAGAGAGCTAATATGAATAATATGCAACTCGATATCTCCTGGCTCAAAGTGGAGGAGAGATTGACTTCATCACTACTTGTGTTTATGAGAGGTGTTGACATGTTGGGTGCACCGAGCTGTCTGTTTGAGCTACTGGCGCACAGCTCGGTTACCCATGCATCCCTTACAAGACATGCCACCAGAGGTCTCTTCACAGTCCCCAAGTCCAGAACAGACTATGGGAGGCGCACAGTACTACATGGAACTCTATTCCACATCAAGTAACTGATGCAAGTACTACAATTAGATTTTTTAAAACAGATTAAAAAAACACCTTATCGAACAGCGGGGACTGTGAAGCAACACAAATATAGGTGCAGACACATGCATACACACACACACGATAACATACGCACTATACACACACGTACACATGGATTTTTGTACTGTAGATATGTGGTAGTGGTGGAGTAGGGGCCTGAGGGCACACAGTGTGTTGTGAAATCTGTGAATGTATTGTAATGTTTTTAAAATTGTATGAACTGCCTTAATTTTGGAAGAGTAATGGGGATCCATAATAAATACAATACCCAGATGAAGAATAAGACACTATTTCAAAGAATAAGACACTATTTCAAAGCATAGTAAATGTAATGTTTGCCAAGTACAATGTAATTACTAGTTGTTACACAGGATTTAGCTAGTTAAAATTAAGTGTATCTTTAGGAGTACTTGTAATTAATGTGTATTGTACATTACCAATCCTGACAACCTGGCCCTCAATTTAAAGCTTGTGGAAGTGACATCCAAGTGGGAGAATAAATACACTAGCACACCACAGAGTATCTGTATAAGAAAATCATTCAGAGCACACTGTGCTGCCAATCACAGTGTAAGGTGCGACATTTTGCGGGTGTGGAGAGCTCGTTAGAGGATAGAGGTAGCTTGCCTTGAACCGCTGGGCATCGTGTTATGACCTGCATTATCTGAATTAGGCCCACAGAATTATACCTACGGAGGACCGGCTTCTATGGAGGTACTTTGAATGTCTTTGAACTTCAGAGTTTGTTTAATGTTGGAACAGAGCAGATGTTAGCTAGCTAGCTAACAACCTTGTTTGTGCAGTGCAGTGTAGCACTATAATTAAAAACAGGTCGTACCTTTATGTCGTTAATAAATCCAATGTGAAACGTGGTGACTATAGTATCCTTAACTAGCATTGAAAAAGTTCATCCATTCTTCTCAAATTAAACATATCTCCTTAACAGTGGCGGCTCCTGAAAAAATTCTCAGGAGGGGCAATTTTTCTGATGACCTACACACATTTTAAAAAAGATATGTCCAGCAACAACATGAAGACAGGGGCAGCATATAAGTCAATACCAGAAGCATTTATTGACTGATCTGGGGAGATGGATTCCAGTTTCTGTGACAGATTATAAATAATCTCTGATGCCTTTGTTATATTAGCTTTTGGTTGAATGTACTGTCGTAGTAAATATATAATGTTATAGCTTGGTCTGACTAAAATCTTGTGCATGACCCATTTTGTGTTGGGCCTTTGTATTCAATACAATGAACAAGAGTCCTATCTTGTCAGCCTTGTCAGCAGGTGGCTAAGGATAACACCCACGCCATAGGTCTCTCAGTTCTTCCAACTCACGAGTTCTTGCCCTGAGGACACACACACACACACCCACACACACACACACACACACACACACACACACACACACACACACACATCATCACTGATAAACACACACACACACACACACACACACACAAACATCATCACTGATAACAAACACACACACACACACACACACACACACTGATAACAAACACACACACACACACACACACACACAAATCCTCTTCTCTTAGGCTGAACATCTGAAGACAGAGAACCCGACTCAGAGCCAATGCAACAGTGACACTAGCCTGGAGGTGACATCGCCCAACTCATCAGGACCAATCAGAAGATCAGAACTACTAGATTCAACCTACTTCATTTTATTGTATAAAATGTCAGCACACAATGTTTAGGGGCTCTTCTGATAAACTCCCTACGAGTTTGACGAACGGGTCCGTGCACGCGATTCCAGATATCTTTACCTCTGAATAAACTGCCTTATATTATACAATTATCCACCTTGTCCAAAAGTCTCTACTTTTTCTCCGTTCTCCAGTAAACTTGTTTTATCAACAATAGTAAGGTTCAATGACACAGAAAGCAGTTCAATGTCGGGGTACAGAGTCGCTCTCTTACCAGGATCGCGGTCCGCTCTGACCAGGGTGAAGGTGGCCGGCTCCACCTCTCTGTCCGGGACTCTGTCATCCAGTCAAGTCTCCCAGCTGTATTGGGATTCCGCTGCCAGCAGCGTTTTCATTATTTAGTCCGTTCGTAGCGGGTATGTACACGATCAACAAGATCAGTCCAAAACCGAAGATCAGTCCAAAGCAGAATGTTTGCAGAATGTTTGTAAACTAAGTCTACAAATTAAAAACATAAAATAACGCCACACTGCAGGTCGCAACATAGACGCTGATAGCCGCCATTGTCTTAGTTACGTTCAACGTTACGTCACGTATGACGAAAGCGCGTAAGTGCATGCACACAGACACCCATAGAGAATGTATTGAAAGCTTTGAAATGTGAACAAAATAGATTTTACATTACAGGCTATGAGAGACTTCTGGGCGATTTTCAACCTGACTGAAATCGCCCAAAAAACGGGCGGGGCCATTTGAAGCACAACTTTAGCCTGATTTGACATTTAGTGGCTGGCAGATCAGACGTGAACACTGATAACTGCTGTTGCCGTGATATAATTGATTAGAAAAAAAATCCCTTCCTTTTCCCGTTTGGCAGTGCATCGCCCATATCGCCCTATTGAACAAGCCGTCCATGCAGTGCAATATGAATGTCCAATACAAACAAAAGAAACAGCATACTCAACTGGCGTAACGCGGTAAGGACCAAGAACGGGGTCAATATGGACCACAGGTCACAAAATAATAATATAATAATACTGTTTTGGTTGGGCTTCAACCCCTGGTATCATATAAACACACATAAGACATGGAAACATGTAGAATTGCTTAAAAACAACAACAACAAAACATCTCAGCCCTGTCGTAAAATGTGTAAAATTGTGTTCTCTCCGCCAACAAGAGGGTTGTGAACAGTTTGTGGTTTGTTACTAGGCCAATAAATGGCAATATCCACCGCACCTTTGCCACCTAGGACATTTGTGTGACCGGACCTTCTCAAATAGTACTGGAGTACCCCTGCAATAGACTGACTGGGAAGGTGATTTTTCACAGTCAAAGTCCTGCAATAACAACTAACAAGCTAATATTTGTATAAACTCTTGAGAATTGTTTTCTGTGGGTGTCACCCGTTCCATGGGAGCACAATCCAACCCGTTTCATAAGTGCATATAAGAATTGCCCCCAATGCAATTATGTGGTCTAATACCTCCACAGTGGGATTTCAACTGTTTTTCCCCCTGTTTATTTTCAAAAAATAAGTTTTTGTAATTGATTTTAAATTAAGTAACAAGGTTTGACATGATTCCAATATTTTGTATCAGTTTGCATCACTTTCAATGAGGGCCTTTTATTTTGAGGGCGAACCGCAAATTCCACTATTGTGGTTAATCGTTATTATGACTAGCTTCACATACATAGGGACAAGCGGGTACCAGGGCTGCGTCCAGCAGGAGGACAGAGACGTTGGCAACGATCAGATAGAAATGTATTATGTAGAACAAACATGCCTCTGATTCTAAGGAATCATGTCAGTTCTATTCAGGGTATTTCTATCTGCAACTTTCCAAAACGTTTTTGTACTGAACATGCCCAGGCGAAACGCACTGACCTATATACGAACCTGGAAAGCCTCACAAATGAAAACGTGTAATGGACGCCGCGCCGTGTGCTTGTAAAATATATTTTATCACGTTCTTCAATCACTCAGACTGACACAAAACCTTTCCCAAACGTGATAATACCTTGACTGATTTGTTATCTAACATGTTATGACGTTATTTCGATATTAGGCAGTTTAAAAGTGCTATTACATACCTGTAGTAATAAAGAGAAACGGAAAGCACAGCCATGTGGTTTGCTTTGTTCTGAAGAATGTTGCGCGCCTCCCCGGAAGTTCCTATTTCCAACTACCACAATGCAACGGCGACATCTTCTTCTTCTGTGGGTTTTATGGCAGACTACATCCAAAAGTTGCATTGCCGCCACCAACTGGACGGTTTGAAACCACAAAATAAATTAAATAAATAATAAATCCATACTTAATAGTGATACTAACTTACTCCACCCTAATAATAATAGTACATTGCCAAAACAAACAAAACTCCCATTTCTTCCTTCCTTTAAATCTCCATATCTCCCTTCTCAGTCTCTAGGACCTGAGATGGTGGTATGGCTTTTGACAATATTCCATGTAACTCTTTTGCCAATAAATCTTTCAGCCCCAGGAACCGTTCTGCCGCAACCACAATGATTTATATCTTCCTAGATATTTTCTCCACCTTGGCAGTGCCGTTAATCACCATTGCAATAAAGGCCACAAAGTCCACCTTTTTAACCTTTAAAATGTCAGGATCATCTTGTTGAAAGGCAACCCCTGCAGCTTGCATTGAAGGCTTATCCACCACCATTATATTTACTGTAAAGATAACCCCCAACAACTACAATGATTCAGTAAATCAGTAATGTTACAGTACTCTAGCATGTCTCACAGCTGCTTATGCTGACAAAACATGTTAGTGAATAGGTCAGATTTAGCTTTGTGATGCTCATTTAAACTTCCTGTCTTGTTCAGCTTCAGAACAACAGTAAATATGTCACTTGAAACATAGTTTTTTGGTAATTCATTACACAAAAGAGAAAAGCTTGACTAGAACAAATTCATATACATACTATTTTTCATTGGCAGATAAATTAAACAGGCTTGAATTAAGCCTTAATGACTATTAATGACTAAAATAACTCATCTAGTTTTAAAATACAATTTAATAAACAAAAAGTATCCACCCAAACTAATGGTGAAAACTGATCATCACACCATCTCTATCTGATACATGTTGTGTCTACTAGCTCATTCCCACAGAAAACTACAGAGGGAAGCAAAACCACCCAGTCAACCAGCCTCACAGAGGATATTCAACGCTAAGGGCAAATCCAAGGTAATCTCAATATCATTATAGTAGAAGCAAACAAATCACACCAAAACTGACCAGGTGAACACTGATCAGTAAAGTAAAGAGATAATAACATTCTATAACAGTTCCTTTCCTCTGCACAGTTCTCTCACAGTGAGAAACAATAGGATTACAATAGAGTGTGCTACGATTTCTTGAGAATTAAGTGATGGAATGATTTTAATCTTAGCTAGTCAGACAGCTGATGAGGATTCTCACATGTATGTGGCCATGTTGAGAGAAACTCTTCCAACAGTCAGAGCAGGAGTACCAGATCCCTTGATATTTTACAGCTCTTCCCACAACAGAGCAGGGAAATAGATTCTCTCCTGTGTGTATTTTTAGGTGTATTTTTTAGCTTTGATAGAATTGGGAAAATCTCCTCACAATGTGGGCAGTGGTGAGACCTCTTAGCTCTGTGATCTTCCTGCTGTTGCTCTCTGGATGTAGAGAATGTCTTAACATGGTCTCCTGTGTGAACAACATTAGAAGAACCAGTCAGTTGGTGTGATTTACATCAATCACATTTATTTTATAAAGCCCTTTTTACATCAGCCGTTGTCACAGAGTGCTTTACAGATACCCTAACCTAACGTATCAGGCGTAAAAGAAATGCCTAAACGAGGTCCACAGAAACCAGAAGCTTCCGGTTTTCAGGCTTTGCCTTCCGCTCTGCCTTTTCCCTGAAAAACGGATGCTTCCGGTGTTTGGTGACTCCGCTGAGGGTGCAGGTACCGAGACTAAAACCCCAAAGAGCAAGCAATGCAGAAGCACAGTGGCTAGGAAAAACTCCCTAGAAGGAAGGAACCTAGGAAGAAACCTAGAGAGGAACCAGGCTCTGAGCAGTGGCCAGTCCTCTTCTGGCTGTACTGGGTGACAAATGATGCATTATCTCACCATCCCCCATTCTGAATGATGCATTATCTCACCATCCCCCATTCTGAATGATGCATTATCTCACCATCCCCATTCTGAATGATGCATTATCTCACCATCCCCCATTCTGAATGATGCATTATCTCACCATCCCCCATTCTGAATGATGCATTATCTCACCATCCCCCGTTCTGTCACACCTCTGAGCTTCTGTTGTGATAACATACTGTAGGTCTGATATCTGATTGGAAGTTAACTCAACTGTAATGTTATTGATCAACAAGTCCGATTTTGAATCCAAACATGGTCAAATGGTTCTAAAAGGGTCTTAGCTTCAATGTGTCTTTCTCTTTTGTTCTTGACCTGCTGTGGTGAGATATATACTGAGTGTACAAAACATTAGGAACACCTTCCTAATATTGAGTTGCACCCCCTTCTGCCCTCAGAAAAGCCTAACTTTGTCAGGATGGATGTACTTTTGGTGGTGGACCATTCTTGATACCCGCGGGAAACTGTTGAAACTGCATTGCAGTTCTTGACACACTCAAACCTGTGCGTCTGGTACCTACTACCATACCCTGTTCAAAGGCACTTAAATATTTTGTTTTGCCCATTCACCATCCTTCTTTAACCCGTCTCCTCCCCTTCATCTACACTGAAGTGGATTTAACAAGAGACATCGATAAGGGATCATAGCTTTCACCTGGTCAGTCTATGGCAGGGAAAGAAGCAGGTGTTCCTAATGTTTAATACACTCAGTGTACTGTAGTGTAGGTTATTGGAAGGTGTTGTCGTCAATCAAGAAGTCTGCTTAGGTTGGATCGTGTTCAAAGGCCTTTATTCAAACCACGAGGTTCCAGCGTAAGTACGGACACAATATCCGGAGAACCAGACCCCAAATAAATCTTGCTGCATTCTAACTCTTCGTCAGTGCTCCCCCCTTTATATAGCCCAAGAGTTGACTGGCTCCCTCTACTGTTCAATCCCCGTATTTTACCACCCCCTTCCTGTCTGTCATAGGTGACGTCATGCTAAAACCTTCCCTCTGGATAGCAATAATCAACCTTCCATTTCTTCATGCAAAACATTTAACAAAGACATAATTTTAATACACTACATATTCCCCCCTTCGAGACAAAACTAAAAAGTCTCGACAACAATAGGATTATGACCAGTAACAATTTATCCCATTGAGTATCTTTAACCTTAAACCAAGAACATTCTTCTCTAGAGTGTAAATACCTTTCTATGAAATAACTGTTTCTGAAGTGTGAATACATTACTATGACATATGAAGAAATCTCTATGGAGTGTAAATACATTACTATGACATATGAACAACTGTTTATGAAGTATGAACACATTACTATGAATTATGAATAAATCTCTATGGAGTGTGAGAGCGAAAAACTGTCCGGCAGCCATCTTTTCAGATATCCATCCATCAATCAAGACAGTAAAATTCTCTCACCGTCCCTCTGCCCCAGGCAACCACCGTCGGTACTCCAGATAACCTCATAACTCATGTAAATGCATTTGAAACTATGATGTAATTAAATACCCATGTAAACAAAATCCTATCCATAAATATCCACTCTCAAGCTGGTCAACCCATAGGACCTGAAAGGGAATCTCTCCCTGCTTAAACCTTCTGTCCCTAACCCCATCGAAATAAACAAAAGCATCTACGATCCTCATCTGCATTCAATAACATCAAACATAATTCTACTAAAATCAGTACCTAAGAATATGACACCATTATGTATTACACATGTCTATATTTCATTGCAGACACTGGAATGTAGTCCACTACACTTCATCTCCCTGTAATGTCCTCTTCCAATGGACTTGTTGATGATGGAATCAGCCACACCCTCCTTGTTTCATCTCCTCCAGTCATATTGTCCCTTCATATTGTCTTTGTTTGAGTATTCCAATCTCCACATGTTCTCCCAAATGCCTCTGGAAGAAAAAGAAAAAGACCAAACAGTATCTTTCCCAAAAAAACACTTTCAAATTAAACATCACTATCCACTAAGACTATAAAACTGATATATAAATGATGCATGAATCACATAAACCCATTCCCCCCTTGATTCATAAATCATACTAAAAATCACACTAATATTGGAAAAAAAAACATTGTAAAATGATCAAATAATCAAAAAGGATATTTATCCATCAGTAGTCCATCTAGATCCCCTCGTCCATCTTCGTCCAGATCAGGAACAATCAACAACGGCATCTGAGTGTTGTCTCCAGGCATCACAACACCAACCCATCTTAATATCATAGCTTTTGCAAAGGTCAGTAACAAAGTACAAAAGCAAAACATGACACACAACGCTATCAGAGCTGCGATTAAAATCTGAACCATCACTGCCCCTATTGGACCTAACTGATCTTGCAACCAAGACTTCGCTGACCATCCAGCTTTCTCAGATCTCCCAAAAGCATCCCTTATATTCTTCAAAGCATCTATAACACTCGTGATATTATCGGAACTATCTGGGATCAAAGTATAACAATCATCCCCCGTCAGATTCATAGCCAAACATAATCCACCTTGTTTTGCCAAAATATAATCAAGAGCCATGTCATGTTTCAACAACGTCAGTCTGTGACTTCTTTGAGCATTTGACAGAAGGTTAAACCCTCTTATTGTTTCATTCGCAAAGCCCTGCAACGTATATGTAATATTATCAATATGATCTGCTAAGAATGTTACACCATACCATGGAAAAAGACCAAGTCCCCACTTCTCTCCCAAACTTATTCTCCAATGGTAGGCTTCAAGATTATTAAATTTAGCCATGTCTCGTTTAACCCTATTCTCAACAGTCGTTTCAGATTGGTCTGGGGTCGGTGCTACTCCTCTTCTTATTGTAAAAACCTCATATGGAAGTTTCAACGTTGACATGTAACAACATCCTTTCCATCCATGGGGTAAGAATATATAGGCTTTATCACCACATACCCACCAAATATCTCTAAAATTCCCAATAGTTACATTGATAGGGAAATATTGATCCCTCCCTATCACAGTCCTGCCCTTCTTACTACCTGGTGCATAAAAAGTTACATTATATTGACCACCCCTAACCTTTCGTGCGTCTTTACCCACAGTCAGCATATAATTATCACAATCTGAAATACCCATGAACATACCATTTACCTCATCTGTTTTAGTAGAACAAATACAACTTTTAGCTCTCATTGCTCTCACCTCAAATGCTTCAGGGATCGCTGTCACCTGACTTTCTTTACCATCCAACATATTCACATAGGGAAATTCATTTAACCAAGAACACTTATAACTAGGCTTATACAAATGGTGTGACAACGACATGTCTTTGTCTGTCAATGCTCGTTGATGATACAACAGCCATCTCAACGCATAGGCCTGACACCCACCCGCCAATGGTTGAGCAATCGTCTGTAAAATTGAACCCCACGTCTCTGGTGCTGGAATTCTCAACAAACATGGACCCTCAAGATTCCTCACTGATCTTACAGCATGAGTTAATTGCTGGAACCAAAGATTTCTCCCTGCCCATTGATCTTTAATTTTCAAAACCGCCGAATCAAATCCATATGCTTTCCATTTAGCGTCTCTTTTCCCTACCGAGCGGGATTGATCAGATGTATCTTCTGATGTTAAATTGAACCCAACGAACCCATCCTGTTCTTCCATGATATTATCCTGTACTATTTCAGATGAACCTATGTTGTTCTCTACCCCTATTTGCTGAGTCATTGCTGTTACATCGTTTACTTTTAGAAAAGTTGTTGGTGTCGGTATCATACCTCCTACATTTGTTATTGCCGTCGTCCCATTAAATCCTTCCAAAGTTACCATTAAAGTAGTTGATTTAGTTGCTGGCACTATTGGTTCCCTTGTAATTGAATGCGATACATTTATGTCTTTAATAACTATCAATGTTGAAAGAGTTAAATTGTTTCCCACTGTTGTTATCACAGACTGACGTGTTGGTGTTATTGTTGTTACTACATTCCTAGTCTTCGTAACGTTTTGGTCTGACTTTTCTCCTAACTGGTCTAGGCCTATTTTGTCCAACCGAATCACTAGCTTCTCCTTTAACAGAGTTGCCCTTGGTGATATTTGATGCTTCACATCCCGCTGAAATATTCCCTGTTGCTTCTGGGACGTATTGGAAATCAATTTCCCCAAATCCTCCTTCCTTTCCACCCCCTGCATCGTCATCTCTGGCATAATCAGAAGTGTCATCATTATCAACGTTAATCCCAACGTTGACAATCTCTCCCTCTTCCTGTTCTCCCCTATCTCCATCTTCTCTCTCTACGCGTGGCCCCTCTTCTGGAGGTGCTTTAACACAATGTGACAAATGATACCACGTAGGAGATCCCTTAACCTGGACAGCTGTTCCAGTACTACGAACCACTTCAAATGGTCCTTCACGACGTTCGTTATACCACTTCCTTCTGAATACCTTTACGAATACTTTGTCTCCCGGTTGTACTGTATTCCTCCTATCCTCCTCAAGCTCCTTCTGCACCTCTTCTTGTCTTTGCCTGTCAGAAACATATGTGGACAACTTTTTATGAAAATTGGCCATATATGTAACGTACGCTCTCATTTCATCGTCCAACAGGGCCAAACTTGGACCCTTTCCACTTGTTCGTAAACAAGGCGTTGGCATCCTTCTTCCTGTTAACAACTCATGGGGTGTCATACGTAAATCACGTAGCTCACTTGAGCGACACACCATTAGTGCTAAAGGAAGCGCCGCTATCCAGTTTAGACCTGTATGTTGACAAATCTTCACAATGCGATTTTTCAAAACCCCGTTCATTCTTTCACACATCCCTTGACTTTGTGGGTGATAAACTGCTCCAAGACGTTGCTTAATTCCCAATTTTTGCAACATCAATTTTACTGATTTATCCACAAATTCTCTTCCATTGTCTGAGGATATTCGATCGGGTAATCCCCACCTGCTTATGACTTCTCTACATAAGAACTTGGCAACCGACTGAGCATCCTTACGCTTGGTTGGACAAGCTTCCGTCCATCGTGAAAATCTATCTACAACCACCAACATGTATCTTTTCCCCTCCACTGGTTGTATCATATCAACAAAGTCAATGACCAACTCACGCATAGGACCCCTGGGTGTAGGAATGTAACCTGGATGAACAGGTATCCCTCTTCGAACATTATTTTTAAGACAGATAGTGCATCTTCCTATCAAATAATCAATTTGTTCAAACAAATATGGAGCCCAAAAACCATATTCCTTTGTGATCTTTCTGTGAACCTCCCCCCTCGCAACATGAGCTAAGCCATGTGCTTCTTGAATCATCAGACCTAAGAGGTCTAGAGGCGCTACGATCAACCCCTCATGGTTTCTCCACAGACCAGTAGCATCTTTGACCGCTCCTCGGTCTAGCCATAGCTGTTTGTCGATCATAGAAGCGGCTTCTTGCATCAAAATTACATCTCGAAGCGTAATTTTGTCTTCCAAGTCCACTACATGAGTGACCAGCAAAACTTTCCCCAATTTATCCGCTCCTGCGACGGCTTTTGCAGCTTCATCAGCAGCTTTGTTCCCTTGTGTCACTCTTGACATATCTGTCTTGTGAGCTGCACACTTAGCTATCGCTATCTCTGTAGGCTTCATCATAGCATGCAACAATTTCATGATTTGTGCATGATGTTGTATCGGAGAACCATCCGATTTCTTGAACCCTCGACCCTTCCATACCGCCCCAAACAAATGACATACACTATGTGCATATGCTGAATCAGTGTATATGGTTACTCGCTTACCTTCCGCTAACAAACATGCTTCTGTTAGCCCCACAAGTTCAGCAAGTTGTGCTGATGCAGGCTGTGGTATTACTTCAGCCTTTTCAACAACAAATCCCGTCCCTCTGCCTCTAACTACTGCATAACCAGCACATAACTTATCTCCTACCCGATAGCAAGACCCATCCGTCCAATACTCCAGGTCTGCTTCACGTAATGGAAAGGCTTGTAAATCTGATCGAAGCCTCGAATATCTCTCTGCTTCTTGGACACAATCATGTGGCTCACCATCCTCGGAAGTTGGTAAACTCTCGGCTGGATTTACTGTATCACATCTCACAAGGGTGACATCCTCCTGCTCTAAGAGTCTATGATAGTCTCTGAGCCTGGGCATAGTCAATGTATACTTCCCATAGTTCAGAAGATTTCTGAGACTATGATGGGTAAGAATTGTCACGGGGTAGCCCATCGTGACCGATGATGCTTTGTCATACATGGAATATACCCCCACCATTGCTCTGTAGCACAGTGGTAACCCTAGTTCTACCTCTGAATAAGCAGTAGAGTAGTAGGAAATAGGCTGAGGATTCGTCCCCATACCTGTCGGTTGACAAAGAACCGCACATGCATATCTACCTCCAGTAGAAGTAGACACATATAGCAAAAAGTTCTTTGAGTAATCTGGTAGTGCAAGTGCAGGTGCCTCCTGCAACCTCTGTTTGATAGTTTCAAATGCCACATGACCTTCCGGTGTCCAGGAAAGATTGCTATGGAGTTGACCACTCTCAGTACCCCTCACCATAGCCCTCAATGGGGCCATCAAACTAGTATAATCCTCTACCCAAGCTGAGGAATAACCAGCAATACCCAGAAATGTCATCATTTCTCTGACTGTTCTAGGTTTTGGAGCCTTACGAATAGTTTCCACCTGCTTGTCTGAAATGTTTCTGTGGCCATGAGTTATGTTTTGACCTAAATATACAACTTTCTCCTGACAATATTGCAGCTTTTTCTGTGACACCTTGTGCCCCTTTTCTGCCAATACCTGTAGTAATTTAATTGAATCCCTATGACATGTTTCCTTATTTTGGGAGCAAAGCATTATATCATCCACGTACTGAATGACAGTGCTCTGCAATATCTGATCTATCCCTACCAAATCTTCCTTCAGTATTTTATTGAAGATATGCGGCGAATGCCGGTACCCCTGTGGCATTCTATTGTACTCATAGAACTGTCCCTGATAGGTGAACCCAAATAAATCCTGACTCTCTACACTAAGTGGAACACTGAAAAATGCTCCACATAAGTCCAGTACTGTAAAATGTGTCGCATCTGGAGGAACTTGAGCTAACAAGGTATGAGGATCTGGCACTTCTGCTGGAAAGTCAATCACTATTTCATTTACTGCTCTCAAATCGTGAGCTACACGATAACTTCCATCTGGTTTCTTTACAGGCCACAAAGGCGTGTTACTCCGAGGGTGTTTTGTTGTCTTTAAAACCCCTCCTGTCGAAAGTCCATTAATTTGTGGTTCAATCCCTTTGATTGCTTCCTCTGTCAATGGATATTGATTTTTCCAGGGAGGTTTGGCTCCTGGTCGAAGTTCAACCTTCACAGGTTGGGCTGATTTCACAAGTCCAATATCAGTACTATGTCGAGACCACAATCCTTCTGGAACTTGTTGCAACATCTCCTCTTTCATAGGGTCTGAATCAATCTTCATATTGCAAATAGATTCATGTGTCATTCCTACAGCCTGTGGCTCCCCTTGTCCTTGAGCCGAAATCATTATTTTGAGAAATCGTTGATCTTCACTTCTCCAGATCGCCAAATTTTCTTTCGTTGGTCTGAAAGTAAGTCTCTCTGCTTCTGTCATCATTTCTCCCATTTGCTTTTGCTCATAGCCTTCTGAAACCAACAAGGTAACATGTGGCACACTCTTCTCAATATCAAATTCTTTATTCAGATAATCATCTGGGTTTATCTTCATAGCTGCTCCTTGTGGTCCTAAAATAATGCAACTTGAGCTAAGTTGAACATTCTTCGGTTGATGACTCAACCATTCCTCTGATTGTGATTGAGCAGCCTTCTTGAAATACTTAAGCGTACAATGGAATGGATATTCCGGAAGCTTTGCATCCGGCATATTTGCAACAATAAATCTTTCCCATATCTTAGCCTGTTTCATAAAATCTTCACTGAGATTTCCAATCCAGAATACTGAAGACGAATCCATCTCAGTCATCATCGACAATTGGTAAACCCTTTCCTTTGGCATTTCTATCAGACAGCCGTCTGGTGTACATCTGATTGTACAGTTCAACTTACACAAGGCATCTCTTCCCAATAATGCCACAGGTGTATGTTCTGATACCAGTATGGGTATTTTAATTTTGTGATCTTTATAGCAGAGTTCAATTGGTTCTGTAAGAGGAATCAGCTGTTTTACTCCCTCAAATCCGATTGTCCTAACGAGTTGATTGGACATAGGGAGATGTGTAGCATCTTCAGGTCGAACACAGGTGAACGCAGCTCCGCTATCCGCCATTACTTCCAATGGTCGGTTGTTTATTTTCACCTCAATTGTTGGATCTCTTTCCGATCCTGACGCTACCAGCTGACAACCCCCTTTCGGATCATCTAGGCACCGCTAGAATCCTGGCTCCGGACCCCTGTAGGGGTTCACCGGTCCTCCAGATGATTTTGACTGACCCCGGTATCCTCCTCTAAAATTCCCTCTGTCTCCTCCTGACCAATTGCACCCACGGGCCCAGTGACCAACCTGTCCACAAGTAAAACATGCTTCTGAACGTTGCTGAAAGGATGACTTAAATCTTCCTCTTCCTCCGAAGTCTTCTCTTCCTCTTCCTCTCCAATTCTGTGTGTGTCCAGACATTGGCTGGGGATATGAATCAACTGGTCCCGCCATGGGTGACTGATGCAATTGCGGTTGGAACTGTTCCGGGTGAAACTGTGGCAGTGATTGTTGGTTTGGTGCACACTGACTCTGCATAACCAAAGCTTGTTTCTTATCCTTTTTGTTCTCTCCCAGGTGTATTAGATTAAGTTTCCTGAGAGTTTCCTCGTCCTGCTCTTTCTGGTTGAGTTCCTTCTTCCTGTACAGATCCACTTGATGAGCTATGTGATCTGTATAGACCCCTTTTGTCATGCTTCCAAGTCCAACCACTTCTGCCAGTTTGCTTCTTACTGGTGCGGGCAGTCCCATTTGCAGTTTAGCTCTCAAAATTGACTGCTCAATTTGACTCACATCTGGATCATTTCCAGTAATATTTCTCCACACTTGATGAACTCTTGACACATAGGCTCTCGGATTTTCTTGTTGTCCTAGTGGGTCAATCAGAATATTATCAGGATGCACATTCGTTGGAAATGTATCTTTCAATGCTCTCCACAGACGATTCCTACTTGCAGCCAGCAATTCAGGATCGTTCACTGCCGTCCCAACATATCTCATAAGTCCAGCCCTCTGGAAGACTTCTTCCATATCTGGAATCCCAATGAGATTAGCCAACAGTCTCTTAACGTCTCCTATGGCAGACTGTGTTCCCACTGTAATTTCTTCCAATTTCGAAATCCAAGGATAGGCCCCATTCTGAAGAATAGGTAACTTCTCAAGTATGTTTGACATATCGGTATTTTGCAACGGCTTATATTCAAAGTTTTGACCTCGAATGATAACTGGTGCCATTTTGCTTGTGGTATCTTTCCTTGGCCTTAATGCATATTTGGTCTCATCTTGTTCAGCTTCTCTTCTCAGCTGTCTCTCCTTCCGTATGGTCAGCGTCTGGAGTTCTTCCTGTAGCTCTCTTACTTCTCCTGCCGTCCTTGCACTCTTCAGTTCTGATAAGCATTTATCTAGATCTCCTTCTATATCTTCTGCAACAGTCTTTGCAGGATAAACTCCTCTCGAATACGCAGCACCTTCAGTCTTCTCTTTATCGCTGTCGTCATCTTTGCTTCCCTCAGCACTCGAATATATTATAGCCTTCTTCGAATCTTCCTCAGCACTGTAATATCTTGTATCCTTCTTCTTCAAACTTTCCTTACCCCTTCTTTCCGTTCTGGCCAACCTCCGTTTGATGACCGGATCATATCCACCCATGATCCCCTCTAAATCACTCTGATCATCATCGTCCTCCTCCAGTTCCATCCTACTTAACCTCATACCACCCTTAGTTTTCAGACTTCTCGTTTTCTTCCCACCTTTAGTGCTTGGATGAGTTTTTATGGTCGTTTCTGCTTGTCCCCTCTCTATAATTTGTTCATCCTCATCTCTGATGTAATAATCCCCCTGATGGCGGATTACTGGAAGTTGAGGATAAGCATCCCTAAACTCAACTTCCTTCTCATACGGTGGGGGTCTTCTCGCCGAATCCGTGTGTGAGAAAGGTATACCGACCTCTACCCTCAGTTTCTCTGTCGACGTCTCTTCCTTTAGCTTCTTCTCCATACCTTTGCTTCCCTTGTCTTTGGTATCTTTCCTCAGTTTTTGTCCTTCATCTTCAAACAATTTAAGAACACCCAGCTCCCTTTGTCTCTTCTCTTTACGTTGTTCCTTCTGTTTTCCCTTCTTCTGATCTGCCTTGTAAATTGACAGAAGTACTTTCATGATGTTGATAACATCCGGATTAAACGTCCCTTCCTCTGGCCAGGGTTGTTCAATGTCAGGCCAACGTTTGTTCCATTTGCCGGATAATTTTGCAATACCCTTAACTAAAGGATTACTATGTTCCACTATATTAACCGGTGTAATAACTTTCATAGCCTTGCTATCCTTTCTCCCCATTGTAAGTCCTCTTTTATCTTCCTTTATTGTGAACTATTTATTTTAGCCTATGGCTTCCCCCCCTTTAATTATTAATACAACCTAAACAACCAGAGAGACAACAGAAAGAAAAATATGACAAATTTTTTTTTTTTTTTTTTTTTAAATCTGAATTTAAAAAAAAAATCAAAATATGAATAATTAAAAAAAATTAAAATATGAATATTAAAAATTCAGAAAAATATGAAAAATTAAAATTTACAAAAAAAAATCAAAATATGAATAATTAAAAATTAAAATATGAATATTTAAATGTTTGGGCAAATTATGAATAATTAAAAAATTAAAATATGAATAATTAAAAATTAAAATATGAATAATTAAAAAATTAAAATATGAATATTAAAATTTTAATTAAAAATAAATCCCCCCCCCAAAATCCATTGAATTATTCAATTAAAATTTCTATTAACAACTATGAATAATTATGAATAATTAAGACAAATTTTTATTTCTACACCTATTTTACCAATTTAGGACCCACTTACCTTAACCCCTCCGGAAAGTGAATACCAGTAGTCAACATCCACAGCAATCCAAACAACATGAAATTCCAATCTACAACATCATCACCCCCATAAATTCCATTGTTTAATATGCATCCAAGTATTTTAATATCACAGAAAAAGACTTCCAATCTACAACCATACCACACCAATATAAACCATTGTTTAATATGAAGCCAAGTATTTCAAGATCACCGAATAATGTCAATACCTGCTTTCCAATCGAATCCCCCAGTCAGACCCAGTAATGCACCGAGACTCAAAACTGCAACTTTTATTCCCTGATCAGTCTGTTGCCAAGCGTGTAAGAGAGTATCATTGCATCCAACATCCTGTTGAGAGATTTTGTAGACAAAAAAGCACTAGCCTGATTTTGGATGATCCTCTGTTTGCGTCACACCTTGTCACGTCACGCCACGCAACGCCGCGCACGTTAGCCTCTCCCGTTAGCCTCTCTCCTTTGCTCCGTTCTATAGCCTCACATAACAAGAGAAGAAAACAATACAGCCAAGCATTTAAAGTTTACACTTAACCAAGGTATTCCCCACTCATATTTGCTACAAAACGGAACCTAGAAAGAAGTCAATCAACACATTTTAACCGGACCCCAAGAATAAATAAATCGCTCAAAACATTTTAATTTTATTTTAACCCGTCATTCAAATCAATGCATTATACTTCGTCACCATATATTCAATTTATAAATTTACTACATCCCTACAAAGAGTTTAACGTTCACATAACAGTTACTTTAATAATTTTAAAAGAGTCGTGTTCACCTTTTCCGGTAGCCCTTACCCCTGAAAAGAAGCCTGAAACAATCACATGACCGTACTGGCCACCATTTTGTTCCGTCGCTTCAGCACGACCGCATGTCGAAGATTTAGTGCCGTAAACCAAAACGTGTCCTAATCTCGTGTCATAAACTCCCCCTTTCTGTAGTGTAGTGTCGCAAAATTAAACGCATGCGCACAACCATTCAAAAATACTTTTCACCGTGGAAGAAAGATTCTCTCTTCTCTCTCCCCAAACAGAAAGAATAACAGCCAGCTGTAACTTCCCATTTCCCCCTTATAGTCAAACAACATTTAACAGCGCTCACAAAACATACAACCTGACTTACAGACAGTGACAAGTTTAAGAGACTTTAACCCATCGCAATGGAATCTCTAAGGATATCCGTTAGCATGTAGCACGCAACACAATTAGCATTCAACCTTAGCAGTTAGCTTAGCCTACGGTCAGTGGCGGCTCCTGAAAAAATTCTCAGGAGGGGCAATTTTTCTGATGATTTAGGTGACCTACACACATTTAAAAAAAGATATGTCCAGCAACAACATGAAGACAGGGGCAGCATATAAGTCAATACCAGAAGCATTTATTGACTGATCTCAAAAGTGTTGGCTTACCAGGGTTGGTGGAGCCCTCAGTTTCATCTTTGCCTCGCAAAGCTAACTCAAACACTCCGCAAAACTTCACACACTGGATTAGCCGGCTGAGGATGTGGCGGTTCTTGCTAATGTCGTAGTAAATATATTTGTTATAGTGAATATGGAATATGATATGTTGAGTAAAATGTTGTGCTAAGATCTATTTAGGTCAGGAGCTGGTTATAAGTTCTGTTCCTATCCAATAACAATGGACAAAAGGGTCCTATCTTGTCAGCCTTGTCAGCAGGTGGCCAAGGACAACACCCACGCCATAGGCCTCTCAGTTCTTCCAACTCACGAGTTCTTGCTCTGAGGACACACACACACACACAAACACACACACACACACATCATCACTGTTAAACACACACACACACATCATCACTGTTAAACACACACACACACACACACACACACACAAAAATCCCCTCTCTTAGGCTGAACATTTGAAGACAGAGAACCCGACTCAGAGCCAATGCAACAGTGACAGTAGCCTGCAGGGGACCTCGCCCAACTCATCAGGACCAATCAGAAGATCAGAACTACTAGATTGAACCTACTTCATTTATTGCATAAAATGTCTGCACACAATGTTTCGGGGCTCTCTTCAGATAATAATAATAATAATAATAATAATAATAATAATAATAATAATAATAATATGCCATTTAGCAGACGCTTTTATCCAAAGCGACTTACAGTCATGCGTGCATACATTTTTGTGTATGGGTGGTCCCGGGGATCGAACCCACTACCTTGGCGTTACAAGCACCATGCTCTACCAGCTGAGCTACAGAAAGTGGATACTCATGGATGCGCATTGCAATTGTAAAATGTCAACACAATTGGAGACACCACGTCATTTTTGGAGACATGTTATTGACAGTAAACTATTGTAGATGCGACTGCTAACTAACTAAAACATTTTAGCTGGCTAGCTAATCATCTTAGCTAAATGTGGGGCAAACAATTCAGTTATTTACCGTTAATTTGAGGGATTGGGGTGAAAGAAATCGAGTTACATAGTGATACTTTACGATATACTGTATTGACAATATCGCAATATTTTAGCGCTAGTTGGCTGTACCTGCACCAAAACACCATTATTGTTCCTTCATAGCTTGTTCTCAATCTTTTCACATTGGGAGCCAATTTGTTTTCAGCACTTTTATTTCCATGACTGATCAAAACTCGTTCTCATGGCTTTCTGATCCCTCTGCAACAGACATATGGTGCGCAATAAAATCACAGTATCGAATCGCAATACGTATAGAATCATGAGACTCGCAATGCTGATGCATATATCTTATCGTGAGGTTCCTGGCAATTCCCAGCCCAAGTTCATTTTTAAGAGTTTGACGAACGGGTCCGTGAACGCGATTCCAGATATATTTACCTCTGAATAAACTGCCTTTATTACACCATATCCACATCCAGTAAACTTGTGATTATCAACACTAACCTCATCGTTGTGGCGGCGGACAGCTAGCCTGTATCCCTCGTCATCCAGTTGAGTGAGTGGCAATGTCTTTTTTCGTTCGTACCAATTTTTGGAAAATCCTCGGGTGTAGGACTTTCCGCCTTTAGTAGAAACCTGTTGAATTATTAAATTTGGTCTGGGAGGTCCTAATTGTTTCGTTGCCAATTTATCTTCATTTGTTCGCCGACAAAAAGGAAATTCTTTCAAAGACACAACCGAGTTGCACTGAAGCCTAGCCATGTTGATAGTAGTAGTGAATTGATTGACGCTGCTACCCTCTCTTTTCTTAGTTACGTTCATGTGACGAAAGCGCGTAAGTGCAAGCCCACAGACACCCATTGAGATTGTATTGAAGGCTCTGAAATTTGAAAAAAATAGATTTTACATGGGAGTCTATGACAGAAGTTCTGGGCGATTTTCAATCTGACTGAAATCGCCCCAAAAGGGGGTGGAGCCATTTGAAGCACGACTTTAGCCTGATTCGACATTTAGTGGCAGTGTGGCACTGTGGCAGATCAGACGTATAGATTACAACACTGATAACTACTGTTGCCGTGATATAATTGATTAGAAAAAAAATCCCTTCCTTTTCCCGTTTGGCAGTGCGTCGCCCATATCGCCCTATTGAACAGGCCGTCCCTGCCTACGGTACATCGTGACACAAAACACAATTAGCACTAGCATCCACCTCAGCCACCATGATGTAGCATGATTCACACTTTAGCCTTACAAAAATTAGCCTTTAGCCTCAAGCCTTAGCATTTAGCATTTCGCCACGATGTACCACGTGACCCGAACCATACAATCAAGCCTTAGCAACGAGGCACCACGTGGCCTGAAACAATCCAGCATTAACACCAACCTCCAGCTAATTGCAGCCTACTAGCTATACAAATGAATATCCTGCATTGCGTCTTTAATTGATTACTGTTTCGTTTGCCCTAAATTTATTCTGCCGTGGGTCTGGCTATTCCTATGAGCGATCCCCCCCAATGCAACTATCCCGTCGAACAGAAGTTGAGTAAGCCATCCCCAAGAAATTTTCAACCAAACCCCAGTCCCAGACTGACCCAGAAATTCCTAATGCCTTTCCAGGATTTTGGCCCACCCTGCGGTCGCCCCGTTCGTCACGAGGGCTTATCTAAACCTGCAATGCTCTAAAATTATATACGTATTTCCCTTACTTCATTCTCTACCAATCCATTGTCCTAAACATGCTATTATTCCCCATTTACCCATCAACCCAATTTAGAATATTTGTTATCAGACTCCGAATCAACAACAACACCATACCTCAATAACGACCCAAGTACGTTTAACTGTACACCGTCAAAGCCCTCTCCCCAATCAACGAAATGACTAGTGTCCAAAGTTTGTGAATAATCTCACCTTTAGCCGGCTTGAACAGTAGTCAACTCGCGAATCCAGGAAAGGGACCAACAACGATGCAATCAATATCTCAGCGGAGCCTCCAAATTGTAGTGTAGGTTATTGGAAGGTGTTGTCGTCAATCAAGAAGTCTGCTTAGGTTGGATCGTGTTCAAAGGCCTTTATTCAAACCACGAGGTTCCAGCGTAAGTACGGACACAATATCCGGAGAACCAGACCCCAAATAAATCTTGCTGCATTCTAACTCTTCGTCAGTGCTCCCCCCTTTATATAGCCCAAGAGTTGACTGGCTCCCTCTACTGTTCAATCCCCGTATCTTACCACCCCCTTCCTGTCTGTCATAGGTGACGTCATGCTAAAACCTTCCCTCTGGATAGCAATAATCAACCTTCCATTTCTTCATGCAAAACATTTAACAAAGACATAATTTTAATACACTACAGTACACTGTCTTTCGCTCCCGAGTGGCGCAGTGGTCTAGTAGCTGTGCCACTAGAGATCCTGGTTCGAATCCAGGCTCTGTCGTAGCCGGCCGCGACCGGGAGACCCATGGGGCGGCACACAATTGGCCCAGCGTCGTCCAGGGTAGGGGAGGGAATGGCCGGCAGGGATGTAGCTCAGTTGGTAGAGCATGGTGTTTGCAACGCCAGGGTTTTGGGTTTGATTCCCACGGGGGGCCAGTATGAAAAATAAAATAAAATAAAAATAATGTATGCATTCACTAACTGTAAGTCGCTCTGGATAAGAGCGTCTGCTAAATGACTAAAATGTAAATGTAAATGTTTCTCTCTACCCCTCTCCCATGAGCTGTGGGCCACGACACGCTATGGATTCTCTCTATCCCATGAGCTATGGGCCACGACACAAACTATGGATTCTTTGTCTTTCTCTTCCTGTCTGATCATGTTTAGATCCTTAATGTTTTGTTTATGTCAGTATTTACTTGTAACTTAGGCTTTACGCCTTGGGCGGAAAGTAACTGAAAGGTTGCTGGTTCGAATCCCCGAGCAGACTAGGTGAAAAATCTGTCGATGTGCCCTTGAGCAAGGCACATAACCCTAGATCCTCTGAAAATAAAGAAATGTAAGTGAATCGTTATTTTTACAATGTCATTAAATCTATTTTCCTTTAGTATTCCACTTTCAGACCAATTCTTGCTAGTCAACATCAACTCATTGCCTAATGCTTGCTTGCATATTTTAATCATCTTTATGGTGTCAGATATACATTTTAGTAGACTTTGTTAATACATAAATTGAAGTATTTTCATGAGTAGCAGGTGAGGTGTACTGTACATATGATCACTAATGAACCTGCTCTTACCATGAGAAACAGATTTCCCAATCTTCTCCTCCTCTTCTTCATCTTTAATGTTGACATTCAGCTCCAGTGTTTGACTGCAGTCTTCCAGCTTCACTGATGCCATCTCTGGATCCTGCTTAGCAAACTGGGCTCCACTGTCACAATCAGGACCCAGTGACTGTAGGTTTGGACTCAGTGTGGAAGGAGAGAGGAAGGCTGGGTTTGTACTCACTGTTAATCTGTAAACTCTGGACAGATTTGAACAATTGCTGCCTAAAATGCTGTGGTCCTTACTAACACAACAGGAAATATTGTGTTAGATGTTGGCCATCACATGAATTCTCAGCTCTTTCATTCTGAATATTCATATCAATGAATCACCCTCAAATGGACTATCAATACCAGAGTTCTACAATACTATTTACATAATCATCTGGACATTACAACAGCCTGAACTTCAATATAGTCCTGGGCATATATTGAACTCTAACAATGGGGGATGGAAAGGGTCTGTTGAAATGAATACTGTAGTGGTGTGAGAAAGGTAACACAAGCTTCCCCTCTAATTCCACTCCCCAATAGTAAGTGGAAACACTTAAAAATGGAAAAAAAAATACAAATAATATATTTGTTGTTTTATTTAATTAATTAATTGTTACCTAAGAAGAAAACCTGTCTAAGTCCTTTATACTGAAAAAATCTATTCATATACATTATAGAAAATAATGGGGACAAGCAAATTGGATTGTCCCAATGGTGATGTGTTGAGGTGTAGTGACATGTTTTGACTAGATAAATAATATAGAAGAGAAATTGGCTCATTTCAAATGTTTCTAGTCAAAAATGTATATTTGGGTTCCTTGTTCAAAAGGCATATTTTGTATTTATATTGCATTTTTGTCTTTAACTTTTATATGAACATTTTCCCCAGTGATACAACACAGTGCTAAAGGTTTTAAAACAGAAGCTTCCGTAAGCATGTAGATTACGTCACCATAATTAAGCACTGGGAGAAGCGTTGCTTGAACAATCTTCCTTCTACTTTCCAAAGTGAAGCAGGATTTATTTCTATACCTAGTTTTTTTGGCAACTGAGCAAATTGTAGGTCTTATGAGCGGAAACTTGAAGGCTCACAGACTTTTGCGCAACTTCCCGCGCGCGTTTCCAGTGAACACTGAGGCTGTACTCTTACAGTTTTAGATAGCTTTTTATTTCTATGATATAGCCTACAGTAGCCTATATGTGGTGTTCAATGCAGGCCTACATTGCAGGATACTTTAAAACACGTTTTTACATTATGAAGGGCTTGACATGAATTCTTGATTTTTTTTACTTGGTTTGTAACACCATGTGCCAAATAGGTGACTGTAAATTGTATTGTGTTGTATGATGCAAGAAACCACTTTACAAAATACTATTAATTATTATTACCATACAGAGAATTAGACAATGTAGGCTACCCCTCTGCTCATTGGCTTATTTGCATATTCAACCCTGTCTCAAAATACAACACTGCCTCTTTAATTAAGACATACGCTTTTTATCTGACTGCCTTTTCAAAGACAGCTTGAAATGTCGCCTATACGTTTTGGTCTCTTGTAGGAATCAGTAATTCCCCATTGCTGACCTATACTTATGTATAACTGGGCTAATAACTCGCTAACTAGCAAAGAATATCAACAAATGTGCAGACGCGCGG
This sequence comes from Coregonus lavaretus, assembly GCF_964263955.1. Lineage (NCBI taxonomy): Eukaryota > Metazoa > Chordata > Actinopteri > Salmoniformes > Salmonidae > Coregonus > Coregonus lavaretus. The sequence continues at coordinate 1,208,841 of NW_028162761.1, read as the reverse complement.
CTCCGCGGTCTGATCTGAACTGCGCATTCACTCGCGGGTGATTGAAAGTCCGCTCGTGGGCTACTCCCGTCAATAGAATTCTACTCGGTTCGGACTGGCTCTGCCTACAACAAAATCGTTGATCTATATAGTGCAAAATAATGGGGCGAACTCAGTTAAATTCAATCTCTTGCGTCTCTGCGCGGCATGGCATTTCATCTTCTCTGCAGTCCTGGAGGAAGTGCGCGGCTGCGCAGTTTAGAGGGAACATTGCCTGCAGCACACCTTTCCTATTATTAGTTAATCTAGATTTGATAACGTCATTAAGCAAGCATACATTGTGTCCGTTAGATAGTTCTTGAGCCAATTGCAAGATGCCTGATCTAGGCTTATTTCAGACAACCTTTGAAAAAGTAAGAAATGATTAACTGTATCAAATGGCTTCGACAGGTCAATAAATAAAGCAGCGCAATGATTTTTATGGTCTAAATCACAGGTGTCAAACTCATTCCACGGAGGACCGAGTGGCTGCGGGTTTTCGCTCCTCCCTTGTACTTGATTGATCAATTAAGGTCACTAATTCGTAAGGAACTCCCAAACCTAGTTGTCTAGGTTTTAATTGTAAGGAAAAACCAAAAACCTGCTGATACAAGGCCCTCCATGGAATGAGTTTGACACCCCTGGTAAACAATATAGCACCTCATCTAGTGTAGCCGCTGAAAATGATACGTCCAGGTCTAAAACCAGATTGGAAGAAATGAAAACCACACTCTGTGGAATATTCTTTCAGTTTTAATGTCTTCTTTTTTAGCAGCAGAGGTCAAAACAAATGGAGGCGGCCTTCCTCAGTGTTTGGAGAACAACAGACATCCACCATATTAATAGATGATGTCATATTGTTGTACTGATTATTTATTTCTTTACAATCAATCATTATTTACATTCATTATTTACAATCATTGTGCAGTTTTGTCACACAACACAATGCCACAGATGTCTACATATTGAGGGAGTGCGCAATTGGCATGAAGAACTGAATACAACCATAAGAACCATTCATACTGTCAGATCTAATATGGAAGAACTGAATACAACCATAAGAACCATTCATACTGTCAGATATAATATGGAAGAACTGAATACAACCATAAGAACCATTCATACTGTCAGATCTAATATGGAAGAACTGAATACAACCATAAGAACCATTCATACTGTCAGATCTAATATGGAAGAACTGAATACAACCATAAGAACCATTCATACTGTCAGATCTAATATGGAAGAACTGAATACAACCATAAGAACCATTCATACTGTCAGATCTAATATGGAAGAACTGAATACAACCATAAGAACCATTCATACTGTCAGATCTAATATGGAAGAACTGAATACAACCATAAGAACCATTCATACTGTCAGATCTAATATGGAAGAACTGAATACAACCATAAGAACCATTCATACTGTCAGATCAAATATGGAAGAACTGAATACAACCATAAGAACCATTCATACTGTCAGATCTAATATGGAAGAACTGAATACAACCATAAGAACTATTCATACTGTCAGATCTAATATGGAAGAACTGAATACAACCATAAGAACCATTCATACTGTCAGATCTAATATGGAAGAACTGAATACAACCATAAGAACCATTCATACTGTCAGATCTAATATGGAAGAACTGATTACAAAAGAGAAGGAGAGATTGACCAGTACAAATTCATGTACAAAAGTTATTTTTTCATTGTCAGATCAATGCAGTTTTCCAAACATATTCATCATCAGTTTTTTTGTAAGATTTTAACTAACTGAACAAAAATATAAACACAACATTCAACACTTTTACTAGGGTAAAGTTCATATAAGGAAATCAGTCAATTGAAATACATTCATTAGGCCCTAATCTATGGATTTCACCTGACTGGGCAGGGGCGTAGCCATGGGTGGGCCTGGGAAGGCATGGGCCCACCCATTTGGGAGCCAGGCCCACCCATCAGCCAATAAGAATGCTTTTTCCCCACTAAAGGGCTTTATTACAGATAGAAATACTCCTCAGTTTCATCAGCTGTCCGGGTGGCTGGTCTCAGATGATCCTGCAGGTGAAGAAGCCAGATGTGGAGGTCCTGGGCTTGCATGGTTACACGTGGTCTGTGGCTGTGAAGCCAGTTGGACGTTCTGCCAAATTCTCAGTAGAGAAATGTACATTCAATTCTCTGGCAACAGCTCTGGTGAACATTCCTGCAGTCAGCATGCCAATTGCGCACTCCCTCAACATGTAGACGTCTGTGGCATTGTGTTGTGTGACAAAACTGCACATTTCAGTGGCCTTTTATTGTACCCAGCACAAGGTGCACCTGTGTAATGATCATGCTGTTTAATCAGCTTCTTGATATGCCACACCTGTCAGGTGGATTGATTATCTTGGCAAAGGAGAAATGCTCACTAACAGAGATGGAAACAAATTTGTGCACCAAATTTGAGAGAAATAAGCTTTTTGTGCGTATGGAACATTTCTGGGATCTTTTATTTCAGCTCATGAAACATGGGACCAACACGTTACATGTCAAGTTTATATTTGTTTTCAGTATAGCTTTAGAACACATTTTACACAAATACATAGTCATTTCATTTTAATTGTCACATGCTTGGTAAACAACAGGTATAGACTAACAGTGAAATGTTGACCAACAATGGAGAACATAAATTATAATAATACGAAAAAAGACTAACATGAGGAATCAATACACGATGACCAATGGTAGCTTGGCTATATACATGGGGTGCCAATACCTAGTCAATGGTAGCTTGGCTATATACATGGGGTGCCAATACCTTGTCAATGATAGCTTGGCCAGATACAGTGGGGAGAACAAGTATTTGATACACTGCCGATTTTGCAGGTTTTCCTACTTACAAAGCATGTAGAGGTCTGTCATTTTTATCATAGGTACACTTCAACTGTGAGAGACAGAATCTAAAACAAAAATCCAGAAAATCACATTGTATGATTTTTAAGTAATTCATTTGCATTTTATTGCATGACATAAGTATTTGATACATCAGAAAAGCAGAAATTAATATTTGGTACAGAAACCTTTGTTTGCAATTACAGAGATCATATGTTTCCTGTAGGTCTTGACCAGGTTTGCACACACTGCAACAGGGATTTTGGCCCACTCCTCCATACAGACCTTCTCCAGATCCTTCAGGTTTCGGGGCTGTCGCTGGGCAATACAGACTTTCAGCTCCCTCCAAAGATTTTCTATTGGGTTCAGGTCTGGAGACTGGCTAGGCCACTCCAGGACCTTGAGATGCTTCTTACGGAGCCACTCCTTAGTTGCCCTGGCTGTGTGTTTCGGGTCGTTGTCATGCTGGAAGACCCAGCCACGACCCATCTTCAATGCTCTTACTGAGGGAAGGAGGTTGTTGGCCAAGATCTCGCGATACATGGCCCCATCCATCCTCCCCTCAATACGGTGCAGTCGTCCTGTCCCCTTTGCAGAAAAGCATCCCCAAAGAATGATGTTTCCACCTCCATACTTCACTGTTGGGAGGGTGTTCTTGGGGTTGTACTCATCCTTCTTCTTCCTCCAAACACGGCGAGTGGAGTTTAGACCAAAAAGCTCTATTTTTGTCTCATCAGACCACATGACCTTCTCCCATTCCTCCTCTGGATCATCCAGATGGTCATTGGCAAACTTCAGACGGGCCTGGACATTGAGCAGGGGGACCTTGCGTGCGCTGCAGGATTTTAATCCATGACGGGGTAGTGTGTTACTAATGGTTTTCTTTGAGACTGTGGTCCCAGCTCTCTTCAGGTCATTGACCAGGTCCTGCCGTGTAGTTCTGGGCTGATCCCTCACCTTCCTCATGATCATTGATGCCCACAAGGTGAGATCTTGCATGGAGCCCCAGACAGAGGGTGATTGACCGTCATCTTGAACTTCTTCAATTTTCTAATAATTGCGCCAACAGTTGTTGCCTTCTCACCAAGCTGCTTGCCTATTGTCCTGTAGCCCATCCCAGCCTTGTGCAGGTCTACAATTTTATCCCTGATGTCCTTAAACAGCTCTCTGGTCTTGGCCATTGTGGAGAGGTTGGAGTCTGTTTGATTGAGTGTGTGGACAGGTGTCTTTTATACAGGTAACAAGTTCAAACAGGTGCAGTTAATACAGGTAATGAGTGGAGAACAGGAGGGCTTTTTAAAGAAAAACTAACAGGGCTGTGAGAGCCGGAATTTTTACTGGTTGGTAGGTGATCAAATACTTATGTCATGCAATAAAATGCAAATTCATTACTTAAAAATCATACAATGTGATTTTCTGGATTTTTGTTTTAGATTCCGTCTCTCAAAGTTGAAGTGTACCTAATGATAAAAATTACAGACCTCTACATGCTTTGTAAGTAGGAAAACCTGCAAAATCGGCAGTGTATCAAATACTTGTTCTCCCCACTATATATAGCCAAGCTACAATTGCTCATTGTGTATTAATTCCTCATGCTACAATCTTTTTCCTATTATTATAATTGTTGGATTGTGTTCTCCATTGTTGGTCAACATTTCACTGTTAGTCTACACCTGTTGTTTACCAAGCATGTGACAATTAAAATGAAATGACTACGTATTTAGTTAATTGTCTTCTAAAACTATACTGAAAAAATATATAAACTTGACATGTAAAGTGTTGGTCCCATGTTTCATGAGCTAAAATAAAAGATGCCAGAAATTTTCCAGACGCACAAAAAACGTATTTCTCTCAAATGTGGTAAACAAATTTGTTTCCATTTCTGTTAGTGAGCATTTCTCCTTTGCCAAGATAATCAATCCACCTGACAGTTGTGGCATATCAAGAAGCTGATTATACAGCAGGATCATTACACAGGTGCACCTTGTGCTGGGTACAATAAAAGGCCACTCTGAAATGTGCAGTTTTGTCACACAACACAATGCCACAGATGTCTACATTTTGAGGGAGTGCGCAATTGGCATGCTGACTGCAGGAATGTTCACAAGAGCTGTTGACAGAGAATTTAATGTAAATTTCTCTACTGAGGATTTGTCAGAACGTCCCACTGGCTTCACAGCCGCAGACCACGTGTAACCGTGCAAGCCCAGGACCTCCACATTGGCTTCTTCACCTTCAGGATCATCTGAGATCAGCCACCCGGACAGCTGATGAAACTGAGGAGTATTTCTATCTGTAATAAAGCCCTTTAGTGGGGAAAAAATCATTCTTATTGGCTGATGGGTGGGCCTATGCCTTCCCCTTAGGGCCTAAATAATGTACAGTGGGGAAAAAAGTATTTAGTCAGCCACCAATTGTGCACGATCTCCCACTTAAAAAGATGAGAGAGGCCTGTAATTTGCATCATAGGTACACGTCAACTATGACAGAAAAATTGAGGAGAAAAAATCCAGAAAATCACATTGTAGGATTTTTTATTAATTTATTTGCAAATTATGGTGGAAAATAAGTATTTGGTCACCTACAAACAAGCAAGATTTCTGGCTCTCACAGACCTGTAACTTCTTCTTTAAGAGGCTCCTCTGTCCTCCACTCGTTACCTGTATTAATGGCACCTGTTTGAACTTGTTATCAGTATAAAAGATACCTGTCCACAACCTCAAACAGTCACACTCCAAACTCCACTATGGCCAAGACCAAAGAGCTGTCAAAGGACACCAGAAACAAAATTGTAGACCTGCACCAGGCTGGAAAGACTGAATCTGCAATAGATAAGCAGCTTGGTTTGAAGAAATCAACTGTGGGAGCAATTATTAGGAAATGGAAGACATACAAGACCACTGATAATCTCCCTCGATCTGGGGCTCCACGCAAGATCTCACCCCGTGGGGTCAAAATGATCACAAGAACGGTGAGCAAAAATCCCAGAACCACACGGGGGGACCTAGTGAATGACCTGCAGAGAGCTGGGACCAAAGTAACAAAGCCTACCATCAGTAACACACTACGCCGCCAGGGACTCAAATCCTGCAGTGCCAGACGTGTCCCCCTGCTTAAGCCAGTACATATCCAGGCCCGTCTGAAGTTTGCTAGAGTGCATTTGGATGATCCAGAAGAGGATTGGGAGAATGTCATATGGTCAGATGAAACCAAAATATAACTTTTTGGTAAAAACTCAACTCGTCGTGTTTGGAGGACAAAGAATGCTGAGTTGCATCCAAAGAACACCATACCTACTGTGAAGCATGGGGGTGGAAACATCATGCTTTGGGGCTGTTTTTCTGCAAAGGGACCAGGACGACTGATCCGTGTAAAGGAAAGAATGAATGGGGCCATGTATCGTGAGATTTTGAGTGAAAACCTCCTTCCATCAGCAAGGGCATTGAAGATTTACATTTTACATTTTAGTCATTGAGCAGACGCTCTTATCCAGAGCGACTTACAGTTAGTGTATACATTATTTTTTATCGAACCCACAACCCTGGCGTTGCAAACGCCATGCTCTACCAACTGAGCTACATCCCCTGCCGGCCAAATCCCTCCCCTACCCTGGACGACGCTGGGCCAATTGTGCGCGCCGCCCCATGGGTCTCCCGGTCGCGGCCGGCTACCACAGAGCCTGGATTCGAACCAGGATCTCTAGTGCGCCACTCGGGAGACACAAGATGAAATGTGGCTGGGTCTTTAAGCATGACAATGATCCCAAACACACCGCCCGGGCAACGAAGGAGTGGCTTCGTAAGAAGCATTTCAAGGTCCTGGAGTGGCCTAGCCAGAACTCAACCCCATAGAAAATCTTTGTGGAGGGAGTTGAAAGTCTGTGTTGCCTAGCGACAGCCCCAAAACATCACTGCTGTAGAGGAGAACTGCATGGAGGAATGGGCCAAAATACCAGCAACAGTGTGTGAAAACCTTGTGAAGACTTACAGAAAACGTTTGACCTGTGTTATTGCCAACAAAGGGTATATAAGAAACTTTTGTTATTGACCAAATACTTATTTTCCACCATAATTTGCAAATATATTCATAAAAAATCCTACAATATGATTTCCTGGATTTTTTTCTTCTCATTTTGTCTGTCATAGTTGACGTGTACCTAGGTTGAAGATTACAGGCCTCTCTCATCTTTTTAAGTGGGACAACTTGCAGAATTGGTGGCTGACTAAAAACTTTTTTTCCCCACTGTAAGTTGAATGCACCAATTTGTATGTCGCTCTGGATAAGAGCGTCTGCTAAATTATGTAAATGTAAATGTAATTAACAGTGAGTACAAACCCAGCCTGCCTCTCTCCTTCCACACTGAGTCCAACCTTACAGTCACTGGGTACTGATTGTGACAGTGGAGCCCAGTTTACTGCAGGATCCAGAGATGGCATCAGTGAAGCTGGAAGACTGCAGTCAAACACTGGAGCTGAATGTCAACATTAAAGATGAAGAAGAGGAGGAGAAGATTGGGAAATCTGTTTCTCATGGTAAGAGCAGGTTCTTTAGTGATCATATATATAGAACACCTCACCTGCTACTCATGAAAATACTTCAATTTATGTATTAACAAAGTCTACTAAAATGTTTATCTGACACCATAAAGATGATTAAAATATGCAGGCAAGTATTAGGCAATGAGTTGATGTTGACTAGCAAGAATTGGTCTGATAGTGGATTACTTAAGGTAAATATATTTAATGACATTGTAAAATTAACGATTTACTTACATTTCTTTATTTTTAGAGGAACTTGGGTTATGTGCCTTGCTCAAGGGCACATCGACAGTTTTTTCAACTAGCCGGCTTGGGGATTCGAACCAGCAACCTTTCAGTTTCCTTCCGCCCAATGCGTAAAGCCTAAGTTACAAGTAAATACTGACATTAACAAAACATTTAAGTATCTAAACATGATCAGACAGGAAGAGAAAGACAGAGAATCCATAGCTTGTGTCGTGGTCCATAGCTCATGGGATAGAGAGAATCCATAGCTTGTGTCGTGGCCCATAGCTCATGGGAGAGGGGTAGAGAGAAAGATGGTGTACACTGAGTGTATTAAATATTAGGAACACTTGCTTCTTTCCCTGCCATAGACTGACCAGGTGAAAGCTATGATCCCTTATCGATGACTCTTGTTAAATCCACTTCAGTGTAGATGAAGGGTTAAAGAAGGATTTTTTGTGTATGTGTTTCATTCAGAGGGTGAATGGGCAAAACAAAATATTTAAGTGCCTTTGAACAGGGTATGGTAGTAGGTACCAGACGCACCCGTTTTAATGTGTCAAGAACTGCAACACAGTTTCCCGCAGTTTCAACAGTTTCCCGTGGAGGCTGTTCTCCTACTAATCTCACTGCAACCCCCCTCCAAGTCTCTGACCCTACTTTGTGTCCTTTTCTCTCCATCTCTCCTCCACCCTACCCACTCAGCCCTAACCCAGATGGTCATGCTCCTCCCACTCAGCCCTAACCCAGATGGTCATGCTCCTCCCACTCAGCCCTAACCCAGATGGTCATGCTCCTCCCACTCAGCCCTAACCCAGATGGTCATGCTCCTCCCACTCAGCCCTAACCCAGATGGTAATGTACCACCGCAATCTTCACTCTCTCTCTCTCCCACTTCTCTCGCCTATTTTATCCTATCCTCTCTCATGACTCTGACTTTGCCTCCTGGACCCTACTCTACTCCCCTTCTGCACCCTAGAAAATGTAATTGATACGATTGTGATGCGTTGTTGTCTCACCTAGCTATCTTAAGATGAATGCACTATTGTAAGTCACTCTGGATAAGAGTGTCTGCTGAATTAGTCAAATTTAAAAATGTGAATTGATATGGAATTGACCCCAACCCTGATGGTTACTAACCCTTGTGATAGTGAGTGGAGGATGATATGGCTCGTAACACTTTAGAATAGTTTTATTCCCCTGTATTGTACAGCATACTTATATTAAGTCATTTGTTACCCATTACAGCCAGAAGAGGACTGGCCACTGCTCAGAGCCTGGTTCCTCTCTAGGTTTCTTCCTAGGTTCCTTCCTTCTAGGGAGTTTTTCCTAGCCACTGTGCATCTGCATTGCTTGCTCTTTGGGGTTTTAGTCTCGGTACCTGCACCCTCAGCAGAGTCAACAAACACCGGAAGCATCCGTGTTTCAGGGAAAAGGCAGAGAGGAAGGCAAAGCCTGAAAACCGGAAGCTTCTGGTTTCTGTGGACCTCGTTTAGGTATTTATTTTACGCCTGATACATTAGGTTAGTGTATCTGTAAAGCACTCTGTGACAACTGCTGATGTAAAAAGGGCTTTATAAAATAAATGTGATGGATGTAAATCACACCAACTGACTGGTTCTTCTGATGTTGTTCACACAGGAGACCATGTTGAGACATTCTCTACATCCAGAGATCAACAGCAGGAAGATCACAGAGCTAAGAGGTCTCACCACTGCCCACATTGTGAGGAGATTTTCCCAATTCTATCAAAGCTAAAAATACAAATAAATATACACACAGAAAAAATCTGTGTCTCTGCTCTGACTGTGGGAAGAGTTTCTCTCAACATGGCCATTTAAAAAGACACCAACAAATACATAAATGTGAGAATCCTCATCAGTTGTCTGACTAGCTAAGATTAAAATCATTCTATCACTTAATTCTCAAGAAATCGTAGCACACTCTATTGTAATCCTATTGTTTCTCACTGTGAGAGAACTGTGCAGAGGAAAGGGAGACATATTTACTGTTGTTCTGAAGCTGAACAAGACAGGAAGTTTAAATGAGCATCACAAAGCTAAATCTGACCTATTCACTAACATGTTTTGTCAGCATAAGCAGCTGTGAGACATGCTAGAGTACTGTAACATTACTGATCTACTGAATCATTGTAGTTGTTGGGGGTTATCTTTACAGTAAATATAATGCTTTTGTTCAATTCATGGCATTCAAAATAATATATGTTTTATTTATCCACTCAATACGACACCTCTACACATTGGTACAAGCCAATTTGCTAGTCACCAATATTCTCTGAATCAAATCAGTGATGGCTGTTTAACAGTCTTATGGCCTGGAGATAGAAGTGGTTTAATTCTCTCGGTCCCAGCCTTGATGCGTCTGTAATGACTTTGTGGCCTTTATCGCAATTTACATTTACATTTACCTAATTTAGCAGATGCTCTTATCCAGAGCGACTTACAAATTGGTGCATTCACCTTATAGCCAGGGATAACCACTTTACAAGGTTTATATATATATATATATATTTTTTTTTTTTTTTGGGGGGGGGGTGGTGGTTAACGGCACTGCCAAGGTGGAGAAAATATCTAGGAAGATATAAATCATTGTGGTTGCGGCAGAACGGTTCCTGGGGCTGAAAGATTTCTCGGCAAAAGAGTTACATGGAATATTTTCAAAAGCCATACCACCATCTCAGGTCCTAGAGACTGAGAAGGGACATATGGAGAACTAAAAGAAGGAAGAAATGGGAGTTTTGTTTGTTTTGGCAATGTACTATTTTTATTAGGGTGGAGTAAGTTAGTATCACTATTAAGCATGGATGTATTTTTTATTTAATTTATTTTGTGGTTTCAAACCGTCCAGTTGGTGGCGGCAATGCAACTTTTGGAAGTAGTCTGCCATAAAACCCACAGAAGAAGAAGAAGATGGCGCTGTTGCATTGTGGTAGTTGGGGAACAGGAACTTCCGGCGAGGCGCGCAACATTGTTCAGAACAAAGAAAACGACCGGACTGTGCTTTCCGTTTCTCTTTATTACTACAGGTATGTAATAGCACTTTTAAACTGTCTAATATCGAAATAACGTCATAACATGTTAGATAACATGTTTGGCAAAGGTTTTGTGTAATTTTTGTGTCAATCCGAGTGATTGAAGAACGTGATAAAATATATTTTACAATCACACGGCGCGGGGTCCATTACATGTTTTCATTTGTGAGGCTTTCCAGGTTCGTATATAGGTCAGTGCGTTTCGCCTGGGCATGTTCAGTACAAAAACGTTTAGGAAAGTTGCAGATAGAAATACCCTGAATAGAAGTGACATGATTCGTTAGAATCAGAGGCATGTTTGTTCTACATAATACGTTTCTATCTGATCGTGGCCAACGTCTCCGTCCTCCTGCTGGACGCAGCCCTGGTACCCGCTTGTCCCTATGTATGTGAAGCTAGTCATAATAATGATTAGCCACAATAGTGGAATTTGCGGTTTGCCCTCAAAATAAAAGGCCTTCATTGAAAGTGATGCAAACTGATAAAAATATTGGAATCATGTCAAATGTTGTTACTTAATTTAAAATGAATTACAAAAACTAATTATTTAAAAAAAAACAGAAAGAAACGGTTGAAATCCCACTGTGGAGGTATTAGACCACATAATTGCATTGGGGGCATTCTTATATGCACTTATGAAACGGGTTGGATTGTGCTCCCATGGAACGGGTGACACCCACAGAAAACAATTCTCAAGAGTTTATACAAATATTAGCGTCTTAGCTCCTATTGCAGGACTTTGACTGTGAAAAATCACCTTCCCAGTCAGTCTATTGCAGGGGTACTCCAGTACTATTTGAGAAGGTCCGATCAAACACATTTCCTAGGTGGCAAAGGTCCGGATGGATATTGTCATTTATTGGTGTAGTAACAAACCCCCAACTTGTGACCCCAAACTGTTCACAACCCTCTTGTTGGCGGAGAGAACATTTAGCAGTTTTAAAGCTAATATCCTGTAATTCTACACATTTTACGACAGGGCTGAGATTTTTTGTTGTTGCTCTTTTTAACAAATTCTACGTTTCCATGTCTTATGTGTGTTTATATGATACCAGGGGTTGAAGCCCAACCAAAACAGTATTATTATATAATTATTTTGTGACCTGTGGTCCATATTGACCCCGTTCTTGGTCCTTACCGCGTTACGCCAGTTGAGTATGCTGTTTCTTTTGTTTGTATTGGACATTCATATTGCACTGTACAGCCCTACCTATGTATTGTTCAGCCTACTCAGTGACACCCACAGAACACAACTATGTAGACTTTACACAAATATTAGTCTTCACTCTATTGCAGGACTCTGAAACCACTGTTGTCCTGGAGTTTAACCCTGTCAGCTAAATTGTCATGATAATCAGTGGTTTCAAGTTTGTCTCTGTACATTTTTGACTAGATGATCATAGCAAAAAATTATATACTTCTGCATTTCCCGCTGTGCAAATGCATTGTTTCTCATTGCAAATAGGCTCAGGACAACTCCTGATAAAGTTGGGTAGCTGATAGGCATTTTCAGAGCTTAAATAGACAAAATGATTAGTCACAGGGCTCCCGAGTGGCGCAGCGGTCTAAGACACTGCATCTGTCACTACAGACCCTGGTTGGATTCCAGGCTGTATCACAATCGGGCCGTGATTGGGAGTTGCATAGGGCGGTGCAAAATTTGCCCAGCGTCGTCCGGTGTAAGCCATCATTGTAAATAAGAATTTGTTCTTAACTGACTTGGCCCAAACATTAGACCGGACCAAATCTGAACCAATCACTCAGACATCATTAGGCAGGTTTCCATTGAACCAGGTGCATTCGACAAAAGCAATGTTGCTCAAAAAATAATAATCTTTGCGACGTGTAATGGAAGCGGCAGATATAGGAGAAATGTTCTAAAGCTCGACAACATTTTAAATCGTTGGACGGGTGGGTTTTTCTTTTGTCAAAGTTTCTTTATTCTGTGAGGATTGAAACAGTGTTTTTTAAATAAATGATGATTGCCAAATCATTTTGACGGTACAGGGTGAGTCATTACGTCCAGCTGTTTTTATCGACACAAGATAGTTACATGGAAACGCACCCTAGAGGGCAATTGTCCTATCTATTTTCTATGCAAACTTTTTCTAAATGTCCAGAAAAAAATCAATGGACAAGTTATTGGAAACATAGCTACTGTTTCACAAGATTGGAAAGTACAGTACAGCAGAGTACAGGAAAGAAAAGTTTAGTTCAGTACAGTATAACGTAATGTACTCTGTTAGGGCGGGGCGATATGGACTACAAATCATACAGCTGTATCTTTAGTTTTTTCAAACGTATGGGTGATTCAAGATTTCTCAATTTTGTTTTTCTCTAAATAAGCGTTGTACAATTAAAGGTCAAATACACTGCATTTCAAACAGTCAGCTATAATCTAATGAATTCAGGGCTTGTGAAGTTTTACAAATTGTCTAACTTATTGTAGCAGGCATTAGGCTATAGACAATTAACACCGGTCTCATCAACAATCTCTCAAGCCCACATGCTAGTGATTAGCCAGCTGATCTTTATATTTCAAGTTTAGCCAACTTGGATCTATTTGCTAGATAACAAAGTTGAACAGTTGAGTTGTTATGAACACACCATTATGTCTGTCTCCAACTGTATGAAAAGCATGTTAGCCTGTCCACTTTGTTCAGATGTTGAAATCAAGTGGTCTACCTTATTTCTCAGAATGAGAACGAGTTGCCAATTTCTTACAGTGGATTCGGAAAGTATTCAGACCCCTCCCCTTTTTCCATATATTCAGACACATTCAGTTGTTTGTATCTTTATCTATAATTGTTATTTTGGTGTTTTTTGATTGAAATAATACAGTGAAGACAACATTATTCAGGAAAATATTATAGTGCTGCCTAAAACAAACTGCAACCTTGTTCTAAATGGTTTTTCAGTCATGTATGTGAATTTCTGAAGTCTACTATAGGTTAAGTGCACTTACGTTGTTTAATTTAAAGTGTGCAATTTGTGTCTAATGTGAAATTAATAAATGGTTTGTTGTCAATGCTTAGCTACCTGATCTAATATATTTTTAGAGAATAAAGAAAGTGCCAGAACTGTCAAGACTAACTTTTGTGTCCGTTTCTCTATATTACTACTGGACGACTCAGGCCGGTAACATCAACAGTTAGGACAAACCCAGCCTGCCTCTCTCCTTCCACACTGAGTCCAAACCTACAGTCACTGGGTCCTGATTGTGACAGTGGAGCCCAGTGTGCACTGCAGGATCCAGAGATGGCATCAGTGAAGCTGGAAGACTGCAGTCAAACACTGGAGCTGAATGTCAACATTAAAGATGAAGAAGAGGAGGAGAAGATTGGGAAATCTGTTTCTCATGGTAAGAGCAGGTTCTATCTAATTAAGTTATATTCATAAGTTAGACCTCCATAAGTTATCACCCAGTCTATTGCTAGGTTGAATTCTGTAATTCTTACATCACACATCCCTGAACAACTGGGCTATGCCTGGGTTATTTAATGCCACTGAGACTTGCATGGTTTGACACCAGTATTGTCAGCATTTGTTTTATTGACTGGGCTATCCAGAGCGACTTACACATTTTGGGTGGGTGGGTTAAGGGGGGGTAGAAGGATTACTTTATCCTATCCCAGGTATTCCTTAAAGAGGTGGGGTTTCAAGGGGTTTTCTTAATTTTTACTATTTTCTACATTGTAGAATAATAGTGAAGACATCTAAACTATAAAATAACACATGGAGTCATGTAGTAACCAAAAAAAGTGTTAAACAAATCAAAATATATTTTAGATGTTAGATTCTTCAAAGTAGCCACCCTTTGCCTTGATGACAGCTTTGCACACTCTGGGCATTCTCTCAACCAGCTTCACCTGGAATGCTTTTCCAACAGTCTTGAAGTGTTGTGGAAAATAATCACTATACTTTATTACAAATCAAAATACTTCCAGAGTTTTTGTAGAATTAAGAATGACTTTATTATAATTTCAACAAAGCCGATGCCAGTCTGCAGAGTAGCACCTCCTCTTCCTCTCTCTCCATCTTATATAGTGCCCTCCACACACCCTATCTTTAAAATCCTTCCCTCTTCAGTTTCCCGCTCTTTTATTGCTCTGCCCACTCCCATTATCTATGGTGGCGGCTAAATTCGACTTTCATTCAGTTCAGAATCACATAGTACTACAATCAATCACTCCCCTGTCTTGCAAAAACACTCATGTTTAGTTTAAACTCTGTTCAACCCTGGCGCCGAGAGAGACAAAATGCCACAGGCTAGTTTCAGTCTTTGATAAGATAGGACAGCCATGGATTTAAGTAAGAGCAATCAATTAGACCCTAAGTTTGATTCCCACTTTCCCCCACACACACAGTGAAATGACCCAATTAAGTTCCTGGCCCAGCAACAAAGAATTCTACATTTACATTTACATTTTAGTCATTTAGCAGACGCTCTTATCCAGAGCGACTTACAGTTAGTGAATACATTTTTCTTTTTATACTGGCCCCACGTGGGAATCGAACCCACAACCCTGGCGTTGCAAACGCCATGCTCTATCAACTGATCTACATCCCTGCCGGCCATTCCCTCCCCTACCCTGGACGACGCTGGGCCAATTGTGCGCCGCCCATGAGTCTCCCGGTCGCGGCCGGCTGCGACAGAGCCTGGATTCGAACCAGGATCTCTAGTGGCACAGTTAGCACTGCGATGCAGTGCCTTAGACCACTGCGCCACTCAGGAGTACAACTAACTATGTTCGTGATTAACCCAGTTTTATCTCTTAGTCCACAAAAAAATCTCCATCAGAAGCAGTTCACACACATGCTGAGCACTTGTTGGCTGCTTTTACTTCACTCTGCGGTCCAACTCATCCCAAACCATCTCAATTGGGTTGAGGTCGGATGATTGTAGAGGCCAGGTCATCTGATGCAGCCCGTACACAGCCTGGAGGTGTGTTGTGTCATTGTCCTGTTGAAAAACAAATGATAATCCCACTATGCCCAAACCAGATGGGATGGCGTATCGCTGCAGAATGCTGTGGTACCCATGCTGGGTAAGTGTGCCTTGAATTCTAAATAAATCACCAGCAAAGCACCATCACACCACCTCCTCCATGCTTCACGGTGGGAACCAAACATGTAGAGATCATCTGTTCACCTACTCTGCATCTCACAAAGACACGGTTGGAAACCAAAAATCTCAAATTTGGACACATCAGACAAAAGGACAGATTTCCACCAGTCTAATGTCCATAGCTCATGTTTGGCCCAAGCAAGTCTCTTCTTCATGTTGGTGTCCTTTAGTAGTGGTTTCGTTGCAGCAATTCGACCATGAAGGCCTGATTCACGCAGTCTCCTCTGAACAGTTGATGTTGAGATGTGTCTGTTACTTGAAGTCTGTGAAGCATTTATTTGGGCTGCAATTTCTGAGGCTGGTAACTCTAATAAACTTATCCCCTGCAGCAGAGGTAACTCAGGGTCTTCCTTTCCTGTGGCGGTCCTCATGAGAGCCAGTTTCATCATAGAGCTTGATGGTTTTTGCGAATGCACTTGAAGAAACTTTCAAAGTTCTTGAAATGTTCCGTATTGACTGACCTTCATGTCTTAAAGTAATGATGGACTGTTGTTTCTCTTTGCTTATTTGAGCTGTTCTTGCAATAATATGGACTTGGTTTTTTACCAAATAGGCCTATCTTCTGGATACCACCCCTACCCTGTCACAACACAACTGATTGGCTCAAGCACATTAAGACATTCCACAAATTAACTTTTAAAAAGGGACACCTGTTAATTGAAATGCATTCCAGGTGACTACCTCGAAGCTGGTTAAGAAAATGCCAAGAGTGTGCAAAACTGTCATCAAGGCAAAGGTTGCCTACTTTGAAGAATCTCAAATATAAAATATATTTTGATTTGTTTAACACTTTTTTGGTTACTACATGATTCCATATGTGTTATTTCATAGTTGTGATGTCTTCACTATTATTATACAATGTAGAAAATAGTAACAATAAAGAAAACCCCTGGAATGAGTTTGAATTTGGGAAAATCTACTATAGGTTAAGTACCGGTACCTCAAATATCTAGTGCTTAAGCTCATGTTCCTCTTATAGAACGTTAGCTCAACAGCATTGTGGAGCTCCTGCACCTAAATATAAACAGTACCTGCACCTATTTCAGTCCAAGTCAAGCACTGAATTAGATAATTTAACAAGAAGAAATATAATATATTTTTAGAGAATAAAGAAAGTGCTAGAACTGTCAAGACAATAACTTTTTGTGTCTGTTTCTCATTGTTACTACAGGACGACTAGAATTAAATCTGAGGCCGGTAACATCAATAGTGAGGGCAAACCCAGCGATCCTCTCTCCTTCCACACTGAGTCCAAACATACAGTCAGTGGGTCCTGATTGTGACAGTGGAGCCCAGTTTGCTAAGCAGGATCCAGAGATGGCATCAGTGAAGCTGGAAGACTGCAGTCAAACACTGGAGCTGAATGTCAACATTAAAGATGAAGAAGAGGAGGAGAAGATTGGGAAATGTGTTTCTCATGGTAAGAGCAGGTTCTATCTAACTAAGTTTGTTGTTCGTTCCAACTTCCCACTGTGCATGAAAAGTGCAGTAGAACTGTTTCTTGATGAACTGTTTCAATAAGATGGTATGTTATTCCATGCTACTCAGACTTGCAGGGTTTGACACCAATTTTGTCAGCATTTGTTTTATTTACTGGGCTATCTGGAGTGATCAGAGAGTAGACTAAAGAAGTGAAGTAGACAAACTGCCAGTGTTTTAAAGTTCTAGTTAATGAGTCTGTGTAGTGTCTAACCCCTGTTATAGTGATTGGAGGATGTAGCTCAGTTGGTAGAGCATAGCGCTTGCAACGCCAGGGTTGTGGGTTCGTTTCCCACGGGGGGCCAGTATGAAAATGTATACACTCACTAACTGTAAGTTGCTCTGGATAAGAGCGTCTGCTAAATGACGTAAATGTAAATATATAATTTTCATGACTGATGAGCATACACTCAATTAGTATTTGGTAGCATTGCCTTTAAAATGTTTAACTTGGATCAAACATTTCGGGTAGCCCTCCACAAGCTTCCCACAATAAGTTGGGTGAATTTTGGCCCGTTCCTCCTGACAGACCTGGTGTAACTGAGTCAGGTTTGTAGGCCTCCTTGCTCGCACACACTTTTTCAGTTCTGCCCACACATTTTCTACAGGATTGAGGTCAGGGCTTTGTGATGGCCACTCCAATACCTTGACTTTGTTGTCCTTAAGCCATTTTGCCACAACTTTGGAAGTATGCTTGGGGTCATTGTCCATTTGGAAGACCCATTTGCGACCAAGATTTAACTTCCTGACTGATGTCTTGAGATGTCGCTTCAATATATCCACATAATCTTCCTTACTCATGATGCCATCTAATATGTGAAGTGCACCAGTCCCTCCTGCTTCCAAGACCCCCCTTTTTCCTCCAAACATAACGATGGTCATTATGGCCAAACAGTTCTATTTTAGTCCTCTGTAGCTCAGCTGGTAGAGCACGGCGCTTGTAACGCCAAGGTAGTGGGTTCGATCCCCGGGACCACCATACACAAAAAATGTATGCACGCATGACTGTAAGTCGCTTTGGATAAAAGCGTCTGCTAAATGGCATATATATATATATATATATATAGACCAAGGACATTTCTCTAAAAAGTACGATCTTTGTCCCCATGTGCAGTTGCAATCCGTAGTCTGGCTTTTTTATGGCGGTTTTGGAGCAGTGGCTTCTTCCTTGCTGAGCAGCCTTTCAGGTTATGTCAATATAGGACTTGTTTTACTGTGGATATAGATACTTTTGTACCTGTTTCCTCCAGCATCTTCACAAGGTCCCTTGCTGTTGGATTGACTTGCACTTTTCACAACAAAGTACGTTCATCTCTAGGAGACAGAACGCCTCTCCTTCCTGAGCGATATGACGGCTGCATGGTCCCATGGTGTACTTGCGTACTATTGTTTGTACAGATGAACGTGGTACCTTCAGGCATTTGGAAATTGCTCCCAAGGATGAACCAGACTTGTGGAGGTCTACGATTTTTTTTCTGAGGTCTTGGCTGATTTCTTTTGACTTTCCCATGATGTCAAGCAAAGAGGCACTGAGTTTGAAGGTAGGCCTTGAAAGTATTTGATACACTGCCGATTTTGCAGGTTTTCCTACTTACAAAGCATGTAGAGGTCTGTAATTTTTATCATAGGTACACTTCAACTGTGAGAGACGGAATCTAAAACAAATATCCAGAAAATCACATTGTATGATTTTTAAGTAATTAATTAGCATTTTATTGCATGACATAAGTATTTGATCACCTACCAACCAGTAAGAATTCCGGCTCTCACAGTCCTGTTAGATTTTCTTTAAGAAGCCCTCCTGTTCTCCACTCATTACCTGTATAAAAGACACCTGTCCACACACTCAATCAAACAGACTCCAACCTCTCCACAATGGCCAAGACCAGAGAGCTGTGTAAGGACATCAGGGATAAAATTGTAGACCTGCACAAGGCTGGGATGGGCTACAGGACAATAGGCAAGCCGCTTGGTGAGAAGGCAACAACTGTTGGCGCAATTATTAGAAAATGGAAGAAGTTCAAGATGACGGTCAATCACCCTCGGTCTGGAGCTCCATGCAAGATATCACCTCGTGGGGCATCAATAATCATGAGGAAGGTGAGGGATCAGCCCAGAACTACACGGCAGGACCTGGTCAATGACCTGAAGAGAGCTGGGACCACAGTCTCAAAGAAAACCATTAGTAACATACTACGCCGTCATGGATTAAAATCCTGCAGCGCATGCATGGTCCCCCTGCTCAAGCCAGCGCATGTCCAGGCCCGTCTGAAGTTTGCCAATGACCATCTGGATGATCCAGAGGAGGAATGGGAGAAGGTCATGTGGTCTGATGAGACAAAAATAGAGCTTTTTGGTCTAAACTCCACTCGCCGTGTTTGGAGGAAGAAGGATGAGTACAACCCCAAGAAAACCATCCCAACCGTGAAGCATGGAGGTGGAAACATCATTCTTTGGGGATGCTTTTCTGCAAAGGGGACAGGACGACTGCACCTTATTGAGGGGAGGATGGATGGGGCCATGTATCGCGAGATCTTGGCCAACAACCTCCTTCCCTCAGTAAGAGCATTGAAGATGGATCGTGGCTGGGTCTTCCAGCATGACAACGACCCGAAACACACAGCCAGGGCAACTAAGGAGTGGCTCCGTAAGAAGCATCTCAAGGTCCAGGAGTGGCCTAGCCAGTCTCCAGACCTGAACCCAATAGAAAATCTTTGGAGGGAGCTGAAAGTCCGTATTGCCCAGCGACAGCCCCGAAACCTGAAGGATCTGGAGAAGGTCTGTATGGAGGAGTGGGCCAAAATCCCTGCTGCAGTGTGTGCAAACCTGGTCAAGACCTACAGGAAACGTATGATCTCTGTAATTGCAAACAAAGGTTTCTGTACCAAATATTAAGTTCTGCTTTTATGATGTATCAAATACTTATGTTATGCAATAAAATTCAAATTAATTACTTAAAAATCATACAATGTGATTTTCTGGATTTTTGTTTTAGATTCCGTCTCCCACAGTTGAAGTGTACCTATGATACAAATTACAGACCTCTGAATGCTTTGTAAGTAGGAAAACCTGCAAAATCGGCAGTGTATCAAATACTTGTTCTCCCCACTGTATATACAGTGCATTGGGAAATTATTCAGATCCCTTGACTTTTTCCACATTTAGGTATGTTACAGCCTTTCTAAAATAGATTAAGTTGTTTGTTTCCCTCATTAATCTACACACAATACCCCATAATGACAAAGCTAACATTTTTTTACCAAATATAATAACAAAATACGGAAATATCACATTTACATAAGTATTCAGACCCTTTACTCAGTACTTTGTTTAAGCACCTTTGGCAGAGATTACAGCCTTAAGTCTTATTTGGTATGACGCTACAAGCTTGGCACACCTGTATTTGGAGAGTTTCTCCCATTCTTCTCTGCAGATCCTCTCAATCTCTGTCAGATTGGATGGAGAGCGTCGCTGCACAGCTATTTTCTGGTCTCTCCGGAGATGTTAGATCGGGTTGAAGTCCGGGCTCTGGCTGGGTCACTCAAGGACGTTCAGAGACTTGTCCCAAAGCCACTCCTGCGTTGTCTTGGCTGTGTGCTTAGGGTAGTTGTCCTGTTGAAAGGTGAACCTTCGCCCCAGTCTGAGGTCCTGAACATTCTGGAGCAGGTCAAGGATCTCTCTGTACTTTGCTCCGTTCATCTTTCCCTCGATCTTGACTAGTGTCCTAGTCCCTGCCGCTGAAAAACATCCCCACAGCATGATGCTGACACCACCACGCTTCACCGTAGGGATGGTGCCAGGTTTCCTCCAGATGTGATGCTTGGGATTCAGGCCAAAGAGTTCAATATTGGTTTCATCAGACCAGAGAATCTTCCTTCTCATGGTCTGAGAGTCTTCAGGTGCCTTTTGGCAAACTCCAAGTGGGCTGTCATGTGCCCTTTACTATTCCAAGATGGCGTAGCAGTGCGGTCGCGTTCTTTGTTGTGTGTCTGTGTAAATAGCCTGTTTTTTGTATTTTTTTGTATTTTTCGTGCATATTTTCCTATCATACTTTTCATCCTTCTACAACATATACTTTCCTGCAACCCGCCTCACTCAATGTGGAACGGATTCTATTATTGACTTACCTTTATCTGGAATCTCCAGTTGAAACTAGCTAGCCAGCTAACTAGCTACTTGCTATTAGCCATCGTTAGCGGTTTTCACCCAGAACATCGGATTCTACTTCCGGAATAACTGATTCACTGGACATTAACACCGGATCGCAACTAGCTAGCCGCAACCGATTGGATGTTGCTGTTTGGCTGTTCACCACTGCCCCAGAAGCAAGCACCAGTTAGCCGTGAGCTAGCCTCGAGCCAGGCCCATTTCCCGGCTATCTACCTCTATCTACCGGACGGGAGTAGCCAGCTAACTAGCTACTTTCTATTAGCCACCATCAGCGGTTTTTCATCATTGTATGTGGCCTGCACTACCAGCCAGCTCTAGCCTGGACTATTATCGGCCAGTCTGCACTGTCTGCACAGCGTGTTATCGACCCAGAACATCGGTTTTTCTGCCGGAATCACTGAATCGCTGGACTTTTAACAACAAATCATCACAGCTAGCTGCAACCAAATGGACGTTGTTGTGGGTAATCAGCCTTGAGCTATCCTAAAGCCAGGCCCATCGCCCGGCTATCTACCTCTGTCAACCGGACGGGACCTCCTAGTGTTGACACGGAGCCCCGCCGATCCAACACGACTGGCCTGCCGACGAAATCGTCTGATGTGGTTACAGCAGGCTTCCCGTTACGACGTCGACCACGAAGACCCATCTGCTAGCCCTGGCCCGCTAGCACACGCTAGCCATGGCCTCTTGCTCGCCAGTGCTATAGCAGCCTCCAAACTACCTCCGAACTCTCCTATTGCTGTTCACCGGACCTTATGATAACTCAGCTATACAGCTGATGCCTGCTGGGCTGTTCCTTTATACGGTACCGCATCCTGTTTATGTTTAGCCTC
Organism: Coregonus lavaretus; assembly: GCF_964263955.1. Taxonomy (NCBI): domain Eukaryota; kingdom Metazoa; phylum Chordata; class Actinopteri; order Salmoniformes; family Salmonidae; genus Coregonus; species Coregonus lavaretus. The sequence goes on along the minus strand of NW_028162761.1, from coordinate 1,186,516 downwards.
AGCCCAAACTTTGTCGCCATTACCAGCTGTTGCCTTAGCTCTCTCGAATAACACCTGTGATTGCTTTATGCCTCTCTCCCATGTCAATATGCTTTGCTTATTGCTGTATCGGTTATTTCTTATTGTACTATTTCACTGTAGATCCCCCAGCCCAGCTCAACCTACCTTTTAGATAGCTCCTTTGTCCCACCCCCATACACGCGGAGACCGACTCAATCGGTGCCTCCAGTGATGCTATCTCTTTCATCGTTACCCAACGTTTAGATTTACCTCCACTGTACTCATATCCTTCCATATCCTTGTCTGTACATAATGCCCTGAATCTATTCTACAACGCACGGAAATCTGCCCCTTTTTTTCCTCTGTACTCAACGCACTAGAAGACCAGTACTTAAAGCCTTTAGCCGTATTCTTATTCTACTCCTCCTCTGTTCCTCTGGTGATGTAGAGGTTAACCCAGGCCCTGTAGCCCCCAGTATCACTCCTACTCCCCAGGCGTTATCATTTGTTGACTTCTGTAACCGTAAAAGCCTTGGCTTCTTGCACGTTAACATCCAAAGCCTCCTCCCTAAATTTGAGTTATTCACTGCGTTAGCACACTCCGCCAACCCTGATGTTCTAGCAGTGTCTGAATCCTGGCTTAGGAAGGCCACCAGAAATCTCCAACTACAACATTTTCAGTCTCGATAGAACTGCCAAAGGGGGTGGGGTTGCAATATACTATAGAGAGAGCCTGCAGAGCTCTATTGTACTATCCAGGTCTGTGCCCAAACAGTTTGAGCTTCTACTTCTAAAAATCAACCTTTCCAGAAATAAGTCTCCCACTGTTGCCGCTTGCTACAGACCCCCCTCAGCCCAGAGCTGTGCACTGGACACCATATGTGAATTGATTGCCCCCCATCTATCCTCAGAGTTCGTACTGCTTGGTGACCTAACTGGGATATGCTTAACACCCCGGCCAACCTACAATCTAAACTAGATGCCCTTAATCTCACACAAATTATCAACGAACCTACCAGGTACAACCCCAAATCTGTAAACATGGGCACCCTCATAGATATCATCCTGACAAATATACCCTCTAAATAGACCTCCGCTGTCTTCAACCAGAATCTCAGCGATTATTGCCTACGTCCGTAATGGGTCCGCGGTCAAACGACCACTCCTCATCACTGTCAAACGCTCCCTAAAACACTTCAGCGAGCAGGCCTTTCTAATTGACCTGGCCCGGGTATCCTGGATGGATATTGACCTCATTCCGTCAGTAGAGGATGCCTGGTTGTTCTTTTAAAAGTGCTTTCCTCTCAATCTTAATTTTTTGAATGGGGCATGCTTATTTATCCTCAGACTTGACTGCCCTTGACTAGCACAAAAACATCCTGTGGCGTACTGCATTAGCATCGAACAGCCCCCGCGATATGCAACTTTTTAGGGAAGTCAGGAACCAATATACACAATCAGTTAGGAAAGCAAAGGCTAGCTTTTTCAAACAGAAATGTGCATCCTGTAGCACTAACTTCAAAAAGGTTTGGGACACTGTAAAGTCCATGGAAAATAAGAGCACCTCCTCCCAACTACCCACTGCACTGAGACTAGGAAACACTGTCACCACAGATAAATCTACAATAATCGAGAATTTCAACAAGCGTTTTGCTACGGCTGGCCATGCTTTCCACCTGGCTACCACTACCCCGGACACCAGCTCTGCACCCTCCTCTGCAACGTGCCCATGCCCAACCCCCCCCCCCCCCCCCCGCTTCTCCTTCACACAAATTCAGACAGCTGATGTTCTGAAAGAGCTGAAAAATCTGGACCCCTACAAATCAGCTGGGCTAGACAATCTGGACCCTTTCTTTCTAAAATTAGCTGCCAAAATTGTCACAACCCTTATTACTAGCCTGTTCAACCTCTCTTTCGTAACGTCTGAGATCCCCAGAGATTGGACAGCTGCCGCCGTCATCCCCCTCTTCAAAGGGGGTGACACTCTAGATCCAGACTGTTAGACCTATATTCATCCTGCCCTGCCTTTCAAAAGTATTTGAAAGCCAAGTTAACAAACAGATCACCGTCCATTTCGAATCCCACCGTACCTTCTCCGCTATGCAATCCGGTTTCCGAGCTGGTCATGGGTGCACATCAGCCACGCTCAAGATCCTAAACGATATTATAACCGCGATAGATAAGACAGTACTGCGCAGCCATCTTCATCGACCTGGCCAAGGCTTTCGACTCTGTCAACCACCGCATTCTTATTGGCAGACTAAATAGCCTTGGTTTCTCTAATGACTGCTTCGCCTGCTTCACCAACTACTTCTCAGAGTTCAATGTGTCAAATCGGAGGGCCTGTTGTCTGGACCTCTGGCCATCTCTATGGGGGTGCCACAGAGTTCAATTCTCGGGCCGACTCTATTCTCTGTGTATATCAATGATGTCGCTCTTGCTGCTGGTGACGCTCGGATCCACCTCTATGCGGACGACACCATTTTGTATACATCTGGCCCTTCATTGGACACTGTGTTAACAAACCTCCAAACGAGCTTCAACGCCATACAACACTCCTTCCGTAGCCTCCAACTGCTCTTAAACACTAGTAATACTAAATGCATGCTCTTCAACCGAACGCTGCTTGCACCCGCCCACCTGACTAGAATCACTACTCTCGGCGGGTCTGACCTAGAGTATGTGGACAACTACAAATACCTAGGTGTCTGGTTAGACTGTAAACTCTCCTTCCAGACTCACATTAAGCATCTCCAATCAAAAGTTAGATCTAGAATCGGCTTCCTATTTCGCAACAAAGCCTCCTTCACTCATGCTGCCAAACATGCCCTCGTAAAACTGACTATCCTACCGATCCTTGACTTCGGCGATGTCATTTACAAATTAGCCTCCAACACTCTACTCAGCAAATTGGATGTAGTCTATCACAGTGTCATCCGTTTTGTCACCAAAGCACCATATACTACCCAACATTGTGACCTGTACGCTCTTGTTGGCTGGCCCTCACTACAATGACTCAACACACCTACAGGCTATGTAATGGCTATTTGACCAAGAAGGAGAGTGATGGAGTGCTGCATCAGATGACCTGGCCTCCACAATCATCTGACCTCAACCCAATTCAGATGATTTGGGATGAGTTGGACCACAGAGTGAAGGAAAAGCAGCCAACAAGTGCTCAGCATATGTGGGAACTCCTTCAAGACTGTAGGAAAAGCATTCCAGGTGAAGTTGATTGAGAGAATGCCAAGAGTGTGGAAAGCTGTCAAGGCAAAGGGTGGCTACTTTGAATAATCTAAAATATAACATATTTTGATTTGGTTAACACTTTTTTTGGTTACTACATGATTCCATATGTGTTATTTTATAGTTTAGATGTCTTCACTATTATTCTACAAGGTAGAAAATAGTAAAAAAAAAAAAAAAAAAATACTTGAATTAGTAAGTGTGTCAGCCTTTGACTGGTACTGTATATTACACCAACTGACTGGTTCTTCTGATGTTGTTCACACAGGAGACCATGTTGAGACATTCTCTACATCCAGAGAGCAACAGCAGGAAGATCACAGAGCTAAGACGTCTCACCACTGCCCACATTGTGAGGAGATTTTCCCAATTCTATCAAAGTTAAAAATACACCTACAAATACACACAGGAGAGAAGCCTTACTTCTGCTCTGACTGTGGAAAATGTTTCTCTCAACTGGGGGTCTTAAAAATACATGAACGTATACATACAGGAGAGAAGCCTTACTCCTGCTCTGACTGTGGAAAATGTTTCTCTCAACTGGGGGTCTTAAAAATACATGAACGTATACATACAGGAGAGAAGCCTTACTTCTGCTCTAACTGTGGGGTGAGTTTCTCTCAACTGGGCAACTTAAAACAACATGAACTTATACATACAGGAGAGAAGCCCTACTCGTGCTCTGACTGTGTAAAATGCTATACAACATCAACTAAGCTAAAATGTCATCAGAGAACACACACAGGAGAGAAGCCTTACTCCTGCTCTGACTGTGGAAAATGTTTCTCTCGACTGGGGGTCTTAAAAATACATGAACGTATACATACAGGAGAGAAGCCTTACTCCTGCTCTGACTGTGGGGCGAGTTTCTCACAACCGGGCAACTTAAAACAACATGAACGTATACACACAGGAGAGAAGCCTTACTCCTGCTCTGACTGTGTGAAATGCTTCACAACATCAACTGAGCAAAAAATTCATCAGAGAACACACACAGGAGAGAAGCCTTACTCCTGCTCTGAATGTGGGAAGAGTTTCTCTCGACTGGGCAACTTAAAAACACATGAACGTATACACACAGGAGAGAAGTCTTACTCCTGCTTTGCCTGTGGTAAGAGCTTCACAACAGCAGGGGCTCTAACAACTCATCAGAGAACACACACAGGAGAGAAGCCTTACTCCTGCTCTGAATGTGGGAAGAGTTTTCCTCAACTGGGCCACTTAAAAAAACATGAACGTATACATACAGGAGAGAAGCCTTACTCCTGCTCTGACTGTGGGGCGAGTTTCTCACAACCGGGCAACTTAAAACAACATGAACGTATACACACAGGATAGAAGCCGTTTTCCTGCTCTGACTAAATGGGCCATTTAAAAAGACACCAAGGTAAACATAAAATAGAGAAGCCTTACCACTGATCTGACTGTAGAAAATGTTTTAAAACAACAGCTGAGCTAAAAGGTCATCAGAGAACACACACAGGAGAGAATCCTTACTTCTGTTCTTAATATGGCAAGAGTTTCTCCCGATTGGCAACGTAAAATGTAATGTAATGTAAAAATACACCAACAATTACACACTGGAGAGAATACTTATTACTGCACTGACTGTGAGACGAGATTCTACAGATTGTGCAATTTAAAAAGACACCAACGTATACATAAGAAGTGGTAGTGGATTGGATCAAATGAAGAAAGCATAGAACACTCTATTGTAATCCTATTGTTTCTCACTATGAGAGAACTGTGCAGAGGAAAGGGAGTGTTGTAGAATGTTGGCATCTATTTACTTTACTGATCAGTGTTCACCTTGTCAGTTTTGCTGTACCAGGGTATGGAGGAAACCATGAGTACATGCATCCATGCCGTGTGTCAGCATTGCAGGATGGTGGTGGTGGTGTGGGGTGTGTTTTCATGGCACACATTGGGCCCCTTGATAGAAGTGGAGCAACATTTGAATGCCACAGGATATCTAAACATCATTGCCAATCAGGTGCATCCCTTCATGGCAATAGTTATCCATTTGCAAATAGATTTTTTTCAGCTGATTTTGCCCCATGCCACAAGGCTTGTCCAGGATTGGTTCCACGAACATGACAGTGAATTCAGCTTTCTGCAGTGGCCTTCCGAGGCACCAGATCTCCATCCAATTGTGCATCGGATGGAACAAGCTATTCGGAGTAGAGATCCACTCCCATTCAACCTGCCACAACTGTGGGAAGCATTACAGTCAACATGGGCCAGCATCCCTGTGGAACGCTCTCAACACCTTGGAGAGTCCATGCCCCGACGAATTGAGGCTGTTCTGAGGACAAAGGGGGATGCAACTCAATATTAGGAAGGTGTTCCTAATGTTTTGTACACTCAGTGCCTTTGGAAAGTATTCAGACTCCTCGACTTCTTCCACATTTTGTTAGGTTACAGCCTTATTATATTATTGATGAAATAAAACATTTTCCTCATCAATCTACACACAACAGCCCTTTTTAGAATTTTTAGCAAATGTATTAAAAATAAAAACCTGAAATACCTTATTTACATAAGTATTCAGACCCTTTGCTATGAGACTTGAAATTAAGCTCCGGTACATCCTGTTTCCATTAAGGAAACATCCTTGTGATGTTTCAACAACTTGATTGTAGTCCACTTGTGTTAAATTCAATTGATTGGACATGATTTGGAAAGGCACACACCTGTCTATATAAGGTCCCACAGTTGACAGTGCATGTCAGAGCATGGTGGTGGCAGCATCATGCTGTAGGGATGTTTTTCAGTGGCAGTGACTGGGAGACATGTCAGGATCAAGGGAAAGATAAACGGAGCAAAGTACAGAGAGATCCCTGATGACAACCTGCTCCAGAGTGCTCAGGACCTCAGACTGGGGCTAAGGTTCACCTTCCAACAGGACAACGACCCTAAGCACACAGCTAAGACAACGCAGGAGTGGTCCAGCAGAGCCCGGACTTGAACCCGATCGAACATCTCTGGAGAGACCAGAAAATAGCTGTGCAGCGACGCTCCCCATCCAACTTGACAGAGCTTGAGAGGATCTGCAGAGAAGAATGGGAGAAACTCCCCAAATACAGGTGTGTCAAGCTTGTAGCGTCGTACCCAAGAAGACTCAAGGCTGTAATCGCTGCCAAAGGCGCTTCAACAAAGTACTGAGTAAAGGGTCTGAATACTTATGTAAATGTGATATTTAAAGTTTTTTTTTCTTTCTATTTGCAAAAAATACTGTTTTTTCGTTGTCATTATGGGGTATTGTGTGTAGATTGATGAGGGAAAAAACGATGTAATCAATTTTAGAATAAGGCTGTAACGTAACAAAATGTGGAAAAAGTCAAGGGATTTGAATACTTTAGGAATGCACTGTATATCAGATAAAGATGGTGTGATGATCAGTTTTCAGCATTAGTTTGGGTGGATTATTTTATATTACTAAACAACTTTTGTTTAATGATAACCAGGCTATGAATTGACTACTTGTGTTCATTAAATTGTCTTTTAAAACTAGATTCATTATTTTAGTCATTGTTTATGAATTTATTTGGATAACTGTATAGAAGTTAATTGATCTGGCCGCAGGTAGCCTAGCGGTTAAGAGTGTTGGGTCAGTAACTGAAAGGTCGCTGGTTTGAATCCCGAGCCAACTAGGTGAGAAATCTGTCGTTGTGCCCTTGATCAAGGCAATTAACCCTAATTGGTCCTGTAAGTTGCTCTGGATAAGAGCATCTGCTAAATGACAAAAATGTAATTAAAAATAATGTTTTGTACATTAATTTGTTCTGGGCAACATCTTCTTGTGTATAATTAAATGAAACAAACTGTTTTAAATATAATAGTTAGTGTCTATATATGAACCAAATTTGATCCCATTTACATTCTCCCAAACAAATGGCCTATACTGTATATAAAAGACACAACATGACCTCTTTGTTTACCCTGGCCAGAGGGACAGGGCCATAGTAAGCTAGACTATGTAGCTGCTGTTGTTAGTAGGACAACAAAGAGACAGCATTGGCACTCCGATGTGAAGGACAGCTCTTACAAAAATGCACCATGGTAGAAAAATGAACAACAACATTCCATTGTACTATGATGTGTTTTGGGTCACTACCAAGGCAGGAAAATACTATGGCACTGGTGCAAATACCATGGCATTTTCCTGCCACTGTAGTGACCCAATAAACATGATAGTACCATGGTATCTTTTTCATTGTAATACCATGTCAGGGAAATACCATGGTAGCTGCACCAGTAACATGGTATTTTCCTGACATGGTAGTGAACAAAAAACACAGATTTTTGTAAAAAAAAATGATACTAGGCCAAGAAACATGGAGAGAAGAAACTGCCAGATGTGTCATAATAGGACACACATTTGATATGGAACATTGGATACATTCAGCAGAGTGGGAAAAAACACAGTCAAACACGTTTTAAATGGATTGGCGGAAGGGCTGTGGTCACCATTCATGTAATACATTAAATATATACATCAGACGGTATTGGGGAGCTATTTCATAGGGTGTTCACAGGTACATTATTTTCCCATTTCAATCTTATACCAACCAGATTGAATTTACAATATAGGGGGGTTGGCAACTAGGTTTGGCCTCCAGTCAATGTGTTGCTGAGCTTGTAGCTAGTCTGCGGGCCAGAACATAATTAGCCTATTAACAAATAGCCTATAGCTGCCCAATTCATAGTCCTACACAGTGTAGGTACACTACACATTTAACACGTGGTTAGTGGGCTAATCAATTCAATGACCATAACATAATAATGTCCATCTGGTTACAGTGGTAAAATCACCAATGTCTATATTAATTACATTTTAGTCATTTAGCAGACGCTCTTATCCAGAGCGACTTACAGTTAGTGAATGCATACATGTTTTTTTGTTTGTTTTTTTCATACTGGCCCCCCGTGGTAAACAAACCCACATCCCTGCCGGCCAAACCCTCCCCTACCTTGGACGACGCTGGACCAATTGTGCGCCGCCCATGGGTCTCCTGGTCGCGGCCGGCTGTGGCACAGCTAGCATTGCGATGCAGTGCCTTAGACCACTGCGCCACTCGGGAGATATTAATAGTCCTACCTGTTCTATTAAAATATATTCATCGTATTTCTACAATATCAAACCAGTGTGTCTTGTTTGCAACGAAACTTTCGCTGTTTGCGAAGAGTTCAATCTGAGATGTTATTATGCATCTAAGCATGGTACTTTCAGAAGTAGATTTTCCACCCCAGACATGAGGCCGAAGTCCGACGCAGAAAGGAAGGTAGGCCTAAGGAGTGAACACCCTGTGTGTTTTACAGTGGAGATTTTAATATGTACATATTTTATTAATATTATTGAACCTTTATTTAACTCGGCAGTTCCTATTGACTTACACAAATCCAGAAGGAGTCAGTAGAAACCATATTTGTTTAAGCAAGTCAGCCATATCAGCTATGTTTTTTAAGGCCGTAATTGAGGCTGAATAAACGTTTTCGCTGCCAGACTTTGCTCCGGTGGCTGATAGCCAGGTGTAGCAGTGGTAAGGATTCACTCCATGGTGTTGAAAGGAAATCTCAAACTTTATGCTGGGCCAACAATAATTATGTTACAAATGGTTTAAGCGTTCTGATATTGTCACTAATCTGGATTTAGACTGTCTGCTACTTCAGGTCTAAATAGGGGTATAATCTATACCTTGTGACAATGTAGGACTACTGAAACCATTGTAAGACAGACTTTGTGTTAGCCTTTAAGGCGTCAGAATGCTTTCCAGCCGAAACAGTTCGGAAGAGTTTGTGCATATATTATGACAACATTTTGTGAGGTTTTCGTTTTGGACTTTCGGTAAGGGTTTTTTCGGCTTTTCGGGAACACAACATTTTTTCCTTGAGGCAAGTCGGTAGCCGAAGTCTACGCCCCTGCGTTGGTGATTAGTCAACAGTAGGGATTCTTCATTAAAGTCTTTGTTGTCATTAAACTTGAGAAGACTCGTTTTCATGCAGGTTTTTTCATTGAGAAATACTGAACCAAACATGTTAGTTAGATGTAAAATTGCACGACTAAGATCTCCTCGGCAAAAATATCAACATTAAAGACAGATTTCTTGAGTTTTCTGACTATTTTGAGGAAGTGGCTATAGACCCTTTTCCAGGACATGACACACTGACGTCACAAACAGATGCGTGCGACTCTTGGCGGCAGTAGTCTAGATTTACATTTGTACTTCTAAACAAAATAACTTTTTTTGGGTTCTCATATGCTTACAATTATGTTTTGATTCTTGCTTGAACAGCCGCTATGATTATATTTGGTTGTGATCTTTGCAAAATAACAATTTTGGATGCAGCAGTTGTACTCCTGAGTGGCGCAGTGGTCTAAGGCACTGCATCGCAGTGCTAACTGTGCCACTAGAGATCCTGGTTCGAATCCAGGCTCTGTCGCAGCCGGCCGCGACCGGGAGACTCATGGGCGGCGCACAATTGGCCCAGGGTAGGGGAGGGAATGGCCGGCAGGGATGTAGCTCAGTTGATAGAGAAATGCATTGCAACGCCAGGGTTGTGGGTTCGATTCCCACGGGGGGCCAGTATAAAAAAAAAATATATGTATTCACTAACTGTAAGTCGCTCTGGATAAGAGCGTCTGCTAAATGACTAAAATGTAAATGCTAACGATTATTGATATAGCCTATAGCAAAATATAGCCAAAGAGCCATTTTACTGGTTGAAGTTGAAGTGTTTTTTAAGTATAATGCAGTTGATTTGTGATGATGACACAAACATTATATTAAGCAGGGCATTCATATGAACCTTAAAATCCAAGTATAATCCAAAGTAGTGTGAAATGCACTCATAAGCAACATGTAAATAGAGGCTTTTTTTTTGCTGCCGTTCTATAAGAACTCCCCCTTGTTCTGCCACCAACTCGCGCCCATCCCCCTCTTGCAGCTATGTTTGTTAACACAGAAAGGGGTCTATGGCGTCTCAAAATTGACAAACCGTACTACTGCCACTTTTTTCTCGTTTTTCAAGCAAAGGTCTTTTAAGGGAGTGTGGAAGCACTCGTTCGGTTGGCCTATCCTTCTTAAGAGATGACAAAATACGTTTTCTTTATCAAATAAAATAATGTTTATTTATAGCACATGCTTAGAGCAAATGCACCTCTGACTAAATGTAACTCCAAAATAACTCTAATTAAAGGGATAGTTCAATCAAATTACAAATGTACACATCGGTTTCCTCACCCTGTATACAATCCCCAAAAATGTACGTGTCAGCAGTGAAGTTCTCAAGATGGAGGACTTTCAGTACAGCAGTGTTCCCCAATCCTGGTCCCAAAAGGCTCTGTCGTAGCCGGCCGCGACCGGGAGACCCATGGGGCGGCGAACAATTGGCCCACCGTCGTCCAGGGTAGGGGAGGGAATGGCCGGCAGGGATGTAGCTCAGTTGGTAGAGCATGGCATGCCAGGGTTGAGGGTTCGATTCCAGTATAAAAAAAATAATAATGTATGCACTCACTAACTGTAAGTTGTTCTGGATAAGAGCGTCTGCTAAATGACTCAAATGTAAAAATGTGTACTTGTTTGTTTTTGCCCTCACATACCTTATTCCATTCAAAGGCTGGAGTTGCTTAGTTGAGTCCACTGTGTGAGTGTTAAGGCAAAAACTAAAAAGGGCACCCCTTTGTGTTCCCTGGACCAGGATTGGGAAACACTGTAGTACATTGCAAAAAGTGTGATGATGCAAATTGTATGCAATTATCATTTTCCTCATTTGCATCATCACACTTGTTTCTCTGTACTTAAATCTTGAAAACTTAATTGCTAACATGCAACATTTTTGCCGTTGTATTAACAGTGGACTAATAAACAAAATACAACATTATATCGTTGTTGTTTTTTTACATCCCTTTCATAGCACCTACCACTACATTAAAGGAGTTGTTCACTATTTTACAACTTGAAGTCCTATATGTAAGTTTTAATACAGGGGACGTCGGTGTGTACTCAAGATTCGAAGGTATGTACTCAGGAGAAGAATCTCTGATTTTAGCAGTGCCATTTTTTACACCTTCGCGGCATTGCACTGTGGTTCTTCAATGTTTTCCTGCCCCTGTTGAAAAGATAAAACATTTGTGGATCTTTAGAAAATGTCTCCTGTATCTGCCGTTTCCATCATGTTGCAATGATTTCTTTGCTGAATGTTTTTTTGTCAAATAAACCTAGGCCAATGGAAAACTGTCTACTGATGCCATCTCTAGATCCTGCAATGCAAACTAGGCTCCACTGTCACAATCAGGACTAGGTGACTGTAGGTTTAGAATCAGTGTGGAAGGAGAGAGGCAGGCTGGGTTTGTAATCTGTCAACTCTGAATAGGATCCCAGTCCTAAATAGAAGTCTGAGATCAACTTCCTGGTCCCCTGTGAAAGCCACACCCCCTCCCATTGTACCGTATGTATGAACACATTTTGAACAATGGCTGCCTAATATGCTGTGGTCCTTACTAACACAATAGGAAAGGTTGGGGTTTATGTGGGCCATCACATGTGAGTACTCAGGTCTTTCACTCTGAGCATTCATATCAATGAAAGGTACATCACTGCCACCATCTGGTGGTTCTGTCCTGGTGAGATCACAGGGTCAAAGAAAACTTGGTATGACTGGAGTCACTCCAGGCACTCAGCCCATAAGAACCATTCATACGGTCAGATCTAATATAGAAGAACTGAATACAACCATAAGAACCATTCATACTGTCAGATCTAATATGGAAGAACTGAATACAAAAGAGGAGGAGAGGTTGACCAGTACAAATTCATGTACAAACATTATTTTTCATTGGCAGATCAATGCAGTTTTCCAAACATATTCATCATCAGTTTTTTGGTAAGATTTTAACTGAACAAAAATATAAACACAACATTCAACAATTTTACTGGGGTACAGTGCATATAAGGAAATCAGTCAATTGAAATACATTCATTAGGCCCTAATCTATGGATTTCACATGAATGGGCAGGGGTGCAGCCATGGGTGGGCCTGGGAAGGCATAGGCCCAACCATTTGGGAGCCAGGCCCACCCATCAGCCAATAAGAATGATTTTCCCCACTAAAGGGCTTTATTACAGATAGAAATACTCCTCAGTTTCATCAGCTGTCCGGGTGGCTGGTCTCAGCTGATCCTGCAGGTGAAGAAGCCAGATGTGGAGGTCCTGGGCTTGCATGGTGACACATGGTCTGCGGCTGTGAAGCCAGTTGGACGTTCTGGCAAATTCTCGGTAGAGAAATGTACATTCAATTCTCTGGCAACAGCTCTTGTGAACATTCCTGCAGTCAGCATGCCAATTGTGCACTCCCTCAAAATGTAGACATCTGTGGCATTGTGTTGTGTGACAAAACTGCACATTTCAGAGTGACCTTCTATTGTACCCAGCACAAGGTGCATCTGTGTAATGATCATGCTGTTTAATCAGCTTCTTGATATGCCACAACTCGCAGGTGGATTGATTATCTTGGCAAAGGAGAAATGCTCACTAACAGAAATGGAAACAAATTTGTGCACCAAATTTGAGAGAAATAAGCTTTTTGTGCGTATGGAAAATATCCTGGATCTTTTATTTCAGCTCATGAAACATGGGACCAACACTTTACATGTCAAGTTTATATATTTTTTCAGTATAGTTTTAGAAGACTAACTAAATAAGTAGTCATTTCATTTTGTCACATGTTTGGTAAACAACAGGTGTAGACTAACAGTGAAATGTTGACCAACAATGGAGAACACAATACAACAATTATAATAATAGGAAAAAGATTGTAGCACAAGGAATTAATACATGATGAGCAATGGTAGCTTGGCTATATACATGGGGTGCCAATACCTAGTCAATGGTAGCTTGGCAATATACATGGGGTGCCAATACCTAGTCAATGGTAGCTTGGGTATATACATGGGGTGCCAATACCTAGTCAATGGTAGCTTGGCTATATACATGGGGTGCCAATACCTAGTCAATGGTAGCTTGGCAATATACATGGGGTGCCAATACCTAGTCAATTGTAGCTTGGCTATATACATGGGGTGCCAATACCTAGTCAATGGTAGCTTGGCTATATACATGGGGTGCCAATACCTAGTCAATGGTAGCTTGGCTATATACATGGGGTGCCAATACCTAGTCAATGGTAGCTTGGCTATATACATGGGGTGCCAATACCTAGTCAATGATAGCTTGGCTATATACAGTGCAATCTGAAAGTATTCAGACCCCTTGACTTTTTCCACATTTTATTACGTTACAGCCATATTCTAAAGTTGGTTAAATCGTTTTTTCCCCTCATCAATCTACACACAATACCCCATAATGTCAAAGCACAAGACAGGTTTTTAGACATTTTTCCTAATTTATTAATAAAAAACTGAAATATCTAATTATTCAGACCCTTCACTCAGTACTTTCTTGAAGCACCTTTGGCAGCACTTACATCATCGAGTCTTCTTGGGTATGATGCTACAAGCTTGGCACACCTGTATTTGGGGAGTTTCATTCATTCTTCTCTGCAGATCCTCTCAAACTCTATCAGGTTGGATGGGGAGCGTTGCTGCACAGCTATTTTCTGGTCTCTCCGGAGATGTTAAATCGGGTTCAAGTCTGGGCTCTGGCTGGGCCAGGTGAACCTTCGCCCCAGTCTGAAGTCCTGAGCGCTCTGGAGCAGGTTTTCATCAAGGATCTCTCTGTACTTTGCTCCGTTCATTATTCCCTCGATCCTGACTAGTCACCCAGTCCCTGCCTCTGAAAAACATCGGCACAGCATGATACTACCACGACCATGCTTCACCGTAGGCATGGTGCCAGGTTTCCTCCAGAAGTGACGCTTGGTATTCAGGCCAAAGAGTTCAATCTTGGTAACAACAGACCAGAGAATCTTGTTTCTCATGGTCAGAGTCCTTTAGGTGCCTCTTGGCAAACTCCAAGCGGGCTGAACTCTGGAGCTCTGTCAAAGTGATCATCGGGTTCTTGGTCACCTCCCTGACAAAGGCCCTTCTCCTCCAATTGCGCAGTTGGCCGGGTGGACAGCTCTAGGAAGAATCTTGGTTATTACAAACTTCTTCCATTTAAGAATGGAGGAGGCCACGGTGTTCTTGGGGACCTTCAATGCTGCAGACATTTTTTGGTACCCTTCCCCAGATCTGTGCCTCAACACAATCCTGTCTCTGAGCTCTACGGACAATTCCATCGACCTCATGGCTTGGTTTTTGCTCTGACATGCAATGGTGTGTGCCTTTCCAAACCATGTCCAATCAATTGAATTTCTCTCAGGTGGACTCCAATCAAGTTGTAGAAACATCTCAAGGAAGATCAATGGAAACAGGATGCACCTGAGCAAAATTTAGAGATTCATAGCAAAGGGACTGGAATACTAATGTGAATAAGGTTTTGCAAAAATGTCTAAACCTGTTTCCACTTTGTCATTATGGGGTATTGTGTGTAGATTGATGAGGTGTTTTTGTTGGTAAAAAAAATAAAAATACAATAAGGCTGTAACTATTTTTTTTGTTGAAAAAGTCAAGGAGTCTGAATACTTTCAGAATGCACTGTATAGACACTAACTATTTCACTTTAAACACTTTGTTATATTTATGCACAAGAGAAGAAGAGGTTGCCCAGCACAAATTAATGTACAAACATGATTTTTCATTACATATTTGTAATTTAGCAGATGCTCTTATCCAGAGCGACTTTTAGGACCAATTGGGGTTAATTGCCTTGCTCAAAGCCACAATGACAGCTTTTTGACCTAGTTGGCTCAGGATTCAAACCAGCGACCTTTCAGTTACTGGCCCAACACTCTTAACCGCTAGGCTACCTGTTAAATACATAACAATACGTGACATAAGTAGAATACAGAACACTTGAAACATTACAGGACATGTTTCATGATGGAAATTGAAATATTAAAATGTTTTTTAAAAAAAAGCAGTGGGTAGAGTGGCGTTTCGCAGGCGGTTTGTACGGGCAGTTATACAGGACAGTTTGTGGCTGTTTCTCAGGAGCCTGGTGGTGCAGTTACCTCTTCTTGGAGGGAGCAGGTCATTCAGTGGATGGTCAAGAGTGTGCATGTCCTTCACCAGGTGCACTGCAGCCTGTTCTCACCTTCTCTGCAGTGATGGGAGCTGTGGTTGGACTGCTCCACCTCTGGAGATGATCCTCAAGGCCCTCCTCTGCACCCTGTCTAGTTGGGCCTGCTGCTTTTTACTGCATCCAACTAACAGCACTCCACCGTATTCCAGAACAGTCAAAAAGGCGTTTCGAGGCATTTCTCACTGGCTGCTCCACATGTCACCACTGAGGTTAGAGTCTAGATTAAAATCAAGATACTTGGTTGTTGTTGTTACCACTGGTACTTCCTGTCCTCCTAGGATTAGTGGTGCAGGTTGTGGATGGTCCTCTGACCAAGGGCTAAATGTGCCAGTTGCCATCACCCTCTGCCCTCTTTTGGTGGTGTAGCTGTGGAGCCAGGCTAGTAACCTTGGACACAGTTCAATGTCAGACAGATGTTGCAGGAACTATGCGTGATCTACTCGATCAAAGGCATTGGACACATCAGCAAGTAACACCCTCACCATTGTTGGGTTTATGGAGTCTGTAGCTGTCAGCCAGGAGTATGTGGCTTTCACAAGGGCGGTAGTAGTGCTGGACTTTGGGAGGTAGTCATACTGAATCGTGCACTCAGATAACACCTCCTACTGGCAGGGGACAGTTTTAACAATGTGTTTGATGACAGGGGCTAGATCTTCTGCATGCTCTTTAGTAGCCAGGCTGGAATTCCATCAGGCCCACATGCTTTACGTGCTCTGAGTCTGTTCAGAACTTGCTTTAACTAGCCAATGCTGCACAGCTCAACCTGCTTTGTAGGCATTGGCAGGGGGAAGATGGCAAGAGGTGTGGTGCTTGTCCATGCCTCAGCAAAGAAGCCATTCAAAACGTCAGCCACGTCGTCGTCTTCAATTCCCTCGACCTGTATTCTCCCTCCTGATGTTTTCTTTGGTCCCAGTCCATTGTTAATGAAGTCCCACCATTCCTTAGGGTTTTTCTTCTTTAGGTCCTGGATTTCAGTTTTGTAGAAGATTGTCTTTGCTTCCTTGATAATAATTTGCACTGTGTTTCTGTATTTTCTCCATGTCATTGTTTCTCCCCATCTGTTGAAAATATTCTGCATTTTCCTGATGGCAGCCTTTATTCTTTCAGTCATCCAGGGCTGGTCCAGTATTGTTGTTTTCTTATTTCTTATTGACATGCATACATCAAGTGCAGTTTGAATGCAGGAGTTGAATGTCTCCACCTCATATATGGCAGACCAGTCAGTACTGGCCATACATCGTGCAAAGGTCTCCTTTCTGTTCTGGGTTACCAGATGTCCTTTTTTCCGCTGCACCTCTCGTCTCCCTCCTGATGTTGTGTTTGGAGAGAACAGCAGACATTTGTGATCACTGGTTCCAAAAGGGGCAAGGACAGTGGGTTGTGTTGATCAGATCTAGGATGGAGTCCCCTCTGTGGTCTTGTCTTTGGCCACTTGTTTCATGTCTGGATGGGAGTTTGTCAGCATCTTGATGGGCATGTGATTAAAGTCCCCACACAGGATGAGACCCATTTGGGGAGAGGACATCATGATCACATGGACAGTGAATATGAGATAATCCAGTGTTCTGATGCAGTGTTTTGTCATGTGCCCATGGTGGATGTTAGAGCACTCCACTACCAGAGATGAAACTGAGCTGGGGTGTTGTTTAGGACGGAGCTGAAGACACTCAAACTCTTCTTTCTCTAGGTCAGTTATTCTTCTCTTTGCCTGCATACTGTGATTCACATACATAGCCACACCCCCTCCTCGCATCCCCTCTCTGGACCTGTCATTTCTGAACAGCTGATAGTCTTTGTCATCAGAACAGCCTCAATTTGTCGGGGCATGGACTCTGAAGGTGTCGAAAGCGTTCCACTGGGATGCTGGCCCATGTTGACTGCAATGCTTCCCCCAGTTGTGTCAAGTTGACTAGCAGTGGATTTCTACACAGAATAGCTCGTTCCATCTCCTACAACAGATGCACAATTGGATTGAGATCTGGTGCCTCGGAAGGCCACTGCAGTAACCTGAATTCACTGTCATGTTCGTGGAACCATTCCTGGACAAGCCTTGTGGCATGGGGCATAATCCTGCTGAAAAAATCTATTTGCAGATGGATAACTTCTGCCATGAAGGGATGCACCTGATTGACAATGATTTTTACATATCCTGTGGCATTCAAACGTTGCTCCACTTCTATCATGGGGCCCAATGTCTGCCATGAAAACACACCCCACACCACCACCACCATCCTGCAATGCTGACACACGGCATGGATGCATGTACTCGTGGTTTCCTCTATACCCTAGACCTCTCATTATCTTTACAGTAGGAGTTATCTAAGCACTGCAAAACTGACAAGGTGCACACTGATCAGTAAAGAGATTCTAACATTCTACAACTTTCCCGTACCTCTGCACAGTTCTCTCACAGTGAGAAACAATAGGATTACAATAGTGTGTATCCAATCCACTACCACTTCTTATGTATACGTTGTTGTCTTTTTAAATTGCCAGATATGTAGAATCTCATCTCACAGACAGCTTCTCTCCTGTGTGTATACGTTCATGTATTTTTAAGTTGCCAGATTGAGAGAAACTTAACCCACAGTCAGAGCAGGAGTATGGCTTCTCTCCTGTATGTATACGTTCATGTATTTTTAAGGGGCCCAGTCGAGAGAAACTCTTCCCACAGTCAGAGCAGGAGTAAGGCTTCTCTCCTGTGTGTATACGTTCATGTATTTTTAAGGGGTCCTGTCGAGAGAAACTCTTCCCACAGTCAGAACAGGAGTATGGCTTCTCTCCTGTGTGTATACTTTCATGTATTTTTAAGTGGCCAGATTGAGAAAAACTTAACCCACAGTCAGAGCAGGAGTAAGGCTTCTCTCCTGTGTGTATATGTTCATGTATTTTTAAGTGGCCAGATTGAGAGAAACTTAACCCACAGTCAGAGCAGGAGTAAGGCTTCTCTCCTGTGTGTATACGTTAATGTATTTTTAATTGGCCAGATTGAGAGAAACTTGTCCCACAGTCAGAGCAGGAGTAAGGCTTCTCTCCTGTGTGTGTTCTCTGATGAAGTCTTAGCTCAGTTGATGTTGTGAAGCATTTTACGCAGTCAGAGCAGGAGTAAGGCTTCTCTCCTGTGTGTATCCGTTGGTGTGATTTCAAACTTTCCTGCTGAGAGAAACCCTTCCCACAGTCATTGCAGGAGTATGGCTTCTCTCCTGTATGTATACGTTCATGTATTTTTAAGTTGCCAGATTGAGAGAAACTTATCCCACAATCAGAGCAAGAGTATGGCTTCTCTCCTGTATGTATACGTTCATGTGATTTCAAGTGGCCCAGTTGAGAGAAACTCGCCCCACAGTCAGAGCAGGAGTAAGGCTTCTCTCCTGTTTGTATACGTTCATGTTGTTTTAAGGTGTCCAGTCGAGAGAAACCCTTCCCACAGTCAGAGCAGGAGTAAGGCTTCTCTCTTGTGTGTGTTCTCTGATGAAGACTTAGGTTAGTTGATGTTGTGAAGCATTTTACACAGTCAGAGCAGGAGTAAGGCTTCTCTCCTATGTGCACTCTCTGATGAACTGTCAGAGCCTTTGATATTGTGAAATTCTTCCCACAGTCATTACAGGAATTCAGATTCTCTCCTGTGTGTATTTGTAGGTGTATTTTTAACTTTGATAGAATTGAGAAACTCGCCTCACAATGTGGGCAGTGGTGAGACCTCTTAGCTCTGTGATCTTCCTGCTGTTGCTCTCTGGATGTATTGAATGTCTCAACATGGTCTCCTGTGTGAACAACATCAGAAGAACCAGTCAGTTCGTGTGATATACATGTCAATCAAATGTATTTTATGAAGCCCTTTTTACATCAGAAGTTGTCAAAGTGCTTTATAGAAACCCAGCCAAAAACCCCAAAGAGCAAGCAATGCAGATGAAGAAGCCATATCATCCTCCACTCACTATCACAAGGGTTAGTAACTACACAGACTCATTTAATAGAACTTTAAAACATTGGCAGTTTGTCTACTTCACTTCTTTAGTCTACTCTCTGATCACTCTAGATAGCCCAGTGAATAAAACAAATGCTGGCAATACTGGTGTCAAACCATGAACAGTGAGGGGAAAAAAGTATTTGATCCCCTGCTGATTTTGTACGTTTGCCCACTGACAAAGACATGATCAGTCTATAATTTTAATGGTAGGTGTATTTGAACAGTGAGAGACAGAATAACAACAAAGAAATCCAGAAAAAAACACAAGTCAAAAATGTTATTAATTGATTAGCATTTTAATGAGGGAAATAAGTATTTGACCCCTCTGCAAAACATGACTTAGTACTTGGTGGCAAAACCCTTGTTGGAAATCACAGAGGTCAGACGTTTCTTGTAGTTGGCCACCAGGTTTGCACACATCTCAGGAGGGATTTTGTTCCAATCTTCTTTGCAGATCTTCTCCAAGTCATTAAGGTTTCGAGGCTGACGTTTGGCAACTCGAAACATCAGCTCCCTCCACAGATTTTTTATGGGATTAAGGTCTGGAGACTGGATAGGCCACTCCAGGACCTTAATGTTCTTCTTCTTGAGCCACTCCTTTGTTGCTTTGGCCGTATGTTTTGGGTCACTGTCATGCTGGAATACCCATCCACAACCCATTTTCAATGCCCTGGCTGAGGGAAGGAGGTTCTCACCCAAGATTTGACGGTACATGGCCCCGTCCATCGTCCCTTTGATGCGATGAAGTTGTCCTGTCCCCTTAGCAGAAAAACACCCCCAAAGCATAATGTTTCCACGGTGGGGATGGTGTTCTTGGGGTCATAGGCAGCATTCCTCCTCCTCCAAACACGGCGAGTTAAGTTGATGCCAAAGAGCTCCATTTTGGTCTCATCTGACCACAAAACGTTCACCCAGTTCTCCTCTGAATCATTCAGATGTTCAGTGGCAAACTTCAGACAGCCCTGTATATGTGCTTTCTTGAGCAGGGAGACCTTGCGGGCGCTGCAGGTTTTCAGTCCTTCACGGCGTAGTGTGTTACCAATTGTTTTCTTGGTGACTATGGTCCCAGCTGCCTTGAGATCACTGACAAGATCCTCCCGTGTAGTTCTGGGCTGATTCCTCACCATTCTCATGATCATTGCAACTCCACGAGGTGAGATCTTGCATGGAGCCCCAGGCCAAGGGAGATTGACAGTTATTTTGTGTTTCTTCCAGTTGCGAATAATCGCACCAACTGTTGTCACCTTCTCAACAAGCTGCTTGCCGATGGTCTTGTAGCCCATTTCAGCCTTGTGTAGGTCTACAATCTTGTCCCTGACATCCTTGGAGAGCTCTTTGGTCTTGGCCATGGTGGAGAGTTTGGAATCTGATTGATTGCTTGCTTCTGTGGACAGGTGTCTTTTATTCAGGTAACAAGCTGAGATTAGGAGCACTCCCTTTAAGAGTGTGCTCCTAATCTCAGCTCGTTACCTGTATAAAAGACACCTGGGAGCCAGAAATCTTTCTGATTGAGAGGGGGTCAAATACTTATTTCCCTCATTCAAATGCAAATCAATATATAACATTTTTGACATGCGTTTATTCTGGATTTTTGTGTTGTTATTCTGTTTCTCACTGTTCAAATAAACCTACAATTAAAATTATAGACTGATCATGTCTTTGTCAGTGGGCAAATGTACAAAATCAGCAGGGGATCAAATACTTTTTCTCACTGTAGGGGCCTAAGCTATTGATGGATTCAAGATAAGGTCGTGGTTATTGATCTCAGATTCTCAGTGTCAAAGTAGCCTTTCATTTTGGTCATTTGTGAGGTATTAAAAAAGATTCTGCAAAAGTCTCCAGTCAACTAAAATGAAATAGAATTGCATGAAATCCATTTATAAAATAATACATTTTTCCCGGACTCTAGGCTTCTAGGAAATTCCTGGATATTGGCGGGAACTGGAACAAGCTGTGGTACACATTGATCCAGACCATCCCAAACATGCTCAAAGGGTGACATGTCTGGTGAGTATGCAGGCCATGGAAGAATTGGGAC
The DNA here is from genome assembly GCF_964263955.1 of Coregonus lavaretus. Classification (NCBI taxonomy): domain Eukaryota; kingdom Metazoa; phylum Chordata; class Actinopteri; order Salmoniformes; family Salmonidae; genus Coregonus; species Coregonus lavaretus. The sequence goes on along the minus strand of NW_028162761.1, from coordinate 1,165,119 downwards.
ATTTTCAGCATGTTCAATTGTGTACAGATCCTTGCGACATGGGGCTGTGCATTATCATGCTGAAACATGAGGTGATGGAGGTGGATGAATGGCAGGACAATGGGCCTCAGGATCTTGTCATGGCATCTCTGTGCATTTAAACTGCCATCGATAAAATGCATTTGTATTAGTTGTCTGTAGCTTATGGCATCCCATACCATAACCCCGATACCACCATGGGGCACTCTGTTCACAACATTGACATCAGCAAACCGCACGTCCACACAACGCCATACACGGTGGTCAGCAGTTGTGAGGCTGGTTTGGCAAAATTCTCTAAAACAACATTGGAGGCAGCTAATGGTAGAGAAATTAACCTAACATTCTCTGGCAACAGCTCTGGTGGACATTCCTGCAGTCAGCATGGCAATTGCATGCTCCCTCAAAACTTGAGACATCTGTGGCATTGTGTTGTGTGAAAAAACTGCACATTTTAGAGTGGCATTTTTGTATTTGTTAGGGATCCCCATTAGATGCTGCCAAGAACCTATTCAGCTACTCTTGTCCCCAGCACAAGGTGCACCTGTGTAATGATGATCATGCTATTTAATCAGCTTCTTGATATGCCACACCTGTGGGTATATCAACTGGGATGTAAACAAATGTGTGCACAACATTTTAGAAATAAGTGTGTCTGGAATATTTCTGGAATCTTTTATTTCACCTCATGAAACATGGGACCAACACTTTACATGTTGCGTTTATATGTTTGTTCAGTGTATACAGTATTTCAAAAAAAATCATACAAACTATCAATAACTATATTAAAATTGAACTAAATCAGCCTGCTTTTCTGTTCTAATCAGGTCCCTACACAGGCTCAGAAGGATCCTGTGAGGGTGGAACATTTTCTGGCTACAGTAGACCTTGCAGGGCTTCTGCCGTGAAGTCTTGGAGACCCAAAAACTTCTCAGCTACAGATATAATGATGTCCAGCTTCTTGGACTTATTGTGCAGTAAAATTAATAAATGTGGCTATAAATAATAAAAAATCCACCTTCAAAATAAGTGTATCCAGATCACTTGATTGACGTACAACCTTTGCAACTGGTTGCAGTGCATCCACCACCATATCTTCTTCAGAACTGTGGCCTCTTGCTACTATAACTCTCTTCACCGCCTCCACATAGGAGATTTGCTGTACAGCCCTGATCCTTGACACCTCAACCTCTTTCACGCTAACAGGGCACTCTGGGAATTCAGGAATATGACCCCCACCACAGTTACATTTTACATTCACATGCTCTTCAATAACATATTCCTTCCGTCTGCAAACACTTGACATGTGGCCAAACTTTTTACATTTCTTGCATTGCATCAGGTTTTACACAAACTCTCTTATGGGGTATATTATATATCCCAGCTTTACATAGGGTGTTGGATACTCTTCATCAAACATCAATAATAAAGATGAACTTTGCTCCTTTTTCACATTCTCGATACGGGTCAAGCGACGTGCATTTTCATCCTTCTTCGGGAATCCCAAGTACTTCTCTGCCGCTGCCACCACAGCCTCTATTTTCTGGTATTTTTGATCAATTTCTGCAGTACAATTGACAACCATTGCTATAAATGCTAAAAAGCCCACCTTACTGAAGCAATATTCTTCCCATCACTCTCTCTTGGTCTCTGCCAACTCAGAAATCCTCTCAAGATCCCTCACCCTGTACCCATCTTCCTCTACCACTCTCTTCACTGCTTCGGCATACAACACTTTCTGTACTACTGTAACCCTGGCAACCTCAATCTGCCTTTCTCTCACCTGACACCTCAGATCTCCAGCCCGTTAGCACCCCCACAACTAACACACAGAACTTTCTCCACTGATACCACACATTTCTCATCTCATGCCCTCCTGCACACTGATACTCAAAATCCAGCATGACAGATAATGTATTCTCTGTTTCCCCACGCTCTACACCGGATCTACGACTCACCAAAACGGAGGGCGTCACAGACACCTGGAATCTTCCATTTCAACTGCACATCCTCAACACTTAAACTTAACCCCGTTATCACTCCTTTCAATGCCACCCTGTTCCGGAGAGCAATTCAAGTCACAATTCCTGTCTCTAATCACGTAATCCGCAGCGCCCGCTCCCTCTGGGCAGAGGAGAAACAATAAATCACTCCAAGTTACCTTCACCAACTCAACAGTCCCCAACCTCTTCTCCACCTAACCTGACACCACATATGGATCCATTCCCTCTACAAATCTCACTCCCATTGGGCCAGAATCATCCTTATCATCCTCGGAACGAGGCCCGAACTCGGAGTTCCTCACCACAGTTAATTCATCCTCACTCTCGTCACGTTCACTTTCCTCCTGTAGCTCTTCTAAAAGTTCTGTGTGATCTTCCATTCCATATTCACTCAAAACATATTCCACTTTTCTCCTTTGTCCTTGTCCACCATCTTCTCCTTCATCAGATCTTCCAGAAGGTTTGTGCATCCCCCATTCCACTTTTTTCTTGTCCGCCATCTTACAACGTGTCTCAGCTCATCCACACCTCACTAGCTTCAGGTAGCAGCACACCAATGGAGTACCACAGTATAAATGATGATACCCATAAAACCTAGCAGTCATAACAGGGAAATGGTTCCAATAATTTTCCCACCATTCATTTTTCCCATAGGGGATTTTAGAAACACTTAAAATAAGGGCTGTGTTTCGTGTAGGCTTACCCTGGCGTGGCGTTTTGAGAATCGTGTCAATCTCTCTAGGACAAGGTGACTTTGATCAATATATTTGCCTGTATTTACCCCTACAAAAATGAAAGCTGCTAACGTGGCTATCACAAAGAACTACAAATACCATGATGATCTGGACAAAATTGCCGAATCGAGTCAAAGGTAAGGATCTCTGGGTTAACTATCTAATGTTAGCTAAATTTGGTAATGAATAAATAGGATATATTTATTTAAAATGGTAAATTCTGTGAACTGTCTTGTGCAAGTTTTAAATTGACACAATACCTGTTAGCAAAGGTGTCAGCTAGAGATGACATGCAGGAGATTACAGTGATTTGTTGTTTTGCATGATGTCTACTTTGATGATAATTTGTGTTTTATAATCTGAGAGGAAATAGAGCCGAATATATTGCTAAAAGTCACGCCAGGGTAAGCCTACACAAAACATAGCCCTTATTTGAAGTGTTTCTAAAATGAATAAAAAGGAAAAATGATTGGAACCATTTTTGATCGCTACGTTTTATGACACCATTTTTGCAAAAATAACAATAAAAAAAACAGTATTCAGACTTTACTCAGTACTTTGTAGAAGCTCCTTTGGCAGTGATTACAGCCTCAAGTCTTCTTGGGTATGACGCTACAAGCTTGGCATACCTGTATTTGGGGAGTTTCTCTGCAGATCCTCTCAAGCTTGTCAGGTTAGATGGGGACTGTCGCCACACAGCTATTTTCAGGTCTCTCTTTACTTTGCTCCGTTCATCTTTCCCTCGATCCTGACTAGTCTCCCAGTCCCTGCTACTGAAAAACACCCCCACAGCATGATGCTGCCCCCACCATGCTTCACCATTGGGATGGTGCCAGGATTCCTCCAGACATGACGCTTGGCATTCAGGCCAAAGAGTTCAATCTTGGTTTCATCAGACCAGAGAATCTTGTTTCTCATGGTCTGAGAGTCCTTTAGGTGTCTTTTGGCAAACTCCCAGCGGGCAGTCATGTGCCTTTTCATGAGGAGTGGCTTCCGTCGAGCCACTCTACCCTAAAGGCCTGATTGGTGGAGTGCTGCAGAGATGGTTGTCCTTCTGGAAGGTTCTCCCATCGCCAGAGGAACTCAGTGACCACCGGCTTCTTGGTGACCTCGCTGACCTAGGCCCTTCTCCCGCTATTGCTTAGTTTGTCCGGGCAGCCAGCTCTTGAAAAAGTATTGGTGGTTCCACACTTCTTCCATTTAAGAATGATGGAGGCCTTTTGATCATATCCTTGGACTAAAATGATTGACACTCAGGTGCAAGCCTAACATGTGCAAAGGGCCTTTGGGTAACGTAGCACATATTCAATGATCTCTTTTTCTCACGTAGGCTGTTCATTTCTGATCTTTGATACTTTTTCTGGTTTATAAACGTATCATGGTATACTACATTAATGCTATACGTATGGGCCATATTGTTACTTGGTAGCTACTAGCAGCAGACCCTGTGTTGTGGATCATCTACCACTATTTTGGACGGTCCATACTGTATCGTTAGTCTCAGGCTTCACTAACTAGCATTACTGTTTTAGGTGGAGCTATTCTTTGCTACTTTTCAAATAAATACTATGTGATATTTCACATAACATCTGGCTAGATAGGCCTTTTGTTGTGATATTCCACATAACATCTTGCGTCCTTTAATGGATCAGTCGTCCACCAGGCTACACTCTACGATTAGGGGGAGGAGGGAGAGGAAGCGTTGATGGTGTTGGTTAGGGAGACAGTGGAATGGGGTTCAGTGTTTTACTGTTAGGAAATATCTATGTTTGTTTCAACAGATCTTTATATATTTTCCTCACTACAAAATATTAATGCGGTCCTTGTGGTTACTAAACAGATTTTAGATATGCCTTTATGCTATAGCTTATTCCATGTTTACATCTTTGATTCAATGACTTCAAATGCAAAACTTACATTTACTATGTGCAATGTCTGTGGAGTTTGTAAACTATCCAAGCTTAAACAGGTTATACTAGGCTTAAACAACTTCATTCATCTATTGTGTTCCTACAAGAAACTCACTTGTTGAAGGATGAGCTACTTAAAGTATGCAGGAGATGACAAGGGCCAGTAGTAGCATCCTGTTTCTCCTCTCACTCTCATGGTGTTATGGTTTTAATTCACTAATCTGTTCCGTTTCAAGTGGATAATATTATAACTGATACAGCTGGTAGATACATTTAGATACAGGGAACTCTTTTGAATGAGCATATTAATCTGGTTAATGTTTATGGTCCTAATGATGATAATCCCAAATTCTTTGAGAATGTATTTCTATTGATAGCCTCCATTCCTGGTAAAGTCCTAATGGCAGGGGACTTTAATTGCACTCTTGATCCTCATCTAGATTGCTCCTCTGGTTTAGACACTTCCCACTTGCAGAGTAGAAAGAAATTACAGCATTTCATTAAGGACTTAAATCTATGTGAACCTTGGAGGACTCAGAACCCGAGTAAAAGGGAGTATTCATGTTACTCGTCAACATTTAAATCATATTCTCATGTAGACTACTTTTTCGTTTCTTGCTCATTGCTTCCCAATGTAGCAGGAAACGGATATGATAGTATTGTTCTGAGTGACCATTCCCCTGTGTCATTATTCTATAGGGATACAAAACTAGTAAAAGGATCCTCTAGATGGCGTTTGCATCCCAAATGGTTACAGGACCCAGACTTCTTACATTATGTTGGAGTGCATATAGATGTTTATTTGACATTAAAACACTGACCAAACGTCAGCGAGTACCAGATGGGAGGCTTTCAAAGCACATATTTGGGGGCAAATTATACGTTTTACCAGTTTCAAATCAAATGAATCAGAAAATGAGAGAGATGGACAGCAAAATCAGAGAATTGGAGAGGGAAGCTTTTTTGGATAACTCAGTAGAAGTAAACAAGGAATGATTTGGTGACTTCCCACCTCAAAGGCTGCAAACAGCTTAACTAGGCTGAAACAGTCCTATGATCAAGGGGATCATGGTTTAGACACTCGCAGAGTAGAAAGACATTTTGGAAATGTGACCGTTCAGATATTGTTTTTGCAACAATTGAACAAAAAACAGTTTTGGCTTTATCATTATGGGGTATTGTGAGTAGATTGATGAGGGAAAAAAACTATTTAATCTATTTTACAATAAGGCTGTAACGTAACAAAATATCAAAAAAGTCCAGAGGTCTGAATACTTTCCGAATGCACTGTATATAGACAGGTGTGTGCCTTTCCAAATCATGTCCAACAAACTTAATTGGATAGAAGCTGCTCTTACCCTGAGAAACAGATTTCCTAATCTTCTCCTCCTCTTCTTCATCTTTAATGTTGACATTCAGCTCCAGTCTTCCAGCTTCACTGATGCCATCTCTGGATCCTGCGAGAAACGGACACAAAAAGTTATTGTTGACAGTTCTGGCACTTTCTTTATTCTCTAAAAATATTTTCACTTTTTTCTTGTTCAATTATCTAATTCAGTGCTTGACTTGGACTGAAATAGGTGCCAATACACATTATGGGTGCCGGTACTGTTTATATTAAGGTGCAGGAGCTCCACAATACTTTTGAGCTAATACCTAGCTTATAGTAGATAAATGCGTAAATGACTCAAAATCCATTAAGTACAAGGTTACAGTTTGTTTTAGACAGCACTGCGTGCTAATTTCCTGAATAACCTTGTCTTCACTGTATTACGTCAATCAAAACCAATTGTATTTCCTGTTTACACCATAGCAACATTTATTGATAAAGACATTAACTACTGAATGTGTCTGAATATTAGTACACATGTAGAAAACTGATAATCATTACATTCAGCTTCAAAACAGTAGTCCGACCGTGAAATTGTCTCTATCTGATGCACCCGCACTGTCCTCACTGAAGTCCATTGACGCTGACCGAGAGGACGCCGCCATTTTACCAGCTTGTGAATTTTACACAAAACCAATAACATGCAAAACGAACTCAAAATCTCAAATAAATTGATTATTTATTAAACTAACATGAGAAAGTTATGTACATTCACTCAGACAAACCCCAAATCTCTAGCTATGTGACTTGTAAAATAGTTTTTCTCACGTTCTTTCACTCACACGGTTTGACACAAAAATAACACATCAAACCGTTACCAAACGTGATAATACCTTAACGGATGTATTACCTAGCATGGTATGACATGTTCTTTCGACATTAGAAAGTTTAAACGCGCTAATACATACCTGTAGTAATAAATAGAAACGGACACAAAGGTTATTTTATTGTCTGCACAGTTCTGGCGCTTTCTTTATTGTGAATAATGGGTCCCGGAACTTCCTGTTCCCCCACTACCACAGTGCAACATCGACATCTATTGGACTGATGGACTAACTACCCTCGGTCCGTGCATTCCGGGATCCTTGGGTTGGCCCTACCGTTTACATTTTACATTTTAGTCATTTAGCAGACGCTCTTATACAGAGCGACTTACAGTTAGTGAGTGCATATATTTTCATACTACCAGTGTTGCCAACTCATTTTCAGGGCAAGTTGCAAGAGGCAGGTTGATTTGTTGCTAACAGTTGCTGTCATTGCGTGATGAAGTCATTATGTATTAACGTAAAATTGCGTCGTTACGTAGAATACACAATAACGTTACACAAATTGACTGGCCATCGCGACAAATATGATTTGACATTTGTTAGTTTAGATTTGTTTGTTTATTATCACATATTTGTATTTGTAAGAGTAATATAAACACATAACATTTTATATGATCAGATATTTTTTTATTTTTAAACACAACATTTTACATTTTAGCAGACGCTCTTATCCAGAGCGACTTACATGAGCAATTAGGGTTAAGTGCCTTGCTTAAGGGCACATCGACAGATTTTTCACCTAGTCGGCTCGGGGATTAGAACCAGCGACCTTTCGGTTACTGGCACAACGCTCTTACCCACTAAGCCACCTGCCGCCCCACCACATTGAATTATTGAACAATTACACATTACACATTATTGAACAATTACATTTGATTTATTTTCTTATTAACTAATAAACCTACACATTCTGAACAATTATAGTTTTAAGCAGTGTATTGGTAGTTAGTTAACATGCTACCTAACTGATCAACAATTATAGGTACAAGCTAATAACAAGGTATATATTCTATCTTATTGAACAAGCAACTTAACTCAAATAATGATGTGTGCGCTAGGAATCTCTCTCCAGCTCTGGGCCCTTGGCATCACTGGGCCCTACCGCATTACATGAGAACAGGGTATCTGCCCCTGCCTCCTCCTCCTCCGGGACACTTCTACTTTGCATAGAGTTGATCAATCTGTTGATTGTGGCCTGTGGAATGTTGTCCCATTCCTCTTCAGTGGCTGTGCGAAGTTGCTGTATATTGGCGGGAACTGGAACAAGCTGTGGTACGTGTCGATCCAGCCCTCCTAAACATGCTCATTGGGTGACATGTCTGGTGAGTATGCAGGACATGGAAGAACTGGGACATTTTCAGCCTCCAGGAATTGTGTACAGATCCTTGCGACATTGGGCCCTGCATTATCATGCTGAAACATGACGTGATGCATACCTGCCAACTTTTCAAAAAACCTTGGAGTGAGATTTTGTCCTGGGTCCGCCTGGGTCCTGCAGTCGGTGAAAAGCAATTGCACTGCCTGCGTCTCAGAACTGTGGCCGCCTTGATCTCATCAGGTTATCGTTGCCCACGTGTGCATGACGTCAGAGAAAGTCGGGATCAAGTCGGACACAAATCTAACCAGCATGCATTGGGCTGTGATCGTCGGTGATCGATTCTGCGCAGACCTGGCTCATCTCAAATGAGCCTCTTGTCTATGATCTGTCGGCATGGTTTTACTGGCCTGTGGCCTTCTTGGAGGCCTTGATGATATCGGAGGGGGGCTCCCATTTGAAGCAGGGCTCCTCCATCTTTATGGTCATTATTGTGCCATCCAATGCTAGGCTGTTTCTTCTCTTGGTTTTGTTCAGTCCCACAACTGAAAACACCCTCTCAGCATCTGCGTTTGCATGGGGGCAACACCACGACAAGCTTGGCGACGGCAGCAAGCCTCTCGAATTCTTTGGCTCCTGTCACCTATGGAAAATGCACCAAACCACAATGGAAAAACATACCTTGATTTTTGATTGATTAATACTGTAAGTATACTGTAGGTTGATCCATTAACAAAGTTCAGATAAAAACATGAATAATTTGCAACATGCATGACACATACAGTGGGGAGAACAAGTATTTGATACACTGCCGATTTTGCAGGTTTTCCAACTTACAAAGCATGTAGAGGTCTGTAATTTTTATCATAGGTACACTTCAACTGTGAGAGACGGAATCTAAAACAAAAATCCAGAAAATCCCATTGTATAATTTTTAAGTAATTAATTTGCATTTTATTGCATGACATAAGTATTTGATCACCTACCAACCAGTAAGAATTCCAGCTCTCACAGACCTGTTAGTTTTTCTTTAAGAAGCCCTCCTGTTCTCCACTCATTATCTGTATTAACTGCACCTGTTTGAACTCGTTACCTGTATAAAAGACACCTGTCCACACACTCAATCAAACAGACTCCAACCTCTCCACAACACAATGGCCAAGACCAGAGAGCTGTGTAAGGACATCAGGGATAAAATTGTAGACCTGCACAAGGCTGGGATGGGCTACAGGACAATAGGCAAGTAGCTTGGTGAGAAGGCAACAACTGTTGGCGCAATTATTAGAAAATGGAAGAAGTTCAAGATGACGGTCAATCACCCTCGGTCTGGGGCTCCATGCAAGATCTCACCTCGTGGGGCATCAATGATCATGAGGAAGGTGAGGGATCAGGCCAGAACTACACGGCAGGACCTGGTCAATGACCTGAAGAGAGCTGGGACCACAGTCTCAAAGAAAACCATTAGAAACACACTACGCCGTCATGGATTAAAATCCTGCAGCGCACGCAAGGTCTCCCGGCTCAAGCCAGCGCATGTCCAGGCCCGTCTGAAGTTTGCCAATGACCATCTGGATGATCCAGAGGAGGAATGGGAGAAGGTCATGTGGTCTGATGAGAGAAAAATAGAGCTTTTTGGTCTAAACTCCGCTCGCCGTGTTTGGAGGAAAAAGAAGGATGAGTACAACCACAAGAACACCATCCCAACCGTGAAGCATGGAGGTGGAAACATCATTCTTTGGGGATGCTTTTCTGCAAAGGGGACAGGACGACTGCACCGTATAGAGGGGAGGATGGATGGGGCCATGTATCGCGAGATCTTGGCCAACAACCTCCTTCCCTCAGTAAGAGCATTGAAGATGGGTCGTGGCTGGGTCTTCCAGCATGACAACGACCCGAAACACACAGCCAGGGCAACTAAGGAGTGGCTCCGTAAGAAGCATCTCAAGGTCCTGGAGTGGCCTAGCCAGTCTCCAGACCTGAACCCAATAGAACATCTTTGGAGGGAGCTGAAAGTCTGTATTGCCCAGCGACAGCCCCGAAACCTGAAGGATCTGGAGAAGGTCTGTATGGAGGAGTGGGCCAAAATCCCTGCTGCAGTGTGTGCAAACCTGGTCAAGACCTACAGGAAACATATGATCTCTGTTATTGCAAACAAAGGTTTCTGTACCAAATATTAAGTTCAGCTTTTCTGATGTATCAAATACTTATGTCATGCAATAAAATGCAAATTAATTACTTAAAAATCATACAATGTGATTTTCTGGATTTTTGTTTTAGATTCCGTCTCTCACAGTTGAAGTGTACCTATGATAAAAATTACCGACCTCTACATGCTTTGTAAGTAGGCAAACCTGCAAAATCGGCAGTGTATCAAATACTTGTTCTCCCCACCTTATATGTATGCAACAATTTTAAGCAACAGATGTAGCCAAGCCACACCTGCCAAAAGGAAAGACAAAAAAATGAAAAAAAATGTACCTCATGCTTCCGGGTTGCCATTTCAGCCCAGAAGCTTTCCATTTCAGTTTCGTCCTGCAGGGATATCATTGGCATGGTCTGATAATTTAGAAACTCCTCACCCAGAAGGTCATGCTCCTCTGGCCCATGGTATGGGAGGTGATGGGGAAACCTATTTATGAAAGTAGAGTTACAAGTTGTTACGTTTTAGGTATATAGTCATCAACCAGCAGCAGTTCATACACATCTTTGAGGAGAAGCCACATAAGAATATATCATGTGCAGTTTAGGAGTGAACACACCTCATCATAAAACACAGGGTATTTTAGCTAAGATGATAGACAATAATTAGAGAAAAAAAACTAACCTTTCAACAAAGTACAGGACATCTTCGATGTCACTTTCAGCCCTCTGCCGTACATCTACAAATTGTAGCGTGCTTGATCAGTGGCTCTTCCAGTGGCAGCTTCTTAAGTGCATAGTCCACAGCACTTGTCAGGAAACACAACACAGCTTCATGGAATGAATCCACCTGCTGTGGTGTGATGTCACCCTCGTGGAGTAATCTGTTAAGTTTAGCCCTGGTTGTGAACCCAATACAGCATATCGGTATAAGGTACAAGGATAAATATCACATATCACAGTGTTTGATCATAATAATAGTCAAATACTAACCTGGTAAATGGTTTGCCTTTTCTTCAAAGGCAATTTCACAAGGCTCCTCATGGCACTGCAGAGCTGCTGGAACCATAAACTTGGAACATAGCTTGCGTACGAATTTCACCATCTATAACAGACATTTACAAAAATAGTAGGTGAAACCTGTTTTAGAGGACCCCTGCAGATATCAGCAAGAAACACAGAATGGAAAAAAACAGCAAAATCCAATCCCACCTCATCATGTAACAAAAATATTGATGACTGCTCTCTCTGAAGCAGCAAGTTGAAAGAAGTGAAAGTTGGTACGGTGGCTTGGAAGAACAGCAGGTACACTTATGTCATGGGGTCAGTGAATGTCTGCACAAGTCTCTTGAACCTGGCCTGATTTTCATCTTGAATCAATCAATAAATAACACAAAACAAGAGGTTGTCATTAATAGAAGTATGTGACTAACAATCCATGTAGTTGCTGCATAATGAAATTGAAAATTGATGACCATACTAGCAGATTTGTAGTAGCTGGCCAGAGGTTCATACAGCCTCAGGATCCTGGTCACACAACATTCAAGGCTTAGCCAACGGACCGAGATACGCAGGAGGACCTCCATGTACTCCGCTTCATGGAGCTCACAAAACTCTGTTTTAGACATTAAATCCATATCATATATTTTCTACAGCTCAGCATTTCAGTATTACACTTAATAGTATCAAACATGCATCCCTGACAGGTATCCTTTCCGATTTGTGCTACCCTTGAACCAGTAACCGATGTCCACTACCATATCCTCCAAATCAAAACCGGACACCTGCAATGCATAAATCAATCATAACACATTCAGTCAATGCACGTAATTAGGATACAAATAAAAAGTTACATGTAAAGATAAATCAGGCCTTAACTCACTTTAAAAAATCTTTAAAAAATCCCACTCCTGCAGCTTTGGTGGTGTTATGTGCCACATGACAAGGACAACCATGAATATAGGTGTTGGGATGCTTCTGGAGCACCCTAGAGGCAATGGAATTACGTGGTCCAATGTTCACAGCTGCATTGTAAACTGAGAGACCAATGCAGTTCTCCCAAGGGATGCCATGCTCCTCTATGGTGGAGTTAATTTTGGTGAAGATCTCACTTGCTGGCCCACATCTCCTCCCACTTGTTGTGCACATATTTAAGAACTGGTGGACAACTTTGCTGCCCATGAAGACCCGGACAGTAAGCGGGTTCATCTTTTCCACTCCTATAATGACAAGTTAGAATCATACAGATGTTCATGTTATTAGATGTTTAAAAATACACAAAGCACATGTTTTGCAGATGAGAAAAATCTCAAATAGTTTGTGAAATACCAGTGTCATTCGACCCATCCGTAACAAGGGTATACGGGGATTTTTTCATCTCCTTCACAAGCTCCTGTGTGAAATATGGTGCGAGTGCTTCATTGGTAATGCAGGATGACTTAGTCCTGGCACACCTCTACTCCTGCGCTGTCTTCCAATCTCCTAAACATTCTTTTAGGAGAGGCCCCAGGTGGTCCGCAAAGGCTAGGGGGACGTTGTGAACTACCAACCCAGCTGTCATTTTGACCTCAGCCCTTCTTGTCTGTAAGAAATTAAAAATTATGAATCCTCCCAAAAGACCATCGTTTATTTAAAATAGACGCCTGCGATAATAGGGCACAGGTAAAAAACACATTCAGCAACTAAGATCTCAAATTAAGAAAACTGGACTGTACTACACTGAAATACAAACCACAAATTAGTCAAAACTATCAACCATGACTTTACCGTGATCAACTAGAACACAAAACTCTTGACTGAACCTTGACAGAATCATTACACATATCATACCTTAACCTCTTGTGCAGACATACCCCCTACAGATGGAACGGCCATTGCATATTGGGATATTGTGGCTGTGGACTGGAGAGCTCGTTGCTTATCTTGGTGGCCTTTGCTTTTTATATGGCGCACTACATCTGTCACACCCTGGTGGCAACATGAGTTTTCAATACGGCAGACTGCACACCAGTAGTGCGTGTTGACGCTCCCTCTGGTAATACATGGCCATGAAGAGGTCCACTCATTTTTGAAAATGGATCTATATGTTGCTGCTCCAGCCAGAGCACGACTCTTCTGGCCCTGCTGTTGGATTGGGGGGGTCTCTTCTTTCTGTCCCTCTGTGTCTTCTTCCATCTGCCCTGTTGGTTGTTCTATTTGTCCTGTCTGTTGCTCCTCTGCATGGGCGTCAATCTGTCCTGTCTGTTGCTCCTCTGCTTGTTTGTCAGTCTGTCCTGTCTCCTGCTCTCTCTGTCCTTTGTGTTGCTCCTCTGTCTGTTGTCCTGTCGTTTCTATCAATCGTTCTGGCTGTTCTGTCAGTGTGTTTGTCTGTCTTTTCTCACTTGGCTGGTTCTTTAAATAAAATAAAAGGTTTCGCTTTTGTCCTGGCAAAGGTCTCTTACGGGACATCTTTGAAACCTTAAACAATTAAAATGGTCATGTTGGTTTAATAACTCTACTCTCAGTTACAAAAACATACCTACTTCTTTTGCACACATTTCCTGTATTTATGTTAAATTCTTTGGAATACATCTTACCTGTTCGAAATCAGCTGAGTTTACATTCACCACACTAAATCATGTTCACACGCACAAACAAATAATTTATTTCAAGATTTAAAGTTTAAGAGAGTGAGTATTCAATTGGACGACATTTCATTTCTACATACCTAGTCTCAGCTCAGCTTCTTATCAGACTTCTTGAGGTAGTGACCGTTTCATCTCATGTTGACTTTCGCGGCAGTGGTATCTCTTCTTCTGTCGCTAACTTCGGGGTGCAGCACATATGGTTCAGTGGCGCTCATCAGCGCCATCTACCGTCGGGGAGTTTGAAAAAAGGAACGAACGAGTCTTGGCCGATTTTTTTTGCGTGAGAAATTGGATGTGTGGTGTGAGTGCGTGTGAAAACAGGCAAAAACGTGTGTCACACGGCGAAAGCGTGAGAGTTGGCAGCTCTGTGTTAACACCCTTGTTGATGCATGCCAATGTGTGTGTCAATGCAAAGAAAATCTAAACTACATTGTAACAATTCATATACAATTCAGTATGAAAATGTATGCACTCACTAACTGTAAGTCGCTCTGGATAAGTGCGTCTGCTAAATGACAAAAAAATTTTTTTTTAATGTAAATATACTGTATCTACATGTATCTCTCTACAGAATGTAGAATATATGTTTGGAATAGTTGGTGTTCCAGTCATTGAAGTAGCTATGGCAGCTCAAGCCTCAGGAATCAAATATGTGGGAATGCGCAATGAACAAGCCCTAAGCCACCTTTTTATTACTGTAGTGTAAGTTATTCGTAGGTGTTACCGTCAATCAAGGAGTCTGCTTAGGCTGTATCGTGTTCAAAGGCCTTTATTCAAACCACGAGGTTCCAGCGTAAGTACAGACACAATGTCCGGAGAACCAGACCCAAATAAATCTTGCTGTATTCTAACTCTCCGTCGTTGCTCCCCCCTCATATATAGCCTTCCAAGATGTGGGTGGCTCCTCTACTGTCCAATCCCCGTGTCTACACCACACTTCCGGTGTCATATGTGGAGTCACACTAAAACCTTCCCTCTTGATACCAAAAATCAACATTCTTTCAGTTCCATTAAAAAAAACATTTAACACCATCGTATTGTCAATACACTACATTACTAAACCAGCTCTCCCCAAATCATGTGATATTAACTACCCTTACATAGACTACAGGAGCGTGTAGTGTGTGAGGGTCAGTTTCATAGCTTTTTTGCATTGCTAATTATGTCTGCCTGTCTGTCTGACCCTTTGTGTGTCTGTCTGCCTGTCTTCCTGTCTGTCCCTCTGTCTGTCTGTTCCTCTCCAGTCCAGGTGCATGTCTGGTTGTGTCTGGACCGGGACTCATCCATTCACTTGGTGGAATGGCCAACGCTAACATGAACTGCTGGTATGCTAGAACTCCACAAACAGAAGACCCTACTACTCATGTTCAGTGGTCCTTTCAAAAGAAGGGATGCTATCCGCACACTGCAAAAAATGATCTGAGGACTCCAAACTATCTCAGCTTGTCAGTTGATGTCATTGTGTGATACCTCTCTCTCTGTAGGCCTGTGATTGTTATTGGAGGAAAATCAGCGTACCGGAACAAAGTTGTCACATCCCAGTCTGTTGACAGACGCTACTTCCAGTTATGTTACGTGCGTCTGTCCAAGAGAGATCAATAGCCAGCTGAGACGCACTGTAACACATATAGCACTGTACCACGGTTCAGTTGAAAACTGGGCCACGTTCAGTCGACAAATGTTGTTGACATGATTTCTCATTCTACCTGTCCGAGAGGCACGTTCGTTCTACATGCTGTATTTCTATCTGAACGTTGCACAACGTTTTGCTCAGCTGAATGCATCCCAGTTGTGAAGGCCAGTCTTTTGAAATCCGTGTGGCAGTGCCCTCTGTCTGTGTCCCTCTGCAGGTGCAGCCCATTGAAGAGCAGAGGGGGCTCTGAAGGAGCTGGTGGAGGGGTGTGACTTGCCCTTCCTGCCCACCCCCATGGGTAAAGTGGTGCTGCCTGACGATCACCCCAACTGTGTTGCTGCTGCCCGCTCCAGGTCAGCCTCTCCTTCTCTCAGCTGGCATCATATTCATGTACAGACCATTGACTGTATAAGTAGGACCAAGAATTTCCCTGACCATTTGAACGGACCAGGAAACTCCTGAAATCCCTATCTATAACTAGTCTCTCCTGGCCAGGTCATGTCAATGTAAACTGGTGTCAATCAAACAACTACACTACTCCTATAACTAGCCTCTTTTCATTACATTTTGTTTTGTCCCTGCTCTCCTCCTCCTCTCTTCCTATCCTCCTCCTCCTCTCTTCCTATCCTCCTCCTCCTCTCTTCCTCCTCCTCCTCCTCCTCTTCCTATCCTACTGGTTCTATGGTCTTGGTGGGGACTGCAGAGCTCTGCTCCAGTCTGATGTTGTGGTCCTACTTGGTGCCAGACTCAACTGGATCCTGCACTTTGGCCTTCCCCCCAGGTTTGACACCCAAGTAAAGGTCATCCAGCTAGGTCAAAGGTCACCAGTAGGGTTTCTTTTTTTTCCTTCTTTTTTTCGGATTCCAGATTTTCTGCTTATTCCGTTCTGATTTCTGGAATCTTCCAACAGGGATTTCTGGGAATTTTGGGAAAGTAACTGTAATTTTGCAACCCTAGTCACAGGTCATTTCATAGTGAACTACAGTTCATTGTAACCAGGTATAAAGGTATTTGACTCAGTCTATTGGATTTAGTCTATCAATTATATAGCTTCTCTATAAGTCTTTGTGGTCTCTCCAAATAATGTCATGGCTGTCTTAGTGCTGTACAGTACATCTATATTTAAGCAATAAGGCCCGAGGGGGTGTGGTATATGGCCAATATACCAAGTCTAGGGGCTGTTCTTAAGCACAATGCAACGCGGAGTGCCTCGATACAGCCCTTAGCCGTGGTATATTGGCCCTATACCACAAACCCCAGAGGTGCCTTATTGCTATTATAAACTGGTTACCAACGTAATTCGAACAGTCAAAATACATTTCAAATCAAATCAAATCAAATTTGATTGGCCACATGCGCCGAAATACAACAGGTGCAGACATTACAGTGAAATGCTTACTTACAGCCCTTAACCAACAGTGCATTTATTTTTTACAAAAAAGTAAAAATAAAACAACAACAAAGAAAAAGAGCAGAAGTAAAATAAAATAACAGTAGGGAGGCTATATATACAGGGGGGTACCGGTGCAGAGTCAATGTGCGGGGGCACCGGCTAGTTGAGGTAGTTGAAGTAATATGTACATGTGGGTAGAGTTAAAGTGACTATGCATAAATAATTAACAGAGTAGCAGCAGCGTAAAAGGATGGGGTGGGGGGGCAGTGCAAATAGTCCGGGTAGCCATGATTAGCTGTTCAGGAGTCTTAAGGCTTGGGGGTAGAAGCTGTTGAGAAGTCTTTTGGACCTAGACTTGGCACTCCGGTACTGCTTGCCGTGCGGTAGCAGAGAGAACAGTCTATGACTAGGGTGGCTGGAGTTTTTGACAATTTTGAGGGCCTTCCTCTGACACCGCCTGGTATAGAGGTCCTGGATGGCAGGAAACTTGGCCCCAGTGATGTACTGGGCCGTACGCACTACCCTCTGTAGAGCCTTGCGGTCGGAGGCCAAGCAGTTGCCATACCAGGCGGTGATGCAACCAGTCAGGATGCTCTCGATGGTGCAGCTGTATAATTTTTGAGGATCTGAGGACCCATGCCAAATCTTTTCAATCTCCTGAGGGGGAATAGGCTTTGTCGTGCCCTCTTCACGACTGTCTTGGTGTGTTTGGACCATGATAGTTCGTTGGTGATGTGGACACCAAGGAACTTGAAGCTCTCAACCTGTTCCACTACAGCCCCGTCGATGAGAATGGGGGCGTGCTCAGTCCTCTTTTTTTTCCTGTAGTCCACAATCATCTCCTTTGTCTTGGTCACGTTGAGGGAGAGGTTGTTATCCTGGCACCACACGGCCAGGTCTCTGACCTCCTCCCTCAACGTGACCCATGTTATACGGTCAAATATACCACATCTTTCAGCCAATCAGCATTCAGGGCTCGAGTCACCCGGTTTATAAAAGGGAACGTGTGTGTGTCAGCCTTAGCATTATGTGGTGGTGCCTGGTTATTTCTGTTGTGTTTAGCTTGAGGTTTGGCCACTCCTCCAGCTGCTGTTACATGTGTCACGCACGGCGCTCTTCCTGTCGTGTCGTTGCTGGTATGTTGTAGTAACGTTCCACATACGTTATTTATGTCAAGGTCAATGTCAAGGTTGATCTGTGTGCTGAGGAGATGGGGAACAACGTGCAACCTGCTGCTGCTCTCCTGGGGGACATCAATACTATTGTCAAGCAGGTAACACAACACAGTCCTAGGGGACTGGAGATCCTGGTTTGAATCCAGGCTCTGTCGTAGCCGGCCGCGACCGGGAGACCCATGGGGCGGCGCACAATTGGACCAGCGTCGCCTAGGGTAGTGGAGGGAATGGCCGGCTCAGTTCGTAGAGCATGGTGTTTGCAACGCCAGGGTGGTGGGTTCGATTCCCACGGGGGGTATGAAAAAAATTAAGTAACGTATGCACTAACTGTAAGTCGCTCTGGATAAGAGCGTCTGCTAAATGACTTAAAAATGTTAAATGTAGAGGGCCCCGTAAACAGTTCCACAAACGTCAGCATGAGTGCGCTGACTGTGGAAGCACTTATCACTGGACCAAAGCTCACTGTCAGATGCACCAGCTGTGCGTCAAGTGCTTTTCTCCGGGCCACATGAGCTTTGACTGTAGTGAGGCTGGGCAGCGACAGAACCCTGGATGTGGACAGACTGGCAGGTCTCAGGAAAACTAGAAAGCCTCCGTTCTGAGGAGGGCAATGTGGGGCATTCTTATTTTTACTCCACTGATGATGATATCCAATCTGTTTATTCTTACTTTTGTGAGTCAGTACCCAAGAACAACACAGTCATTTTTCAGAACACAATCAGAATGACAGTTTGTTTTACACCACTGTGCTAGTACAGGATAAAGTTGAGCTGAAGGGGATGTTAGATAGTGGGTCCATGGCTACTACTCTGCGAGCAGATATTGTACCTCGGTTGAGGGAGGCAGGAGTGGTAGAGGGGAACTTTCTAGCTCCTTCAGACATCATCCTGGTGGGTTGTGGTGGGAACAAACTAGCCCAGTGGGCATGTGTGACTTAAAAATGCAACTTCTGTTATGTAGTCCCAGTGCTTATTGTTGATGGGCAGGTTGATGAACTCATTGTGGGCATTAATGTGTTGAAGTCTCTGATTAGACAGTTCAAATCAAATGACAGCTACTGGCGGGTGGCGGGTACACCAGGTTCCTCTAGCCAGTGTGATGTCAAATCTGGAGAGATGGAGAGGAGACTCCATCCCAGATAAAGTGGGCACCATTAAGTTGAAGAGAGCAGTAACGCTCCAACCCATGAGTGAGCATCTGGTGTGGGGCCGCCTACCCCCAAAGACAAAACTCTCTGTGGGCAGTACTGTTGTTGTCGAGCCCAGCACGTCTCGTTGTGTGAATCGACACATACTAGTGGGGAGAGTAGTGACGCCTCTGTGGGGGGATGGATGGCTCCCTGTGAAGATTGTGAATCCAACAACATCGCCAGTTACCCTGAGACGAAATGCTAAAGTGGCGGATGTGTACCCTTGCATTGCATTGGAGTATTTTAATGATGTCAAGCAGCAAGCAGCTCATCAGAACGTGGCAAAGGCTCAATGTGACAGATCACATGGCAGTCTGACAGCTAAGAGTTCAGTTGGTGGCAGTGTAGATAATGGCAACAGTACACTGAGGAATCTTGGACTTCAAGGCCTGTCTGTTGAGGAGTGTCCAGTTTCACAGTTCTGGAAAGATAAACTTGTCAACTTAATTGGGAAGTATGACACAGTGTTCTCTAGACATAGCCTAGATTGTGGCGAGGCAAAGGAGTTCTGCCTTCGCATACGGCTGACTGATGACCGCCCATTTCGATGACCTCATCGTAGGCTGTCTCCAGCTCATTACCAAAAACTCAGGGAAATACTGGATGATATGGAGGAAAAGGACATCGTCAGAAAATCCAGCAGCGAGTATGCCTCACCATTGGTGCTGGTATGGAAAAAGAATGGGGACTTGCGCCTATGTACTGACTTCAGGTGGTTAAATGCCCGCACAGTAAAGGATGCTCATCCCCTGCCTCATCAGGCTGATGTACTGGCCGCGCTGGGAGGTAATGCCTTCTCCAGCACAATGGATTTGACGTCAGGGTATTACAACGTGCCAATGCATGAAGAGGACAAGAAATACACTGCCTTTTCCTCCCCTTTAGGTCTGCATGAGTACAATCAGTTACCTCAGGGCCTCTGCAACAGCCCGGCTACTTTTATGAGAATGATGCTGACCATCTTTGGTGACCAAAACGTTCTAAGTCTCCTTTGTTACTTGGATGATCTGATGGTTTTTGCTAAGACGGAGGAAGAGAGTCTGCAGAGACTTGATATGGTTTTTCAGCGGTTGCAGGAGCACAACCTTAAACTGTCTCCGTCTAAGTGCAAGTTTCTGAGGAGGTCTGTAAAGTTTTTGGGCCACATCATTTCTCAGGAGGGTGTAGCCACTGACCCTGCTAAAGTTCAAACCATTTTGAATGTGACTGAGAGTGAAGCTGAGAGTGAAGCTGATGGTGTCACACCGTCTCCTATCAAAATAGGTTCTTTCCTTGGTATGGTAGTATACTATCAGCACTACATTGAGAATTGTTCCATGGTTGCTAGGCCATTGTTTCAGCTAACTACAGGTCAGAAGAAGCCTAGGAGAGGCAAGGGTAGGAAGAGGCCTGGTCCCCCTCGCAGGCTCACTGCTGCAGACTGGACTGCCGAATGTCGACTCGCTTTTGAAGCTTTGAAATCAGCACTAGTTGACCAGGCACTGCTGGTTCATCCAGATTTTTCTCAGCCATTTCTACTTTCCGTGGATGCATCTATTAGTGGTTTGGGAGCTGTACTATCACAAGTGCAAGATGGGAAGGACATAGCCAAGCCGATAGCTTTTGCTAGTAAATCTCTTAATCATGCACAATCCAAGTATCCTGCTCACCGGCTGGAATTTCTAGCCATGAAATGGGCCATTCATGATAAATTCAGCCATTGGCTGCGAGGGCATAAGTTTACTGTGTGGACCGACAACAATCCACTCAAATATATTCTTACAAAGCCGAGACGATGCATTCGAGCAGAGATGGGTTGCAAAGCTGGCACCCTTTGAGTGGCGCAGTGGTCTAAGGCACTGCATCGCAGTGCTAGCTGTGCCACTAGAGATTCTGGTTCGAATCCAGGCTCTGTCGTAGCCGGCCGCGACCGGGAGACCCATGGGGCGCTGCACAATTGGCCCAGCGTTGTCCAGGGTAGGGGAGAGAATGGCCGGCAGGGATATAGCTCAGTTGATAGAGCATGGCGTTTGCAACGCCAGGGTTGTGGGTTCGATTCCCACGGGGGGCCAGTATGAAAAATAAAAATGATGTATGCACTCACTAACTGTAAGTCGCTCTGGATAAGAGCGTCTGCTAAATGACTAAAAATGTAAAATAAAAATTATATCCAGTACATACAGTGTGGAGAACAAGTATTTGATACACTGCCGATTTTGCAGGTTTTCCTACTTACAAAGCATGTAGAGGTCTGTAATTTTTATCATACGTACACTTCAACTGTGAGAGACGGAATGTAAAACAAAATCCAGAAAATCACATTGTATGATTTTTAAGTAATTAATTTGCATTTTATTGCATGACATAAGTATTTGATACATCAGAAAAGCAGAACTTATTATTTGGTACAGAAACCTTTGTTTGCAATTACAGAGATCATACGTTTCCTGTAGGTCTTGACCAGGTTTGCACACACTGCAGCAGGGATTTTGGCCCGCTCCTCCATACAGACCTTCTCCAGATCCTTCAGGTTTCGGGGCTGAGATCCCCAAAGCCTACAAGAATTCTGATAGTGAAACTCCACTCAGCTGGGATGGTGCTGTGCCTGATGTTGTTAACTTGGTTGAAGATGCTTTGTCAGTCTGGTCTGTGACAATCTACCAGGATTCTGATCAGTCGTCTGACACTACTAGTGTTGAGTCGGAAATTGAAAGTGTGCTGGCTCCGGATATGCTGATCTGTAGTACTCCCCAACCTGAGGTTAGACCTTTGAGCACGGTTGGTGCTGTCCGTGACATTCCTGCTAGGTTTTTGGGTGAGGGTGTTTGGACTAGACTAGGTAGATTTATTAATCCAGTGAATAGGCTAATCCAAACTATGTCTACACAGGAAATGAAACAATTCTTGGTTTCTCAGTGACATTTACATTTACATTTTAGTCATTTAGCAGACGCTCTTATCCAGAGCGACTTACAGTTAGTGAATACATATATATATATTTTTTATACTGGCCCCCCGTGGGAATCAAACCCACAACCCCCAACCTTTTCTTTGTTGTGTGTATCTGGTAATCTAAGTGGGTCTTAGAGTGATTTGTGGGTTTGTCTAATATTTTAGAAAATTCATGTAACTTTGTGTGTAGTTCATCAGCATAAAATGTATTTGGCATTTTTTGTATAGGGTTGAATAAGGGATTAGCTACCTCTTATTTTTCCTAATCCTTCACGGGATAGCTTTCCAGCTGATCGACCATTTGTGGGTCTAGAATTAAGGGACTACACTGGGTTACTCTGTCGCCCTGTGGGTGTGAAATGTTTTTTTTCTTTCTTTGCTTTGTTACCTTCGAGGTAATGTGTTTTGTTTTGTGTTTATAATCTAGTGTAAAACAGTAGGGGTGAATGTAGTAGTGTGATGTTGTTCCCCTAGATTATGCACCAAGTTGCACACAAGGACAGTTCAACTAGGCCAGGTCAAGAGGGGATGTTAATAAGTTAATAATAATAATAATAATAATAATAATAATAATAATAATAATAGTAATAATAATAATAATTCAATGTGGTTTTTATTTAATTACAGCTGCATATCTAATGTAATTTTTTGGTGTACAAACATTTTTATATATCTATATTGCAAATACACCTAATTGTAAAAGTTGTGTATATTTTGGTTTGGTCCATCGCGGGTTATCTGTATTTATGTACCCTCTTATTGTTCTCTTTTGCCTGTCCTTCAACTAGCAAGGTATGTTGTCCTTGGCGCCGTAATTTGTCAATATAAAACGGTGGTAAAGTTACACAAAGTGCTGTTACGCAACTACAGGTTTTGTTACAATGTGGACAATATAAAGATTTGTGTTAACAACTTTCACCGAGCTCGCTAATTTGGGTACCTATTGTAACTCGGGAGTATTTGGGGCAGTGTTTGAGTGAGTTTCTATGTGCTCACGCAGGTGCCCGAGAGCTGTGGCTGCACCAAGGGCTAACCTATTGTGTGTTGTCTCTTCGTGTACAGGTATGTCTTTTATTTTGTCAGAATTATGTTGTATATCATTTTACTTGTATTGTATAGTGTGTTGTTAGACACTGAATGTGTGCATGCAGCACCTGTTCTCTTTTGCCTGACCTTCAACTAGCAAGGTGCCCGAGAGCTGTGGCTGCACCAAGGGCTAACATAATTTTTTTGTCTCTTCGTGTGCAGGTCGAATAAAAATTATCCAACCATCAGAATTCCAGTTGTGGCAGTGTCCTAATTAAAAGTACACAACGCAGAACGAACCACGCTACATATGCATAATGATGTAGTAAACAACATCGCTCTGCGTGGGAACTTTTGGTGGGGGGGAAGTAGCCTTTATAAGTCTCCATGGTGGGTAAAGACCATCACTTCGTTGTCTTGTTGGGAATAGTAATAATTTGTGACAGTACGCATTGTATTAGTCTAACGGTTGTTTTTAATTTAGTTTCTCACATTAAACAGACATTTGAGAAGGATTTGAGAAGTGAATTGCTTGCAGTTGTACCTATGAGACACAGACACACTAAAGCTGTACAGTGTAGTTAGAAAAGTCAATTTACATTATTTGCAGATGTGTTCCCTTTTATTTACAAATCGAAAAATGTAACATTTGAAATGAATGTGGCAGAACAGTTAAGCATAGAGTTCCTGTGGAAGTCTTCTCCTTCAGTCTTTTTGCCTCCTATGCCTCGTTTCCTATTAGATGGGATTTTCCCAATGCCAAGTTCACCTGAGACAGCCGCTATCCAGTGTCATGTGTTGCTGAATTACAGATCTCGCTATCCCAATGTCGCTGCTGTCCATGGTGCTGAAATATCCAATCTCGGCTATTTGCATACATAGGACCATCCACACTTGACACCACACACACAAGTTAATGCTAATATCACACACACTTTTGAACATTGCACAACCTGCAACAAGACACTGAAACAGCAAGTTTGTTTGTTTCTGAATAAAGATGCGAAGAATGAAATCAATGTGTGGAAGGAGATTGGACAATGTATAGGCATTCCCTATAGCTGTATTTGACTGGAGCATGATCAGATTGCTTTGTTTCAGACAGAATGGAAATTTGGTCTGAGAAACTATGCCCATTATAGCATGACTATTTCAGACAGAATTCACTTAATATTGTCTGTAAAAATATAAATAAGGCAATGTTTATATGACCCCCTTTCAAACATTCACATATTTATCATTTTCTTGCAGATATACAGTGCATTCAGAAAGTATTCATACCCCTTAACTTATTCCACATGTTGTTTTCTTACAGCCTGAATTCAAAATGGATTCAATTATAATATTTTCTCTCACACAGCTACATACAATACCCCATAATGACAAAGTGAAAACACGTTTTTGAAATTTTTGCAAATGTATTGGAAATGAAATACAGAAATATCTCATTTACATAAGTATTCACACCCCTGAGTCGATTAAAGCTGTGTCTTTCTGGGTAAGTCTCCAAGAGCTTTGCACAACTGGATTGTAAAATATATGCAATATACATTATATAGACAGCCATTTTTTTTTTTTTGCCATACATTTTCAAGCCGAATTAAGTCAAATCTGTAACTAAGCCACTCAGGAACATTCAATGTCATCTTGGTAAGCAACACCAGTGAATATTTGGCCTTGTGTTTTAGAGAGTGTGCGGAAAAAGTGTGACACCACTCCGGCCCCCAAGGACAGGAATTGTCCATCCTTGATCTATATGGTAGGAACAGTACCAGACCTGAATGAATGTGTCTGTTTTTAATATTCACGGAGACAGAATGATGTGGTTGATAGCAGAGACGTCATGCCCAAAGGGGGCACAGGGTCACCTGCCCCCTCAGATTTGTGATGTTTAAATTTGTCTTGTTATTTTTTCTCTGTCATACTACTAACCATGAATTTGGCTTTAGCTAGCCCAGATAGGATCCCATTCTCCCAACCTAATAACTACACTGAACAAAAATATTAACGCAATATGTAAAGTGTTGGTCCCATGTTTCATGAGCTGAAATAAAAGCGTGAAATATTTTGTTCGCACAAAAAGCTTATTTTTCTCAAATTGTGTGCACAAATTTGTTTACATCCCTGTAAGCGAGCATTTCTCCTTTGCCAAGATAATCCATCCACCTGACAAATATGGCATATCAAGAAGCTGATTAAACATCATGATAATTACACAGGTGCACCTTGTGCTGAGGACAATAAAATGCCACTCTAAAATGTGCAGTTTTGTCACACAACACAATGCACAGATGTTTCAAGTTTTGAGGCAGCGTGCAATTGGCTTACGGACTGCAGGAATGTCCACCAGAGCTGTTAACAGATACGTTTATGTTAGTTTCTCAACCATAAGCCAAGGCGGCTTTAGAGAATTTGGCAGTACTTCTAACTGGCCTCACGGCTTCAGACCACTTGTAAAGCAGCGTATGGGCGAGCTGTTGGCTGATGTCAACGTTGTGAATGCTCCATGGTGGCAGTGGGGTTATGGTATGGGCAGGCATAAGCTACAGACAATGAACACAATTGCATTTATCGATGACAATTTGAATGCACAGATATACCGTGGGATAGTGTACGTGCACAAAGTGAGTTTGTAACATGTATATCATTCTTACTTGTTGTTCTTTATATTTACTACCATTGCCTATTGTAAGTTGCCTCTCTGTGTTTTACTGTGTTGTGTAATACTCCGCAGGTAGCATTATGCCATTAATACAGCCCTTCCTTTGTTAATAGCGTTGTTGCTCTACTTGTGCTATCAGTTATTGTGCATATTCATTAGCCCTGTTATCTGTCCATTACAGGACCACTATCATTCCACTACCTTTCCATGTCCATTTCATCCGTGTGTGTCAATAAAGTATCCTTGAATGTAACTCTGAGGTTGCCTTATTCCCCTCTTACCGGGGGAGGTGAAAGCGCAACCTGGTCTCAGAACATTTCGTATTATTCTGTATGTACAAAGCTGTGATCAAGCAAAGGGTGGCTACTTTGAAGAATCTCAAATCTGAAATATATTTTGATATGTGTAACACGTTTTTGGTTACTACATGATGCCATATGTGTTATTTAATAGTTTTGATGTCTTCACTATTATTCTACAATGTAGAAAATACACAAGACACAGAGGAGGAGAAACTATCCAACACCCTGGGAGAGAGAACGAGTGACCTCAGTCGAACTCACAGCCAGAAAGATGGGTTAGATACAGGAGAGGAGGAGGTTACCCCGGATGCCATCACCCCTGCTCCTGTGAACAAGGAATGAGAGGGGAAGCCTTCTAATCAGGCCAACGGGCAGGCGGAGCGAGAGGTCATAGTGATAGTGATTCACACCCAGAGAGAGACAGACAACCCATACAACCTCTTGGCTGAGATTAACCACACAGAGGTAGAGGCAGAGGGCCTTCAGGGCAAGCCAGTCAGCCTGCCTGCTCTGATCCTCAAGTCAATTGTATTTAAATTCATATTCATTAAAGATTTTTAGTCAAGACTTGAAAAGTGCCATTTATTTCAAATGATAATTATTCAGTGTCTGCAACCCTCAAGAACCAGGGTGAGTCTGGGTCCCCCTTTAACTGGGCAAACACAACTTGCATATTGTCATAGACTAGGCCGAAACGTTAATCTTTTAACCTTGCTTAAATAAAACAATGCATTTTTAATAGTGAGCAAGAGTTTTCTATGATGATTAAAGTTTTTTTGTCACGCCCTCCACTTTTTTGTCAAATAATACATCTAAAAAAAATGTAATAAGTTAATTATTAAAAGCATTAAAATTGGGATTGGGATGTTTCCCACCTATTTATACAACCTACTCCACAAAGTTTAGAGAAATGTTCTGAAATTAATTAAGAATTAAACAGAAGAAAATCAGAATTGAAGGCAACTATAATGCAAAGAATTTAATGGTATATGGTTCAATCCTGTTTCTGGTCTAATGAATAATTAATATTGTTCCTCCTCTTCCTTGTGGCAAGCGCAGCAGCACACTGCCCTCCAAAGCCTGCAAAAAAAACGCTGGACTGCCCCTTTCCTCGCCCTGCATGGAACATCCAGGGTCACGTCCTTGGTGACGTGTGGGGTGACGTCCAGGGTGACCACAGCAACATCCTCTGGAAAGGGACAAAAGCGGGACAGAATGTAAATAAATGCAAACCGTAGGTTCTAAACACTGGCCAGTTGAATGGGATCTTTTATTTCAGCTCATGAAACATGGGACCAACACTTTACATGTTATCATGATGAACGGCACCTGTCAGAGTGCTTTCTATAAGTCTTACTCACCTGCTTGGATGTCAGATGGCAGAGTGGCGTAGACGGCCACCATGAGAGGCTTTTCTTCAGGTGTGACGTCCACAATCTCCAAGAGTGAAGAAGCAGGGTATGCATCTGTGTTAGGGGTGAGGTCCACAAGCTCCAGGTGGGAAGAAGCAGGATGTGCCTCTGTGTTTGGGGTGATGTCCACAACCTCTAGGTGGGAAGAAGCCGGGTCTGCATCTGTGTTAGGGGTGATGTCCACAAACTCCAGGTGGGAAGAAGCAGGATCTGCCTCTGTGTTTGGGGTGATGTCCACAAGCTCCAGGTGGGAAGAAGCCGGGTCTGCCTCTGTGTTAGGGGTGATGTTCACAACCTCCAGGTGGGAAGATGCTGGGTCTGCCTCTGTGTTAGTGATGATGTCCACAACCTCCAGGTGGGAAGAAGCTGGCTCTGCCTCTGTGTTAGGGTTGATGTCCACAACCTTCAGGTGGGAAGAAGCCGGGTCTGCCTCTTTGTTAGGGGTGATGTTCACAACCTCCAGGTGGGAAGAAGCCAGGTGTGCCTCTTTGTTAGAATTGATGTCCGCAATCTCTAGGTGGGAAGAAGCCGGGTCTGCCTCTGTGTTTGGGGTGATGTCCACAAGCTCCAGGTGGGAAGAAGCCGGGTCTGTCTCTGTGTTAGTGGTGGTTTCCACAACCTCCTGATAGGAAGAAGCCGGGTCTAACTCTGTGTTAGGGGTGATGACCACAAACTTCAGGTGGGTAGAAGCCGTCTCAGCCTCTGTGTTAGGGGTGATGTCCACAAGCTCCTTGTGGGAAGAAGCCAGGTGTGCCTCTTTGTTAGGGGTGATGTCCACAACCTCCAGGTGGGAAGAAGCAAGATGTGCCTCTTTGTTAGGGGTGATGTCCACAACCTCCAGGTGAGAAGAAGCCGGGTCTGCCTCTGTGTTAGGGGTGATGTCCACAACCTCCAGGTGGGAAGATGCTGGGTCTGCCTCTGAGTTATGGGTGATGTCAACAACCATACGGTGGGAAGAAGCAGGGTCTGACTCTGTGTTAGGGGTGATGTCCACAAACTTCAGGTGGGTAGAAGCCGTCTCAGCCTCTGTGTTAGGGGTGACGTTCACAATCTCCAGGTGGGAAGAAGCCAGGTGTGCCTCTTTGTTAGGGTTGATGACCGCAATCTCTAGGTGGGAAGAAGCCGGGTCTGCCTCTATGTTTGGGGTGATGTCCACAAGCTCCTGATGGGAAGAAGCCTGGTCTGCATCTGTGTTAGGGGTGACAATTAAAATCCTGATTGGCTCTACTACTACAAGGCACCAGGATGTCATGACAAAAGGCATCTGTCAGAGTGCTTTCTATGAGTGCTACTCACCTGCTTGGATATCAGCTGGTAGTGTGGCGGAGAAGGCCACCACTAGGACAGGGGGAACTCGCAGGGTGTCTGCAGTAGGCTGGAAGTAGCTTTTCACCTCGTCCGCCACAAAGGCACAGACAGAGCTCATAAAAAAAGGGGTCTTGAGGTCATCCAGGGAGAAGGACTGGCTGATTCTCCCGAGGATCGACCTCACAGAGTCAAAAGCAGCAGCCCGGGAGAAAGGGGTGTGAGGAGAAGAGGCCTTCAACGTGTTGGAGAGCTTCTCCCCTACGGCCACCACCATACTCACAGCCATCCCGCTTAGGAGGATGGGGTGATCTGAATGGCCTTCCTCTGGCTGAAGCCACAGGGCCAGGAGGATCCTGGGCACCAGCTCCACCACCACCTGGGATGGGCTGAGCAGGTTGCTACATGGCTTATTGGACAGCTTGTCCAGAATGCTCCTCACAGCTCTCTCCACGATGATGTGGACCTTGGGGTCGCTGAAATCAACAAAAAGCAGCAGAGAAAGCTAAACGATGTGCAATGTTCACACAGAGAACACTGCCCTAGTTATTTTCTGCATAGCTCCAGATGTGTAGATGAATGGAGCAAGCTGTATGCAGGGCAGTACATGGAACTCACATGTCAGCGCCAGCTGGAGAGGTGGTGTGCATAGAGCGGCGGAGCTTGCAGACAGCCTTGTGCTCCATGTCAATCATTTTTAGGCAGGTGTTTACTTCCCAGGTCTGCCGTAGGAAACAGGAAGTCCCATTAGTGTAATTTCACAACAGATACAGTGCCCTCCACTATTATTGGCACCCCTGTTTAAGATGTGGTCGAGGACTTCCAAAAATTCTCCTTTTTTTTTAAACAACATAGAACCCAAATGCAAAAAAATTGAAAAATCCAACCTTTTATTTAAGTACATTACTTTGGTGGTAAAAAAAAAATCACACATTTAGAAAAAAAAAAACTTGAAATCATGTGTCCCACAATTATTGGCACCCCTAACAATTCCGCTGAAAATTTTAATTGATTTTTTAAAAAATATATTTTTCTGTAGTTGCTAAAGTTGGTCAGGGTATCTAGGAACTTTTAATTAGTAATACATGACTTCCTGTTTCCCTGGGGTATATATATGACGTGACACAGAGGCCTAATTCTCTTACCCATTTGTCAACATGGCAAAGACAAGAGAACACACCATTCAAGTAAGGCAGATTTGTGTCGACCTTCATAAGTCAGGCAATGGCTACAAGAAAATAGCCACTCGCCTTAACTTGCCCGTATCTACAGTCAGAGGAATCATTAAGAAGTTTAAAACAACTGGAACAGTGACAAATAAGGCTGGAAGAGGTCCCAAGTTTATCTTGCCACAATGCACAGTGAGGAGGATGGTAAGAGAAGTAAAAAAAAGTCCTAAGCTCACTGTCACAGAATTGCATCAAAGAGTGGCATCTTGGGGTCACAAAGTCTCCAAAACAACCATCAGACGCTCTCTACATGCCAACAAGCTGTTTGGGTGGCATGCAAGGAAAAAGCCTTTTCTCACTAACACTCACAAACGTAAACGTCTGGAGTTTGCTAAGCGGCACTGGGACTTCAACTGGGATCGTGTGCTTTGGTCAGATGAGACTAAGATTGAGCTTTTTGGCAACAAACACTCTAAGTGGGTCTGGCGTAAAACAAAAGATGAGTATGCCGAAAAGCACCTCATGCCCACCGTGAAGTATGGTGGAGGATCTGTGATGCTGTGGGCCTGTTTCTCTTCCAAAGGCCCTGGGAACCTTGTTAGGGTGCATGGCATTATGAACGCTTTGAACTACCAGGACATTTTAAATAAAAACCTGATGGCCTCTGCCAGAAAGCTGAAGATGGGTCGTCATTGGGTCTTTCAGCAGGATAATGATCCAAAACATGTGGCAAAATCTACACAAAAATGGTTCAGCAGTCACAAACTCAAGGTCCTCCCATGGCCATCTCAGTCCCCAGACCTCAACCCAATCGAAAACCTGTGGGGCTAGCTAAAGAGGAGAGTGCATAAGAGAGGACCCAGGACACTGGATGATCTAGAAAGATTGTGCAAAGAAGAATGGTCAAAGATCCCTCTCTCTGTGTTCTCCAATCTTGTGAAATGTTATAGGAGGAGATTAAGTGCTGTCTTGTTGGCAAAAGGGGGTTGTACAAAGTATTAACATCAGGGGTGCCAATAATTGTGGGACACATGATTTCAAGTTTTTTTTTCTTTTATGTGTGATTTTTTTTTTTTACACCAAAGTAATGTACTTAAATAAAAGGTTGGATTTTTCTCTTTTTTTGCATTTGGGTTCTATGTTGTTAAAAAAAAAAGGAGAATTTTTGGAAGTCCTCGACCACATCTTAAACAGGGGTGCCAATAATTGTGGAGGGCACTGTATATTCTGCTGTACTGACTAGTTGCTGAAAGCCTAGAAAGGAGCTCACTGACTGATAGTCTAAGTCTCTAACTCTCATTCTCTTACCAGCCGAGCGAGTTCGTTCCCCTCCTCCAGGGTTTCCTTCCACACCCTTCAAATAAAACACAAAGCATTTCAACTTTCCTGGCTTCCTATTTATCTGTTGTTTATTTTACCCACACCTCCTGGAGTGCTGCTGGTGACAGAGAATGGCAGTGAAGGTGAGAGCTGACGTGGTACTCACCTCTCCCTAAGGGATTTTTTGCCCTGAGACACCAGCCAGTCGCTCATGTGCTCCATGGTGACATGGGGCGAGACCTGGCCTCGACTCTGGAGCAGCAGATAGTGGACCATGAACTTCTTCTGCAAGATGAGGTAAGGTGTGAGACCGTGCCACTAAAGACCATATAATGTGCTTTCAGAAGGGCCTCTCGCAACATTTCACAACTGCTCATGTCTCACAATTTGCAAGTGATATTAAAAACTCTTATGACCATCTTCTCTAAACTGTCTTGAAATAAAACTCTTGTTTTGGGATTAAATCTATCTATTTTTTTCTGTGGTTACTGTTTTTGTGGGGTGAATCTTACCTGTTTATTGTAATATGCTTCCTCCCAGCAGGCCTGCAGAGTCTGAAAATAAAGGCTGCTTCTACAGAATTCCTTTGAAGATAATTAAAACAATTATGCTTTATTAGGTACATTATGCACAGGCATTTACAGTATGCCAAAAGGAATATCTCCTAAGATTACCTTAGTGGGACCATAAGTGAACTCAGGAATGCTCCCAACCCTATCCATGGTCAGAGGGGGACGAAATGCAGCGCTATAAATATACGGGATGCTCTAGAGATAACAGGAATGACTTAAAGTCGCGAATGATCAATGCCTGTGGAGTCGTCCAATATGCTGCGCTGAGAATTGAGTTGTAGGCGATATTTGGATATGTTTGGCGCAATTTACATGTTTACATTCTATTGCCATGGAGAAATTGAGTTTCTAGAACCTGTTTTCTTCTATGTCTTTATTTCGTGAAATATTAAGATCTTTATTTTGTCATAATGTGTATATGAGGACGTTGGAGCCCGTTCCGATTCATGACGCGGTTATCCAGGTGCATGTTGCATAGACCTACTAATCCAACCTTGGCTTACAAGTTAAATTAAATTAGTATATATGCCTATACAAATCTATTGACCACATCCATTTAAATCAATGATTGTCAATTGAAAATGTGGTAGTTGTGTTATCCTGTTGTGCGTGTCAGGGCTCCTCTTAAGCACGTTATTCCAATATTTCCTAGAATTGACGCAGGTTACACTTTTGCAAAACTACTAGGTTAAAAATAAGAGCATGAATGACAATAAAGGTATGACTTGAATTATACGTGTAGTAGTTGTAATATTCATATGTGTCAGCATACTGAATTGTAATTGGATGCATTCTACTGTCATATCATACTGTGCTATGATTGGTTAAGACCACCCAGGTGGTGAGGTCATTCTAAAAGATGATCATGGCCGGAGACACATGGACATGCCAGTTATAGGTAGTTAATAAAGAGCTACGTTTATAAATATCCTGTCGTCCTGCATTTTATTATTTTGTATAAAGCATACAAAACAAGACATGGTGTCAGAGTAAAAGGACTAAAATATGGATTTTGCTGGAGTTCCTTCACCTCGAATGGATTGGGGGTCTACAAATCTACCCGATGCATGGCGTAAGTTCAAACAGCATGTGGAGCTGATGTTCACGGGTCCTCTGAAGGAAAGAGGAGAAGAGGAAAAGTGCAGCTACCTGCTCCTCTGGATCGGTGAAAAAGGGAGAGACATTTACAACACATGGACACTTACCGAGGCTGAATCAAAGGTACTGAAAACATACTACGATCGTTATGAAGCATATGTTGTGCCAAAGACCAATACAATTTTCGCTAGGTACAAATTCCATGAGAAAGTACAAGGCGCTAGCGAATCGTTTGAACAGTTTGTCACTGAGCTGCGTCTGCTTGTGAAATACTGTGATTATGCAAACAAGGATGAGATGGTCAGGGACCGTATTGTATTTGGAATACACTCACCGCGAGTGAGAGAGAAACTTTTGAATGTTGGATCAGAGTTAACGCTGGACAAAGCTATCGACATAGCCAGATCTCACGAGCTAACACAGGTTCAGATGAAAACCATTTCAGGCGGCAGCACGAGCGCATCACGTGAACACGCAGTGCACGCAGTCAGGCAGACATCAAAGCACACCTCCAGTGCCCAGAGAGCATGTTTCAGAGCGGAGACAGACAGAACTCCAAAACAGAGCGACACAGACTCCAAACGCCCCAAAACATGTGGATATTGTGGATACAAAGTGCATGGCGAACAGGGGAATTGCCCAGCTAAAGGCAAACAGTGTACTAAATGTGGAAAATGGAATCACTTTGCAAAAGTGTGCAGAGTTTACCGTGGAAAAACAGTACATACAGTGAGTGAAGATGAAATGTCAATCAAAGAGTCAAATGCTGATGAACTGTTTATTGATTCAGTGACACAGAAAAGTCAGATATCAGAGACAGAGCAAGCCTTTGCTGACATTGAGATAGGAAGACAAGGCACAGAGATAAAATTCAAACTAGACACTGGTGCACAAGTAAACATTATTCCTCTGAGTAAGTACAGAAGCTTGACATCTGAGTGTGAGCTACAGCCCACCACGCGCAGACTGACTGGTTATGGTGGTGAACAGCTCCCAGTAAAAGGCACATGCACTCTCAAATGCAAATACAAGGAAAGGGACATGATGTTGGACTTTTACGTTGTTGACACTCGAGCACCTGCAGTGCTAGGTCTTAAAGCATGTTTAGACATGGACCTTATCAAGCTAGTTTTATCAGTGACAGCACCAGTAGAGATAGAGAATGTCATGGAGGAGTTTGCTGATGTTTTTACAGGAATAAGACTATTCCCAGGAGAATGTACCATTCACCTTGACCCAGACGCAACCCCTGTGGTCTACCCACCGAGAAAGATTCCACTTGCTCTCCGCGCCCGTCTGAAGAAAGAGTTGGAGAGCATGGAGCAATCTGACATCGTCACCAAGGTTACAGAACCGACGGATTGGGTCAACGCGTTAGTGGTGGTGGAGAAACCACGCACAGGCAAGCTCAGAGTATGTCTCGACCCAAGAGACTTGAACAAGGCTATCAAACGCCCCCATTACCCCTTACCGACGCTAGATGGCATCACACACAAGCTAGCGGGCGCACGCTACTTCAGTGTCATGGACGCCAGATCAGGCTACTGGGCTATCAAGCTCACAGAAGAGTCATCTAAGCTCTCAACGTTCAACACACCGTTTGGACGCTACAGGTTCCGTCGCCTGCCTTTTGGGATTATCTCAGCCCAAGACGAGTTTCAGCGAAAGATCGACGAGGTGTACGAAGGCCTCGACGGAGTCGTGGCAATTGTGGACGACATCCTTGTCTATGGTCGAACCAAAGAGGAACACGACAGAAACCTCAACGCGATGCTGCAAAGGTCCCGCGAGAGAGGAGTCCGGCTCAACCCCGAGAAGAGCACAGTCGGCGCTACAGAGGTCAGCTACTTCGGGCATCTTCTCACAGCGAATGGAATCAAGCCAGATCCGCAGAAGATCTCAGCCATAAAGGAAATGGAGCCACCAAAGAACCGCGCAGAGCTGGAAACAGTGCTTGGCATGGTCAACTACTTAGCCAAGTTCGCACCCAGCCTCTCCAATGCTAATGCACCCCTGCGTCAGCTGCTAAAGCAGTCCAGTGAGTTCCTCTAGGACAACCAACACGACATCGCTTTCCAGAAAGTGAAAGACTTGATCACGAGAGAACCAGGACCAATCCTTGCCTACTACGACCCCAACAAAGAGCTCAGACTCCAGGTGGACGCGTCAAAGTATGGACTAGGGGCAGTGCTACTGCAAGAAGGAAAACCCATCGGCTACGCTTCCAAATCTCTCACAGACTGTGAAATCAACTACGCTCAAATCGAAAAGGAGCTGTACGCCATTCTGTTCGGATGTAAGCGTTTCCATCAGTATGTCTATGGACGACAAGTCATTGTGGAATCAGACCACAAGCCCCTCGAGTCAATCATGAGGAAACCGTTAGCCGCAGCCCCGCCAAGGCTACAGAGAATGATCCTTCAACTACAAAAATACGACTTCACAATCACTCACCGTCCAGGCAAAGACATCCCTGTCGCAGACACACTCTCCAGGAAGTTTCTTACCTACAAGGACAGCAGCCTCAGTGAAGGCATGGACATGCAGGTGCACACTGTGTACAGCAACTTACCAGTTAGTGACACAAAACTGAAGGAGATCCGAGCAGAAACAGAAAAAGACACACAACTCACACAGCTGAGGAAAGTCATACAGTCAGGATGGCCTGAGGAGAGGAGAAAATGCCCTCAGAGCGTCTCAGAGTTCTGGAACCATCGTGACGAACTATCACAGATCAACGGAATCATTTTCAAAGGAGAGAAAATCATCATTCCTACCAGTCTCAGAGAAGAGATTTTGACAAAGATCCATGCTGGACACATGGGCATGGAAAAGTGCAAACAGAGAGCACGGGACATTTTGTTTTGGCCCGGAATGTGCAAACAAATAGAGGACATGGTTGGTAAATGCCCCACCTGTCTTGAACGACGCCCCTCAAACACCAAAGAGCCAATGTTACCTCACCGTATCCCAGACCGACCCTGGCAGGTCGTGGCAACCGATCTGTTCACGTGGAACAACGAGGACTACATTATAACAGTGGACTACTACAGCAGATACTTCGAACTCGACAAGCTTCACAGCAACACATCTGCAGCTGTGATACACAAGCTGAAAGCAGCCTTTGCCAGGCATGGCATTGTAGAGACTTTAATATCTGACAATGGGCCCTGTTACAAATCAAATGAGTTTGAATCCTTCACAAAAGCATGGGAGTTCACACACGTCACCACAAGCCCACATTACCCTCAAAGTAATGGCCTTGCTGAAAAATCTGTGCAGATCGCTAAATCACTCATGGACAAAGCAAAAGCAGACAAGAGAGACCCCTACCTCAGTCTCCTTGAATACCGCAACACTCCAGTTGACAACTTCAAATCACCAGCCCAGCTGTTGATGAGCCGCAGACTTCGCTCAATCCTTCCCAGCACCAACCAACAGCTGCAACCTGAGGTCGTCAGCTACAAGGAAGTGCATGCAAAACGTGCACAGAGACAACAACAGCAAAAGCGATACTACGACAGGTCAGCCAGACCACTGCCACCACTGAACGACGGAGAGTCAGTTAGAATCCAGGAGCATGGCTACTGGAAGCCAGCAGTCGTCATCCAACCAGCTGACACTGAACGTTCATATCTCGTTCGCACCGCAGAAGGAGCGGTGTACCGCCGCAATCGTCGTCACCTACTGAACACAAAAGAACAACACACTGACGATATGAACTGTTCCCCTGAAAGAGAACGGGGTGGACTAAACACAGACACAACACAACATACACCATACTTACCTGCAACACCACAATAACTGTTGACTGACACAGAAGCTTGCTCAGCTTCATATCACACAAGGTCAGGAAGAGAGGTCAAGCCTAGAGCTGTCCTAGACCTGTGAAATGTCAAAGGGTGTAGGCGGATCGCTGCCCTAAAAGAGTTCCAGACTGTAAACTTGTTATTGAAAGTTAACTTGAAATGCTTTGGTATGGTATTTGTTTGATATGTTGAGATGTCATTGCTACAGTGAAAAGCTGAGTTGCTGAGAAATGTTTGTTCTAAAAGTAACAGTATGCTGAATCATTGTTTGTCTGTTATGTTGATGCAGTTGGTGCAGTTTAAATGGTTACTTACCTCGAGTTCAAACTACAGAGCATATATTCAAAAGAAACGCTTTATTGTTCTACATATTTTTTCTTTTTTTTAAAGAAGGGGGATGTAATATTCATATGTGTCAGCATACTGAATTGTAATTGGATGCATTCTACTGTCATATCATACTGTGCTATGATTGGTTAAGACCACCCAGGTGGTGAGGTCATTCTAAAGATGATCATGGCCAGAGACACATGGACATGCCAGTTATAGCTAGTTAATAAAGAGCTACGTTTATAAATATCCTGTCGTCCTGCATTTTATTATTTTGTACAAAGCATACAAAACAAGACAATAACCTCTATAATACTTATTAGAAACGTTATGAATGTGCCTGTAACGTCCCAAACGGGCTATGACATTCAGTACCTCTGGAAGACTTAAGGGGAATGTTACAAATGTCTCAGTTACGGTCCTTGTTACCTGGGTTGTTGCGATTTTTGTGGGACTGGAGAACAATTTTACATTTACATTTTATGCCAGGAAAGTAAAATAACGTTATTACCTGGATTCCATGCTTTTAAAATGACTGCTATTCCTGAAAAGTATAGAACACTTTAGTTTCCGGTTCTTTTTGACTTTCTTTTTCGGTTGAACAGGTTTCAACCCTAGATTACAACACATGTAGAAAACTGCTGGACATTACATTCAGGCAGCTTCAAAATAGTAGTGCAACCGTCAACTTCTCTCTCTCTCTAATGCATCCGTACTGTCTGAAGTGAAGTATGTTGATGTAAACGAACTCAGAAATCTCAAATAAATTGATTATTTATTAAATTATCTTGATGAAATTATGTACATTCAATCACACAGACAAACCCAAAGTCTCTAGTTAGCTATGTGACTTGTAAAATAGTTTTTATCATGTTCTTCACTCACTCGGTTTGACACAAAAATAACACGTAGCTAAAACCTTTACCAAACTTGATAATACCTTGACGTATTTGTGACCTAGCATGTTATGAAATGTTCTTTCTAAATTAGAAAGCTGAAACGTGCTATTACATAACTGTAGTAATACATTTGAAATGGACACAACAGCTATTGTCTTGACAGCACAGTTTTAGCTCTTTTTTCTTTATCTGAAGAATGGTGCCCGCCTGACCACTGAGGTATAAGAGGTAGAGACTGTCTCCAAGATGGCCGACCGTTGTTTTCAACGTAATCTACTCACGTTCGCATCAGGCCAGGGTTCTGGTTGGGAAGTAGCCATCCTATGTACCTAGAGGAGACTGGCGCTAGGGTACTAGGGGGTAACTCGCCCCCCCTAAGAACAATGTCTAATTGCTGACACAAATAAGCAACATTTGGGGGGGGGATATGAGGATGAAGGTCATGCTTAGACTAATAAACTATAAAGGGAAATAAATTGCTATAGTTTACACTTTTTGAGTTATTTAATTAAATGTTTTTTTTTAGAAAAGGTGCGTTTTTTAAAGTCGTGGGGTAAGTGCCCCCCATCAGAATTGTCCATTTAAATAAATGTAGCCTATTTATTCATTACTACATTTAGCTAACATTATATAGTTAATCCAGAGATCCTTACCTTTGCCTCGATTCGGCAGTCTTGTCCAGATCATCATGGCATTTGTAGTTCTTTAGGATAGCCACATTAGCAGCTAATTAGCATTTAATTTTTTGGGGGTAAATGCTGGTGAATATATTTATCAAAGTCACCTTGTCCTAGAGAGATTTACACTGTTATCAAAACGTTACGCCAGGGTAAGCCTATCTTCCACCCTATGTAAAGCTGGGATATATAAGATACCCCGTAAAAAAAAAAAAAACACTCTAAAATGTGAAGTTTTGTCACACAACACAATGCCCAGTGGTGTAAAGTACTGAAGTAAAAATAATTTAAAGTACTACTTAAGTCGTTTTTTGGGGTATCTGTACTTTACTATTTATATTTTGGACAACTTTTACTCGACTACATTCCGAATGAAAAATATTACATTTTAGTCATTTACAGTTAGTGATTGCATACATTTTCATACTATCCCCCCGTGGGAAACGAACCCACAACCCTGGCGTTGCAAACGCCATGCTCTACCAACTGAGCTACACAGGACATACATCCCTGGTCATCCCTACTGCCTCTGATCTGGCGGACTCACTAAACACGTTTAATTTGTAAATGATGTCTGAGTGTTGGAGTGTGCCCCTGGCTATCCATTAATAGAAAAAAAAAAAAAAATGGTGTCATCTGGTTTACTTAATATAAGGAATTTGAAATGATTCATACGTTTACTTTTACTTTTGATAGTGAAGTATATTTAAAACCAAATACTTATAGACTTTTACTCAAGTAGTATTTTACTGGGTGACTTTCAGTTTTACCTGAGTCATTTTCTATTAAGGTATCTTTACTTTTACTCAAGTATGACAATTGGGTGCTTTTTCTACCACTGACAATGCAACAGATGTCTCAAGTTTTGAGGGAGTATGCAACTGGCATGCTGACTGCAGGAATGTCCACCAGAGCTGTTGCCAGATAATTTAATGGTAATTTGTATACCATAAGCTGCCTCCAACTTTGTTTTAGTAAAACTGGCAGTATGCCCAACCACCCTCACAACTGCAGACCATGTGTATGGTGGTGTTCTTCCGAGTGGCGCAGTGGTCTAAGGCTTTATATATATTTAATGTATGCACTAACTGTAAGTCGCTCTGGATAAGAGTGTCTGCTAAATGACTTAAATGTAAAAATGTGTGTGGGTGAGTGGTTTGCTGATGTCAATGTCGTGAACACAGTACCCCATGTTAGTGTCAGGGTTATGGTATGGGCAGGCATAAGCTACGGAGAAGGAACAAAATTGCATTTTATCAATGGAAAATGTAATGCACAGAGATACCATGACAAGATCCTGAGGGCCATTGTCCTGCCGACATCACGTCATGTTTCAGCATGATAATGCAGGGCCCAATGTCACAAGGATCTGTACACAATTCCTGGAGGCTGAAAATGTCCCAGTGCTTCCATGTCCTGCATACTCACCAGACATGTCACCCATTGAGCATGTTTGGGAGGGTTGGATCGACGTGTACCACAGCTTGTTCCAGTTCCTGTCAATATACAGCAACTTCGCACAGCCCCTGAAGAGGAATGGGACAACATTCCACAGGCCACAATCAACAGATTGATCAACTCTATGCAAAGTAAAAGTGTCCCGGAGGAGGAGGCAGCGGCAGATACCCTGTTCTCATGTAATGGGGTAGGGCCCAGTGATGCCAACTTAGCTATTTTGTTGCCAGATTTAGCAACTTTTCAGACTACCCTGCAACTTTTTTTTCAAACAGCACCTAGCAACAAATGTAGCTACTTTAAAACATTTATTTTGAACTTTTAGCAACTTTTGAAAAGTGACTCAAACACTAAAATGCACACGTTTTCCCTCTAAATGACACTAAAACGATTTTATCTGTCACACACTCAGTCACAACACACATGGCTGGCTGCAAAAGTGCATTGTGAGTGACGTCAGCAGCAGGCGCTCAGCTCGTGCACAGGCAGCAGCAGGCCAGCCAAGCAGCACAACAACCTGGAGAGAGCTGGAGAGAGATGCCTAGCGCACACATCATTATTTGAGTTAAGTTGCTTGTTCAATAAAATAGCATATATACCTTGTTATTAGCTTGTACCTATAATTGTTGATCAGTCAGGTAGCATGTTAACGAACTACCAATACGCTGCTTGAAACTATAATTGTAACAGTTCTGTTCCCTGAACCGGTTCTGTCAATGTCGCGTCAATTCAAATCTGGCATTAGGAACAAAAGAGGTCAACACGACTTCTAAGGTATACTAGTTATTTTAATTAATGCAAAAACCTTCAATGGTAAATATGATGTTTCGTATATACGGGTTCTCTGATATGCCTCGCAGGACATTCCAGACAACTAACACATTGCTCTAGAAACAATACCCAAATACTCTGACAGAGGAAGTTTCCCACTTCTCTGCTGGCCAATTAGAGTAAAGACTTGAGCAGTTTAAACTATCTCAGCCAATCCGTTGATGCAGGGGGTTGGTCTCATCTCTTTGGCGCCCTTTGTTACACACTCCAGCCAGACACAAGATTATCATAACAACCTGTCATAGTGAGAAGAGCCAGCTCCCTTAGACATCATTCCCATGTCAAAGGAAGACTCATAGATCACAATGAACCATTATAGTCTTGTATTTGAAGACACAATCCTTATCTTCTCTTCACATCAATCACAGCCTTGCCAGGTGTCACAGCCTACATTAGCCCAGTCAAGAATGCATTCTTTCTAAGTTAGTCATCCTATCAGTTTAGAAGAATAATAAATCCCTAATAATCCCCCTTTTCACACCACATAAGGTGTGATTCAAAAATAAGAAAACACAGATCTTCATTCATTATAATACAAAACAAACAAAAAATCACACTTTTATTAATAGGCCATTATGATACTAAAAAATGCAAACGCTCAGTCCATCTACACCCCACTTGCAAATTGTTACCAGTCATCAAAGAACTTCAAACCATCACATAAGAAAAGACAAACATTCACATGGTTAACTTGATTAATAAAGCATAAAACACAGGATTAATAGAACACAAAACATAAGACTATTAAAACATAAAACATAAACAGAGAAGTATATTTTGGCCCCCTTTAGACACCCTCTAGTGTCACTCCACCAAGCCTGGTAGGTCATATCCTCCATTCCTAGGTTGGAGTCCAGGATTGGGCCTTATCTCACCATCTGTGGGAAATCACCTTCTCCATCTCCTTTCTCACCAAACCTCAGACACAGGAAATAAGACAACATCCACAAAGAACAAGTATACCCATAGAAGCTATAACTTCACCCAGAATAGTTACAACAATAGTTTTCCATTTATCAAATATGTTATCAAACCAACCGTTTATGGAGCTATCAATATCAGAGTTCTCAGCCAGTTTGTTTGTCAGTGTAGTTACTCCCATGAAGCTCTTTTGTCACTGACCCGTCCGGTGCTATATTGTTTGAGGATGAAAATACAGCACATAGATCCAAACAGAACACAAACTCCGCCCCTCTCAGCCAAAAGCCTATCTAACGCTATTCTATTCTGCTTTGTCATTAAGATAGTTGCCGCTTTCTGCTCATCTAATCCCTTTATTGCATCACAAGTGTGGTTTATACATCTTTGCTGGTTATAGTAAATATAATTTATCCAATCGAAGTTTTTATTAATTGTTGACCAACAAAAAATACTTGATTCAAACTCAACTGTGGTCTGATTCCTAGCTTTGAATTGTTCTGTAACCTCTCGAGGTACTCCTATCCCATCACAGGATCCTTTCATCAAAGGATCCCGGGAGGAGGTCTTACTTTCTATTTGACAACTCACCAGTCTCTGACACGTTTGATTGTTTACATATGTAGTTGAGTTCACAATCAGTTATCACCACACAACCATCAGATGTCAGCACAGGCCTGGTTTTGGGTCCTACAATCCTATGTCTGTAACAAATAGGAGAGATTAGTCATGGTCTCTTTAGGTGTGACATTCTCTGTGTAGGAGCAGAGCTAAGATGCCCTACTCTGTATCCTATCTTACTAGTCCTAGAAAAACGATTAGAATCCCCTGAGACTTCAAACGTAGGCAACCTAGGTCGGAATAAGTTTGTTATCGGGGATACTGATAGTTCAAGTTACTACAAGACTCTTTCACCACATTCCCAGGTGGTTTGCATGGGGATAAACCTGTTTTTGCGTACTTCAGACTTTCAGACAGTACCTACCCTTCTATGGGTCGCACTGCCATTTCTGGTAATTCCCTACCCTCACAACACTACACCTGTCCCCAAACTGTATATGGAGATTTACATATCCCCCACGCTCTCGATATGAGCAACTACATAGTCCCAGGATGTACACGGCGACACACATATAGTGATGTCCTCCCCTAAAGTCCCTAATCTTCCCCTTTCCCTACGTCTAGCTGTCTCCTATGCCTTCATAGACTATGCTCAGGTATCATTTTATCAACTTGTTTTAGGTTAACTACTACTTTTGGCTGATCAGAAGGGTTTGAGTGTGTTAGGAATATGGCCCCCACAATCAGACAGCTACCTACCGTCAGGAGACCTGTGAATCCCCACCCTTGCCCTGAGAACATGTCAGACGCCAACCCATTACTTTACCTTCTACCAAACTCACACAGGGATGATCAGACAGGGTAAGGGAATCTTCGTTAAGGAGGCAACCCCCGGACCATAGTGGTGATCGGATCTTTCTCCTAACTCTGTGTTTGTTCATCAGGTGTAACTGGGTTTACCTTTTTGCAGTGTGTGACATGCACCCAGATTGATCTAATAGGACTTGATAGGGCCCTTCCCAACAGGCCTGCTTCCAGTTTTTCTTCTTTTTAGGGACTGGATCCACACCCAGTCTCCTGGTGTGATAGAGTGGGTCACCTTCTCCTTTAGTTCACCTGTGGGGCACAAAACCTCTGACATACAGGTGTGGTTAATAAACTATCATACATGTTTTTTTTAAAAAGTATTTTGTCCTCTCCTTCGTATATATTTAATATTTAATCCAACCATCCCCCTTTTTGACACATGATTTGCCCAAGTGTCAATATTACCACCTTTCTAAACCATTTCTTATGTAATTTATCATCCTATTGCTATGCCTTTCATTTTTTAGATTATCTTTTGCTCCTTTATTGCTCCTCCCACTTCCTTTGTCTTTTATGGAAGCTA
Organism: Coregonus lavaretus; assembly: GCF_964263955.1. NCBI lineage: Eukaryota > Metazoa > Chordata > Actinopteri > Salmoniformes > Salmonidae > Coregonus > Coregonus lavaretus. The sequence goes on along the minus strand of NW_028162761.1, from coordinate 1,121,100 downwards.
AACTCAACTTTCATCCAGTTCAGAATCAATTAGTAATCCAATCAATCAATCTCTTATCTTATAAAAACACTTATGTTTAGTTCAAACTCTGTTCTACCCAGGCTCTCCCGGGCTTAACCTGAAGACTAATTGTTGGACATGACAAGTCTATTTCTTAAGTCACCTAAGTCTTCTGTCTAGCAACAAAGAATAAAAATCTTTATGTTCATGATTAACCCAGTTATATCTAATAGCCCACCAAAAAACCTCATCATCTTTAAATCCCTACCAATGTCATATCCCTCGTATCTCTCTACCATTTGGATAACATCCCTTATGTATGTATGCCTCCTTAGAGTTCCAAATTACTTTACCATGGGCTACCATTGCCTTCCCATAGATAAGATCACTTAATTTACCCGTATGCAGTACATAATGGAGTACGCAAACTTTACAGCACTTTATCATTACCAATAAGCTCATCATTTGTTTTTTGTTTTAACGGTTTTGGCGCTCCAAATATAGCAGTTTTTATGGATGAGTTTAACATTCTCCCCTCCTGTGTTATAGTGTGTCCTAGGTAAATGACCTCGATCTACCAAAGTTTAAGTTTCTTTCTGCTCACTTTGTGTCCCTGTTCTTCCAGGAAGGTTAACAATTGGATTGTATCCCTCTTACATCCCTCCTGAGTGGGATTAGCCAATAGAATATAATCTACATAAACTAACATTTGTTTCCTTCCCTAGGTTCAAACTTTCCCAAATGATTAGTTATAGCCTGGGCAAAGATTGTAAGACTTTCTGAGTAGCCTTGAGGCATCCTAGCCTAAGTCCATTTCCTTCCCTGAAAAGTAAAGCCAAACCACCCCTAACTATCCGGATGAACTTGGATGCTAAAGAAAGCATTAGCTAAATCTATCACTGTAAAATAGGAGTTCTCTGGTTTCAATTGGTTCATCAATGTATGTGGATTTTGTACACATGGAACTCTGGGAATGATATTTCTATTAAACTAACTGTAAGTCCATGACCATCCTCCAGTCGGCGCTAGGTGCCTCCTTTCTAACAGGAAATATTGGAGAGTTTCATTGTACCACATCTCCAGGAATTATCACCTCTCCCTTAAGTAAATTCTCAAATGTAGGTGTTATCCCTTTTATTGCTTCTGGTTTCATAGTATCATTTTTGGTATGGTCTATTATCGGATTGAGGAATCACTTGTACTGGAGCTACCCCCTTTATTAGTCCTACATCTGTTGTCCTTGTGACCATAATTTGAACAGAATTGCTGCTAACTCACCCTCCTGTTCCTGAGTTAAGAAAATCTCTTCCTGTCATCCGTTAAAACTTATCTCCAGATGGACACTGGGCTGGGTTTTTGCTCTCCCATTTAACTTTATTCTATATCTCCCAGTGGAGTGGCCATACTGATCCCCATTCGGTGTATTCTGCCAGTCAGTAATGTTCTTCCCTTGTTTTATATATTTACCTAGTGATAAACATTCCTCTGAATGTTCTTTCACTAGGACAACATGGGGGCTCCACCTTTCTCTGTACAGCCTCTGGCTCTGTGAACCCATTTTAACCCAATTTGAAAAAACAACAATCACAAATAGCCAGGCCTCACTCAATTTGATAGCTCACTTTTATGACCTAAATTCTGCCTAACTGAGATAAGCTAATCTCTTTCTCCTAGTTATATTCTAAAGATGGTAGTACACACAAAACATGATAGATATTCCCAGTCTTAACCCATCAATAATTGTTTGTATCATTCTAATTCCTCCTAACTAATCCATTAAACCACTCAAAATTCCTCGAGTATACTATGATTATTTAATTGATTACTCTAACTCTGCTACATGTGATCTCATCTCAAATTATCCATTTATCAATTATTTATTCAACCCCCTAGGAAAACCTGTCTTCTATTCTATTGTTCCTGTACTCCCTGTATATGTCATATTTGAGTTTTTAGCCAATATAATCACAGTTACATCAAATGTTCCCTCATTTAATGGTATTTTCTTCCTAATATAACTTCCCTAAATGAGATTAAATCCCCTGCCTTCCTCTACCTTCCCTATATCATTACTGGATCAATGATAATAACCGTAACAACTATCAACAACAATTGTAATAACTAATTCACATTAAATTGTGTATTTTTTCTGATTATGCTACAATTGTAGCCTATTCCATCACTTTTAGTTTAAAATATAAGTTTATGTAACAAATCCATAACCCACCACAGGCTGGCGCTATTCCCCAGCACAACAGCCAATGCATATTTGCATCCTAACCAAAATAAATTATCGTTCTAAAATCGTCCAATTATTCTGTACTTTTCCGCTAACCCATTTCAGTTCGCTATTCAATTTATTTAACTGTTCTCTCTGATTATGCCCTAATTAAGAAAACAAATACTTGCTATCGTTGGTCAGCATACGCTTAATGACATCTGAACTATACTGTCTTTCACCCTCCCCTTTCTCCTTCGGGGAGAGCGCATGGTAACCTTATAACATATTTACATAGACTTTCCTAGAATACTTCTATTTAAGCTATCTAATTCAACCTTTCAGGTATATAGCCTCATTGCGAAAGCTTTGTCTACTGTCCCTACCTGTGTTCGAACCAGGGACAACGCCAGTCACTTCACACTATCTGCGATGCTCTCAAAGTAACTACTTCCAGTTCATAGAGCAAGTGACGTCACCAAATGAAAATCACAGTAGCTTTCACCTCAGCAAAAAACTCTCTCTCTCTTTGATTCCCTATTGTATAATTAAGTTTTTCTATTTACCCCCTAAACACGCTCGCTACAAATAGTCCATTCAACATTACCAAACCAAATACTCATCGTACCCATTCAATCAACACATCAGCCGTGGAATTTACACTCATAAATGCAGATTGTTACTCCATGCCTTGAAATGATAAATAGATTTCCAGCAATAGCATATTACAATGATTTCTCATTTTACCCTCTGACACAAAATGAAGTTCCCTCACTGTACTACGTTAGCTCTACCATGATAATTAGTTCGATTTAACCCTCTATCTGCTTTGTACTATATTATACATTACGTCTAAAACAACATTACTTATGGTCAGTTTATTCCGCCATCATATTATCCAACAACGCCACAATCTTAAACTCATATGGGGCGGCTGGCAGTTTAGTAACCAATAGCGCCGCGCCAACAACCGAGAGGTCGCCGGTTCCAATCCCCGAGCCGACCAGGCGAAAAATCTGCCGATGTGCCCTCGAGCAAGGCACTCAACCCCAATTTGTTCCCATAAATCGCTCTAGACAAGAGCGTCTGCTAAATGACTCAAATGTAATGTATAAGAACAACACCTCATAAGGAGTGCCCAGCAGGAGTCCAATTCCTATCAGAAAACATACCTACAAACATTCAGACACTCCCAATCTCTCCCAGGGGGAAAAAGTTCTTCTTTACCCTGAGTGAGATTGTTGTTCCCATAAGGGTTTCTTCACTGTGTTGTCAGGATTGGTTCTCGCTGCTCAAATCAGCCCTGACTTCTGTCAGTGATCTAGAAGGAGTGGGGGCTGGTGTGCAATGAGTTAGATGGTGTCAGTGTGCGCCTAATTTACCTCTGACCTGGACTGAGTGTGAAGTAACCTCCTTCACTTTACTCTCCCTGTCATTCGTTGTTCTATGTATTCATTGAATCTGGGTATGTTTATGTTTGGTCCTGCCATCTTGCTTTCTCTATCTTGGATGTATTATCGGTAGCAAATACAGACTTATCTCATGTATGACACCCTCGCATATAAAGAGGCTAATTTATATAATTTGTAATGCAATTATTATCATAAGAATCAGAATTCCAGTCACATATACCAATGCAGTAATCTCTACACACAGCACACACCACGCTTTAGTTATCTCACGCTTGTTCTAGAACCATGCACAACTTCAATATCAGTCTCCCCAGTCCCCGCTTCCTGAAACCCTAGGTCAAATTCACTCAATTCCACAGATTGGTGTTCGGTCTCATAAGTCTCACTATAACTTCCCATCATCCATTACACGTTATAATACATAAAAACACAGACACGTTAAAATATAAACACAGCAAAACAAAACTGCCAATTAGAATACAATACCTTAAAAAATTTAGGTTACCAGAGCGTCCTAAAACATAGTCTCAGTTCAACTGCCACCCTTCACACAACCTTATGCTTATGTGAAGTCACAGAAGCAACTGGATCCCTATCAAAGGATTTTCTTTAGACAACTCTATCACTAGGAAAGACTTAATCTCAGCTTAATTGTACCTTTCACACAACCATTTATATGGAACGTTTTAAGTGTGAAATCACAGAGATAACTGGCATCCCCGGGAATTTAATACCTCTGGTCAATTTTCGGTGATTCTCCCCCACCTAATTAGTTAAAGTTGGTGCATGTTTATATTTAAACGATAAACCGAATTATTTCGCTCTAATTGTTTAACCAGTATTTTGCACGGTCAAACATCAAACGTTAGATCAAATAATAAACCAAGTAGCCCAAACCAAGCACCTAAAACCAGTATTATTCTATGTCAAACATCAAACCTCAAATCAAATACTAAACCGAATTGTTTCGACACAACTATTCAAAAGCAGTATTATGCTTTTTCAAACACCAAACGTTATATTTCAAATTTATCAGTTCAAACGTTTTAATTCAGTCACACAATTAATCACTTTAGCTTTATGTTCCCAATTGTTTTTAACGGGTTATATGGTTTAATCAACCACAAATCCAACAGTTATTCCCAAATTATACCGTTTGGACAGCCACAGACGTCTTATGATTCCCAATTTGTTTTCTATCAAGATATACAGGTTTATCATTCACACTTTCATGCATACGACAACACTCGCACTGTTTAACTTTCTATAGTACCTCCTATGGGTGTCTTTTGTTAACGTTTGCACAATTTAAACCTTATTTCCTATTTGTTATTCTCATTATTTACTGTTTTAAAATATTATTTGTATTCACAGCCAAAAATGGTACACAGTTAAGCGTAGTATACAGTTATCACCCAGCAAAAATAGTGCACAGTTATCGCCCTCACTCACAATACACAGTCATAATCCTATCATACAGTCAAATATGTCACACAGTCATCAATTACACCCATGTTCCACACACAATCTATTTGGGCACACAGCCTCTTCTATTTTATTCAAGACACTGTGCTGAACCTAGCCGCAACCCTTAGTTACGGACCTTGCCAGTCACCAGTATTATCTAAAATTTCCCGAACCTAGCCGTACCCTCGTAGTTACGGACCTTGCCGGTGTAATTCTTCGAACCTAGTCGTACCCTCGTAGTTACGAACCTTGCCGATAGCAATTACCTAATCCAATTAATCCCTGTATCTTCGAACCTAGCCGTACCCTCGCAGTTACGGACCTTGCCGATAGATGTCAGTATTTTCTCCGAACCCAGCCGTACCCTCGTAGTTACGGACCTTGCCGATAGAACAAATACTCTCTGGTACCATGGTTTTTTAAACATCACATTTAGCAAAGGTTTGCATGTCACAATATTGTGCTTGTCTACTCATAATAGTTTCATAATTTAGTTCACTTACATCAGACAGTTGTTTCACAAAATTAATTTGAATAAAGCCAATTTGCAGATTTTCAGTTATTTAACAATAGGCATCTGCTTACCTTTAATTTTGTCCGGACTTTTTGTGACACACAGTCCAATGAAAGAGATGACCAATGGGCCGGAAAGTATCCAGCGAAGTCCCTTCTACCAGATCACGTCGGGGTATCACCAATTGTCAATGTCGCGTCAATTCAAATCTGGCATTAGGAACAAAAGAGGTCAACACGACTTCTAAGGTATACTAGTTATTTTAATTAATGCAAAAACCTTCAATGGTAAATATGATGTTTCGTATATACGGGTTCTCTGATATGCCTCGCAGGACATTCCAGACAACTAACACATTGCTCTAGAAACAATACCCAAATACTCTGACAGAGGAAGTTTCCCACTTCTCTGCTGGCCAATTAGAGTAAAGACTTGAGCAGTTTAAACTATCTCAGCCAATCCGTTGATGCAGGGGGTTGGTCTCATCTCTTTGGCGCCCTTTGTTACACACTCCAGCCAGACACAAGATTATCATAACAACCTGTCATAGTGAGAAGAGCCAGCTCCCTTAGACATCATTCCCATGTCAAAGGAAGACTCATAGATCACAATGAACCATTATAGTCTTGTATTTGAAGACACAATCCTTATCTTCTCTTCACATCAATCACAGCCTTGCCAGGTGTCACAGCCTACATTAGCCCAGTCAAGAATGCATTCTTTCTAAGTTAGTCATCCTATCAGTTTAGAAGAATAATAAATCCCTAATAGTTCCAATCCTAGAGAAATGATGTGGATGAAGGTCATGCTTAGGCTAATAAACTATAAAGGGAAATAAATTGCTACAGTTTACACTTTTTTAGTAATTTAATGAAATGTTGTAATCTGATCTCGGAATGCACGGACCGTTAGTAGTGGGGGAACAGGAAGTTCCGGGCAGACGGCACCATTCTTCACAATAAAGAAAGCGCCAGAACTGTGCAGTCAAGAAGATAACCTTTGTGTCCGTTTCTATTTATTACTAGAGGTATGTAATAGCACGTTTAAACTTTCTAATGTCGAAAGAACATGTCATACCATGCTAGGTAACACATCCGTTAATGTATTATCACGTTTGGTAAAGGTTTGATGTGTTATTTTTGTGTCAAAACGAGTGAGTGAAAGAACGTGATAAAAACGATTTTACAAGTCACATAGCTAGATATTTTGGGTTTGTCTGAGTGAATGTACATAATTGAATCATGTTAGTTTAATAAATAATCAATTTATTTGAGATTTCTGTGTTCGTTTAGCATATTATTGGTTTTGTGTAAAATTCCCAAGCTGGTAAAATGGCGGCTACTCTCGGTCAGCGTCGACGGACTTCAGTGAGGACAGTGCGGGTGCATCAGATAGAGACAATTTCACGGTTGCGCTACTGTTTTGAAGCTGAATGTAATGATTATCAGTTTTCTACATGTGTACTAATATTCAGACACATTCACTAGTTTCAGTCTTTATCAATAAATGTTGCTGTGGTGTGAACAGGAAATACAATTGGTTTTTGATTGAAGTAATACAGTGAAGACAAGGTTCTTCAGGAAATTAGCACACAGTGCTGTCTAAAACAAGCTGTAACCTTGTACTAAATGGATTTTGAGTCATGTATACATTTATCTACTATAGGTTAGGTATTAGCTCAAAAGTATTGTGGAGCTCCTGCACCTTAATATAAACAGTACCGGCACCCAAAATGAGTATTGGCACCTATTTCAGTCCAAGTCAAACACTGAATTAGATAATTGAACAAGAAAAAAGTGAAAATATTTTTAGAGAATAAAGAAAGTGCCAGAACTGTCAACACTAACTTTTGTGTCTGTGCTCTCTATATTACTACTGGCCGATTCAGATTAAGTCTGAGGCCTGTAACATCAACAGTGAGGTGAAACCCAGCCTGTCTCTCTCCTTCCACACCTACAGTCCAAACCTACAGTCACTGGGTCCTGATTGTGACAGTGGAGCCCAGTTTACTGCAGGATCCAGAGATGGCATCAGTGAAGCTGGAAGACTGCAGTCAAACACTGGAGCTGAATGTCAACATTAAAGATGAAGAAGAGGAGGAGAAGATTGGGAAATCTGTTTCTCAGGGTAAGAGCAGGTTCTATCTAACTAAGTTTGTTGGACATGATTTGGAAAGGCACACACCTGTCTATATACAGTGCATTCGGAAAGTATTCAGACACCTTGACTTTTTCGACATTTTGTTACGTTACAGCCTTATTGTAAAATTGATTAAATTGTTTTTTTCACTCATCAATCTACACACAACACCCCATAATGACAAAGCAAAAACAACAACAACTGAACAATCATATTTACATTAGTATTCAGACCCTTTACTGGCCATTCAAAACAATAGTATCATATCCACTTCCTGCTACATTGGGAAGCAATATGCAAGAAACTAAAAAGTAGTCTACATGAGAATATGATTTAAATGTTGACGAGTAACATGAATACTCCCTTTTACTCGGGTTCTGAGTCCTCCAAGGTTCATTTTTATTCGTTTTAGAAACACTTAAAATAAGGGCTGTGTTTTGTGTAGGCTTCACTTGCCGTGACTTTTAGCAATATATTCAGCTCTATATCCTCTCAGATTATAAAACTCTAATTATCATCATAGTAGACATCATGCAAAACAACAAATCACTGCAATCTCCTGCACGTCATCTCTAGCTGACACCTTTGCTAACAGGTATTGTGTCAATTTAAAACTTGCACAAGACAGTTCACAGAATTGACCATTTAAATAAATGTAGCCTATTTATTCATTACTAAATTTAGCTAACATTAGATAGTTAACCCAGAGATCCTTACCTTTGACTCGATTCAGCAATTTTGTCCAGAATATAATAGCATTTGTAGTTCTTTATGATAGCCACATTAGCAGCTAATTACCATTTCAATTTTGTAGGGGTAAATACAGGCAAATATTTTGACAAAAGTCACCTTGTCCTAGAGAGATTTACACAGTTATAAAATCAATAAAAAAAGTGGAATGGGGGATTGCAGTGGGGGATGCACAAACCTTCTGGAAGATCTGATGAAGGAGAAGATGGTGGACATGGACAAAGGAGAAAAGTGGAATATGTTTTGAGTGAATATGGAATGGAAGATCACACAGAACTTTTAGAAGAGCTACAGGAGGAAAGTGAACGTGACGAGAGTGAGGATGAATTAACTGTGGTGGCAGGTGCAGTGATGAACGCTGAGAAGGAGCTGAGTGTAGAGGGAAGCAGTGTGGTGAGGGAGGTTATCGTCTAGTGTATAAAGAGGGATACGTCCTCCAGTAGCTCAGAGATGGAACCTGGCGAGAGTGAGGATGAATTACCTGCGGTGAGGAACTCAGAGTTCGGGCCTCGTTCCAAGGATGATAAGGATGATTCTGGCCCAGTGGGAGTGAGATTTGTAGTGAGTGGTATCGGTGGAGAAAGTTCTGTGTGTTAGTTGTGGGGGTGCTAACGGGCTGGAGATCTGAGGTGTCAGGTGAGAGAAAGGCAGATTGAGGTTGCCAGGGTTACACTAGTACAGAACGTGTTGTATGCAGAAGCAGTGAAGAGAGTGGTAGAGGAAGATGGGTACAGGGTGAGGGATCTTGAGAGGATTCCTGTGAGTAGGCAGAGACCAAGAGAGAGATGGGAAGAATATGTGCTTCAGTAAGGTGGGAGTTTTAGCGTTTATAGCAATGGTTGTCAATTGAACTGCAGAAATCGATCTAAAGTCACAGAAAATAGAGGCAGTGGTGGCAGCGGCAGAGAACTACTTGGGATTGCGAGGATTTACAGCAGAACAGCTGCAGGGGGTGTTGAGTGGTAGTGGTCTGGCGTAGGACTAGATGGGGTTAAATAGTGGAATGGGGTGGTCGGTTTTTGTCGTGGAAAATCGCCACGAAGGGACTGAAAGTCAAACTTAAATGAATAATCATTTTTTATCAGCAAGCTGGAGAGGTTCCAACAAACTTAAAAGCACCATAGTACACGTCGGTCGGGAGCTTTGCCGGGGCAGTCCCGTTAGTTGTCCTATATACTGCTTACACAGACAAGTTATATTTGCATGATTTTAGCTTTATTAATAATTAATTCATCATTTAACATTTGGTTCCTGCATGTGACCGACCAATACCTCACAAGGCTTCTTCTCTCCAAGCTGAGACCTTGAAACTGAGATATCCCTTTTGGTTCCCAGAACAATGTTCTGGGCGTACTGCCAATTGGTCTGAGAAGGTCAGTCACCTGCTCAAACCAATAACATTTTCCCTCACATTTTTTAGAGTGGGCTAATACTTGGCAGGGCAATTTTGTATTAATTACCGTATCAATGGATTTAATGTGTGTAGGCTGTGAATGGCCTCACACACCAGAACAGTAGGGGGCGGTGTATGCACCTAAAAGTTGGATGCACTCCGCCAACCAAATCCCAAAGAAGAAGAAGGATGCAAATGCACGTCGCTTGACCCGTATGGAGAATGTGAAAAAGGAGCAAAGTTTATCTTTATTATTGATGTTGGATGAAGAGTATCTACCACCCTATGTAAAGCTGGGATATATAATATACCCCATAAGAGAGTTTATGTAAAACCTGATGCAATGCAAGAAATGTAAAAAGTTTGGCCACATGTCAAGTGTTTGCAGACAGAAGGAATATGTTATTGAAGAGCATGTGAATTTAAAATGTTGTAACTGTGGTGGGGGTCATATTCCTGAATTCCCAGATTGCCTAGTTAGGGTGAAAGAGGTTGTGGTGTCAAGGATCAGGGCTGTACAGCCAATCTCCTATGTGGAGGCGGTGAAGAGAGTTATAGTAGCAAGAGGCCACAGTTCTGAAGAAGATATGGCGGTGGATGCACTGCAACCAGTTGCAAATGTTGTACGTCAATCAAGTGATCTGCATACACTTATTTTGAAGGTGGATTTTTTAGTATTTATAGCCACAGTTATTAATTGTACTGCACAAGAAGTCCAAGAAGCTAGACATCATTATATCTGCAGCTGAGACGTTTTTGGGCCTCCAAGACTTCACGGCAGAAGCCCTGCAAGGACTACTGTTGCCAGAAAATGTTCCGCCCTCACAGGATCCTTCTGAGCCTGTGTAGGGACCTGATTAGAACAGAAAAGCAGGCTGATTTAGTTCAATTTAAATTTCGTTATTGATAGTTTGTATGATTTTTTTTAGAAATACTGTATACACTGAACAAACATATAAACGCAACATGTAAAGTGTTGGTCCCATGTTTCATGAGGTGAAATAAAAGATCCCAGAAATGTTCCAGACACAAACTTATATCTAATATGTTGTGCACAAATTTGTTTACATCCCAGTTAGTGAGCATTTCTCCTTTGCCAAGATAATCCATCCACCTGACAGGTGTGGCATATCAAGAAGCTGATTAAATAGCATGATTATCATTACACAGGTGCACCTTGTGCTGGGGACAAGAGTAGCTGAGTAGGTGCTTGGCAGCATCTAATGGGGATCCCTAACAAATACAAAAATGCCACTCTAAAATGTGTAGTTTTTCCACACAAAACAATGCCAAAGATGTCTCAAGTTTGGAGGGAGCATGCAATTGGCATGCTGACTGCAGGAATGTCCACCAGAGCTGTTGCCAGAGAATGTTAGGTTAATTTCTCTACCATTAGCTGCCTCCAGAGAATCTTGCAGTATGCCCATCCAGCCTCACAACTGCTGACCACCGTGTATGGCGTTGTGTGGGCGTGCGGTTTGCTGATGTCAATGTTGTGAACAGAGTGCCCCATGGTGGTATCGGGGTTATGGTATGGGATGCCATAAGCTACAGATAACTAACACAATTGCATTTTATCGATGGCAGTTTGAATGCACAGAGATACCATGACAAGATCCCGAGGCCCATTGTCCTGCCATTCATCCACCTCCATCACCTCGTGTTTCAGCATGATAATGCACGACCACATGTCGCAAGGATCTGTACACAATCGAACATGCTGAAAATGTTCCAACTATAATAATATAATAATATGCCATTTAGCAGACGCTTTTATCCAAAGCGACTTACAGTCATGCGTGCATAATTTTTTTTTTTTGTGTATGGGTGGTCCCGGGGATCGAACCCACTACCTTGGCGTTACAAGCGCCGTGCTCTACCAGCTGAGCTACAGAGGACCACCAGAGGACCAACTCACCAGACATGTCACCCTTTGAGCATGTTTGGGATGGTCTGGATCGACGTGTACCACAGCTTGTTCCAGTTCCCGCCAATAGCTCAGCTGGTAGAGCACGGCTTTGTAACGCCAAGGTAGTGGGTTCGATCCCCGGGACCACCCATACACAAAAATTTATGCACGCACGACTGTAAGTCGCTTTGGATAAAAGCGTCTGCTAAATGGCATATTATTATTATTATTATTATTAATATCCAGGAATTTTGCACAGCCATTGAAGAGGAGTGGGACAACATTCCACAGGCCACAATCAACAGCCTGATTAACTTTATGCAAAGGAGAAGTGTCCCGGAGGAGGCAGCGGCAGCTACCCACTTCTCCAGTGCTTCATTTGTAAATTGGGCGGTGCCGGAACCAAAAGTGAGCCCGAGAGGGGGGTGACCTGGGGGGCTCTGAGGTACCAGAACGGATAAAAACAAACAATCTTTATAACAAAGCATTGCATGCATTATCATGGCTTTCGCGTACGGGCATAGAGCAGTGGTGTGGAGCCGCTTGCAGAAGTTACACACATGGAATATATTTTTTGTAGCCTAGAGTTTGGGAAAAACGTGTTCTTTTTATAAATTGATTTCATGCAATTCTACATCCTTTTAGATGACTGGAGACTTTCGCAGTATCTTTTTTAATACCTCACAAATGACCAAAATGACAGGCTACTTTGACACTGAGAATCTGAGATCAATTAAAACGACCTTGTCTTGAATCCATCAATAACCGAGGCCCCTAAGTGTGCAGAGAAACACATTGTACAATATGAGGAGGAAGATATTGTCCTGAAAAAGCTTTCCAGTTTCACTGACTCACCCAATGATGTGCAGCTCACTCACCGGCCAAAAGCTTATTTTTCTCTTGCTTTACTTTTTAAAACAATGCTGTTCGCTCAATAGGTCTATTTGGAAGTTGATAACTTGGTAACACACAGGAGGAGTTGGAGTGAGTAGTCGTGCTGTACTTCGCTCCGCAGGTAATATTACATTACATTACAACGGAACGATTTGATAGTAGTGTAATGTTAGCTAGCTACATAGTTGTCTTTGTTGTCTTTGTATCAAAGATAAAGGTGTAATATAGATTAACTATCGAGGTTAGCTAGCCAGCTACATTCGTTCGCAGCGACGCCATTTTCCATACAAAGTCAACACCGCAGCCACTGCTAGCTAGCCAACAGTACCAGCTAGCAGTACTGTAGCATTTTAGTCATTGAGAATTTTGCAACGTAAGCTTCACTTTCTGAACATTCAAGATGTGTAGTCCACTTGTGTAGCTAGCATGACTGACTTTGTGCTAGCTAGCCAACGTTTAATTACTTCTGCGTTATGAAAGGAATTAGACACGGACACGAATGATCTATTGGTAGTTTGTTGTAACCAAGTATTGGTGCTAAACCGTGTGTTATTGGATGCTAGCATGCTAGTTAGCTATGGCGTCATATGATACGGTGTCCTGGGCGGTTTTCACGGAAGAATACTGTACCAAGTTAGCTGAATAAACTAAGTTAGTCTATTCCTGAAAACATTGTTTACAACAATTATAATTTCTAAAGTGGAAGCTGGAAGAGTTATATTTGAGTGTTTCAGTGAAAGGTTAGTGAGGGAGGCCCCGCTCTCTCGCTTCCCCAGATGTTTAGTTAATATCATTCCGATCTCCTTTGTATTAGTGTAGCCTTTTCTGTAGCCTGTCAACTATGTGTCTGTCTATCCCTGTTCTCTCCTCTCTGCACAGGCCATACAAACGCTTCACACCGCGTGGCTGCTGCCACTAACCTGGTGGTACCTGCACGCACGACCCACGTGGAGTTCCAGGTCTCTGGCAGCCTCTAGAACTGCCGTTCTGCGGCCAACAAGGCAGAGTTCATCTCAGCCTATGCTACCCTCCAGTCCCTCGACTTCTTGGCGCTGACGGAAACATGGATTACCACAGAAAACACTGCTACTCCAACTGCTCTTTCCTCGTCTGATCATGTGTTCTCGCATACACCGAGAGCATCTGGTCAGCACGGCGGTGGCACAGGAATCCTCATCTCTCCCAAGTGGACATTCTCTCTTTTTCCCCTGACCCATCTGTCTATCTCCTCATTTGAATTACATGCTGTCACAGTCACTAGCCCATTCAAGCTTAACGTCCGTATCATTTCTGAAGCCTTCCAGGTTCCCTTGGCGAGTTCATCAATGAGCTTGACTCCTTGATAAGTTCCTTTCCTGAGGATGGCTCACCCCTCACAGTTCTGGGTGACTTTAACCTCCCTACGTCTACCTTTGACTAATTTCTCTCTGCCTCCTTCTTTCCACTCCTCCTCTTTTGACCTCACCCTCTCACCGTCCCCCCCCTACTCACAAGGCAGGCAATACGCTTGACCTCATCTTTACTAGATGCTGTTCTTCTACTAATCTCACTGCAACTCCCCTCCAAGTCTCCGACCACTACTTTGTATCCTTTTCTCTCTCACTCTCCTCCAACACTACTCACTCTGCCCCTACTCAGATGGTAATGCGCCATCGCGACCTTCGCTCGCTCTCTCCCGCTACTCTCTCCTCTTCCCTCTGCTCAATCCTTCTCCCTCCAATCTCCTATTCTGCCTCCTCAACCCTCCTCTCCTCCCTTTCTGCATCTTTTGACTCTCTATGTCCCCTATCCTCCCGGCCGGCTCGGTCCTCCACTCCTGCTCCGTGGCTTGACGACTCATTGCGAGCTCACAGAACAGGGCTCCGGGCAGCCGAGCGGAAATGGAGGAAAACTAGACTCCCTGCTGACCTGTCATCTTTTCACTCCCTCCTCTCTACATTGTCTTCCTCTGTTTCTGCTGCTAAAGCCACTTTCTACCACTCTAAATTTCAAGCCTCTGCATCTAACCCTAGAAAGCTCTTTGCCACCTTCTCCTCCCTGCTGAATCCTCCTCCCTCCTCCCTCTCTGTGGATGACTTTGTCAACCATTTTGAAAAGAAGGTTGACGACATCCGATCCTCATTTGTTAAGTCAAATGACACCGCTGCTCCTGCTCACACTGCCCTACCCTATACTTTGACTTCTTTCTCCCCTCTCTCTTCAGATGAAATTTTGCGACTTGTGACGGCCGGCCGCCTAACAACCTGCCCGCTTGACCCCATCCCCTCCTCTCTTCTCCAGACAATTTCCGGAGACCTTCTCCCTTACCTCACCTCGCTCATCAACTCATCCTTAACTGCTGGCTATGTCCCTTCTGTCTTCAAGAGAGCGAGAGTTGCACCCCTTCTCAAAAAACCTACACTCGATCCCTCCGATGTCAACAACTACAGACCAGTATCCCTTCTTTCTTTTCTCTCAAACTCTTGAGCGTGCCGTCTTTAGCCAACTCTCCTGCTATCTCTCTCAGAATTACCTTATTGATCCAAACCAGTCAGGTTTCAAGACTTGTCATTCAACCGAGACTGCTCTTCTCTGTGTCACGGAGGCTCTCCGCT
Source organism: Coregonus lavaretus (assembly GCF_964263955.1). Lineage (NCBI taxonomy): Eukaryota > Metazoa > Chordata > Actinopteri > Salmoniformes > Salmonidae > Coregonus > Coregonus lavaretus. The sequence continues at coordinate 1,105,810 of NW_028162761.1, read as the reverse complement.
CTGCTAAAGCGAACTCTCTCTCCTCTGCTCTTATCCTTCTAGACCTATCTGCCGCCTTTGATACTGTGAACCATCAGATCCTCCTCTCCACCCTCTCCGAGTTGGGGATCTCCGGTGCCGCTCACTCTTGGATTGCGTCCTACCTGACAGGTCGCTCCTACCAGGTGGTGTGGCGAGAATCTGTCTCCGCACCACGTGCTCTCACCACTGGTGTCCCCCAGGGCTCAGTTCTAGGCCCTCTCCTATTCTCTCTATACACCAAGTCACTTGGCTCTGTCATATCCTCACATGGTCTCTCCTATCATTGCTACGCAGACGACACACAATTCATTTTCTCCTTTCTGATAACCAGGTGGTGAATCGCATCTCTGCATCTCTGGCAGATATATCAGTGTGGATGTCGGATCACCACCTCAAGCTGAACCTCTGCAAGACGGAGCTGCTTTTCCTCCCGGGGAAGGACTGCCCGCTCCATGATCTCGCCATCACGGTTGACAACTCCATTGTGTCCTCCTCCCAGAGTGCAAAGAACCTTGGCGTGACCCTGGACAACACCCTGTCGTTCTCCGCTGACATCAAAGCGGTGACCCGATCCTGCAGGTTCATGCTCTACAACATTCACAGAGTACGACCCTGCCTTACACAGGAAGTGGCACAGGTCCTAATCCAGGCAGTTGTCATCTCCTGTCTGGATTACTGCAACTCGCTGTTGGCTTGGCTCCCTGCCTGTGCCATTAAACCCCTACAACTTATCCAGAACGCTGCAGCCCGTCTGGTGTTCAACCTTCCCAAGTTCTCTCATGTCACCCCGCTCCTCCACACACTCCACTGGCTTCCAGTTGAAGCTCGCATCTACTACAAGACCATGGTGCTTGCCTACGGAGCTGTGAGGGGAACGGCACCTCCTTACCTTCAGGCTCTGATCAGACCCTACACCCATAAGAGGGTACTACGCTCATCCACCTCTGGCCTGCTAGCCCCCCTACCTCTACGGAAGCACAGTTCCCGCTCAGCTCAGTCAAAGCTATTCACTGCTCTGGCACCCCAATGGTGGAACAAGCTCCCCCACGGCGCCAGGACAGCGGAGTCACTGACCACCTTCCGGAGACACTTGAAACCCCTACCTCTTTAAGGAATACCTGGAAAAGTATAACAGTAATCCTTCTACACCCCCCACTCCCCCAGTGGTGGTTGTCCCACTGGCTATCCTAAGTTGAATGCACCAATTTGTAAGTCGCTCTGGATAAGAGCGTCTGCTAAATGACTTAAATATAAATTAGTCTTTTATTTTCAGCAGGATCTATTTACTTTACAACCTGTGTTTTCCAGCGATTGTATTAGAAATATTTGCGAAACGCCTGTTTTGGCTGCATGCTGTTAACTGACAGATTTGCCACACGTTAGGCTTGCCTTGTGATTTGGCTACACACAATCCGCAGCTAGGCTATTTTTTAAAATTAGCTATGGATCCTCTGTGGCGAAATTCTAGGTTTACTCCTGGTGTAGTATTGGGAATGATTTAATTTCTTTCTGAACAGACTGCAGAGTGCTGCAGCACCTCCAGCACACTTCCCTCAGCTATTATTCTATTAGGAGATAAATTATGAAGTGCAATGCTGGAGAGAAGAGAGTTGCCGGCTTATGTCTATAACAGCACAGAGAGGGAGAAAGATCATAGAAAGTGAATGTCATTGTATTTCTGTGAGAGATACAGGTGTGCTTCTCTCTCTCACCACAGCAATGGCCACGCCTTGGTCTAGGCTACAATGTTGCGCAAACCATAAACCCGGGACGGCCCAACATGAACCAATTCTTAGAATATCATGCACGTTTTCACATTACGTTTTTTTTTGTGGGCATGACAATTACAGAGGAATCTAAATGTAATTACTCTGATTGCTTTTATTAGTATTTTTTCTTGCCACAAGAGGTAGGCTACCTGATCCTGGCAAATGGGTTCCGGAACGAAAGACTACAAAACTGAGAGGTACCGGAGGATCCAGCTCAAATTAAGCACCGCCCTTCTCATATAATGGGGTAGGGCCATCCCAAGGATCCCTGAACGCATGGACGGTTGCACCAATTATTTTTTATAACAAAGCCAAGATAGACCACAGCTGGTCGTTTCCAATTGGAACAGATGTGTCATAGTGGGCAGAGCCAAGCACGAGCTAGCGAGATCCTATTGGTGTGTTCTAGCACACATCTGCATATTTCTGTTAGGGAACGCCTCCTCTGTGAAGCGCTCGTGTGCAATAACTCAAAATGAGTACTGGCACCTATTTCAGTCCAAGTCAAGCTCGTAATTAGATAATTTAGCAAGAAGAGTATATTTTAAGAGTATAAAGAAAGTGCCAGAACTGTCAAGACAATAACTTTTTGTGTCTGTTTCTCATTGTTACTACAGGACGACTAGAATTAAATCTGAGGCCGGTAACAGCAATAGTGAGGACAAACCCAGCCTGCCTCTCTCCTTCCACACTGAGTCCAAACCTAGAGTCACTGGGTCCTGATTGTGACAGTGGAGCCCAGTTTGCACTGCAGGATCCAGAGATGGCATCAGTGAAGCTGGAAGACTGCAGTCAAACACTGGAGCTGAATGTCAACATTAAAGATCAGGAGAAGATTGGGAAATCTGTTTCTCATGGTAAGAGCAGGTTCTATCTAACTAAGTTTGTGTTATTCATTCCAACTTCCCACTGTGCATGAACAGTTGCAGTAGAACTGTTTCAATGAGAAGGTAGATATTATTTCATGCTATTGACACTTACATGGTTTGACACCAGTATTGCCAGCATTTGTTTTATTCACTGGGCTATCAGGAGTGATCAGAGAGTAGACTAAAGAAGTCAAGTAGACAAACTGCCAATGTTTTAAAGTTCTATTAAATGAGTCTGTGTAGTTACTAACCCTTGTGATAGTGAGTGGAGGATGATATTGCTTCTACATCTGCATTGCTTGCTCTTTGGGGTTTTAGGCTGGGTTTCTATAAAGCACTTTGTGACTACTTCTCATAAAATACATTTGATTAACATGTATATCACACCAACTGACTGGTTCTTCTGATGTTGTTCACACAGGAGACCATGTTGAGACATTCTCTACATCCAGCGAGCAACAGCAGGAAGATCACAGAGCTAAGAGTTCTCACCACTGCCCACATTGTGAGGAGATTTTTACATTTCTATCAAAGCTAAAAATACACCTAAAAATACACACAGGAGAGAAGCCTTACTCCTGCTCTGACTGTGGGAAGAGTTTCCCTCGACTGGGCGCCTTAAAAGTACATGAACGTATACACACAGGAGAGAAGCCATACTCCTGCTCTGACTGTGGGGCAAGTTTCTCTCAAATGGGCTCCTTAAAAGTACATGAACTTATACATACAGGAGAGAAGCCTTACTCCTGCTCTGACTGTGTAAAGTGCTTCAAAACATCAAATGAGCTAAAAGTTCATCGGAGAACACATACAGGAGAGAAGTGTTACTCCTGCTCTGACTGTGGTAAGAATTTCTTTCATCAGGAAAGATTAAAATCGCACCAACGTATACACACAGGAGAGAAGCCTTACTCCTGCTCTGACTGTGGGGCAAGTTTCTCTCATCTGGGCACCTTAAAACAACATGGACGTATACATACAGGAGAAAAGCCTTACTCCTGCTCTGACTGTGTAAAATGCTTCTCAACATCAAATGAGCTAAAACTTCATCGGAGAACACATACAGGAGAGAAGCCTTACTCCTGCTCTGATTGTGGGGCAAGTTTCTCTCAACAGGGCCACTTAAAACAACATGAATCTAAACATACAGGACAAAAGCCTTACTTCTGCTCTGACTGTGTAAAACGCTTCACAACATCAACTGAGCTAAAAGTTGATCAGAGAACACACACAGGAGAGAAGCCATACTCCTGCTCTGACTGTGGGAAGAGTTTCTCTCGACTGGGCCACTTAAAATCACACCAACGGATACACACAGGAGTGAAGCCTTACTCCTGTTCTGACTGTGGGAAGAGTTTCTCTCGACTGGACCCCTTAAAAGTACATGAACGGATACATACAGGAGTGAAGCCTTACTCCTGCTCTGACTGTGGGGCAAGTTTCTCTCAATTGGGCACCTTAAAAAGACATGAACGTATACATACAGGAGAAAAGCCTTATTCCTGCTCTGACTGTGTAAAATGCTTCTCAACATCAAATGAGCTAAAACTTCATCGGAGAACACATACAGGAGAGAAGCTATACTCCTGCTCTGACTGTGACATGAGATTCTACATGTTGGGCAATTTAAAAAGACACCAACGTATACATAAGAAGTAGTAGTGGATTGGATCAAATTAAGAAAGCATAAAACACTCTATTGTAATCCTATTGTTTCTCACTATGAGAGAACTGTGCAGAGGAACGGGAACGTTGTGGAATGGTAGCATCTCTTTAATGATCAGTGTGCACCTTGTCAGTTTTGCAGTCCTTAGATAGCTCCTACTGTAAAGATATTGAGAGGACTAGGGTATTGAGGAAACCACGAGTACGTGCATCCATGCCGTGTGTCAGCATTGCAGGCTGGTGGTGGTGGTGTGGGGTGTGATTTCATGGCACACATTGGGCCCCTTGATAAAAGTGGAGCAACGTTTGAATGCCACAGGATATCTAAACATCATTGCCAATCAGGTGCATCCCTTCATGGCAGCAGTTATCCATCTGCAAATAGATTATTTCAGCAGGATTATGCCCCATGCCACAAGGCTTGTCCAGGAATGGTTCCACGAACATGACAGTGAATTCAGGTTACTGCAGTGGCCTTCCGAGGCACCAGATCTCAATCCAATTGTGCATCTGTTGTAGGAGACAGAACGATCTATTCGGAGTAGAAATCCACTGCCAGTCAACTTGACACAACTGTGGGAAGCGTTGCAGTCAACATGGGCCAGCATCCCAGTGGAACGCTTTCGACACCTTGTAGAGTCCATGCCCCGACGAATTAAGGCTGTTCGGATGACAAAGACTATCAGCTGTTCAGAAATGACCGGTCCAAAGAGGGGATGCGAGGAGGGGGCGTGGCTATGTATGTGAATCACAGTATGCAGGCAAAGAGAAAATAACTGACTTAGAGAAAGAAGAGTTTGAGTGTCTTCAGCTCCGTCCTAAACAACACCCCAGCTCAGTTTCATCTCTGGTAGTGGAGTGCTCTAACATCCACCATGGGCACATGACAAAACACTGCAGCAGAACACTGTGGATTATCTCATGGTCACTGTCCATGTGATCAGGATGTCCTCTCCCCAAATGGGTCTCATCCTGTGTGGAGACTTTAATCACCTGCCCATCAAGATGCTGACAAACTCCCATCCAGACATGAAATAAGTGGCCAAAGACAAGACCACAGAGGGGACTCCATCCTAGATCTGATCAACACATTTTACATTTTAGTCATTTAGCAGACGCTCTTATCCAGAGCGACTTACAGGAGCAATTAGGGTTAAGTGCCTTGCTCAAGGGCACATTAACGTCATTTAGCAGACGCTCTTAGCCAGAGCGACTCACAAATTGGTGCGTTCACCCTATAGCCAGTGGGATAACCACTTTACAATTGGGGGGGGGGGGGTAGAAGGATTCCTTTATCCTATCCCAGGTATTCCTTAAAGAGGTGGGGTTTCAAATGTCTCCGGAAGGTGGTGAGTGACTCCGCTGTCCTGGCGTCGTGAGGGAGCTTGTTCCACCATTGGGGTGCCAGAGCAGCGAACAGTTTTGACTGGGCTGAGCGGGAACTATGCTTCCGCAGAGGAAGGGGAGCCAGCAGGCCAGAGGTGGATGAGCGCAATGCCCTCGTTTGGGTGTAGGGACTGATCAGAGCCTGAAGGTACAGAGGTGCCGTTCCCCTCACTGCTCCATAGGCAAGCACCATGGTCTTGTAGCGGATGCGAGCTTCAACTGGAAGCCAGTGGAGTGTGCGGAGGAGGGGGGTGACGTGAGAGAACTTGGGAAGGTTGAACACCAGACGGGCTGCGGCATTCTGGATGAGTTGTAGGGGTTTAATGGCACAGGCAGGGAGGCCAGCCAACAGCGAGTTGCAGTAGTCCAGACGGGAGATGACAAGTGCCTGGATTAGGACCTGTGCCGCTTCCTGTGTAAGGCAGGGTCGTACTCTCCGAATGTTGTAGAGCATGAACCTGCAGGATCGGGTCACCGCCTTGATGTTGGCGGAGAACGACAGGGTGTTGTCCAGGGTCACGCCTAGGCTCTTCGCACTCTGGGAGGAGGACACAGCGGAGTTGTCAACCGTGATGGCGAGATCATGGAACGGGCAGTCCTTCCCCGGGAGGAAGAGCAGCTCCGTCTTGCCAGGGTTCAGCTTGAGGTGGTGATCCGTCATCCATACTGATATGTCTGCCAGACATGCAGAGATGCGATTCGCCACCTGGTTATCAGAAGGGGGAAAGGAGAAGATTAGTTGTGTATCGTCAGCGTAGCAATGATAGGAGAGACCATGTGAGGATATGACAGAGCCAAGTGACTTGGTGTATAGGGAGAAAAGGAGAGGGCCTAGAACTGAGCCTTGGGGGACACCAGTGGTGAGAGCACGTGGTGCGGAGACAGCTTCTCGCCACGCCACTTGGTAGGAGCGACCGGTCAGGTAGGACGCAATCCAGGAGTGAGCCGCGCCGGAGATGCCCAGCTCGGAGAGGGTGGAGAGGAGGATCTGATGGTTCACAGTATCAAAGGCAGCAGACAGGTCTAGAAGGACAAGAGCAGAGGAGAGAGAGTTAGCTTTAGCAGTGCGGAGAGTCTCCGTGACACAGAGAAGAGCAGTCTCAGTTGAATGACCAGTCCTGAAACCTGATTGGTTTGGATCAAGAAGGTCATTCTGAGAGAGATAGCAAGAGAGTTGGCTAAAGACGGCACGCTCAATAGTTTTGGAAAGAAAAGAAAGAAGGGATACTGGTCTGTAGTTGTTGACATCAGTGGGGTCGAGTGTTGGTTTTTTGAGAAGGGGAGCAGCTCTCGCTCTCTTGAAGACGGAAGGGACATGGCCAGCGGTCAAGGATGAGTTGATCAGCGAGGTGAGGTAGGGGAGAAGGTCACCGGAGATGGTCTGGAGAAGGGAGGAGGGGGTGGGGTCAAGCGGGCAGGTTGTTGGGCGGCCTGCAGTCACAAGTCGCAGGATTTTATCTGGAGAGAGAGGGGAGAAAGAGGTCAAAGCATAGGGTAGGGCAGTGTGAGCAGGACCAGCAGTGTCATTAGACTTAACAAACGAGGATCGGATGTCGTCAACCTTCTTTTCAAAGTGGTTGACGAAGTCATCCACAGAGAGAGAGGAGGGGGGGGGGGGGGGAGGATTCAGGAGGGAGGAAAATGTGGCAAAGAGCTTCCTAGGGTTAGAGGCAGATGCTTGGAATTTAGAGTGGTAGAAGGTGGCCTTAGCAGCAGAAACAGATGAAGAAAATGTAGAGAGGAGGGAGTGAAAAGATGCCAGGTCGGCAGGGAGTTTAGTTTTCTTCCATTTCCGCTCCGCTGCCCGGAGCTCTGTTCTGTGAGCTCGCAGTGAGTCGTCAAGCCATGGAGCTGGAGGGGAGGACCGAGCCGGCCGGGAGGATAGGGGACACAGAGAGTCAAAGGATGCAGAAAGGGAGGAGAGGAGGGTTGAGGAGGCAGAATCAGGAGATTGGAGGGAGAAGGATTGAGCAGAGGGAAGAGATGATAGGATGGAAGAGGAGAGAGTAGTGGGAGAGAGAGAGCGAAGGTTGCGGCGGCGCATTACCATCTGTGTAGGGGCAGAGTGAGTAGTGTGGGAGGAGAGCGAGAGAGAAAAGGAAACAAAGTAGTGGTCGGAGACATGGAGGGGAGTTGCAGTGAGATTAGTAGAGGAGCAGCATCTAGTGAAGATGAGGTCAAGCGTATTGCCTGCCTTGTGAGTGGGGGGGGACGGTGAGAGGGTGAGGTCAAAAGAGGAGAGGAGTGGAAAGAAGGAGGCAGAGAGAAATGAGTCAAATGTGGACATAGGGAGGTTGAAATCCCCCAAAACTGTGAGGGGTGAGCCATCCTCAGGAAAGGAACTTATCAAGGCGTCAAGCTCATTGATGAACTCTCCAAGGGAACCTGGAGGGCGATAGATGACAAGGATATTAAGCTTAAATGGGCTAGTGACTGTGACAGCATGGAATTCAAATGAGGAGATAGACAGATGGGTTAGGGGAAAAATTGAGAATGACCACTTGGGAGAGATGAGGATTCCTGTACCACCACCCCTCTGACCAGATGCTCTCGGGGTATGCGAGAACACATGGTCAGACGAGGAGAGAGCAGTAGGAGTAGCAGTGTTTTCAGTGGTGATCCATGTTTCCGTCAGCGCCAGGAAGTCGAGGGACTGGAGGTTGGCATAGGCTGGGATGAAGTCAGCTTTGTTGGCAGCAGAACGGCAGTTCCAGAGGCTGCCTGCGACCTGGAACTCCAGGTGAGGGGTGCGTGCGGGGACCACCAGGTTAGAGAGGCAACAGCCGCGCGGTGTGGTGCATTTGTGTAGCCTGTGCAGAGAGGAGAGAACAGGGATAGGCAGAGGCATAGTTGACAGGCTGTAGCAAATGGCTACAAAAATGCAGAGGAGATCGGAATGAAATGAGCTAAGCATCTGGGAGAGGAGAGAGCAGGGCCTCCCTCACCAAAAACTTCAACCTCAGAAACTAAAATTGTTTCACTGAACCACCCGAACAAAAACTCTCCCAACTTCCACCTTTAGAAATCAGAATTGTTGTGAACCACAGCGGTTCAATCTTTAAAGGAATAGACTCAACCCACTTTATTCAGCTAGCTAACTATGACACCATAGCTAACTAGCATGCTAGCATCCAGTAACACACAGTTTAGCACTAACACTTGGTCACAACAAACCACCAATAGTGTGATAACACACTAAACAGATCATACGTGTCTGTGTCAAGTTCCTTTCATGACGCAGCAATGATTAAACGTTGGCTAGCTAGGACAAGTATATTGTATATTGTATTTAGCTACTACAGTACAGTTAGCAATGGCCACTGTGTTGACTTTGTTTGAAGAACGGCTAGCTAGCTAGCTTCGTGCTACACCCGGCACACAATGGCTACTGTGTTGACTCTGACTGTTCGAAAAAACGGCTAGTTAGCTCGCTTCGTGCTACAGCCGGCACGGCCGAAGACACTGCCAAGACACACCAATAGTATGATAACACACTAAACAGATCATTCGTGTCTGTGTCGAGTTCCTTTCATGACGCAGCAATGATTCAACGTTGGCTAGCTAGGACAAGTATATTTTATTTAGCTACTACAGTACAGTTATCTGGTCATGTTGGGAAGCTAGCAATGGCCACTGTGTTGACTTTGTTTGAAGAACGGCTAGCTAGCTAGCTTCGTGCTACACCCGGCACACAATGGCTACTGTGTTGACTCTGACTCTGTTCGAAAAACGGCTAATTAGCTCGCTTCGTGCTACAGCCGGCACGGCCGAAGAGACTGCCAACTTACAGTAACTACCCACAACAACCCACGATACCTAGCTATGACGCCGTAGCTAACTAGCAAGCTAGCATCCATTAACACACAATTTAGCACCAATACTTGGTTACAACAAACTGCCAAGAGTGTGTTAGCACACTAAACAGATAATTCATGTCCGTGTCTAGTTCCTTTCAAATTAAACGTTGGGTAGCAGCACATTAGCATTGGAAAACAGCTCTCCACCGTTGCTAATCGTTACCAGTAGCTACCCGCTAGCTAGCTAGCCTCGTGCTTCGATACTAACCTACAATTACCTACGGAAACCTACAATAACAACAATACTAACCTATAATAAATACAATACCTAACTACAACTAACTACCTACCTACGATCTAATACATGGTTAAGCTTTACTCAACACCATATGAGAAGCTTACCTCCTGCTTACCTCCAGCTAGAGAAAAACACAACCTCGCCCGTCCAAATAAAATATTACTTCACTCTCGGATCCAGTGATCACAAATGTCTGCTGTTCTCTCCAAACACAACATCAGGAGGGAGAAGTGAGGTGCAGTGGAAAAAAGGACATCTGGTAACCCAGAACAGAAAGGAGACCTTTGCACGATGTATGGCCAGTACTGACTGGTCTGCCATATATGAGGTGGAGAACATCAATGCAAAGGTGGAGACGTTCAACTCCTGCATTCAAACTGCACTTGATGTATGCATGCCAATAAGAAATAAGAAAACAACAACACTGGACCAGCCCTGGATGACTGAAAGAATAAAGGCTGCCATCAGGAAAATACAGAATATTTTCAACAGATGGGGAGAAACAATGACATGGAGAAAATACAGAAACACAGTGCAAATGATTATCAAGGAAGCAAAGACAAACTACTACAAAACTGAAATCCAGGACCTAAAGAAGAAAAACCCTAAGGAATGGTGGGACTTCATTAACAAAGGACTGGGACCAAAGAAAATATCAGGAGGGAGAATACAGGTCGAGGGAATTGAAGACGACGACGTGGCTGATGTTTTGAATGGCTTCTTTGCTGAGACATGGACAAGCACCACACCTCTTGCCATCTTCCCCCTGCCCATGTCTACAAGGCAGGTTGAGCTGTGCAGCATTGGCCAGTTAAAGCAAGTTCTGAACAGACTCAGAGCACGTAAAGCATGTGGGCCTGATGGAATTCCAGCCTGGCTACTAAAGAGCATGCAGAAGATCTAGCCCCTGTCATCAATCACATTGTTAAAACTGTCCCCTGCCAGTAGGAGGTGTTATCTGAGTGCACGATTCAGTATGACTACCTCCCAAAGTCCAGCACTACTACCGCCCTTGTGAAAGCCACACACTCCTGGCTGACAGCTACAGACTCCATAAACCCAACAATGGTGAGGGTGTTACTTGCTGATGTGTCCAAAGCCTTTGATCGAGTAGATCACGCATAGTTCCTGCAACATCTGTCTGACATTGAACTGTGTCCAAGGTTACTAGCCTGGCTCCACAGCTACACCACCGAAAGAGGGCAGAGGGTGATGGCAACTGGCACATTTAGCCCTTGGTCAGAGGACCATCCACAACCTGCACCACTAATCCTAGGAGGACAGGAAGTACCAGTGGTAACAACAACCAAGTATCTTGATTTTAATCTAGACTCTAACCTCAGTGGTGACATGTGGAGCAGCCAGTGAGAAAGGCCTCGAATCGCCTTTTTGACTGTTCTGGAATACGGTGGAGTGCTGTTAGTTGGATGCAGTAAAAAGCAGCAGGCCCAACTAGACAGGGTGCAGAGGAGGGCCTTGAGGATCATCTCCAGAGGTGGAGCAGTCCAACCACAGCTCCCGTCACTGCAGAGCAGGCGAGAACAGACTGCAGTGCACCTGGTGAAGGACATGCACACTCTTGACCATCCACTGAATGACCTGCTCCCTCCAAGAAGAGGTAACTGCACCACCAGGCTCCTGAGAAACAGCCACAAACTGTCCTGTATAACTGCCCGTACAAACCGCCTGCGAAACGCCACTCTACCCACTGCTTTTTTTAAATCACATTTTAATATTTAAATTTCCATCATGAAAAATGTCCTGTAATGTTTCAAGTGTTCTGTATTCTACTTATGTCACGTATTGTGTTATGTATTTAACACATAGCCTAGTGGTTAAGAGTGTTGGGCCAGTAACTGAAAGGTCGCTGGTTTGAATCCCGAGCCAACTAGGTCAAAAATCTGTCCTTGTGGCCTTGAGCAAGGCAATTAACTCCAATTGGTCCTATAAGTCGCTCTGGATAAGAGCATCTGCTAAATTACAAATATGTAATGAAAAATCATGTTTGTACATGAATTTGTGCTGGGCAACCTCTTCTTCTCTTGTGTATAAATATAACAAAGTGTTTAAAGTGAAATAGTTAGTGTCTATACAGTGCATTCTGAAAGTATTCAGACCCCTTTACTTTCTCAACAAGAAAATACGTTACAGCCTTATTGTAAAATAGATTTTTTTTAAATTAAAAAATCCCTCATCAATCTACACACAATACCCCATAATGACAAAGCGAAAACAGGTTTAGATATTTTTGCAAATGTATTAGAAATAAAAAACAGATACCTTATTTACATAAGTATTCCAGACCCTTTGCTATGAATCTCGAAATTTTGATCAGGTGCATCCTGTTTCCATTGATCTTCCTTGAGATGTTTATACAACTTGATTGGAGTCCACCTGAAATAAATTCTATTGATTGGACATGGTTTGAAAAGGCACACACTTGTCTATCTAACATCCCACAGTTGACATTGCATGTCAGAGCAAAAACCAAGCCATGAGGTCGAAGGAATTGTCCGTAGAGCTCCGAGACAGGATTGTGTCGAGGCACAGATCTGGGGAAGGATACCAAAAAATGTCTGCAGCATTGAAGGTCCCCAAGAACACAGTGGCCTCCTCCATTCTTAAATGGAAGAAGTTTGGAATCACCAAGACTCTTCCTAGAGCTGTCCGCCCGGCCAAACTGAGCAATCGGGGGAGAAGGGCCTTGGTCAGGGAGGTGACCAAGAACCCGATGATCACTTTGACAGAGATCCATAGTTCAGCCCGCTTGGAGTTTGCCAAGAGGCACCTAAAGGACTCTGACCATGAGAAACAAGACTCTCTGGTCTGATGTTACCAAAATTGAACTCTTTGGCCTGAATGCCAAGCGTCACATCTGGAGGAAACCTGGCACCAAGCCTACGGTGAAGCATGGTTGTGGCAGTATCATGCTGTGCGGATGTTTTTCAGAGGCAATGACTGGGAGACTAGGATCGAGGGCTAGGACTAGGATCGAGGGAATAATGAACGTAGCAAAGTACAGAGAGATCCTTGATGAAAACCTGCTCCAGAGTGCTCAGGACTTCAGACTGGGGCGAAGGTTCACCTGGCCCAGCCAGAGCCCAGACTTGAACCTGATTCAACATCTCTAGAGAGACCAGAAAATAGCTGTGCAGCAACGCTCCCCATCCAACCTGACAGAGCTTGCGAGGATCTGCAGAGATGAATGGATGAAACTCCCCAAATACAGGTGTTCCAAGCTTATAGCGTCTTACCCAATAAGACTTGATGCTGTAATCGCTGCCAAAGGTGCTTCAAGAAAGTACTGAGTAAAGGGTCTAAAATACTTATGTAAATTTGATTTCTGTTTTTTATCAATAAATTTGGAAAAACTTCTAAAAGCCTGTCTTTTGCTTTGACATTATGTGGTATTGTGTGTAGATTGATGAGGGGGGAAAAACTATTTAATCCATTTTAGAATATGGATGTAACATAATAATATGTGGAAAAAGTCAAGGGGTCTGAATACTTTCCGAATGCACTGTATATAACTATAATTGACTAGGTATTGGCACCCCATGTACCCAAGCTATCATTGACTAGGTATTGGCACCTCATGTATATAGCCAAGCTACCATTGACTAGGTATTGGCACCCCATGTATATAGCCAAGCTATCATTGACTAGGTATTGGCACTCCATGTATATAGCCAAGCTATCATTGCTCATCGTGTATTAATTCCTTGTGCTACAATTTTTCTTCCTATAATTGTAATTGTTGTATTGTGTTCTCCATTTTTGGTCAACATTCCACTGTTAGTCTACAGCTGTTGTTTACCAAACATGTGACAATTAAAATGAAATGACTACGTGTTTAGTGAATTGTCTTCTAAAACTATACTGAAAAAATATGTAAACTTGACATGTAAAGTGTTGGTCCCATGTTTCATGAGTTGAAATAAAAGATCCCAGAAAGTTTCCATATGCACAAAAAGCTTATTTCTCTCAAATTTGGTGCACAAATTTGTTTCCATTTCTGTTAGTGAGCATTTCTCCTTTGCCAAGATAATCAATCCCACCTGGCAGGTGTGGCATATCAAGAAGCTGATTAAACAGCATGATCATTACACAGGTGCACCTTGTGCTGGGTACAATAAAAGGCCACTCTGACATGTGCAGTTTTGTCACATCACAATGCCACAGATGTCTACATTTTGAGGGAGTGCGCAATTGGCATGCTGACCCGAGCTGTTGCCAGAGAGTTGAATGTAAATTTCTCTACCGAGAATTTGGCATAAAGTCCAACTGGCTTCACAGCCACAGACCACGTGTAACCGTGCAAGCCCAGGACCTCCACATCTGGCTTCTTCACCTGCAGGATCATCTGAGACCAGCCACCCGGACAGCTGATGAAACTGAGGAGTATTTATATCTGTAATAAAGCCCTTTAGTGGGGAAAATGTATTCTTATTGGCTGATGGGTGGGCCCCTGTCATGTGAAATCCATAGATTAGGGCCTAATGAATGTATTTCAATTGACTGATTTCCTTATATGAACTGTACCCTTGTAAAATTGTTGAATGTTGTGTTTATATATTTTTTCAGTTAGTTAAAATCTTACCAAAAAAGTGATGATGAATATGTTTGGAAAACTGCATTGATCTGCCAATGAAAAATAATGTTTGTACATGAATTTGTACTGGTCAACCTCTCCTTCTCTTTTGTATTCAGTTCTTCCATATTAGATCTGACCGTATTAATGGTTCTTATGGTTGTATTCAGTTCTTCCATATTAGATCTGACAGTATGAATGGTTCTTATGGTTGTATTCAGTTCTTCCATATTAGATCTGACCGTATTAATGGTTCTTATGGGCTGAGTGCCTGGAGTGACTACAGTCATACCAAGTTTTCTTTGACCCTGTCTCACAAGGACAGAACCACGTCTCTATCACACTCCAGCCCAGAAGGTGGCAGTGATGCACCTTTAACGTTGGTCTGAACACCACCAATAAACACCATAGAAGAAGAATGCATGCTTAGCAACAACCAAGGGGCCATGCAGCTTTCCACTGTTCCAAAGACTGTCTATTATATATGGAACAGATTGGCATGTGACCACTCTAACAATGTAGACACGTCCTCAAAGATTGGACATGAATCTGTGTTGGTCAAACTCTTCTCTTCTCTATCATTAAATACAACAAAACTATGTTTTAAGTTAAATATTTAGTGTTTGTCTAAAGCTGGAAAAAATACTTGAAATGAGCATCACAAAGATACATTTGACCTATGCACTAACAAGCTTTTTCAATATACGCAGCTTTGTCACCAGCTGCAGTACTGTAGCTTTATTAATCTACTGTACTTCAACATGTACTCACATTGGATGGATTGATTAGGATTCAAACCATGTCTTAAACTGCTACCTAGCAAGTTACAAGCCACAACACAGATGTACAGATGCTGTAGAACTGTTTCATGGGGTGTGAAAATATATGTAATCAAACCTACTGGATATCTTTAGAAGGAAAATTGTTCTACAATTTTCTTACACTTTGAAAATGTGGAATGGTTTTTGTAGGTCGGCAGGATAAAAACAATATTTAATCTCTATTAAGATTTAAGTTTGCAAAATGTAAAGGGGTGTGTAGACTTTCACTGTGACTGTATACGTACCATTGACTTGCAATGGATTTGTGTCACAAATGCTAAAAAGTTAGCAGTTAAACAATAGTAAGATAAACAATATATGCCCAGTACTATATTGAGGGACAGACTGTTGAAATGCCCAGTTGATTATGTAAACAGTCTTGTAGAACTCTGGCATTGATGGTCCATCTGAGGGTGAGTCATTGATATGAATGCTCAGAGTAAAAGACCTGAGAACTCACCTGTGATGGCCCACGTCTACCACAACCTTTCCTGTTGTGTTTGTAAGCACCACAGCATTTTAGGCAGCCATTGTTCAAAATGTGTTCATACATACAGTACAATGGGAGGGCGTGTGGAAGGAACAGGGGAGAACCAGGAATTTGATCTCTGACTTCTATTTAGGACTGGGATCCCTCTGTAGGCCGGGCTTTTCAGAATATCTCTTGATTCTCTTTTAAACATGCTAGAAACCTAAAGGACAGCCTAGTAAGAGCAGATGAATATGTTCCCCCTCAGCATTTCCTATCCACCCTCCCCTCAAATCATTGTGAGAACTGTAATGTGATGACCAAAGGGGGATTTCTTTCTTCACCCTCAGACTGGAAATAAAATGTATGTCCTGGGTAGAATTTCCTGTAAAACAAAATGTGTGGTATATTTCCTGATGTGCCCATGTGGCTATTATTATGTTGGAAAGTCTAAGAGAAATTTGAAAGTTGAAAGAGCAACTCCCCTGCAGGGTTGCCAACTAATTTTCAGGGGAAGTTGTTAGAGGCAGGTCAATTTGTTGCTAAAAGCCGCTAAATGACGTTGTGATGTCATTACGTGATGACATCATTACATTTTAGTCATTTAGCAGAAAAAAATCCAGAAAAACGCATGTAAAAAATGTTATAAATTGATTTGCATTTTAATGAGGAAAATAAGTATTTGACCCCCTCTCAATCAGAAAATGTCTGCCCCAAGGGGGGCACTTACCCTGCGACTTGAGTAACTTGGTTAATAAATAATTAAACTTGGTTAATTTAATAACTTGGTTCAAAGCAGTCCTGAACTCTGTACGGATCATCTCCAGTTCCACCATTATCCTCTATGGCCTCCATAACTTGGTTCAGAGCAGTCCTGAACTCTGTACGGATCATCTCCAGTTCCACCATTATCCTCTATGGCCTCCATAACTTGGTTCAAAGCAGTCCTGAACTCTGTACGGATCATCTCCAGTTCCACCATTATCCTCTATGGCCTCCATAACTTGGTTCAGAGCAGTCCTGAACTCTGTACGGATCATCTCCAGTTCCACCATTATCCTCTATGGCCTCCATAACTTGGTTCAGAGCAGTCCTGAACTCTGTACGGATCATCTCCAGTTTCACCATTATCCTCTATGGCCTCCATAACTTGGTTCAGAGCAGTCCTGAACTCTGTACGGATCATCTCCAGTTTCACCATTATCCTCTATGGCCTCCATAACTTGGTTCAGAGCAGTCCTGAACTCTGTACGGATCATCTCCAGTTTCACCATTATCCTCTATGGCCTCCATAACTTGGTTCAGAGCAGTCCTGAACTCTGTACGGATCATCTCCAGTTCCACCATTATCCTCATCTCCACTGCTTGAAGATCTGCAAAATAATAATGACTCAACAGTTTTGCTGCAAGTAGTGTGACAATACAAGCCATGAGTACCAGGCAGGACATGTATCAAGGCCATGTGAAATACCTCAATCAAAATATCCACCCTTCATATATATTAGTAGTATTGATAACCACGTATCTGCTGACAGCCAAACAATTTGGAATTGATGTTGACAATACAAGAGAAGCAACATGTTGTAACATATAGGCTAGCATAATATACCTTTAATGTATCCAGCAGGCATCTCAGAAGCCACAGGCTCATCAAGCAGGGATGGCAGCTCTTGGTCTAAAATATAAGAACAAATCATGCTGTTATTTAAACTTTCTACATTTACAATTTCGAGATCAATATCTTGATGGCTAAAGAAACCTGATTCTGATGCTCTGTCTTGGCCAGCTTCTTCCTGGCTGCCACTTGGACTAACTGAGAAAACAGAAGGAAAAACATGAAGACATACTTTGCTTTTGAAACTGGCACAGAACCAAACGTGAAGGGATGTCAGTCAGGAGCTCAGTGGGAAGGTTAATGAATCCCAACAAAAATAAATGCTAAGCATAATTTACTGATAACAAGTTCAAACAGGTGCCATTAATACAGGTAACGAGTGGAGGACAGAAGAGCCTCTTAAAGAAGAAGTTACAGGTCTGTGAGAGCCAGAAATCTTGCTTGTTTGTAGGTGACCAAATACTTATTTTCCACTATAATTTGCAAATAAATTCATTAAAAATCCTACAATGTGATTTTCTGTGATTTTCATTTTGTCTGTCATAGTTGACGTGTACCTATGATGAAAATGACAGGCCTCTCTCATCTTTTTAAGTGGGAGAACTTGCACAATTGGTGGCTGACTAAATACTTTTTTCCCCCACTGTAAATACAAGCTTCACCCATACACAGCACCACAACTATTTGGAAAGTTCTAACAGTATGCACAAAGTAGTAATATGACTTTAAATAACCTAATATGCAAAAATATGATGGTAATTGTATTCTATTGAGTGGCTTTGAAAGGTTTGTAAAGCTATAATACTTCATACAATTCAATTGTTTACCCTAAAACTACAACCAGACACTTACTGTCGCTCTGGCTTGAGGTGGCACATGGCCTCAAGTCCTCTGCATCTGCAACTTCAGAGAATATCACAGATGTCAAACCGTTACCACATGTATAGTACACACTTAACAGATTTTCCTGTTCATCCCATACAGTTGGTAGGAACAGAACTTTGAGAAAGTAGGCTTGTTTATCAGACTTGAAACATTATGTACCTTGTTGTAGGGTCTTTTCAAAGACACTGGCTCTTGAAGTTAGTAAAAATAAACAAATAAAGAACTGTTACACTTTTGGTCACTAAATAATCAAGTATGTCAAGATCAGATGGGTGTGGTAATTTCTTGTCATATCAACTGTCATTAGGTCATGATTTCATGCCGTCTCAATTTAAGACTAGTACTTGCATTAACTGTAAGCTTTTCTTCACCCACATACTTGAATGTGTGTAAAACTTACCATCAACTTGCTGATTATACATTCAATGACCTAGTAGCCTAATGCAGGATCTTACCACTAGGGGCTGGTGGAAGCTGTGGCACTATACGCTGGGCTTGTCTGGGTTCATTTGTCTTTTTCTGGAGTGCTTCACTTCCATCATCATCTTACGAAAGACAATACAAATAAATACTCATTTATTTCATCTACTTCCTGATGCATGTAATACACACAATGGAATAAGAGCAGTTAAGAAATCCTCACCAGGTGGCTCTACACGGAATCTGATTGGTTTAGTCACCGCCCTCTTCGCTGGTTCCTCGTCAGATTCAACATTGGAGGTGTCAACCCCCCGTTTGGCTCGTTGCTCTGCCACAGAGTAATTGTCTGTACGTGCAATAAACATTGTCATAAATAGTTTCCTATTAACACTGGCAAACCGGCTATTGAGTATTTGTAATTCACATAGTAATACTTTCAGCCAATACATATAGTACTTAAGAGGGGGAAGTTCCTGACTCTACTGACCAGGAGTGGGTTGCACCAGTTAGACGATAAGGTGTAAGAGATAAGTTGGACCTACCTACGCCCGACGTAATGATTTAGAAAATTGAACAAGATGCGACATGACTAGTCATGAAACACTTCCCTTGGAAACTAGTTATAGATATATACTATACGTCTACCCCACATTACACTTAGTTTTTACACCCTGGCGTAACAAAAGCTATTACTTCCAACCAGGTGGTGACACAGGTTAACGCCTGGCTTAGAACATATTCTACGTTGTAACTAGCCTTACGTGTAGGAGTATGTTCAACTGATGCAACCTGCTCCAGAGCCACACAACCAAGCATACATGGCAATATAAACGGGAGTGGATGGACAGTCAAATATTATTTTACCAGTTGATGAAAAGATGGAAATTCTGTACTACTCCCATAATATTTTGTCAGGCCGGTCTCCTCTCTTAATGGCATTTCTTGGCCAGTAGCAACACAGGACCTGCAGGATATGAGACACTGTTTAAAGTGAACTATTTATCCATCTCTTTGCCTAAAAAGGGTAAACCATTTAACTGATCAACTCACCCCATCTCTCTTCTCCACCCACTGCTCTGGTACAACTTCAACATTGTTCTCTTTGACTAAATGTACAACATAATAATGCTGTATGCCCTGTGCAGAAAAACAAAACACCAATTCCACACTGTTCAGTCTCTTGATTTACCAGCCAAGATAGTTTGCATAACTAATACAGCTTGTGAACTTGGCTGTAGCTAAATGGGGCTTGCTACAGGCTGTGCTAGATGGTAAGCACAACACGAGTGCACCCGTCACAGCCATAGTAGCCAGAATACATCTTTATGCATTTTACCACGGCTTTTGCAGGTGCATCACGTTACAGAACTAACTTTCACTTGCAGTGTTGTGTCTCCCCACTTCAAGCCGGTCTGCATCAACTCTTTAAGCTCCAGCAAAGTGTCATTGAGGAATTCCAGGGAGCTTGGTTTCCATGATGCCATTGCAAGTGACAGAGGAAACACTGTGGGTGGTGATAGATTGATAGAGCACAAAAGTGGCCATAACGACATATTGGTACTTTTGAACAAAGGGAGACCATCCAGATTAAGGGATATTTCTAAAAGATTCAAATCTCCAACCACTGATTTAGGATAGATGCTTAGATGTTTCACTAACTCCACCTTCACTTTAAATCTGACAAACTCCACATTAGACTTGACTTCAACAAAAACATTGGTCGTTTCTAGGAGAGTTCTAGCAGTGGAAGGCAAATCTGGGTGACCATTACATTTACATTTACATTTTAGTCATTTAGCAGACGCTCTTATCCAGAGCGACTTACAGTTAGCACATACATTATTTTATCGAACCCACAACCCTGGCGTTGCAAACGCCATGCTCTACGCCATTCCCTCCCCTACCCTGGACGACGATGGGCCAATTGTGCGCCGCCCCATGGGTCTCCCGGTCGCGGCCGGCTACGACAGAGCCTGGATTCGAACCAGGATCTCTAGTGGCACAGCTAGCACTGCGATGCAGTGCCTTAGACCACTGCGCCACTCGGGAGACAATTAGACATTAGACTGCAGCATCTTCAGAAGTGCATCAACAACATTGTGTTTCACTTGGAAATCACTTATCCAGGTTGCCAGGTCCTCTCTGAAGGTAGAATCTTTTTCAACATCATTGTCCGAGTCAGTTGTCTCCTGAATTGCACAACCAGCATTGGCTTCAGTCTCTGAATCTATGTCACTGTGTGATGGCAGTCTTGGCTTAGTACCATTGTTGCGTCAAAAGACAGGTATTCATATTCAAGGCATTCACATTTTCGACTTATTTCAAAGATAAAACAACAGCAGGGTGCGAAAAAGTGTATGCATTGTGGAACCCATCATTAGCTTGTGTTTCCCTGGGGAACATATATACTGGTGCACCTTTGTGATAGCAGGTGGTGAAAAAGCATTTCACTGGAATTCCTTCATGGAAGAGGAGACTCTCATTCATACACATTCAGCTCATTTAGGATTCTGGAGACTCAACCGGTAGGCACATGGACATTGTTGTTTAAAATTGTTACCAGTTAGGTGTTTATTTGTGTTGTGAATTCAGACCAATTGTCTAATTTAGTATATATAGTATAATTTAGTTAATATGACTACATTGAGATTATATATTTAATTTGAAATGACCTTACTTGAAGTAATGTATAGTTATTTTTGTGTTTTGCCTTTAAAGGTTATCAACCTAACTAACTGACTAACGAACTGGAATTAAATAAAAGAAGTCCGAAGAAAATTGAGTTGTCCTTCAGTCCTTAAAGAGGCCTTTTTCAAGTTTGGGCAAAGAGCTGCAGTGTGAACCATACACAACTTGACAGTTGATAACCGGGCGTGGCAGTGAAGACAAAAGGATTAACGGCCTGAAGTCAGGAAAGCTTCCAAGAACTCTCTGCGAGGAACTGTTCTTTTTTGCTTCAGCTCCTTCACTGTTATTCCAAGAGCTTCCTCCGCCATGTTGAGATGTCAGTCAATACTCCTCTCTGCGACGACAGCTTTCCTGACTTCAGGCCGTTAATCCTTTTGTCTTCACTGCCACGCCCGGTTATCAACTGTCAAGTTGTGTATGGTTCACACTGCAGCTCTTTCACCAAACATTTCACCACCTGCTATCACAAAGGTGCACCAGTATATATGTTCCCCGGGGAAACACAAGCTAATGATGGGTTCCACAATGCATACACTTTTTCGCCCCCTGCTTGTGTTTTATCTTTGAAATAAGTCGAAAATGTGAATGCCTTGAATATGAATACCTGTCTTTTGACGCAACACCTCCCACTTGATCTCCTGGTTCTTGAACCCAAAGAGGTCACATCGGCTTTATCTTCGATGGCTTTACTTCTGCTCTTCTACAGGTAATAACACAACCTGACATCCCTGTGAAGAATTGTAGCAGGGATTTTGATTGAACGTTTCTTTGTTTTGTCTCCATGAACATGCTTCAAAGTTGAGATGGGATAACTTGGGAAGGTTTGTATATTTGCAACCTACACAATGCCCTTCTTGTCAGCGTTGACATTGATGACCCTACCAAGCTTATACTGACTCCTCAAAGCGTTCTGGTCTGCAAGCCAGACGACGTCTCCAACGGCCACATTTCGCTGCTTTGTATGCCACTTACTCCTCACAAACAGGTTAGGTCCAGCCAACTGACTCCACTTCCTCCAGAACCAGTTAATTTCCGCTTGAATGACTCTTAACCATTTGTAGGAGTAGTCTTCAAACTCAAAGCTTCCTAAGTCTCCCCTAGGTCCTGTCCTTCCAAGCAGAAGAAAATTGAGTTGTCCCTTGCGTCCTTCAGTCCTTAAAGAGGCCTTTCTCAAGTTTGGGCAAAGAGCTGCAGTGTGAACCATTCGCAACTTGACAACCACCTACTGCTTCAAGCTCACCATCTGACTCTTCCTCAGCGTGTGTTGGCAGTCTTGGAGGAGTACCACCTACTGCCTCCTGAAAAGTATAGAACACTTTAGTTTCCGGTTCATTTTGACGTTCTTTTTCGGTTGAACCGGTTCCAACCCTAGATTACAACACATGAAGAAAACTGCTGGACATTACATTCAGGCAGCTTCAAAATAGTAGTGCAACCGTCAACTTCTCTCTCTAATGCATCCGCACTGTCTGCAGTGAAGTATGTTGATGTAAACGAACTCAGAAAATCTCAAATAAATGGATTATTAAGTAAATTATCTTGATGAAATGATGTACATTCAATCACGCAGACAAACCCAAAGTGTCTAGTTAGCTATGTGACTTGTAAAATTGTTTTTATCACGTTCTTCACTCACTCGGTTTGACACAAAAATAACACGTAGCTAAAACCTTTACCAAACTTGATAATACCTTGACGTATTTGTGAACTAGCATGTTATGAAATGTTCTTTCTACATTAGAAAGTTGAAACGTGCTATTACATAACTGTAGTAATACATTTGAAACGGACACAACAGCTATTGTCTTGACAGCACAGTTTTAGCTCTTTTTTCTTTATCTGAAGAATGGTGCCCGCCTGACCGCTGAGGTATAAGAGGTAGAGACTGTCTCCAAGATGGCCGACCGTTGTTTTCAACGTAATCTACTCACGTTCGCATCAGGCCAGGGTTCTGGTTGGGAAGTAGCCATCCTATGTACCTAGAGGAGACTGGCGGTAGGGTACTAGGGGGTAACTCGCCCCCCTAAGAACAATGTCTAATTGCTGACACAAAAAACAACATTTTCTGGGGGGGGGGGGGGGGGGGGGGGATTATGTGGATGAAGGTCATGCTTAGGCTAATGAACTATAAAGGGAAATAAATTGCTACAGTTTATACTTTTTTAGTTATTTAATGAAATGTTGTTTTTAGAAAAGGGCCGTTTTTTAAAGTAGCGGGGTAAGTGCCCCCCTTCATAATTGTCCATTTAAATAAATGTAGCCTATTTATTCATTACTACATTTAGCTAACATTATATAGTTAATCCAGAGATCCTTACCTTTGCCTCGATTCGGCAGTCTTGTCCAGATCATCATGGCATTTGTAGTTTTTTAGGATAGCCACATTAGCAGCTAATTAGCGTTTCATTTTTGGGGGGTAAATGCAGGTGAATATATTGATCAAAGTCACCTTGTCCTAGAGAGATTTACACTGTTATCAAAACGTTACGCCAGGGTAAGCCTATCTTCCACCCTATGTAAAGCTGGGATATATAAGATACCCCGTAAAAAAACACAATGCCCAGTGGTGTAAAGTACTTAAGTAAAAATAATTTAAAGTACTACTTAAGTCTTTTTTTGGGGTATCTGTACTGTACTATTTATATTTTTGACAACTTTTACTTCACTACATTCCGAAAGAAAAATATTACATTTACATTTTAGTCATTTACAGTTAGTGATTGCATACATTTTCATACTATCCCCCCGTGGGAAACGAACCCACAACCCTGGCGTTGCAAACGCCATGCTGTACCAACTGAGCTACATGGGACATACATCCCTGGTCATCCCTACTGCCTCTGATCTGGCGGACTCACTAAACACGTTTAATTTGTAAATGATGTCTGAGTGTTGGAGTGTGCCTGTCTATCCATTAATAAAAAATTTAATAAAAAATGGTGTCATCTGGTTTACTTAATATAAGGAATTTGAAATGATTCATACGTTTACTTTTACTTTTGATAGTGAAGTATATTTAAAACCAAATACTTATAGACTTTTACTCAAGTAGTATTTTACTGGGTGACTTTCAGTTTTACTTGAGTCATTTTCTATTAAAGTATCTTTACTTTTACTCAAGTATGACAATTGGGTGCTTTTTCTACCACTGACAATACCACAGATGTGACAAATTTTGAGGGAGCATGCAACTGGCATGCTGACTGCAGGAATGTCCACCAGAGCTGTTGCCAGATAATTTAATGGTAATTTCTCTACCATAAGCCGCCTCCAACTTTGTTTTTGTGAAATTGGCAGTATGCCCAACCACCCTCACAACTGCAGACCATCTGTATGGTGGTGTGTTGGCGAGCGGTTTGCTGATGTCAATGTCGTGAACACAGTACCCCATGTTAGAGTCAGGGTTATGGTATGGGCAGGCATAAGCTACAGAGAAGGAACAAAATTGCATTTTATCAATGGAAAATGTAATGCACAGAGATACCATGACAAGATCCTAAGGCCCATTGTCCTGCCGACATCACGTCATGTTTCAGCATGATAATGCAGGGCCCAATGTCGCAAGGATCTGTACACAATTCCTGGAGGCTGAAAATGTCCCAGTTCTTCCATTTCCTGCATACTCACCAGACATGTCACCCATTGAGCATGTTTGGGAGGGCTGGATCGACGTGTACCACAGCTTGTTCCAGTTCCTACCAATATACAGCAACTTCGCACAGCCACTGAAGAGGAATGGGACAACATTCCACAGGCCACAATCAACAGATTGATCAACTCTATGCAAAGTAGAAGTGTCCTGGAGGAGGAGGAGGCAGCGGCAGATACCCTGTTCTCATGTAATGGGGTAGGGCCCAGTGATGCCAACTTAGCTATTTTGTTGCTAGATGTAGCAATTTTTCAGACTACCCTGGCAACTTTTTTTTCAAACAGCACCTAGCAAGGACTGCCCGTTCCATGATCTCGCCATCACGGTCGACAACTCCGTTGTGTCCTCCTCCCAGAGTGCAAAGAGCCTTGGTGTGACCCTGGACAACACCCTGTCGTGACCCTGGACAACACCCTGTCGCTAACATCAAGGCGGTGACCCGATCCTGTAGGTTCATGCTCTACAACATTCGCAGAGTGCGACCCTGCCTTAGACAGGAAGCGGCACAGGTCCTAATCCAGGCACTTGTCATCTCCCGCCTGGATTACTGCAACTCGCTGTTGGCTGGGCTCCCTGCCTGTGCCATTAAACCCCTACAACTCATCCAGAACGCAGCAGCCCGTCTGGTGTTCAACCTTCCCAAGTTCTCTCACGTCACCCCGCTCCTCCGCACACTCCACTGGCTTCCAGTTGAAGCTCGCATCTGCTACAAGACCATGGTGCTTGCCTACGGAGCTGTTAGGGGAACGGCACCTCCGTACCTTCAGGCTCTGATCAGTCCCTACACTCAAACGAGGGCATTGCGTTCATCCACCTCTGGCCTGCTGGCCCCCCTACCTCTGCGAAGCATAGTTCCCGCTCAGCCCAGTCAAAACTGTTCGCTGCTCTGGCACCCCAATGGTGGAACAAGCTCCCTCACGACGCCAGGACAGCGGAGTCACTCACCACCTTCCGGAGACACTTGAAACCCCACCTCTTTAAGAAATACCTGGGATAGGATAAAGTAATCCTTCTACCCCCCCTTACGCCACAAAAAAAATAAAAAAAATATTGTAAAGTGGTTGTCCCACTGGCTATCATTAGGTGAATGCACCAATTTGTAAGTCGCTCTGGATAAGAGCATCTGCTAAATTATGTGAATGTAAATGATGTCATCACGCAATGACATCACAACGTCATTTAGCAACTTTTAGCAAAAAATTGACCTGCCTCTAACAACTTCCGCTGGCCATGGTGGAGAGTTTGGAATGTGATTGATTGATTGCTTCTGTGGACATGTCTTTTATACAGGTAACAAACTGAGATTAGGACCACTCCCTTTAAGAGTGTGCTCCTAATCTCAGCTCGTTACCTGTATAAAAGACACCTGGGAGCCAAAAATCTTTCTGATTGAGAGGGGTTCAAATACTTATTTCCCTCAATAAAATGCAAATCAATTTATAACATTTTTGACATGCGTTTTTCTGGATTTTGTTGTTGTTATTCTGTCTCACTGTTCAAATAAACCTACCATTAAAATTATAGACTGATCATGTCTTTGTCAGTGGGCAAACTTACAAAATCAGCAGGGGATCAAATACTTTTTTGCTCACTGTAAGTAGCGAACTAGAGGTTGATACGCTAGAACTAATATGGAAGAACTGAATACAAAAGAGAAGGAGAGGTTGACTAGTACGAATTCATGTACTAATGTTATTTTTCATTGGCAGATCAATGCAGTTTTCCAAACATATTCATCATCAGTTTTTTTGTAAGATTTTAACTAACTGAACAAAAATATGAACACAACATTCAACAATTTTACTGGGGTACAGTTCATATAAGGAAATCAGTCAATTGAAATACATTTACTAGGCCCTAATCTATGGATTTCACATGACAGGGGCCCACCCATCAGGCAATAAGAATAATTTTTCCCCACTAAAGGGCTTTATTACAGATAGAAATACTCCTCAGTTTCATCAGCTGTCCGGTGGCTGGTCTCAGATGATCCTGCAGGTGAAGAAGCCAGATGTGGAGGTCCTGGGCTTGCACGGTTACACGTGGTCTGTGGCTGTGAAGCCAGTTGGACGTTCTGCCAAATTCTTGGTAGAGATACAATTTACTAAACACGTAGTCATTTCATTTTAATTGTCACATGTTTGGTAAACAACAGGTGTAGACTAACAGTGAAATGTTGACCAACAATGGAGAACACAATACAACAATTATAATAATAGGAAAAATATTGTAGCATGAGGAATTAATACATGATGAGCAATGGTAGCTTGGCTATATACATGGGGTGTACATACCTACTCAATGATAGCTTGGCTATATACAGTGCCTTCTGAAAGTATTCAGATCCCTTGACTTTTTCTACATTTCATTACATTACAGCCATATTCTAAAATTGATTAAATTGTTTTTCCCCCCTCATCAAGCTACACACAATAACCCATAATGTCAAAGAAAAAGACAGGTTTTTATAAGTTTTTCCTAATTTATTAATAAAAAAACTGAAATATTAAATTTACATAAGTATTCAGACCCTTTACTCAGTACTTTCTTGACGCAACCTTTGGCAGCGATTACAGCATCGAGTCTTCTTTGGTTTGACGCTACAAGCTTGGCACACCTGTATTAGGGGAGTTTCTTCAATTCTTCTCTGTCAGGTTGGATGGGGAGCGTTGCTGCACAGCTATTTTCTGGTCTCTCCAGAGATGTTAAATCGGGTTAAAATCTGGGCTCTGGCTGGGCCAGGTGAACCTTTGCCCCAGTCTGAAGTCCTGAGCAGGTTTTCATCAAGGATCTCTCTGTACTTTGCTCCATTCATTATTCCCTTGATCCTGACTAGTCTCCCAGTCCCTGCCTCTGAAAAACATCTGCACAGCATGATACTGCCATGACCATGCTTCACCGTAGGCATGGTGCCAGGTTTCCTCCAGACGTGACGCTTGGCATTCAGGCCAAAGAGTTAAATCTTGGTAAAATCAGACAAGAGAATCTTGTTTCTCATGGTCAGAGTCCTTTAGGGGCCTCTTGGCAAACTCCAAGCGGGCTGAACTCTGGAGCTCTTTCAAAGTGATCATCGGGTTCTTGGTCACCTTCCTGACCAAGGCCCTTCTCCCCCGATTGCTCAGTTTGGCCGGGCGGACAGCTCTAGGAAGAGTCTTGGTGGTTCCAAACTTCTTCCATTTAAGAATGATGGAGGCCACTGTGTTCTTGGGGACCTTCAATGCTGCAGAATTTTTTTGCTACCCTTCCCCAGATCTGTGCCTCGACACAATCCTGTCTCGGAGCTCTACAGACAATTCCTTCGACCTCATGGCTTGGTTTTTGCTCTGACATGCACTGTCAACTGTGGGATGTTATATAGAAAGGTGTGTGCCTTTCCAAACCATGTCCAATCAATTTACTTTATCTCAGATGGACTCCAATCAAGATGTAGAAACATCTCAAGGATGATAAATGGAAACAGGATGCACCTGAGCTACATTTCGAAATTCATAGCAAAGGGTCTGGAATACTTATGTAAATAAGGTATCTGTTTTTAATTTCTAATACATTTGCAAAAATGTCTAAACCTGTTTTCGCTTTGACATTATGGGGTATTGTGTGTAGATTGATGAGGGGAATTTTTTAAAATCAATTTTACAATAAGGCTGTAACGTATTATTTATTTATTTTTTAAGTCATACTTTCAGAATGCACTGTATAGACACTAACTATTTCACTTTAAACACTTTGTAATATTTATGCACCAGAGAAGAGGTTGCCCAGCACAAATTCATGTACAAACATGATTTTTCATTCCATATTTGTAATTTAGCAGATGCTCTTATCCAGTGCGACTTATAGGACCAATTGGGGTTAATTGCCATGCACAAGGCCACAACTACATATTTTTGACCTAGTTTGCTCATGATTCAAACCAGCGACCTTTCAGTTACTGGCCCAACACTCTAAACCACTAGGCTACCTGCAGCCGAAACTGATGCTGAAAACTGATCATCACAGTCTTTATCTGATATACACTGAGTGCACAAAACATTAGGAACACCTTCCTAATATTGAGTTGCAACCCCCTTTGAGTTTGAGTTGATTTATTCTTGCTCACTGATAAAACTGAAGAAATGCAGAATTTACATGACTAATAACTGCAAAACACTCATTTTAAAATACATAACACAATACGTGACATAAGTAGAATGCAGAACACTTGAAACATTACATTTTTCATGATGGAAATTGAAATATTAAAATGTGATTTAAAAAAACAGAAATTTTTGGAAAACCATTTAAGAGCTGGAGTTGTTATGCAGTCTAATAGCAGTGGGTAGAGTGGCGTTTCGCAGGCGGTTTGTATGGGCAGTTAGACAGGACAGTTTGTGGCTGTTTCTCAGGAGCCTGGTGGTGCAGTTACCTCTTTTTGGAGGGAGCAGGTCATTCAGTGGATGGTCAAGAGTGTGCATGCCCTTCACCAGGTGCACTGCAGCCTGTTCTCGCCTGCTCTGCAGTGACGGGAGCTGTGGTTGGACTGCTCCACCTCTGGAGATGATCCTCAAGGCCCTCCTCTGCACCTTTCTAGTTGGGCCTGCTGCTTTTTACTGCATCCAACTAACAGCACTCCACCATATTCCAGATAAGGCCTGGCCAGTGTAGTATAGACTGTGACCAGATCTTCAGTGGGTAGGACATTTCTGGCACGAACAGTCAAAAAGGCGTTTTGAGGCCTTTCTCACCGACTGCTGAGATGAAACTGAGCTGGGGTGTTGTTTAGGACGGAGCTGAAGACACTCAAACTCTTCTTTCTCTAGGTCAGTTATTCTTCTCTTTGCCTGCATACTGTGAATCACATACATAGCCACGCCCCCTCATCGCATCCCCTCTCTGGACCTGTCATTTCTGAACAGCTGATAGTCTGTCATCAGAACAGCCTCAATTCGTCGGGACATGGACTCTACAAGGTGTCGAAAGCGTTCCACAGGGATGCTGGCCCATGTTGACTGCAATGCTTCCCACAGTTGTGTCAAGTTGACTGACAGTGGATTTCTACTCCGAATAGCTTGTTCCATTTCCTACAACAGATGCACAATTGGATTGAGATCTGGTGCCTCTGAAGGCCACTGTAGTAACCTGAATTCACTGTCATGTTCATGGAACCATTCCTGGACAAGCCTTGTTGCATGGGGCATAATCCTGCTGAAAAAATCTATTTGCAGATGGATACACTGCTGCCATGAAGGGATGCACCTGATTGGCAATGATGTTTAGATATCCTGTGGCATTCAAATGTTGCTCCACTTTTATCAAGGGGCCCAATGTGTGCCATAAAAACAAACCCCACCACCATCCTGCAATGCTGACACACGGCATGGATGCATGTACTCGTGGTTTCCTCCATATCCTAGTCCTCCCATCCAAGGTCATCTCAATATCTTTACAATAGAAGCTATCTAAGCACAGCAAAACTGTCAAGGTGCAAACTGATCAGTAAAGCAAAGAGATGCTAACATTGTACAACACTCCCTTTCCTCTGCACAGTTCTCTCACAGTGAGAAACAATAGGATTACAATAGTGTTCTATGCTTCCTTCATTTGATCCAATCCACTACCACTTCTTATGTATACATTGGTGTCTTTTTAAATTGCCCAATCTGTAGAATCTCGTCTCACAGTCAGTGCAGTGATAAGTCTTCTCTCCAGCGTGTAACCGTTGGTGTGTTTTTAAGGTGCCCAATCAGGAGAATCTCTTACCACATTAAGAGCAGAAGTAAGGCTTCTCTCCTGTGTGTGTTCTCTGATGACCTTGCAGCTTAGCTGTTGTTTTTTAGATCAGTGGTAAGGATTCTCTTCTTTATGTTTACCTTGGTGTCTCTCTAAATTTACCAATTGAGAGAAATTCTTCCCACAGTCAGAGCAGGAGTAAGGCTTCTCTCCTGTGTGTATACGTTCATGTTTTTTTAAGTTGCCCAGACGAGAGAAACTTGCCCCACAGTCAGAGCAGGAGTATGGCTTCTCTCCTGTGTGTATACGTTCATGTGTTTTTAAGGTGCCCAGTTGAGAGAAACTCTTCCCACAATCAGAGCAGAAGTAAGGCTTCTCTCCTCTGTGTATACGTTCATGTGTTTTTAAGGTGCCCAGTTGAGAGAAACTCTTCCCACAGTCAGAGCAGGAGTAAGGCTTCTCTCCTGTGTGTATACGTTCATGTGTTTTTAAGGTGCCCAGTTGAGAGAAACTCTTCCCACAATAAGTGCAGGAGTAAGGCATCTCTCCTGTGTGTGTTCTCTGATGAAGTCTTAGCTCTTTTGATGTTGTGAAGCATTTTCCACAGTCAGAGCAGGAGTAAGGCTTCTCTCCTGTGTGTATACGTTCATGTTTTTTTAAGTTGCCCAGATGAGAGAAACTTGCCCCACAGTCAGAGCAGAAGTAAGGCTTCTCTCCTGTGTGTGTTCTCTGATGAACTATAAGCTCAATTGATGTTTTGAAGCACTTTACACAGTCAGAGCAGGAGTAAGGCTTCTCTCCTGTGTGTATACGTTCATGTAGTTTTAAGGTGCCCAGTTGAGAGAAACTCTTCCCACAATCAGAGCAGAAGTAAGGCTTCTCTCCTGTGTGTATACGTTCATGTATTTTTAAGTGGCCCAGTTGAGAGAAACTTGCCCCACAGTCAGAGCAGGAGTAAGGCTTCTCTCCTGTGTGTATTCGTTCATGTTGTTTTAAGTTGCACAGTTGAGAAAAACTCTTCCCACAATAAGAGCAGGAGTAAGGCTTCTCTCCTGTGTGTGTTCTCTGATGAAGTTTTAGCTCTTTTGATGTTGTGAAGCATTTTACACAGTCAGAGCAGGAGTAAGGCTTCTCTCCTGTGTGTATACGTTCATGTTTTTTTAAGTTGCCCAGACGAGAGAAACTTGCCCCACAGTCAGAGCAGGAGTAAGGCTTCTCTCCTGTGTGTGTTCTCCGATGACGTTTTAGCTCAGTTGATGTTTTGAAGCACTTTAAACAGTCAGAGCAGGAGTAAGGCTTCTCTCCTGTATGTATATGTTCATGTGTTTTTAAGTGGCCCAGTTGAGAGAAACTCTTTCCACAGTCAGTACAGGAATACAGATTCTCTCCTGTGTGTAATTGTAGGTGTATTTTCAACTTTGATAGAACTGAGAAACTCTCCTCACAATGTGGGCAGTGGTGAGAAATCTTAGCTTTGTGATCTACTTGCTGTTGCTCTCTGGATGTAGAGAATGTCTCAACATGGTCTCCTGTGTGAACAACATCAGAAGAACCAGTCAGTTGGTGTGATATACATGTCAATCAAATGTATTCTTTTTACATCAGAAGTTGTCAAAGTGCTTTATAGAAACCCAACCTGAAACCCCAAAGAGCAAGCAATGCAGATGTAGAAGCCATATCATCCTCCACTCACTATCACAAGGGTTAGTGTCATCCTCCACTCACTATCACAAGGGTTAGTAACTACACAGACTCATTTCATAGCACTTTAAAACATTGGCAGTTTGTCTACTTCAAAAGTTTAATTCTACAATGTAGAAAATAGTAAAATTTTAGAAAAACCCTTGAATGAGTAGGTGTGTCCAAACTTTTGACTGGTACAGTAAATGCATAATTGACTCAAACCATTTAGTACAAGGTCACTGTTTGTTTTAGGCAGCACTATGTACTATTTTCCTGAATAACCTGGTCTTCACTGTATTACTTCAATCAAAAACCAATTATATTCACCATAGTAAAATGTATCGATAAATACAGAAACAACTGAATGTGTCTGAATATTAGTACACATGTAGAAAACGGATAATTATTACATTCAGCTTCAAAACAGTAGTGCAACCGTGAAATTGTTTCTCTCTGCTGCACTGAAGTCCGTTGAGGCTGACCGAGTGGGCGGCGCCATTTTACCAGCTCGTTAATTTTACACAAAACCAAAAATGCAAAACAAACTCGGAAATCTAAAATAAATGGATTCTTTATGGAAATACTAATAAAAGCAATCAGAGTAATTACATTTTGATTCCTCTGTAATTGTCATGCCCCCTAAATGAACGTAATGTGAAAACGTGCATGATATTCTAAGAATTGGTTCATGTTGGGCCGTCTTGGGTTTATGGTTTGCGCAACATTGTAGCCTAGACCAAGGCGTGGCCATTGCTGTGGTGAGAGAGAGAAGCACGCCTGTATCTCTCACAGAAATACAATGACATTCACTTTCTATGAGCTCTCTCCCTCTCTGTGCTGCATTGCACTTCATCATTTATCTCCTAATAGAATAATAGCTGTGGGAAGTGTGCTGGAGGTGCTGCAGCACTCTGCAATCTGTTCAGAAAGAAATTAAATCATTCCCAATACTACACCAGGAGGAAGACTAGAATTTCGCCACAGAGGATCCATAGCTAATTTTAAAAATAGCCTAGCTGTGGATTGTGTGTAGCCAAATCACAAGGCATGCCTAACGTGTGGCAAATCTGTCAGTTAACAGCATGCAGCCAAAACAGGCCTTTCGCAAATATTTATAATACAATCGCTGGAAAACACAGGTTGTAAAGCAAATGGATCCTGCTGAAAATAAAATACTAATGTCTCTATGTTACCAAGTTATCAACTTCCAAATAGGCTTATTGAGCGAACAGCATTGTTTAAAAAAGTAAAGCAAGAGAGCGATAAGCTTTTGGCCGGTGAGTGAGCTGCACATCATTGGGTGAGAGTGAAACTGGAAAGCTTTTTTAGGACTATATCTTCCTCCTCATATTGTACAATGTGTGTCTCTGCACACTTAGGGGCCTCTGCTATTGATGGATTCAAGACAAGGTCGTTTTTATTGATCTCAGAGTCAAAGTAGCCTCTCATTTTGATCATTTGTGTGGTATAAAAAAATATTCTGTGAAAGACTCCAGTCATCTAAAATGATGTAGAATTGCATGAAATCCATTTATAAAAAGAACACATTTTCCCCGGACTCTAGGCTACAAAAAATGTGCTCCATGTGTGTAACTTCTGCAAGCGGCTCCACACCACTGCTCTATGCCCGTACGCGAAAGCCATGATAATGCATGCAATGCTTTGTTATAAAGGTTGTTTGTTTTTATCCGTTCTGGTACCTCAGAGCCCCCCAGGTCACCCCCCTTCTCGGACTCACTTTTGGTTCCGGCACCGCCCAATTTACAAATGAAGCACTGGAGAAGTGGGTAGCTGCCGCTGCCTCCTCTTCCATCGAAATTCAATTGTGTACAGATCCTTATGGCTTATAGCTTATGCCATCCCATCCCATAACCCCGATACCACCATGGGGCACTCTGTTCACAACATTGACATCAGCAAACCGCACGCCCACACAACACCATACACGGTGGTCAGCAGTTGTGAGGCTGGATGGGCATACTGCAAAATTCTCTAAAACAACATTGGAGGCAGCTAATGGTAGAGAAATTAACCTAACATTCTCTGGCAACAGCTCTGGTGGACATTCCTGCAGTCAGCATGCCAATCGCATGCTCCTTCAAAACTTGAGACATCTGTGGCATTGTGTTGTATGTATGCGTGGCATTTTTGTATTTGTTAGGGATCCCCATTAGATGCTGCCAAGCACCTCCTCAGCTACTCTTGTCCCCAGCACAAGGTGCACCTGTGTAATGATGATCATGCTATTTAATCAGCTTCTTGATTTGCCACACCTGTCAGGTGGATGGATTATCTTGGCAAAGGAGAAATGCTCACTAACAGGGATGGAAACAAATTTTTGCACAACATTTTAGAAATAAGGTTGTGTCTGGAACATTTCTGGGATCTTTTATTTCACCTCATGAAACATGGGACCAACACTTTACATGTTGCGTTTATATGTTTTTTCAGTGTAAGCAGTATATATTTTTTTAATCATACAAACTATCAATAACGAAATTTTAATTGAACTAAATCAGCCTGCTTTTCTGTTCTAATCAGGTCCCTTCACAGGCTCAGAAGGATCCTGTGAGGGCGGAACATTTTCTGGCTACAGTAGACCTTGCAGGGCTTCTGCCGTGAAGTCTTGGAGGCCCAAAAACTTCTCAGCTGCAGATATAATGATGTCCAGCTTCCTGGACTTCTTGTGCAGTACAATTAATAACTGTGGCTGTAAATACTAAAAAATCCACCTTCAAAATAAGTGTATCCAGATCACTTGATTGACGTACAACATTTGCAACTGATTGCAGTGCATCCACCGCCATATCTTCTTCAGAACTGTGGCCTGGCAGTGCATCCAACTTTTAGGTGCATACACCGCCACCTACTGTACTGGTGTGTGAGGCCATTCACAGACTACATACATTAAATTCATTGATACGGTAATTCATACAAAATTGCCCTGCCAAGTAATAGTCCCCTCTAAAAAAGGTGAGGGAAAATGTTCTTGGTTCGTGCAGGTGACTGATCTTCTCAGCCCAATTGGCAGTACGCCCAGAACATTGTTCTGGGAACCAAAAGGGATATCTCAGTTTCAAGGTCTCAGCTTGGAGAGAAGAAGCCTTGTGAGGTATTGGTCGGTCACATGCAGGAACCAAATGTTAATGATAAATTAATTATTAATAAAGCTAAAATCATGCAAATATAACTTGTCTGTGTAAGCAGTATATAGGACAACTAACGGGACTGCCCCGGCAGAGCTCCCGACCGACGTGTACTATGGTGCTTTTAAGTTTGTTGGAACCTCTCCAGCTTGCTGATAAAAAATAATTATTCATTTAAGTTTGACTTTGAGTCCCTTCGTGGCGATTTTCCACAACAAAAACCAACCACCCCATTCCACTATTTAACACCATCTAGTCCTACGCCAGACCACTACCACTCAACACCCCCTGCAGCTGTTCTGCAGTAAATCCTCGCAATCCCAAGTACTTCTCTGACGCTGCCACCACAGCCTCTATTTTCTGGGACTTTCAAACCATTTCTGCAGTACAATTGACAACCATTGCTATTAATGCTCAAAAGCCCACCTTACTGAAGCACATATTCTTCCCATTTCTCTCTCTTGGTCTCGGTCTACTCACAGGAATCCTCTCAAGATCCCTCACCCTGTACCCATCTTCCTCTACCACTCTCTTCAATGCTTCGGTATACAACACTTTCTGTACTACTGTAACCCTGGCAACCTCAATCTGCCTTTCTCTCACCTGACACCTCAGATCTCCAGCCCGTTAGCACACCCACAACTAACACACAGAACTTTCTCCAACGATACCACACATTTCTTCATCTCATGTCCTCCTGCAGACTTGTCACATCTAGGCATCTCACGCCTACACGCTGCTACAACAGGCCCATAAACTTCACACCTAAAACACTGTAGTATTTACGGAACAAAATCGCTCACGGGATAACTGACACTTCCTACCTTGACCTTATCGGGCAGAGACTATCTATCAAAATCCAGCATGACAGATAATGTATTCTCTGTTTCCCCACGCTCTACATCGGATCTACGTCTCACCAAACGGAGGGTGTCACAGACACCTGGAATCTTCCATTTCAACTGCTCATCCTCAACACTTAAACCTAACCCCGTTATCACTCCTTTCAATGCCACCCTGTTCCGGAGAGCAATTCAAGTCACAATTCCTGTCTCTAATCAAGTAATCCGCAGCGCCCGCTCCCTCTGGACAGAGAAGAAACAATAAATAATCACGAGTCCACTCCGAGTTACCTTCACCAACATTTACATTTTAGTCATTTAGCAGACGCGCTTATCCAGAGCGACTTACAGTTAGTGAGTGCATACATTATTATTAATATATTTTTTTTTATACTGGCCCCCCGTGGGAATCGAACCCACAACCCTGGCGTTGCAAACGCCATGCTCTACCAACTGAGCTACATCCCTGCCGGCCATTCCCTCCCCTACCCTGGACGACGCTTGGCCAATTGTGCGCCGCCCCATGGGTCTCCCGGTCGCGGCCGGCTACGACCAACTCAACAGTCCCCAACCTCTTCTCCACCTAACCTGACACAACATATGGATCCATTCTCTCTACAAATCTCAGTCCCACTGGGCCAGAATCATCCTGGGAACGAGGCCCGAACTCGGAGTTCCTCACCGCAGGTCCTT
The DNA here is from genome assembly GCF_964263955.1 of Coregonus lavaretus. NCBI lineage: Eukaryota > Metazoa > Chordata > Actinopteri > Salmoniformes > Salmonidae > Coregonus > Coregonus lavaretus. Next base: position 1,068,794 of record NW_028162761.1, on the reverse strand, counting down.
CATCCTCACCAGGTTCCATCTCTGAGCTACTGGAGGACGTATCCCTCTTTATACACTAGACGATAACCTCCCTCACCACACTGCTTCCCTCTACACTCAGCTCCTTCTCAGCTGTCATCACTGCACCTGCCACCACAGTTAATTCATCCTCACTCTCATCACTTTCACTTTCCTCCAGTAGCTCTTCTAAAAGTTCTGTGTGATCTTCCATTCCATATTCACTCAAAACATATTCCACTTTTCTCCTTTGTCCTTGTCCACCATCTTCTCCTTCATCAGATCTTCCAGAAGGTTTGTGCATCCCCCACTGCAATCCCCATTCCACTTTTTTTCTTGTCCGCCATCTTACCACGTGTCTCAGCTCATCCACACCCCACTAGCTTCGGGTAGCTGCACACCAATGGAGTACCACAGTATAAATGATAATACCCATAAAACCTAGCAGTCAAACAAGGAAATGGTTCCAATTATTTTTACACCATTCATTTTTCTCATAGGGGATTTTAGAAACACTTAAAATAAGGGCTGTGTTTCATGTAGGCTTACCCTGGCGTGGCGTTTTGATAACCGTGTAAATCTCTCTAGGACAAGGTGACTTTTATCAATATATTTGCCTATATTTACCCCCACAAAAATGAAATGGTAATTAGCTGCTAATGTGGCTATTATAAAGAACTACAAATGCCATGATGATCTGGACAAAATTGCAGAATCGAGTAAAAGGTAAGGATCTCCGGGTTAACTATATAATGTTAGCTAAATTTAGTAATGAATAAATACGCTACATTTATTTAAATGGACAAATCTGTGAACTGTCTTGTGCAAGTTTTAAATTGACACAACACCTGTAGCAAAGGTGCAGGAGTTTGCAGTAATTTGTTGTTTTGCATGATGTCTACTTTGATGATAATTAGCGTTTTAAAATCTGAGAGGAAATAGAGCAGAATATATTGCTAAAAGTCACGACAGGGTAAGCCTTCACGAAACACAGCCCTTATTTTAAGTGTTTCTAAAATGAATAAAAAGGAAAAATGATTGGAACCATTTCCCTGTTTGACCGCTAGGTTTTATGACACCATTTTTGCAAACATAATAATAATAAAAAAAACTGTATTCAGACTTTACTCAGTACTTTGTTGAAGCACCTTTGGCAGTGATTACAGCCTCAAGTCTTCTTGGGTATGACGCTACAAGCTTGGCATACCTGTATTTGGGGAGTTTCTTTGCAGATCCTCTCAAGCTTGTCAGGTTAGATGGGTAGTGTCGGCGTACAGCTATTTTCAGGTCTCTCTGTACTTTGCTCCGTTCATCTTTCCCTCGATCCTGACTAGTCTCCCAGTCCTTGCCACTGAAAAACATCCCCACAGCATGATGCTGCCACCACCATGCTTCACTGTTGGAATGGTGCCAGGATTCCTCCAGACGTGACGCTTGGCATGGTCTGAGAGTCCTTTAGGTGTCTTTTGGCAAACTCCCAGCGGGCAGTCATGTGCCTTTTCATGAGGAGTGGCTTCCGTCTAGCCACTCTAACATAAAGGCCTGATTGGTGGAGTTCTGCAGAGATGGTTGTCCTTCTGGAAGGTTCTCCTATCGCCACAGAACTCTGGAGCTCTGTCAGAATGACCACCGGCTTCTCGGTGACCTCCCTGACCAAGGCCTTTCTCCCTCGATTGCTTAGTTTGTTCGGGCAGCCAGCTCTAGAAAAAGTATTGGTGGTTCCACACTTCTTCCATTTAAGAATGATGGAGGCCTTTCGATCATGTCCTTGGACTGAAATGATTGACACTCAGGTGCAAGCCTAACATCATGTGCATAGGGCCTTTGGGTAACGTAGCACATATTCAATGATATCTATTTTTCTCACGTAGGCTGTTCATTTCTGGTCTTTGAAACTTTTTTTGGTTTATAAATGTATCATGATATACTACGTTAACACCTGTTTGTCGGGTGAGGTTGTGTCTCTCTCTGGCGGGAGGTAAGCTTGGCTTATATGGCGTAGAGTAAAGCTTAAACTATGTAGTTAGATTGTAGTTAGGTATTGTAGGTAGTTATCGTGGGTTGTTGTATGTAATTATTGTAGGTAAGTATTGTATTCGGCTGAGCCCGGTGAAGCACGAGGCTAGCTAACCCACTACCTGGACTAGCTAGCGGGTAGCTACTGGTAACTATTAGCAACTGTGGATAGTTGTTTCAAGCTTAAGAGTGCCTGTAATTACGCCAGCTAGCTGCCTACAATAATTACATACAATAATGCCTACCATTCAGCTGTTTTTCTAACCTCATTGTCTGAAGCGTTAACGTTAGCATTAACGTTAGGTAGTAAGTAGCTACTGTGCTCGAAATGTAGTTAGCTTGTTGCTACCTGGATAGCTACTAAACAATAGCTGGAACGACCTAGCGAACAGACGCGAACTGGCTCTGAGTCGATTCAGTGGCTAGCTTTGCACTTGGCTAGCTAACAGTAGCTGCTAGGGGTATGTTATAACCTACATTTGTGTTTTGTTTTTACATACTGGTAGCCAGAGTCGTTCAAGGGAATTCGGGACATGGATGACTAGTTAACGTTAGCTTGGCTCTCTCTGTGTGTTCGTGACGTGGGTGGAGGGTTTTTTTCGTTGGCAGAAAGCAATGGCTAGCTAGTATGCTAACTATTCTAGCTAACTAACTGGCTGAATAAGTTGATGACGGACTAGCTCAAGCTGTCGGGACTAACCCACACCGTTAGACACGGACACGAATGATCTGCACTAGTGGTTTGTTGTGGCCGAGTATTGGTGCTAAACCGTGTTGTTGGAGGCTGGCATGCTAGTTGGCTGTGGCGTCATAGGACTAGGTGCCCTGGACGGTTTTCACGGAAGAATGCTTTACCAAGTTAGCTAGCTGAATAAACTAAGTTAGTCTATTCCTAGAAAACATTGAACTGCTGTAGTTTACAACAATTATAGTTTCTGAGGTGGAAGTTGGGAGAGTTATATTTGGGTGTTTCAGTGAAACGTAAGTGAGGGAGGCCCCGCTCTCTCGCTTTCCCAGATGTTTAGTTCATTTCATTCCGATCTCCTTTGCATTATTGTAGCCATTTTCTGTAGCCTGTCAACTATGCCTCTGTCTATCCCTGTTCTCTCCTCTCCGCACAGGCTATACAAACGCCTTACACCACGTGGCTGCTGCCTCTCTAACCTGGTGGTCCCTGCACGCACGACCCCCGTGGAGTTCCAGGTTTCCGGCAGCCTCTGGAACTGCCGTTCTGCGGCCAACAAGGCAGAGTTCATCTCAGCCTATGCTACCCTCCAGTCCTTCGACATCTTGGCGCTGACGGAAACATGGATTACCACTGAAAACACTGCTACACCTACTGCTCTCTCCTCGTCTGACCATGTGTTCTCGGATACCCCGAGAGCATCTGGTCAGCGGGGTGGTGGCACAGGAATCCTCATCTCTCCCAAGTGGACATTCTCTCTTTTTCCCCTGACCCATCTGTCTATCTCCTCATTTGAATTTCATGCTGTCACAGTCACTAGCCCATTCAAGCTTAGCATCCTTGTCATTTATCGCCCTCCAGGTTCCCTTGGAGAGTTCATCAATGAGCTTGACGCCTTGATAAGTTCCTTTCCTGAGGATGGCTCACCCCTCACAGTTCTGGGTGACTTTAACCTCCCTACATCTACCTTTGACTCATTTCTCTCTGCCTCCTTCTTTCCACTCCTCTCCTCTTTTGACCTCACCCTCTCACCGTCCCCACCTACTCACAAGGCAGGCAATACGCTTGACCTAATCTTTACTAGATGCTGTTCTTCTACTAATCTCACTGCAACTCCCCTCCATGTCTCCGACCACTACTTTGTATACTTTTCTCTCTCGCTCTCCTCCAACACTACTCACTCTGCCCCTACTCAGATGGTAATGCGCCGCCACAACCTTCGCTCTCTCTCTCCCGCTACTCTCTCCTCTTCCATCCTATCATCTCTTCCCTCTGCTCAATCCTTCTCCCTCCAATCTCCTGATTCTGCCTCCTCAACCATCCTCTCCTCCCTTTCTGCATCCTTTGACTCTCTATATCCCCTATCCTCCCGGCCGGCTCGGTCCTCCCCTCCTGCTCCGTGGCTTGACGACTCATTACGAGCTCATAGAACAGGGCTCCGGGAAACCGAGCAAAAATGGAGGAAAAATAGACTCCCTGCGGACCTGGCATCTTTTCACTCCCTCCTCTCTACATTTTCTTCCTCTGTTTCTGCTGCTAAAGCCACTTTCTACCACTCTAAATTCCAAGCATCTGCCTCTAACCCTAGGAAGCTCTTTGCCACCTTCTCTTCCCTGCTGAATCCCCCCCCCCCCCCCTTCTCTCTGTGGATGACTTCGTCAACCATTTTGAAAAGAAGGTTGACAACATCCGATCCTCGTTTGTTAAGTCAAATGACACTGCCCTACCCTATGCTTTGACTTCTTTCTCCCCTCTCTCTCCAGATGAAATCTTGCGACTAGTGACGGCCGGCCTCCCAACAACCTGCCCACTTGACCCTATCCCCTCCTCTCTTCTCCAGACCATCTCCGGTGACCTTCTCCCTTACCTCACCTCGCTCATCAACTCATCCTTGACCGCTGGCTATGTCCCTTCCGTCTTCAAGAGAGCGAGAGTTGCACCCCTTCTCAAAAAACCTACACTCGATCCCTCCGATGTCAACAACTACAGACCAGTATCCCTTCTTTCTTTTCTCTCCAAAACTCTTGAGCGTGCCGTCTCTAGCCAACTCTCTTGCTATCTCTCTCAGAATTACCTTCTTGATCCAAACCAGTCAGGTTTCAAGACTGGTCATTCAACTGAGACTGCTCTTCTCTGTGTCACGGAGGCTCTCCGCACTGCTAAAGCTAACTCTCTCACCTCTGCTCTTGTCCTTCTAGACCTGTCTGCTGCCTTTGATACTGTGAACCATCAGATCCTCCTCTCCACCCTCTCCGAGTTGGGCATCTCCGGCGCGGCTCACTCTTGGATTGCGTCCTACCTGACCGGTCGCTCCAGCAAGTGGCGTGGCGAGAATCTGTCTCCGCACCACGTGCTCTCACCACTCGTGTCCCCCAGGGCTCAGAGTTCTAGGCCCTCTCCTATTCTCGCTATACACCAAGTCACTTGGCTCTGTCATAACCTCACATGGCCTCTCCTATCATTGCTACGCAGATGACACACAACTAATCTTCTCCTTTCCCCCTTCTAGTAACCAGGTGGCGAATCGCATCTCTGCATGTCTGGCAGACATATCAGTGTGGATGACGGATCACCGCCTCAAGCTGAACCTCGGCAAGACGGAGCTGCTCTTCCTCCCGGGGAAGGACTGCCCGTTCCATGATCTCGCCATCACGGTTGACAACTCCGTTGTATCCTCCTCCCAGAGGGCAAAGAGCCTTGGCGTGACCCTGGACAACACCCTGTCGTTCTCCGCTAACATCAAGGCGGTGACCCGATCCTGTAGGTTCATGCTCTACAACATTCGGAGAGTACGACCCTGCCTTACACAGGAAGCGGCACAGGTCCTAATCCAGGCACTTGTCATCTCCCGTCTGGATTACTGCAACTCGCTGTTGGCTGGGCTCCCTGCCTGTGCCATTAAACCCCTACAACTCATCCAGAATGTTGCAGCCCACCTGGTGTTCAACCTTCCCAAGTTCTCTCACGTCACCCAGCTCCTCCGCACACTCCACTGGCTTCCAGTTGAAGCTCGCATCTGCTACAAGACCATGGTGCTTGCCTACGGAGCTGGGAGGGGAACGGCACCTCCGTACCTTCAGGCTCTGATCAGTCCCTACACCCAAACAAGGGCATTGCGTTCATCCACCTCTGGCCTGCTGGCCCCCCTACCGCTGCGGAAGCACAGTTCCCGCTCAGCCCAGTCAAAACTGTTCGCTGCTCTGGCACCCCAATGGTGGAACAAGCTCCCTCACGACGCCAGGACAGCGGAGTCACTCACCACCTTCCGGAGACACTTGAAACCCCACCACTTTAAGGAATACCTGGGATAGGATAAAGTCATCCTTCTGCCCCCCCTTACCCCACCCCAAAGAAAGAAAAAAAGAAAAACATATTGTAAAGTGGTTATCCCACTGGCTATGAGGTGAATGCATCAATTTGTAAGTCGCTCTGGATAAGAACGTCTGCTAAATGACGTAAATGTAAATGTAGTCCGTTAACGCTATATGTATCTGCCATTTTGTTACTTGGTAGCTACTAGCAAAATACCCTGTGTTGTGGATCATCTACGACTATTTTGGACGGTCCATACTGTAAAGTTAGTCTCAGGTTTCACTAACTAGCGTTACTGTTTTAGGTGGAGCTATTCTTTGCTACTTTTCAAACAAATACTACGTGATATTTCACACAACATCTTGCTAGATAGGCCTTTTGTTTTGTTTGTGAGAAGTAATGGCCGAGAGAAGGCAGGAGATACTTTGTTTTGTTTAGCGTCGCTTAGGTTAGACTGCTGTCTTTAATGGATCAGTCGTCCACCAGGCTATACTCTACGATTAGGGGGAGGTGGGAGAGGAAGCGTTGGTTGTCTCGGTTAGGGTGACAGTGGAATGGAGTTTAGTGTTTTACTGTTAGGAAATATTTATGTTTGTTTCAACAGATCTCTACATATTTTCCTCACTACAAAATATTAATGCGGTCCTTGTGGTTACTAAACAGATTTTAGATATATATTTTTTTTATTTAACCTTTATATAACCAGGTAAACCAGTTGAGAACAAGTTCTCATTTACAACTGCGACCTGGCCAAGATAAAGCAAAGTAGTGCAATAAAAACAACAACACCGAGTTACATATGGGGTAAAAAAAAACAAAGTCAGAAATACAACAGAAAATATATATATACAGTGTGTGCAAATGTAGCAAGTTATGGAGGTAAGGCAATAAATAGGCTATAGTGCAAAATAATTACAATTAGTATTAACACTGGAATGATAGATGTGCAAGAGATGATGTGCAAATAGAGATACTGGGGTACAGATGAGCAAAATAAATAACAATATAGGGATGAGGTAGTTGGGCGGGCTAATTTCAGATGGGCTGTGTACAGGTGCAGTGATCGGTAAGGTGCTCTGACAACTGATGCTTAAAGTTAGTGAGGGAGATAAGTGTCTCCAGCTTCAGAGATTTTTGCAATTTGTTCCAGTCATTGGCAGCAGAGAACTGGAAGGAATTGCGGCCAGAGGAGGTGTTGGCTATGCCTTTATGCTATAGCTTATTCCATGTTTACATCTTTGATTAAATGACTTCAAATGCAAAACTTAAATTTATTTTGTTGAATGTATGTGGAGTTTGTAAACTATCCAAGCTTAAAACAGGTCATTACATTTTGATACAGGAAACTCTTTTGAATGAGCATATTAATCTGGTTAATGTTTATGGTCCTAATGATGATAATCCCAAATTCTTTGAGAATGTATTTCTATTGATAGCCTCCATTCCTGGTAAAGTCCTAATGGCAGGGGACTTTAATTGCACTCTTGATCCTCATCTAGATCGCTCCTCTGGTTCAGACACTTCCCACTCGCAGAGTAGAAAGAAATTACAGCATTTCATTAAGGATTTAAATCTATGTGAACCTTGGAGGACTCAGAACCCGAGTAAAAGGGAGTATTCATGTTACTCGTCAACATTTAAATCATATTCTCATGTAGACTACTTTTTAGTTTCTTGCTCATTGCTTCCCAATGTAGCAGGAAATGGATATGATACTATTGTTTTGAATGACCATTCCCATGTGTGATTATTCTATAGGGATACAAAACTAGTAAAAGGATTCTCTAGATGGCGTTTGCATCCCAGATGGTTACAGGACCCAGACTTCTTACATTACGTTGGAGTGCATATAGATGTTTATTTGACATTGAACACTGACCAAACATCAGCGAGTACCAGATGGGAGGCTTTCAAAGCACATATTTGGGGGCAAATTATACGTTGTACCAGTTTCAAATAAAATAAATCAGAAAATGAGAGACGGAGAGCAAAATGAGAGAATTGGAGAGGGAAGCTTTTTTGGATAACTCAGTAGAAGTAAACAAGGAATGATTTGGTCTTAAAGCTCAGTATGATGAACTTCCCACCTCAAAGGCTGCAAACAGCTTAACTAGGCTGAAACAGTCCTATGATCAAGGTGAAAAACCTGGTAAATTGCTGGCCTGGCACATTAAGAAGTAAAATTCAGCCTTTAATGCAATTCATAATTTACAAGGACAATTATCAATGGATCCTGTAGAAATAAACCAAACATTTGCTTCCTACTACAACACACTTTACAACTCTGAAACTCCTGAGAACTGAACTAGTCAGGTCTTGATTTTCCCTCTACTTCAGAAGACACTAAATTGGATCTGGAAAAGGAATTGGATGGTGTTGAAATATCTGATGCTATTTTCGATATGAAGGGAGGTTAAGGGGAAGGTCCAGATGGGCTCCCAATAGATATTTAAGGACAAACTTCTAGGTCCACTTTTGGATATGTACAGTGCATTAGGAAAGTACTCAGGCCCCTTGACTTTTTCCACAATTTGTTACGTTACAGCCTTATTCTGAAATGGATTAAATAAAAAAATTCCTCATCATTCTACACCAAGAACATGATGGTCACTGACAGAGCTCCAGAGTTCCTCTATGGAGATGGGAGAACCTTCCAGAAGGACAACCATCTCTGCAGCACTACACCAATCAGGCCTTTATGGTAGAGTGGCCAGACGGAAGCCACTCCTCAGCAAAAGGCACATGACAGCCCGCTTGGAGTTTGCCAAAAGGCACCTAAAGGACTCGGACCATGAGAAACAAGATTCTCTGGTCTGATGAAACCAAGATTGAACTTCTTGGCCTGAATGCCAAGCATCACGTCTGGAGGAAACCTGGCACCATTCTTATGGTGAAGCACGGTGGTGGAAGCATCATGCTGCGGGGATGTTGTTCAGCGGCAGGGACTGGGAGCCTAGTCAGGATCGAACCTGTAAATAGCTGTGCAGTGACGCGCCCCATCCAACCTGACAGAGCTTGATAGGATCTGCAGAGAGGAATGGGAGAAACTCCCCAAATACAGGTGTGCCAAGCTTGTAGCGTCATACACATTAAGACTTTGGCTGTAATCACTGCCAAAGGTGCTTAAACAAAGTACTGAGTAAAGGGTCTGAATACTTATGTAAATGTGATTGTTCAGTTGTTGTTTTTGCAACAACTGATAAAAACCTGTTTTTGCTTTATCATTATGGGGTATTGTGTGTAGATTGATGAGGGGGAAAAAACTATTTAATCAATTCTACAATAAGGCTGTAACGTAACAAAATGTTGAAAAAGTCAAAGGGTCTGAAGACTTTCCGAATGCACTATATATAGACAGGTGTGTGCCTTTCCAAATCATGTCCAACAAACTTAATTAGATAGAACCTGCTCTTACCATGAGAAACAGATTTCCCAATCTTCTCCTCTTCTTCATCTTTAATGTTGACATTCAGCTCCAGTGTTTGACTGCAGTCTTCCAGCTTCACTGATGCCATCTCTGGATCCTGCAGTAAACTGGGCTCCACTGTCACAATCAGGACCCAGTGACTGTAGGTTTGGACTCAGCGTGGAAGGAGAGAAGCAGGCTGGGTTTGTCCTCACTGTTGATGTTACCGGCCTCAGACTTATCTGAATCGGCCAGTAGTAATAAAGAGAAACAGATACAAAAAGTTATTGTCTTGACAGTTCTGGCACTTTCTTTATACTCTAAAAATATTTTCACATTTTTCTTGTTCAATTATCCAATTCAGTGTTTGACTTGGACTGAAATAGGTGCCAATACTCATTTTGGGTGCCCGTACTGTTTATATTAAGGTGCAGGAGCTCCACAATACTTTTGAGCTAATACCTAACCTATAGTAGATAAATGCATACATGACTCAAAATCCATTTAGTACAAGGTTACAGTTTGTTTTAGACAGCACTGTGTGCTAATTTCCTTAAACCTTGTCTTCACTGTATTACTTCAATCAAAAACCAATTGTATTTCCTGTTCACACCATAGCAACATTTATTGATAAAGACAGAAACAACAGAATGTGTCTGAATATTAGTACACATATAGAAAACTGATAATCATTACATTCAGCTTCAAAACAGTAGTGCGACCGTGAAATTGTCTATCTGATGCACCCGCACTGTCCTCACTGAAGTCCGTTGACGCTGACCGAGAGTAGCCGCCATTTTACCAGCTTGGGAATTTTACACAAAACCAATAACATGCAAAAAGAACTCAAAATCTCAAATAAATTGATTATTTATTAAACTAACATGAGAAAATAATGTACATTCACTCAGACAAACCCAACATCTCTAGCTATGTGACTTGTAAAATAGTTTTTATCACGTTCTTTCACTCACTCGGTTTGACACAAAAATAACACATCAAACCTTTAACAAACGTGATAATACCTTAACGGATGTGTTAACTAGCATGGTATGTTCTTTCGACATTAGAAAGTTTAAACGTGCTATTACATACCTCTAGTAATAAATAGAAACGGACACAAAGGTTATCTTCTTGACTGCACAGTTCTGGCGCTTTCTTTATTGTGAAGAATGGTGCCCGCCTGCCCTGAACTTCCTGTTCCCCCACTACTAACGGTCCGTGCATTCCCAGATCAGATTACAACATTTCATTTAATTACAAAAAAAAAAGTGTAAACTGTAGCAATTTATTTTCCTTTATAGTTTATTAGCCCACATAATTTCTCTAGGATTGGAACCGGTTCAGGGAAAGATCTATACTTTTTAGGAACAGCACAGTTATTTTAAAAGCATGGAATCATCTCCATGCTTATTTTCCTTTCCGGGTATTTTTCTCCAGTCCCACAAAAATCGCAACAAAGCTCACTCTAGAAACGTATTCCAGTTTCTGCCTGCCAGCTGGAATGGAAATCCTTGCCAGTGGGTGTGCGTGTGGAAACTACCTGCTCCTCTCCTCTGAAGCATAGGTTACTGTATCCTACTGACAACGTTACAAGCATGATTCAGAAATTAGGGAGATATGTTTAATTTGAGAAGAATGGATGAACTTTTTCAATGCTAGTTAAGGATACTATAGTCACCACGTTTCACATTGGATTTATTAACGACAAAAAGGTACGACCTGTTTTTAATTATAGTGCTGCACTGCACTTTACAAACAAGGTTGTTAGCTAGCTAGCTAACATTAGCTCGTTCCAACGTTAAACCAACTCTGTAGTTCCGATAAGCTGACAGAGAAGCAGACGGTCTGACAGATAAGCCGACAGAGAAGCAGACGACCTGACAGAGAAGCAGACAGAGAAGCAGACGGCCTGACCGATAAGCAGACAGAGAAGCAGATGACCTGACCGATAAGCAGACAGAGAAGCAGACAGAGAAGCCGACGGAGAAGCAGATGGCCTGACCTATAAGCAGACAGAGAAGCCGACAGAGAAGCAGACAGAGAAGCAGACAGAGAAGCCGACGGAGAAGCAGATGGCCTGACCAATAAGCAGACAGAGAAGCAGACAGAGAAGCAGACACTCCATGTAGGAGACTTTATGTAAAACGCATAGGGCGACAGAAAGACAAGTCACACAGCATGATGTTAAAGTAGAAGCAGCCCATTCACTCAGACATAATAACCCCCTACCAATCATAAGAATACAATACAATGTTTCACACACAAGTTATATGTGCCTATATGTTACAACATGTTGCTTCTCTTGTATTGTCAACATCAATTCCAAATTGTTTGGCTGTCAGCAGATGCATGGTTATCAATACTACTAATATATATGAAGGGTGGATATTTTGATTGAGGTATTTCACATGGCCTTGATACATGCCCTGCCTGGTACTCATGGCTTGTATTGTCACACTACTTGCAGCAAAACTAATAATAATATAATGATGAAACTGGAGATGATCCGTACAGAGTTCAGGACTGCTCTGAACCAAGTTATGGAGGCCATAGAGGATAATGGTGAAACTGGAGATGATCCATACAGAGTTCAGGACTGCTCTGAACCAAGTTATGGAGGCCATAGAGGATAATGGTGAAACTGGAGATGATCCGTACAGAGTTCAGGACTGCTCTGAACCAAGTTATGGAGGCCATAGAGGATAATGGTGGAACTGGAGATGATCCGTACAGAGTTCAGGACTGCTCTGAACCAAGTTATGGAGGCCATAGAGGATAATGGTGGAACTGGAGATGATCCGTACAGAGTTCAGGACTGCTCTGAACCAAGTTATGGAGGCCATAGAGGATAATCGTGGAACTGGAGATGATCCGTACAGAGTTCAGGACTGCTCTGAACCAAGTTATGGAGGCCATAGAGGATAATGGTGAAACTGGAGATGATCCGTACAGAGTTCAGGACTGCTCTGAACCAAGTTATGGAGGCCATAGAGGATAATGGTGAAATTGGAGATGATCCGTACAGAGTTCAGGACTGCTCTGAACCAAGTTATGGAGGCCATAGAGGATAATGGCCTTTTTACTTCACTTTAATCCAGTCGGTCAATATAGCTAAATGATTGTGCTAGTAAAAAAGGAATGTAGTAGGGAGTCGACGTTAAACCGGCATTTTGATCATTTGTTTACGGAAAATAATGACCAGTTTGTGTTATTTTGACTTCCAGGAGCGGGTCGAGGAAGAGACTGTGGATGAGGATGGAGCAGCAGCACATGAATAAACATAACATAGTTATTCACTTTTAGTTTTAAGCAGTTTTACAGTTCTTGATTGGAGTGCAGTGTTCATGTTTTTGCTGACTTGTTATTTTGTGAGCTTATTGCTGTGATTTTGTTTATGAATCTATTGTGATACAGTTTATGTAAAAAAATAACTTATTTTCAGGCATTTTGCATATTTCGTCAGTGGACACCTACCGACAGGACACTGTGTATATGTTCAGGGTAGATTAAATGACGTGTCTTAAGGGTCCTCCCGAGTGGCGCAGTGGTCTAAGACACTGCATCGCAGCTGCATTGCTACAGATGCTGGTTCGATACCTGTCTGTGTCGCAGCCAGCCACGACCGGGAGACCCATGAGGTGATGCACAATTGGCCCAGCGTTGTCTGGGTTAGGGGAGGGTTTGGCCAGCCGGAATGTCCTTGTCCTCATCACACTGTTACGTACGTAAGTTATGTTCGCAGTGGTTACCAGAAACTGCATTTTATGGGGCTCTCAACGTACTTTCTGACGTTTAGCAACATTATGAGGTTGACTTAAAAATACACATATTTAACGGTTTAAAATTCCCCACATTTATACGTCCTGAAAAGACTTGGGACATAAGCAGACACCACAGCTACGTAGAAGGAACGTTTCACAATGACGTTATCATGACTTATGTAGGGACTAAAATAACTTGTCACGTCCTGGAACGTAATTTTGTTAGCTGGGAAAGCTCACTCTAGAAACGTATTTCAGTTTCTGCCTTCCAGCTGAAATGGAAACCTTTGCCAGTGGGTGCTCCTCTCCTCTGAAGCATAGGTTACTGTATCCTACTGACAACGTTACAAGCATGATTCAGAAATTAGGGAGATATATTTAATTTGCTAGCTTGCTAACATTTGCCCTGGTACAACGTTAAACCAACTCTGAAGTTCAAAGACATTCAAAGTTCCTCCATAGAAGCCGCTCCTCCATAGGTATAATTCTGTGGGCCTAATTCAGATAATGCAGGTCATAACACGATGCCCAGCTCTTATAACATAATTATAAAATGCCATTTAGCAGACGCTTTTATCCAAAGCGACTTACAGTCATGTGTGCATACATGTTTGTGTAGTCCCGGGTATCGAACCCACTACTTGGCGTTACAAGCGCCGTGCTCTACCAGCTGAGCTGCAGAGGACCACAGAGGACCTCTTCAATGCAAGCATCCTCTAACGAGCTCTCCACACCCGCAAAATGTCGCGCCCTACACTGTGATTGGCAGCACAGTTTGCTCTTAATGATTTTCCTATACAGATACTCTGTGGTTGTCACGAGAATTTTGTCATCTCAATGGTTGAAGTCAAACACTTCTTAAATCTTTGAATAATTCCCAGAGGTATAAATCTCTAGTTTAAATAAATTCAACAGACCCCTTACTGCAATGGTCATTCTTTATTCATGAAAGCTCTGAAAATCATACAATGCACAACGTTTTTTATACCAACCTAGTTGTTTCTTCCTGTATCTATTTCACACTCCAGCTGTGTTCGTGTGGTTGCTTTTCTGGTTCCTCCAGTATCAGGTCACACATACACAGACTTCCTTTACTGGTTTCACAAGACACAAATACTCTGTAGCTGGGCAAATATGCATCTTATACAAGCACATATGATTAACTCTCTAAGCTCTCTCACTGTCCTCACCCTAGGTGGGGACATGTTTTTCAGTGTCTAGTTTCACATCCTGTTTTCTGTTGTTGGTTTCACAGTTGCATTCTGCTTGCATAGATATAAAAATAAGCCAAAGCCCTTGTTTTACTTCTAACTAAGCTAAACACATTATCAGATTGTAGTTTTATGATTCTAACACATTTCACAAAGAATCGGAGTGTAATAATTAGTAATTACCTAATTCTTCTATCAGTGGTGTACTAGTGTATTTATTCTCCCACTTGGATGTCACTTCCACAAGCTTTAAATTGAGGGCCAGGTTGTCAGGATGTGTAATGTACACATTAATTACAAGTACTCCTAAAGATACACTTCATTTTAACTAGCTAAATCCTGTGTAACAACTAGTAATTACATTGTACTTGGCTAACATTACATGTATAATGCTTTGAAATAGTGTCTTATTCTTCATCTGGGACTTGTATTTATTATGGATCCCCATTAGTTCCTGCCAAGGCAGCAGCTACACTTCCTGGGATCCAGCAAAATTGAGGCAGTTCATACAATTTAAAAAACATTACAATACATTCACAGATTTCACAACACACTGTGTGCCCTCAGGCCCCTACTCCACCACTACCACATATCTACAGTACAAAAATCCATGTGTACGTGTGTGTATAGTGCGTATGTTATCGTGTGTGTCTGTATGCATGTGTCTGCGCCTATATTTGTGTTGCTTCACAGTCCCCGCTGTTCGATAAGGTGTTTTTTAAAATCTAATTGTACTACTTGCATCAGTTACTTGATGTGGGAAAGAGTTCCATGTAGTCATGGCGCTATGTAGTACTGTGCGTCTCTCATAGTCTGTTCTGGACTTGGGGACTGTGAAGAGACCTCTGGTGGCATGTCTTGTGGGGTATGCATGGGTGACCGAGCTGTGCGCCACTAGCTCAAACAGACAGCTCGGTGCACCCAACATGTCAACACCTCCACTTTGAGCCATGAGAGATCGACATGCATATTATTAATCAGCCGTGCTGCCCTGTTCTGAGCCAATTGCAATTTTCTTAAGTCCTTTTTTGTGGCACCTGACCACACGACTGTACAGTAGTCCAGGTGTGACAAAACTAGGGCCTGTAGGACCTGCCTTGTTGATAGTGTGGTTAAGAAGGTAGAGCAGCGCTTTATTATGGACATATTTTTCCCCATCTTAGCTTCTGTTGTATCAATATTTTTTGACCATGAAAGTTTAAAATCCAGGGTCACTCCAAGCAGTTTAGTCACCTCAACTTGCTCAATTTCCACATTATTTATTACAATATTTAGTTGAGGTTTAGGGTTTAGTGAATGATTTGTCCCAATTACAATGCTTCTAGTTTTAGAAATATTTAGGACTAACTTATTCCTTTCCACCCACTCTGAAACTAACTGCAACTCTTTGTTAAGTGTTGCAGTCATTTCAGTCGCTGTAGTAGCTGACATGTATAGTGTTGAGTCATCCGCATACATAGACACTTGTATTAGATCTGTTTTCGTAAACTCAACCAAGTTAACCCAGATGGGATGCTTTATTTTGGAGGCAAGTGCTAGCAACAACATTGACTGGAGATATATTTTGAACAGTGCACATTCATGTTTAAGTAAATTATTTTTTATTTTACCAGGTAAGAGAACACATTCTCATTTACAGCAACAACCTGGGAAATAGTTACAGTGGAGAGGATGGGGGATGAATGAGCCGATTGGAAGCTAGGGATGATTAGGTGGCCATGATGGTATGAGGGCCAGATTGGGAATTCAGCCAGGACACTGTGGTTAACACCCCTACTCTTACGATAAGTAGCATGGGATCTTTAGTGACCGCAGACAGTCAGGGCACCCGTTTCATGTCCCATCTGAAAGACGGCACACAGGGCAATGTCCCCAATCACTGCATTGGGGTGTTATTTTTTTTGACCAGAGGAAAGAGTGCTTCCTGCTGGCCCTTCAACACCACTTCCAGCAGCAGCTGGTCTCCCATCCAGGGACCGACCAGGACCAACCCTGCTTAGCATCAGAGGCTAGCTAGCAGTGTGATGAAGGGGAGTATATTGCTGGCAAATATTAATTAGAGCCTATTGATCATAGGCTATAATATCTCAGACACCCAGAGCATCCACAAGGGATCCCAACCTTTGTCACAGTTGTTAATAAATCGGAATCACAGACCACAATTACTACCAGGTACATGTTATTACATTGTAACTATGTGTCATTACAGTTAACTACAATACTTGTTTACAGTGTAGTTACACATGTAATTACACTGTAATTAAGGACCCCATAAAAGGAAGTGTTACATTTACATTTACATTTACATTTTAGTCATTTAGCAGACGCTCTTAACCAGAGCGACTTACAGGAGCAATTAGGGTTAAGTGCCTTGCTCAAGGGCACATTAACGTCATTTAGCAGACGCTCTTAGCCAGAGCGACTCACAAATTGGTGCGTTCACCCTATAGCCAGTGGGATAACCACTTTACAATTTGGGGGGGGGGGGGGGGGTTAGAAGGAATACTTTAGCCTATCCCAGGTATTCCTTAAAGAGGTGGGGTTTCAAATGTCTCCGGAAGGTGGTGAGTGACTCCGCTGTCCTGTTAGAAGGAATACTTTAGCCTATCCCAGGTATTCCTTAAAGAGGTGGGGTTTCAAATGTCTCCGGAAGGTGGTGAGTGACTCCGCTGTCCTGGCGTCGTGAGGGAGCTTGTTCCACCATTGGGGTGCCAGAGCAGCGAACAGTTTTGACTGGGCTGAGCGGGAGCTGTGCTTCCGCAGAGGAAGGGGAGCCAGCAGGCCAGAGGTGGATGAACGCAATGTCCTCGTTTGGGTGTAGGGACTGATCAGAGCCTGAAGGTACAGAGGTGCCGTTCCCCTCACTGCTCCATAGGCAAGCACCATGGTCTTGTAGCGGATGCGAGCTTCAATTGGAAGCCAGTGGAGTGTGCGGAGAAGGGGGGTGACGTGAGAGAACTTGGGAAGGTTGAACACCAGACGGGCTGCGGCATTCTGGATGAGTTGTAGGGGTTTAATGGCACAGGCAGGGAGCCCAGCCAACAGCGAGTTGCAGTAGTCCAGACGGGAGATGACAAGTGCCTGGACCAGGACCTGCGCCGCTTCCTGTGTAAGGCAGGGTCGCACTCTCCGAATGTTGTAGAGCATGAACCTGCAGGAGCGGGTCACCGCCTTGATGTTGGCGGAGAACGACAGGGTGTTGTCCAGGGTCACGCCTAGGCTCTTCGCACTCTGGGAGGAGGACACAGCGGAGTTGTCTACCGTGATGGCGAGATCATGGAACGGGCAGTCCTTCCCCGGGAGGAAGAGCAGCTCCGTCTTGCCAGGGTTCAGCTTGAGGTGGTGATCCGTCATCCATACTGATATGTCTGCCAGACATGCAGAGATGCGATTCGCCACCTGGTTATCAGAAGGGGGAAAGGAGAAGATTAGTTGTGTATCGTCAGCGTAGCAATGATAGGAAAGGCCATGTGAGGATATGACAGAGCCAAGTGACTTGGTGTATAGGGAGAAAAGGAGAGGGCCCAGAACCGATCCCTGGGGGACACCAGTGGTGAGAGCACGTGGTGCGGAGACAGCTTCCCGCCACGCCACTTGGTAGGAGCGACCGGTCAGGTAGGACGCAATCCAGGAGTGAGCCGCGCCGGAGATGCCCATTTCGGAGAGGGTGGAGAGGAGGATCTGATGGTTCACAGTATCAAAGGCAGCAGACAGGTCTAGAAGGACAAGAGCAGAGGAGAGAGAGTTAGCTTTAGCAGTGCGGAGAGTCTCCGTGACACAGAGAAGAGCAGTCTCAGTTGAATGACCAGTCCTGAAACCTGATTGGTTTGGATCAAGAAGGTCATTCTGAGAGAGATAGCAAGAGAGTTGGCTAAAGACGGCACGCTCAATAGTTTTGGAAAGAAAAGAAAGAAGGGATACTGGTCTGTAGTTGTTGACATCAGTGGTTACCGGCATCTCTTCTTTATGTATACGTTGATGTGCTTTAAGAAACCCTAGAGCACCCCTGTGGAAATCAAATTAGCATAATAATAACAATCCCCATCAAAATCTGTCTGTTTAAGCTATTTTTTGCATGGGCTGCGTCTCAATCCACCACATCCTCTGAGGTCGGCCTTCCTCATCTGCGGTGGAAGAACTACAGTGTTGTTTGTCAGACCAGGAGACTTCTGTCTGTAGCGTCCGAGAAGTTTGGCCTACACATCTAAAGGTGAGACTCACCAACAAGTTAATGTCTGTTGTTTCGCTCTAGGACGCCTACAAGTGTCTGAAGGTAGCAGGTACCAGTTTAAAACATTTGTGGAAGTAAATATTGAAGTACTTAGTGCCCAAAAAAGGTGTTAAATATGTTTGACTTATCTTTCTTAATATAGAACAGAAACTTCAAAACCAACTTCCCTTTGAAAATGATTAGCAATATCATCCCCCACTCACTATCACAAGGGTTAGCAAATGTCACGGTCAATTCCATTTCAATTACAGTCAATTCACAAAGTAACCCAAATTCCAATTCCACATTTTCCTCATTCATTTACAGATGGATACACTGCTGATTGGCAATGATGTTTAGATATCCTGTGGCATTCAAAAGTTGCTGCACTTTTATCAAGAGAACCAATATGTGCCATGAAAACACACCATCACCACCAGCCTGAAACACTGACACACAGCATGGATGCATGTACTCATGTTTATTTCCCATACCCTAGTCCTCCCATCAGTACAAAACTCATCAGACCAGGCAATGCTTTTCAAATTGTCCATAGCCCACTGCAACTGTAGTTTCTTGCTGAAAGCTAATGGGGATCTATAAGAAACACACAAAAACTACATCATTAAGGATCATAGCGTTCAGTCAATGTCATGGAAATAGCTGGTGTCCATAATGTTTTGTACACACAGTGTATGTTGTGTCTACTAGCTCATTCCCACAGAAAACTGCAGAGGGAAGCAGTACCACCCAGTCAACCATCAGACTCCATTGTGAGACGCCTCAAAGAGGATATTCAACCCTAAGGGTAAATCCAAGGTCAGCTCAATATCTTTACAGTAGAAGCTATCTAAGCACACCAAAACTGACAAGGTGCACACTGAAGTAAAGATAGAATGTTAACCTATAACGCTTCCTTTCCTCTGCACAGTTCTCTCACAGTGAGAAACAATAGGATTACAATAGAGTGTTCTACGCTTTCTTCATTTGATCCAATTAACTGTTACCACTTCTTTTATGAGATGAGAATTAAGTGGAGTGACTAATCTTAGCTGGTCTGAGAGAACTGATGAGGATTTCACCTTTATACATTGGTTTCTTTTTAAAGGTGCCCATTTGAGAAAAACTCTTTCCACAGTCAGAGCAGGAGTAAGGCTTCTCTCCTGTGTGTGTTCTCTGATGACCTTTTAGCTCAGTTGATGTTGTGAAGCATTTTACACAATTAGAGCAGGAGTAAGGCTTCTCTCCTGTGTGTGTTCTCTGATGAACTATTAACTAATTTGATGTTCTGAAGCATTTTACACAGTCAGAGCTGGAGTAAGGCTTCTCTCCTGTGTGTGTTCTCTGATGAACTTTTAGCCCAGTTGATGTTCTGAAGCATTTTACACAATCAGAGCAGGAGTAAGGCTTCTCCCCTGTGTGTGTTCTCTGATGAACTTTTAGCCCAGCTGATGTTGTGAAGCATTTTACACACTCAGAGCAGGAGTAAGGCTTCTCTCCTGTATGTATACGTTCATGTGTTTTTAAGTGGCCCAGTCGAGCGAAACTCTTTCCACAGTCAGAGCAGGAGTAAGGCTTCTCTCCTGTGTGTATAAGTTCATGTGTTTTTAAGTGGCCCAGTTGAGAGAAACTGGCCCCACAGTCAGAGCAGAAGTAAGGCTTCTCTCCTGTGTGTGTTCTCTGATGAACTTTTAGCTCAGTTGTTGTTTAAAAAAAATGTCCACAGTCAGAGCAGTAGTAAGGCTTCTCTCCTGTGTGTGCTCTCTGGTGAACTTTTAGCTTAGTTGATGTTTTGAAGCATTTTACGCAATTAGAGCAGGAGTAAGGCTTCTCTCCTGTATGTATACGTTCATGTATTTTTAAGTGGCCCAGTCGAGAGAAACTCTTTCCACAGTCAGAGCAGGAGTAAGGCTTCTCTCCTGTGTGCACTCTCTGATGAACTGTCAGAGCCTTTGGTGTTGTGAAATTCTTCCCACAGTCAGTACAGGAAAACAGATTCTCTCCTGTGTGTATTTTTAGGTGTATTTTTAACTTTGATAGAATTGAAAAACTCTCCTCACAATGTGGGCAGTGGTGAGACCTCTTAGCTCTGTGATCTTCCTGCTGTTGCTCTCTGGATGTAGAGAATGTCTCAACATGGTCTCCTGTGTGAACAACATCAGAAGAACCAATCAGTTGGTGGATTATACATGTCAATCAAGTATATTTTATGAAGCCCTTTTTACATCAGAAGTTGTCACAAAGTGCTTTACAGAAACCCAGCCTAAAACCCCAAAGAGCAAGCCTTGCAGGTGTAGAAGCCATATCATCCTCCACTCACTATCACAAGGGTTAGTAACTACACACACTCATTTAATAGAACTTTAAAACATTGGCAGTTTGTCTACTTGACTTCTTTAGTCTACTCTCTGAGCACTCCAGATAGCCCAGTGAATAAAACACATGCTGCAAATACTGGTGTAAAACCATGCAAGGGTCAGTAGCATGAAATAATATCTACCTTCTCATTGAAACAGTTCATCATGAAACAGTTATACTGCAACTTTTCATGCACAGTGAGAAGTTGGAACGAATAACACAAACTTAGTTAGATAGAACCTGCTCTTACCATGAGAAACAGATTTCCCAATCTTCTCCTCCTCTTCTTCATCTTTAATGTTGACATTCAGCTCCAGTGTTTGACTGCAGTCTTCCAGCTTCACTGATGCCATCTCTGGATCCTGCTTAGCAAACTGGGCTCCACTGTCACAATCAGGACCCAGTGACTGTAGGTTTGGACTCAGTGTGGAAGGAGAGAGGCAGGCTGGGTTTGTCCTCACTGTTGATGTTACCGGCCTCATACTTATTTCTAGTCGTCCTGTAGTAACAATGAGAAACAGACACAAAAAGTTATTGTCTTGACAGTTCTGGCACTTTCTTTATTCTCTAAAAATATACTCATCTTGTTAAATTATCTAATTCAGTGCTTGACTTGGACTGAAATAGGTGCCGGTACTGTTTATATTTAGGTGCAGGAGCTCCACAATACTGTTGAGCTAATATTCTATAAGAGGAACATGAGCTCAAGCACTAGATATTTGAGGTGCCGGTACTTAACCTAACCACCTACTCATTCAAGTGGTTCTTTATTTTTTACATTGTATAATAATAGTGAAAACATCACAACTATGAAATAACACATATGGAATCATGTAGTAACCAAAAAAAGTGTTAAACAAATCAAAATATATATCTTATATTTGAGATTCTTCAAAGTAAGCAACCTTTGCCTTGATGACAGCTTTGCACACTCTTGGCATTCTCTCTACCAGCTTCATCTGGTATTCACCTGTAATGCATTTCAATTAACAGGTGTGCCTTGTTAAAAGTTAATTTGTGGAATTTCTTAATGCGCTTGAGCCAATCAGTTGTGTAGTGACAAGGTAGGGGTGGTATAGAGAAGATAGCCCTATTTGGTAAAAGACCAAGTCCATATTATTGCAAGAACAGCTCAAATAAGCAAAGAGAAACAACAGTCCATCATTACTTTAAGATTCTTCAAGTGCAGTCGCAAAAACCATCAAGCGCATTGATGAAACTGGCTCTCATGAGAACCGCCACAGGAAAGGAAGACCCTGAGTTACCTCAGCTGCAGAGGATAAGTTCATTAGAGTTACCAGCCTCAGAAAGTACAGCCCAAATAATTGCTTCACAGAGTTCAAGTAACAGACACATCTCAACATCAACTGTTAAGAGGAGACTGCGTGAATCAGGCCTTCATGGTGGAATTGTTGCAAGGAAACCACTACTAAAGGACACCAACAAGACAAAGAGACTTGCTTGGGCCAAAAAACATGAGCAATGGACATTAGACCGGTGGAAATCTGTCCTTTGGTCTGATGTGTCCAAATTTGAGATTTTTGGTTCCAACCGCAGTGTCTTTGTGAGACACAGAGTAGGTGAACGGATGATCTCTACATGTGTGGATCCCACCGTGAAGCATGGAGGAGGTGGTGTTACGGTGCTTTTCTGGTGATTTATTTAGAATTCAAGGCACACTTAACCAGCATGGCTACCACAGCATTCTGCAGCGATACTCCATCCCATCTGGTGTGCGCTTAGTGGGATTATCATTTGTTTTTCAACAGGACAATGACCCAACACAACTCCAGACTGTGTAAGGGCTATTTGACCAAGAAGGAGAGTGATGGAGTGCTGCATCAGATGAACTGGCCTCCACAATCAACCGACCTCAACCCAATTGAGATGGTTTGGGATGAGTTGGACCACAGAGTGAAGGAAAAGCAGCCAACAAGTGCTATGCTGTGAACTTCTTCAAGATTGTTGGAAAAGCATTCCAGTGTGCAAATCTGTCATCAAGGCAAAAATCCAAAATATATTTTGATTTGTTGAACACTTATGGTTACTACATGATTCCATATGTGTTATTTTATAGTTTAGATGTCTTCACTATTATTCTACAATGTAGAAAATGGTAAAAATTAAGAAAAACCCTTAAATAAGTAGGTGTGTCCTAACGTTTGACTGGTGCTGTATATTTGCCACTGCTTGACTAAAAAAAAGATTATAGTTAGATAGAACCTGCTCTTACCATGAGAAACAGATTTCCCAATCTTCTCCTCCTCTTCTTCATCTTTAATGATGACATTCAGCTCCAGTGTTTGACTGCAGTCTTCCAGCTTCACTGATGTCATCTCTGGATCCTGCAGTGCAAACTGGGCTCCACTGTCACAATCAGGACCCAGTGACTGTAGGTTTGGACTCAGTGTGGAAGGAGAGAGGCAGGCTCGGTTTGTCCTCACTGTTGATGTTACCGGCCTCAGACTTAATCTGAGTCGTCCTGTAGTAATATAGAGAAACGGACACAAAAGTTAGTCTTGACATATCTGGCACTTTATTTATTCTCTAAAAATATATTAGATCAGGTAGCTAAGCATTGACAACAAACCATTTATTAATTTCACATTAGACACAAATTGCACACTTTAAATTAAACAACGTAAGTGCACTTAACCTATAGTAGATTTCAGAAATTCACATAATTGACTCAAAAACCATTTAGTACAAGGTTGCAGTTTGTTTTAGGCAGCACTATGTAATATTTTCCTGAATAACGTTGTCTTCACTGTATTATTTCAATCCAAAAACTATTGTATTTATTTATAGGTATAACTTTACAAGCCCTTAATTCATTAGCCCTAACAGAGTACATTACGTTATACTGTACTATTGTACTGTACTGTACTGAACTAAACTTTTCTTTCCTGTACTCTGCTGTACTGTACTTTCTAATCTTGTGAAACAGTCGCTATGTTTCCAATAACTTGTCCAGTGATCTTTTTCTGGACATTTAGAAAAAGTTTGCATAGAAAATAGATAGGACAATTGCCCTCTAGGGTGTGTTTCCATGTAACTATCTTGTGTCGATAAAAACAGCTGGACGTAATGACTCACCCTGTACCGTCAAAATGGTTTGGCAAACATCATATATTTAAAAAACATTGTTTCAATCCTCACTTGTCAGAATAAAGAAACTTTGACAAAAGAAAAACCCACCCGTCCAACGATTAAAAATGTTGTTGCGCTTTAGAACATTTCTCCTATATCTGCCGTTTCCATTACACACGTCGCAAAGATTTATTTTAGCAACATTGCTTTTGTCGAATGCACCTGGTTCAATGGAAACCTGCCTAATGATGTCTGAGTGATTGGTTCAGATTTGGTCCGGTCTAATGTTTTTACAATGATGGCTTACCCCGGCCGACGCTGGGCCAATTTTGCACCGCCCTATGTGACTCCCAATCACGGCCGGATTGTGATACAGCCTGGAATCCAACCAGGGTCTGTAGTGACAGATGCAGTGCCTTAGACCGCTGCGCCACTCGGGAGCCCTGTGACTAATCATTTTGGCTATTTAAGCTCTGAAAAGGCCTATCAGCTAACCAACTTTATCAGGAGTTATCCTGAGCCTATTTGCAATGAGAAACAATGCATTTGCACAGCGGGAAATGCAGAAGTATTTCAATTTTTGCTATGATCATCTCGTCAAAAATGTACAGAGACAAACTTGAAACCACTGATTATCATGACAATTTAGCTGACAGGGTTAAACTCCCGGACAACAGTGGTTTCAGAGTCCTGCAATAGAGTGAAGACGCTAATATTTGTGTAAACTCTACATAGTTGTGTTCTGTGGGTGTCACTGAGTAGGCTGAACAATACATAGGTAGGGCTGTACAGTGCAATATGAATGTCCAATACAAACAAAAGAAACAGCATACTCAACTGGCGTAACGCGGTAAGGACCAAGAACGGGGTCAATATGGACCACAGGTCACAAAATAATAATATAATAATACTGTTTTGGTTGGGCTTCAACCCCTGGTATCATATAAACACACATAAGACATGGAAACATGTAGAATTGCTTAAAAAGAGCAACAACTACAAATCTCAGCCCCATCGTAAAATGTGTAGAATTACGGGATATTAGCTTTAAAACTGCTAAATGTTCTCTCCGCCAACAAGAGGGCTGTGAACAGTTTGGGGTCACAAGTTGGGGGTTTGTTACTACACCAATAAATGACAATATCCATCTGGACCATTGCCACCTAGGAAATTTGTTTGATCGGACCTTCTCAAATAGTACTGGAGTACCCCTGCAATAGACTGACTGGGAAGGTGATTTTTCACAGTCAAAGTCCTGCAATAAGAGCTAAGACGCTAATATTTGTATAAACTCTTGAGAATTGTTTTCTGTGGGTGTCACCCGTTCCATGGGAGCACAATCCAACCCGTTTCATAAGTGCATATAAGAACGCCCCCGATGCAATTATGTGGTCTAATACCTCCACAGTGGGATTTTAACCGTTTTTCCCCCTGTTTATTTTCAAAATAATTAGTTTTTGTAATTCATTTTAAATTAAGTAACAAGGTTTGATATGATTCCAATATTTTGTATCCGTTTGCATCACTTTCAATGAGGGCCTTTTATTTTGAGGGCGAACCGCAAATTCCAATATTGTGGTTAATCGTTATTGTGACTAGCTTCACATACATAGGGACAAGCGGGTACCAGGGCTGCGTCCAGCAGGAGGATGGAGACGTTGGCCACGATCAGATACAAATGTATTATGTAGAGCGAACATGCCTCTGATTCTAAGGAATCATGTCAGTTCTATTCAGGGTATTTCTATCTGCAACTTTCCAAAACGTTTTTGTACTGAACATGCCCAGGCGAAACGCACTGACCTATATACGAACCTGGAAAGCCTCACAAATGAAAACGTTCTTCAATCACTCAGATTGACACAAACATTACACAAAACCTTTCCCTTAATGTGATAATACCTTGACTGATTTGTTCTAACATGTTATGACGTTATTTCGATATTAGACAGTTTAAACGTGCTATTACATACCTGTAGTAATAAAGAGAAACGAAAAGCACAGTCCTGTCGTTTTCTTTGTTATGAAGAATGTTGCGCGCCTCCCCGGAAGTTCCTGTTCCCCAACTACCACAATGCAACAGCGACATCTTCTTCTTCTTCTTCTTCTTCTGTGGGTTTTATGGCAGACTACATCCAAAAGTTGCATTGCCGCCACCAACTGGACGGTTTAAAACCACAAAATAAATTAAATAAAAAATACATCCATACTTAATAGTGATACTAACTTACTCCACCCTAATAGTACATTGCCAAAACAAACAAAACTCCCATTTCTTCCTTCCTTTAAATCTCCATATCTCCCTTCTCAGTCTCTAGGACCTGAGATGGTGGTACGGCTTTTGACAATATTCCATGTAACTCTTTTGCCAATAAATCTTTTAGCCCCAGGAACCGTTCTGCCGCAACCACAATGATTTCTATCTTCCTAGATCTTTTCTCCACCTTGGCAGTGCCGTTAATCACCATTGCGATAAAGGCCACAAAGTCCACCTTTTTAACCTTTAAAATGTCAGGATCATCTTGTTGAAAGGCAACCCCTGCAGCTTGCATTGAAGGCTTATCCACCACCATTATATTTACTGTAAAGATAACCCCCAACAACTACAATGATTCAGTAGATCAGTAATGTTACAGTACTCTAGCATGTCTCACAGCTGCTTATGCTGACAAAACATGTTAGTGAATAGGTCAGATTTAGCTTTGTGATGCTCAATTAAACTTCCTGTCTTGTTCCGCTTCAGAACAACAATAAATATGACACTTCAAACATAGTTTTTTGGTAATTCATTACACAAAAGAGAAGAGCTTGACTAGTACAAATTCATATACATACTATTTTTCATTGGCAGATAAATTACACAGGCTTGAATTAAGCCTTAATGGCTAAAATAACTCATCTAGTTTTAAAATACAATTTAATAAACAAAAAGTATCCACCCAAACTAATGGTGAAAACTGATCATCACACCATCTCTATCTGATACATGTTGTGTCTACTAGCTCATTCCCACAGAAAACTACAGAGGGAAGCAAAACCACCCAGTCAACCAGCCTCACAGAGGATATTCAACCCTAAGGGCAAATCCAAGGTAATCTCAATATCTTTACAATAGAAGCTAACAAAACACACCAAAACTGACCAGGTGAACACTGATCAATAAAGTAAAGAGAGGCTAACGTTCTATAACGTTCCCTTTCCTCTGCACAGTTCTCTCACAGTGAGAAACAATAGGATTACAATAGAGTGTGCTACGATTTCTTGAGAATTAAGTGATGGAATGATTTTAATCTTAGCTAGTCAGACAACTGATGAGGATTCTCACATTCATGTGGCCATGTTGAGAGAAACTCTTCCAACAGTCAGAGCAGGAGTACCAGATCCCTTGATATTTTACAGCTCTTCCCACAATCAGAGCAGGGAAATAGATTATCTCCTGTGTGTATTTTTAGGTGTATTTTTTAGCTTTGATAGAATTGGGAAAATCTCCTCACAATGTGGGCAGTGGTGAGACCTCTTAGCTCTGTGATCTTCCTGCTGTTGCTCTCTGGATGTAGAGAATGTCTCAACATGGTCTCCTGTGTGAACAACATCAGAAGAACCAGCCAGTTGGTGTGATTTACATCAATCACATTTATTTTATAAAGCCCATTTTACATCAGCCGTTGTCACAGAGTGCTTTACAGATACCCTAACCTATCAGGCGTAAAAGAAACGCCTAAACCAGGTCCACAGAAATCAGAAGCTTCCGGTTTTCAGGCTTTGCCTTCCTCTCTGCCTTTCCCTGAAACACGGATGCTTCCGGTGTTTGTTGACTCCGCTGAGGGTGCAGGTACCGAGACTAAAACCCCAAAGAGCAAGCAATGCAGAAGCACAGTGGCTAGGAAAAACTCCCTAGAAGGAAGGAACCTAGGAAGAAACCTAGAGAGGAACCAGGCTCTGAGCAGTGGCCAGTCCTCTTCTGCCTGTACTGGGTAACAAATGACTTAATATAATTATGCTGTACAATACAGGGGAATAAAACTATTCTAAAGTGTTATGAGCCATATCATCCTCCACTCACTATCACAAGGGTTAGTAACCATCAGGGCTGGGGTCAATTCCATATCAATTCACATTTTTAAATTTGACTAATTCAGCAGACACTCTTATCCAGAGTGACTTACAATAGTGCATTCATCTTCAGATAGCTAGGTGAGACAACAACGCATCACAATCGTATCAATTACATTTTCTAGGGTGCTGAAAGGGAGTAGAGTAGGGTCGTAAAGATGGTAGGTTGGAGGAGAGATGGAGAGAAAAGGAAACAAAGTAGGGGTCAGAGACTTGGAGGGGGGTTGCAGTGAGATTAGTAGGAGAACAGCCTCTAGTGAAGATGGGGTCACGCAGTGGGAGGGAACTGGGAAAGGGTGAGGTCAAAAGAGGAAAGGTGTTTCCAGTAAACCAATTTTCCTGATTGAAAAACATTGAAGAGAATTGGAATTAGAATGACAGTGTACTTCCTGAATTGACTGGAATTTAAATGGAATTGACACCAACCCTGGCAACTACACAGACTCATTTCATAGAACTTCAAAACACTGGCAGTTTGTCTACTTCACTTCTTTAGTCTACTCTCTGATCACTCCAGATAGCCCAGTTAATAAAACAAAGGCTGACAATACTGGTGTCATCCATGCAAGTCTCAGTAGCATGAAATAACATCTATCTTATCATCGAAACAGTTCTATAACAACTTTTCATGCACAACGATAAAACAAGCTTTGTTGTGTTGAGTTCTTCAGGGGTGTCAGAATGACAGAATGAACTTATGGAGGTCTTACTTTTGGAGATAACTCCTAGATGTAGATAGTACTATAGTGGCGGGCCCAACCCCAGACTTCTCTTTTATCAACCCAAAGGTTTTACTGTCTTCTCAGGAATTCAGCCTTCTCTGTGTTGCTCCCCACATCCCCCTATTCTGAATGCTGCATTATCTCACCATCCCCCATTCTGAATGATGCATTATCTCACCATCCCCATTCTGAATGATGCATTATCTCACCATCCCCCATTCTGAATGCTGCATTATCTCACCATCCCCCATTCTGAATGATGCATTATCTCACCATCCCCCATTCTGAATGATGCATTATCTCACCATCCCCCATTCTGAATGATGCATTATCTCACCATCCCCCATTCTGAATGATGCATTATCTCACCATCCCCCATTCTGTCACACCTCTGAGCTCCTTGTCGTATCGGATGAATGGTGGCCATTATTGCTGTCAACAAAGAGTCCGTTATGCTGTATCGTGTTAGAGGCTTTTATTAAGACCACGAGGTTTCAGCATAAATGACAGGTGATATGACACCCGGAGAACGGCTCCTCCGATTGCCATGGCCGTTCTGACGTCTTCCTCGCCTAACCCCCTTATTTATAAACAATGAAACTCCCTCCTCTGGCCAATCACCAGTCTCCCCTGTCTACAACACACCTCCTGTCTATTATATGTGACATTATACTAAACATTGCCTTTTGATACTAACATAACCAACATTCCATTTCTTCATGAAAAACATTTAACAAAGGCATAATCTTCAGATACTATATTCCCCCCTTCGAGACGAACTAAACGTCTCGAAAACAACCAGAATAGGATTATGACTAGTAACACTTTATCTTATTGAGTATCTTTAACATTAAACCAAAAACATTCTCCTCTAGAGTGTAAATACCTTTCTATGAAATAACTGTTTATGAAGTGTGAATACATTACTATCTTTATGAACAAATCTCTATGGAGTGTGAATACATTACTATGAAATATGAAGAAATCTCTATGGAGTGTAAGAGCGAAAAACTGTCCGGCAGCCATCTTTTCAGATATCCATCCATCAATCAAGACAGTAAAATTCTCTCACGGTCCCTCTGCCCCAGGCAACCACCGTCGGTACTCCAGATAAACTCATTAACCATGTAAATGCATTTTGAAACTATGATGCAATTAAATACACATGTAAGCCCCTGCAAACAAAATCCTATCCATAAACATCCACTTGCAAGGCTGGTCAACCCATCGGACCGTAAAGTGGAACTCTCCCTTCCTAGCCTCTCTGTCCCTAAACATTCACGAAATAAACAAAAACATCTAAGATCCTCCCATGTATTCAATAACATCAAACATCCTTCTACAAAATTAATCCCTAAGAATATGACACAATTATGTATTACACATGTCTATATTTCATTGCAAACACTGGAATGTAGTCCACTACACTTCATCTCCCTGTAGTCCCGACTTCCAATGGATTGTTGATGATGGAATCAGCCACACCCTCCTTGTTTCATCTCCTCCAGTCATATTGTCCCTTCATATTGTCTTTGTTTGAATATTCCAATCTCCACATGTTCTCCCAAATGCTTCTGGAATGAAAAGAAAAGAAACGACCAAACAGTATCTTTTGCAAAACAAACACTTTCAAATTAAACCTCAATTTCACCTAAGAATTTTTAAAAAAATGATATATAAATGATGTATGAATCACATAAACCTATTCCCCCCTTTGATTCATAAATCATACCAACATCACCCCAATATTGAAAAAATAATAATTTGAAAAATCATCAAATAATCAAAAATTATATTTATCCATCAGTAGTCCATTCATCTTCCTCCAGATCAGGAACAGTCAACACCGGCATCTGAGTGTTGTCTCCAGGCATCATTCTCCAACCTATCTCAATATCATAACTTTCTCAAAGGTAAGTAACAAATTCACAGTGTTATCAAAGCTGAAACTAAAATCTGACCCATCACTGCCCCTACTGGGCCTAACTGATTTTGCAACCAAGTCTTCCAAATGCATCCCTTATTTCCTTCAATGCATATCAATATGATCTTCCCAAATGTTACACCATACCATGAATAAAGTCCCCCCTTCTCCCTTAAACTTATCCTTCAATGATAGGCTTGAAGCCTATGACATGTCGCCATGTCACCCTTTTAACCCTAGATTTAGCTGTGTCCAGTGCTATCCCTCTTATAATGATAAAACCTCATATGGAAGCTTCAACGTTGACATGTAACCAAATCCTGTCCATCCATAATGTAAGAATATATATACTTTATCACCCCAAACCCTCTAAATATCTCTAAAATTCCCCATAGTCACATTGTCAGGCAAAACTAATCCTTTAACCATCAAAGTCCTGCTGTTCCTACTAACTGAAACATAAAAAGTAACCTTATATTTCTCATTACTACCCTTAATGTCATGCTTATCCAAAGTCATCATATAATCATCACAATCTGATATTCCCATAAACATACCCTTTACCTCATATGTTTTATTAGAACAAGTTCTAATCCGTTGTTCTGATTTCCTTTCCATCTAACAAATGCACCCAAATTAATTCACTTAACCCAATTCCACCTACCCCTAGGCTTAAACCACTGTTCTGACAACGACATTATTTTATCTGTCAATGACTGTTGCTGATACCACAGTTATGACAAAGCATAAGACTGAACCATACCTGATAGAGGCCGCGCGACCGTCTAACACGTTTGGTGCTGGAATTCTCAACAGACATGGACCTTCAAGATTCCTCACTGATCTTACAGAATGAGTTAATCTATCTCTAATTTCCACAACAGAAGAACGAGCGGTACTGATCAGATACCTCTCCCTGTCTGTCATTAAAATCAAAGACCTCATCCTGTCCTTTCCATGATGAATCTATATTCTCTCTACTACTCTCTGTTCTCCTATTTTAACCCTATTCGTACTATCATTGATAGCACTCTCCAACCGTAACATAACCCCTGAGTCCTTCTTGCTAACCCCCTTTAATTTCAGAACAGTTGTTGTCGATGCCATACTCCCTAGATCGTATCATTAATCCCTTCCAAAGTTACCATTAAAGTAGTTGATTTAGCTGATGTATTAACCTTAATTACTTCTAGTAGGAAAGCTACCAATATCCTCTGTGTATTATCTACTGTTGGAGTGGCTACTGTAATCTACTCCTGAACTCCCTCGGTGACTGTGAAACTTCAACAGATTTGAAATCTTCCATCATAGGCATCACTTTACGAATTACATAGCCTTTTAACCCATCATTCTTAATCGGAACAACTTCTAATGCTTGCCCTAAATAAGCATACATATATTCTCCATGACCTTTCTCTGTAACATTACGCCAAATAAGTGAACAGTCACTCCTAACCTCTTCCAAACTATACCTCCTTCTACTCCTGGTCCTGATAACAATACTTATCCTCCATAATTATCTCTCCATATGGGAGAAACGTCACCATCCTAACCCTAATAACAGTATTTTCCCCCTATAATCGGTGCTGGACCCTTATAATCAAATGCGATATATTTATGGCTTTAATACCTATCAATGTTGAAAGAGTTAAATTGCTTCTCACTGTTGTTATAATAGACTGAAGTGTTAATGTCCTTAGTTACTCCTAATTTTCCCCCAGTTTTCCCCTAAGACTTTGAACTCTTTACTTGTACTTCCATCTATCACCACTAGTGTCACTTTTTCCCCAAATCTCAGTCCTTTCTCTAAATCCCTGACTTTCAAACCTTTGATTACACAAAATACACCCATAATTACCTTGATCTCCCTACTCTAAAGTGTCATTCATTACTGTTCTCTCTCTCTCTTACTACTAACTTTAAAACTTAGCTTACTGTCTCAGAGTTCCTTCAACCCTAATCTACTCCTAACTTATTTTAATCTAATCTTTTCTCTCATAACATTTAAAACCTTTTCCCCTGATTTTCACAAAATCCCTTACCACCAAATGTTTAGACTATGTGATTGGGAAAGTTCCCCACCTGCTTCTGACTCATTACACACAGACTTGGCAAACGTCTAAACACCTTTTAGCCTAGCCTGAAATCTCTTAGTGTAAGAATGTAACCCAGAATAAACAGTCACCCCTTTTAACTTTTCAGACAGATTGTGTTAATAGACAGTCATCTAGTGTACATCTTATTGTACAATTCAATTCTCTTCCCAACACTGCAATAACAGTATCTTCTAATATTAGTACTTTAAGAGTAATTAACAGTTTTACTACCTCAAATCCCTATCCTAATTAGTTATCAATTAGTGAGATGTTTAACCTCTTTAGGCTGAACACAGATAAGTTTTTACACTATTCACCATTATTCTCATAGTCCTCTGGTCGGTTGTTTTTACTTCAATTGTTGGCTATTTTCTCTTCTTCTCTAATCGATGCTCTCAGCTGGCACCCCCCTTCGTCTCTTCTAGACACTAACAGGTGATCTTCACTTGCTCCTTTGTCTTCCTCTGTTGTTTTCTCCTGACCCATTTCCATCCCAGGTAAAGTAACCCATCTGTCCACAATTATAACAGTCTTCTGAAAGTTGCTGGAAGTGTAGCTGAAATCTTCCTCCTATTTCTTCTTTGTTCTTCTCCAATTCTTGGGATCCTCTCAGCAGTTTCTCCTCTTCTGTATCTTCAGCGTCTCGAGCTGTTCCTCTAGCTCTCTTACCTCTCCCAAAGTCGTCGCTTCCTCCAGGCCTGATACGCCTCGGTCTATATCTCCTATTTCTTCTTTGTCAGTCATTGTAGGATAAAATCCTCGAACATAAAGCACCTTTAATCCCCAAATCTTCATCGCTTTCTTCATCAGAACTCGAATCTCTTGTCTCCTTCGTTTCTCTCTTGCCAACTTCCTTCTGATCACAGAGTCATATCCACCCATGCATGACCTCTTCATCATCACTCATCTTCATCATCCTCGTCTTCTTTAAGTTCCATCCTCCTTACCTCCCTCTTCTCTTCCAGACATCACATTTCCTTCCTTCTGGAGTTTTGATTAATCTTTATCGTCGTTTCTGCTTGTATTCGTCTTCATCTCTGATGCCATAATCACCCTGCTGGATGATCACTGAAAGCTTCCTTCTCATAAGGTGGGTGTCTTTCTGCTGAATCCGTATGTGAGAAAGGTGTACTAACATCTGCCATTAGTCTCTCCTAACACTACCTTAGTTAAATAATTACTATTTTAGTCAATTTTCCCCTATATCAACCCTTTTAAATTCCTTTATTGTGACTATCTTATTTTAGACTGTATAGCCTATGGCTTACCCCTGTTATTATTAATATAAACCTAACAACTCCAAATAAATCAAAATAAACTCCAAATAAATCAATTAAAAATCATGAATAATTAAAACCAATTTTTATTCCTATGTCACCAATTTATCAATTAGTGTTGGCTATCTTACCACAACCCATCAAATGCAAGTAAATTAGTCAACTTCAAAGCAATCCCAAAAACAAAGCCTCTAACCCTTCAATACTACAATTCCCATCAAACCCCAGTGATACACAGAGCATCCAAAATGCAATTTTTAATGAAATAGTATTTGCCAAGCCTATGTGAAATTGTCATAACATCACATATTTTGTTAGGATGATTTTGTGTACTAGCCTGATCTGATCCTCTCGTCTGCCTCGTCACACCTTGTCACGTGACGCACACGTCAGCCCCTTCTCTCTCTCTCCTCTCGTTCCATGTTCCTCTCATATTTCAAAAAAACATAGAAACACACAAGATTTCAGCAGTTAATGCAATCACTGAGTATTTCCAACCATTCAATATTCGTTCGTTCTACATTATTCACTCTAAGACTAAAACTCAGAACTAAATAGATCGCTCAAAAACATTTTTATTTTAATCCGTCTTTAATTTAATTCACTTTATTATAATCCGTTACCATATATCTAATGTATAAATTCAATAGATCACAAAACAAGTGTCATCTTTAACCAACCGCCGTTGAAACTAAAATCTCTCCTCTGTCTGTCTATTTCCCTTGCAGGGTAACGCCAAATGGGACCTATGACCTGTACCCACCATTTTGTTTTGTTGTTTTACAATACCCTCGTGTTGTAGTTTAGTGCCGTAAACCAAAACATGTCCTAATCTCGTGCCATAAACTCCCCCTTTCTGTAGTGTAGTGTCGCAAAATTAAACGCATGCGCATACCCATTCCTCAATACAATTTCACCGTGGACGGGCGATTTTCTACTCCCTCCTAGTCAAACAGAATAACAGTCCAGCTGTACCTCTCGTTTCCCCCTCCTAGTCAAACAACATTTAACAGCGCTCACAAAACATATAACCTGACTTAAACACAGAGACAAATTTAAGAGACTTTAATCCATCGCAATGGAGTCTCTAAGGATACGTTAGCATGTAGCACACAACACAATTAGCATTTAGCATTAGCCACGATGTACCATGTAGCATGAAACACATTCCCATTTAACACTGACCTTAGCCTTAGCCTTTAGCTAACTGCGGCCTACCCAGCCCTAAGTAACCTGCACCGTGGCCAAATCATTGTCTATCAGTAATATCTCCGCCTAACTTTATGCTGCCGTGAGAATGGTTATTTAAATGAGCGACCCCCCCCAATACAAATATCCCGTCGGATAGAAGCTGAGTCAGCCATCCCCAATAAATGTTCAACCAAACACCAGTCCCAGACTGACCTGAAACTCATAATGCGTTGCCAGGATTTTGGCCCATTCCTAAAGAATCGCCTCGCTTCGAGGTCTTTACCAGATTCACGGTGCCATAAAGATGAATGCATATCGACCTTCTCTTAATCCTCATTGTCACCCGTTACCAATGAAATAACATTTTAGCAGACTCCAGTCGACCGCAATAACGCCACAGAGGCAAGGTCATATGGAACATCTCTCCAGTGTACACAAGTCATATCCAATCTAACAAACTCCGAAGCGGTAAGAACACACTCACCCTTTTTTGGCCATGCTTCAAAGAGAGTTAGCCCGGCGATTGACTGAAACAAGGAAGAGACGCAAACCCAGCCCCACGTTGGGCGCCATTATGTCGTATCGGATGAATGGTGGCCATTATTGCTGTCAACAAAGAGTCCGTTATGCTGTATCGTGTTAGAGGCTTTTATTAAGACCACGAGGTTACAGCATAAATGACAGGTGATATGACACCCGGAGAACGGCTCCTCCGATTGCCATGGCCGTTCTGACGTCTTCCTCGCCTAACCCCCTTATTTATAAACAATGAAACTCCCTCCTCTGGCCAATCACCAGTCTCCCCTGTCTACAACACACACTTCCTGTCTATTGTATGTGACATTATACTAAACATTGCCTTTTGATACTAACATAACCAACATTCCATTTCTTCATGAAAAACATTTAACAAAGGCATAATCTTCAGATACTATATCCTGTTGTGATAACATACTGTAGGTCTGATATCTGATTGGAAGTTAACTCAACAGTAATGTTATTGATCAACAACTCCTATTTTGAATCCAAACATGGTCAAATGGTTCTAAAAGGGTCTAAGCTTCAATGTGTCTTTCTCTTTTGTTCTTGACCTGTTGTGGTGAGAAATATACTGAGTGTACAAAACATTAGGAACACCTTCCTAATATTGAGTTGCACCCCCTTCTGCCCTCAGAAAAGCCTAACTTTGTCAGTGTACGGACTCTACAAGGTGTCGAAAGCCTTCCACAGGGATGCTGGCCCATGTTGACTCCAATGCTTACCCAGTCAAGTTGGCTGGATGTCCTTTTGGTGGTGGACCGTTCTTGATACCCACGGGAAACTGTTGAAACTGCGGGAAACTGTGTTGCAGTTCTTGACACACTAAAATGGGTGTGTATGGTACCTACTACCATACCCTGTTCAAAGGTAATTCCATATTTTGTTTTGCCCATTCACCCTCTGAATGAAACACATACACAAAAAATCCTTATTTAACCCGTCTCCTCCCCTTCATCTACACTGAAGTGGATTTAACAAGAGTCATCGATAAGGGATCATAGCTTTCACCTGGTCAGTCTATGGCAGGGAAAGAAGCAGGTGTTCCTAATGTTTAATACACTCAGTGTACACCGTCTTTCTCTCTACCCCTCTCCCATGAGCTGTGGGCCACGACACAAGCTATGGATTCTCTCTATCCCATGAGCTGTGGACCACGACACAAGCTATGGATTCTCTCTATCTCATGAGCTATGGGCCATGACACAAGCTATGGATTCTCTGGCTTTCTCTTCCTGTCTGATCATGTTTAGATACTTCATGTTTTGTTAATGTCAGTATTTACTTGTAACTCAGGCTTTACGCATTGGGCGGAAGGTAACTGAAAGGTTGCTGGTTCGAATCCCCGAGCCGACTAGGTGAAAAATCTGTCGATGTGCCCTTGAGCAAGGCACATAACCCAAGTTCCTCTAAAAATTTAAGAAATGTAAGTAAATCGTTAATTTTACAATTTCATTAAATCTATTTACCTTTAGTATTCCACTATCAGACCAATTCTTGCTAGTCAACATCAACTCATTGCCTAATGCTTGCTTGCATATTTTAATAATCTTTATGGTGTCAGATAAGTATGTAAGTCATGGATATAATATGTCTCTCTCTGTTTGTAAGTCATGGATATAATATGTCTCTCTCTGTTTGTAAGTCATGGATATAATATGTCTCTCTCTGTTTGTAAGTCATGGATATAATAAATCTCTCTCTGTTTGTAAGTCATGGATATAATATGTCTCTCTCTGTGTGTAAGTCATGGATATAATATGTCTCTCTCTGTTTGTAAGTCATGGATATAATATGTCTCTCTCTGTTTGTAAGTCATGGATATAATGTCTCTCTCTGTTTGTAAGTCATGTATATAATGTCTCTCTCTGTTTGTAAGTCATGGAAATAATGTCTCTCTCTGTGTGTAAGTCATGGATATAATATGTCTCTCTCTGTTTGTAAGTCATGGATATAATATGTCTCTCTCTGTTTGTAAGTCATGGATATAATATGCCTCTCTCTGTTTGTAAGTCATGGATATAATATGTCTCTCTCTGTTTGTAAGTCATGGAT
This sequence comes from Coregonus lavaretus, assembly GCF_964263955.1. Taxonomy (NCBI): domain Eukaryota; kingdom Metazoa; phylum Chordata; class Actinopteri; order Salmoniformes; family Salmonidae; genus Coregonus; species Coregonus lavaretus. The sequence goes on along the minus strand of NW_028162761.1, from coordinate 1,030,830 downwards.
ATAATATGTCTCTCTGTGTGTAAGTCATGGATATAATATGTCTCTCTCTGTTTGTAAGTCATGGATATAATATGTCTCTCTCTGTTTGTAAGTCATGGATATAATATGCCTCTCTCTGTTTGTAAGTCATGGATATAATGTCTCTCTCTGTTTGTAAGTCATGGATATAATATGTCTCTCTCTGTGTGTAAGTCATGGATATAATATGTCTCTCTCTGTTTGTAAGTCATGGATATAATATGTCTCTCTCTGTTTGTAAGTCATGGATATAATATGTCTCTCTCTGTTTGTAAGTCATGGATATAATATGTCTCTCTGTGTGTAAGTCATGGATATAATATGTCTCTCTCTGTTTGTAAGTCATGGATATAATATGTCTCTCTCTGTGTGTAAGTCATGGATATAATATGTCTCTCTCTGTGTGTAAGTCATGGATATAATATGTCTCTCTCTGTGTGTAAGTCATGGATATAATATGTCTCTCTCTGTTTGTAAGTCATGGATATAATATGTCTCTCTGTGTGTAAGTCATGGATATAATATGTCTCTCTCTGTTTGTAAGTCATGGATATAATATGTCTCTCTCTGTGTGTAAGTCATGGATATAATATGTCTCTCTCTGTTTGTAAGTCATGGATATAATACGTCTCTCTCTGTTTGTAAGTCATGGATATAATATGTCTCTCTCTGTTTGTAAGTCATGGATATAATATGTCTCTCTCTGTTTGTAAGTTATGGAAATAATGTCTCTCTGTGTGTAAGTCATGGATATAATATGTCTCTCTCTGTTTGTAAGTCATGGATATAATATGTCTCTCTCTGTTTGTAAGTCATGGATATAATATGCCTCTCTCTGTTTGTAAGTCATGGATATCATATGTCTCTCTCTGTTTGTAAGTCATGGATATAATATGTCTCTCTCTGTTTGTAAGTCATGGATATAATATGTCTCTCTGTGTGTAAGTCATGGATATAATATGTCTCTCTCTGTTTGTAAGTCATGGATATAATATGCCTCTCTCTGTTTGTAAGTCATGGATATAATATGTCTCTCTCTGTTTGTAAGTCATGGATATAATATGTCTCTGTGTGTAAGTCATGGATATAATATGTCTCTCTCTGTTTGTAAGTCATGGATATAATATGTCTCTCTCTGTTTGTAAGTCATGGATATAATATGTCTCTCTGTGTGTAAGTCATGGATATAATATGTCTCTCTCTGTTTGTAAGTCATGGATATAATATGTCTCTCTCTGTGTGTAAGTCATGGATATAATATGTCTCTCTCTGTTTGTAAGTCATGGATATAATATGTCTCTCTCTGTTTGTAAGTCATGGATATAATATGTCTCTCTCTGTTTGTAAGTCATGGATATAATATGTCTCTCTCTGTAACAACAATTATTCTCTATCACCTCCTGTCTTAAATTGGCTGTACAACTTCTAAGCCCTTGAACCTCAAGTTGGCACACAACATAACCGACCACATTAAAGCTTCTGGCTTCAGGGGATTTCTAGTCACCAGTTCTGATGTTGCTCTTTCAACTTTCAATTTTCTCTTAGACTTTCCAACATAATAATAGCCACATGGGCACATCAGGAAATATACCACATATTTTGTTTTACAGGAAATTCTACCCATGACATACATTTTATTTCCAGTATGAGGGTGAAGAAAGAAGTCCCCCTTGGTCATCGCATTAGAGTTCTCACAATGATTTGAGGGGAGGGTGGATAGGAAATGCAGAGGGGGAACATATTCATCTGCTCTTTCTAGGCTGTCCTTTAGGTTTCTAGCATGTTTAAAAGAGAATCAAGAGATATTCTGAAAAGCCCGGCCCACAGAGGGATCCCAGTCCTAAATAGAAGTCAGAGATCAAACTCCTGGTTCTCCCCTGTTCCTTTCACACGCCCTCCCATTGTACTGTATGTATGAACACATTTTGAACAATGGCTGCCTAAAATGCTGTGGTGCTTACAAACACAATAGGAAAGGTTGTGGTAGACGTTGGCCATCACAGGTGAGTTCACAGCACTTTTACTCTGAGCATTTATATCAATGACTCACCCTCAGATGGACCATCAATGCCAGAGTTCTACAAGACTGTTTACATAATCAACTGGGCATTTCAACAGTCTGTCCCTCAATAAGGTCCTGGGCATATATTGTTTATCTTACTATTGTTATAAATGCTAACTTTTTTAGCATTTGTGGCACAAATCCATTGCAAGTCAATGGTACGTATACATTTACATTTTAGTCAATTAGCAGACGCTCTTATCCAGAGCGACTTACAACCTTGGTGTTGCAAACGCCATGCTCTACCAACTGAGCTATAGCCAGTATGAAAATGTATGCACTCACTAACTGTAAGTCGCTCTGGATAAGATCGTCTGCTAAATGACTAAAATGTAAATGTTGTGGCTTGTAAGTAGCTAGCTAGCGGTTTAAGACATGGTTTGTACCCTAATCAACCCATCCAACGTGCGTACATGTTGATTGAAGTACTGAAGATTAATAAAACTACAGCACTGTAGCCGGTGACAAAGCTGCGTATATTGAAAAAGCTTGTTAGTGCGTAGGACAAATGTATCTTTGTGAAGAGTTTGACCAACACAGATTCATGTCCAATCTTTGAGGACGTGTCTACATTGTTAGAGTGGTCACATGCCAATCTGTTCCATATAATAGACAGTCTTTGGGACAGTGGAAAGCTGCATGGCCCCTTGGTTGTTGCTAAGCATGCATTCTTCTTCTATGGTGTTTATTGGAGGTGTTCAGACCAACGTTAAAGGTACATCACTGCCACCTTCTGGGCTGGAGTGTGATAGAGACGTGGTTCTGTCCTGGTGAGATCACAGGGTCAGAGAAAACTCCTGACTGTAGTCATACCAAAACACTAAACACGTAGTCATTTCATTTTAATGTTTGGTAAACAACAGGTGTAGACTAACAGTGAAATGTTGACCAACAATGGAGAAAACAATACAAAAATTATAATAATAGGAAAAAAGATTGTAGCATAAGGAATTAATATACAATGAGCAATGGTAGTTTGGCTATATACATGGGGTACCAATACCTAGTCAATGATAGCTTGGCTATATACATGGGGTACCAATACCTAGTCAATGATAGTTTGGCTATATACAGTGCCTTCTGAAAGTATTCAGACCCCTTGACTTTTCCCACATTTTATTACGTTACAGCCATAGTCTAAAATTGATTAAATTGCTTTTTTCCCCCCTCATCAATCTCCACACAATACCCCATCATGTCAAAGCAAAAAAAGTTTTTTAGAGGTTTTTCCTAATTTATTAATAAAAAACGGAAATATCAATTTCACGTAAGTATTCAGACCCTTTACTCAGTACTTTCTTGACGCACCTTTGGCAGCGATTACAGCATCGAGTCTTCTTGGGTATGACGCTACAAGATTGGCACACCTGTATTTGGGGTGTTTGCAGATCCTCTCAAGCTCTGTCAGGTTGGATGGGGAGCATTGCAGCACAGCTATTTTCTGGTCTCACCAGAGATGTTCAATCGGGTCTGGGCTCTGGCTGGGCCAGGTGAACCTGCGCCCCAGTCTGAAGTTCTGAGCACTCTGGAGAAGATTTTCATCAAGGATCTCGCCGTACTTTGCTCCGTTCATTATTCCCTCGATCCTGACTAGTCTCAGATCAAATCAAATTTTATTGGCCACATGCGCCGAATACAACAGGTGCAGACATTACAGTGAAATGCTTACTTACAGCCCTTAACCAACAGTGCATTTATTTTTAATAGAAAAGTAAAATAAAACAACAAAAAAGTGTTGAGAAAAAAAAGAGCAGAAGTAAAATAAAATAACAGTAGGGAGGCTATATATACAGGGGGGTACCGGTGCAGAGTCAATGTGCGGGGGCACCGGCTAGTTGAGGTAGTTGAAGTAATATGTACATGTGGATAGAGTTAAAGTGACTATGCATAAATAATTAACAGAGTAGCAGCAGCGTAAAAATATGGGGTGGGGGGGGGGGGGGGGGGGCAGTGCAAATGGTCCGGGTAGCCATGATTAGCTGTTCAGGAGTCTTATGGCTTGGGGGTAGAAGCTGTTGAGAAGTCTTTTGGACCTAGACTTGGCACTCCGGTACCGCTTGCCGTGCGGTAGCAGAGAGAACAGTCTATGACTAGGGTGGCTGGAGTCTTTGACAATTTTGAGGGCCTTCCTCTGACACCGCCTGGTATAGAGGTCCTGGATGGCAGGAAGCTTGGCCCCAGTGATGTACTGGGCCGTACGCACTACCCTCTGTAGTGCCTTGCGGTCGGAGGCCAAGCAGTTGCCATACCAGGCGGTGATGCAACCAGTCAGGATGCTCTCGATGGTGCAGCTGTAGAATTTTTTGAGGATCTGAGGACCCATGCCAAATCTTTTCAGTCTCCTGAGGGGGAATAGGCTTTGTTGTGCCCTCTTCACGACTGTCTTGGTGTGTTTGGACCATGATAGTTCGTTGGTGATGTGGACACCAAGGAACTTGAAGGTCTCAACCTGTTCCACTACAGCCCCGTCGATGAGAATGGGGGCGTGCTCAGTCCTCTTTTTTTTCCCTGTAGTCCACAATCATCTCCTTTGTCTTGGTCACGTTGAGGGAGAGGTTGTTATCCTGGCACCACACGGCCAGGTCTCTGACCTCCTCCCTATAGGCTGTCTCATCGTAGTCGGTGATCAGGCCTACCACTGTTGTGTCGTCTGCAAACTTAATGATGGTGTTGGAGTCGTGCCTGGCCATGCAGTCATGGGTGAACAGGGAGTACAGGAGGGGACTGAGCACACACCCTTGAGGGGCCCCCATGTTGAAGATCAGTGTGGCAGATGTGTTATTACCTACCCTTACCACCTGGGGGCGGCCCGTCAGGAAGTCCAGGATCCAGTTGCAGAGGGAGGTGTTTAGTCCCAGGATCCTTAGCTTAGTGATGAGCTTTGAGGGCACTATGGTGTTGAATGCTGAGCTGTAGTCAATGAATAGCATTCTCACGTAGGTGTTCCTCTTGTCCAGGTGGGAAAGGGCAGTGTGGAGTGCAATAGAGATTGCATCATCTGTGGATCTGTTGGGGCGGTATGCAAATTGAAGTGGGTCTAGGGTTTCTGGGATAATGGTGTTGATGTGAGCCATGACCAGCCTTTCAAAGCACTTCATGGCTACAGACGTCAGTGCTACGGGTCGGTAGTCATTTAGGCAGGTTATCTTAGAGTCCTTGGGCACGGGGACTATGGTGGTCTGCTTGAAACATGTTGGTATTACAGACTCAGTCAGAGACATGTTGAAAATGTCAGTGAAGACTCTTGCCAGTTGGTCAGCACATGCTCGGAGTACACGTCCTGTTAATCCGTCTGGCCCTGCGGCCTTGTGAATGTTGACCTGCTTAATAGTCTTACTCACATCGGCAACGGAGAGCGTGATCACATAGTCATCCGGAATAGCTGGTGCTCTCATGCATACTTCAGTGTTGCTTGCCTCGAAGCGAGCATAGAAGTGGTTTAGCTCATCTGGAAGTCTTGTGTCACTGGGCAGCTCGCGGCTGTGCTTCCCTTTGTAGTCTGTAATAGTTTTCAAGCCCTGCCACATCCGACGAGCGTCAGAGCCGGTGTAGTACGATTCAATCTTAGTCCTGTATTGACTCTTTGCCTGTTTGATGGTTCGTCTGAGGGCATAGCGGGATTTCTTATAAGCGTCCGGGTTAGAGTCCCGCTCCTTGAAAGCGGCAGCTCTACCCATTAGCTCAGTGCGGATGTTTCCTGTAATCCATGGCTTCTGGTTGGGGTATATACGTACGGTCACTGTGGGGACGACATCATCAATGCACTTTTTGATGAAGCCAGTGACTGATGTGGTGTACTCCTCAATGCTATCTGAAGAATCCCGGAACATGTTCCAGTCTGTGCTAGCAAAACAGTCCTGTAGCTTAGCATCTATGTCATCTGACCACTTTTTTATTAACCGAGTCACTGGTGCTTCCTGCTTTAGATTTAGCCTATAAGCAGGAATCAGGAGGATAGAGTTATGGTCAGACTTGCCAAATGGAGGGCGAGGGAGAGCTTTGTATGCGTCTCTGTGTGTGGAGTAAAGGTGGTCTAGAGTTTTTTTCCCTCTGGTTGCACATTTAACATGCTGGTAGAAATTAGGTAGAACGGATTTAAGCTTCCCTTCATTAAAAGTCCCCGGCCACTAGGAGCGCTGCCTCTGGATGAGCGTTTTCCTGTTGACTTATGGCCTTATACAGCTCATTCAGTGCAATCTTAATGCCAGCATTGGTTTGTGGTGGTAAATAGACAGCTATGAAAAATATGGATAAAAACTCTCTTGGTAAATAGTGTGGTCTACAGCTTATCATAAGATACTCTACCTCAGGCGAGGAAAACCTCGAGACTTCCTTAGTATTTGATTTTGTACACCAGCTGTTGTTTACAAATATACACAGACCGCCACCCCTTGTCTTACCGGAGTCAGCCGTTCTATCCTGCCGATGTAGCGTATAGCCCGCTAGCTGTATGTTATCCATGTCGTTGTTCAGCCACGACTCGGTGAAACATAAGATATTACAGTTTTTAATGTCCCGTTGGTAGGATAACCGTAATCTTAGGTTGTCCAATTTATTCTCCAAATGATTGAAGATTGGCTAATAGGATTGATGGGAGCGGCAGTTTACTCGCTCGCCATCAGATCCTTACAAGGCACCCCGACCTATGTCCACGATATCTCCGTCTCTTCCTCATGCGAATGACGGGGATTTGGGCCTTGTCGGGTGTCTGTAGGATATCCTTCGCGGCCGCCTCGTTGAAGAACAAATCTTCGTCCAATACGAGGTGAGTAATCGCTGTCCTGATATCCAGAAGCTCTTTTTGGTTATAAAGAGACGATGGCAGAAACATTATGTACAAAATAAATTACAAATAACGCGGAAAAACACACATAATAGTACAATTGGTTAGAGGGCTGTAAAACGGCAGCCATCTTCTCCGGCACCACTATAGGTTTTCCCAGTCCCTGCCTCTGAAAAACATCCACACCGCATGATACTGCCACGACCATGCTTCACCGTAGGCATGGTGCCAGGTGACGCTTGACATTCAGGCAAAAGAGTTCAATCTTGGTAACAACAGACCAGAGAATCTTGTTTCTCATGGTCAGAGTCGTTTAGGTGCCTCTTGGCAAACTCCAAGCGAGCTGAACTCTGGAGCTCTGTCAAAGTGATCATCGGTTTCTTGGTCACTTCCCTGACCAAGGCCCTTCTTCTCCAATTGCTCAGTTTGGCCGGGTGGACAGCTCTAGGAAGAGTCTTGGTGGTTCCAATCTTCTCCCATTTAAGAATGATGGAGGCCACTGTTCTCTTGGGGACCTTCAATGCTGCAGAAATGTTTTGGTACCCTTCCCCAGATCTGTGCCTCGACACAATCCTGTCTCGGAGCTCTACGGACAATTCCTTCGACCTCATGGCTTGGTTGTTGCTCTGACATGCAATGTCAACTGTGGGATGTTAGATAGACAGGTGTGTGCCTTTTCAAACCATGTCCAATCAATTGAATTTATCTCAGGTGGACTCCAATCAAGTTGAGGAAACATCTAAAGGAAGATCAATGGAAACAGGATTCACCAAGAGCTACATTTCGAGATTCATAGCAAAGGGTTACTTATGTAAATAAGGTATCTGTTTTTCATTTTTAATTATTTATTATTTATTAAATTATTATTATTTTACTTTTTTTTTATTATCAAAAATGTCTAAACCTGTTTTCGCTTTGTCATTATGGGGTATTAACGTATTATTTATTTATTTCAAGGGGTCTGAATACTTTCCGAATGCACTGTATAGACACCAGTGGCGGCTCCTGAAAAAATTCTCAGGGGGGGCAATTTTTCTGATGATTTAGGTGACCTACACACATTTTAAAAAAGATATGTCCAGCAACAACATGAAGACAGGGGCAGCATATAAGTCAATACCAGAAGCATTTATTGACTGATCTCAAAAGTGTTGGCTTACCAGGGTTGGTGGAGCCCTCAGTTTCATCTTTGCCTCGCAAAGCTAACTCAAACACTCCGCAAAACTTCACACACTGGATTAGCCGGCTGAGGATGTGGCGGTTCTTGCTAATGTCGTAGTAAATATATTTGTTATAGTGAATATGGAATATGATATGTTGAGTAAAATGTTGTGCTAAGATCTATTTAGGTCAGGAGCTGGTTATAAGTTCTGTTCCTATCCAATAACAATGGACAAAAGGGTCCTATCTTGTCAGCCTTGTCAGCAGGTGGCCAAGGACAACACCCACGCCATAGGCCTCTCAGTTCTTCCAACTCACGAGTTCTTGCTCTGAGGACACACACACACACACACACAAACACACACACACACACATCATCACTGTTAAACACACACACACACACACACACACACACACACACACACACACACACACATCATCACTGTTAAACACACACACACACACACACACACACACAAAAATCCCCTCTCTTAGGCTGAACATTTGAAGACAGAGAACCCGACTCAGAGCCAATGCAACAGTGACACTAGCCTGGAGGGGACCTCTCCCAACTCATCAGGACCAATCAGAAGATCAGAACTACTAGATTCAACCTACTTCATTTATTGCATAAAATGTCTGCACACAATGTTTCGGGGCTCTCTTCAGATAATAATAATAATAATAATAATAATAATAATAATAATAATAATAATATGCCATTTAGCAGACGCTTTTATCCAAAGCGACTTACAGTCATGCGTGCATACATTTTTGTGTATGGGTGGTCCTGGGGATCGAACCCACTACCTTGGCGTTACAAGCGTCGTGCTCTACCAGCTGAGCTACAGAAAGTGGATACTCATGGATGCGCATCGCAATTGTAAAATGTCAACACAATTGGAGACACCACGTCATTTTTGGAGACATGTTATTGACAGTAAACTATTGTAGATGCGACTGCTAACTAAATAAAACATTTTAGCTGGCTAGCTAATCATCTTAGCTAAATGTGGGGCAAACAATTCAGTTATTTACCGTTAATTTGAGGGATTGGGGTGAAAGAAATCGAGTTACATAGTGATACTTTACGATATACTGTATTGACAATATCGCAATATTTTAGCGCTAGTTGGCTGTACCTGCACCAAAACACCACTATTGTTCCTTCATAGCTTGTTCTCAATCTTTTCACATTGGGAGCCAATTTGTTTTCAGCACTTTTATTTCCATGACTGATCAAAACTCGTTCTCATGGCTTTCTGATCCCTCTGCAACAGACATATGGTGCGCAATAAAATCACAGTATCGAATCGCAATACGTATAGAATCATGAGACTCGCAATGCATATATCTTATCGTGAGGTTCCTGGCAATTCCCAGCCCAAGTTCATTTGCCACAACAAATCTCTTCGCTAGCAAACGCGATGTCTTCTCCAAAACGGCAATGTGTCTCCAGCAATGTTTACTTTTTTGACGTTCTATGGCATCTCCACTTTCCAAGCATATATGACCACATGTAATATTTTGGTAAGTGATGCAAATAGTGAACTATGTAGGGCCAGGATGTAAAATATATGTAGCTGCAGCAATTTCTCTTATCTGATATGGTAAGTAATGGGGCTTAATGTATAGCTCCCTAAGAGTTTGACGAACGGGTCCGTGCACGCGATTCCAGATATCTTTACCTCTGAATAAACTGCCTTTATTATACCATATCCACCCTGTCCAAAGTCTCTACTTGGTCTCAGTTCTCCAGTAAACTTGTGATTATCAACACTAACCTCATCGTTGTGGCGGCGGACAGCTAGCCTGTATCCCTCATCCAGTTGAGTGGCAATGTTCTTTTTTCGTTCGTACCAATTTTTGGAAAATCCTTGGGTGTAGGACTTTCCGCCTTTAGTAGAAACCTGTTGAATTATTAAATTTGGTCTGGGAGGTCCTAATTGTTTCGTTGCCAATTTATCTTGATTTGTTCGCCGACAAAAAGGAACTTCTTTCAAAGAGACAATCGAGTTGCACTGCCATTTTGACAGTAATAGTGAATTGATTGATGAGGCTACCCGCTCTTTTCTTAGTTACGTTCATGGTTATGTTACGTATGACGAAAGCGCGTAAGTGCAAGCCCTCAGAAACCCATAGAGATTGTATTGAAAGCTCTGATATTTGAAAAAAATAGATTTTACATGGGAGTCTATGAGAGACTTCTGGGCGATTTTCAACCTGACTGAAATCGCCCCAAAGGGGGGGGGGGGGGGGGGGGCATTTGAAGCACGACTTTAGCCTGATTGGACCAGACGTCTAGATTACAACACTGATAACTACTGTTGCCGTGATATAATTGATTAGAAAAAAAATCCCTTCCTTTTCCCGTTTGGCAGTGCGTCGCCCATATCGCCCTATTGAACACACCGCCCCTGATAGACACTAACTATTTCACTTTAAACACTTTGTTATATTTATGCACAAGAGAAGAAGAGGTTGCCCAGCACAAATTAATGTACAAACATGATTTTTCATGACATATTTGTAATTTAGCAGATGCTCTTCTCCAGAGCGATTTATAGGACCAATTGGGGTTAATTTCCTTGCTCAAGGGCCCATTGACAGATTTTTGACCTAGTTAGCTCTGGATTCAAACCAGCGACCTTTCAGTTACTGGCCCAACACTCTTAATGGCTAGGCTACCTGCCGCCAGATCAATTAACTTCAATACAGTTATTCAAATATATTCATCATTAATTACTAAAATAATTAATCTAGTATTAAAAGACAATTTAATAAACACAAGTAGTCAATTCATAGCCTGTTTATCATTAAACAAAATATGTTAGTAATATAAAATAATCCATCCAAACTAATGCTGAAAACTGATCATCACACCATCTTTATTTGATATACACTGAGTGCATAAAACATTTGGTCAAGAGTGTGCATGTCCTTCACCAGGTGCACTGCAGCCTGTTCTCGCCTGCTCTGCAGTGACGGGAGCTGTGGTTGGACTGCTCCACCTCTGGAGATGATCCTCAAGGCCCTCCTCTGCACCCTGTCTAGTTGGGCCAGCTGCTTTTTACTGCATCCAACTAACAGTACTCCACCGTATTCCAGACAAGGCCTGGCCAGTGTAGTATAGACTGTGACCAAATCTTTCAGTTGTGTAGCTGTGGAGCCAGGCTAGTAACCTTGGACACAGTTCAATGTCAGACAGATGTTGCAGGAATTTTGCGTTATCTACTCAATCAAAGGCTTTGGACACATCAGCAAGTAACACACTCACCATTGCTGGTTTTATGGAGTCTATAGCTGTCAGCCAGGAGTTTGTGGCTTTCACAAGGGTGGTAGTAGTGCTGGACTTTGGGAGGTAGTCATACTGATTTGTGCACTCAGATAACACCTCCTACTGGCAGGGAACAGTTTTAACAATGTGTTTGATGACAGTGGCTAGATCTTCTGCATGCTCTTTTAGTAGCCAGGCTGGATTGCCATCAGGCCCACATGCTTTACGTGGGCTGAGTCTGGTCAGAGCTTGCTTTAACTGGCCAATGCTGCACAGCTCAACCTGCCTTGTAGGCATGGGCAGGGGAAGATGGCAAGAGGTGTGGTGCTTGTCCATGCCTCAGAAGAGAAGCCATTCAAAACATCAGCCACCTCGTTATCTTAAATTCCCTCGACCTGTATTCTCCCTCCTGATGTTTTCTTTGGTCCCAGTCCTTTGTTAATGAAGTCCCACCATTCCTTAGGGTTTTTCTTCTTTAAGTCCTGGATTTCAGTTTTGTAGTAGTTTGTCTTTGCTTCCTTGATAAGCATTTGCACTGTGTTTTTGTATTTTCTCCATGTCATTGTCTTTCCCCATCTGTTGAAAATATTATTGCCCAATCTGTAGAATCTCGTCTCACAGTCAGTGCAGTATTAAGTCTTCTCTCCAGTGTGTAACCATTGGTGTTTTTACGTTGCCAATCGGGAGAAACTCTTGCCATATTAAGAGCAGCAGTAAGTATTCTCTCCTGTGTGTATACGTTCATGTTGTTTTAAGTTGCCCAGTCGAGAGAAAATCTTTCCACAGTCACAGCAGGAGTAAGGCTTCTCTCCTGTATGTATAAGTTCATGTTGTTTTAAGTGGCCCAGTTGAGAGAAACACTTCCCACAGTCAGAGCAGGAGTAAGGCTTCTCTCCTGTATGTATACGTTCATGTTGTTTTAAGTTGCCAGGTTGAGAGAAACTTGCCCCACAGTCAGAGCAGGAGTAAGGCTTTTCTCCTGTATGTACATGTTCATGTTGTTTTAAGGTGTCCAGTCGAGAGAAACTCTTCCCACATCCAGAGCAGGAGTAAGGCTTCTCTCCTGTATGTATACGTTCATGTATTTTAAAGTTGCCCAGTTGAGAGAAACTTGCCCCACAGTCAGAGCAGGAGTAAGGCTTCTCTCCTGTGTGTGTTCTCTGATGAAGTTTCAGCTCAGCTGATGTTGTGAAGCATTTTACACAGTCAGAGCAGGAGTAAGGCTTCTCTCCTGAATGTATCCGTTCATGTGTTTTTAAGTGGCACAGTTGAGAGAAACTTGCCCCACAGTCAGAGCAGGAGTAAGGCTTCTCTCCTGTGTGTGTTCTCTGATGAAGTTTCAGCTCAGCTGATGTTGTGAAGCATTTTACACAGTCAGAGCAGGAGTAAGGCTTCTCTCCTGTATGTATACGTTCATGCATTTTAAAGTGGCCCAGTCGAGAGAAACTCTTCCCACAGTCAGAGCAGGAGTAAGGCTTCTCTCCTGTGTGTGTTCTGTGATGACGTTTCAGCTCAGCTGATGTTTTGAAGCATTTTACACAGTCAGAGCAGGAGTAAGGCTTCTCTCCTGTATGTATACGTTCATGTGATTTTAAGTTGCTCAGTTGAGAGAAACTTGCCCCACAGTCAGAGCAGGAGTAAGGCTTCTCTCCTGTGTGTGTTCTCTGATGAACTTTTAGCTCAAATGATGTTTTGAAGCACTTTACACAGTCAGTGCAGGAGTAAGGCTTTTCTGCTGTATGTATAGGTTCATGTTGTTTTAAGTGGCCCCGTTGAGAGAAACTCTTCCCACAGTCAGAGCAGGAGTAAGGCTTCTCTCCTCTGTGCACTCTCTGATAAACTGTCAGAGCCTTTGATGTTGTGAAATTATTCCCACAGTAAGTACAGGAATTCAGATTATCTCCTGTGTGTACTGGTAGGTGTATTTTTAACTTTGATAGAATTGAGAAACTCTCCTCACAATGTGGGCAGTGGTGAGACTTCTTAGCTCTGTGATCTTCCTGCTGTTGCTCTCTGGATGTAGAGAATGTCTCAACATGGTCTCCTGTGAGAACAGCAACAGAAGAACCAGTCAGTTGGTATGATATACATGTCAATCAAATGTGTTTTATGAAGCCCTTTCTACATCAGAAGTTGTCACAAAGCAAGCAATGCAGATGTAGAAGCCATATCATCCTCCACTCACTATCACAAGGGTTAGTAACTACACTGACTCATTTCATAGAACTTTAAAACATTGGCAGTTTGTCTACTTCACTTTTTTAATCTACTCTCTGATCACTCCAGATAGCCCAGTGAATAAAACAAATGCTGGCAATACTGGTGTCAAACCATGTAAGTGTCAGTAGCATGAAATAATATCTACCTTCTCATTGAAACAGTTCATCATGAAACAGTTCTACTGCAACTTTTCATGCACATTGGGAAGTTGGAATGAATAACACCAACTTAGTTAGATAGAACCTGCTCTTACCATGAGAAACAGATTTCCCAATCTTCTCCTCCTCTTCTTCATCTTTAATGTTGACATTCAGCTCCAGTGTTTGACTGCAGTCTTCCAGCTTCACTGATGCCATCTCTGGATCCTGCAGTGCAAACTGGGCTCCACTGTCACAATCAGGACCCAGTGACTGTAGGTTTGGACTCAGTGTGGAAGGAGAGAGGCAGGCTGGGTTTGTCCGCACTATTGATGTTACCGGCCTCAGATTTAATTATTGTCGTCCTGTAGTAACAATGAGAAACAGACACAAAAAGTTAGTGTCTTGACAGTTCTGGCACTTTCTTTATTCTCTAAAAATATATTAAGTTTCTTCTTGTTAAATTATCTACTTCAGTGCTTGACTTGGACTGAAATAGGTGCCAGTACTCATTTTGGGTGCCGGTACTGTTTATATTTAGGTGCAGGAGCTCCACAATACTGTTGAGCTAACATTCTATAAGAGGAACAGGAGCTCAAGCACTATATATTTGAGGTGCCGGTACTTAACCTATAGCAGATTTTTCCCAAATTCACATACAGTACTAGTCAAAAGTTTTAGGACACCTACTCATTCCAGGGGTTCTTTATTTTTACTATTTTCTACATTGTAGATTACAAAGATTCTACAAAGCTGTCATCAAGGCAAAGGGTGGCTACTTTGAAGAATCTGAAATCTAAAATATATTTGATTTGTTTAACACTTTTTTGGTTATTACATGATTCCATGTGTTATTTCATAGTTTAGATTCTTCACTATTATTCTACAATGTAGAAAATAGTAAAAATTAAGAAAAACCCTTGAATGAGTAGGTGTGTCCAAACTTTTGACTGGTACTGTAAATGCATAAATGACAAAAGCCATGTAGTACAAGGTCACTGTTTGTTTTAGGTGGGACTATGTACTATTGTCCTGAATAACCTGGTATTCACTGTATTATTATTATTATTATTCAATCAAAAACCAATTGTATTTTCCATTCACACCATAGTAACATTCATCAATAAATACAGAAACAACTGAATGTGTCTGAATATTACTACACGTCGAAAACGTATAATCATTACATTCAGCTTCAAAACAGTAGTGCAACCGTGAAGTTCTCTCTCTGCTGCACTGAAGTCCGTTGACGCTGACCGAGTGGGCGGCACCATTTTACCAGCTTGTTAATTTTACACAAAACCAAAACAAACTCGGAAATCTAAAATAAATGGATTCTTTATGAAATCACCTTGAGGAAATGATGTACATCCATTCAGACAAACCCAAAGTATCTAGCTATGTGACTTGTAAAATAGTTACCAGGTTTACTCAGTTTGACATAAAAATAACACACCAAACCTTTACCAAACGTGATAATACCTTAACGGATTTGTTACCTAGCATTGTATGACATGTTCTTTCGATATTAGAACGTTTAAACGTGCTATTACATACTGATATTACGTCTTTTATAAAGTATTAGTTAATGTTTGGAATATTGAGAGCTGCATAAGGTTTTGGAGGATGACATACATTCCATGTATTTATTTCTGTCACTGGTGGGTGCCAGAAGGTATGCGGGCCAAGATAGCTGGGGGGCCACTGGTGCTAATCTTAGAAGGAGTACGTGATGGAATATCCTGACTAGGGTGCAACACGATACCATATAGGGTGATCCTATATGTGGCGAGGAGTGACACTCAATAATGGATGGCAACTGTTGGATGGAATTAGCTCGGAAAAGCATTATATAAACTAAGAGGTTTTCTATGTAAGTCATTCAGATGACAATAGGCTACGCCCGTACCGCTTGTCATGTGAATCTGGTACTGTAATATTAAATACTTTGAACCAACTCTCCATCTAAGTGTTGAACTATTCTCTTGCATACTGAATTACTTGATGCCAGAGAAACTCGTCATAACACATACCAGTAGTAATAAATAGAAACGGACAGAAATGTTATCTTGTTGACATCACAGCTCTGGTGCTTTCTTTATACTGGTGCGTGGAAGGAGATGGATTTTGGCCGACATTCTGCAAATGTTCTAATCGATGAAACATCTGATCTTAATACAGTTCTGTTCCCAAAGCTAATACCTATTGTAATAAAAAGAAACCGACACAAAGGTTATCTTCTTGACATTACAGTTCTGGAGCTTTCTTTATACTGAGGAATGGTGCGTGCCTGCCTGGAACTTCCTGTTCCCCCACTACCATAGTGCAGCCACAGATAGAACAATGAGACAGATATTTCACTGGATGTATAATTGTGAAGCATCCGGTTGACGTTTCCACTCACTACCAAATATGGCAGTGAGAGGAAGCCCACTGGCCGGCAGTGGGAGAAGATGGAACGAGATGGATTTTAGCCGATATTCTGCAAATGTTCTAATCGATGAAACATCTGATCTTAATACAGTTCTGTTCCCAAAACTAAAATCTGTTATGCACAGAGTGGACTAAGTTTTGTGGACTTATCTGTTGTAAATATTTTTTTTAATCACGTTATTTAGAAGGAACGCAAATGCGAAATGAGTAATTGTACACGAGCGCTTCACAGAGGAGGCCTTCCCTAACAGAAATATGCAGATGTGTGCTAGAACACACCAATAGGATCTCGCTAGCTCGTGCTTGGCTCTGCCCACTATGACTCATCTGTTCCCATTGGAAACGACCAGCTGTGGTCTATCTTGGTTTAGTTATAAGAAATCATTGGTGCAACCGTCCGTGCGTTCAGGGATCCTTGGGATGGCCCTACCCCATTATATGAGAAGGGCGGTGCTTAATTTGAGCTGGATCCTCCGGTACCTCTCAGTTTTGTAGTCTTTCGTTCCGGAACCCATTTGCCAGGATCAGGTAGCCTACGGGAAGTGTGCTGGAGGTGCTGCAGCACTCTGCAGTGTGTTCAGAAATACATTAAATCATTCCCAATACTACACCAGGAGTAAGCCTAAAATTTCACCACAGAGGATCCATAGCTAATTTAAAAAAAATAGCCTAGCTGTGGATTGTGTGTAGCCAAATCACAAGGCATGCCTAACGTGTGGCAAATCTGTCAGTTAACAGCATGCAGCCAAAACAGGCCTTTAGCAAATATTTCTAATACAATCGCTGGAAAACACAGATTGTAAAGCAAATGGATCCTGCTGAAAATAAAATACTAATGTCTGTATGTTACCAAGTTAACAACTTCCAAATAGGCCTATTGAGCAAACAGCATTGTTTAAAAAAGTAAAGCAAGAGAGAGATAATCTTTTGGCCGGTGAGTGAGCTGCACATCATTGGGTGAGTCAGTGAAACTGGAAAGCTTTTTTAGGACTGTATCTTCCTCCTCATATTGTGTTTCTCTGCACACTTAGGGGCCTCGGCTATTGATGGATTCAAGACAAGGTCGTTTTTATTGATCTCAGATTCTCAGTGTCAAAGTAGCCTGTCGTTTTGGTCATTTGTGAGGTATTCAAAAAGATTCTGCAAAAGTCTTGTCATCTAAACTGAATTAGAATTGCATGAAATGTGTGTAACTTCTGCAAGCGGCTCCACATCACTGCTCTATGCCCGTACTTGAGACATCTGTGGCATTGTGTTGTGTGAAAAAACTGCATATTTTAGAGTGTCATTTTTTTATTTGTTAGGGATCCCCATTAGATGCTGCCAAGCACCTACTCAGCTACTCTTGTCCCCAGCACAAGGAGCACCTGTGTAATGATGATCATGCTATTTAATCAGCTTCTTGATATGCCACATATGTCAGGTGGATGGATCATCTTGGCAAAGGAGAAATGCTCACTAACAGGGATGTAAACAAATTTGTGCAAAACATTTTAGAAATACGTTTTTGTCTGGAACATTTCTGGAATATTTTATTTCACCTCATGAAAGATGGGACCAAAACATTACATGTTGCATTTATATGTTTGTTCAGTGTATACAGTATTTTTTTTATTTAAAAGCATACAAACTATCGATAACATAATTTAAATTAAATCAGCCTGCTTTTCTGTTCTAATCAGGTCCCTACACAGGCTCAGAAGGATCCTGTGAGGGCGGAAAATTTTCTGGCAACAGTAGTCCTTGCAGGGCTTCTGCCGTGAAGTCTTGGAGGCCCAAAAACGTATCAGCTGCAGATATAATGATGTCCAGCTTCTTGGACTTCTTGTGCAGTACAAATAATAACTGTGGCTATAAATACTAAAAAATCCACCTTCAAAATAAGTGAGATCACTTGATTGACGTATAACATTTGCAACTGGTTGCAGTGCATCCACTGTCATATCTTCTTCAGAACTGTGGCCTCTTGCTACTATAACTCTCTTCACCGCCTCCACATAGGAGATTTGATGTACAGCCCTGATCCTTGACACCTCAACCTCTTTCACCCTAACAGGGCACTATGGGAATTCAGGAATATGACCCCCACCACAGTTACAACATTTTACATTCACATGCTCTTCAATAACATATTCCTTCCGTCTGCAAACACTTGACATGTGGCCAAACTTTTTACATTTCTTGCATTGCATCAGGTTTTACACAAACTCTCTTATGGGGTATATTATATATCCCAGCTTTACATAGGGTAGTAGATACTCTTCATCAAACATCAATAATAAAGATGAACTTTGCTCCTTTTTCACATTCTCCATACGGGTCAAGCGACGTGCATTTGCATCCTTTTTCTTCTTTGGGATTTGGTTGGCAGAGCGCATCCAACTTTTAGGTGCATACACCGCCACCTACTGTACTGGTGTGTGAGGCCATTCACAGACTACATACATTAAATTCATTGATACAGTAATTAATACAGAATTGCCCTGCCAAGTATTAGCCTGTTCTAAAAAATGTGAGGGTAAATGTTCTTGGTTCGTGCAGGTGACTGACCTCCTCAGACCAATTGGC
This sequence comes from Coregonus lavaretus, assembly GCF_964263955.1. NCBI lineage: Eukaryota > Metazoa > Chordata > Actinopteri > Salmoniformes > Salmonidae > Coregonus > Coregonus lavaretus. The sequence continues at coordinate 1,012,171 of NW_028162761.1, read as the reverse complement.
AATACGCCAAGAACATTGTTCTGGGAACCAAAAGGGATATCTCAGTTTCAAGGTCTCAGCTTGGAGAGAAGAAGCCTTGTGAGGTATTGGTCGGTTACATGCAGGAACCAAATGTTAATGATTAATTCATGATTAATAAGCTAAATCTTGCAAATATAACTTGTCTGTGTAAGCAGTATATAGGACAACTAACGGGACTGCCCCGGCAGAGCTCCCAACCGACGTGTACTATGGTGCTTTTAAGTTTGTTGGAACCTCTCCAGCTTGCTGATAAAAAATAATTATTCATTTAAGTTCCACGACAAAAATCCACCACCCCATTCCACTATTTAACCCTATCTAGTCCTACGCCAGACCACTACCACTCAACACCCCCTGCAGCTGTTCTGCAGTAAATCCTCGGAATCCCAAGTACTTCTCTGCCGCTGCCACCACAGCCTCTATTTCTGGGACTTTTGATCCATTTCTGCAGTACAATTGACAACCATTGCTATAAACGGTCCTCTGTAGCTCAGCTGGTAGAGCACGGCGCATGTAATGCCAGGGTAGTGGGTTCGATCCCCGGGACCACCCATACACAAAAATGCATGCACGCATGACTGTAAGTCACTTTGGATAAAAGCGTCTGCTAAGTGGCATATTATTATTATATTATTATAAATGTGAAAAAGCCCACCTTACTGAAGCACATATTCTTCCCATCACTCTCTCTTGGTCTCTGCCTACTCACAGGAATCCTCTCAAGATCCCTCACCCTGTACCCATCTTCCTCTACCACTCTCTTCACTGCTTCGGCATACAACACTTTCTGTACTACTGTAACCCTGGCAACCTCAATCTGCCTTTCTCTCACCTGACTCCTCAGATCTCCAGCCCGTTAACACCCCCACAACTAACACACAGAACTTTCTCCACCGATACCACCGATTTCTTCATCTCATGCCCTCCTGCACACTTGTCACATCTAGGCATCTCATGTCTACACACTGCTGCAACAGGCCCATAAACTTCACACCTAAAACACTGTAGTATTTACAGAACAAAATCGCTCACGGGATAACTGACACTTACTACCTTGATCTTATCTGGCAGAGACTACGCATCAAAATCCAGCATGACAGATAATGTATTCTCCGTTTCCCCACGCTCTACATCGGATCTACGTCTCACCAAACGGAGGGTGTCACAGACACCTGGAATCTTCCATTTCAACTGCACATCCTCAACACTTAAACTTAACCCCGTTATCACTCCTTTCAATGCCACCCTGTTCCGGAGAGCAATTCAAGTCACAATTCCTGTCTCTAATCACGTAATCCGCAGCGCCCGCTCCCTCTGGACAGAGGAGAAACAATAAATCATCACGAGTCCACTCAGTTACCTTCACCAACTCAACAGTCCCCAACCTCTTCTCCACCTAACCTGACACCACATTTGGATCCATTCTCTCTACAAATCTCACTCCCACTGGGCCAGAATCATCCTTATCCTTATCATCCTCGGAATGAAACCCGAACTCAGAGTTCCTCACCGCAGGTAATTAATCCTCACTCTCACCAGGTTCCATCTCCGAGCTACTGGAGGACGTATCCCTCTTTATACACTTGACGATAACCTCCCTCACCACACTGCTTCCCTCTACACTCAGCTCCTTCTCAGCGGTCATCACTGCACCTGCCACCACAGTTAATTCATCCTCACTCTCGTCACGTTCACTTTCCTCCTGTAGCTCTTCTAAAAGTTGTGTGTGATCTTCCATTCCATATTCACTCAAAACATATTCCACTTTTCTCCTTTGTCCTTGTCCACCATCTTCTCCTTCATCAGCTCTTCCAGAAGGTTTGTGCATCCCCCACTGCAATCCCCCATTCCACTTTTTTCTTGTCCGCCATCTTACCACGTGTCTCAGCTCATCCACACCCCACTAGCTTCATGTAAATGCAAACCAATTGTGTACCACAGTATAAATGATAATACCCATAAAACCTAGCAGTCATAACAGGGAAATGGTTCCAATCATTTTTACACCATCCCATAGGGGATTTTAGAAACACTTAAAATAAGGGCTGTGTTTCGTGTAGGCTTACCCTGGAGTGGCGTTTTGATAACTGTGTAAATCTCTCTAGGACAAGATACATTTTATCAATATATTTGCCTATATTTACCCCCACAAAAATGAAATGGTAATTAGCTGCTAATGTGGCTATCATAAAGAACTACAAATGCCATGATGATCTGGACAAAATTGCCGAATCGAGTAAAAGGTAAGGATCTCTGGGTTAACTATCTAATGTTAGCTAAATTTAGTAATGAATAAATAGGCTACATTTATTTAAATGGTCAATTCTGTGAACTTTCTTGTGCAAGTTTTAAATTGACACAATACCTGTTAGCAAAGTCACGCAAGGGTAAGCCTACACAAAACACAGCCCTTATTTTAAGTGTTTCTAAAATTAATAAAAAGGAAAAATGATTGGAACAATTTCCCTGTTTGACCGCTACGTTTTATGACACGATTTTTGCAAAAATAACAATAATAAAAAAAACTGTATTCAGACTTTACTCAGTACTTTGTAGAAGCACCTTTGGCAGTGATTACAGCCTCAAGTCTTCTTGGGTATGACGCTACAAGCTTGGCATACGTGTATTTGGGGAGTTTCTCTGCAGATCCTCTCAAGCTTGTCAGGTTAGATGGGGAGTGTCGCCACACAGCTATTTTCAGGTCTCTCTGTACTTTGCTCCGTTCATCTTTCCCTCGATCCTGAATAGTCTCCCAGTCCCTGCCACTGAAAAACATCCCCACAGCATGATGCTGCCACCACCATGCTTCACCGTTGTGATGGTGCCAGGATTCCTCCAGACGTGACGCTTGGCATTCAGGCCAAAGAGTTCAATCTTGGTTTCATCAGACCAGAGAATCTTGTTTCTCATGGTCTGAGAGTCCTTTAGGTGTCTTTTGGCAAACTCCCAGCGGGCAGTCATGTGCATTTTCATGAGGAGTGGCTTCCGTCTGGCCACTCTACCATAAAGGCCTGATTGGTGGAGTGCTGCAGAGATGTTTGTCCTTCTGGAAGGTTCTCCCATCTCCAGAGGAACTCTAGAGCTCTGTCAGAGTGACCACCGGCTTCTTGGTGACCTCCCTGACCAAGGCCCTTCTCCCCCGATTGCTTAGTTTGTCCGGGCGGCCAGCTCTAGAAAATATATTGGTGGTTCCAAACTTCTTCCATTTAAGAATGATGGAGGCCTTTTGATCATATCCTTGGACTAAAATGATTGACACTCAGGTGCAGGCCTAACATCATGTGCAAAGGGCCTTTGGGTAATGTAGCACATATTCAATGATATCTCTTTTTCTCACGTAGGCTGTTCATTTCTGATCTTTGATACTTTTTCTGGTTTATAAACGTATCATGGTATACTACGTTAACGCTATACGTATGGGCCATATTGTTACTTGGTAGCTACTAGCAGAAGACCCTGTGTTGTGGATCATCTACCACTATTTTGGATGGTCCATACTGTAACGTTAACGTTAGTCTCAGGCTTCACTAACTAGCGTTACTGTTTTAGGTGGAGCTATTCTTTGCTACTTTTCAAAGAAATACGTGATATTTCACATTTCATCTCGCTAGATAGGCCTTTTGTTGTGATATTTCACATAACATCTTGCAAGATAGGCCTTTTGTTTTGTTTGTGAGAAGTAATGGCCGAGAGAAGGCAGGAGATACTTTGTTTTGTTTAGCGTCGCTGAGGTTAGACTGCACTCTTTAATGGATCAGTCGTCAACCAGTTTACACTCTACGATTAGGGGGAGTGTCACACTCTGGCTCTGGGGACTTTATATGTTGAGTCAGGGTGTGTAGATTCCGTGTGTTTATGTGCTGTGTTTGAGTGTCTAGTTGTTTTATGTCTAGGTTGGCCTGAGTGACTCCCAATCAGAGGCAACGAGTGTCAGCTGTTTGCTGGTTGTCTCTGATTGGGAGCCATATTTAAACTGTCGGTTTTCCTTTGTGTTTTGTGGGTTCTTGTTTCGAGTTGGTTGTGTTTAACCGTGTACTGTCACGTTTCCGTCTTTTGTTGTTTTGTTCACGTTTCGCTAATAAATGTGTATGTTTGCCTGCAACGCTGCGCCTTGGTCCTCTGTACCTGACGATCGTGACAGAAGAACCCACCAAAACTGGACCAAGCAGCGTGAAGAGGAGAGAGGAAGGACCTGGGATCAGTGGAGTAGGAGTTTCGACTGGGCCCCGCTAAGTGAAGAGAAGAGAGGCTGGTCTATGGAGCAATCGATTAAGAGTCTCGACTGGGCCAAGCCAAGTGAAGAGCAGAGAGGTTGGACTTTGAAGCAGTGGAGTGAGAGTCTGCCGAGAACTAGGGAGGCCTGGTCCACGGGGAGGAGAGAACCCCAGAACATTTTTAGGGGGGGGCTCACGACGTGGACGACGGGGCAGCAGGAGGCCGCGATGGAGCGGTCCAGCGGGTGTGCAGAGGAGGCCGCCAGGTTAAGGGGGCCACTGGTCACAGACGAGAGGGAAAGTGTGGAGGCACGGCGAGAGGTACTGGGGTGTGTTACCAGTCCGGTCCGGCCCGTTCCTGATCCCTGCGTAGGGCCAGTGGTGTGTGTCCCCAGTACGGTCCGGCCTGTTCCTGTTCCTCGCATCGAGCCTGTGGTGCGTGTCGTCAGCCCGGTCCGACCTGTTCCTGCTCCCCGCACCGGGCCGATGGTGCGCGTCGCCAGCCCGGCCCGGCCTGTTCCTGCTCCCCGCACCAAGTCTGTGGTGCGTTTCGACAGCCCAGCCCGGCCTGTCCCTGCTCCACGCACCAAGCCTACGGTGTGCGTCGCCAGCCCAGTCCGGCCTGTCCCTGCTCCACGCACCAAGCCTACGGTATGCGTCGTCAGCCTGGTCCAGCCCGTTCCTGCCACTCGCACCAAGCCAGGGGTGCGAGTCGTCAGCCTGGTTCAGCCCGTTCCTTCTACTCGCACCAAGCCAGGGGTGCGAGTCGTCAGCCTGGTTCAGCCCGTTCCTGCTACTCGCACCAAGCCCGGATTGCGAGTCGTCAGCCTGGTAAGGCCCGTCGCTGCTCCACGCACCAAGCCTAGGGTGCGAGTCGTCAGTCCGGTGAGGCCCGTTCCGGCTCCACGCACCAAGCCTGGGGTGCGCATCGTCAGCCCGGTCCGGCCCGTCGCTGCTCCACGCACCAAGCCAGGGGTGCGTATCGTCAGCCCGGTCCGGTCCGGTCCGTTGCTGCTCCACGCACCAGGCCAGGGGTGCGCATCGTCAGCCAGGTCCGGTCCGTTCCTGCCTCACGCGCCAAGCCAGGGGTGCGCGTCGTCAGTCCGGTTCCTGATCAGGTACTGGTCAGCTGCTCCACAACGGAGCTTAAGCAATCCGCTCCGTCGATGTCCAGTCCTGATCCAGTCAGCGGGGTCAGACCGGACCAGGGGCGCTACGGGGGGATTATGGAAGGGTGGTGGTCAAGCCCGGAGCCGCCTCCGAGGAGGAATGCCCACCCAGCCCTCCCCTGTTTGGGGTTTTGTTGAGGCGCGGTCGCAGTCGTCAACCAGTTTACACTCTACGATTAGGGGGAGTGTCACACTCTGGCTCTGGGGACTTTATATGTTGAGTCAGGGTGTGTAGATTCCGTGTGTTTATGTGCTGTGTTTGAGTGTCTAGTTGTTTTATGTCTAGGTTGGCCTGAGTGACTCCCAATCAGAGGCAACGAGTGTCAGCTGTTTGCTGGTTGTCTCTGATTGGGAGCCATATTTAAACTGTCGGTTTTCCTTTGTGTTTTGTGGGTTCTTGTTTCGAGTTGGTTGTGTTTAACCGTGTACTGTCACGTTTCCGTCTTTTGTTGTTTTGTTCACGTTTCGCTAATAAATGAGTATGTTTGCCTGCAACGCTGCGCCTTGGTCCTCTGTACCTGACGATCGTGACAGGGAGGTGGGAGAGGAAGCGTTGATTGTCTCGGTTAGCTAGTTATGCTATAGCTTATTCCATGTTTACATCTTTGGTTAAATGACTTCAAATGCAAAACTTAAATGTACTTTGTGGAATGTCCGTGGAGTTTGTAAACTATCCAAGCTTAAAACAGGTTATTACTAGGCTTAAACAACTTCATTCATCTATTGTGTTCCTACAAGAAACTCACTTGTTGAAGGATGAGCTACTTCAAGTATGCAGGAGATGGCAAGGGCAAGTAATAGCATCCTGTTTCTCCCCTCATTCTCATGGTGTTATGGTTTTAATTCACTAAACTATCCGTTTCAAGTCGATACTATTATAACTGATACAGCTGGTAGATACATTTAGATACAGGGAACTCTTTTGAATGAGCATATTAATCTGGTTAATTTTTATGGTACTAATGATGATAATCCCAAATTCTTTGAGAATGTATTTCTATGAATAGCCTCCATTCCTGGTAAGGTCCTAATGGCAGGGGACTTTAATTGCACTCTTGATCCTCATCTAGATTGCTCCTCTGGTTTAGACACTTCCCACTCGCAGAGTAGAAAGAAATTACAGCATTTCATTCAGGACTTAAATCTGTGAGAACCTTGGAGGACTCAGAACCCGAGTAAAAGGGAGTATTCATGTTACTCGTCAACATTTAAATCATATTCTCATGTAGACTACTTTTTAGTTTCTTGCTTCCCAATGTAGCAGGAAGTGGATATGATAGTATTGTTTTGAATGACCATTCCCTTGTGTCATTATTCTATAGGGATACAAAACTAGTAAAAGGATCCTCTAGATGGCGTTTGCATCCCAGATGGTTAATGGACACAGACTTCTTACATTACGTTGGAGTGCATATAGATGTCTATTTGACATTAAAACACTGACCAAACGTCAGCGAGTAACCAGATGGGAGGCTTTCAAAGCACATATTTGGGGGCAAATTATACTTTTTACCAGTTTCAAATCAAATAAATCAGAAAATGAGAGAGATGGACAGCAAAATGAGAGAATTGGAGAGGAAAGCTTTTATGGATAACTCAGTAAACAAGGAATGATTTGGTTTTAATTCACAAATCTGTTCAGTTTCAAGTGGATACTTTTATAACTGATACAGCTGGTAGATACATTTTGATACAGTGAACTCTTTTGAATGAGCATATTAATATGGATAATGTTTATGGTCCTAATGATGATAATCCCAAATTCTTTGAGAATGACATTTTTGGATAACTCAGTAGAAGTAAACAAGGAATGATTTGGTCTTAAAGCTCAATATGAAGAACTTCCCACCTCTAAGGCTGCAAACAGCTTAACTAGGCTGAAACAGTCCTTCTATGATCAAGGTGAAAAACCTGGTAAATTGCTGGCCTGGCACATTAAGAAGTAAAATTCAGCCTTTAATGCAATTCATAACTTACAAGGACAATTATCAATGGATCCTGTAGAAATAAACCAAACATTTGCTTCCTACTACAACACACTTTACAACTCTGAATCTCCTGAGAACTGAACTAGTCAGGTCTTGATTTTCCCTCTACTTCAGAAGACACTAAATTGGATCTGGAAAAGGAATTGGATGGTGTTGAAATATCTGATGCTATTTTCGATATGAAGGGAGGTAAAGCGGAAGGTCCAGATGGGCTCCCAATAGATATTTAAGGACAAACTTCTAGGTCCACTTTTGGATATGTACAGTGCATTCGGAAAGTATTCAGACCCCTTGACTTTTCCACAATTTGTTATGTTACAGCCATATTCTGAAATGGATTAAATAAAACAATTCCTCATCAATCTACACACAATACCTCATAATGACAAAGTGAAAACAGGTTCTTAGACATTTTTGCAAATGTATTAAAAATAAAACAGCAGAAATACCTTGTTTACATAAGTATTCACACCCTTTGCTATGAGACTCGAAATTGAGCTCAGGTGGATCCTGTTTCCATTGATCATCCTTGAGATGTTTCTAAAACTTAATTGGAGTCCAACTGTGCTAAATTCAATTGTTGGAGATTATTTGGAAAGTCACACAACTGTCTATATAGTTGACCAAGAACACGATGGTCACTCTGACAGAGCTCCAGAGTTCCTCTATGGAAATGTGAGAACCTTCCAGAAGGACAACCATCTCTTCAGCACTCCACCAATCAGGCCTTTATGGTAGAGTGGCCAGACGGAAGCCACTACTCAGCAAAAAGCACATGACAGCCCGCTTGGAGTTTGCCAAAAGGTACCTAAAGGACTCGGACCATGAGAAACAAGATTCTCTGGTCTGATGAAACCAATATTGAACTTCTTGGCCTGAATGCCAAGCATCACGTCTGGAGGAAACCTGGCACCATCCTTATGGTGAAGCATTGTGGTGGAAACATTATGCTGCGGGGATGTTGTTCAGCGGCAGGGACTGAGAGCCTAGTCAGGATAGAGGGAAAGATGATTGGAGCAAAGTACAGAGAGATCCTTGATGAAAACCTCCTCCAGTGCGCTCAGGACCTCAAGACCGGGGCGAAGGTTCACCTTCCAACAGGACAACGACCCTAAGCACACAGCCAAGACAACGCAGGAGTGGCTTCGGGACAAGTCTCTGAATGTCCTTGAGTGGCCCAGCCAGAGCCGCGACTTAAACCCAATCGAACATCTCTGGAGACCTGAAAATAGCTGTGCAGCGACGCGCCCCATCCAACCTGACAGAGTTTGAGGCTTGAGGATCTGCAGAGAGGAATGGGAGAAACTCCCCAAATACAGGTGTGCCAAGGTTATAGTGTCATACACATTAAGACTTTGGCTGTAATCATTGCCAAAGGTGCTTAAACAAAGTACTGAGTAAAGGGTCTGAATACTTATGTAAATGTGATTGTTCAGTTGTTGTTTTTGCAACAACTGATAAAAACCAATTTTTGCTTTGTCATTATGGGGTATTGTGTGTAGATTGATGATGGGAAAAACTATTTAATCAATTTTACAATAAGGCTGTAAAGTAACAAAATGTCGAAAAAGTCAAGGGGTCTGAATACTTTCCGAATGCACTGTATATAGACAGGTGTGGGCCTTTCCAAATCATGTCCAACAAACTTAGTTAGATAGAACCTACTCTTACCGTGACAAACAGATTTCCCAATCTTCTCCTCCTCTTCTTCATCTTTAATGTTGACATTCAGCTCCAGTGTTTGACTGCAGTCTTCCAGCTTCACTGATGCCATCTCTGGATCCTGCAGTAAACTGGGCTCCACTGTCACAATCAGGACCCAGTGACTGTAGGTTTGGACTCAGTGTGGAAGGAGAGAGGCAGGCTGGGTTTGTCCTCACTGTTGATGTTACCGGCCTCAGACTTACCTGAATCGGCCAGTAGTAATAAAGAGAAACGGACACAAAAGTTATTGTCTTGACAGTTCTGGCACTTTCTTTATTCTCTAAAAATATTTTTTTAAATGTCTTGTTCAATTATCTAATTCAGTGCTTGTCTTGGACTGAAATAGGTGCTTGTTATGATGAGTTTCTCTGGTGTTCAAAGAATCAAGGATGCAAGGCTATACTGAGACACTTTGAAGAAAGTTAATACAATTATTTAATGATCGGTACCGGGTTCGTGACAGCAATGACCAGAGCTTTGCCCTTGATGCTACGAACTAACTAACAAAGAAGACACTCTACCTTATATAGCCTTCATTACCCTTCTGCTGGTATACATCTGGCAAGTCTCCATGGGAACTCCCTGTCTTTGATGTTCATCACTTTTTACCCCAAGTCAGTATCCTGCCCATCACTCATGCTATTCTAAACATCTCTAATCTACCTTGACATAAGGAATGTAGACTTCATGGCCCCAAACCACTCATCTCTTAACTCTTTCCCTGTCCTCACAATCCTATGACATGACATCATTACAGTGCTAATTCTCATTTTGGGTGCCGGTACTGTTTATATTAAGGTGCAGGAGCTCCACAATACTTTTGAGCTAATACCTAACCTATAGTAGATAAACGCATAAATGACTCAAAAACCATTTAGTACAAGGTTACAGATTGTTTTAGACAGCACTATGTGCTACTTTCCTGAATAACCTTGTCTTCACTGTATTACTTCAATCAAAAACCAATTGTATTTCCTGTTCACACCATAGCAACATTTATTGATAAAGACAGAAACAACAGAATGTGTCTGAATATTAGTACACATGTAGAAAACTGATAATCATTACATTCATCTTCAAAACAGTAGTGCGACCGTGAAATTGTCTCTGATGCACCCGCACTGTCCTCACTGAAGTCCGTTGACGCTGACCGAGAGTAGCCGCCATTTTACCAGCTTGGGAATTTTACACAAAACCAATAACATGCAAAACGAACTCAAAATCTCAAATAAATTGATTATTTATTAAACTAACATGAGAAAATAATGTACATTCACTCAGACAAACCCAACATCTCTAGCTATGTGACTTGTAAAATAGTTTTTATCAGGTTCTTTCACTCACTCGGTTTGACACAAAAATAACACATCAAACCTTTAACAAACGTGATAATACCTTAACGGATTTGTTACCTAGCATGGTATGTTCTTTCAACATTAGAAAGTTTAAACGTGCTATTACATACCTCTAGTAATAAATAGAAACGGACACAAAGGTTATCTTCTTGACTGCACAGTTCAGACGCTTTCTTTATTGTGAAGAATGGTGCCCGCCTGCCCGGAACTTCCTGTTCCCCCACTACTAACGGTCCGTGCATTCCGAGATCAGATTACAACATTTCATTAAATTACTAAAAAAAAAGTGTAAACTGTAGCAATTTATTTCCCTTTATATTTTATTAGCCTAAGCATGACCTTCATCCACATCATTTCTCTAGGATTGGAACCGGTTCAGGGAAAGAACCGGAAAAAGTGTTCTATACTTTTTAGGAACAGCAGTTATTTTAAAAGCATGTAATCCAGGTAATAACCTTATTTTCCTTTCCGGGTATTTTTCTCCAGTCCCACAAAAATCGCAACAAAGCTCACTCTAGAAACGTATTCCAGTTTCTGCCTGCCAGCTGGAATGGAAATCTTTGCCAGTGGGTGTGCGTGTGGAAACTACCTGCTCCTCCCCACTGAAGCATAGGTTACTGTATCCTACTGACAACGTTACAAGCATGATTCAGAAATTAGGGAGATATGTTTAATTTGAGAAGAATGGAATAACTTTTTCAATGCTAGTTAAGGATTCTTTAGTCACCACGTTTCACATTGGATTTATTAACGACAAAAGGGTAAGACCTGTTTTTAATTCTAGTGCTGCACTGCACAAACAAGGTTGTTAGCTAGCTAGCTAACATTTGCTCTGGTCCAACGTTAAACCAACTCTGAAGTTCAAAGACATTCAAAGTTCCTCCATAGAAGCCGCTCCTCCGTAGGTATAATTCTGTGGGCCTAATTCAGATAATGCAGGTCATAACACGATGCCCAGCTCTTCAATGCAAGCATCCTCTAACGAGCTCTCCTCACCCGCAAAATGTTGCACCTTACACTGTGATTGGCAGCACAGTTTGCTCTTAATGATTTTCCTATACAGATACTCTGTGGTTGTCACGAGAATTTTGTTATCTCAATGGTTGAAGTCAAACACTTCTTAAATCTTTGAATAATTCCCAGAGGTATAAATCTCTAGTTTAAATAAATTAAACAGACCCCTTACTGCAATGGTCATTCTTTATTCATGAGAGCGCTCTGAAAATCATACAATGCACAACGTTTTTTATACCTCTACTACGCCCCTAAGTGGGCCAATGAGAAAGCTCCTAGCCCATATTTAGGCAACTGTTACATTTCTCTGTTTGCTTGCACAGCAACCTAGTTGTTTCTTCCTGTATCTATTTCACACTGGTTTCAGAAGACACAAATACTCTGTTGCTGGGCAAATATGCATCTTATACAGGCACATACGGTGGGGACATGTTTCTCAGTGTCTAGTTTCACATCCTGTTTTCTGTTATTGGTTTCACAGTTGCATTCTGCTTGCATAGATAAAACAATAAGCCAAAGCCCTTGTTTTACTTCTAACTAAGCTAAACACATTATCAGATTGTAGTTTTATGATTCTAACACATTTCACAAAGAATCGGAGTGTAATAATTAGTCATTACCAAATTCTTCTATCAGTGGTGTACTAGTGTATTTATTCTCCCACTTGGATGTCACTTCCACAAGCTTTAAATTGAGGGCCAGGTTGTCAGGATGGGTAATGTACTGTACACATTAAGTACAAGTACTCCTAAAGATACACTTCATTTTAACTAGCTAAATCCTGTGTAACAACTAGTAATTACATTGTACTTGGCTAACATTACATGTACTATGCTTTGAAATAGGGTCTTATTCTTCATCTGGGACTTGTATTTATTATGGATCCCCGGGGATCCAGCAAAATTAAGGCAGTTCATACAATTAAAAAAACATTACAATACATTCACAGATTTCACAACACACTGTGTGCCCTCAGGCCCCTACTCCACCACTACCACATATCTACAGTACAAAAATCCATGTGTACGTGTGTGTATAGTGCGTATGTTATCGTGTGTGTGTGTGTATGCATGTGTCTGCGCCTATATTTGTGTTGCTTCACAGTCCCCGCTGTTCGATAAGGTGTTTTTTAAAATCTAAATTGTACTACTTGCATCAGTTACTTGATGTGGAATAGAGTTCCATGTAGTCATGGCTCTATGTAGTACTGTGCACCTCTCATAGTCTGTTCTGGACTTGGGGACTGTGAAGAGACCTCTGGTGGCATGTCTTGTAAGGTATGCATGGGTGACCGAGCTGTGCGCCAGTAGCTCAAACAGACAGCTCGGTGCACCCAACATGTCAACACCTCCACTTTGAGCCATGAGAGATGCATATTATTAATATTAGCTCTCTGTGTACATCCAAGGGCCAGCCGTGCTGCCCTGTTCTGAGCCAATTGCAATTTTCTTAAGTCCTTTTTTGTGGCACCTGACCACACGACTGTACAGTAGTCCAGGTGTGACAAAACTAGGGCCTGTAGGACCTGCCTTGTTGATAGTGTGGTTAAGAAGGTAGAGCAGCACTTTATTATGGACATATTTTTCCCCATCTTAGCTACTGTTGTATCAATATTTTTTGACCATGAAAGTTTAAAATCCAGTGTTACTCCAAGCAGTTTAGTCACCTCAACTTGCTCAATTTCCACATTATTTTTTACAAGATTTAGTTGAGGTTTAGGGTTTAGTGAATGATTTGTCCCAATTACAATGCTTCTAGTTTTAGAAATATTTAGGACTAACTTATTCCTTTCCACCCACTCTGAAACTAACTGCAACTCTTTAAGTGTTGCGGTCATTTCAGTCGCTGTAGTAGCTGACATGTATAGTGTTGAGTCATCCGCATACATAGACACTTGTATTAGATCTGTTTTCGTAAACTCAACCAAGTTAACCCAGATGGGATGCTTTATTTTGGAGGCAAGTGCTAGCAACAACATTGACTGGAGATATATTTTGAACAGTGCACATTAATGTTTAAGTAAAATATTTTTTATTTTACCAGGTAAGTTGACTGAGAACACATTCTCATTTACAGCAACAACCTGTGAAATAGTTACAGCGGAGAGGATGGGGGATGAATGAGCCGATTGGAAGCTGGGGATGATTAGGTGGCCATGATGGTATGAGGGCCAGATTGGGAATTCAGCCAGGACACTGGGGTTAACACCCCTACTCTTACGATAAGTGGTATGGGATCTTTAGTGACCGCAGACAGTCAGGGCACCCGTTTCACGTCCCATCTGAAAGACGGCACACAGGGCAATGTCCCCAATCACTGCATTGGGGTGTTATTTTTTTTTACCAGAGGAAAGAGTGCTTCCTGCTGGCCCTTCAACACCACTTCCAGCAGCAGCTGGTCTCCCATCCAGGGACCGACCAGGACCAACCCTGCTTAGCATCAGAGGCTAGCTAGCAGTGTGATGAAGGGGAGTATATTGCTGGCAAATATTAATTAGAGCCTATTGAGCATAGGCTGTAATATCTCAGACACCCAGAGCATCCACAAGGGATCCCAACCTTTGTCACAGTTGTTAATAAATCGGATTCACAGACCACAATTACTACCAGGTACATGTTATTACATTGTAACTATGTGTCGTTACAGTTAACTACAATACTTGTTTACAGTGTAGTTACACATGTAATTACACTGTAATTAAGGACCCCATAAAAGGAAGTGTTACCGGCATCTCTTCTTTATGTATACGTTGATGTGCTTTAAAAAACCCTAGAGCACCCCTGTGGAAATCAAATTAGCATTATAACAATCCCCATCAAAATCTGTCTGTTTAAGCTAGAGATGTATTTTTTGCATGGGCTGCGTCTCAATCCACCACATCCTCTGAGGTCGGCCTTCCTCATCTGCGGTGGAAGAACTACAGTGTTGTTGTTCTTTGAAAATGATTAGCAATATCATCCCCCACTCACTATCACAAGGGTTAGCAAATGTCAGGGTCAATTCCATTTCAATAACAGTCAATTCACAAAGTAACCCAAATTCCAATTCCACATTTTCCTCATTAATTTACAGATGGATACACTGCTGATTGGCAATGATGTTTAGATATCCTGTGGCATTCAAAAGTTGCTGCACTTTTATCAAGAGAACCAATATGTGCCATGAAAACACACCATCACCACCAGCCTGAAACACTGACACACAGCATGGATGCATGTACTCATGTTTTTTCCCATACCCTAGTCCTCCCATCAGTACAAAACTCATCAAATCAGGCAATGCTTTTCAAATTCTCCATAGCCCACTGCAACTGCAGTTTCTTGCTGAAAGCTAATGGGGATCTATAATAAATACACAAAAACTACATCATTAAGGATCATAGCGTTCAGTCAATGTCATGGAAATTGCTGGTGTCCATAATGTTTTGTACACACAGTGTATGTTGTGTCTAACAGCTCATTCCCACAGAAAACTGCAGAAGGAATCAGTACCACCCAGTCAACCATCAGACTCCATTGTGAGACGCCTCAAAAGAGGATATTCAACCCTAAGCTAACAAAACACACCAAAACTGACAAGGTGAACACTGATCAGTAAAGTAAAGAGATGCTAACATTCTATAACGCTCCCTTTCCTCTGCACAGTTCTCTCACAGTGAGAAACAATAGGATTAATTAATTAATTAAATAATATTACACTAGTGTCCTACGCTTTCTTCATTTGATCCAATTCAACGTTGCCAATTATTTTATGAGATGAGAATTATGTGGAGTGACTAATCTTAACTGGTCTGAGAGAACTGATGAGGATTTCACCTTTATACATTGGTGTCATTTTAAATGGCCCAATCTGTAGAATCTCATCTCACAGTCAGTGCAGTGATGAGGCTTCTCTCCAGTGTGTATCCGTTGGTGTGTTTTTAAGTGGTCCAGTCGAGAGAAACTCTTTCCACACTCAGAGCAGGAGTAAGCCTTCTCTCCTGTATGTATACGTTCATGTGTTTTTAAGTGGTCCAGTCGAGAGAAACTCTTTCCACAGTCAGGGCAGGAGTAAGGCTTCTCTCCTGTATGTATATGTTCATGTGTTTTGAAGTGGCCCAGTCGAGAGAAACGCTTCCCACAGTCAGAGCAGGAGTAAGGCTTCTCTCCTGTGTGTATTTTAAAGTGTATTTTTAACTTTGATAGAATTGAGAAACTCTCCTCACAATGTGGGCAGTGGTGAGACCTCTTAGCTCTGTGATCTTCCTGCTGTTGCTCTCTGGATGTAGAGAATGTCTCAACATGGTCTCCTGTGTGAACAACATCAGAAGAACCAGTCAGTTGGTGTGATATACATGTCAATCAAATGTATTTCATGAAGCCCATTTTACATCAGAAGTTGTCACAAAGTGCTTTACAGAAACCCACCCTAAAACCCCAAAGAGCAAGCAATGCAGATGTAGAAGCCATATCATCCTCCACTCACTATCACAAGGGTTAGTGTCATCCTCCACTCACTATCACTAGGGTTAGTAACTACACAGACTCATTTCATAGAACTTTAAAACATTGGCAGTTTGTCTACTTGACTTATTTAGTCTACTCTCTGATCACTCCAGATAGCCCAGTGAATAAAACACATGCTGGCAATACTGGTGTAAAACCATGTAATGGTCAGTAGCATGAAATAACATCTACCTTCTCATTGAAACAGTTCATCATGAAACAGTTCTACTGCAACTTTTCATGCACATTGGGAAGTTGGAATGAATAACACAAACTTAGTTAGATAGAACCTGCTCTTACCATGAGAAACAGATTTCCCAATCTTCTCCTCCTCTTCTTCATCTTTAATGATGACATTCAACTCCAGTGTTTGACTGCAGTCTTCCAGCTTCACTGATGCCATCTCTGGATCCTGCAGTGCAAACTGGGCTCCACTGTCACAATCAGGACCCAGTGACTGTAGGTTTGGACTCAGTGTGGAAGGAGAGAGGCAGGCTGGGTTTGTCCTCACTGTTGATGTTACCGGCCTCAGACTTAATCGGAGTCGTCCAGTAGTAATAAAGAGAAACTGACACAAAAGTTAGTCTTGACAGTTCTGGCACTTTCTTTATTCTCTAAAAATATATTAGATCAGATAGCTAAGCATTGACAACAAACCATTTATTAATTTCATATTAGACACAAATTGCACACTTTAAATTAAACAACGTAAGTGCACTTAACCTATAGTAGATTTCAGAAATTCACATAATTGACTCAAAAACCATTTAGTACAAGGTTGCAGTTTGATTTAGGCAGCACTATGTAATATTTTCCTGAATAACGTTGTCTTCACTGTATTATTTCAATCAAAAAACAATTGTATTTATTTATAGGTGTAACTTCACAAGCCCTTAATTCATTAGATTAATGTAATTTAATTGTACAACACTTACTTAGAGAAACACAAAACGGAGATATCTTGAATCACCCATACGTTTGAAAAAACTCAAGATACAGCTGTATGATTTGTAGTCCATATCGCCCCGCCCTAACAGAGTACATTACGTTATACTGTACTATTGTACTGTACTGAACTAAACTTTTCTTTCCTGTACTCTGCTGTACTTTCCAATCTTGTGAAACAGTCGCCATGTTTCCAATAACTTGTCCAGTGATTTATTTCTGGACATTTAGAAAAAGTTTGCATAGAAAATAGATAGGACAATTGCCCTCTAGGGTGTGTTTCCATGTAAATATCTTGTGTCGATAAAAACAGCTGGACGTAATGACTCACCCTGTACTGTCAAAATGATTTGGCAATCATCATTTATTTAAAAAACACTGTTTCAATCCTCACTTGTCAGAATAAAGAAACGTTGACAAAAGAAAAACCCACCCGTCCAACGATTTAAAATGTTGTTGAGCTTTAGAACATTTCTCCTGTATCTGCCGCTTCCATTACACACGTCGCAAAGATTATTTTTTAGCAACATTGCTTTTGTCGAATGGACCTGGGTCAATGGAAACCTGCCTAATGATGTCTGAGTGATTGGTTCAGATTTGGTCCGGTCTAATGTTTGGGTCAAGTCAGTTAAGAACAAATTCATATTTACAATGATGGCTTACCCCGGCCGACGCTGGGCCAATTTTGCACCGCCCTATGCGACTCCCAATCATGGCCGGATTGTGATACAGCCTGGAATCCAACCAGGGTCTGTAGTGACAGATGCAGTGCCTTAGACCGCTGCGCCACTCGGGAGCCCTGTGACTAATCATTTTGTCTATTTAAGCTCTGAAAAGGCCTATCAGCTACCCAACTTTATCAGGAGTTATCCTGAGCCTCTTTGCAATGAGAAACATTGCATTTGCACAGCGGGAAATGCAGAAGTATTTAATTTTTTTGCTATGATCATCTCGTCAAAAATGTACAGAGACAAACTTGAAACCACTGATTATCATGACAATTTAGCTGACAGGGTTAAACTCCCGGACAACAGTGGTTTCAGAGTCCTGCAATAGAGTGAAGACGCTAATATTTGTGTAAAGTCTACATAGTTGTGTTCTGTGGGTGTCACTGAGTAGGCTGAACAATACATAGGTAGGGCTGTACAGTGCAATATGAATGTCCAATACAAACAAAAGAAACAGCATACTCAACTGGCGTAACGCGGTAAGGACCAAGAACGGGGTCGATATGGACCATGGGTCACAAAAAAAGTATATAATAATACTGTTTTGGTTGGGCTTCAACCCCTGATATCATATAAACACACATAAGACATGGAAACATGTAGAATTGGTTAAAAAGAGCAACAACTAAAAATCTCAGCCCTGTCGTAATATGTGTAGAATTACGGGATATTAGCTTTAAAACTGCTAAATGTTCTCTCCGCCAACAAGAGGGTTGTGAACAGTTTGGGGTCACAAGTTGGGGGTTTGTTACTACGCCAATAAATGACAATATCCATCCGGACCTTTGCCACCTAGGACATTTGTGTGATCGGACCTTCTCAAATAGTACTGGAGTTCCCCTGCAATAGACTGACTGGGAAGGTGATTTTTCACAGTCAAAGTCCTGCAATAAGAGCTAAGACGCTAATATTTGTATAAACTCTTGAGAATTGTTTTCTGTGGATGTCACCCGTTCCATGGGAGCACAATCCAACCCGTTTCATAAGTGCATATAAGAATGCCCCCAATGCAATTATGTGGTCTAATACCTCCACAGTGGGATTTCAACCGTTTTTCCCCCTGTTTATTTTCAAAATAATTCGTTTTTGTAATTCATTTTAAATTAAGTAACAACATTTGACATGATTCCAATATTTTGTATCAGCTTGCATTACTTCCAATGAGGGCCTTTTATTTTGAGGGCGAACCGCAAATTCCACTATTGTGGCTAATCGTTATTGTGGCTAGCTTCACATACATAGGGACAAGCGGGTACCAGGGCTGCGTCCAGCAGGAGGACGGAGACGTTGGCCACGATCAGATAGAAACGTATTATGTAGAACAAACATGCCTCTGATTCTAAGGAATCATGTCACTTCTATTCAGGGTATTTCTGTCTGCAACTTTCCTAAACGTTTTTGTACTGAACATGCCCAGGCGAAACGCACTGACCTATATACGAACCTGGAAAGCCTCACAAATGAAAACGTGTAATGGACCCCGCGCCGTGTGCTTGTAAAATATTTTTTATCACGTTCTTCAATCACTCGGATTGACACACACATTACACAAAACCTTTCCCAAACGTGATAATACCTTGACTGATTTGTTATCTAACATGTTATGACGTTATTTCGATATTAGGCAGATTAAAAGTGCTATTACATACCTGTAGTAATAAAGAGAAACGGAAAGCACTGTCGTTTTCTTTGTTCTGAAGAATGTTGCGCGCCTCTCCGGAAGTTCCTGTTCCCCAACTACCACAATGCAACAGCGCCATCTTCTTCTTCTTCTGTGGGTTTTATGGCAGACTACATCAAAAAGTTGTATTGCCACCACCAACTGGACGGTTTGAAACCACAAAATAAATTAAATACAAAATACATCCATACTTAATAGTGATACTAACTTACTCCACACTAATAAAAATAGTTAATTGCCAAAACAAACAAAACTCCCATTTCTTCCTTCTTTTAAATCTCCATATCTCACTTCTCAGGCTCTAGGACCTGAGAGAGTGATACAGCTTTTGAAAATATTCCATGTAACTCTTTTGCCAATAAATCTTTCAGCCCCAGGAACCGTTCCGCCGCAACCACAATTTTTTCTATCTTCCTAGATATTTTCTCCACCTTGGCAGTGCGTTAATCACCATTGCAATAAAGGCCACAAAGTCCACCTTTTTAACCTTTAAAATGTCAGGATCATCTTGTTGAAAGGCATCCCCTGCAGCTTGCATTGAAGGCTTATCCACCACCATTATATTTACTGTAAAGATAACCCCCAACAACTACAATGATTCAGTAGATCAGTAATGTTACAGTACTCTAGCATGTCTCACAGCTGCTTATGCTGACAAAACATGTTAGTGAATAGGTCAGATTTAGCTTCGTGATGCTCATTTAAACTTCCTGTCTTGTTCAGCTTCAGAACAACAGTAAATATGTCACTTCAAACATAGTTTTTTGGTAATTCATTACACAAAAGAGAAGAAAAACAAAAGTACAAATTCATATACACAATATTTTTCATTGGCAGATAAATTAAACAGGCTTGAATTAAGCCTTCATGACTATTAATGACTAAAACAACTCATCTAGTTTTAAAATACAATTTAATAAACAAAAAGTATCCACCCAAACTAATGGTGAAAACTGATCATCACACCATCTCTATCTGATACATGTTGTGTCTACTAGCTCATTCCCATAGAAAACTGCAGAGGAAATCAGTACCACCCAGTCAACCAGCCTCACAGAGGATATTCAACCCTAAGGGCAAATCCAAGGTAATCTCAATATCTTTATAATAGAAGCTAACAAAACACACCAAAACTGACCAGGTGAACACTGATCAATAAAGTAAAGAGAGGCTACCGTTCTATAATGTTCCCTTTCCTCTGCACAGTTCTCTCACAGTGAGAAACAATAGGATTACAATAGAGTGTGCTACGATTTCTTGAGAATTAAGTGATGGAATGATTTTAATCTTAGCTAGTCAGACAACTGATGAGGATTCTCACATTTATGTGGCCATGTTGAGAGAAACTCTTCCAACAGTCAGAGCAGGAGTACCAGATCCCTTGATATTTTACAGCTCTTCCCACAATCAGAGCAGGGAAATAGATTATCTCCTGTGTGTATTTTTAGGTGTATTTTTTAGCTTTGATAGAATTGGGAAAATCTCCTCACAATGTGGGCAGTGGTGAGACCTCTTAGCTCTGTGATCTTCCTGCTGTTGTTCTCTGGATGTAGAGAATGTCTCAACATGGTCTCCTGTGTGAACAACATCAGAAGAACCAGTCAGTTGGTGTGATTTACATCAATCACATTTATTTTATAAAGCCCTTTTTCCATCAGCCGTTGTCACAGAGTGCTTTACAGACACCCTAACCTAACGTTCAGGTGTAAAAGAAACGCCTAAACCAGGTCCACAGAAACCAGAAGCTTCCAGTTTTCAGGCTTTGCCTTCCTCTCTGCCTTTTCCCTGAAACACGGATGCTTCCGGTGTTTGTTGACTCCGCTGAGGGTGCAGGTACCGAGACTAAAACCCCAAAGAGCAAGCAATGCAGAAGCACAGTGGCTTGGAAAAACTCCCTAGAAGGAAGGAACCTAGGAAGAAACCTAGAGAGGAACCAGGCTCTGAGCAGTGGCCAGTCCTCTTCTGGCTGTACTGGGTAACAAATGACTTAATATAAGTATGCTGTACAATACAGGGGAATAAAACTATTCTAAAGTGTTACGAGCCATATCATCCTCCACTCACTATCACAAGGGTTAGTAACCATCAGGTTTGAGGTTAATTCCATATCAAATCACATTTTTAAATTTGACTAATTCATCAGACACTCTTATCCAGTGTGACTTACAATAGTGCATTCATCTTAAGATAGCTAGGTGAGACAACAACGCATCACAATCGTATCAATTACGTTTTCTAGGGTGCAGAAAGGGAGTAGAGTAGGGTCCAGGAGGCAAAGTCAGAGTCATGGGAGAGGATAGGATAAAATAGGGGAGAGAAGCGGGAGAGAGAGAGTGAAGATTGGGGCGGTGCATGACCATCTGGGTTAGGGCTGAGTGGGAGGAGCATGACCATCTGGGTTAGGGCTGAGTGGGAGGAGCATGACCATCTGGGTTAGGGCTGAGTGGGAGGAGCATGACCATCTGGGTTAGGGCTGAGTGGGAGGAGCATGACCATCTGGGTTAGGGCTGAGTGGGAGGAGCATTACCATCTGGGTTAGGGCTGAGTGGGAGGAGCATTACCATCTGGGTTAGGGCTGAGTGGGAGGAGCATGACCATCTGGGTTAGGGCTGAGTGGGAGGAGCATGACCATCTGGGTTAGGGCTGAGTGGGAGGAGCATGACCATCTGGGTTAGGGCTGAGTGGGAGGAGCATGACCATCTGGGTTAGGGCTGAGTGGGTAGGTTGGAGGAGAGATGGAGAGAAAAGGACACAAAGTAGGGGTCAGAGACTTGGAGGGGGGTTGCAGTGAGATTAGTAGGAGAACAGCCTCTAGTGAAGATGGGGTCAAGCAGTGGGAGGGGACTGGGAAAGGGTGAGGTCAAAAGAGGAAAGGTGTTTCCAGTAAACCAATTTTCCTGATTGAAAAACATTGAAGAGAATTGGAATTAGAATGACAGTGTACTTCCTGAATTGACTGGAATTTAAATGGAATTGACACCAACCCTGGCAACTACACAGACTCATTTCATAGAACTTCAAAACACTGGCAGTTTGTCTACTTCACTTCTTTAGTCTACTCTCTGATCACTCCAGATAGCCCAGTTAATAAAACAAATGCTGACAATACTGGTGTCATCCATGCAAGTCTCAGTAGCATGAAATAACATCTATCTTATCATCGAAACAGTTCTATAACAACTTTTCATGCACAACGATAAATCAAGCTTTTTTGTGTTGAGTTCTTCAGGTGTGTCAGAATGACAGAATGAACTTATGGAGGTCTTACTATTGGAGATAACTCCTAGATGTAGATAGTACTATAGTGGCGGGCCCAACCCCAGACTTCTCTTTTATCAACCCAAAGGTTTTACTGTCTTCTCAGGAATTCAGCCTTCTCTGTGTTGCTCCCCACATCCCCCTATTCTGAATGATGCATTATCTCACCATCCCCCTATTCTAAATGATGCATTATGTCACCATCCCCCATTATTAATGATGCATTATCTCACCATCCCCCATTCTGAATGATGCATTATCTCACCATCTCCCATTTTGAATGATGCATTATCTCACCATCCCCCATTCTGAATGATGCATTATCTCACCATCCCCCATTCTGAATGATGCATTATCTCACCATCCTCCATTCTGTCACACCTCTGAGCTTCTGTTGTGATAACATACTGTAGGTCTGATATCTGATTGGAAGTTAACTCAACTGTAATGTTATTGATCAACAACTCCGATTTTCAATCCAAACATGGTCAAATGGTTCTAAAAGGGTCTTAGCTTCAATGTGTCTTTCTCTTTTGTTCTTGACCTGCTGTGGTGAGATATATAATGAGTGTACAAAACATTAGGAACACCTTCCTAATATTGAGTTGCATTTCCTTCTGCCCTCAGTAAAGCCTAACTTTGTCAGGGCATGGACTCTACAAGGTGTCCAAAGCCTTCCACAGGGATGCTGGCCCATGTTGACTCCAATGCTTTCCACAGTTGTGTCAAGTTGGCTGGATGTCCTTTTGGTGGTGGACCGTTCTTGATACCCACGGGAAACTGTTGAAACTGCATTGCAGTTCTTGACACACTCAAACCGGTGCGTCTGGTACCTACTACCATACCCTGTTCAAAGGCACTTCAATATTTTGTTTTGCCCATTCACCCTCTGAATGAAACACATACACAAAAAATCCTTCTTTAACCCGTCTCCTCCCCTTCATCTACCCTGAAGTGGATTTAACAAGAGACATTGATAAGGGATCATAGCTTTCAACTGGTCAGTCTATGGCAGGGAAAGAAGCAGGTGTTCCTAATGTTTAATACACTCAGTGTACACTGTCTTTCTCTCTACCCCTCTCCCATGAGCTGTGGGCCACGACACAAGCTATGGATTCTCTCTATCCCATGAGCTATGGGCCATGACACAAGCTATGGATTCTCTCTATCCCATGAGCTATGAGCCACGACACAAGCTATGGATTCTCTCTATCCCATGAGCTATGGGCCACGACACAAACTATGGATTCTTTGTCTTTCTCTTCCTGTCTGATCATGTTTAGATACTTAATGTTTTGTTAATGTCAGTATTTACTTGTAACTTAGGCTTTACGCCTTGGGCGGAAAGTAACTGAAAGGTTGCTGGTTCGAATCCCCGAGCAGACTAGGTGAAAAATCTGTCGATGTGCCCTTGAGCAAGGCACATAACCCAAGTTCCTCTAAAAATAAAGAAATGTAAGTGAATCGTTAATTTTACAATGTCATTAAATCTATTTTCCTTTAGTATTCCACTATCAGACCAATTCTTGCTAGTCAACATCAACTCATTGCCTAATGCTTGCTTACATATTTTAATCATCTTTATGGTGTCAGTTATACATTTTAGTAGACTTTGTTAATACATAAATTGAAGTATTTTCATGAGTAGCAGGTGAGGTGTACTGTACATATGATCACTAATGAACCTGCTCTTACCATGAGAAACAGATTTCCCAATCTTCTCCTCCTCTTCTTCATCTTTAATGTTGACATTCAGCTCCAGTGTTTGACTGCAGTCTTCCAGCTTCACTGATGCCATCTCTGGATCCCACAGTGCAAACTGGGCTCCACTGTCACAATCAGGACCCAGTGACTGTAGGTTTGGACTCAGTGTGGAAGGAGAGAGGCAGGCTGGGTTTGTAGTAACTGTTAATCTGTAAACTCTGGACCGATTTGAACAATTGCTGCCTAAAATGCTGTGGTCCTTACTAACACAACAGGAAATATTGTGTTAGATGTTGGCCATCACATGAATTCTCAACTCTTTCATTCTGAATATTCATATCAATGAATCACCCTCAAATGGACTATCAATACCAGTTCTACAATACTATTTACATAATCAACTGGACATTACAACAGCCTGAACCTCAATATAGAACACATGGTCAGACGAGGAGAGAGCAGTAGGAGTAGCAGTGTTTTCAGTGGTGATCCATGTTTCCGTCAGCGCCAGGAAGTCGAGGGACTGGAGGTTGGCATAGGCTGGGATGAAGTCAGCTTTGTTGGCAGCAGAACGGCAGTTCCAGAGGCTGCCTGCGACCTGGAACTCCACGTGGGTGGTGCGTGCAGGGACCACCAGGTTAGAGAGGCAGCAGCCACGCGGTGTGGTGCGTTTGTGTAGCCTGTGCAGAGAGGAGAGAACAGGGATAGGCAGAGGCATAGTTGACAGGCTGTAGCAAATGGCTACAAAAATGCAGAGGAGATCGGAATGAAATGAGCTAAGCATCTGGGAGCGGAGAGAGCAGGGCCTCCCTCACCAAAAACTTCTACCTCAGAAACTAAAATTGTTTCACTGAACCACCCGAACAAAAACTCTCCCAACTTCCACCTTTAGAAATCAGAATTGTTGTGAACCACAGCGGTTCAATGTTTAAAGGAATAGACTCAACCCACTTTATTCAACTATGACACCATAGCTAACTAGCAAGCTAGCATCCAATAACAATAACACACCATATAGCACCAACACTTGGTCACAACAAACCACCAATAGTGTGATAACACACTAAACAGATCATTCGTGTCTGTGTCAAGTTCCTTTCATGACGCAGCAATGATTAGACGTTGGCTAGCTAGGACAAGTATATTGTATTTAGCTACTACCGTACTGGTCGTGTTGGGTAGCTAGCAATGGCCACTGTGTTGACTTTGTTTGAAGAACGGCTAGCTAGCTAGCTTCGTGCTACACCCGGCACACAATGGCTATTGTGTTGACTCTGACTCTGTTCGAAAAAAACGGCTAGGTAGCTCGCTTCGTGCTACAGCCGGCACTGCCAAGACACAGTAACTACCCACAACAACCCACGATGCCTAGCTATGACGCCGTAGCTAACTTGCAAGCTAGCATCCATTAACACACAATTTAGCATCAATACTTGGTTACAACAAACTGCCAAGAGTGTGTTAGCACACTAAACAGATAATTCAAGTCCGTGTCTAGTTCCTTTCATAACGCATAACGCAGCAAAAATTAAACGTTGGCTAGGACTACATTAACATTGGAAACAGCTCTCCAGCGTTGCTAATCGATACCAGTAGCTACCCGCTAGCTAGCTAGCTAGCCTCGTGCTTTGATACTAACCTACAATTACCTACGGAAACCTACAATAACAACAATACTAACCTATAATAAATACAATACCTAACTACAGCTAACTACCTACCTACGATCTAATACATGGTTAAGCTTTACTCAACACCATATGAGAAGCTTACCTCCTGCTTACCTCCAGCTAGAGAAAAACACGACCACAATGCCGTAGCGACGCCGTAGAGAAATGAATACTATTGTGGTGTGAGAAAGGTAACCCAAGCTTCCTCTCTGGTTCCACTCCCCAATAGTAAGTGGGTCATTGTTGATTTGTTGTGGTAATGCTGTCCCTGGACTTTGGTACCGTATAAAACACTTTAAAATGACACTACTTTTCCCCCCATTTTATTTCACTGTTATTTTAGAAGAAACATATGTATGTCCTTTATACTGCAAAACATCTATTTTTATGCATTGTAGCAAATAATGGTGGCCAGCAAATTGGCTTGTCCCAATGGTGACATGTAAAGGTGTAGTGACATGTTTTGACTAGATAATAGACATGTAAATTATTTTGAATGCCATGAATTAAACAAAAACATTGTATTTTCTGTATAGATAAACCAAAACAACAAAAGGTTGACCAGCACAAATTCATGTAGAATGTTTTATTTTTCATTACCAGATCAATTACGTTCATTACAGTTATCCAAATATATTTATCAATGACAAAAATAATGAATCTAGTTTTAAAAGACAATTTAATAAACACATGTAGTCGTTTCATAGCCTGTGTATCATTAAACAAAAGTTATGTAGTAAAAACTAATCCACCCAAAGTAATGGTGAAAACTGATCATCACACCATCTCTATCTGATAGGTGTCTATGAGCTCATTCCCACAGAATACTGCAGAGGGACAACTTGGTGTCAGAGACAAACGTAATATATGTTACAAAAAACATACCACTCAATTTAGTATGATACAATATGTTATGTTACATTACAATTAACATGCTAAGAAGTTGCATGCTAAGCTAACATGCAAAGTACACTATATACACAGGTATGTAGACACCTCTTCAAATGAGTGGATTCAGCTATTTCAGCCACACCCGTTGCTAACAGGTGTATAAAATCAAACACAGCCATGCAATCTCCATAGACAAACACTGGCAGTAGAATGGCCTCACTGAAGAGCTCAGTGACTTTCAATGTGGCATCGTCATAGGATGCCACTTCTCCAACAAGTCAGTTGGTCCATTTTCCGACCAACCCCCCTCCTTTTGTTTTTGCCTTAAAGGGACATTTGTAAATGTTTCAACTCCCATGTTCATCATCTCCAGCACCACCCCAACATCGACATATGTGAAAATGGCGCGTTTCTACGTTTTGTACTAAAAAAGATAATTTCCAGTGACATTCAATATTCCCATCAGTATGAAACAGCAGGAAACGGGATTCATCAGGCCAGGCTGTTTTTCTATTTTTCCAGTGTCCAGTGTTTTCATTCCTTAGCCCACTGCAACTGCAGTTTCTTGTTTTCTGCTGAAAGCTAATGGGGATCCATAATAAATACACCACAACTACATCATTAAGGATCATAGCTTTCACCTGGGTTCACCTGGTCAGTCTATGTCATGGAAAGAGCAGGTGTCCTTAATGTTTTGTACACTCAGTGTATGTTGTGTCTAACAGCTCATTCCCACAGAAAACTGCAGAGGGAAGCAGTACATCCCAGTCAACCATCAGACTCCATTGTGAGACACCTTACAGAGGATATTCAACCCTAAGGGCAAATCCAAGGTTATCTCAATATCTATTCAGTAGAAGCTAACAAAACACACCAAAACTGACCAGGTGAACACTGATCAGTAAAGAGATGCTAACATTCTACAACACTCCCTTTCCTCTGCACAGTTCTCTCACAGTGAGAAACAGTAGGATTACAATAGAGTGTTCTATGCCTTCTTCATTTGATCCAATCAACTACCACTTCTTATGTATACGTTGGTGTCTTTTTAAATGGCCCAATCTGTAGAATCTCGTCTCACAGTGATAAGTCTTCTCTCCAGTTTGTAACCGTTGGTGTGTTTTTACGTTGCCCAATCAGGAGAATCTCTTGTCACATTCAGAGCAGGACTAAGGCTTCTCTCCTGTGTGTGTTCTCAGATGAACTTTCAGCTCAAATGATGTTTTGAAGCACTTTACACAGTCAGAGCAAGAGTAAGGCTTCTCTCCTGTGTGTATCAGTTGGTGCAATTTTAAGCTTTCCTGTCGAGAGAAATTCTTCCCACAGTCAGAGCAGGAGTAAGGCTTCTCTCCTGTGTGTGTTCTCAGATGAACTTTCAGCTCAAATGATGTTTTGAAGCACTTTCCACAGTCAAAGCAGGAGTAAGGCTTCTCTCCTGTATGTATACGTTCATGTTGTTTTAAGTTGCCCAGTTGATAGAAACTTGCCCCACAGTCAGAGCAGGAGTAAGGCTTCTCTCCTGTGTGTGTTCTCTGATGACATTTTAGCTGAGTTGATGTTGGAAAGCATTTTACACAGTCAGAGCAGGAGTAAGGCTTCTCTCCTGTGTGCACACTCTGATGAACTTTTAGCTGAGTTGATGTCGTGAAGCATTTTACACAGTCAGAGCAGGAGTAAGGCTTCTCTCCTGTATGTATACGTTCATGTGTTTTTAAGTGGCCCAGTTGAGAGAAACTTGCCCCACAGTCAGAGCAAGTGTAAGGCTTCTCTCCTGTGTGTATCCGTTGGTGTGATTTTAACTTGTCCTGTACAGAGAAACTCTTGCCACAGTCAGAGCAGAAGTAAGGCTTCTCTCCTGTATGTATACGTTCATGTTTTTCTAAGCTGTCCAATCGAGAGAAACTCTTCCCACAGTCAGAGCAGGAGTAAGGCTTGTCTCCTGTGTGAACACTCTGATGAACTTTTAGCTGAGTTGATGTTGTGAAGCATTTTACACAGTCAGAGCAGGAGTAAGGCTTCTCTCCTGTATGTATACGTTCATGTGATTTTAAGTGGGCCAATTGAGGGAAACCTGCCCCACAGTCAGAGCAGAAGTAAGGCTTCTCTCCTGTATGTACACGTTCATGTGTTTTTAAGTAGCCCAGTTGAGAGAAACTTGCCCCACAGTCAGAGCAGGAGAAAGGCTTCTCTCCTGTGTGCACTTTCTGATGAACCGTCAGAGCCTTTGATGTTGTGAAATTCTTCCCACAGTCAGTACAGGAATACATATTCTCTCCTGTGTGTACTTGTAGGTGTATTTTTAACTTTGATAAAACTGAGAAACTCTCCTCACAATGTGGGCAGTGGTGAGACCTCTTAGCTCTGTGATCTTCCTGCTGTTGCTCTCTGGATGTAGAGAATGTTTCAACATGGTCTCCTGTGTGAACAACATCAGAAGAACCAGTCAGTGTGTGTGATATACAGTGGGGAGAACAAGTATTTGATACACTGCCGATATTGCAGGTTTTCCTACTTACAAAGCATGTAGAGGTCTGTAATTTTTATCATAGGTACACTTCAACTGTGAGAGACGGAATCTAAAACAAAAAACCAGAAAATCACATTGTATGATTTTTAAGTCATTAATTTGCATTTTATTGCATGACATAAGTATTTGATCACCTACCAACCAGTAAGAATTCCTGCTCTCACAGACCTGCTAGTTTTTCTTTAAGAAGCCCTCCTGTTCTCCACTCATTACCTGTATTAACTGCACCTGTTTGAACTTGTTTCCTGTATAAAAGCCTCCTGTCCACACACTCAATCAAACAGACTCCAACCTCTGGCCAAGACCAGAGAGCTGTGTAAGGACATCAGAGATAAAATTGTAGACCTGCACAAGGCTGGGATGGGCTACAGGACAATAGGCAAGCAGCTTGGTGAGAAGGCAACAACTGTTGGCGCAATTATTAGAAAATGGAAGAAGTTCAAGATGACGGTCTCACCTCGTGGGGTATCAATGATTATGAGGAAGGTGAGGGATCAGCCCAGAACTACACGGCAGGACCTGGTCAATGACCTGAAGAGAGCTGGGACCACAGTCTCAAAGAAAACCATTAGTAACACACTACGCCGTCATGGATTAAAATCCTGCAGTGCACACAAGGTCCCCCTGCTCAAGCCAGCGCATGTCCAGGCCCGTCTGAAGTTTGCCGATGACCATCTGGATGATCCAGAGGAGGAATGGGAGAAGGTCATGTGGTCTGAAGAGACAAAAATAGAGCTTTTTGGTCTAAACTCCACTCGCCGTGCTTGGAGGAAGAAGAAGGATGAGTACAACCCCAAGAACACCATCCCAACCGTGAAGCATGGAAGTGGAAACATCATTCTTTGGGGATGCTTTTCTGCAAAGGGGACAGGACGACTGCACCGTATTGAGGGGAGGATGGATGGGGCCATGTATCGCGAGATCTTGGCCAACAACCTCCTTCCCTCAGTAAGAGCATTGAAGATGGGTCGCGGCTGGGTCTTCCAGCATGACAACGACCCAAAACACACAGCCAGGGCAACTAAGGCGTGGCTTTGTAAGAAGCATCTCAATCTCGGGCGGCAGGTAGCTTAGTGGTTAAGAGCGTTGTGCCAGTAACCGAAAGGTCGCTGGTTCTAATCCCCGAGCCGACTAGGTGAAAGATCTGTCGATGTGCCCTTGAGCAAGGCACTTAACCCTAATTGCTCATGTAAGTCGCTCTGGATAAGAGCGTCTGCTAAATGACTAAAAATAAAAATAATAAAATATCTCAAGGTCCTGGAGTGGCACAATTCCTGTCTCTAATCACGTAATCCGCAGCGCCCGCTCCCTCTGGACAGAGGAGAAACAATAAATCATCACGAGTCCACTCAGTTACCGTCACCAACTCAACAGTCCCCAACCTCTTCTCCACCTAACCTGACACCACATATGGATCCATTCTCTCTACAAATCTCACTCCCACTGGGCCAGAATCATCCTTATCATCCTCGGAACAAAGCCCGAACTCGGAGTTCCTCACCACAGTTAATTCATCCTCACTCTCGTCACGTTCACTTTCCTCCTGTAGCTCTTCTAAAAGTTCTGTGTGATCTTCCATTCCATATTCACTCAAAACATATTCCACTTTTCTCCTTTGTCCTTGTCCACCATCTTCTCCTTCCTCAGATATTCCAGAAAGTTTGTGCATCCCCCACTGCAATCCCCCATTCCACTTTTTTCTTGTCCGCCATCTTACCACGTGTCTCAGCTCATCCACACCAATGGAGTACCACAGTATAAATGATAATACCCATAAAACCTTGCAGTCGAACAGGGAAATGGTTTCAATCATTTTTACACCATTCATTTTTCCCATAGGGGATTTTAGAAACACTTATAATAAGGGCTGTGTTTCGTGTAGGCTTACCCTGGCGTGGCGTTTTGATAACCATGTAAATCTCTCTAGAACAAGGTGACTTATCAATATATTCGCCTGTATTTACCCCTACAAAAATTACATTTAATTAGCTGCTAATGTGGCTATCATAAAGAACTACAAATGCCATGATGATCTGGACAAAATTGCTGAATCGAGTCAAAGGTAAGGATCTCTGGGTTAACCATCTAATGTTAGCTAAATTTAGTAATTAATAAATAGGCTACATTTATTTAAATGGTCAGTTCTGTGAACTGTCTTGTGCAAGTTTTAAATTGACACAATACCTGTTAGCAAAGGTGTCAGCTAGAGATGACGTGCTGGAGATTGCAGTGATTTGTTGTTTTGCATGATGTCTACTTTGATGATAATTAGAGTTTTATAATCTGAGAGGAAATAGAGCCGAATATATTGCTAAAAGTCACGCCAAGTGAAGCCTACACGAAACACAGCCCTTATTTTAAGTGTTTCTAAAATGAATAAAAAGGAAAAATGATTGGAACCACTTCCCTGATTGACCGCTACGTTTTATGACAATTTTTGCAAAAATAATCATAATTTAAAAACTGTACTCAGACTTTACTCAGTATTTTGCTGAAGCACCGATGGCAGTGATTACAGCCTTGAGTGTTCTTGGGTATGACGCTACAAGCTTGGCATACCTGTATTTTGGGACTTTCTCTGCAGATCCTCTCAAGCTTGTCAGGTTAGATGGGGAGTGTCGCCACACAGCTATTTTCAGGTCTCTCTGTACTTTGCTCCGTTCATCTTTCCCCCGTTCCTGACTAGTCTTCCAGTCCCTGCCACTGAAAAACATCCCCACAGCATGATGCTGCCACCACCATGCTTCACCGTTGGGATGGTGCCAGGATTCCTCCAGACGTGACACTTGGCATTCAGGCCAAAGAGTTCAATCTTGGCTTCATCACACCAGAGAATCTTGTTTCTCATGGTCTGAGAGTCCTTTAGGTGTCTTTTGGCAAACTCCCAGCGGGCAGTCATGTGCCTTTTCATGAGGAGTGGCTTCCGTCTAGCCACTCTACCTTAAAGGCCTGATTGGTGGTGCTGCAGAGATGGTTGTCCTTCTGGAAGATTCTCCTATCGCCACAGAACTCTGGAGCTCTGTCAGAGTGACCACTGGCTTCTTGGTGACCTCCCTGACCAAGACCCTTCTCCCCTGATTGCTTAGTTTGTCTGGGCTGCCAGCTCTAGAAAATGTTTTGGTGGTTCCATACTTTTTCCATTTAAGAATGATGGAGGCAATTCGATCATATCCTTGGACTAAAATGTTTGACACTCAGGTGCAAGCCTAACATCACGTGCAAAGGGCCTTTGGGTAACATTGCACATATTCAATGATCTCTCTTTTTCTCACGTAGGCTGTTCATTTCTGATCTTTGATACTTTTTTTGGTTTATAAACGTATCATGGTATACTACGTTAACTCTATACGTACGGGCCATATTGTTACTTGGTAGCTACTAGCAACAGACCCTGTGTTGTGGATCATCTACCACTATTTTGGACGGTCCATACTGTAACGTTAACGTTAGTCTCAGGCTTCACTAACTAGCGTTACTGTTTTAGGTGGAGCTATTCTTTGCTACTTTTCAAACAAATACTACGTGATATTTCACATATCATCTTGCTAGAGAGGCCTTTTGTTGTGATATTTAGGCTACTATA
Organism: Coregonus lavaretus; assembly: GCF_964263955.1. Classification (NCBI taxonomy): domain Eukaryota; kingdom Metazoa; phylum Chordata; class Actinopteri; order Salmoniformes; family Salmonidae; genus Coregonus; species Coregonus lavaretus. Next base: position 979,235 of record NW_028162761.1, on the reverse strand, counting down.
TAGGCTACTAGCAAAAGACCCTGTGTTGTTAGGATAGATTTATGTTTGTTTCTTCCAACAGGTCTTTACATATTTTCCTCACTACAAAATATTCCTGCGGTCCTTGTGGTTACTAAACAGATTTTAGATATGCCTTTATGGTATAGCTTATTCCATGTTTACATCTTTGGTTAAAGGACTTCAAATGCAAAACTTAAATGTACTTTGTGGAATGTCTGTGGAGTTTGTAAACTATCCAAGCTTAAAACAGGTTATTACTAGGCTTAAACAACTTCATTCATCTATTGTGTTCCTACAAGAAACTCACTTGTTGAAGGATGAGCTACTTAAAGTATGCAGGAGATGGCAAGGGCCAGTAGTAGCATCCTGTTTCTCCTCTCATTCTCATGGTGTTATGGTTTTAATTCACTAATCTGTTCCGTTTCAAGTGGATACTATTTTAACTGATACAGCTGGTAGATACATTTAGATACAGGGAACTCTTTTGAATGAGCATATTAATCTGGTTAATGTTTATGGTCCTAATGATGATAATCCCAAATTCTTTGAGAATGTATTTCTATTGATAGCCTCCATTCCTGGTAAGGTCCTAATGGCAGGGGACTTTAATTGCACTCTTGATCCTCATCTAGATTGCTCCTATGGTTCAGATCAGATTACAACATTTCATTAAATTACTAAAAAAAAAGTGTAAACTGTAGCAATTTATTTCCCTTTATATTTTATTAGCCTAAGCATGACCTTCATCCACATCATTTCTCTAGGATTGGAACCGGTTCAGGGAAAGAACCGGAAAAAGTGTTCTATACTTTTTAGGAACAGCAGTTATTTTAAAAGCATGTAATCCAGGTAATAACCTTATTTTCCTTTCCGGGTATTTTTCTCCAGTCCCACAAAAATCGCAACAAAACTCACTCTAGAAACGTATTCCAGTTTCTGCCTGCCAGCTGGAATGGAAATCTTTGCCAGTGGGTGTGCGTGTGGAAACTACCTGCTCCTCCCCACTGAAGCATAGGTTACTGTATCCTACTGACAACGTTACAAGCATGATTCAGAAATTAGGGAGATATGTTTAATTTGAGAAGAATGGAATAACTTTTTCAATGCTAGTTAAGGATTCTTTAGTCACCACGTTTCACATTGGATTTATTAACGACAAAAGGGTAAGACCTGTTTTTAATTCTAGTGCTGCACTGCACAAACAAGGTTGTTAGCTAGCTAGCTAACATTTGCTCTGGTCCAACGTTAAACCAACTCTGAAGTTCAAAGACATTCAAAGTTCCTCCATAGAAGCCGCTCCTCCGTAGGTATAATTCTGTGGGCCTAATTCAGATAATGCAGGTCATAACACGATGCCCAGCTCTTCAATGCAAGCATCCTCTAACGAGCTCTCCTCACCCGCAAAATGTCGCACCTTACACTGTGATTGGCAGCACAGTTTGCTCTTAATGATTTTCCTATACAGATACTCTGTGGTTGTCACGAGAATTTTGTTATCTCAATGGTTGAAGTCAAACACTTCTTAAATCTTTGAATAATTCCCAGAGGTATAAATCTCTAGTTTAAATAAATTAAACAGACCCCTTACTGCAATGGTCATTCTTTATTCATGAGAGCGCTCTGAAAATCATACAATGCACAACGTTTTTTATACCTCTACTACGCCCCTAAGTGGGCCAATGAGAAAGCTCCTAGCCCATATTTAGGCAACTGTTACATTTCTCTGTTTGCTTGCACAGCAACCTAGTTGTTTCTTCCTGTATCTATTTCACACTGGTTTCAGAAGACACAAATACTCTGTTGCTGGGCAAATATGCATCTTATACAGGCACATACGGTGGGGACATGTTTCTCAGTGTCTAGTTTCACATCCTGTTTTCTGTTATTGGTTTCACAGTTGCATTCTGCTTGCATAGATAAAACAATAAGCCAAAGCCCTTGTTTTACTTCTAACTAAGCTAAACACATTATCAGATTGTAGTTTTATGATTCTAACACATTTCACAAAGAATCGGAGTGTAATAATTAGTCATTACCAAATTCTTCTATCAGTGGTGTACTAGTGTATTTATTCTCCCACTTGGATGTCACTTCCACAAGCTTTAAATTGAGGGCCAGGTTGTCAGGATGGGTAATGTACTGTACACATTAAGTACAAGTACTCCTAAAGATACACTTCATTTTAACTAGCTAAATCCTGTGTAACAACTAGTAATTACATTGTACTTGGCTAACATTACATGTACTATGCTTTGAAATAGGGTCTTATTCTTCATCTGGGACTTGTATTTATTATGGATCCCCGGGGATCCAGCAAAATTAAGGCAGTTCATACAATTAAAAAAACATTACAATACATTCACAGATTTCACAACACACTGTGTGCCCTCAGGCCCCTACTCCACCACTACCACATATCTACAGTACAAAAATCCATGTGTACGTGTGTGTATAGTGCGTATGTTATCGTGTGTGTGTGTGTATGCATGTGTCTGCGCCTATATTTGTGTTGCTTCACAGTCCCCGCTGTTCGATAAGGTGTTTTTTAAAATCTAAATTGTACTACTTGCATCAGTTACTTGATGTGGAATAGAGTTCCATGTAGTCATGGCTCTATGTAGTACTGTGCACCTCTCATAGTCTGTTCTGGACTTGGGGACTGTGAAGAGACCTCTGGTGGCATGTCTTGTAAGGTATGCATGGGTGACCGAGCTGTGCGCCAGTAGCTCAAACAGACAGCTCGGTGCACCCAACATGTCAACACCTCCACTTTGAGCCATGAGAGATGCATATTATTAATATTAGCTCTCTGTGTACATCCAAGGGCCAGCCGTGCTGCCCTGTTCTGAGCCAATTGCAATTTTCTTAAGTCCTTTTTTGTGGCACCTGACCACACGACTGTACAGTAGTCCAGGTGTGACAAAACTAGGGCCTGTAGGACCGGCCTTGTTGATAGTGTGGTTAAGAAGGTAGAGCAGCACTTTATTATGGACATATTTTTCCCCATCTTAGCTACTGTTGTATCAATATTTTTTGACCATGAAAGTTTAAAATCCAGTGTTACTCCAAGCAGTTTAGTCACCTCAACTTGCTCAATTTCCACATTATTTTTTACAAGATTTAGTTGAGGTTTAGGGTTTAGTGAATGATTTGTCCCAATTACAATGCTTCTAGTTTTAGAAATATTTAGGACTAACTTATTCCTTTCCACCCACTCTGAAACTAACTGCAACTCTTTAAGTGTTGCGGTCATTTCAGTCGCTGTAGTAGCTGACATGTATAGTGTTGAGTCATCCGCATACATAGACACTTGTATTAGATCTGTTTTCGTAAACTCAACCAAGTTAACCCAGATGGGATGCTTTATTTTGGAGGCAAGTGCTAGCAACAACATTGACTGGAGATATATTTTGAACAGTGCACATTAATGTTTAAGTAAAATATTTTTTATTTTACCAGGTAAGTTGACTGAGAACACATTCTCATTTACAGCAACAACCTGTGAAATAGTTACAGCGGAGAGGATGGGGGATGAATGAGCCGATTGGAAGCTGGGGATGATTAGGTGGCCATGATGGTATGAGGGCCAGATTGGGAATTCAGCCAGGACACTGGGGTTAACACCCCTACTCTTACGATAAGTGGTATGGGATCTTTAGTGACCGCAGACAGTCAGGGCACCCGTTTCACGTCCCATCTGAAAGACGGCACACAGGGCAATGTCCCCAATCACTGCATTGGGGTGTTATTTTTTTTTACCAGAGGAAAGAGTGCTTCCTGCTGGCCCTTCAACACCACTTCCAGCAGCAGCTGGTCTCCCATCCAGGGACCGACCAGGACCAACCCTGCTTAGCATCAGAGGCTAGCTAGCAGTGTGATGAAGGGGAGTATATTGCTGGCAAATATTAATTAGAGCCTATTGAGCATAGGCTGTAATATCTCAGACACCCAGAGCATCCACAAGGGATCCCAACCTTTGTCACAGTTGTTAATAAATCGGATTCACAGACCACAATTACTACCAGGTACATGTTATTACATTGTAACTATGTGTCGTTACAGTTAACTACAATACTTGTTTACAGTGTAGTTACACATGTAATTACACTGTAATTAAGGACCCCATAAAAGGAAGTGTTACCGGCATCTCTTCTTTATGTATACGTTGATGTGCTTTAAAAAACCCTAGAGCACCCCTGTGGAAATCAAATTAGCATTATAACAATCCCCATCAAAATCTGTCTGTTTAAGCTAGAGATGTATTTTTTGCATGGGCTGCGTCTCAATCCACCACATCCTCTGAGGTCGGCCTTCCTCATCTGCGGTGGAAGAACTACAGTGTTGTTGTTCTTTGAAAATGATTAGCAATATCATCCCCCACTCACTATCACAAGGGTTAGCAAATGTCAGGGTCAATTCCATTTCAATAACAGTCAATTCACAAAGTAACCCAAATTCCAATTCCACATTTTCCTCATTAATTTACAGATGGATACACTGCTGATTGGCAATGATGTTTAGATATCCTGTGGCATTCAAAAGTTGCTGCACTTTTATCAAGAGAACCAATATGTGCCATGAAAACACACCATCACCACCAGCCTGAAACACTGACACACAGCATGGATGCATGTACTCATGTTTTTTCCCATACCCTAGTCCTCCCATCAGTACAAAACTCATCAAATCAGGCAATGCTTTTCAAATTCTCCATAGCCCACTGCAACTGCAGTTTCTTGCTGAAAGCTAATGGGGATCTATAATAAATACACAAAAACTACATCATTAAGGATCATAGCGTTCAGTCAATGTCATGGAAATTGCTGGTGTCCATAATGTTTTGTACACACAGTGTATGTTGTGTCTAACAGCTCATTCCCACAGAAAACTGCAGAAGGAATCAGTACCACCCAGTCAACCATCAGACTCCATTGTGAGACGCCTCAAAAGAGGATATTCAACCCTAAGCTAACAAAACACACCAAAACTGACAAGGTGAACACTGATCAGTAAAGTAAAGAGATGCTAACATTCTATAACGCTCCCTTTCCTCTGCACAGTTCTCTCACAGTGAGAAACAATAGGATTAATTAATTAATTAAATAATATTACACTAGTGTCCTACGCTTTCTTCATTTGATCCAATTCAACGTTGCCAATTATTTTATGAGATGAGAATTATGTGGAGTGACTAATCTTAACTGGTCTGAGAGAACTGATGAGGATTTCACCTTTATACATTGGTGTCATTTTAAATGGCCCAATCTGTAGAATCTCATCTCACAGTCAGTGCAGTGATGAGGCTTCTCTCCAGTGTGTATCCGTTGGTGTGTTTTTAAGTGGTCCAGTCGAGAGAAACTCTTTCCACACTCAGAGCAGGAGTAAGCCTTCTCTCCTGTATGTATACGTTCATGTGTTTTTAAGTGGTCCAGTCGAGAGAAACTCTTTCCACAGTCAGGGCAGGAGTAAGGCTTCTCTCCTGTATGTATATGTTCATGTGTTTTGAAGTGGCCCAGTCGAGAGAAACGCTTCCCACAGTCAGAGCAGGAGTAAGGCTTCTCTCCTGTGTGTATTTTAAAGTGTATTTTTAACTTTGATAGAATTGAGAAACTCTCCTCACAATGTGGGCAGTGGTGAGACCTCTTAGCTCTGTGATCTTCCTGCTGTTGCTCTCTGGATGTAGAGAATGTCTCAACATGGTCTCCTGTGTGAACAACATCAGAAGAACCAGTCAGTTGGTGTGATATACATGTCAATCAAATGTATTTCATGAAGCCCATTTTACATCAGAAGTTGTCACAAAGTGCTTTACAGAAACCCACCCTAAAACCCCAAAGAGCAAGCAATGCAGATGTAGAAGCCATATCATCCTCCACTCACTATCACAAGGGTTAGTGTCATCCTCCACTCACTATCACTAGGGTTAGTAACTACACAGACTCATTTCATAGAACTTTAAAACATTGGCAGTTTGTCTACTTGACTTATTTAGTCTACTCTCTGATCACTCCAGATAGCCCAGTGAATAAAACACATGCTGGCAATACTGGTGTAAAACCATGTAATGGTCAGTAGCATGAAATAACATCTACCTTCTCATTGAAACAGTTCATCATGAAACAGTTCTACTGCAACTTTTCATGCACATTGGGAAGTTGGAATGAATAACACAAACTTAGTTAGATAGAACCTGCTCTTACCATGAGAAACAGATTTCCCAATCTTCTCCTCCTCTTCTTCATCTTTAATGATGACATTCAACTCCAGTGTTTGACTGCAGTCTTCCAGCTTCACTGATGCCATCTCTGGATCCTGCAGTGCAAACTGGGCTCCACTGTCACAATCAGGACCCAGTGACTGTAGGTTTGGACTCAGTGTGGAAGGAGAGAGGCAGGCTGGGTTTGTCCTCACTGTTGATGTTACCGGCCTCAGACTTAATCGGAGTCGTCCAGTAGTAATAAAGAGAAACTGACACAAAAGTTAGTCTTGACAGTTCTGGCACTTTCTTTATTCTCTAAAAATATATTAGATCAGATAGCTAAGCATTGACAACAAACCATTTATTAATTTCATATTAGACACAAATTGCACACTTTAAATTAAACAACGTAAGTGCACTTAACCTATAGTAGATTTCAGAAATTCACATAATTGACTCAAAAACCATTTAGTACAAGGTTGCAGTTTGATTTAGGCAGCACTATGTAATATTTTCCTGAATAACGTTGTCTTCACTGTATTATTTCAATCAAAAAACAATTGTATTTATTTATAGGTGTAACTTCACAAGCCCTTAATTCATTAGATTAATGTAATTTAATTGTACAACACTTACTTAGAGAAACACAAAACGGAGATATCTTGAATCACCCATACGTTTGAAAAAACTCAAGATACAGCTGTATGATTTGTAGTCCATATCGCCCCGCCCTAACAGAGTACATTACGTTATACTGTACTATTGTACTGTACTGAACTAAACTTTTCTTTCCTGTACTCTGCTGTACTTTCCAATCTTGTGAAACAGTCGCCATGTTTCCAATAACTTGTCCAGTGATTTATTTCTGGACATTTAGAAAAAGTTTGCATAGAAAATAGATAGGACAATTGCCCTCTAGGGTGTGTTTCCATGTAAATATCTTGTGTCGATAAAAACAGCTGGACGTAATGACTCACCCTGTACTGTCAAAATGATTTGGCAATCATCATTTATTTAAAAAACACTGTTTCAATCCTCACTTGTCAGAATAAAGAAACGTTGACAAAAGAAAAACCCACCCGTCCAACGATTTAAAATGTTGTTGAGCTTTAGAACATTTCTCCTGTATCTGCCGCTTCCATTACACACGTCGCAAAGATTATTTTTTAGCAACATTGCTTTTGTCGAATGGACCTGGGTCAATGGAAACCTGCCTAATGATGTCTGAGTGATTGGTTCAGATTTGGTCCGGTCTAATGTTTGGGTCAAGTCAGTTAAGAACAAATTCTTATTTACAATGATGGCTTACCCCGGCCGACGCTGGGCCAATTTTGCACCGCCCTATGCGACTCCCAATCATGGCCGGATTGTGATACAGCCTGGAATCCAACCAGGGTCTGTAGTGACAGATGCAGTGCCTTAGACCGCTGCGCCACTCGGGAGCCCTGTGACTAATCATTTTGTCTATTTAAGCTCTGAAAAGGCCTATCAGCTACCCAACTTTATCAGGAGTTATCCTGAGCCTCTTTGCAATGAGAAACATTGCATTTGCACAGCGGGAAATGCAGAAGTATTTAATTTTTTTGCTATGATCATCTCGTCAAAAATGTACAGAGACAAACTTGAAACCACTGATTATCATGACAATTTAGCTGACAGGGTTAAACTCCCGGACAACAGTGGTTTCAGAGTCCTGCAATAGAGTGAAGACGCTAATATTTGTGTAAAGTCTACATAGTTGTGTTCTGTGGGTGTCACTGAGTAGGCTGAACAATACATAGGTAGGGCTGTACAGTGCAATATGAATGTCCAATACAAACAAAAGAAACAGCATACTCAACTGGCGTAACGCGGTAAGGACCAAGAACGGGGTCGATATGGACCATGGGTCACAAAAAAAGTATATAATAATACTGTTTTGGTTGGGCTTCAACCCCTGATATCATATAAACACACATAAGACATGGAAACATGTAGAATTGGTTAAAAAGAGCAACAACTAAAAATCTCAGCCCTGTCGTAATATGTGTAGAATTACGGGATATTAGCTTTAAAACTGCTAAATGTTCTCTCCGCCAACAAGAGGGTTGTGAACAGTTTGGGGTCACAAGTTGGGGGTTTGTTACTACGCCAATAAATGACAATATCCATCCGGACCTTTGCCACCTAGGACATTTGTGTGATCGGACCTTCTCAAATAGTACTGGAGTTCCCCTGCAATAGACTGACTGGGAAGGTGATTTTTCACAGTCAAAGTCCTGCAATAAGAGCTAAGACGCTAATATTTGTATAAACTCTTGAGAATTGTTTTCTGTGGATGTCACCCGTTCCATGGGAGCACAATCCAACCCGTTTCATAAGTGCATATAAGAATGCCCCCAATGCAATTATGTGGTCTAATACCTCCACAGTGGGATTTCAACCGTTTTTCCCCCTGTTTATTTTCAAAATAATTCGTTTTTGTAATTCATTTTAAATTAAGTAACAACATTTGACATGATTCCAATATTTTGTATCAGCTTGCATTACTTCCAATGAGGGCCTTTTATTTTGAGGGCGAACCGCAAATTCCACTATTGTGGCTAATCGTTATTGTGGCTAGCTTCACATACATAGGGACAAGCGGGTACCAGGGCTGCGTCCAGCAGGAGGACGGAGACGTTGGCCACGATCAGATAGAAACGTATTATGTAGAACAAACATGCCTCTGATTCTAAGGAATCATGTCACTTCTATTCAGGGTATTTCTGTCTGCAACTTTCCTAAACGTTTTTGTACTGAACATGCCCAGGCGAAACGCACTGACCTATATACGAACCTGGAAAGCCTCACAAATGAAAACGTGTAATGGACCCCGCGCCGTGTGCTTGTAAAATATTTTTTATCACGTTCTTCAATCACTCGGATTGACACACACATTACACAAAACCTTTCCCAAACGTGATAATACCTTGACTGATTTGTTATCTAACATGTTATGACGTTATTTCGATATTAGGCAGATTAAAAGTGCTATTACATACCTGTAGTAATAAAGAGAAACGGAAAGCACTGTCGTTTTCTTTGTTCTGAAGAATGTTGCGCGCCTCTCCGGAAGTTCCTGTTCCCCAACTACCACAATGCAACAGCGCCATCTTCTTCTTCTTCTGTGGGTTTTATGGCAGACTACATCAAAAAGTTGTATTGCCACCACCAACTGGACGGTTTGAAACCACAAAATAAATTAAATACAAAATACATCCATACTTAATAGTGATACTAACTTACTCCACACTAATAAAAATAGTTAATTGCCAAAACAAACAAAACTCCCATTTCTTCCTTCTTTTAAATCTCCATATCTCACTTCTCAGGCTCTAGGACCTGAGAGAGTGATACAGCTTTTGAAAATATTCCATGTAACTCTTTTGCCAATAAATCTTTCAGCCCCAGGAACCGTTCCGCCGCAACCACAATTTTTTCTATCTTCCTAGATATTTTCTCCACCTTGGCAGTGCGTTAATCACCATTGCAATAAAGGCCACAAAGTCCACCTTTTTAACCTTTAAAATGTCAGGATCATCTTGTTGAAAGGCATCCCCTGCAGCTTGCATTGAAGGCTTATCCACCACCATTATATTTACTGTAAAGATAACCCCCAACAACTACAATGATTCAGTAGATCAGTAATGTTACAGTACTCTAGCATGTCTCACAGCTGCTTATGCTGACAAAACATGTTAGTGAATAGGTCAGATTTAGCTTCGTGATGCTCATTTAAACTTCCTGTCTTGTTCAGCTTCAGAACAACAGTAAATATGTCACTTCAAACATAGTTTTTTGGTAATTCATTACACAAAAGAGAAGAAAAACAAAAGTACAAATTCATATACACAATATTTTTCATTGGCAGATAAATTAAACAGGCTTGAATTAAGCCTTCATGACTATTAATGACTAAAACAACTCATCTAGTTTTAAAATACAATTTAATAAACAAAAAGTATCCACCCAAACTAATGGTGAAAACTGATCATCACACCATCTCTATCTGATACATGTTGTGTCTACTAGCTCATTCCCATAGAAAACTGCAGAGGAAATCAGTACCACCCAGTCAACCAGCCTCACAGAGGATATTCAACCCTAAGGGCAAATCCAAGGTAATCTCAATATCTTTATAATAGAACCTAACAAAACACACCAAAACTGACCAGGTGAACACTGATCAATAAAGTAAAGAGAGGCTACCGTTCTATAATGTTCCCTTTCCTCTGCACAGTTCTCTCACAGTGAGAAACAATAGGATTACAATAGAGTGTGCTACGATTTCTTGAGAATTAAGTGATGGAATGATTTTAATCTTAGCTAGTCAGACAACTGATGAGGATTCTCACATTTATGTGGCCATGTTGAGAGAAACTCTTCCAACAGTCAGAGCAGGAGTACCAGATCCCTTGATATTTTACAGCTCTTCCCACAATCAGAGCAGGGAAATAGATTATCTCCTGTGTGTATTTTTAGGTGTATTTTTTAGCTTTGATAGAATTGGGAAAATCTCCTCACAATGTGGGCAGTGGTGAGACCTCTTAGCTCTGTGATCTTCCTGCTGTTGTTCTCTGGATGTAGAGAATGTCTCAACATGGTCTCCTGTGTGAACAACATCAGAAGAACCAGTCAGTTGGTGTGATTTACATCAATCACATTTATTTTATAAAGCCCTTTTTCCATCAGCCGTTGTCACAGAGTGCTTTACAGACACCCTAACCTAACGTTCAGGTGTAAAAGAAACGCCTAAACCAGGTCCACAGAAACCAGAAGCTTCCAGTTTTCAGGCTTTGCCTTCCTCTCTGCCTTTTCCCTGAAACACGGATGCTTCCGGTGTTTGTTGACTCCGCTGAGGGTGCAGGTACCGAGACTAAAACCCCAAAGAGCAAGCAATGCAGAAGCACAGTGGCTTGGAAAAACTCCCTAGAAGGAAGGAACCTAGGAAGAAACCTAGAGAGGAACCAGGCTCTGAGCAGTGGCCAGTCCTCTTCTGGCTGTACTGGGTAACAAATGACTTAATATAAGTATGCTGTACAATACAGGGGAATAAAACTATTCTAAAGTGTTACGAGCCATATCATCCTCCACTCACTATCACAAGGGTTAGTAACCATCAGGTTTGAGGTTAATTCCATATCAAATCACATTTTTAAATTTGACTAATTCATCAGACACTCTTATCCAGTGTGACTTACAATAGTGCATTCATCTTAAGATAGCTAGGTGAGACAACAACGCATCACAATCGTATCAATTACGTTTTCTAGGGTGCAGAAAGGGAGTAGAGTAGGGTCCAGGAGGCAAAGTCAGAGTCATGGGAGAGGATAGGATAAAATAGGGGAGAGAAGCGGGAGAGAGAGAGTGAAGATTGGGGCGGTGCATGACCATCTGGGTTAGGGCTGAGTGGGAGGAGCATGACCATCTGGGTTAGGGCTGAGTGGGAGGAGCATGACCATCTGGGTTAGGGCTGAGTGGGAGGAGCATGACCATCTGGGTTAGGGCTGAGTGGGAGGAGCATGACCATCTGGGTTAGGGCTGAGTGGGAGGAGCATTACCATCTGGGTTAGGGCTGAGTGGGAGGAGCATTACCATCTGGGTTAGGGCTGAGTGGGAGGAGCATGACCATCTGGGTTAGGGCTGAGTGGGAGGAGCATGACCATCTGGGTTAGGGCTGAGTGGGAGGAGCATGACCATCTGGGTTAGGGCTGAGTGGGAGGAGCATGACCATCTGGGTTAGGGCTGAGTGGGTAGGTTGGAGGAGAGATGGAGAGAAAAGGACACAAAGTAGGGGTCAGAGACTTGGAGGGGGGTTGCAGTGAGATTAGTAGGAGAACAGCCTCTAGTGAGGATGGGGTCAAGCAGTGGGAGGGGACTGGGAAAGGGTGAGGTCAAAAGAGGAAAGGTGTTTCCAGTAAACCAATTTTCCTGATTGAAAAACATTGAAGAGAATTGGAATTAGAATGACAGTGTACTTCCTGAATTGACTGGAATTTAAATGGAATTGACACCAACCCTGGCAACTACACAGACTCATTTCATAGAACTTCAAAACACTGGCAGTTTGTCTACTTCACTTCTTTAGTCTACTCTCTGATCACTCCAGATAGCCCAGTTAATAAAACAAATGCTGACAATACTGGTGTCATCCATGCAAGTCTCAGTAGCATGAAATAACATCTATCTTATCATCGAAACAGTTCTATAACAACTTTTCATGCACAACGATAAATCAAGCTTTTTTGTGTTGAGTTCTTCAGGTGTGTCAGAATGACAGAATGAACTTATGGAGGTCTTACTATTGGAGATAACTCCTAGATGTAGATAGTACTATAGTGGCGGGCCCAACCCCAGACTTCTCTTTTATCAACCCAAAGGTTTTACTGTCTTCTCAGGAATTCAGCCTTCTCTGTGTTGCTCCCCACATCCCCCTATTCTGAATGATGCATTATCTCACCATCCCCCTATTCTAAATGATGCATTATGTCACCATCCCCCATTATTAATGATGCATTATCTCACCATCCCCCATTCTGAATGATGCATTATCTCACCATCTCCCATTTTGAATGATGCATTATCTCACCATCCCCCATTCTGAATGATGCATTATCTCACCATCCCCCATTCTGAATGAAGCATTATCTCACCATCCTCCATTCTGTCACACCTCTGAGCTTCTGTTGTGATAACATACTGTAGGTCTGATATCTGATTGGAAGTTAACTCAACTGTAATGTTATTGATCAACAACTCCGATTTTCAATCCAAACATGGTCAAATGGTTCTAAAAGGGTCTTAGCTTCAATGTGTCTTTCTCTTTTGTTCTTGACCTGCTGTGGTGAGATATATAATGAGTGTACAAAACATTAGGAACACCTTCCTAATATTGAGTTGCATTTCCTTCTGCCCTCAGTAAAGCCTAACTTTGTCAGGGCATGGACTCTACAAGGTGTCCAAAGCCTTCCACAGGGATGCTGGCCCATGTTGACTCCAATGCTTTCCACAGTTGTGTCAAGTTGGCTGGATGTCCTTTTGGTGGTGGACCGTTCTTGATACCCACGGGAAACTGTTGAAACTGCATTGCAGTTCTTGACACACTCAAACCGGTGCGTCTGGTACCTACTACCATACCCTGTTCAAAGGCACTTCAATATTTTGTTTTGCCCATTCACCCTCTGAATGAAACACATACACAAAAAATCCTTCTTTAACCCGTCTCCTCCCCTTCATCTACCCTGAAGTGGATTTAACAAGAGACATTGATAAGGGATCATAGCTTTCAACTGGTCAGTCTATGGCAGGGAAAGAAGCAGGTGTTCCTAATGTTTAATACACTCAGTGTACACTGTCTTTCTCTCTACCCCTCTCCCATGAGCTGTGGGCCACGACACAAGCTATGGATTCTCTCTATCCCATGAGCTATGGGCCATGACACAAGCTATGGATTCTCTCTATCCCATGAGCTATGAGCCACGACACAAGCTATGGATTCTCTCTATCCCATGAGCTATGGGCCACGACACAAACTATGGATTCTTTGTCTTTCTCTTCCTGTCTGATCATGTTTAGATACTTAATGTTTTGTTAATGTCAGTATTTACTTGTAACTTAGGCTTTACGCCTTGGGCGGAAAGTAACTGAAAGGTTGCTGGTTCGAATCCCCGAGCAGACTAGGTGAAAAATCTGTCGATGTGCCCTTGAGCAAGGCACATAACCCAAGTTCCTCTAAAAATAAAGAAATGTAAGTGAATCGTTAATTTTACAATGTCATTAAATCTATTTTCCTTTAGTATTCCACTATCAGACCAATTCTTGCTAGTCAACATCAACTCATTGCCTAATGCTTGCTTACATATTTTAATCATCTTTATGGTGTCAGTTATACATTTTAGTAGACTTTGTTAATACATAAATTGAAGTATTTTCATGAGTAGCAGGTGAGGTGTACTGTACATATGATCACTAATGAACCTGCTCTTACCATGAGAAACAGATTTCCCAATCTTCTCCTCCTCTTCTTCATCTTTAATGTTGACATTCAGCTCCAGTGTTTGACTGCAGTCTTCCAGCTTCACTGATGCCATCTCTGGATCCCACAGTGCAAACTGGGCTCCACTGTCACAATCAGGACCCAGTGACTGTAGGTTTGGACTCAGTGTGGAAGGAGAGAGGCAGGCTGGGTTTGTAGTAACTGTTAATCTGTAAACTCTGGACCGATTTGAACAATTGCTGCCTAAAATGCTGTGGTCCTTACTAACACAACAGGAAATATTGTGTTAGATGTTGGCCATCACATGAATTCTCAACTCTTTCATTCTGAATATTCATATCAATGAATCACCCTCAAATGGACTATCAATACCAGTTCTACAATACTATTTACATAATCAACTGGACATTACAACAGCCTGAACCTCAATATAGAACACATGGTCAGACGAGGAGAGAGCAGTAGGAGTAGCAGTGTTTTCAGTGGTGATCCATGTTTCCGTCAGCGCCAGGAAGTCGAGGGACTGGAGGTTGGCATAGGCTGGGATGAAGTCAGCTTTGTTGGCAGCAGAACGGCAGTTCCAGAGGCTGCCTGCGACCTGGAACTCCACGTGGGTGGTGCGTGCAGGGACCACCAGGTTAGAGAGGCAGCAGCCACGCGGTGTGGTGCGTTTGTGTAGCCTGTGCAGAGAGGAGAGAACAGGGATAGGCAGAGGCATAGTTGACAGGCTGTAGCAAATGGCTACAAAAATGCAGAGGAGATCGGAATGAAATGAGCTAAGCATCTGGGAGCGGAGAGAGCAGGGCCTCCCTCACCAAAAACTTCTACCTCAGAAACTAAAATTGTTTCACTGAACCACCCGAACAAAAACTCTCCCAACTTCCACCTTTAGAAATCAGAATTGTTGTGAACCACAGCGGTTCAATGTTTAAAGGAATAGACTCAACCCACTTTATTCAACTATGACACCATAGCTAACTAGCAAGCTAGCATCCAATAACAATAACACACCATATAGCACCAACACTTGGTCACAACAAACCACCAATAGTGTGATAACACACTAAACAGATCATTCGTGTCTGTGTCAAGTTCCTTTCATGACGCAGCAATGATTAGACGTTGGCTAGCTAGGACAAGTATATTGTATTTAGCTACTACCGTACTGGTCGTGTTGGGTAGCTAGCAATGGCCACTGTGTTGACTTTGTTTGAAGAACGGCTAGCTAGCTAGCTTCGTGCTACACCCGGCACACAATGGCTATTGTGTTGACTCTGACTCTGTTCGAAAAAAACGGCTAGGTAGCTCGCTTCGTGCTACAGCCGGCACTGCCAAGACACAGTAACTACCCACAACAACCCACGATGCCTAGCTATGACGCCGTAGCTAACTTGCAAGCTAGCATCCATTAACACACAATTTAGCATCAATACTTGGTTACAACAAACTGCCAAGAGTGTGTTAGCACACTAAACAGATAATTCAAGTCCGTGTCTAGTTCCTTTCATAACGCATAACGCAGCAAAAATTAAACGTTGGCTAGGACTACATTAACATTGGAAACAGCTCTCCAGCGTTGCTAATCGATACCAGTAGCTACCCGCTAGCTAGCTAGCTAGCCTCGTGCTTTGATACTAACCTACAATTACCTACGGAAACCTACAATAACAACAATACTAACCTATAATAAATACAATACCTAACTACAGCTAACTACCTACCTACGATCTAATACATGGTTAAGCTTTACTCAACACCATATGAGAAGCTTACCTCCTGCTTACCTCCAGCTAGAGAAAAACACGACCACAATGCCGTAGCGACGCCGT
Organism: Coregonus lavaretus; assembly: GCF_964263955.1. Classification (NCBI taxonomy): domain Eukaryota; kingdom Metazoa; phylum Chordata; class Actinopteri; order Salmoniformes; family Salmonidae; genus Coregonus; species Coregonus lavaretus. The sequence continues at coordinate 963,190 of NW_028162761.1, read as the reverse complement.
AGAGAAATGAATACTATTGTGGTGTGAGAAAGGTAACCCAAGCTTCCTCTCTGGTTCCACTCCCCAATAGTAAGTGGGTCATTGTTGATTTGTTGTGGTAATGCTGTCCCTGGACTTTGGTACCGTATAAAACACTTTAAAATGACACTACTTTTCCCCCCATTTTATTTCACTGTTATTTTAGAAGAAACATATGTATGTCCTTTATACTGCAAAACATCTATTTTTATGCATTGTAGCAAATAATGGTGGCCAGCAAATTGGCTTGTCCCAATGGTGACATGTAAAGGTGTAGTGACATGTTTTGACTAGATAATAGACATGTAAATTATTTTGAATGCCATGAATTAAACAAAAACATTGTATTTTCTGTATAGATAAACCAAAACAACAAAAGGTTGACCAGCACAAATTCATGTAGAATGTTTTATTTTTCATTACCAGATCAATTACGTTCATTACAGTTATCCAAATATATTTATCAATGACAAAAATAATGAATCTAGTTTTAAAAGACAATTTAATAAACACATGTAGTCGTTTCATAGCCTGTGTATCATTAAACAAAAGTTATGTAGTAAAAACTAATCCACCCAAAGTAATGGTGAAAACTGATCATCACACCATCTCTATCTGATAGGTGTCTATGAGCTCATTCCCACAGAATACTGCAGAGGGACAACTTGGTGTCAGAGACAAACGTAATATATGTTACAAAAAACATACCACTCAATTTAGTATGATACAATATGTTATGTTACATTACAATTAACATGCTAAGAAGTTGCATGCTAAGCTAACATGCAAAGTACACTATATACACAGGTATGTAGACACCCCTTCAAATGAGTGGATTCAGCTATTTCAGCCACACCCGTTGCTAACAGGTGTATAAAATCAAACACAGCCATGCAATCTCCATAGACAAACACTGGCAGTAGAATGGCCTCACTGAAGAGCTCAGTGACTTTCAATGTGGCATCGTCATAGGATGCCACTTCTCCAACAAGTCAGTTGGTCCATTTTCCGACCAACCCCCCTCCTTTTGTTTTTGCCTTAAAGGGACATTTGTAAATGTTTCAACTCCCATGTTCATCATCTCCAGCACCACCCCAACATCGACATATGTGAAAATGGCGCGTTTCTACGTTTTGTACTAAAAAAGATAATTTCCAGTGACATTCAATATTCCCATCAGTATGAAACAGCAGGAAACGGGATTCATCAGGCCAGGCTGTTTTTCTATTTTTCCAGTGTCCAGTGTTTTCATTCCTTAGCCCACTGCAACTGCAGTTTCTTGTTTTCTGCTGAAAGCTAATGGGGATCCATAATAAATACACCACAACTACATCATTAAGGATCATAGCTTTCACCTGGGTTCACCTGGTCAGTCTATGTCATGGAAAGAGCAGGTGTCCTTAATGTTTTGTACACTCAGTGTATGTTGTGTCTAACAGCTCATTCCCACAGAAAACTGCAGAGGGAAGCAGTACATCCCAGTCAACCATCAGACTCCATTGTGAGACACCTTACAGAGGATATTCAACCCTAAGGGCAAATCCAAGGTTATCTCAATATCTATTCAGTAGAAGCTAACAAAACACACCAAAACTGACCAGGTGAACACTGATCAGTAAAGAGATGCTAACATTCTACAACACTCCCTTTCCTCTGCACAGTTCTCTCACAGTGAGAAACAGTAGGATTACAATAGAGTGTTCTATGCCTTCTTCATTTGATCCAATCAACTACCACTTCTTATGTATACGTTGGTGTCTTTTTAAATGGCCCAATCTGTAGAATCTCGTCTCACAGTGATAAGTCTTCTCTCCAGTTTGTAACCGTTGGTGTGTTTTTACGTTGCCCAATCAGGAGAATCTCTTGTCACATTCAGAGCAGGACTAAGGCTTCTCTCCTGTGTGTGTTCTCAGATGAACTTTCAGCTCAAATGATGTTTTGAAGCACTTTACACAGTCAGAGCAAGAGTAAGGCTTCTCTCCTGTGTGTATCAGTTGGTGCAATTTTAAGCTTTCCTGTCGAGAGAAATTCTTCCCACAGTCAGAGCAGGAGTAAGGCTTCTCTCCTGTGTGTGTTCTCAGATGAACTTTCAGCTCAAATGATGTTTTGAAGCACTTTCCACAGTCAAAGCAGGAGTAAGGCTTCTCTCCTGTATGTATACGTTCATGTTGTTTTAAGTTGCCCAGTTGATAGAAACTTGCCCCACAGTCAGAGCAGGAGTAAGGCTTCTCTCCTGTGTGTGTTCTCTGATGACATTTTAGCTGAGTTGATGTTGGAAAGCATTTTACACAGTCAGAGCAGGAGTAAGGCTTCTCTCCTGTGTGCACACTCTGATGAACTTTTAGCTGAGTTGATGTCGTGAAGCATTTTACACAGTCAGAGCAGGAGTAAGGCTTCTCTCCTGTATGTATACGTTCATGTGTTTTTAAGTGGCCCAGTTGAGAGAAACTTGCCCCACAGTCAGAGCAAGTGTAAGGCTTCTCTCCTGTGTGTATCCGTTGGTGTGATTTTAACTTGTCCTGTACAGAGAAACTCTTGCCACAGTCAGAGCAGAAGTAAGGCTTCTCTCCTGTATGTATACGTTCATGTTTTTCTAAGCTGTCCAATCGAGAGAAACTCTTCCCACAGTCAGAGCAGGAGTAAGGCTTGTCTCCTGTGTGAACACTCTGATGAACTTTTAGCTGAGTTGATGTTGTGAAGCATTTTACACAGTCAGAGCAGGAGTAAGGCTTCTCTCCTGTATGTATACGTTCATGTGATTTTAAGTGGGCCAATTGAGGGAAACCTGCCCCACAGTCAGAGCAGAAGTAAGGCTTCTCTCCTGTATGTACACGTTCATGTGTTTTTAAGTAGCCCAGTTGAGAGAAACTTGCCCCACAGTCAGAGCAGGAGAAAGGCTTCTCTCCTGTGTGCACTTTCTGATGAACCGTCAGAGCCTTTGATGTTGTGAAATTCTTCCCACAGTCAGTACAGGAATACATATTCTCTCCTGTGTGTACTTGTAGGTGTATTTTTAACTTTGATACATTTACATTTACATTTTAGTCATTTAGCAGACGCTCTTAACCAGAGCGACTTACAGGAGCAATTAGGGTTAAGTGCCTTGCTCAAGGGCACATTAACGTCATTTAGCAGACGCTCTTAGCCAGAGCGACTCACAAATTGGTGCGTTCACCCTATAGCCAGTGGGATAACCACTTTACAATTTTGGGGGGGGGGGGGGGGGTTAGAAGGAATACTTTATCCTATCCCAGGTATTCCTTAAAGAGGTGGGGTTTCAAATGTCTCCGGAAGGTGGTGAGTGACTCCGCTGTCCTGGCGTCGTGAGGGAGCTTGTTCCACCATTGGGGTGCCAGAGCAGCGAACAGTTTTGACTGGGCTGAGCGGGAGCTGTGCTTCCGCAGAGGAAGGGGAGCCAGCAGGCCAGAGGTGGATGAACGCAATGTCCTCGTTTGGGTGTAGGGACTGATCAGAGCCTGAAGGTACAGAGGTGCCGTTCCCCTCACTGCTCCATAGGCAAGCACCATGGTCTTGTAGCGGATGCGAGCTTCAACTGGAAGCCAGTGGAGTGTGCGGAGGAGGGGGGTGACGTGAGAGAACTTGGGAAGGTTGAACACCAGACGGGCTGCGGCATTCTGGATGAGTTGTAGGGGTTTAATGGCACAGGCAGGGAGCCCAGCCAACAGCGAGTTGCAGTAGTCCAGACGGGAGATGACAAGTGCCTGGACCAGGACCTGCGCCGCTTCCTGTGTAAGGCAGGGTCGCACTCTCCGAATGTTGTAGAGCATGAACCTGCAGGAGCGGGTCACCGCCTTGATGTTGGCGGAGAACGACAGGGTGTTGTCCAGGGTCACGCCTAGGCTCTTCGCACTCTGGGAGGAGGACACAGCGGAGTTGTCAACCGTGATGGCGAGATCATGGAACGGGCAGTCCTTCCCCGGGAGGAAGAGCAGCTCCGTCTTGCCAGGGTTCAGCTTGAGGTGGTGATCCGTCATCCATACTGATATGTCTGCCAGACATGCAGAGATGCGATTCGCCACCTGGTTATCAGAAGGGGGAAAGGAGAAGATTAGTTGTGTATCGTCAGCGTAGCAATGATAGGAGAGACCATGTGAGGATATGACAGAGCCAAGTGACTTGGTGTATAGGGAGAAAAGGAGAGGGCCCAGAACCGATCCCTGGGGGACACCAGTGGTGAGAGCACGTGGTGCGGAGACAGCTTCCCGCCACGCCACTTGGTAGGAGCGACCGGTCAGGTAGGACGCAATCCAGGAGTGAGCCGCGCCGGAGATGCCCATCTCGGAGAGGGTGGAGAGGAGGATCTGATGGTTCACAGTATCAAAGGCAGCAGACAGGTCTAGAAGGACAAGAGCAGAGGAGAGAGAGTTAGCTTTAGCAGTGCGGAGAGTCTCCGTGACACAGAGAAGAGCAGTCTCAGTTGAATGACCAGTCCTGAAACCTGATTGGTTTGGATCAAGAAGGTCATTCTGAGAGAGATAGCAAGAGAGTTGGCTAAAGACGGCACGCTCAATAGTTTTGGAAAGAAAAGAAAGAAGGGATACTGGTCTGTAGTTGTTGACATCAGTGGGGTCGAGTGTTGGTTTTTTGAGGAGGGGAGCAACTCTCGCTCTCTTGAAGACGGAAGGGACATGGCCAGCGGTCAAGGATGAGTTGATCAGCGAGGTGAGGTAGGGGAGAAGGTCACCGGAGATGGTCTGGAGAAGGGAGGAGGGGATGGGGTCAAGCGGGCAGGTTGTTGGGCGGCCTGCAGTCACAAGTCGCAGGATTTTATCTGGAGAGAGAGGGGAGAAAGAAGTCAAAGCATAGGGTAGGGCAGTGTGAGCAGGACCAGCAGTGTTATTAGACTTAACAAACGAGGATCGGATGTCGTCAACCTTCTTTTCAAAGTGGTTGACGAAGTCATCCACAGAGAGAGAGGAGGTGGGGGGGGGGGGAGGAGGATTCAGGAGGGAGGAAAATGTGGCAAAGAGCTTCCTAGGGTTAGAGGCAGATGCTTGGAATTTAGAGTGGTAGAAGGTGGCCTTAGCAGCAGAAACAGATGAAGAAAATGTAGAGAGGAGGGAGTGAAAAGATGCCAGGTCGGTAGGGAGTTTAGTTTTCTTCCATTTCCTCTCCGCTGCCCGGAGCTCTGTTCTGTGAGCTCGCAGTGAGTCATCAAGCCACGGAGCTGGGGGGGAGGACCGAGCCGGCCGGGAGGATAGGGGACACAGAGAGTCAAAGGATGCAGAAAGGGAGGAGAGGAGGGTTGAGGAGGCAGAATCAGGAGATTGGAGGGAGAAGGATTGAGCAGAGGGAAGAGATGATAGGATGGAAGAGGAGAGAGTAGTGGGAGAGAGAGAGCGAAGGTTGCGGCGGCGCATTACCATCTGTGTAGGGGCAGAGTGAGTAGTGTGGGAGGAGAGCGAGAGAGAAAAGGAAACAAAGTAGTGGTCGGAGACTTGGAGGGGAGTTGCAGTGAGATTAGTAGAGGAGCAGCATCTGGTGAAGATGAGGTCAAGCGTATTGCCTGCCTTGTGAGTAGGGGGGGACGGTGAGAGGGTGAGGTCAAAAGAGGAGAGGAGTGGAAAGAAGGAGGCAGAGAGAAATGAGTCAAACGTGGACATAGGGAGGTTGAAATCCCCCAAAACTGTGAGGGGTGAGCCATCCTCAGGAAAGGAACTTATCAAGGCGTCAAGCTCGTTAATGAACTCTCCAAGGGAACCTGGAGGGCGATAGATGACAAGGATATTAAGCTTAAATGGGTTAGTGACTGTGACAGCATGGAATTCAAATGAGGAGATAGACAGATGGGTTAGGGGAAAAATTGAGAATGTCCACTTGGGAGAGATGAGGATTCCTGTACCACCACCCCTCTGACCAGATGCTCTCGGGGTATGCGAGAACACATGGTCAGACGAGGAGAGAGCAGTAGGAGTAGCCGTGTTTTCAGTGGTGATCCATGTTTCCGTCAGCGCCAGGAAGTCGAGGGACTGGAGGTTGGCATAGGCTGGGATGAAGTCAGCTTTGTTGGCAGCAGAACGGCAGTTCCAGAGGCTGCCTGCGACCTGGAACTCCAGGTGAGGGGTGCGAGCAGGGACCACCAGGTTGGAGAGGCAGCAGCCGCGCGGTGTTGTGCGTTGTTTGTGTAGCCTGCGCAGAGAGGAGAGAACAGGGATAGGCAGAGGCATAGTTGACAGGCTGTAGCAAATGGCTACAAAAATGCAGAGGAGATCGGAATGAAATGAGCTAAGCATCTGGGAGAGGAGAGAGGGGGGCCTCCCTCACCAAAAACTTCTACCTCAGAAACTAAAATTGTTTCACTGAACAGTTGTTCAATGTTTAAAGGAATAAACTCAAACCCACTTTATTCAGCTAGCCAACTATGACACCATAGCTGACTAGCATGCTAGCATCCAATAACACACAGTTTAACACACAGTTAAGCACAAATACTCACAACAAACCACCAATAGTGTGTTAACTAGCTAACCAGCATGCCAGCATCCAGTAACACACAGCCAAGCACAAACACTTGGTCACAGCAAACCACCAATAGTGTGATAACACACTAAACAGATCATTCGTGTCTGTGTCAAGTTCCTTTCATGGCGCAGCAATGATTCAACATTGGCTAGCTAGGACAAGTATATTGTAATTAGCTGCTACCGTACCGTCCGCTGGTCGTGCTGGGTAGCTAGGTCGTGCTGGGTAGCTAGCAATGGCCACTGTGTTGGCTTTGTTTTAAGAACGGCTAGCTAGCTAGCTTCGTGCTACACCCGGCACACAATGGCTACTGTGTTGACTCTGACTCTGTTCGAAAAAAACGGCTAATTAGCTCGCTTCGTGCTACAGCCGGCACGGCGGAAGACACTGCCAAGACACAGTAGCTACCCACGATACCTAGCTATGACGCCGTAGCTGACTAGCAAGATAGCATCCATTAACACACAATTAGCACCAATACTGGTTACAACAAACTGCCAAGAGTGTGTTAGCACACTAAACAGATGATTCATGTCCGTGTCTAGTTCCTTACATAACGCAGAACGCAGCAAAAATTAAACGTTGGCTAGAAGCACATTTAACAGTGGGACAGCTAATCGTTACCAGTAGCTACCCGCTAGCTAGCTAGCCTCGTGCTTCGATACTAACCTACAATAGCCTACGGAAACCTACAATAACAACAATACTACAACAACAACTATACTAACCTATAATAATAAATACAATACCAAACTACACTAACTACCAACCTACGATCTAATGCATGGTTAAGCTATACTCAACACCAAATGAGAAGTTTGCTTACCTCCAGCTAGAGAGCTAGCTAGCCTCGAGCTTCAATACTAGCCTACAATAACCTACGGAAACCTACAATAACAACAATACTACAATACTACAATACTAACCTATAATAAATACAATACCTAACTACAACTAACTACCAACCTACGATCTAATGCATGGTTAAGCTATACTCAACACCAAATGAGAAGTTTGCTTACCTCCAGCTAGAGAGCTAGAGAGCTAGAGAAAAACACGTCCTCTCCCGACCAAGCGCGAGTGCTGCTACCGTTGATAAAACTGAGAAACTCTCCTCACAATGTGGGCAGTGGTGAGACCTCTTAGCTCTGTGATCTTCCTGCTGTTGCTCTCTGGATGTAGAGAATGTTTCAACATGGTCTCCTGTGTGAACAACATCAGAAGAACCAGTCAGTGTGTGTGATATACAGTGGGGAGAACAAGTATTTGATACACTGCCGATATTGCAGGTTTTCCTACTTACAAAGCATGTAGAGGTCTGTAATTTTTATCATAGGTACACTTCAACTGTGAGAGACGGAATCTAAAACAAAAAACCAGAAAATCACATTGTATGATTTTTAAGTCATTAATTTGCATTTTATTGCATGACATAAGTATTTGATCACCTACCAACCAGTAAGAATTCCTGCTCTCACAGACCTGCTAGTTTTTCTTTAAGAAGCCCTCCTGTTCTCCACTCATTACCTGTATTAACTGCACCTGTTTGAACTTGTTTCCTGTATAAAAGCCTCCTGTCCACACACTCAATCAAACAGACTCCAACCTCTGGCCAAGACCAGAGAGCTGTGTAAGGACATCAGAGATAAAATTGTAGACCTGCACAAGGCTGGGATGGGCTACAGGACAATAGGCAAGCAGCTTGGTGAGAAGGCAACAACTGTTGGCGCAATTATTAGAAAATGGAAGAAGTTCAAGATGACGGTCTCACCTCGTGGGGTATCAATGATTATGAGGAAGGTGAGGGATCAGCCCAGAACTACACGGCAGGACCTGGTCAATGACCTGAAGAGAGCTGGGACCACAGTCTCAAAGAAAACCATTAGTAACACACTACGCCGTCATGGATTAAAATCCTGCAGTGCACACAAGGTCCCCCTGCTCAAGCCAGCGCATGTCCAGGCCCGTCTGAAGTTTGCCGATGACCATCTGGATGATCCAGAGGAGGAATGGGAGAAGGTCATGTGGTCTGAAGAGACAAAAATAGAGCTTTTTGGTCTAAACTCCACTCGCCGTGCTTGGAGGAAGAAGAAGGATGAGTACAACCCCAAGAACACCATCCCAACCGTGAAGCATGGAAGTGGAAACATCATTCTTTGGGGATGCTTTTCTGCAAAGGGGACAGGACGACTGCACCGTATTGAGGGGAGGATGGATGGGGCCATGTATCGCGAGATCTTGGCCAACAACCTCCTTCCCTCAGTAAGAGCATTGAAGATGGGTCGCGGCTGGGTCTTCCAGCATGACAACGACCCAAAACACACAGCCAGGGCAACTAAGGCGTGGCTTTGTAAGAAGCATCTCAATCTCGGGCGGCAGGTAGCTTAGTGGTTAAGAGCGTTGTGCCAGTAACCGAAAGGTCGCTGGTTCTAATCCCCGAGCCGACTAGGTGAAAGATCTGTCGATGTGCCCTTGAGCAAGGCACTTAACCCTAATTGCTCATGTAAGTCGCTCTGGATAAGAGCGTCTGCTAAATGACTAAAAATAAAAATAATAAAATATCTCAAGGTCCTGGAGTGGCACAATTCCTGTCTCTAATCACGTAATCCGCAGCGCCCGCTCCCTCTGGACAGAGGAGAAACAATAAATCATCACGAGTCCACTCAGTTACCGTCACCAACTCAACAGTCCCCAACCTCTTCTCCACCTAACCTGACACCACATATGGATCCATTCTCTCTACAAATCTCACTCCCACTGGGCCAGAATCATCCTTATCATCCTCGGAACAAAGCCCGAACTCGGAGTTCCTCACCACAGTTAATTCATCCTCACTCTCGTCACGTTCACTTTCCTCCTGTAGCTCTTCTAAAAGTTCTGTGTGATCTTCCATTCCATATTCACTCAAAACGTATTCCACTTTTCTCCTTTGTCCTTGTCCACCATCTTCTCCTTCCTCAGATATTCCAGAAAGTTTGTGCATCCCCCACTGCAATCCCCCATTCCACTTTTTTCTTGTCCGCCATCTTACCACGTGTCTCAGCTCATCCACACCAATGGAGTACCACAGTATAAATGATAATACCCATAAAACCTTGCAGTCGAACAGGGAAATGGTTTCAATCATTTTTACACCATTCATTTTTCCCATAGGGGATTTTAGAAACACTTATAATAAGGGCTGTGTTTCGTGTAGGCTTACCCTGGCGTGGCGTTTTGATAACCATGTAAATCTCTCTAGAACAAGGTGACTTATCAATATATTCGCCTGTATTTACCCCTACAAAAATTACATTTAATTAGCTGCTAATGTGGCTATCATAAAGAACTACAAATGCCATGATGATCTGGACAAAATTGCTGAATCGAGTCAAAGGTAAGGATCTCTGGGTTAACCATCTAATGTTAGCTAAATTTAGTAATTAATAAATAGGCTACATTTATTTAAATGGTCAGTTCTGTGAACTGTCTTGTGCAAGTTTTAAATTGACACAATACCTGTTAGCAAAGGTGTCAGCTAGAGATGACGTGCTGGAGATTGCAGTGATTTGTTGTTTTGCATGATGTCTACTTTGATGATAATTAGAGTTTTATAATCTGAGAGGAAATAGAGCCGAATATATTGCTAAAAGTCACGCCAAGTGAAGCCTACACGAAACACAGCCCTTATTTTAAGTGTTTCTAAAATGAATAAAAAGGAAAAATGATTGGAACCACTTCCCTGATTGACCGCTACGTTTTATGACAATTTTTGCAAAAATAATCATAATTTAAAAACTGTACTCAGACTTTACTCAGTATTTTGCTGAAGCACCGATGGCAGTGATTACAGCCTTGAGTGTTCTTGGGTATGACGCTACAAGCTTGGCATACCTGTATTTTGGGACTTTCTCTGCAGATCCTCTCAAGCTTGTCAGGTTAGATGGGGAGTGTCGCCACACAGCTATTTTCAGGTCTCTCTGTACTTTGCTCCGTTCATCTTTCCCCCGTTCCTGACTAGTCTTCCAGTCCCTGCCACTGAAAAACATCCCCACAGCATGATGCTGCCACCACCATGCTTCACCGTTGGGATGGTGCCAGGATTCCTCCAGACGTGACACTTGGCATTCAGGCCAAAGAGTTCAATCTTGGCTTCATCACACCAGAGAATCTTGTTTCTCATGGTCTGAGAGTCCTTTAGGTGTCTTTTGGCAAACTCCCAGCGGGCAGTCATGTGCCTTTTCATGAGGAGTGGCTTCCGTCTAGCCACTCTACCTTAAAGGCCTGATTGGTGGTGCTGCAGAGATGGTTGTCCTTCTGGAAGATTCTCCTATCGCCACAGAACTCTGGAGCTCTGTCAGAGTGACCACTGGCTTCTTGGTGACCTCCCTGACCAAGACCCTTCTCCCCTGATTGCTTAGTTTGTCTGGGCTGCCAGCTCTAGAAAATGTTTTGGTGGTTCCATACTTTTTCCATTTAAGAATGATGGAGGCAATTCGATCATATCCTTGGACTAAAATGTTTGACACTCAGGTGCAAGCCTAACATCACGTGCAAAGGGCCTTTGGGTAACATTGCACATATTCAATGATCTCTCTTTTTCTCACGTAGGCTGTTCATTTCTGATCTTTGATACTTTTTTTGGTTTATAAACGTATCATGGTATACTACGTTAACTCTATACGTACGGGCCATATTGTTACTTGGTAGCTACTAGCAACAGACCCTGTGTTGTGGATCATCTACCACTATTTTGGACGGTCCATACTGTAACGTTAACGTTAGTCTCAGGCTTCACTAACTAGCGTTACTGTTTTAGGTGGAGCTATTCTTTGCTACTTTTCAAACAAATACTACGTGATATTTCACATATCATCTTGCTAGAGAGGCCTTTTGTTGTGATATTTAGGCTACTATATAGGCTACTAGCAAAAGACCCTGTGTTGTTAGGATAGATTTATGTTTGTTTCTTCCAACAGGTCTTTACATATTTTCCTCACTACAAAATATTCCTGCGGTCCTTGTGGTTACTAAACAGATTTTAGATATGCCTTTATGGTATAGCTTATTCCATGTTTACATCTTTGGTTAAAGGACTTCAAATGCAAAACTTAAATGTACTTTGTGGAATGTCTGTGGAGTTTGTAAACTATCCAAGCTTAAAACAGGTTATTACTAGGCTTAAACAACTTCATTCATCTATTGTGTTCCTACAAGAAACTCACTTGTTGAAGGATGAGCTACTTAAAGTATGCAGGAGATGGCAAGGGCCAGTAGTAGCATCCTGTTTCTCCTCTCATTCTCATGGTGTTATGGTTTTAATTCACTAATCTGTTCCGTTTCAAGTGGATACTATTTTAACTGATACAGCTGGTAGATACATTTAGATACAGGGAACTCTTTTGAATGAGCATATTAATCTGGTTAATGTTTATGGTCCTAATGATGATAATCCCAAATTCTTTGAGAATGTATTTCTATTGATAGCCTCCATTCCTGGTAAGGTCCTAATGGCAGGGGACTTTAATTGCACTCTTGATCCTCATCTAGATTGCTCCTATGGTTCAGATCAGATTACAACATTTCATTAAATTACTAAAAAAAAAGTGTAAACTGTAGCAATTTATTTCCCTTTATATTTTATTAGCCTAAGCATGACCTTCATCCACATCATTTCTCTAGGATTGGAACCGGTTCAGGGAAAGAACCGGAAAAAGTGTTCTATACTTTTTAGGAACAGCAGTTATTTTAAAAGCATGTAATCCAGGTAATAACCTTATTTTCCTTTCCGGGTATTTTTCTCCAGTCCCACAAAAATCGCAACAAAACTCACTCTAGAAACGTATTCCAGTTTCTGCCTGCCAGCTGGAATGGAAATCTTTGCCAGTGGGTGTGCGTGTGGAAACTACCTGCTCCTCCCCACTGAAGCATAGGTTACTGTATCCTACTGACAACGTTACAAGCATGATTCAGAAATTAGGGAGATATGTTTAATTTGAGAAGAATGGAATAACTTTTTCAATGCTAGTTAAGGATTCTTTAGTCACCACGTTTCACATTGGATTTATTAACGACAAAAGGGTAAGACCTGTTTTTAATTCTAGTGCTGCACTGCACAAACAAGGTTGTTAGCTAGCTAGCTAACATTTGCTCTGGTCCAACGTTAAACCAACTCTGAAGTTCAAAGACATTCAAAGTTCCTCCATAGAAGCCGCTCCTCCGTAGGTATAATTCTGTGGGCCTAATTCAGATAATGCAGGTCATAACACGATGCCCAGCTCTTCAATGCAAGCATCCTCTAACGAGCTCTCCTCACCCGCAAAATGTCGCACCTTACACTGTGATTGGCAGCACAGTTTGCTCTTAATGATTTTCCTATACAGATACTCTGTGGTTGTCACGAGAATTTTGTTATCTCAATGGTTGAAGTCAAACACTTCTTAAATCTTTGAATAATTCCCAGAGGTATAAATCTCTAGTTTAAATAAATTAAACAGACCCCTTACTGCAATGGTCATTCTTTATTCATGAGAGCGCTCTGAAAATCATACAATGCACAACGTTTTTTATACCTCTACTACGCCCCTAAGTGGGCCAATGAGAAAGCTCCTAGCCCATATTTAGGCAACTGTTACATTTCTCTGTTTGCTTGCACAGCAACCTAGTTGTTTCTTCCTGTATCTATTTCACACTGGTTTCAGAAGACACAAATACTCTGTTGCTGGGCAAATATGCATCTTATACAGGCACATACGGTGGGGACATGTTTCTCAGTGTCTAGTTTCACATCCTGTTTTCTGTTATTGGTTTCACAGTTGCATTCTGCTTGCATAGATAAAACAATAAGCCAAAGCCCTTGTTTTACTTCTAACTAAGCTAAACACATTATCAGATTGTAGTTTTATGATTCTAACACATTTCACAAAGAATCGGAGTGTAATAATTAGTCATTACCAAATTCTTCTATCAGTGGTGTACTAGTGTATTTATTCTCCCACTTGGATGTCACTTCCACAAGCTTTAAATTGAGGGCCAGGTTGTCAGGATGGGTAATGTACTGTACACATTAAGTACAAGTACTCCTAAAGATACACTTCATTTTAACTAGCTAAATCCTGTGTAACAACTAGTAATTACATTGTACTTGGCTAACATTACATGTACTATGCTTTGAAATAGGGTCTTATTCTTCATCTGGGACTTGTATTTATTATGGATCCCCGGGGATCCAGCAAAATTAAGGCAGTTCATACAATTAAAAAAACATTACAATACATTCACAGATTTCACAACACACTGTGTGCCCTCAGGCCCCTACTCCACCACTACCACATATCTACAGTACAAAAATCCATGTGTACGTGTGTGTATAGTGCGTATGTTATCGTGTGTGTGTGTGTATGCATGTGTCTGCGCCTATATTTGTGTTGCTTCACAGTCCCCGCTGTTCGATAAGGTGTTTTTTAAAATCTAAATTGTACTACTTGCATCAGTTACTTGATGTGGAATAGAGTTCCATGTAGTCATGGCTCTATGTAGTACTGTGCACCTCTCATAGTCTGTTCTGGACTTGGGGACTGTGAAGAGACCTCTGGTGGCATGTCTTGTAAGGTATGCATGGGTGACCGAGCTGTGCGCCAGTAGCTCAAACAGACAGCTCGGTGCACCCAACATGTCAACACCTCCACTTTGAGCCATGAGAGATGCATATTATTAATATTAGCTCTCTGTGTACATCCAAGGGCCAGCCGTGCTGCCCTGTTCTGAGCCAATTGCAATTTTCTTAAGTCCTTTTTTGTGGCACCTGACCACACGACTGTACAGTAGTCCAGGTGTGACAAAACTAGGGCCTGTAGGACCTGCCTTGTTGATAGTGTGGTTAAGAAGGTAGAGCAGCACTTTATTATGGACATATTTTTCCCCATCTTAGCTACTGTTGTATCAATATTTTTTGACCATGAAAGTTTAAAATCCAGTGTTACTCCAAGCAGTTTAGTCACCTCAACTTGCTCAATTTCCACATTATTTTTTACAAGATTTAGTTGAGGTTTAGGGTTTAGTGAATGATTTGTCCCAATTACAATGCTTCTAGTTTTAGAAATATTTAGGACTAACTTATTCCTTTCCACCCACTCTGAAACTAACTGCAACTCTTTAAGTGTTGCGGTCATTTCAGTCGCTGTAGTAGCTGACATGTATAGTGTTGAGTCATCCGCATACATAGACACTTGTATTAGATCTGTTTTCGTAAACTCAACCAAGTTAACCCAGATGGGATGCTTTATTTTGGAGGCAAGTGCTAGCAACAACATTGACTGGAGATATATTTTGAACAGTGCACATTAATGTTTAAGTAAAATATTTTTTATTTTACCAGGTAAGTTGACTGAGAACACATTCTCATTTACAGCAACAACCTGTGAAATAGTTACAGCGGAGAGGATGGGGGATGAATGAGCCGATTGGAAGCTGGGGATGATTAGGTGGCCATGATGGTATGAGGGCCAGATTGGGAATTCAGCCAGGACACTGGGGTTAACACCCCTACTCTTACGATAAGTGGTATGGGATCTTTAGTGACCGCAGACAGTCAGGGCACCCGTTTCACGTCCCATCTGAAAGACGGCACACAGGGCAATGTCCCCAATCACTGCATTGGGGTGTTATTTTTTTTGACCAGAGGAAAGAGTGCTTCCTGCTGGCCCTTCAACACCACTTCCAGCAGCAGCTGGTCTCCCATCCAGGGACCGACCAGGACCAACCCTGCTTAGCATCAGAGGCTAGCTAGCAGTGTGATGAAGGGGAGTATATTGCTGGCAAATATTAATTAGAGCCTATTGAGCATAGGCTATAATATCTCAGACACCCAGAGCATCCACAAGGGATCCCAACCTTTGTCACAGTTGTTAATAAATCGGATTCACAGACCACAATTACTACCAGGTACATGTTATTACATTGTAACTGTGTCGTTACAGTTAACTACAATACTTGTTTACAGTGTAGTTACACATGTAATTACACTGTAATAAGGACCCCATAAAAGGAAGTGTTACCGGCATCTCTTCTTTATGTATACGTTGATGTGCTTTAAAAAACCCTAGAGCACCCCTGTGGAAATCAAATTAGCATTATAACAATCCCCATCAAAATCTGTCTGTTTAAGCTAGAGATGTATTTTTTGCATGGGCTGCGTCTCAATCCACCACATCCTCTGAGGTCGGCCTTCCTCATCTGCGGTGGAAGAACTACAGTGTTGTTGTTCTTTGAAAATGATTAGCAATATCATCCCCCACTCACTATCACAAGGGTTAGCAAATGTCAGGGTCAATTCCATTTCAATAACAGTCAATTCACAAAGTAACCCAAATTCCAATTCCACATTTTCCTCATTAATTTACAGATGGATACACTGCTGATTGGCAATGATGTTTAGATATCCTGTGGCATTCAAAAGTTGCTGCACTTTTATCAAGAGAACCAATATGTGCCATGAAAACACACCATCACCACCAGCCTGAAACACTGACACACAGCATGGATGCATGTACTCATGTTTTTTCCCATACCCTAGTCCTCCCATCAGTACAAAACTCATCAAATCAGGCAATGCTTTTCAAATTCTCCATAGCCCACTGCAACTGCAGTTTCTTGCTGAAAGCTAATGGGGATCTATAATAAATACACAAAAACTACATCATTAAGGATCATAGCGTTCAGTCAATGTCATGGAAATTGCTGGTGTCCATAATGTTTTGTACACACAGTGTATGTTGTGTCTAACAGCTCATTCCCACAGAAAACTGCAGAAGGAATCAGTACCACCCAGTCAACCATCAGACTCCATTGTGAGACGCCTCAAAAGAGGATATTCAACCCTAAGCTAACAAAACACACCAAAACTGACAAGGTGAACACTGATCAGTAAAGTAAAGAGATGCTAACATTCTATAACGCTCCCTTTCCTCTGCACAGTTCTCTCACAGTGAGAAACAATAGGATTAATTAATTACTTAAATAATATTACACTAGTGTCCTACGCTTTCTTCATTTGATCCAATTCAACGTTGCCAATTATTTTATGAGATGAGAATTATGTGGAGTGACTAATCTTAACTGGTCTGAGAGAACTGATGAGGATTTCACCTTTATACATTGGTGTCATTTTAAATGGCCCAATCTGTAGAATCTCATCTCACAGTCAGTGCAGTGATGAGGCTTCTCTCCAGTGTGTATCCGTTGGTGTGTTTTTAAGTGGTCCAGTCGAGAGAAACTCTTTCCACACTCAGAGCAGGAGTAAGCCTTCTCTCCTGTATGTATACGTTCATGTGTTTTTAAGTGGTCCAGTCGAGAGAAACTCTTTCCACAGTCAGGGCAGGAGTAAGGCTTCTCTCCTGTATGTATATGTTCATGTGTTTTGAAGTGGCCCAGTCGAGAGAAACGCTTCCCACAGTCAGAGCAGGAGTAAGGCTTCTCTCCTGTGTGTATTTTAAAGTGTATTTTTAACTTTGATAGAATTGAGAAACTCTCCTCACAATGTGGGCAGTGGTGAGACCTCTTAGCTCTGTGATCTTCCTGCTGTTGCTCTCTGGATGTAGAGAATGTCTCAACATGGTCTCCTGTGTGAACAACATCAGAAGAACCAGTCAGTTGGTGTGATATACATGTCAATCAAATGTATTTCATGAAGCCCATTTTACATCAGAAGTTGTCACAAAGTGCTTTACAGAAACCCACCCTAAAACCCCAAAGAGCAAGCAATGCAGATGTAGAAGCCATATCATCCTCCACTCACTATCACAAGGGTTAGTGTCATCCTCCACTCACTATCACTAGGGTTAGTAACTACACAGACTCATTTCATAGAACTTTAAAACATTGGCAGTTTGTCTACTTGACTTATTTAGTCTACTCTCTGATCACTCCAGATAGCCCAGTGAATAAAACACATGCTGGCAATACTGGTGTAAAACCATGTAATGGTCAGTAGCATGAAATAACATCTACCTTCTCATTGAAACAGTTCATCATGAAACAGTTCTACTGCAACTTTTCATGCACATTGGGAAGTTGGAATGAATAACACAAACTTAGTTAGATAGAACCTGCTCTTACCATGAGAAACAGATTTCCCAATCTTCTCCTCCTCTTCTTCATCTTTAATGATGACATTCAACTCCAGTGTTTGACTGCAGTCTTCCAGCTTCACTGATGCCATCTCTGGATCCTGCAGTGCAAACTGGGCTCCACTGTCACAATCAGGACCCAGTGACTGTAGGTTTGGACTCAGTGTGGAAGGAGAGAGGCAGGCTGGGTTTGTCCTCACTGTTGATGTTACCGGCCTCAGACTTAATCGGAGTCGTCCAGTAGTAATAAAGAGAAACGGACACAAAAGTTAGTCTTGACAGTTCTGGCACTTTCTTTATTCTCTAAAAATATATTAGATCAGATAGCTAAGCATTGACAACAAACCATTTATTAATTTCATATTAGACACAAATTGCACACTTTAAATTAAACAACGTAAGTGCACTTAACCTATAGTAGATTTCAGAAATTCACATAATTGACTCAAAAACCATTTAGTACAAGGTTGCAGTTTGATTTAGGCAGCACTATGTAATATTTTCCTGAATAACGTTGTCTTCACTGTATTATTTCAATCAAAAAACAATTGTATTTATTTATAGGTGTAACTTCACAAGCCCTTAATTCATTAGATTAATGTAATTTAATTGTACAACACTTACTTAGAGAAACACAAAACGGAGATATCTTGAATCACCCATACGTTTGAAAAAACTCAAGATACAGCTGTATGATTTGTAGTCCATATCGCCCCGCCCTAACAGAGTACATTACGTTATACTGTACTATTGTACTGTACTGAACTAAACTTTTCTTTCCTGTACTCTGCTGTACTTTCCAATCTTGTGAAACAGTCGCCATGTTTCCAATAACTTGTCCAGTGATTTATTTCTGGACATTTAGAAAAAGTTTGCATAGAAAATAGATAGGACAATTGCCCTCTAGGGTGTGTTTCCATGTAAATATCTTGTGTCGATAAAAACAGCTGGACGTAATGACTCACCCTGTACTGTCAAAATGATTTGGCAATCATCATTTATTTAAAAAACACTGTTTCAATCCTCACTTGTCAGAATAAAGAAACGTTGACAAAAGAAAAACCCACCCGTCCAACGATTTAAAATGTTGTTGAGCTTTAGAACATTTCTCCTGTATCTGCCGCTTCCATTACACACGTCGCAAAGATTATTTTTTAGCAACATTGCTTTTGTCGAATGGACCTGGGTCAATGGAAACCTGCCTAATGATGTCTGAGTGATTGGTTCAGATTTGGTCCGGTCTAATGTTTGGGTCAAGTCAGTTAAGAACAAATTCTTATTTACAATGATGGCTTACCCCGGCCGACGCTGGGCCAATTTTGCACCGCCCTATGCGACTCCCAATCATGGCCGGATTGTGATACAGCCTGGAATCCAACCAGGGTCTGTAGTGACAGATGCAGTGCCTTAGACCGCTGCGCCACTCGGGAGCCCTGTGACTAATCATTTTGTCTATTTAAGCTCTGAAAAGGCCTATCAGCTACCCAACTTTATCAGGAGTTATCCTGAGCCTCTTTGCAATGAGAAACATTGCATTTGCACAGCGGGAAATGCAGAAGTATTTAATTTTTTTGCTATGATCATCTCGTCAAAAATGTACAGAGACAAACTTGAAACCACTGATTATCATGACAATTTAGCTGACAGGGTTAAACTCCCGGACAACAGTGGTTTCAGAGTCCTGCAATAGAGTGAAGACGCTAATATTTGTGTAAAGTCTACATAGTTGTGTTCTGTGGGTGTCACTGAGTAGGCTGAACAATACATAGGTAGGGCTGTACAGTGCAATATGAATGTCCAATACAAACAAAAGAAACAGCATACTCAACTGGCGTAACGCGGTAAGGACCAAGAACGGGGTCGATATGGACCATGGGTCACAAAAAAAGTATATAATAATACTGTTTTGGTTGGGCTTCAACCCCTGATATCATATAAACACACATAAGACATGGAAACATGTAGAATTGGTTAAAAAGAGCAACAACTAAAAATCTCAGCCCTGTCGTAATATGTGTAGAATTACGGGATATTAGCTTTAAAACTGCTAAATGTTCTCTCCGCCAACAAGAGGGTTGTGAACAGTTTGGGGTCACAAGTTGGGGGTTTGTTACTACGCCAATAAATGACAATATCCATCCGGACCTTTGCCACCTAGGACATTTGTGTGATCGGACCTTCTGAAATAGTACTGGAGTACCCCTGCAATAGACTGACTGGGAAGGTGATTTTTCACAGTCAAAGTCCTGCAATAAGAGCTAAGACGCTAATATTTGTATAAACTCTTGAGAATTGTTTTCTGTGGATGTCACCCGTTCCATGGGAGCACAATCCAACCCGTTTCATAAGTGCATATAAGAATGCCCCCAATGCAATTATGTGGTCTAATACCTCCACAGTGGGATTTCAACCGTTTTTCCCCCCTGTTTATTTTCAAAATAATTAGTTTTTGTAATTCATTTTAAATTAAGTAACAACATTTGACATGATTCCAATATTTTGTATCAGCTTGCATTACTTCCAATGAGGGCCTTTTATTTTGAGGGCGAACCGCAAATTCCACTATTGTGGCTAATCGTTATTGTGGCTAGCTTCACATACATAGGGACAAGCGGGTACCAGGGCTGCGTCCAGCAGGAGGACGGAGACGTTGGCCACATTCAGATAGAAACGTATTATGTAGAGCGAACATGCCTCTGATTCTAAGGAATCATGTCACTTCTATTCAGGGTATTTCTGTCTGCAACTTTCCTAAACATTTTTGTACTGAACATGCCCAGGCGAAACGCACTGACCTATGTACGAACCTGGAAAGCCTCACAAATGAAAACGTGTAATGGACCCCGCGCCGTGTGCTTGTAAAATATTTTTTATCACGTTCTTCAATCACTCGGATTGACACACACATTACACAAAACCTTTCCCAAACGTGATAATACCTTGACTGATTTGTTATCTAACATGTTATGACGTTATTTCGATATTAGGCAGATTAAAAGTGCTATTACATACCTGTAGTAATAAAGAGAAACGGAAAGCACTGTCGTTTTCTTTGTTCTGAAGAATGTTGCGCGCCTCTCCGGAAGTTCCTGTTCCCCAACTACCACAATGCAACAGCGCCATCTTCTTCTTCTTCTGTGGGTTTTATGGCAGACTACATCAAAAAGTTGTATTGCCACCACCAACTGGACGGTTTGAAACCACAAAATAAATTAAATACAAAATACATCCATACTTAATAGTGATACTAACTTACTCCACACTAATAAAAATAGTTAATTGCCAAAACAAACAAAACTCCCATTTCTTCCTTCTTTTAAATCTCCATATCTCACTTCTCAGGCTCTAGGACCTGAGAGAGTGATACAGCTTTTGAAAATATTCCATGTAACTCTTTTGCCAATAAATCTTTCAGCCCCAGGAACCGTTCCGCCGCAACCACAATTTTTTCTATCTTCCTAGATATTTTCTCCACCTTGGCAGTGCGTTAATCACCATTGCGATAAAGGCCACAAAGTCCACCTTTTTAACCTTTAAAATGTCAGGATCATCTTGTTGAAAGGCAACCCCTGCAGCTTGCATTGAAGGCTTATCCACCACCATTATATTTACTGTAAAGATAACCCCCAACAACTACAATGATTCAGTAGATCAGTAATGTTACAGTACTCTAGCATGTCTCACAGCTGCTTATGCTGACAAAACATGTTAGTGAATAGGTCAGATTTAGCTTCGTGATGCTCATTTAAACTTCCTGTCTTGTTCAGCTTCAGAACAACAGTAAATATGTCACTTGAAACATAGTTTTTTGGTAATTCATTACACAAAAGAGAAGAAAAACAAAAGTACAAATTCATATACACAATATTTTTCATTGGCAGATAAATTAAACAGGCTTGAATTAAGCCTTAATGACTATTAATGACTAAAATAACTCATCTAGTTTTAAAATACAATTTAATAAACAAAAAGTATCCACCCAAACTAATGGTGAAAACTGATCATCACACCATCTCTATCTGATACATGTGGTGTCTACTAGCTCATTCCCACAGAAAACTGCAGAGGAAATCAGTACCACCCAGTCAACCAGCCTCACAGGGGATATTCAACCCTAAGGGCAAATCCAAGGTAATCTCAATATCTTTACAATAGAAGCTAACAAAACACACCAAAACTGACCAGGTGAACACTGATCAATAAAGTAAAGAGAGGCTAACATTCTATAACAGTTCCTTTCCTCTGCACAGTTCTCTCACAGTGAGAAACAATAGGATTACAATAGAGTGTGCTACGATTTCTTGAGAATTAAGTGATGGAATGATTTTAATCTTAGCTAGTCAGACAACTGATGAGGATTCTCACATGTATGTGGCCATGTTGAGAGAAACTCTTCCAACAGTCAGAGCAGGAGTACCAGATCCCTTGATATTTTACAGATCTTCCCACAATCAAAGCAGGGAAATAGATTCTCTCCTGGGTGGATTTTTAGGTGTATTTTTTAGCTTTGATAGAATTGGGAAAATCTCCTCACAATGTGGGCAGTGGTGAGACCTCTTAGCTCTGTGATCTTCCTGCTGTTGTTCTCTGGATGTAGAGAATGTCTCAACATGGTCTCCTGTGTGAACAACATCAGAAGAACCAGTCAGTTGGTGTGATTTACATCAATCACATTTGTTTTATAAAGCCCATTTTACATCAGCCGTTGTTACAGAGTGCTTTACAGATACCCTAACCTAACGTATCAGGCGTAAAAGAAACGCCTAAACCAGGTCCACAGAAACCAGAAGCTTCTGGTTTTCAGGCTTTGCCTTCCACTCTGCCTTTTCCCTGAAACACGGATGCTTCCGGTGTTTGTTGACTCCGCTGAGGGTGCAGGTACCGAGACTAAAACCCCAAAGAGCAAGCAATGCAGAAGCACAGTGGCTAGGAAAAACTTCATAGAAGGAAGGAACCTAGGAAGAAACCTAGAGATGAACCAGGCTCTGAGCAGTGGCCAGTCCTCTTCTGGCTGTACTGGGTAACAAATGACTTAATATAAGTATGCTGTACAATACAGGGGAATAAAACTATTCTAAAGTGTTATGAGCCATATCATCCTCCACTCACTATCACAAGGGTTAGTAACCATCAGGGCTGGGGTCAATTCCATATCAATTCACATTTTTAAATTTGACTAATTCATCAGACACTCTTATCCAGAGTGACTTACAGTAGTGCATTCATCTTCAGATAGCTGGGTGAGACAACAACGCATCACAATCGTATCAATTACAATTTCTAGGGTGCAGAAAGGGAGTAGAGTAGGGTCGTAAAGATGGTAGGTTGGAGGAGAGATGGAGGTAAAAGGAAACAAAGTAGGTAATTAAGTTATATAATAATAATAATAATATTAATAATAATTTGCAAATCAATTCATAAAAAATCCTACAATGTGATTTTCAGGATTTTTTTCTCATTTTGTCTGTCATAGTTGACGTGTACCTATGATAAAAATTACAGGCCTCTCTCATCTTTTTAAGTGGGAGAACTTGCACAATTGGTGGCTGACTAAATACTTTTTTTCCCCACTGTATATGATCACTAAAGAACCTGCTCTTACCATGAGAAACAGATTTCCCAATCTTCTCCTCCGCTTCTTCATCTTTAATGTTGACATTCAGCTCCAGTGTTTGACTGCAGTCTTCCAGCATCACTGATGCCATCTTTGGATCCTGCAGTGCAAACTGGGCTTCACTGTCACAATCAGGACCCAGTGACTGTAGGTTTGGACTCAGTGTGGAAGGAGAGAGGCAGGCTGGGTTTGTACTCACTGTTAATCTGTAAACTCTGGACAGATTTGAACAATTGCTGCCTAAAATGCTGTGGTCCTTACTAACACAACAGGAAATATTGTGTTAGATGTGGGCCATCACATGAATTCTCGGCTCTTTCACTCTGAATATTCATATCAATGAATCACCCTCAAATGGACTATCAATACCAGAGTTCACAATACTATTCACATAATCAACTGGTTCCACTCCCCAATAGTAAGTGGGTCATTTAAAAAACTTTAAAAATATATATATATATTTGTTGTTTTATTTAATTGTTACCTAAGAAGAAAACCTGTCTAAGTCCTTTATACTGAAAACATCTATTCATATGCATTATAGAAAATAATGGGGACTAGGAAATTGGATTGTCCCAATGGTGATGTGTAGAGGTGTAGTGACATGTTTTGACTACATAAATAATATAGAAGAGAAATTGGCTCAGTTACAATGTTTCTAGTCAAAAATGTATATTTGGGTGCCGTGTTCAAAAGGCATATTTTGTATTTATATTGCATTTTTTAAATTTAACTTTTATATGAACATTTTCCCCAGTGATACAACACAGTGCTAAAGGTTTTAAAACAGAGGCTGCTGTATGACTGTAGATTACATCAGCATAATCAAGCACTGGGAGAAGCGTTGCTTGAACAATCTTCCTTCTACTTTCCAAAGTGAAGCAGGATTTATTTATATAAAATAGTTTTTTTTGGGAACTGAGCAAATTATAGGTCTTGTAAGCGAAAACTTAAACGCTGTGAGACTTTTGCCTCACCCTCTGATGGACCATCAATGCCAGAGTTCTACAAGACTGTTTACATAATCAACTGGGCATTTCAACAGTCTGTCCCTCAATATAGTTCTGGTCATATATTGTTTATCTTACTATTGATTAAAATGCTAACTTTTTAGCATTTGTGGCACAAATCCATTGCAAGTCAATTGATTGAAGTACAGTAGATTAATAAAGCTACAGTACTGCAGCTGGTGACAAAGCTGCGTATATTGAAAAAGCTTGTTAGTGCATAAGTCAAATGTATCTTTGTGATGCTCATTTCAGGTATTTCTTCCAGCTTCAGACAAACACTAAATATTTCACTTAAAACATCGTTTTGTTGTATTTAATGATAGAGAAGAGAAAAGTTTGACCAACACAGATTCATGTCCAATCTTTGAGGACGTGTCCACATTGTTAGAGTGGTCACATGCCAATCTGTTCCATATAATAGACAGTCTTTGGGACAGTGGAAAGCTGCATGGCCCCTTGGTTGTTGCTAAGCAGGCATTCTTCTTCTATGGTGTTTATTAGTGGTGTTCAGACCACCTTTAAAGTTGCATCACTGCCACCTTCCGGGCTGGAGTGTGATAGAGACGTTGTTCTGTCCTGGTGAGATCACAGGGTCAGAGAAAACTTGGTATGACTGTAGTAAGAACTGAATACAACCATAAGAACCATTCATACTGTCAGCTCTAAAATGGAACAACTGAATACAACCATAAGAACCATTCATACAGTCAGATATAATATGGAAGAACTGAATACAACCATAAGAACCATTCATACTGTCAGATCTAATATGGAAGAACTGAATACAACCATAAGAACCATTCATACAGTCAGATATAATATGGAAGAACTGAATACAACCATAAGAACCATTCATACTGTCAGATCTAATATGGAAGAACTGAATACAAAAGAGAAGGAGAGGTTGACCAGTACAAATTCATGTACAAACATTATTTTTCATTGGCAGATCAATGCAGTTTTCCAAACATAATCATCATCAGTTGTTTTGTAAGATTTTAACTAACTGAACAAAAATATTAACACAACATTCAACAATTTTACTGGGGTACAGTTCATATAAGGAAATCAGACAATTGGAATACATTCATTAGGCCCTAATCTATGGATTTCACATGACAGGGGCCCACCCATCAGCCAATAAGAATGATTTTTCCCCACTAAAAGGGCTTTATTACAGATAGAAATACTCCTCAGTTTCATCAGCTGTCCGGGTGGCTGGTCTCAGATGATCCTGCAGGTGAAGAAGCCAGATGTGGAGGTCCAGGGCTTGCACGGTGACACGTGGTCTGCGGCTGTGAAGCCAGTTGGACGTTCTGCCAAATTCTCGGTAGAGAAATGTACATTACATTCTCTGGCAACAGCTCTTGTGAACATTCCTGCAGTCAGCATGCCAATTGCGCACTCCCTCAAAATGTAGACATCTGTGGCATTGTGTTGTGTGACAAAACTGCACATTTCAGAGTGGCCTTTTATTGTACCCAGCACAAGGTGCACCTGTGTAATGATCATGCTGTTTAATCAGCTTCTTGATATGCCACAACTCGCAGGTGGATGGATTATCTTGGCAAAGGAGAAATGCTCACTAACAGAAATGGAAACAAATTTGTGCACCAAATTTGAGAGAAATAAGCTTTTTGTGCGTATGGAAAATATCCGGGATCTTTTATTTCAGCTCATGAAACATGGGACCAACACTTTACATGTCAAGTTTATATATTTTTTCAGTATAGTTTTAGAAGACAATTAACTAAACACGTAGTCATTTCAATTTGTCACATGTTTGGTAAACAACAGGTGTAGACTAACAGTGAAATGTTGACCAACAATGGAGAACACAATACAACAATTATAATAATAGGAAAAAGATTGTAGCACAAGGAATTAATACACGATGAGCAATGGTAGCTTGGCTATATACATGGGGTGTCAATACCTAGTCAATGGTAGCTTGGCTATATACATGGGGTGCCAATATTCAGACCCCTTGACTTTTTCCACATTTTATTACGTTACAGCCATATTCTAATGTTGGTTAAATCATTTTCCCCCTCATGAATCTACACACAATAACCCATAATGTCAAAGCAAAAGACAGGTTTTTAGACATTTTTCACCTTTGGCAGCGATTACAGCATCGAGTCTTCTTGGGTATGATGCTACAAGCTTGGCACACCTGTATTTGGGGAGTTTCATTCATTCTTCTCTGCAGATCCTCTCAAACTCTATCAGGTTGGATGGGGAGCGTTGCTGCACAGCTATTTTCTGGTCTCTCCGGAGATGTTCAATCGGGTTCAAGTCTGGGCTCTGGCTGGGCCAGGTGAACCTTTGCCTCAGTCTGAAGTCCTGAGCGCTCTGGAGCAGGTTTTCATCAAGGATCTCTCTGTACTTTGCTCCGTTCATTATTCCCTCGATCCTGACTAGTCTCTCAGTCCCTGCCTCTGAAAAAACATCCGCACAGCATGATAGTGCCACGACCATGCTTCACCGTAGGCATGGTGCCAGGTTTCCTCCAGAAGTGACGCTTGGTATTCAGGCCAAAGAGTTCAATCTTGGTAACAACAGACCAGAGAATCTTGTTTCATGGTCAGAGTCCTTTAGGTGCCTCTTGGCAAACTCCAAGCGGGCTGAACTCTGGAGCTCTGTCAAAGTGATCATCGGGTTCTTGGTTACCTCCCTGACCAAGGCCCTTCTCCTCCGATTGCGCAGTTGGCCGGGCGGACAGCTCTAGGAAGAATATAGGTGATTCCAAACGTCTTCCATTTAAGAATGGAGGAGGCCACGGTGTTCTTGGGGACCTTCAATGCTGCAGACATTTTTTGGTACCCTTCCCCAGATCTGTGCCTCATCACAATCCTGTCTCGGAGCTCTACGGACAATTCCTTCAACCTCATGGCTTGGTTTTTGCTCTGACATACAATGTCAACTGTGGGATGTTATATAGACAGGTGTGTGCCTTTTCAAACCATGTCCAATCAATTTAATTTATCTCAGGTGGACTCCAATCAAGTTGTAGAAACATCTCAAGGAATATCAATGGAAACAGGATGCACCTGAGCTAAATTTCGAGATTCATAGCAAAGGGTCTGGAATACAAATGTAAATAAGGTTTTGCAAAAATGTCTAAACCTGTTTCCACTTTGTCATTATTGGGTATTGTGTGTAGATTGATGAGGGATTTTTGTTGTTGTTGTTTGTAAAAAAAAAAATCATTTTAACAATAAGGCTGTAATTTATTTTTTGGTTGAAAAAGTCAAGGGGTCTGAATACTTTCAGAATGCACTGTATAGACTAACTATTTCACTTTAAACACAGTTATATTTATGCACAAGAGAAGAAGAGGTTGCCCAGCACAAATTCATGTACAAACATGATTTTTCATTACATATTTGTAATTTAGCAGATGCTCTTATCTAGAGCGACTTATAGGACCAATTGGGGTTAATTGCCTTGCTCAAGGCCACAATGACAGATTTTTGACCTAGTTGGCTCGAGATTCAAACCAGCGACCTTTCAGTTACTGCCAACACTCTAAACCGCTAGGCTACCTGTTAAATACATAACACAATATGTGACATAAGTAGAATACAGAACACTTGAAACATTACAGGACATTTTTCATGATGGAAATTGAAATATTAAAAAAAAGCAGTGGGTAGAGTGGCGTTTCGCAGGCGGTTTGTACGGGCAGTTAGACAGGACAGTTTGTGGCTGTTTCTCAGGAGCCTGGTGGTGCAGTTACCTCTTCTTGGAGGGAGCAGGTCATTCAGTGGATGGTCAAGAGTGTGCATGTCCTTCACCAGGTGCACTGCAGCCTGTTCTCGCCTGCTCTGCAGTGACGGGAGCTGTGGTTGGACTGCTCCACCTCTGGAGATGATCCTCAAGGCCCTCCAACTAACAGCACTCCACCGTATTCCAGACAAGGCCTGGCCAGTGTAGTATAGACTGTGACCAGATCTTCAGTAGGACATTACTGGCAAGAAATGTCAAAAAAGGCGTTTTGAGGCCTTTCTCACTGACTGCTCCACGTGTCACCACTGAGGTTAGAGTCTAGATGACTGCTCCACGTGTCACCACTGAGGTTAAAGTCTAGATGAAAACCAAGATACTTGGTTGTTGTTACCACTGGTACTTCCTGTCCTCCTAGGATTAGTGGTGCAGGTTGTGGATGGTCTCTAGAAAAACATATTTGAATTTCCACAGACTTTTTCCCATTCAGGACCATGTTGTTGGATGTGGCCCACTCTTCCAGCTGCTGTATCTCCAAGCCCATGGAAGTGTCCTCTTGGATGCTGGTTAATGGTATGGCTCGGGACAGCCCTACATCGTCTGCATACCCAGTGTCCAGAGTGTCACTGAAGACAACTTTTCAGATGGACATGTGAAAGAGAAACAGATATGGTGAAACCACGCCACCTTGTGGCACACCAGAGGTAACCTCTGACCAAGGGCTAAATGTACCAGTTGCCATCACCCTCTGCCCTCTTTCGGTGGTGTAGCTGTGGAGTCAGGCTAGTAACCTTGGACACAGTTCAATGTCAGACAGATGTTGCAGGAACTATGGGTGATCTACCCGATCAAAGGCTTTGGACACATCAGCAAGTAACACCCTCACCATTGTTGGTTTTATGGAGTCTGTAGCTGTCAGCCAGGAGTGTGTGGCTTTCACAAGGGCGGTAGTAGTGCTGGACTTAGGAGGTAGTCATACTGACTCGTGCACTCAGATAAAACTGTCCCCTGCCAGCAGGAGGTGTTAACAATGTGTTTGATGACAGGGGCTAGATCTTCTGCATGCTCTTTTAGTAGCCAGGCTGGAATGCCATCAGGCCCACATGCTTTACGTGGGCTGAGTCTGGTCAGAGCTTGCTTTAACTGGCCAATGCTGCACAGCTCAACCTGCCTTGTAGGCATGGGCAGGGGGAAGATGGCAAGAGGTGTGGAGCTTGTCCATGCCTCAGCAAAGAACTCATTCAAAACATCAGCCATGTCGTCGTCTTCAACCTGTATTCTCCCTCCTGATGTTTTCTTTGGTCCCAGTCCTTTGTTAATGAAGTCCCACCATTCCTTAGGGTTTTTCTTCTTTAGGTCATGGATTTCAATTTTGTAGTAGCTGGTCTCTGCTTCCTTGATAAGCATTTGCACTGTGTTTCAGTTTTTTCTCCATGTCATTGTTTCTCATTGTTTCTTTCAATATTCTGTATTTTCCTGAAGGCAGCCTTTATTCTTTCAGCCATCCAGGGCTGGTCCAGTGTTGTTGTTTTTAGATCAGTGGTAAGCCTTCTCTCATTTTATGTTTACCTTGGTGTCTTTTTAAATGGCCTATTTGAGAGAAACTTTTTCCACAGTCAGAGCAGGAGTAAGAATTCTCTCCTGTATGCATACGTTCATGTTGTTTTAACTTGCCAGGTCGAGAGAAACTCTTCCCACAGCCAGAGCAGGAGTAAGGCTTCTCTCCTGTGTGTGTTCTCTGATGACGTTTTAGCTCAGTTGATGTTATGAAGCATTTTACACAGTCTGAGCAGGAATAAGGCTTCTCCCCTGTATGTATACGTTCATGTGTTTTTAAGTTGCACAGTTTAGAGAAACTTGCCCCACAGTCAGAGCAGGAGTAAGGCTTCTCTCCTGTGTGTGTTCTCCGATGAAGTTTTAGGTCAGTTGATGTTGTGAAGCATTTTACACAGTCAGAGCAGGAGTAAGGCTTCTCTCCTGTATGTATACGTTCATGTATTTTTAATTTGCACCGTTGAGCGAAACCTGCCCCACAGTCAGAGCAGGAGTAAGGCTTCTCTCCTGTGTGCATCCTTTGGTGCAATGTTAAGCTTTCCTGTCGAGAGAAATTCTTCCCACAGTCAGAGCAGGAGTAAGGCTTCTCTCCTGTATGTATACGTTCATGCATTTTAAAGAGGCCCAGTCGAAAGAAACTCTTCCCACAGTCAGAGCAGGAGTAAGGCTTCTCTCCTGTGTGTGTTCTCTGATGACGTTTTAGCTCAGTTGATGTTATGAAGCATTTTACACAGTCTGAGCAGGAATAAGGCTTCTCTCCTGTATGTATACGTTCATGTGTTTTTAAGTTGGACAGTTGAGAGAAACTTGTCCCACAGTCAGAGCAGGAGTAAGGCTTCTCTCCTGTGTGTGTTCTCTGATGACGTTTTAGCTCAGTTGATGTTATGAAGCATTTTACACAGTCAGAGCAGGAGTAAGGTTTCTCTCCTGTGTGTATACGTTCATGTTCTTTTAAGTTGCCAGGTTGAGAGAAACTTGCCCCACAGCCAGAGCAGGAGTAAGGCTTTTCTCCTGTATGTATACGTTCATGTTGTTTTAAGTGGCCCCGTTGAGAGAAACTCTTCCCACAGTCAGAGCAGGAGTAAGGCTTCTCTCCTGTGTGTATACGTTCATGTTGTTTTAAGTTGCCAGGTTGAGAGAAACTTACCCCACAGTCAGAGCAGGAGTAAGGCTTCTCTCCTATGTGCACTCTCTGATGAACTGTCAGAGCCTTTGATGTTGTGAAAGTCTTCTCAAAGTCAGTACAGGAATTCAGATTCTCTCCTGTGTGTATTTGTAGGTGTATTTTTAACTTTGATAGAATTGGGAAAATCTCCTCACAATGTGGGCAGTGGTGAGACCTCTTAGCTCTGTGATCTTCCTGCTGTTGCTCTCTGGATGTAGAGGATGTCTCAACATGGTCTCCTGTGTGAACAACATCAGAAGAACCAATCAGTTGGTGTGATACACATGTCAATCAAATGTATTTTATGAAGCCCTTTTTACATCAGAAGTTGTCACAAAGTGCTTCATCGTCATAACACATAACTACAGTAATAAAAATAAACGGATACAAAGGTTATCTTCTTGACATCACAGTTCTGGCACTTTCTTTATACTGAGGAATGGTGCGTGCCTGCCTGGAACTTCCTGTTACCCCACTACCACAGTGCAGCCACAGATAGAACAATGAGACAGATATTTCACTGGATGTATAATTGTGAAGCATCCGGTTGGCGTTTCCACTCACTACAAGCCCACTGGCCGGCAGTGGGAGAAGATGGAAGGAGATGGATTTTGGCCGATATTCTGCAAATGTTCTAATCGATGAAACATCTGATCTTAATACAGTTCTGTTCCCAAAACTAAAATCTATTATGCACAGAGTGGACTAAGTTTTGTGGACTTACCTATTGCAAATGTTTCTTAAAATCACGTTATTTTGAAGGAACGCAAAGGCGAACTGAGTTATTGCACACATGCGCTTCACAGAGGAGGCGTTCCCTAACAAAAATATGCAGATGTGTACTAGAACACGCCAATAGGATCTCGCTAGCTCGTGCTTGGCTCTGCCCACTATGACTCATCTGTTCCCATTGGAAACGACCAGCTGTGGTCTCTTGGTTTAGTTATCAGAAATCATTGGTGCAACCGTCCGTACGTTCAGGGATCCTTGGGATGGCCCTACCCCATTATATGAGAAGGGCGGTGCTTAATTTGAGCTGGATCCTCCAGTACCTCTCAGTTTTGTAGTCTATGGTTCTGGAACCCATTTGCCAGGATCAGGTAGCCTACCTCGTGGCAAGAATAATCATTTCCACTGTTTGCAATGTAAAAATCCTAATAAAAGCAATCAGAGTAATTACATTTAGATTCTTCTGTAATTGTCATGCCCCCTAAAAAAACGTAATGTGAAAACGTGCATGATATTCTAAGAATTGGTTCATGTTGGGCCGTCCTGGGTTTATGGTTTGCGCAACATTGTAGCCTAGACCAAGGCGTGGCCATTGCTGTGGTGAGAGAGAGAAGCACGCCTGTATCTCTCACAGAAATACAATGACATTCACTTTCTATGATCTCTCTCCCTCTCTGTGCTGTTATAGACATAAGCCGGCAACTCTCTTCTCTCCAGCATTGCACTTCATCATTTATCTCCTAATAGAATAATAGCTGTGGGAAGTGTGCTGGAGGTGCTGCAGCACTCTGCAGTCTGTTCAGAAATAAATTAAATCATTCCCAATACTACACCAGGAGTAAGCCTAGAATTTCACCACAGAGGCTCCATAGCTAATTTTAAAAAATAGCCTAGCTGTGGATTGTGTGTAGCCAAATCACAAGGCATGCCTAACGTGTGGCAAATCTGTCAGTTAACAGCATGCAGCCAAAACAGGCCTTTAGCAAATATTTCTAATACAATCGCTGGAAAACACAGGTTGTAAAGCAAATGGATCCTGCTGAAAATAAAATACTAATGTCTGTATGTTACCAAGTTAACAACTTCCAAATAGGCCTATTGAGCGAACAGCATTGTTTAAAAAAGTAAAGCAAGAGAGAGATAAGCTTTTGGCCGGTGAGTGAGCTGCACATCATTGGGTGAGTCAGTGAAACTGGAAAGCTTTTTTAGGACTATATCTTCCTCCTCATATTGTGTTTCTCTGCACACTTAGGGGCCTCGGCTATTGATGGATTCAAGACAAGGTCGTTTTTATTGATCTCAGATTCTCAGTGTCAAAGTAGCCTGTCATTTTGGTCATTTGTGAGGTATTAAAAAAGATTCTGCGAAAGTCTCCAGTCATCTAAAATTATGTAGAACATCATGAAATCCATTTATAAAAATAACACATTTTTCCCGGACTCTAGGCTACAAAAAATGTGCTCCATGTGTGTAACTTCTGCAAGCGGCTCCACACCACTGCTCTATGCCCGTACGCGAAAGCCATGATAATGCATGCAATGCTTTGTTATAAAGGTTGTTTGTTTTTATCCGTTCTGGTACCTCAGAGCCCCCCAGGTCACCCCCCTCTCGGACTCACTTTTGGTTCCGGCGCCGCCCAATTTACAAATGAAGCACTGGAGAACTGGGTAGCTGCCGCTGCCTCCTCCGGGACACTTCTCCTTTGCATAAAGTTAATCAGGCTGTTGATTGTGGCCTGTGGAATGTTGTCCCACTCCTCTTCAATGGCTGTGTGAAATTCCTGGATATTGGGGGGAACTGGAACAAGCTGTGGTACACGTCGATCCAGACCATCCCAAACATGTTCTAAGGGTGACATTTCTGGTGAGTATGCAGGCCATGGAAGAATTTGAACATTTTCAGCATGTTCAATTGTGTACAGATCCTTGCGACATGGGGCCGTGCATTATCATGCTGAAATACGAGGTGATGGAGGTGGGTGAATGGCAGGACAATGGGCCTCAGGATCTTGTCATGGCATCTCTGTGCATTCAAACTGCCATCGATAAAATGCAATTGTGTTAGTTGTCTGTAGCTTATGGCATCCCATACCATAACCCCGATACCACCATGGGGCACTCTGTCCACAACATTGACATCAGCAAACCGCACGCCCACACAACGCCATACACGGTGGTCAGCAGTTGTGAGGCTGGTTGGGCATACTGCAAGATTCTCTAAAACAACATTGGATGCAGCTAATGGTAGAGAAATTAACCTAACATTCTCTGGCAACAGCTCTGGTGGACATTCCTGCAGTCAGCATGCCAATTGCATGCTCCCTCAAAACTTGAGACATCTGTGGCATTGTGTTGTGTGAAAAACCTGCACATTTTAGAGTGGTATTTTTGTATTTGTTAGGGATCCCCATTAGATGCTGCCAAGCACCTCCTCAGCTACTCTTGTCCACAGCACAAGGTGCACCTGTGTAATGATGATCATGCTATTTAATCAGCTTCTTGATATGCCACACCTGTCAAGTAGATGGATTTTCTTGGCAAAGGAGAAATGCTCACTAACAGGGATGTAAACACATTTGTGCACTACATTTTAGAAATAAGTTTGTGTCTGGAACATTTCTGGGATCTTTTATTTCACCTCATGAAACATGGGACCAACACTTGACATGTTGCGTTTATATGGTTGTTCAGTGTATACAGTATTTCAAAAAAATAATCATACAAACTATCAATAACGAAATTTTAATTGAACTAAAATCATATTTTCTGTTCTAATCAGGTCCCTACACAGGCTCAGAAGGATCCTGTGAGGGTGGAACATTTTCTGGCTACAGTAGACCTTGCAGGGCTTCTGCCGTGAAGTCTTGGAGGCCCCAAAACTTCTCAGCTGCATATATAATGATGTCCAGCTTCTTGG
The DNA here is from genome assembly GCF_964263955.1 of Coregonus lavaretus. Taxonomy (NCBI): domain Eukaryota; kingdom Metazoa; phylum Chordata; class Actinopteri; order Salmoniformes; family Salmonidae; genus Coregonus; species Coregonus lavaretus. The sequence goes on along the minus strand of NW_028162761.1, from coordinate 928,867 downwards.
ACTTATTGTGCAGTAAAATTAATAAATGTGGCTATAAATACTAAAAAATCCACCTTCAAAATAAGAGTATCAAGAACACTTGATTGACATACAACATTTGCAACTGGTTGCAGTGCATCCACCGCCATATCTTCTTCAGAACTGTGGCCTCTTGCTACTATAACTCTCTTCACCGCCTCCACATACGACATTTGCTGTACAGCCCTGATCCTTGACACCTCAACCTCTTTCACCCTAACAGGGCACTCTGGGAATTCAGGAATATGACCCCCACCACAGTTACATTTTACATTCACATGCTCTTCAATAACATATTCCTTCCGTCTGCAAACACTTGACATGTGGCCAAACTTTTTACATTTCTTGCATTGCATCAGGTTTTACACAAACTCTCTTATGGGGTATATTATATATCCCAGCTTTACATAGGGTGGTAGATACTCTTCATCAAACATAAATAATAAAGATGAACTTTGCTCCTTTTTCACATTCTCCATACGGGTCAAGCGACGTGCATTTGCATCATCCTTCTTCTTTGGGATTTGGTTGGCGGAGTGCATCCAACTTTTAGGTGCATACACCGCCACCTACTGTACTGGTGTGTGAGGCCATTCACAGCCTACATACCATTACATTCATTGATACTGTAATTAATACAAAATTGCCCTGCCAAGTATTAGCCCACTCTAAAAAATGTGAGGGAAAATGTTCTTGGTTCGTGCAGGTGACTGACCTCCTCAGACCCATTGGCAGTACGCCCAGAACATTGTTCTGGGAACCAAAAGGGATATCTCAGTTTCAAGGTCTCAGCTTGGAGAGAAGAAGCCTTGTGAGGTATTGGTCGGTCACATGCAGGAACCAAATGTTAATGATGAATTAATTATTAATAAGCTAAATCATGCAAATATAACTTGTCTCTGTAAGCAGTATATAGGACAACTAACGGGACTTCCCCGGCAGAGCTCCCGACCGACGTGTACTATGGTGCTTTTATGTTTGTTGGAACCTCTCCAGCTTGCTGATAAAAAATAATTATTAATTTAAGTTTGACTTTGAGTCCCTTCGTGGCAATTTTCCACGACAAAAACCATTTCCACTATTTAACACCATCTAGTCCTACACCAGACCACTACCACTCAACACCCCCTGCAGCTGTTCTGCAGTAAATCCTCGCAATCCCAAGTACTTCTCTGCCGCTGCCACCACAGCCTCTATTTTCTGGGACTTTTGATCCATTTCTGCAGTACAATTGACAACCATTGCTATAAATGCTAAAAAGCCCACCTTACTGAAGCACACATTCCTCCCATCACTCTCTCTTGGTCTCTGCCTACTCACAGGAATCCTCTCAAGATCCATCACCCTGTACCCATCTTCCTCTACCACTCTCTTCACTGCTTTGGCATACAACACTTTCTGTATTACTGTAACCCTGGCAACCTCAATCTGCCTTTCTCTCACCTGACACCTCAGATCTCCAGCCCGTTAGCACACCCACAAATAACACACAGAACTTTCTCCAACGATACCACACATTTCTTCATCTCATGTCCTCCTGCAGACTTGTCACATCTAGGCATCTCACGCCTACACACTGCTGCAACAGGCCCATAAACTTCACACCTAAAACACTGTAGTATTTACGGAACAAAATCGCTCACGGGATAACTGACACTTCCTACCTTGACCTTATCTGGCAGAGACTATGTATCAAAATCCAGCATGACAGAATGTATTCTCTGTTTCCCCACGCTCTACACCGGATCTACGTCTCACCAAACGGAGGGTGTCACAGACACCTGGAATCTTCCATTTCAACTGCTCATCCTCAACACTTAAACCTAACCCCGTTATCACTCCTTTCAATGCCACCCTGTTCCGGAGAGCAATTAAAGTCACAATTCCTGTCTCTAATCACGTAATCTGGAGCACCCGCTCCCTCTGGGCAGAGGAGAAACAAATTATCACGAATCCACTCCGAGTTACTTTCACCAACTCAACAGTCCCCAACCTCTTCTCCACCTAACCTGACACCACATATGGATCCATTCTCTCTACAAATCTCACTCCCATTGGGCCAGAATCATCCTTATCATCCTCGGAACGAGGCCCGAACTCGAAGTTCCTCACCGCAGGTAATTCATCCATCCATCTTCTCCTTCATCAGATCTTCCAGAAGATTTGTGCATCCCCCACTGCGATCCCCCACTCCACTTTTTTTTTTCTTGTCTGCCATCTTACCACGTTTCTCAGCTCATCCACACCCCACTAGCTTCATGTTGTAAAGTGGTTATCCCACTGGCTATAGGGTGAACGCACCAATTTGTGAGTCGCTCTGGCTAAGAGCGTCTGCTAAATGACGTTAATGTGCCCTTGAGCAAGGCACTTAACCCTAATTGCTCCTGTAAGTCGCTCTGGTTAAGAGCGTCTGCTAAATGACTAAAATGTAAATGTAAATGTAGCTGCACACGAATTATGTACCACAGTATAAAATGATAATAACCATAAAACCTAGCAGTCATAACAGGGAAATGGTTCCAATCATTTTTCCACCATTCATTTTTCCCATAGGGGATTTTAGAAACACTTTAAATAAGGGCTGTGTTTCGTGTAGGCTTACCTTGGCGTGGCGTTTTGATAACCATGTCAATCTCTCTATCAATATTTTCACCTGTATTTACCCCTACAAAAAATGACATTTAATAAGCTGCTAATGTGGCTATCATAAAGAACTACAATTGCCATGATGATCTGGACAAAATTGCCGAATCGAGTCAAAGGTAAGGATCTCTGGGTTAACTATCTAATGTTGGCTAAATTTAGTAATGAATAAATAGGCTACATTTATTTAAATGGTCAATTCTGTGAACTGTCTTGTGCAAGTTTTAAATTGACACAATACCTGTTAGCAAAGGTGTCAGCTAGAGATGACGTGCAGGAGATTGCAGTGATTTGAGCTATTTGTTGTTTTGCATGATGTCTACTTTGATGATAATTAGAGTTTTATAATCTGAGAGGAAATAGAGCCAAATATATTGCTAAAAGTCACGCCAGGGTAAGCCTACACAAAACAGCCCTTATTTTAAGTGTTTCTAAAATGAATAAAAAGGGAAAATGATTGGAACCATTTCCCTGTTTGACCGCTAGGTTTTATGACACAATTTTTGCAAAAATAACAATAATAAAAAAAACTGTATTCAGACTTTACTCAGTACTTTGTTGAAGCACCTTTGGCAGTGATTACAGCCTCAAGTCTTCTTGGGGATGACGCTACATGCATGGCATACCTGTATTTGAGGAGTGTCTCTGCAGATCCTCTGAAGCTTGTCAGGTTAGATGCGGAGTGTCGCCACACAGCTATTTTCAGGTCTCTCTGTACTTTGCTCCGTTCATCTTTCCCTCGATCCTGACTAGTCTCCCAGTCCCTGCCACTGAAAAACACTGATGCTGCCCCCACCATGCTTCACCGTTGGGATGGTGCCAGGATTCCTCCAGACGTGACGCTTGGCATTCAGGCCAAAGAGTTCAATCTTGGTTTCATCAAACCAGAGAATCTTGTTTCTCATGGTCTGAGAGTCCTTAAGGTGTCTTTTGGCAAACTTCCAGCGGGCAGTCATGTGCCTTTTCATGAGGAGTGGCTTCCGTTGAGACACTCTACCCTAAAGGCCTGATTGGTGGAGTGCTGCAGAGATGGTTGTCCTTCTGGAAGTTTCTCCCATCACCAGAGGAACTCAGTGACCACCGGCTTCTTGGTTACCTCCCTGACCAAGGCCCTTCTCCCGCTATTGCTTAGTTTGTCCGGGCAGCCAGCTCTTGAAAAAGTATTGGTGGTTCTACACTTCTTCCATTTAAGAATGATGGAGGCCTTTCGATCATATCCTTGTACTAAAATGATTGACACTCAGGTGCAAGCCTAACATCATGTGCAAAGGGCCTTTGGTTAACGTAGCACATATTCAATGATATCTCTTTCTCACGTAGGCTGTTCATTTCTGATCTTTGATACTTTTTCTGGTTTATAAACGTATCATGGTATACTACATTAACGCTATACGTATGGGCCATATTGTTACTTGGTAGCTACTAGCAACAGACCCTGTGTTGTGGATCACCTACCACTATTTTGGACGGTCCATACTGTAACGCTAACGTTAGTCTCAGGCTTCACTAACTAGCGTTACTGTTTTAGGTGGAAATATTCTTTGCTACTTTTCAAACAAATACTACGTGATATTTCACATAACATCTTGCTAGATATGCCTTTTGTTTTGATTGTGAGAAGTAATGGCCGAGAGAAGGCAGGAGATACTTTGTTTTGTTTAGCGTCGCTTAGGTTAGACTGCTCCCTTTAATGGATCAGTCGCCCACCAGGCTACACTCTACGATCAGGGGGAGGTGGGAGAGGAAGCGTTGGTTGTCTCGGTTAGGGAGACATTGGAATGGGGTTCAGTGTTTTACTGTTAGGAAATATTTATGTTTGTTTCAACAGATCTTTACATATTTTCCTCACTACAAAATATTAATGCGGTCCTTGTGGTTACTAAACTGATTTTAGATATGCCTTTATGCTATAGCTTATTCCATGTTTACATCTTTGGTTAAATTACTTCAAATGCTAAACTTAAATTTACTTTGTGGAATGTCTGTGGAGTTTGTAAACTATCCAAGCTTAAAACAGGTTATTACTAGGCTTAAACAACTTCATCTATTGTGTTCCTACAAGAAACTCACTTGTTGAAGGATGAGCTACTTAAAGTATGCAGGAGATGACAAGGGCAAGTAGTAGCATCCTGTTTCTCCTCTCATTCTCATGGTGTTATGGTTTTAATTCACTAATCTGTTCCATTTCAAGTGGATACTATTATAACTGATACAGCTGGTAGATACATTTTGATACAGGAAACTCTTTTGAATGAGCATATTAATCTGGTTAATGTTTATGGTCCTAATGATGATAACCATGATGATCATGGTTTAGACACTCGCAGAGTAGAAATACATTTTGGAAATGTGATCGTTCAGATGTTGTTTTTGCAACAATTGAACAAAAAACAGTTTTGGCTTTATCATTATGGGGTATTGTGAGTAGATTGATGAGGGAAAAAAACTATTTAATCTATTTTACAATAAGGCTGTAACGTAACAAAATATCAAAAAAGTCCAGAGGTCTGAATACTTTCCGAATGCACTGTATATAGACAGGTGTGTGCCTTTCCAAATCATGTCCAACAAACTTAATTAGATAGAAGCTGCTCTTACCCTGAGAAACAGATTTCCCAATCTTCTCCTCCTCTTCTTCATCTTTAATGATGACATTCAGCTCCAGTGTTTGAATGCAGTCTTCCAGCTTCACTGATGCCATCTCTGGATATTGTGATGCAAACTGGGCTCCACTGTCACAATCAGGACCGAGTGACTGTAGGTTTGGACTCAGTGTGGAAGGAGAGAGGCAGGCTGGGTTTGTCCTCACTGTTGATGTTACCGGCCTCAGACTTATCTGAATCGACCAGTAGTAATATAGAGAGCACAGACACAATAGTTAGTGTTGACAGTTCTGGCACTTTATTCTCTAAAAATATTTTTTTTCTTGTTAAATCATCTAATTCAGTGCTTGACTTGGACTGAAATAGTCGGTACTGTTCATATTAAGGTGCAGGAGCTCCACAATACTTTTGAGCTAATACCTAACCTATAGTAGATAAATGCATAAATGACACAAAATCCATTTAGTACAAGGTTACAGTTTGTTTTAGACAGCACTGTGTGCTAATTTCCTGAATAACCTTGTCTTCACTGTATTACTTCAATCAAAAAACTATTGTATTTCCTGTTCACACCATAGTTACATTTATTGATAAAAACAGAAACTACTGAATGTGTCTGAATATTAGTACACATGTAGAAAACTGATAATCATTACATTCAGCTTCAAAACAGTAGTGCGACCGTGAAATTGTCTCTGATGCACCCGCACTGTCCTCACTGAAGTCCGTTGACGCTGACCGAGAGTAGCCGCCATTTTACCAGCTTGGGAATTTTACACAAAACCAATAACATGCAAAACGAACTCAGAAATCTCAAATAAACTGATTATTTATAAACTAAAATGAGAAAATTATGTACATCCACTCAGACAAACCCAAAATCTCTAGCTATGTGACTTGTAAAATAGTTTTTATCACGTTCTTTCACTCACTCGGTTTGACACAAAAATAACACATCAAACCTTTACCAAACGTGATAATACCTTAACGGATGTGTTAACTAGCATGTTATGACATGTTCTTTCGACATTAGAAAGTTTAATCGTGCTATTACATACCTGTAGTCATAAATAGAAACGGACACAAAGGTTATCTTCTTGACTGCACAGTTCTGGCGCTTTCTTTATTGTGAAGAACGCGGGATGGGCGCGCCTGCCGGAACTTCCTGTTTCCCCACTACAACGGTGCAACGGTCCGTGCATTTCGGGATCCTTGGGACGGCCCTACCAGTGTTGCCAACTCATTGTCAGGAGAAGTTGCTAGAGGCAGGTCGATTTGTTGCTAAAAGTTGCTCAAAACGTTGTGATGTCTTTGCGTGATGAAGTCATTACGTAATCACGTAAAACTGCATCATTACATAGAATACACAATAACGTTAATCAAATTGACTGGCCATCTCGGCGACAAATATGATTTGACATTTGTTAGTTTAGATTTGTTTGTTTATTATCACATATTTGTATTTGTAAAAGTAATATAAACACATAACATTTATATGATCAGATATTTTTATTTATAAACACAACACATTGAATTATTGAACAATTACACATTACACATTATTGAACAATTACATTTGATTTATTTTCTTATTAACTAGTAGTGTATTGGTAGTTAGTAAACATGCTACCTAACTGATCAACAATTATAGGTACAAGCTAATAACAAGGTATATATGCTATCTTATTGAACAAGAAACTTAACTCAAATAATGATGTGTGCGCTAGGCATCTCTCTCCAGCTCTCTCCAGGTTGTTGTGCTGCTTGGCTGGCCTGCTGCTGCCTGTGCACGAGCTGAGCGCCTGCTGCTGACGTCACTCACAATGCACTTTTGCAGCCAGCCATGTGTGTTGTGACTGAGTGTGTGACAGATAAAATCGTTTTAGTGTCATTTAGAGGTAAAATTTGTGCATTTTAGTGTTTGAGTCACTTTTCAAAAGTTGCTAAAAGTTTCAAATAAGTTTTTAAAAGTAGCTAAATTTATTGCTAGGTGCTGTTTGAAAAAAAAAGTTGCCAGGGTAGTCTGAAAAGTTGCTAAATCTAGCAACAAAATTGCTAAGTTGGCATCACTGGGCTCTACCCCATTACATGAGAACAGGGTATCTGCCGCTGCCTCCTCCTCCTCCGGGACACTTCTACTTTGCATAGAGTTGATCAATCTGTTGATTGTGGAATGTTGTCCCATTCCTCTTCAGTAGTTGTGCGAAGTTGCTGTATATTGGTGGGAACTGGAACAAGCTGTGATACACGTCGATCCAGCCCTCCCAAACATGCTCAATGGTTGACATGTCTTGTGAGTATGCAGGACATGGAAGAACTGGGACATTTTCAGCTTCCTGGAATTGTGTACAGATCCTTGCGACATTGGGCCATGCATTATCATGCTGAAACATGACGTGATGTCGGCAGGACAATGGGCCTCAGGATCTTGTCATGGTATCTCTGTGCATTAAATTTGCCATTAAGAAAATGCAATTTTGTTCCTTCTCTCTAGCTTATGCCTGCCCATACCATAACCCTGACATGAACACGGGGTACTCTGTTCACGACATTGACATCAGCAAACCGCTCACCCACACACCACCATACACTTGGTCTGCAGTTGTGAGGGTGGTTGGGCATACTGCCAAATTCTCTAAAACAAAGTTGGAGGCGGCTTATGGTAGAGAAATTACCATTAAATTATCTGGCAACAGCTCTGGTGGACATTCCTGCAGTCATCATGCCAGTTGCATGCGCCCTCAAAACTTGAGATATCTGTGGCATTGTCAGTGGTAGAAAAAGCACCCAATTGTCATACTTGAGTAAAAGTAAAAATACCTTAATAGAAAATGACTCAAGTAAAAGTGAAAGTCACCCAGTAAAATACTACCGTATTTTCCGCACTATAAGGCGCACTTAAAAGCCTTTAATTTTCTCAAAAAACGACAGTGCGCCTTATAATCCGGAGCGCCTTATATATGGATCAATTGGTTAATTGGTTGATCCATACTGGTTGTACACGGCGCTCAAGGTGCTCTGTCAAAATGTTTCAGTATGAAAAACCAATAAAAACAATTTAATAATAATGAAATGTTTCAGTACGACTGGTAAACTATAAAGCCGCACCACTTGCAGCATTACGGTAGCCAGTACACACCGGTATTGTGCTTACTCACAGTCCCACACCACTTGTGTGTGTATAAAGACCCCAAAATGGCACCTTTCAAGAGACACGCTTACGACGCAGAGTTCAAGCTCAAGGCTGTCGGTCATGCAGTAGAATATGGGAATAGAGCAGCAGCGAGAGAATTCAACATTAATGAATCAATGGTACGGAAGTGGAGGAAGCAAGAAGATGACCTGCGCCAAGTAAAGAAGACTAAACAGAGTTTCCGCGGGAACAAAGCGAGATGGCCACAGTTAGAGGACAAACTCGAACAGTGGGTTGTTGAACAGAGAGCAGCAAGTAGAAGCGTCTCTACAGTCACTATTCGAATGAAGGCAACAGCGCTAGCACAGGACATGACAATCAATTAATTTCGAGGCGGTCCTTCTTGGTGCTTTCGTTTTATGAAAAGACGTAATCTCTCCATCCGCACACGAACTACCGTCTCGCAGCAACTGCCAAAAGATTACCAAGAAAAGCTGGTCACTTTCCGCGCATACTGCAAAAATAAGATCACTGAAAAGAAGATCCGGCCAGAGCACATCACCAACATGGACGAGGTTCCACTCACCTTTGATATTCCCGTGAACCGCACTGTGGAGAAAACGGGGACCAGTACGGTGTCTGTACGTACCACAGGGAATGAGAAGTCATCCTTCACTGTAGTTCTCGCCTGCCAGGCTAATGGCCAGAAACTTCCACCCATGATTATTTTCAAGAGGAAGACCTTGCCAAAAGAGAACTTTCCAGCCGGCGTCGTCATCAAAGCTAGCCCGAAGGGATGGATGGATGAGGAAAAGATGAGTGAGTGGCTGAGAGAAATTTACGTCAAGAGACCGGGTGGCTTTTTCCACACAGCTCCGTCCCTATTGATCTACGACTCAATGCGCGCCCATATCACCGATGCTGTCAAAAAACAAGTGAAGCAAACTAATTCGGAGCTTGCCGTCATTCCGGGTGGATTAACTAAAGAACTCCAGCCGCTAGATATTGGTGTCAACAGGGCGTTCAAAGCTAGACTGCGAGCTGCGTGGGAGCAGTGGATGACAGAAGGCGAACACACGTTCACCAAGACGGGGAGACAGCGCCGGGCGACTTACGCCACTATCTGCAAATGGATCGTGGATGCCTGGGCTGATATATCGGTCTCAACTGTGGTCAAAGCTTTCACGAAGGCAGGAATAATCTCTGAACTGCCAGGCAACAGCAGCGACACTGACTCGGATAATGACGAGAGGGAGCCGGGCAGGTTGGATGCCGTAGTCGCCCAACTGTTCAATTCGGACACTGAAGAAGAAGAATTCGAGGGGTTCGTGGATGGGGAATGAACTGAAAAAGTGAGCTTTACGTGTTATATGTAACTGAACAATGTTGAGTTATGCACTAACGTTTGATTTAGTGGTATCAGACTTTCTTTTACTACGTGTTTACTGAATCAGGGAAAGGTTCCCCTCCACGTTTGGGAGAAGAGTGAGCAAGGCTGGGAGATATTGTTAATAGGCACATCAACGTTTGAACAACATTACCATGGGAGTGAACGGAGTTGTCAGAACGCTTAATAAAGTTTGACTTTATCTGACTGTTTTGTTGACATTCCTTTTAGCACAGCTCCATCTAGTGGATGCATAACGCAACCCCAGTCAATTCGTTTGACTACAGTATCTTCTATTCTATGCGCCTTATAATCCGGTGCGCCCTATATATGAAAATAGTTCTAAAATAGGCCATTCATTGAAGGTGCGCCTTATAATCCGGTGCGCCTTATAGTGCGGAAAATACGGTACTTGAGTAAAAGTCTAAAAGTATTTGGTTTTAAATATACTTAAGTATCAAAAGTAAATGTAATTGCTAAAATATACTTCACTATCAAAAGTAAAAGTAAATGCAGAAATCGTTTCAAATTCCTTATATTATGTAAACCAGATGACACCATTTTATTTTTTAAATTGTATTTATGGATAGCCAGGGGCACACTCCAACACTCAGACATCATTTACAAACTAAATGGGTGTGTCTAAAGGAAAGTAGTGGGCGTTTGGAAAGGAGTGGGTGTGTCTAAAGGAAAGTAGTGGGCGTCTGGAAAGGAGTGGGTGTGTCTAAAGGATAGTAGTGGGCGTGTGGAAAGGAGTGGGTGTGTCTAAAGGAAAGTAGTGGGCGTGTGGAAAGGAGTGGGTGTGTCTAAAGGAAAGTAGTGGGCGTGTGGAAAGGAGTGGGTGTGTCTAAAGGAAAGTAGTGGGCGTGTGGAAAGGAGTGGGTGTGTCTAAAGGAAAGTAGTGGGCGTGTGGAAAGGAGTGGGTGTGTCTAAAGGAAAGTAGTGGGCGTGTGGAAAGGAGTGGGTGTGTCTAAAGGAAAGTAGTGGGCGTGTGGAAAGGAGTGGGTGTGTCTAAAGGAAAGTAGTGGGCGTGTGGAAAGGAGTGGGTGTGTCTAAAGGAAAGTAGTGGGCGTGTGGAAAGGAGTGGGTGTGTCTAAAGGAAAGTAGTGGGCGTCTGGAAAGGAGTGGGTGTGTCTAAAGGAAAGTAGTGGGCGTGTGGAAAGGAGTGGGTGTGTCTAAAGGAAAGTAGTGGGCGTGTGTAAAGGAGTGGGTGTGTCTAAAGGAAAGTAGTGGGCGTCTGGAAAGGAGTGGGTGTGTCTAAAGGAAAGTAGTGGGCGTGTGGAAAGGAGTGGGTGTGTCTAAAGGAAAGTAGTGGGCGTGTGGAAGGGAGTGGGTGTGTCTAAAGGAAAGTAGTGGGCGTGTGGAAAGGAGTGGGTGTGTCTAAAGGAAAGTAGTGGGCGTGTGGAAAGGTGTGGGTGTGTCTAAAGGAAAGTAGTGGGCATGTGGACAGGAGTGGGTGTGTCTAAAGGAAAGTAGTGGGCGTGTGGAAAGGAGTGGGTGTGTCTAAAGGAAAGTAGTGGGCGTGTGGAAAGGAGTGGGTGTGTCTAAAGGAAAGTAGTGGGTGTCTGGAAAGGAGTGGGTGTGTCTAAAGGAAAGTAGTTGGCGTGTGGAAAGGAGTGGGTGTGTCTAAAGGAAAGTAGTGGGCGTCTGGAAAGGAGTGGGTGTGTCTAAAGGAAAGTAGTAGGTGTCTGGAAAGGAGTGGGTGTGTCTAAAGCGCTATAGGTTAGATGGTTTTGATTGAGCTGTGTTTTTTCTCGTCCATTTCTTACCTTGCAACTACTGTATTTTTTCTTATAATGTCATTGATTGGCTAAATGGAAGGCAGTACCCATACAACATGATGATTACATCACCAGTTAGGTACCTAGCCAGTAGCCACATTGCAACATGGTGGACTCCCAGCAAGGGACTAGCTAGCTAGCTAGATAATTCAGCATAATGCTATTTCGTTTTTGATGATATCATTTATGTAAAGATTTGCCAGTGGAAATCTGTATTGGTAGACTCATAAATTCCTGTTTAGCTATAAACCTTTTTCTGATGTGATGTCATTCTTCGGATTTCATCACTCAATTATCTAAGGTTAGCTAATGTCACCCATATAGCTACTAATGTCACACATTGCATTCATCCTAGCTACTGTACTATCAACTGGCTTGCTATATTAGGTAGCTCTAGATGCGATTATAAAAAGGCCATTAGGTAGCTAGCTAGGTTGAAACTGCTGGGGAATAGCTATCTAGATAGCTAACCCCCACTATCAACTGAGTTCATCAATATAACTAAGGATATATTTCTAGAAATAAACAATATATGTTCTAGTCATATTTTAAAGATGTAAGCACATAACACCCAGACAGATGTAGAACTTCAGTGACCCGAGCATCAGGAAAATCTCCCTGTTCTTCAGGTTTATTCTGGAGTTTATTCAGGAAGGCACACATGTTAGATAAAAATACAGGTAACTAGGGTCTCCTGAGTGGTGCAGCGGTCTAAGGCACTGCATCGCAGTGCTTGAGGCGTAACTACAGACGCGGGTTCAATCCCAGGCTGTGTCACAACCAGCCGTGACCAGGAATTCCATAGGGCGGCGCACAATTGGCCCAGCGACATCCGGGTTAGGATAGGGTTTGTCCCAGGGGAGCTTTATTTGGCTCATCATGCTCTTGCAACTCCTTGCAACTCCTTGTGGCGGGCTGGGCGCCTGCAGGCTGACTTCAGTCGTCAGTTGAACAGTGTCTCCTCCGACACATTGGTATGGCTGGCTTCCGGGGTATGGGCGTTATGAAGCGCTGTTTGGCAGGTCATGTTTCGGAGGACGAATGACTCGACCTTCGCCTCTCCCGAGCCCATTGGGGAGGTGCAGCGATGAGAAAAGATCGTAATTGGATCGCAATTGGACATCAAGAAATTGGGGAGAAAAAGGGGCAAAACAATTGAAACACTTGAGTAAATGAGGGATACAAAGTATATTGAAAGCAGGTGCTTCTACACAGGTGTGGTTCCTGAGTTAATTAAGCAATTAACATCGCATCATGCTTAGGGTCATGCATACAAAATGCTGGGCAGGCCATTTTTTTGGCCCCCACATGATGACAATGCCCCCATCCACAGGGCATGAGTGCCTGAATCGTTTGATGAAAACTATACAAACCATATGCCATGGCCGTCACAGTCACCAGATCTCAACCAAATGGAACACTTATGGGAGATTCTGGAGCGGCTCCTGAGACAGCATTTTCCACCACCATCAACAAAACACCAAAGGATGGAATTTCTTGAGGAAGAGTGGTGTCGCTTCCCTCCAATAGAGTTCAGACACTAGAATCTATGCCAAGGTGCATTGAAACTATTCTGCCTCATGGTGGTTCAACGCCCTATTAAAAGACACTATGTTGGTGTTTCCTTTATTTTGGCAATTACATGTAGATCCACACATGTTATTGTCTATATCATGCAGAATTTTCATCTCATTGTTCCTTAGGAAGCTCGTTCTATAATACAGACGTTGGTGATTTCTATCCCAGGTAGTTGCAAAAATCTGGTAACTTTCCCCAAATTCCCATTTTTTCCAGAAAACCCGGTTGGAAGGTTTCCTGAATCAGGAGGGAATAAACAGTAAATCTGGAATCTTCAAACAGGATTTCTGGAACACCTGGGGATTATGGGAAAATTTGTGGATTTTTGCAACTCTAGTCCCAGGAGACTGAACTGTGGGCACGTTTTTATTCCTGCCTAGCACAAACATCTCATTCAACTAATCATGGTCTTCCATTTAGACCACAATTAGTTGAGTGAAGTGTTAGTAGAGTGCTGGAACCTGGACACTCCTGTGTAAACTGTGGCTGTCTTGACTACAATTGTCTAAATACAGGTGCCATGTTTTCTTTTGCTAATCCATGCAGGTTTGTCATCTCATAAGGAGTGGAGAAGCCCTATGCACCATAAACCTTAATACTGGAGTAACTTCCTGTCAGAGAAACTGTGATTAGAGGGTTAGACAGGAGGCCCTGGGCCAATGGGAGGTCACGGGTGAGGGCTTGGGGGTCAGAGAGAGTGGGCTAGTATGTTAAACATGGCCCGGTGCCCCGGGTGGGTGGAGTTTGCACATTTTAGACCATTCCATTGGTCCTTATGTGAAATCTCCACCAATCTGGGGCACCGGGCCATGCAAAACGAACTGACCCAGTAAGAGGGGACATTACAGACATGAAGATAGAACTCCCCCAACACTCCTCACATTGAGTTGCTGCATCTGATTTAAAGGCCCCCTTATAGTCCTCAATAATCAACAATGTAATACTTATTACAGGTTAACTCTCTTGCTTTCTTTCAAGCACACTCAGTACTTCTATCCATCCCTCTCCAGGTGCCAGAGACAGAACATTCCAAGGACCTCCAGAGCCTTCTGACCAATTACCTGCCATCTCTCCAGAGCACAGAGAAGTAGGCTCCATTTGTAATAGTATACTGATGCAACGTCACTAGTGCTGTCTGTGTAATATAGCAGATAATCAAGGCCTTCACTAGTGCTGTCTGTGTGATATAGCAGATAATCAAGACCTTCACTAGTGCTGTCTGTGTGATATAGCAGATAATCAAGGCCTTCACTAGTGCTGTCTGTGTGATATAGCAGATAATCAAGGCCTTCACTAGTGCTGTCTGTGTGATAGAGCAGATAATCAAGGCCTTCACTAGTGCTGTCTGTGTGATATAGCAGATAATCAAGGCCTTCACTAGTGCTGTCTGTGTGATAGAGCAGATAATCAAGGTCTTCACTAGTGCTGTCTGTGTGATAGAGCAGATAATCAAGGCCTTCACTAGTGCTGTCTGTGTGATATAGCAGATAATCAAGGTCTTCACTAGTGCTGTCTGTGTAATATAGCAGATAATCAAGGTCTTCACTAGTGCTGTCTGTGTAATATAGCAGATAATCAAGGTCTTCACTAGTGCTGTCTGTGTGATATAGCAGATAATCAAGGTCTTCACTAGTGCTGTCTGTGTAATATAGCAGATAATCAAGGTCTTCACTAGTGCTGTCTGTGTAATATAGCAGATAATCCAGGGTCCCTGGTTGGGTTTACTGTACTTCAGAACTCATGCTCTCTCCCTCTAAAAGTCTCTCAGACTTGAATAAAAATGTGTTCTTCCCCCTGTCCCCAAGTGAGTCTGCTTGGCCATGGAACTCCAGAGCAGCACATCAAAAAACATGCCACCCTGATGCCAGCTGTCAGCAGGCCGTTCCCTGAGGAAGGATGCAACGGTCAAGGCTTTCAATGGTCACATTTGGGGGATGACTAAATGTAAAATAACTTTTTCATAGCATATTGGTCTTCACATTTTTACCATGGTAACTTAAACAACATGCAGACTTTATCAATCAAGACAACACTTAGAGCTTATAATTCAAAAGTTCAGAAATCAAGTCTCATGTCCAGGGTGAATAACACTTTTATTCATGTATATCAGACATGACATGCGTCAACTAAAATATACACTGAATGTACAAAACATTAGGAACACCTGCTCTTTCCATGACAGACTGACTGGGTGAATGCTTTGATGTCTTATTGATGTTACCTGTTGAATCCACTTTAAATCAGTGTAGATGAAGGGGAAGAGACAGGTTAAATAAGGATGTTTAAGCCTTGAGACAATTGAGACATGGGTTGTGTATGTGTGCCATTCAGAGGGTGAACCGGCAAGAAAATATTGAAGTGCCTTTGAACAGGGTATGGCCTTTAATGTAAAACAGTGTGTGTTCGTTTTTCATGTTATTGGTTTTGTGTAAACATGTATAATCTTACGAGCTGTTAACATGGCGTCCTCCATTTTGATGTTCGTTTAAAGTCCACATAGAAGATAATGGCCCCTATCAGATATTTATGTAGTTGGTGCAGTATATTATTTTACTGTAGTAAATATACATTAGGTGGTCGGGGTTGTTAGAGCCCTGAATGCTGATTGGCTGAAAGCCGTGGTATATCAGACGTACACCACAGGTATGACTAAATATATATATATATTTTTTACTGTTCTACATATGTTGGTAACCAGTTTATAATAGCAATTAGGCGACTCAGGCAGTGCATCGTGCCTAACAGCCCTTAGCCGTGGTATATTGACCATAACATACCTCCTCGGGCCTTATTGCATAAATATTCATGAGTTCTATCTTGGAAAAGTATTTATTAGCTTACAATTGTACAATTTATGCTTCCTGCATATAACCACGAAGACGGCCGGAAAGGCCCTAAAGCAAGATCGTAAATGGTGAGCCTGCTGTAGCCTACAGTCCATGGTAAACTGGTGCGAACCAAGTTGCACTATACGTTTTAGTATTTGATTTGGAGAACCTCAATCCCAACTTTTAGAACAATATTACAGTATTATAAAAATGGATTTATGAGTTTGTAATTTGTGAATGTTTTCTGGGGGTGCTCAAGTTAATATTATATGCATTTCAAGCATTGAGAAATAGCTGCTATATGCCCATTAACGGACTTCAGTGCAGTAGCTCTCAAAATCCCTTCTCCCTATGTAGGTTTTTCAGCCATTACATTCGTCCACATTTGGCTCTGTGTAAACTACAATTCCTATGCTCTGTTTTAACATTGAGAAAAGTCAATACTCATCACTTTCACAAACATACAGTGAGGGAAAAAAGTATTTGATCCCCTGCTGATTTTGTACGTTTGCCCACTGACAAAGAAATGATCAGTCTAATTTTAACGGTAGGTTTATTTGAACAGTGAGAGACAGAATAACAAAATAAATCCAGAAAAACGCATGTCAAAAATGTTATAAATTGGGAAATAAGTATTTGACCCCCTCTCAATCAGAAAGACTTCTGGCTCCCAGGTGTCTTTTATACAGGTAACGAGCTGAGATTAGGAGCACACTCTTAAAGGGAGTGCTCCTAATCTCAGCTTGTTACCTGTATAAAAGACACCTGTCCACAGAAGCAATCAATCAATCAGATTCCAAACTCTCCACCATGGCCAAGACCAGAGAGCTCCCAAAGGATGTCAGGGACAATATTGTAGACCTACACAAGGCTGGAATGGGCTACAAGACCATCGGCAAGCAGCTTGGTGAGAAGGTGACAACAGTTGGTGCGATTATTCGCAAATGGAAGAAACACAAAATATCTGTCAATCTCCCTCGGCCTGGGACTCTTGGGCTCCATGCAAGATCTCACCTCGTGGAGTTATAATGATCATGAGAACGGTGAGGAATCAGCCCAGAACTACACGGGAGGATATTGTCAATGATCTCAAGGCAGCTGGGACCATAGTCACCAAGAAAACATTTGGTAACACACTACGCCGTGAAGGACTGAAATCCTGCAGCACCCGCAAGGTCCCCCTGCTCAAGAAAGCACATATACAGGGCCGTCTGAAGTTTGCCAATGAACATCTGAATGATTCAGAGGAGAACTGGGTGAAAGTGTTGTGGTCAGATGAGACAAAAATGGAGCTCTTTGGCATCAACTCAACTCACCGTGTTTGGAGGTGGAGGAATGCTGCCTATGACCCCAAGAACACCATCCCCACCGTCAAACATGGAGGTGGAAACATTATGCTTTGGGGGTGTTTTTCTGCTAAGGGGACAGGACAACTTCACCGCATCAAAGGGACGATGGACGGGGCCATGTACCGTCAAATCTTGGGTGAGAACCTTCTTCCCTCAGCCAGGGCATTGAAAATGGGTCGTGGATGGGTATTCCAGCATGGATGAAGGTCATGCTTAGGCTAATAAGCTATAAAGGGAAATAAATTGCTACAGTTTACACTTTTAGAGTTATTTCATGAAATGTTATTTTTAGAAAAGGGCCGTTTTTTAAGTTGCGGGGTAAATGCAGGCGAATATATTGATCAAAGTCACCTTGTCCTAGAGAGATTTACATTGTTGTCACGGTCGTCTAGGAGCGAAGGAGACCAAGGCGCAGCGTGTCCAAGAAACATGACTTTATTAATTAAAGTTTCGAACTACAAACAAAAAGACGACTCATGAAGTCCACGGTTACACTGACCGAAACGGAAACAAAAACCCACAACACCCAAAGGAAAACATACAGATTAAATATGGCTCCCAATCAGAGATAACGAGCCGACAGCTGACACTCGTTACCTCCGATTGGGAGTCACATGACTACACAAGAACTAACCAAAACCACACACACCCAAATGAACACACCCTATTCCCAACCTAACCAAAACAAACCCCAACAAAACGAATACACCCTGGCTCAAATACAAGTCCCGGAGCCAGAGTGTGACAATTGTTATCAAAACGTTACACCAGGGTAAGCCTATCTTCCATCCTATGTAAAGCTGGGATATATGAGATACCCCATAAGGGAGACACTCTAAAATGTGAAGTTTTGTCACACAACACAATGCCCAGTGGTGTAAAGTACTTAAGTAAAAATACTTTAAAGTACTACTTAAGTCGTTTTTTGGGGTATCTGTACTTTACAATTTATATTTTTGACAACTTTTACTCGACTACATTCCGAAAGAAAAATATATACTTTTTACTCCATACATTTTCCCTGACACCCAAAAGTACTCGTTAAATTTTTAATGCTTAGGACAGAAAAATTGTCAAATTCACGCAATTATCAACGGAACATCCCTGGTCATCCCTACTGCCTCTGATCTGGCGGACTCACTAAACACGTTTAGTTCGTAAATTATATCTGAGTGTTGGAGTGTGCCCCTGGCTATTGTCACGCCCTGGCTCTGGGGTCTCTTAAATGTTGAGCCAGGGTGTGTAGTGTCTATGTTGTATTTTCTATGTTGTTGATCTAGTTCGTGTATTTCTATGTTGGCCAGGGTGGTTCCCAATCAGAGGCAGCTGTAGCTTGTTGTCTCTGATTGGGGACCATACTTAGGCAGCCTGTTTAGCACTGTTTATTGTGGGATCTTGTTCCGTAAGGTTTGTTTTGGTGTATAACCTAGGACTTCATGTATCGTTTGGTTTGTTGTTTTGTTCGTGTGTGTTAAGTACGTTAATTAATAAAGATGTACGCTTACCACGCTGCGCCTTGGTCCGCTTCTCATAACAATCGTGACAGCTATCCATAAATACAATTTAAAATAAAAAATTAAATCATCTGGTTTACTTAATAAGGAATTTGAAATGATTAATACGTTTACTTTTGATAGTGAAGTATATTTTAACAATTACATTTACTTTTGATAATTAAGTATATTTAAAACCAAATACTTATAGAATTTTACTCAAGTAGTATTTTACTGGGTGACTTTCAGTTTTACTTGAGTCATTTTCTATTAAGGTATCTTTACTTTTACTCAAGTATGACAATTGGGTGCTTTTTCTACCACTGACAATGCCACAGATGTCTCAAGTTTCGAGGGAGCATGCAACTGGCATGCTGACTGCAGGAATGTCCACCAGAACTGTTGCCAGATAATTTAATGGTAATTTCTCTACCATAAGCCACCTCCAACTTTGTTTTAGAGAATTAGGCAGTATGCCCAACCACCCTCACAACTGCAGACCATGTGTATGGTGGTGTGTGGGCGAGCGGTTTTCTGATGTCAATGTCATGAACACAGTACCCCATGTTAGTGTCAGGGTTATGGTATGGGCAGGCATAAGCTACGGAGAAGGAACAAAATTGCATTTTATCAATGGAAAATGTAATGCACAGAGATACCATGACAAGATCCTGAGGCCCATTGTCCTGCCGTCATCACGTCATGTTTCAGCATGATAATGCACGGCCCAATGTCGCAAGGATCTGTACACAATTCCAGGAAGCTGAAAATGTCCCAGTTATTCCTTGTCCTGCATACTCACAAGACATGTCACCCATTGAGCATGTTTGGGAGGGCTGGATCGACGTGTACCACAGCTTGTTCCAGTTCCTGTCAATATACAGCAACTTCACACAGCCACTGAAGAGGAATGGGACAACATTCCACAGGCCACAATCAACAGATTGATCAACTCTATGCAAAGTGTCCTGGAGGAGGAGGAGGCAGCAGCAGATACCCTGTTCTCATGTAATGGGGTAGGGCCCAGTGATGCCAACTTAGCTAGCTATTTTGTTGATAGATTTAGCAACTTTTCAGACTACCCTGGCAAAAAAAAATTCAAACAGCACCTAGCAAAATTTTTTGCTACTTTTAAAAACTTATTTGGAACTTTTAGCTACTTTTGAAAAGTGACACTCACACACTAAAATGCACACATTTTCCCTCTAAATGACACTAAAACGATTTTCTCTGTCACACACTCAGTCACAACACACGTGGCTGGCTGCAAAAGTGCATCGTGAGTGACGTCAGCAGCAGGCGCTCAGCTCGTGCACAGGCAGCAGCAGGCCAGCCAAGCAGCACAACAACCTGGAGAGAGCTGGAGAGAGATGCCTAGCTTACACATCATTATTTGAGTTAAGTTGCTTGTTCAATAAGATAGCATATATACCTTGTTATTAGCTTGTACCTATAATTGTTGATCAGTCAGGTAGCATGTTAACTAACAACCAATACACTGCTTGAAACTATAATTGTTCAGAATGTGTAGGTTTACTAGTTAAGAAAATAAATCAAATGTAATTCTTCAATAATGTGTCATGTGTAATTGTTCAAAAAAAAGAGAAAAAGAGAATCGAGAGATATTCTGAAAAGGCCGGCCCACAGAGGGATCCCAGTCCTAAATAGAAGTCAGAGATCAAACTCCTGGTTCTCCCCTGTTCCTTCCACACGCCCTCCCATTGTACTGTATGTATGAACACATTTTGAACAATGGCTGCCTAAAATGCTGTGGTGCTTACAAACACAATAGGAAAGGTTGTGGTAGACGTGGGCCATCACAGGTGAGTTCACAGCTCTTTTACTCTGAGCATTCATATCAATAACTCACCCTCAGATGGACCATCAATGCCAGAGTTCTACAAGACTGTTTACATAATCAACTGGGCATTTCAACAGTCTGTCCCTCAATATAGTCCTGGGCATATATTGTTTATCTTACTATTGTTATAAATGCTAACTTTTTAGCATTTGTGGCACAAATCCATTGCAAGTCAATGGTACGTATACAGTCACAATGAAAGTCTACACACCCCTTTACATTTTGCTAGCTTAAATAATAATAGAGATTAAATATTGTTTTTATCCTGCCGACCTACAAAAACTATCCCACATTTTCAAAGTGTAAGAAAATTGTAGAACAATTTTACTTCTAAAGATATCCAGTAGTTTTGATTACATATATTTTCACACCACATGAAACAGTTCTACAGCAACTTTACATCTGTGTTGTGGCTTGTAACTTGCTAGGTAGCAGTTTAAGACATGGGTTGAATCCTAATCAATCCATCCAATGTGAGTACATGTTGAAGTACAGTAGATTAATAAAGCTACAGTACTGCAGCTGGTGACAAAGCTGTGTATATTGAAAAAGCTTGTTAGTGCATAGGTCAAATGTATCTTTGTGATGCTCATTTCAAGTCTTTTTTCCAGCTTCAAACATTAAATATTTCACTTAAAACATAGTTTTGTTTTATTTAATGATAGAGAAGAGAAGAGTTTGACCAACACAGATTCATGTCCAATCTTTGAGGACGTGTCTACATTGTTAGAGTGGTCACATGCCAATCTGTTCCATATAATAGACAGTCTTTGGGACAGTGGAAAGCTGCATGGCCCCTTGGTTGTTGCTAAGCAGGCATTCTTCTTCTATGGTGTTTATTTTTGGTGTTCAGACCAACGTTAAAGGTACATCACTGCCACCTTCTGGGCTGGAGTGTGATAGAGACATGTGGTTCTGTCCTTGTGAGATCACAGGGTCAAAGAAAACTTGGTATGACTGTAGTCACTCCAGGCACTCAGTCCATGAGAACCATTCATACTGTCAGATCTAATATGGAAGAACTGAATACA
Source organism: Coregonus lavaretus (assembly GCF_964263955.1). Classification (NCBI taxonomy): domain Eukaryota; kingdom Metazoa; phylum Chordata; class Actinopteri; order Salmoniformes; family Salmonidae; genus Coregonus; species Coregonus lavaretus. The sequence continues at coordinate 907,162 of NW_028162761.1, read as the reverse complement.
ACCATAAGAACCATTCATACTGTCAGATCTAATATGGAAGAACTGAATACAACCATAAGAACCATTCATACTGTCAGATCTAATATGGAAGAACTGAATACAACCATAAGAACCATTCATACTGTCAGATCTAATATGGAAGAACTGAATACAAAAGAGAAGGAGAGGTTGACCAGTACAAATTCATGTACTAATGTTATTTTTCATTGGCAGATCAATGCAGTTTTCCAAACATATTCATCATCAGTTTTTTTGGTAAGATTTTAACTAACTGAACAAAAATATAAACACAACATTCAACAATTTTACTGGGGTACAGTTCATACAAGGAAATATGTCAATTGAAATACATTCATTAGGCCCTAATCTATGGATTTCACATGACAGGGGCCCACCCATCAGCCAATCAGAATACATTTTTCCCACTAAAGGGCTTTATTACAAATATAAACACTCCTCAGTTTCATCAGCTGTCCGGGTGGCTGATCTCAGATGATCCTGCAGGTGAAGAAGCCAGATGTGGAGGTCCTGGGCTTGCACGGTTACACGTGGTCTGTGGCTGTGAAGCCAGTTGGACGTTATGCCAAATTCTCGGTAGAGAAATTTACATTAAACTCTCTGGCAACAGCTCTGGTCAGCATGCCAATTACGCACTCCCTCAAAATGTAGACATCTGTGGCATTGTGTTGTGACAAAACTGCACATTTCAGAGTGGCCTTTTATTGTACCCAGCACAAGGTGCACCTGTGTAATGATCATGCTGTTTAAACAGCTTCTTGATATGCCACACCTGCCAGGTGGGATTGATTATCTTGGCAAAGGAGAAATGCTCACTAACAGAGATGTGAACAAATTTGTGCACCAAATTTGAGAGAAATAAGCTTTTTGTGCGTATGGAAACTTTCTGGGATCTTTTATTTCAGCTCATGAAACATGGGACCAACACTTTACATGTCAAGTTTACGTATTTTTTCTGTATAGTTTTAGAAGACAATTCACTAAACACATAGTCATTTCATTTGAATTGTCACATGTTTGGTAAACAACAGCTGTAGACTAACAGTGAAATGTTGACCAAAAATGGAGAACACAATACAACAATTACAATTATAGGAAGAAAAATTGTAGCACAAGGAATTAATACACGATGAGCAATGATAGCTTGGCTATATACATGGGGTGCCAATACCTAGTCAATGGTAGCTTGGCTATATCCATGGGATGCCAATACCTGGTCAATGATAGCTTGGCTATATACATGGGGTGCCAATACCTAGTCAATGATAGTTATATACAGTGCATTCGGAAAGTATTTAGACCCCTTGACTTTTTCCATATATTATTATGTTACATCCATATTCTAAAATGGATTAAATAGTTTTTCCCCCCTCATCAATCTACACACAATACCACATAATGTCAAAGCAAAAGACAGGCTTTTAGAAGTTTTTCCAAATTTATTGATAAAAAACAGAAATCAAATTTTCATAAGTATTCAGACCCTTTACTGAGTACTTTCTTGAAGCACCTTTGGCAGTGATTACAGCATCAAGTCTTCTTGGGTAAGACGCTATAAGCTTGGAACACCTGTATTTGGGGTGTTTCATCCATTCATCTCTGCAGATCCTCGCAAGCTCTGTCAGGTTGGATGGGGAGCGTTGCTGCACAGCTATTTTCTGGTCTCTCTAGAGATGTTAAATCAGGTTCAAGTCTGGGCTCTGGCTGGGCCAGGTGAACCTTCGCCCCAGTCTGAAGTCCTGAGCACTCTGGAGCAGGTTTTCATCAAGGATCTCTCTGTACTTTGCTCCGTTCATTATTCCCTCGATCCTGACTAGTCTCCCAGTCCCTGCCTCTGAAAAACATCCGCACAGCATGACACTGCCACAACCATGCTTCACCGTAGGCTTGGTGCCAGGTTTCCTCCAGATGTGACGCTTGGCATTCAGGCCAAAGAGTTCAATCTTGGTAACAACAGACCAGAGAATGTTGTTTCTCATGGTCAGAGTCCTTTAGGTGCCTCTTGGCAAACTCCAAGCGGGCTGAACTCTGGAGCTCTGTCAAAGTGATCATCGGGTTCTTGGTCACCTCCCTGACCAAGGCCCTTCTCCCCCGATTGCTCAGTTTGGCCGGGCAGACAGCTCTAGGAAGAGTCTTGGTGATTCCAAACTTCTTCCATTTAAGAATGGAGGAGGCCACTGTGTTCTTGGGGACCTTCAATGCTGCAGACATTTTTTGGTATCCTTCCCCAGATCTGTGCCTCGACACAATCCTGTCTCGGAGCTCTACGGACAATTCCTTCGACCTCATGGCTTGGTTTTTGCTCTGACATGCACTGTCAACTGTGGGATGTTATATAGACAGGTGTGTGCCTTTTCAAACCATGTCCAATCAATTGAATTTATCTCAGGTGGACTCCAATCAAGTTGCATAAACATCTCAAGGAAGATCAATGGAAACAGGATTCACCTGATCAAAATTTCGAGATTCATAGCAAAGGGTCTGGAATACTTATGTAAATAAGGTATCTGTTTTTTATTTCTAATACATTTGCAAAAATATCTAAACCTGTTTTCGCTTTGTCATTATGGGGTATTGTGTGTAGATTGATGAGGGATTTTTTAATTTAAAAAAAATCTATTTTTCTTGTTGAAAAAGTAAAGGGGTCTGAATACTTTCAGAATGCACTGTATAGACACTAACTATTTCACTTTAAACACTTTGTTATATTTATACACAAGAGAAGAAGAGGTTGCCCAGCACAAATTCATGTACAAACATGATTTTTCATTACATATTTGTAATTTAGCAGATGCTCTTATCCAGAGCGACTTATAGGACCAATTGGGGTTAATTGCCTTGCTCAAGGCCACAACGACAGATTTTTGACCTAGTTGGCTCGGGATTCAAACCTGCGACCTTTCAGTTACTGGCCCAACACTCTTAACCACTAGACTATGTGTTAAATACATAACACAATACGTGACATAAGTAGAATACAGAACACTTGAAACATTACAGGACATTTTTCATGATGGAAATTGAAATATTAAAATGTGATTTAAAAAAAGCAGTGGGTAGAGTGGCGTTTCACAGGCGGTTTGTACGGGCAGTTATACAGGACAGTTTGTGGCTGTTTCTCAGGAGCCTGGTGGTGCAGTTACCTCTTTTTGGAGGGAGCAGGTCATTCAGTGGACGGTCAAGAGTGTGCATGTCCTTCACCAGGTGCACTGCAGCCTGTTCTCGCCTGCTCTGCAGTGACGGGAGCTGTGGTTGGACTGCTCCACCTCTGGAGATGATCCTCAAGGCCCTCCTCTGCACCCTGTCTAGTTGGGCCTGCTGCTTTTTTAACTGCATCCAACTAACAGCACTCCACTGTATTCTAGACAAGGCCTGGCCAGTGTAGTATAGACTGTGACCAGATCTTCAGTAGGACATTACTGGCAAGAAATGTCAAAAAGGCGTTTTGAGGCCTTTCTCACTGGCTGCTCCACGTGTCACCACTGAGGTTAGAGTGATGAAAACCAAGACACTTGGTTGTTGTTACCACTGGTACTTCCTGTCTTCCTAGGATTAGTGGTGCAGGTTGTGTATGGTCCACTGACCAAGGGCTAAATGTGCCAGTTGCCATCACCCTCTGCCCTCTTTCGGTGGTGTAGCTGTGGAGCCAGGCTAGTAACCTTGGACACAGTTCAATGTCAGTCAGATGTTGCAGGAACTATGCGTGATCTACTCGATCAAAGGCTTTGGACACATCAGCAAGTAACACCCTCACCATTGTTGGGTTTATGGAGTCTGTAGCTGTCAGCCAGGAGTATGTGGCTTTCACAAGGGCGGTAGTAGTGCTGGACTTTGGGAGGTAGTCATACTGAATCGTGCACTCAGATAACACCTCCTACTGGCAGGGGACAGTTTTAACAATGTGTTTGATGACAGGGGCTAGATCTTCTGCATGCTCTTTAGTAGCCAGGCTGGAATGCCATCAGGCCCACATGCTTTACGTGCTCTGAGTCTGTTCAGAGCTTGCTTTACCTGGCCAATGCTGCACAGCTCAACCTGCCTTGTAGACATGGGCAGGGGGAAGATGGCAAGAGGTGTGGTGCTTGTCCATGCCTCAACAAAGAAGCCATTCAAAACATCAGCCACGTCGTCGTCTTCAATTCCCTTGACCTGTATTCTCCCTCCTGATGTTTTCTTTGTCCCAGTCCATTGTTAATGAAGTCCCACCATTCCTTAGGGTTTTTCTTCTTTAGGTCCTGGATTTCAGTTTTGTAGAAGATTGTCTTTGCTTCCTTGATAATCATTTGCACTGTGTTTCTGTATTTTCTCCATGTCATTGTTTCTCCCCATCTGTTGAAAATATTCTGTCTTTTCCTGATGGCAGCCTTTCTTCTTTCAGTCATCCAGGGCTGGTCCAGTATTGTTGTTTTCTTATTTCTTATTGACATGCATACATCAAGTGCAGTTTGAATGCAGGAGTTGAATGTCTCCACCTCATATATGGCAGACCAGTCAGTACTGGCCATACATCGTGCAAAGGTCTCCTTTCTGTTCTGAGTTACCAGATGTCCTTTTTTCCGCTGCACCTCTCTTCTCCCTCCTGATGTTGTGTTTGGAGAGAACAGCAGACATTTGTGATCACTGGATCCGAGAGGGGCAAGGACAGTGGGTTGTGTTGATCAGATCTAGGATGGAGTCCCCTCTGTGGTCTTGTCTTTGGCCACTTTTTTCATGTCTGGATGGGAGTTTGTCAGCATCTTGATGGGCAGGTGATTAAAGTCTCCACACAGGATGATACCCATTTGGGGAGAGGACATCCTGATCACATGGACAGTGATTATGAGATAATCCACAGTGTTCTGCTGCAGTGTTTTGTCATGTGCCCATGGTGGATGTTAGAGCACTCCACTACCAGAGATGAAACTGAGCTGGGGTGTTGTTTAGGACGGAGCTGAAGACACACAAACTCTTCTTTCTCTAGGTCAGTTATTCTTCTCTTTGCCTGCATACTGTGATTCACAAATATAGCCACGCCCCCTCCTCGCATCCCCTCTCTGGACCTGTCATTTCTGAACAGCTGATAGTCTTTGTCATCAGAACAGCCTCAATTTGTCAGGGCATGGACTCTACATGGTGTCGAAAGCGTTCCACTGGGATGCTGGCCCATGTTGACTGCAATGCTTCCCACAGTTGTGTCAAGTTGACTGGTAGTGGATTTCTACTCCGAATAGCTAGTTCCATCTCCTACAACAGATGCACAATTGGATTGAGATCTGGTGCCTCGGAAGGCCACTGCAGTAACCTGAATTCACTGTCATGTTCGTGGAACCAATCCTGGACAAGCCTTGGGGCATGGGACATAATCCTGCTGAAAAAATATATTTGCAGATGGATAACTGCTGCCATGAAGGGATGCACCTGATTGGCAATGATGTTTAGATATCCTGTGGCATTCAAACGTTGCTCCACTTTTATCAAGGGGCCCAATGTGTGCCATGAAAACACACCCCACTCCACCACCACCAGCCTGCAATGCTGACACACAGCATGGATGCATGTACTCGTGGTTTCTTCCATACCCTTGACCTCCCATCAGTGTGAAATAGCAGCGGGATTCATCAAACCAGGCAATGTTTTTCCAATTCTCCAGTGTCCAGTGTTGTCATTTCTTAGCCCACTGCAACTGCAGTTTATTGTTTTCTGCTGGAGGCTAAAGGGGATCCATAACAAATACACCACAACTACATCATTAAGGATCATAGCTTTCACCTGGGTTCACCTGGTCAGTCTATGTCATGGAAAGAGCAGGTGTCCTTAATGTTTTGTCCACTCAGTGTGTTGTGTCTAATAGATCATTCCCACAGAAAACTGCAGAGGGAAGCACTACATCCCAGTCAACCAACAGACCCCATTGTGAGACGCCTCACAGAGGATATTCAACCCTAAGGGCAAATCCAAAGTAATCTCAATATCTTTACAATAGAAGCTACCTAAACACAGCAAAACTGACAAGGTGCACACTGATCAGTAAAGTAAAGAGATGCCAACATTCTACAATGCTCTGCACAGTTCTCTCACAGTGAGAAAAAATAGGATTACAATAGTGTTCTACGCTTTCTTCATTTGATCCAATCCACTACCACTTCTTATGTATCTGTTGGTGTCTTTTTAAATTGCCCAATATGTAGAATCTCGTCTCACAGTCAGTGCAGTGATACGTCTTCTCTCCAGTGTGTAACCGTTGGTGTGTTTTTACGTTGCCCAATCGGGAGAAACTCTTGCCATATTAAGAACAGAAGTAAGGATTCTCTCCTGTGTGTGTTCTCTGATGACCTTTTAGCTCAGCTGTTGTTTTAAAACATTTTCTACAGTCAGATCAGTGGTAAGCCTTCTCTCCTTTATGTTTACCTTGGTGTCTTTTTAAATGGCCCATTTAAAAGAAACTCTTTCCACAGTCAGAGCAGGAAAACGGCTTCTATCCTGTGTGTGTTCTCTGATGAACTGTTAGCTGAGATGATGTCGTGAAGCATTTTACACAATCAGAGCAGGAGTAAGGCTTCTCTCCTGTGTGTTTTCTCTGATGAACTTTTAGCTCAGTTGATGTTGTGAAGCATTTTACACAGTCAGAGCAGGAGTAAGGCTTTTCTCCTGTATGTATACGTTCATGTTTTTTTAAGTGGCCCAGTTGAGAGAAACTCTTCCCACAATCAGAGCAGGAGTAAGGCTTCTCTCCTGTGTGTGTTCTCTGATGAAGTTTTAGCTCAGTTGATATTGTGAAGCATTTTCCACAGTCAGAGCAGGAGTAAGGCTTCTCTCCTGTGTGCACTCTCTGATGAGTTGTAAGAGCCCCTGCTGTTGTGAAGCTCTTACCACAGGCAAAGCAGGAGTAAGGCTTCTCTCCTGTGTGTATACGTTCATGTGTTTTTAAGTTGCCCAGTCGAGAGAAACTCTTCCCACATTCAGAGCAGGAGTAAGGCTTCTCTCCTGTGTGTGTTCTCTGATGAATTTTTAGATCAGTTGATGATGTGAAGCATTTCACACAGTCAGAGCAGGAGTAAGGCTTCTCTCCTGTGTGTATACGTTCATGTTGTTTTAAGTGGCCCAATTGAGAGAAACTTGCCCCACAGTCAGAGCAGGAGTAAGGCTTCTCTCCTGTGTGTGTTCTCTGATGAACTGTTAGCTTAGATGATGTTGTGAAGCATTTCACACAGTCAGAGCAGGAATACGGCTTCTCTCCTGTATGTATTTCATGTTTTTCTAAGTGGCCCAGTCGAGAGAAACTCTTCCCACAGTTAGAGCAGGAGTAAGGCTTCTCTCCTGTGTGTGTTCTCTGATGAACTTTTAGCTGAGCTGATGTTGTGAAGCATTTTACACAGTCAGAGCAGGAGTAAGGCTTTTCTCCTGTATGTATACGTTCATGTTGTTTTAAGGTGCCAAGTTGTGAGAAACTTGCCCCACAGTCAGAGCAGAAGTAAGGCTTCTCTCCTGTGTGTATCCGTTGGTGTGATTTTAACTTGTCATGTACAGAGAACCTCTGGCCACAGTCAGAGCAGAAGTAAGGCTTCTCTCCTGTATGTATACGTTTATGAATTTTTAAGCTGCCTAGGCGAGAGAAACTCGTCCCACAGTCAGAGCAGGAGTAAGGCTTCTCTCCTGTGTGCACTCTCTGATGAACTATCAGAGCCTGTGATGTTGTGAAGCTCTTCCCACAGTCAGTGCAGGAATACAGATTCTCTCCTGTGTGTATTTTTAGGTGTAGTTTTAGTTTTGATAGAATTGGGAAAATCTCCTCACAATGTGGGCAGTGGTGAGACCTCTTAGCTCTGCGATCTTCCTGCTGTTGCTCTCTGGATGTAGAGAATGTCTCAACGTCACCTGTGTGAAAAGCATTTAAAAAAAGTAAATTGGTGTGATATGCACTGAGTGTACAAAACATTATGAACTCTTTCCAGGACATATAATGACCAGGTGAGAGCTATGATCTCTGATGCCACTTGTTAAATCCACTTCAGATCAGTGTCGATGAAGGGGAGGAGACAGATTAATGAAGGACTTTTAGCCTTGAGACAATTGAGACATGGATTATTGATGTGTGCCATTCCGAGGGTGAATAGTTTGTTTTAATCAAATCAAATACAAAAGCTGAAGAATATACGCACATCCAGGTAATCAAATCCACCATATGCACTGAGATTGTCTGACAGGTTGAAGGGCACTAAATACTAAATAAATGATAAGCGTACCAGAGAGTCTGTTGTAACGTTTTATTGTTAAGCCTTTATTACAGCAAAGACTAAAAACAGTTACATTGATTCCTGAATGAAATTTCCGAAATGGAACGGTTTATTTATTGTTTACGCTAATGAATCAAGGGTTGCTTTGTTATTTTGAAACCAAAAATGTTTGATTGCATTTCAATGGCTTGCATACTGTGTGATGACATTAACAAATTATTGATTTATACAGTAGCCTATATACAGTGTGTAAAGAGTATTCCAAGATAAATATACAACACAGGGAATTAACGATCAATGGAAACAGTTGTTTTTCAGTTCAACATCTGTTTAGTATCTATGTAGGGGTTCCAGTCCGGGACTCATAGCTACATGTGGCAAGTTAGCATTGGTCCAAATGGTCTATACATTGAGCCTGAAACGGGATACTTGGTATTTGGCCATTGGACCAATGTTATTGCAAGGAATTCTAATTGGTCAACCACAGGCAAGGCTTGGGTATAAACTACATCCTGTCTATTTGTTCAGTGGGAAAACACTGAGGACAGGGAAGAATAAACATCTACAATCTACTTTCCAGCATAACAATGATTGGTTCTTTTTTGAATAAATATATTTTTCTCCCCCTAATTTGCTTTGGGGTCTGTGTTATTGAAGAATAACATCAACTGCTAACAAGTGCATTCGGAAAGTATTCAGACCCCCTTGACTTTTCCATATTTTGTTACGTTGCAGCCTTATTCAAAAATTGATTAAAAGGGAAATAATCCTCAGCAATCTACACACAATACCCCATAATGACAAAGCCAATACCACATAATGACAAAGCCAATACCCCATAATGACAAAGCCAATACCCCATAATGACAAAGCCAATACCCCATAATGACAAAGCCAATACCCCATAATGACAAAGCCAATACCCCATAATGACAAAGCCAATACCCCATAATGACAAAGCCAATACCCCATAATGACAAAGCCAATACCCCATAATGACAAAGCCAAAACATTTTTTTTTTTAATGTTGCTAATATATTAAAAATTAAACAGAACTACCCTACTTACATAAGTATTCAGAACATTGAGACTCGAAAATGACTCGAAATTGAGCCCAGGTGCAACCTGTTTCCATTCATCATCCTTGAGATGTTTCTACAACTTGATTGGAGCCAATCCTTGGTAAATTCAATTGATTGGACATGATTTGGTAAGGCACACACCTGTTTATATAAGGTCCCACAGTTGACAGAGCATGTCAGAGTAAAAACCAAGCCATGAGGTCGAAGGAGTTGTCTGTAGAGCCCCAAGACAGGAATGTGTCATGGCACAGATCTGGGCAAGGGTACCAAAACATGTCTGCAGCATTGAAGGTCCCCAAGAACACAGTGGCCTCCATCATTCTTAAATGGAAGAAGTTTGGAACCCCCAAGACTCTTCCTAGAGTGGCCGCCCTGCCAAACTGAGCAATCGGGGGAGAAGGGCCTCGGTCAGGGAGGTGACCAAGAACACGATGGTCACTAACAGAGCTCTAGAGTTCCTCTGGAGATGGGAGAACCTTCCAGAAGGTCAACCATCTCTGCAGTACTCCAGCAATCAAGCCTTTATGGTAGAGTGGCCAGATGGAAGCCAATCTTCAGTAAAAGGCACATGACAGCCCGCTTGGAGTTTGCCAAAAGGCACCTAAAGACTCTCAGACCATGAGAAACAAGATTCTCTGGTTGGATGAAACCAAGATTGAACTCTTTGGCCTGAATGCCAAGCGCCATGTCTGGAGGAAACCTGGCACCATCCCTACGGTGAAGCATGGTGATGGCAGCATCATGCTGTCGGGATGTTTTTCAGCGTCAGGGACTGGGAAACTAGTCAGGATAAAGGCAAAGATGAGCTGAGCAAAGTACAGAGAGACATCATTGATGAAAACCTGTTCCCGAGCACTCAGGACCTCAGACTGGGACGAAGGTTCTCCTTCCAACAGGACAACGACCCTAAGCACACAGCCAAGACAACGCAGGAGTGGCTTCGGGACAAGTCTCAATGTTCTTGAGCAGCCCAGCCAGAGCCCGGACTTGAACCCGATCGAACTTCTCTGGAGAAACCTGAAAATATCTGTGCAGCAGCGCTCCCCATCCAACCTGACAGAGCTTGAGAGGATCTGCAGACAAGAATGGGAGAAACTCTCCAAATACAGATGTGTCAAGCATGTAGCGTCATACCACAAAATACTCTATAATCGCTGCCAAAGATGCTTCAACAAAGTACTGAATCCATTTTTAATTTTTTATAATTTAACTAAAATGTCTAAAAACCTGTTTTTGCTTTGTCATTATGGGGTAGTGTAGATTGACGAGGGCAAAAAAACAACAAAACACAACAAAATATGGAAAAAGTCAAGGGGTCTGAATACTTTCCGAAGGCACTGTATATGTTGGGGTCAATGAAGGGTGGATAGGAACTTGGTGCATGGAAAGTTACTGAGGGAGACAAGGGGAAGTGCAGAATTCATCTTCTGTTCCTAAGGAGGGAGGCAAAGGGCAACAGTCTAGTTTCAGTTCCTGATAAGGCAGGCCAGTTGCGGAACTAGGGAGGAGCAAGGAATCCGGCTCGAGGTCATGTCAACAGATGAAGTGAGTAGAAACCTCTGGGAGGGGGGCAGAGGGGCCCACCACAACGACCCTCCTACTACAGTCCTATCTCACACACATACACGTTCACACCCACGAAGGTTCTTGCATCAGGCAGGGCCATGACTACACCAGTGAGAAGAACCAATTAAGTTCCTGACAAGCAACAGAGATGTATTGACCCAGTCTAGTAGGAGGTTATAAATATATATGTGCTTGTGTAATCATGCTTTGTCTTTGCAGCTGTTTGACCCTGTGGGTGAATAAACTTAGTTTGAGCTTTCCTAGATGTCCGTTTTAGTTTGTTCAGAACCTAACAGAATGCTTCATAATGAAAAAGGTTCATAATGAAACATTATCTAACGGGCAAAATTATGAACGCGATGTGCTTTATCTATTACCTAGTGTACAAGTTGACTTCGGGTCTTTATTTAAATAGTACTAATATTCAATGCCAAAAACGTCACTAAGCAGAATACTAACAAAATGCTAACTAGTACTAAGGAAACATCATAGAGAACGCTAACTAAATGCTAACTAGTACTAAGGAAACATCATAGAGAACGCTAACTAAATGCTAACGAGTACTAAGGAAACATCATAGAGAACGCTAACTAAATGCTAACGAGTACTAAGGAAACATCATAGAGAACGCTAACTAAATGCTAACGAGTGCATTGCTAACATTTTGTACAGTTTCTGACCTCAACTATACAAGTTACTCAAACGCTTCTCACAGTTTGCTGCACGCACAAACCTAATATTATCCAGCAAGGCTCTTGATCCAGGAGGGGATTCTCTGCTGTTACCAAGCGAATGCTTGATTTTGGAAGAAGCTATCCACTTAGCTATATAGCTAACTAACTACTAAATTAGCTAACCAAATGGACAACTGCAGAGCATTTAACACATTGTAGAAAGTTTACTTAATAGTTATAAGATATCTAGCTGGCAAACATTTAGTTGTGAATTCCATACTGTAACTAGATCACCTGGCACATGCTGCACAACAGAGAGTTACTCACAAGGCTCCGGTCTCTTCTCGTTGACTGGGGACTACCGTAAGCTACATAATAATGTGACGTAATGTTCTTTATCTCATAACGTATTGCACAAGTTGACTGCAGGTATTTACTTAAAAAGTAGCTACAAATATTCAAATGAATTAAAAAAAACTTCAAAGAAACAGTTTCAACTGTACTGAAAACCCATCCAGTGGCTTTTTCCAAATTCCCTGGTATCCAGTATACCGCCCAAGCCTAGTAACTACACAGACTCATTTCATAGAAGTTCTAATTACTGGCAGTTTGTCTACTTCACTTCTTTAGTCTACTCTCTGAGCACTCCAGATAGCCCAGTTAATAAAACACATGCTGGTATTTGTGTATTTTGGTTCTTTGGTATTTTATTAGGATCCCGATAAGCTGTTGCAAAAGCATCAGCTACTCTTCCTGGGGTCCACACAAAAAATGAAACATGACATAATACATCAAAATAATAGACAAGAACAGCTCAAGGACAGAACTACATAAAAACATTTTAAAAGGCACACGTAGCCTACATGTCAATACATACAAAAACTATCTAGGTCAAATAGGGGTGAGGTGTTGCTTTATCTGTTTTTGAAAGCAGATTTGCTGTTTATTTGAGCAATATGCAATATGCAATAGCGGCTCTATATAATACTGTACACTTTCTTGAATTTGTTCTGGATTTGGGGACTGTGAAAAGACCCCTGGTGGCATGTCTGGTGGGGTAAGTGTGTGTGTCAGAGCTGTGTGTAAGTTGACTATGCAAACAATTTGGCATGCATTGGCCCTCTGATGACAATGAAGAGCAAGACATGCCGCTCTGTTCTGGGCCAGCTGCAGCTTAAATAGGTATTTTTATTTATTTATTTTTATACCATTTTTATTTTATTGGGGGGGGGGGGGGGGGTAGATCAGCTTTAATATTGCAGATAGATTGTAACTTCCATCAATCTAATTGTCTGCATCACTTCCAATCCCCCATTTTTTTTTACATACATATATATACAGTGGGGGAAAAAAGTATTTAGTCAGCCACCAATTGTGCAAGTTTTCCCACTTAAAAAGATGAGAGAGGCCTGTAATTTTCATAATAGGTACACGTCACTCATGATTAGCCACAAGCACACATAGAGAACACCTGAACACGCTCGACATCTCAGTGCGTTGGTGTTTCAGTCGGCGACGTGAAACTCGGAGGACTTTGACAATGTCCCAAATAGCACCCTATTCCCTATGTAGTGTACTACTTTTGACCAGAGCCCTGTGGGTTTCAAAAGTAGTGCACTATAAAGAGAATAGGGTGTTATTTGGGATACAAGAAAGGTGATCTTCATTATAACAGGAGCAACAGATGATAGCCTAATGAAGACTCACAGACACAGACGCTCGCACACACACTTTTTAAAATGTATTTAACCAGGCAAGTCAATTTAAGAACAAATTCTTATTTACAGTGGGGGAAAAAAGTATTTAGTCAGCCACCAATTGTGCAAGTTCTCTCACTTAAAAAGATGAGAGAGGCCTATAATTTTCATCATAGGTACACGTCAACTATGACAGACAAAATGAGAAAAAAAATCCAGAAAATCACATTGTAGGATTTTTAATGAATTTATTTGCAAATTATGGTGGAAAATAAGTATTTGGTCAATAACAAAAGTTTCTCAATACTTTGTTATATACCCTTTGTTGGCAATGACACAGGTCAAACGTTTTCTGTAAGTCTTCACAAGGTTTTCACACACTGTTGCTGGTATTTTGGCCCATTCCTCCATGCAGATCTCCTCTAGAGCAGTGATGTTTTGGGGCTGTCGCTGGGCAACACGGACTTTCAACTCCCTCCAAAGATTTTCTATGGGGTAGAGATCTGGAGACTGGCTAGGCCACTCCAGGACCTTGAAATGCTTCTTACGAAGCCACTCCTTCCTTGCCCGGGCGGTGCGTTTGGGATCATTGTCATGCTGAAAGACCCAGCCACGTTTCATCTTCAATGCCCTTGCTGATGGAAGGAGGTTTTCACTCAAAATCTCACGATACATGGCCCCATTAATTCTTTCCTTTACACGGATCAGTCGTCCTGGTCCCTTTGCAGAAAAACAGCCCCAAAGCATGATGTTTCCACCCCCATGCTTCACAGTAGGTATGGTGTTCTTTGGATGCAACTCAGCATTCTTTGTCCTCCAAACACGACAAGTTGAGTTTTTACCAAAAATTTATATTTTGGTTTCATTTGACCATATGACATTCTCCCAATCCTCTTCTAGATCATCCAAATGCACTCTAGCAAACTTCAGACGGGCCTGGACATGTACTGGCTTAAGCAGGGGGACATGTCTGGCACTGCAGGATTTGAGTCCCTGGCGGCGTAGTGTGTTACTGATGGTAGGCTTTGTTACTTTGGTCCCAGCTCTGTGCAGGTCATTCACTAGGTCCCCCCGTGTGGTTCTGGGATTTTTGCTCACCGTTCTTGTGATCATTTTGACCCCACGGTGTGAGATCATGCGTGGAGCCCCAGATCGAGGGAGATTATCAGTGGTCTTGTATGTCTTCCATTTCCTAATAATTGCTCCCACAGTTGATTTCTTCAAACCAAGCTGCTTACCTATTGCAGATTCAGTCTTCCCAGCCTGGTGCAGGTCTACAATTTTGTTTCTGGTGTCCTTCTGGTGTCCTTTGCTCTTTGGTCTTGGCCATAGTGGAGTTTGGAGTGTGACTGTTTGAGGTTGTGGACAGGTGTATTTTATACTGATAACAAGTTCAAACAGGTGCCATTAATACAGGTAACGAGTGGAGGACAGAGGAGCCTCTTAAAGAAGAAGTTACAGGTCTGTGAGAGACAGAAACTTGCTTGTTTGTAGGTGACCAAATACTTATTTTCCACCGTAATTTGCAAATAAATTCATTAAAAATCCTACAATGTGATTTTCTGGAGATTTTTTTGCTCAATTTGTCTGTCATAGTTGACGTGTACCTATGATGAAAATGACACGCCTCTCATCTTTTTAAGGGGGAGAACTTGCACAATTGGTGGCTGACTAAATACTTTGTTTCCCCACTGTATATGTTTTGACCATGACAGTTTACAATCAAAGGTAATGCCAAGTAATTTAGTCTCCTCAACTTGTTCAACAACCACACCATTCATTACCAGACTCAGCTGAGGTCTAGAATTTAGGAAATGATTTGTACCAAATACAGTGCTCTTAGTTTTAGACGTTCAGGGCCAGTTTATTACTGGCCACCCATTCCAAAACAGACTATACTGGCGTCATCCATGCAAGTCTCAGTAGCATGAAATAACATCTACCTTCTCATTGAAACAGTTCATCATGAAACAGTTCTACTGCAACTTTTCATGCACAGTGGGAAGTTGGAATGAACCTGCTCTTACCATGAGAAACAGATTTCCCAATCTTCTCCTCCTCTTCTTCATCTTTAATGTTGACATTCAGCTCCAGTGTTTGACTGCAGTCTTGAAGCTTCACTGATGCCATCTCTGGTACCTGCGGTGCAAACTGTACTCGACTGTCAATCAGGACCCAGTGACACTAGGTTTGGACTCAGTGTGGAAGGAGAGAGGCAGGCTGGGTTTGTCCTCACTGTTGATGTTACAGGCCTCAGACTTAATCCTAGTCGGCCTGTAGTAATAAAGAGAAACAGACAACAGTCTTGACAATTCTGGAACTTTCTTTATCCTCAAAAAAGATATTATATTTCTTCTTGTTCAATTACCTAATTTCAACAGATCAGGTAGCTAAACAATGACAAAACAACATTCATTCACATTAGACAAGTGCACAAAAATTACACAAAGCAACTGCAGAAATGAATAAATGACTCAAAAACCATTTAGTACAATGTTACAGTTTGTTTTAGGCAGCACTATGAGCTATTTTCCTTAATAACCTTATCTTCACTGTATTTTTTCACTCAAAAATAATAATATTCACGGACGGCCAGGGACACACTCCAACACTCAACGTCATTTACAAACGCAGTATTTGTGTTTAGTGAGTCCGCCAGATCAGGGGCAGTAGGGGTGACAATGCGTGATATTGATAGGTGCGTGAATTGGACCATATTGCTGTCCTGCCTGAGCATTCTAAATGTAACGAGTACTTTTGGGTGTCCGGGAAAATGTATGGGAGTAAAAAGTACAACTTTTCTTTAGGAATGTAGTGGAGTAAAAGTTGTCAGAAATATAAATAGTAAAGTACAAATCCCCCAAAACGACTTCAGTAGTACTTCAAAGCCTTTTTACTTTTACATTTCAGTAATTTAGCAGAAGCTCCTATCCAGAGCGACTTACAGTAATGAGTGCACACATTTTTCATACTGGTCCCCAGGGGGAATCGAACCCACAACCCTGGCGTTGCAAGCACCATGCTCTACTAACTGAGCCACACAGGACTACTTAGTTACTTTACACCACTGCCAATTGTATTTCCCATTCACACCATAGTAACAATTATAGATAAAGATAGAAACAACTGAACGTGTCTGAATATTAGTACACATGTAGAAAACTGATAAACATTACATTCAACTTCAAAACAGTAGTGCAACCGTGAAATTGTGTCTCTCTAATGCACCTGCACTTATTTGGACAGTGAGAGACAGAATAACAACAACACAAATCCAGAAAAACGCATGTCAAAAATGTTATAAATTGATTTGCATTTTAAATTAGGGAAATAAGTATTTGACCCCTCTGCAAAACATGACTTAGTACTTGGTGGCAAAAACCTTGTTGGCAATCACAGAGGTCAGACTTTTCTTGTAGTTGGCCACCAGGTTTGCACACATCTCAGGAGGGATTTTGTTCCACTCCTCTTTGCAGATCTTCTCCCAGTCATTAAGGTTTCGAGGCTGACGTTTGGCAACTCGAACCATCAGCTCAATCCACAGATTTTCTATGGGATTAAGGTCTGGAGACTGACTAGGCCACTCCAGGACCTTAATGTGCTTCTTCTTGAGCCACTCCTTTGTTGCCTTGGCCGTGTGTTTTGGGTCATTGTCATGCTGGAATACCCATCCACGACCCATTTTCAATGCCCTGGCTGAGGGAAGGAGGTTCTCACCCAAAATGTGAGGGTACATGGCCCCGTCCATCGTCCCTTTGATGTGGTGAAGTTGTCCTGTCCCCTTAGCAGAAAAACACCCCCAAAACATAATGTTTCCACCTCCATGTTTGACGGTGGGGATGGTGTTCTTGGGGTCATAGGCAGCATTCCTCCTCCTCCAAACACGGCGAGTTGAGTTGATGCCAAAGAGCTCCATTTTGGTCTCATCTGACCACAACACTTTCACCCAGTTCTCCTCTGAATCATTCAGATGTTCATTGGCAAACTTCAGACGGCCCTGTATATGTGCTTTCTTGAGCAGGGGGACCTTGCGGGCGCTGCAGGATTTCAGTCCTTCACGGCGTAGTGTGTTACCAATTGTTTTCTTGGTGACTATGGTCCCAGCTGCCTTGAGATCATTGACAAGATCCTCCCGTGTAGTTCTGGGCTGATTCCTCACCGTTCTCATGATCATTACAACTCCACGAGGTGAGATCTTTTATGGAGCCCCAGGCTGAGGGATATTGACAGTTATTTTGTGTTTCTTCCATTTGCGAATAATCGCACCAACTGTTGTCACCTTCTCACCAAGCTGCTTGCCGATGGTCTTGTAGCCCATTCCAGCCTTGTGTGGGTCTACAATATTGTCCCTGACATCCTTGTAGAGCTCTCTGGTCTTGGCCATGGTGGAGAGTTTGGAATCTGATTGATTGATTGCTTCTGTGGACAGGTGTCTTTTATACAGGTAACAAACTGAGATTAGGAGCACTCCCTTTAAGAGTGTGCTCCTAATCTCAGCTCGTTACCTGTATAAAAGACACCTGGGATCCAGAAGTCTTTCTGTTTGAGAGGGGGTCAAATACTTATTTCCCAATTTATAACATTTTTGACATGCGTTTTTCTGGATTCATTTTGTTATTCTGTCTCTCGCTGTTCAAATAAACCTACCATTAAAATTAGACTGATCATTTCTTTGTCAGTGGGCAAAAGTACAAAATGAGCAGGGGATCAAATACTTTTTTCCCTCACTGTATGTTTGTGAAAGTGATGAGTATTGACGTTTCTCAATGTTAAAACAGAGCATCGGAATTGTAGTTTACACAGAGCCAAATGTGGACGAATGTAATGGCTGAAAACACTACATATGGAGAAGGGATTTTGAGAGCTACTGTTAATGGGCAAATAGCAGCTATTTCTCAATGCTTGAAATGCATATAATATTAACTTTGAGCACCCCCAGAAAACATTCACAAATTACAAACTCATAAATCCATTTTTATAATACTGTAATATTGTTCTAAAAGTTGGGTTTGAGGTTCTCCAAATCAAATACTAAAACGTATAGTACAACTTGGTGCGCACCAGTTTACCATGGACTGTAGGCTACAGCAGGCTCACCGTTTACGATCTTGCTTTAGGGCCTTTCCGGCCTTCTTCGTGGTTATATGCAGGATGCATAAATTGTACAATTGTAAGCTAATAAATACTTTTCCAAGATAGAACTCATGTATATTTATGCAATAAGGCCAGAGGAGGTGTGGTATATGGTCAATATACCACGGCTAAGGGCTGTTAAGCACGATGCAATGCCTCAGTCGCCTAATAGCTATTATAAACTGGTTACCAACATATGTAGAACAGTAAAAAATATTTATTTTTTTGTCATACCTGTGGTGTATGTCTGATATACCACGGCTTTCAGCCAATCAGCATTCAGGGCTCGGACAACCCCGACCACCCAATGTATATTTACTACAGTAAAATAATATACTGCACCAACTACATAAATATCTGATAGGGGCCATTATCCTCTACGTGGACTTTAAACGAACAGCAGAATGGACGACGCCATTTTAACAGCTCGTAAGATTATTTTTTTTTTTTTACACAAAACCAATAACATGTCAAACGAACACAGAAATCTCAAATGGTTTATTTTATTAATTTACTTTGACGAAATTATGTACATTCACTCAGACAAATCGCAAATCTCTAGCTATGTGACTTGTAAAATAGTTTTTGTCACGTTCTTTCACTCACTCCGTTTGACACAAAAATAACACATCAAACCTTTACCAAACGGGAGAATACCTTGACGTATATGTTAACTAGCATGTTATGACATGTTCTTTCGATATTAGAAAGTTTAAACGTGCTATTACATACCTCTAGTAATAAATAGAAACGGACACAAAGGTTATCTTCTTGACTGCACAGTTATGGCGCTTACTTCCTGTTCCCCCACCACCAACGGTCCGTGCATTCCGAGATCAGATTACAACATTTCATTAAATAACTAAAAAAGTGTAAACTGTAGCCATTTATTTCCCTTTATAGTTTATTAGCCTAAGCATGACCTTCATCCAAATAATTTCTCTAGGATTGGAACCGGTTCAGGGAACAGAACCGAAAAATAACGTTAAAAAAAACGGAAACTAAAGTGTTCTATACTTTTCAGGAACAGCAGTTATTTTAAAAGCATGTAATCCAGTTAATAACCTTATTTTACTTTCCGGGATTTTTTTTTCCAGTCCCACAAAAATCGCAACAAAGCTCACTCTAGAAACATATTCCAGTTTCTGCCTTCCAGCTGGAATGGAAATCTTTGCCAGTGGGTGTGCGTGTGGAAACTACCTGCTCCAACCCCTCTGAATCATAGGTTACTGTATCCTACTGACAACGTTACAAGCATGATTCAGAAATTAGGGAGATATATTTAATTTGAGAAAAAGCGCTTCAAGACAAGCTTTCTCTATCCTAATTTGAACTTTTTCAATGCTAGTTAAGGATATGTAGTGTAGGTTATTGGAAGGTGTTGTCGTCAATCAAGAAGTCTGCTTAGGTTGGATCGTGTTCAAAGGCCTTTATTCAAACCACGAGGTTCCAGCGTAAGTACGGATACAATATCCGGAGAACCAGACCCCAAATAAATCTTACTGCATTCTAACTCTTCGTCAGTGCTCCCCCCTTTATATAGCCCAAGAGTTGACTGGCTCCCTCTACTGTTCAATCCCCGTATCTTACCACCCCCTTCCTGTCTGTCATAGGTGACGTCACGCTAAAACCTTCCCTCTGGATAGCCATAATCAACCTTCCATTTCTTCATGCAAAACATTTAACAAAGACATAATTTTAATACACTACATATTCCCCCCTTCGAGACAAAACTAAAAAGTCTCGACAACAATAGGATTATGACCAGTAACAATTTATCCCATTGAGTATCTTTAACCTTAAACCAAGAACATTCTTCTCTAGAGTGTAAATACCTTTCTATGAAATAACTGTTTCTGAAGTGTGAATACATTACTATGACATATGAAGAAATCTCTATGGAGTGTAAGTACATTACTATGACATATGAACAACTGTTTATGAAGTATGAACACATTACTATGAATTATGAATAAATCTCTATGGAGTGTGAGAGCGAAAAACTGTCCGGCAGCCATCTTTTCAGATATCCATCCATCAATCAAGACAGTAAAATTCTCTCACGGTCCCTCTGCCCCAGGCAACCACCGTCGGTACTCCAGATAACCTCATAAACCATGTAAATACATTTGAAACTCTAATACAATTAACTACACATGTAAACCCCTGTAAACAAAATCCTATCCAAAAATATCCATTGTACGGCTGGTCAACCCATCGAATCGTACAATGAATCTCTCCCTTCCTAAACCTTCTGTCCCTAAACCCATCGAAATAAACAAAAGCATCTAAGATCCTCATCAAACATCATTCTACTAAAATCAATACCTAAGAATATGACACAATTATGTATTACACATGTCTATATTTCATTGCCAACACTGGAATGTAGTCCACTACACTTCATCTCCCTGTAGTGTCCCCTTCCAATGGACTTGTTGATGATGGAATCAGCCACACCCTCCTTGTTTCATCTCCTCCAGTCATATTGTCCCTTCATATTGTCTTTGTTTGAGTATTCCAATCTCCACATGTTCTCCCAAATGCCTCTGGAAGAAAAAGAAAAAGACCAAACAGTATCTTTCCCAAAAAAACACTTTCAAATTAAACATCACTATCCACTAAGACTATAAAACTGATATATAAATGATGCATGAATCACATAAACCCATTCCCCCCTTGATTCATAAATCATACTAAAAATCACACTAATATTGAAAAAAAAACATTGTAAAATGATCAAATAATCAAAAAGGATATTTATCCATCAGTAGTCCATCTAGATCCCCTCGTCCATCTTCGTCCAGATCAGGAACAATCAACAACGGCATCTGAGTGTTGTCTCCAGGCATCACAACACCAACCCATCTTAATATCATAGCTTTTGCAAAGGTCAGTAACAAAGTACAAAAGCAAAACATGACACACAACGCTATCAGAGCTGCGATTAAAATCTGAACCATCACTGCCCCTATTGGACCTAACTGATCTTGCAACCAAGACTTCGCTGACCATCCAGCTTTCTCAGATCTCCCAAAAGCATCCCTTATATTCTTCAAAGCATCTATAACACTCGTGATATTATCGGAACTATCTGGGATCAAAGTATAACAATCATCCCCTGTCAGATTCATAGCCAAACATAATCCACCTTGTTTTGCCAAAATATAATCAAGAGCCATGTCATGTTTCAACAACGTCAGTCTGTGACTTCTTTGAGCATTTGACAGAAGGTTAAACCCTCTTATTGTTTCATTCGCAAAGCCCTGCAACGTATATGTAATATTATCAATATGATCTGCTAAGAATGTTACACCATACCATGGAAAAAGACCAAGTCCCCACTTCTCTCCCAGACTTATTCTCCAATGGTAGGCTTCAAGATTATTAAATTTAGCCATGTCTCTTTTAACCCTATTCTCAACAGTGGTTTCAGATTGGTCTGGGGTCGGTGCTACTCCTCTTCTTATTGTAAAAACCTCATATGGAAGTTTCAACGTTGACATGTAACAACATCCTTTCCATCCATGGGGTAAGAATATATAGGCTTTATCACCACACACCCACCAAATATCTCTAAAATTCCCAATAGTTACATTGATAGGGAAATATTGATCCCTCCCTATCACAGTCCTGCCCTTCTTACTACCTGGTGCATAAAAAGTTACATTATATTGATCACCTCTAACCTTTCGTGCGTGTTTACCCACAGTCAGCATATAATCATCACAATCTGAAATACCCATGAACATACCATTTACCTCATCTGTATTAGTAGAACAAATACAACTTTTAGCTCTCATTGCTCTCACCTCAAATGCTTCAGGGATCGCTGTCACCTGACTTTCTTTACCATCCAACATATTCACATAGGGAAATTCATTTAACCAAGAACACTTATAACTAGGCTTATACAAATGGTGTGACAACGACATGTCTTTATCTGTCAATGCTCGTTGATGATACAACAGCCATCTCAACGCATAGGCCTGACACCCACCCGCCAATGGTTGAGCAATCGTCTGTAAAATTGAACCCCACGTCTCTGGTGCTGGAACTCTCAACAAACATGGACCCTCAAGATTCCTCACTGATCTTACAGCATGAGTTAATTGCTGAAACCAAAGATTTCTCCCTGCCCATTGATCTTTAATTTTCAACACCGCCGAATCAAATCCATATGCTTTCCATTTAGCGTCTCTTTTCCCTACCGAGCGGGCTTGATCAGATGTATCTTCTGATGTTAAATTGAACCCAAAAAACCCATCCTGTTCTTCCATGATATTATCCTGTACTATTTCAGATGAACCTATGTTGTTCTCTACCACTATTTGCTGAGTCATTTCTGTTACATCGTTTACTTTTAGAAAAGTTGTTGGTGTCGGTACCATACCTCCTACATTTGTTATTGCCGTCGTCCCATTAAATCCTTCCAAAGTTACCATTAAAGTAGTTGATTTAGTTGCTGGCACTATTGGTTCCCTTGTAATTGAATGCAATACATTTATGTCTTTAATAACTATCAATGTTGAAAGAGTTAAATTGTTTCCCACTGTTGTTATCACAGACTGACGTGTTGGTGTTATTGTTGTTACTACATTCCTAGTCTTCGTAACGTTTTGGTCTGACTTTTCTCCTAACTGGTCTAGGCCTATTTTGTCCAACCGAATCACTAGCTTCTCCTTTAACAGAGTTGCCCTTGGTGATATTTGATGCTTCACATCCCGCTGAAATATTCCCTGTTGCTTCTGGGACGTATTGGAAATCAATTTCCCCAAATCCTCCTTCCTTTCCACCCCCTGCATAGTCATCTCTGGCATCATCAGAAGTGTCACCAGTATCAACGTTAACCCCAACATTGACAATCTCTCCCTCTTCCTGTTCTCCCCTATCTCCATCCTCTCTCTCTACGCGTGGCCCCTCTTCTGGAGGTGCTTTAACACAATGTGACAAATGATACCACGTAGGAGACCCCTTAACCTGGACAGCTGTTCCAGTACTACGAACCACTTCAAATGGTCCTTCACGACGTTCGTTATACCACTTCCTTCTGAATACCTTTACGAATACTTTGTCTCCCGGTTGTACTGTATTCCTCCTATCCTCCTCAAGCTCCTTCTGCACCTCTTCTTGTCTTTGCCTGTCAGAAACATATGTGGACAACTTTTTATGAAAATTGGCCATATATGTAACGTACGCTCTCATTTCATCGTCCAACAGGGCCAAGCTTGGACCCTTTCCACTTGTTCGTAAACAAGGCGTTGGCATCCTTCTTCCTGTTAACAACTCATGGGGTGTCATACGTAAATCACGTAGCTCACTTGAGCGACACACCATTAGTGCTAAAGGAAGCGCCGCTATCCAGTTTAGACCTGTATGTTGACAAATCTTCACAATGCGATTTTTCAAAACCCCGTTCATTCTTTCACACATCCCTTGACTTTGTGGGTGATAAACTGCTCCAAGACGTTGCTTAATTCCCAATTTTTGCAACATCAATTTTACTGATTTATCCACAAATTCTCTTCCATTGTCTGAGGATATTCGATCGGGTAATCCCCACCTGCTTATGACTTCTCTACATAAGAACTTGGCAACCGACTGAGCATCCTTACGCTTGGTTGGACAAGCTTCCGTCCATCGTGAAAATCTATCTACAACCACCAACATGTATCTTTTCCCCTCAACTGGTTGTATCATATCAACAAAGTCAATGACCAACTCACGCATAGGACCCCTGGGTGTAGGAATGTAACCTGGATGAACAGGTATCCCTCTTCGAACATTATTTTTAAGACAGATAGTGCATCTTCCTATCAAATAATCAATTTGTTCAAACAAATATGGAGCCCAAAAACCATATTCCTTTGTGATCTTTCTGTGAACCTCCCCCCTCGCAACATGAGCTAAGCCATGTGCTTCTTGAATCATCAGACCTAAGAGGTCTAGAGGCGCTACTATCAACCCCTCATGGTTTCTCCACAGACCAGTAGCATCTTTGACCGCTCCTCGGTCTAGCCATAGCTGTTTGTCGATCATAGAAGCGGCTTCTTGCATCAAAATTACATCTCGAAGCGTAATTTTGTCTTCCAAGTCCACTACATGAGTGACCAGCAAAACTTTCCCCAATTTATCCGCTCCTGCGACGGCTTTTGCAGCTTCATCAGCAGCTTTGTTCCCTTGTGTCACTCTTGACATATCTGTCTTGTGAGCTGCACACTTAGCTATCGCTATCTCTGTAGGCTTCATCATAGCATGCAACAATTTCATGATTTGTGCATGATGTTGTATCGGAGACCCATCCGATTTCTTGAACCCTCGACCCTTCCATACCGCCCCAAACAAATGACATACACTATGTGCATATGCTGAATCGGTGTATATGGTTACTCGCTTACCTTCCGCTAACAAACATGCTTCTGTTAGCCCCACAAGTTCAGCAAGTTGTGCAGATGCAGGCTGTGGTATTACTTCAGCCTTTTCAACAACAAATCCCGTCCCTCGGCCTCTAACTACTGCATAACCAGCACATAACTTATCTCCTACCCGATAGCAAGACCCATCCGTCCAATACTCCAGGTCTGCTTCACGTAATGGAAAGGCTTGTAAATCTGATCGAAGCCTCGAATATTTCTCTGCTTCTTGGACACAATCATGTGGCTCACCATCCTCGGAAGTTGGTAAACTCTCGGCTGGATTTACTGTATCACATCTCACAAGGGTGACATCCTCCTGCTCTAAGAGTCTATGATAGTCTCTGAGCCTGGGCATAGTCAATGTATACTTCCCATAGTTCAGAAGATTTCTGAGACTATGATGAGTAAGAATTGTCACGGGGTAGCCCATCGTGACCGATGATGCTTTGTCATACATGGAATATACCCCCACCATTGCTCTGTAGCACAGTGGTAACCCTAGTTCTACCTCTGAATAAGCAGTAGAGTAGTAGGAAATAGGCTGAGGATTCGTCCCCATACCTGTCGGTTGACAAAGAACCGCGCATGCATATCTACCTCCAGTAGAAGTAGACACATATAGCAAAAAGTTCTTTGAGTAATCTGGTAGTGCAAGTGCAGGCGCCTCCTGCAACCTCTGTTTGATAGTTTCAAATGCCACATGACCTTCCGGTGTCCAGGAAAGATTGCTATGGAGTTGACCACTCTCAGTACCCCTCACCATAGCCCTCAATGGGGCCATCAAACTAGTATAATCCTCTACCCAAGCTGAGGAATAACCAGCAATACCCAGAAATGTCATCATTTCTCTGACTGTTCTAGGTTTTGGAGCCTTACGAATAGTTTCCACCTGCTTGTCTGAAATGTTTCTGTGGCCATGAGTTATGTTTTGACCTAAATATACAACTTTCTCCTGACAATATTGCAGCTTTTTCTGTGACACCTTGTGCCCCTTTTCTGCCAATACCTGTAGTAATTTAATTGAATCCCTATGACATGTTTCCTTATTTTGGGAGCAAAGCATTATATCATCCACGTACTGAATGACAGTGCTCTGCAATATCTGATCTATCCCTACCAAGTCTTCCTTCAGTACTTTATTGAAGATATGCGGCGAATGCCGGTACCCCTGTGGCATTCTATTGTACTCATAGAACTGTCCCTGATAGGTGAACCCAAATAAATCCTGACTCTCTACACTAAGTGGAATACTGAAAAATGCTCCACATAAGTCCAGTACTGTAAAATGTGTCGCATCCGGAGGAACTTGAGCTAACAAGGTATGAAGATCTGGCACTTCTGCTGGAAAGTCATTCACTATTTCATTTACTGCTCTCAAATCGTGAGCTACACGATAACTTCCATCTGGTTTTTTTACAGGCCACAAAGGCGTGTTACTCCGAGGGTGTTTTGTTGTCTTTAAAACCCCTACTGTCGAAAGTCCACCAATTTGTGGTTCAATCCCTTTGATTGCTTCCTCTGTCAATGGATATTGATTTTTCCATGGAGGTTTGGCTCCTGGTCGAAGTTCAACCTTCACAGGTTGGGCTGATTTCACAAGTCCAATATCAGTACTATGTCGAGACCACACTCCTTCTGGAACTTGTTGCAACATCTCCTCTTTCATAGGGTCTGAATCAATCTTCATATTGCAAATAGATTCATGTGTCATTCCTACAGCCTGTGGCTCCCCTTGTCCTTGAGCCGAAATCATTATTTTGAGAAATCGTTGGTCTTCACTTCTCCAGATCGCCAAATTTTCTTTCGTTGGTCTGAAAGTAAGTCTCTCTGCTTCTGTCATCATTTCTCCCATTTGCTTTTGCTCATAGCCTTCTGAAACCAACAAGGTAACATGTGGCACACTCTTCTCAATATCAAATTCTTTATTCAGATAATCATCTGGGTTTATCTTCATAGCTGCTCCTTGTGGTCCTAAAATAATGCAACTTGAGCTAAGTTGAACATTCTTCGGTTGATGACTCAACCATTCCTCTGATTGTGATTGAGCAGCCTTCTTGAAATACTTAAGCGTACAATGGAATGGATATTCCGGAAGCTTTGCATCCGGCATATTTGCAACAATAAATCTTTCCCATATCTTAGCTTGTTTCATAAAATCTTCACTGAGATTTCCAATCCAGAATACTGAAGACGAATCCATCTCCGTCATCATCGACAATTGGTAAACCTTTTCCTTTGGCATTTCTATCAGACAGCCGTCTGGTGTACATCTGATTGTACAGTTCAACTTACACAAGGCATCTCTTCCCAATAATGCCACAGGTGTATGTTCTGATACCAGTATGGGTATTTTAATTTTGTGATCTTTATAGCAGAGTTCAATTGGTTCTGTAAGAGGAATCAGCTGTTTTACTCCCTCAAATCCGATTGTCCTAACGAGTTGATTGGACATAGGGAGATGTGTAGCATCTTCAGGTCGAACACAGGTGAACGCAGCTCCGCTATCCGCCATTACTTCCAATGGTCGGTTGTTTATTTTCACCTCAATTGTTGGATCTCTTTCCGATCCTGACGCTACCAGCTGACACCCCCCTTTCGGATCATCTAGGCACCGCTAGAATCCTGGCTCCGGACCCCTGTAGGGGTTCACCGGTCCTCCAGATGCTTTTGACTGGCCCCTGTATCTTCCTCTAAAATTCCCTCTAAAGTTTCCTCCTGACCAATTACACTCACGGGAAAAGTGACCAACCTGTCCACAATTATAACACACCTCTGGAGACGGCGGAAAGTATGTCTTAACTCTTCCTCCCCTTTCTAATCCTTCTTGTCCTCTCCCTCTCCAATTCTGCGTCTGTCCAGAACTTGGCTGTGGGTATGAATTAACTGGTGCCGCCATTGGTGGCTGGTACAATTGCGGTTGAAACTGTTCGGGTTGAAGCTGTGGCAGTGCTTGTTGGTTCGGTACACACGGACTCTGCATAACCAAAGCTTGTTTCTTATCCTTTTTATTCTCTCCCAGTTGTATCAGATTAAGTTTCCGGAGAGTTTCTTCGTCCTGCTCTTTCTGATTGAGTTCCTTCTTCCTGTACAGATCCACTTGATGAGCTATGTGATCTGTATAGACCCCTTTTGTCATGCTTCCAAGTCCAACTACTTCTGCCAGTTTGCTTCTTACTGGTGCGGGCAGTCCCATTTGCAGTTTAGCTCTCAAAATTGACTGCTCAATTTGACTCACATCTGGATCATTTCCAGTAATATTTCTCCACACTTGATGAACTCTTGACACATAGGCTCTCGGATTTTCTTGTTGTCCTAGTGGGTCAATCAGAATATTATCAGGATGCACATTCGTTGGAAATGTATCTTTCAATGCTCTCCACAGACGATTCCTACTTGCAGCCAGCAATTCAGGATCGTTCACTGCCGTCCCAACATATCTCATGAGTCCAGCCCTCTGGAAGACTTCTTCCATATCTGGAATCCCAATGAGATTAGCCAACAGTCTCTTAACGTCTCCTATAGCAGACTGTGTTCCCACCGTAATTTCTTCCAATTTCGAAATCCAAGGATAGGCCCCATTCTGAAGAATAGGCAACTTCTCAAGTATGTTTGACATATCGGTATTTTGCAACGGCTTATATTCAAAGTTTTGACCTCAAATGATAACTGGTGCCATTTTGCTTGTGGTATCTTTCCTTGGCCTTAATGCATATTTGATCTCATCTTGTTCAGCTTCTCTTCTCAGCTGTCTCTCCTTCCGTATGGTCAGCGTCTGGAGTTCTTCCTGTAGCTCTCTTACTTCTCCTGCCGTCCTTGCACTCTTCAGTCCTGATAAGCATCGATCTAGATCTCCTTCTATATCTTCTGCAACAGTCTTTGCAGGATAAACTCCTTTCGAATACGCAGCACCTTCAGTCTTCTCTTTATCGCTGTCTTCATCTTTGCTTCCCTCAGCACTCGAATATATTATAGCCTTCTTCGAATCTTCCTCAGCACTGTAATATCTTGTATCCTTCTTCTTCAAACTTTCCTTACCCCTTCTCTCCGTTCTGGCCAACCTCCGTTTGATGACCGGATCATATCCACCCATGATCCCCTCTAAATCACTCTGTTCATCATCGTCCTCCTCCAGTTCCATCCTACTTAACCTCATACCACCCTTAGTTTTCAGACTTCTCGTTTTCTTCCCACCTTTAGTGCTTGGATGAGTTTTTATGGTCGTTTCTGCTTGTCCTCTCTCTATAATTTGTTCATCCTCATCTCTGATGTAATAATCCCCCTGATGGCGGATTACTGGAAGTTGAGGATAAGCATCCCTAAACTCAACTTCCTTCTCATACGGTGGGGGTCTTCTCGCCGAATCCGTGTGTGAGAAAGGTATACCGACCTCTACCCTCAGTTTCTCTGTCGACGTCTCTTCCTTTAGCTTCTTCTCCATACCTTTGCTTCCCTTGTCTTTGGTATCTTTCCTCAGTTTGTGTCCTTCATCTTCAAACAATTTAAGAACACCCAGCTCCCTTTGTCTCTTCTCTTTACGTCGTTCCTTTTGTTTTCCCGTCTTCTGATCTGCCTTGTAAATTGACAGAAGTACTTTCATGATGTTGATAACATCCGGATTAAAAGTCCCTTCCTCTGGCCAGGGTTGTTCAATGTCAGGCCAACGTTTGTTCCATTTGCCGGATAATTTTGCAATACCCTTAACTAAAGGATTACTATGTTCCACTATATTAACCGGTGTAATAACTTTCATAGCCTTGCTATCCTTTCTCCCCATTGTAAGTCCTCTTTTATCTTCCTTTATTGTGAACTATTTATTTTAGCCTATGGCTTCCCCCCCTTTAATTATTAATACAACCCAAACAACCAGAGAGAAAACAAAGAAAAATATGACTAATTTATTTATTTTTTATTTATTTTTTTAAATCTGAATTTAAAAAAAAAATCAAAATATGAATAATTAAAAAAATAAAATATGAATATTAAAAATTCAGAAAAATATGAATAATTAAAAATTAAAATATGAATATTAAAAATTCAGAAAAATATGAATAATTAAAAAAAAAAATATGAATAATTAAAAAATTAAAATATGAATAATAATAAAAAAAAATATGAATATTAAAATGTTAATTAAAAATAAATCCCCCCCCAAAAATCCATTGAATTATTCAATTAAAATTTTAATTAACAACTATGAATAATTATGAATAATTAAGACAAATCTTTATTTCTACACCTATTTTACCAATTTAGGACCCACTTACCTTAACCCCTCCGGAAAGTGAATACCAGTAGTCAACATCCACAGCAATCCAAACAACATGAAATTCCAATCTACAACATCATCACCCCCATAAATTTCATTGTTTAATATGCATCCAAGTATTTTAATATCACAGAAAAAGACTTCCAATCTACAACCATACCACACCAATATAAACCATTGTTTAATATGCACCCAAGTATTTTAATATCACAGAACAAAAGACTTCCAATCTACAACCATACCACACCAATATAAACCATTGTTTAATATGAAGCCAAATATTTCAAGATCACAGAATAATGTCAATACCTGCTTTCCAATCGAATCCCCCAGTCAGGCCCAGTAATGCACCGAGACCCAAAACTGCAACTTTTATTCCCTGATCAGTCTGTTGCCAAGCGTGTAAGAGAGTATCATTGCATCCAACATCCTGTTGAGAGATTTTGTAGACAAAAAAGTACTAGCCTGATTTTGGATGATCCTCTGTTTGCGTCACACCTTGTCACGTCACGCCACGCAACGCCGCGCACGTTAGCCTCTCCCGTTAGCCTCTCTCCTTTGCTCCGGTCTATAGCCTCACATAACAAGAGAAGAAAACAATACAGCCAAGCATTTAAAGTTTACACTTAACCAAGGTATTCCCCACTCATATTTGCTACCAAACGGAACCTAGAAAGAAATAAATCAACACATTTTAACCGGACCCCAAGAATAAATAAATCGCTCAAAACATTTTAATTTTATTTTAACCCGTCATTCAAATCAATGCATTATACTTCGTCACCATATATTCAATTTATAAATTTACTACATCCCTACAAAGAGTTTAACGTTCACATAACAGTTACTTTAATAATTTTAAAAGAGTCGTGTTCACCTTTTCCGGTATCCATTACCCCTGAAAAGAAGCCTGAAACAATCACATGACCGTACTGGCCACCATTTTGTTCCGTCGCCTCAGCACGACCGCATGTCGAAGATTTAGTGCCGTAAACCAAAACGTGTCCTAATCTCGTGTCATAAACTCCCCCTTTCTGTAGTGTAGTGTCGCAAAATTAAACGCATGCGCACAACCATTCAAAAATACTTTTCACCATGGAAGAAAGATTCTCTTCTCTCTCCCCAAACAGAAAGAATAACAGCCAGCTGTAACTTCCCATTTCCCCCTTATAGTCAAACAACATTTAACAGCGCTCACAAAACATACAACCTGACTTACAGAAAGTGACAAATTTAAGAGACTTTAACCCATCGCAATGGAATCTCTAAGGATATCCGTTAGCATGTAGCACGCAACACAATTAGCATTCAACCTTAGCAGTTAGCTTAGCCTACGGTACATCGTGACACAAAACACAATTAGCACTAGCATCCACCTCAGCCACCATGATGTAGCATGATTCACACTTTAGCCTTACAAAAATTAGCCTTTAGCCTCAAGCCTTAGCATTTAGCATTTCGCCACGATGTACCACGTGACCCGAACCATACAATCAAGCCTTAGCAACGAGGCACCACGTGGCCTGAAACAATCCAGCATTAACACCAACCTCCAGCTAATTGCAGCCTACTAGCTATACAAATGAACACCCCGCACCGTGGCCCAATCATTGTCTATCCGTAATATCCCCGTCTAACTTTATGCTGCCTTGAAAGATGAATCTCATATCAAGCGGTTATCCCCAAACCAATTTCCCGTCGGCCAGAGGAGGAGTATAACATAAATACACCAATTCACTTCATAATTCCCGCTTAAGAAATCAACCTGATTCAGTCTAACTAAGCCCAGGATTTGTAGCCCACTTAATAATAATAATAATAATTATTACAAGTCGCCTCGTTTCGAGGTCTTTTCCGTATTCCCGGTGCCCTAACTATGCAGATATCTCCCAACATATATTCTCTACCAATCCATTGTCCTAAACATGCTATTATTCCCCATTTACCCATCAACCCAATTTAGAATATTTGTTATCAGACTCCGAATCAACAACAACACCATACCTCAATAACGACCCAAGTACGTTTAACTGTACACCGTCAAAGCCCTCTCATGAATCAACGAAATGACTAGTGTCCAAAGTTTGTGAATAATCTCACCTTTAGCCGGCTTGAACAGTAGTCAACTCGCGAATCCAGGAAAGGGACCAACAACGATGCAATCAATATCTCAGCGGAGCCTCCAAATTGTAGTGTAGGTTATTGGAAGGTGTTGTCGTCAATCAAGAAGTCTGCTTAGGTTGGATCGTGTTCAAAGGCCTTTATTCAAACCACGAGGTTCCAGCGTAAGTACGGATACAATATCCGGAGAACCAGACCCCAAATAAATCTTACTGCATTCTAACTCTTCGTCAGTGCTCCCCCCTTTATATAGCCCAAGAGTTGACTGGCTCCCTCTACTGTTCAATCCCCGTATCTTACCACCCCCTTCCTGTCTGTCATAGGTGACGTCACGCTAAAACCTTCCCTCTGGATAGCCATAATCAACCTTCCATTTCTTCATGCAAAACATTTAACAAAGACATAATTTTAATACACTACAGATACTATAGTCACCACGTTTCACATTGGATTTATTAACGACATAAAGTTAAGACCTGTTTTTAATTCTAGTGCTGCACTGCACTGCACAAACAAGGTTGTTAGCTAGCTAGCTAACATTTGCTCTGGTCCGAAGTTAAACCAACTCTGAAGTTCAAAGACATTCAAAGTTCCTACATAAAAGCCGCTCCTCCGTAGGTATAATTCTGTGGGCCTAATTCAGATAATGCAGGTCATAACACGATGCCCAGCTCTTCAATGCAAGCATCCTCTATCCTCTAACGAGCTCTCCACACACACAAAATTCGCACCTTACACTGTGATTGGCAGCACAGTGTGCTCTGAATGATTTTCTTATACAGATACTCTGTGGTGTACTAGTGTATTTATTCTCCCACTTGGATGTCACTTCCACAAGCTTTAAATTGAGGGCCAGGTTGTCAGGATGGGTAATGTACTGTACACATTAATTATAAGTACTCCTAAAGATACACTTCATTTTAACTAGCTAAATCCTGTGTAACAACTAGTAATTACATTGTACTTGGCTAACATTACATGTTCTATGCTTTGAAATAGTGTCTTATTCTTCATCTGGGATTTGGATTTGTAAAATGTATTATAAAATGTATTTAATATTTGTCTGATCAGGCTCAGGTAGCATCAGGTTTGTATTTTTATGCTAATCAAAGCTCTAATCAAATCCAGACATTTATAAGCGTTATAATGCTTTTGAATGACACTTCCGGTTTTGGCAAAAAATACCGGGTTACCCGGGAGAAGAGTGATTTAATCTCGGGATGGAACATTTGTATAATATCGAGGAAATATTAAACCCTGATGCGTATACCAGTTGATTCACAAGACACCAACTAAGTAACTTACATACACGGTATCTTCATTAGGCCTAATGGCATTTCATGTCCATGATAGGAAGTTTGTTGTAGTGACTCAGTAAGGCTAATTGTAAAAGTAACCCTCTAAAGTGCCATGTTTGTACAGTTTATTATGTGGAGGAAACATTTAGGCAGCCAGGGCCATACACCAGGACCGCTCCGTAGGCCGCACTGTAGGCCTAGCTCTTACTGCAGTCCAGTGCCATGGACATCTTTGAAGTTTGGCTTTATTAAGGCCTATTCACCGTGGTCTTATCGTACAAGGCTCTACAGACATGTAAAATAAAGACAGGCAATTTTTATTGTTCACGTTATTTGCGTTGAATATGTATTGAAGTCAAGTGGTTCAACATTAAAATATAGTTGGATGGACCACACAGGACAGCTTGGAAAATGCGACGGTCGGTGGAACACTTGCGCCACCAAGTGGACAATTGCTTCAGTTCTCTTGTGGCATCACCGCTACCAGAGATATGTGATATAAGATCAAATGTTATGTCAATATTATTATCTCTAAATTGATTCCCCCACCCGTATTTCATATATTATTATTCAGATTTAGCTGTTAATCTGGATTTAATTTATAAACGCTTTCTGTCATTTCCGATTGGAGGTCAGATAACCACGTGACTTCCGAACCTACCAATGTGTTACTTTGTAACAGTCAAAAGTGGTTATTCCCAACGTTGATCAACTCCCAATCTATGCCAAGATTTTTTAAAAGCATTATCTTTGATATTTGGCGGACAGTTTACAGAGCTACGTTTTGTGTAACCGTCATCGAATTTGACGTGTCCGAGAATGGCACCTATCTCCCGAAAGCATTGCGGTATTGCTTATTGGCTAAGATGAAGTGTAGTATCTGGAGGACAAGTTTTTATTGACCACAGATAGTCGATGCGAGAGGCTCTGGTGCCATCACCACAATTTTTGTTTTAGATTCCGTCTCTCACAGTTGAAGTGTACCTATGATATAAATTACAGACCTCTACATGCCCTGTAAGTAGGAAAACCTGCAAAATCGGCAGTGTATCAAATACTTGTTCTCCCCACTGTACATGTCAACTGCATATATTTGAGTCTTGTGAAATAGCAGGCCTATCAAATAATGACTTCAGACAAATACATCAGATAACGTTACCGGTATGTGAGGCAGTTCATGTTACCAGTACATGACTTTAGCACATTTAATAGTTTATACTGTATAGTCTTCCAGTGTATATATTTCCAATCATAACAATTGTCTTCTTTTTGTTAAACTACTTTATTACTTAGCTATTTGTGTATATTTTTGATCATGTGTATTGCACTGTTGAGGAGAGCTTGCAAGTAAGCATTTCACTGTACCATTTACACCCTGTATCCTGTGGAGGTGACGAATAAACTTTGATTAGAAGATTAATGCACCATTGATATCAGCTATCATAGTCAAGATAACGGTGACTGACCTGACCAGCACTCTCTAGCCATCATTGACATTGAGATGAACTTGCTCAAATACAATATACATCACGATCCTAACTAATTAAAACTAAGCAACTGCGTTAACTCTGCATGATTTATTTTCACAATGAGAGGGGGTGCACCGTTCCTGGAGATACTGCAATACCAGGTCGATGCGTGGAGTGGACGGAGCAAGCCCCTATTCCATCTCTCTATTCCAAAAATCAATTTAATATATGGTCCCCAGATAGGGGACGTATCAGATATTAAACTGATAAGAACAGATTTTTTTCTTTTGGAAAAGTTTTTATTATACATTTCCTTTAAAACAGCTCACATTTGAATTACATTTACACACATAAAAACGGCATGAAGTGCATTAAAACCAGCATTATATTACAGTTACATTTTAAAAGGTACATTTATTACATTTATTTAAAACAATAAAACAATCCTACATAAAAGTACCCATTTCTGTAAAAGCCAATTACTAAGAGCCATTTAAAATGTGCATAAATGATTTTAACAAAGTTAAAACATTTTTAAGACATAAAAAGCCTGTCAAAAAGTCACTTTGTTAAAAAAGCTGTCTTCGGTCCTTTGTACAAAAACGGGGTGAGTCCTTATCAAAAAAGCCTCCTCCTGCTCTTCCTGAAACGACTCCGTACCCGTCCGTCGGGGCCCAGAGGAGACTCCTCCCCTAGGCGCATCGCCCTAGGCACCGCAGCGCTGTCAGGCCGTGGCCGCCGGGACCTTGGGTGTTGTGGGGGACCCTTCGCCTGGGGTCGAGGCCCCCTGTCGTTCGTACCACCCCAGGGCTTCCGTGGCTACCAAAGCCACTGCCTGGGGGTGGTCTCTACCAGTTTCCCTACCAGCAGGTTGCGGGAGGACCACAGTGCATCCTTCAGACACGTGAGGGTGGGCCAGAGTTGTGTGAAGGCCTTTGTTGTTATAGGCCTTCGGCCCACCCCACACAGCACGAGCTGGGGCGTTAGGTCCTCCCCTGCTGGCAGGCGTGGGGAGATCAGGGGGCCTGCTTCCTTCCACAGGTCCCGTGCGGCTCTGCACTCCCAGAGCAAGTGCCTCACCGACTCTTCTTGGCCGCAGCCTGGTCGGGGGCACGCGGATGTCCTCGCCATGCCCCGGGAGTGCATGACGGCCCTGACCGGGAGGATCTCATGGGCGACCATCCAGGACAGGTCACGGTGCCAATTCAGCAGAGCAGGATGGGCCACGTTGCGCCAAACCATTGTGGGCTCGCCTATAGCAAGCCCGCGCACTGGACACACCGGTTCCCGTTCCTGCACAAGAGAGAGAAGAGAGCGGTGTTTAGTTAAAACTGTGACAGGCTCCTTTTCCAGTTTAAAATGTCTTAAAAACTTTTGTAGCTGTATATAGTGTGTGGGGAGCAGGAAAGAGACTGGGGCTCGCAGGTCGACTGGGATCAACCTCAGAGACCTGAGGTAAGACCCCAGCCAGAACCGTGCGAGGGCCTGGGTCTTGTTGTTGACCGGGGAGGTGGCAAGAGTAAGATGTAACGCTGTATAGCGGCTGCCCAGGAACAAGTAGAGGTCAGGCAAGCCTTTCCCCCCCTTGAACCTGGGCCTCTTTACCACCTCCCTCCTCAGCCTCTCCCACTTGCTTCCCCACAGAAAATAAAACAACATCCGGTCCAGTGCTAAAAGAGTTGTTCGTGGGGGGATAAAAACAGAATTGATTAATAAAAGGACAGGTAAAATCACAGCCTTGATGATTAAAACCTTGCCCTCAAATGTCAGTCGTCTTAGTCCCCAAAACCCCAGTCTCTGTCTAACAGTCGCTAAAATCCCGGTCCAGTTTCCACTACCTCCTCCCTCTCTGTCAAATTTAACTCCCAGAACCCTTATGTCCGTCATTCTAACCGTCAGTGGTAGTCCTGTCAAGTCTGAGTCTGCCCATGGTCCGAAAAATTGGGCCTCCGTCTTGGTTCTGTTCAGTCTCGCCCCAGAGGCTCGTCCGTACCAGTCAGTCCTGTCCAGAGTCTTGTCGACAGATAAAAGGTCAGTGCATAAAATGTTAACGTCGTCCATATAAAAAACGCACTTGGCGGTCATCCCCCCACTCCCCGGGATACCCACCCCACTGATCCGTTGGTCCCTTCTCAAGACCTGTGCCAGTGGTTCTATGCAGGCCACAAACAGGAGGGGAGATAAAGGACATCCCTGACGGACGCCGCAGTGTACTCCCACTGCTCTTGACAAATGCCCATTTACAAGGATTCTGCTGGTGATGTCCCCATACAGCAATCCCACCCAAGCTAGAAACCTTTCTGGGAATCCCATTTTTTGCAGTACCTTGAAGAGGTACTGGTGCGAGACCCGATCAAAAGCTTTATCAAAATCTAAATTTAGGACTATAAGCCGCATGTTTCTGTCTCTCGCATAACAGATGGCATCTCTGATCAGTACTAGGCTGTCCGTGATCTTCCTTCCCGGAATGGCACAGGCTTGATCCGGGTGGATCACCTCCCCTAAAACAGAAGACATTCTGAGTGTTAAAACCTTGGTAAAAAGTTTACAATCAAAGTTTAAAAGGGTAATCGGTCGCCAGTTCCTAAGGTCAGTCCTGTCATTTTTCTTGTGTAAAAGGGTCACGATTCCGGTTCTAAAACTGTCAGGTAGTCTGTCGAGTTGTTCAAAGTCCGTAAAAACAGTCAGAAGTTCGTCGGCTAAAACATCCCAAAAGGTCAGATAAAACTCCAAAGGGAGGCCGTCCTCCCCCGGTGATTTTCCCCTTTTAAAATGTCTCAGTCCTTTGTCAAGTTCGGTCATTGTCAGATCTTTTGTTAGGTCGTTCGTGTTTGGTATAGTCCTGTCAATGTATGTTAAAACGTCCTCCATTGTTTTATTACATACATCTTTAAAACCGAACAAATCCCCATAAAAACCCTCGACTACTTCTTTTATTCCCTCTGTGTCTGTTTTTAAAACCCCATCTTTATCTTTTAAACCCGTCATAACCCTACCCTTACTAACTATCTTTTAAAAAAAGTACCTGGTGCACTTCTCCCCCTCTTCTAATTCCCTTTCTTTGCTTCTTAAAATAACCCCCTTGCTCTTCTGTTCTGCTAAAAATGCCATCTCTTTCTTAACTTCTTTTATTTCCTGGTTAAAATCAAAGCCCTGTTGATTTAGGTTAAAATAACGCTCCAGTCGCTTCTGCAGTCCCAACATGCGTCTATCTTTTTCTTTGCTTTTTTTCTTTCCTATCTCTCTAAAGAAGGTCCTCGTCTTACCCTTCACCATTTCCCACCACTGTGCTCGTGTGTCAAAGAAGTCCTGTAGCGTCTGCCACTGGCTGAACTGCTCCCTGTACTGGCTAACTACTCTATCATCTTCTAAAAGGGAGCAGTTCAGTTTCCAGGGCCCTCTTCCTACAGTCACACCCGAAGTTAGTGAAAGGGTGCACGTCAGCATCACGTGATCTGAGAAGAAAGCAGGGGTTATTCTAGCATCAGTTGGCGGGCAGTCGCGGGTAAACAGATAGTCAATGCGAGAGGCTCTGGTGCCGTCACCACTGGTCCAGGTGAAGCCCTCCTCTCTTGGATGCAGGGTTTTAAAACAGTCAGTTAGCTTAAAATCCCTGCACAACCCTTGCAATAAAACACTAGACCTATCTACCTTAAAATCTTCTCCCGCTCCTCTCCTGTCTGCTCTACTTAAAACACAGTTAAAATCCCCACCCACCACTAGAGGATCCCTCCCCAGCATGTGGGACTGCAGGTCCTCTAAAAGTGCGCACCGGTCATGTTTGTTATTAAAACCATATATATTCAGCACGTTAAAATCCCTCCCCATAAAAGTACATTTGGCTAAAAGAGCACGTCCCCCAACCACCACTGTGCTCCCCTTCACCACCACCTGTGGATTCTTAAATAAAATAGCAACACCATCGTTTTTGTTAAAATTGGATCCACTCCAAATGGAGGGCCCATGCTGCCACTTCTCCTCCCATTTCCTGTAGGAGGTTAAAAATGGTAGACCACACTCCTGCAATAAAAACACATCTGAATTAAAACTTTCTAAAAAGGATAAAACAGATTGTGCTCTTAACTCGGTCTTGATACTCCTTACATTTATGGTGGTGATGTTAAAAGCCATAAAAGAGGTTAGTAAAAACAGTGCTAAAAAGAAAGAAAGAAGGCGTTAAAACAGTTTAAAAGGGGTTATTTATTAGAAACTTTCTCTCTCTCCCTGCGGGGTAAGGGGGGGTGGCAGGGAGAGGAGGTAAAAACAGGGTTTTAAAATTATTCTTGGTTGGGGGAGTTTGATGGGAAGACCCTGGACATCCTCCCCCTGGGAGCTCTCCCACTCCAACTTGCCCTTCTTCTCCTCGCCCTGTTCGGGGTCGGAGAGCTCCTCAGCGTTTCTCTTCCTTTGGGGAAGGTGTTCGCCCAGGGCCTCTCCCACCACTCCCACACTCTCCTCGCTTGACAGTGTCGTTTCCGACACTGTCATCATACTGTCAGACCCACTTGGGGAGCTCTCACTCTCAGTCTCTCCAGAGCCGTCTTTCTCGGCCCTTTCTCCTTCAGAGGTCTCTTCAGTCTGGGGCGGGGGGGTTGGGGTGGGGAGGGTTTTTGCCTCCACTCCCACTTCTCCCACCACCGCACCTTCTGCGCACTCCACCTTATCTACCACTTCCTCCACTACTGCCACCACTTCCTCAACAACCGCCACCACCTCCTCCACTACCGCCACCACCTCCTCCGCTACCACCACCACCACCTCCTCTAGCAGACAGGAGAGGAGCGGGAGAAGATTTTAAAGTAGATAGGTCAAGTGTTTTATTGCAAGGATTGTGCAGGGATTTTAAACTAACTGACTGTTTTAAAACCCTGCATCCAAGAGAGGAGGGCTTCACCTGGACCAGTGGTGACGGCACCAGAGCCTCTCGCATTGACTATCTGTTTACCCGCGACTGCCCGCCAACTGATGCTAGAATAACCCCTGCTTTCTTCTCAGATCACGTGATGCTTACGTGCACCCTCTCACTAACTTCGGGTGTGACTGTAGGAAGAGGGCCCTGGAAACTGAACTGCTCCCTTTTAGAAGATGATAGAGTAGTTAGCCAGTACAGGGAGCAGTTCAGCCAGTGGCAGACGCTACAGGACTTCTTTGACACACGAGCACAGTGGTGGGAAATGGTGAAGGGCAAGACGAGGACCTTCTTTAGAGAGATAGAAAAGAAAAAAAGTAAAGAAAAAGATAGACGCATGTTGGGACTGCAGAAGCGAATGGAACGGTATTTTAATCTAAACCAACAGGGTTTTGATTTTAACCAAGAAATCAAAGACGTTAAGAAAGAGATGGCATTTTTAGCAGAACAGAAGAGCAAGGGGGGTATTTTAAGAAGTAAAGAAAGGGAATTAGAAGAGGGGGAAAAATGTACCAGGTACTAAAAAAGATAGTCAGTAAGGGTAGGGTTATGACGGGTTTAAAAGATAAAGATGGGTTTTTAAAAACAGACACAGAGGGAATTAAAAAAGTAGTCGAGGGTTTTTATGGGGAAATGTTTGGTTTTAAAGATGTGTGTGAGGAAACAATGGAGGAGGTTTTAACATACATCGACAGGACTATACCAAACACAGACGACCTAATAAAAGACTTGACAATGACCGAACTCGACGAAGGACTGAGACATTTTAAAAGGGGTAAATCACCGGGGGAGGACGGCCTCCCTTTGGAGTTTTATCTGACCTTTTGGGATGTTTTAGCCGACGAACTTCTGACTGTTTTTACGGACTTTGAACAACTCGACAGACTACCTGACAGTTTTAGAACCGGAATCGTGACCCTTTTACACAAGAAAAATGACAGGACTGACCTTAGGAACTGGCGACCGATTACCCTTTTAAACTTTGATTGTAAACTTTTTACCAAGGTTTTAACACTCAGAATGTCTTCTGTTTTAGGGGAGGTGATCCACCCGGATCAAGCCTGTGCCATTCCGGGAAGGAAGATCACGGACAGCCTAGTACTGATCAGAGATGCCATCTGTTATGCGAGAGACAGAGACATGCGGCTTATAGTCCTAAATTTAGATTTTGATAAAGCTTTTGATCGGGTCTCGCACCAGTACCTCTTCAAGGTACTGCAAAAAATGGGATTCCCAGAAAGGTTTCTAGCTTAGGTGGGATTGCTGTATGGGGACATCACCAGCAAAATCCTTTTAAATGGGCATTTGTCAAGAGCAGTGGGAGTACACTGCGGCGTCCGTCAGGGATGTCCATTATCTCCCCTCCTGTTTGTGGCCTGCATAGAACCACTGGCACAGGTTTTGAGAAGGGACCAACCGATCAGTGGGGTGGGTATCCCGGGGAGTGGGGGGATGACCGCCAAGTGCGTTTTTTACATGGACGACGTCAACATTTTATGCACTGACCTTTTATCCGTCGACAGGACTTTGGACAGGATTGACTGGTGCGGACGAGCCTCTGGGGCGAGACTGAAGAGACAAGACAGAGGCCCAATTTTTCGGACCGTGGGCAGACTCAGACTTGACCAGACTACCACTGACTGTTAGAATGACGGACATAAGGGTTCTGGGGGTTAAATTTGACAGAGAGGGAGGAGGTAGTGGAAATTGGACCGGGATTTTAGCGACTGTTAGACAGAGACTGGGGTTTTGGGGACTAAGACGACTGACATTTGAGGGCAAGGTTTTAATCATCAAGGCTGTGATTTTACCTGTCCTTTTATTAATCAGTTCTGTTTTTATCCCCCCACGAACAACTCTTTTAGCTCTGGACCGGATGCTGTTTTATTTTCTGTGGGGAAGCAAGTGGGAGAGGCTGAGGAGGGAGGTGGTAAAGAGGCCCAGGTTCAAGGGGGGGAAAGGCTTGCCTGACCTCTACTTGTTCCTGGGCAGCCGCTATACAGCGTTACATCTTACTCTTGCCACCTCCCCGGGCAACAACAAGACCCAGGCCCTCGCACGGTTCTAGCTGGGGTCTTACCTCAGGTCTCTGAGGCTGATCCCAGTCGACCTGCGAGCCCCAGTCTCTTTCCTGCTCCCCAAACACTATGTACAGCTCAAAACGTTTTTAAGACATTTTAAACTGGAAAAGGAGCCTGTCACTGTTTTAACTAAACACCGCTCTCTTCTCTCTCTTGTGCAGGAACGGGAACCAGTGTGTCCATTGCGCGGGCTTGCTATAGGCAAGCCCGCAACGGTTTGGCGCAACGTGGCCCATCCTGCTCTGCTGAATTGGCACCGTGACCTGTCCTGGATGGTCGCCCATGAGATCCTCCCGGTCAGGGCCGTCATGCACTCCCGGGGCATGGCGAGGACATCCGCGTGCCCCCGACCAGGCTGCGGCCAAGAAGAGTCGGTGAGGCACTTGCTCTGGCAGTGCAGAGCCGCACGGGACCTGTGGAAGGAAGCAGGCCCCCTGATCTCCCCACGCCTGCCAGCAGGGGAGGACCTAACACCCCAGCTCGTGCTGTATGGGGTGGGCCGAAGGCCTATAACAACAAAGGCCTTCACACAACTCTGGCCCACCCTCACGTGTCTGAAGGATGCACTGTGGTCCTCCCGCAACCTGCTGGTAGGAAAACAAGTAGAGACCACCCCCCAGGCAGTGGCTTTGGTAGCCACGGAAGCCCTGGGGTGGTACGAACGACAGGGGGCCTCGACCCCAGGCGAAGGGTCCCCCACAACACCCAAGGTCCCGGCGGCCACGGCCTGACAGCGCTGCGGCGCCTAGGGCGATTAATCAGTTCTGTTTTTATCCCTCCTAGGAAAACATTGTTAGCTCTTGACCGGATGCTTTTTTATTTTCTGTGGGGAAGCAAGTGGGAGAGGCTGAGGAGGGAGGTGGTAAAGAGGCCCAGGCTCAGGGGGGGGGGGGAAAGGCTTGCCTGACCTCTACTTGTTCCTGGGCAGCAGCTATACAGCGTTACATCTCACTCTCGCCACCTCCCCGGTCAGCAACAAGACCCAGGCCCTCGCACGGTTCTGGCTGTTCTTATCAGTTTAATATCTGATACGTCCCCTATCTGGGGACCAGATATTTAATTGATTTTTGGAACAGGGAGATGGAATAGGGGCTTGCTCCATCCACTCCACGCATCGACCTGGTATTGCAGTACCTCCAGGAACGGTGCACCCCTGTCATTGTAAAGATAAAGCAGGCAAAGACAACAGAATTGCTTTGTTATATTCCATTAGGATCACGATGTATTTTATATTTTCACATTTGACCATCTTCATCTCAATGTCAATGATGGCTACAAAGTGATGGTCAAGTCAGTCAGTCACTGTTATATTGACTATGATAGCTGATGTGAATGGTGGGTTAATCATCTAATCAAATCAATGTTTATTCGTCACATGCACAGGATACAGGGTGTAAATGGTACAGTGATAATGCTTTAACGATAATGCTTTAAAAAAAACATGGCATAGATTGGGAGTTGATCAACGTTGGGAATAACCACTTTAGACTGTTACAAGGTAACAAATTGGTAGGTTCGTAAGTCACGTGGTCATCTGCCCTCCAATCGGAAATGACAGAAAGCTTTTATAAATTAAATCCAGATTAAGAGCTAAATCTGAATAATAATATATGAAATATGGGTGGGGGAATCAATTTAGAGATAATAATATTGACATAACATTTGATCTGATATCACATATCTCTGGTAGCGTTGATGCCACAAGGGAACTGAAACAATTGTCCACTTGGTGGCGAAAGTGTTCCACAGACCGTCACATTTTCCAAGCAGTCCTGTGTGGTCCATCCAACTACATTTGAATGTTGAACCACTTGACTTCAATACATCATGTTGGTGTAAAAAGTTACAAGAGAGGAAGTACAAACCACCGACGCTGGACAGAGGAATTTGTTTTTAAGCAAAAGGCATTTTAATCAAACAGAGTTATCTTGTACTGTTAAGACTACATGCATCGGGATCCCGTTAATTAACATGCATGGACCCAATTCAATTGCCCCTTAGGGAGACAGTTAAAAAGAGATGATTAAACAGAGTTTTCAACACTCTTTATACAATGTAACAGCAAGGAAGGGGTCCTTCTCCTAGTCCCTTGATTGGTTCCCGAGGCATAGGAGGCGGGTCTGCCCTGTCCAGAGCAGGAGCCCCATTGGTGCACGGCAGAGTCCTCTGCCCTTGGCACCCGACCAGTAGTAAGGGGTTTTAGAATGAGTGTGCGTGCAAATGAAATGTGTGTGTGTCTAAATGACTCTTGAGAAGAGTTGAGAATGAGTGTGCGTCCAGTGAGATGTCTGTCTGTGTGTGTGTGTTGTCTCAAGGGAAACCCTTGAGAAGAAGAAAGTGGGGGCCGAGGAGGAACTGATTGTCCTGTTATCACACTCCTTTAAGATTAGGCAATCTGGTGAGAAGACAGGACCCTTTGTCCTCTGCTCTTGCATCAGGAA
The DNA here is from genome assembly GCF_964263955.1 of Coregonus lavaretus. Lineage (NCBI taxonomy): Eukaryota > Metazoa > Chordata > Actinopteri > Salmoniformes > Salmonidae > Coregonus > Coregonus lavaretus. The sequence continues at coordinate 862,778 of NW_028162761.1, read as the reverse complement.
CAGCATTTATTGAAAACAAGGTCCTTACCTAAATAGGTTTTTTCACAACATCTTACAACATAACAAATATATTTACTACAACAAACCCCCTCTTCACGTCTTCTAGACGTGATCCATTAATTATGTTGGCTTTAAGCATAGTTGAATCAGTCTTAAAAGAAAAAACAATAATGCAGGGAAGAAAACAGAACATGATACATAATGCAATGGTAAAGAAAATGTCAACCATCCCCCTCTAGCATACTAATTATATGGGCAGTTATTGGGCCTCTGCTACCACTCCCAAAGTTATAAGATTACCAACCCAGAAAAAATGCAGTCTTGACCGGGTCAATGCAGGCCGCGACCTCTGGCAAGGCTGTGAATGATGTGAAGGGTTGTTTTAGTGGGAAGATAAGATAAGGATTGTGTCTTTAAATGCTAGACTATAATAGTTCTTTGTGATCTGTGAGTCTTCCTTTGACATAGGAATGATGTCCAAGGGAGCTGGCTCTTCTCACTATGATAGGTTGTTATGATAATCTTGTGCCTGGCCTGAGTGGAGAGTAAACCATACCCAGTCCTCCACTCAAATTGCCAGGTAATTAAACAATGTTAGTCTCCCTCTAGTGAGTGATTATAACAATCAGAGTTGGTCTTTGAAATCGCTAACCTCTAATGACAGGCCCATCCTCCCCCAGGGACAACACCATACAGACATTCAGGATTCCCCAAAAGACAATCAAGAGGTCCACCTTTAACATTACATAAGGGAGGATAGTCACTTTCAAAATCGTCCAGTTCCAAATCTTTGTTTCCAAAAGCGGATACATCTGGGCTTTGTCATTGTGAATTGGTTCAATAGCAGTGGTTATTATACGGTTAATCAAAGTGCGGGCACAGGGAATACAACAACATCCACACAATGTAAGAATTGATAGAAAAACAGCAATAGAAATCAATACAGATGAAATAAGGGTTTTATATTTCCCAAAAACATCCATCCAGGAATCCCACATAGAGGTATTGACCCCAGAATAATCTTTCATTTTACCATTAAGAGTCCTCAAACCTTCTAGAGCAATTGTCAAACTTCATCAGTAGCAGTATTATTAGGAATAAAAGTATCAAGGGGAGTCTGCGTGTGTTGTTTATCCAAAAGCCATAATAGGGTACCGAGTAATAACCCTGTCCCAAGCAGAAGACATATGAACAAACAATCAGAGATACCTAACCTTGCCCAGGGGGAAAGATTTCTCCTTCTACCTGGTCGAGGTTCGTTGTTCCATAAGGGAATATACATGTTTGGTGTCAAATTGTGGTTTTGCTGCTCAAATCAGCCCTGACTTCTGTCAGTGTTCTAGAAGGAGTGGGGGCTGGTGTGCAGTGTGTTGGATGGTGCCAGGGTGCTCCTGATTTACCTCTGACCTGGACTGAGTGTGAAGTAACCTCCTTCACTTCGTACGGTCCAGTCCACCTGGGTTCCAGCCACTTTCTTTTGGGGACTTTTACCCTCACCCAGTCTCCCACCTTTTACCTTCAGTGGCAGCGTGTTTCCTGTCAGCTCCCCCTCTTTGGCCTTCCGCACCTGAGAAGAGAGTGCTGCAGAAAACTCAGTCAATTTCATATCATAATCAGTCATTTCTATCTGTTGTACATCAAGGGCGGGCATATGACCTCCCTCCCTTGACTAGGTTGGCGCGTCCCCACGAGTCCCTAGGACTGAGGAATGTACACTGAACCGAATCTGTGCATGATTCCGAATTTTCCTCCACCTCTTTCAGGTGTTTGTTGCTAAAATGTGTGGTTGTATCTGCCCTGGTATACCATATCTGGTTATTAACTTAGTTTATAGCCACTTAATTACTGACCTATCATCCTCTATTTCTAAATGTTTCTGTAGGAATTGCCTCTACCCATTTTGAAAACCTGTCTACAGTTTCTGTCATGTGAGGGTGCCACCAGATGTGTGAAACCTTTTGGAGGGTCTCAAACTCAACAGTTCAGGGCAGAGTCTAGCTGGTGCAAATAGTCTTCCATCCTGGCACCTCCAGAGTTCTTCCTGTCCTCTGCCGCCCCCTCCTGGGCCCAGACTGAATGTTCATAGTTTCCTTCTGCTATATCGCCTTGGTTGAGTTCAGTCTGTGATGTCGGTGGTATCGGATGAGGATCACGCCTTCGGCACCTGGAGTTCAGACTGGTGGGTTTATGGTTGTTGTGGGGGTCCTCCCTTTCCTCTACCTCTCCATTGTGGTTTACCACTGCCTCTTCCCCTCCCTGGGTGTTGATGGTTAGATTTCTGCAGATCCCAACAATGACGCTTGAAATGTCCAGTTCTTCCACAATGGTAGCACAGGTAGTTCCCTCTTCTAGGAGGACCCGGTGGAGTGCCTTGCTGAGGCCATGGTTGTGGTTGTGGGCCAAAAGTCATGGTGCCTTTTAGGCTGTATAGTGAGGTGGGGCCAGGAGTGGTGCTGGTGTCTGGGGCGACTGTAGGAGACCCTTTCACACACATTGTGTCAGATTTTTTAGGTTGCACCCTCCTACTCTCCTCTATCGGTATCAATTACAGACGTATCTCATGTATGACACCCTCGTATGTAAAGAGGCTAATTGTTTTTATATTATGTGTAATGCAATCATTATCATAAAAATCAGAATTCCAGTCACATATACCAATGCAGTAATTTCTACACACAGCACACACCACGCTTTAGTTATCTAACGCTTGTTCTAGAATCATGCACAACCTCAATATCAGTCTCCCCAGTCCCTGGTTCCTGAAACCCTAGGTCAAATTCACTCAATTCCACAGATTGGTGTTCAGTCTCATAAGTCTCACTATTACTTCCCATCATCCATTACACGTTATAATACATCAAAACACACAGCCAAAAGTTACACGTTATAATACATGAAAACACACAGCCAAAAGCCAATTGGAATTACAATGCTTAATGTATTCAGGCTATCAAGAGTCCTAGAACACATTCTCAGTTCGACTGCCACCCTTCACACGTCCTTTTGTAAGGACCAATTTAACATGTGAAGTCGGAGAAGCAACTTGAATTTAGATTACCAGAGCGTCCTAAAACATAGTCTCAGTTCGACTGCACCCTTCACACAACCTTAAAAAGGCACCTTCATTATGTGAAGTCACAGAAGCAACTGGATCCCTATCAAGGGAATTTAGTACCTCTGGTCAATTTCGGTGATTCTCCCCCACCTAATGTCTAGAACTCTGCCACAGTTTTGACTTCAACCTCCTCGCAACCTATAGGGTAGGACCTCCCCTAATAGGATTTATGCAAAAAGTCTCAGGTCAAACTGGGTCCCTTTAGGAATCTAGTTGTGGGTCAAATCTTATCCACATACTGTGTTAAATCGCAATTTAACCCATAGGATACAATCATCAGTATTCAGCCACTGGTAAGACTCTCATAATATACAACCATCAGTATTCAGTCACTGGTAAGACTCTATACAACCATCAGTATTCAGCCACTGGTAAGACTCTATACAACCATCAGTATTCAGCCACTGGTAAGACTCTCATAATATAATCACAGTTCTCAGTGTTCACAGTACCAGATATCTCATTTATGCCTTAATTCATTTAGGATGGAAATTATTTAACAAGTATTCATACTCACACTCAGTACTACTGATCAAAATGTGGTATTGGTCTATAATACAATATGCAAGATTTCGTTTTAACAGGCTCTGCGTACCTTTTTAGAAGAGCGCTCTGATCAGGTTCCTGAGTGAGAGGAATAGTTGATGTCTCCTGGATTTTCAGGTCACTCTTCCGTCTGTTTTTAGATCGATGATTTGCCTTTTCCTCTCGCACCAACTTTTAGATCGAATTAAAAACCATCCTCTGCTACCATTTTTGTTGGTGAAACCATAAGGAGAGGAAGTACAAACCAACGACGCTAGACAGAGAGGAATATGTTTAAGCAAAAGGCAGTTTATTAAACACAGAGATAGCTGGTATCTGCTCAAGCTACATGCATGGACCCAATGCATGGACCCATTCAGTTGCCTCTTATGGAGACAGTTGAGAAGGATAAAAAAGAGTTTTCAGCATTACTTTATACAATGCAACACAAAGGAAGGGGTCCTTCTTCTAGTCCCTTGATTGGTTCCCGAGGCGTAGGAGGTGGGTCTGCTCTGTCCAGAGTAGAAGCCCCATTTGGTGCACGGCAGAGTCCTCTGCCCTTGGCACCCGACCAGTAGAAAGAAGTGGAGTTGGTGTGTGCGTAACTCGTGAGGCATGAGAATGAGTGTGCGTATGCATGGAGATGTGTGTGTGAATGTGTGTATGTTCTCAAAGGAAAGACTCGTGGGGAGCAACCAGATTGTGGCCTGTGGCGTGGGTGTTGTCCTTGAGAAGATATTGGCTCTGTCCATTGTTCTTGCATAGGAACAGCATTGATTGAAAACAAGCTCCTAACATTAAAATGGGTCATGCACAAGATTTTAGTCAGACCAAGCTATAACATTTTATATTTACTACGACAGTTCCTTACTAATTAGTGACCTTAATTGATTAATCAAGTACAAGGGAGGAGTGAAAACCCGCAGCCACTCGGTCCTCCGTGGAATGAGTTTGACACCTGTGGTTTAGACCATAAAAATAATTGCGCTGCTTTATTTATTGACCTGTCGAAGCCATTTGATACGGTTAATCATTTCTTACTTTTTCTAAGGTTGTCTGTGTAGTGTATTAAGATTATGATGGTGTTAAATGTTTTTCATGAAGAAATGGAATGTTGTTTATGTTAGTATCAAGAGGAAATGTTTTAGGTGTAACGCCACATACAACAGACAGGAAGTGTGTTGTGGACAGGGGAGACTGGTGATTGGCCAGAAGAGGGAGCATCATTGTTTATAAATAGGGGGGAAAACGAAGGAGAGGGCAGAACGAGCAGCCATTCTGAGGCGTCGCTCTCCGGGTGTCATGTCACCTGTCACTTATGCTGGAAGCTTGTGATCTGAATAAACTTATGATCAAGGATTCAGTATGAGCAGACTCCTTTGTTTATCAGCACTAATTGCCACCACTCATCCGATACGATATCTGAATTAAGCCTAGATCAGACATCTTGCAATGGCTCAATAACTATCTAACGGACATAATGTGTGCTTGCTTAATGACGTTTTCAAATCTAGATTCATCAATAATATGAAAGGTGTGCTGCAGGCAATGTTCCCTCTAAACTGCGCAGCCGCGCACTTCCTCCAGGACTGCAGAGAAGAAGAAATGCCATGCCGCGCAGAGACGCAAGAGATTGAATTTAGCTGAGTTCGCCCCATTATTTTGCACTATATAGATCAACGTTTTTTCTGTGATCGAATCGATATTATATCAGCCCCCTTTCAATGCAACAAACCAAAACATATATAACTTTGCAAGATTGAGTCTGTGATGTTGTTGTAGGCAGAGCCAGTCCGAACCGAGTAGAATTCTATTTGCGGGAGTAGCCCACGAGCGGTCTTTCAATCACCCGCGAGTGAATGCGCAGTTCAGATCAGACCGCGGAGCCGCGCGTCTGCACATTTGTTGATATTCTTTGCTAGTTAGCGAGTTATTAGCCCAGTTATACATAAGTATAGGTCAGCAATGGGGAATTACTGCTTCCTACAAGAGAACAAAACGTGTAGGCTACATTTCAAGCTGTCTTTGAAAAGCCAGTCAGATAAAATATATCTTAATTAAAGAGGCAGTGTTGTATTTTGAGACAGGCTTGAATATGTAAATAAGCCAATGAGCAGAGGGGTAGCCTACATTGTCTAATTCTCTGTATGGTAATAATAATTAATATTATTTTGTAAAGTGGTTTCTTGCATCATACAACACAATCCAATTTACAGTCACCTATTTGGCCCATGGTGTTACAAACCAAGTAAAAAAATCAAGAATTCATGTCAAGCCCTTCATAATGTAAAAACGTTTTTTAAAGTATCATGCAATGTAGGGCTGCATTGAACACCACATATAGGCTACTGTAGGCTTTATCATAGAAATAAAATGCTATCTAAAACTGTAAGGGTACAGCCTCTGTGTTCAACTGGCCCAGCCAGAGCCCAGACTTGAACCCGATTGAACATCTCCGGAGAGACCAGAAAATAGCTGTGCAGCAACGCTCCCCATCCAACCTGATAGAGTTTGAGAGGATCTGCAGAGAAGAATGAATGAAACTCCCCAAATACAGGTGTGCCAAGCTTGTAGCATCATACCCAAGAAGACTCGATGCTGTAATCGCTGCCAAAGGTGCTTCAAGAAAGTACTGAGTAAACGGTCTGAATACTTATGTAAATTTAATATTTCCGTTTTGTATTAATAAATTAGGAAAAATGTCTAAAACCTGTCTTTTGCTTTGACATTATGGGGTATTGTGTGTAGATTGATGAGCGGAAAAAACGATTTAACCAATTTTAGAATATGGCTGTAACGTAATGAAATGTGGAAAAAGTCAAGGGGTCTGAATACTTTCAGATTGCACTGTATATAGCCAAGCTACCATTGACTAGGTATTGGCATCCCATGTATATTGCCAAGCTACCATTGACTAGGTATTGGCACCCCATGTAAATAGCCAATCTACCATTGCTCATCGTGTATTAATTCCTTGTGCTACAATCTTTTTTCCTGTTATTATAATTGTTGTATTGTGTTCTCCATTGTTGGTCAACATTTCACTGTTAGTCTACACCTGTTGTTTACCAAACATGTGACAATTAAAATGAAATGACTACGTGTTTAGTAAATTGTCTTCTAAAACTATACTGAATAAATATATAAACTTGACATGTAAAGTGTTGGTCCCATGTTTCATGAGCTGAAATAAAAGATCCCAGAAATTTTCAAAATGCACAAAAAGCTTATTTCTCTCAAATGTGGTGCACAAATTTGTTTACATCTCTGTTAGTGAGCATTTCTCCTTTGCGAAGGTAATCCATCCACCTGACAGGTGTGGCATATCAAGAAGCTGATTAAACAGTATGATTATTACACAGGTGCACCTTGTGCTGGGTACAATAAAAGGCCACTCTGAAATGTGCCATTTGTCACACAACACAATGCCACAGATGTCTACATTTTGAGGGAGTGCGCAATTGGCATGTTGACTGCAGGAATGTTCACCAGAGCTGTTGCCAGAGAATTGAATGTACATTTCTCTCCCGAGAATATGGCAGAACATCCAACTGGCTTCCCAGCCGCAGACCACGTGTAACCGTGCAAGCCCAGGACCTCCACATCTGGCTTCTTCACCTGCAGGATAATCTGAGATCAGCCACCCGGACAGCTGATGAAACTGAGGAGTATTTCTATCTGTAATAAAGCCCTTTAGTGGGGGAAAATCATTCTTATTGGCTGATGGGTGGGGCCTGGCTCCCAAATGGTTGGGCCTATGCCTTCCCAGGCCCACCCATGGCTGCGCCTGTAACACTCTGGCTCTATGGACGTTTATATTGAGCCAGGGTTGTTCATTTTCTTGTGTTTGGGTGTATTTCATTTGGTGGTGTTGGGGATGGGTGAGTTTCATTTTGTTTGTGTCATGTGGTGATTGGTCGATGACTCCCAATCGGAGGTAACGAGTGTCAGCTGTCGGCTCGTTATCTCTGATTGGGAGCCATATATATTCTGTGTGTTTTCTCCTTTGTGTTGTGGGTTATTGTTTCTTTGTTGCTGTTTGTCGTATTCAGTATAGAACTTCACGTATCGTCTTTTGTTGTTTTTCGTGGTTGCTTTGATTAATAAAGTCATCATGTTCACTCGCAACGCTGCGCATTGGTCCAATCCTTCAGACCACCGTGACAGAATAACCCACCACAAAAGGACCAAGCAGCGTAACAAGCGGCAACAGGACCTACCTACACAGGAGCCGAGGGTCTGGACATGGGAAGAGCTTTTGGACGGAAAAGGGTCCTGGACGTGGGAAGAAATCCTGGACGGCATGGATCGCCGTCCATGGAGCGAGACAGAGTAGAGGCGACGGAAAGAGGAAGCGCGGAGTCGAGGCTGGAAGCCCGTGGTTACTCCCCAAAAAATTTTTGGGGGGGGGCACATGGCTTGGGCGCCTGGGCAGCAGGAGGCTGCCACAGGGAGAGCTGGAGAGAAGGCTATCGGATTACGGGAGCCATTGGCGAGTAGAGGGAGGGAAGTTGTTGTGGCACGGCATGAGAGACTGAAGTGTGTTACCAGTCTGGTCCGGTCCGTTCTTGATCCCCAGTTAAGGCCAGTGGTGGGTGTTCCCGGTACGGACCGGTCTGTTCCTACTCCACGCACCAGGTCCACGATGTGCGTCGCCAGCCCGGCCCGGCCTGTGCCGGCCACTCGCACCAGGGATAAGGTGCGCGTCGCCAGCCCAGCCCGGCCTGTTCCTGCTCCACGCACGAATCCTACGGGGTGCGTCACCAGTCGGCCAGAGTCTGCCGTCTGCCCAACGGCGCCTGAACTGGCCGTCTGCCCAACGGCGCCTGAACTGCCCGTCGGCCCTATGGCGTCTGAACTGCCCGTCTGTCAAGCGCTGCATAAGCCGCCCGTCTGTACTGAGCCTGCAAAGCCGTCCGTCTGCCATGAGCCTTCAGAGCCGTCCGCCAGATCGGAGCCGCTAGAGCCTTCCGCCAGACAGGAGCCGCTAGAGCCTTCCGCCAGACAGAATCATACACCTGCTATGGAATCAGCAGGAGCCGACGCAGCCCATACTAGACTGGAAGCTCAGGTTCGGGACCAGAAAGAGCAGCTCCTGCAGATGGGAGCCGCCCTGCTGGAGGTGATGAAAACTATCCGAGGCTGGGGTCCGCCTCCACCGCCAGCCTCCCAGCCAGCACCATCAGCCAGCCATGAGCAGCCAGATCTGTCAACCAGCCATGAGCAGCCAGACCCGTCAGCCAGCCATGAGCAGCCAGACCCGTCAGCCAGCCATGAGCAGCCAGATCCGTCAGCCAGCCATGAGCAGCCAGATCCGTCAGCCAGCCATGAGCAGCCAGACCCGTCAGCCAGCCATGAGCAGCCAGACCCGTCAGCCAGCCATGAGCAGCCAGATCCGTCAGCCAGCCATGAGCAGCCAGAGCCGTCCAGCCAGGATCCGCCAGAGCCGTCCAGCCAGGATCCGCCAGAGCCGTCTAGCCAGGATCCGCCAGAGCCGTCCAGCCAGGATCCGCCAGAGCTGTCCAGCCATGAGCAGCCAGAGCCGTCCAGCCAGGATCCGCCAGAGCCGTCCAGCCAGGATCCGCCAGAGCCGTCTAGCCAGGATCCGCCAGAGCCGTCCAGCCAGGATCCGCCAGAGCTGTCCAGCCAGGGTCCGCCAGAGCCGTCCAGCCTGGATCCGCCAGAGCCGTCCCGCCGGGATCCGCCAGAGCCGTCCAGCCTGGATCCGCCAGAGCCGTCCCGCCAGGATCCGCCAGAGCCGTCCCGCCAGGATCCGCCAGAGCCGTCCCGCCAGGATCCGCCAGAGCCATCCAGCCAGGATCCGCCAGAGCCGTCCAGCCAGGATCCGCCAGAGCCGTCCAGCCAGGGTCCGCCAGAGCCGTCCCGCCAGGATCCGCCAGAGCCGTCCAGCCTGGATCCGCCAGAGCCGTCCCGCCGGGATCCGCCAGAACCGTCCAGCCTGGATCCGCCAGAGCCGTCCCGCCAGGATCCGCCAGAGCCGTCCCGCCAGGATCCGCCAGAGCCGTCCCGCCAGGATCCGCGAGAGCCAGCCAGCCAGGATCCGCCATCTAGTCAGGTGCTGCCCCTTAGCCCGGTGCTGCCCCTTAGTCCGGTGCTGCCCCTGAGTCCGGTGCCGCCCCTTAGCCCGGTGCTGCCCCGTAGTCCGGTACTGCCCCTTAGTCCGGTGCTGCCCCTTAGTCCGGTGCTGCCCTTTAGCCCGGTGCTGCCCCTTAGTCCGGTGCTGCCCCTGAGTCCGGTGCCGCCCCTTAGCCCGGTGCTGCCCCGTAGTCCGGTACTGCCCCTTAGCCCGGTGCTGCCCCTTAGTCCTGTACTGCCCTTTAGTCCGGTACTGCCCCGTAGTCCGGTGCTGCCCCTTGTCCCGGTGCTGCCCCTTATCCCGGTGCTGCCCCTTATCCCGGTGCTGCCCCTTAGGCCGATGCTGCCCCTTAGTCCGGGGTTGCCCCTTAGTCCAGGTGGGGTTAGGTGGAGGGTGGTCATTGGGAGGAGGCTACCGAAGCAGGTTGTGACTGTGGTGGGGTGGGGATCACGACCGGGGCCAGAGCCGCCACCATGGACAGACGCCCACCCAGACCCTCCCCTAGTCCTGATGTTGGTGCGCCCGGAGTTCGCACCTTTAGGGGGGGGTACTGTAACACTCTGGCTCTATGGACGTTTATATTGAGCCAGGGTTGTTCATTTTCTTGTGTTTGGGTGTATTTCATTTGGTGGTGTTGGGGATGGGTGAGTTTCATTTTGTTTGTGTCATGTGGTGATTGGTCGATGACTCCCAATCGGAGGTAACGAGTGTCAGCTGTCGGCTCGTTATCTCTGATTGGGAGCCATATATATTCTGTGTGTTTTCTCCTTTGTGTTGTGGGTTATTGTTTCTTTGTTGCTGTTTGTCGTATTCAGTATAGAACTTCACGTATCGTCTTTTGTTGTTTTTCGTGGTTGCTTTGATTAATAAAGTCATCATGTTCACTCGCAACGCTGCGCATTGGTCCAATCCTTCAGACCACCGTGACAGCGCCCTTGCCCATTCATGTGAAATCCATAGAATAGGGCCTAATGAATGTATTTCAATTGACTGATTTCCTTATATGCACTGTACCCCAGTAAAATTGTTGAATGTTGTGTTTATATTTTTGTTCAGTTAAAATCTTACCAAAAAACTGATGATGAATATGTTTGGAAAACTGCATTGATCTGCCAATGAAAAATAATGTTTGTACATGAATTTGTACTGGTCAACCTCTCCTCCTCTTTTGTATTCAGTTCTTCCATATTATATCTGACAGTATGAATGGTTCTTATGGTTGTATTCAGTTCTTCTATATTAGTTCTGACTGTATGAATGGTTCTTATGGGCTGAGTGCCTGGAGTGACTCCAGTCATACCAAGTTTTCTTTGACCCTGTGATCTCACCAGGACAGAACCACCAGATGGTGGCAGTGATGTACCTTTCATTGATATGAATGCTCAGAGTGAAAGACCTGAGTACTCACATGTGATGGCCCACATAAACCACAACCTTTCCTATTGTGTTAGTAAGGACCACAGCATATTCGGCAGCCATTGTTCAAAATGTGTTCATACATACGGTACAATGGGAGGGGGTGTGGCATTCACAGGGGACCAGGAAGTTGATCTCAGACTTCTATTTAGGACTGGGATCCTATCCAGAGTTGACAGATTACAAACCCAGCCTGCCTCTCTCCTTCCACACTGATTCTAACCCTACAGTCACCTAGTCCTGATTGTGACAGTGGAGCCTAGTTTGCATTGCAGGATCTAGAGATGGCATCAGTAGACAGGTTTCCATTGGCCTATGTTTATTTGACAAAAAAACATTTAGCAAAGAAATCATTGCAACATGATGGAAACGGCAGATACAGGAGACATTTTCTAAAGATCCACAAATGTTTTATCCGTTCGACAGGGGCAGGAAAACATTGAAGAACCACAGTTCAATGCCGCGAAGGCGGAAAAATGTCACTGCTAAAATCAGAGATTCTTCTCTTGAGTACATACCTTTGAATCTTGAGTACACACCAACGTCCCCTGTATATAAACCTTACATATAGGACTTCAAGTTGTAAAATAGTGAACTACTCCTTTAATGGACTGGTAGGTGCTATGAAAGGGATGTAAAAAAAAAAAAAAAAGATATGTTGTATTTTGTTCATTAGTCCAATGTTAACACAACGCCAAAAATGTTGCATGTTAGAAATCAAGTTTTCAAGATAGAGCACTTTCAGTACAGAGAAACAAGTGTGATGATGCAAATGAGGAAAATGATAATTGCATAAAATTTGCATCATCACACTTGTTCCAATGTACTACAGTGTTTCCCAATCCTGGTCCAGGGGACACAAAGGGGTGAGCTTTTTAGTTTTTGCCCTAACACTCACACACTGGATTCAACTAAGCAACTCAAGCCTTTGAATGGAATAAGGTATGTGAGTGCTAGGGCAAAAACAAACAAGTACACCCCTTTGGGACCAGGATTGGGGAACACTGCTGTACTGAAAGTCCTCCATCTTGAGAACTTCACTGCTGACGTGCACATTTTTGGGGATTGTATACATGGTGAGGAAACCAATGTGTACATTTGTAATTTGATTGAACTATCCCTTTAATTAGAGTTCTTTTGGAGTTACACTTAGTCAGAGGTGAATTTGCTCTAAGCACGTCCTATAAATAAACATTCATTTATTTTATAAAGAAAACGTATTTTGTCATCTCTTAAGAAGGATAGGCCAACTGAACGAGTGTGCTCGCATACTCCCTTAAAAGACCTTTGCTTGAAAAACGAGAAAATAGTGGCAGTAGTACGGTTTGTCCATTTTGAGACGCCATAGAGCCCTTTCTGTGTCTACAAACATTGCTGCAAGAGCGCGACGCGCGCAAGTTGATGGCAGAACATGGGGGATTTCTAATAGAACGCCAGCAAAAAAAGCCTCTATTTAAATGTTGCTTATGAGTGCATTTCACACTACTTTGGATTTTAATTGGATTTTAAGGCTCGTATGAATGTCCTGCTTAATATAATGTTTGTGTCATCACAAATCAACTGCATTATACTTAAAAAACACTTCAACTTCAACCAGTAAAATGGCTCTTTGGCTATAGCCTATATCAATCATCGTTAGCATTGTAGCTAACAACTGCTGCATCCAAAATTGTTATTTTGCAAAGATCACAACCAAATATAATTTTAGCGATTGTTCAAGCAAGAATCAAAACATAATTGTAAGTGTATGAGAACCCAAAAAAGTTATTTTGTTTAGAAGTAATAAAAATGTAAATCTAGACTACTGCCTCCAAGAGTCGCACGCATCTGTTTGTGACGTCAGTGTGTCATGTACTGGAAAAGGGTCTATAGCCACTTCCTCAAAATAGTCAGAAAACTCAAGAAATCCGTCTTTAATGTTGATATTTTTGCAGAGGAAATCTTAGTCGTGCAATTTTACATGTTTGGTTCAGTATTTCTCAATTAAAAAAACCTGCATGAAAACAAGTCTTCTCAAGTTTAATGACAACAAAGACTTTAATGAAGAATCCCTACTGTTGACCAATCACCAACGCAGGGGCGTAGAGTTCGGCTACCGACTTGCCTCGAGGAAAAAATGTGTTCCCGAAAAGCCGAAAAAACCCTTACCGAAAGTCCAAAACGAAAACCTCACAAAATGTTGTCATAATATATGCACAAACTCTTCCAAACTGTTTCGGCTGGAAAGCATGCTGACGCCTTAAAGGCTAACAAAAAGTATGTCTTTCCTTTCAACACCATGGAGTGAATCCTTACCACTGCTACATCTGGCTATCAGCCACCGGAGCTTAGTGTTTATTCAGCCTCTTTTACTGCCTTAAAAAAACATAGCTGATATGGCTGACTTCATAATCAATGAATAAAATAATAAATCTAATTTTAAAAGAGAATTTAAAAAACACAAGTAGTCGATTCATACCCTTTTTATAATTAATAAAAGTTGTTTAGTAATATAAAATAATCCACCCAAACTAATGCTGAAAACTGATCATCACACCATCTTTATCTGATATACACTGAGTGTACAAAACATTAGGAACACCTTCCTAATATTGAGTTGCACCCCCCCCCCCCCCCCCCCAAACTGTCCACTTAGGAAGCAACACTGATTGACAATACATTTCACATGCTGTTGTGCAAATGGAATAAACAACAGGTGGAAATTATAGGCAATTAGCAAGACACCCCCAATAAAGAAGTGGTTCTGCAGGTGGTGACCACAGACCACTTCTCAGTTCCTATGCTTCCTGGCTGATGTTTTGGTCACTTTTGAATGCTGGCGGTGCTTTCACTCTAGTGGTAGCATGAGACGGAGTCTACAACCCACACAAGTGGCTCAGGTAGTGCAGCTCATCCAGGATGGCACATCAATGCGAGCTGTGGCAAGAAGGTTTGCTGTGTCTGTCAGCGTAGTGTCCAGAGCATGGAGGCGCTACCAGGAGACAGGCCAGTACATCAGGAGACGTGGAGGAGGCCGTAGGAGGGCAACAACCCAGCAGCAGGACCGCTACCTCCACCTTTTTGCAAGGAGGAGCAGGAGGAGCACTGCCAGAGCCCTGCAAAATGACCTCCAGCAGGCCACAAATGTGCATGTGTCTGCTCAAACGGTCAGAAACAGACTCCATGAGGGCCCGACGTCCACAGGTGGGGGTTGTGCTTACAGCCCAACACCGTGCAGGACGTTTGGCATTTGCCAGAGAACACCAAGATTGGCAAATTCGCCACTGACGCCCTGTGCTCTTCACAGATGAAAGCAGGTTCACACTGAGCACGTGACAGACGTGACAGAGTCTGGAGACGCCGTGGAGAACGTGCTGCTGCCTGCAACATCCTCCAGCATGACCGGTTTGGCGGTGGGTCAGTCATGGTGTGGGGTGGCATTTCTTTGGGGGGCCGCACAGCCCTCCATGTGCTCGCCAGAGGTAGCCTGACTGCCATTAGGTACAGAGATGAGATCCTCAGACCCCTTGTGAGACCATATGCTGGTGCCGTTGGCCCTGGGTTCCTCCTAATGCAAGACAATGCTAGACCTCATGTGGCTGGAGTGTGTCAGCAGTTCCTGCAAGAGAAAGGCATTGATGCTATGGACTGGCCCGCCCGTTCCCCAGACCTGAATCCAATTGAGCACATCTGGGACATCATGTCTCGCTCCATCCACCAACACCACGTTGCACCACAGACTGTCCAGGAGTTGGCGGATGCTTTAGTCCAGGTCTGGGAGGAGATCCCTCAGGAGACCATCCGCCACCTCATCAGGAGCATGCCCAGGCGTTGTAGGGAGGTCATACAGGCACGTGGAGGCCACACACACTACTGAGCCTCATTTTGACTTGTTTTAAGGACTTTACATTAAAGTTGGATCAGCCTGTAGTGTGGTTTTCCACTTTAATTTTGAGGGTGACTCCAAATCCAGACCTCCATGGGTTAATAAATTTGATTTCCATTGATAATTTTTGAGTGATTTTGTTGTCAGCACATTCAACTATGTAAAGAAAAAAGTATTTAATAAGATTATTTCATTCATTCAGATCTAGGATGGGTTGTTTAAGTGTTCCCTTAATTTTTTTGAGCAGTGTATTTTGCAGATGGATCCACTGCTGCCATGAAGGGATGCACCTGATTGGTAACGATGTTTAGATATCCTGTGGCATTCAAACATTGCTCCACTTTTATCAAGGGGCCCAATGAGTGCCATGAAATCACACCCCACACCACGATCCTGCAATGCTGACACACAGCATGGATGCATGTACTCATGGTTTTCTCCATACCTTAGTCCTCCCATCAGCATGAAACAGCAGGATCCGGGATTCATCAGACCAGGCAATGTTTTTCAAATTCTCCAGTGTCCAGTGTTTTCATTCCTTAGCCCACTGCAGTTTCTTGTTTTCTGCTGAAAGCTAATGGGGATCCATAATAAATACACCACAACTACATCATTAAGGATCATAGCTTTCACCTGGTCAGTCTATGTCATGGAAAGAGCAGGTGTCCTTAATGTTTTGTACACTCAGTGTATGTTGTGTCTACTAGTTCACTCCCACAGAAAACTGCAGATGTGACCTTGAGCAAGGCACTTAACCCTAATTGCTCATGTAAGTCGCTCTGGATAAGAGCGTCTGCTAAATTACTAAAATGTAAATGTAATGTACCACCCAGTTAACCATCAGACTCCATTGTGAGACGCCTCAAATAGGATATTCAACCTTAAAAGGCAAATACAAGGTAATCTCAATATCTTTACAGTAGAAACAAACAAAACACACCAAAATTGACCAGGTGAACACTGATCAATAAAGTAAAGAGAGGCTAACATTCTAGAACGCTCCCTTTGATTTTGAATTTTAGGACCCCTTTAGTTATAAAAATATATATTTTAAAAATGAATTTGGCCTTTACTACTATATCCAATAGAAACACATTGAATAACACATTCATAAATGGTCCAAAAACAGACTAATGGTGAAAACTGATCATCACATAATCTCTATCTGATACATTCAGTACAATGGAGTATTTTATTAGGATCCCCAGCGGCTACTCTTCCTGGGGTACAAACAGGAAACACAAAAAATACATAGAATACATCATCATGCACTACATTTACAATTTAGTCATGTTGCAGATGCTCCCATCCAGAGAGCCCCACAGCTAGTGCATTCATCTTATGATAGCCAGGAGAGACAACATAGTGGCTCCTAAAAACTCCCTATAAAGCAGGAACCTAGGGAGAAACTTAGAGAGGAACCAGGCTTAAAGAGGTGACATATGTTTACATATCAGTAGGCTGTACAATACAAAAGGGGGGGGGGGGGGGGGGATTGGATCAATTCTGCCCACAAATGTTCTATAGGATTGAGGTCTGGGCTTTGTGATGGCGACTCCAATACCTTGACTTTGTTGTCCTTAAGCCATTTTGCCACAACTTGGAAGTATGCTTGGGGTCATTGTCCATTTGGAAGACCCATTTGCGACCAAGCTTTAACTTCCTGACTGATGTCTTGAGATGTTGCTTCAATATATCCACATAATTTTCCTTCCTCATGATGCCATCTATTTTGTGAAGTGCACCAATCCCTCCTGCAGCAAAGCACCCCGACAGCATGATGCTGCCACCCCCGTGCTTCACGGTTGGGATGGTGTTCTTCTGCTTGCAAACATAACATTATTTTACTCCAAACATAACAATGGTCATTATGGCCAAACAGTTCTATTTTTGTTTCATCAGACCAGAGGACATTTCTCAAAAAAGTACGATCTTTGTCCCCATGTGCAATTGCAAACCGTAGTCTGGCTTTTTTATGGCGGTTTTGGAGCAGTGGCTTCTTCCTTGCTGAGCGGCCTTTCAGGTTATGTCGATATAAGACTAATTTTACTGTGGATATAGACACTTTTGTACCCGTTTCCTCCAGCATCTTCACAAGGTCCTTTGCTGTTGTTCTGGGATTGATTTGCACCAAAGTACGTTCATCTCTAGGAGACAGAACGCATCTCCTTCCTGAGCGGTATGACGGCTGCATGGTCCCATGGTGTTTATACTTGCGTACTATTGTTTGCACAGATGAACGTGGTACCTTCAGATGTTTGGAAATTGCTCCCAAGGATGAATCAGACTTGTAGAGGTCTACAAAATTTATTCTGAGGTCTTGGCTGATTCCTTTTCATTTTCCCATGATGTCAAGCAAAAAGGCATTGAGTTTGAAGGTAGGCCTTGAAATAGATCCACAGGTACACCTCCTATTGACTCAAATTATGTAAATTAGCCTATCAGAAGCTTCTAAAGCCATGACATCATTTTCTGGAATTCTCCAAGCTGTTTAAAGGCACAGTCAACTTAGTGTATGTAAACGTTTGACCACTGGAATTGTGATACAGTGAATTATAAGTGAAATAATCTGGCTGTAAACAATTGTTGGAAAAATGACTTGTGTCATGCACAAAGTAGATGTCCTAACCGACTTGCCAAAACTATAGTTTGTTAAAAAGAAATTTGTGGAGTGGTTGAAAAACAAGTTTTAATGACTCCAACCTAAGTGTATGTAAACTTCCGACTTCAACTGAATATGGACAAGCAATGACAGAGCGGCATATACAGTAGAATATTATAGAATACAGTATATACATATATGGACAACCAATGACAGAGCGACATGGACTAAGATACAGTAGAATATTATAGAATACAGTATATACATATGAGATGTGTAAAATGCTTCACAACATCAGCTGAGCTAAAAGTTCCTGTTGTTATTTTTGTAATGTGCCATAAGGTTTATTTTATTTTATGTTTTTTTGAATCTGGTTTTATTGCTAGTTTGAGTTACCTGGCAGAGAGTTCCATGTAGTCATGGCTCTATTTAATACTGTGTGTTTCCCAGCGTCTGTTCTGGACCTGGGGACTGTGAAGAAACCTCTTGCTGCATGTCTTGTGTTGTACCGATGAGTGTCCGAACTAGCTCATTCCCACAGAAAACTGCAGAGGAAAGCAGTACCACCCAGTCATCTATCAGACCTCACTGAGTGTATTCAACCCTAAGGGCAAATCCAAGGTCATCTCAATATATTTACAGTAGAAAACACACCAAAACTGACCAGGTGAACACTGATCAGTAAAGTCAAGACAGGCTAACATTCTATAACGTTCCCTTTCCTCTGCACAGTTCTCTCACAGAGAGAAACAAAAGGATTACAATAGAGTGTTACTCTTTCTTAATGTTATCAAATTCACTGTTACCACTTCCTTTCTGAGGTGAGAATGAAGTGACTTTAATCTTAACTGGTCTGAGACAACTGATGAGGCTTTTCTCTTGTGTGTGTTCTCTGATGACCTTTTAGCTCAACTGATGTTTTATAACATTTTCCACAGTCAGAGCAGTATTAAGGCTTCTCTCCTGTGTGTATATGTTTGTGTTGTTTTAAGTTGCCCAGTCGAGAGAAACTCGCCCCATAGTCAAAGCAGGAGTAAGGTTTCTCTCCTGTGTGTGTTCTCTGATGAACTTTTAGCTCAGCTGATGATTTAAAACATTTTCCACAGTCAGAGCAGGAGTAAGGCTTCTCTCCTGTGTGTATAAGTTCATGTATTTTTAAATCCGCCAGTCGAGAGAAACTCTTTCCACAGTCAGAGCAGGCGTAAGGCTTCTCTCCTGTGTGTATACGTTCATGTCGTTTTAAGTGGCCCAGTTGAGAGAAACTCACCCCACAGTCAGAGCAGAAGTAATGTTTCTGTCCTGTGTGTGTTCTCTGATGACATTTTAGCTTAGTTGATGTTGTAAAGCATTTTACACAGTCAGAGCAGAAATAAGGCTTCTCTCCTGTATGTATACGTTCATGTTGTTTTAAGTCACCCAGTCGAGAGAAACTCTTTCCACAGTAAGAGCAGGAGTAAGGCTTCTCTCCTGTGTGTGTTCTCTGATGAACTTTTAGTTCAGCTGATGATATAAAACATTTTCCACAGTCAGAGCAGGAGTAAGGCTTCTCTCCTGTATGTATAAATTCATGTCGTTTTAAGTGGCCCAGTCGAAAGAAACTCACCCCACAGTCAGAGCAGAAGTAAGGCTTCTCTCCTGTATGTATACGTTCATGTATTTTTAAATCCGCCAGTCGAGAGAAACTCTTTCCACAGTCAGAGCAGGCGTAAGGCTTCTCTCCTGTGTGTATAAGTTCATGTATTTTTAAGACCCCCAGTCGAGAGAAACATTTTCCACAGTCAGAGCAGGAGTAAGGCTTCTCTCCTGTGTGTGTTCTCTGATGAACTTTTAGTTCAGCTGATGATTTAAAACATTTTCCACAGTCAGAGCAGAAATAAGGCTTCTCTCCTGTATGTATACGTTCATGTATTTTTAAATCCGCCAGTCGAGAGAAACTCTTTCCACAGTCAGAGCAGGCGTAAGGCTTCTCTCCTGTGTGTATAAGTTCATGTATTTTTAAGACCCCCAGTCGAGAGAAACATTTTCCACAGTCAGAGCAGGAGTAAGGCTTCTCTCCTGTGTGTATACGTTCATGTCGTTTTAAGTGGCCCAGTCGAGAGAAACTCACCCCACAGTCAGAGCAGAAGTAAGGCTTCTCTCCTGTGTGTGTTCTCTGATGAAGTCTTAGCTTAGTTGATGTTGTGAAGCATTTTAAACAGTCAGAACAGGAGTAAGGCTTCTCTCCTGTATGTATACTTTCATGTGTTTTTAAGTGGCCCAGTCGAGAGAAACTTGCCCCACAGTCAGAGCAGGAGTAAGGTTTCTCTCCTGTGTGAGTTCGCTGATGAACTTTTAGCTCAGTTGATGTTGTGAAGCATTTTCCACAGTGAGAACAGGAGTAAAGCTTCTCTCCTGTATGTATACGTTCATGTGTTTTTAAGGTATCCAATCGGGAGAAATTCTTCCCACAGTCAGAACAGAAGTAAGGCTTCTCTCCTGTGTGACTACGGTGGTGTTTTTTTAAAGTCCCCAGTTGAGCAAAACTCTCCCCACAGTCAGAGCAGCAGTAAGGCTTCTCTCCTTTATGTATACTTTGGTGTCTTTTTACATGGCTCAGTCGAGAGAAACTCTTCCCACAGTCAGAGCAGGAGAAAGGCTTTTCTCCTGTGTGTACTCTCTGATGAACTGTCAGAGATTGTGATGATGTGAATCTCTTTCGACATTCAGTACATGAATACAGATTCTCTCCTGTGTGTATTTGTAGGTGTATTTTTAACTTTGATAGAATTGGGAAAATCTCCTCACAATGTGGGCAGTGGTGAGACCTCTTAGCTCTGTGATCTTCCTGCTGTTGCTCTCTGGATGTAGAGAATGTCTCAACATGGTCTCCTGTGTGAACAACATCAGAAGAACCAGTCAGTTGGTGTAATATACAGTACCAGTTATAAGTTGACACACCTACTAATTCAAGGGTTTTTCTTTATTTTTTACTATTTTCTACCTTGTAGAATAATAGTGAAGACATCTAAACTATAAAATAACACATATGGAATCATGTAGTAACCAAAAAAAGTGTTAACCAAATCAAAATATGTTATATTTTAGATTCTTCAAAGTAGCCACCCTTTGCCTTGACAGCTTTCCACACTCTTGGCATTCTCTCAATCAACTTCACCTGGAATGCTTTTCCTACAGTCTTGAAGGAGTTCCCACATATGCTGAGCACTTGTTGGCTGCTTTTCCTTCACTCTGTGGTCCAACTCATCCCAAATCATCTGAATTGGGTTGAGGTCAGATGATTGTGGAGGCCAGGTCATCTGATGCAGCACTCCATCACTCTCCTTCTTGGTCAAATAGCCATTACATAGCCTGTAGGTGTGTTGGGTCATTGTCCCACTAAGCGCAAACCAGATGGGATGGCGTATCACTGCAGAATGATGTGGTAGCCATGCTGGTTAAGTGTGCCTTGAATTCTAAAAATATCACAGACAGTGTCACCAGCAAAGCACCCCCACACATCCTCCTCCATGCTTCACTGTGGGAACTACACATGCAGAGATCATCCGTTCACCTACTCTGTCTCTCACAAAGACACAGCTGTTGGAACCAAAAATCTGACATTTGGACTCATCAGACCAATGGACAGATTTCCACCAGTCTAATGTCCATTGCTCATGTTTCTTTGCCCAAGTAAGTATCTTCTTATTATTGGTGTCCTTCAGTAGAGGTTTCATTTCAGCAATTCGACCTTGAAGGCCTGATTCACACGGTCTCCTCTGAAAAGTTGATGTTGAGATGTGTCTGTTACTTGAACTCTGAATAATTTATTTGGGCTGCAATTTCTGAGGCTGGTAACTCTAATGAACTTATCCCCTGCAGCAGAGGTAACTTGGTCTTCCTTTCCTGTGGCGGTCCTCGTGAGAGGCTGTTTCATTATAGCGCTTGATGGTTTTTGCGACAGCCCTTGAATAAACTTGAAAAGTTCTTGACATTTTACGGATTGACTGACCTTCATGTCTTAAAGTAATAATGGACTGTCGTTTCTCTTTGATTATTTAAGCTGTTCTTGCCATAATATGGACTTGGTCTTTTACCAAATAGGGCTATCTTCTGTATACCACCCCTACCTTGTCACAACACACCTAATTGGCTCAAATGCATTAATAATGAAAGAAATTGCACAAATGAACTTTTGATAAGGCATTCCAGGTGACTACCTCATGAAGATGGTTGAGAGAATACCAAGAGTGTGCAAAGCTGTAATCAAGGCAAAGGGTGGCTACTTAGAAGAACTTAAAGTATAAAATATATTTTGATATGTTTAACACTTTTTTGGTTACTAAACGATTCCATATGTGTTGTTGAATAGCTTTGATGTCTTCACTACTATTACACAATGTAGGATGTAGGAAATAGTCAAAATAAAGATAAACCCTTGAATGAGTAGGTGTGTCCAAACCTTTGACTGGTAATGTACATGTCAATCACATTTATTTTTTGAAGCCCTTTTTACATGCGCAAAGTCACAAAGTGCTTTACAGAAACACTTCCTAAAATCACGAAAGATCAAGCAATGCAGATGTAGAAGCACAGTGGCTACTAAAAACTCCCTATAAAGCAGGAACCTAGGGAGAAACATGGAGAGGAACCAGTCCTCTTCTGGCTGTACCGGGTGGCGCAGCGGTCTAAGGCACTGCATCTCAGTGCTTGATGCGTCACTACAGACCCCCTGGTTCGATTCCAGGCTGTATCACAACCGGCCGTGATTGGGAGTCCCATAGGGCGGCACACAATTGGCCCAGCGTCGGGGGGCGAAAGTCGTGAAATGTATGATCCATATCATCCTCCACTCACTATCACAAGGGTTAGTAACTACACAGACTAATTTCATAGAACTTAAAACACTGGCAGTTTGTCTACTTCACTTCTTTAGTCTACTCTCTGATCACTCCAGATAGTGAATAAAACACATGCTGGCAATACTGGTGTCAAACCATGCAAGTCTCTGTAGCACGAAATAACATCTACCTTTTCATACAAACAGATCATCATGAAACAGTTCTACTGCAACTTTTCATGCACAGTGAGAAGTTGGAACAAACACAAACTTAAATTAGATAGAACCTGCTCTTACCATGAGAAACACATTTCCCAATCTTCTCCTCCTCTTCTTCATCTTTAATGTTGACATTCAGCTCCAGTGTTTGACTGCAGTCTTCCAGCTTCACTGATGCCATCTCTGGATCCTGCAGTGCAAACTGGGCTCCACTGTCACAATCAGGACCCAGTGACTGTTGGTTTGGACTTAGTGTGGATGGAGAGGGGCAGGCTGGGTTTGTCCTCACTGTTGATGTTACCGGACTTATACCTGAGTTGGCAAGTAGTAATAAAGAGAAACGGAAACAAAAGTTATTGTCTTGACAATTCAGGGACATTCTTTATTCTCAAAAAATATTTTGTATTTTTCAATCATCTAATTCAGTGTTTGACTGAAAAAGTACTAATTTTGGGTGCCGGTACGGTATATATTTCGGTGCAGGAGCCCCACAATACCTTTGAGCTAATATTCTATAAGAGGAACATGAGCTCAAGCAGTAGACATTTCAGGTGCTGATATTCAGCTCTGTTGAGCTTCTGTCCAAATCAAACACTGATCTCATTTTAATAGATCAGGTAGCTAAGAATTGACAACAAATAATTAACATTACAAAGTACACACTACACAATGTACAGTTGAAGACGGAAGTGTACATACACCTTAGCCAAATACATTTAAACTCAGTATTACACAATTCCTGACATTTAATCTTAGTAAAAATTCCCAGTCTTACGTCAGTTAGGATCACCACTATTTTAAGAATGTGAAATGTCAGAATAATAGTAGAGATAATGATTTATTTAAGCTTTTATTTCTTTCATCAGATTCCCAGTGGGTCAGAAGTTTACATACACTCAATTAGTATTTGGTGGCATTAACTTGGGTCAAACATGTCGGGTAGCCTTCCACAAGCTTCCCACAATAAGTTGGGTGAATTTTGGCCCATTCCTCCTGACAGAGCTGGTGTAACTGAGTCAGGTTTGTAGGCCTCCTTGTTCGCACACACTTTTTCAGTTCTGCCCACACATTTTCTATAGGATTGAGGTCAGGGCTTTGTGATGGCCACTCCAATACCTTGACTTGTTGTCCTTAAGCCATTTTGCCATAACTTTGGATGTATGCTTGGGATCATTGTCCATTTGGAAGACCTATTTGCGACCAAGCTTTATCTTCCTGACTGATATCTTGAGATGTTGCTTCAATATATCCACATCATTTCCCTTCCTCATGATGCCATCTATTTTGTGAAGTGCACCAGTCTCTCCTGCAGCAAAGCACCCCCACAGCATGATGCTGCCACCCCTGTGCTTCGCGGTTGGCATGGAGTTCTTCGGCTTGCAAGCATCCCCCTTTTTCTTCCAAACATAACGATGGTCATTATGGCCAAACAGTTATATTTTTGTTTCATCAGACCAGAGGACATTTCTCCAAAAAGTACAATATTTGTCCCCATGTGCAGTTGCAAACCATAGTCTGGCTTTTTTATGGCGGTTTTGGAGCAGTTGCTTCTTCCTTGCTGAGTGGCCTTTCAGGTTATGTCGATATAGGACACGGTTTACTGTGGATATAGATACTTTTGTACCCGTTTCCTCCAGCATCTTCACAAGGTCCTTTGCTGTTGTTCTGGGATTGATTTGCACCAAAGTACGTTCATCTCTAGGAGACAGAACGCGTCTCCTTCCTGAGCGGGATGACGGCTATGTGTTCCCATGGTGTTTATACTTGCATACTATTGTTTGTACAGATGAACGTGGTACCTTCAGGCATTTGAAAATTGCTCCCAAGGATGAACCAGACTTGTGGAGGTCTACCATTCTTTTCCTGAGGTCTTGGCTGATTTATTTTGATTTTCCCATGGTCAAGCAAGGAGGCACTGAGTTTGAAGGTAGGCCTTGAAATACATTCAGAGGTACACCTCCAATTGACTCAAATGATGTCAATTAGAATATCAGAAGCTTCTAACGCCATGACATCATTTTCTGGAATTTTCCAGGCTGTTTAAAGGCACAGTCAACTTAGTGGATGTAAACTTCTGACCCACTGGAATTGTGATACAGTGAATTATAAGTGAAATAATCTGTCTGTAAACAATTGTTGGAAAAATTACTTGTCAAAACTATAGTTTGTTAACAAGAAATTTGTGGAGTGGTTGAAAAACGAGTTTTAATGACTTAACTTCTGACTTCAACTGAACACACACACCAAGACTCTTCCTAGAGCTGGCCGAAGTGAGCAATCGGGTGAGAAGGGCGTTAAAAGCAATTGTATTTCCTGTTCACACCATAGCAACATTTATTGATAAAGACAGAAACAACTGAATGTGTCTGAATATTAGTACACATGTAGAAAACCGATAATCATTATATTCAGCTTCAAAACAGTAGTGCAACCGTGAAATTGTCGCTCTCTGATGGACCCGCACTGTCCGCACTGTAGTCCGTTGACGCTGACCGAGAGGGCGCCGCCATTTTTCCCAGCTTGTGAATTTTGACAAAAAACCAATAACATGCAAAATTAACTCAGAAATCTCAAATAAATTAATTATTTATGAAATGACCTTGACAAAATGATGTACATCCACTCAGACAAACCCAAAGTCTCTAGCTATGTGACTTGTAAAATAGTTTTTATCACGTTCTTCACTCGGTTTGAAACAAAAACAACACATAGCAACCTTCACCAAACGTGGTAATATCTTAATGAATTTGTTACCTAGCATGGTACAGTGGGGGAAAAAAGTATTTAGTCAGCCACCAATTGTGCAAGTTCTCCCACTTAAAAAGATGAGAGAGGCCTGTAATTTGCATCATAGGTACATGTCAACTATGACAGACAAATTGAGAAAACATTTACCAGAAAATCACATTGTAGGATTTTTTATGAATTTATTTGCAAATTATGGTGGAAAATAAGTATTTGGTCACCTACAAACAAGCAAGATTTCTGGCTCTCACAGACATTTACATTTACATTTTAGTCATTTAGCAGACGCTCTTATCCAGAGCGACTTACAGTTAGTGAATACATATTTATTTTATACTGGCCCCCCGTGGGAATAGAACCCACAACCCTGGCGTTGCAAACGCCATGCTCTATCAACTGAGCTACATCCCTGCCGGCCATTCCCTCCCCTACCCTGGACGACGCTGGGCCAATTGTGCGCCGCCCATGAGTCTCCCGGTCGCGGCCGGCTGCGACAGAGCCTGGATTCGAACCAGGATCTCTAGTGGCACAGTTAGCACTGTGATGCAGTGCCTTAGACCACTGCGCCACTCAGGAGACAGACCTGTAACTTCTTCTTTAAGAGGCTCCTCTGTCCTCCACTCGTTACCTGTATTAATGGCACCTGTTTGAACTTGTTATAAGTATAAAAGACACCTGTCCACAACCTCAAACAGTCACACTCCAAACTCCACTATGGCCAAGACCAAAGTGCTGTCAAAGGACACCAGAAACAAAATTGTAGACCTGCACCAGGCTGGGAATACTGAATCTGCAATAGGTAAGCTTGGTTTGAAGAAATCAACTGTGGGAGCAATTATTAGGAAATGGAAGACATACAAGACCACTGATAATCTCCCTCGATCTGGGGCTCCATGCAAGATCTCACCCCGTGGGGTCAAAATGATCACAAGAACAGTGAGCAAAAATCCCAGAACCACACGGGGGGACCTAGTGAATGACCTGCAGAGAGCTGGGACCAAAGTAACAAAGCCTACCATCAGTAACACACTACGCTGTCAGGGACTCAAATCCTGCAGTGCCAGACGTGTCCCCTGCTTAAGCCAGTACATGTCCAGGCCCGTCTGAAGTTTGCTAGAGTGCATTTGGATGATCCAGAAGAGGATTGGGAGAATGTCATATGGTCAGATGAAACTAAAATAGAACTTTTTGGTAAAAACTCAACTCGTCGTGTTTGGAGGACAAAGAATGCTGAGTTGCATCCAAAGAACAACATACCTACTGTGAAGCATGGGGGTGGAAACATCATGCTTTGGGGCTGTTTTTCTGCAAAGGGACCAGGATGACTGATCCGTGTAAAGGAAAGAATGAATGGGGCCATGTATCGTGAGATTTTGAGTGAAAACCTCCTTCCATCAGCAAGGGCATTGAAGATGAAACGTGGCTGGGTCTTTCAGCATGACAATGATCCCAAACACACCGCCCAGGCACCGAAGGAGTGGCTTCGTAAGAAGCATTTCAAGGTCCTGGAGTGGCCTAGCCAGTCTCCAGATCTCAACCCCATAGAAAATCTTTGGAGGGAGTTGAAAGTCTGTGTTGCCCAGCGACAGCCCCAAAACATCACTGCTCTAGAGGAGATCTGCATGGAGGAATGGGCCAAAATACCAGCAACATTGTGTGAAAACCTTGTGAAGACTTACAGAAAACGTTTGACCTGTGTCATTGCCAACAAAGGGTATATAAAAAGTATTGAGAAACTTTTGTTATTGACCAAATACTTATTTTCCACCATAATTTGCAAACAAATTCCTTAAAAATTCTACAATGTGATTTTCAGGATTTTTTTCCCCATTTTGTCTGTCATAGTTGACGTGTACCTATGATGAAAATTACAGGCCTCTCTCATCTTTTTAAGTGGGAGAACTTGCACAATTGGTGGCTGACTAAATACTTTTTTCCCCCACTGTATGCATGTTCTTTCGACATTGGAAAGTTTAACCGTGCTATTACATACCTCTAGTAATGAATTGAAACGGGAGAGGTTGTGTTTTTCTCTAGCAGGAGGTAAGCTTGGCTTCTCATATGGTGTTGAGTAAAGCTTAAACCATGTATTTAGATCGTAGGTAGGTAGTTTATTTACGTAGTTATTTAGGTTGTTATTGTAGGTTTCCGTAGGCAATTATTGTAGGTAAGTATTGTATTGTTTACGGCGAAGCACGAGGCTAGCTAGCTAGCGGGTAGCTACTGGTAACGTTTATTGGTAATTATCTGTTTAGTGCAACGGTGAAGAGTTGTTTCCAGTCTTAATGTGCTAGCTAGCCAACGTTTAATCTTTGCTGCGTTATGAAAGGAACTAGACACGGACATGAATTATCTGTTTAGTGTGTTAACACACTCTTGGTATGCTAGCTAGCTAGCGGGTAGCTACTGGTAACGTTTATTGGTAATTATCTGTTTAGTGCAACGGTGGAGAGTTGATTCCAGTGTTGATGTGCTAGCTAGCCAACGTTTAATTTTTGCTGCGTTATGAAAGGAACTAGACACGGACATGAATTATCTGTTTAGTGTGTTAACACACTCTTGATAGTTTGTTGTAACCAAGTATTGGCGCTAAACTGTGTGTTATTGGATGCTAGCATGCTAGTTAGCTATGGCGTCATAGCTAGGCATTGTGGGCTGTTGTGGGTAGTTACTGTAGGTTGGCATTGTTTTTCGGTGGTGCCGGGGGTTGCACGAAGCTAGTTAGCTAGCTAGCCGTTCTTCAAACAAGGTCAACACAGTGGCCATTGCTAGCTAGCCAACATGACCAGCTAACTGTACTGTAGTAGCTAAATACAATATAGTTGTGCTACATAGCCGAATTATCTGCTTAGTGTGTTAACACACTATTGGTGGTTTGTTGTGACCAAGTGTTGGTGCTAAACTGTGTGTTATTGGATGCTAGCATGCTAGTTAGCTATGGTGTCATAGTTAGCTAGCTGAATAAAGTGGGTTGAGTCTATTCCTTTAAACATTGAACCGCTGTGGTTCACAACAATTCTGATTTCTAAAGGTGGAAGTTGGTAGAGTTTTTGTTCGGGTGGTTCAGTGAAACAATTATAGTTTCTGAGGTAGAAGTTTTTGGTGAGGGAGGCCCTGCTCTCTACTCTCCCAGATGTTTGGTTAATTTCATTCCGATCTCCTCTGCATTATTGTAGCCATTTGCTACAGCCTGTCAACTATGCCTCTGCCTATCCCTGTTCTCTCCTCTCTGCACAGGCTACACAAACGCCCCACACCGCGTGGCTGCTGCCTCTCTAACCTGGTGGTCCCTGCACGCACCCCACACCTGGAGTTCCAGGTCTCAGGCAGCCTCTGGAACTGCCGTTCTGCTGCCAACAAAGCTGACTTCATCCCAGCCTATGCTAATCTCCAGTCCCTCGACTTCCTGGCGCTGACGGAAACATGGATTACCACTGAAAACACTGCTACTCCTACTGCTCTCTCCTCGTCTGACCATGTGTTCTCGCATACCCGAGAGCATCTGGTCAGAGGGGTGGTGGCACAGGAATCCTCATCTCTCCCAGGTGGACATTCTCAATTTTTCCCCTAACCCATCTGTCTATCTCCTCATTTGAATTCCATGCTGTCACAGTCACTAGCCCATTTAAGCTTAATATCCTTGTCATCTATCGCCCTCCAGGTTCCCTTGGAGAGTTCATCAATGAGCTTGACGCCTTGATAAGTTCCTTTCCTGAGGATGGCTCACCCCTCACAGTTTTGGGGGATTTCAACCTCCCTATGTCCACATTTGACTCATTTCTCTCTGCCTCCTTCTTTCCACTCCTCTCCTCTTTTGACCTCACCCTCTCACCGTCCCCCCCTACTCACAAGGCAGGCAATACCCTTGACCTCATCTTTACTAGATGCTGCTCTTCTACTAATCTCACTGCAACTCCCCTCCATGTCTCCGACCACTACTTTGTTTCCTTTTCTCTCTCGCTCTCCTCCCACACTACTCACTCTGCCCCTACACAGATGGTAATGCGCCGCCGCAACCTTCGCTCTCTCTCTCCCACTACTCTCTCCTCTTCCATCCTATCATCTCTTCCCTCTGCTCAATCCTTCTCCCTCCAATCTCCTGATTCTGCCTCCTCAACCCTCCTCTCCTCCCTTTCTGCATCCTTTGACTCTCTGTGTCCCCTATCCTCCCGGCCGGCTCGGTCCTCCCCTCCAGCTCCGTGGCTTGATGACTCATTGCGAGCTCACAGAACAGAGCTCCGGGCAGCGGAGCGGAAATGGAAGAAAACTAAACTCCCTGCCGACCTGGCATCTTTTCACTCCCTCCTCTCTACATTTTCTTCATCTGTTTCTGCTGCTAAGGCCACTTTCTACCACTCTAAATTCCAAGCATCTGCCTCTAACCCTAGGAAGCTATTTGCCACATTTTCCTCACTGCTGAATCCCCCCCCCCCCCCTCTCTCTCTGTGGATGACTTCGTCAACCACTTTGAAAAGAAGGTTGACGACATCCGATCCTCGTTTGTTAAGTCTAATGACACTGCTGGTCCTACTCACACTGCCCTACCCTATGCTTTGACTTCTTTCTCCCCTCTCTCTCCAGATAAAATCCTGCGACTTGTGACTGCAGGCCGCCCAACAACCTGCCCGCTTGACCCCATCCCCTCCTCTCTTCTCCAGACCATCTCCGGTGACCTTCTCCCCTACCTCACCTCGCTGATCAACTCATCCTTGACCGCTGGCCATGTCCCTTCCGTCTTCAAGAGAGTGAGAGTTGCTCCCCTTCTCAAAAAACCAACACTCGATCCCACTGATGTCAACAACTACAGACCAGTATCCCTTCTTTCTTTTCTTTCCAAAACTATTGAGCGTGCCGTCTTTAGCCAACTCTCTTGCTATTTCTCTCAGAATGACCTTCTTGATCCAAACCAGTCAGGTTTCAGGACTGGTCATTCAACTGAGACTGCTCTTCTCTGTGTCACGGAGGCTCTCCGCACTGCTAAAGCTAACTCTCTCTCCTCTGCTCTTGTCCTTCTAGACCTGTCTGCTGCCTTTGATACTGTGAACCATCAGATCCTCCTCTCCACCCTCTCCGAGCTGGGAATCTCCGGCGCGGCTCACTCCTGGATTGCGTCCTACCTGACCGGTCGCTCCTACCAAGTGGCGTGGCGAGAAGTTGTCTCCGCACCACGTGCTCTCACCACTGGTGTCCCCCAGGGCTCAGTTCTAGGCCCTCTCCTTTTCTCCCTATACACCAAGTCACTTGGCTCTGTCATATCCTCACATGGCCTCTCCTATCATTGCTACGCTGACGATACACAACTAATCTTCTCCTTTCCCCCTTCTGATAACCAGTTGGCGAATCGCATCTCTGCATGTCTGGCAGACATATCAGTATGGATGACGGATCACCACCTAAAGCTGAACCCTGGCAAGACGGAGCTGCTCTTCCTCCCGGGGAAGGACTGCCCGTTCCATGATCTCGCCATCACGGTTGACAACTCCGTTGTGTCCTCCTCCCAGAGTGCGAAGAGCCTTGGCGTGACCCTGGACAACACCCTGTCGTTCTCCGCTAACATCAAGGCGGTGACCCGCTCCTGCAGGTTCATGCTCTACAACATTCGGAGAGTACGACCCTGCCTTACACAGGAAGCGGCACAGGTCCTAATCCAGGCACTTGTCATCTCCCATCTGGACTACTGCAACTCGCTGTTGGCTGGCCTCCCTGCCTGTGCCATTAAACCCCTACAACTCATCCAGAATGCCGCAGCCCGTCTGGTGTTCAACCTTCCCAAGTTCTCACGTCACCCCCCTCCTCCACACACTCCACTAGCTTCCAGTTGAAGCTCGCATCCGCTACAAGACCATGGTGCTTGCATATGGAGCAGTGAGGGGAACGGCACCTCTGTACCTTCGGGCTTTGATTAGTCCCTACACCCAAACGAGGGCATTGCGTTCATCCACCTCTGGCCTGCTGGCTCCCCTTCCTCTGCGGAAGCATAGTTCCCGCTCAGCCCAGTCAAAACTGTTCGCTGCTCTGGCACCCCAATGGTGGAACAAGCTCCCTCACGACGCCAGGACAGCGGAGTCACTCACCACCTTCCGGAGACATTTGAAACCCCACCTCTTTAAGGAATACCTGGGATAGGATAAAGTAATCCTTCTACCCCCCCCCCCCAAAAAAAAATTGTAAAGTGGTTATCCCACTGCCTATAGGGTGAATGCACCAATTTGTGAGTCGCTCTGTTTAAGAGCGTCTGCTAAATGACGTAAATGTGCCCTTGAGCAAAGCACTTAACCCTAATTGCTCCTGTAAGTCGCTCTGGATAAGAGCGTCTGCTAAATGACTAAAATGTAAAATGTAAACGGACACAAAAATTATCTTCTTGACATCGCAGTTCTGGCGCTTTCTTTATTCTGAAGAATGGCGGAACTTCCTGTTCCCCCACTAGCATAGTATTTTTTAGATAGATAGATAAGATAGATAAGATAGTGAGGGGAAAAAAGTATTTGATCCCCTGCTGATTTTCTACGTTTGCCCACTGACAAATAAATTATCAGTCTATAATTTTAATGGTAGGTTTATTTGAACAGTGAGAGACAGAATAACAACAAAATAATCCAGAAAAAACGCATGTAAAAAATGTTATACATTGATTTGCATTTTAATGAGGGAAATAAGTATTTGACCCCCTCTCAATCAGAAAGATGTCTGGCTCCCAGGTGTCTTTTATACTGGTAACGAACTGAGATTAGGAGCACACTCTTAAAGGGAATGCTCCTAATCTCAGCTTGTTACCTGTATAAAAGCCACCTTTTGCAATCAATCAGATTCCAAACTCTCCACCATGGCCAAGACCAAAGAGCTCTCCAAGGATGTCAAGGACAAGATTGTAGCGCTACACAAGGCTGGAATGGGCTACAAGACCATCGCCAAACAGCTTGGTGAGAAGGTGACAACAGTTGGTGCGATTATTCGCAAATGGAAGAAACACAAAAGACCTGTCAATCTCCCTCGGCCTGGGGCTCCATGCAAGATCTCACCTCGTGGAGTTGCAATGATCATAAGAACGGTGAGGAATCAGCCCAGAACTACACGGGAGGATCTTGTCAATGATCTCAAGACAGCTGGGACCATAGTCACCAAGAAAACAATTGGTAACACACTACGCCGTGAAGGACTGAAATCCTGCAGCGCCCGCAAGGTCCCCCTGCTCAAGAAAGCACATATACAGGCCCGTCTGAAGTTTGCCAATGAACATCTGAATGAACATCTGAATGATTCAAAGGAGAACTGGGTGAAAGTGGTCAGATGAGACCAAAATCGAACTCTTTGGCATCAACTCAACTCGCCGTGTTTGGAGGAGGAGGAATGCTGCCTATGACCCCAACAACACCATCCCCACCGTCAAACACGGAGGTGAAAACATTATGCTTTGGGGGTGTTTTTCTGCTAAGGGGACAGGACAACTTCACCGCATCAAAGAGACGATGGACGGGGCCATGTACTGTCAAATCTTGGGTGAGAACCTCCTTCCCTCAGCCAGGGCATTGAAAATGGGTCATGGATGGGTATTCCAGCATGACATTGACCCAAAACACACAGCCAAGGCAACAAAGGAGTAGCTCAACAAGAAGCACATCAAAGGTCCTGGAGTGGCCTAGCCAGTTTCCAGACCTTAATCCCATAGAAAATCTGTGGAGGGAGCTGAAGGTTCGAGTTGCCAAACGTCAGCCTCAAAACCTTAATGACTTGGAGAAGATCTGCAAAGAGGACTGGGACAAAATCCCTCCTGAGATGTGTGCAAACCTGGTGGCCAACTACAAGAAATGTCTGACCTCTGGGATTGCCAACAAGGGTTTTGCCACAAAGTACTAAGTCATGTTTTGCAGAGGGGTCAAATACTTATTTCCCTCATTAAAATGCAAATCCATTTATAACATTTTTGACATGAGTTTTTCTGGATTTTTAAAAATGTTATTCTGTCTCTCACTGTTCAAAAAAACCTACCATTAAAATGATAGACTGATCATGTCTTTGTCAGTGGGCAAACGTAAAAAAATCAGCAGGGGATCAAATACTTATTTCCCTCACTGTACATACACACACACCACCAAGACTCTTCCTAGAGCTGGCCGCCTGGCCAAAGTGAGCAATCGGGGGTGAAGGACGTTAGTCAAGAAGGTGACCAAGAAGCCGATGGTCACTCTGACACAGCTCCAGAGTTCCTCGGTAGAGATAGGAGAAACTTCCAAAAGGACAACCATCTCTGCAGCACTCCACCAATCAGGCCATTATGGTAGAGTGGCCAGACGGAAGCCACTCCTCAGTAATTTTATTTAACCTGGTAAGCCAGTTGAGAACAAGTTCTCATTTACAACTGCGACCTGGCTAAGATAAAGCAAAGCAGTGCGATAAAAACAACAACACAGAGTTACATATGGGGTAAACAAAACATAAAGTAAAAAATACAACAGAAAATATATATACAGTGTGTGCAAATGTAGTAAGTTATGGAGATAAGGCAATAAATAGGCCATAGTGCAAAATAGTTCGTATTAACACTGGAATGATAGATGTGCAAAAGATGATGTGCAAATAGAGATACTGGGGTGCAAATTAGCAAAATAAATAACAATATGGGGATGAGGTAGTTGGGTGAGCTAATTTCAGAATGGCTGTGTACAGGTGCAGTGATCGGTAAGCTGCTCTGACAACTGACGCTTAAAGTTAGTAAGGGAGATATGTCTCCAGCTTCAGAGATTTTTGCAGGTCGTTCTAGTCATTGGCAGCAGAGAACTGGAAGGAATGGCGGCCAAAGGAGGTGTTGGCTTTGGGGATGACCAGTGAGATATACCTGCTGGAGCGCAGACTACGGGTGGGTGTTGCTATGGTGACCAGTGAGCTAAGATAAGATGGGGATTTGCCTAGCAGTGATTTATAGATGACCTGGAGCCAGGGGGTTTGGCGACGAATATGTAGTGAGGGCCAGCCAACAAGAGCGTACAGGTCACAATGTTGGGTAGTATATGGGGCTTTGGTGACAAAACGGATGGCACTGTGATAGACTACATCCAATTTGCTGAGTAGAGTGTTGGAGGCTAATTTGTAAATGACATCGCCAAAGTCAAGGATCGGTAGGATAGTCAGTTTTACGAGGGCATGTTTGGCAGCATGAGTGAAGGAGGCTTTGTTGCGAAATAGGAAGCCGATTCTAGATCTAACTTTTGATTGGAGATGCTTAATGTGAGTCTGGAAGGAGAGTTTACAGTCTAACCAGACACCTAGGTATTTGTAGTTGTCCACATACTCTAGGTCAGACCCGCCGAGAGTAGTGATTCTAGTCGGGTGGGCGGGTGCAAGCAGCGTTCGGTTGAAGAGCATGCATTTAGTATTACTAGTGTTTAAGAGCAGTTGGAGGCTACGGAAGGAGTGTTGTATGGCATTGAAGCTCGTTTGGAGGTTTGTTAACCCAGTGTCCAATGAAGGGCCAGATGTATACAAAATGGTGTCGTGCGCATAGAGGTGGATCCGAGCGTCACCAGCAGCAAGAGGGACATCATTGATATACACAGAGAAGAGTCGGCCCGAGAATTTAACCCTGTGGCACCCCCATCCCACCTTGAGCGTGGCTGAGGTGCACCCATGACCAGCTCGGAAACCGGATTGCATAGCGGAGAAGGTACGGTGGGATTCGAAATGGACGGTGATCTGTTTGTAAACTTGGCTTTCAAATACTTTCGAAAGGCAGGGCAGGATGGATATAGGTGTGTAACAGTTTGGATCTAGAGTGTCACCCCCTTTGAAGAGGGGGATGACCGCGGCAGCTGTCCAATCTCTGGGGATCTCAGACGTTACGAAAGAGAGGTTGAACAGGCTAGTAATAGGGGTTGTGACAATTTCGGCGGCTAATTTTAGAAAGGGTCCAGATTGTCTAGCCCAGCTGATTTGTAGGGGTCCAGATTTTGTTGTTGTTGAAATTCTGGATTATTGTAGATTTATCTGTGGTGACACATCAGACGATTTCAGCAGAGCTGATTTCGTCGGCAGACCAGTCGTGTTGGATCGGCGGGGCTCCGTGTAATCACTAGGAGATCCCGTCCGGTTGACAGAGAGGTAGATAGCCGGGTGATGGGCTTTAGGCTAGCTCAAGGCTGATTACCCACAACAACGTCCATTTGGTTGCAGCTAGCTGCGATGATCTGGTGTTAAAAGTCCAGCGATTCAGTGATTCAGGCAGAAAAACCGATGTTCTGGGTCGATAACACGCTGTGCAGACAGTGCAGACTGGCTGATAATAGTCCAGGCTAGAGCTGGCTGGTAGGTAGTGCAGGCCACAGACAATGGTGAAAAACCGATGATGGGGGCTAATAGCAAGTAGCTAGTTAGCTGGCTACTCCCGTCCGGTAGACAGAGAGGTAGATAGCCGGTATATGGGCCTGGCTCGAGGCTAGCTCACGGCTAACTGGTGCTTGCTTCTGGGGCAGTGGTGATCAGCCAAACGGCAACATCCAATCGGTTGCGGCTAGCTAGTTGTGATCCGGTGTTAAATGTCCAGTGAATCAGTTATTCCGGAAGTAGAATCCGATGTTCTGGGTGAAAACCGCTAACAATGGCTAATAGCAAGTAGCTAGTTAGCTGGCTAGCTAGTTTCAACTGGAGATTCCAGATAAAGGTAAGTCAATAATAGAATCCGTTCCACATTGAGTGAGGCGGGTTGCAGGAAAGTATGTTGTAGAAGGATGAAAAGTGTGATAGGAAAATATGTATGAAAAATACAAAAAACTGGCTATTTACACAGACACACAACAAAGAATGCGACCGCACTGCTACGCCATCTTGGAATAGGAAAGGGCACATGACAGCCCACTTGGAGTTTGCCAAAAGGCACCTGCCACCTCAAGACTCTCAGACCATGAGAAGGAAGATTCTCTGGTCTGATGAAACCAATATTGAACTCTTTGGCCTGAATCCCAAGCATCACATCTGGAGGAAACCTGGCACCATCCCTACGGTGAAGTGTGGTGGTGTCAGCATCATGCTGTGGGGATGTTTTTCAGCGGCAGGGACTAGGACACTAGTCAAGATCGAGGGAAAGATGAACGGAGCAAAGTACAGAGAGATCCTTGATGAAACCTGCTCCAGAATACTCAGGACCTCAGACTGGGGCGCAGGTTCACCTTTCAACAGGACAACTACCCTAAGCACACAGCCAAGACAACGCAGGAGTGGCTTTGGGACAAGTCTCTGAACGTCCTTGAGTGACCCAGCCAGAGCCCGGACTTCAACCCGATCTAACATCTCCGGAGAGACCAGAAAATAGCTGTGCAGCGACGCTCTCCATCCAATCTGACAGAGCTTGAGAGGATCTGCAGAGAAGAATGGGAGGAACTCTCCAAATACAGGTGTGCCAAGCTTGTAGCGTCATACCAATGAAGACTCGAGGCTGTAATCGATGCCAAAGGTGCTTAAACAAAGTACTGAGTAAAGGGTCTGAATACTTATGTAAATGTGATATTTCCGTATTTTTTATTATATTTGGTTAAAAAATGTTAGCAACAATTGATAAAAACACGTTTTTGCTTTGTCATTATGGGGTATTGTGTGTAGATTAATGAGGGAAACAAACAACTTAATCTATGTTAGAATAAGGCTGTAACATACCTAAATGTGGAAAAAGTCAAGGGGTCTGAATAATTTCCCAATGAACTGTATATACAGTGGGGAGAACAAGTATTTGATACACTGCCGATTTTGCAGGTTTTCCTACTTACAAAGCATTCAGAGGTCTGTAATTTGTATCATAGGTACACTTCAACTGTGAGAGACGGAATCTAAAACAAAAATCCAGAAAATCACATTGTATGATTTTTAAGTAATTAATTTGCATTTTATTGCATGACATAAGTATTTGATACATCAGAAAAGCAGAACTTAATATTTGGTACAGAAACCTTTGTTTGCAATTACAGAGATAATTTTTTATTTTTTTATTTTTTTTATTTCACCTTTATTTAACCAGGTAAGCCAGTTGAGAACAGGTTCTCATTTACAACTGCGACCTGGCCAAGATAAAGCAAAGTAGTGCAATAAAAACAACACATAGTTACATATGGGGTAAAAAAAACATAAAGTCAGAAATACAACAGAAAATATATATACAGTGTGTGCAAATGTAGCAAGTTATGGAGGTAAGGCAATAAATAGGCTATAGTGCAGAATAATTACAATAGTATTAACACTGGAATGCTAGATGTGCAAGAGATTATGTGCAAATAGAGATACTGGGGTGCAAAAGAGCAAAATAAATAACAATATAGGGATGAGGTAGTTGGGTGGGCTAATTTCGGATGGGCTGTGTACAGGTGCAGTGATCGGTAAGGTGCTCTGACAACTGATGCTTAAAGTTATTGAGGGAGATAAGAGTCTCCAGCTTCAGAGATTTTTGCAATTCGTTCCAGTCATTGGCAGCAGAGAACTGGAAGGAATGGCGGCCAAAGGAGGTGTTGGCTTTGGGAATGACCAGTGAGATATACCTGCTGGAGCGCAGACTACGGGTGGGTGCTGCTATGGTGACCAATGAGCTAAGATAAGGCGGGGATTTGCCTAGCAGTGATTTATAGATGGCCTGGAGCCAGTGGGTTTGACGACGAACATGTAGTGAGGACCAGCCAACAAGAGCGCACAGGTCACAGTGGTGGGTAGTATATGGGGCTTTGGTGACAAAACGGATGGCACTGTGATAGACTACATCCAATTTGCTGAGTAGAGTGTTGGAGGCTAATTTGTAAATGACATCGCCAAAGTCAAGGATCGGTAGGATAGTCAGTTTTACGAGGGCATGTTTGGCAGCATGAGTGAAGGAGGCTTTGTTGCGAAATAGGAAGCCGATTCTAGATCTAACTTTTGATTGGAGATGCTTAATGTGAGTCTGGAAGGAGAGTTTACAGTCTAACCAGACACCTAGGTATTTGTAGTTGTCCACATACTCTAGGTCAGACCCGCCGAGAGTAGTGATTCTAGTCGGGTGGGCGGGTGCAAGCAGCGTTCGGTTGAAGAGCATGCATTTAGTATTACTAGTGTTTAAGAGCAGTTGGAGGCTACGGAAGGAGTGTTGTATGGCATTGAAGCTCGTTTGGAGGTTTGTTAACCCAGTGTCCAATGAAGGGCCAGATGTATACAAAATGGTGTCGTGCGCATAGAGGTGGATCCGAGCGTCACCAGCAGCAAGAGGGACATCATTGATATACACAGAGAAGAGTCGGCCCGAGAATTTAACCCTGTGGCACCCCCATCCCACCTTGAGCGTGGCTGAGGTGCACCCATGACCAGCTCGGAAACCGGATTGCATAGCGGAGAAGGTACGGTGGGATTCGAAATGGACGGTGATCTGTTTGTAAACTTGGCTTTCAAATACTTTCGAAAGGCAGGGCAGGATGGATATAGGTGTGTAACAGTTTGGATCTAGAGTGTCACCCCCTTTGAAGAGGGGGATGACCGCGGCAGCTGTCCAATCTCTGGGGATCTCAGACGTTACGAAAGAGAGGTTGAACAGGCTAGTAATAGGGGTTGTGACAATTTCGGCGGCTAATTTTAGAAAGGGTCCAGATTGTCTAGCCCAGCTGATTTGTAGGGGTCCAGATTTTGTTGTTGTTGAAATTCTGGATTATTGTAGATTTATCTGTGGTGACACATCAGACGATTTCAGCAGAGCTGATTTCGTCGGCAGACCAGTCGTGTTGGATCGGCGGGGCTCCGTGTAATCACTAGGAGATCCCGTCCGGTTGACAGAGAGGTAGATAGCCGGGTGATGGGCTTTAGGCTAGCTCAAGGCTGATTACCCACAACAACGTCCATTTGGTTGCAGCTAGCTGCGATGATCTGGTGTTAAAAGTCCAGCGATTCAGTGATTCAGGCAGAAAAACCGATGTTCTGGGTCGATAACACGCTGTGCAGACAGTGCAGACTGGCTGATAATAGTCCAGGCTAGAGCTGGCTGGTAGGTAGTGCAGGCCACAGACAATGGTGAAAAACCGATGATGGGGGCTAATAGCAAGTAGCTAGTTAGCTGGCTACTCCCGTCCGGTAGACAGAGAGGTAGATAGCCGGTATATGGGCCTGGCTCGAGGCTAGCTCACGGCTAACTGGTGCTTGCTTCTGGGGCAGTGGTGATCAGCCAAACGGCAACATCCAATCGGTTGCGGCTAGCTAGTTGTGATCCGGTGTTAAATGTCCAGTGAATCAGTTATTCCGGAAGTAGAATCCGATGTTCTGGGTGAAAACCGCTAACAATGGCTAATAGCAAGTAGCTAGTTAGCTGGCTAGCTAGTTTCAACTGGAGATTCCAGATAAAGGTAAGTCAATAATAGAATCCGTTCCACATTGAGTGAGGCGGGTTGCAGGAAAGTATGTTGTAGAAGGATGAAAAGTGTGATAGGAAAATATGTATGAAAAATACAAAAAACTGGCTATTTACACAGACACACAACAAAGAATGCGACCGCACTGCTACGCCATCTTGGAATAGGAAAGGGCACATGACAGCCCACTTGGAGTTTGCCAAAAGGCACCTGCCACCTCAAGACTCTCAGACCATGAGAAGGAAGATTCTCTGGTCTGATGAAACCAATATTGAACTCTTTGGCCTGAATCCCAAGCATCACATCTGGAGGAAACCTGGCACCATCCCTACGGTGAAGTGTGGTGGTGTCAGCATCATGCTGTGGGGATGTTTTTCAGCGGCAGGGACTAGGACACTAGTCAAGATCGAGGGAAAGATGAACGGAGCAAAGTACAGAGAGATCCTTGATGAAACCTGCTCCAGAATACTCAGGACCTCAGACTGGGGCGCAGGTTCACCTTTCAACAGGACAACTACCCTAAGCACACAGCCAAGACAACGCAGGAGTGGCTTTGGGACAAGTCTCTGAACGTCCTTGAGTGACCCAGCCAGAGCCCGGACTTCAACCCGATCTAACATCTCCGGAGAGACCAGAAAATAGCTGTGCAGCGACGCTCTCCATCCAATCTGACAGAGCTTGAGAGGATCTGCAGAGAAGAATGGGAGGAACTCTCCAAATACAGGTGTGCCAAGCTTGTAGCGTCATACCAATGAAGACTCGAGGCTGTAATCGATGCCAAAGGTGCTTAAACAAAGTACTGAGTAAAGGGTCTGAATACTTATGTAAATGTGATATTTCCGTATTTTTTATTATATTTGGTTAAAAAATGTTAGCAACAATTGATAAAAACACGTTTTTGCTTTGTCATTATGGGGTATTGTGTGTAGATTAATGAGGGAAACAAACAACTTAATCTATGTTAGAATAAGGCTGTAACATACCTAAATGTGGAAAAAGTCAAGGGGTCTGAATAATTTCCCAATGAACTGTATATACAGTGGGGAGAACAAGTATTTGATACACTGCCGATTTTGCAGGTTTTCCTACTTACAAAGCATTCAGAGGTCTGTAATTTGTATCATAGGTACACTTCAACTGTGAGAGACGGAATCTAAAACAAAAATCCAGAAAATCACATTGTATGATTTTTAAGTAATTAATTTGCATTTTATTGCATGACATAAGTATTTGATACATCAGAAAAGCAGAACTTAATATTTGGTACAGAAACCTTTGTTTGCAATTACAGAGATAATTTTTTATTTTTTTATTTTTTTTATTTCACCTTTATTTAACCAGGTAAGCCAGTTGAGAACAGGTTCTCATTTACAACTGCGACCTGGCCAAGATAAAGCAAAGTAGTGCAATAAAAACAACACATAGTTACATATGGGGTAAAAAAAACATAAAGTCAGAAATACAACAGAAAATATATATACAGTGTGTGCAAATGTAGCAAGTTATGGAGGTAAGGCAATAAATAGGCTATAGTGCAGAATAATTACAATAGTATTAACACTGGAATGCTAGATGTGCAAGAGATTATGTGCAAATAGAGATACTGGGGTGCAAAAGAGCAAAATAAATAACAATATAGGGATGAGGTAGTTGGGTGGGCTAATTTCGGATGGGCTGTGTACAGGTGCAGTGATCGGTAAGGTGCTCTGACAACTGATGCTTAAAGTTATTGAGGGAGATAAGAGTCTCCAGCTTCAGAGATTTTTGCAATTCGTTCCAGTCATTGGCAGCAGAGAACTGGAAGGAATGGCGGCCAAAGGAGGTGTTGGCTTTGGGAATGACCAGTGAGATATACCTGCTGGAGCGCAGACTACGGGTGGGTGCTGCTATGGTGACCAATGAGCTAAGATAAGGCGGGGATTTGCCTAGCAGTGATTTATAGATGGCCTGGAGCCAGTGGGTTTGACGACGAACATGTAGTGAGGACCAGCCAACAAGAGCGCACAGGTCACAGTGGTGGGTAGTGTATGGGGCTTTGGAGACAAAACGGATGGCACTGTGATAGACTACATCCAATTTGCTGAGTAGAGTGTCGGAGGCTATTTTGTAAATTACATCGCCGAAGTCAAGGATCGGTAGGATAGTCAGTTTTACGAGGGCATGTTTGGCAGCATGAGTGAAGGAGGCTTTGTTGCGAAATAGGAAGCCGATTCTAGATTTAACTTTGGATTGGAGATTCTTTATGTGAGTCTGGAAGTTAAGTTTACAGTCTAACCAGACACCTAGGTATTTGTAGTTGTCCACATACTCTAGGTCAGACCCGTCGAGAGTGGTGATTCTAGTCGGGTGGGCGGGTGCTAGCAGCGTTCGATTGAAAAGCATGCATTTAGTTTTACTAGTGTTTAAGAGCAATTGGAGGCTACTGAAGGATTGTTGTATGGCATTGAAGCTCGTTTGGAGGTTTGTTAACACAGTGTCCAATGAAGGGCCAGATGTATACAAAATGGTGTCGTCTGCGTAGAGGTGGATCTGAGAGTCACCAGCAGCAAGAGCGACATCATTGATATACACGGAGAAAAGTGTCGGCCCAAGAATTGAACCCTGTGGCACCCCCATAGAGACTGCCATAGGTCCAGACAACAGGCCCTCCGATTTGACACACTGAACTCTATCTGAGAAGTAGTTGGTGAACCAGGCGAGGCAGTCATTTGAGAAACCAAGGCTATTTAGTCTGCCAATAAGAATGCGGTGGTTGACAGAGTCGAAAGCCTTGGCCAGGTCGATGAAGACGGCTGCACAGTACTGTCTATTATCAATCGCGGTTATAATATCGTTTAGGACCTTGAGCGTGGCTGAAGTGCACCCGTGACCAGCTCGGAAACCGGATTGCATAGCGGAGAAGGTACGGTGGTATTCGAAATGGTCGATGATCTGTTTGTTAACTTGGCTTTCGAATACTTTCGAAAGGCAGGGCAGGATGGATATAGGTCTGTAGCAGTTTGGATCTAGAGTGTCACCCCCTTTGAAGAGGGGGATGACCGCGGCAGCTTTCCAATCTCTGGGGATCTCAGACGTTATGAAAGAGAGGTTGAACAGACTAGTAATAGGGGTAGCGACAATTTCAGCGGCTAGTTTTAGAAAGAAAGGGTCCAGATTGTCTAGCCCAGCTGATTTGTAGGGGTCCAGATTTTGCAGCGCTTTCAAAAC
The DNA here is from genome assembly GCF_964263955.1 of Coregonus lavaretus. Classification (NCBI taxonomy): domain Eukaryota; kingdom Metazoa; phylum Chordata; class Actinopteri; order Salmoniformes; family Salmonidae; genus Coregonus; species Coregonus lavaretus. Next base: position 819,832 of record NW_028162761.1, on the reverse strand, counting down.
ATCAGCTGTCTGAATTTGTGTGAAGGAGAAGCAGGGGGGGCATGGGCAAGTTGCAGCAGAGGGTGCAGAGTTGGTGGCCGGGTTAGTGGTAGCCAGATGGAATGCATGGCCAGCTGTAGCAAAATGCTTGTTGAAATTCTCGATTATTGTAGATTTATCGGTGGTGATAGTGTTTCCTAGCCTCAGTGCAGTGGGCAGCTGGGAGGAAGTGCTCTTATTCTCCATGGACTTTACAGTGTCCCAAAACTTTTTGGAGTTAGTGCTACAGGATGCAAATTTCTGTTTGAAAAAGTTAGCCTTTGCTTTCCTGACTGCTTGTGTATATTGGTTCCTAACTTCCCTGAAAAGTTGCATATCGCGGGGGCTATTTGATGCTAATGCTGTATGCCACAGGATGTTTTTGTGCTGGTCAAGGGCAGTCAAGTCTGAGGAGAACCAGGGGCTATATCGGTTCTTAGTTCTGTATTTTTTGAATGGGGCATGTTTATTTAAGATTGAGAGGAAATTACTTTTAAAGGAACAACCAGGCATCCTCTACTGACGGAATGAGATCTATATCCATCCAGGATACCTGGGCCAGGTCAATTAGGAAGGCCTCCTCGCTAAAGTGTTTTAGGGAGCGTTTGACAGTGATGAGGGGTGGTCGTTTAACCGCGGACCCGTTACGGACGCAGGCAATAAGGCAGTGATCGCTGAGATCCTGGTTGAAGACAGCTGAGGTGTATTTAGAGGGTATGTTAGTCAGGATGATATCTATGAGGGTACCCATGTTTACGGATTTAGGGTTGTACCTGGTAGGTTCGTTGATAATTTGCGTGAGGTTGAGGGCATCTAGCTTGGATTGTAGGATGGCTGGGGTATTAAGCATATCCCAATTTAGGTCACCAAGCAGTACAAACTCAGAGGATAAATGGGGGGCAATCAATTCACATATGGTGTCCAGGGCACAGCTGGGGGCTGAGGGGGGTCTGTAGCAAGCGGCAACAGTGAGAGACTTATTTCTGGAAAGGTGGATTTTTAGAAGTAGAAGCTCAAACTGTTTGGGCACAGACCTGGATAGTATGATAGAGCTCTGCAGGCTATCTCTACAGTAGATTGCAACTCCACCCCCTTTGGCAGTTCTATCTAGACGGACAATGTTATAGTTGGGGATGGAAATTTCAGAATTTTTGGTGGCCTTCCTGAGCCAGGATTCAGACACTGCTAGAACATCAGGGTTGGCAGAGTGTGCTAACACAGTGAATAACTCAAACTTAGGAAGTAGACTTCTGATATTTATGTGCAAGAAACCAAGACTTTTGCGATTACAGAAGTCATCAAATGATAGCGCCTGGGGAGTAGGAGTGATACTGAGGGCTGCAGGGCCTGGGTTAGCCTCTACATCACCAGAGGAACAGAGGAGGACTAGAATAAGGATACGGCTAAAGGCTTTAAGAACTGGTCTTCTAGTGCGTTGGGTACATAGAATAAAGGGGGCAGATTTCCGGGTGTTATAGAAAAGATTCAGGGCATTATGTACAGACAAGGATATGGAAGGATATGAGTAAAGTGGAGGTAAACCTAAGCGTTGGGTAACGATGAAAGAGATAGCATCGCTGGAGGCATCAATTGAGTCGGTCTCCGCGTGTATTGGGGGAGGTGCAAAGGAGCTATCTAAGGCAGGTTTAGCTAGGCTGGGGGGTCTACAGTGATATAGTACAATTAGAAATAACCGAAACAACAATAAACTAACCATGTTTGGGCTGAGGCTAAACATAAACAGGATGTAGTACCGTAAAAAGGAACAGTCCAGCAGATATCAGCTGTATAGCTGAGTTATCATAAGGTCCGGTGGTGAAGTACTAGTGAGTAAGAGGCCACGGCTAGCGGGCCAGGGCTAGCAGATGGATGGAATCTTCGTGGTTAACGTCGTAACCACATCAGACGATTTCGTCGGCAGACCAGTCGTGTAGGATCGGCGGGGCTCCGTGTCAACACTAGGTGGTCCCGTCCGGTTGACAGAGAGGTAGATAGCCGGGAGATGGGCCTAGCTCAGGATAATTAGCCAGACCACAGCGTCCGTTTTGTTGTAGCTAGCTGGTAGCGACGAATCCGGAGTTAAAGGTCCAGTGATTCAGTGATTCCGGCGGAAAACTGATATGTTCTGGGTCGATAACGCGCTGTGCAGACTGGCCGAATATCCGGTGATCAATGTCCAGTGATTAAAATTAATCCCGCAGAAAAAAATCCAATGTTCTGGGTGAAACACCGCTAGCTATGGCTAATAGCAAGTAGCTAGTTAGCTGGCTAGCTAGTTTCACTGGAGATTCTAGATAAAAGGTAAGTCAATAATAGAATCCGTTCCACATTGAGTGAGGCGGGTTGCAGGAAAGTATATTTTGTAGAAGGGATGAAAAGTCTGATAGGGAAATAGGTACGAAAAATCATACGTTTCCTGTAGGTCTTGACCAGGTTTGCACACACTGCAGCAGGGATTTGGGCCCACTCCTCCATACAGACCTTCTCCAGATCCTTCAGGTTTCGGGGCTGTCGCTGGGCAATACGGACTTTCAGCTCCCTCCAAAGATTTTCTATTGGGTTCAAATCTGGAGACTGGCTAGGCCACTCCTGGACCTTGAGATGCTTCTTACGGAGCCACTCCTTAGTTGCCCTGGCTGTGTGTTTCGGGTCGTTGTCATGCTGGAAGACCCAGCCACGATCCATCTTCAATGCTCTTACTGAGGGAAGGAGGTTGTTGGCCAAGATCTCGCGATACATGGCCCCATCCATCCTCCCCTCAATACGGTGCAGTCGTCCTGTCCCCTTTGCAGAAAAGCATCCCCAAAAAATGATGTTTCCACCTCCATGCTTCACGGTTGGGATGGTTTTCTTGGGGTTGTACTCATCCTTCTTCTTCTTCAAACACGGCGAGTGGAGTTTAGACCAAAAAGCTCTATTTTTGTCTCATCAGACCACATGACCTTCTCCCATTCCTCCTCTGGATCATCCAGATGGTCATTGGCAAACTTCAGACGGGCCTGGACATGCGCTGGCTTGAGCAGGGGGACCTTGCGTGCGCTGCAGGATTTTAATCCATGACGGCGTAGTGTGTTACTAATGGTTTTCTTTGAGACTGTGGTCCCAGCTCTCTTCAGGTCATTGACCAGGTCCTGCCGTGTAGTTCTGGGATGATCCCTCACCTTCCTCATGATCATTGATGCCCCACGAGATGATATCTTGCATGGAGCTCCAGACCGAGGGTGATTGACCGTCATCTTGAACTTCTTCCATTTTCTAATAATTGCGCCAACAGTTGTTGCCTTCTCACCAAGCTGCTTGCCTATTGTCCATCCCTGTCCAGCCGGCGGGGATGTAGCTCAGTTGGTAGAGCATGGCGTTTGCAACGCCAGGGTTGTGGGTTCGATTCCCACGGGGGGCTACTATGATAAATAAAAAAAATGTATGCACTCACTAACTGTAAGTCGCTCTGGATAAGAGCGTCTGCTAAATGACAAAAATGTAAATGTAATGTCCTGTAGCCCATCCCAGCCTTGTGCAGGTCTACAATTTTATCCCTGATGTCCTTACACAGCTCTCTGGTCTTGGCCATTGTGGAGAGGTTGGAGTCTGTTTGATTGAGTGTGTGGACAGGTGTCTTTTATACAGGTAACGAGTTCAAACAGGTGCAGTTAATACAGGTAATGAGTGGAGAACAGGAGGGCTTCTTAAAGAAAAACTAACAGGTATGTGAGAGCCGGAATTCTTACTGGTTGGTAGGTGATCAAATACTTATGTCATGCAATAAAATGCAAATTAATTACTTACAAATCATACAATGTGATTTTCTGGATTTTTGTTTTAGATTCCGTCTCTCACAGTTGAAGTGTCCCTATGATAAAAAATTACAGACCTCTACATGCTTTGTAAGTAGGAAAACCTGCAAAATCAGCAGTATATCAAATACTTGTTCTCCCCACTGTATTTCAAGGCCTACCTTCAAACTCAGTGCCTCTTTGCTTGACATCATGGGAAAGTCAAAAGAAATCAGCCAAGACATCAGAAAAAAAATCGTAGACCTCCACAAGTCTGGTTCATCCTTGGGAGCAATTTCCAAATGCCTGAAGGTACCACGTTCATCTGTACAAACAATAGTACGCAAGTACGCCATGGGACCATGCAGCCGTCATATCGCTCAGGAAGGAGAGGCGTTCTGTCTCCTACAGATTAACGTACTTTGGTGTGAAAAGTGCAAGTCAATCCCAGAACAACAGCAAGGGACCTTGTGAAGATGCTGGAGGAAACAGGTACAAAAGTATCTATATCCACAGTAAAACAAGTCCTATATTGACATAACCTGAAAGGCTGCTCAGCAAGGAAGAAGCCACTGCTCCAAAACCGCCATAAAAAAGGCAGACTACGGATTGCAACTGCACATGGGGACAAAGATCGTACTTTTTAGAGAAATGTCCTTGGTCTGATGAAACTAAAATAGAACTGTTTGGCCATAATGACCATTGTTATGTTTGGAGGAAAAAGGGGGGTCTTGGAAGCAGGAGGGACTGGTGCACTTCACATATTAGATGGCATCATGAGTAAGGAAGATTATGTGGATATATTGAAGCGACATCTCAAGACATCAGTCAGGAAGTTAAAGCTTGGTCGCAAATGGGTCTTCCAAATGGACAATGACCCCAAGCATACTTCCAAAGTTGTGGCAAAATGGCTTAAGGACAACAAAGTCAAGGTATTGGAGTGGCCATCACAAAGCCCTGACCTCAATCCTGTAGAAAGTGTGTGGGCAGAACTGAAAAAGTGTGTGCAAGCAAGGAGGCCTACAAACCTGACTCAGTTACACCAGGTCTGTCAGGAGGAATGGGCCAAAATTCACCCAACTTATTGTGGGAAGCTTGTGGAAGGCTACCCGAAATGTTTGATCCAAGTTAAACAATTTAAAGGCAATGCTACAAAATACTAATTGAGTGTATGCTCATCAGTCATGAAAATTATATATTTACATTTACATTTACGTCATTTAGCAGACACTCTTATCCAGAGCAACTTACAGTTAGTGATTGCATACATTTTCATACTGGCCCCCCGTGGGAAACGAACCCACAACCCTGGCGTTGCAAGCGCCATGCTCTACCAACTGAGCTACATCCTCCACTCACTATAACAGGGGTTAGACACTACACAGACTCATTTCCTAGAACTTTAAAACACTGGCAGTTTGTCTACTTCACTTCTTTAGTCTACTCTCTGATCACTCCAGATAGCCCAGTAAATAAAACAAATGCTGACAAAATTGGTGTCAAACCATGCAAGTCTGAGTAGCATGGAATAACATACCATCTTATTGAAACAGTTCATCATGAAACCGTTCTACTGCAACTTTTCATGCACAGTGGGAAGTTGGAACGAACAACAAACTTAGTTAGATAGAACCTGCTCTTACCATGAGAAACAGATTTCCCAATCTTCTCCTCCTCTTCTTCTTCATCTTTAATGTTGACATTCAGCTCCAGTGTTTGACTGCAGTCTTCCAGCTTCACTGATGCAATCTCTGGATCCTGCTTAGCAAACTGGGCTCCACTGTCACAATCAGGACCCACTGACTGTAGGTTTGGACTCAGTGTGGAAGGAGAGAGGCTCGCTGGGTTTGTCCTCACTGTTGATGTTACCGGCCTCAGATTTAATTCTAGTCGTCCTGTAGTAACAATGAGAAACAGACACAAAAAGTTATTGTCTTGACAGTTCTGGCACTTTCTTTATTCTCTAAAAATATATTATCTTTCTTCTTGTTAAATCATCTAATTCAGTGCTTGACTTGGACTGAAATAGGTGCCAGTACTCATTTTGGGTGCCGGTACTGTTTATATTTAGGTGCAGGAGCTCCACAATACTGTTGAGCTAACATTCTATAAGAGGAACAGGAGCTCAAGCACTAGATATTTGAGGTGCCGGTACTTAACCTATAGTATATTTTCCCAAATTCACATATAGTACCAGTCAAAGGTTTTAGGACACCTACTCATTCCAGGGGTTTTCTTTACATAGGATAATAATATGAAATAACACATATGGAATCATGTAGTAACCAAAAAATTGTTAAACATATCAAAATATTTTTTATGTGAGATTCTTCAAAGTAGGCAACCTTTGCCTTGATGACAGCTTTGCACACTCTTGGCATTTCAATTAACAGGTGTGCCTTGTTAAAAGTTAATTAGTGGAATGTCTTAATGTGCTTGAGCCAATCAGTTGAGTAGTGACAAGGTAGGGGTGGTATCCAGAAGATAGGCCTATTTGGTAAAAAACCAAGTCCATATTATTGCAAGAACAGCTCAAATAAGCAAAGAGAAACAACAGTCCATCATTACTTTAAGATTCTTCAAGTGCAGTCGCAAAAACCATCAAGCGCTATGATGAAACTGGCTCTCATGAGGACCGCCACTGGAAAGGAAGAGCCAGAGTTACCTCTGCTGCAGAGGATAAGTTCATTAGAGTTACCAGCCTCAGAAATTGCAGCCCAAATAAATGCTTCACATAGTTCAAGTAACAGACACATCTCAACATCAACTGTTCAGAGGAGACTGCATGAATCAGGCCTTCATGGTCGAATTGCTGCAAGGAAACCACAACTAAACGACACCAACATGAAGAAGAGACTTGCTTGGGCCAAAAAACATGAGCAATGGACATTAGACCGGGGGAAATCTGTCCTTTGGTCTGATGTTTGGTTACTACATGATTCCATGTGTTATTTTATAGTTTAGATGTCTTCACTATTATTCTACAATGTAGAAAATAGTAAAAATTAAGAAAAACCCTTGAATGAGTAGGTGTGTCCTAACGTTTGACTGGTGCTGTATATTTGCCACTGCTTGACTAAAAAAAAAGATTATAGTTAGATAGAACCTGCTCTTACCATGAGAAACAGATTTCCCAATCTTCTCCTCCTCTTCTTCATCTTTAATGTTGACATTCAGCTCCAGTGTTTGACTGCAGTCTTCCAGCTTCACTGATGTCATCTCTGGATCCTGCAGTGCAAACTGGGCTCCACTGTCTCAATCAGGACCCAGTGACTGTAGGTTTGGACTCCGTGTAGAAGGAGAGAGGCAGGCTGAATTTGTCCTCACTGTTGATGTTACCGGCCTCAGACTTAATCTGAGTCGTCCAGTAGTAATATAGAGAAACGGACACAAAAGTTAGTCTTGACATTTCTGGCACTTTCTTTATTCTCTAAAAATATATTAGATCAGGTAGCTAAGCATTGACAACAAACCATTTATTAATTTCACATTAGACACAAATTGCACACTTTAAATTAAACCATGTAAGTGCACTTAACCTATAGTAGATTTCAGAAATTCACATAAATGACTCAAAAACCATTTAGTACAAGGTTGCAGTTTGTTTTAGGCAGCACTATGTCATATTTTCCTGAATAACCTTGTCTTCACTGTATTATTTCAATCAAAAACCAATTGTATTTCCCGTTCACACCATAATAACAATTATAGATAAAGACAGAAACAACTGAATGTGTCTGAATATATGGAAAAAGGAAAGGGGTCTGAATACTTTCTAAATCCACTGTAAGGAATTGGCAACTTGTTCTCATTCTGAGAAATAAGGTAGACCACTTGATTTCAACATCTGAACAAAGTGGACAGGCTAACATGCTTTTCAAACAGTTGGAGACAGACAGAATGGTGTGTTCACAACAACTCAACTGTTCAACCTTGTTAGCAAACAGATCCAAGTTGGCTAAACTTGAAACATAAAGATTAGCTGGTTAATCACTAGCACTTGAGAGATTGTTGATGAGACCTGTGTTAATTTTCTATAGCCAAATGCCTTCTACAATAAGTTTGTCAATTTGTAACAAAAAAATGCATTTTCATAGACCAACTTGAAAGCCAGATCAGTGAATAATGCCAAAAAAAGCAGGTTAAACTATTTGTATAAAATAATACAATAATTAGTGGGTCTTATTGGTTGTGGATGGCTTATATTTAGCCTAGGTATAACTTCACAAGCCCTGAATTCATTAGATTATAGCTGACTGTTTGAAATGCAGTGTATTTGACCTTTAATTGTACAACGCTTATTTAGAGAAAAACAAAATTGAGAAATCTTGAATCACCCATACGTTTGAAAAAACTCAAGATACAGCTGTATGATTTGTAGTCCATATCGCCCCGCCCTAACAGAGTACATTACGTTATACTGTACTATTGTACTGAACTAAAAACTTTTATTTCCTGTACTCTGCTGTACTGTACTTTCCTATCTTGTGAAACAGTCGCTATGTTTCCAATAACTTGTCCAGTGATCTTTTTCTGGACATTTAGAAAAAGTTTGCATAGAAAATAGATACGACAAATGCCCTCTAGGGTGTGTTTCCATGTAACTATCCTGTGTCGATAAAAACAACTGGACGTAATGACTCACCCTGTAACGTCAAAATGATTTGGCAATCATCATTTATTTAAAAAACACAGTTTCAATCCTCACTTGTCAGAATAAAGAAACTTTGACAAAAGAAAAACCCACCCCCATCCAACGATAAAAAATGTTGTCGAGCTTTAGAACATTTCTCCTATATCTGCCGTCTCCATTACACACGTCGCAAAGATTTTTTGTTGCAACATTGCTTTTGTCGAATGCACCAGGGTCAATGGAAACCTGCCTAATGATGTCTGAGTGATTGGTTCAGATTTGGTCCGGTCTAATGTTTGGGCCAAGTCAGTTAAGAACAAATTCTTATTTACAATAATGGCTTACCCCGGCCAAAACCGGACGACACTGGGCCAATTTTGCACCGCCCTATGCGACTCCCAATCACGGCCGGATTGTGCTACAGCCTGGAATCCAACCAGGGTCTGTAGTGACAGATGCAGTGCCTTAGACCGCTGCGCCACTTGGGAGCCCTGTGACTAATAATTGTCTATTTAAGCTCTGAAAAGGCCTATCAGCTACCCAACTTTATCAGGAGTTATCCTGAGCCTATTTGCAATGAGAAACAATGCATTTGCACAGCGGGAAATGCAGAAGTATTTAATTTTTTGCTATGATCATCTCGTCAAAAATGTACAGAGACAAACTTGAAACCACTGATTATGATGACAATTTAGCTGACAGGGTTAATCTCCAGGACAACAGTGGTTTCAGAGTCCTGCAATAGAGTGAAGACGCTAATACTTGTGTAAACTCTACATAGTTGTGTTCTGTGGGTGTCACTGAGTAGGCTGAACAATACATAGGTAGGGCTGTACAGTGCAATATGAATGTCCAATACAAACAAAAGAAACAGCATACTCAACTGGCGTAACGCGGTAAGGACCAAGAACGGGGTCAATATGGACCACGGGTCACAAAATAATTATATAATAATACTGTTTTGGTTGGGCTTCAACCCCTGGTATCATATAAACACACATAAGACATGGAAACATGTAGAATTGCTTAAAAACAGCAACAACAAATAATCTCAGCCCTGTCGTAAAATGTGTAGAATTGCGGGATATTAGCTTTAAAACTGCTAAATGTTCTCTCCGCCAACAAGAGGGTTGTGAACAGTTTGGGGTCACAAGTTGGGGGTTTGTTACTACACCAATAAATGACTATATCCATCCGGACCTTTGCCACCTAGGAAATTTGTTTGATCGGACCTTCTCAAATAGTACTGGAGTTCCCCTGCAATAGACTGACTGGGAAGGTGATTTTTCACAGTCAAAGTCCTGCAATAAGAGCTAAGACGCTAATATTTGTATAAACTCTTGTGAATTGTTTTCTGTGGGTGTCACGAGTTCCATGGGAGCACAATCCAACCCGTTTCATAAGTGCATATAAGAATGCCCCCAATGCAATTATGTGGTCTAATAACTCCACAGTGGGATTTCAAATTCCACTATTGTGGCTAATCATTATTATGACTAGCTTCACATACGTAGGGACAAGCGGGTACCAGGGCTGCGTCCAGCAGGAGGACGGAGACGTTGGCGACGATCAGATACAAATGTATTATGTAGAACAAACATGCCTCTGATTCTAATTAATCATGTCAGTTCTATTCAGGTTATTTCTATCTGCAACTTTCCAAAACGTTTTTGTACTGAACATACCCAGGCGAAACGCACTGACCTATATACGAACCTGGAAAGCCTCACAAATGAAAACATGTAATGGACCCTGCGCCGTGTGATTGTAAAATATTGTTAGCACGTTCTTCAATCACTCGGATTGACACAAAAATTACACAAAACCTTTGCCAACCGTGATAATACCTTGATTGATTTGTTATCTAACATGTTATTACGTTATTTCGATATTAGACAGTTTAAAAGTGCTATTACATACCTGTAGTAATAAAGAGAAACGGGAAGCACAGTCCTGTCGTTTTCTTTGTTCTGAAGAATGTTGCGCCCCTCGCCGGAAGTTTCTGTTCCCCAACTACCACAATGCAACAGCGCCATCTTCTTCTTCTTCTGTGGATTTTATGGCAGACTACTTCCAAAAGTTGTAGTTCCGCCACCAACTGTACGGTTTGAAACCACAAAATAAATTAAATAAAAAATACATCCATACTTAATAGTGATACTAACTTACTCCATCCTAATAAAAATAGTACATTGCCAAAACAAACAAAACTCACATTTCCTTCCTTCCTTTAAATCTCCATATCTCCCTTCTCAGTCTCTAGGACCTGAGATGGTGGTACGGCTTTTGACAATATTCCATGTAACTCTTTTGCCAATAAATCTTTCAGCCCCAGGAACCGTTCTGCCGCAACCACAATGATTTCTATCTTCCTAGATCTTTTCTCCACCTTGGCAGTGCCGTTAATCACCATTGCGATAAAGGCCACAAAGTCCACCCTTTTAACCTTTAAAATGTCAGGATCATCTTGTTGAAAGGCAACCCCTGCAGCTTGCATTGAAGGCTTATCCACCACCATTATATTTACTGTAAAGATAACCCCCAGCAACTACAATGATTCAGTAGATCAGTAATGTTACAGTACTCTAGCATGTCTCACAGCTGCTTATGCTGACAAAACATGTTAGTGAATAGGTCAGATTTAGCTTTGTGATGCTCATTTAAACTTCCTGTCTTGTTCAGCTTCAGAACAACAGTAAATATGTCACTTGAAACATCGTTTTTTGGTAATTCATTACACAAAAGAGAAGAAAAACAAAAGTACAAATTCATATACACAATATTTTTCATTGGCAGATAAATTAAACAGGCTTAAATTAAGCCTTAATGACTATTAATGACTAAAATAACTAATCTAGTTTTAAAATACAATTTAATAAACAAAAAGTATCCACCCAAACTAATGGTGAAAACTGATCATCACACCATCTCTGTCTGACACATGTTGTGTCTACTAGCTCATTCCCACAGAAAACTGCAGAGGGAAGCAAAACCACCCAGTCAACAATCAGACTCCATTGTGAGACGCCTCACAGAGGATATTCAACCCTAAGGGCAAATCCAAGGTAATCTCAATATCTTTACAATAGAAGCTAACAAAACACACCAAAACTGACCAGGTGAACACTGATCAATAAAGTAAAGAGAGGCTATGGTAATATTTTATGTATCATTAAGGAAAATGTTGGGAAATGTCAAAGATAAAATATAGTAAACATGATTGACATTTTATAATCCAGATGCATGTCTAAATTAGGAATATAGCCAATACAGTGTGTAAACATGCTTTAATGAATGTATGTATTTTATTTTTTAAAGTGTCTGAGCCACGACACCAATATAATGAGATAAGGGGAAGAGGCCCCATATAGAAAAGCGCCCATGGCCGTTTGGAGTAAACAACATGTGTTATTGGACTTTGAAAGATAATAGTGGCGTGGCAGTTAAAGATGTTAATCAGTTAACTTAAGGGATGTAGCTTTGTATGCTATGTAAACATGACTGTGCATTTGTGTGTGTATAAAAGAGATTTCCGAGTCAGAGAGAGACAGTTGCTCCATGGAGCAAGCTCGGCTTTATTATGCAATAAAGTCTAATTTTTGGATTCACAAGCTCCAGTTTCTTGAGAGATATTTTTGAGTTGACTACATTTGAGTCAAATATTTCTACGACAAGGCTAACGTTCTATAACGTTCCCTTTCCTCTGCACAGTTCTCTCACAGTGAGAAACAATAGGATTACAATAGAATGTGCTATGATTTCTTGAGAATTAAGTGATGGAATGATTTTAATCTTAGCTAGTCAGACAACTGATGAGGATTCTCACATTCATGTGGCCATGTTGAGAGAAACTCTTCCAACAGTCAGAGCAGGAGTACCAGATCCCTTGATATTTTACAGCTCTTCCCACAATCAGAGCAGGGAAATAGATTATCTCCTGTGTGTATTTTTAGGTGTATTTTTTTAGCTTTGATAGAATTGGGAAAATCTCCTCACAATGTGGGCAGTGGTGAGACCTCTTAGCTCTGTGATCTTCCTGCTGTTGCTCTCTGGATGTAGAGAATGTCTCAACATGGTCTCCTGTGTGAACAACATCAGAAGAACCAGTCAGTTGGTGTGATTTACATCAATCACATTGATTTTATAAAGCCCATTTTACATCAGCCGTTGTTACAGAGTGCTTTACAGATACCCTAACCTAACGTATCAGGCGTAAAAGAAACGCCTAAACCAGGTCCACAGAAACCAGAAGCTTCCGGATTTCAGGCTTCGCCTTCCTCTCTGCCTTTTCCCTGAAACACGGATGCTTCCGGTGTTTGTTGACTCCGCTGAGGGTGCAGGTACCGAGACTAAAACCCCAAAGAGCAAGCAATGCAGAAGCACAGTGGCTAGGAAAAACTCCCTAGAAGGAAGGAACCTAGGAAGAAACCTAGAGAGGAACCAGGCTCTGAGCAGTGGCCAGTCCTCTTCTGGCTGTACTGGGTAACAAATGACTTAATATAAGTATGCTGTACAATACAGGGGAATAAAACTATTATAAGTGTTACGACCCATATCATCCTCCACTCACTATCACAAGGGTTAGTAACCATCAGGGTTGGGGTCAATTCCATATCAATTCACATTTTTATATTTGACTAATTCAGCAGACACTCTTATCCAGAGTGACTTACAATAGTGCATTCATCTTAAGATAGCTAGGTGAGACAACAACGCATCACAATCGTATCAATTACATTTTCTAGGGTGCAGAAAGGGAGTAGAGTAGGGTCGTAAAGATGGTAGGTTGGAGGAGAGATGGAGAGAAAAGGAAACAAAGTAGGGGTCAGAGACTTGGAGGGGGGTTGCAGTGAGATTAGTAGGAGAACAGCCTCTAGTGAAGATGGGGTCAAGCAGTGGGAGGGGACTGGGAAAGGGTGAGGTCAAAAGAGGAAAGGTGTTTCCAGTAAACCAATGTTCCTGATTGAAAAACATTGAAGAGAATTGGAATTAGAATGACAGTGTACTTCCTGAATTGACTGGAATTTAAATGGAATTGACACCAACCCTGGCAACTACACAGACTCATGTCATAGAACTTCAAAACACTGGCAGTTTGTCTACTTCACTTCTTTAGTCTACTCTCTGATCACTCCAGATAGCCCAGTTAATAAAACAAATGCTGACAATACTGGTGTCATCCATGCAAGTCTCAGTAGCATGAAATAACATCTATTTTATTGTCGAAACAGTTCTATAACAACTTTTCATGCACAACGATAAAACAAGCTTTGTTGTGTTGAGTTCTTCAGGTGTGTCAGAATGACAGAATGAACTTATGGAGGTCTTACTTTTGGAGATAACTCATAGATGTAGATAGTACTATAGTGGTGGGCCCAACCCCAGACTTCTCTTTTATCAACCCAAAGGTTTTACTGTCTTCTCAGGAATTCAGCCTTCTCTGTGTTGCTCCCCACATCCCCCTATTCTGAATGATGCATTATCTCACCATCCCCCATTCTGAATGATGCATTATCTCACCATACCCCATTCTGAATGATGCATTATCTCACCATCCCCCATTCTGAATGATGCATTATCTCACCATACCCTATTCTGAATGATGCATTATCTCACCATCTCCCATTTTGAATGATGCATTATCTCACCATCCCCCATTCTGAATGATGCATTATCTCACCATCCCCCATTCTGAATGATGCATTATCTCACCATCCCCCATTCTGAATGATGCATTATCTCACCATACCCCATTCTTAATGATGCATTATCTCACCATCCCCATTCTGAATGATGCATTATCTCACCATCCCCCATTCTGAATGATGCATTATCTCACCATCCCCCATTCTGAATGATGTATTATCTCACCATCCCCCATTCTGAATGATGCATTATCTCACCATCCCCCATTCTGAATGATGCATTATCTCACCATACCCCATTCTGTCACACCTCTGAGCTTCTGTTGTGATAACATACTGTAGGTCTGATACCTGATTGGACGTTAACTCAACAGTAATGTTATTGATCAACAACTCCGATTTTCAATCCAAACATGGTCAAATGGTTCTAAAAGGGTCTTAGCTTCAATGTGTCTTTCTGTTTTGTTCTTGACCTGCTGTGGTGAGATATATACTGAGTGAACAAAACATTAGGAACACCTTCCTAATATTGAGTTGCACCCCCTTCTGCCCTCAGAAAAGCCTTGTCAGGACATGGACTCTACAAGGTGTCGAAAGCTGGATGTCCTTTTGGTGGTGGACCGTTCTTGATACCCACGGGAAACTGTTGAAACTGCGGGAAACTGTGTTGCAGTTCTTGACACACTCAAACCGGTGCGTCTGGTACCTACTACCATACCCTGTTCAAAGACACTTAAATATTTTGTTTTGCCCATTCACCCTCTGAATGAAACACATACACAAAAAATCTACACTGAAGTGGATTTAACAAGAGACATCGATAAGGGATCATAGCTTTCACCTGGTCAGTCTATGGCAGGGAAAGAAGCAGGTGTTCCTAATGTTTAATACACTCAGTGTACACTGTCTTTCTCTCTGCCCCTCTCCCATGAGCTGTGGGCCATGACACAAGCTATGGATTCTCTCTATCCCATGAGCTATGGGCCATGACACAAACTATGGATTTTCTCTATCCCATGAGCTATGGGCCACGGCACAAACTATGAATTCTCTGTCTTTCTCTTCCTGTCTGATCATGTTTAGATACTTAATATTTTGTTAATGTCAGTATTGACTTGTAACTTAGGCGGAAGGTAACTGAAAGGTTGCTGGTTCGAATCCCTGAGCAGACTAGGTGAAAAATCTGTCGATGTGCCCTTGAGCAAGGCACATAACCCTAGTTCCTCTAGAAATTAAAAAAAATTAAGTGAATCGTTCATTTTACAATGTCATTAAATCTATTTCTTGCTAGTCAACATCAACTCATTGCCTAATGCTTGCTTGCATATTTTAATCATCTTCATGGTGTCAGATAAACATTTTAGTAGACTTTGTTAATACATAAATTGAAGTATTTTCATGAGTAGCTGGTGAGGTGTACTGTACATATGATCACTAAAGAACCTACTCTTACCATGAGAAACAGATTTCCCAATCTTCTCCTCCTCTTCTTCATCTTTAATGTTGACATTCAGCTCCAGTCTTTGACAGCAGTCTTCCAGCTTCACTGATGCCATCTCTGGATCCTGCAGTGCAAACTGGGCTCCACTGTCAATCAGGACCCAGTGACTGTAGGTTTGGACTCAGTGTGGAAGGAGAGAGGCAGGCTGGGTTTGTACTCACTGTTAATTTGTACAATGGCTGCCTAAAATGCTGTGGTGCTTACTAACACAACAGGAAATATTGTGTTAGATGTGGGCCATCACATGAATTCTCAGCTCTTTCATATCAATGAATCACCCTCAAATGGACCATCAATACCAGAGTTCTACAATACTATTTACATTTAAGTCATTTAGCAGACTTATCCAGAGCGACTTACAGTTAGTGAATGTATACATGTTTTTATTTTTTTTATACTGGCCCCCGTGGGAAACCCACATCCCTGCCGGCCAAACCCTCCCCTACCTTGGACGACACTGGACCAATTGTGCGCCGCCCATGGGCTCGGACTCGAACCAGGATCTCTAGTGGCACAGCTAGCACTGCGATGCAGTGCCTTAGACCACTGCGCCACTCGGAGTCACATAATCAACTGGACATTACAACAGCCTGAACCTCAATATAGTCCTGGGCATATATTGAACTCTAACAATGGGGGATGGAAAGGGTCTGTTGAAATGAATACTGTAGTGGTGTGAGAAAGGTAACACAAGCTTCCTCTCTGGTTCCACTCCCCAATAGTAAGTGGGACATCTTAAAACACTTAAAAAAAATAAAAAATTAGAAAATACATTTGTTGTTTTATTTAATTGTTACCTAAGAAGAAAACCTGTCTAAGTCCTTTATGTTGAAAAAATCTATTCATATGCATTATAGAAAATAATGGGGACTAGCAAATTGGATTGTCCCAATGGTGATGTGTAGAGGTGTAGTGACATGTTTTGACTAGATAAATAATATAGAAGAGAAATTGGCTCAGTTAAAATGTTTCTAGTCAAAAATGTATATTTGGGTGCCGTGTTTGTTCTACTTTCCAAAGTGAAGCAGGATTTATTTCTATAAAATAGTTTTTTGGGGAACTGAGCAAATTATATGTCTTGTAAGCGAAAACTTAAAACGCTGTGAGACTTTTGCCTCACCCTCTGATGGACCATCAATGCCAGAGTTCTACAATACTGTTTACATAATCAACTGGGCATTTCAACAGTCTGTCCCTCAATATAGTTCTGGTCATTTATTGTTTATCTTATATTAATGCTAACCTTTAGCATTTGTGGCACAAATCCATTGCAAGTCAATTGATTGAAGTACAGTAGATGAATAAAGCTACAGTACTGCAGCTGGTGACAAAGCTGCGTATATTGAAAAAGCTTGTTAGTGCATAAGTCAAATGTATCTTTGTGATGCTCATTTCAGGTATTTCTTCCAGCTTCAAACACTAAATATTTCACTTAAACCATAGTTTTGTTGTATTTAATGATAGAGAAGAGAAGAGTTTGACCAACACAGATTCATGTCCAATCTTTGAGGACGTGTCTACATTGTTAGAGTGGTCACATGCCAATCTGTTCCATATAATAGACAGTCTTTGGAACAGTGGAAAGCTGCATGGCCCCTTGGTTGTTGCTAAGCAGGCATTCTTCTTCTATGGTGTTTATTGGTGGTGTTCAGACCAACGTTAAAGGTGCATCACTGCCACCTTCTGGGCTGGAGTGTGATAGAGACATGTTGTTCTGTCCTGGTGAGATCACAGGGTCAGAGAAAACTTGGTATGACTGTAGTCACTCCAGGCACTCAGCCCATAAGAACCATTCATACTGTCAGCTCTAAAATGGAACAACTGAATACAACCATAAGAACCCTTCATACTGTCACATCTAATATAGAAGAACTGAACACAACCATAAGAACCATTCATACTGTCAGATATAATATGGAAGAACTGAATACAACCATGAGAACCATTCATACTGTCAGATATAATATGGAAGAACTGAATAAAAAATAGGTTTACCAGTACAAATTAATGTACTAATGTTATTTTTCATTGGCAGATCAATGCAGTTTTCCAAACATATTCATCATCACTTTTTTGTAAGATTTTAACTAACTTAACACAAATATAAACACAACATTCAACAATTTTACAAGGGTACAGTTCATAAGGAAATCAGTCAATTGAAATACATTCATTAGGCCCTAATCTATGGATTTCACATGACAGGGGCCCACCCATCAGCCAATATGAATGATTTTTCCCCACTAAAGGGCTTTATTACAGATAGAAATACTCCTCAGTTTCATCAGCTGTCCGGGTGGCTGGTCTCAGATGATCCTGCAGGTGAAGAAGCCAGATGTGGAGGTCATGGGCTTGCACGGTGACACATGGTCTGCGGCTGTGAAGCCAGTTGGACGTTCTGCCAAATTCTCGGTAGAGAAATTTACATTAAATTCTCTGGCAACAGCTCTTCTGAACATTCCTGCAGTCAGCATGCCAATTGCGCACTCCCTCTAAATGTAGACATCTGTGGCATTGTGTTGTGTGACAAATCTGCACATTTCAGAGAGGCCTTCTATTGTACCCAGCACAAGGTGCACCTGTGTAATGATCATGCTGTTTAATCAGCTTCTTGTTATGCCACAACTCGCAGGTGGATTGATAATCTTGGCAAAGGAGAAATGCTCACTAACAGAAATGGAAACAAATTTGTGCACCAAATTTGAGAGAAATAAGCTTTTTGTGGGTATGGAAAATATCCGGGATCTTTTATTTCAGCTCATGAAACATGGGACCAACACTTTACATGTCAAGTTTATATATTTTTTCAGTGTAGTTTTAGAAGACAATTAACTAAATACGTAGTCATTTCATTTTGTCACATGTTTGGTAAACAACAGGTGTAGACTAACAGTGAAATGTTGACCAACAATGGAGAACACAATACAACAATTATAATAATAGGAAAAAGATTGTAGTACGAGGAATTAATACACAATGAGCAATGGTAGCTTGGCTATATACATGGGGTGCCAATACCTAGTCAATGGTAGCTTGGCTATATACATGGGGTGCCAATACCTAGTCAATGGTAGCTTGGCTATATACATGGGGTGCCAATACCTAGTCAATGGTAGCTTGGCTATATACATGGGGTGCCAATACCTAGTCAATGATAGCTTGGCTATATACATGGGGTGCCAATACCTAGTCAATGGTAGCTTGGCTATATACAGTGCAATCTGAAAGTATTCAGACCCCTTAACTTTTTCCACATTTTATTACGTTACAGCCATATTCTAAAGTTGGTTAAATCATTTTTCCCCTTCATCAATCTACACACAATACATTTACATTTACATTTTAGTCATTTAGCAGACGCTCTTATCCAGAGCGACTTACAGGAGCAATTGGGGTTAAGTGCCTTGCTCAAGGGCACATTAACGTCATTTAGCAGACGCTCTTAGCCAGAGCGACTCACAAATTGGTGCGTTTACCCTATAGCCAGTGGGATAACCACTTTACAATTTGGGGGGGGGGGGGGGGTAGAAGGATTACTTTATCCTATCCCAGGTATTCCTTAAAGAGGTGGGGTTTCAAATGTCTCCGGAAGGTGGTGAGTGACTCCGCTGTGGGGTGGGGGGGGGGGGGGGGGGTAGAAGGATTACTTTATCCTATCCCAGGTATTCCTTAAAGAGGTGGGGTTTCAAATGTCTCCGGAAGGTGGTGAGCGACTCCGCTGTGTGTGTGGGGGGGGGGGGGGGTGGGGAGGGGGTAGAAGGATTACTTTATCCTATCCCAGGTATTCCTTAAAGAGGTGGGGTTTCAAATGTCTCCGGAAGGTGGTGAGTGACTCCGCTGTGGGGTGGGGGGGGGGGGTAGAAGGATTACTTTATCCTATCCCAGGTATTCCTTAAAGAGGTGGGGTTTCAGATGTCTCCGGAAGGTGGTGAGCGACTCCGCTGTGTGTGTGGGGGGGGGGGTGGGGGGGGGGGTAGAAGGATTACTTTGTCCTATCCCAGGTATTCCTTAAAGAGGTGGGGTTTCAAATGTCTCCGGAAGGGGGTGAGCGACTCCGCTGTGTGTGTGTGTGTGGGGGGGGGGGTAGAAGGATTGCTTTATCCTATCCCAGGTATTCCTTAAAGAGGTGGGGTTTCAAATGTCTCCGGAAGGTGGTGAGTGACTCCGCTGTCCTGGCGTCGTGAGGGAGCTTGTTCCACCATTGGGGTGCCAGAGCAGCGAACAGTTTTGCCTGGGCTGAGCGGGAACTATGCTTCCGCAGAGGAAGGGGAGCCAGCAGGCCAGAGGTGGATGAACGCAATGCCCTCGTTTGGGTGTAGGGACTGATCAGAGTCTGAAGGTACAGAGGTGCCGTTCCCCTCACTGGTCCATAGGCAAGCACCATGGTCTTGTAGCGGATGCGAGCTTCAACTGGAAGCCAGTGGAGTGTGCGGAGGAGGGGGGTGACGTGAGAGAACTTGGGAAGGTTGAACACCAGACGGGCTGCGGCATTCTGGATGAGTTGTAGGGGTTTAATGGCACAGGCAGGGAGGCCAGCCAACAGCGAGTTGCAATAGTCCAGACGGGAGATGACAAGTGCCTGGATTAGGACCTGTGCCGCTTCCTGTGTAAGGCAGGGTCGTACCCTCCGAATGTTGTAGAGCATGAACCTGCAGGATCGGGTCACCGCCTTGATGTTGGCGGAGAACGACAGGGTGTTGTCCAGGGTCACGCCTAGGCTCTTCGCACTCTGGGAGGAGGACACAGCGGAGTTGTCAACCGTGATGGCGAGATCATGGAACGGGCAGTCCTTCCCCGGGAGGAAGAGCAGCTCCGTCTTGCCAGGGTTCAGCTTGAGGTGGTGATCCGTCATCCATACTGATATGTCTGCCAGACATGCAGAGATGCGATTCGCCACCTGGTTATCAGAAGGGGGAAAGGAGAAGATTAGTTGTGTATCGTCAGCGTAGCAATGATATGAAAGGCCATGTGAGGATATGACAGAGCCAAGTGACTTGGTGTATAGGGAGAAAAGGAGAGGGCCTAGAACTGAGCCCTGGGGGACACCAGTGGTGAGAGCACGTGGTGCGGAGACAACTTCTCGCCACGCCACTTGGTAGGAGCGACCGGTCAGGTAGGACGCAATCCAGGAGTGAGCCGCGCCGGAAATGCCCAGCTCGGAGAGGGTGGAGAGGAGGATCTGATGGTTCACAGTATCAAAGGCAGCAGACAGGTCTAGAAGGACAAGAGCAGAGGAGAGAGAGTTAGCTTTAGCAGTACGGAGAGTCTCCGTGACACAGAGAAGAGCAGTCTCAGTTGAATGACCAGTCCTGAAACCTGATTGGTTTGGATCAAGAAGGTCATTCTGAGAGAGATAGCAAGAGAGTTGGCTAAAGACGGCACGCTCAATAGTTTTGGACAGAAAAGAAAGAAGGGATACTGGTCTGTAGTTGTTGACATCAGTGGGGTCGAGTGTTGGTTTTTTGAGAAGGGGAGCAACTCTCGCTCTCTTGAAGACGGAAGGGACATGGCCAGCGGTCAGGGATGAGTTGATCAGCGAGGTGAGGTAGGGGAGAAGGTCACCGGAGATGGTCTGGAGAAGGGAGGAGGGGATGGGGTCAAGCGGGCAGGTTGTTGGGCGGCCTGCAGTCACAAGTCGCAGGATTTTATCTGGAGAGAGAGGGGAGAAAGAAGTCAAAGCATAGGGTAGGGCAGTGTGAGCAGGACCAGCAGTGTCATTAGACTTAACAAACGAGGATTGGATGTCGTCAACCTTCTTTTCAAAGTGGTTGACGAAGTCATCCACAGAGAGAGAGGAGGGGGGGGGGGGGGGGGGGATTCAGGAGGGAGGAAAATGTGGCAAAGAGCTTCCTAGGGTTAGAGGCAGATGCTTGGAATTTAGAGTGGTAGAAGGTGGCTTTAGCAGCAGAAACAGATGAAGAAAATGTAGAGAGGAGGGAGTGAAAAGATGCCAGGTCGGCAGGGAGTTTAGTTTTCTTCCATTTCCGCTCCGCTGCCCGGAGCTCTGTTCTGTGAGCTCGCAATGAGTCATCAAGCCACGGAGCTGGAGGGGAGGACCGAGCCGGCCGGGAGGATAGGGGACACAGAGAGTCAAAGGATGCAGAAAGGGAGGAGAGGAGGGTTGAGGAGGCAGAATCAGGAGATTGGAGGGAGAAGGATTGAGCAGAGGGAAGAGATGATAGGATGGAAGAGGAGAGAGTAGTGGGAGAGAGAGAGCGAAGGTTGCGGCGGCGCATTACCATCTGTGTAGGGGCAGAGTGAGTAGTGTGGGAGGAGAGCGAGAGAGAAAAGGAAACAAAGTAGTGGTCGGAGACCTGGAGGGGAGTTGCAGTGAGATTAGTAGAGGAGCAGCATCTAGTGAAGATGAGGTCAAGCGTATTGCCTGCCTTGTGAGTAGGGGGGGACGGTGAGAGGGTGAGGTCAAAAGAGGAGAGGAGTGGAAAGAAGGAGGCAGAGAGAAATGAGTCAAATGTGGACATAGGGAGGTTGAAATCCCCCAAAACTGTGAGGGGTGAGCCATCCTCAGGGAAGGAACTTATCAAGGCGTCAAGCTCATTGATGAACTCTCCAAGGGAACCTGGAGGGCGATAGATGACAAGGATATTAAGCTTAAATGGGCTAGTGACTGTGACAGCATGGAATTCAAATGAGGAGATAGACAGATGGGTTAGGGGAAAAATTGAGAATGTCAACTTGGGAGAAATGAGGATTCCTGTACCACCACCCCTCTGACCAGATGCTCTCGGGGTATGCGAGAACACATGGTCAGACGAGGAGAGAGCAGTAGGAGTAGCAGTGTTTTCAGTGGTGATCCATGTTTCCGTCAGCGCCAGGAAGTCGAGGGACTGGAGGTTGGCATAGGCTGGGATGAAGTCAGCTTTGTTGGCAGCAGAACGGCAGTTCCAGAGGCTGCCTGCGACCTGGAACTCCACGTGGGTGGTGCGGGCAGGGTCCACCAGGTTAGAGAGGCAGCAGCCACGCGGTGTGGTGCGTTTGTGTAGCCTGTGCAGAGAGGAGAGAACAGGGATAGGCAGAGGCATAGATGACAGGCTGTAGCAAATGGCTACAAAAATGCAGAGGAGATCGGAAAGAAATGAGCTAAGCATCTGGGAGCGGAGAGAGCAGGGCCTTCCTCACCAAAAACTTCTACCTCAGAAACTAAAATTGTTTCACTGAACCACCCGAACAAAAACTCTCCCAACTTCCACCTTTAGAGATCAGAATTGTTGTGAACCACAGCGGTTCAATGTTTAAAGGAATAGACTCAACCCACTTTATTCAACTATGACACCATAGCTAACTAGCAAGCTAGCATCCAATAACAATAACACACCGTATAGCACCAACCCTTGGTCACAACAAACCACCAATAGTGTGATAACACACTAAACAGATCATTCGTGTCTGTGTCAAGTTCCTTTCATGACGCAGCAATGATTAGACGTTGGCTAGCTAGGACAAGTATATTGTATTTAGCTACTACCGTACAGTTAGCTGGTCGTACTGGGTAGCTAGCAATGGCCACTGTGTTGACTTTGTTTGAAGAACGGCTAGCTGGCTAGCTTCGTGCTACACCCGGCACACAATGGCTATTGTGTTGACTCTGACTCTGTTCGAAAAAGCGGCTAGGTAGCTCTCTTCGTGCTACAGCCGGCACTGCCAAGACACAGAAACTACCCACAACAGCCCACGATGCCTAGCTATGACGCCGTAGCTAACTTGCAGGCTAGCATCCATTAACACACAATTTAGCATCAATACTTGGTTACAACAAACTGCCAAGAGTGTATTAGCACACTAAACAGATAATTCAAGTCCGTGTCTAGTTCCTTTCATAACGCATAACGCAGCAAAAATTAAACGATGGCTAGGGCTACATTAACATTGGAAACAGCTCTCCAGCGTTGCTAATCGATACCAGTAGCTACCCGCTAGCTAGCTAACACACTAAACAGATCATTAATGACCGTGTCTAGTTCCTTTCATAACGCAGCGTGCCGTCTTTAGCCAACTCTCTTGCTATCTCTCTCAGAATGACCTTCTTGATCCAATACCCCATAATGTCAAAGCAAAACACAGGTTTTTAGACATTTTTCCTAATTTATTAATAAAAAATGGAAATATCTAAGTATTCAGACCCTTTACTCAGTACTTTCTTGAAGCACCTTTGGCAGCGATTACAGCATCGAGTCTTCTTGGGTATGATGCTACAAGCTTGGCACACCTGTATTTGGGGAGTTTCATTCATTCTTCTCTGCAGATCCTCTCAAACTCTATCAGGTTGGATGGGGAGCGTTGCTGCACAGCTATTTTCTGGTCTCTCCGGAGATGTTCAATCGGGTTCAAGTCTGGGCTCTGGCTGGGCCAGGTGAACCTTCGCCCCAGTCTGAAGTCCTGAGCACTCTGGAGCAGGTTTTCATCAAGGATCTCTCTGTACTTTGCTCCGTTCATTATTCCCTCGATCCTGACTAGTCTCCCAGTCCCTGTCTCTGAAAAACATCCGCACAGCATGATACTGCCACGACCATGCTTCACCGTAGGCATGGTGCCAGGTTTCCTCCAGAAGTGACGCTTGGTATTCAGGCCAAAGAGTTCAATCTTGGTAACAACAGACCAGAGAATCTTGTTTCTCATGGTCAGTCCTTTAGGTGCCTCTTGGCAAACTCCAAGCGGGCTGAACTCTGGAGCTCTGTCAAAGTGATCATCGGGTTCTTGGTCACCTCCCTGACCAAGGCCCTTCTCCTCCGATTGCGCAGTTGGCCGGGCGGACAGCTCTAGGAAGAATCTAGGTGATTCCAAACTTCTTCCATTTAAGAATGGAGGAGGCCACGGTGTTCTTGGGGACCTTCAATGCTGCAGACATTTTTTGGTACCCTTCCCCAGATCTGTGCCTCATCACAATCCTGTCTCTGAGCTCTACGGACAATTCCTTCAACCTCATGGCTTGGTTTTTGCTCTGACATGCAATGTCAACTGTGGGATGTTATATAGACAGATGTGTGCCTTTTCAAACCATGTCCAATCAATTGAATTTATCTCAGGTGGACTCCAATCAAGTTGTAGAAACATCTCAAGGAATATCAATGGAAACAGGATGCACCTGAGCTAAATTTCGAGATTCATAGCAAAGGGTCCGGAATACTAATGTAAATAAGGTTTTGCAAAAATGTCTAAACCTGTTTCCACTTTGTCATTATGGGGTATTATGTGTAGATTGATGAGGGATTGTTGTTGCTTTTGTTGTTTGTAAAAAAACAAAACATTTTTACAATAAGGCTGTAACTTATTTTTTTGTTGAAAAAGTCAAGGGGTCTGAATACTTTCAGAATGCACTGTATAGACACTAACTATTTCACTTTAAACACTTTGTTATATTTATTGGCAAGAGAAGAGGTTGCCCAGCACAAATTAATGTACAAACATGATTTTTCATTACATATTTGTAATTTAGCAGATGCTCTTATTCAGAGCAATTATAGGACCAATTGGGGTTAATTGCCTTGCTCAAGGCCACAATGACAGATTTTTGACCTAGTTGGCTCGGGATTCAAACCAGCGACCTTTCAGTTACTGGCCCAACACTCTTAACCGCTAGGCTACCTGTTAAATACATAACACAATATGTGACATAAGTAGAATACAGAACACTTGAAACATTACAGGACATTTTTCATGATGGAAATTGAAATATTAAAATGTTATTTAAAAAAAGCAGTGGGTAGAGTGGCGTTTCACAGGCGGTTTGTACGGGCAGTTATACAGGACAGTTTGTGGCTGTTTCTCAGGGGCCTGGTGGTGCAGTTACCTCTTCTTGGAGGGAGCAGGTCATTCAGTGGATGGTCAAGAGTGTGCATGTCCTTCGCCAGGTGCACTGCAGCCTGTTCTCGCCTGCTCTGCAGTGACGGGAGCTGTGGTTGGACTGCTCCACCTCTGGAGATGATCCTCAAGGCCCTCCTCTGCACCCTGTCTAGTTGGGCATGCTGCTTTTTACTGCATCCAACTAACAGCACTCCACTGTATTCCAGACAAGGCCTGGCCAGTATAGTATAGACTGTGACCAGATCTTCAGTAGGACATTACTGGCAAGAACAGTCAAAAAGGCGTATCGAGGCCATTCTCACTGGCTGCTCCAGGTGTCACCACTGAGGTTAGAGTCTAGATGAAAACCAAGATACTTGGTTGTTGTTACCACTGGTACTTCCTGTCCTCCTAGGATTAGTGGTGCAGGTTGTGGATGGTCCTCTGACCAAGGGCTAAATGTGCCAGTTGCCATCACCCTCTGCCCTCTTTCGGTGGTGTAGCTGTGGAGTCAGGCTAGTAACCTTGGACACAGTTCAATGTCAGACAGATGTTGAAGGAACTATGGGTGATCTACTCGATCAAAGGCTTTGGACACATCAGCAAGTAACACCCTCACCATTGTTGGGTTTATGGAGTCTGTAGCTGTCAGCCAGGAGTGTGTGGTTTTCACAATGGCGGTAGTATTGCTGGACTTTGGGAGGTAGTCATACTGAATCGTGCACTCAGATAACACCTCCTACTGGCAGGGGACAGTTTTAACAATGTGTTTGATGACAGGGGCTAGATCTTCTGCATGCTCTTTTAGTAGCCAGGCTGGAATGCCATCAGGCCCACATGCTTTACGTGCTCTGAGTCTGTTCAGAGCTTGCTTTAACTAGCCAATGCTACACAGCTCAACCTGCTTTGTAGGCATGGGCAGGGGGAAGATGGCAAGAGGTGTGGTGTTTGTCCATGCCTCAGCAAAGAAGCCATTCAAAACATCAGCCACGTTGTCGTCTTCAATTCCCTCTACCTGTATTCTCCCTCCTGATGTTTTCTTTGGTCCCAGTCCATTGTTAATGAAGTCCCACCATTCCTTAGGATTTTTCTTCTTTAGGTCCTGGATTTCAGTTTTGTAGAAGATTGTCTTTGCTTCCTTGATAAGCATTTGCACTGTGTTTCTGTATTTTCTCCATGTCATTGTTTCTCCCCATCTGTTGAAAATATTATGTATTTTCCTGATGGCAGCCTTTATTCTTTCAGTCATCCAGGGCTTGTCCAGTGTTGTTGTTTTCTTATTTCTTATTGACATGCATACATCAAGTGCAGTTTGAATGCAGGAGTTGAACATCTCCACCTTTGCATCGATGCTCTCCACCTCATATATGGCAGACCAGTCAGTACTGGCCATACAACGTGCAAAGGTCTCCTTTCTGTTCTGGGTTACCAGATGTCCTTTTTTCCACTGCACCTCACTTCTCCCTCCTGATGTTGTGTTTGGAGAGAACAGCAGACATTTGTGATCACTGGATCCGAGAGGAGCAAGTACAGTGGGTTGTGTTGATCAGATCTAGGATGGAGTCCCCTCTGTGGTCTTGTCTTTGGCCACTTGTTTCATGTCTGGATGGGAGTTTGTCAGCATCTTGATGGGCAGGTGATTTAAGTCTCCACACAGGATGAGACCCATTTGGGGAGAGGACATCCTGATCACATGGACAGTGATTATGAGATAATCCACAGTGTTCTGCTGCAGTGTTTTGTCATGTGCCCATGGTGGATGTTAGAGCACTCCACTACCAGAGATGAGACTGAGCTGGGGTGTTGTTTAGGACGGAGCTGAAGACACTCAAACTCTTCTTTCTCTAGGTCAGTTATTCTTCTCTTTGCCTGCATACTGTGATTCACATACATAACCACGCCCCCTCCCCTCTCTGGACCTGTCATTTCTGAACAGCTGATAGTCTTTGTCATCCGAACAGCCTTAATTCGTCGGGGCATGGACTCTACAAGGTGTCGAAAGCGTTCCACTGGGATGCTGGCCCATGTTGACTGCAACGCTTCCCACAGTTGTGTCAAGTTGACTGGCAGTGGATTTCTACTCCGAATAGATCGTTCTATCTCCTACAACAGATGCACAATTGGATTGAGATCTGGTGCCTCGGAAGGCCACTGCAGTAACCTGAATTCACTGTCATGTTCGTGGAACCTTTTCTGGACAAGCCTTGTGGCATGGGGCATAATCCTGCTGAAAAAATATATTTGCAGATGGAAAACTTCTGCCATGAAGGGATGCACCTGATTGACAATGATTTTTAGATATCCTGTGGCATTCAAACGTTGCTCCACTTTTATCAAGGGGCCCAATGTCTGCCATGAAAACACACCCCACACCAACACCACCATCCTGCAATGCTGACACACGGCATGGATGCATGTACTCGTGGTTTCCTCGTTACCCTAGTCCTCTCAATATCTTTACAGTAGGAGCTATCTAAGGACTGCAAAACTGACAAGGTGCACACTGATCATTAAAGAGATGCTACCATTCCACAACGTTCCCGTTCTTCTGCACAGTTCTCTCACAGTGAGAAACAATAGGATTACAATAGAGTGTTCTATGCTTTCCTGTCTCTGAGCTCTACGGACAATTCCTTCAACCTCATGGCTTGGTTTTTGCTCTGACATGCAATGTCAACTGTGGGATGTTATATAGACAGATGTGTGCCTTTTCAAACCATGTCCAATCAATTGAATTTATCTCAGGTGGACTCCAATCAAGTTGTAGAAACATCTCAAGGAATATCAATGGAAACAGGATGCACCTGAGCTAAATTTCGAGATTCATAGCAAAGGGTCCGGAATACTAATGTAAATAAGGTTTTGCAAAAATGTCTAAACCTGTTTCCACTTTGTCATTATGGGGTATTATGTGTAGATTGATGAGGGATTGTTGTTGCTTTTGTTGTTTGTAAAAAAACAAAACATTTTTACAATAAGGCTGTAACTTATTTTTTTGTTGAAAAAGTCAAGGGGTCTGAATACTTTCAGAATGCACTGTATAGACACTAACTATTTCACTTTAAACACTTTGTTATATTTATTGGCAAGAGAAGAGGTTGCCCAGCACAAATTAATGTACAAACATGATTTTTCATTACATATTTGTAATTTAGCAGATGCTCTTATTCAGAGCAATTATAGGACCAATTGGGGTTAATTGCCTTGCTCAAGGCCACAATGACAGATTTTTGACCTAGTTGGCTCGGGATTCAAACCAGCGACCTTTCAGTTACTGGCCCAACACTCTTAACCGCTAGGCTACCTGTTAAATACATAACACAATATGTGACATAAGTAGAATACAGAACACTTGAAACATTACAGGACATTTTTCATGATGGAAATTGAAATATTAAAATGTTATTTAAAAAAAGCAGTGGGTAGAGTGGCGTTTCACAGGCGGTTTGTACGGGCAGTTATACAGGACAGTTTGTGGCTGTTTCTCAGGGGCCTGGTGGTGCAGTTACCTCTTCTTGGAGGGAGCAGGTCATTCAGTGGATGGTCAAGAGTGTGCATGTCCTTCGCCAGGTGCACTGCAGCCTGTTCTCGCCTGCTCTGCAGTGACGGGAGCTGTGGTTGGACTGCTCCACCTCTGGAGATGATCCTCAAGGCCCTCCTCTGCACCCTGTCTAGTTGGGCATGCTGCTTTTTACTGCATCCAACTAACAGCACTCCACTGTATTCCAGACAAGGCCTGGCCAGTATAGTATAGACTGTGACCAGATCTTCAGTAGGACATTACTGGCAAGAACAGTCAAAAAGGCGTATCGAGGCCATTCTCACTGGCTGCTCCAGGTGTCACCACTGAGGTTAGAGTCTAGATGAAAACCAAGATACTTGGTTGTTGTTACCACTGGTACTTCCTGTCCTCCTAGGATTAGTGGTGCAGGTTGTGGATGGTCCTCTGACCAAGGGCTAAATGTGCCAGTTGCCATCACCCTCTGCCCTCTTTCGGTGGTGTAGCTGTGGAGTCAGGCTAGTAACCTTGGACACAGTTCAATGTCAGACAGATGTTGAAGGAACTATGGGTGATCTACTCGATCAAAGGCTTTGGACACATCAGCAAGTAACACCCTCACCATTGTTGGGTTTATGGAGTCTGTAGCTGTCAGCCAGGAGTGTGTGGTTTTCACAATGGCGGTAGTATTGCTGGACTTTGGGAGGTAGTCATACTGAATCGTGCACTCAGATAACACCTCCTACTGGCAGGGGACAGTTTTAACAATGTGTTTGATGACAGGGGCTAGATCTTCTGCATGCTCTTTTAGTAGCCAGGCTGGAATGCCATCAGGCCCACATGCTTTACGTGCTCTGAGTCTGTTCAGAGCTTGCTTTAACTAGCCAATGCTACACAGCTCAACCTGCTTTGTAGGCATGGGCAGGGGGAAGATGGCAAGAGGTGTGGTGTTTGTCCATGCCTCAGCAAAGAAGCCATTCAAAACATCAGCCACGTTGTCGTCTTCAATTCCCTCTACCTGTATTCTCCCTCCTGATGTTTTCTTTGGTCCCAGTCCATTGTTAATGAAGTCCCACCATTCCTTAGGATTTTTCTTCTTTAGGTCCTGGATTTCAGTTTTGTAGAAGATTGTCTTTGCTTCCTTGATAAGCATTTGCACTGTGTTTCTGTATTTTCTCCATGTCATTGTTTCTCCCCATCTGTTGAAAATATTATGTATTTTCCTGATGGCAGCCTTTATTCTTTCAGTCATCCAGGGCTTGTCCAGTGTTGTTGTTTTCTTATTTCTTATTGACATGCATACATCAAGTGCAGTTTGAATGCAGGAGTTGAACATCTCCACCTTTGCATCGATGCTCTCCACCTCATATATGGCAGACCAGTCAGTACTGGCCATACAACGTGCAAAGGTCTCCTTTCTGTTCTGGGTTACCAGATGTCCTTTTTTCCACTGCACCTCACTTCTCCCTCCTGATGTTGTGTTTGGAGAGAACAGCAGACATTTGTGATCACTGGATCCGAGAGGAGCAAGTACAGTGGGTTGTGTTGATCAGATCTAGGATGGAGTCCCCTCTGTGGTCTTGTCTTTGGCCACTTGTTTCATGTCTGGATGGGAGTTTGTCAGCATCTTGATGGGCAGGTGATTTAAGTCTCCACACAGGATGAGACCCATTTGGGGAGAGGACATCCTGATCACATGGACAGTGATTATGAGATAATCCACAGTGTTCTGCTGCAGTGTTTTGTCATGTGCCCATGGTGGATGTTAGAGCACTCCACTACCAGAGATGAGACTGAGCTGGGGTGTTGTTTAGGACGGAGCTGAAGACACTCAAACTCTTCTTTCTCTAGGTCAGTTATTCTTCTCTTTGCCTGCATACTGTGATTCACATACATAACCACGCCCCCTCCCCTCTCTGGACCTGTCATTTCTGAACAGCTGATAGTCTTTGTCATCCGAACAGCCTTAATTCGTCGGGGCATGGACTCTACAAGGTGTCGAAAGCGTTCCACTGGGATGCTGGCCCATGTTGACTGCAACGCTTCCCACAGTTGTGTCAAGTTGACTGGCAGTGGATTTCTACTCCGAATAGATCGTTCTATCTCCTACAACAGATGCACAATTGGATTGAGATCTGGTGCCTCGGAAGGCCACTGCAGTAACCTGAATTCACTGTCATGTTCGTGGAACCTTTTCTGGACAAGCCTTGTGGCATGGGGCATAATCCTGCTGAAAAAATATATTTGCAGATGGAAAACTTCTGCCATGAAGGGATGCACCTGATTGACAATGATTTTTAGATATCCTGTGGCATTCAAACGTTGCTCCACTTTTATCAAGGGGCCCAATGTCTGCCATGAAAACACACCCCACACCAACACCACCATCCTGCAATGCTGACACACGGCATGGATGCATGTACTCGTGGTTTCCTCGTTACCCTAGTCCTCTCAATATCTTTACAGTAGGAGCTATCTAAGGACTGCAAAACTGACAAGGTGCACACTGATCATTAAAGAGATGCTACCATTCCACAACGTTCCCGTTCTTCTGCACAGTTCTCTCACAGTGAGAAACAATAGGATTACAATAGAGTGTTCTATGCTTTCTTAATTTGATCCAATCAACTACTACTTCTTATGTATACGTTGGTGTCTTTTTAAATTGCCCAACATGTAGAATCTCATGTCACAGTCAGAGCAGGAGTATGGCTTCTCTCCTGTATGTGTTCTCCGATGAAGTTTTAGCTCATTTGATGTTGAGAAGCATTTTACACAGTCAGAGCAGGAATAAGGCTTTTCTCCTGTATGTATACGTTCATGTACTTTTAAGGTGCCCAGTTGAGAGAAACTCTTCCCACAGTCAGAGCAGGAGTAAGGCTTCACTCCTGTATGTATCCGTTCATGTACTTTTAAGGGGTCCAGTCGAGAGAAACTCTTCCCACAGTCAGAACAGGAGTAAGGCTTCACTCCTGTGTGTATCCGTTGGTGTGATTTTAAGTGGCCCAGTCGAGAGAAACTCTTCCCACAGTCAGAGCAGGAGTATGGCTTCTCTCCTGTGTGTGTTCTCTGATGAACTTTTAGCTCAGTTGATGTTGTGAAGCGTTTTACACAGTCAGAGCAGAAGTAAGGCTTTTGTCCTGTATGTTTAGGTTCATGTTGTTTTAAGTGGCCCTGTTGAGAGAAACTTGCCCCACAATCAGAGCAGGAGTAAGGCTTCTCTCCTGTATGTGTTCTCCGATGAAGTTTTAGCTCATTTGATGTTGAGAAGCATTTTACACAGTCAGAGCAGGAGTAAGGCTTTTCTCCTGTATGTATACGTCCATGTTGTTTTAAGGTGCCCAGATGAGAGAAACTTGCCCCACAGTCAGAGCAGGAGTAAGGCTTCTCTCCTGTGTGTATACGTTGGTGCGATTTTAATCTTTCCTGATGAAAGAAATTCTTACCACAGTCAGAGCAGGAGTAACACTTCTCTCCTGTATGTGTTCTCCGATGAACTTTTAGCTCATTTGATGTTTTGAAGCACTTTACACAGTCAGAGCAGGAGTAAGGCTTCTCTCCTGTATGTATACGTTCATGTACTTTTAAGGAGCCCATTTGAGAGAAACTTGCCCCACAGTCAGAGCAGGAGTATGGCTTCTCTCCTGTGTGTATACGTTCATGTACTTTTAAGGCGCCCAGTCGAGGGAAACTCTTCCCACAGTCAGAGCAGGAGTAAGGCTTCTCTCCTGTGTGTATTTTTAGGTGTATTTTTAGCTTTGATAGAAATGTAAAAATCTCCTCACAATGTGGGCAGTGGTGAGAACTCTTAGCTCTGTGATCTTCCTGCTGTTGCTCGCTGGATGTAGAGAATGTCTCAACATGGTCTCCTGTGTGAACAACATCAGAAGAACCAGTCAGTTGGTGTGATATACATGTTAATCAAATGTATTTTATGAGAAGTAGTCACAAAGTGCTTTATAGAAACCCAGCCTAAAACCCCAAAGAGCAAGCAATGCAGATGTAGAAGCAATATCATTCTCCACTCACTATCACAAGGGTTAGTAACTACACAGACTCATTTAATAGAACTTTAAAACATTGGCAGTTTGTCTACTTGACTTCTTTAGTCTACTCTCTGATCACTCCAGATAGCCCAGTGAATAAAACAAATGCTGGCAATACTGGTGTCAAACCATGTAAGTGTCAATAGCATGAAATAATATCTACCTTCTCATTGAAACAGTTCTACTGCAACTGTTCATGCACAGTGGGAAGTTGGAATGAATAACACAAACTTAGTTAGATAGAACCTGCTCTTACCATGAGAAACAGATTTCCCAATCTTCTCCTGATCTTTAATGTTGACATTCAGCTCCAGTGTTTGACTGCAGTCTTCCAGCTTCACTGATGCCATCTCTGGATCCTGCAGTGCAAACTGGGCTCCACTGTCACAATCAGGACCCAGTGACTCTAGGTTTGGACTCAGTGTGGAAGGAGAGAGGCAGGCTGGGTTTGTCCTCACTATTGCTGTTACCGGCCTCAGATTTAATTCTAGTCGTCCTGTAGTAACAATGAGAAACAGACACAAAAAGTTATTGTCTTGACAGTTCTGGCACTTTCTTTATACCCTTAAAATATACTCTTCTTGCTAAATTATCTAATTACGAGCTTGACTTGGACTGAAATAGGTGCCAGTACTCATTTTGAGTTATTGCACACGAGCGCTTCACAGAGGAGGCATTCCCTAACAGAAATATGCAGATGTGTGCTAGAACACACCAATAGGATCTCGCTAGCTCGTGCTTGGCTCTGCCCACTATGACACATCTGTTCCCATTGGAAACGACCAGCTGTGGTCTATCTTGGCTTTGTTATAAAAAATAATTGGTGCAACCGTCCGTGCGTTCAGGGATCCTTGGGATGGCCCTACCCCATTATATGAGAAGGGCGGTGCTTAATTTGAGCTGGATCCTCCGGTACCTCTCAGTTTTGTAGTCTTTCGTTCCGGAACCCATTTGCCAGGATCAGGTAGCCTACCTCTTGTGGCAAGAAACAATACTAATAAAAGCAATCAGAGTAATTACATTTAGATTCCTCTGTAATTGTCATGCCCACAAAAAAAAACGTAATGTGAAAACGTGCATGATATTCTAAGAATTGGTTAATGTTGGGCCGTCCCGGGTTTATGGTTTGCGCAACATTGTAGCCTAGACCAAGGCGTGGCCATTGCTGTGGTGAGAGAGAGAAGCACGCCTGTATCTCTCACAGAAATACAATGACATTCACTTTCTATGATCTCTCTCCCTCTCTGTGCTGTTATAGACATAAGCCAGCAACTCTCTTCTCTCCAGCATTGCACTTCATCATTTATCTCCTAATAGAATAATAGCTGTGGGAAGTGTGCTGGAGGTGCTGCAGCACTCTGCAGTCTGTTCAGAAAGAAATTAAATAATTTCCAATACTACACCAGGAGTAAGCGTAGAACTTCGCCACAGAGGATCCATAGCTAATTTAAAAAAATAGCCTAGCTGTGGATTGTGTGTAGCCAAATCACAAGGCACGCCTAACGTGTGGCAAATCTGTCAGTTAACAGCATGCAGCCAAAACAGGCGTTTCGCAAATATTTCTAATACAATCGCTGGAAAACAGGTTGTAAAGCAAATGGATCCTGCTGAAAATAAAATACTAATTTATATTTAAGTCATTTAGCAGACGCTCTTATCCAGAGCGACTTACAAATTGGTGCATTCAACTTAGGATAGCCAGTGGGACAACCACCACTGGGGGAGTGGGGGGTGTAGAAGGATTACTGTTATACTTTTCCAGGTATTCCTTAAAGAGGTAGGGGTTTCAAGTGTCTCCGGAAGGTGGTCAGTGACTCCGCTGTCCTGGCGCCGTGGGGGAGCTTGTTCCACCATTGGGGTGCCAGAGCAGTGAATAGCTTTGACTGAGCTGAGCGGGAACTGTGCTTCCGTAGAGGTAGGGGGGCCAGCAGGCCAGAGGTGGATGAGCGTAGTACCCTCTTATGGGTGTAGGGTCTGATCAGAGCCTGAAGGTAAGGAGGTGCTGTTCCCCTCACAGCTCCGTAGGCAAGCACCATGGTCTTGTAGTAGATGCGAGCTTCAACTGGAAGCCAGTGGAGTGTGCGGAGGAGCGGGGTGACATGAGAGAACTTGGGAAGGTTGAACACCAGACGGGCTGCAGCGTTCTGGATAAGTTGTAGGGGTTTAATGGCACAGGCAGGGAGCCAAGCCAACAGCGAGTTGCAGTAATCCAGACAGGAGATGACAACTGCCTGGATTAGGACCTGTGCCACTTCCTGTGTAAGGCAGGGTCGTACTCTGTGAATGTTGTAGAGCATGAACCTGCAGGATCGGGTCACCGCTTTGATGTCAGCGGAGAACGACAGGGTGTTGTCCAGGGTCACGCCAAGGTTCTTTGCACTCTGGGAGGAGGACACAATGGAGTTGTCAACCGTGATGGC
The DNA here is from genome assembly GCF_964263955.1 of Coregonus lavaretus. Lineage (NCBI taxonomy): Eukaryota > Metazoa > Chordata > Actinopteri > Salmoniformes > Salmonidae > Coregonus > Coregonus lavaretus. Next base: position 784,499 of record NW_028162761.1, on the reverse strand, counting down.
GAGATCATGGAGCGGGCAGTCCTTCCCCGGGAGGAAAAGCAGCTCCGTCTTGCAGAGGTTCAGCTTGAGGTGGTGATCCGACATCCACACTGATATATCTGCCAGAGATGCAGAGATGCGATTCACCACCTGGTTATCAGAAAGGAGAAAATGAATTGTGTGTCGTCTGCGTAGCAATGATAGGAGAGACCATGTGAGGATATGACAGAGCCAAGTGACTTGGTGTATAGAGAGAATAGGAGAGGGCCTAGAACTGAGCCCTGGGGGACACCAGTGGTGAGAGCACGTGGTGCGGAGACAGATTCTCGCCACACCACCTGGTAGGAGCGACCTGTCAGGTAGGACGCAATCCAAGAGTGAGGAGCACCGGAGATGCCCAACTCGGAGAGGGTGGAGAGGAGGATCTGATGGTTCACAGTATCAAAGGCGGCAGATAGGTCTAGAAGGATAAGAGCAGAGGAGAGAGAGTTCGCTTTAGCAGAGCGGAGAGCCTCCGTGACACAGAGAAGAGCAGTCTCGGTTGAATGACAAGTCTTGAAACCTGACTGGTTTGGATCAATAAGGTCATTCTGAGAGAGATAGCAGGAGAGTTGGCTAAAGACGGCACGCTCAAGAGTTTGAGAGAAAAGAAAGAAGGGATACTGGTCTGTAGTTGTTGACATCGGAGGGATCGAGTGTAGGTTTTTTGAGAAGGGGTGCAACTCTCGCTCTCTTGAAGACAGAAGGGACATAGCCAGCAGTTAAGGATGAGTTGATGAGCGAGGTGAGGTAAGGGAGAAGGTCTCCGGAAATTGTCTGGAGAAGAGAGGAGGGGATGGGGTCAAGCGGGCAGGTTGTTGGGCGGCCGGCCGTCACAGGTCGCAAGATTTCATCTGAAGAGAGAGGGGAGAAAGAAGTCAAAGTATAGGGTAGGGCAGTGTGAGCAGGAGCAGCGATGTCATTTGACTTAACAAATGAGGATCGGATGTTGTCAACCTTCTTTTCAAAATGGTTGACGAAGTCATCCACAGAGAGGGAGGAGGAGGAGGATTCAGCAGGGAGGAGAAGGTGGCAAAGAGCTTTCTAGGGTTAGATGCAGAGGCTTGAAATTTAGAGTGGTAGAAAGTGGCTTTAGCAGCAGAAACAGAGGAAGACAATGTAGAGAGGAGGGAGTGAAAAGATGACAGGTCGGCAGGGAGTCTAGTTTTCCTCCATTTCCGCTCGGCTGCCCGGAGCCCTGTTCTGTGAGCTCGCAATGAGTCGTCAAGCCACGGAGCAGGAGTGGAGGACCGAGCCGGCCGGGAGGATAGGGGACATAGAGAGTCAAAAGATGCAGAAAGGGAGGAGAGGAGGGTTGAGGAGGCAGAATAGGAGATTGGAGGGAGAAGGATTGAGCAGAGGGAAGAGGAGAGAGTAGCGGGAGAGAGCGAGCGAAGGTCGCGATGGCGCATTACCATCTGAGTAGGGGCAGAGTCAGTAGTGTTGGAGGAGAGTGAGAGAGAAAAGGATACAAAGTAGTGGTCGGAGACTTGGAGGGGAGTTGCAGTGAGATTAGTAGAAGAACAGCATCTAGTAAAGATGAGGTCAAGCGTATTGCCTGCCTTGTGAGTAGGGGGGGGGCGGTGAGAGGGTGAGGTCAAAAGAGGAGGAGTGGAAAGAAGGAGGCAGAGAGAAATTAGTCAAAGGTAGACGTAGGGAGGTTAAAGTCACCCAGAACTGTGAGGGGTGAGCCATCCTCAGGAAAGGAACTTATCAAGGAGTCAAGCTCATTGATGAACTCGCCAAGGGAACCTGGAAGGCTTCAGAAATGATACGGACGTTAAGCTTGAATGGGCTAGTGACTGTGACAGCATGTAATTCAAATGAGGAGATAGACAGATGGGTCAGGGGAAAAAGAGAGAATGTCCACTTGGGAGAGATGAGGATTCCTGTGCCACCGCCGTGCTGACCAGATGCTCTCGGTGTATGCGAGAACACATGATCAGACGAGGAAAGAGCAGTTGGAGTAGCAGTGTTTTCTGTGGTACTCCATGTTTCCGTCAGCGCCAAGAAGTCGAGGGACTGGAGGGTAGCATAGGCTGAGATGAACTCTGCCTTGTTGGCCGCAGAACGGCAGTTCTAGAGGCTGCCAGAGACCTGGAACTTCACGTGGGTCGTGCGCGCAGGTACCACCAGGTTAGTGGCAGCAGCCACGCGGTGTGAAGCGTTTGTATGGCCTGTGCAGAGAGGAGAGAACAGGGATAGACAGACACATAGTTGACAGGCTACAGAAAAGGCTACACTAATACAAAGGAGATCGGAATGATATTAACTAAACATCTGGGGAAGCGAGAGAGTGGGGCCTCCCTCACTAACCTTTCACTGAAACACTCAAATATAACTCTTCCAGCTTCCACTTTAGAAATTATAATTGTTGTAAACAATGTTTCCAGGAATAGACTAACTTAGTTTATTCAGCTAACTTGGTACAGTATTCTTCCGTGAAAACCGCCCAGGACACCGTATCATATGACGCCATAGCTAACTAGCATGCTAGCATCCAATAACACACGGTTTAGCACCAATACTTGGTTACAACAAACTACCAATAGATCATTCGTGTCCGTGTCTAATTCCTTTCATAACGCAGAAGTAATTAAACGTTGGCTAGCTAGCACAAAGTCAGTCATGCTAGCTACACAAGTGGACTACACATCTTGAATGTTCAGAAAGTGAAGCTTACGTTGCAAAATTCTCAATGACTAAAATGCTACAGTACTGCTAGCTGGTACTGTTGGCTAGCTAGCAGTGGCTGCGGTGTTGACTTTGTTTGAAAATGTAGCTGGCTAGCTAACCTTGATAGTATCTCTATACTACACCTTTATCTTTGATACAAAGACAACTATGAAGCTAGCTAACATTACACTAATCAAATCGTTCTGTTGTAATGTATTTAGTTGCTACAGTACTGCTAGCTGGTAATGTTGGCTAGCTAGCAGTGGCTGCGGTGTTGACTTTGTATGGAAAATGGCGTCGCTGCGAACGAATGTAGCTGGCTAGCTAACCTCGATAGTTAATCTATATTACACCTTTATCTTTGATACAAAGACAACAAAGACAACTATGTAGCTAGCTAACATTACACTAATCAAATCGTTCCGTTGTAATGTAATGTAATATTACCTGCGGAGCGAAGTACAGCACGACGACTCACTCCAACTCCTCCTGTGTGTTACCAAGTTATCAACTTCCAAATAGGCCTATTGAGTGAACAGCATTGTTTTAAAAAGTAAAGCAAGAGAGAGATAAGCTTTTGGCCGGTGAGTGAGCTGCACATCATTGGGTGAGTCAGTGAAACTGGAAAGCTTTTTTAGGACTATATCTTCCTCCTCATATTGTACAATGTGTTTCTCTGCACACTTAGGGGCCTCGGTTATTGATGGATTCAAGACAAGGTCGTTTTAATTGATCTCAGATTCTCAGTGTCAAAGTAGCCTCTCATTTTGGTCATTTGTGAGGTATTAAAAAAGATACTGCGAAAGTCTCCAGTCATCTAAAAGGATGTAGAATTGCATGAAATCAATTTATAAAAAGAACACGTTTTTCCCAAACTCTAGGCTACAAAAAATATATTCCATGTGTGTAACTTCTGCAAGCGGCTCCACACCACTGCTCTATGCCCGTACGCGAAAGCCATGATAATGCATGCAATGCTTTGTTATAAAGGTTGTTTGTTTTTATCCGTTCTGGTACCTCAGAGCCCCCCAGGTCACCCCCCTCTCGGGCTCACTTTTGGTTCCGGCACCGCCCAATTTACAAATGAAGCACTGGAGAAGTGGGTAGCTGCCGCTGCCTCCTCCGGGACACTTCTCCTTTGCATAAAGTTAATCAGGCTGTTGATTGTGGCCTGTGGAATGTTGTCCCACTCCTCTTCAATGGCTGTGCAAAATTCCTGGATATTGGTGGGAACTGGAACAAGCTGTGGTACACGTCGATCCAGACCATCCCAAACATGCTCAAAGGGTGACATGTCTGGTGAGTTGGGACATTTTCAGCATGTTCGATTGTGTACAGATCCTTGCGACATGTGGTCGTGCATTATCATGCTGAAACACGAGGTGATGGAGGTGGATGAATGGCAGGACAATGGGCCTCAGGATCTTGTCATGGTATCTCTGTGCATTCAAACTGCCATCGATAAAATGCAATTGTGTTAGTTTTCTGTAGCTTATGGCATCCCATACCATAACCCCGATACCACCATGGGGCACTCTGTTCACAACATTGACATCAGCAAACCGCACGCCCACACAACGCCATACACGGTGGTCAGCAGTTGTGAGGCTGGATGGGCATACTGCAAGATTCTCTGGAGGCAGCTAATGGTAGAGAAATTAACCTAACATTCTCTGGCAACAGCTCTGGTGGACATTCCTGCAGTCAGCATGCCAATTGCATGCTCCCTCCAAACTTGAGACATCTTTGGCATTGTTTTGTGTGGAAACACTACACATTTTAGAGTGGCATTTTTGTATTTGTTAGGGATCCCCATTAGATGCTGCCAAGCACCTACTCAGCTACTCTTGTCCCCAGCACAAGGTGCACATGTGTAATGATAATCATGCTATTTAATCAGCTTCTTGATATGCCACACCTGTCAGGTGGATGGATTATCTTGGCAAAGGAGAAATGCTCACTAACTGGGATGTAAACAAATTTGTGCACAACATATTAGATATAAGTTTGTGTCTGGAACATTTCTGGGATCTTTTATTTCACCTCATGAAACATGGGACCAACACTTTACATGTTGCGTTTATATCTTTGTTCAGTGTATACAGTATTTCTAAAAAAAATCATACAAACTATCAATAACGAAATTTAAATTGAACTAAATCAGCCTGCTTTTCTGTTCTAATCAGGTCCCTACACAGGCTCAGAAGGATCCTGTGAGGGCGGAACATTTTCTGGCAACAGTAGTCCTTGCAGGGCTTCTGCCGTGAAGTCTTGGAGGCCCAAAAACGTCTCAGCTGCAGATATAATGATGTCTAGCTTCTTGGACTTCTTGTGCAGTACAATTAATAACTGTGGCTATAAATACTAAAAAATCCACCTTCAAAATAAGTGTATCCAGATCACTTGATTGACGTACAACATTTGCAACTGGTTGCAGTGCATCCACCGCCATATCTTCTTCAGAACTGTGGCCTCTTGCTACTATAACTCTCTTCACCGCCTCCACATAGGAGATTGGCTGTACAGCCCTGATCCTTGACACCTCAACCTCTTTAACCCTAACAGGGCACTCTGGGAATTCAGGAATATGACCCCCACCACAGTTACAACATTTTAAATTCACATGCTCTTCAATAACATATTCCTTCCGTCTGCAAACACTTGACATGTGGCCAAACTTTTTACATTTCTTGCATTGCATCAGGTTTTACACAAACTCTCTTATGGGGTATATTATATATCCCAGCTTTACATAGGGTGGTAGATACTCTTCATCCAACATCAATAATAAAGATAAACTTTGCTCCTTTTTCACATTCTCCATACGGGTCAAGCGACGTGCATTTGCATCCTTCTTCTTCTTTGGGATTTGGTTGGCGGAGTGCATCCAACTTTTAGGTGCATACACCGCCACCTACTGTTCTGGTGTGTGAGGCCATTCACAGCCTACACACATTAAATCCATTGATACGGTAATTAATACAAAATTGCCCTGCCAAGTATTAGCCCACTCTAAAAAATGTGAGGGAAAATGTTATTGGTTTGAGCAGGTGACTGACCTTCTCAGACCAATTGGCAGTACGCCCAGAACATTGTTCTGGGAACCAAAAGGGATATCTCAGTTTCAAGGTCTCAGCTTGGAGAGAAGAAGCCTTGTGAGGTATTGGTCGGTCACATGCAGGAACCAAATGTTAATGATGAATTAATTATTAATAAAGCTAAAATCATGCAAATATAACTTGTCTGTGTAAGCAGTATATAGGACAACTAACGGGACTGCCCCGGCAAAGCTCCCGACCGACGTGTACTATGGTGCTTTTAAATTTGTTGGAACCTCGATAAAAAATTATTATTCATTTAAGTTTGACTTTCAGACTTTCAGTCCCTTCGTGGCGATTTTCCAGGACAAAAACCGACCACCCCATTCCACTATTTAACCCCATCTAGTCCTACGCCAGACCACTACCACTCAACACCCCCTGCAGCTGTTCTGCTGTAAATCCTCGCAATCCCAAGTAGTTCTCTGCCGCTGCCACCACTGCCTCTATTTTCTGTGACTTTAGATCGATTTCTGCAGTACAATTGACAACCATTGCTATAAATGCTAAAACTCCCACCTTACTGAAGCACATATTCTTCCCATCTCTCTCTTGGTCTCTGCCTACTCACAGGAATCCTCTCAAGATCCCTCACCCTGTACCCATCTTCTTCTACCACTCTCTTCACTGCTTCTGCATACAACACGTTCTGTACTAGTGTAACCCTGGCAACCTCAATCTGCCTTTCTCTCACCTGACACCTCAGATCTCCAGCCCGTTAGCACCCCCACAACTAACACACAGAACTTTCTCCACCGATACCACTCACTACAAATCTCACTCCCACTGGGCCAGAATCATCCTTATCATCCTTGGAACGAGGCCCGAACTCTGAGTTCCTCACCGCAGGTAATTCATCCTCACTCTCGCCAGGTTCCATCTCTGAGCTACTGGAGGACGTATCCCTCTTTATACACTAGACGATAACCTCCCTCACCACACTGCTTCCCTCTACACTCAGCTCCTTCTCAGCGTTCATCACTGCACCTGCCACCACAGTTAATTCATCCTCACTCTCGTCACGTTCACTTTCCTCCTGTAGCTCTTCTAAAAGTTCTGTGTGATCTTCCATTCCATATTCACTCAAAACATATTCCACTTTTCTCCTTTGTCCATGTCCACCATCTTCTCCTTCATCAGATCTTCCAGAAGGTTTGTGCATCCCCCACTGCAATCCCCCATTCCACTTTTTTTATTGATTTTATAACTGTGTAAATCTCTCTAGGACAAGGTGACTTTTGTCAAAATATTTGCCTGTATTTACCCCTACAAAATTGAAATGGTAATTAGCTGCTAATGTGGCTATCATAAAGAACTACAAATGCTATTATATTCTGGACAAAATTGCTGAATCGAGTCAAAGGTAAGGATCTCTGGGTTAACTATCTAATGTTAGCTAAATTTAGTAATGAATAAATAGGCTACATTTATTTAAATGGTCAATTCTGTGAACTGTCTTGTGCAAGTTTTAAATTGACACAATACCTGTTAGCAAAGGTGTCAGCTAGAGATGACGTGCAGGAGATTGCAGTGATTTGTTGTTTTGCATGATGTCTACTTTGATGATAATTAGCGTTTTATAATCTGAGAGGAAATAGAGCCGAATATGTTGCTAAAAGTCACGCCAGGTTAAGCCTACACAAAACACAGCCCTTATTTTAAGTGTTTCTAAAATGAATAAAAATGAACCTTGGAGGACTCAGAACCCGAGTAAAAGGGAGTATTCATGTTACTCGTCAACATTTAAATCATATTCTCATGTAGACTACTTTTTAGTTTCTTGCATATTGCTTCCCAATGTAGCAGGAAGTGGATATGATACTATTGTTTTGAATGGCCAGTAAAGGGTCTGAATACTAATGTAAATATGATTGTTCAGTTGTTGTTGTTTTTGCTTTGTCATTATGGGGTATTGTGTGTAGATTGATGAGTGAAAAAAACAATTTAATCAATTTTACAATAAGGCTTTAACGTAACAAAATGTCGAAAAAGTCAAGGTGTCTGAATACTTTCCGAATGCACTGTATATAGACAGGTGTGTGCCTTTCCAAATCATGTCCAACAAACTTAGTTAGATAGAACCTGCTCTTACCCTGAGAAACAGATTTCCCAATCTTCTCCTCCTCTTCTTCATCTTTAATGTTGACATTCAGCTCCAGTGTTTGACTGCAGTCTTCCAGCTTCACTGATGCCATCTCTGGATCCTGCTTAGCAAACTGGGCTCCACTGTCACAATCAGGACCCAGTGACTGTAGGTTTGGACTGTAGGTGTGGAAGGAGAGAGACAGGCTGGGTTTCTCCTCACTGTTGATGTTACAGGCCTCAGACTTAATCTGAATCGGCCAGTAGTAATATAGAGAGCACAGACACAAAAGTTAGTGTTGACAGTTCTGGCACTTTCTTTATTCTCTAAAAATATTTTCACTTTTTTCTTGTTCAATTATCTAATTCAGTGTTTGACTTGGACTGAAATAGGTGCCAATACTCATTTTGGGTGCCGGTACTGTTTATATTAAGGTGCAGGACCGCCACAATACTTTTGAGCCAATACCTAACCTATAGTAGATCAATGCATAAATGACTCAAAAACCATTTAGTACAAGGTTACAGTTTGTTTTAGACAGCACTGTGTGCTAATTTCCTTAAACCTTGTCTTCACTGTATTACTTCAATCAAAAACCAATTGTATTTCCTGTTCACACCATAGCAACATTTATTGATAAAGACAGAAACAACAGAATGTGTCTGAATATTAGTACACACGTAGAAAACTGATAATCATTACATTCAGCTTCAAAACAGTAGTGCGACCGTGAAATTGTCTCTGATGCACCCGCACTGTCCTCACTGAAGTCCGTTGACGCTGACCGAGAGGGCGCCGCCATTTTACCAGCTTGGGAATTTTACACAAAACCAATAATATGCAAAACGAACTCAGAAATCTCAAATAAATTGATTATTTATTAAACTAACATGATACAATTATGTACATTCACTCAGACAAACCCAAAATATCTAGCTATGTGACTTGTAAAATCGTTTTTATCACGTTCTTTCACTCACTCGGTTTGACACAAAAATAACACATCAAACCTTTACCAAACGTGATAATACCTTAACGGATGTGTTAACTAGTATGGTATGACATATTCTTTCGATATTAGAAAGTTTAAACGTGCTATTACATACCTCTAGTAACAAATAGAAACGGACACAAAGGTTATCTTCTTGACAACAGAGCTTTCTTTATTGTGAAGAAATGTGCGCGTGATGAAGTCATTACGTAATAACGTAAATGACGTCATTACGTAGAATACACAATAACGTCAATCAAATTGACTGGCCATCTCAGCGACAAATATGATTTGACATTTGTTAGTTTAGATTTGTTTGTTTATTATCACATATTTGTATTCCTAAAAGTAATATAAACACATAACATTTTATATGATCAGATATTTTTAATTTTTAAACATAACACATTGAATTGTTGAATTATTGAACAATTACACATTACACATTATTGAACAATTACATTTTATTTATTTTCTTATTAACTAGTAAACCTACACATTCTGAACAATTATAGTTTCAAGCAGTGTATTGGTGGCTCGTTAACATGCTACCTGACTGATCAACAATTATAGGTACAAGCTAATAACAAGGTATATATGCTATCTTATTGAACAAGCAACTTAACTCAAATAATGATGTGTGCGCTAGGCATCTCTCTCCAGCTCTCTCCAGGTTGTTGTGCTGCTTGGCTGGCCTGCTGCTGCCTGTGCATGAGCTGAGCGCCTGCTGCTGACATCACTCACAATGCACTTTTGCAGCCAGGTACTTGTGTTGTGACTGAGCGTGTGACAGAGAAAATCGTTTTTGTGTCATTTAGAGAGAACATTTGTGCATTTTAGCGTTTGAGTCACTTTTCAAAAGTTGCTAAAAGTTCCAAATAAGTTTTTAAAAGTAGCTAAATTTGCTGCTAGGTGCTGTTTGAAAAAGAAGTTGCCAGGGTAGTCTGAAAGGTTGCTAAATCTAGCAACAAAATTGCTAAATTGGCATCACTGGGCCCTACCCCATTACATGAGAACTGGGTATATGCCGCTTCCTAATCCGGGACACTTCTACTTTGCATAGAGTTGATGGAGCTGTTGATTGTTTTTCTTTTTCTTTTTTTTACCTTTATTTAACTAGGCAAGTCAGTTAAGAACAAATTCTTATTTACAATGACGGCCTACACCGGCCAAACCCGGACGACGCTGGGCCAATTGTGCGCCGCCCTATGGGACTCCCAATCACGGCCGGTTGTGATAGCCTGGAATCTAAGAATGTTGTCTCATTCCTCTTCAGTGGCTGTGTGAAGTTGCTGTATATTGGTGGGAACTGGAACAAGCTGTGGTACACGTCGATCTAGCCCTCCCAAACATGCTCAATGGGTGACATGTCTGGTGAGTATGCAAGACATGGAAGAACTGGGACATTTTCAGCCTCCAGGAATTGTGTACAGATCCTTGTGACATTGGGCCGTGCCTTATCATGCTGAAATATGACGTGATGTCGGCAGGACAATGGGCCTCAGGATCTTGTCATGGTACCATTGATAAAATGCAATTTTGTTCCTTCTCTGTAGCTTATGCCTGCCCATACCATAACCCTGACACTAACATGGGGTACTGTGTTCATGACATTGACATCAGAAAACCGCTCGCCCACACAACGCCATACACATGGTCTGCAGTTGTGAGGCTGGTTGGGCATACTGCCAAATTCTCTAAAACAAAGTTGGAGGCGGCTTATGGTAGAGAAATTACATTAAATTATCTGGCAACAGCTCTGGTGGACATTCCTGCAATCAGCATGCCAATTCCATGCTCCCTCAAAACTTGAGACATCTGTGGCATTGTCAGTGGTAGAAAAAGCACCCAATTGTCATACTTGAGTAAAAGTAAAGATACCTTAATAGAAAATGACTCAAGTAAAACTGAAAGTCACCCAGTAAAATACTACTTGAGTAAAAGTCTATAAGTATGTGGTTTTAAATATACTTAAGTATCAAAAGTAAATGTAATTGCTAAAATATACTTTATTATCAAAAGTCAAAGTAAACGTATAAATAATTTCAAATTCCTTATATTATGTAAACTAGACGACACCATTTTATTTTTTAAATTGTATTTATGGATAGCCAGGGGCACACCAACACTCAGATTTTCTCTTGATAATTACGTGAATTTGACCATTTTTCTGTCCTAAGCATTCAAAATGTAACAAGTACTTTTAGGTGTCAGGGAAAATGTATGGAGTAAAAAGTACATCATTTTCTTTTGGAATGTAGTGAAGTAAAAGTTGTCAAAAGTAGAAATAGTAAAGTAAAGTACAGATACCCAAAAAATGACTTAAGCAGTACTTTAAAGTATTTTTACTTAAGTACTTTACACCACTGGGCATTGTGTTGTGTGACAAAACTTCACATTTTAGATTATTTATTTTTTAACGGGGTATCTTACAGTGAGGGAAAAAAGTATTTGATCCCCTGCTGATTTTGTACGTTTGCCCACTGACAAAGAAATGATCAGTCTATAATTTTAATGGTAGGTTTATTTGAACAGTGAGGGACAGAATAACAACAAAAATCTTATATATCCCAGCTTTACATTGGGTGGAAGATAGGCTTACCCTGGCGTAACGTTTTGATAACAGTGTAAATCTGTCACGATCATCTTGGAAATGAGTAGACCAAAGCACAGCGTTTGTAGCGAACATGTAGACTTTATTAAATAAAGCCTCCTCGGCGGTGGTTCTGGCTCCGGCCCTGATCCCCACCTCCTCTTCAACCCCCCAAAGTACCCCTGGTCCTGTCTAGCCCCGCTGGTCGGAGCCGGACTGACGACACGCGCCCCTGGCTTGGTGCGTGTAGGAGGAACGAGCTGGACCAGGATGACGACTCGCATCCCTGGTTTGGTGCGAGTAGCAGGAACGGGCTGGACCGGGCTGACGACGCGCACCACTGACCTGGTGCGGGGAGCTTGGATGGGCCGGACTGGGCTGGCGACGCGCATCACAGACTTGGTGCGGAGAGCAGAAACGGGCCGGACAGGGCTGGCGACGCGCACCACAGACTTGGCGCAGAGAGCAGGAACGGGCAGAGCCGGGCTGACGAGACGCACCACAGACTTGACGCGGGGAGCAGGAATGGGCCGGACCGGGCTGGCGATACATACCCCCGACCTGGTGCGGGGAGCAGGAACGGGCAGAGCCGGGCTGACGAGACGCACCACAGACTTGATGCGGGGAGCAGGAATGGGCCGGACTGGGCTGGCGACGCGCACCGCAGGTTCGATGCGGGGAGCAGGAATAGACCAGACCGTACTGGGGACACACACCACTGGTTCTACACCGGGCTCTGGAACGGGCCGGACCGGACTGGCAACACACGCCAGTACCTCTCGCCATGCCTCCACACCTTCCATCCCCTCTTCTACCAGTGGCCCCCGTAACCCGGCGGCCTTCTCCGGCAACCCACTGGACCGCTCTATTGCGGCCTCCTGCTGGTCCGTCGTCGTGAGCCCCCCCTAAAAATTTTCGGGGCGTCTCTCCTACCCGTGGACCACTTCTCCATATCCTTCGCCAGCTTCTCGCCCTTCTGCCATAACGTCAAGCCCTTGTCTTCCTCCCTCGGCTTGACCCAGTCCAGGAGGCGAAGGAGATCTGTGAGGGATCTCCCTGGCGATGGCTCCTGGACACGCTGCTTGGTCCCATCTTGGTGGGTTTTTCTGTCACGATCGTCTTGGAAATGAGTAGACCAAAGCGCAGCGTTTGTAGCGAACATGTAGACTTTATTAAATAAAGCAACCACGAAAAAACAACAAAACCAAATGACGATACGTGAAGTCCAAAAGTGACAATGACTGAACAGGAACAAAAACCCACAACCCCAAGGTGAACAATGACAGTATAAATATGGCTCCCAATCAGAGATAACGAGCCGACAGCTGACACTCGTTACCACTGATTGGGAGTCACTCAACCAAACACAGAAACAACCAATAACCACCCAACCAACCCAAACACAACAATACTTAACACACTCTGGCTAAAATACCAAGTCCCGGAACCAGAGCGTGACAAAATCTCTCTAGGACAAGGTGACTTTGATCAATATATTCACCTGCATTTACCCCCCAAAAATGAAACGCTAATTAGCTGCTAATGTGGCTATCCTAGTAACAGTTCAAGAGCCAGTGTCTTTGAAAAGACCCTACAACAAGGTACATAATGGTTCAAGTCTGATAAACAAGCCTACTTTCTCAAAGTTCTTTTCCTACCAACTGTATGGGATGAACAGGAAAATCTGTTAAGTGTGTACTATAAATGTGGTAACGGTTTGACATCTGTGATATTCTCTGAAGTTGCAGATGCAGAGGACTTGAGGCCATGTGCCACCTCAAGCCAGAGCGACAGTAAGTGTCTGGTTGTAGTTTTAGGGTAAACAATTAGTTTTAGGGTAAACAATTGAATTGTATGAAGTATTATAGCTTTACAAACCTTTATTTAAAGTCATATTACTACTTTGTGCATACTGTTAGAACTTTCCAAATAGTTGTGGTGCTGTGTATGGGTGAAGCTTGTATTTACAACAGTAGTGGAATCACCCTATTCTTCTGGGGTAAAACACAAGTGTGATGCCATGTTTGTAAATATCTGTATGTATTTGCCATCAAACTAAAAGCATAATATGAAATAAAATAAATTATGCTTAGCATTTATTTTTGTTGGGATTCATTAACCTTCCCACTGAGCTCCTGACTGACATCCCTTCACGTTTGGTTCTGTGCCAGTTTCAGAAGCAAAGTATGTCTTCATGTTTTTCCTTCTGTTTTCTCCGTTAGTCCCAAGTGGCAGCCAGGAAGAAGCTGGCCAAGACAGAGCATCAGAACCAGGTTTCTTTAGCCATCAAGATATTGATCTCGAAATCGTAAATGTAGAAAGTTTAAATAACAGCATGATTTTTTCTTATATTTTAGACCAAGAGCTGCCATCCCTGCTTGATGATCCTGTGGCTTCTGAGATGCCTGCTGGATACATTAAAGGTATATTATGCTAGCCTATATGTTACAACATGTTGCTTCTCTTGTATTGTCAACATCAATTCCAAATTGTTTGGCTGTCAGCAGATACATGGTTATCAATACTACTAATATATATGAAGGGTGGATATTTTGATCGAGGTATTTCACATGGCCTTGATCCATGTCCTGCCTGGTACTCATGGCTTGTATTGTCACGCTACTTGCAGCAAAACTGTTGAGTCTTTTATTATTTTGCAGATCTTCAAGCAGTGGAGATGAGGATAATGGTGAAACTGGAGATGATCCGTACAGAGTTCAGGACTGCTCTGAACCAAGTTATGGAGGCCATAGAGGATAATGGTGGAACTGGAGATGATCCGTACAGAGTTCAGGACTGCTCTGAACCAAGTTATGGAGGCCATAGAGGATAATGGTGGAACTGGAGATGATCCGTACAGAGTTCAGGACTGCTCTGAACCAAGTTATGGAGGCCATAGAGGATAATGGTGGAACTGGAGATGATCCGTACAGAGTTCAGGACTGCTCTGAACCAAGATACGGAGGCCATAGAGGATAATGGTGGAACTGGAGATGATCCGTACAGAGTTCAGGACTGCTCTGAACCAAGTTATGGAGGCCATAGAGGATAATGGTGGAACTGGAGATGATCCGTACAGAGTTCAGGACTGCTCTGAACCAAGTTATGGAGGCCATAGAGGATAATGGTGGAACTGGAGATGATCCGTACAGAGTTCATACGATCGAGGTATTTAACTTATTTTAAGAAGAAACGATCAGCCCTCTGCCTGTTTACACAAGTTTTAGCCCATGATTACATGATACACTACAAAAATGATTTCTCATTACTATCAATCAGAACTGTATGGCCAGCTGTTTTAGCTGAGGAACACACAAATGAGTGGGGTTTCTTTTATTTTTTTATCAGATCCGATACCTGACCCGCTGCTGTGGCCTGGACCTGGGCTCAGGAATCAGACGAATGATGAGAAAAATTAGAACAGAGGAGCTGTGGACAGGCTACTCCTTGAAGGGCAGGAAGGGGAAGAGGGCCTTTAATGAGCTATCAATCTATGATACTGTCACAAGTAAGTAAATGCACAAGTTTAGATCCTTATTTATTATTATTTAGTAGATAGTATTATTGGTCAAGTGATGGTAAGTCAAATGTTTTTTTATTAACATTTCAAATGAATTAAATCAGTAACAAGGCAGTTACAAATGAATGTGAAATCCTACCACCTGTTAAGATCGGAGAGAGAGGACAAAGGAAAGGTGAAGGAGAGAGGTGTCATGGCCAAAACTGCCTATTGGGGACGAGAGGGACAATACCCAATCTCTGTCTCAGCCAGCATAGGTGGAAAAGTAATGATATGACATGGAATTTACCATTTACAATTATTTTTCACAACATAGGAGCGTCCCTGAAAGCACCCCAAGGCTACCTACCAAGAGGTAGATGACAAAATAGCAGACGCTCTCAAACATGCACCAGCTCGGCTCAAGAGTAAGAGAAAGGTATGATTAAAAATAACACTTTATGGTTGTTTAGATTTTTTTTACTTCACTTTAATCCAGTCGGTCAATATAGCTAAATTATTGTGCTAGTAAAAAAGGAATGTAGTAGGGAGTCGACGTTAAACCGGCATTTTGATCATTTGTTTACGGAAAATAATGACTAGTTTGTGTTATTTTGACTTCCAGGAGCGGGTCGAGGAAGAGACTGTGGATGAGGATGGAGCAGCAGCACCTGAATAAACATAACATAGTTATTCACTTTTAGCTTTAAGCAGTTTTACAGTTCTTGATTGGAGTGCAGTGTTCATGTTTTTACTGACTTGTTATTTTGAGCTTATTGCTGTGATTTTGTTTATGAATCTATTGTGATACAGTTTAAGT
The DNA here is from genome assembly GCF_964263955.1 of Coregonus lavaretus. Taxonomy (NCBI): domain Eukaryota; kingdom Metazoa; phylum Chordata; class Actinopteri; order Salmoniformes; family Salmonidae; genus Coregonus; species Coregonus lavaretus. Next base: position 768,721 of record NW_028162761.1, on the reverse strand, counting down.
AAAAAAATAACTTATTTTCTGGCATTTTGCATATTTCGTCAGTGGACACCTACCGACAGGACACTGTTTATATGTTCAGGGTAGATTAAATGACGTGTCTTAAGGGTCCTCCCGAGTGGCGCAGTGGTCTAAGACACTGCATCGCAGCTGCGTTGCTACAGATGCTGGTTCGATACCTGTCTGTGTCGCAGCCAGCCACGACCGGGAGACCCATGAGGTGATGCACAATTGGCCCAGCGTCGTCCAGGTTAGGGGAGGGTTTGGCCAGCCGGAATGTCCTTGTCCCATCACACTGTTACGTGCCTTATTGGTACTATAGGTACCCACTGACTAAAGTTACGTTCCCAGTGGTTACCAGAAACTGCATTTTATGGGGCTCTCAACGTACTTTCTGACGTTTAGCAACATTATGAGGTTGACTTAAAAATACACATATTTAACAGTTTAAAATCCCCTACATTTCTACGTCCTGAAAAGACTCGGGACAAACATTTTGTCAGCGGACACCACAGCTACGTAGAAGGAACGTTTCACAATAACGTTATCATGATTTATGTAGAGCCTAAATTAACTTTGGTGACATCCTGGAACGTTTTTAATTCTGTCGGCCTAATTCAGATAATGCATGTCATAACACGATGCCCAGCTCTTCAATGCCAGCTTTCTCTATCCTCTAACGAGCTCTCCACACCCGCAAAATGTCGCACCTTACACTGTGATTGGCAGCACAGTGTGCTCTGAATGATTTTCTTTTACAGATACTCTGTGGTGTTCTAGTGTATTTATTCTCCCACTTGGATGTCACTTCCACAAGCTTTAAATTGAGGTCCAGGTTGTCAGGATGGGTAATGTACTGTACACATTAATTACAAGTACTCCTAAAGATACACTTCATTTTAACTAGCTAAATCCTGTGTAGCAACTAGTAATTACATTGTACTTGGCTAACATTACATGTACTATGCTTTGAAATAGTGTCTTATTCTTCATCTGGGATTTGGATTTGTAAAATGTATTATAAAATGTATTTAATATATGTCTGATCAGGCTCAGGTAGCATCAGGTTTGTGTTTTTATGCTGATCAAAGCTCTAATCAAATCCAGACATTTATAAGCGTTATAATGCTTTTGAATGACACTTCCGGTTTTGGCGGAAAATACCGGGTTACCCGGGAGAAGAGTGATTTATTCTCGGGATGGAACATTTGTATAATATCGAGGAAATATTAAACCCTGATGCGCATACCAGTTGATTCACAAGACACCAACTAAGTAACTTACATATACGGTATCTTCATTAGGCCTAATGGCATTTCATGTCCATGATAGGAAGTTTGTTGTAGTGACTCAGTAAGGCTAATTGTAAAAGTAACCCTCTAAAGTGCCATGTTTGTACAGTTTATTATGTGGAGGAAACATTTAGGCAGCCCGGACCATACACCAGGACCGCTCCGTAGGCCGCACTGTAGGCCTAGCTCTTACTGCAGTCCAGTGCCATGGACATCTTTGAAGTTTGGCCTCTAGTAATTTAGGAGGGCAACTTTATGAAGGCCTCTTCACCCTGGTCTTATCGTACAAGGCTCTACAGACATTTAAAATAAAAACAGGCTATTTGTATTGTTCATGTTATTTGCGTTGTTGATGTATTGAAGTCAAGTGGTTCAACATTCAAATGCAGCTGAATGGACCACAAAGGACTGCTTGGAAAATGTGACTGTCGGTGGAACACTTGCGCCACAAAGTGGACAATTGCTTCAGTTCTCTTGTGGCATCAATGCTACCAGAGATATGTGATATAAGATCAAATGTTATGTCAATATTATTATCTCTAAATTGATTCCCCCACCCGTATTTCATATATTATTATTACGATTTAGCTGTTAATCTGGATTTAATTTATAAACGCTTTCTGTCATTTCCGATTGGAGGGCAGATGACCACGTGACTTACGAACCTACCAATTTGTTACTTTGTAACAGTCAAAAGTGGTTACTCCCAACGTTGATCAACTCCCAATCTATGCCAAGATTTTCTTTAAAGCATTTTCTTTGATATTTGACTCTTTCACTAACTTCGGGTGTGACTGTAGGAAGAGGGCCCTGGAAACTGAACTGCTCCCTTTTAGAAGATGATAGAGTAGTTAGTCAGTACAGGGAGCAGTTAGGATAATGACAGGTTTAAAATATTTTTATGGGGAATTGTTCAGGGTTAAAGATGTGTGTAAGGAAACAATGGAGGACGTTTTAAAATACATTGACAGGACTATACCCAATACGAACGACCTAGTAAAAGACCTGACAATGACCGAACTTGACAAAGGACTGAGACATTTTAAGAGGGGTAAATCACCGGGGGAGGACGGCCTCCCTTTGGAGTTTTATCTGACCTTTTGGGATGTTTTAGCCGACGAACTTCTGACTGTTTTTACTGACTTCGAACAACTTGACAGACTACCTGACAGTTTTAGAGTAGGAATCGTGACCCTTTTACATAAGAAAAATGACAGGACTGACCTTAGAAACTGGAGACCGATTACCCTTTTAAATTTTGATTGTAAACTTTTTACCAAGGTTTTAACACTCAGAATGTCTTCTGTTTTAGGGGAGGTGATCCACCCGGATCAAGCCTGTGCCATTCCGGGAAGGAAGATCACGGACAGCCTAGTACTGATCAGAGATGCCATCTGTTATGCGAGAGACAGAAACATGTGGCTTATAGTCCTAAATTTAGATTTTGAGAAAGCTTTTGATCGGGTCTCGCACCAGTACCTCTTCAAGGTACTGCAAAAAATGGGGTTCCCTGAAAGGTTTCTAGCTTGGGTGGGATTGCTGTATGGGGACATCACCAGCAGAATCCTTGTAAATGGGCATTTGTCAAGAGCAGTGGGAGTACAGTGTGGTCCATCCAACTACATTTGAATGTTGAACCACTTGACTTCAATACATCATCAATGCAAATAACATGAACAATAAAAATAGCCTGTCTTTATTTTACATGTCTGTAGAGCCTTGTACGATAAGACCAGGGTGAGGAGGCCTTCATAAATGTCACGGTTTCGGCCGAGGCTGCCTCTCTTCCTTGTTCGGGCAGGCTTTGGCGTTCGTTGTCTCCGGAATACTAGCTGCCACCGTTGTATGTTTCATGTTCGTTTGCTTTTGTCTGATTGTTTTCACACCTGTTATCATTTAGTGTCATTAGTGTCCTATTTAGTTCTCGTTGTGTTTGTCAGGTGTTGTGTGTTATTGTTTCGTGTACTGTCGTAGTTGCTGGTCGTTTGACTATTTCGCTCGGTTGAGCTCACTACTCCACTGCGCTGGAGCGTATTTACGCACCTGTTTCGTGCGCCTTTGTTTTGGTCGCCTACGTGCGTCGTTCCGCCTTCGGGCGAGTTTTCCTGTTTGCCTTATTGGTAATTTTGACTAAAGTCTTTTGGATTATTGACTTCGGTGTCCTTGCGCTTGATTCCACCCATACACCCACCTACAGCCAACCTTGACAGAATAACACACCCAGTATGGAATCAGCAGGAGCCGCTGCAGCCCAGGCGACGCTGGAGGACAGGGTCCTCCAACAAGGCGACCAGATCCAGCAGATGGGGACCGCATTGCAGGAGGTGATCACTACCATCAGAGGCTGGGGAACGCCGCCACCACCACCCTCCCTGCCAGCACCATCGGCCAGTCAGCCCATTCCCGCACCGGAACCTCGAGGAGTCCGACTCTCGCTCCCGAGGGCTTACGATGGGACCGCGGCCGGGTGCCAGGGTTTCCTTCTCCAGGTGGAGCTGTACCTGGCCACCGTGCACCCGGCGCCCTCGGGACATGAGAGCGTGTCCGCCCTGATCTCCTGCCTGTCCGGGAAGGCGTTGGCATGGGCCAACGCGGAGTGGAGGAGGATCGACGCGGACACTATAACCTACGACGAGTTCTCCCGCCGCTTCAGGGCGGTGTTTGACCATCCCCCGGAGGGGAAAGCGGCGGGGGAGCGTCTGGTCTTCCTCCGGCAGGGGAGGAGGAGTGCCCACGAGTTCGCTCTCGAATTTCGTACTCTAGCGGCGGATGCAGGGTGGAATGATCGGGCTCTCGTCGATCACTACAGATGTAGTCTACGAGAGGACGTCCGTCGGGAGCTGGCCTGTAGGGACACCAGCCTCACGTTCGACCAGTTGGTCGACATGTCCATCAGGCTGGATAACCTGCTAGCTACCCGCGGACGTCCCGAGGGGGGTCCGTCCATTTCACCCTCCAGCGCCTCCGAGCCGTGCCCCATGGAGCTCGGGAGCGCTGGCGCTAGAGAGAGGAGGGGTCGGCTTACTAGGGGGTCCATCCCCTGCACCAACTGTGGTCGGGGAGGACACACTGCGGCTAGGTGCTGGGGATGGCCTCCTAAGGGAGATGACGACAGGTCCCGCACTGGGGATTCCTTCCAGGTGAGTAGGCGCCCCACTCACCCAGAGCTCTCTGCTACACATTTCTGTATGCCTGTGAGTTTTCCACAGGTAGCACCTCATTCCCAGCATAAGGCGCTGGTAGATTCAGGCGCGGCTGGGAATTTTATTGATAAGAAGTTTTGTTTAGCTTTAGGGATTCCCCTTCTTCCTGTTGATGTCCCTTTCCCCGTTCATGCCCTAGATAGCCGTCCGTTGGGGGCGGGCTTGATCAGGGAGGTCACTGCGCCACTTAGGATGTGTGCGCAGGGGGGTCATCAGGAGATGATTCAGCTATTTCTGATTGCCTCTCCTGCGTATACGGTGGTGCTGGGCCTGCCCTGGTTGAGTACCCATAACCCATCTATTTCGTGGCAGGAGAGGGCTCTGATGGAGTGGTCTGCCCAGTGTGTGGGTAGATGTTTAGGCGTTTCCGTAGGGGCTACCTCGGTGGAGAGTCCAAACCAGGTGCCCGCATTGCACGTTCCCCCTGAGTATGGGGATTTGGCTATTGCGTTTAGTAAGTCGAGGGCGACGCAGTTGCCGCCCCATAGGCAGGGAGATTGTGCGATAGACCTCCAGGCAGGAGCTGCGCTCCCGCGGAGTCATGTGTATCCTCTGTCTCAGGAGGAGAAGAAAGCTATGGAGACTTACATAGACGAATCTCTGAGACAAGGATACATACGGCCTTCCACTTCCCCTGCGTCCTCAAGTTTCTTTTTTGTGAAGAAGAAGGATGGTGGTTTGCGCCCGTGCATCGATTACCGTGGTCTCAATCAGATCACGGTGAAGTATAGTTATCCACTCCCGCTGATTGCGACCATGACTGAGTCCTTGCATGGGGCGCGTTTCTTCACGAAATTAGATCTCAGGAGCGCGTACAACTTGGTGCGCATCAGGGAGGGCGATGAATGGAAGACAGCCTTTAGTACCACCTCGGGCCATTACGAGTATCTTGTCATGCCATACGGGTTGATGAACGCTCCGTCAGTTTTCCAATCATTCGTGGATGAGATCTTCAGGGACATGCAGGGGCAGGGGGTCGTCGTGTACATTGATGACATTCTCGTGTACTCGCCTACCCGTGTCGAGCATGTGGCCCTGGTGCGCAGAGTGTTGCGGAGGCTGGTGGAGCACGACCTGTATGTTAAGGCAGAGAAGTGTCTGTTTTTCCAGGAGTCGGTCTCCTTTTTGGGGTATCAGTTGTCTGCGTCAGGGGTGAAGATGGAGGTAGACCGTGTGTCGGCCGTGCGTAATTGGCAAACACCAACCACTGTGAAGGAGGTGCAGCAGTTTTTGGGGTTTGCGAATTACTACCGGAGGTTTATCCGGGGTTTTGGACAGGTGGCAGCTCCCATCACGTCTCTCTTGAAGGGGGGTCCGGTGCGTCTGCAGTGGTCGGCCGAGGCGGACAGGGCGTTTGGGAGGCTGAAGGACCTGTTTACCTCGGCTCCGGTGCTAGCGCATCCGGATCCCTCTTTACCATTTCAGGTAGAGGTTGACGCGTCTGAGGCCGGTATAGGAGCCGTGCTTTCACAACGGTCAGGCGCGCCACCTAAACTCCGCCCCTGTGCTTTTTATTCAAAAAAGCTCAGTCCGGCGGAGCAAAACTATGACGTAGGGGACAGGGAGCTGTTAGCCGTGGTACAGGCCCTAAAGGTGTGGAGGCACTGGCTTGAGGGGGCTCAACACCCTTTCCTCATTTTGACGGACCACCGTAACCTGGAGTACATCCGGGCAGCGAGGAGGCTAAACCCTCGGCAGGCTAGATGGAGTATGTTTTTGACCCGGTTTACGTTTAAGATCACGTACATCCCTGGGTCCCAGAACGGTAAGGCAGATGCGCTGTCTCGGCGGTATGACACGGAGGAGAGGTCCGTGGAGCCCACTCCCATACTGCCGGAGTCGTGTCTGGTGGCACCGGTAGTGTGGGAGGTCGATGCTGAGCTCGAGCGGGCGTTACGCACCGACCCTAGTCCGCCACAGTGCCCGGAGGGTCGGAAGTACGTTCCGCTCGAGGTTCGGGATCGATTGATCTATTGGGCTCACACGTCACCCTCCTCTGGACATCCGGGTATCGGCCGGACAGTGCACTGTCTTAGTGCCAAGTACTGGTGGCCCACGTTGGCAAGGGATGTGAGGGTTTATGTTTCCTCCTGCTCGGTGTGCGCCCAGTGTAAGGCGCCTAGACATCTGCCTAGGGGTAAGTTACTACCCCTGCCCGTGCCACAACGACCATGGTCCCACCTCTCGGTGGATTTCCTTACTGACCTTCCTCCGTCACAGGGGAATACCACTATACTGGTCGTTGTGGAACGGTTTTCTAAGGCCTGTCGTTTGCTCCCCATGCCGGGCCTTCCTACCGCCCTGCAAACTGCCGAAGCCTTATTCACCCATGTGTTCCGGCACTACGGGGTACCCGAGGATATTGTGTCTGATCGAGGTCCCCAATTTACCTCCAGAGTCTGGAGGGCCTTTATGGAGCGGTTGGGGGTCTCGGTGAGCCTCACCTCGGGTTACCACCCGGAGAGTAATGGGCAGGTGGAACGTGTAAACCAGGATGTGGGTAGGTTTCTAAGAACATACTGCCAGGACCGGCCGGAGGAGTGGGCAAGGTACGTTCCCTGGGCCGAAATGGCCCAGAATTCCCTACGCCATTCCTCCACTAACCTAACCCCTTTCCAATGTGTGTTAGGTTACCAGCCGGTTCTGGCACCCTGGCAGCAGAGCCAGATCGAGGCTCCTGCGGTGGATGAGTGGGCGAGGCGCTCGGAGGAGACATGGAACGCTGCACACGTCCACCTGCAGCGGGCCCTCCGGCGTCATAAGGCGAGCGCCGATCTCCACCGCAGTGAGGGACCGGTGTACGCACCTGGTGATCGAGTCTGGCTCTCTACCAGAAACCTGCCCCTCCGCCTGCCCTGTCGGAAACTGGGTCGGCGGTTTGTAGGGCCATTTAAAGTCCTGGGAAGGTTGAACGAGGTGTGTTATAAATTACAGCTACCTGTTGAATATAAAAGTATTAACCCCTCGTTCCATGTGTCCCTTCTCAGGCCGGTGGTAGCTGGCCCACTCCAGGAAAGTGAGATCAGGGAGACTCCTCCGCCCCCATTGGACATCGAGGGGGCACCGGCGTACTCCGTGAGGTCCATCTTGGATTCGAGACGTCGGATGGGGGGTCTCCAGTATCTAGTGGAGCGGGAGGGGTACGGTCCGGAGGAGCGGTGCTGGGTGCCGAGGAGAGACATTTTGGACCCGTCTCTCCTGACGGAATTCCATCGTGGGCACCCGACGCACCCTGCTCCGCGTCCTCCGGGTCGTCCCCGAGGCCGGAGTCGGCGCATGTCTGGAGCCGCGCGTCAAGGGGGGGGGTACTGTCACGGTTTCGGCCGAGGCTGCCTCTCTTCCTTGTTCGGGCAGGCTTCGGCGTTCGTTGTCTCCGGAATACTAGCTGCCACCGTTGTATGTTTCATGTTCGTTTGCTTTTGTCTGATTGTTTTCACACCTGTTATCATTTAGTGTCATTAGTGTCCTATTTAGTTCTCGTTGTGTTTGTCAGGTGTTGTGTGTTATTGTTTCGTGTACTGTCGTAGTTGCTGGTCGTTTGACTATTTCGCTCGGTTGAGCTTACTACTCCACTGCGCTGGAGCGTATTTACGCAACTGTTTCGTGCGCCTTTGTTTTGGTCGCCTACGTGCGTCGTTCCGCCTTCGGGCGAGTTTTCCTGTTTGCCTTATTGGTAATTTTGACTAAAGTCTTTTGGATTATTGACTTCGGTGTCCTTGCGCTTGATTCCACCCATACACCCACCTACAGCCAACCTTGACAATAAAGTTGCCCGCCTAAATTACTTAGAGGCCAAACTTCAAAGATGGCCATGGCACTGGACTGCAGTAAGAGCTAGGCCTACAGTGCGGCCTACGGAGTGGTCCTGGTGTATGGTCCTGGCTGCCTAAATGTTTCCTCCACATAATAAACTGTACAAACATGGCACTTTAGAGGGTTACTTTTACAATTAGCCTTACTGAGTCACTACAACAAACTTCCTATCATGGACATGAAATGCCATTAGGCCTAATGAAGATACTGTATATGTAAGTTACTTAGTTGGTGTCTTGTGAATCAACTGGTATGCGCAATAGGGTTTAATATTTCCCCGGTGTTTTACAAATGTTCCATCCCGAGAATAAATCACTCTTCTCCCGGGTAACCCGGTATTTTCCGCCAAAACCGGAAGTGTCATTCAAAAGCATTATACATCTTATAAATGTCTGTATTTGATTAGAGCTTTGATCAGCATGAAAATACAAACCTGATGCTACCTGAGCCTGATCAGACATATATTAAATGCATTTTATGAGCCCTACATTAAAAACATTTAATGGGCCCAAGACCCCAAAAAGGCCAAATTATTGTGTGGTTTCCCAATAGGTCCACCAGGTCCTCACTTACAATGACTGTAAAACATTGTTGCATTTAAACTTTGTATCACCAGTTAGTGTGATGAATGTGATCAAATATATTTGCAATGGGAAGTAAAAGCTGGTTTGTTAATTTCATTTTGGAAATGAAATGGTTGTGCTATTGTATTGTTCTGACTTCATGGGGCCTACTGGAGTGAATGGGCTGCTTATTCTCTAACAGTATTTGATGCTGTGTGAGTCTGCTGTCTCCTGGCTATCAGCCCTGTCTCTGTGTTTGATCAAAACTGGCTCTCCTTCAGCGCCATGGAGTGCACAGGTATTACGGTTGCTGTCCTTTCAGCACCACAAGCCTTTCACATCTGATGTGACACTGTTGTTGTCTCTATTGGTGATAGTGTGATAGTGGTGCTGGCTACCATAAGCTGTGCAAACAGTGCATTATGTTCAAATCAAATCAAATTGTATTGGTCACATATACATATTTAGCAGATGCTATTGCGGGTGTAGCGAAATGCTTGTGTTTCTAGGGCCAACAATGCAGTAGTATCTAACAATACACACAATACACTCAAATCTAAAAGTAAAAGAATGGATTGAAGAAATATATAAATATTAGGATGAGCAACGTCGGAGTGGCATAAACTAAAATACAGTAGAATAGAATACAGTATATATACAGTGGGGAAAAAAAGTATTTAGTCAGCCACCAATTGTGCAAGTTCTCCCACTTAAAAAGATGAGAGAGGCCTGTAATTTTCATCATAGGTACACGTCAACTATGACAGACAAAATGAGAAAAAAAAATCCAAAAAATCACATTGTAGGATTTTTTATGATTTTATTTGCAAATTATGGTGGAAAATAAGTATTTGGTCAATAACAAAAGTTTCTCAATACTTTGTTATATACCCTTTGTTGGCAATGACACAGGTCAAACGTTTTCTGTAAGTCTTCACAAGGTTTTCACACACTGTTGCTGGTATTTTGGCCCATTCCTCCATGCAGAACTCCTCTAGAGCAGTGATGTTTTGGGGCTGTCACTGGGCAACACAGACTTTCAACTCCCTCCAAAGATTTTCTATGGGGTTGAGATCTGGAGACTGGCTAGGCCACTCCAGGACCTTGAAATGCTTATTACGAAGCCACTCCATCGTTGCCCGGGCGGTGTGTTTGGGATCATTGTCATGCTGAAAGACCCAGCCACGTTTCATCGTCAATGCCCTTGCTGATGGAAGGAGGTTTTCACTCAAAATCTCACGATACATGGCCCCATTCATTCTTTCCTTTACACGGATCAGTCGTCCTGGTCCCTTTGCAGAAAAACAGCCCCAAAGCATGATGTTTCCACCCCCATGCTTCACAGTAGGTATGGTGTTCTTTGGATGCAACTCAGCATTATTTGTCCTCCAAACAAGAAGAGTTGAGTTTTTACCAAAAAGTTATATTTTGGTTTCATCTGACCATATGACATTCTCCCAATCCTCTTCTGGATCATCCAAATGCACTCTAGTCAACTTCAGACGGGCCTGGACATGTACTGGCTTAAGCAAGGGGACACGTCTGGCACTGCAGGATTTGAGTCCCTGGCGGCGTAGTGTGTTACTGATGGTAGGCTTTGTTACTTTGGTCCCAGCTCTCTGCAGGTCATTCACTAGGTCCCCCCGTGTGGTTCTGGGATTTTTGCTCACCGTTCTTGTGATCATTTTGACCCCACGGGGTGAGATCTTGCGTGGAGCCCCAGATCGAGGGAGATTATCAGTGGTCTTGTATGTCTTCCATTTCCTAATAATTGCTCCCACAGTTGATTTCTTCAAACCAAGCTGCTTACCTATTGCAGATTCAGCCTTCCCAGCCTGGTGCAGGTCTACAATTTTGTTTCTGGTGTCCTTTGACAGCTCTTTGGTCTTGGCCAAAGTGGAGTTTGAAGTGTGACTGTTTGAGGTTGTGGACAGGTGTCTTTTATACTGATGATAAGTTCAAACAGGTGCCATTAATACAGGTAACGAGTGGAGGACAGAGGAGCCTCTTAAATAAGAAGTTACAGGTCTGTGAGAGCCAGAAATCTTGCTTGTTTGTAGGTGACCAAATACTTATTTTCCACCATAATTTGCAAATAAATTCATTAAAAATCCTACAATGTGATTTTCTGGATTTTTTTTCCTCAAATTGTCTGTCATAGTTGACGTGTACCTATGATGAAAATTACAGGCCTCTCTCATCTTTTTAAGTGGGAGAACTTGCACAATTGGTGGCTGACTAAATACTTTTTTTCCCCACTGTATATATATATATATGTGATGAGTAAAGCAAAAATATGTAAACATTATTAAAGTGACTAGTGTTTCATTATTAAAATGGCCATTGATTCCAAGTCTATATATGTAGGGCAGTAGCCTCTAAGCTGCAGGGTTGCGTAACCGGGTGGAAGCAGGCTAGTGATGGCAGGTGAGTTACCGCTGCTCTGATATCCAAAAGTTATTTCCGGCTGTAATGTAATAACACAAAAAAATGTATTGCCAAATAATGTAAGAAATACCACACAAAAACACAAAAAACTGCAAAGTTGCTTAGGAGCTAGAAGCAGAGCTGCCATATCTGTCGGCGCCATCTTCAAAATTCTATGTGTCATGTTGTGTCCATGCGGGTTCTGTCTGTGCGCGGCAGCCCGAAGCGCGGCCTGTTTGATTCATTCATAATGTCATCAAAAAGCATTGCTCCTCCTTCACTAGAACTAGAATGTCCCGACTACAGAATATATCATGTCTGGCGTATTAAGTGATGCTATGTTTTCTGTTATTTTCATGATATATTTTTTTGATACAACTTATTGTTAGAATTTTGATCCCTCTGAAGGCCTTGGTCCTATAGTCACGGTTCGCCACTGGATCTAAGTGAAGGCTTAAATTAAACCTGGCCAGAGGCAGGTTTAACTTCAGATTAATGGATGTTGGCCCCCAGGTTGACCTTGGCGATGAGAGAAAATGGATTACCTGGACTATTTCAATGATCTCAGAACAATTAGTGTTTTAAGAAGAGTCTTTGATCCTGTGTTTAATATTTATTTATTTTTTAGTTCATAGTGTTTAGAATGGTATCATGTTAGGGGTTAAGACAATGGGATGATTCTGGAAGGTGTTCAAGGAAAGACAATTTTCAGAAAGTGTCACACTTTGCCAATACTCACCTTCCTTAAAAGTACAAAAATATCCTTCAGATATTCAGTCAGTTTATCTACTGTTTTGTTATTTCTCAAGTGGATGTAAATTCTGTTGTAGGCAATCATTTGGAAAGGTGGAATTGTTTAATATTATGTTAATAATACTAATAATTACAATTTACCACTATCAAAAAGAACAATGTATTTATACCTCTAGATTTATATTTTATTATGAATGAGTTTTTCTAGCCATTTATTACTGTGTTGATAATTTATTTGAAATATTGATAATGCTTTTTATATATACAGTGGGGAAAAAAAGTATTTAGTCAGCCACCAATTGTGCAAGTTCTCCCACTTAAAAAGATGAGAGAGGCCTGTAATTTTCATCATAGATACACGTCAACTATGACAGACAAAATGAGAGAAATTATGGTGGAAAATAAGTATTTGGTCAATAACAAAAGTTTCTCAATACTTTGTTATATACCCTTTGTTGGCAATGACACAGGTCAAATGTTTTCTGTAAGTCTTCACAAGGTTTTCACACACGGTTGCTGGTATTTTGGCCCATTCCTCCATGCAGATCTCCTCTAGAGCAGTGATGTTTTGGGGCTGTCGCTGGGCAACACGGACATTCAACTCCCTCCAAAGATTTTCTATGGGGTTGAGATCTGGAGACTGGATAGGCCACTCCAGGACCTTGAAATGCTTCTTACGAAGCCACTCCTTCGTTGCCCGGGCGGTGTGTTTGGGATCATTCAAATCAAATCAAATCAAATTTTATTGGTCACATGCGCCGAATACAACAGGTGCAGACATTACAGTGAAATGCTTACTTACAGCCCTTAACCAACAGTGCATTTATTTTAAACAAAAAAGTAAGAATAAAACAACAACAAAAAAGTGTTGAGAAAAAAAGAGCAGAAGTAAAATAAAGTGACAGTAGGGAGGCTATATATACAATAAAATAAAGTGACAGTAGGGAGGCTATATATACAGGGGGGTACCGTTGCATAGTCAATGTGCGGGGGCACCGGCTAGTTGAGGTAGTTGAGGTAATATGTACATGTGGGTAGAGTTAAAGTGACTATGCATAAATACTTAACAGAGTAGCAGCAGCGTAAAAAGGATGGGGTGGGGGGGCAGTGCAAATAGTCCGGGTAGCCATGATTAGCTGTTCAGGAGTCTTATGGCTTGGGGGTAGAAGCTGTTGAGAAGTCTTTTGGACCTAGACTTGGCACTCCGGTACCGCTTGCCGTGCGGTAGCAGAGAGAACAGTCTATGACTAGGGTGACTGGAGTCTTTGACAATTTTGAGGGCCTTCCTCTGACACCGCCTGGTATAGAGGTCCTGGATGGCAGGGAGCTTTGCCCCAGTGATGTACTGGGCCATACGCACTACCCTCTGTAGTGCCTTGCGGTCAGAGGCCAAGCAGTTGCCATACCAGGCGGTGATGCAACCAGTCAGGATGCTCTCGATGGTGCAGCTGTAGAATTTTTTGAGGATCATTGTCATGCTGAAAGACCCAGCCATGTTTCATCATCAATGCCCTTGCTGATGGAAGGAGGTTTTCACTCAAAATCTCACGATACATGGCCCCATTCATTCTTTCCTTTACACGGATCAGTCGTCCTGGTCCCTTTGCAGAAAAACAGCCCCAAAGCATGATGTTTCCACCCCAATGCTTCACAGTAGGTATGGTGTTCTTTGGATGCAACTCAGCATTCTTTGTCCTCCAAACACGACGAGTTGAGTTTTTACCAAAAAGTTATATTTTGGTTTCATCTGACCATATGACATTCTCCCAATCCTCTTCTGGATCATCCAAATGCACTCTAGCAAACTTCAGACGGGCCTGGACATGTACTGGCTTAAGCAGGGGGACACGTCTGGTACTGCAGGATTTGAGTCCCTGGCAGCGTAGTGTGTTACTGGTGGTAGGCTTTGTTACTTTGGTCCCAGCTCTCTGCAGGTCATTCACTAGGTCCCCCTGTGTGGTTCTGGGATTTTTGCTCACCGTTCTTGTGATCATTTTGACCCCACGGGGTGATTATCAGTGGTCTTGTATGTCTTCCATTTCCTAAAAATTGCTCCCACAGTTGATTTCTTCAAACCAAGCTGCTTACCTATTGCAGATTCAGTCTCCCCAGCCTGGTGCAGGTCTACAATTTTGTTTCTGGTGTCCTTTGACAGCTCTTTGGTCTTGGCCATAGTGGAGTTTGGAGTGTGACTGTTTGAGGTTGTGGACAGGTGTCTTTTATACTGATAACATGTTCAAACAGGTGCCATTAATACAGGTAACGAGTGGAGGACAGAGGAGCCTCTTAAAGAAGAAGTTACAGGTCTGTGAGAGCCAGAAATCTTGCCTGTTTGTTGGTGACCAAATACTTATTTTCCACCATAATTTGCAAATAAATTCATTAAAAATCCTACAATGTGATTTTCTGGATTTTTTTTCTCAATTTGTCTGTCATTGTTGACGTGTACCTATGATGAAAATTACAGGCCTCTCTCATCTTTTTAAGTGGGAGAACTTGCACAATTGGTGGCTGACTAAATACTTTTTTTTCCCCACTGTACACTGCTCAAAAAAATAAAGGGAACACTTAAACAACACAATGTAACTCCAAGTCAATCACACTTCTGTGAAATCAAACTGTCCACTTAGGAAGCAACACTGATTGACAATACATTTCACATGCTGTTGTGCAAATGGAATAGACAACAGGTGGAAATTATAGGCAATTAGCAAGACACCCCCAAAAAAGGACTGGTTTTGCAGTTGGTGACCACAGACCACTTCTCAGTTCCTATGCTTCCTGGCTGATGTTTTGGTCACTTTTGAATGCTGGCGGTGCTTTCACTCTAGTGGTAGCATGAGACGGAGTCTACAACCCACACAAGTGGCTCAGGTAGTGCAGCTCATCCAGGATGGCACATCAATGCGAGCTGTGGCAAGAAGGTTTGCTGTGTCTGTCAGCGTAGAGTCCAGAGCATGGAGGCGCTACCAGGAGACAGGCCAGTACATCAGGAGACGTGGAGGAGGCCGTAGGAGGGCAACAACCCAGCAGCAGGACTGCTACCTCCACCTTTGTGCAAGGAGGAGCAGGAAGAGCACTGCCAGAGCCCTGCAAAATGACCTCAGGCAGGCCACAAATGTGCATGTGTCTGCTCAAACGGTCAGAAACAGACTCCAGGAGGGTGGTATGAGGGGCCGACGTCCACATGTGGGGGTTGTGCTTACAGCCCAACACCGTGCAGGACGTTTGGCATTTGAGAAGAACACCAAGATTGGCAAATTCGCCACTGGCGCCCTGTGCTCTTCACAGATGAAAGCAGGTTCACACTGAGCACGTGACAGACGTGACAGAGTCTGGAGATGCCGTGGAGAACGTTCTGCTGCCTGCAACATCCTCCAGCATGACCGGTTTGGCGGTGGGTCAGTCATGGTGTGGGGTGGCATTTCTTTGGGGGGCCGCACAGCCCTCCATGTGCTCGCCAGAGGTAGTCTGACTGCCATTAGGAACCGAGATGAGATCCTCAGACCCTTTGTGAGACCATATGCTGGTGCGGTTGGCCCTGGGTTCCTCATAATGCAAGACAATGCTAGACCTCATGTGGCTGGAGTGTATCAGCGGTTCCTGCAAGAGGAAGGCATTGATGCTATGGACTGGCCCGCCCGTTCCCCAGACCTGAATCCAATAGGACATCATGTCTCGCTCCATCCACCAACGCCACGTTGCACCACAGACTGTCCAGGAGTTGGCGGATGCTTTAGTCTAGGTCTGGGAGGAGATCCCTCAGGAGACCATCCGCCACCTCATCAGGAGCATGCCCAGGCGTTGTAGGGAGGTCATACAGGCACGTGGAGGCCACACACACTACTGAGCCTCATTTTGACTTGTTTTAAGGACATTACATCAAAGTTGGATCAGCCTGTAGTGTGGTTTTCCACTTACATTTTGAGGGTGACTCCAAATCCAGGCCTCCATGGGT
Organism: Coregonus lavaretus; assembly: GCF_964263955.1. NCBI lineage: Eukaryota > Metazoa > Chordata > Actinopteri > Salmoniformes > Salmonidae > Coregonus > Coregonus lavaretus. The sequence goes on along the minus strand of NW_028162761.1, from coordinate 752,715 downwards.
TGATACATTTGATTTCCATTGATAATTTTTGTGTGATTTTGTTCTCAGCACATTCAACTATGTAATGAAAAAAGTATTTAATAAGATTATTTCATTCATTCAGATCTAGGATGTGTTATTTTAGTGTTCCCTTAATTTTTTTGAGCAGTGTATATACAGTACCAGTCAAATGTTTGGACACCTACTCATTCAAGTTTTTATTTTTATTTTATTTTTTAAAATTTTCTACATTGTAGAATAATAGTGAAGACATCAAAACTATGAAATAACACATATGGAATCATGTAGTAATCAAAAAAGTGTTAAACAAATCAAAATATGTTTAATATTTGAGATTCTACGAAGTAGCCACCCTTTGCCTTGATGACAGCTTTGCACAATATAGAATTTCAATTAACAGGTGTGCCTTGTTAAAAGTTAATTTGTGGAATTTCTTTCCTTTTTATGTGTTTGAGCCAATCAGTTGTGTTGTGACAAGGTAGGAGTAGTATACAGAAGATAGTCCTCTTTGGTAAAAGACCAAGTCCATATTATGGCAAGAACAGCTCAAATAATCAAAGAGAAATGACAGTCCATCATTACTTTAAGACATGAAGGTCAGTCAATCCGGAAAATGTGAAGAACTTAAAGTTTCTTCAAGTGCAGTCGCAAAAACCATCAAGTGCTATGATGAAACTGGCCCTCATGAGGACCGCCACAGGAAAGTAAGACCCAGAGTTACCTCTGCTGCAGTGGATAAGTTCATTAGAGTTACCAGCCTCAGAAATTGCAGCCCCAATAAATGCTTCACAGAGTTCAAGTAACAGACACATCTCAACATCAACTATTCAGAGGAGACTGCGTGAATCAGGCCTTCATGGTTGAATTGCTGCAAACAATCCACTACTAAAACATACCTAGTCCCCTGAATACAAACCAAGTAATCTTACATTCAGTGGCTTGTGAAAGTATTCACCCCCCTTGGCATTTTTCCTATTTTATTGCCTTACAACCTGGAATTAAAATTGATTTTTGGGGGGTTTGTATCATTTAATTTGCACGACATGCCTACCACCCCAAGTCAATACTTTGTAGAGCCACCTTTTGCAGCAATTACAGCTGCAAGTCTCTTGGGGTATGTCTCTCTAAGCTTGGCACATCTAGCCACTGGGATTTTTGCCCATTCTTCAAGGCAAATCTGCTCCAGCTCCTTCAAGTTGGATGGGTTCCGCTGGTGTACAGCAATCTTTAAGTCATACCACAGATTCTCAATTGGATTGAGGTCTGGGCTTTGTCTAGGCAATTCCAAGACATTTAAATGTTTCCCCTTAAACCACTCAAGTGTTGCTTTAGCAGTATACTTAGGGTCATTGTCCTGCTGGAAGGTGAACCTCTGTCCCAGTCTCAAATCTCTGGAAGACTGAAACAGGTTTCCCTCAAGAATTTCCCTGTATTTAGCACCATCATTCTCCATCATTCCTTCAATTCTGACCAGTTTCCCAGTCCCTGCTGATGAAAAACATGCCACCACCATTCTTCACTGTGGGGATGGTGTTCTCGGGGTGATGAGAGGTGTTGGGTTTGTGCCAGATATAGCGTTTTCCTTGATGGCCAAATAGCTACATTTTAGTCTCATCTGACCAGAGTACCTTCTTCCATTTGTTTGGGGAGTCTCCCACATGCCCTTTGGCGAACACCAAATGTGTTTTCTTACTTTTTACTTGAAGCAATGGCTTTTTTCTGGCCACTCTTCCGTAAAGCCCAGCTCTGTGGAGTGTGCGGCTTAAAGTGGTCCTATGGACAGATACTCCAATCTCCGCTGTGGAGCTTTGCAGCTCCTTCAGGGTTTTCTTTGGCCTCTTTGTTGCATCTCTGATTAATGCCCTTCTTGCCTGGTCCGTGAGTTTTGGTGGGTGGCCCTCTCTTGACAGGTTTGTTGTGGTGCCATATTCTTTGCATTTTTTAATAATGGATTTAACGGTGCTCCGTGGAATTTTCAAAGTTTCTGATATTTTTTTAGAACCCAACACTGATCTGTAATTTTCCACAACTTTGTCGCTGACCTGTTTGGAGAGCTCCTTGGTCTTCATGGTGCCGCTTGCTTGGTGGTGCCCCTTGCTTAGTGGTGTTGCAGACACTGTGCTCGCATATTCCCTTAAAGACCTTTGCTTGAATAAAGAGAAAAAACGGCAGTAGTACAGTTTGTCCATTTTGAGACGCCATAGACCCCTTTCTGTGTTAACAAACATAGCTGCAAGAGGGGGATGGGCGCGAGTTGGTGGCAGAACAAGGGGGAGTTCTTATAGAACGCCAACAAAAAAAGGCTCTATTTACATGTTGCTTATGAGTGCATTTCACACTACTTTGGATTATAATTGGATTTTAAGGCTCGTATGAATGCCCTGCTTAATATAATGTTTGTGGCATCATCACAAATCAACTGCATTATACTTAAAAAACACTTCAACCAGTAAAATGGCTCTTTGGCTAGCTTTTGCTACAGCCTATATCAATCAGCATACGCATTCTAGCTAACAACTGCTGCATCGAAAGTATTTTGCAAAGATCACACACAACCAAATATAATCATAGCGACTGTTCAAGCAAGAATCAAAACATAATTGTAAGTGTATGAGAACCCAAAAAAGTTATTTTGTTTAGAAGTAATAAAAATGTAAATCTTGACTACTGCCGCCAAGAGTCGCACGCATCTGTTTGTGACGTCAGTGTGTCATGTACTGGAAAAGGGTCTATAACCACTTCCTCAAAATAGTCAGAAAACTCAAGAATTCAGTCTTTAATGTTGATGTTTTTGCCGAGGAGATCTTAGTCGTGCAATTTTACATTTAACTAAGATGTTTGTCATTAAATGAGAGACGAGTCGTTTTCATGCAGATTTTTTAATTGAGAAATACTTTAACAAAGACTTTAATGAAGAATACCTACTGTTGACCAATAACCCCCTTCCCCTTCGGCTACAGACTTCGGCTTGACTCGAGGAAAAAATGTTGTGTGCCAGAACAGCTGAAAAAACCCTTACCATAAGTCAAGTCTGTCTTACAATGGTTTCAGTAGTCCTACATTGTCACAAGGTATAGATTATACCCCTATTTAGACCTGAAGTAGCAGACAGTCTAAATCCAGATTAGTGACAATATCGGAACGCTTAAACATTTGTAACATAATTATTGTTAGTCCAACATAAAGTTTGAGCTTTCCTTTCAACACCATAGAGTGAATCCTTACCACTGCTACACCTGGCTATCAGCCACCGGAGCAAAGTCTGGCAGCGAAAACGTTTATTCAGCCTCATTTACTGCCTTAAAAAAACATAGCTGATATGGCTGACTTGCTTAAACAAATATGGTTTCTACTGACTCCTTCTGGATTTGTGTAAGTCAATAGGAACTGCCGAGTTAAATAAAGGTTCAATAATATTAATAAAATATGTACATAATAAAATGGCCACTGTAAAACACACAGGGTGTTCACTCCTTAGGCCTACCTTCCTTTCTGCGTCAGACTTCTGAATCTACTTCTGAAAGTACCATGCTTAGATTCATAATAACATCTCAGATTGAACTCTTCCCAAACAGCGACAGTTTCGTTGCAAACAAGACACACTGGTTTGATACTGGAGAAATATGATAAATATATTTGAATAGAACAGTTGGACTATTAATATAGACATTGGTGATTTTACCACTGTAATCAGATGGACATTATTATGTTATGGTCATTGAATTGATTAGCCCACTAACCACGTGTTAAATGTGTAGTGTAGCTTCACTGTGTAGGACTATGAATTGGGCAGCTATAGGCTATTTGTTAATAGGCTAATTATGTTCTGGCCCGCAGACTAGCTACAAGCTCAGCAACACATTGACTGGAGGCCAAACCTAGTTGCCAACCCCCCTATATTGTAAATTCAATCTGGCTTTACTTCCGGGCTGTTATGACAGATCTGGCCGTATCTTCTCTCTATGTTTCTAAAGAATACCATGGTACTACCATGTCAGGAAAATACCATGGTACTGGTGCAACTACCATGGTGTGTTCCTGACATGGTAGTACCATGAAATAAATACCATGGTACTATCATGTTCTTTTGGTCACTACAGTGTCATGTTCTTGGAACCATTCCTGGACAAGCCTTGTTGCATGGGGTATAATCCTGCTGAAAAAAATCTATTTGCAGATGGATAACTGCTGCCATGAAGGGATGCACCTGATTGGCAATGATGTTTAGATATCAAATGTTGCTCCACTTATATCAAGGGGCTCAATGTGTGCCATGAAATCACACCCCACACCACCACCACCAGCCAGCAATGCTGACACACGGCATGGATGCATGTACTCATGGTTTTCTCCATACCTTAGTCCCCCCATCAGCATGAAACAGCAGGAACTGGGATTCATCAGACCAGGCAATGTTTTTCAAATTCTCCAGTGTCCAGTGTTTTCATTCCTTAGCCCACTGCAACTGCAGTTTCTTGTTTTCTGCTGAAAGCTAATGGTGATTCATAATAAATACACCACAACTACATCATTAAGGATCATAGCTTTCAGCTGGGTTCACCTGGTCAGTCTGTCATGGAAAGAGCAGGTGTCCTTAATGTTTTGTATACTGTGTATGTTGTGTCTACTAGCTCATTCCCACAGAAAACTGCAGAGGGAAGCAGTACCACCCAGTCAACCAGACTCCATTGTGAGACGCCTCACAGAGGATATTCAACCCTAAGGGCAAATCCAAGGTAATCTCAATATCTATACAGTAGAAGCTATCTAAACACAGCAAAACTGACAAGGTGAACACTGATCAGTAAAGTAAAGAGATGCTAACATTCTACAACGTTCCCTTTCCTCTGCACAGTTCTCTAACAGTGAGAAACAATAGGATTACAATAGTGTTCTACGCTTTCTTCATTTGATCCAATCCACTACCACTTCTTATGTATACGCTAGTGTCTTTTAAATTGCCCAATCTGTAGAATCTCATCTCACAGTCAGTGCAGTGATAGGTCTTTTCTCCAGTGTGTAACCGTTGGTGTGTTTTTACATTGCCCAAACGGGAGAAACTCTTGCCATATTAAGAGCAGAAGGAAGGGTTCTCTCCTTTGTGTGTTCTCTGATGAACTTTTAGTTCAGTTAATGTTGTGAAGCATTTTACACAGTCAGAGCAAAAGTAAGGCTTCTCTCCTGTGTGTATACGTTCATGTTGTTTTAAGGAGCCGAGTTGAGAGAAACTTGTCCCACATTCAGAGCAGCAGTAAGGCTTCTCTCCTGTGTGTATACGTTCATGTTGTTTTAAGGTGCTGAGTTGAGAGAAACTTGTCCCACATTCAGAGCAGGAGTAAAGCTTCTCTCCTGTGTGTATACGTTCATGTGTTTTTAAGTTGCCCAGTCGAGAGAAACTCTTCCCACAATCAGAGCAGGAGTAAGGCTTCTCTCCTGTGTGTGTTCTCTGATGAATTTTTAGATCAGTTGATGTTGTGAAGCACTTTACACAGTCAGAGCAGGAGTAAGGCTTCTCTCCTGTATGTATACGTTCATGTATTTTAAAGTGGCCAAGTTGAGAGAAACTTGCCCCACAGTCAGAGCAGGAGTAAGGCTTTTCTCCTGTATGTATACGTTTATGTTGTTTAAAGGTGCTCTGCTGAGAGAAACTTGCCCCACAGTCAGAGCAGGAGTAAGGCTTCTCTCCTGTGTGCATCCTTTGGTGCAATGTTAAGCTTTCCTGTCGAGATAAATTCTTCCCACAGTCAGAGCAGGAGTAAGGCTTCTCTCCTGTATGTATACGTTCATGTGTTTTTAAGCTGAACAGTTGAGAGAAACTTGCCCCACAGTCAGAGCAGGAGTAAGGCTTCTCTCCTGTGTGTGTTCTCTGATGACGTTTTAGGTCAGTTGATGTTATGAAGCATTTTACACAGTCTGAGCAGGAGTAAGGCTTCTGTCCTGTATGTATCCGTTCATGTGTTTTTAAGTTGCCTAGTTGAGAGAAACTTGCCCCACAGTCAGAGCAGGAGTAAGGCTTCTCTCCTGTGTGTATACGTTCATGTTGTTTTAAGCTGCCAGGTTGAGAGAAACTTGCCCCACAGTCAGAGCAGGAGTAAGGCTTCTCTCCTGTGTGTATACGTTCATGTTGTTTTAAGCTGCCAGGTTGAGAGAAACTTGCCCCACAGTCAGAGCAGGAGTAAGGCTTCTCTCCTATGTGCACTCTCTGATGAACTGTCAGAGCCTTTGATGTTGTGAAACTCTTCCCACAGTCAGTATTTTTAACTTTGATAGAATTGAGAAACTCGCCTCACAATGTGGGCAGTGGTGAGACCTCTTAGCTCTGTGATCTTCCTGCTGTTGCTCTCTGGATGTAGAGAATGTCTCAACATGGTCTCCTGTGTGAACAACATCAGAGGAACCAATCAGTTGGTGTGATATACATGTCAATGAAATGTATTTTACGAAGCCCTTTTTACATCAGAAGTTGTCACAAAGTGCTTTATAGAAACCCAGCCTAAAACCCCAAGAGCAAGCAATGCAGATGTAGAAGCCATATCATCCTCCACTCACTATCACAAGGGTTAGTAACTACACAGACTCATTTAATAGAACTTTAAAACATTGGCAGTTTGTCTACTTCACTTCTTTAGTCTACACTCTGATCACTCCAGATAGCCCAGCGAATAAAACAAATGCTGGCAATACTGGTGTCAAACCTTGTAAGTGTCAGTAGCATGAAATAATATCTACCTTCTCATTGAAACAGTTCATCATGAAACAGTTATACTGCAACTTTTCATGCACAGCGGGAAGTTGGAATGAATAACACAAACTTAGTTAGATAGAACCTGCTCTTACCATGAGAAACATATGTCCCAATCTTCTCCTCCTCTTCTTCATCTTTAATGTTGACATTCAGCTCCAGTGTTTGACTGCAGTCTTCCAGCTTCACTGATGCCATCTCTGGATCCTGCAGTGCAAACTGGTCTCCACTGTCACAATCAGGACCCAGTGACTGTAGGTTTGGACTCAGTGTGGAAGGAGAGAGGCAGGCTGGGTTTGTCCTCACTGTTGATGTTACCGGCCTCAGATTTAATTCTAGTCGTCCTGTAGTAACAATGAGAAACAGACACAAAAAGTTATTGTCTTGACAGTTCTGGCACTTTCTTTATTCTCTAAAAATATATTATATTTCTTCTTGTTAAATTATCTAATTCAGTGCTTGACTTGGACTGAAATAGGTGCCGGTACTCATTTTGGGTGCCGGTACTGTTTATATTTAGGTACAGGAGCTCCACAATACTGTTGAGCTAACATTCTATAAGAGGAACAGGAGCTCAAGCACAATACAGTGGGGGGGGAAAAGTATTTAGTCAGCCACCAATTGTGCAAGTTCTCCCACTTAAAAAGATGAGAGAGGCCTGTAATTTTCATCATAGGTACACGTCAACTATGACAGACAAAATGAGGAAAAAAAATCCAGAAAATCACATTGTAGGATTTTGTATGATTTTATTTGCAAATTATGGTGGAAAATAAGTATTTAGTCAATAACAAAAGTTTCTCAATTCTTTTTTATATACCCTTTGTTGGCAATGACACAGGTCAAACGTTTTCTGTAAGTCTTCACAAGGTTTTCACACACTGTTGCTGGTATTTTGGCCCATTCCTCCATGCAGATCTCCTCTAGAGCAGTGATGTTTTGGGGCTGTCGCTGGGCAACACGGACATTCAACTCCCTCCAAATATTTTCTATGGGGTTGAGATCTGGAGACTGGCTAGGCCACTCCAGGACCTTGAAATGCTTCTTACGAAGCCACTCCTTCGTTGCCCGGGCGGTGTATTTGGGATCATTGTCATGCTGAAAGACCCAGCCACGTTTCATTTTCAATGCCCTTGTTGATGGAAGGAGGTTTTCACTCAAAATCTCACGATACATGGCCCCATTCATTCTTTCCTTTACACGGATCAGTCGTCCTGGTCCCTTTGCAGAAAAACAGCCCCAAAGCATGATGTTTCCACCCCCATGCTTCACAGTAGGTATGGTGTTCTTTGGATGCGACTCAGCATTCTTTGTCCTCCAAACACGACGAGTTTAGTTTTTACCAAAAAGTTATATTTTGGTTTCATCTGACCATATGACATTCTCCCAATCCTCTTCTGGATCATCCAAATGCACTCTAGTAAAGTTCAGACGGGCCTGGACATGTACTGGCTTAAGCAGGGGGACACGTCTGGCACTGCAGGATTTGAGTCCCTGGCGGCGTAGTGTGTTACTGATGTTAGGCTTTGTTACTTAGGTCCCAGCTCTCTGCAGGTCATTCACTAGGTCCCCATGTGTGGTTCTGGGATTTTTGCTCACCGTTCTTGTGATCATTTTGACCCCACAGGGTGAGATCTTGCGTGGAGCCCCAGATCGAGGGAGATTATCAGTGGTCTTGTATGTCTTCCATTTACTAATAATTGCTCCCACAGTTGATTTCTTCAAACCAAGCTGCTTACCTATTGCAGATTCAGTCTTTCCAGCCTGGTGCAGGTCTACAATTTTGTTTCTGGTGTCCTTTGACAGCTCTTTGGTCTTGGCCATAGTGGAGTTTGGAGTATGACTGTTTGAGGTTGTGGACAGGTGTCTTTTATACTGATAACAAGTTCAAACAGGTGCCATTAATATAGGTAACGAGTGGAGGACAGAGGAGCCTCTTAAAGAAGAAGTTACAGGTCTGTGAGAGCCAGAAATCTTGCTTGTTTGTAGGTGACCAAATACTTATTTTCCACCATAATGTGCATATAAATTCATTAAAAATCCTACAATGTGATTTTCTGGAGAGAAAAAAATCTGAATTTGTCTGTCATAGTTGACGTGTACCTATGATGAAAATTACAGGCCTCTCTCATCTTTTTAAGTGGGAGAACTTGCACAATTCCTGGTCCTCTGTAGCTCAGCTGGTAGAGCACGGCGCTTGTAACGCCAAGGTAGTGGGTTCGATCCCCGGGACCACCCATACACAAAAAAATTTATGCCCGCATGACTGTAAGTCGCTTTGGATAAAAGCGTCTGCTAAATGGCATATTATTATTATTATTATTATTACAATTGGTGGCTGACTAAATACTTTTTTTCTCCACTGTAGGATTTCTATTTGCCATATATATTTCAACCGTACTGTGATGTTTTACAATAGTTCTGAACCTTTCTATTCTCATTGTTTCTACAGATTGTGAATTAAAAATAAAAGAATTTGCTAAAAGTATTTTTATATTATTGATTGATTGACTATGACTTTTCAGATCACCCAGTAATGCTATCTGCAAGGTTAGTTCCAGGTAAATATTGCAATCCTTTAGCCATTCCTGGACCTGTGTCCAAAAACAAGCTACAAATGGACAGAACCAAAACAAATGATCTAATGATTCTGTCTCTTCACAGCAAAATCTGCAGACCTGGGAAGATTGTATTCCCGATATAAATAACATTCTATTGGTAGCAAGAATTTTATATAATAATTTAAATTGAAAGATTCTAATTTTTGAATCCGGTGTCGTTTTGCGTGTCAGTTCATAAACACTATGCCATGGGATCGGTACGTCAAAGATCTCTTCCCAACTATTTTGCAATCTATATGGGACGGCTGTCAATCCTTTGGTCCTTAAGTGAAACTGATATACTTTTTTATTTATCACAGTTTTCCTTAACCAATTATGTTCTTTAATGCAAGGCCGACAGACAAGTTCCTTACTTTCTCCCCCTTCCACTTTCCTCTTCCACTTTTTCCTCTTCCACAAGGCTGCAATTATTTGGTTGTAATTTTGGGTAGAGCAGACATTTCCATATGTTTTTGTTAGCTGCATGTGCGACATAACTCCACCAGTCCTACCGATTATATAATTGACGAAGATTATACCTTTTTTAAACATTCTGTCAAAAAATAAAGGTTTTTTGTCAATTAGTATATTTGAATTTAACCACAATATTTGTTGCATTATTTGTTCTGTCGTTTCTGGAGGATTAAATTGAAATTGCAACCAACTTTCTATGGCTTGTTTTAGAAATAGTGATATTTGGGAGATTATTTCCTTTTCAAATAACTGCAAATGAGTTGTTGTAATCGGAATAAAGGGAAAAAGGCCTTTCTTGAACATTGGGTGAGACAATCTTACTAATTTGCTTGAGAACCAGTTCGGATTTAAGTATAACTTTTGTATGACTGAAGCTTTTAGTGATAGGTCTAATGCTTTAATATTTAATAATTTCTGTCCTCCGAATTCATATTCATTATATAAATATGCCCTTTTAATTTTGTCTGGCTTGCCGTTCCAAATAAAATTGAATATTTTTTTCTCATATAATTTAAAAAACTGTTCGCTAGGCGTAGGCAAGACCATAAGCAAAAAGGTAAACTGGGATAATACTAAAGAGTTAATCAGGGTGATTTTTCCACAAATTGACAGGTATTTTCCTTTCCATGGTAGTAAGATCTTATCTATTTTTGCTAACTTTCTATTAAAATGTATTGAAGTGAGATCATTTATTTCCTTTGGGATATGTATTCCGTGTATATCCACATCACCATCAGACCATTTTATTGGTAAACTACATGGTAATGTAAATTTTTTATTTTTTAGTGATCCAATACGTAATATAGTACATTTGCCATAATTTGGTTGTAATCCAGAGAGGTTAGAAAAATTATCTAGATCCTCTATGAGGCTGTGGAAGGATTCTAGTTGTGGATTTAAAAGAAATCATGAATCATCAGCGTACAATGACACCTTTGTTTTTAAGCCCTGTATTTCTAATCCTCTGATATTATTATTGGATCTGATTTTAATAGCTAACATCTCGATGGCCACAATAAATAGATATGCCGATAGTGGACAACCTTGTTTCACTCCTCTTGACAGTTTAAAACTTTCTGAGAAATAGCCATTATTTACTATTTTACACCTAGGGTTACTATACATGATTTTGACCCATTTTATAAGAGATTCTCCAAAATTGAAATGCTCCAGGCATTTATATATAAACCCCAGTCGAACTTTATCAAATGCCTTTTCTAAGTCTGCTATGAATAGCAGGCCTGGTTTCCCATATTTTCCATAGTGTTCTATTGTTTCCAATACTTGCCTTATATTATCTCCAATGTATCTTCCATGTAAAAAACCTGTCTGATTAGAATGAATAATATCCGACAATACCTTTTTAATTCTATGCGCTATACATTTTGCTAGGATTTTTGCATCACAACACTGAAGTGTAAGGGGCCTCCAATTTTGTAAATGGACTGGATCTTCATATTTTCCACTTGTATCCTGTTTCAGTAATAATGAGATCAGACCTTCTTCTTGAGTGTCAGATAATCTACCATTTAGATAGGAGTGGTTAAAACATGCTAATAACGGTCCTCTTAGTATATCAAAAAAGGTTTGGTATACCTCGACTGGTATGCCATCCAACCCTGGAGTTTTCCCGGACTTAAAGTCTTTAATTGCATCCAGAAGTTCCTCCTCTGTAATTTCACCTTCACATGAATCTTTCTGTGTGGCTGTTAATTTGACATTATCAATAGAAAAAAAATCTCTACAATTAGCTTCAGTTAGAGGAGATGGGAGGCGACTGAAAAGAAACCATATGCTTAAAGTACTTTGTTTCTTCCTTCAAAATATCATTTGGTGAATTATGGGTGACTCCGTCAATTGTAACCAGTTTCATTAAGTTCTTTTTGGTAGCATTCCTATGTTGAATATTAAAAAATAATTTTGTGCATTTTTCGCCATATTCCATCCAGTTTGCTTTATTTCTATAATATATTACACTTGATCTTTCTTGAAAAAGTTTCTCCATTTCTTTTAGTTTTTCCTCTAATTTATTCTGAGTAAGTGGGAGAACTTGCACAATTGGTGGCTGACTAAATACTTTTTTTCCCCACTGTACATTATTTTCCCATTTCAATCTTATACCAACCAGATTGAATTTACAATATACACAACGGGGGTTGGCAACTAGACTAGGCCTCCAGTCAATTTGTTGCTGAGCATCTGTTTGTGACGTCATTGTATCATGTACTGGAAAAGGGTCTATAGCCACTTCCTCAAAATAGTCAGAAAACTCAAGAAATGTGTCATTAATGTTGATGTTTTTGGAGATCTTAGTCGTGCAATTTTACATTTAACTAAGATGTTTGTTGCAGTATTTCAAAATGAAAAAATCTGAATGAAAATGACTTGAATATAATGCACTGTTTGTACAGCTTATGGTAGCCAGCACCACTATCACACTATCACCAATAGAGACAACAACAGTGTCACAACAAAGGTGAAAGGATCGTGGTGCTGAAAGGACAGCAACCGTAATACCTGTGCACTCGATGGCGCTGAAGGAGAGCCAGTTTTGGTCAAACACAGAGACAGGGCTGATAGCCAGGAGACAGCAGACTCACACAGCATCAAATAATGTTAGAGAATAAGCTGCCCATTCACTCCAGTAGGCCCCATGAAGTCAGAACAATACAATAGCACAACCATTTCCTTTCCAAAATGAAATTTACAAACTAGCTATTACTTCCCATTGCAAATATATTTTATCACGTTCATCACACTAACTGGGGATACAAAGTTTAAATGCAACAATGTTTTACAGTCATTGTAAGTGAGGACCTGGTGGACCTATTGGGAAACCACACAATCATGTGGCCTTTTTTGGGGCTTGGGCTCATTAAATGTTGTTAATGTAGGGCTCATAAAATGCATTTAATATATGTCTGATCAGGCTCAGGTAGCATCAGGTTTGTATTTTCATGCTGATCAAAGCTCTAATCAAATCCAGACATTTATAAGCGTTGTAATGCTTTTGAATGACACTTCCGGTTTTGGCGGAAAATACCGGGTTACCCGGGAGAAGAGTGATTTATTCTCAGGATGGAACATTTGTAAAACACCGGGGAAATATTAAACCCTGATGCGCATACCAGTTGATTCACAAGACACCAACTAAGTAACTTACATTATTGGTATCTTCATTAGGCCTAATGGCATTTTATGTCCATGATATGAAGTAGTGACTGAGTAAGGCTAATTGTAAAAGTAACCCTCTAAAGTGCCATGTTTGTACAGTTTATTATGTGGAGGAAACATTTAGGCAGCCAGGACCATACGCCAGGACCGCTCCGTAGGCCGCACTGTAGGCCTAGCTCTTACTGCAGTCCAGTGCCATGGACATCTTTGAAGTTTGGCCTCTAGTAATTTAGGAGGGCAACTTTATGAAGGCCTCCTCACCGTGGTCTTATCGTACAAGGCTCTACAGACATGTAAAATAAAGACATGCTATTTTTATTGTTCATGTTATTTGCGTTGATGATGTATTGAAGTCAAGTGGTTCAACATTCAAATGTAGTTGGATGGACCACACAGGACTGCTTGGAAAACGCGACGGTCGGTGGAACACTTGCGCCACCAAGTGGACAATTGCTTCAGTTCTCTTGTGGCATCAAAGCTACCAGAGAGATTTGATATAAGGTCAAATGTTATGTAAATATTATTATCTCTAAATTGATTCCCCCACCCGTATTTCATATATTATTATTCCGATTTAGCTGTTAATCTGGATTTAATTTATAAACGCTTTCTGTCATTTCCGATTGGAGGGCAGATGACCACGTGACTTACGAACCTACCAATTTGTTACTTTGTAACAGTCAAAAGTGGTTATTCCCAACGTTGATCAACTCCCAATCTATGACACGATTTTCTTTAAATCATTATCTTTGATATTTGGCGGACAGTTTACAGAGCTAAGTTTTGTGTAAACGTCATCGAATATGACGTGTCCGAGAACGGCACCTTCCTCCCGAAAGCATTGCGGTATCGCTTCTCGGCCTTTTGGCTAAGTTCAAGATCGAGTGCAGTACCAAGGCGATCCTGAAGGTGGAGCGATGTCGTCATCGTCCACGTCACAGTCGGCAGCCGCCCGACTGAAGAATATGCTGCGTTTTCAATGGACTGGAAAAGAAAGTTTGATGGAGAGATTTCGTTTTGGAAAATAAGTTCTTTTTGGACCTCTACGGCTGACGGCAGACGATGTGCACTGTCTGCAACAAAACACACCGGAGAAGTTCTACGATGTGTCTTTCTACACCATCACCAGGCTGGAGGAGGTGAGAGGGCTCTTCCGAGCGAACTCGACAGCACCCGCCCTCAGTAGCTTTCAAGTTGAGTCCCTGTGCAGGCACAATCTGAGAGTGCTAACGGTGCACATGTTCAACCCCTGGGTCACTGAAGAAACACTAGTGTGCTACCTCAGCCGGTACGTGACCATCTTGCCAGGAGTGAGAGATATTAAGGACGCCCTAGGCATCTGGACAGGGAAGAGGCAGTTTCGCGTGCTGCTAAAGGAAGACGAGAGCGGCCATGATGGCTACCTCCATCCTCCCGCATCTTTTTCTATCGGTGCAGACAGGGGTTACCTCATGTATGCTGGGCAGCCTCGTTTTTGCAGGAAGTGCAGCACGTACGGGCACCTCGCTGATGCCTGCACCCAGACAAGGTGCAGAAACTGTGGGACCCTCGGCCATGTAATGAGGGATTGCTCCGTGCCTAAGCGCTGCAGTCGGTGCAGCTCAGAGGAGCACCTGTTCCGTCACTGCCCAAAGGCAGCCCCCTCCTACGCCAGAGCGGTGAGCGGGAAAAGACCAGATGAGGGAAAAGTTATAGAGCTACGCGCTATTGAGGAAGTCGTGGAGGAGCTAGTGATGGAGAGAGAACTGCGAGAGTCTGAGGAGAGCGGGAGTGAGGCGCCATCATCACCTCATGAGGAGAGCGGAGCGAGGGACAGGAGCTGGAGCAAGCAAATGGAGGAGGCTACGGGAGAGCCCACCGCGCCCTCTGCTCCGGAGAGCTGGACCACGGTGGGAGAGAGGAGGAAGTGCTCTATCAAGAGGAAGCAGATGAGCCCTGTTTCCCCACTCATCCGCATGGAGGCGACGGAGGAGTCCGCCCTGGGGGGGAATCGTTTCAGTTGTTTTGCAAGCGGGGAGTCTGAGGAGAAAAGCGCGGGAAACCCGGGCAGCGCAGAGGAGACTCTGCTTTCCCTGTCAGGCGCGAGCTCTACCAACAGCAGCGGTCTCGCACCCAGCGGTGTTCCAGCACCCACACTGACTGAGGAGGAAAGTGTTTTCCCGACCCCTATCTTTGTGGACAGTCCTCCCCCTGGGGACCACCGTTTCCCAGATAGGCCTCCTAACGAGGAACTGTACTTAAAGTGAGTCTGGAAATTAATGTCATATTTAGATAGTTGTCTGCTTCCCTCCTTTCCCCATGTTGTCCCTTTTTAACATAGCTAGCATAAACGCTAGAGGGCTTAGGAACCCCGTTAAAAGGGCGACTGTTTTTTCCCATTTGTCTTCCATTTGCTTCTCCGTGTGTTTTTTACAAGAAGTACATTTAAAAGATCAAAATGATGTGGAGAGATTTACGAGGGAATGGGTTCAGGGAGAGTCAAGGTGGAGTGTCGGCGGGGTGCATTCTACAGGGGTTGGTGTTCTATGTGGAAATAGGGATTTAAAAATAGTGGGAAGTTTTTCGGCAGTACACGGGAGGGTTTTAATAGTAGATATTGATTGGAGGGGTAAATGTCTTCGGTTAATTAATGTATATGCACCATCGACACCCAAGGAAAGGAGGGAAGTGCTGAACAACCTAGACGCTATTTTTATGACAAACAGACATGTTATTATGGGGGGAGATTTTAATGTATCATATGACCGAGGTAATCTGGGAGGGCATCTTGTAAAAAATCTAATAGAGAAATATAATTTTTAGTGGATACTTATAGAGTGGCGCATGCAAATGATCCCGGTTTCACCTGGGGAAACAGCAGGGGCGCGAGGAGCCGCATAGATTATGTTTTTGTTCCGCGTGGACTCGGTGTCCTCTGCACTCCGGTTTTTTATTCTGACCACAGTTGCCTGTCTGTGACAGTAGAATTAAAAACAATTGAATTTGGAAAATGGTATATTGGAAAATTAATAATGGTATTTTACATGACAAAACATTTGAGACTAGATTTAGGTATTTTTTCCAGGGCTGTGTAACCATGAAATCCTTTTATTCTACTGTCATAGACTGGTGGGAGAGCACAAAATTACGAATCAAGATTTTTCTTCAGAATTATTGCAAAGATAAAGCACGTAATAAATACAAAGATTTTTATAAGTTGCAGAATGAACTAGAAGATCTGCACATCCAAGGTAATTTGAATGGTGGTGGTTTAGATAAAGACACATTGTGTAACCTGCAGAAAAAGCAGTAGGCCTTTTTTGAAAAGAAAGCTCGAGATTTAATGTTTAAAAGTCAACAAGATAAATGGGATAATGATGAGAAGTGCTCTGCATATTTTTTCAAACAAATTAAGTCACGGGGAAAGAGGAGGACCATTTCGGCTTTATTGAATCAAGACGGGGAGACGGTTGAGGATGGAGATGGCATGCTTGGTGTCGCTACCCAGCACTTTTCTCAGCTATTCCAAAAGCAAACAATTAATTATGAGAAGGGGACTACTTTTTTAAAATGTGTGGATGTGCAGATACCTTTAGATATTAGAGACCAATTAGAAGGGTAATTGAATTTAGATGAAATATATATGGCACTGAAGAGCATGAAAGATAACAAAGTACCAGGAGTGGATGGGCTCTCTAAAGAGTTTTACATAGTTTTTTGGGATTTAATTGGATGTCATCTTTTGGAAGTATTTAGAGTTATTTTTGGTTTGGAGCATATGGGAGGTTCAATGTGCGAGGGGGTAATCTCGCTACTTTACAAAAAGGGAGACCCCAAGACACTAGCAAATTGGAGACCTTTAACAATGTTGTGTGTAGACTATAAAGTATTAAGTAAAGCCATAACTAATCGTCTGTCTTCTGCCATGGCATATGTTGTTGGTTTAGACCAAACATGTGGTGTGGTAGGGAGAAAGTTAACCTGGAACTTGCAATTGCACAGAGACGTTCAAGCATATTTAGAGGAAAGGCACCTGCCAGCTATTACTGTAAATTTGGACCAGGAAAAAGCCTTTGACATGGTAAACCATGAGTTTTTGTTTAGAGTTCTGAAAAAATG
Source organism: Coregonus lavaretus (assembly GCF_964263955.1). NCBI lineage: Eukaryota > Metazoa > Chordata > Actinopteri > Salmoniformes > Salmonidae > Coregonus > Coregonus lavaretus. The sequence continues at coordinate 735,627 of NW_028162761.1, read as the reverse complement.
TGGTTTAGAATTTTATGAAATGGGTAAAAATTCTTTATAGTAATGTGGGAAGCAGAGTAAATATTAATGGGAATATTGGAAATGTAATCAAGCAATTACGAGGTGTCAGACAGGGGGACCCTCTCTCTGCGCTATTGTATGTTTTATATATTGAACCTTTCGCATGTGCAATTAGGACAAATTACAACATCAAAGGCATTATATTACCTGGAGGGGATATTCTAAAAATTTCGCAATACGCGGACGACACCATTTTGTATTTACAAGACGACCTGAGCTTGAAAGAGGTTATCAAAGTCATTGATGAGTTCTCTGTTGCCTCCGGGTCTAGGATTAACAAGAATAAAACAGAAATAAAATATATGGGACAGTGGAAATGGAGATCTGATCAGTTATGTGGTTTGACTGTGTGCACAGGACCAATGGTAGTGCTCAGGATATCTTTCGGAAATGAAATTGAAGATGACATGGTTAATTGGAAAGAAAAACTACTTTCGCTTAATAAAAGATTGGGACTGTGGAAAGTGAGGCGACTATCTTTTAGTGGCAAGGTGTTAGTGCTGAAGGCGGACATTCTGCCTTCATTACTCCACCTTGCATATGTGTTTCCCATGCCGGTGTCTCTAAGGAAAATGTTCATACGTGTACTGTTTAATTTCTTTTGGGGGGGATATGAGTACATCCGGAGAGATCGGATGTACCAGCCTATAGAGGCTGGTGGAAGGGATTTCCCTCATATTCCTCTCAAACTAGATGCGTTGTTCTACTCAAACGTTTGTTGTCTTTTGTCGTCTTCTGTACATAAATGTCATATATTAATCAAATTCTGGTTGTCCATACCGTTAAGGTTTATGGTGGAGTGGGATAATAGTAAGCCAAAAGCTGAAATTATCCCATTACATTTTAAGAAAATAGTTGAATGGGCAAGGAAAAACCCTGTCTGCAAAGTAAAAGAAAATGTAATCAACCACAGACTGCTATATGTGAAATTGATAGAAAATTGTCGTCCTAGAGACCGATTACCAATATCACCTTCCACCTGGCTATGCGCACAATTAAAAGGTTTAGACAACAGACTGAAAGATTTTAATTGGCTTGTTTTACACAGACGTCTTCCGGTCCGTTCAACATTATATGATCATAATTTGACCCTGAATAAATTTTGCCCCAGGGACAACTGTTTCGCAATTGAAACAATTCCCCATGTTTTATGGGAATGCTCTTTTGCCCAAATAGTTTGGAAGAAAATTAAAATAGATTTTAATATTTTAAAAAACATTGATTATGAAGGGGTAGCCAAATTTGAACTAAAAAATGTGGAAAAGGTGCAATTATTAGAATTAGTGACTCTGGTGTCCCTTATCAAGACCAAACTTTGGGAGGCCAGATGTGGTGCGGTCAATGACACCCTCAAGTGGTCACCGACGGGATTGGTTAAATTTATAAAACAAGACATTTGGAAAAGAATACAATTCGAAATAGATAAGTGGGGCATCACATCTGTTAAACATAGATGGAAAGGGATATACCCTTCTTTGTAAACGTTTTTTTTGTAGCCTATATATAGGCCTATGTATAACTGTATTCTGTCATGTAAATTGAAATGTAGGCTTTGTAAATATTTGATATACACTGAGGTTTATTCAGAGTTCCCTTTGGTATATGTGTATGTTTTTATTTCTATAATAGTTTTTATTCCTTTGAAAGATCAGCTTTGGGAGATTGTTAGAGGCAATTGTTTACATGCTTCTCTTGAATGTAGGCCTTTTAGCTGGTCAGGTTCCTCAGAACAGCACTTTTTTTAGGAGTTTTGCTATTTTTATACAGTTAAGGTACTGTTTTTGTAAATCCATGTTATGTACAACGTTATGCACTGAATTTGTACTTGTATTTGAATGTGAAATGAAAATAAAAATTATTTTTCAAAAAAAAAAAAAAAAAAATCTGTTCTTATCAGTTTAATATCTGATACGTCCCCTATCTGGGGACCATATATTAAATTGATTTTTGGAACAGGGAGATGGAATAGGGGCTTGCTCCGTCCACTCCACGCATCGACCTGGTATTGCAGTACCTCCAGGAACGGTGCACCCCCTGTCATTGTAAAGATAAAGCAGGCGAAGACAACAGAATTGCTTTGTTATATTCCATTAGGATCACGATGTATTTTATATTTTCACGTTTGACCATCTTCATCTCAATGTCAATGATGGCTAGAAAGTGATGGTGAAGTCAGTCACTGTTATATTGACTATGATAGCTGATGTGAATGGTGCGTTAATCATCTAATTAAATCAATGTTTATTCGTCACATGCACAGGATACAGGGTGTAAATGGTACAGTGATAATGCTTTAAAGATAATACTTTTAAAAAATCTTGGCATAGATTGGGAGTTGATCAACGTTGCGAATACCCACTTTTGACTGTTACAAAGTAACACATTTGTAGGTTCGTAAGTCACGTGGTCATCTGCCCTCCAATCGGAAATGACAGAAAGCGTTTATAAATTAAATCCAGATTAACAGCTAAATCTGAATAATAATATATGAAATACGGGTGGGGGAATCAATTTAGAGATAATAATATTGACATAACATTTGATTTTATATCAAATATCTCTGGTAGCGTTGATGCAACAAGGGAACTGAGCAATTGTCCACTTGGTGGCGCAAGTGTTCCACTGACCGTTGCATTTGAATGTTGAACCACTTGCCTTCATTACATCATCAACGCAAATAATATGAACAATAAAAATAGCCTGTTTTTATTTTACATGTCTGTAGAGCCTTGTACGATAAGACCACGTTGAAGATGCCTTCATAAAGTTGCCGTCCTAAATTACTAGAGGCCAAACTTCAAAGATGTCCATGGCACTGGACTGCAGTAAGAGCTAGGCCTACAGTGCGGCCTACGGAGCGGTCCTGGCGTATGGTCCTGGCTGCCTAAATGTTTCCTCCACATAATAAACTGTACAAACATGGCACTTTAGAGGGTTACTTTTACAATTAGAGTTACTCAGTCACTACTTCATATCATGGACATAAAATGCCATTAGGCCTAATGAAGATACCAATAATGTAAGTTACTTAGTTGGTGTCTTGTGAATCAACTGGTATGCGCATCAAGGTTTAATATTTCCTCGATATTATACAAATGTTCCATCCCGAGAATAAATCACTCTTCTCCCGGGTAACCCGGTATTTTCCGCCAAAACCGGAAGTGTCATTCAAAAGCATTATAACATTTATAAATGTCTGGATTTGATTAGAGCTTTGATCAGCATGAAAATACAAACCTGATGCTACCTGAGCCTGATCAGACATGTATTAAATACATGTTATAATACATTTTACAAATCCAAATCCCAGATGAAGAATAAGACACTATTTCAAAGCATAGTACATGTAATGTTAGCCAAGTACAATGTAATTACTAGTTGTTACACAGGATTTAGCCAATTAAAATGAAGTGTATCTTTAGGAGTACTTGTAATTAATGTGTACAGTACATTACCCATCCTGACAACCTGGCCCTCAATTTAAAGCTTGTGGAAGTGACATCCAAGTGGGAGAATAAATACACTAGAACACCACAGAGTATCTGTATAAGAAAATCATTCAGAGCACACTGTGCTGCCAATCACAGTGTAAGGTGCGACATTTTGCGGGTGTGGAGAGCTCGTTAGAGGATAGAGAAAGCTTGCATTGAAGAGCTGGGCATCGTGTTATGACCTGCATTATCTGAATTAGGCCCACATAATTATACCTACGGAGGAGCGGCTTCTATGGAGGAACTTTGAATGTCTGAACTTCAGAGTTGGTTTAATGTTGGAACAGAGCAGATGTTAGCTAGCTAGCTAACAACCTTGTTTGTGCAGTGCAGTGTAGCACTAGAATTAAAAACAGGTCTTACCTTTATGTCGTTAATAAATCCAATGTGAAACGTGGTGACTATAGTATCCTTAACTAGCATTGAAAAAGTTCATCCATTCTTCTCAAATTAAACATATCTCCCTAATTTCTGAATAATGCTTGTAACGTTGTCAGTAGGATACAGTAACCTATGCTTCAGAGGGGAGGAGCAGGTAGTTTCCACACGCACACCCACTGGCAAAGATTTCCATTCCAGCTGGCAGGCAGAAACTGGAATACGTTTCTAGAGTGAGCTTTGTTGCGATTTTTGTGGGACTGGAAAAAAATACCCGGAAAGTAAAATAAGGTTATTACCTGGATTACATGCTTTTAAAATAACTGCTGTTCCTGAAAAGTATAGAACACTTTAGTTTCCGGTTCTTTCCCTGAACCGGTTCCAACCCTAGATAAATTATTTGGATGAAGGTCATGCTTAGCCTAATAAACTATAAAGGGAAATAAATTGCTACAGTTTACACTTTTTTAGTAATTTAATGAAATGTTGTAATCTGATCTCGGAATGCACGGACCATTAGTAGTGGGGGAACAGGAAGTTCCGGGCGGGCGGCACCATTCTTCACAATAAAGAAAGCGTCTGAACTGTGCAGTCAAGAAGATAACCTTTGTGTCCGTTTCTATTTATTACTACACGTATGTAATAGCACGTTTAAACTTTCTAATGTCGAAAGAACATGTCATACCATGCTAGGTAACACATCCGTTAAGGTATTATCACGTTTGGTAAAGGTTTGATGTGTTATTTTTGTGTCAAACCAAGTGAAGAATGTGATAAAAACTATTTTACAAGTCACATAGCTAGAGACTTTGGCTTTGTCTGAGTGGATGTACATAATTTTCTCATGGTAATTTCATAAATAATCAATTTATTTGAGATTTCTGGTAAAATGGCGGCTACTCTCGGTCAGCGTCAACGGACTTCAGTGAGGACAGTGGGGGGTGCATCAAATAGAGACAATTTCACGGTCGCAATACTGTTTTGAAGCTGAATGTAATGATTATCAGTTTTCTACATGTGTACTAATATTCAGACACATTCTGTTGTTTCTGTCTTTATCAATAAATGTTGCTATGGTGTGAACAGGAAATACAATTGGTTTTTGATTGAAGTAATACAGTGAAGACAAGGTTTAAGGAAATTAGCACATAGTGCTGTCTAAAACAAACTGTAACCTTGTACTAAATGGATTTTGAGACATTTATGCATTCATCTACTATAGGTTAGGTATTAGCTCAAAAGTATTGTGGAGCTCCTGCACTTTAATATAAACAGTACCGGCACCCAAAATGAGTATTAGCACCTATTTCAGTCCAATTCAAGCACTGAATTAGATAATTGAACAAGAAAAAAGTGAAAATATTTTTAGAGTATAAAGAAAGTGCCAGAACTGTCAAGACAATAACTTTTTGTATCTGTTTCTCTTTATTACTACTGGCCGATTCAGGTAAGTCTGAGGCCGGTAACATCAACAGTGAGGACAAAACCCAGCCTGCCTCTCTCCTTCCACACTGAGTCCAAACCTACAGTCACTGGGTCCTGATTGTGACAGTGGAGCCCAGTTTGCTAAGCAGGATCCAGAGATGGCATCAGTGAAGCTGGAAGACTGCAGTCAAACACCGGAGCTGAATGTCAACAATAAAGATGAAGAAGAGGAGAAGAAGATTGGGAAATCTGTTTCTCATGGTAAGAGCAGGTTCTATCTAACTAAGTTTGTTGGACGATTGGGTTTAAGTCTCGGCTCTGGCTGGGCCACTCAAGGACATTCAGAGACTTGTCCCGAAGCCACTTCTGCGTTGTCTTGGCTGTGTGCTTAGGGTCGTTGTCCTGTTGGAAGGTGAACCTTCGCCCCGGTCTTGAGATCCTGAGCGCACTGGAGGAGGTTTTCATCAAGGATCTCTCTGTACTTTGCTCCAATCATCTTTCCCTCGATCCTGACTAGGCTCCCAGTCCCTGCCGCTGAACAACATCACCGCAGCATGATGCTTCCACCACCATGCTTCACCATAAGGATGGTGCCAGGTTTCCTCCAGACGTGACGCTTGGCATTCAGGCCAAAGAGTTCAATCTTGGTTTCATCAGACCAGAGAATCTTGTTTCTCATGGTCCGAGTCCTTTAGGTGCCTTTGGCAAACTCCAAGCAGGCTGTCATGTGCCTTTTGCTGAGGAGTGGCTTCCGTCTGGCCACTCTACCATAAAGGCCTGATTGGTGGAGTGCTGCAGAGATGGTTGTCCTTCTGGAAGGTTCTCACATTTCCATAGAGGAACTCTGGAGCTCTGTCAGAGTGATCATCATGTTCTTGGTCACCTATATAGACAGTTGTGTGACTTTCCAAATCATCTCCAATCAATTGAATTTACCACAGTTGAACTCCAATTAAGTTTTAGAAACATCTCAAGGATGATCAATGGAAACAGGATCCACCTGAGCTCAATTTCGAGTCTCATAGCAAAGGGTCTGAATACTTATGTAAACAAGGTATTTCTGCTGTTTTTATTTTTAATACATTTGCAAAAATGTCTAAGAACCTGTTTTCACTTTGTCATTATGAGGTATTGTGTGTAGATTGATGAGTTTTTTTATTTATTTAATCCATTTCAGAATAAGGCTGTAACGAATCAAATTGTGGAAAAAGTCAAGGGGTCTGAATACTTTCCAAAAGTGGACCTAGAAGTTTGTCCTTAAATATCTATTGGGAGCCCATCTGGACCTTCCGCTTTACCTCCCTTCATATTGAAAATAGCATCAGATATTTCAACACCATCCAATTCCTTTTCCAGATCCAATTTAGTGTCTTCTGAAGTAGAGGGAAAATCAAGACCTGACTAGTTCAGTTCTCAGGAGATTCAGAGTTGTAAAGTGTGTTGTAGTAGGAAGCAAATGTTTGGTTTATTTCTACAGGATCCATTGATAATTGTCCTTGTAAATTATGAATTGCATTAAAGGCTAAATTTTACTTCATAATGTGCCAGGCCAGCAATTTACCAGGTTTTTCACCTTGATCATAGGACTGTTTCAGCCTAGTTAAGCTGTTTTCAGCCTTTGAGGTGGGAAGTTCTTCATACTGAGCTTTAAGACCAAATCATTCCTTGTTTACTTCTACTGAGTTATCCAAAAAAACTTCCCTCTCCAATTCTCTCATTTTGCTCTCCGTCTCTCATTTTCTGATTTATTAGATTTGAAACTGGTAAAACGTATAATTTGCCCTGAAATATGTGCTTTGAAAGCCTCCCATCTGGTACTCGCTGACATTTGGTCAGTGTTCAATGTCAAACATCTATATGCACTCCAATGTAATGTAAGAAGTCTGGGTCCTGTAACCATCTGGGATGCAAACACCATCAAGAGGATCCTTTTACTAGTTTTGTATCCCTATAGAATAATGACACAGGGGAATGGTCACTCAGAACAATACTATCATATCCATTTCCTGCTACATTGGGAAGCAATGAGCAAGAAACTAAAAAGTAGTCTACATGAGAATATGATTTAAATGTTGACGAGTAACATGAATACTCCCTTTTACTCGGGTTCTGAGTCCTCCAAGGTTCACATAGATTTAAGTCCTTAATGAAATGCTGTAATTTCTTTCTACTCTGCGAGTGGGAAGTGTCTAAACCAGAGGAGCGATCTAGATGAGGATCAAGAGTGCAATTAAAGTCCCCTGCCATTAGGACTTTACCAGGAATGGAGGCTATCAATAGAAATACATTCTCAAAGAATTTGGGATTATCATCATTAGGACCATAAACATTATCCAGATTAATATGCTAATTCAAAAGAGTTCCCTGTATCAAAATGTATCTACCAGCTGTATCAGTTATAATAGTATCCACTTGAAACGGAACAGATTAGTGAATTAAAACCATAACACCATGAGAATGAGAGGAGAAACAGGATGCTACTACTTGCCCTTGCCATCTCCTGCATACTTTAAGTAGCTCATCCTTTAACAAGTGAGTTTCTTGTAGGAACACAATAGATGAATGAAGTTGTTTAAGCCTAGTAATAACCTGTTTAAGCTTGGATAGTTTACAAACTCCACAGACATTCCACAAAGTATATTTAAGTTTTGCATTTGAAGTCATTTAACCAAAGATGTAAACATGGAATAAGCTATAGCATAAAGGCATATCTAAAATCTGTTTAGTAACCACAAGGACAGCATTAATATTTTGTAGTGAGGAAAATATGTACAGATCTGTTGAAACATACATAGATATTTCCTAACAGTAAAACACTGAACCCCATTCCACTGTCTCCCTAACCAAGACCATCAACGCCTGGTGGACGACTGATCCATTAAAGGGAGCAGTCTAACCCAAGCGACGCTAAACAAAACAAAGTATCTCCTGCCTTCTCTCTGCCATTACTTCTCACAAACAAAATACATACCTTGCAAGATGTTATGTGAAATATCACAACAAAAGGCCTATCTAGCAAGATAATATGTGAAATATCACGTAGTATTTGTTTGAGAAGTAGCAAAGAATAGCTCCACCTGAAACAGTAACGCTAGTTAGTGAAGCCTGAGACTAACGTTAACGTTACAGTATGGACCGTCCAAAATAGTGGTAGATGATCCACAACACAGGGTCTGTTGCTAGTACATTTTACATTTTAGTAATTTAGCAGACGCTCTTATCCAGAGCGACTTACAGTTAGTGAATACATATATATATTTTTTTGTCTTTTTTTTTTTTTTTTTAACTGGTCCCCGTTGGGAAAGAACCCACAACCCTGGCGTTGCAAATGCCATGCTCTATCAACTGAGCTACATCCCTGCCGGCCATTCCCTCCCCTACCCTGGACAACGCTAGGCCAATTGTGCGCCGCCCATGAGTCTGCCAGTCACGGCCGGCTGCGACAGAGCCTGGATTCGAACCAGGATCTCTAGTGGCACAGCTAGCACTGCGATGCAGTGCCTTAGACCACTGCGCCACTCAGGAGACTACAAGTAGCTACCAAGTAACAATATGGCCCATACGTATAGCAGTAATGTAGTATACCATGATACATTTATAAACCAAAAAAAGTATCAAAGATCAGAAATGAACAGCCTATGTGAGAAAAAGAGAGAGTTGAATATGTGCTACGTTACCCAAAGGCCCTTTGCACATGATGTTAGGCTTGCACCTGAGTGTCAATCATTTTAGTCCAAGGATATGATTGAAAGGCCTCCATCATTCTTAAATGGAAGAAGTGTGGAACCACCAATACTTTTTCTAGAGCTGGCCGCCCGGACAAACTAAGCTATAGCAGGAGAAGGGCCTTGGTCAGGGAAGTCACCAAGAAGCCGGTGGTCACTGAGTTCCTCTGGTGATGGGAGAACCTTCCAGAAGGACAGCCATCTCTGCAGCACTCCACCAATCAGGCCTTTATGGTAGAGTGGCTTGACGGAAGCCACTCCTCATGAAAAGGCACATGACTGCCCGCTGAGAGTTTGCCAAAAGACACCTAAAGGACTTTCAGACCATGATAAACAAGATTCTCTGGTCTTATGAAACCAAGATTGAACTCTTTGGCCTGAATGCCAAGCGTCACGTCTGGAGGAATCCTGGCACCATCCCAATGGTGAAGCATGGTGGTGGCAGCATCATGCTGTGGGGGTGTTTTTCACTGGCAGGGACTGGGAGACTAGTCAGGATCAAGGGAAAGATGAACAGAGCAAAGTACAGAGAGACCTGAAAATAGCTGTGTGGCGACACTCCCCATCTAACCTGACCAGCTTCAGAGGATCTGCAGAGAAACTCCTCAAATACAGGTATGCCAAGCTTGTAGCGTCATACCCAAGAAGACTTGAGGCTGTAATCACTGCCAAAGGTGCTTCAACAAAGTACTGAGTAAAGTCTGAATACAGTTTTTTTGTTATTTTAGCAAAAATGGTGTCATAAAACGTAGCGGTCAAACAGGGAAATGCTTCCAATCATTTTTCATTTTTATTCATTTTAGAAACACTTAAAATAAGGGCTGTTTTGTGTAGGCTTACCCTGGCGTGACTTTTAGCAATATATTCGGCTCTATTTCCTTTCAGATTATAAAACTCTAATTATCATCAAAGTAGACATCATGCAAAACAACAAATCACTGCTGCAATCTCCTGCACGTCATCTCTAGCTGACACCTTTGCTAACAGTTATTGTGTCAATTTAAAACTTGCACAAGACAGTTCACAGAATTGACCATTTAAATAAATGTATCCTATTTATTCATTACTAAATTTAGCTAACATTAGATAGTTAACCCAGAGATCCTTACCTTTGACTCGATTCGGCAATTTTGTCCAGATCATCATGGCATTTGTAGTTCTTTATGATAGCTACATTAGCAGCTAATTACCATTTCATTTTTGTAGGGGTAAATACAGGCCAATATATTGATAAAAGTCACCTTGTCCTAGAGAGATTTACATGGTTATCAAAACGCCACGCCAGGGTAAACCTACACGAAACACAGCCCTTATTATAAGTGTTTCTAAAATCCCCTATGGGAAAAATGAATGGTGTAAAAATGATTGGAACCATTTCCCTGTTTGACTGCAAGGTTTTATGGGTATTATCATTTATACTGTGGTACTCCATTGGTGTGCAGCTACCCGAAGCTAGTGGGGTGTGGATGAGGTGAGACACGTGGTAAGATGGCGGACAAGAAAAAAGTGGAATGGGGGATTGCAGTGGGGGATGCACAAACCTTCTGGAAGATCTGATGAAGGAGAAGATGGTGGACAAGGACAAAGGAGAAAAGTGGAATATGTTTTGAGTGAATATGGAATGGAAGATCTCACAGAACTTTTAGAAGAGCTACAGGAGGAAAGTGAAAGTGAGGATGAATTAACTGTGGTGGCAGGTGCAGTGATGACAGCTGAGAAGGAGCTGAGTGTAGAGGGAAGCAGTGTGGTGAGGGAGGTTATCGTCTAGTGTATAAAGAGGGATACGTCCTCCAGTAGCTCAGAGATGGAACCTGGTGAGAGTGAGGATGAAGGACCTGCGGTGAGGAACTCCGAGTTCGGGCCTCGTTCCAAGGATGGTAAGGATGATTCTGGCCCAGTGGGAGTGAGATTTGTAGAGAGAATGGATCCATATGTGGTGTCAGGTTAGGTGGAGAAGAGGTTGGGGACTGTTGAGTTGGTGAAGGTAACTCGGAGTGGACTCGTGATTATTTATTGTTTCTTCTCTCTCCAGAGAGAGCGGGCGCTGTGGATTACGTGATTAGAGACAGGAATTGTGACTTGAATTGCTCTCCGGAACAGTGTGGCATTGAAAGGAGTGATAACGGGGTTAGGTTTAAGTGTTGAGGATGAGCAGTTGAAATGGAAGATTCCAGGTGTCAGTGACACCCTCCGTTTGGTGAGTCGTAGATCCGGTGTAGAGCGTGGGGAAACAGAGAATACATTATCTGTCATGTTGGATTTTGATACATAGTCTCTGCCAGATAAGGTCAAGGTAGGAAGTGTCAGTTATCCCGTGAGAGATTCTGTTCTGTAAATACTACAGTGTTTTAGGTGTGACGTTTATGGGCCTGTTGCAGCAGTGTGTAGGCGTGAGATGCCTAGATGTGACAAGTCTGCAGGAGGGCATGAGATGAAGAAATGTGTGGTATCAGTGGAGAAAGTTTTGTGTGTTAGTTGTGGGGGTGCTAACGGGCTGGAGATCTGAGGTGTCAGGTGAGAGAAAGGCAGATTGAGGTTGCCAGGGTTACAGTAGTACAGAAAGTGTTGTATGCCGAAGCAGTTAAGGGAGTGGTAGAGGAAGATGGGTACAGGGTGAGGGATCTTGAGAGGATTCCTGTGAGTAGGCAGAGACCAAGAGAGAGATGGGAAGAATATGTGCTTCAGTAAGGTGTGGTTTTAGCATTTATAGCAATGGTTGTCAATTGTACTGCAAAAATGGATAGAAGGTCCCAGAAAATAGAGGCTGTGGTGGCAGCATCAGAGAAGTACTTGGGATTGCGAGGATTTACTGCAGAACAGCTGCAGGGGGTGTTGAGTGGTAGTGGTCTGGCGTAGGACTAGATAGGGTTAAATAGTGGAATGGGGTGGTGGGTTTTTGTCGTGGAAAATCGACACGAAGGGACTCAAAGTCAAACTTCAATGAATAATGATTTTTTTTCAGCAAGCTGGAGAGGTTCCAACGAACTTAAAAGTACCATAGTACACGTCGGTCGGGAGCTCTGCCGGGGAAGTCCCGTTAGTTGTCCTATATACTGCTTACACAGACAAGTTATATTTGCATGATTTAGCTTATTAATAATTAATTCATCATTAACATTTGGTTCCTGCATGTGACTGACCAATACCTCACAAGGCTTCTTCTCTCCAAGCTGAGACCTTGAAACTGAGATATCCCTTTTGATTCCCAGAACAATGTTCTGGGCGTACTGCCAATTGGTAGTGAGAACCAAGAAGATTTTCCCTCACCTTTTTTAGAGCGGGCTATTACTTGGCAGGGCAATTTTGTATGAATTACCATATCAATTAATTTAATGTATGTAGTCTGTGAATGGCCTCACACACCAGTACAGTAGGTGGCGGTGTATGCACCTAATAGTTGGATGCGCTCCGCCAACCAAATCCCAAAGAAGAAGAAGGATGCAAATGCACGTCGCTTGACCCGTATGGAGAATGTGAAAAAGGAGCAAAGTTAATCTTTATTATGGATGTTTGATGAAGAGTATCCACCACCCTATGTAAAGCTGGGATATATAATATACCCCATAAGAGAGTTTGTGTAAAACCTGATGCAATGCAAGAAATGTAAAAAGTTTGTGAAAAATGTAACTGTGGTGGTGGTCATTTTCCTGAATTCCCAGAGTGCCCTGTTAGGGTGAAAGAGGTTGAGGTGTCAAGGATCAGGGCTGTACAGCAAATCTCCTATGTGGAGGCGGTGAAGAGAGTTATAGTAGCAAGAGGCCACAGTTCTGAAGAAGATATGGCGGTGGATGCACTGCAACCAGTTGCAAATGTTGTATGTCAATCAAGTGATCTGGATACACTTATTTTGAAGGTGGATTATTTTTGTATTTATAGCCACAGTTATTAATTGTACTGCACAAGAAGTCCAAGATGCTGGACATCATTATATCTGCAGCTGAGAAGTTTTTGGGCCTCCAAGACTTCACGGCAGAAGCCCTGCAAGGTCTACTGTTGCCAGAAAATGTTCCGCCCTCACAGGATCCTTCTGAGCCTGTGTAGGGACCTGATTAGAACAGAAAAGCTGATTTTAGTTCAATTTTAATGTAGTTATTGATAGTTTGTATGATTTTTTTGAAATACTGTATACACTGAACAACCATATAAACGCAACATGTAAAGTGTTGGTCCCATGTTTCATGAGGTGAAATAAAAGATCCCAGAAATGTTCCAGACACAAACTTATTTCTAAAATGTTGTGCACAAATTTGTTTACATCCCTGTTAGTGAGCATTTATCCTTTGCCAAGATAATCCATCCACCTGACAGGTGTGGCATATCATGAAGCTGATTAAATAGCATGATCATCATTACACAGGTGCACCTTGTGCTGGGGACAAGAGTAGCTGAGGAGGTGCTTGGCAGCATCTAATGGGGATCCCTAACAAATACAAAAATGCCACTCTAAAATGTGCAGTTTTTTCACACAACACAATGCCACAGATGTCTCAAGTTTTGAGGGAGCATGCAATTGGCATGCTGACTGCAGGAATGTCCACCAGAGCTTTTGCCAGAGAATGTTAGGTTAATTTCTCTACCATTAGCTGCCTCCAATGTTGTTTTAGAGAATTTTGCAGTATGCCCATCCAGCCTCACAGCTGCTGACCACCGTGTATGGTGTTGTGTGGGCGTGCGGTTTGCTGATGTCAATGTTGTGAACAGAGTGCCCCATGGTGGTTTCGGGGTTATGGAATGGGATGGCATAAGCTACAGACAACTAACACAATTGCATTTTATCGATGGCAGTTTGAATGCACAGAGATGCAATGACAAGATCCTGAGGCCCATTGTCCTGCCATTAATCCACCTCCATCACCCCGTGTTTCAGCATGTCGCAAGGATCTGTACACAATTGAACATGCTGAAAATGTCCCAATTCTTCCATGGCCTGCATACTCACAAGACATGTCACCCTTTGAGCATGTTTGGGATGGTCTGGATCGACGTGTACCACAGCTTGTTCCAGTTCCCGCAAATATCCAGGAATTTTGCACAGCCATTGAAGAGGAGTGGGACAACATTCCACAGGCCACAATCAACAGCCTGGTTAACTTTATGCAAAGGAGAAGTGTCCCGGAGGAGGCAGCGGCAGCTACCCAGTTCTCCAGTGCTTCATTTGTAAATTGGGCGGTGCCGGAACCAAAAGTGAGCCCGAGAGGGGGTTGACCTGGGGGGCTCTGAGGTACCAGAACGGATAAAAACAAACAACCTTTATAACAAAGCATTGCATGCATTATCATGGCTTTCGCGTACGGGTATGAGCAGTGGTGTGGAGCCGCTTGCAGAAGTTACACACATGGAGTACATTTTTTGTAGCCTAGAGTCCGTGAAAAATGTGTTCTTTTTATAAATGGATTTCATGCAATTCTACATCATTTTAGATGACGAGACTTTTGAAAAATACTTTTTAATACCTCACAAATGACCAAAATGACAGGCTACTTTGACACTGAGAATCTGAGATCAATAAAAACTACCTTGTCTTGAATCCATCAATAGCTGAGGCCCCTAAGTGTGCAGAGAAACACATTGTACAATATGAGGAGGAAGATATGGTCCTAAAAACGCTTTCCAGTTTCACTGCCTCACCCAATGATGTGCAGCTCACTCACCGGCCAAAAGCTTATCTCTCTCTTGCTTTACTTTTTTAAACAATGCTTTCGCTCAATAGGCCTATTTGGAAGTTGTTAACTTGGTAACATACAGACATTTGTATTTTATTTTCAGCAAGATCCATTTGCTTTACAACCTGTGTTTTCCAGCGATTGTATTAGAAATAATTGCCAAAGGCCTGTTTTGGCTGCATGCTGTTAACTGACAGATTTGCCACACGTTAGGCATGCCTTGTGATTTTGCAATTCTAATTCAGACTTTTGCAGAATATTTTTGAATACCTCACAAATGACCAAAATGACAGGCTACTTTGACACTGAGAATCTGAGATCAATAAAAACGACCTTGTCTTGAATCCATCAATAGCCTAGGCCCCTAAGTGTGCAGAGAAACACATTGTAAAATATGAGGAGGAAGATATAGTTAAAGATAAAGATCCTCTGTGGCGAAATTCTAGTCTTACTCCTGGTGTAGTATTGGGAATGATTTAATTTCTTTCTGAACAGACTGCAGAGTGCTGCAGCACCTCCAGCATACTTCCCACAGCTATTATTCTATTAGGAGATAAATGATGAAGTGCAATGCTGGAGAGAAGAGAGTTGCCGGCTTATGTCTATAACAGCACAGAGAGGGAGAGAGATCATAGAAAGTGAATGTCATTGTATTTCTGTGAGAGATACAGGCGTGCTTCTCTCTCTCACCACAGCAATGGCCACGCCTTGGTCTAGGCTACAATGTTGCGCAAACCGTAAACCTGGGACGGCCCAACATTAACCAATTCTTAGAATATCATGCACGTTTTCACATTACGTTTTTTTAGGGGGCATGACAATTACAGAGGAATCTAAATGTAATTACTCTGATTGCTTTTATTAGTATTTTTACATTGCAAACAGTGGAAATTATTTTTCTTGCCACAAGAGGTAGGCTACCTGATCCTGGCAAATGGGTTCCGGAACGAAAGACTACAAAACTGAGAGGTACCGGAGGATCCAGCTCAAATTAAGCACCGCCCTTCTCATATAATGGGGTAGGGCCATCCCAAGGATCCCTGAATGCACCAAATATTTTTTTAGAACTAAACCAAGACAGACCAAAGCTGGTCATTTCCAGTGGGAACAGATGAGTCGTAGTGGGCAGAGCCAAGCACGAGCTAGCGAGATCCTATTGGCGTATTCTAGCATACATCTGCATATTTCTGTTAGGGATTGCCTCCTCTGTGAAGCGCTCGTGTGCAATAACTCAATTCGCCTTTGCGTTCCTTCTAAATAACATGATTTAAAAAAAACTTTTGCAACAGGTAAGTCCACAAAACTTAGTCCACTCTGTGCATAACATATTTTAGTTTTGGGAACAGAACTGTATTAAGATCAGATGTTTCATCGATTAGAACATTTGCAGAATATCGGCCAAAATCCATCTCGTTCCATCTTCTCCCACTGCCGGCCAGTGGGCTTCCTCTCACTGCCATATTTGGTAGTGAGTGGAAACGCCAACCGGATGCTTCACAATTATACATCCAGTGAAATATCTGTCTCATTGTTCTATCTGTGGCTGCACTGTGGTAGTGGGGGAACAGGAAGTTCCGGGAAGGCACGCACCATTCCTCAGTATAAAGAAAGCTCCAGAACTGTGATGGCAAGAAGATAACCTTTGTGTCAGTTTCTATTTATTACTATAGGTATGTGTTATGACGAGTTTGGTCAATGGACTTCAGTGCATCAGAGAGACAATTTCAGGGTTGCACTACTGTTTTGAAGCTGAATGTAATGATTATAAGTTTTCTAATAATAATATAATATGCCATTTAGCAGACGCTTTTATCCAAAGCGACTTACAGTCATGTGCGCATACATTTTTACGTATGGGTGGTCCCGGGGATCGAATCCACTACCCTGGCGTTACAAGCGCCATGCTCTACCAATTGAGCTACAGAGGACCACGTGTACTAATATTCAGTCACATTCAGTTGTTTCTGTATTTATCGATAAATGTTACTATGGTGTGAATGGAAAATACAATTGGTTTTTGATTGAAATAATACAGTGACTACAAGGTTATTCAGGAAAATAGTACATAGTGCTGCCTAAAACAAACAGTGACCTTGTACTAAATGGCTTTTTTCATTTATGCATTTACTGTACCAGTCAAAGGTTTGGACACACCTACTCATTCAAGGGTTTTTCTTAAATTTTACTATTTTCTACATTGTAGAATAATAGTGAAGACATTTAAACTATGAAATAACACATATGGAATCATGTAGTAACCAAAAAAGTGTTAAATAAATCAAATATATTTTAGATTTTAGTTTCCTCAACGTAGCCACCCTTTGCCTTGATGACAGCTTTGTAGAATATTTAATCTACAATGTAGAAAATAATACGAATAAAGATAAATAGGTGTTCTAAAACTTTTGACTGGTACTGTATGTGAATTTTGAAAAATCTGCTATAGGTTAAGTACCGGCACCTCAAATATCTAGTGCTTGAGCTCCTGTTCCTCTTATAGAATGTTAGCTCAACAGTATTGTGGAGCTCCTGCACCTAAATATAAACAGTACCGGCACCTATTTCAGTCCAGGTCAAGCACTGAATTAGATGATTTAACAAGATGAGTATATTTTTAGAGAATAAAGAAAGTGTCAGAACTGTCAAGACACTAACTTTTTGTGACTGTTTCTCATTGTTACTACAGGACGACTAGAATTAAGTCTGAGGCCGGTAACATCAATAGTGAGGACAAACCCAGCCTGCCTCTCTCCTTCTGAGAGGACAAACCTACAGTCACTGGGTCCTGATTGTGACAGTGGTGCCCAGTTTGCACTGCAGGGTCCACAGATGGCATCAGTGAAGCTGGAAGACTACAGTCAAACACTGGAGCTGAATGTCAACATTAAAGATGAAGAAGAGGAGGAGAAGATTGGGAAATCTGTTTCTCATGGTAAGAGCAGGTTCTATCTAACTAAGTTTGTGTTATTCATTCCAACTTCCCACTGTGCATGAAAAGTTGGAGTATAACTGTTTCATGATGAACTGTTTCAATGAGAAGGTAGATATTATTTCATGCTACTGACCCTTGCATGGTTTTACACCAGTATTGCCAGCATGTGTTTTATTCACTGGGCTATCTGGAGTGCTCAGAGAGTAGACTAAAGAAGTGAAGTAGACAAACTGCCAATGTTTTAAAGTTCTATTAAATGAGTCTGTGTAGTTACTAACCCTTGTGATAGTGAGTGGAGAATGACACTAACCCTTGTGATAGTGAGTGGAGGATGATATGGCTTCTACATCTGCATTGCTTGCTCTTTGGGGTTTTAGGCTGGGTTTCTATAAAGCACTTTGTGACAACTTCTGATGTAAAAAGGGCTTCAATACATACATTTGATTGACATGTATATCACACCAACTGACTGGTTCTTCTGATGTTGTTCACACAGGACACCATGTTGAGACATTCTCTACATCCAGAGAACAACAGCAGGAAGATCACAGAGCTAAGAGGTCTCACCACTGCCCACATTGTGAGGAGAGTTTCTCAATTCTATCAAAGTTAAAAGTACACCTACAAATACACACAGGAGAGAATCTGAATTCCTGTACTCACTGTGGGAAGAATTTCACAACATCAAAGGCTCTGACCGTTCATCAGAGAGTGCACACAGGAGAGAAGCCTTATTCCTGCTCAGACTGTGTAAAATGCTTCATAACATCAACTGAGCTAAAACGTCATCAGAGAACACACACAGGAGAGAAGCCTTACTCCTGCTCTGACTGTGGGAAGAATTTCTCTCGACTGGAAAGCTTAAAAAAACATAAACGTATACATACAGGGGAGAAGCCTTACTCCTGCTCTGACTGTGGGAAGAATTTCTCTCGACTGGGCCATTTAAAAGCACATGAACGTATACATACAGGAGAGAAGCCTTACTCCTGCTCTGACTGTGGGAAGAGTTTCTCTCATCTGGGCACCTTAAAAAATCATGAACGTATACATACAGGAGAGAAGCCTTACTCCTGCTCCGACTGTGGGAAGAGTTTCTTTCGACTGGGCACCTTAAAAAATCATGAACGTATACATACAGGAGAGAAGCCTTACTCCTGCTCTGACTGTGGGTCGAGTTTCTCTCATCTGGGCACCTTAAACAATCATGAACGTATACATACAGGAGAGAAGCCTTACTCCTGCTCTGACTGTGTAAAATGCTTCATAACATCAACTGAGCTAAAACGTCATCAGAGAACACACACAGGAGAGAAGCCTTACTCCTGCTCTGACTGTGTAAAATCCTTCATAACATCAACTGAGCTAAAAGTTCATCAGAGAACACACACAGGAGAGAAGCCTTACTCCTGCTCTGACTGTGGGAAGAGTTTCTTTCAACTGGGCCACTTAAAAACACATGAACGTATACATACAGGAGAGAAGCCTTACTCCTGCTCTGACTGTGGGAAGAATTTCTCTCGACAGAAAAGCTTAAAATCGCACCAAAGGATACACACAGGAGAGAAGCCTTAATCCTGGTCTGAATGTGGGTCGAGTTTCTCTCAACTTGGCAACTTAAAACAACATGAATGTATACATACAGGAGAGAAGCCTTACTCATGCTCTGACTGAGGAAATATTTTCTCTCAAATAGGCCATTTAAAAAGACACCAAGGTAAACATAAAACGAGAGAAGGCTTACCACTGATCTAAAAACAACAGCTAATCTGCAAGGTCATCAGAGAACACACACAGGAGAGAATCCTTACTTTTGCTCTTAATATGGCAAGAGTTTCTCCCGATTGGCAAAGTAAAATCACCGAAATTACACACTGGAGAGAAGACTTATTACTGCACTGACTGTGAGACGAGATTCTACAGATTGGGCAATTTAAAAGACACCAACGTATGCATAAGAAGTGGTAGTGGTCAAAGACAAGACCACAGAGGGGACTCCATCCTAGATCTGATCAACACAACCCACTGTACTTGCTCCTCTCAGATCCAGTGATTACAAATGTCTGCTGTTCTCTCCAAACACAACATCAGGAGGGAGAAGAGGTGCAGCGGAAAAAATGACATCTGGTAACCCAGAACAGAAAGGAGACATTTGCACGATGTATGGCCTGTACTGACTGGTCTGCCATTTTTTGAGGTGGAGAGCATTGATGCAAATGTGGAGATGTTCAACTCCTGCATTCAAACTGCACTTGATGTATGCATGCCAATAAGAAATAAGAAAACAACAACACTGGATCAGCCCTGGATGACTGAAATAATAAAGGCTGCCATCAGGAAAATACAGAATATTTTCAAAAGATGGGGAGAAACAATGACATGGAGAAAATACAGAAACACAGTGCAAATGCTTATCAAGGAAGCAAAGACAAACTACTACAAAACTGAAATCCAGGACCTAAAGAAGAAAAACCCTAAGGAATGGTGGGACTTCATTAACAATGGACTGGGACCAAAGAAAACATCAGGAGGGAGAATACAGGTCGAGGGAATTGAAGACGACGACGTGGCTGATGTTTTGAATGGCTTCTTTGCTGAGGCATGGACAAGCACCACACCTCTTGCCATCTTCCCCCTGCCCATGTCTACAAAGCAGGTTGAGCTGTGCAGCATTGGCCAGTTAAAGCAAGCTCTGACCAGACTCAGCCCACGTAAAGCATGTGGGCCTGATGGCATTCCAGCCTGGCTACTAAAGAGCATGCAGAAGATCTAGCCCCTGTCATCAAACACATTGTTAACACCTCCTACTGGCAGGGGACAGTTTTTTATCTGAGTACATGAATCAGTATGACTACCTCCCAAAGTCCAGCACTACTACCGCCCTTGTGAAAGCCACACACTCCTGGCTGACAGCTACAGACTCCATAAAACCAACAATGGTGAGGGTGTTACTTGCTGATGTGTCCAAAGCCTTTGATCGAGTAGATCATGCAAAGTTCCTGCAGCATCTCTGACATTGAACTGTGTCCAAGGTTACTAGCCTGGCTCCACAGCTACACCAACGAAAGAGGGCAGAGGGTGATGGCAACTGGCACATTTAGCCCTTTGTCAGAGGTTACCTCTGGTGTGCCACAAGGTGGCGTGGTTTCACCATATCTGTTTCTCCTTCACATGTCCATCTGAAAAATTGTCTTCAGTGACACTCTGGACACTGGGTATGCAGACGATGTAGGGCTGTCCCGAGCCATACCATTAACCAGCATCCAAGAGGACACTTCCATGGGCTTGGAGATACAGCAGCTGGAAGAGTGGGCCACATCCAACAACATGGTCCTGAATGGGAAAAAGTATGTGGAAATTCAGATATGTTTTTCTAGAGACAATCCACAACCTGCACCACTAATCCTAGGAGGACAGAAAGTACCAATTGTAACAACAACCAAGTATCTTGGTTTTCATCTAGACTCTATCCTCAGTGGTGACACGTGGAGCAGTCAGTGAGAAAGGCCTCAAAACGCCTTTTTGACATTTATTGCCAGTAATGTCCTACTGAAGATCTGGTCACAGTCTATACTACACTGGCCAGGCCTTGTCTGGAATACGGTGGAGTGCTGTTAGTTGGAGGGCCTTGAGGATCATCTCCAGAGGTGGAGCAGTCCAACCACAGCTCCCGTCACTGCAGAGCAGGCGAGAACAGGCTGCAGTGCACCTGGTGAAGGACATGCACACTCTTGACCATCCACTGAATGACCTACTCCCTCCAAGAAGAGGTAACTGCACCACCAGGCTCCTGAGAAACAGCCACAAACTGTCCTGTATAACTGCCCGTACAAACCGCCTGCGAAACGCCACTCTACCCACTGATATCAGACTGCATAATAACTCCCAAAATCTTTTTTAAAAATCACATTTTAATATTTCAATTTCCATCAAGCGTTCTGTATTCTACTTATGTCACGTATTGTGTTATGTATTTTAAAACGAGTGTTTTGTAGTTATTAGTCATGTAAATTCTGCATTTATTCCGTTTTATCGGTGAGCAAGAATAAATCAACTCAAACTCAAAGGGGGTTGCAACTCAATATTAGGAAGGTGTTCCTAATGTTTTGTGGACTCAGTGTACATCAGATAAAGATGGTGTGATGATCAGTTTTCAGCATTAGTTTGGATGGATTATTTTATGTTACTAAACATATTTTGTTTAATGATGAACAGGCTATGAATCGACTACTTGTGTTTATGAAATTGTCTTTTAATACCAGATTAATTATTTTAGTAATTGATGATGAATGTATTTGGATAACTGTATTGAAGTTAATTGATCTGGCGGCAGGTAGCCTAGCGGTTAAGAGTGTTGGGCCAGTAACTAAAAGGTCGCTGGTTTGAATCCCGTGCCAATTAGGTCCAAAATCTGTCATTGTGGCCTTGAGCAAGGCAATTAACCCCAATCGGTCCTATACGTCACTCTAGATAAGAGCATCTGCTAAATTACAAATATGTAATGAAAAATCATGTTTGTACATGAGTTTGTGCTGGGCAACCTCTTCTTCTCTTGTGCATAAATATAACAAAGTGTTTAAAGTGAAATAGTTAGTGTCTATACAGTGCATTCTGAAAGTATTCAGACCCCTTGACTTTTTCAACAAGAAAATACGTTACAGCCTTATTGTAAAATTGATTAAAAAAATAAAAATTCCCTCATTAATCTACACACAATACCCCATAATGACAAAGCGAAAACAGGTTTAGACATTTTTGCAAATTTATTAGAAATAAAATGAATCTCGAAATTTAGCTCAGGTGCATCCTGTTTCCATTGATCTTCCTTTAGATGTTTCTACAACTTGATTGGAGTCCACCTGAGATAAATTCAATTGATTGGACATGGTTTGAAAAGGCACACACCTGTCTATATAACATCCCACAGTTGACAGTGCATGTCAGAGCAAAAACCAAGCCATGAGGTCGAAGGAATTGACCGTAGATCTCCGAGACAGGATTGTATCGAGGCACAGATCTGGGGAAGGGTACCAAAAAATGTCTGCAGCATTGAAGACTTGATGCTGTAATCGCTGCCAAAGGTGCTTCAAGAAAGTACTGAGTAAAGGGTCTGAATACTTATGTAAATTTGATATTTCTGTTCTTTATTAATAAATTAGGAAAAACAACTAAAAACCTGTCTTTTGCTTTGACATTATGGGGTATTGTGTGTAGGTTGATGAGGGGAAAAAACTGTTAAATCAATTTTAGAATATGTCTGTAACGTAATAAAATGTGGAAAAAGTCAAGGTGTCTGAATAATTTCAGATTGCACTGTATATAGCCAAGCTACCATTGACTAGGTATTGGCACCCCATGTATATAGCCAAGCTATCATTGACTAGGTATTGGCACCCCATGTATATAGCCAAGCTATCATTGACTAGGTATTGGCACCCCATGTATATAGCCAAGCTACCATTGACTAGGTATTGGCACCCCATGTATATAGCCAAGCTACCATTGCTCATCGTGTATTAATTGTTGTATTATGTTCTCCATTGTAGGGAAATCAACCTTTCACTCTTAGTCTACACCTGTTGTTTACCAAGCATGTGACAATTAAAATGAAATGACTACGTGTTTAGTAAATTGTCTTCTAAACAAAAATATAACCTTGACATGTAAAGTGTTGGTCCCATGTTTCATGAGCTGAAATAAAAGATCCCAGAAATTTTCCATACGCATAAAAAGCTTAATAATCTCAAATTTTGTGCACACATTTTTTTCCATCCCTGTTAGTGAGGATTTCCCATTTGCCAAGATAATCCATCCACCTGACAGGTGTGGCATATCAAGAAGCTGATTAAACAGCATGATCATTACACAGGTGCACCTTGTACAATAAAAGGCCACTCTAAAATGAGAAGTTTTGTCACACAACACAATGCCACAGATGTCTACATTTTGAGGGAGTGCGCAATTGGCATGCTGACTGCAGGAATGTTCACCAGAGCTGTTGCCAGAGAATTGAATGTAAATTTATCTACCGAGAATTTGGCAGAACGTCCAATTGGCTTCACAGCCACAGACCACGTGTAACCGTGCAAGCCCAGGACCTCAACATCTGGCATCTTAACCTGCAGGATCATCTGAGACCAGCCACCCGGACAGCTGATGAAACTGAGGAGTATTTCTATCTGTAATAAAGCCCTTTTAGTGTGGAAAAATCATTCTTATTGGCTGATGGGTGTGCCCCTGTCATGTGAAATCCATAGATTAGGGCCTAATGAATGTATTTCAATTTACTGATTTCCTTATATGAACTGTACCCCAGTAAAATTGTTAAATGTTGTGTTTATATTTGTGTTCAGTTAGTTAAAATCTTACAAAAAAACTGATGATGAATATGTTTGGAAAACTGCATTGATCTGCCAATGAAAAATAACGTTTGTACATGAATATGTACTGGTCAACCTCTCGTTCTCTTTTTTATTCAGTTCTTCCATATTAGATCTGACTGTATGAATGGTTCTTATGGTTGTATTCAGTTCTTCCATATTAGATCTGACAGTATGAATGGTTCTTATGGTTGTATTCAGTTCTTCCATATTAGATCTGATAGTATGAATGGTTCTCATGGTTGTATTCAGTTCTTCCATATTTTATCTGACAGTATGAATGGTTCTCATGGGCTGAGTGCCTGGAGTGACTACACTCATACCAAGGTGTCGTTGACCCTGTGATCTCACCAGGACAGAACATGTCTCTATCACACTCCAGCCCAGAAGGTGGCAGTGATGCGCCTTTAACGTTGGTCTGAACACCACCAATAAACACCATAGAAGAAGAATGCATGCTTAGCAACAACCAAGGGGCCATGCAGCTTTCCACTGTTCCAAAGACTGTCTATTATATGGAACAGATTGGCATGTGTCACGGATTCTGCCGAGGCTGCCCCTCCTCCTTGCTCCGGCAGGCTGCGGCGTTCGTCGTCACCGGAATACTAGCTACTACAAGAACGTTTTTTGTATGTGAAAACATCTCTTTCATAGCACCTACCGCTCCATTAAAGGAGTATTTCACAATTTTACAACTAGAAGTCATGTACAGTGCCTTGCAAAAGTATTCATCCCCCTTGGCGTTTTTCCTATTTTGTTGCATTACAGCCTGTAATTTAAACAGATTTTTATTTGGATTTCATGTAATGGACATACACAAAATAGTCCAAATTGGTGAAGTGACATTAAAAAAATAACGTTTCAAAAAATTATAAAAAATAAATAACGGAAAAGTGGTGCGTGCATATGTATTCACTCCCTTTGCTATGAAGCCCCTAAATAAGATCTGGTGCATCCAATTACCTTCAGAAGTCACATAATTAGTTAGATTGCACACAGGTGGACTTTATTTAAGTGTCACATGATCTGTCACATGATCTCAGTATATATACACCTGTTCTGAAAGGCCCCAGAGTCTGCAACACCTCTAAGCAAGGGGCACCACCAAGCGGCACCAAGAAGACCAAAGAGCTCTCCAAACAGGTCAGGGACAAAGTTGTGGAGAAGTACAGATCAGGGTTGGGTGATAAAAAAATATCAGAAACTTTGAACATCCCACGGAGCACCATTAAATACATTATTTGTCACGGATTCTGCCGAGGCTGCCCCTCCTCCTTGCTCGGGCAGGCTGCGGCGTTCGTCGTCACCGGAATACTAGCTACTGCCGATCTATGTTTCTGTGTTGCACCTGTTGTCTAATGTCAGACACCTGTTGCCCGTTATTGTAATCACGCCTTCCCTATTTAACCCAGTGGCTCCCAATGTGTTTTGTGCGTGGTTGTTTTTCGTTTCGTGTGTCGTTGGTGAGCGGGTTAGTTCCTTCCTGTGTGGAGGTATTTCTGTATTGTCTTTACTCATGTTCAGGAAAGTACGTTTCTTCGAGTTCTGTGTCCTGCGCCTGACTTCGATCCACCGCATTACACTGACACTCGTTACAGCATGTGACCACTCTAACAATGTAGACATGTCCTCAAAGATTGGACATTAATCTGTGTTGGTCAAACTCTTCTCTTCTCTATCTTTGAATACAACAAAACTATATTTTAAGTGAAATATTTAGTATTTGTCTGAAGCTGGAAAAAATACCTGAAATGAGCATCACAAAGATACATTTGACCTATGCACTTTTTCAATATACGCAGCTTTGTCACCAGCTGCAGTACTGTAGCTTTATTAATCTACTGTACTTTAATCAATTGACTTGCAATGGATTTGTGCCACAAATGCTAAAAAGTTAGCATTTTAAACAATAGTAAGATAAACAATATATGACCAGGACTATATTGAGCGACAGACTGTTGAAATGCCCAGTTGATTATGTAAACAGTTTTGTAGAACTCTGGCATTGATGGTACATCAGAGGGTGAAAAGCCTCACAGAGTTTAAGTTTTCGCTTACAAGACCTATAATTTGCTCAGTTCCCCAAAAAACTATTTTATAGAAATAAATCCTGCTTCACTTTGGAAAGTAGAAGGAAGATTGTTCAAGCAACGCTTCTCCCAGTGCTTGATTATGGTGATGTAATGTACATGCATACGGCAGCCTCTGTTTTAAAACCTTTAGCACTGTGTTTTATCACTGGGGAAAATATTCATATAAAAGTTAAATTTAAAAAAGCAATATAAATACAAAATATGCCTTTTGAACACGGCACCCAAATATACATTTTTGACTAGAAACATTTTAACTGAGCCAATTTCTCTTCTATATTATTTATCTAGTCAAAGTATGTCACTACACCTCTACACATCACCATTGGGACAATCCAATTTCCTAATCCCCATTATTTTCTATTATGCATATGAATAGATGTTTTCAGCATAAAGGACTTAGACAGGTTTTACTACCGGGCATGATGACACCCTGCTGCCCCCAGTCCGCCTGGCCTTGCTGCTATTCCAGTTTCAACTGTTCTGCCTGCGGCTACGAAACCCCTACCTGTCCCAGACCTGCTGTTTTCAACTCTAAATGATCGGCTATGAAAAGCCAACTGAGAGACCTGAGCCCTAGGACCATACGTCGGGACTACCGGCCGTGGTGACTCCTTGCTATCCCCAGTCCGCCTGGCCTTGCTGCTATTCCAGTTTAAACTGTTCTGCCTGCGGTTATGGAACCCCTACCTGTCCCAGACCTGCTGTTTTAAACTCTAATGATCGGCTATGAAAAGCCAACTGAGATTTATTCCTGATTATTATTTGACCATGCTTGTCACTTATGAACATTTTTGAACATCTTGGCATGGTTCTGTTATAATCTCCACCCGGCACAGCCAGAAGAGGACTGGCCACCCCTCATAGCCTGGTTCCTCTCTAGGTTTCTTCCTAGGTTTTGCCTTTCTAGGGAGTTTTTCCTAGCCACCGTGCTTCTACACCTGCATTACTAGCTGTTTGGGGTTTTAGGCTGGGTTTCTGTACAGCACTTCGAGATATTAGCTGATGTAAGAAGGGCTATATAAAATAAAATTGATTGATTGATTGGTTTTCTTCTTGGGTAACAATTAAATAAAACAACAAATATATTTTTATTTTTTTATTTTTTAAAAGTGTTTTAAGATGTCCCACTTACTATTGGGGAGTGGAACCAGAGAGGAAGCTTGTGTTACCTTTCTCACACCACTACAGTATTCATTTCAACAGACCCTTTCCATCCCCCATTGTTAGAGTTCAATATATGCCCAGGACTATATTGAGGTTCAGGCTGTTGTAATGTCCAGTTGATTATATGACTCCCGAGTGGCGCAGTGGTCTAAGGCACTGCATCGCAGTGCTAGCTGTGCCACTAGATATCCTGGTTCGAGTCCGAGCCCATGGGCGGCGCACAATTGTTCCAGTGTCGTCCAAGGTAGGGGAGGGTTTGGCCGGCAGGGATGTGGGTTTCCCACGGGGGCCAGTATAAAAAAAATAAAAACATGTATACATTCACAAACTGTAAGTCGCTCTGGATAAGTCTGCTAAATGACTTAAATGTAAATAGTATTGTAGAACTCTGGTATTGATGGTCCATTTGAGGGTGATTCATTGATATGAAAGAGCTGAGAATTCATGTGATGGCCCACATCTAACACAATATTTCCTGTTGTGTTAGTAAGCACCACAGCATTTTAGGCAGCCATTGTACAAATTAACAGTGAGTACAAACCCAGCATGCCTCTCTCCTTCCACACTGAGTCCAAACCTACAGTCACTGGGTCCTGATTGTGACAGTGGAGCCCAGTTTGCACTGCAGGATCCAGAGATGGCATCAGTGAAGCTGGAAGACTGCAGTCAAAGACTGGAGCTGAATGTCAACATTAAAGATGAAGAAGAGGAGGAGAAGATTGGGAAATCTGTTTCTCAGGGTAAGAGCAGGTTCTTTAGTGATCATATGTACAGTACACCTCACCTGCTACTCATGAAAATACTTCAATTTATATATTAACAAAGTCTACTAAAATGTTTATCTGACACCATGAAGATGATTAAAATATGCAAGCAAGCATTAGGCAATGAGTTGATGTTGACTAGCAAGAAATAGATTTAATGACATTGTAAAATGAACGAATTTTTTTAATTTCTAGAGGAACTAGGGTTATGTGCCTTGCTCAAGGGCACATCGACAGATTTTTCACCTAGTCGGCTCAGGTATTCGAACCAGCAACCTTTCAGTTACCTTCCGCCTAAGTTACAAGTCAATACTGACATTAACAAAATATTAAGTATCTAAACATGATCAGACAGGAAGAGAAAGACAGAGAATGCATAGTTTGTGCCGTGGCCCATAGCTCATGGGATAGAGAGAATCCATAGCTTGTGTTGTGGCCCATAGCTCATGGGATAGAGAGAATCCATAGCTTGTGTCGTGGCCCATAGCTCATGGGATAGAGAGAATCCATAGCTTGTGTCGTGGCCCATAGCTCATGGGATAGAGAGAATCCATAGCTTGTGTTGTGGCCCATAGCTCATGGGATAGAGAGAATCCATAGCTTGTGTCGTGGCCCATAGCTCATGGGATAGAGAGAATCCATAGCTTGTGTTGTGGCCCATAGCTCATGGGATAGAGAGAATCCATAGCTTGTGTTGTGGCCCATAGCTCATGGGATAGAGATAATCCATAGCTTGTGTCGTGGCCCATAGCTCATGGGATAGAGAGAATCCATAGCTTGTGTCGTGGCCCATAGCTCATGGGATAGAGAGAATCCATAGCTTGTGTTGTGGCCCATAGCTCATGGGAGAGGGGCAGAGAGAAAGACAGTGTACACTGAGTGTATTAAACATTAGGAACACCTGCTTCTTTCCCTGCCATAGACTGACCAGGTGAAAGCTATGATCCCTTATCGATGTCTCTTGTTAAATCCACTTCAGTGTAGATTTTTTGTGTATGTGTTTCATTCAGCGGGTGAATGGGCAAAACAAAATATTTAAGTGTCTTTGAACAGGGTATGGTAGTAGGTACCAGACACACCGGTTTGAGTGTGTCAAGAACTGCAACACAGTTTCCCGCAGTTTCAACAGTTTCCCGTGGGTATCAAGAACGGTCCACCACCAAAAGGACATCCAGCTTTCGACACCTTGTAGAGTCCATGCTCTGACAAAGTTAGGCTTTTCTGAGGGCAGAAGGGGGTGCAACTCAATATTAGGAAGGTGTTCCTAATGTTTTGTTCACTCAGTATATATCTCACCACAGCAGGTCAAGAACAAAAGAGAAAGACACATTGAAGCTAAGACCCTTTTAGAACCATTTGACCATGTTTGGATTCAAAATCGGAGTTGTTGATCAATAGCATTACTGTTGAGTTAACTTCCAATCAGATATCAGACCTACAGTATGTTATCACAACAGAAGCTCAGAGATGTGACAGAATGGGGGATGTTGAGATAATGCATCATTCAGAAAGGGGGATGGTGAGATAATGCATCATTCGGAATGGGGGATGGTGAGATAATGCATCATTCAGAATAGGGGGATTTGGGGAGCAACACAGAGAAGGCTGAATTCCTGAGAAGACAGTAAAACCTTTGGGTTGATAAAAGAGAAGTCTGGGGTTGGGCCCGCCACTATAGTACTATCTACATCTAGGAGTTATCTCCAATAGTAAGACCTCCATAAGTTCATTCTGTCATTCTGACACCCCCGAAGAACTCAACACAACAAAGCTTGTTTTATCGTTGTGCATGAAAAGTTGTTATAGAACTGTTTCGATGATAAGATAGATGTTATTTCATGCTACTGAGACTTGCATGGATGACACCAGTATTGTCAGCATTTGTTTTATTAACTGGGCTATCTGGAGTGATCAGAGAGTAGACTAAAGAAGTGAAGTAGACATACTGCCAGTGTTTTGAAGTTCTATGAAATGAGTCTGTGTAGTTGCCAGGGTTGGTGTCAATTCCATTTAAATTCCAGTCAATTCAGGAAGTACACTGTCATTCTAATTCCAATTCTCTTCAATGTTTTTCAATCAGGAAAATTGGTTTGCTGGAAACACCTTTCCTCTTTTGACCTCACCCTTTCCCAGTCCCCTCCCACTGCGTGACCCCATCTTCACTAGAGGCTGTTCTCCTACTAATCTCACTGCAACCCCCCTCCAAGTCTCTGACCCCTACTTTGTTTCCTTTTCTCTCCATCTCTCAGCCCTAACCCAGATGGTCATGCTCCTCCCACTCAGCCCTAACCCAGATGGTCATGCTCCTCCCACTCAGCCCTAACCCAGATGGTCATGCTCCTCCCACTCAGCCCTAACCCAGATGGTCATGCTCCTCCCACTCAGCCCTAACCCAGATGGTCATGCTCCTCCCACTCAGCCCTAACCCAGATGGTCATGCACCGCCGCAATCTTCACTCTCTCTCTCCCGCTTCTCTCGCCTATTTTATCCTATCCTCTCCCATGACTCTGACTTTGCCTCCTGGACCCTACTCTACTCCCTTTCTGCACCCTAGAAAATGTAATTGAAACGATTGTGATGCGTTGTTGTCTCACCCAGCTATCTTAAGATGAATGCACTATTGTAAGTCACTCTGGATAAGAGTGTCTGCTGAATTAGTCAAATTTAAAAATGTGAATTGATATGGAATTGACCCCATCCCTGATGGTTACTAACCCTTGTGATAGTGAGTGGAGGATGATATGGCTCGTAACACTTTAGAATAGTTTTATTCCCCTGTATTGTGCAGCATACTTATATTAAGTCAGCGGAGTCAACAAACACCGGAAGCATCCGTGTTTCAGGGAAAAGGCAGAGAGGAAGGCAAAGCCTGAAAACCGGAAGCTTCTGGTTTCTGTGGACCTGGTTTAGGCGTTTCTTTTACGCCTGATACATTAGGTTAGGGCAGTGCTTCTCAATTATTTTCTGTTACGCCCCCCCCTAGGATGAAGTAAACATTTCGCGCCGCCCAACTCTCCGCTGCGACTGTAAATAGTATCATTTGTCTATAAAATTGTTATAAGTACACCTCTGCATAACATTGTATCCTTATTAACATTAAAGAAAACAAAAAAACAAAAAATAAATATAGATCAACTTACAAAGAATAACTTTATTAACATGTTTTAGTCTGTAACAGAAAATACTTAAAGTGCATCGATTTGCCTGAAATTAAAAAAATAATTCAAGCCTTATTTAAACTGTAAATATTTTTTGACCATTTGATACTGAAAAATAAAATAAAATATAATCAATACATAATAATACATTCAAATTGATCAGCAACATTAACTCAGGAGTACAATATATGAAACACTGACCTATAAAACAAAAATGAATAAAACAATTTGTGCTGATTTTTAAAAAATCAAAATGAGGAAGTCAGGATTAATGGCTACAATGAGCACGTTTTGCAGTGCACAGCTTTTCGAAGCGGGGTTTGAAGCATGATACTGCAACTCTCAGCTCCTGCTCAATGTTTAGCTGGGACCTGTACTTGGTCTTCAGTGCAGCAACAGCAGAGAAGCCAGTCTCACAAAGATAAGATGTTGCAAAAGGAAGAAGAATGCCCATGGCCCTCTGCCCTAAGAGTGGATACTGCCTCTCTACACTCAGCCAGAATTCACTCAGTGTCTGTGATGTGAACCTCAGTCTCAATGTGGAGTCAGACGTTATATCAATGAACTGGTCCTCCTCTGCAGAGCTGAAACCAGTTGGAGCTGGTGCATTAAAATGATCTCTGACCCAGTCATATTGGGAAATGTTTTCAGGGAAGTACTTTTTAAAGAATCCCATCAGTGATGAAATATGCTCCTTAATATATGGAATCACTGAGGTGGCATCATAGTCAGTAGTGTCAACAAATTCATGCAGGTTCTCGAATGAATCAGTATTTCCTTCATCAAGTCGCCTGCCCCACATTGCAAGCTTTCGAGTGAAAGAGCTGATCTTGTCTGTGACCTGAGGGAGGTGTTTATCTTTCCCTTGAAGCTGTAGATTTAGTTCATTTAGCTTTCCAAATATGTCACTCAGGTAGGCCAGTTTTGCCAGGAAGTTCTCATCACTAAATTTTTCTGCGAGGTCATACTTGTGCTCCTGCTCCGAAAACATTCTTATCTGCTCTCTGAGCTCAAAAACTCGGGACAAGACTTTTCCTCGAGACAGCCACCCTGCTTCACTGTGAAACAGCACAGCTTGATGTTCAGCTCCCATCTCCTCACAGATAGCAGAGAAGACGCTTGTTTTTAGTGGTCTGGTCTTTATAAAATTGACTACACCTACAATGTCAGTCATAATCTCACTTAATTCAGAGGAAATGTGCCTTGATGCCAGTGCTTCTCTGTGTATAACACAGTGTGTCCACTCAGCATTAGGTGAGGCCTTCTTGATGAGTGCCCGAAGTCCTTTTCTCATCCCTGCCATGGTCTGTGCACCATCACTGCAAACACCAATGCAGTTCTCCCACTTTAGCCCATTCTCAGTCAGGAAGCAGTCCAGCATTTTGAATAGCTCTTCAGCTGTGGCTCTGTCTCTGACATATTTACAAAAAAGTAGATCCTCACACATGGAGTTTGTCATGTCAAATCGTACATAAAACATAAACAAACAGTCTTTGTTGCCGTCAGTTGCTTCATCGAACTGTAAGGCAAAACGTTTGTCTTTGAGTTTATCTACCAGCTGTTCTTTAAGATCGTTAGAAATGTCATTTATACGTCTGGCGACAGTGTCATTGGACAGAGGGATAGTTTTTATTTTTGCAGCACTTGCGTCATCCAGCATGACAGAGACCATGTCTAATGATGCAGGCAGTATCAGCTCCTCTGCCATGAAGTGGGGTTTTTTGCACTGAGCAATTTGGTATGCCACCTTATATGATGCTAACAGTGCTCGCTGGTTTACTGAAGTAGCATTCACAAAGCGGGACGATTGTTGGCAATATTCGGCACGTTTTCGCTGAAAAAACTCAAGCGGCTTATCAGCGTGATTGGGGTGTAATGTCTTTAAGTGACGCCTTAATTTATTTGGCTTCATGCTGTCCGCAGCCAACATTTTTAGACACAGTAAACATACCGGTCTTTCCTCGTCTCCCACCGTAGTCACAGTGAAGCCAAGCGCTACATACGCTTCGTCATATTTCCTCGTCTTAGCTTTCGGGAGACTTACATTTGTCTCATTATCTCCATCTCTCTCTGCCTTTCTTTTCGTCCCTGTGAAATATTTTTCCATGGTGTCTCTTAAGGGTTTGTTATCTGCACTTCATATCTCCTGCTGTGTGCTCTTGTTCGGTGCAAAAAAAAACTACTCCCTGCGGGAAAAAAAGCGCGCCCCACTATTTGAGAAGGACTGGGTTAGGGTATCTGTGAAGTACTCTGTAACGACGGCTGATGTAAAATGGGCTTTATAAAATCAATGTGATTGATGTAAATCACACCAACTGACTGGTTCTTCTGATGTTGTTCACACAGGAGACCATGTTGAGACATTCTCTACATCCAGAGAACAACAGCAGGAAGATCACAGAGCTAAGAGGTCTCACCACTGCTCACATTGTGAGGAGATTTTCCCAATTCTATCAAAGCTAAAAAATACACTTAAAAATACACACAGGAGATAATCAATTTCCCTGCTCTGATTGTGGGAAGAGCTGTAAAATATCAAGGGATCTGGTACTCCTGCTCTGACTGTTGGAAGAGTTTATCTCAACATGGCCACTTAAATAGACACCAACAAATACATACATGTGAGAATCCTCATCAGTTGTCTGACTAGCTAAGATTAAAATCATTCCATCACTTAATTCTCAAGAAATCATAGCACACTCTATTGTAATCCTATTGTTTCTCACTGTGAGAGAACTGTGCAGAGGAAAGGGAACTTTATAGAACGTTAGCCTTGTCGTAGAAATATTTGACTCAAATGTAGTCAACTCAAAAATATCTCTCAAGAAACGTAGACTTTATTGCATAATAAAGCCGAGCTTGCTCCATGGAGCAACTGTCTCTCTCTGACTCAGACATCTCTTTTATACACACACAAATGCACAGTCATGTTTACATAGCATACAAAGCTACATCCCTTAAGTTAACTGATTAACATCTTTAACTGCCACGCCACTATTATCTTTCAAAGTCCAATAACACATGTTGTTTACTCCAAATGGCCATGGGCGCTTTTCTATATGGGGCCTCTTCCCCTTATCTCATTATATTGGTGACGTGGCTCAGACACTTAAAACAATTAAATACATACATTCATTAAAGCATGTTTACACACTGTATTGGCTATATTCCTAATTTAGACATGCATCTGGATTATAAAATGTCAATCATGTTTACTATATTTTATCTTTGACATTTCCCAACATTTTCCTTAATGATACATAAAATATTACCATAGCCTCTCTTTACTTTACTGATCAGTGTTCACCTGGTCAGTTTTGGTGTGTTTTGTTAGCTTCTACTGTAATGATATTGAGATGACCTTGGATTTGCCCTTAGGGTTGAATATCCTCTGAGGCGTCTCACAATGGAGTCTGATGGTTGACTGGGTTGTACTGCTTCCTTCTGCAGTTTTCTGTGGGAATGAGCTAGTAGACACAACATGTATCAGATAGAGATGGTGTGATGATCAGTTTTCACCATTAGTTTGGGTGGATACTTTTTGTTTATTAAATTGTATTTTAAAACTAGATGAGTTATTTTAGTCATTAATAGTCATTAAGGCTTAATTTAAGCCTGTTTAATTTATCTGCCAATGAAAGATATTGTGTATATGAATTTGTACTTTTGTTTTTCTTCTCTTTTGTGAAATGAATTACCAAAAAACTATGTTTCAAGTGACATATTTACTGTTGTTCTGAAGCTGAACAAGACAGGAAGTTTAAATGAGCATCACAAAGCTAAATCTGACCTATTCACTAACATGTTTTGTCAGCATAAGCAGCTGTGAGACATGCTAGAGTACTGTAACATTACTGATCTACTGAATCATTGTAGTTGTTGGGGGTTATCTTTACAGTAAATATAATGGTGGTGGATAAGCCTTCAATGCAAGCTGCAGGGGTTGCCTTTCAACAAGATGATCCTGACATTTTAAAGGTTAAAAAGGTGGACTTTGTGGCCTTTATCGCAATGGTGATTAACGCACTGCCAAGGTGGAGAAAATATCTAGGAAGATAGAAATCATTGTGGTTGCGGCGGAACGGTTCCTGGGGCTGAAAGATTTATTGGTAAAAGAGTTACATGGAATATTGTAAAAAGCCGTATCACCATCTCAGGTCCTAGAGACTGAGAAGGGAGATATGGAGATTTAAAAGAAGGAAGAAATGGGAGTTTTGTTTGTTTTGGCAATGAACTATTTGTTTTAGTGTGGAGTAAGTTAGTATCAATATTAAGTATGGATGTATTTTTTATTTAATTTATTTTGTGGTTTCAAACCGTCCAGTTGGTGGCGGCAATGCAACTTTTGGAAGTAGTCTGCCATAAAACCCACAGAAGAAGAAGAAGATGTCGTTGTTGCTCTGTGGTAGTGGGGGGAACTTCCGGGGACACGCGCAACATTCTTCAGAACAAAGAAAACGACAGGACTGTGCTTTCCGTTTCTCTTTATTACTACAGGTATGTAATATCACTTTTACACTGTCTAATATCGAAATAACGTCATAACATGTTAGATAACAAATCAGTCAAGGTATTATCACGTTTGGGAAAGGTTTTGTGTAATCTTTGTGTCAATCTGAGTGTTTGAAGAACGTGATAAAATATATTTTACAAGCACACGGTGCGGCGTCCATTACACGTTTTCATTTGTGAGGCTTTCCAGGTTCGTATATAGGTCAGTGCGTTTCGCCTGGGTATGTTCAGGACAAACACGTTTTGGAAAGTTGCAGATAGAAATGCCCCGAATAGAACTGACATGATTCATTAGAATCAGAGGCATGTTTGCTCTACATAATACATTTGTATCTGATCGTCGCCAACGTCTCCGTCCTCCTGCTGGACGCAGCCCTGGTACCCGCTTGTCCCTATGTATGTGAAGCTAGTCATAATAATGATTAGCCACAATAGTGGAATTTGCGGTTCGCCCTCAAAATAAAAGGCCCTCATTGAAAGTGATGCAAACTGATACAAAATATTGGAATCATGTCAAACCTTGTTACTTAATTTAAAATGAATTACAAAAACTAATTATTTTGAAAATAAACAGAAAGAAACGGTTGAAATCCCACTGTGGAGGTATTAGACCACATAATTGCATTGGGGGCATTCTTATATGCACTTATGAAACGGGTTGGATTGTGCTCCCATGGAACGGGTGACACCCACAGAAAACAATTCTCAAGAGTTTATACAAATATTAGCGTCTTAGCTCTTATTGCAGGACTTTGACTGTGAAAAATCACCTTCCCAGTCAGTCTATTGCAGGGGTACTCCAGTACTATTTGAGAAGGTCCGGTCAAACAAATTTCCTAGGTGGCAATGGTCCGGATGGATATTGTCATTTATTGGCGTAGTAACAAACCCCCAACTTGTGACCCCAAACTGTTCACAACCCTCTTGTTGGCGGAGAGAACATTTAGCAGTTTTAAAGCTAATATCCTGTAATTCTACACATTTTACGACTGAGATTTTTAGTTGTTGCTGTTTTTAAGCAATTCTACATGTTTCCATGTCTTATGTGTGTTTATATGATACCAGGGGTTGAAGCCCAACCAAAACAGTATTATTATATTATTTTTGGGGGCACC
This sequence comes from Coregonus lavaretus, assembly GCF_964263955.1. Classification (NCBI taxonomy): domain Eukaryota; kingdom Metazoa; phylum Chordata; class Actinopteri; order Salmoniformes; family Salmonidae; genus Coregonus; species Coregonus lavaretus. The sequence goes on along the minus strand of NW_028162761.1, from coordinate 698,766 downwards.
TGTGGTCCATATTGACCCCGTTCTGGGTCCGGACCGCATTCAACCAGTTGAGTATGCTGTTTCTTTTGTTTGTATTGGACATTCATATTGCACTGTACAGCCCTACCTATGTATTGTTCAGCCTACTCTGTGACACCCACAGAACACAACTATGTAGACTTTACACAAATATTAGCGTCTTCACTCTATTGTAGGACTCTGAAACCACTGTTGTCCGGGAGTTTAACCCTGTCAGCTAAATTGTCATCATAATCAGTGGTTTCAAGTTTGTCTCTGTACATTTTTGACGAGATGATCATAGCAAAAAATATATATATAATTCTGCATTTCCCGCTGTGCAAATGCATTGTTTCTCATTGCAAATAGGCTCAGGATTACTCCTTATAAAGTTGGGGAGCTGATAGGCCTTTTCAGAGCTTAAATAGCCAAAATGATTAGTCACAGGGCTCCCGGGTGGCGCAGCGGTCTAAGGCACTGCATCTGTCACTGCAGACCCTGGTTGGATTCCAGGCTGTATCACAATCCGGCCGTGATTGGGAGTTGCATAGGGCGGTGCAAAATTGGCCCAGTGTCGGCCGGGTAAGCCATCATTGTAAATAATAATTTGTTCTTAACTGACTTGGCCCAAACATTGGGCCAAACATTAGACCGGACCAAATCTGAACCAATCACTCAGACATCATTAGGCAGGTTTCCATTGACCCAGGTGCATTCGACAAAAGCAATGTTGCAAAAAATATATATTTGCGACGTGTGTAATGGAAGCGGCAGATATAGGAGAAATGTTCTAAAGCTCAACAACCATTTTTAATCGTTGGACGGGTGGGTTTTTCTTTTGTCAAAGTTTCTTTATTCTGACAGGTGAGGATTGAAACAGTGTTTTTTAAATAAATGATGATTGCCAAACCATTTTGACAGTACAGGGTGAGTCATTACGTCCAGCTGTTTTTATCGACACAAGTTACAGTGGGGGAAAAACGTATTTAGTCAGCCACCAAATGTGCAAGTTCTCCCACTTAAAAAGATGAGAGGCCTGTAATTTTCATCATAGGTACACGTCAACTATGACAGACAAAATGAGGGGGAAAATCCTGAAAATCACATTGTAGGATTTTTTATGAATTTATTTGCAAATTATTACATTTTACATTTTAGTCATTTAGCAGACGCTCTTATCCAGAGCGACTTACAGGAGCAATTAGGGTTAAGTGCCTTGCTCAAGGGCACATTTACGTCATTTAGCAGACGCTCTTATCCAGAGCGACTCACCAATTGGTGCGTTCACCCTATAGCCAGTGGGATAACCACTTTACAAATTTTTTTGGGGGGGTAGAAGGATTACTTTATCCTATCCCAGGTATTCCTTAAAGAGGTGGGGTTTCAAATGCCTCCGGAAGGTGGTGAGTGACTCCGCTGTCCTGGCGTCGTGAGGGAGCTTGTTCCACCATTGGGGTGCCAGAGCAGCGAACAGTTTTGACTGGGCTGAGCGGGAACTATGCTTCCGCAGAGGAAGGGGAGCCAGCAGGCCAGAGGTGGATGAACGCAATGCCCTCGTTTGGGTGTAGGGACTGATCAGAGCCCGAAGGTACAGAGGTGCCGTTCCCCTCACTGCTCCATAGGCAAGCACCATGGTCTTGTAGCGGATGCGAGCTTCAACTGGAAGCCAGTGGAGTGTGCGGAGGAGCGGGGTGACGTGAGAGAACTTGGGAAGGTTGAACACCAGACGGGCTGCAGCATTCTGGATGAGTTGTAGGGGTTTAATGGCACAGGCAGGGAGGCCAGCCAACAGCGAGTTGCAGTAGTCCAGACAGGAGATGACAAGTGCCTGGATTAGGACCTGTGCCGCTTCCTGTGTAAGGCAGGGTCGTACTCTCCGAATGTTGTAGAGCATGAACCTGCAGGAGCGGGTCACTGCCTTGATGTTGGCGGAGAACGACAGGGTGTTGTCCAGGGTCACGCCTAGGCTCTTCGCACTCTGGGAGGAGGACACAGCGGAGTTGTCAACCGTGATGGCGAGATCATGGAACGGGCAGTCCTTCCCCGGGAGGAAGAGCAGCTCCGTCTTGCCAGGGTTCAGCTTGAGGTGGTGATCCGTCATCCATACTGATATGTCTGCCAGACATGCAGAGATGCGATTCGCCACCTGGTTATCAGAAGGGGGAAAGGAGAAGATTAGTTGTGTATCGTCAGCGTAGCAATGATAGGAGAGGCCATGTGAGGATATGACAGAGCCAAGTGACTTGGTGTTTAGCGAGAATAGGAGAGGGCCTAGAACTGAGCCCTGGGGGACACCAGTGGTGAGAGCACGTGGTGCGGAGACAGCTTCTCGCCACGCCACTTGGTAGGAGCGACCGGTCAGGTAGGACGCAATCCAGGAGTGAGCCGCGCCGGAGATGCCCAGCTCGGAGAGGGTGGAGAGGAGGATCTGATGGTTCACAGTATCAAAGGCAGCAGACAGGTCTAGAAGGACAAGAGCAGAGGAGAGAGTTAGCTTTAGCAGTGCGGAGAGCCTCTGTGACACATAGAAGAGCAGTCTCAGTTGAATGACCAGTCCTGAAACCTGACTGGTTTGGATCAAGAAGGTCATTCTGAGAGAGATAGCAAGAGAGTTGGCTAAAGACGGCACGCTCAATAGTTTTGGAAAGAAAAGAAAGAAGGGATACTGGTCTGTAGTTGTTGACATCAGTGGGATCGAGTGTTGGTTTCTTGAGAAGGGGAGCAACTCTCGCTCTCTTGAAGACGGAAGGGACATGGCCAGCGGTCAAGGATGAGTTGATCAGCGAGGTGAGGTAGGGGAGAAGGTCACCGGAGATGGTCTGGAGAAGAGAGGAGGGGATGGGGTCAAGCGGGCAGGTTGTTGGGCAGCCTGCAGTCACAAGTCGCATGATTTTATCTGGAGAGAGAGGGGAGAAAGAAGTCAAAGCATAGGGTAGGGCAGTGTGAGTAGGACCAGCAGTGTCATTAGACTTAACAAACGAGGATCGAATGTCGTCAACCTTCTTTTCAAAGTGGTTGACGAAGTCATCCACAGAGAGAGAGGAGGGGGGGGCGGGAGGGGGAGGATTCAGGAGGGAGGAAAATGTGGCAAAGAGCTTCCTAGGGTTAGATGCAGATGCTTGGAATTTAGAGTGGTAGAAAGTGGCCTTAGCAGCGGAAACAGATGAAGAAAATGTAGAGAGGAGGGAGTGAAAAGATGCCAGGTCGGCAGGGAGTTTAGTTTTCTTCCATTTCCGCTCCGCTGCCCGGGGCTCTGTTCTGTGAGCTCGCAATGAGTCATCAAGCCACGGAGCTGGAGGGGAGGACCGAGCCGGCCGGGAGGATAGGGGACACAGAGAGTCAAAGGATGCAGAAAGGGAGGAGAGGAGGGTTGAGGAGGCAGAATCAGGAGATTGGAGGGAGAAGGATTGAGCAGAGGGAAGAGATGATAGGATGGAAGAGGAGAGAGTAGTGGGAGAGAGAGAGCGAAGGTTGCGGCGGCGCATTACCATCTGTGTAGGGGCAGAGTGAGTAGTGTGGGAGGTGAGCGAGAGAGAAAAGGAAACAAAGTAGTGGTCGGAGACATGGAGGGGAGTTGCAGTGAGATTAGTAGAAGAGCAGCATTTAGTAAAGATGAGGTCAAGCGTATTGCCTGCCTTGTGAGTAGGGGGGGACGGTGAGAGGGTGAGGTCAAAAGAGGAGAGAAGTGGAAAGAAGGAGGCAGAGAGAAATGAGTCAAATGTGGACATGGGGAGGTTGAAATCCCCCAAAACTGTGAGGGGTGAGCCATCCTCAGGAAAGGAACTTATCAAGGCGTCAAGCTCATTGATGAACTCTCCAAGGGAACCTGGAGGGCGATAGATGACAAGGATATTAAGCTGGTGGAAAATAAGTATTTGGTCAATAACAAAAGTTTCTCAATACTTTGTTATATACCCTTTGTTGGCAATGACACAGGTCAAACGTTTTCTGTAAGTCTTCACAAGGTTTTCACACACTGTCGCTGGTATTTTGGCCCATTCCTCCATGCAGATCTCCTCTAGAGCAGTGATGTTTTGGGGCTGTCGCTGGGCAACACAGACTTTCAACTCCCTCCAAAGATTTTCTATGGGGTTGAGATCTGGAGACTGGCTAGGCCACTCCAGGACCTTGAAATGCTTCTTACGAAGCCACTCCATCATTGCCCGGGCGGTGTGTTTGGGATCATTGTCATGCTGAAAGACCCAGCCACGTTTCATCTTCAATGCCCTTGCTGATGGAAGGAGGTTTTCACTCAAAATCTCACGATACATGGCCCCATTCATTCTTTCCTTTACACGGATCAGTCGTCCTGGTCCCTTTGCAGAAAAACAGTCCCAAGGCATGATGTTTCCACCCCCATGCTTCACAGTAGGTATGGTGTTCTTTGGATGCAACTCAGCATTCTTTGTCCTCCAAACACGACGAGTTGAGTTTTTACCAAAAAGTTATATTTTGGTTTCATCTGACCATATGACGTTCTCCCAATCCTCTTCTGGATCATCCAAATGCACTCTAGCAAACTTCAGACGGGCCTGGACATGTACTGGCTTAAGCAGGGGGACACGTCTGGCACTGCAGGATTTGAGTCCCTGGCGGCGTAGTGTGTTACTGATGGTAGGCTTTGTTACTTTGGTCCCAGCTCTCTGCAGGTCATTCACTAGGTCCCCCCGTGTGGTTCTGGGATTTTTGCTCACCGTTCTTGTAATCATTTTGACCCCACGGGGTGAGATCTTGCGTGGAGCCCCAGATCGAGGGAGATTATCAGTGGTCTTGTATGTCTTCCATTTCCTAATAATTGCTCCCACCGTTGATTTCTTCAAACCAAGCTGCTTACCTATTACAGATTCAGTCTTCCCAGCCTGGTGCAGGTCTACAATTTTGTTTCTGGTGTCCTTTGACAGCTCTTTGGTCTTGGCCATAGTGGAGTTTGGAGTGTGACTGTTTGAGGTTGTGGACAGGTGTCTTTTTATACTGATAACAAGTTCAAACAGGTGCCATTAATACAGGTAACGAGTGGAGGACAGAGGAGCCTCTTAAAGAAGAAGTTACAGGTCTGTGAGAGCCAGAAATCTTGCTTGTTTGTAGGTGACCAAATACTTATTTTCCACCATAATTTGCAAATAAATTCATAAAAAATCCTACAATGTGATTTTCTGGATTTTTTTTTCTTCTCAATTTGTCTGTCATAGTTGACGTGTACCTATGATGAAAATTACAGGCCTCTCTCATCTTTTTAAGTGGGAGAACTTGCACAATTGGTGGCTGACTAAATACTTTTTTCCCCCCACTGTAGTTACATGGAAACACACCCTAGAGGGCAATTGTCCTATCTATTTTCTATGCAAACTTTTTCTAAATGTCCAGAAAAAAATCACTGGACAAGTTATTGGAAACATAGCTACTGTTTCACAAGATTGGAAAGTACAGTACAGCAGAGTACAGGAAAGAAAAGTTTTTAGTTCAGTACAATAACGTAATGTACTCTGTTAGGGCGGGGCGATATGGACTACAAATGATACAGCTGTATCTTTAGTTTTTTCAAACGTATGGGTGATTCAAGATTTCTCAATTTTGTTTTTCTCTAAGTAAGTGTTGTACAATTAAAGGTCAAATACACTGCATTTCAAACAGTCAGCTATAATCTAATGAATTCAGGGCTTGTGAAGTTATACCTAGGCTAAATATAAGCCATCCACAAACAATAAGACACACTAATTATTGTATTATTTTATAAAAAATAGTTTAACCTGCTTTTTTTTGTTGGCAATAATCACTGATCTGGCTTTCAAGTTGGTCTATGAAAATGCAATTTTTTGTTACAAATGGACTAATTTATTGTAGCAGACATTAGGCTATAGAAAATGAAAACAGGTCTCATCAACAATCTCTCAAGCTCACGTGCTAGTGATTAACCAGCTAATCTTTATATTTCAAGATTAGCCAACTTGGATCTGTTTGCTAACAAGGTTGAACAGTTGAGTTGTTATGAACACACCATTCTGTCTGTCTCCAACTGTTTGAAAAGCATGTTAGCCTGTCCACTTTGTTCAGATGTTGAAATCAAGTGGCCTACCTTATTTCTTAGAATGAGAACGAGTTGCCAATTCCTTGCAGTGGATTCAGAAAGTATTCAGACCCCTCCCCTTTTTCCATATATTCAGACACATTCAGTTGTTTCTGTCTTTAACTATAATTGTTACTATGGTGTGAACGGGAAATACAATTGGTTTTGATTGAAATAATACAGTGAAGACGAGGTTATTAAGGAAAATATTACATAGTGCTGCCTAAAACAAACTGCAACCTTGTACTAAATGGCTTTTGAGTCATTTATGAGAATTTCTGAAATCTACTATAGGTTAAGTGCACTTACATGGTTTAATTCAAAATGTGCAATTTGTGTCTAATGTGAAATTAATAAATGGTTTGTTGTCAATGCTTAGCTACCTGATCTAATATATTTTTAGAGGATAAAGAAAGTGCCAGAAATGTCAAGACTAACTTTTGTCTCCGTTTCTCTATATTACTACTGGACGACTCAGATTAAGTCTGAGGCCGGTAACATCAACAGTGAGGACAAACCCAGCCTGCCTCTCTCCTTCCACACTGAGTCCAAACCTACAGTCACTGGGTCCTGATTGTGACAGTGGAGCCCAGTTTACTGCAGGATCCAGAGATGACATCAGTGAAGCTGGAAGACTGCAGTCAAACACTGGAGCTGAATGTCAACATTAAAGATGAAGAAGAGGAGGAGGAGATTGGGAAATCTGTTTCTCATGGTAAGAGCAGGTTCTATCGAACTATAAATTATCTTTTTTTTGTCAAGCAGTGGCAAATATACAGCACCTACTCATTCAAGGGTTTTTCTTAATTTTTACTATTTTCTACATTGTAGAATAATAGTGAAGACATCTAAACTATAAAATAACACATATGGAATGATGTAGTAACCAAAAAAGTGTTAAACAAACCAAAATATATTTTTGATTTTAGATTCTTCAAAGTAGCCACCCTTTGCCTTGATGACAGATTTGCACACTCTTGGCATTCTCTCAACCAGCTTCACCTGGAATGCTTTTCCAATAGTCTTGAAGAAGTTCACACACATGCTGAGCACTTGTTGGCTGCTTTTCCTTCACTCTGCGGTCCAACTCATCCCAAACCATCTCAATTGTGTTGAGGTCGGTTGATTGTGGAGGCCAGGTCATCTGATGCAGCACTCCATCACTCTCCTTCTTGGTCAAATAGCCCTTACACAGCCTGGAGGTGTGTTGGGTCATTGTCCTGTTGAAAAACAAATGATAATCCCACTAAGCGCAAACCAGATGGGATGGCGTATCGCTGCAGAATGCTGTGGTAGCCATGCTGGTTAAGTGTGCCTTGAATTCTAAATAAATCACCAGCAAAGCACCATCACACCACCACCTCCATGCTTCACGGTGGGAACCACACATGTAGAGATCATCCATTCGCCTACTCTGCATCTCACAAAGACACTGCGGTTTAAACTAAAAATCTCAAATTTGCACACATCAGACCAAAGGACAGATTTCCACCGGTCTAATGTCCATTGCTCATGTTTTTTGGCCCAAGCAAGTCTCTTCTTCTTGTTGGTGTCCTTTAGTAGTGGTTTCTTGCAGCAATTCGACCATGAAGGCCTGATTCACGCAGTCTCCTCTGAACAGTTGATGTTGATGTGTCTGTTACTTGAACTATGTGAAGCATTTATTTGGGCTGCAATTTCTGAGGCTGGTAACTCTAATGAACTTATCCTCTGCAGCAGAGGTAACTCAGGGTCTTCCTTTCCTGTGACGGTTCTCATGAGAGCCAGTTTCATCAATGCGCTTGTTAGTTTTTGCGACTACACTTGAAGAATCTTAAAGTAATAATGGACTGTTTCTCTTTGCTTATTTGAGCTGTTCTTGCAATAATATGGACTTGGTCTTTTACCAAATAGGCCTATCTTCTGTAAACCACCCCTATCATGTCACTACTCAACTGATTGGCTCAAGCGCATTAAGAAATTCCACAAATGAACTTTTAACAAGGCACACCTGTTAATTGAAATGTATTCCAGGTGAATACCAGATGAAGCTGGTAGAGAGAATGCCAAGAGTGTGCAAAGCTGTCATCAAGGCAAAGGTTGCCTACTTTAAAGAATCTCAAATATAAAATATATATATTGATTTGTTTAACACTTTGTTGGTTACTACATGATTCCATATGTTATTTCATAGTTGTGATGTTTTCACTATTATTATACAATGTAGAAAATAGTACAAATAAAGAACCCCTGGAATGAGTAGGTGTTCTAAAACTTTTGACTGGTACTGTATGTGAATTTGGGAATATCTACTATAGGTTAAGTACCGGCACCTCAAATATCTAGTGCTTGAGCTCCTGTTCCTCTTATAGAATGTTAGCTCAACAGTATTGTGGAGCTCCTGCACCTAAATATAAACAGTACCGGCACCCAAAATGAGTACCGGCACCTATTTCAGCCCAAGTCAAGCACTGAATTAGGTGATTTAACAAGAAGAAATATAAAATATTTTTAGAGAATAAAGAAAGTGCCAGAACTGTCAGGACAATGACTTTTTGTGTCTGTTTCTCATTGTTACTACAGGACCACTAGAATTAAATCTGAGGCCGGTAACATCAATAGTGAGGACAAACCCAGCCTGCCTCTCTCCTTCCACACTGAGTCCAAACCTACAGTCACTGGGTCCTGATTGTGACAGTGGTGCCCAGTATGCACTGCAGGATCCAGAGATGGCATCAGTGAAGCTGGAAGACTGCAGTCAAACACTGGAGCTGAATGTCAACATTAAAGATGAAGAAGAGGAGGAGAAGGTTGGGAAATCCGTTTCTTATGGTAAGAGCAGGTTTTATCTAACTAAGTTTGTTGGACATGATTTGGAAAGGCACACACCTGTCTATATACAGTGCATTCGGAAAGTATTCAGACCCCTTGACTTTTTCAACATTTTGTTACGTTACAGCCTTATTGTAAAATTGATTAAATTGTTTTTTCCCCTAATCAATCTACACACAATACCCCATAATGACAAAGCAAAAACAACAACAACTTATTCATTCCAACTTCCCAATGTGCATGAAAAGTTGCAGTAGAACTGTTTCATGATGAACTGTTTCAATGAGAAGGTAGATATTATTTCATGCTACTGACCCTTGCATGGTTTTACACCAGTATTGCCAGCATGTGTTTTATTCACTGGTCTATCTGGAGTGATCAGAGAGTAGACTAAAGAAGTCAAGTAAACAAACTGCTAATGTTTTAAAGTTCTATTAAATTAGTCTGTTTAGTTACTAACCCTTGTGATAGTGAGTGGAGGATGAAACTAACCCTTGTGATAGTGAGTGGAGGATGATATGGCTTCTACATCTGCATTGCTTGCTCTTTGGGGATTTAGGGTGGGTTTCTATAAAGCACTTTGTGACAACTTCTGATGTAAAAAGGGCTTCATAAAATACATTTGATTGACATGTATATCATACCAACTGACTGGTTCTTCTGTTGTTGTTCACACAGGAGACCGTGTTGAGACATTCTCTACATCCAGCGAGCAACAGCAGGAAGATCACAGAGCTAAGAGGTCTCACCACTGCCCACATTGTGAGGAGAGTTTCTCAATTCTATCAAAGTTAAAAATACACCTAAAAATACACACAGGAGAGAATCTGTTTTCCTGTACTGACTGTGGGAAGAATTTCACAACATCAAAGGCTCTGACAGTTAATCAGAGAGTGCACACAGGAGAGAAGTCTTACTCCTGCTCTGACTGTGGAAAGAGTTTCTCTCGACTGGGCGACTTAAAAACACATGAACGTATACATACAGGAGAGAAGCCTTACTCCTGCTCTAATTGTGTAAAATGCTTCACAACATCAACTGAGCTAAGAGTTCATCAGAGATCACACACAGGAGAGAAGCCTTACTCCTGCTCTGATTGTGTAAAATGCTTTATAACATCAAATAGGCTAAAAGTTCATCAGAGAACACACACAGGAGAGAAGCCTTACTCCTGCTCTGACTGTGGAAAGAGTTTCTCTCAAATGGGCACCTTAAAAAGACACCAACGTAAACATAAAGGAGAGAAGCCTTACTTCTGCTCTGACTGTGGGGCGAGTTTCTCTCAACTGGGCCACTTAAAACAACATGAACTTATACACACAGGAGAGAAGCCTTACTCCTGCTCTGACTGTGGAAAGAGTTTTTCTCGACTGGGCCACTTAAAAACACATGAACGTATACATACAGGAGAGAAGCCTTACTCCTGCTCTGAGTGTATAAAATGCTTCACAACATCAACTGAGCTAAAAGTTCATCAGAGAACACACACAGGAGAGAAGCCTTACTCCTGCTCTGATTGTGGAAAATGCTTCAGAACATCAAATGGGCTAAAAGTTCATCAGAGAACACACACAGGAGAGAAGCCTTTCTCCTGCTCTGACTGTGTAAAATGCTTCAGAACATCAAAGGTGCTAATAGTTCATCAGAGAACACACACAGGAGAGAAGCCTTACTCCTGCTCTAATTGTGTAAAATGCTTCACAACATCAACTGAGCTAAGAGTTCATCAGAGATCACACACAGGAGAGAAGCCTTACTCCTGCTCTGATTGTGTAAAATGCTTCACAACATCAACTAGGCTAAAAGTTCATCAGAGAACACACACAGGAGAGAAGCCTTACTCCTGCTCAGACTGTGGAAAGAGTTTCTCTCAAATGGGCACCTTAAAAAGACACCAAGGTAAACATAAAGGAGAGAAGCCTTACCTCTGATCTTAATGTGGCAAGAGTTTATCCTGATTTGGGCAATGTAAAAACAAAACCAACGGATACACACTGGCGAGAAGCCTCATCACTGCACTGACTGTGAGACGAGATTCTACAGATTGGGCCATTTTAAAACGACACCAATGTATAAAGGTGAAATCCTCATCAGTTCTCTCAGACAGCTAAGATTAGTCACTCCACTTAATTCTCATCTCATAAAAGAAGTGTTAACAGTTAATTGGATCAAATGAAGAAAGCGTAGGACACTAGTGTAATCCTATTGTTTCTCACTGTGAGAGAACTGTGCAGAGGAAAGGGAGCGTTATAGAATGTTAGCATCTCTTTACTTTACTGATCAGTGAGCACCTGGTCAGTTTTGTGTTTTGTTAGCTTCTATTGTAATGATATTGAGATGACCTTGGATTTGCCCTTATGGTTGAATATCCTCTTTGAGGCATCTCACAATGGAGTCTGATGGTTGACTGGGTGGTACTGATTCCTTCTGTGTTTTCTGTGGGAATGAGCTGTTAGACACAACATACACTGTGTGTACAAAACATTATGGACACCTGCTATTTCCATGACATTGACTGAAAGCTATGATCCTTAATGATGTAGTTTTTGTGTATTTATTATAGATCCCCATTAGCTTTCAGCAAGAAACTGCAGTTGCAGTGGGCTATGGAATGAAAACACTGGACACTGGAGAATTTGAAAAGCATTGCCTGATTTGATGAATCCCGGTTCCTGCTGTTTCGTACTGATGGGAGGACTAGGGTATGGAGAAAAACATGAGTACATGCATCCATGCTGTGTGTCAGCGTTGCAGGCTGGTGGTGATGGTGTGTTTTCATGGCACATATTGGGCCTCTTGATAAAAGTGCAGCAACTTTTGAATGCCACAGGATATCTAAACATCATTGCCAATCAGTTGCATCTCTTCATGGCAGCAATGTATCCATCTGTAAATGAATGAGGAAAATGTGGAATTGGAATTTGGGTTACTTTGTGAATTGACTGTAATTGAAATGGAATTGACCGTGACATTTGCTAACCCTTGTGATAGTGAGTGGGGGATGATATTGCTAATCATTTTCAAAGGGAAGCTGGTTTTGAAGTTTCTGTCCTATATTTCAGAGATTAAGAAAGATAAGTAAAACATATATATATATATATATATATATATATATATATATATATAGAGAGAGAAATTAACACCTTTTTTGGGCACTAAGTACTTCAATATCTACTTCCACAAATGTTTTAAACTGGTACCTGCTACCTTCAGACACTTGTAGGCGTCCTAGAGCGAAACAACAGACATGAACTTGTTGGTGAGTCTCACCTTTAGATGTGTAGGCCAAACTTCTCGGACGCTACAGACAGAAGTCTCCTGGTCTGACAAACAACACTGTAGTTCTTCCACCGCAGATGAGGAAGGCCGACCTCAGAGGATGTGGTGGATTGAGACGCAGCCCATGCAAAAAATACATCTCTAGCTTAAACAGACAGATTTTGATGGGGATTGTTATTATGATGCTAATTTGATTCCCACAGGGGTGCTCTAGGTTTTTTTTTAAAGCACACCAACGTATACATAAAGAAGAGATGCCGGTAACACTTCCTTTTATGGGGTCCTTATTACAGTGTAATTACATGTGTAACTACACTGTAAACAAGTATTGTAGTTAACTGTAATGACACATAGTTACAATATAATAACATGTACCTTGTAGTAATTGTGGTCTGTAATTACAGAAGTGTAACAATGAATGCTTGTTACCATGCTTGTTACAAATGGGCAGGTTTCCACTAAATTCACCATCTTATTTTTTTGCTTCTCAGCTGCATCCGATTTATTAACAACTTTGACAAAGGTTGGGTTCCCTTGTGGATGCTCTGGGTGTCTGAGATATTATAGCCTATGCTCAATAGGCTCTAATTAATATTTGCCAGCAATATACTCCCCTTCATCACACTGCTAGCTAGCCTCTGAAGCTAAGCAGGGTTGGTCCTGGTCGGTCCCTGGATGGGAGACCAGATGCTGCTGGAAGTGGTGTTGAAGGGCCAGCAGGAGGCACTCTTTCCTATGGTCTAAAAAAAATAAAAATAAAAATGCCCCAGGGCATTGATTGGGGACATTGCCCTGTGTGCCGTCTTTCAGATGGGACGTTAAACGGGTGCCCTGACTGTCTGCCGTCACTAAAGATCCCATGCCACTTATTGTAAGAGTAGGGGTGTTAACCCCAGTGTCCTGGCTGAATTCCCAATCTGGCCCTCATACCATCATGGCCACCTAATCATCCCTAGCTTCCAATCGGCTCATTCATCTCCCATCCTCTCTGCTGTAACTATTTCCCAGATTGTTGCTGTAAATGAGAATGTGTTCTCAGTCAACTTACCTGGTAAAATACAATACCTTAAACATTAATGTGGACTGTTCAAAATATATCTCCAGTCAATGTTGTTGCTAGCATTTGCCTCCAAAATAAAGCGTTCCTATCTGGGTTAACTTGGTTGAGCTTATGAAAACAGATCTAATACAAGTGTCTATGTATCCGGATGACTCAACACTATACATGTCAGCTACTACAGAGACTGAAATGACTGCAACACTTAACAAAGAGTTGCAGTTAGTTTCAGAGTGGGTGGAAAGGAATAAGTTAGTCCTCAATATTTCTAAAACTAAAAGCATTGTATTTGGGACAAATCATTCACTAAACCCTAAACCTCAACTCATTATTGTAATAAATAATGTGGAAATTGACCTAGTTGAGGTGACTAAACTGCTTGGAGTAACCCTGGATTGTAAACTTTCATGGTCAAAGCATATTGATACAACAGTATCTAAGATGGGGAGAAGTCTGTCCATAATAAAGCGCTGCTCTACCTTCTTAACAGCACTATCAACAAGGCAGGTCCTACAGGCCCTAGTTTTGTCAAACCTGGACTACTGTTAAGTCGTGTGGTCAGACACAAAAAAAGACTTAAGAAAATTGCAATTGGCTCAGACCAGGGCAGCACGGCTGGCCCTTGGATGTACATAGAGAGCTAATATTAATAATATGCATGTCGATCTCTCCTGGCTCAAAGTGGAGGAGAGATTGACTTCATCACTACTTGTGTTTATGAGAGGTGTTGACATGTTGGGTGCACCGAGCTGTCTGTTTGAGCTACTGGCGCACAGCTCGGTCACCCATGCATACCCCACAAGACATGCCACCAGAGGTCTCTTCACAGTCCCCAAGTCCAGAACAGACTATGAGAGGTGCACAGTACTACATGGAGCCATGACTACATGGAACTCTATTCCACATCAAGTAACTGATGCAAGTAGTACAATTAGATGTACAAAAACACCTTATCGAACAGCAGGGACTGTGAAGCAACACAAATATAGGCACAGACACATGCACGCACACACACACGATAACATACGCACTATACACACACGTACACATGGATTTTTCTTCTGTAGATATGGTAGTGGTGGAGTGGGGGCCTGAGGGCACACAGTGTGTTGTGAAATCTGTGAATTTAAAATGTTTTTAAAATTGTATGAACTGCCTTAATTTTGCTGGACCCCAGGAATAGTAGCTGCTGCCTTGGCAGGAACTAATGGGGATCCATAATAAATCCAAATCCCAGATGAAGAATAAGACACTATTTCAAAGCATAGTACATGTAATGTTAGCCAAGTACAATGTAATTACTAGTTGTTACACAGGATTTAGCTAGTTAAAATGAAGTGTATCTTTAGGAGTACTTGTAATTAATGTGTAGAGTACATTACCCATCCTGACAACCTGGCCCTCAATTTAAAGCTTGTGGAAGTGACATCCAAGTGGGAGAATAAATACACTAGTACACCACAGATAGAATAATTTGGTAATGACTAATTATTACACTCCGATTCTTTGTGAAGGAGCGGCTTCTATGGAGGAACTTTGAATGTCTGAACTTCAGAGTTGGTTTAACGTTGGACCAGAGCAGATGTTAGCTAGCTAGCTAACAACCTTGTTTGTGCAGTGCAACATTATAATTAAAAACAGGTCTTAACTTTTGGTCGTTAATAAATCCAATGTGAAACGTGGTGACTATAGTATCCTTAACTAGCATTGAAAAAGTTAATCCAATCTTCTCAAATTAAACATATCTCCCTAATTTCTGAATCATGCTTGTAACGTTGTCAGTAGGATACAGTAACCTATCCTTCAGAGGGGAGGAGCAGGTAGTTTCCACACGCACACCCACTGGCAAAGGTTTCCATTCCAGCTGACAGGCAGAAACTGGAATACGTTTCTAGAGTGAGCTTTGTTGCGATTTTTGTGGGACTGGAAAAAAATACCCGGAAAGTAAAATAAGGTTATTACCTGGATTACATGCTTTTAAAATAACTGCTGTTCCTGAAAAGTGTAGAACACTTTAGTTTCCGGTTCTTTTTAACGTTATTTTTCAGTTCTGTTCCCTGAACCGGTTCCAATCCTAGAGAAATTATGTGGATGAAGGTCATGCTTAGGATAATAAACTATAAAGGGAAATAAATTGCTACAGTTTATACTTTTTTAGTTATTTAATGAAATGTTGTAATCTGATCTCGGAATGCACGGACCGTTGCACTGTGGTACAGGGGAACAGGAAGTTCCGGGCAGGCGGGCACCATTCTTCACAATAAAGAAAGCGCCAGAACTGTGCAGTCAAGAAGATAACCTTTGTGTCCGTTTCTATGTATTACTAGAGGTATGTAATAGCACGTTTAAACGTTCTAATGTCGAAAGAACATGTCATACCATGTTAGCTAACACATCCGTTAAGGTATTATCACGTTTGGTAAAGGTTTGATGTGTTATTTTTGTGTCAAACCGATTGAAGAATGTGATAAAAACTATTTACAAGTCACATAGCTAGAGACTTTGGGTTTGTCATGTTAGTGTAATAAATAATCAATTTATTTTAGATTTCTGAGTTCGTTTAGCATATTATTGGTTTTGTGTAAAATTCCCATGCTGGTAAAATGGCGGCTACTCTCGGTCAGCGTCAACGGACTTCAGTGAGGACAGTGCGGGTGCATCAGATGGAGACAATTTCACGGTCGCACTACTGTTTTGCAGCTGAATGTAATGATTATCAGTTTTCTACATGTGTACTAATATTCAGACACATTCTGTTGTTTCTGTCTTTATCAATAAATGTTGCTATGGTGTGAACAGGAAATACAATTGGTTTTTGATTGAAGTAATACAGTGAAGACAGGTTTTAAGGAAATTAGCACACAGTGCTGTCTAAAACAAACTGTAACCTTGTACTAAATGGATTTTGAGTCATTTATGCATTAATCAACTATAGGTTAGGTATTAGCTCAAAAGTATTGTGGAGCTCCTGCACCTTAATATAAACAGTACCGCACCCAAAATGAGTATTATCACCTATTTCAGTCCAATTCAAGCACTGAATTAGATAATTGAACAAGAAAAATGTGAAAATATTTTTAGAGAATAAAGAAAGTGCCAGAACTGTCAAGACAATAACTTTTTGTATCTGTTTCTCTTTATGACTACTGGCCGATTCAGGTAAGTCTGAGGCCGGTAACATCAACAGTGAGGACAAAACCCAGCCTGCCTCTCTCCTTCCACACTGAGTCCAAACCTACAGTCACTGGGTCCTGATTGTTACAGTGGAGCCCAGTTTACTGCAGGATCCAAAGATGGCATCAGTGAAGCTGGAAGACTGCAGTCAAACACTGGAGCTGAATGTCAACATTAAAGATGAAGAAGAGGAGAAGAAGATTGGGACATCTGTTTCTCATGGTAAGAGCAGGTTCTATCTAACTAAGTTTGTTGGACATGATTTGGAAAGGCACACACCTGTCTATATACAGTGCATTCGGAAAGTATTCAGACCTCTTGACTTTTTCGACATTTTGTTACGTTACAGCCTTATTGTAAAATTGATTAAATAGTTTTTTCCCCTCATCAATCTACACACAATACCCCATAATGACAAAGCAAAAACAACAACAACTGAACAATCATATTTACATAAGTATTCAGACCCTTTACTCAGTACTTTGTTTATGCACCGTTGGCAAAGATTGCAGCCAAAGTCTTAATGTGTATGACGCTACAAGCTTGGCACACCTGTATTTGGGGAGTTTCTCCCATTCCTCTCTGCAGATTTTTTATTTTATTTTTTATTTCACCTTTATTTAACCAGGTAAGCCAGTTGAGAACAGGTTCTCATTTACAACTGCGACCTGGCCAAGATAAAGCAAAGTAGTGCAATAAAAACAACACAGAGTTACATATGGGGTAAAAAAACATAAAGTCAGAAATACAACAGAAAATATATATACAGTGTGTGCAAATGTAGCAAGTTATGGAGGTAAGGCAATAAATAGGCTATAGTGCAGAATAATTACAATAGTATTAACACTGGAATGCTAGATGTGCAAGAGATTATGTGCAAATAGAGATACTGGGGTGCAAAAGAGCAAAATAAATAACAATATAGGGATGAGGTAGTTGGGTGGGCTAATTTCGGATGGGCTGTGCACAGGTGCAGTGATCGGTAATGTCACACCCTGGCCTTAGTTATCTTTGTTTTCATTTATATTTTAGTTAGGTCAGGGTGTGACATGGTGTAGTATGTGTTTTGTTTGTCTAGGGGTTTGTAGGTTTATGGGGAAATGTCTTGTCTAGGTGTTTGTATGTTGATGGCTGCCTGGATTGGTTCTCAATTGGAGACAGCTGTGGTTGATTGTCTCTAATTGGGAACCATATTTAAGGCAGCCATGGGCATCATGTGTTTTGTGGGTAATTGTCTATGTTGAACGTTTGTTGCTTGTCTGTGCACTTACGTTATTTAGCTTCACGGTCGTTTGTTGTTTTGTAAGTTTTGTATAGTGTTCGGTTTCGTGTTTTTCTCTCTCTTTCTAATTAAAGAGATGTATTTTGCACACGCTGCGCCTTGGTCCGCTTCCTCTATAAACGACGTTCGTGACAGAATTACCCACCAATCTAGGACCAAGCGGCGTGTCAAGCGGCAACAGGATCCACCTACACAGGATTCATGGACATGGGAGGAGATACTGGATGGAAAGGGTCCTTGGGCACAACCGGGAGAATATCGCCGCCCTCGTGAAGAGCTGGAGGCAGCTAAAGCCGAGAGGAGGCGATATGAGGAGGCAGCACGGAGGCAAGGCTGGAAGCCCGTGAGCACTAGCCAAAAATTTCTTGGAGGGGGCCTTAAAGGGAGTGTGGCGAAGTCAGGTAGGAGACCTGCGCCTACTCCCTGTACTTACCGTGGAGAGCGAGAGTACGGGCAGACACCGTGTTACGCAGTAGAGCGCATGGTGTCTCCTGTACGCGTGCATAGCCCGGTTCGGTACATTCCAGCTCCACGTATCGGCCGGGCTAGATTGAGCGTTGAGCCGGATGTCATGAAGCCGGCCCAACGCATCAGGCCACCAGTGCGTCTCCTCGGGCCGGCTTACATGGCACCAGCCTTACGCATGGTGTCCCCGGTTCGCCTACATAGCCCGGTGCGGGTTATTCCTCCTTCCCGTACTGGTCGGGCGACGGGGAGCATACAACCAGGTAAGGTTGGGCAGGCTCGGTGCTCAAGGGAGCCAGTAAGCCTGCACGGTCCGGTATTTCCGGCGCCACCTCCCCGCTCCAGCCCAGTACCACCAGTGCCTACACCACGCACCAAGCCTCCTGTGTGTCCCCAGAGTCCTGTGCGTCCTGTTGCTGCTCCCCGCACTAGCCCTGAGATGCGTGTCCTCAGCCCGGGACCACCAGTTCCGGCACCACGCACTAGGCATTATGTGCGTCCCCAGGGTCCAGCATGCCCTGTTGCTGCTCCCCGCACTAGCCCTGAGATGCGTGTCCTCAGCCCGGTACCTCCAGTTCCGGCACCACGCTCCAGGCCTATAGGGCGTCTCGGCCGGCCAGAGTCTGCCGTCTGCCTAACGGCGCCTGAACTGCCCGTCTGCCCAACGCCGTCTGAACTGTCCGTCTGCCAAGCGCTGCATGAACGGCCCGTCTGTACTGAGCCTGCTAAGCCGCCCGTCTGCCATGAGCCTTCAGAGCCGTCCGCCAGACCGGAGCCGCTAAAGCCTTCCGCCAGACAGGAGCCGCTAAAGCCTTCCGCCAGACAGGATCAGCCAGAGCCTTCCGCCAGACAGGATCAGCCAGAGCCTTCCGCCAGACAGGATCAGCCAGAGCCTTCCGCCAGACAGGATCAGCCAGAGCCTTCCGCCAGACAGGATCAGCCAGAGCCTTCCGCCAGACAGGATCAGCCAGAGCCTTCCGCCAGACAGGATCAGCCAGAGCCTTCCGCCAGACAGGATCAGCCAGAGCCTTCCGCCAGACAGGATCAGCCAGAGCCTTCCGCCAGACAGGATCAGCCAGAGCCTTCCGCCAGACAGGATCAGCCAGAGCCTTCCGCCAGCCATGAGCAGCCAGATCCGTCAGCCAGCCATGAGCAGCCAGATCCTTCAGCCAGCCATGAGCAGCCAGATCCGTCAGCCAGCCATGAGCAGCCAGATCCGTCAGCCAGCCATGAGCAGCCAGATCCGTCAGCCAGCCATGAGCAGCCAGATCCGTCAGCCAGCCATGAGCAGCCAGATCCGTCAGCCAGCCATGAGCAGCCAGATCCGTCAGCCAGCCATGAGCAGCCAGATCCGTCCGCCAGCCATGAGCAGCCAGATCCTTCAGCCAGCCATGAGCAGCCAGATCCTTCAGCCAGCCATGAGCAGCCAGATCCGTCAGCCAGCCATGAGCAGCCAGATCCGTCAGTCAGCCATGAGCAGCCAGATCCGTCAGCCAGCCATGAGCAGCCAGATCCGTCCGCCAGCCATGAGCAGCCAGATCCTTCAGCCAGCCATGAGCAGCCAGATCCGTCAGCCAGCCATGAGCAGCCAGATCCGTCAGCCAGCCATGAGCCGTCCAGCCGGGATCCGCCAGAGCCGTCCAGCCGGGATCCGCCAGAGCCGTCCAGCCGGGATCCGCCAGAGCCGTCCAGCCGGGATCCGCCAGAGCCGTCCAGCCGGGATCCGCCAGAGCCGTCCAGCCGGGATCCGTCAGAGCCGTCCAGCCGGGATCCGCCAGCCAGCCGGGATCCGCCAGAGCCGTCCAGCCGGGATCCGCCAGAGCCGTCCAGCCGGGATCCGCCAGCCAGCCAGGATCCGCCAGAGCCGTCCAGCCAGGATCCGCCAGCCAGCCAGGATCCGCCAGAGCCAGCCAGCCAGGATCCGCCATTCAGTCCGGTGCTGCCCCTTAGTCCGGTGCTGCCCCTTAGCCCGGTGCTGCCCCTTATCCTGGTGCTGCCCCTTAGTCCGGTGCTGCCCCTTATCCTGGTGCTGCCCCTTAGTCCGGTGCTGCCCCTTAGTCCGGTGCTGCCTCTTAGTCCGGTGCTGCCCCTTAATCCAGTGGGGTTAAGTTGGAGGGTGGTCATTTGGAGGAGGCTACGAAAGCGGGTAGTGACTATGGTGGGGTGGGGACCACGACCAGTACCAGAGCCGCCACCGTGGACAGACGCCCACCCAGACCCTCCCCTAGACTTTATGCTGGTGCGCCCGGAGTTCGCACCTTAAGGGGGGGGTTATGTCACACCCTGGCCTTAGTTATCTTTGTTTTCATTTATATTTTAGTTAGGTCAGGGTGTGACATGGTGTAGTATGTGTTTTGTTTGTCTAGGGGTTTGTAGGTTTATGGGGAAATGTCTTGTCTAGGTGTTTGTATGTTGATGGCTGCCTGGATTGGTTCTCAATTGGAGACAGCTGTGGTTGATTGTCTCTAATTGGGAACCATATTTAAGGCAGCCATGGGCATCATGTGTTTTGTGGGTAATTGTCTATGTTGAACGTTTGTTGCTTGTCTGTGCACTTACGTTATTTAGCTTCACGGTCGTTTGTTGTTTTGTAAGTTTTGTATAGTGTTCGGTTTCGTGTTTTTCTCTCTCTTTCTAATTAAAGAGATGTATTTTGCACACGCTGCGCCTTGGTCCGCTTCCTCTATAAACGACGATCGTGACAGGTAAGGTGCTCTGACAACTGATGCTTAAAGAGTTTGAGGGAGATAAGAGTCTCCAGCTTCAGAGATTTTTGCAATTCGTTCCAGTCATTGGCAGCAGAGAACTGGAAGGAATGGCGGCCAAAGGAGGTGTTGGCTTTGGGAATGACCAGTGAGATATACCTGCTGGAGCGCAGACTACGGGTGGGTGCTGCTATGGTGACCAATGAGCTAAGATAAGGCGGGGATTTGCCTAGCAGTGATTTATAGATGGCCTGGAGCCAGTGGGTTTGACGACGAACATGTAGTGAGGACCAGCCAACAAGAGCGTACAGGTCACAGTGGTGGGTAGTGTATGGGGCTTTGGAGACAAAACGGATGGCACTGTGATAGACTACATCCAATTTGCTGAGTAGAGTGTTGGAGGCTATTTTGTAAATTACATCGCCGAAGTCAAGGATCGGTAGGATAGTCAGTTTTACGAGGGCATGTTTGGCAGCATGAGTGAAGGAGGCTTTATTGCGAAATAGGAAGCCGATTCTAGATTTAACTTTGGATTGGAGATTCTTTATGTGAGTCTGGAAGTTGAGTTTACAGTCTAACCAGACACCTAGGTATTTGTAGTTGTCCACATACTCTAGGTCAGACCCGTCGAGAGTGGTGATTCTAGTCGGGTGGGCGGGTGCCAGCAGCGTTCGATTGAAAAGCATGCATTTAGTTTTACTAGTGTTTAAGAGCAGTTGGAGGCTACTGAAGGATTGTTGTATGGCATTGAAGCTCGTTTGGAGGTTTGTTAACACAGTGTCCAATGAAGGGCCAGATGTATACAAAATGGTGTCGTCTGCGTAGAGGTGGATCTGAGAGTCACCAGCAGCAAGAGCGACATCATTGATATACACAGAGAATAGAGTCGGCCCGAGAATTGAACCCTGTGGCACCCCCATAGAGACTGCCATAGGTCCAGACAACAGGCCCTCCGATTTGACACACTGAACTCTATCTGAGAAGTAGTTGGTGAACCAGGCGAGGCAGTCATTTGAGAAACCAAGGCTATTTAGTCTGCCAATAAGAATGCGGTGGTTGACAGAGTCGAAAGCCTTGGCCAGGTCGATGAAGACGGCTGCACAGTACTGTCTATTATCAATCGCGGTTATAATATCGTTTAGGACCTTGAGCGTGGCTGAAGTGCACCCATGACCAGCTCGGAAACCGGATTGCATAGCGGAGAAGGTACGGTGGTATTCGAAATGGTCGATGATCTGTTTGTTAACTTGGCTTTCGAATACTTTCGAAAGGCAGGGCAGGATGGATATAGGTCTGTAGCAGTTTGGATCTAGAGTGTCACCCCCTTTGAAGAGGGGGATGACCGCGGCAGCTTTCCAATCTCTGGGGATCTCAGACATTATGAAAGAGAGGTTGAACAGACTAGTAATAGGGGTAGCGACAATTTCGGCGGCTAGTTTTAGAAAGAAAGGGTCCAGATTGTCTAGCCCAGCTGATTTGTAGGGGTCCAGATTTTGCAGCGCTTTCAAAACATCAGCTGTCTGAATTTGTGTGAAGGAGAAGCGGGGGGGGGCATGGGCAAGTTGCAGCAGAGGGTGCAGAGTTGGTGGCCGGGTTAGTGGTAGGCAGATGGAAAGCATGGCCAGCTGTAGCAAAATGCTTGTTGAAATTCTCGATTATTGTAGATTTATCGGTGGTGATAGTGTTTCCTAGCCTCAGTGCAGTGGGCAGCTGGGAGGAAGTGCTCTTATTCTCCATGGACTTTACAGTGTCCCAAAACTTTTTGGAGTTAGTGCTACAGGATGCACATTTCTGTTTGAAAAAGTTAGCCTTTGCTTTCCTGACTGCTTGTGTATATTGGTTCCTAACTTCCCTGAAAAGTTGCATATCGCGGGGGCTATTTGATGCTAATGCTGTACGCCACAGGATGTTTTTGTGCTGGTCAAGGGCAGTCAAGTCTGAGGAGAACCAGGGGCTATATCGGTTCTTAGTTCTGTATTTTTTGAATGGGGCATGTTTATTTAAGATTGAGAGGAAATTACTTTTAAGGAACAACCAGGCATCCTCTACTGACGGAATGAGATCTATATCCATCCAGGATACCTGGGCCAGGTCAATTAGGAAGGCCTCCTCGCTAAAGTGTTTTAGGGAGCGTTTGACAGTGATGAGGGGTGGTCGTTTGACCGCGGACCCGTTACGGACGCAGGCAATAAGGCAGTGATCGCTGAGATCCTGGTTGAAGACAGCTGAGGTGTATTTAGAGGGTATGTTAGTCAGGATGATATCTATGAGGGTACCCATGTTTACGGATTTAGGGTTGTACCTGGTAGGTTCGTTGATAATTTGCGTGAGGTTGAGGGCATCTAGCTTGGATTGTAGGATGGCTGGGGTATTAAGCATATCCCAATTTAGGTCACCAAGCAGTACAAACTCTGAGGATAAATGGGGGGCAATCAATTCACATATGGTGTCCAGGGCACAGCTGGGGGCTGAGGGGGGTCTGTAGCAAGCGGCAACAGTGAGAGACTTATTTCTGGAAAGGTGGATTTTTAGAAGTAGAAGCTCAAACTGTTTGGGCACAGACCTGGATAGTATGATAGAGCTCTGCAGGCTATCTCTACAGTAGATTGCAACTCCACCCCCTTTGGCAGTTCTATCTAGACGGAAAATGTTATAGTTGGGGATGGAAATTTCAGAATTTTTGGTGGCCTTCCTGAGCCAGGATTCAGACACTGCTAGAACATCAGGGTTGGCAGAGTGTGCTAACGCAGTGAATAACTCAAACTTAGGAAGTAGACTTCTGATATTTATGTGCAAGAAACCAAGACATTTGCGATTACAGAAGTCATCAAATGATAGCGCCTGGGGAGTAGGAGTGATACTGAGGGCTGCAGGGCCTGGGTTAGCCTCTACATCACCAGAGGAACAGAGGAGGACTAGAATAAGGATACGGCTAAAGGCTTTAAGAACTGGTCTTCTAGTGCGTTGGGTACATAGAATAAAGAGGGCAGATTTCCGGGTGTTATAGAAAAGATTCAGGGCATTATGTACAGACAAGGATATGGAAGGATATGAGTAAAGTGGAGGTAAACCTAGGCGTTGGGTAACGATGAAAGAGAGCATCGCTGGAGGTATCAATTGAGTCGGTCTCCGCGTGTATTGGGGGAGGTGCAAAAGAGCTATCTAAGGCAGGTTTAGCTAGGCTTGGGGGTCTACAGTGATATAGTACAATTAGAAATAACCGAAACAACAAACTAACCATGTTTGGGCTGAGGCTAAACATAAACAGGATGTAGTACCGTAAAAAAGGAACAGTCCAGCAGATATCAGCTGTATAGCTGAGTTATCATAAGGTCCGGTGGTAAAGGACTAGTGAGTAAGAGGCCACGGCTAGCGGGCCAGGGCTAGCAGATAGATGGAATCTTCGTGGTTAACGTCGTAACCACATCAGACGATTTCGTCGGCAGACCAGTCGTGTAGGATCGGCGGGGCTCCGTGTCAACACTAGGTGGTCCCGTCCAGTTGACAGAGAGGTAGATAGCTGGGAGATGGGCCTAGCTCAGGATGATTAGCCAGACCACAGCGTCCGTTTTGTTGTAGCCAGCTGGTAGCGATTAATCCGGAGTTAAAGGTCCAGTGATTCAGTGATTCCGGCGGAAAAACTGATATGTTCTGGGTCGATAACACGCTGTGCAGACTGGCCGAATATCCGGTGATCAATGTCCAGTGATTTAAAATTAATCCCACAGAAAAAATCCAATGCTCTGGGTGAAACACCGCTAGCTATGGCTAATAGCAAGTGGCTAGTAAGCTGGCTAGCTGGCTAGCTGGCTAGCTAGTTTCACTGGAGATTCTAGATAAAAGGTAAGTCAATAATAGAATCCGTTCCACATTGAGTGAGGCGGGTTGCAGGAAAGTATATTTTGTAGAAGGATGAAAAGTCTGATAGGGAAATAGGTACGAAAAATACAAAAAAAACAAGGTATTTACAGGCTATTTACAGACACACGACAGAAACAGGACTGCACTACTTCGCCATCTTGGAACAACGATCCTCTCACGCTCTGTCAGGTTGGATGGGGTGCGTCGCTGCACAGCTATTTTCAGGTCTCCAGAGATGTTCGATTTAAGTCCCGGCTCTGGCTGGGCCACTCAAGGACATTCAGAGACTTGTCCCGAAGCCACTCTTGCGTTGTCTTGGCTGTGTGCTTAGGGTCGTTGTCCTGTTGGAAGGTGAACCTTCGCCCCGGTCTTGAGGTCCTGAGTGCACTGGAGTAGGTTTTCATCAAGGATCTCTCTGTACTTTGCTCCAATCATCTTTCCCTCTATCCTGACAAGGCTCCCATTCCCTGCCGCTGAACAACATCCCCGCAGCATAATGCTTCCACCACCATGCTTCACCATAAGGATGGTGCCAGGTTTCCTCCAGACGTGATGCTTGGCATTCAGGCCAAGAAGTTTAATCTTGGTTTCATCAGACCAGAGAACCTTGTTTCTCATGGTCCGAGTCCTTTAGGTGCCTTTGGCAAACTCCAAGCGGGCTGTCATGTGCCTTTTGCTGAGGAGTGGCTTCCGTCTGGCCACTCTACCATAAAGGCCTGATTGGTGGAGTGTTGAAGAGATGGTTGTCCTTCTGGAAAGTTCTCACATTTCCATAGAGGAACTCTGGAGCTCTGTCAGAGTGACCATCATGTTCTTGGTCACCTATATAGACAGTTGTGACCTATATAGACAGTGTGACTTTCCAAATCATCTCCAATCAATTTAATTTACCACAGTTGGACTCCAATTAAGTTTTAGAAACATCTCAAGGATGAACAATGGAAACAGGATCCACCTTAGCTCAATTTCGAGTATCATAGCAAAGAGTGTGAATACTTATGTAAACAAGGTATTTCTGCTGTTTTATTTTTAATACATTTGCAAAAATTTCTAAGAACCTGTTTTCACTTTGTCATTATGAGGTATTATGTGTAGATTGATGAGGAATTTTTTTATTTAATCCATTTCAGAATAAGGCTGTAACGAATCAAATTGTGGAAAAAGTAAAGGGGTCTGAGTACTTTCCTAATGCACTGTACATATCCAAAAGTGGACCTAGAAGTTTGTCCTTAAATATCTATTGGGAGCCCATCTGGACCTTCTGCTTTACCTCCCTTCATATTGAAAATAGCATCAGATATTTCAACACTATCCAATTCCTTTTCCAGATCCAATTTAGTGTCTTCTGAAGTAGAGGGAAAATCAAGACCTGACTAGTTCAGTTCTCAGGAGATTCAGAGTTGTAAAGTGTGTTGTAGTAGGAAGCAAATGTTTGGTTTATTTCTACAGGATCCATTGATAATTGTCCTTGTAAATTATTAATTGCATTAAAGGCTGAATTTTACTTCTTACTGTGCCAGGCCAGCAATTTACCAGGTTTTTAACCTTGATCATAGAAGGACTGTTTCAGCCTAGTTAAGCTGTTTGCAGCCTTAGAGGTGGGAAGTTCATCATACTGAGCTTTAAGACCAAATCATTCCTTGTTTACTTCTACTGAGTTGTCAAAAAAAGCTTCCCTCTCCAATTCTCTCATTTTGCTCTCCGTCTCTCATTTTCTGATTTATTAGATTTGAAACTGGTAAAACGTATAATTCGCCCTCAAATATGTGCTTTGAAAGCCTCCCATCTGGTACTCGCTGACGTTTGGTCAGAGTTCAATGTCAAATAAACATCTATATACACTCCAACGTAATGTAAGAAGTCTGGGTCCTGTAACCATCTGGGATGCAAACGCCATCAAGAGGATCCTTTTACTAGTTTTGTATCCCTATAGAATAATGACACAGGGGAATGGTCATTCAAAACAATACTATCATATCCACTTCCTGCTACATTGGGAAGCAATGAGCAAGAAACTAAAAAGTAGTCTACCTGAGAATATGATTTAAATGTTGTCGAGTAACATGAATACTCCCTCTTACTCGGGTTCTGAGTCTTCCAAGGTTCACATAGGTTTAAGTCCTTAATGAAATGCTGTAATTTCTTTCTACTCTGCGAGTGGGAAGTGTCTAAACCAGAGGAGCGATCTAGATGAGGATCAAGAGTGCAATTAAAGTCCCCTGCCATTAGGACCTTACCAGGAATGGAGGCTATCAATAGAAATACATTCTCTAAGAATTTGGGATTATCATCATTAGGACCATCAACATTAACCAGATTAATATGCTCATTCAAAAGAGTTCCCTGTATCTAAATGTATCTACCAGCTGTATCAGTTATAATAGCATCCACTTGAATCAGAACAGATTTGTGAATTAAAACCTTAACACCATGAGAATGAGAGGAGAAACAGGATGCTATTACTGGCCCTTGTCATCTCCTGCATACTTTAAGTAGCTTATCCTTCAACAAGTGAGTTTCTTGTAGGAACACAATAGATGAATGAAGTTGTTTAAGCCTAGTAATAACCTGTTTTAAGCTTGGATAGTTTACAAACTCCACGGACATTCCACAAAGTAAATGTAAGTTTTGCAATTGAAGTCATTTAATCAAAGATGTAAACATGGAATAAGCTATAGCATAAAGACATATCTAAAATCTGTTTAGTAACCATAAAGACCGCATTAATATTTTGTAGTGAGGAAAATATGTAAAGATCTGTTGAAACAAACATAGATATTTCCTAACAGTAAAACACTGAACCCCATTCCTCTGTCTTCCTAACTGAGACAACCAACGCTTCCTCTCCCACCTCCCCCTGATCGTAGAGTGTAGCTTGGTGGACGACTGATCCATTAAAGAGAGCAGTCTAACCTAAGCGACGCTAAACAAAACAAAGTGTCTCCTGCCTTCTCTCTGCCATTACTTCTCACAATCAAAACAAAAGGCCTATCTTTCAAGATGTTGTGTGAAATATCACAACAAAGGGCCTTTTTAGCAAGATGATATGTGAAATATCATGTAGTATTTGTTTGAAAAGTAGCAAAGAATAGCTCCACCTAAAACAGTAACGCTAGTTAGTGAAGCCTGAGACTAAAGTTAACGTTACAGTTCGGACCGTCCAAAATAGTTGTAAATGATCCACAACACAGGGTCTGTTGCTAGTAGCTACCAAGTAACATATGTATAGCGTTAATGTAGTATACCATGATACGTTTATAAACCAAAAAAAGTATCAAAGATCAGAAATGAACAGCCTACGTGAGAAAAATAGATATCATTGAATATGTGCTATGTTACCCAAAGGCCCTTTGCACATGATGTTAGGCTTGCACCTGAGTGTCAATCATTTTAGTCCAAGGATATGATCAAAAGGCCTCCATCATTCTTAAATGGAAGAAGTTTGGAACCACCAATACGTTTTCTATACCTCACAAATGACAGGGTTAGGTTTAAGTGTTGAGCAGTTGAAATGGATGATTCCAGGTGTCTGTGACACCCTCCGTTTTGGTGAGTCGTAGATCCGGTGTAGAGCGTGCCGAAACAGAGAATACATTATTTGTCATGCTGGATTTTGATGCAAAGTCTCTGCCAGTTAAGGTCAAGGTAGGAAGTGTCAGTTATCCCGTGAGCGATTTTGTTCCGTAAATACTACAGTGTTTTAGGGGTGAAGTTTATGGGCCTGTTGCAGCAGTGTGTAGGCGTGAGATGCCTAGATGTGACAAGTCTGCAGGAGGGCATGAGATGAAGAAATTTGTGGTATCGGAGGAGAAAGTTCTGTGTGTTAGTTGTGGGGGTGCTAACGGGCTGGAGATCTGAGGTGTCAGGTGAGAGAAAGGCAGATTGAGGTTGCCAGGGTTACAGTAGTACAGAAAGTGTTGTATGCAGAAGCAGTGAAGAGAGTGGTAGAGGAAGATGGGTACAGGGTGAGGGATCTTGAGAGGATTCGTGTGAGTAGCTCAACTGGTAGAGCATGGCGCTTGAAATGCCAAGGTAGTGGGTTCGAGCCCCGGGACCACCCATACACAAAAATGTATGCACGCATGACTGTAAGTCGCTTTGGATAAAAGCGTCTGCTAAATGGCATATTATTATTATTATTTACCAAGAGAGAGATGGGAAGAATATGTGCTTCAGTAAGGTGGGGTTTTAGCATTTATAGCAATGGTTGTCAATTGTACTGCAGAAATGGATCTCACAAATGACCAAAATGACAGGCTACTTAGACACTGAGAATCTGAGATCAATAAAAACGACCTTGTCTTGAATCGATCAATAGCCGAGGCCCCTAAGTGTGCAGAGAAACACATTGTACAATATGAGGAGGAAGATACAGTCCTAAAAAAGCTTTCCAGTTTCACTGACTCACCCAATGATGAGCAGCTCACTCACCGGCCAAAAGCTGATCTCTCTCTTGCTTTACTTTTTTAAACAATGCTGTTCTCTCAATAGGCCTATTTGGAAGTTGATAACTTGGGAACATACAGACATTAGTATTTTTATTTTCAACAGGATCCATTTGCTTTACCAGCTATGTTTTCCAGCGATTGTATTAGAAATATTTGCGAAAGGCCTATTTTGGCTGCATGCTGTTAACTGACAGATTTGCCACACGTTAGGCATGCCTTGTGATTTGGCTACACACAATCCACAGCTAGGCTATTTTAAATTAGCTATGGATCCTCTGTGGCGAAATTCTAGTCTTACTCCTAGTGTAGTATTGGGAATTATTTAATTTCTTTCTGAACAGACTGCAGAGTGCTGCAGCACCTCCAGCACACTTCCCTCAGCTATTATTCTATTAGGAGATAAATGATGAAGTGCAATGCTGGAGAGAAGAGAGTTGCCGGCTTATGTCTATAACAGCACAGAGAGGGAGAGAGATCATAGGAAGTGAATGTCATTGTATTTCTGTGAGAGATACAGGCGTGCTTCTCTCTCTCACCACAGCAATGGCCACGCCTTGGTCTAGGCTACAATGTTGCGCAAACCATAAACCCAAGACGGCCCAACATTAACCAATTCTTAGAATATCATGCACGTTTTCACATTACGTTTTTTTAGGGGGCATGACAATTACAGAGGAATCTAAATGTAATTACTCTGATTGCTTTTATTAGGATTTTTACATTGCAAACAGTGGAAATTATTTTTCTTGCCACAAGAGGTAGGCTACCTGATCCTGGCAAATGGGTTCCGGAACAAAAGACTACAAAACTGAGAGGTACCGGAGGATCCAGCTCAAATTAAGCACCACCCTTCTCATATAATGGGGTAGGGCCATCCCAAGGATCCCTGAACGCACCAAATATTTTTTTAGAACTAAACCAAGACAGACCACAGCTGGTCGTTTCCAATGGGAACAGATGAGTCATAGTGGGCAGAGCCAAGCACGAGCTAGCGAGATCCTATTGGCGTATTCTAGCATACATCTGCATATTTCTGTTAGGGAACGCCTCCTCTGTGAAGCGCTCGTGTGCAATAACTCAATTCGCCTTTGCGTTCTTTCTAAATAACATGATTTTTTAAAAACATTTGCAACAGGTAAGTCCACAACACTTAGTCCACTCTGTGCATAACAGATTTTAGTTTTGGGAACAGAACTGTATTAAGATCAGATGTTTCATCGATTAGAACATTTGCAGAATGTCGGCCAAAATCCATCTCCTTCCATCTTCTCCCACTGCCGGCCAGTGGGCTTCCTCTCACTGCCATATTTGGTAGTGAGTGGAAACGCCAACCGGATTCTTCACAATTATACATCCAGTGAAATATCTGTCTCATTGTTCTATCTGTGGCTGCACTGTGGTAGTGGGGGAACAGGAAGTTCCGGGAAGGCACACACCATTCTTCAGTAAAAGAAAGCGCCAGAACTGTAATGTCAAGAAGATAACCTTTGTGTCCGTTTCTTTTTATTACTATAAGTATGTGTTATGACGAGTTTCTCTGGCATCAAGTAATTCAGTATGCAAGAGAATAGTTAAACAGTTAGATGGAGAGTTGGTTCAAAGTATTTAATATTACAGTACCAGATTCACATGACAAGCGGTACGGGCGTAGCCTATTGTCATCTGAATGACTTACATAGAAAACTTCTTAGTTTATATAATGCTTTTCCAAGCTAATTCCATCCAACAGTTGCCAACCATTATTGAGTGTCACTCCTCGCCACATATAGGATCACCCTATATGGTATCGTGTTGCACCCTAGTCAGGATATTCCATCACGTACTCCTTCTAAGATTAGCACCAGTGGCCCCCCAGCTATCTTGGCCCGCATACCTTCTGGCACCCACCAGTGACAGAAATAAATACATGGAATGTATGTCATCCTCCAAATCCTTATGCAGCTCTCAATATTCCAAACATTAACTAATACTTTATAAAATATGTAATATCAGTATGTAATAGCACGTTTAAACGTTCTAATATCGAAAGAACATGTCATACCATGCTAGGTAACAAATCCGTTAAGGTATTATCACGTTTGGTGTGTTATTTTTATGTCAAACTGAGTAAACCTGGTAACTATTTTACAAGTCACATATCTAGATACTTTGGGTTTCTCTGAATGGATGTACATAATTTCCTCAAGGTGATTTCATAAATAATCCATTTATTTTTGATTTCAGAGTTTGTTTAGCATTTTTGGTTTTGTGTAAAATTAACGAGCTGGTAAAAATGGCGCCGCCCACGCGGTCAGCGTCAATGGACTTCAGTGCAGCAGAGAGACAATTTCAGGGTTGCACTACTGTTTTGAAGCTGAATGTAATGATTATACGTTTTCTAATAATAATATAATATGCCATTTAGCAGACACTTTTATCCAAAGCGACTTACAGTCATTTGCGCATACATTTTTACGTATGGGTGGTCCCGGGGATCGAATCCACTACCCTGGCGTTACAAGCGCCATGCTCTACCAACTGAGCTACAGAGGACCACATGTACTAATATTCAGACACATTCAGTTGTTTCTGTATTTATCGATAAATGTTACTATGGTGTGAATGGAAAATACAATTGGTTTTTGATTGAAATAATACAGTGACTACAAGGTTATTCAGGAAAATAGTACATAGTGCTGCCTAAAACAAACAGTGACCTTGTACTAAATGGCTTTTTTCATTTATGCATTTACTGTACCAGTCAAAAGTTTGGACACACCTACTCATTCAAGAGTTTTTCTTATATTTTACTATTTTCTACATTGTAGAATAATAATGAAGACATTGAAACTATGAAATAACACACATGGAATCATGTAGTAACCAAAAAAGTGTTAAACAAATCAAATATATTTTATATTTTAGATTCCTCAAAGCAGCCACCCTTTGCCTTGATGACAGCTTTGTAGAATCTTTGTATTCTACAATGTAGAAAATAGTAAAAATAAAGAAAAATCCTGGAAAGAGTAGGTGTTCTAAATCTTTTGACTGGTACTGTATGTGAATTTGGGAAGAATCTGCTATAGGTTAAGAACCGGCACCTCAAATATCTAGTGCTTGAGCTCCTGTTCCTCTTATAGAATGTTAGCTCAGTATTGTGGAGCTCCTGCACCTAAATATAAACAGTACCGGCACCTATTTCAGTCCAAGTCAAGCACTGAATTAGGTGTTTTAACAAGAAGAAATATAATATATTTTTTGAGATTAAAGAAAGTGCCAGAACTGTCAGGACAATAACTTTTTGTGTCTGTTTCTCATTGTTACTACAGGACCACTAGAATTAAATCTGAGGCCGGTAACATCAACAGTGAGGACAAACCCAGCCTGCCTCTCTCCTTCCACACTGAGTCCAAACCTACAGTTACTGGGTCCTGATTGTGACAGTGGTGCCCAGTTTGCACTGCAGGATCCAGAGATGGCATCAGTGAAGCTGGAAGACTGCAGTCAAACACTGGAGCTGAATGTCATCATTAAAGATGAAGAAGAGGAGGAGAAGATTGGGAAATCTGTTTCTCATGGTAAGAGCAGGTTCTATCTAAGTTTGTGTTATTCATTCCAACTTCCCACTGTGCATGAAAAGTTGCAGTAGAACTGTTTCATGAACTGTTTCAATGAGAAGGTAGATATTATTTCATGCTACTGACCCTTGCATGGTTTGACACCAATATTGTCAGCATTTGTTTTATTCACTGGGCTATCTGGAGTGATCAGAGAGTAGACTAAAGAAGTGAAGTAGACAAACTGCCAGTGTTTTAAAGTTCTATTAAATGAGTCTGTGTAGTTACTAACCCTTGTGATAGTGAGTGGAGGATGACACTAACCCTTGTGATAGTGAGTGGAGGATGATATGGCTTCTACATCTGCATTGCTTTCTCTTTGGGGTTTTAGGCTGGGTTTCTATAAAACACTTTGTGACAACTTCTGATGTAAAAAGGGCTTCATAAAATACATTTGATTGACATGTATATCACACCAACTGACTGGTTCTTCTGATGTTGTTCACACAGGTTACGATCAGATAGAGATGGTGTGATGATCAGTTTTCACCATTAGTTTGGGTGTATTATTTTTGCTATTAAACAACTTTGTTTAATGATAAACAGGCTTTGAAACAACTACATGTGTTTATACAATTTTATTTTAAAACAAGAATTGTTATTTTAGTCATTGATAATGAATGTTTGGATATTTACACTCAAGCCAACTTTGTTAATCTGCCATTAGTTTATGGCATTCAAAATGTATATTTCTATTTATCTACTCTAAACATGTCACTACACATCTACACACACCAATGCATATGTCATATATTGAAACACTTAGACACTTTTTAAACAAGGTTAATTTTTTCTAGCTAATTAATCTCACTTTTTTCTTATACATGCAGTATTTTACATTCAGGAGTTAGTTTTGTAGCAGGTGTGGGGTTGTGGGTAGGAAAATATGGCGGAAGTGCTGTTCGATTCTGATGGCGCGCGGTGGAGTGAAGTTGGTAAGAATGAATGGAACACAGTGACAACGAAAAATGGAGCAAAGAGCGAAAGTCATCAACACCTGCTTTGCTTTATCTTGGCCAGGTCGCAGTTGTAAATGAGAACTTGTTCTCAACTGGCTTACCTGGTTAAATAAAGGTTAAATAAAAACACCAAAGTCATTTATACCAAGGTGGTATAAAAGGGGTTATATCTGGAGTTTCCTCGGACATTGAGGTCCATCATCTTAAGCGGAAGATTCCTGGAGTGTTTGGAAACTAAACTAACCCGTATAGTAGATGGAAAGAAGGAGGAATGGGAGGGGGGTGGAGCACCTCAAGTTTAAGACCAAGCTTAGGAGTTGTTCTCTCTCTTATGTCTGGTCTTAACAAGATTCACGGTTGTTTTATACAGGTTTCCTTAATTTATTTGGCGTGGGCTACGGCCGCCAAACAGGGAATTCGTAAACTCAAACCTCTGTCTGAACAATTGTTAATTTATGATCTAGCCAGGTCATTACAATACCAAAGAAGAAGAGGAAGAAAATCCCTATTGTACAGTGGCCAGTGCTATCCGGGATCAGTGCTATCCCTACCCTAAACATTTTTCATTTAAACTCCAGTGGGGGTAGCGCTGTCCTAAGGATCCAGGATAGCACGGACCATTGCACTGTGGAAGTGGGGGAACAGGAAGTTCCGCGTAGACGCGGAAGTTCCTGAAAGAAAACGCCACAACTGTGCTGTCAAGACAATCAATGTTTTGTCCGTTTCAAATGTATTACTACAGGTATGTAATAGCACGCTTAAACTGTCTAATATCGAAAGAACATGTCATAACATGCTAGGCTACAAGTCCGTCAAGGTATTATCACGTTTGGTAAAGGGTTTCTGTGTTATTTTTGTGTCAAACCAAGTGAAGAACGTGATAAAACTATTTTACAAGTCACATAGCTAGAGACTTGGGGTTTGTCTGAGTGAATGTACATAATTTCCTCAAGGTATTTTAATCAAGAATCCAATTATTTGCGATTGAATTTGTTTTACATGTTATTGGTTTTGTGTAAAATTCACGAGTTGGTAAAATGGCGGCTACTCTCGGTCAGCGTCAACGGACTTCAGTGAGGACAGTGCGGGTGCATCAGAGACAATTTCACGGTCGCACTACTGTTTTGAAGCTGAACGTAATTATCAGTTTTCTACATGTGTAGTAATGTTCAGACACATTCGATTGTTTCCATATTTATCTATAAGTGTGTGTGTGTATACAGTACATTCAACGTATTGACCCCTTTTTCCAAAATTTGCTAGGTTACAGCCTTATTCTTAAATTGATTAAATAAATACAAATCGTCAATCTACACACAATATCCCATAATGACACATTTTTGCTAATTTATTTTTAAAAAAACATCTTATTTACATAAGTATTCAGACCCTTTGCTGAGAGACTCGAAATTGTGCTCAGGTTTCCATTGATCATCCTTGAGATGTTTCTACAACTTGATTGGAGTCCACCTGTGGTAAATTCAATTGATTGGACATGATTTGGAAAGGCACACACCGGTCTATATAAGGTCCCACAGTTGACATTGCATGTCAAAACCAAGCCATGAGGTTGAAGGAATTATCCTTAGAGCTACAAAACAAGATTTTGTCTAGGCACAGATCTGGGAAAGGGTACCAAAAAATGTCTACATTTTACCAGGTTCCCAAGAACATGGTGGCCTCCATCATTCTCAAATGGAAGAAGTTTAGAACTCCACCAATCAGGCTTTATGGTAGAGTGGCCAGACGGAAGCCACTCCTCAGTAAAAGGCACCTAAAGGACTCTCAGACCATGAGAAACAAGATTCTCTGGTCTGATGAAACCAAGATTGAACTCTTTGGCCTGAATGACAAGCATCACGTCTGGAGGAAACCTGGCACCATCCCTACGGTGAAGCATGGTAGTGGCAGCATCATGCTGTGGGGATGTTGTTCAGCGGCAGGGACTGGGAGACTAGTCAGGATTGAGGGAAAGATGAATGGAGCAAAGTACAGAAAGATCCTTGATGAAAACCAGCTCCAGAGTGCTCAGGACCTCAGACTGGGGCGAAGCTTCACCTTCCAACAGGACAACAACCCTAAGCACACAGCCAAGACAATGCAGGAGTGGTTTCGGGACAAGTCTCTGAGTGTCCTTGAGTGGCTCAGCCAGAGCCCGGACTTGAACCCGATCAAACATCTCTGGTGAGACCTGAAAATAGCTGTGCAGCGACGCTCCCCATCCAACCTGACAGAGCTTGAGAGGATCTGCAGAGAAGAATGGGAGAAACTCCCCAAATACAGGTGTGCCAAGCTTGTAGCATCATACCCAAGAAGACTCAATGCTGTAATTGCTGTCAAAGGTGCTATAACAAAGTACTAAGTAAAAGGTCTGAATACTTATGTAAATGTGATATTTCATATATATATTACTTTTTTTGCAAACATTTCTAAACCTGTTTTTGCTTTGTCATTATGGGGTATTGTGTGTAGATTGATGAAGGAAAAAACAAACAATTTAATCCATTTTAGAATAAAACTGTAACGTAACAAAATGTGGAAGAAGTCAAGCGGTCTGAATACTTCCCGAATGCACTGAATATGAAGGTAGTCACTAGTTACTACAGCCACAAAGTCATAAACCCCGCTTATTTCTAAAATGGGATTTTAAACCTAACCCCAACCACACTGCTAACCTTATGCCTTACCCTAACCTTAAATAAAGACCAAAAAGCACATTTTTGTTTTCGTTCATTTTTACGACATGGCCAAATTTGACTTTGTGACTTAATCTAATATGAAGGGTGAGCATGGATTTTTATTTCCTAATTTCCTCATATTACCTGTAAAAAAACGTTCAACATTCACCTTTTGCTACAATTTCTGTCAAGTTATAAATAAAATATATATAAATATATATAATATTCTGTCAAGTCTACCCCAATATAGAGAGATCGAGAACAAAAATATAACAGCAAGTTGGTTTCATGAGCTGAAGTAAAAGATCCCAGAAATTGTCCATAAACACACAAAGCTTTTCTCTCAGATTGTGGCACAAATTAGTTTCCATCCATGTTAGTGAGCAAATCCCCTCAGCCAAGATAATCCATCCACCTGGCAGGTGGCCTATCATGGAGCTGATTAAACAGCATCATCATTACACAGGTGCACCTTGTGCTGGGTACAATTAAAGGCCACCTTAAAATGTGCTGTTTTTTCACAACAAAATGCTCATTTGAAGGAGCGTGCAATTGACATGCTGACTGCAGGAATGTCCACCAGAACTATTGCCAGTGAATTTAATGTTAATTTCTCTACCATAAGCTGCTTCCAACGTCATTTTTAGAGAATTTGGCAATACGTCCAACCGGCCTCACAACTGCAGACCACATGTAACCATGCCAGCGCAAGAGCTCCATATCCGGCTTCTTCATCTGGGAGGCATGCTGAGGAGTATTTCTGTCTGTAATAAAGCCATTTTGTAGGGAAAAACTCATTCTGATTGGCTGGGCCTGGCTCCCCAGTGGGTTGGCCTGGCTGCTAAGTGGGTTGGCCTATGCCCACCCAGAGCCCACCCATGGCTCCACCCCTGCCCAGTCATGTGAAATCCATAGATTAGGTCCCAATGAATTTATTTCAATTTACTGATTTCCTTATATGAGCTATAACTCAAGAAAATCTTTGAAATTGTTGCGTTTATGTTGCGTTTATATTTTTGTTCAGTGTGTGTGTGTGTGTGTGTGTGTGTGTGTGTGTGTGTGTGTATATATACATATACATACATACATACATACATACATACATACATACATACATACATACAGTGGGGGAAAAAAGTATTTAGTCAGCCACCAATTGTGCAAGTTCTCCCACTTAAAAAGATGAGAGAGGCCTGTAATTTTCATCATAGGTACACGTCAACTATGACAGACAAAATGAGAAAAAAAAATCCAGAAAATCACATTCTAGGATTTTTTATGAATTTATTTGCAAATTATGGTGGAAAATAAGTATTTGGTCACCTACAAACAAGCAAGATTTCTGGCTCTCACAGACCTGTAACTTCTTCTTTAAGAGGCTCCTCTGTCCTCCACTCGTTACCTGTATTAATGGCACCTGTTTGAACTTGTTATCAGTATAAAAGACACCTGTCCACAACCTCAAACAGTCACACTCCAAACTCCACTATGGCCAAGACCAAAGAACTGTCAAAGGACACCAGAAACAAAATTGTAGACCTGCACAAGGCTGGGAAGACTGAATCTGCAATAGGTAAGCAGCTTGGTTTGAAGAAATCAACCTTTGGAGCAATTATTAGGAAATGGAAGACATACAAGACCACTGATAATCTCCCTCGATCTGGGGCTCCACGCAAGATCTCACCCTGTGGGGTCAAAATGATCACAAGAACGGTGAGCAAAAATCCCAGAACCACACGGGGGGACCTAGTGAATGACCTGCAGAGAGCTGGGACCAAAGTAACAAAGCCTACCATCAGTAACACACTACGCTGCCAGGGACTCAAATCCTGCAGTACAAGACGTGTCCCCCTGCTTAAGCCAGTACATGTCCAGGCCCGTCTGAAGTTTGCTAGAGTGCATTTGGATGATCCAGAAGAGGATTGGGAGAATGTCAGATGAAACCAAAATAGAACTTTTTGGTAAAAACTCAACTCGTCGTGTTTGGAGGACAAAGAATGCTGAGTTGCATCCAAAGAACACCATACCTACTGTGAAGCATGGGGGTGGAAACATCATGCTTTGGGGCTGTTTTTCTGCAAAGGGACCAGGACGACTGATCCGTGTAAAGGAAAGAATGAATGGGGCCATGTATCGTGAGATTTTGAGTGAAAACCTCCTTCCATCAGCAAGGGCATTGAAGATGAAACGTGGCTGGGTCTTTCAGCATGACAATGATCCCAAACACACCACCCGGGCAACGAAGGAGTGGCTTCGTAAGAAGCATTTCAAGGTCCTGGAGTGGCCTAGCCAGTCTCCAGATCTCAACCCCATAGAAAATCTTTGGCGGGAGTTGAAAGTCCGTATTGCCCAGCGACAGCCCCAAAACATCACTGCTCTAGAGGAGATCTGCATGGAGGAATGGGCCAAAATACCAGCAACAGTGTGTGAAAACCTTGTGAAGACTTACAGAAAACGTTTGACCTGTGTCATTGCCAACAAAGGGTATATAACAAAGTATTGAGAAACTTTTGTTATTGACCAAATACTTATTTTCCACCATAATTTGCAAATAAATTCATTAAAAATCCTACAATGTGATTTTCTGGATTTTTTTTCCTCATTTTCTCTGTCATAGTTGACGTGTACCTATGATGAAAATTACAGGCCTCTCTCATCTTTTTAAGTGGGAGAACTTGCACAATTGGCGGCTGACTAAATACTTTTTTTCCCCACTGTACATACATACATACATACATACAGTGGGGAGAAAAAGTATTTGATACACTGCCGATTTTGCAGGTTTTCCTACTTACAAAGCATGTAGAGGTCTGTAATTTTTATCATAGGTACACTTCAACTGTGAGAGACGGAATCTAAAACAAAAATCCAGAAAATCACATTGTATGATTTTTAAGTAATTAATTTGCATTTTATTTACATTTACATTTTAGTCATTTAGCAGACGCTCTTATCCAGAGCGACTTACAGTTAGTGAGTGCATACATTATTTTTTTATTTTTCATACTGGCCCCCCATGGGAATCGAACCCACAATTCCCTCCCCTACCCTGGACGACGCTGGGCCAATTGTGCGCCGCCCCATGGGTCTCCCGGTCGCGGCCGGCTACGACAGAGCCTGGATTGCATGACATAAGTATTTGATCACCTACCAACCAGTAAGAATTCCGGCTCTCACAGACCTGTTAGTTTTTATTTAAGAAGCCCTCCTGTTCTCCACTCATTACCTGTATTAACTGCACCTGTTTGAACTCGTTACCTGTATAAAAGACACCTGTCCACAGAAGGATGAGTACAACCCCAAGTACACCATCCCAACCGTGAAGCATGGAAGTGGAAACATCATTCTTTGGGGATGCTTTTCTGCAAAGGGGACAGGACGACTGCACCGTATTGAGGGGAGGATGGATGGGGCCATGTATCGCGAGATCTTGGCCAACAACCTCCTTCCCTCAGTAAGAGCATTGAAGATGGGTCGCGGCTGGGTCTTCCAGCATGACAACGACCCGAAACACACAGCCAGGGCAACTAAGGAGTGGCTTTGTAAAAAGCATCTCAAGGTCCTGGAGTGGCCTAGCCATTCTCCAGACCTGAACCCAATAGAACATCTTGGGAGGGAGCTGAAAGTCCATATTGCCCAGCGACAGCCCCGAAACCTGAAGGATCTGGAGAAGGTCTGTATGGAGGAGTGGGCCAAAATCCCTGCTGCAGTGTGTAAACCTGGTCAAGACCTACAGGAAACATATGATCTCTGTAATTGCAAACAAAGGTTTCTGTACCAAATATTAAGTTCTGCTTTTCTGATGTATCAAATACTTATGTCATGCAATAAAATGCAAATTAATTACTTAAAAATCAAACAATGTGATTTCCTGGATTCTTTTAGATTCCGTCTCTCACAGTTGAAGTGTACCCATGATAAAAATTACAGACCTCTACATGCTTTGTAAGTAGGAAAACCTGCAAAATCGGCAGTGTATCAAATACTTGTTCTCCTCACTGTATAGGCTAGTATAATATACCTTTAATGTATCCAGCAGGCATCTCAGAAGCAACAGGCTCATCAAGCAGGGATGGCAGCTCTTGGTCTAAAATATAAGAACAAATCATGCTGTTATTTAAACTTTCTACATTTACTATTTTTCGAGATCAATATCTTGATGGCTAAAGAAACCTGATTCTGATGCTCTGTCTTGGCCAGCTTCTTCCTGGCTGCCACTTGGACTTACTGAGAAAACAGAAGGAAAAACATGAAGACATACTTTGCTTTTGAAACTGGCACAGAACCAAACGTGAAGGGATGTCAGTCAGGAGCTCAGTAGGAAGATTAATGAATCCCAACAAAAATAAATGCTAAGCATAATTTCTTTTATTTATTATGCTTTTAGTTTGATGGCAAATACATAGATATTTACAAACATGGCATCACACTTGTGTTTTACCCCAGAAGAATAGGATGATTTCACTACTGTTGTAAATACAAGTTTCACCCATACACAGCACCACAACTATTTGGAAAGTTCTAACAGTATGCACAAAGTAGTAATATGACTTTAAATAACTTAATATGCAAAAATATGATGGTAATTGTATTCTATTGAGTGGCTTTGGAAGGTTTGTAAAGCTATAATACTTCATACAATTCAATTGTTTACCCTAAAACTAATTGTTTACCCTAAAACTACAACCAGACACTTACTGTCGCTCTGGCTTGAGGTGGCACATGGCCTCAAGTCCTCTGCATCTGCAACTTCAGAGAATATCACAGATGTCAAACCGTTACCACATTTATAGTACACACTTAACAGATTTTCCTGTTCATCCCATACAGTTGGTAGGAAAATAACTTTGAGAAAGTAGGCTTGTTAATCAGACTTGAAACATTATGTACCTTGTTGTAGGGTCTTTTCAAAGACACTGGCTCTTGAAGTTACTAGGATAGCCACATTAGCAGCTATATAGCGTTTCATTTTTGGGGGGTAAATGCAGGTGAATATATTGATCAAAGTCCCCTTGTCCTAGAGAGATTTACACTGTTATCAAAACGTTACGCCAGGGTAAACCTATCTTCCACCCAATGTAAAGCTGGGATATATAATATTTTTGTTGTTATTCTGTCCCTCACTGTTCAAATAAACCTACCATTAAAATTATAGACTGATCATTTCTTTGTCAGTGGGCAAATGTACAAAATCAGCAGGGGATCAAATACTTTTTTCCCTCACTGTAAGATACCCCGTTAAAAAAGAAATAATCTAAAATGTGAAGTTTTGTCACACAACACAATGCCCAGTGGTGTAAAGTACTTAAGTAAAAATACTTTAAAGTACTACTTAAGTCGTTTTTTGGGTATCTGTACTTTACTTTACTATTTCTACTTTTGACAACTTTTACTTCACTACATTCCAAAAGAAAATGATGTACTTTTTACTCCATACATTTTCCCTGACACCTAAAAGTACTTGTTACATTTTGAATGCTTAGGACAGAAAAATTGTCAAATTCACGTAATTATCAAGAGAAAATCTGAGTGTTGGTGTGCCACTGGCTATCCATAAATACAATTTAAAAAATAAAATGGTGTCGTCTGGTTTACTTAAAATTAGGAATTTGAAATTATTTATACGTTTACTTTGACTTTTGATAATAAAGTATATTTTAGCAAAAGCATTTACTTGAGTCATTTCTTATTAAGGTATCTTTACTTTTACTCAAGTATGACAATTGGGGGCTTTTTCTACCACTGACAATGCCACAGATGTCTCAAGTTTTGAGGGAGCATGCAATTGGCATGCTGACTGCAGGAATGACCACCAGAGCTGTTGCCAGATAATTTAATGTAATTTCTCTACCATAAGCCGCCTCCAACTTTGTTTTAGAGAATTTGGCAGTATGCCCAACCAGCCTCACAACTGGTGACCACTGTGTATGGCGTTGTGTGGGCGTGTGGTTTGCTGATGTCAATGTCGTGAACACAGTACCCCATGTTCGTGTCAGGGTTATGTTATGGGCAGGCATAAGCTACGGAGAAGGAACAAAATTGCATTTTATCAATGGTACCATGACAAGATCCTGAGGCCCATTGTCCTGCCGACATCACGTCATGTTTCAGCATGATAATGCACGGCCCAATGTCACAAGGATCTGTACACAATTCCAGGAAGCTGAAAATGTCCCAGTTCTTCCATGTCCTGCATACTCACCAGACATGTCACCCATTGAGCATGTTTGGGAGGGCTGGATCGACGTGTACCACAGCTTGTTCCAGTTCCCACCAATATACAGCAACTTCACACAGCCACTGAAGAGGAATGAGACAACATTCCACAGGCTCCCGAGTGGCTCAGCGGTCTAAGGCACTGCATCTCAGTGCTTGAGATGCAGTGACTTAGATTCCAGGCTATCACAACCGGCCGTGATTGGGAGTCCCACAGGGCAGCGCACAATTGGCCCAGCGTCGTCCGGGATTGGCTGGTGTAGGCAGTCAATGTAAATAAGAATTTGTTCTTAACTGACTTGCCTATCTAAATAAAGGTTAAAAAATAAACTATCAACAGATTGATCAACTCTATGCAAAGTAGAAGTGTCCTGGAGGAGGCAGCGGCAGATACTCTGTTCTCATGTAATGGGGTAGGGCCCAGTGATGCCAATTTAGCAATTTTGTTGCTAGATTTAGCTACTTTTCAGACTACCCTGGCAACTTTTCTTTCAAACAGCACCTAGCAACACATTTAACTACTTTAAAAAACTTATTTGGAACTTTTAGCAACTTTTGAAAAGTGACTAAAATGCTAAAATGCACACATTTTCTCTCTAAATGACACAAAAACGATTTTCTCCGTCACACACTCAGTCACAACACACGTGCCTGGCTGCAAAAGTGCATTGTGAGTGACGTCAGCAGCAGGTGCTCAGCTCGTGCACAGGCAGCAGCAGGCCAGCCAAGCAGCACAACAACCTGGAGAGAGCTGGAGAGAGATGCCTAGCGCACACATCATTATTTGAGTTAAGTTGCTTGTTCAATAAGATATCATATATACCTTGTTATTAGGCTTGTACCTATAATTGTTGATCAGTCAGGTAGCATGTTAACTAACTACCAATACACTGCTTGAGACTATAATTGTTCAGAATGTGTAGGTTTACTAGTTAATAAGTAAATAAATCAAATGTAATTGTTCAATAATGTGTAATGTGTAATTGTTCAATAATTAAATGTGTTATGTTTAAAAATACAAATATCTGATCATATAAAATGTGTTGTGTTTATATTACTTTTACAAATACAAATATGTGATAATAAACAAACAAATCTAAACTAACAAATGTCAAATCATATTTGTCGCTGAGATGGCCAGTCAATTTTAGTAATTATTTCACATAATGACCCAATTTTACGTTATTACGTAATGTCTTCATCACGCAATAACAGGCAGGGGGAGGCAGGTAGCTTAGTGGTTAAGAGCGTTGTGCCAGTAACCGAAAGGTCGCTGGTTCTAATCCCCGAGCCAACTAGGTGAAAAATCTGTCGTTGTGCCCTTGAGCAAGGCACTTAACCCTACTTGCTCCTGTAAGCCGCTCTGGATAAGAGTGTCTGCTAAATGACTAAAAAAAAACAAAAAAATAAAAAAAACATCACAACGTTATTGAGCAACTTTTAGCAACAAGTCGACCTGGCTCTAGCAATTTCAGCTGAAAATGAGTTGGCAACACTGGAATGGCCGTCCCAAGGATCCCGGAATGCACGGACCGTTGCACTGTGGTAGTGGGGGAACAGGAAGTTCCGGCAGGCGCGCCCATCCCATGTTCTTCACAATAAAAAAAGAGGCAGAACTGTGCAGTCAAGAAGATAACCTTTGTGTCTGTTTCTATTTATTACTACAGGTATGTAATAGCACGTTTAAACTTTCTAATGTCGAAAGAACATGTCATACCATGCTAGGTAACAAATCCATTAAGGTATTATCACGTTTGGTAAAGGTTTGATGTGTTATTTTTTGTGTCAAACCAAGTGAGTGAAAGAACTTGATAAAAACTATTTTACAAGTCACATAGCTAGAGATTTTGGGTTTGTCTGAGTGGAATATTGGGGATTTATTATTCTCCTAAATTGATGGGATGACTAACTTAGAAAGAATGCATTCTTGACTGGGCTAATGTAGGCTGTGACACCTGGCAAGGCTGTGATTGATGTGAAGAGCTGTTTTAGGGGGTAAAATGAGATAAGGATTTGTGTCTCCAAAGGCTAGACTATACTGGTTCTTTGTGATCTGTGAGCCTTCCTTGGACGTAGGAATGTTGTCTAGGGGAGCTGGCTCTTCTCACTATGATAGGTTGTTATGAGGAACGTAGGCCTGGTAACAGAAGAGG
The DNA here is from genome assembly GCF_964263955.1 of Coregonus lavaretus. Classification (NCBI taxonomy): domain Eukaryota; kingdom Metazoa; phylum Chordata; class Actinopteri; order Salmoniformes; family Salmonidae; genus Coregonus; species Coregonus lavaretus. The sequence goes on along the minus strand of NW_028162761.1, from coordinate 654,021 downwards.
CTGGCAACAGGGGTGCATCAATGGATTGGCTGAGTAAGTTTAAACCACACTCAAGCCTCTACTCTAATTGGCCAGCAGAGAAGTGGGAAATTCCCTCTGTCAGAGTATTTGGGTATTGTTTCTGAAACAATGTTGTTAGTTCTCTGGGGTGTCCTGCGAGGCATCTCAGAGAGCCCGTATATACGAAACATCATATTTACCATTGAAGGTTTTTGCATTAATTAAAATAACTAGTATATCTTAGAAGTCGTGTTGACCTCTTTTGTTCCTAATACCAGATTTGAATTGACGCGACTTTGACAGGATGTACATAATTTTCTCAAGGTAATTTCATAAATAATCAATTTATTTGAGATTTCTGAGTTCGTTTAGCATATTATTGGTTTTGTGTAAAATTCACAAGCTGGTAAAATGGCGGCGTCCTCTCGGTCAGCGTCAACGAACTTCAGTGAGGACAGTGCGGGTGCATCAGAGACAATTTCACGGTCGCACTACTGTTTTGAAGCAGAATGTAATGATTATCAGTTTTCTACATGTGTACTAATATTCAGACACATTCAGTAGTTTCTGTCTCTATCAATAAATGTTGCTATGGTGTGAACAGGAAATACAATTGTTTTTTGATTGAAGTAATACAGTGAAGACAAGGTTATTCAGGAAATTAGCACACAGTGCTGTCTAAAACAAACTGTAACCTTGTACTAAATGGATTTTGAGTCATTTATGCGTTTATCTACTATAGGTTAGGTATTAGCTCAAAAGTATTGTGGAGCTCCTGCACCTTAATATAAACAGTACCGGCACCCGAAATGAGTATTGGCACCTATTTCAGTCCAATTCAAGCACTGAATTAGATAATTGAACAAGAAAAATATTTTTAGAGAATAAAGAAAGTGCCAGAACTTTTAAGACAATAACTTTTGTGTCCGCTTCTCTTTATTACTACTGGCCGATTCAGATAAGTCTGAGGCCGGTTAACATCAACAGGGAGGACAAACCCAGCCTGCCTCTCTCCTTCCACACTGAGTCAAACCTACAGTCACTGGGTCCTGATTGATACAGTGGAGCCCAGTTTACTGCAGGATCCAGAGATGGCATCAGTGAAGCTGGAAGACTGCAGTCAAACACTGGAGCTGAATGTCAACATTAAAGATGAAGAAGAGGATGAGAAGATTGGGAAATGTGTTTGTCACGGTAAGAGCAGGTTCTATCTAACTAAGTTTGTTGGACATGATTTGGAAAGGCACACACCTGTCTATGTACAGTGCATTCGGAAAGTATTCAGACCCCTTGACTTTTTCGACATTTTGTTACGTTACAGCCATATTGTAAAATTGATTAAATTGTTTTTCCCCTCATCAATCTACACACAATACCCCATAATGACAAAGCAAAAACTGGTTTTTATCAATTGTTGCAAAAAAAACAACTGAACAATCACATTTACATAAGTATTCAGACCCTTTACTCAGTACTTTGTTTAAGCACCTTTGGTAGTGAGTCTTAATGGGTATGATGCTACAAGCTTGGTACACCTGTATTTGGGTAGTTTCTCCCATTCCTCTCTGCAAATCCTCTCAAGCTCTGTCAGGTTGGATGGGGTGCGTTGCTGCACAGCTATTTTCAGTTCTCCAGAGATGTTTGATTGGGTTTAAGTCCCGGCTCTGGCTGGGCCACTCAAGGACATTCAGAGACTTGTCCCGAAGCCACTCCTGCTTTGTCTTGGCTGTGTGCTTAGGGTCGTCCTGTTGGAAGGTGAACCTTCGACCCGGTCTTGAGGTCCTGAACGCACTGGAGCAGGTTTTCATCAAGGATCTCTCTGTACTTTGCTCCAATCATCTTTCCCTTGATCCTGACTAGGCTCCCAGTCCCTGCTGCTGAACAACATCCCCGCAGCATGATGCTTCCACCACCGTGCTTCACCGTAAGGATGGTGCCAGGTTTCCTCCAGACGTGATGCTTGTCATTCAGGCCAAGAAGTTAAATCTTGGTTTCATCAGACCAGATAATCTTTTTTCTCATGGTCTGAGTCCTTTAGGTGCCTTTTGGCAAACTCCAAGCGGGCTGTCATGTGCCTTTTGCTGAGGAGTGGCTTCCGTCTGGCCATTCTACCATAAAGGCCTGATTGGTGGAGTGCTGAAGAGATGGTTGTCCTTCTGGAAGGTTCTCACATCTCCATAGAGGAACTCTGGAGCTCTGTCAGAGTGACCATCATGTTCTTGGTCACCTATATAGACAGTTGTGTGACTTTACAAATAATCTCCAATCAATTGAATTTACCACAGTTGTACTCCAAGGATGATCAATGGAAACAGTATCCACCTGAGCTCAATTTCGAGTCTCATAGCAAAGGGTGTGAATACTTATGTAAACAAGATATTTCTGCGGTTTCATTTTTAATACATTTGCAAAAATCTCTAAGGACCTGTTTTCAATTTGTCATTATGGGGTATTGTGTGTAGATTGAGGATTTTTTTTATTTAATCCATTTCAGAGTAAGTCTGTAACATAACAAATTGTGGGAACAGTCAAGGGGTCTGAATACTTTCCGAATGCACTGTACATATCCAAAAGTGGACCTAGAAGTTTGTCCTTAGGTGTCATAAAACCTAGCGGTCAAACAGGGAAATGGTTCGTTCCGATCATTTTTCCTTTTTATTCATTTTAGAAACACTTAAAATAAGGGCTGTGTTTCGTGTAGGCTTACCCTATTGACTTTTAGCAATATATTTGGCTCTATTTCCTCTCAGATTTTAAAACGCTAATTATCATCAAAGTAGACATCATGTAAAACAACAAATCACTGCAATCTCCAGCACGTCATCTCTAGCTGACAACTTTGCTAACAGGTATTGTGGCAATTTAAAACTTGCACAAGACAGTTCACAGAATTGTCCATTTTAAATGTAGCCTATTTATTAATTACTAAATTTAGCTAACATTAGATGGTTAACCCAGAGATCCTTACCTTTGACTCTATTCGGCAATTTTGTCCAGATCATCATGGCATTTGTAGTTCTTTATGATAGCGACATCAGCAGCTAATTACCATTTCATTTTTTTGGGCTAAACATAGGCGAATACATTGATAAATGTCACCTTGTCCTAGAGAGATTCACACGGTTATCAAAACTCCACGCCAGGGTTAGCCTACACGAAACACAGCCCTTATTTTAAGTGTTTCTAAAATCCCCTATGGGAAAAATGAATGGTGGAAAAATGATTGGAACCATTTCCCTGTTTGACTGCTAGGTTTTATGGGTAATATGATTTATACTGTGGTACTCCATTGGTGTGCAGCTACCCGAAGCTAGTGGGTTGTGGATGAGCTGAGACACGTTGTAAGATGGCGGACAAGAAAAAAAGTGGAATGGGGGATTGCAGTGGGGGATGCACAAACATTCTGGAAGATCTGATGATGGTGGACAAGGGAAAAGTGGAATATGTTTTGAGCAGGGACGGCTTGTTCAATAGGGCGATATGGGCGACGCACTGCCAAACGGGAAAAGGAAGGGATTTTTTTTCTAATCAATTATAAAAAAAAAAAAAAAAAAATAATGTATAATTTTTTAAAATAAATTTATAAAAAATTATATCACGGCAACAGCAGTTATCAGTGTTCACGTCTGATCTGACAGCCACTAAATGTCAAATCAGGCTAAAGTCGTGCTTCAAATGGCCCCGCCCGTTTTTTGGGCGATTTCAGTCAGGTTGAAAATCGCCCAGAAGTCTCTCATAGCCTGTCATGTAAAATCAATTTTTTTCACATTTCAAAGCTTTCAATACATTCTCTATGGGTGTCTGTGGGCTTGCACTTACGCGCTTTCGTCATACATAACGTAACCACGAATGAACGTAACTAAGAAAAGACCAGGTAGCAGCCTCAATCAATTCACTACTACTATCAAAATGGCTAGGCTTCAGTCCAACTCGATTGTGTCTTTGAAAGAAGTTCCTTTTTGTCGGCGAACAAATTAAGATAAATTGGCAACGAAACAATTAGGACCTCCCAGACCAAATTTAATAATTCAACAGGTTTCTACTAAAGGCGGAAAGTCCTACACCCGAGGATTTTCCAAAAATTGGTACGAACGAAAAAAGACATTGCCACTCACTCAACTGGATGACGAGGGATACAGGCTAGCTGTCCGCCGCCACAACGATGAGGTTAGTGTTGATAATCACAAGTTTACTGGATGTGGATATGGTGTAATAAAGGCAGTTTATTCAGAGGTAAATATATCTGGAATCGCGTTCACGGACCCGTTCGTCAAACTCTTAGGGAGCTATACATTAAGCCCCATTACTTACCATATCAGATAAGAGAAATTGCTGCAGCTACATATATTTTACATCCTGGCCCTACATAGTTCACTATTTGCATCACTTACCAAAATATTACATGTGGTCATATATGCTTGGAAAGTGGAGATGCCATAGAACGTCAAAAAAGTAAACATTGCTGGAGACACATTGCCGTTTTGGAGAAGACATCGCGTTTGCTAGCGAAGAGATTTGTTGTGGCAAATGAACTTGGCCTGGGAATTGCCAGGAACCTCACGATAAGATATATGCATCAGCATTGCGAGTCTCATGATTCTATACGTATTGCGATTCGATACTGTGATTTTATTGCGCACCATATGTCTGTTGCAGAGGGATCAGAAAGCCATGAGAACGAGTTTTGATCAGTCATGGAAATAAAAGTGCTGAAAACTAATTGGCTCCCAATGTGAAAAGATTGAGCACAAGCTATGAAGGAACAATAATGGTGTTTTGGTGCAGGTACAGCCAACTAGCGCTAAAATATTGCGATATTGTCAATACAGTATATCGTAAAGTATCACTATGTAACTCGATTTCTTTCACCCCAATCCCTCAAATTAACGGTAAATAACTGAATTGTTTGCCCCACATTTAGCTAAGATGATTAGCTAGCCAGCTAAAATGTTTTATTTAGTTAGCAGTCGCATCTACAATAGTTTACTGTCAATAACATGTCTCCAAAAATGACGTGGTGTCTCCAATTGTGTTGACATTTTACAATTGCAATGCGCATCCATGAGTATCCACTTTCTGTAGCTCAGCTGGTAGAGCATGGTGCTTGTAACGCCAAGGTAGTGGGTTCGATCCCCGGGACCACCCATACACAAAAATGTATGCACGCATGACTGTAAGTCGCTTTGGATAAAAGCGTCTGCTAAATGGCATATTATTATTATTATTATTATTATTATCTGAAGAGAGCCCCGAAACATTGTGTGCAGACATTTTATGCAATAAATGAAGTAGGTTCAATCTAGTAGTTCTGATCTTCTGATTGGTCCTGATGAGTTGGGCGAGGTCACCTCCAGGCTACTGTCACTGTTGCATTGGCTCTGAGTCGGGTTCTCTGTCTTCAAATGTTCAGCCTAAGAGAGGGGATTTTTGTGTGTGTGTGTGTGTGTGTTTAACAGTGATGATGTGTGTGTGTGTGTGTGTGTTTAACAGTGATGATGTGTGTGTGTGTGTGTTTGTGTGTGTGTGTGTCCTCAGAGCAAGAACTCGTGAGTTGGAAGAACTGAGAGGCCTATGGCGTGGGTGTTGTCCTTGGCCACCTGCTGACAAGGCTGACAAGATAGGACCCTTTTGTCCATTGTTATTGGATAGGAACAGAACTTATAACCAGCTCCTGACCTAAATAGATCTTAGCACAACATTTTACTCAACATATCATATTCCATATTCACTATAACAAATATATTTACTACGACATTAGCAAGAACCGCCACATCCTCAGCCGGCTAATCCAGTGTGTGAAGTTTTGCGGAGTGTTTGAGTTAGCTTTGCGAGGCAAAGATGAAACTGAGGGCTCCACCAACCCTGGTAAGCCAACACTTTTGAGGTCAGTCAATAAATGCTTCTGGTATTGACTTATATGCTGCCCCTGTCTTCATGTTGTTGCTGGACATATCTTTTTTTTAAATGTGTGTAGGTCACCTAAATCATCAGAAAAATTGCCCCTCCTGAGAATTTTTTCAGGAGCCGCCACTGGTTTTGAGTGAATATGGAATGGAAGATCACACAGAACTTTTAGAAGAGCTTCAGGAGGAAAGTGAAAGTGACGAGAGTTAGGATGAATTAACTGTGGTGGCAGGTGCAGTGATGGCCGCTGAGAAGGAGCTGAGTGTAGAGGGAAGCAGTGTGGTGAGGGAGGTTATCGTCTAGTGTATAAAGAGGGATACGTCCTCCAGTAGCTCAGAGATGGAACCTGGTGAGAGTGAGGATGAATTACCTGCGGTGAGGAACTCAGAGTTCGGGCCTCGTGTTTTAGGGGTGAAGTTTTTGGGCCTGTTGCAGCAGTGTGTAGACGTGAGATGCCTAAATGTGACAAGTGTGCAGGAGGGCATGAGATGAAGAAATGTGTGGTATCGGTGGAGAATGTTCTGTGTGTTAGTTGTGGGGGTGCTAACGGGCTGGAGATCTGAGGTGTCAGGTGAGAGAAAGGCAGATTGAGGTTGCCAGGGTTACAGTAGTACAGAAAGTGTTGTATGCAGAAGCAGTGAAGAGAGTGGTAGAGGAAGATGGGTACAGGGTGAGGGATCTTGAGAGGATTCCTGTGAGTAGGCAGAGACCAAGAGGGAGTGATGGGAAGAATATGTGCTTCAGTAAGGTGGGCTTTTTAGCATTTATAGCAATGGTTGTCAATAGTACTGCATTTCTCTATCCCAGAAAATAGAGGCTGTGGTGGCAGCGGCAGAGAAGTACTTGGGATTGCGAGGATTTACTGCAGAACAGCTGCAGGGGGTGTTGAGTGGTAGTGGTCTGGTGTAGGACTAGATAGGGTTAAATAGTGGAATGGGGTGGTGGATTTTTGTCGTGGAAAATCGCCACGAAGGGACTCAAAGTCAAACTTAAATGAATAATTATTTTTTTATCAGCAAGCTGGAGAGGTTCCAACAAACTTAAAACCACCATAGTACACGTCGGTCGGGAGCTTTGCCGGGGCAGTCCCGTTAGTTGTCCTATATACTGCTTACACAGACAAGTTATATTTGTATGATTTAGCTTATTAATCATTAATTCATCATTAACATTTGGTTCCTGCATGTGACCGACCAATACCTCACAAGGCTTCTTCTCTCCAAGCTGAGACCTTGAAACTGAGATATCCCTTTTGGTTCCCAGAACAATGTTCTGGGCGTACTGCCAATTGGTCTGAGGAGGTTAGTCACCTGCACGAACCAAGAACATTTTCCCTCACATTTTTTAGAGCGGGCTAATACTTGGCAGGGACATTTTGTATTAATTACTGTATCAATGAATTTAATGTATGTAGTCTGTGAATGGCCTCACACACCAGTACAGTAGGTGGTAGTGAGCATTTCTCATTTGCCAAGATAATCCATCCACCTGACAGGTGTGGCATATCAAGAAGCTGATTAAATAGCATGATCATCATTACACAGGTGCACCTTGTGCTGGGGACAAGAGTAGGTGTATGGCAGCATCTAATGGGGATCCCTAACAAATACAAAAATGCCACTCTAAAATGTGCAGTTTTTCACACAACACAATGCCACAGATGTCTCAAGTTTTGAGGGAGCGTGCAATTGGCATGCTGACTGCAGGAATGTCCACCAGAGCTGTTGCCAGATAATGTTAGGTTAATTTCTCTACCATTAGCTGCCTCCAATGTTGTTTTAGAGAATCTTGCAGTATGCCCAACCAGCCTCACAACTGCTGACCACCGTGTATGGCGTTGTGTGGGCGTGCGGTTTGCTGATGTCAATGTTGTGAACAGAGTGCCACATGGTGGTATCGGGGTTATGGAATGGGATGGCATAAGCTACAGACAACTAACACAATAGCATTTTATTGATGGCAGTTTGAATGCACAGAGATGCCATGACAAGATCCTGAGGCCCATTGTCCTGCCATTAATCCACCTCCATCAATAAAATGTCCCAATTCTTCCATATCCTGCATACTCACCAGACATGTCACCCTTTGAGCATGTTTGGGAGGGCTGGATCGACGTGTACCACAGCTTGTTCCAGTTCCCGCCAATATCCAGGAATTTTGCACAGCCATTGAAGAGGAGTGGGACAACATTCCACAATCAACAGCCTGATTAACTTTATGCAAAGGAGAAGTGTCCCGGAGGAGGCAGCAGCAGCTACCCACTTCTCCAGTGCTTCATTTGTAAATTGGGCGGTGCCGGAACCAAAAGTGAGCCCGAGAGGGGGGTGACCTGGGGGGCTCTGAGGTACCAGAACGGATAAAAACAAACAACCTTTATAACAAAGCATTGCATGCATTATCATGGCTTTCGCGTACGGGCATAGAGCAGTGGTGTGGAGCCGCTTGCAGAAGTTACACACATGGAGTATATTTTTTGTAGCCTAGAGTCCGGGAAAAATGTGTTCTTTTTATAAATGGATTTCATGCAATTCTACATCATTTTAGATGACTGCAGACTTTAGCAGAATCTTTTTTAATACCTCACAAATGACTAAAATGACAGGCTACTTTGACACTGAGAATCTGAGGTCAATAAAAACAACCTTGTCTTGAATCCTATTTGGAAGTTGATAACTTGGTAACATACAGACATTAGTATTTATTTTCAGCAGGATCCATTTGCTATGGATACAGGCGTGCTTCTCTCTTTCAAACCATAAACCTGGGAGGGGCCAACATTTATTTTAGATTTCCGAGTTTGTTTTGGTTTTGTGTAAAATTAACGAACTTTTGTTATTGACCAAATACTTATTTTCCACCATAATTTGCAAATAAATTCATTAAAAATCCTACAATGTGATTTTCTGGATTTTTTTCCCTCATTTTGTCTGTCATAGTTTACATGTACCTATGATGAAAATTACAGGCCTCTCTCATCTTTTTAAGTGGGAGAACTTGCACAATTGGTGGCTGACTAAATACTTTTTTTCACCACTGTAAGTGAAACTGAAAAAAAAATGACAAAATATATTTTTCGCTCCTCCTTCGTTTTTGAAGAAATTAATTTGTTCAAAACTGTTCAACTATTGTCTTTCTCTCTCTTTGAGTCAACTACTCAATACATTTTATGCACTGCAGTGCTAGCTAGTTGTAGCTTATGCTTTCAGTACTAGATTCATTCTCTGATCCTTTAATTTGGTGGACAACATGTCAGTTCATGCTACAAAAGCTCTTATAGGTTGGAGGATGTCCTGCGGAAGCTGTCATAATTACTGTGTTAGTCTATGGAAGGGGGTGAGGACCATGAGCCTCCTAGGTTTTGTATTGAAGTCAATGTACTCAGAGGAGGACGGAAGCTAGCTGTCAACCGGCTACTCTACAGAGTTCTGTTGAGGCTATTGTAGACCTTCATTGCAAAACAGTGTGTTTTAATCAATTATTTGGTGACATATAAATATATATTTATAGTTTTATCTAAAAACAAAAACTTTTTTAATGATTCACTATTTTAGTTTTTTTAATGAAATTACCTGAGGAGGATGGCTTGTGTAGTGATGTGATTTGGATTGGACTGTGACTTTTTAAAATGTGTTTATTTTGTGTGATGTAGTTTGTCCCCCTTTTCCAGAATGGACATTAATTTGTTTATCCAGGAAACTAACCGAACAGTATCTGGCGGCAAACACATTACGTGAAAGTAAATATACTAAATAAGAAGAAGAAGAGGTAGTTAGTCCATCAGTCCAATAGATGGCGATGTTGCACTGTTGTAGTGCGGGAACAGGAAGTTCCGGGTTGGCGCGCCCCATTGTTCAGAATAAAGAATGCGCCAGACATGTGCAGTAAAGGCGACAACTTTGTGTCTGTTTTAAATGTATTACTACAGGTATGTAATCGCACGTTTAAACTTTCTAATATCGAAAGAACATGTCATAACATGCTAGTTAACAAATACGTCAAGGTATTCTCCCATTTGGTAAAGTTATGTGTTATTTTTGTGTCAAACCGAGTGAGTGAAAGAACATGATAAAAACAATAGATAAAAACTAGTTTACAAGTCACATAGCTAGAGATTTGGTATTTGTCTAAGTGAATGTAAATACTTTCGTCAATGTAATTTAATAAAGGATCAATTTGAGATTTCTGTGTTCGTTTGACATGTTATTGGTTTTGTGTAAAAAAATGTATAATCTTACGAGCTGTTAAAATGGCGTCCATTTTGATGTTCGTTTAAAGTCCACATAGAAGATAATGGCCCCTATCAGATATTTATGTAGTTGGTGCAGTATATTATTTTACTGTAGTAAATATACATTGGGTGGTCGGGGTTGTCCGAGCCCTGAATGCTGATTGGCTGAAAGCCGTGGTATATCAGACGTACACCACAGGTATGACAATATATATATATATTTTTTTACTGTTATACATATGTTGGTAACCAGTTTATAATAGCAATTAGGCGACTGAGGCATTGCATCGTGCCTAACAGCCCTTAGTCGTGGTATATTGACCATAACATACCTCCTCGGGCCTTATTGCATAAATATACATGAGTTCTATCTTGGAAAAGTATTTATTAGCTTACAATTGTACAATTTATGCTTCCTGCATATAACCACGAAGACGGCCGGAAAGGTCCTAAAGCAACAACTTTTACTCCACTACATTCCTAAAGAAAAGTTGTACTTTTTACTCCCATACATTTTCCCTGACACCCAAAAGTACTCGTTACATTTATAATGCTGAGGCAGGACAGCAATATGGTCCAATTCACTCACCTATCGATATCACGCATTGTCACACCTACTGCCCCTGATCTGGCAGACTCACTAAACACAAATACTGCGTTTGTAAATGACGTTTGAGTGTTGGAGTGTGTCCCTGGCCGTCCGTGAATATTATTATTTTTGAGTGAAAAAATACAGGGAAGATAAGGTTATTAAGGAAAATAGCTCATAGCGCTGCCTAAAACAAACTGTAACCTTGTCCTAATTAGTTTTTGAGTCATTTATTCATTTCTGCAGTTGCTTTGTGTAATTTTTGTGCACTTGTAACATCAACAGTGAGGACAAACCCAGCCTGCCTCTCTCCTTCCACACTGAGTCCAAACCTACAGTCACTGGGTCCTGATTGACAGTCGAGTCCAGTTTGCACCACAGGTACCAGAGATGGCATCAGTGAAGCTGGAAGACTGCAGTCAAACACTGGAGCTGAATGTCAACATTAAAGATGAAGAAAAGGAGGAGAAGATTGGGAAATCTGTTTCTCATGGTAAGAGCAGGTTCATTCCAACTTTCCACTGTGCATGAAAAGTTGCAGTAGAACTGTTTCAATGAGAAGGTAGATGTTATTTCATGCTACTGAGACTTGCATGGATTACACCAGTATAGTCTGTTTTGGAATGGGTGGCCAGTAATAAACTGGCCCCAAACATCTAAAACTAAGAGCACTGTATTTGGTACAAATCATTTCCTAAGTTCTAGACCTCAGCTGAATCTGGTAATGAATTGTGTGGTTGTTGAACAAGTTGAGGAGACTAAATTACTTGGCATTACCTTAGATTGTAAACTGTCATGGTCAAAACATATAGATTCAATGGTTATAAAGATGGGGAGAGGTCTGTCCATAATAGATGCTCTGCATTTTTGACACCACACTTAAAAAGCAAGTTCTACAGGTTCTAGATTAGTCTTATCTTGATTATTGTCCAGTCGTGTGGTTGAGTGCTATAAGCAAAGATCTAGTTAAGTTAATAAGTATGTAGGTTATTGTCACGAGAATTGTTATCGCAATGGTTGAAGTCAAACACTTCTTAAATCTTTGAATAATTTCCGAGGTGTAAATCTCTAGTTTAAATAAATTAAACAATGACCCAATTCTGCAATGGTCAGCCTTTATTCATTGAGAGCGCTCTGCCCTCTCAAGTTCAGAGTCCATCTTTTATACACACACATCAGAGTAAAAGTTCCTCCCCGCTTTAGGCGGGCTGTATTTTTCCACTGTACACATATACAGTGGAGAGAACAAGTATTTGATACACTGCCGATTTTGCAGGTTTTCCTACTTACAAAGCATGTAGAGGTCTGTAATTGTTATCATACGTACACTTCAACTGTGAGAGACGGAATCTAAAACAGAAATCCAGAAAATCACATTGTATGATTTTTAAAGTAATTAATTTGCATTTTATTGCATGACATAAGTATTTGATCACCTACCAACCAGTAAGAATTCCGGCTCTCACAGACCTGTTAGTTTTTCTTTAAGAAGCCCTCCTGTTCTGCACTCATTACCTGTATTAACTGCACCTGTTTGAACTCGTTACCTGTATAAAAGACACCTGTCCACACACTCAATCAAACAGACTCCAACCTCTCCACAATGGCCAAGACCAGAGAGCTGTGTAAGGACATCAGGGATAAAATTGTAGACCTGCACAAGGCTGGGATGGGCTACAGGACAATAGGCAAGCAGCCTGGTGAGAAGGCAACAACTGTTGGCGCAATTATTAGAAAATGGAAGAAGTTCAAGATGACGGTCAATCACCCTCGGTCTGGGGCTCCATGCAAGTTCTCACCTCATGGGGCATCAATGTTCATGAGGAAGGTGAGGGATCAGCCCAGAACTACACGGCAGGACCTGTTCAATGACCTGAAGAGAGCCGGGACCACAGTCTCAAAGAACACCATTAGTAACACACTACGCTGTCATGGATTAAAATCCTGCAGCGCACGCAAGGTCCCCCTGCTCAAGCCAGCGCATGTCCAGGCCCATCTGAAGTTTGCCAATGACCATCTGGATGATCCAGAGGAGGAATGGGAGAAGGTCATGTGGTCTGTTGAGACAAAAATAGAGCTTTTTAGTGTAAACTCCACTCGCCGTGTTTGGAAGAAGAAGGATGAGTACAACCCCAAGAACACCATCCCAACCGTGAAGCATGGAGGTGGAAACATCATTCTTTGGGGATGCTTTTCTGCAAAGGGGACAAGACGACTGCTCCGTATTAAGGGGAGGATGGATGGGGCCATGTATCGCAAGATCTTGGCCAACAACCTCCTTCCCTCAGTAAGAGCATTGAAGTTGGGTCGTGGCTGGGTCTTCCAGCATGACAACGACCCGAAACACACAGCTAGGGCAACTAAGGAGTGGCTCCGTAAGAAGCATCTCAAGGTCCTGGAGTGGCCTAGCCAGTCTCCAGACCTGAACCCAATATAACATCTTTGGAGGGAGCTGAAAGTAAACCTACCATTAAAATTATAGACTGATCATTTCTTTCTCAGTGGGCAAACATACAAAATCAGCAGGGGATCAAATACTTTTTTCCCTCACTGTATATATTATATATATTTGTGAAAAATATATATTTGGGGGATTGGAAGTGATGCAGACAATTACATTGATGGAAGTTACAATCTATCTGCAACATTAAAGCTGATCTACCCCCCCCATAAAATATCAAAAATTGTATAAAAATACCTATTTAAGCTGCAGCTGGCCCAGAACAGAGTGGCACATCTTGCTCTTCATTGTAATCAGAGGGCTAATATAAATACTATGCATGCCAGTCTCTCTTGGCTAAGAGTTGAGGAGAGACTGACTGCATCACTTTTTCTTTATGTAAGAAACATTGTGTTAAATCCCAAATTGTATGCATAGTCAACTTACACACAGCTCTGACACACATACTTACCCCACCAGACATGCCACCAGGGGTCTTTTCACAGTCCCTAAATCCAGAACAAATTCAAGAAAGTGTACAGTATTATATAGAGCTGCTTTTACATGGAACTCCGTTCCATCTCATATTGCTCAAATAAACAGCAAACCTGCTTTCAAAAACAGATAAAGCAACGCCTCTCCCCTATTTGACCTAGATAGTTTTTGTATGTATTGACATGTAGGCTACGTGTGCCTTTTAAAATGTTTTTATGTAGTTCTGTCCTTGAGCTGTTCGTGTCTATTATTTTTTTGTATTATGTCATGTTTCATGTTTTGTGTGGACCCCAGGAAGAGTAGCTGATGCTTTTGCAACAGTTTATTGGGATCCTAATAAAATACCAAAGAACCAAAATACACAGATACCAGTATTGCCAGCATGTGTTTTATTAACTGGGCTATCTGGAGTGCTCAGAGAGTAGACTAAAGAAGTGAAGTAGACAAACTGCCAGTAATTAGAACTTCTATGAAATGAGTCTGTGTAGTTACTAGGCTTGGGCGGTATACTGTATACCAGGATATTTGGAAAAAGCCACTGGATGGGTTTTCAATACAGCTGAAACTATTTCTTTGAAGTATTTTTTTTTATTCATTTGAATATTTGTAGCTACTTTTTAAGTAAATACCTGCAGTCAACTTGTGCAATACGTTATGAGATAAAGAACATTACGTCACATTATTATGTAGCTTACGGTAGTCCCCAGTCAACGAGAAGAGAGCGGAGCCTTGTGAGTCACTCTCTGTCCTGCAGCATGCGCCAGGTGATCTAATTACAGTATGGAATTCACAACTAAATGTTTGCCAGCTAGATATCTTATAACTATTAAGGTAACAGTCTACATTGTGCGAAATGCTCTGCAGTTTCCCATTTGTTTTGCTAATTTAGTAGTTAGTTAGCTATCTAGCTAAGTGGATAGCTTCTTCCAAAATCAAGCATTCGCTTGGTAACAACCGAGAATCCCCTCCTGGATCAAGAGCCTTGCTAACAGCAGAGAATTCCCTCCTGGATCAAGAGCCTTGCTAACAGCAGAGAATTCCCTCCTGGATCAAGAGCCTTGCTGGATAATATTAGGTTTGTGCGTGCAGCAAACTGTGAGAAGCGTTTGAGTTACTTGTATAGTTGAGGTCAGAAACTGTACAAAATGTTAGCAATGCACTCGTTAGCATTTAGTTAGCGTTCTCTATGATGATTCCTTAATACTAGTTAGCATTTTGTTAGCATTCTGCTTAGTGACGTTTTTTGGGCTTTGAATATTAGTACTATTTAAATAAAGACCTGTAGTCAACTTGTGCACTAGGTAATAGATAAAGCACATCGCGTACATAATTTTGCCCATTAGATTATTTTTTGTTATGAACCTTTTTCATTATTAAGCATTCTGTTAGGTTCTGAACAAACAGAGTAAAAACTCAAACGACATCTAGGAAAAGCTCAAACTAAGTTTATTCACCCACAGGGTCAAACAGCTGCAAAGACAAAGCATGAATACACAAGCACATACAGTGGGGAAAACAAGTATTTAGTCAGCCACCAATTGTGCAAGTTCTCCCACTTAAAAAGATGAGAGAGGCCTGTAATTTTCATCATAGGTACACGTCAATTATGACAGACAAATTGAGAAGAAAAAAATCCAGAAAATCACATTGTAGGATTTTCAATGAATTTATTAGCAAATTATGGTGGAAAATAAGTATTTGGTAACCTACAAACAAGCAAGATGTCTGGCTCTCACAGACCTGTAACTTCTTCTTTAAGAGGCTCCTCTGTCCTCCACTCGTTACCTGTATTAATGGCACCTGTTTGAACTTGTTATCAGTATAAAAGACACCTGTCCACAACCTCAAACAGTCACACTCCAAACTCACAATCCATGTCTCAACTGTCTCAAGGCTTAAAAGTCCTTCATTAATCTGTCTCCTCCCCTTCGACACTGATCTGAAGTGGATTTAACAAGTGCCATCCATGAGGGATCATAGCTCTCACCTGGTCATTCTATGTCATGGAAAGAGTTCATAATGTTTTGTACACTCAGTGCATATCACACCAATTGACTTTTTTTAATGCTGTTCACACAGGTGACATTGAGACACCCTCTACATCCAGAGAGCAACAGCAGGAAGATCGCAGAGCTAAGAGGTCTCACCACTGCCCACATTGTGAGGAGATTTTCCCAATTCTATCAAAGCTAAAAATACACCTAAAAATACACACAGGAGAGAATCTGTATTCCTGCACTGACTGTGGGAAGAGCTTCACAACATCACAGACTCTGACAGTTCATCAGAGAGTGCACACAGGAGAGAAGCCTTACTCCTGCTCTGACTGTGGGACAAGTTTCTCTCTACTGGGCAACTTAAAAATTCATAGACGTATACATACAGGAGAGAAGCCTTACTTCTGCTCTGACTGTGGAAAGAGTTTTTCTCGACCGGACCACCTAGAAAAACATGAACGTATACATACAGGAGAGAAACCTTACTCCTGCTCTGACTGTGGGGCAAGTTTCTCTCAACTGGGCACCTTAAAACAACATGAACGTATACACACAGGAGAAAAGCCTTACTCCTGCTCTGACTGTGGGAAGAGCTTCACAACATCACAGGCTCTGACAGTTCATCAGAGAACACACACAGGAGAGAAGCCTTACTCCTGCTCTGACTGTGGGAAGGGTTTCTCTCGACTGGACCACTTAGAAAAACATGAACGTATACATACAGGAGAGAAGCCTTACTCCTGCTCTGACTGTGTGAAATGCTTCAGAACATCAACTAAGCTAACAGTTCATCAGAGAACACACACAGGAGAGAAGCCTTACTCCTGCTCTGACTGTGGGGCAAGTTTCTCTCAGCTGGGCCCCTTAAAACAACATAAACATATACATACAGGAGAGAAGCCTTACTCCTGCTCTGACTGTGTGAAATGCTTCACAACATCAACTGAGCTTAAAATACATCAGAGAACACACACAGGAGAGAAGCCTTACTCCTGCTCTGAATGTGGGAAGAGTTTCTATCGACTGGGCAACTTAAAAACACATGAACGTATACACACAGTAGAGAAGTCTTACTCCTGCTTTGCCTGTGGTAAGAGCTTCACAACAGCAGGGGCTCTGACAATTCATCATCAGAGAGTGCACACAGGAGAGAAGCCTTACTCCTGCTCTGACTGTGGAAAATGCTTCACAACATCATATCAGCTAAAACTTCATCAGCGAACACACACAGAAGAGAAGCCTTACTCCTGCTCTGAATGTTTGAAGAGTTTCTCTCGACTGGGCCACTTAAAACAACATGAACATATACACACAGGAGAGAAGCCTTACTCCTGCTCTGACTGTGTGAAATGCTTCACAACATCAACTGAGCTAAAGGTTCATCAGAGAACACACACAGGAGAGAAGCCTTACTCCTGCTCTGAATGTGGGAAGAGTTTCCCTCAAATGGGCCACTTAAAAAAACATGAACGTATACATACAGGAGAGAAGCCTTACTCCTGCTCTGACTGTGTAAATTGCTTCACAACATCATATCAGCTAAAAGTTCATCAGAGAAAACACACAGGAGAGAAGCCTTACTCCTGCTCTGACTGTTTAAATTGCTTCACAACATCATATCAGCTAAAAGTTCATCAAAGAACACACACAGGATAGAAGCCGTTTTCCTGCTCTGACTGTGGAAAGATTTTCTTTTAAATGGGCCATTTAAAAAGACACCAAGGTAAACGTAAAGGAGAGAAGCCTTACCACTGATCTGACTGTAGAAAATGTTTTAAAACAAAAGCTGAGCTAAAAGGTAATCAGAGAACACACACAGGAGAGAATCCTTACTTCTGTTCTTAATATGGCAAGAGTTTCTCCCGATTGGCAACGTAAAAACACACCAACGGTTACACACTGGAGAGAAGACTTACAGTGGGGAAAAGTATTTAGTCAGCCACCAATTGTGCAAGTTCTCCCACTTAAAAAGATGAGAGGCCTGTCATTTTCATCATAGGTACACGTCAACTATGACAGACAAATTGAGAAAAAGAAATCCAGAAAATCACATTGTAGGATTTTTTATGAATTTATTTGCAAATTATGGTGGAAAATAAGTATTTTGTCACCTACAAACAAGCAAGATGTCTGGCTCTCACAGACCTGTAACTTCTTCTTTAAGAGGCTCCTCTGTCCTCCACTCGTTACCTGTATTAATGGCACCTGTTTGAACTTGTTATCAGTATAAAAGACACCTGTCCACAAGCTCAAACAGTCACACTCCAAACTCCACTATGGCCAAGACCAAAGAGCTGTCAAAGGACACCAGAAACAAAACTGTAGACCTGCACCAGGCTGGGAAGACTGAATCTGCAATAGGTAAGCAGCTTGGTTTGAAGAAATCAACTGTGGGAGCAATTATTAGGAAATGGAAGACATACAAGACCACTGATAATCTCCCTTGATCTGGGGCTCCACGCAAGATCTCACCCCATGGGGTCAAAATGATCACAAGAACGGTGAGCAAAAATCCCAGAACTACACCAGGGGACCTAGTGAATGACCTGTAGAGAGCTGGGACCAAAGTAACAAAGCCTACCATCAGTAACACACTACGCCGCCAGGGACTCAAATCCTGCAGTGCCAGACGTGTCCCCTGCTTAAGCCAGTACATGTACAGGCCCGTCTGAAGTTTGCTAGAGTGCATTTGGATGATCCAGAAGAGGATTGGGAGAATGTCATATGGTCAGATGAAACCAAAATATAACTTTTTGGTAGAAACTCAACTCGTCGTGTTTGGAGGACAAAGAATGCTGAGTTGCATCCAAAGAACACCATACCTACTGTGAAGCATGGGGGTGGAAACATCATGCTTTGGGGCTGTTTTTCTGCAAAGGGACCAGGACGACTGATCCGTGTAAAGGAAAGAATGAATGGGGCCATGTATCGTGAGATTTTGGGTGAAAACCTCCTTCCATCAGCAAGGGCTTTGAAGATGAAACGTGGCTGGGTCTTTCAGCATGACAATGATCCCAAACACACAGCCCCGGCAACGAAGGAGTGGCTTCGTAAGAAGCATTTCAAGGTCCTGGAGTGGCCTAGCCAGTATGGTATTATTTTATGTATCATGAAGGCAAATGTAGGGAAAGGTCAAAGGTAAAATAATAATATTAGTAATAAGCATGGATATGTTGTAAAATTGAAAACCTATATGCCTTGGAGTGTTTATGGATTGAGAGCCAGTTGAGGGGTTAATACAGAGCAGAGACATTTGTGTGTTTTTCATGGACTCTCTGCAGCTGGTCTGGGTATGTCTATGACATGTGATGTACATACAACTCCTCGTGATGGCTGTGTGGAGATTGGAGTAATAATGGAACTAGTGTTATCATTTGTTTTGCTTATGACCCTATGACCTGACACATGGCCATATGCACATAATCTCAAGGGCCAGGGAGGATGGTAAATGATAAATGCTTTAATGTATGTATGTGTATTATTTTTGAGAAAGGGTCTGCCACCAATATAATGAGATAAGAGGAAGAGGTCATATGGAAAAGTTCACATAGCCTTTTTGGAGAAAAACAACAGACGTTGAAAGATAAGGGTGGCGTGGCCATGGAAGAAGTTAATCAATTACCCTAAGGATAGCAACTGTGTATGCTATGTAAGGATGACTATGCTCTTATATTTGTATAAAAGGAGATCTTTGAGCCAAGGAGAGCCAGTTCTTTCTGCATGGAGAAAGGCTCAGGCTTTATATGCAATAAAGTCTAAATTCTTAAATTCACAGGCTCCGATGTCTTGAGAGATATTTTTGAGTTGATTATCTAGTTAAATGTTTCTACAACACCAGTCTACAGATCTCAACCCCATAGAAAATATTTGGAGGGAGTTGAAAGTCTGTGTTGCCCAGCGACAGCCCCAAAACATCACTGCTCTAGAGGACATCTGCATGGAGGAATGGGCCAAAATACCAGCAACAGTGTGTGAAAACCTTGTGAAGACTTACAGAAAACGTTTGACCTGTGTCATTGCCAACAAAGGGTATTATAACAAAGTATTGAGAAACTTTTGTTATTGACCAAATACTTATTTTCCACCATAATTTGCAAATAAATTCATTAAATATCCTACAATGTGATTTTCTGGATTTTATTTTCTCATTTGTCTGTCATAGTTGACGTGTACCTATGATGAAAATGACAGGCCTCTCATCTTTTTAAGTGGGAGAACATGCACAATTGGTGGCTGACTAAATACTTTTTTTCCCCACTGTATTACTGCACTGACTGTGAGACGAGATTCTACAGATTGGGCAATTTAAAAAGACACCAACGTATACATAAGAAGTGGTAGTGGATTGGATCAAATGAAGAAAGCATAGAACACTCTATTGTAATCCTATTGTTTCTCACTGTGAGAGAACTGTGCAGAGGAAAGGGAGTGTTGTATAATGTTGGCATCTATTTACTTTACTGATCAGTGTTCACCTTGTCAGTTTTGCTGTACCAGGGTATGGAGGAAACCATGAGTACATGCATCCATGCCGTGTGTCAGCATTGCAGGCTGGTGGTGGTGGTGTGGGGTGGGATTTCATGGCACACATTGGGCCCCTTGATAAAAGTGGAGCAAAGTTTGAATGCCACAGGATATCTAAACATCATTGCCAATCAGGTGCATCCCTTCATGGCAGCAGTTATCCATCTGCAAATAGATTTTTTTCAGCAGGATTATGCCCCATGCAACAAGGCTTGTCCAGGATTGGTTCCACGAACATGACAGTGAATTCAGCTTATTGCAGTGGCCTTCCGAGGCACCAGATCTCCATCCAATTGTGCATCGGATGGAACAAGCTATTCGGAGTAGAGATCCACTCCCAGCCAACCTGACACAACTGTGGGAAGCATTGCAGTCAACATGGGCCAGCATCCCTGTGGAACGCTCTACAAACCTTGGAGAGTCCATGCCCTGACGAATTGAGGCTGTTCTGAGGACAAAGGGGGATGCAACTCAATATTAGGAAGGTGTTCCTAATGTTTTGTACACTCAGTGCCTTTGGAAAGTATTCAGTCTCCTCGACTTCTTCCACATTTTGTTAGGTTGTTAGGTTAAAACATTTTCCTCATCAATCTACACACAACAGCCCTTTTTAGAATTTTTAGCAAATGTATTCAAAATAAAAACCTGAAATACCTTATTTACATAAGTATTCAGACCCTTTGCTATGAGACTTGAAATTAAGCTCCGGTGCATCCTGTTTCCATTAAGGAAACATCCTTGTGATGTTTCAACAACTTGATTGGAGTCCACTTGTGTTAAATTCAATTGATTGGACATGATTTGGAAAGGCACACACCTGTCTATATAAGGTCCCACAGTTGACAGTGCATGTCAGAGCATGGTGGTGGCAGCATCATGCTGTAGGGATGTTTTTCAGTGGCAGTGACTGGGAGACAAGTCAGGATCAAGGGAAAGATAAACGGAGCAAAGTTCATAGAGATCCCTGATGAAAACCTGCTCCAGAGTGCTCAGGACCTCAGACTGGGGCTAAGGTTCACCTTCCAACAGGACAACGACCCTAAGCACACAGCCAAGACAACACAGGAGTGGTCCAGCAGAGCCCGGACTTGAACCCGATCGAACATCTCTGGAGATACCAGAAAATAGCTGTGCAGCTACGCTCCCCATCCAACTTGACAGAGCTTGAGAGGATCTGCAGAGAAGAATGGGAGAAACTCCTCAAATACAGGTGTGTCAAGCTTGTAGCTTCGTACCCAAGAAGACTCAAGGCTGTAATCGCTGCCAAAGGCGCTTCAACAAAGTACTGAGTAAAGGGTCTGAATACTTATGTAAATGTGATATTTAAAGTTTTTTTTTTTCTATTTGCAAAAAATACTGTTTTTTCGTTGTCATTATGGGGTATTGTGTGTAGATTGATGAGGGAAAAAACGATGTAATCAATTTTAGAATAAGGCTGTAACGTAACAAAATGTGGAAAAAGTCAAGGGATTTGAATACTTTAGGAATGCACTGTATATCAGATAAAGATGGTGTGATGATCAGTTTTCAGCATTAGTTTGGGTGGATTATTTTATATTACTAAACAACTTTTGTTTAATGATAAACAGGCTATGAATTGACTACTTGTGTTAATTAAATTGTCTTTTAAAACTAGATTCATTATTTTAGTCATTGATTATGAATTTATTTGGATGACTTTATTGAAGTTAATTGATCTGGTGGCAGGTAGCCTAGCGGTTAAGAGTGTTGGGTCAGTAACTGAACGGTCGCTGGTTTGAATCCCGAGCCAACTAGGTGAAAAATCTGTCGTTGTGCCCTTGATCAAGGCAATTAACCCTAATTGGTCCTGTAAGTTGCTCTGGATAAGAGCATCTGCTAAATGACAAAAATGTAATGAAAAATAATGTTTTGTACATTAATTTGTTCTGGGAAACATCTTCTTGTGTATAATTAAATGAAACAAACTGTTTTAAATAGAATAGTTAGTGTCTATATATGAACCAAATTTGATCCCATTTACATTCTCCCAAACAAATGGCCTATACTGTATATACAAGACACAACATTACCACTTTGTTTACCCTGGCCAGAGGGACAGGGCCATAGTAGGCTAGACTATTTAGCTGCTGTTGTTAGTAGGACAACAAAGAGACAGCATTGGCACTCCGATGTGAAGGACAGCTCTTACAAAAATGCACCATGGTAGAAAAATGAACAACAACATTCCATTGTACTATGATGTGTTTTGGGTCACTACCAAGGCAGGAAAATACTATGGCTCTGGTGCAAATACCATGGCATTTTCCTGCCACTGTAGTGACCCAATAAACATGATAGTACCGTGGTATCTTTTTCATTGTAATACCATGTCAGGGAAATACCATGGTAGTTGCACCAGTACCATGGTATTTTCCTGACATGGTAGTGAACAAAAAACACAGATTTTTGTAAAAAATGATACTAGGCCAAGAAACATGGAGAGAAGAAACTGCCAGATGTGTCATAATAGGACACACATTTGATATGGAACATTGGATACATTCAGCAGGGTGGGAAAAAACACAGGAAAAAACGTTTTAAATGTATTGTCGGAAGGGCTGTGGTCACCATTCATGTAATACATTAAATATATACATCAGACGGTATTGGGGAGCTATTTCATAGGGTGTTCACAGGTACATTATTTTCCCATTTCAATCTTATACCAACCAGATTGAATTTACAATATAGGGGGGGTTTGCAACTAGACTAGGCCTCCAGTCAATTTGTTGCTGAGCTTGTAGCTAGTCTGCGGGCCAGAACATAATTAGCCTATTAACAAATAGCCTATAGCTGCCCAATTCATAGTCCTACACAGTGAAGCTACACTACACATTTAACACGTGGTTAGTGGGCTAATCAATTCAATGACCATAACATAATGATGTCCATCTGATTACAGTGGTAAAATCACCAATGTCTATATTAATAGTCCAACTGATCTATTCAAATATATTTATCATATTTCTCCAGTATCAAACCAGTGTGTCTTGTTTGCAACGAAACTGTCGCTGTTTGGGAAGAGTTCAATCTGAGATGTTATTATGAATCTAAGCATGGTACTTTCAGAAGTAGATTCAGAAGTCTGACGCAGAAAGGAAGGTAGCGTCTGCTAAATGACTCAAATGTAAATGTAAAAATGTGTACATGTGTGTTTTTGCCCTAGCCCTCGCATACCTTATTCCATTCAAAGGCTGGAGTTGCTTAGTTGAATCCAGTGTTAAGGCAAAAACTAAAAAGCTCACCCCTTTGTGTCCCCTGGACCAGGATTAGGAAACACTGTAGTACATTGGAACAAGTGTGATGATGCAAATTGTATGCAATTATCATTTTCCTAATTTGCATCATCACACTTGTTTCTCTGTACTGAAATCTTGAAAACTTAATTGCTAACATGCAACAGTTTTGCCGTTGTATTAACAGTGGACTAATGAACAAAATACAACATTATCGTTTTTTTTTTAAACATCCCTTTCATAGCACCTACCACTACATTAAAGGAGTAGTTCACTATTTTACAACTTGAAGTCCTATATGTAAGGTTTATATACAGGGGACGTCGGTGTGTACTCAAGATTCAAAGGTATGTACTCAGGAGAAGAATCTCTGATTTTAGCAGTGCCATTTTTACACCTTCGCGGCATTGCACTGTGGTTCTTCAATGTTTTCCTGCCCCTGTTGAAAAGATAAAACATTTGTGGATCTTTAGAAAATGTCTCCTGTATCTGCCGTTTCCATCATGTTACAATGATTTCTTTATTAAATGTTTTTTTGTCAAATAAACCTAGGCCAATGGAAACCAATCAATCAATCAATTTTATTTTATATAGCCCTTCTTACATCAGCTAATATCTCGAAGTGCTGTACAGAAACCCAGCCTAAAACCCCAAACAGCTAGTAATGCAGGTGTAGAAGCACGGTGGCTAGGAAAAACTCCCTAGAAAGGCAAAACCTAGGAAGAAACCTAGAGAGGAACCAGGCTATGAGGGGTGGCCAGTCCTCTTCTGGCTGTGCCGGGTGGAGATTATAACAGAACCATGCCAAGATGTTCAAAAATGTTCATAAGTGACAAGCATGGTCAAATAATAATCAGGAATAAATCTCAGTTGGCTTTTCATAGCCGATCATTAGAGTTTAAAACAGCAGGTCTGGGACAGGTAGGGGTTCCATAACCGCAGGCAGAACAGTTTAAACTGGAATAGCAGCAAGGCCAGGCGGACTGGGGATAGCAAGGAGTCACCACGGCCGGTAGTCCCGACGTATGGTCCTAGGGCTCAGGTCTCTCAGTTGGCTTTTCATAGCCGATCATTTAGAGTTGAAAACAGCAGGTCTGGGACAGGTAGGGGTTTCGTAGCCGCAGGCAGAACAGTTGAAACTGGAATAGCAGCAAGGCCAGGCGGACTGGGGGCAGCAGGGTGTCATCATGCCCGGTAGTCCTGACGTATGGTCCTAGGGCTCAGGTTCTCAGAGAGAAAGAGAGAACGAGAGAATTAGAGAGAGCATACTTAAATTCACACAGGACACTGGATAAGACAGGAGAAGTACTCCAGGTATAACCAACTAACCCCAGCCCCCCGACACATAAACTACTGCAGCATAAATACTGGAGGCTGAGACAGGAGCGGTCCGGAGACACTGTGGCCCCATCCGAAGAAACCCCCGGACAGGGCCAAACAGGAAGGATATAACCCCACCCACTCCGCCAAAGCACAGCCCCCGCACCACTAGAGGGATATCCCCAACCACCAACTTACAATCCTGAGACAAGGCCGAGTATAGCCCACAGAGGTCTCCACCACAGCACAAACCAAGGGGGGGGGGGGGTCGCCAACCCAGACAGGAAGATCACGTCAGTAACTCAACCCACTCAATTGACGTACCCCTCCCAGGGACGGCATGAAAGAGCACCAGCAGGCCAGTGACTCAGCCCCTGCAACAGGGTTAGAGGCAGAGAACCCCAGTGGAGAGGGGAACCGGCCTGGCAGAGACAGCAAGGGCTGTTCGTTGCTCCAGCCTTTCCGTTCACCTTCACACTCCTGGGCCAGACTACACTCAATCATATGACCTACTGAAGAGATAAGTCTTCAGTAAAGACTTAAAGGTTGAGACCGAGTCTGCGTCTCTCACATGGGTAGGCAGACTGTTCCATAAAAATGGAGATCTATAGGAGAAAGCCCTGCCTCCCGCTGTTTGCTTAGAAATTCTAGGGACAATTAGGAGGCCTGCGTCTTGTGACCGTAGCGTACGTATTGGTATGTACGGCAGGACCAACTCGGAAAGATAGGTAGGAGCAAGCCCATGTAACGCTTTATAGGTTAACAGTAAAACCTTGAAATCAGCCCTTGCCTTAACAGGAAGCCAGTGTAGGGAAGCTAGCACTGGAGTAATATGATCAAATTTCTTGGTTCTAGTCAGGAACCTGTTTCAGTCACCTAGTCAGAAACCTGTCTACTGATGCCATCTCTAGATCCTGCAATGCAAACTAGGCTCCACTGTCACAATCAGGACTAGGTGACTGTAGGGTTAGAATCAGTGTGGAAGGAGAGAGGCAGGCTGGGTTTGTAATCTGTCAACTCTGGATAGGATTCCAGTCCTAAATAGAAGTCTGAGATCAACTTCCTGGTCCCCTGTGAATGCCACACCCCCTCCCATTGTACCGTATGTATGAACACATTTTGAACAATGGCTGTCGAATATGCTGTGGTCCTTACTAACACAATAGGAAAGGTTGTGGTTTATGTGGGCCATCACATGTGAGTAATCAGGTCTTTCACTCTGAGCATTCATATCAATGAAAGGTACATCACTGCCACCATCTGGTGGTTCTGTCCTGGTGAGATCACAGGGTCAAAGAAAACTTGGTATGACTGGAGTCACTCCAGGCACTCAGCCCATAAGAACCATTAATACGGTCAGATCTAATATGGAAGAACTGAATACAACCATAAGAACCATTAATACGGTCAGATCTAATATTGAAGAACTGAATACAACCATAAGAACCATTCATACTATCAGATATAATATTGAAGAACTGAATACAAAAGAGGAGGAGAGGTTGACCAGTACAAATTCATGTACAAACATTATTTTTCATTGGCAGATCAATGCAGTTTTCCAAACATATTCATCATCAGTTTTTTGGTAAGATTTTAACTGAACAAAAATATAAACACAACATTCAACAATTTTACAGGGGTACAGTGCATATAAGGAAATCAGTCAATTGAAATACATTCATTAGGCCCTATTCTATGGATTTCACATGAATGGGCAAGGGCGCAGCCATGGGTGGGCCTGGGAAGGCATAGGCCCAACCATTTGGGAGCCAGGCCCACCCATCAGCCAATAAGAATGATTTTCCCCCACTAAAGGGCTTTATTACAGATAGAAATACTCCTCAGATTCATCAGCTGTCCGGGTGGCTGATCTCAGATTATCCTGCAGGTGAAGAAGCCAGATGTGGAGGTCCTGGGCTTGCACGGTGACACGTGGTCTGCGGCTGTGAAGCCAGTTGGACGTTCTGCCAAATTCTCGGTAGAGAAATGTACATTCAATTCTCTGGCAACAGCTCTTGTGAACATTCCTGCAGTCAGCATGCCAATTGTGCACTCACTCAAAATGTAGACATCTGTGGCATTGTGTTGTGTGATAAAACTGCACATTTCAGAGTGGCCTTCTATTGTACCCAGCACAAGGTGCACCTGTGTAATGACCATGCTGTTTAATCAGCTTCTTGATATGCCACACCTGTCAGGTGGATGGATTATCTTGGCAAAGGAGAAATGCTCACTAACAGAAATGGAAACAAATTTGTGCACCAAATTTGAGAGAAATAAGCTTTTTGTGCGTATGGAAAATATCCAGGATCTTTTATTTCAGCTCATGAAACATGGGACCAACACTTTACATGTCAAGTTTATATATTTTTTCAGTATAGTTTTAGAAGACAATTCACTAAATACGTAGTCATTTCATTTTGTCACATGTTTGGTAAACAACAGGTGTAGACTAACAGTGAAATGTTGACCAACAATAGAGAACACAATACAACAATTATAATAATAGGAAAAAGATTGTAGCACAAGGAATTAATACATGATGAGCAATGGTAGCTTGGCTATATACATGGGGTGCCAATACCTAGTCAATGGTAGCTTGGCAATATACATGGGGTGCCAATACATAATCAATGATAGCTTGGCTATATACATGGGGTGCCAATACCTAGTCAATGATAGCTTGGCTATATACATGGGGTGCCAATACCTAGTCAATGGTAGCTTGGCTATATACAGTGCAATCTGAAAGTATTCAGACCCCTTGACTTTTTCCACATTTTATTACGTTACAGCCATATTCTAAAGTTGGTTAAATCAGTTTTTCCCCCTCATCAATCTACACACAATACCCCATAATGTCAAAGCAAAAGACAGGTTTTTAGACATTTTTCCTAATTTATTAATAAAAAACGGAAATATCTAAGTATTCAGACCCTTTACTCAGTACTTTCTTGAAGCACCTTTGGCAGCGATTACAGCATCGAGTCTTCTTGGGTATGATGCTACAAGCTTGGCACACCTGTATTTGGGGAGTTTCATTCATTCTTCTCTGCAGATCCTCTCAAACTCTATCAGGTTGGATGGGGAGCGTTGCTGCACAGCTATTTTCTGGTCTCTCCGGAGATGTTCAATCGGGTTCAAGTCTGGGCTCTGGCTGGGCCAGGTGAACCTTCGCCCCAGTCTGAAGTCCTGAGCGCTCTGGAGCAGGTTTTCATCAAGGATCTCTCTGTACTTTGCTCCGTTCATTATTCCCTCGATCCTTACTAGTCTCCCAGTCACTGCATCTGAAAAACATCCGCACAGCATGATACTGCCACGACCATGCTTCACCGTAGGCATGGTGCCAGGTTTCCTCCAGAAGTGACGCTTGGTATTCAGGCCAAAGAGTTCAATCTTGGTAACAACAGACCAGATAATCTTGTTTCTCATGGTCAGAGTCCTTTAGGTGCCTCTTGGCAAACTCCAAGCGGGCTGAACTCTGGAGCTCCGTCAAAGTGATCATCGGGTTCTTGGTCACCTCCCTGACCAAGGCCCTTCTCCTCCAATTGCGCAGTTGGCCGGGCGGACAGCTCTAGGAAGAATCTTGGTGATTCCAAACTTCTTCCATTTAAGAATGGAGGAGGCCACGGTGTTCTTGGGGACCTTCAATGCTGCAGACATTTTTTGGTACCCTTCCCCAGATCTGTGCCTCATCACAATCCTGTCTCGGAGCTCTACGGACAATTCCTTCAACCTCATGGCTTGGTTTTTGCTCTGACATGCAATGTCAACTGTGGGATGTTATATAGACAGATGTGTGCCTTTTCAAACCATGTCCAATCAATTGAATTTCTCAGGTGGACTCCAATCAAGTTGTAGAAACATCTCAAGGAATATCAATGGAAATAGGATGCACCTGAGCTAAATTTTTCGAGGTTCATAGCAAAGGGTCTGGAATACTAATGTAAATAAGGTTTTGCAAAAATGTCTAAACCTGTTTCCACTTTGTCATTATGGGGTATTGTGTGTAGATTGATGAGGGCTTTTTGTTGTTGTTTGTAAAAAAAAAAACATTTTTACAATAAGGCTGTAACTTATTTTTTTGTTGAAAAAGTCAAGGGGTCTGAATACTTTCAGAATGCACTGTATAGACTAACTATTTCACTTTAAACACTTTGTTATATTTATGCACAAGAGAAGAAGAGGTTGCCCAGCACAAATTAATGTACAAACATGATTTTTCATTACATATTTGTAATTTAGCAGATGCTCTTATCCAGAGCGATTTATAGGACCAATTGGGGTTAATTGCCTTGCTCAAGGCCACAATGACAGATTTTTGACCTAGTTGGCTCGGGATTCAAACCAGCGACCTTTCAGTTACTGGCCCAACACTCTTAACCGCTAGGCTACCTGTTAAATACATAACACAATACGTGACATAAGTAGAATACAGAACACTTGAAACATTACAGGACATTTTTCATGATGGAAATTGAAATATTAAAATGTGATAAAAAAAAAGCAGTGGGTAGAGTGGCGTTTCGCAGGCGGTTTGTACGGGCAGTTATACAGGACAGTTTGTGGCTGTTTCTCAGGAGCCTGGTGGTGCAGTTACCTCTGTTTGGAAGGAGCAGGTCATTCAGTGGATGGTCAAGAGTGTGCATGTCCTTCACCAGGTGCACTGCAGCCTGTTCTCGCCTGCTGTGCAGTGACGGGAGCTGTGGTTGGACTGCTCCACCTCTGGAGATGATCCTCAAGGCCCTCCTCTGCACCCTGTCTAGTTGGGCCTGCTGCTTTTTACTGCATCCAACTAACAGCACTCCACCGTATTCCAGACAAGGCCTGGCCAGTGTAGTATAGACTGTGACCAGATCTTCAGTAGGACATTACTGGCAAGAACAGTCAAAAAGGCGTATCGAGGCCTTTCTCACAGGCTGCTCCACGTGTCACCACTGAGGTTAGAGTCTAGATGAAAACCAAGATACTTGGTTGTTGTTACCACTGGTACTTCCTGTCTTCCTAGGATTAGTGGTGTAGGTTGTGGATGGTCCTCTGACCAAGGGCTAAATGTACCAGTTGCCATCACCCTCTGCCCTCTTTCGGTGGTGTAGCTGTGGAGCCAGGCTAGTAACCTTGGAGACAGTTCAATGTCAGACAGATGTTGCAGAAACTATGGGTGATCTACTCGATCAAAGGCTTTGGACACATCAGCAAGTAACACCCTCACCATTGTTGGGTTTATGGAGTCTGTAGATGTCAGCCAGGAGTATGTGGCTTTCACAAGGGTGGTAGTAGTGCTGGACTTTGGGAGGTAGTCATACTGAATCGTGCACTCAGATAACACCTCCTACTGGCAGGGGACAGTTTTAACAATGTGTTTGATGACAGGGGCTAGATCTTCTGCATGCTCTTTTAGTAGCCAGGCTGAAATGCCATCAGGCCCACATGCTTTACGTGGGCTGAGTCTGGTCAGAGCTTGCTTTAACTGGCCAATGCTGCACAGCTCAACCTGCCTTGTAGACATGGGCAGGGGGAAGATGGCAAGAGGTGTAGTGCTTGTCCATGCCTCAGCAAAGAAGCCATTCAAAACATCAGCCACGTTGTCGTCTTCAATTCCCTCAACCTGTATTCTCCCACCTGATGTTGTGTTTGGAGAGAACAGCAGACATTTGTGATCACTGGATCCGAGAGGAGTAAGTACAGTGGGTTGTGTTGATCAGATCTAGGATGGAGTCCCCTCTGTGGTCTTGTCTTTGGTCACTTGTTTGTCTGGATGGGAGTTTGTCAGCATCTTGATGGGCAGGTGATTAAAGTCTCCACACACGATGAGACCCATTTGGGGCGAGGACATCCTGATCACATGGACAGTGATTATGAGATAATCCACAGTGTTCTGCTGCAGTGTTTTGTCATGTGCCCATGGTGGATGTTAGAGCACTCCACTACCAGAGATGAAACTGAGCTGGGGTGTTGTTTAGGACGGAGCTGAAAACACTCAAACTCTTCTTTCTCTAGGTCAGTTATTCTTCTCTTTGCCTGCATACTGTGATTCACATACATAACCACACCCCCTCCTCGCATCCCCTCTCTGGACCTGTCATTTCTGAACAGCTGATAGTCTTTGTCATCCGAACAGCCTTAATTCGTCGGGGCATGGACTCTACAAGGTGTCGAAAGCGTTCCACTGGGATGCTGGCCCATGTTGACTGCAACGCTTCCCACAGTTGTGTCAAGTTGACTGGCAGTGGATTTCTACTCAGAATAGCTCGTTCCATCTCCTACAACAGATGCACAATTGGATTGAGATCTGGTGCCTCGGAAGACCACTGCAGTAACCTGAATTCACTGTCATGTTCGTGGAACCATTCCTGGACAAGCCTTGTGGCATGGGGCATAAAATCTATTTTGCAGATGGATACACTGCTGCCA
Source organism: Coregonus lavaretus (assembly GCF_964263955.1). Classification (NCBI taxonomy): domain Eukaryota; kingdom Metazoa; phylum Chordata; class Actinopteri; order Salmoniformes; family Salmonidae; genus Coregonus; species Coregonus lavaretus. The sequence continues at coordinate 622,850 of NW_028162761.1, read as the reverse complement.
TGAAGGGATGCACCTGATTGGTAACGATGTTTAGATATCCTGTGGCATTCAAATGTTGCTCCACTTTTATCAAAGGGCCCAATGTGTGCATGAAATCACACCCCACACCACCACCAACAGCCTGCAATGCTGACACACGGCATGGATGCATGTACTCGTGGTTTCCTCAATACCCTAGTCCTCTCAATATCTTTACAGTAGGAGCTATCTAAGGACTGCAAAACTGAAAAGGTGCACACTGATCATTAAAGAGATGCTACCATTCCACAACGTTCCCGTTCCTCTGCACAGTTCTCTCACAGTGAGAAACAATAGGATTACAATAGAGTGTTTTATGCTTTCTTAATTTGATCCAATCCACTACTACTTCTTATGTATACGTTGGTGTCTTTTTAAATTGCCCAACATGTAGAATCTCATGTCACAGTCAGAGCAGGAGTATGGCTTCTCTCCTGTATGTGTTCTCCGATGAAGTTTTAGCTCATTTGATGTTGAGAAGCATTTTACACAGTCAGAGCAGGAATAAGGCTTTTCTCCTGTATGTATACGTTCATGTACTTTTAAGGTGCCCAGTTGAGAGAAACTCTTCCCACAGTCAGAGCAGGAGTAAGGCTTCACTCCTGTATGTATCCGTTCATGTACTTTTAAGGGGTCCAGTCGAGAGAAACTCTTCCCACAGTCAGAACAGGAGTAAGGCTTCACTCCTGTGTGTATCCGTTGGTGTGATTTTAAGTGGCCCAGTCGAGAGAAACTCTTCCCACAGTCAGAGCAGGAGTATGGCTTCTCTCCTGTGTGTGTTCTCTGATGAACTTTTAGCTCAGTTGATGTTGTGAAGCGTTTTACACAGTCAGAGCAGAAGTAAGGCTTTTGTCCTGTATGTTTAGGTTCATGTTGTTTTAAGTGGCCCTGTTGAGAGAAACTTGCCCCACAATCAGAGCAGGAGTAAGGCTTCTCTCCTGTATGTGTTCTCCGATGAAGTTTTAGCTCATTTGATGTTGAGAAGCATTTTACACAGTCAGAGCAGGAGTAAGGCTTTTCTCCTGTATGTATACGTCCATGTTGTTTTAAGGTGCCCAGATGAGAGAAACTTGCCCCACAGTCAGAGCAGGAGTAAGGCTTCTCTCCTGTGTGTATACGTTGGTGCGATTTTAATCTTTCCTGATGAAAGAAATTCTTACCACAGTCAGAGCAGGAGTAACACTGCTCTCCTGTATGTGTTCTCCGATGAACTTTTAGCTCATTTGATGTTTTGAAGCACTTTACACAGTCAGAGCAGGAGTAAGGCTTCTCTCCTGTATGTATAAGTTCATGTACTTTTAAGGAGCCCATTTGAGAGAAACTTGCCCCACAGTCAGAGCAGGAGTATGGCTTCTCTCCTGTGTGTATACGTTCATGTACTTTTAAGGCGCCCAGTCGAGGGAAACTCTTCCCACAGTCAGAGCAGGAGTAAGGCTTCTCTCCTGTGTGTATTTTTAGGTGTATTTTTAGCTTTGATAGAAATGTAAAAATCTCCTCACAATGTGGGCAGTGGTGAGAACTCTTAGCTCTGTGATCTTCCTGCTGTTGCTCGCTGGATGTAGAGAATGTCTCAACATGGTCTCCTGTGTGAACAACATCAGAAGAACCAGTCAGTTGGTGTGATATACATGTTAATCAAATGTATTTTATGAGAAGTAGTCACAAAGTGCTTTATAGAAACCCAGCCTAAAACCCCAAAGAGCAAGCAATGCAGATGTAGAAGCAATATCATCCTCCACTCACTATCACAAGGGTTAGTAACTACACAGACTCATTTAATAGAACTTTAAAACATTGGCAGTTTGTCTACTTGACTTCTTTAGTCTACTCTCTGATCACTCCTGATAGCCCAGTGAATAAAACAAATGCTGGCAATACTGGTGTCAAACCATGTAAGTGTCAATAGCATGAAATAATATCTACCTTCTCATTGAAACAGTTCTACTGCAACTGTTCATGCACAGTGCGAAGTTGGAATGAATAACACAAACTTAGTTAGATAGAACCTGCTCTTACCATGAGAAACAGATTTCCCAATCTTCTGATCTTTAATGTTGACATTCAGCTCCAGTGTTTGACTGCAGTCTTCCAGCTTCACTGATGCCATCTCTGGATCCTGCAGTGCAAACTGGGCTCCACTGTCACAATCAGGACCCATTGACTCTAGGTTTGGACTCAGTGTGGAAGGAGAGAGGCAGGCTGGGTTTGTCCTCACTATTGCTGTTACCGGCCTCAGATTTAATTCTAGTCGTCCTGTAGTAACAATGAGAAACAGACACAAAAAGTTATTGTCTTGACAGTTCTGGCACTTTCTTTATACTCTTAAAATATACTCTTCTTGCTAAATTATCTAATTACGAGCTTGACTTGGACTGAAATAGGTGCCAGTACTCATTTTGAGTTATTGCACACGAGCGCTTCACAGAGGAGGCGTTCCCTAACAGAAATATGCAGATGTGTGCTAGAACACACCAATAGGATCTCGCTAGCTCGTGCTTGGCTCTGCCCACTATGACACATCTGTTCCAATTGGAAACGACCAGCTGTGGTCTATCTTGGCTTTGTTCAGGGATCCTTGGGATGGCCCTACCCCATTATATGAGAAGGGCGGTACTTAATTTGAGCTGGATCCTCCGGTACCTCTCAGTTTTGTAGTCTTTCGTTCCGGAACCCATTTGCCAGGATCAGGTAGCCTACCTCTTGTGGCAAGAAAAAATACTAATAAAAGCAATCAGAGTAATTACATTTAGATTCCTCTGTAATTGTCATGCCCACCAAAAAAAACGTAATGTGAAAACGTGCATGATATTCTAAGAATTGGTTCATGTTGGGCCGTCCCGGGTTCATGGTTTGCGCAACATTGTAGCCTAGACCAAGGCGTGGCCATTGCTGTGGTGAGAGAGAGAAGCACGCCTGTATCTCTCACAGAAATACAATGACATTCACTTTCTATGATCTTTCTCCCTCTCTGTGCTGTTATAGACATAAGCCGGCAACTCTCTTCTCTCCAGCATTGCACTTCATCATTTATCTCCTAATAGAATAATAGCTGAGGGAAGTGTGCTGGAGGAGCTGCAGCACTCTGCAGTCTGTTCAGAAAGAAATTAAATCATTCCCAATACTACACCAGGAGGAAGCCTAGAATTTCGCCACAGAGGATCCATAGCTAATTTTAAAAAATAGCCTAGCTGCGGATTGTGTGTAGCCAAATCACAAGGCACGCCTAACGTGTGGCAAATCTGTCAGTTAACAGCATGCAGCCAAAACAGGCGTTTCGCTAATATTTCTAATACAATCGCTGGAAAACAGGTTGTAAAGCAAATGGATCCTGCTGAAAATAAAAGACTAATTTATATTTAAGTCATTTAGCAGACGCTCTTATCCAGAGCGACTTACAAATTGGTGCATTCAACTTAGGATAGCCAGTGGGACAACCACCACTGGGGGAGTGGGGGGTGTAGAAGGATTACTGTTATACTTTTCCAGGTATTCCTTAAAGAGGTAGGGGTTTCAAGTGTCTCCGGAAGGTGGTCAGTGACTCCGCTGTCCTGGCGCCGTGGGGGAGCTTGTTCCACCATTGGGGTGCCAGAGCAGTGAATAGCTTTGACTGAGCTGAGCGGGAACTGTGCTTCCGTAGAGGTAGGGGGGCTAGCAGGCCAGAGGTGGATGAGCGTAGTACCCTCTTATGGGTGTAGGGTCTGATCAGAGCCTGAAGGTAAGGAGGTGCCGTTCCCCTCACAGCTCCGTAGGCAAGCACCATGGTCTTGTAGTAGATGCGAGCTTCAACTGGAAGCCAGTGGAGTGTGCGGAGGAGCAGGGTGACATGAGAGAACTTGGGAAGGTTGAACACCAGACGGGCTGCAGCGTTCTGGATAAGTTGTAGGGGTTTAATGGCACAGGCAGGGAGCCAAGCCAACAGCGAGTTGCAGTAATCCAGACAGGAGATGACAACTGCCTGGATTAGGACCTGTGCCACTTCCTGTGTAAGGCAGGGTCGTACTCTGTGAATGTTGTAGAGCATGAACCTGCAGGATCGGGTCACCGCTTTGATGTCAGCGGAGAACGACAGGGTGTTGTCCAGGGTCACGCCAAGGTTCTTTGCACTCTGGGAGGAGGACACAATGGAGTTGTCAACCGTGATGGCGAGATCATGGAGCGGGCAGTCCTTCCCCGGGAGGAAAAGCAGCTCCGTCTTGCAGAGGTTCAGCTTGAGGTGGTGATCCGACATCCACACTGATATATCTGCCAGAGATGCAGAGATGCGATTCACCACCTGGTTATCAGAAAGGAGAAAATGAATTGTGTGTCGCCTGCGTAGCAATGATAGGAGAGACCATGTGAGGATATGACAGAGCCAAGTGACTTGGTGTATAGAGAGAATAGGAGAGGGCCTAGAACTGAGCCCTGGGGGACACCAGTGGTGAGAGCACGTGGTGCGGAGACAGATTCTCGCCACACCACCTGGTAGGAGCGACCTGTCAGGTAGGACGCAATCCAAGAGTGAGCGGCACCGGAGATGCCCAACTCGGAGAGGGTGGAGAGGAGGATCTGATGGTTCACAGTATCAAAGGCGGCAGATAGGTCTAGAAGGATAAGAGCAGAGGAGAGAGAGTTCGCTTTAGCAGAGCGGAGAGCCTCCGTGACACAGAGAAGAGCAGTCTCGGTTGAATGACAAGTCTTGAAACCTGACTGGTTTGGATCAATACGGTCATTCTGAGAGAGATAGCAGGAGAGTTGGCTAAAGACGGCACGCTCAAGAGTTTGAGAGAAAAGAAAGAAGGGATACTGGTCTGTAGTTGTTGACATCGGAGGGATCGAGTGTAGGTTTTTTGAGAAGGGGTGCAACTCTCGCTCTCTTGAAGACAGAAGGGACATAGCCAGCAGTTAAGGATGAGTTGATGAGCGAGGTGAGGTAAGGGAGAAGGTCTCCGGAAATTGTCTGGAGAAGAGAGGATGGGGTCAAGCGGGCAGGTTGTTGGGCGGCCGGCCGTCACAAGTCGCAAGATTTCATCTGAAGAGAGAGGGGAGAAAGAAGTCAAAGTATAGGGTAGGGCAGTGTGAGCAGGAGCAGCGGTGTCATTTGACTTAACAAATGAGGATCGGATGTCGTCAACCTTCTTTTCAAAATGGTTGACAAAGTCATCCACAGAGAGGGAGGAGGGAGGAGGAGGAGGATTCAGCAGGGAGGAGAAGGTGGCAAAGAGCTTTCTAGGGTTAGATGCAGAGGCTTGAAATTTAGAGTGGTAGAAAGTGGCTTTAGCAGCAGAAACAGAGGAAGACAATGTAGAGAGGAGGGAGTGAAAAGATGACAGGTCGGCAGGGAGTCTAGTTTTCCTCAATTTCCGCTCGGCTGCCCGGAGCCCTGTTCTGTGAGCTCGCAATGAGTCGTCAAGCCACGGAGCAGGAGTGGAGGACCGAGCCGGCCGGGAGGATAGGGGACATAGAGAGTCAAAAGATGCAGAAAGGGAGGAGAGGAGGGTTGAGGAGGCAGAATAGGAGATTGGAGGGAGAAGGATTGAGCAGAGGGAAGAGGAGAGAGTAGCGGGAGAGAGCGAGCGAAGGTCGCGATGGCGCATTACCATCTGAGTAGGGGCAGAGTGAGTAGTGTTGGAGGAGAGTGAGAGAGAAAAGGATACAAAGTAGTGGTCGGAGACTTGGGAGGGGAGTTGCAGTGAGATTAGTAGAAGAACAGCATCTAGTAAAGATGAGGTCTAGCGTATTGCCTGCCTTGTGAGTAGGGGGGGGGGGGGGGGGGGGGGTGAGAGGGTGAGGTCAAAAGAGGAGGAGTGGAAAGAAGGAGGCAGAGAGAAATTAGTCAAAGGTAGACGTAGGGAGGTTAAAGTCACCCAGAACTGTGAGGGGTGAGCCATCCTCAGGAAAGGAACTTATCAAGGAGTCAAGCTCATTGATGAACTCGCCAAGGGAACCTGGAAGGCTTCAGAAATGATACGGACGTTAAGCTTGAATGGGCTAGTGACTGTGACAGCATGTAATTCAAATGAGGAGATAGACAGATGGGTCAGGGGAAAAAGAGAGAATGTCCACTTGGGAGAGATGAGGATTCCTGTGCCACCGCCGTGCTGACCAGATGCTCTCGGGGTATGCGAGAACACATGATCAGACGAGGAAAGAGCAGTTGGAGTAGCAGTGTTTTCTGTGGTAATCCATGTTTCCGTCAGCGCCAAGAAGTCGAGGGACTGGAGGGTAGCATAGGCTGAGATGAACTCTGCCTTGTTGGCCGCAGAACGGCAGTTCTAGAGGCTGCCAGAGACCTGGAACTCCACGTGGGTCGTGCGCGCAGGTACCACCAGGTTAGTGGCAGCAGCCACGCGGTGTGAAGCGTTTGTATGGCCTGTGCAGAGAGGAGAGAACAGGGATAGACAGACACATAGTTGACAGGCTACAGAAAAGGCTACACTAATACAAAGGAGATCGGAATGATATTAACTAAACATCTGGGGAAGCGAGAGAGCGGGGCCTCCCTCACTAACCTTTCACTGAAACACTCAAATATAACTCTTCCAGCTTCCACTTTAGAAATTATAATTGTTGTAAACAATGTTTCCAGGAATAGACTAACTTAGTTTATTCAGCTAACTTGATACAGTATTCTTCCGTGAAAACCGCCCAGGACACGTATCATATGACGCCATAGCTAACTAGCATGCTAGCATCCAATAACACACGGTTTAGCACCAATACTTGGTTACAACAAACTACCAATAGATCATTCGTGTCCGTGTCTAATTCCTTTCATAACGCAGAAGTAATTAAACGTTGGCTAGCTAGCACAAAGTCAGTCATGCTAGCTACACAAGTGGACTACACATCTCGAATGTTCAGAAAGTGAAGCTTACGTTGCAAAATTCTCAATGACTAAAATGCTACAGTACTGCTAGCTGGTACTGTTGGCTAGCTAGCAGTGGCTGCGGTGTTGACTTTGTTTGAAAATGTAGCTGGCTAGCTAACCTTGATAGTATCTCTATACTACACCTTTATCTTTGATACAAAGACAACTATGTAGCTAGCTAACATTACACTAATCAAATCGTTCTGTTGTAATGTATTTAGTTGCTACAGTACTGCTAGCTGGTAATGTTGGCTAGCTAGCAGTGGCTGCGGTGTTGACTTTGTATGGAAAATGGCGTCGCTGCGAACGAATGTAGCTGGCTAGCTAACCTCGATAGTTAATCTATATTACACCTTTATCTTTGATACAAAGACAACAAAGACAACTATGTAGCTAGCTAACATTACACTAATCAAATCGTTCCGTTGTAATGTAATGTAATATTACCTGCGGAGCGAAGTACAGCACGACTACTCACTCCAACTCCTCCTGTGTGTTACCGAGTTATCAACTTCCAAATAGGCCTATTGAGCGAACAGCATTGTTTTAAAAAGTAAAGCAAGAGAGATAAGCTTTTGGCCGGTGAGTGAGCTGCATATCATTGGGTGAGTCAGTGAAACTGGAAAGCTTTTTCAGGACAATATCTTCCTCCTCATATTGTACAATGTGTTTCTCTGCACACTTAGGGGCCTCGGTTATTGATGGATTCAAGACAAGGTCGTTTTAATTGATCTCAGATTCTCAGTGTCAAAGTAGCCTGTCATTTTGGTCATTTGTGAGGTATTAAAAAAGATACTGCGAAAGTCTCCAGTCATCTAAAAGGATGTAGAATTGCATGAAATCAATTTATAAAAAGAACACGTTTTTCCCAAACTCTAGGCTACAAAAAATATATTCCATGTGTGTAACTTCTGCAAGCGGCTCCACACCACTACTCTATGCCCGTACGCGAAAGCCATGATAATGCATGCAATGCTTTGTTATAAAGATTGTTTGTTTTTATCCGTTCTGGTACCTCAGAGCCCCCCAGGTCACCCCCCTCTCGGGCTCACTTTTGGTTCCGGCACCGCCCAATTTACAAATGAAGCACTGGAGAAGTGGGTAGCTGCCGCTGCCTCCTCCGGGACACTTCTCCTTTCTATAAAGTTAATCAGGCTGTTGATTGTGGCCTGTGGAATGTTGTCCCACTCCTCTTCAATGGCTGTGCAAAATTCCTGGATATTGGCGGGAACTGGAACAAGCTGTGGTACACGTCGATCCAGACCATCCCAAACATGCTCAAAGGGTGACATGTCTGGTGAGTTGGGACATTTTCAGCATGTTCGATTGTGTACAGATCCTTGCGACATGTGGTCGTGCATTATCATGCTGAAACACGAGGTGATGGAGGTGGATGAATGGCAGGACAATGGGCCTCAGGATCTTGTCATGGTATCTCTGTGCATTCAAACTGCCATCGATAAAATGCAATTGTGTTAGTTATCTGTAGCTTATGGCATCCCATACCATAACCCCGATACCACCATGGGGCACTCTGTTCACAACATTGACATCAGCAAACCGCACGCCCACACAACGCCATACACGGTGGTCAGCAGTTGTGAGGCTGGATGGGCATACTGCAAGATTCTCTGGAGGCAGCTAATGGTAGAGAAATTAACCTAACATTCTCCGGCAACAGCTCTGGTGGACATTCCTGCAGTCAGCATGCCAATTGCATGCTCCCTCCAAACTTGAGACATCTTTGGCATTGTTTTGTGTGGAAAAACTACACATTTTAGAGTGGCATTTTTGTATTTGTTAGGGATCCCCATTAGATGCTGCCAAGCACCTACTCAGCTACTCTTGTCCCCAGCACAAGGTGCACCTGTGTAATGATAATCATGCTATTTAATCAGCTTCTTGATATGCCACACCTGTCAGGTGGATGGATTATCTTGGCAAAGGAGAAATGCTCACTAACTGGGATGTAAACAAATTTGTGCACAACATTTTAGATATAAGTTTGTGTCTGGAACATTTCTGGGATCTTTTATTTCACCTCATGAAACATGGGACCAACACTTTACATGTTGCGTTTATATGTTTGTTCAGTGTATACAGTATTTCTAAAAAAAATCATACAAACTATCAATAACGAAATTTAAATTGAACTAAATCAGCCTGCTTTTCTGTTCTAATCAGGTCCCTACACAGGCTCAGAAGGATCCTGTGAGGGCGGAACATTTTCTGGCAACAGTAGTCCTTGCAGGGCTTCTGCCGTGAAGTCTTGGAGGCCCAAAAACGTCTCAGCTGCAGATATAATGATGTCTAGCTTCTTGGACTTCTTGTGCAGTACAATTAATAACTGTGGCTATAAATACTAAAAAATCCACCTTCAAAATAAGTGTATCCAGATCACTTGATTGACGTACAACATTTACAACTGGTTGCAGTGCATCCACCGCCATATCTTCTTCAGAACTGTGGCCTCTTGCTACTATAACTCTCTTCACCGCCTCCACATAGGAGATTGGCTGTACAGCCCTGATCCTTGACACCTCAACCTCTTTCACCCTAACAGGGCACGCTGGGAATTCAGGAATATGACCCCCACCACAGTTACAACATTTTAAATTCACATGCTCTTCAATAACATATTCCTTCCGTCTGCAAACACTTGACATGTGGCCAAACTTTTTACATTTCTTGCATTGCATCAGGTTTTACACAAACTCTCTTATGGGGTATATTATATATCCCAGCTTTACATAGGGTGGTAGATACTCTTCATCCAACATCAATAATAAACTTTGCTCCTTTTTCACATTCTCCATCCGGGTCAAGCGACGTGCATTTGCATCCTTCTTCTTCTTTGGGATTTGGTTGGCGGAGTGCATCCAACTTTTAGGTGCATACACCGCCACCTACTGTTCTGGTGTGTGAGGCCATTCACAGCCTACACACATTAAATCCATTGATACGGTAATTAATACAAAATTGCCCTGCCAAGTATTAGCCCACTCTAAAAAATTTGAGGGAAAATGTTTTTGGTTTGAGCAGGTGACTGAACTTCTCAGACCAATTGGCAGTATTGTAACATTGTTCTGGGAACCAAAAGGGATATCTCAGTTTCAAGGTCTCAGCTTGGAGAGAAGAAGCCTTGTGAGGTATTGGTCGGTCACATGCAGGAACCAAATGTTAATGATGAATTAATTATTAATAAAGCTAAAATCATGCAAATATAACTTGTCTGTGTAAGCAGTATATAGGACAACTAACGGGACTGCCCCGGCAAAGCTCCTGACCGACGTGTACTATGGTGCTTTTAAATTTGTTGGAACCTCTCCAGCTTGTGATAAAAAATGATTATTCATTTAAGTTTGACTTTCAGTCCCTTCGTGGCGATTTTCCACGACAAAAACCGACCACCCCATTCCACTATTTAACCCCATCTAGTCCTACGCCAGACCACTACCATTCAACACCCCCTGCAGCTGTTCTGCTGTAAATCCTCGCAATCCCAAGTAGTTATCTGCCGCTGCCACCACTGCCTCTATTTTCTGTGACTTTAGATCGATTTCTGCAGTACAATTGACAACCATTGCTATAAATGCTAAAACTCCCACCTTACTGAAGCACATATTCTTCCCATCACTCTCTCTTGGTCTCTGCCTACTCACAGGAATCCTCTCAAGATCCCTCACCCTGTACCCATCTTCCTCTACCACTCTCTTCACTGCATCTGCATACAACACTTTCTGTAATACTGTAACCCTGGCAACCTCAATCTGCCTTTCTTTCACCTGATACCTCAGCTCTCCAGCCCGTTAGCACCCCGACAACTAACACACAGAACTTTCTCCACCGATACCACTCACTACAAATCTCACTCCCACTGGGCCAGAATCATCCTTATCATCCTTGGAACGAGGCCCGAACTCTGAGTTCCTCACCGCAGGTAATTCATCCTCACTCTCGCCAGGTTCCATCTCTGAGCTATTGGAGGACATATCCCTCTTTATACACTAGACGATAACCTCCCTCACCACACTGCTTCCCTCTACACTCAGCTCCTTCTCAGCGTTCATCACTGCACCTGCCACCACAGTTAATTCATCCTCACTCTCGTCACGTTCACTTTCCTCCTGTAGCTCTTCTAAAAGTTCTGTGTGATCTTCCAGTCCATATTCACTCAAAACATATTCCACTTTTCTCCTTTGTCCATGTCCACCATCTTCTCCTTCATCAGATCTTCCAGAAGGTTTGTGCATCCCCCACTGCAATCCCCCATTCCACTTTTTTTTATTGATTTTATAACTGTGTAAATCTCTCTAGGACAAGGTGACTTTTATCAAAATATTTGCCTGTATTTACCCCTACAAAATTGAAATGGTAATTAGCTGCTAATGTGGCTATCATAAAGAACTACAAATGCTATTATATTCTGGACAAAATTGCTGAATCGAGTCAAAGGTAAGGATCTCTGGGTTAACTATCTAATGTTAGCTAAATTTAGTAATGAATAAATAGGCTACATTTATTTAAATGGTCAATTATGTGAACTGTCTTGTGCAAGTTTTAAATTGACACAATACCTGTTAGCAAAGGTGTCAGCTAGAGATGACGTGCAGGAGATTGCAGTGATTTGTTGTTTTGCATGATGTCTACTTTGATGATAATTAGAGTTTTATAATCTGAGAGGAAATAGAGCCGAATATATTGCTAAAAGTCACGCCAGGGTAAGCCTACACAAAACACATCCCTTATTTTAAGTGTTTCTAAAATGAATAAAAATGAACCTTGGAGGACTCAGAACCCGAGTAAAAGGGAGAATTCATGTTACACGTCAACATTTAAATCATATTCTCATGTAGACTACTTTTTAGTTTCTTGCATATTGCTTCCCAATGTAGCAGGAAGTGGATATGATACTATTGTTTTGAATGGCCAGTAAAGGGTCTGAATACTAATGTAAATATGATTGTTCAGTTGTTGTTGTTTTTGCTTTGTCATTATGGGGTATTGTGTGTAGATTGATGAGTGAAAAAAACAATTTAATCAATTTTACAATAAGGCTGTAACGTAACAAAATGTCGAAAAAGTCAAGGGGTCTGAATACTTTCCGAATGCACTGTATATAGACAGGTGTGTGCCTTTCCAAATCATGTCCAACAAACTTAGTTAGATAGAACCTGCTCTTACCCTGAGAAACAGATTTCCCAATCTTCTCCTCCTCTTCTTCATCTTTAATGTTGACATTCAGCTCCAGTGTTTGACTGCAGTCTTCCAGCTTCACTGATGCCATCTCTGGATATTGCGATGCAAACTGGGCTCCACTGTCACAATCAGGACCCAGTGACTGTAGGTTTGGACTGTAGGTGTGGAAGGAGAGAGACAGGCTGGGTTTCTCCTCACTGTTGATGTTACCGGCCTCAGACTTAATCTGAATCGACCAGTAGTAATATAGAGAGCACAGACACAAAAGTTAGTGTTGACAGTTCTGCCACTTTTTTTATTCTCTAAAAATATTTTCACTTTTTTCTTGTTCAATTATCTAATTCAGTGTTTGATTTGGACTGAAATTGGTGCCGATACTCATTTTGGGTGCCGGTACTGTTTATATTAAGGTGCAGGAGCACCACAATACTTTTGAGCTAATACCTAACCTATAGTAGATAAACGCATAAATGACTCAAAAACCATTTAGTACAAGGTTACAGTTTGTTTTAGACAGCACTATGTACTATTTTCCTGAATAACCTTGCCTTGCCACATTAGACACAAAGTACCCACTTTAAATTAGGCTACACAATGTAAGTGTACTTAACCTATAGTAGATTTCCCAAATTCACATAAATGACTTAAAAACCATGTAGTAAAGTTCCTGTATGTTTTAAGCAGCACTATGTACTACAGTGGGGAGAACAAGTATTTGATACACTGCCGATTTTGCAGGTTTTCCTACTTACAAAGCATGTAGAGGTCTGTAATCTAAAACAAAAAACCAGAAAATCACATTGTATGATTTTTAAGTAAATCATTTGCATTTTATTGCATGACATAAGTATTTGATCACCTACCAACCAGTAAGAATTCCGGCTCTCACAGACCTGTTCGTTTTTCTTTAAAAAGCCCTCCTGTTCTCCACTCATTACCTGTATTAACTGCACCTGTTTGAACTCGTTACCTGTATAAAAGACACCTGTCCACACACTCAATAAAACAGACTCCAACCTCTCCACAATGGCCAAGACCAGAGAGCTCTGTAAGGACATCAGGGATACAATTGTAGACCTGCACAAGGCTGGGATGGGCTACAGGACAATAGGCAAGCAGCTTGGTGAGAAGGCAACAACTGTTGGCGCAATTATTAGAAAATTGAAGAAGTTCAAGATGACGGTCACTCACCCTCGGTCTGGGGCTCCATGCAAGATCTCACCTCGTGGGGCATCAATGATCATGAGGAAGGTGAGGGATCAGCCCAGAACTACACGGCAGGACCTGGTCAATGACCTGAAGAGAGCTGGGACCACAGTCTCAAAGAAAACCATTAGTAACACACTACGCCGTCATGGATTAAAGTCCTGCAGCGCACGCAAGGTCCCCCTGCTCAAGCCAGCGCATGTCCAGGCCCGTCTGAAGTTTGCCAATGACTATCTGGATGATCCAGAGGAGGAAGACAAAAATAGAGCTTTTTGGTCTAAACTCCACTCGCCGTGTTTGGAGGAAGAAGAAGGATGAGTACAACCCCAAGAACACCATCCCAACCGTGAAGCACGGAGGTGGAAACATCATTCTTTGGGGATGCTTTTCTGCAAAGGGGACAGGACGACTGCAGCGTATTGAGGGGAGTATGGATGGGGCCATGTATCGCGAGATCTTGGCCAACAACCTCCTTCCCTCAGTAAGAGCATTGAAGATCGGTCGTGGCTGGGTCTTCCAGCATGACAACGACCCGAAACACACAGCCAGGGCAACTAAAGAGTGGCTCCGTAAGAAGCATCTCAAGGTCCTGGAGTGGCCTAGCCAGTCTCCAGACCTGAACCCAATAGAAAATCTTTGGAGGGAGCTGAAAGTCCGTATTGCCCAGCGACAGCCCCGAAACCTAAAGGATCTGGAGAAGGTCTGTATGGAGGAGTGGGCCAAAATCCCTGCTACAGTGTGTGCAAACCTGGTCAAGACCTACAGGAAACGTATGATCTCTGTAATTGCAAACAAAGGTTTCTGTACCAAATATTAAGTTCTGCTTTTCTGATGTATCAAATACTTATGTCATGCAATAAAATGCAAATTAATTACTTAAAAATCATACAATGTGATTTTCTGGATTTTTGTTTCAGATTCCGTCTCTCGCAGTTGAAGTGTACCTATGATAAAAAATTACAGACCTCTACATGCTTTGTAAGTAGGAAAACCTGCAAAATCGGCCGTGTATCAAATACTTGTTCTCCCCACTGTATGTTCCTGAATAACCTTGTCTTCACTGTATTACTTCAATCAAAAACCAATTGTATTTCCTGTTCACACCATAGCAACATTTATTGATAAAGACTGAAACTAGTGAATGTGTCTGAATATTAGTACACATGTAGAAAACTGATAATCATTACATTCAGCTTCAAAACAGTAGTGCGACCGTGAAATTGTCTCTATCTGATGCACCCGCACTGTCCTCACTGAAGTCCGTTGACGCTGACCGAGAGTAGCCGCCATTTTACCAGCTTGGGAATTTTACACAAAACCAATAATATGCTAAACGAACTCAGAAATCTCAAATAAATTGATTATTTATTAAACTAACATGATACAATTATGTACATTCACTCAGACAAACCCAAAATCTCTAGCTATGTGACTTGTAAAATCGTTTTTATCACGTTCTTTCACTCACTCGGTTTGACACAAAAATAACACATCAAACCTTTAACAAACGTGATAATACCTTAACGGATGTGTTAACTAGCATGGTATGACATGTTATTTCGACATTAGAAAGTTTAAACGTGCTATTACATACCTATAGTAATAAATAGAAACGGACACAAAGGTTATCTTCTTGACTGCACAGTTCTGGCGCTTTCTTTATTGTGAAGAATGGTGCCCGCCTGCCCGGAACTTCCTGTTCCCCCACTACTAACGGTCCGTGCATTCCGAGATCAGATTACAACATTTCATTAAATTACTAAAAAAAAGTGTAAACTGTAGCAATTTATTTCCCTTTATAGTTTATTAGCCTAAGCATGACCTTCATCCACATCATTTCTCTAGGATTGGAACCGGTTCAGGGAAAGAACCGGAAAAAGTGTTCTATACTTTTTAGGAACAGCACAGTTAATTTAAAAGCATGTAATCCAGGTAATAACCTTATTTTCCTTTCCGGGTATTTTTCTCCAGTCCCACAAAAATCGCAACAAAGCTCACTCTAGAAACGTATTCCAGTTTCTGCCTGCCAGCTGGAATGGAAATCTTTGCCAGTGGGTGTGCGTGTGGAAACTACCTGCTCCTCCCCTCTGAAGCATAGGTTACTGTATCCTACTGACAACGTTACAAGCATGATTCAGAAATTAGGGAGATATGTTTAATTTGAGAAGAATGGATGAACCTTTTCAATGCTAGTTAAGGATACTTTAGTCACCACGTTTCACATTGGATTTATTAACGACAAAAAGGTACGACCTGTTTTTAATTCTAGTGCTGCACTGCACTGCACTGCACAAACAGTGCACTGCACTGCACAAACAAGGTAGTTAGCTAGCTAGCTAACATTAGCTCTGTTCCAACGTTAAACCAACTCTGTAGTTCCGATAAGCCGACAGAGAAGCAGACGGCGTGACCGATAAGCCGACAAGAGAAGCAGAAGGCCTGACCGATAAGCCGACAGAGAAGCAGACGGCCTGACAGATAAGCCGACAAGAGAAGCAGACGGCCTGACAGATAAGCTGACAGAGAAGCAGACGGCCTGACTGATAAGCAGACAGAGAAGCAGACAGCCTGACAGATAAGCAGACAGAGAAGCAGACGGCCTGACAGATAAGCAGACAGAGAAGCAGACAGAGAAGCAGATGGCCTGACCGATAAGCAGACAGAGAAGCAGACAGAGAAGCAGACAGAGAAGCAGACACTCCATGTAGGAGACTTTATGTAAAACGCATAGGGCGACAGAAAGACAAGTCACACAGCATGATGTTAAAGTAGAAGCAGCCCATTCACTCAGACATAATAACCCCCTACCAATCATAAGAATACAATACAATGTTTCACACACAAGTTATATGTGCCTATATGTTACAACATGTTGCTTCTCTTGTATTGTCAACATCAATTCCAAATTGTTTGGCTGTCAGCAGATACATGGTTATCAATACTACTAATATATATGAAGGGTGGATATTTTGATTGAGGTATTTCACATGGCCTTGATCCATGTCCTGCCTGGTACTCATGGCTTGTATTGTCACACTACTTGCAGCAAAACTGTTGAGTCTTATTATTTTTGCAGATCTTCAAGCAGTGGAGATGAGGATAATGGTGAAACTGGAGATGATCCGTACAGAGTTCAGGACTGCTCTGAACCAAGTTATGGAGGCCATAGAGGATAATGGTGAAACTGGAGATGATCCGTACAGAGTTCAGGACTGCTCTGAACCAAGTAATGGAGGCCATAGAGGATAATGGTGAAACTGGAGATGATCCGTACAGAGTTCAGGACTGCTCTGAACCAAGTTATGGAGGCCATAGAGGATAATGGTGGAACTGGAGATGATCCGTACAGAGTTCAGGACTGCTCTGAACCAAGTTATGGAGGCCATAGAGGATAATGGTGAAACTGGAGATGATCCGTACAGAGTTCAGGACTGCTCTGAACCAAGTTATGGAGGCCATAGAGGATAATGGTGGAACTGGAGATGATCCGTACAGAGTTCAGGACTGCTCTGAACCAAGTTATGGAGGCCATAGAGGATAATGGTGAAACTGGAGATGATCCGTACAGAGTTCAGGACTGCTCTGAACCAAGTTATGGAGGCCATAGAGGATAATGGTGAAACTGGAGATGATCCGTACAGAGTTCAGGACTGCTCTGAACCAAGTTATGGAGGCCATAGAGGATAATGGCCTTTTTACTTCACTTTAATCCAGTCGGTCAATATAGCTAAATGATTGTGCTAGTAAAAAAGGAATGTAGTAGGGAGTCGACGTTAAACCGGCATTTTGATCATTTGTTTAAGGAAAATAATGACCAGTTTGTGTTATTTTGACTTCCAGGAGCGGGTCGAGGAAGAGACTGTGGATGAGGATGGAGCAGCAGCACCTGAATAAACATAACATAGTTATTCACTTTTAGCTATAAGCAGTTTTACAGTTATTGATTGGAGTGCAGTGTTCATGTTTTTACTGACTTGTTATTTTGTGAGCTTATTGCTGTGATTTTGTTTACGAATTTATTGTGTTACAGTTTAAGTAAAAAAAGAACTTATTTTCTGGCATTTTGCATATTTCGTCAGTGGACACCTACCGACAGGATACTGTGTATATGTTCAGGGTAGATGAAATGACGTGTCTTAAGGGTCCTCCCGAGTGGCGCAGTGGTCTAAGACACTGCATCGCAGCTGCGTTGCTACAGATGCTGGTTCGATACCTGTCTGTGTCGCAGCCAGCCACGACCGGGAGACCCATGAGGTGATGCACAATTGGCCCAGCGTCGTCCAGGTTAGGGGAGGGTTTGGCCAGCCGGAATGTCCTTGTCCCCATCACACTGTTACGTGCCTTATTGGTACTATAGGTACCCACTGACGAAAGTTACGTTACCAGAAACTGCATTTTATAGTGCTCTCAACGTACTTTCTGACGTTTAGCAACGTTAAGAGGTTGACTTAAAAATACTAATATTTAACGGTTTAAAATCCCCCACATTTCTACGTCCTGAAAAGACTTGGGACATAAGTTTTGTCAGCGGACACCACAGCTACGTAGAAGGAACGTTTCACAATAACGTTATCATGACTTATGTAGGGACTAAAATAACTTTGGTGACATCCTGGAACTTAATTTTGTTAGGTGGGAAAGCTCACTCTAGAAACGTATTCCAGTTTCTGCCTGCCAGCTGGAATGGAAACCTTTGCCAGTGGGTGTGCGTGTGGAAACTACCTGCTCCTCCCCTCTGAAGCATAGGTTACTGTATCCTACTGACAACGTTACAAGCATGATTCAGAAATTAGGGAGATATGTTTAATTTGAGAAGAATGGATGAACTTTTTCAATGCTAGTTAAGGATACTATAGTCAGCACGTTTCACATTGGATTTATTAACAACAAAAAGTTACGACCTGCAAAATGTCGCACCTTACACTGTGATTGGCAGCACAGTGTGCTCTGAATGATTTTCCTATACAGATACTCTGTGGTGTTCTAGTGTATTTATTCTCCACTTGGATGTCACTTCCACAAGCTTTAAATTGAGGGCCAGGTTGTCAGGATGGGTAATGTACTGTACACATTAATTACAAGTACTCCTAAAGATACACTTCATTTTAACTAGCTAACTCCTGTGTAACAACTAGTAATTACATTGTACTTGGCTACAGTGGCGGCTCCTGAAAAAATTCTCAGGAGGGGCAATTTTTCTGATGATTTAGGTGACCTACACACATTTAAAAAAAGATATGTCCAGCAACAACATGAAGACAGGGGCAGCATATAAGTCAATACCAGAAGCATTTATTGACTGATCTCAAAAGTGTTGGCTTACAAAATCAAAATAAGTTATCACAGTAAAAATAATCAAGGGTGTTCTTTCACATTCCTCAACACTGCATAAACAATATGCATTTCCATAAACAAATGAAATATCAGCTGAAAATACAGCATCTTGGTATTTGTTCAGATTGCAGGATCAACAAGAGCTTTTACCACATTTTTTGCCTCATGGTTGAATTGGAAATATGTGCACCTGAGCATAATTCACAACAAGTAAGCAGGAGCTTTTGATAGAGGCTACTGAAAACATTGATGCAAGTTATTGGTAATAAGACATTTTTATAGACTTCCATATTCTGCCCTCTTGTATAGATTTGTGAAAATGAACAGTGATAGACATTTTGCCTGAAAACAGAATTTGAAAGTAATTTCTAGAAATGGTAAACACAGCTATCTGTATGGCTTTGTAAAAATGAACAACCATATTCTGGCCAATTGTATAGATTTGTAAATATGAACAACCATATTCTGGCCAATTGTATAGATTTGTAAAAATGAACATGAACAGATTATTTTTTTAAAAACTTTTTTTTAAATGAAAAATAACTATTTTAAACAACATCAACTGTGAACTGATTTGGGCGTGTGTGTGTTAAAGAGACAGACAGGGAGGGACAAAGAGAGAGAGAGGCTACATTACTTGTACTGAAATTGTTCTCTTCTCTGTTTCAATACAGCAAAGCGTTCAATGACTTGTGAAAATGAAAGATCGAATGATATTGTTTAATCTTACCTTATGGCCTGCACACTGCTTGTGAAGCTGTCGAGGGCACGTTTGATAAAGACAGCATCGATGTCCTTCTTCTGTAGCTTCTGGTACAGAATGTCGACGTGGGGCATGATTTAGTGAAAAAGCCGCAGAAAAAAAATAAAATCTTCATCATTTAGCATCCTCACGTAGCCAGATGGCTCTCTCACGGTGGGCTGGTAGCAGAAAACTGCATTAGCTACATCGCAGCCTGCTAGCCAGATTTTTCGTTCATACCAATTTTTGGAAAATCCTCGGGTGTAGGACTTTCCCCCTTTAGTAGAAACCTGTTGAATTATTAAATTTGGTCTGGGAGGTCCTAATTGTTTCGTTGCCAATTTATCTTGATTTGTTCGCTGACAAAAAGGAACTTCTTTCAAAGAGACAATCGAGTTGCACTGCCATTTTGACAGTAGTAGTGAATTGATTGATGAGGCTACCCGCTCTTTTTTTAGTTACGTTCATGGTTATGTTACATATGACGAAAGCGCGTAAGTGCAAGCCCTCAGAAACCCATAGAGATTGTATTGAAAGCTCTGATATTTGAAAAAAATTGATTTTACATTAGAGGCTATGAGAGACTTCTGGGCGATTTTCAACCTGACTGAAATCGCCCCAAAACGGGCGGGGACATTTGAAGCACGACTTTAGCCTGATTGGACATTTAGTGGCAGATCAGACGTCTAGATTAGAACACTGATAACTACTGTTGCCGTGATATAATTGATTAGAAAAAAAATCCCTTTATTTTCCCGTTTGGCAGTGCGTCGCCCATATCGCCCTAATGAACACACCGCCCCTGCTTGGCTAACATTACATGTACAATGCTTTGAAATAGTGTCTTATTCTTCATCTGGGATTTGGATTTGTAAAATGTATTATAAAATGTATTTAATATATGTCTGATCAGGCTCAGGTAGCATCAGGTTTGTGTTTTCATGCTGATCAAAGCTCTAATCAAATCCAGACATTTATAAGCGTTATAATGCTTTTGAATGACACTTCCGGTTTTGGCGGAAAATACCGGGTTACCCGGGAGAAGAGTGATTTATTCTCGGGATGGAACATTTGTAAAACACCGGGGAAATATTAAACCCTGATGCGCATACCAGTTGATTCACAAGACTCCAACTAAGTAACTTACATATACGGTATCTTCATTAGGCCTAATGGCATTTCATGTCCATGATAGGAAGTTTGTTGTAGTGACTCAGTAAGGCTAATTGTAAAAGTAACCCTCTAAAGTGCCATGTTTGTACAGTTTATTATGTGGAGGAAACATTTAGGCAGCCAGGACCATACACCAGGACCGCTCCGTAGGCCGCACTGTAGGCCTAGCTCTTACTGCAGTCCAGTGCCATGGACATCTTTGAAGTTTGGCCTCTAGTAATTTAGGAGGGCAACTTTATGAAGGCCTATTCACCCTGGTCTTATCGTACAATTTTTTAATTTTTTTTATTTCACCTTTATTTAACCAGGTAAGCCAGTTGAGAACAGGTTCTCATTTACAACTGCGACCTGGCCAAGATAAAGCAAAGTAGTGCAATAAAAACAACACAGAGTTACATATGGGGTAAAAAAAAACATAGAGTCAGAAATACAACAGAAAATATATATACAGTGTGTGCAAATGTAGCAAGTTATGGAGGTAAGGCAATAAATAGGCTATAGTGCAGAATAATTACAATAGTATTAACACTGGAATGCTAGATGTGCAAGAGATTATGTGCAAATAGAGATACTGGGGTGCAAAAGAGCAAAATAAATAACAATATAGGGATGAGGTAGTTGGGTGGGCTAATTTCAGATGGGCTGTGTACAGGTGCAGTGATCGGTAAGGTGCTCTGACAACTGATGCTTAAAGTTATTGAGGGAGATAAGAGTCTCCAGCTTCAGAGATTTTTGCAATTCGTTCCAGTCATTGGCAGCAGAGAACTGGAAGGAATGGCGGCCAAAGGAGGTGTTGGCTTTGGGAATGACCAGTGAGATATACCTGCTGGAGCGCAGACTACGGGTGGGTGCTGCTATGGTGACCAATGAGCTAAGATAAGGCGGGGATTTGCCTAGCAGTGATTTATAGATGGCCTGGAGCCAGTGGGTTTGACGACGGACATGTAGTGAGGACCAGCCAACAAGAGCGTACAGGTCACAGTGGTGGGTAGTGTATGGGGCTTTGGAGACAAAACGGATGGCACTGTGATAGACTACATCCAATTTGCTGAGTAGAGTGTTGGAGGCTATTTTGTAAATGACATCGCCGAAGTCAAGGATCGGTAGGATAGTCAGTTTTACGAGGGCATGTTTGGCAGCATGAGTGAAGGAGGCTTTGTTGCGAAATAGGAAGCCGATTCTAGATTTAACTTTGGATTGGAGATTCTTTATGTGAGTCTGGAAGTTGAGTTTACAGTCTAACCAGACACCTAGATATTTGTAGTTGTCCACATACTCTAGGTCCGACCCGTCGAGAGTGGTGATTCTAGTCGGGTGGGCGGGTGCTAGCAGCGTTCGATTGAAAAGAATGCATTTAGTTTTACTAGTGTTTAAGAGCAGTTGAAGGCTACTAAAGGATTGTTGTATGGCATTGAAGCTCGTTTGGAGGTTTGTTAACACAGTGTCCAATGAAGGCCCAGATGTATACAAAATGGTGTCGTCTGCGTAGAGGTGGATCTGAGAGTCACCAGCAGCAAGAGCGACATCATTGATATACACAGAGAAAAGTGTCGGCCCAAGAATTGAACCCTGTGGCACCCCCATAGAGACTGCCATAGGTCCAGACAACAGGCCCTCCGATTTGACACACTGAACTCTATCTGAGAAGTAGTTGGTGAACCAGGCGAGGCAGTCATTTGAGAAACCAAGGCTATTTAGTCTGCCAATAAGAATGCGGTGGTTGACAGAGTCGAAAGCCTTGGCCAGGTCGATGAAGACGGCTGCACAGTACTGTCTATTATCAATCGCGGTTATAATATCGTTTAGGACCTTGAGCGTGGCTGAAGTGCACCCGTGACCAGCTCGGAAACCGGATTGCATAGCGGAGAAGGTACGGTGGTATTCGAAATGGTCGATGATCTGTTTGTTAACTTGGCTTTCGAATACTTTCGAAAGGCAGGGCAGGATGGATATAAGGATGGTACAAGGCTCTACAGACATAAAATAAAGACAGGCTATTTTTATTGTTCAAATTATTTGCGTTGAATATGTATTGAAGTCAAGTGGTTCAACATTCAAATGTAGTTGGATGGACCACACAGGACTGCTTGGAAAATGCGACGGTCGGTGGAACACTTTCGCCACCAAGTGGACAATTGTTTCAGTTCCCTTGTGGCATCAACGCTACCAGAGATATGTGATATAAGATCAAATGTTATGTCAATATTATTATCTCTAAATTGATTCCCCCACCCGTATTTCATATATTATTATTCCGATTTAGCTGTTAATTTGGATTTAATTTATAAACGCTTTCTGTCATTTCCGATTGGAGGTCAGATGACCACGTGACTTACGAACCTACCAATTTGTTACTTTGTAACAGTCTAAAGTGGTTATTCCCAACGTTGATCAACTCCCAATCTATGCCAATACTTTTTTAAAGCATTATCTTTAAAGCATTATCACTGTACCATTTACACCCTGTATCCTGTGCATGTGACGAATAAACATTGATTTGATTAGATGATTAACGCACCATTCACATCAGCTATCATAGTCAATATAACAGTGACTGACTACACCATCACTTTCTAGCCATCATTGACATTGAGATGAAGATGTTCAAATGTGAAAATATAAAATACATTGTGATCGTAATAGAATTTAACAAAGCAATTATGTTGTCTTTGCCTGCTTAATCTTTACAATGACAGGGGGTGCACCGTTCCTGGAGGTACTGCAATACCAGGTCGATGCGTGGAGTGGACGGAGCAAGCCCCTATTCCATCTCCCTGTTCCAAAAATCAATTTAATATATGGTCCCCAGATAGGGGACGTATCAGATATTAAACTGATAAGAACAGATACTACACTTGATCTTAGCCAAAAGGCCGAGAAGCGATACCGCAATGCTTTCGGGAGGAAGGTGCCGTTCTCGGGCACGTCATATTCGATGACGATTACACAAAACGTAGCTCTGTAAACTGTCCGCCAAATATCAAAGATAATGATTTAAAGAAAATCGTGTCATAGATTGGGAGTTGATCAACGTTGGGAATAACCACTTTTGACTGTTACAAAGTAACAAATTGGTAGGATCGGAAGTCACGTGGTCATCTGACCTCCAATCGGAAATGACAGAAAGTGTTTATAAATTAAATCCAGTTCAACAGCTAAATCGGAATAATAATATATGAAATACGGGTGGGGGAATCAATTTAGAGATAATAATATATACATAATATTTGATCTTATATCACATATCTCTGGTAGCGTTGATGCCACAAGGGAACTGAAGCAATTGTCCACTTGGTGGCGCAAGTGTTCCACCGACCGTCGCGTTTTCCAAGCAGTCCTGTGTGGTCCATCCAACTACATTTGAATGTTGAACCACTTGACTTCAATACATCATCAACGCAAATAATATGAACAATAAAAATAGCCTGTCTTTATTTTATATGTCGGTAGAGCCTTGTACGATAAGACCAGGGTGAAGAGGCCTTCATAAAGTTGCCGTCCTAAATTACTAGAGGCCAAACTTCAAAGATGTCCATGGCACTGGACTGCAGTAAGAGCTAGGCCTACAGTGCGGCCTACAGTGCGGCCTACGGAGCGGTCCTGGTGTATGGTCCTGGCTGCCTAAATGTTTCCTCCACATAATAAACTGTACAAACATGGCACTTTAGAGGGTTACTTTTACAATTAGCCTTACTGAGTCACTACAACAAACTTCCTATCATGGACATGAAATGCCATTAGGCCTAATGAAGATACTGTATATGTAAGTTACTTAGTTGGTGTCTTGTGAATCAACTGGTATGCGCAATAGGGTTTAATATTTCCCCGGTGTTTTACAAATGTTCCATCCCGAGAATAAATCACTCTTCTCCCCGGTAACCCGGTATTTTCCGCCCAAACCAGAAGTGTCATTCAAAAGCATTATACATCTTATAAATGTCTGTATTTGATTAGAGCTTTGATCAGCATGAAAATACAAACCTGATGCTACCTGAGCCTGATCAGACATATATTAAATGCATTTTATGAGCCCTACATTAACAACATTTAATGAGCCCAAGACCCAAAAAAGGCCAAATTATTGTGTGGTTTCCCAATAGGTCCACCAGGTCCTCACTTACAATGACTGTAAAACATTGTTGCATTTAAACTTTGTATCACCAGTTAGTGTGATGAACGTGATAAAATATATTTGCAATGGGAAGTAATAGCTGGTTTGTTAATTTCATTTTGGAAAGGAAATGGTTGTGCTATTGTATTGTTCTGACTTCATGGGGCCTACTGGAGTGAATGGGCGGCTTATTCTCTAACATTATTTGATGCTGTGTGA
The DNA here is from genome assembly GCF_964263955.1 of Coregonus lavaretus. Lineage (NCBI taxonomy): Eukaryota > Metazoa > Chordata > Actinopteri > Salmoniformes > Salmonidae > Coregonus > Coregonus lavaretus. The sequence continues at coordinate 597,998 of NW_028162761.1, read as the reverse complement.
GACTGCTGTCTCCTGGCTATCAGCCCTGTCTCTGTGTTTGATCAAAACTGGCTCTCCTTCAGCGCCATGGAGTGCACAGGTATTACGGTTGCTGTCCTTTCAGCACCACAAGCCTTTCACATCTGATGTGACACTGTTGTTGTCTCTATTGGTGATAGTGTGATAGTGGTGCTGGCAAACAGTGCATTATGTTCAAATCAAATCAAATTGTATTGGTCACATATACATATTTATTAGATGCTATTGCGGGTGTAGCGAAATGCTTGTGTTTCTAGCGCCAACAGTGCAGTAGTATCTAACAATACACACAATACACTCAAATCTAAAAGTAAAAGAATGGATTGAAGAAATATATAAATACTAGGATGAGCAACGTCGGAGTGGCATAAAATAAAATACAGTAGAATAGAATACAGTATATACATATGAGATGAGTAAAGCAAAAATATGTAAACATTATTAAAGTGACTAGTGTTTCATTATTAAAGTGGCCATTGATTCCAAGTCTATATATGTAGGGCAGTAGCCGCTAAGCTGCAGGGTTGCGTAACCGGGTGGAAGCCGGCTAGTGATGGCAGGTGAGTTACCGCCGCTCTGATATCCAAAAGTTATTTCCGGCTGTAATGTAATAACACAAAAAAAATTCTGGCCAAATAATGTAAGAAATAACACACAAAAAACACAAAATACTGCAAAGTTGCTTAGGAGCTAGAAGCAGAGCTGCCATATCTGTCGGCGCCATCTTCAAAATTCTATGTGTCATGTTGTGTCCCATGCGGGTTCTGTCTGTGTGCGCGGCAGCCCGAAGCGCGACCTGTTTGATTCATTCATAATGTCATCAAAAAGCATTGCTCCTCCTTCACTAGAACTAGAATGGCCCGACTACAGAATATATAATGTCTGGCGTATTAAGTGATGCTATGTTTTCTGTTCTTTTCATGTTTTTTTTTTTATTCAACTTATTGTTAGATTTTTGGTCCCTCTGAAGGCCTAGGTCCTATAGTCACGGTCTGTTTGTGACGTCAGTGTGTCATGTACAGGAAAAGGGTCTATAACCACTTCCTCAAAATAGTCAGAAAACTCAAGAAATCCGTCTTTAATGTTGATGTTTTTGCCGAAGAGATCTTAGTGGTGCAATTTTACATTTAACTAAGATGTTTGTTGCAGTATTTCTCAATGAAAAAATCTGCATAAAAACGACTCGTCTCTCATTTAAGGACAAATACATTATTGAAGAATACCTACTGTTGACCAATAACCCCCTTCCCCTTCAGCTACAGACTTCGGCTTGACTCGAGGAAAAAAAATGTGTGTGCCAGAACAGCTGAAAAAACCCTTACCATAAGTCCAAAACGAAAACAAAATGTTGTCATAAGATATGCACAAACTCTTCCCAACTGTTTCGGTTGGGAAACATGCTGACGCCTTAAAGGCTAACAAAAAGTATGTCTTACAATGGTTTCAGTAGTCCTACATTGTCACAGGGTATAGATTATACCCCTATTTAGACCTGAAGTAGCAGACAGTCTAAATCCAGATTAGTGACATTGTCGGACTACTAAAACCATTTGTAACAGAATTTTAGCTAGTCTGCCTAGTTGAATAAAGGTTCAATAATAATAATAAAATATGTACATGCTAAAATCTCCACTGTAGAACACACTGCAGAGGGAAGCAGTACCACCCAGTCAACCATCAAACTCCATTGTGAGACGTCTCAAATAGGATATTCAACCTTAAAGGCAAATCCAAGGTCATCTCAATATCATTACAGTAGAAGCTAACAAAACACACCAAAACTGACCAGGTGAACACTGATCAGCAAAGTAAAGAGAGGCTAACATTCTATAACGTTCCCTTTGATTTTGAATTTTAGGACCCCTTTAGTTATAAAAATATATATTTAAAAATGAATTTGGCCTTTACTACTATATCCAATAGAAACACATTGAATAACACATTCATAAATGGCCCAAAAACAGACTAATGGTTAAAACTGATCATCACATCATCTCTATCTGATACATTCAGTACAATGTAGTATTTTATTAGGATCCCCAGCGGCTACTCTTCCTGGGGTACAAACAGGAAACACAAAAAATACATCAAATACATAATGACTACATTTACAATTTAGTAACGTCGCAGATGCTCCCGTCCAGAGAGCTAGTGCATTCATCTTATGATAGCCAGGAGAGACAACCACACATCACAGTGGTATTCCAACCACGTATCACAAGCATAATACAATGCAAAATACAATATAAAATACACAGGGTGTTCACTCCTTAGGCCTACCTTCCTTTCTGTGTCGGACTTCGGCCTCAGGTCTTGGGTGGAAAATCTACTTCTGAAAGTACCATGCTTAGATTCATACACAGCCACAGTTTCGATGCAAACAAGACACACTGGTTTGGCATTGGAGAAATAGGATGAATATATTTTAATAGAACAGGTAGGCAGTGGTGGAAAAAGTACCCAATTGTCATACTTGAGTAAAAGTAAAGATCCCTTAATAGAAAATGACTCAAGTAAAAGTGAAAGTCACCCAGTAAAATAGTACTTGAGTAAAAGTCTAAAAGTATTTGGTTTTAAATATACTTAAGTTTTAAAAGTAAACCTAGTTACAAACCCCCCTATATTGTAAATTCAATCCGGTTGGTATAAGATTGAAATGGGAAAATAATGTACCTGTGAAAACCCTATGAAATAGCTCCCCAATACCGTCTGATGTATATATTTAATGTATTACATGAATGGTGACCACAGCCCTTCCGACAATACATTTAAATCGTGTTTTCCTGTGATTTTTTCCACTCTGCTGCATGTTTTCAATGTATTCCATATCAAATGTGTCTCCCAGTGCAGCTTTACTTCCAGGCTGTTATGACAGATCTGGCCGTATCTTCTCTCTATGTTTCTAGGCCTACACCAGGCATAGGGATGGTTGGTATAAGATTGAAATAGACACTAACTATTTCACTTAAAACAGTTTGTTTAATTTAATTATACACAAGAGAAGAAGAGGTTGCCCAGCATAAATTAATGTACAAACATTATTTTTCGTCATTTAGCAGATGCTCTTATCCAGAGCGACTTATAGGACCAATAGAGGTTAATTGCCTTAATCAAGGGCACAACAACAGATTTTTCACCTAGTTGGCTCGGGATTCAAACCAGCGACCTTTCAGTTACTGGCCCAACACGCCAGATCAATTAACTTCAATACAGTTATTCAAATACATTCATAATCAATTCATAAAATAATGAATCTAGTTTTAAAAGACAATTTATAAAACACAAGTAGTCAATTCATAGCCTGTTTATCATTAAACAAAAGTTGTTTAGTAATATAAAATAATCCACCCAAACTGATCATCACACCATCTTTATCTGATGTACACTGAGTGTACAAAACATTAGGAACACCTGCCTAATTTTGAGTTGCACACCCCATTGTCCTCAGAACAGTCTCAATTCGTCGGGGCATGGACTGTCCAAGGCGTTGAGAGCGTTCCACAGGGATGCTGGTCCATGTTGACTGCAATGCTTCCCACAGTTCTGTCAAGTTGGCTGGGAGTGGATCTCTACCCCAAATAGCTCATTCCATCTCCTCCCACAGATGCACAATTGGATTGAGATCTGGTGACTCGGCAGGCCACTGCAGTTAGCGGAATTCACTGTCATGTTCTTGGAACCATTCCTGGACAAGGCTTGTTGCATGGGGCATAATCCTGCTGAAAAAAATATATATTGCAGATGGATAACTGCTGCCATGAAGGGATGCACCTGATTGGTAACGATGTTTAGATATCCTGTGGCATTCAAATGTTGCTCTACTTTTATCAAGGGCCCAATGTGTGCCATGAAAACACACCCCACACCACCACCACCAGCCTGCAATGCTGACACACAGCATGGATGCATGTACTAATGGTTTTCTCCATACCCTAGTCCTCCCATCAGTGTGAAACAGCAGGAACGGGGATTCCTCAGACCAGGCAATGTTTTTCAAATTCTCCAGTGTCCAGTGTTTTCATTCCTTAGCCCACTGCAACTGCAGTTTCTTGTTTTCTGCTGAAAGCTAATGGGGATCCATAATAAATACACCACAACTACATCATTAAGGATCATAGCTTTCACCTGGGTTCACCTGGTCAGTCTATGTCATGGAAAGAGCAGGTGTCCTTAATGTTTTGTACACTCAGTGTATGTTGTGTCTAACAGCTCATTCCCACAGAAAACTGCAGAGGGAAGCAGTACCACCCAGTCAACCATCAAACTCCATTGTGAGACGTCTCAAATAGGATATTCAACCTTAAAGGCAAATCCAAGGTCATCTCAATATCATTACAGTAGAAGCTAACAAAACACACCAAAACTGACCAGGTGAACACTGATCAGCAAAGTAAAGAGAGGCTAACATTCTATAACGTTCCCTTTGATTTTGAATTTTAGGACCCCTTTAGTTATAAAAATATATATTTAAAAATGAATTTGGCCTTTACTACTATATCCAATAGAAACACATTGAATAACACATTCATAAATGGCCCAAAAACAGACTAATGGTTAAAACTGATCATCACATCATCTCTATCTGATACATTCAGTACAATGTAGTATTTTATTAGGATCCCCAGCGGCTACTCTTCCTGGGGTACAAACAGGAAACACAAAAAATACATCAAATACATAATGACTACATTTACAATTTAGTAACGTCGCAGATGCTCCCGTCCAGAGAGCTAGTGCATTCATCTTATGATAGCCAGGAGAGACAACCACACATCACAGTGGTATTCCAACCACGTATCACAAGCATAATACAATGCAAAATACAATATAAAATACATTTGAAAAATATCTGTCTCTTCCAATCAAATCAAATGTTATTTGTCACATACACATGTTTAGCAGATGTTATAGCGGGTGTAGCGAAATGCTTGTGCTTCTAGCTCCGACAGTGCAGTAATATCTAACAATTTCACAACCTATACCCAATACACACAAAACTAGTAAGAAATTGAATTTAAGAATATATCCATATATGGACAACCAATGACAGAGCGACATGGACTAAGATACAGTAGAATATTATAGAATACAGTATATACATATGAGATGTGTAAAATGCTTCACAATATCAGCTGAGCTAAAAGTTCCTGTTGTTATTTTTGTAATGTGCCATAAGGTTTATTTTATTTTATGTTTTTTTAAATCTTGTCTTATTGCTAGTTTGAGTTACCTGGCAGAGAGTTCCATGTAGTCATGGCTCTATTTAATACAGTGAGTTACCTGGCAGAGAGTTCCATGTAGTCATGGCTCTATTTAATACTGTGAGTTACCTGGCAGAGAGTTCCATGTAGTCATGGCTCTATTTAATACTGTGAGTTACCTGGCAGAGAGTTCCATGTAGTCATGGCTCTATTTAATACTGTGAGTTACCTGGCAGAGAGTTCCATGTAGTCATGGCTCTATTTAATACTGTGAGTTACCTGGCAGAGAGTTCCATGTAGTCATGGCTCTATTTAATACTGTGAGTTACCTGGCAGAGAGTTCCATGTAGTCATGGCTCTATTTAATACTGTGAGTTACCTGGCAGAGAGTTCCATGTAGTCATGGCTCTATTTAATACTGTGAGTTACCTGGCAGAGAGTTCCATGTAGTCATGGCTCTATTTAATACTGTGAGTTACCTGGCAGAGAGTTACATGTAGTCATGGCTCTATTTAATACTGTGAGTTACCTGGCAGAGAGTTACATGTAGTCATGGCTCTATTTAATACTGTGAGTTACCTGGCAGAGAGTTACATGTAGTCATGGCTCTATTTAATACTGTGAGTTACCTGGCAGAGAGTTACATGTAGTCATGGCTCTCTTTAATTTAATTTAATGTTATTATTTTATTTAATGGGCTTATCTTTACAGTAGAAGATAAGAAAACACACCAAAACTGACCAGGTGAACACTGATCAGTAAAGTCAAGACAGGTTAACATTCTATAACAGTTCCTTTCCTCTGCACAGTTCTCTCACAGTGAGAAACAATAGGATTACAATAGTGTAATCCTTTATGAGGTGAGAATGAAGTGATGAAGTAACTTTAATCTTAACTGGTCTGAGAGACCTGGTGTCTTTTCTCCTTAATGTATACGTTGATGTGTTTATAAGTAAGGCTTTTCTCCTGTGTGTGTTGTCTGATGAACTTTTAGCTTAGCTGATGTTGTGAAGCATTTTACACAATCTGAACAGGAGTAAGGCTTCTCTCTTGTATGTATACGTTCATGTTGTTTTAAGTCACCCAGCCGAGAGAAACTCTTTCCACAGTAAGAACAGAAGTAAGGCTTCTCTCCTGTGTGTGTTCTCTTATGAACTTTCAGCTTATCTGATGTTGTGAAGCATTTTACACAATCTGAGCAGGAATAAGGCTTCTCTCCTGTATGTATACGTTCATGTTGTTTTAAGTTACCAGGTTGAGAGAAACTTGTCCCACAGTCAGAGCAGGAGTAAGGCTTCTCTCCTGTGTGTGTTCTCTGATGAACTTTTAGCTTAGCTGATGTTGTGAAGCATTTTACACAATCTGAGCAGGAGTAAGGCTTCTCTCCTGTATGTATAAATTCATGTAGTTTTAAGTCGCCCAGTCGAGAGAAACTCTTTCCACAGTCAGAGCAGGAGTAAGGCTTCTCTCCTGTGTGTGTTCTCTGATGACGTTTTAGCTCAGTTGATGATTTAAAACATTTTCCACAGTCAGAGCAGAAGTACGGCTTCTCTCCTGTGTGTGTTCTCTGATGAACTTTTAGCTCCGCTGATGATTTAAAACATTTTCCACAGTCAAGGCAGGAGTAAGGCTTCTCTCCCTTATGTATACCTTGGTGTCTTTTAAAGTGGCTAAGTGTAGAGAAACTCTTCCTACAGTCAAAGCAGCAGTAAGGCTTCTCTCCTGTGTGTATACGTTCATGTTGTTTTAAGTTGCCAGGTTGAGAGAAACTCGCCGCACAGTCAGAGCAGGAGTAAGGCTTCTCTCCTTTGTGTATACGCACATGTTGTCTTAAGTTGCACAGTTGAGAGAAACTAACCCCACAGTCAGAGCATAAGTAAGGCTTCTCTCCTGTGTGTGTTCTTTGATGAACTTTTAGCTTAGTTGATGTTGTGAAGAACTTTACACAATTAGAGCAGGAGTAAGGCTTCTCTCCTGTATGTATACGTTCATGCTGTTTTAGGTGGCTCGGTTGAGAGAAACTATTTCCACAAACAGAGCAGGAGTAAGGCTTCTCTCCTGTGTGTATACGTGCATGTGTTTTTAAGTGGCCCAGTTGAGAGAAACTAGTCCCACAGTCAGAGCAGAAGTAAGGCTTCTCTCCTGTGTGTGTTCTCTGATGACATTTTAGCTCAGCTGATGTTGTAAAGCATTTTACACAATCAGAGCAGGAGTAAGGCTTCTCTCCTGTGTGTATACGTTTATGTATTTTTAGGTCGCCCAGTCGAGAGAAACTATTTCCACAGTCAGAGCAGGAGTAAGGCTTCTCTCCTGTGTGTGTTCTCTGATGACGTTTTAGCTTAGCTGATGTTGTGAAGCATTTTACACAATCAGAGCAGGAGTAAGGCTTCTCTCCAGTGTGCACTCTCTGATGAACTGTCATAGCCTTTGATGTTGTGAAACTCTTCCCACAGTCAGTGCAGAAATACAGATTCTCTCCTGTGTGTATTTTTAGGTGTATTTTTAACTTTGATAGAATTGGGAAAATCTCCTCACAATGTGGGCAATGGTGAGACCTCTTAGCTCTGTGATCTTCCTGCTGTTGCTCGCTGGATGTAGAGAATGTCTCAACGTGGTCTCCTGTGTGAACAACATCAGATGAACCAGTCAGTTGGTGTGATATACATGTCAATCAAATGTATTTTATGAAGCCCTTTTTACATCAGAAGTTGTCACAAAATGTTTTATAGAAACCCAGCCAAAAAACCCAAAGAGCAAGCAATGCAGATGTAGAAGCCATATCATCCTTCACTCACTATCACAAGGGTTAGTGTCACCCTCCACTCACTATCACAAGGGTTAGTAACTACACAGACTCATTTAATAGAACTTTAAAACACTGGCAGTTTGTCTACTTCACTTCTTTAGTCTACTATCTGATCACTCCAGATAGCCCAGTGAATAAAACAAATGCTGACAATATTGGTGTCTCCTGAGTGGCGCAGTGGTCTAAGGCACTGCATCGCAGTGCTAACTGTGTCACTAGAGATCCTGGTTCGAATCCAGGCTCTGTCGCAGCCGGCCGCGACCGGGAGACTCATGGGCGGCGCACAATTGGCCCAGCGTCGTCCAGGGTAGGGGAGGGAATGGCCGGCAGGGATGTAGCTCAGTTGATAGAGCATGGCGTTTGCAACGCCAGGGTTGTGGGTTCGATTCCCACAGGGGGCCAGTATAAAAAAAAAATATGTAAGTCGCTCTGGATAAGAGCGTCTGCTAAATGACGTAAATGTAAATGTAAATGTAAATGTGTCAAACCATGCAAGGGTCAGTAGCATGAAATAATATCTACCTTCTCATTGAAACAGTTCATCATGAAACAGTTCTACTGCAACTTTTCATGCACAGTGGGAAGTTGGAATGAATAACACAAACTTAGTTAGATAGAACCTGCTCTTACCATGAGAAACAGATTTCCCAATCTTCTCCTCCTCTTCTTCATCTTTAATGTTGACATTCAGCTCCAGTGTTTGACTGCAGTCTTCCAGCTTCACTGATGCCATCTCTGGATCCTGCTTAGCAAACTGGGCTCCACTGTCACAATCAGGACCCAGTGACTGTTGGTTTGGACTCAGTGTGGAAGGAGAGAGGAAGGCTGGGTTTGTCCTCACTGTTGATGTTACCGGCCTCAGATTTAATTCTAGTGGTCCTGTAGTAACAATGAGAAACAGACACAAAAAGTTATTGTCCTGACAGTTCTGGCACTTTCTTTATTCTCAAAAAATATATTCTCTTTCTTCTTGTTAAATCATCTAATTCAGTGCTTGACTTGGACTGAAATAGGTGCCGGTACTGTTTATATTTAGGTGCAGGAGCTCCACAATACTGTTGAGCTAACATTCTATAAGAGGAACAGGAGCTCAAGCACTAGATATTTGAGGTGCCGGTACTTCACCTATAGCAGATTCTTCCCAAATTCACATACAGTACCAGTCAAAAGTTTTAGAACAACTACTCATTCCAGGGGTTTTCTTTATTTTTACTATTTTCTACATTGTAGATTACAAACATTCTACAAAGCTGTCATCAAGGCATAGGGTGGCTACTTTGAGGAATCTAAAATATTTTTGATTTGTTTAACACTTTTTTGGTTACTACATGATTCCATGTGTGTTATTTCATAGTTTAAATGTCTTCATTATTATTCTACAATGTAGAAAATAGTACAATGTAAGAAAAACCCTTGAATGAGTAGGTGTGTCCAAACTTTTGACTGGTACTGTAAATGCATAAATGACAAAAGCCATTTAGTAAAAGGTCACTGTTTGTTTTAGGAAGCACTATGTACTATTTTCCTTAATAACCTTGTCTTCAATGTATTATTTCAATCAAAAACCAATTGTATTTTCTGTTCACACCATAGCAACATTTATCGATAAATACAGAAACAACTGAATGTGTCTGAATATTAGTACACGTGGTCCTCTGTAGCTCAATTGGGAGAGCATGGCGCTTGTAACGCCAGGGTAGTGGATTTGATCACCGGGACCACCCATACGTAAAAATTTATGCGCACATGACTGTAAGTCGCTTTGGATAAAAGCGTCTGCTAAATGGCATATTATATTATTATTAGAAAACGTATAATCATTACAATCAGCTTCAAAACAGTAGTGCAACCCTGAAATTGTCTCTCTGCTGCACTGAAGTCCATTGACGCTGACCGCGTGGGCAGCGCCATTTTACCAGCTCGTTAATTTTACACAAAACCAAAAATGCAAAACAAACTCGGAAATCTAAAATAAATGGATTCTTTATGAAATCACCTTGAGGAAATGATGTATATCCATTCAGACAAACCCAAAGTATCTAGCCATGTGACTTGTAAAATAGTTCCCAGGTTTACTCAGTTTGACATAAAAATAACACACCAAACCTTTACCAGACGTGATAATACCTTAACGGATTTGTTACCTAGCATGGTATGACATGTTCTTTAGATATTAGAACGTTTAAATGTGCTATTACATACTGATTTTACGTCTTTTATAAAGTATTAGTTAATTTTTGGAATATTGAAAGCTGCATAAGGATTTGGAGGATGACATACATTCCATGTATTTATTTCTGTCACTGGTGGGTGCCAGAAGGTATGCGGGCCAAGATAGCTGGGGGGCCACTGGTGCTAATCTTAGAAGGAGTACGTGATGGAATATCCTGACTAGGGTGCAACACGATACCATATAGGGTGATCCTACATGTGGCGAGGAGTGACACTCAATAATGGTTGGCAACTGTTGGATGGAATTAGCTCTGAAAAGCATTATATAAACTAAGAGGTTTTCTGTGTAAGTCATTCAGATGACAATAGGCTACGCCGGTACCGCTTGTCATGTGAATCTGGTACTGTAATATTAAATACTTTGAACCAACTCTCCATCTAAGTGTTTACCTATTCTCTTGCATACTGAATTACTTGATGCCAGAGAAACTCGTCATAACACATACCAGTAGTAATAAAAATAAACAGACACAAAGGTTATCTTCTTGACATTACAGTTCTGGAGCTTTCTTTATACTGAAGAATGGTGCGTGCCTGCCTGGAACTTCCTGTTCCCCCACTACCACAGTGCAGCCACAGATAGAACAATGAGACAGATATTTCACTGGATGTATAATTGTGAAGCATCCAGTTGGCGTTTCCACTCACTACCAAATATGGTAGTGAGAGGAAGCCCACTGGCCGGCAGTGGGAGAAGATGGAACGAGATGGATTTTAGCAGACATTCAGCAAATGTTCTAATCGATGAAACATCTGATCTTAATACAGTTCTGTTCCCAAAACTAAAATATGTTATGCACAGAGTGGACTAAGTTGTCGACTTACCTGTTGCAAATAAATTTTTTAAATCACGTTATTTAGAAGGAACGCAAAGGCGAAATGAGTTATTGTACACGAGCGCTTCACAGAGGAGGCGTTCCCCAACAGAAATATGCAGATGTGTGCTAGAACACACCAATAGGATCTCGCTAGCTCGTGCTTGGCTCTGCCCACTATGACTCATCTGTTCTCATGGGAAACGAGCTGTGGTATATCTTGGTTTAGTTATCAGAAATCATTGGTGCAACCGTCCGTGCGTTCAGGGATCCTTGGGATGGCCCTACCCCATTATATGAGAAGGGTGGTGCTTAATTTGAGCTGGATCCTCCGGTACCTCTCAGTTTTGTAGTCATTCGTTCCGGAACCCATTTGCCAGGATCAGATAGCCTACCTCTTGTGGCAAGACAAATTATTTCCACTGTTTGCAATGTAAAAATCCTAATAAAAGCAATCGGAGTAATTACATTTAGATTCCTCTGTAATTGTTATGCCCCCTAAAAAAACGTAATGTGAAAACGTACATGATATTCTAAGAATTGGTTAATGTTGGGCCGTCTTGGGTTTATGGTTTGCGCAACATTGTAGCCTAGACCAAGGCGTGGCCATTGCTGTGGTGAGAGAGAGAGAAGCACGCCTGTATCTCTCACAGAAATACAATGACATTCACTTTCTATGATCTCTCTCCCTCTCTGTGCTGTTATAGACATAAGCCGGCAACTATCTTCTCAGGCTTCACTAACTAGCGTTACTGTTTTAGGTGGAGCTATTCTTTGCTACTTTTCAAACAAATACTACGTGATATTTAACATATCATCTTGCTAGATAGGCTACTAGCAAAAGACCCTGTGTTGTTAGGATAGATTTATGTTTGTTTCTTCCAACAGATCTTTACATATTTTCCTCACTACAAAATATTCCTGCGGTCCTTGTAGGTACTAAACATATTTTAGATATGCCTTTATGCTATAGCTTATTCCATGTTTACATCTTTGGTTAAATGACTTCAAATGCTAAACTTAAATGTACTTTGTGGAATGTCTGTGGAGTTTGTAAACTATCCAACCTTAAAACAGGTTATTACTAGGCTTAAACAACTTCATTCATCTATTGTGTTCCTACAAGAAACTCACTTGTTGAAGGATAAGCTACTTAAAGTATGCAGGAGATGACAAGGGCAAGTAGTAGCATCCTGTTTCTCCTCTCATTCTCATGGTGTTATGGTTTTAATTCACTAATCTGTTCCGTTTCAAGTGGATACTATTATAACTGATACAGCTGGTAGATACATTTTGATACAGGAAACTCTTTTGAGTGAGCATATTAATCTGGTTAATGTTTATGGTCCTAATGATGATCATCCCAAATTCTTTGAGAATGTATTTCTATTGATAGCCTCCATTCCTGGTAAGGTCCTAATGGCAGGGGACTTTAATTGCACTCTTGATCTTCATCTAGATCGCTCCTCTGGTTTAGACACTTCCCACTCACAGAGTAGAAAGAAATTACAGCATTTCATTAAGGACTTAAATCTATGTGAACCTTGGAGGACTCAGAACCCGAGTAAAAGGGAGAATTCATGTTCACATTTAAATCATATTCTCATGTAGACTACTTTTTAGTTTCTTGCTCATTGCTTCCCAATGTAGCAGGAAATTGATATGATACTATTGTTTTGAATGACCATTCCCTTGTGTGATTATTCTATAGGGATACAAAACTAGTAAAAGGATCCTCTAGAAGGCGTTTGCATCCCAGATGGTTACAGGACCCAGACTTCTTACATTACGTTGGAGTGCATATAGATGTTTATTTGACATTGAACACTGACCAAACGTCAGCGAGTACCAGATGGGAGGCTTTCAAAGCACATATTTGGGGGCAAATTATACGTTTTACCAGTTTCAAATCTAATAAATCCGAAAATGAGAGACGGAGAGCAAAATGAGAGAATTGGAGAGGGAAGCTTTTTTGGATAACTCAGTAGAAGTAAACAAGGAATGATTTGGTCTTAAAGCTCAGTATGAAGAACTTCCCACCTCAAAGGCTAAAAACAGCTTAACTAGGCTGAAACAGTCCTATGATCAAGGTGAAAAACCTGGTAAATTGCTGGCCTGGCACATTAAGAAGTAAAATTCAGCCTTGAATGGAATTCATAATTTACAAGGACAATTATCAATGGATCCTGTAGAAATAAACCAAATATTTGCTTCCTACTACAACACACTTTACAACTCTGAATCTCCTGAGAACTGAACTAGTCAGGTCTTAATTTTCCCTCTATTTCAGAAGACACTAAATTGGATCAGGAAAAGGAATTGGATGGTGTTGAAATATCTGATGCTATTTTCGATATGAAGGGAGGTTAGGCAGAAGGTCCAGATGGGCTCCCAATAGATATTTAAGGACAAACTTCTAGGTCCACTTTTGGATATGTACAGTGCATTAGGAAAATACTCAGACCCCTTTACTTTTTCCACAATTTGATTCGTTACAGCCTTATTCTGAAATGGATTAAATAAAAACAATCCTCATCAATCTACACATAATACCTCATAATGACAAAGTGAAAACAGGTTCTTAGACATTTTTGCAAATGTATTAAAAATAAAACAGCAGAAATACCTTGTTTACATAAGTATTCACACCCTTTGCTATGATACTCGAAATTGAGCTCAGGTGGATCCTGTTTCCATTGATCATCCTTGAGATGTTTCTAAAACTTAATTGGAGTCCAACTGTGGTAAATTCAATTGATTGGAGATGATTTGGAAAGTCACACAACTGTCTATATAGGTGACCAAGAACATGATGGTCACTCTGACAGAGCTCCAGAGTTCCTCTATGGAAATGGGAGAACCTTCCAGAAGGACAACCATCTCTTCAGCACTCCACCAATAAGGCCTTTATGGTAGAGTGGCCAGACGGAAGCCACTCCTCAGCAAAAGGCACATGACAGCCCGCTTGGAGTTTGCCAAAGGCACCTAAAGGACTTGGACCATGAGAAACAAGATTCTCTGGTCTGATGAAACCAAGATTGAACTTCCTGGCCTGAAGCATATTGCTGCGGGGATGTTGTTCAGCGGCAGGGACTGGGAGCCTAGTCAGGATCGAGGGAAAGATGATTGGAGCAAAGTACAGAGAGATCCTTGATGAAAACCTCCTCCAGTGCGCTCAGGACCTCAAGACCGGGGCGAAGGTTCACCTTCCAACAGGACAACGACCCTAAGCACACAGCCAAGACAATGCAGGAGTGGCTTCGGGACAAGTCTCTGAATGTCCTTGAGTGGCCCAGCCAGAGCCGGGACTTAAACCCAATCGAACATCTCTGGAGACCTGAAAATAGCTGTGCAGCGACGCGTCCCATCCAACCTGACAGAGCTTGAGAGGATTTGCAGAGAGAAATGGGAGAAACTCTCCAAATACAGGTGTGCCAAGGTTATAGCGTCATACACATTAAGACTTTGGCTGCAATCACTGCCAACGGTGCATAAACAAAGTACTGAGTAAAGGGTCTGAATACTTATGTAAATGTGATTGTTCAGTTGTTGTTGTTTTTGCAACAACTGATAAAAACCTGTTTTTGCTTTGTCAGTGTATTGTGTGTAGATTGATGAGGGAAAAAAAACAATTTAATCAATTTTACAATAAGGCTGTAAAGTAACAAAATGTCGAAAAAGTCAAGGGGTCTGAATACTTTTCAAACGCACTGTATATAGACAGGTGTGTGCCTTTCCAAATCATGTCCAACAAACTTAGTTAGATAGAACCTGCTCTTACCCTGAGAAACAGATTTCCCAATCTTCTCCTCCTCTTCTTCATCTTTAATGTTGACATTCAGCTCCAGTGTTTGACTGCAGTCTTCCAGCTTTACTGATGCCATCTCTGGATCCTGCAGTAAACTGGGCTCCACTGTCACAATCAGGACCAAGTGACTGTAGGTTTGGACTCAGCGTGGAAGGAGAGAGGCAGGCTGGGTTTTGTCCTCACTGTTGATGTTACCGGCCTCAGACTTACCTGAATCGGCCAGTAGTAATAAAGAGAAACAAAAAGTTATTGTCTTGACAGTTCTGGCACTTTCTTTATTCTCTAAAAATATTTTCACTTTTTTCTTGTTCAATTATCTAATTCAGTGCTTGTCTTGGACTGAAATAGGTGCTTGTTATGATGAGTTTCTCGGGTGTTCAAAGAATCAAGGATGCAAGGCTATACTGAGACACTTTGTAGAAAGTTAATACAATGATTTAATGATCGGTACCGGGTTCGTGACAGCAATGACCAGAGCTTTGCCCTTGATGCTACGAACTAACTAACAAAGAAGACACTCTACCTTATATAGCCTTTATTACCCTTCTGCTGGCATACATCTGGCAAGTCTCCATGGGCACTCCCTGTCTTTGATGTTCATCACTTTTTACCCCAAGTCAGTATCCTGCCCATCACTCATGCTATTCTAAACATCTCTAATCTACCTTGACATAAGGAATGTAGACTTTATGGCCCCAAACCACTCATCTCTTAACTCTTTCCCTGTCCTCACAATCCTATGACATGACATCATTACAGTGCTAATACTCATTTTGGGTGCCGGTACTGTTTATATAAAGGTGCAGGAGCTCCACAATACTTTTGAGCTAATACCTAACCTATAGTAGATAAATGCATAAATGACTCAAAATCCATTTAGTAAAAGGTTACAGATTGTTTTAGACAGCACTATGTGCTAATGTCCTGAAGAACCTTGTCTTCACTGTATTACTTCAATCAAAAACCAATTGTATTTCCTCTTCACACCATAGTAACATTTATTGATAAAGACAGAAACAACAGAATGTGTCTGAATATTAGTACACACGTAGAAAACTGATAATCATTACATTCAGCTTCAAAACAGTAGTGCGACCGTGAAATTGTCTCTGATGCACCCGCAATGTCCTCACTGAAGTCCGTTGACGCTGACCGAGAGTAGCCGCCATTTTATCAGCTGGGAATTTTACACAAAACCAATAACATGCAAAACGAACTCAAAATCTCAAATAAATTGATTATTTATTAAACTAACATGAGAAAATTATGTACATTCACTCAGACAAACCCAACATCTCTAGCTATGTGACTTGTAAAATAGTTTTTATCACGTTCTTTCACTCACTCGGTTTGACACAAAAATAACACATCAAACCTTTACCAAACGTGATAATACCGTAACGGATGTGTTACCTAGCATGGTATGACATGTTCTTTCGACATTAGAAAATTTAAACGTGCTATTACATACCTGTAGTAATAAATAGAAACGGACACAAAGGTTATCTTCTTGACTGCACAGTTCTGGCGCTTTCTTTATTGTGAAGAATGGTGCCGCCTGCCCGGAACTTCCTGTTCCCCCACTACTAACGGTCCGTGCATTCCGAGATCAGATTACAACATTTCATTAAATTACTAAAAAAAGGTGTAAACTGTAGCAATTTATTTCCCTTTATAGTTTATTAGCCTAAACATGACCTTCATCCACATAATTTCTCTAGGATTGGAACCGGTTCAGGGAACAGATCCGGAAAAAGTGTTCTATACTTTTCAGGAACATCAGTTATTTTAAAAGCATGGGATCCAGGTAATAACCTTATTTTCCTTTCCGGGTATTTTTCTCCAGTCCCACAAAAATCGCAACAAAGCTCACTCTAGAAACGTATTCCAGTTTCTGCCTGCCAGCTGGAATGGAAATCCTTGCCAGTGGGTGTGCGTGTGGAAACTACCTGCTCCTCCCCTCTGAAGCATAGGTTACTGTATCCTACTGACAACGTTACAAGCATGATTCAGAAATTAGGGAGATATGTTTAATTTGAGAAGAATGGATTAACTTTTTCAATGCTAGTTAAGGATACTATAGTCACCACGTTTCACATTGGATTTATTAACGACAAAAAGGTACGACCTGTTTTTAATTATAGTGCTGCACTGCACTTTACAAACAAGGTTGTTAGCTCGCTAGCTAACATTAGCTCTGTTCCAACGTTAAACCAACTCTGTAGTTCCGATAAGCTGACAGAGAAGCAGACAGCCTGACCGTTAAGCTGACAGAGAAGCAGACGGCCTGACCGATAAGCCGACAGAGAAGCAGACGGCCTGACCGATAAGCTGACAGAGAAGCAGACGGCCTGACAGATAAGCCAGACAGAGAAGCAGACGGCCTGACCGATAAGCAGACAGAGAAGCAGACGGCCTGACCGATAAGCAGACAGAGAAGCCGACAGAGAAGCAGACAGAGAAGCAGACACTGCATGTAGGAGACTTTGTGTAAAACGCATAGGGCGACAGAATGATCCGTACAGAGTTCAGGACTGCTCTGAACCAAGTTATGGAGGCCATAGAGGATAATGGTGAAACTGGAGATGATCCGTACAGAGTTCAGGACTGCTCTGAACCAAGTTATGGAGGCCATAGAGGATAATGGTGAAACTGGAGATGATCCGTACAGAGTTCAGGACTGCTCTGAACCAAGTTATGGAGGCCATAGAGGATAATTGTGAAACTGGAGATGATCCGTACAGAGTTCAGGACTGCTCTGAACCAAGTTATGGAGGCCATAGAGGATAATGTGGTCCTCTGTAGCTCAATTGGTAGAGCATGGCGCTTGTAATGCCAGGGTAGTGGGTTCGATCCCCGGGACCACCCATACGTAAAAATGTATGCGCACATGACTGTAAGTCGCTTTGGGTAAAAGCGTCTGCTAAATGGCATATCATTAATTAATGTAATTAATTAATTAATTAACCAAGTTATGTAGGCCATAGAGGATAATGGTGGAACTGGAGATGATCCGTACAGAGTACAGGACTGCTCTGAACCAAGTTATGGAGGCCATAGAGGATAATGGTGAAATTGGAGATGATCCGTTGTGGGGATCTATTTTCTCATAATTGGATCTGTATGTGATGAATAGCTTAGAAGGAATGCATTAATGATAAGCATAGAAGGTTTGTACTATACTCATATAAATTGTTTCACATAACCAGCTGTGATTCATGTGAGGAACGTTAGGGGGTAGGACAGATAAGACTTGTATTTCTTACAGATACGAACACTGCCTCTTTGTTGTCTGTGAACTGTCCTTGAACGTAGGTACAGTGGAATGGTGTCTTTTAGGCGCTGACTACAGGTTATTATGATAAAAACTTATGCCTGGCAACAGTGTGCAACAAGTGGAGCGCCAAGGGGCTGGGACCAGCCGCTGCGCCAACGGATTGGCTGAGTAAGTCTAAACCACGCTCAGTCTCTACTCTGATTGGCCAGCAGGGAGTGGGAAATATCTCTGTCAGAGTATTTGAAGAAGAACCTGTAACAATGGATTAGTTCTCTGAGTGCCCTGCGTGGTATTTCAGTGGACCCGTATATACGAACCTTCATACTTATCATACAAACATTTTGCATATAATAAATTTAGCTTGGATTTAATATCTCTTGATTATGTTTGATTCTTATTCCAATACCAGATTTGAATTACGCAATTTCTAACACCGTACAGAGTTCAGGACTGCTCTGAACCAAGTTATGGAGGCCATAGAGGATAATGGTGGAACTGGAGATGATCCGTACAGAGTTCAGGACTGCTCTGAACCAAGTTATGGAGGCCATAGAGGATAATGGTGAAACTGGAGATGATCCGTACAGAGTTCAGGACTACTCTGAACCAAGTTATGGAGGCCATAGAGGATAATGGTGAAACTGGAGATGATCCGTACAGAGTTCAGGACTACTCTGAACCAAGTTATGGAGGCCATAGAGGATAATGGTGAAACTGGAGATGATCCGTACAGAGTTCAGGACTGCTCTGAACCAAGTTATGGAGGCCATAGAGGATAATGGTGGAACTGGAGATGATCCGTACAGAGTTTAGGACTGCTCTGAACCAAGTTATGGAGGCCATAGAGGATAATGGCCTTTTTACTTCACTTTAATCCAGTCGGTCAATATAGCTAAATGATTGTGCTAGTAAAAAAGGAATGTAGTAGGGAGTCGACGTTAAACCGGCATTTTGATCATTTGTTTAAGGAAAATAATGACCAGTTTGTGTTATTTTGACTTCCAGGAGCGGGTCGAGGAAGAGACCGTGGATGAGGATGGAGCAGCAGCACCTGAATAAACATAACATAGTTATTCACTTTTAGCTTTAAGCAGTTTTACAGTTCTTGATTGGAGTGCAGTGTTCATGTTTTTACTGACTTGTTATTTTGAGCTTATTGCTGTGATTTTGTTTACGAATCTATTGTGATACAGTTTAAGTAAAAAAATAACTTATTTTCTGGCATTTTGCATATTTCGTCAGTGGAAACCTACCGACAGGACACTGTTTATATGTTCAGGGTAGATTAAATGACGGGTCTTAAGGGTCCTCCCGAGTGGCGCAGTGGTCTAAGACACTGCATTGCAGTGCAAGCTGCATTGCTACAGATGCTGGTTTGACACCTGTCTGTGTCGCAGCCAGCCACGACCGGGAGACCCATGAGGTGATGCACAATTGTCCGGGTTAGGGGAGGGTTTGGCCAGCCGGAATGTCCTTGTCCCCATCACACTGTTACGTACAAAAGTTACGTTCCCAGTGGTTACCAGAAACTGCATTTTATGGGGCTCTCAACGTACTTTCTGACGTTTAGCAACATTATGAGGTTGACTTAAAGATACACATATTTAACGGTTTAAAATTCCCCACATTTATACGTCCTGAAAAGACTTGGGACATAAGCGGACACCACAGCTACGTAGAAGGAACGTTTCACAATAACGTTATCATGACTTATGTAGGGACTAAAATAACTTGTCACGTCCTGGAACGTAATTTTGTTAGCTGGGAAAGCTCACTCTAGGAACATATTCCAGTTTCTGCCTTCCAGCTGGAATGGAAAACTTTGCCAGTGGGTGTGCTTTTGGAAACTACCTGCTCCTCTCCTCTGAAGCATAGGTTACTGTATCCTACTGACAACGTTACAAGCATGATTCAGAAATTAGGGAGATATGTTTAATTTGAGAAGAATGGAATAACTTTTTCAATGCTAGTTAAGGATTCTATAGTCACCACGTTTCACATTGGATTTATTAACGACAAAAAGGTAAGACCTGATTTTAATTCTAGTGCTGCACTGCACAAACAAGGTTGTTAGCTAGCTAGCTAACATTTGCTCTGGTCCAACGTTAAACCAACTCTGAAGTTCAAAGACATTCAAAGTTCCTCCATAGAAGCCGCTCCTCCGTAGGTATAATTCTGTGGGCCTAATTCAGATAATGCAGGTCATAACACGATGCCCAGCTCTTCAATGCAAGCATCCTCTAACGAGCTCTCCTCACCCGCAAAATGTCGCGCCCTACACTGTGATTGGCAGCACAGTTTGCTCTTAATGATTTTCCTATACAGATACTCTGTGGTTGTCACGAGAATGTTGTTATCTCAATGGTTGAAGTCAAACACTTCTTAAATCTTTGAATAATTCCCAGAGGTATAATTCTCTAGTTTAAATAAATTAAACAGACCCCTTACTGCAATGGTCATTCTTTATTCATGAGAGCTCTGAAAATCATACAATGCACAACGTTTTGTATACCTCTACTACGCCCCTAAGTGGGCCAATGAGAAAGCTCCTAGCCCATATTTAGGCAACTGTTACATTTCTCTGTAAGCTTGCACAGCAACCTAGTTGTTTCTTCCTGTATCTATTTCACACTGGTTTCAGAAGACACAAATACTCTGTTGCTGGGCAAATATGCATCTTATACAGGCACATAGGGTGGGGACATGCTTCTCAGTGTCTAGTTTCACATCCTGTTTTCTGTTATTGGTTTCACAGTTGCATTCTGCTTGCATAGATGTAAAAATAAGCCAAAGCCCTTGTTTTACTTCTAACTAAGCTAAACATTATCAGATTGTAGTTTTATGATTCTAACACATTTCACAAAGAATCGAAGTGTAATAATTAGTCATTACATTTACATTTACGTCATTTAGCAGACGCTCTTTACCAAATTATTCTATCAGTGCTATACTAGTGTATTTATTCTCCCACTTGGATGTCACTTCCACAAGCTTTAAATTGAGGGCCAGGTTGTCAGGATTGGTAATGTACTGTACACATTAGGTACAAGTACTCCTAAAGATACACTTCATTTTAACTAGCTAATTCCTGTGTAACAACTAGTAATTACATTGTACTTGGCTAACATTACATGTACTATGCTTTGAAATAGTGTGTTATTCTTCATCTGGGACTTGTATTTGTATTTATTATTGATCCTCATTAGTTCCTGCCAAGGCAGCAGCTACACTTCCTGGGGTCCAGCAAAATTAAGGCAGTTCATACAATTTTAAAAACATTACAATACATTCACAGATTTCACATCACACTGTGTGCCCTCAGGCCCCTAATCCACCACTACCACATATCTACAGTACAAAAATCCATGTGTACGTCTGTGTATAGTGCGTATGTTATCGTGTGTGTGTGTGTGCATGTGTCTGCGCCTATATTTGTGTTGCTTCACAGTCCCTGCTGTTCGATAAGGTCTTTTTTAAAATCTGTTTTTAAAATCTTATTTTACTACTTGCATCAGTTACTTGATGTGGAATACAGTTCCATGTAGTCATGGCTCTATGTAGTACCCCACAAGACATACCACCAGAGGTCTCTTCACAGTCCCCAAGTCCAGAACAGACTATGAGAGATCAGTCTGTTCTGGACTTGGAGAGTGTGAAGAGACCTCTGGTGGCATGTCTTGTAAGGTATGCATGGGTGACCGATATGTGCGCCAGTAGCTCAAACAGACAGCTCGGTGCACCCAACATGTCAACACCTCTCATAAACACAAGTAGTGATGAAGTCGATCTCCCCTCCACTCTGAGCCATGAGAGATCGACATGCATATTATTAATCAGCCATGCTGCCCTGTTCTGAGCCAATTGCAATTTTCTTAAGTCCTTTTTTGTGGCACCTGACCACACGACTGTACAGTAGTTGTCACGCCCTGGCTCTGGGGACTCTTTAATGTTGAGCCAGGGTGTTAGTTTCTTTGTTTAGTTTTCTAGGTTTATGTTCTAGATCGTGTGGATCTATGTTGGCCAGGGTGGTTCCCAATCAGAGGCAGCTGATTCTCGTTGTCTCTGATTGGGAACCATACTTAGGCAGCCTGTTTGGCACAGTTAATTGTGGGATCTTGTTCCGTAAGGTTTGTGTTGGTGTATTAACCTAGGACTTCACGTATCGTTTTGTTGTTTTGTAAAGTACTCATTAAAAGATGTACGCATATCACGCTGCGCCTTGGTCTGCTTCTTACGACGATCGTGACAGAAGATCCCACCAAAGAAGGACCAAGCAGCGTGTTCAGGAGCAGACACCGGGAAAGGAACTGGAGAAGTTGGCGATGTCCCAGGTGGGCGAATGGTGGTCTTAGGAGGACATGTTCGCGGGCAAAGGGCCATGGGCAAAAGTTAAAGCCCTGGCGAGAGAGGAGGTACGGTGCCAACCGTGCCGTCGTCGGATAGGCGAGAGGCAACCCCAATACATTTTTTTGGGGGGCACACGGCATGGACGACGGGGCTGCTGGAGGCAGCTACAGGGCGAGTTTGTGGACTAGGAGAGGAGGCCACCAGGTTACGGGGGCCATTGGTCATGAGGGGGAAGGAGAGTGTAGAGACATGGCGAGAGGTACTGGGGTGTGCTACCAGTCCGGTCCGGCCCGTTCCTGATCCCCGCACAAGGCCAGTGGTGTGTGTTCCCAGTACGGTCCGGCCTGTTCCTGTCCCTCGCACCAAGCCTGTGGTGCACGTCGCCAGCCCGGTCCGGCCTGTTCCTGCTCCCCGCACCAAGCCTGTGGTGCGTGTCGTCAGCCCGGTCCGGCCCGTTCCTGCTCCCCGCACCAAGCCAGTGGTGCGCGTCGTCAGCCCGGTCCGGCCTGTTTCTGTCCCTCGCACCAAGCCTGTGGTGCGCATCGCCAGCCCAGTCCGGCCTGTTCCTGTCCCTCGCACCAAGCCAGTGGTGCGCGTCGTCAGCCCGGTCCGGCCTGTTCCTGTCCCTCGCACCAAGCCTGTGTTGCGCGTCACCAGCCCGGTCCGGCCTGTTTCTGTCCCTCGCACCAAGCCTGTGGTGCGCGTCATCAGCCCGGTCCGGCCTGTTCCTGCTCCCCGCATCAAGCCAATGGTGCGCGTCGCCAGCCCGGTCCGGCCTGTTCCTGCTCCCTGCACCAAGCCTGTGGTGCGCGTCATCAGCCCGGTCCGGCCTGTTCCTGCTCCCCGCACCAAGCCTGTGGTGCACGTCGCCAGCCCAGCCCGGCCCGGCCTGTTCCTGCTCCCCGCACCAAGCCAGTGGTGCGCGTCGCCAGCCCGGTCCGGCCTGTTCCTGCTCCCCGCACCAAGCCAGTGGTGCGCGTCGTCAGCACGGCCCGTTCCTGCTCCCCGCACCAAGCCAGTGGTGCGCGTCGTCAGCCAGGTCCGGCCTGTTCCTGTCCCTCGCACCAAGCCTGTGGTGCGCGTCGCCAGCCCGGTCCGGCTTGTTTCTGTCCCTCGCACCAAGCCTGTGGTGCGCGTCGCCAGCCCGGTCCGGCCTGTGCCTGCTCCCCGCACCAAGCCTCATGTGCGCGTCATCAGCCCGGTCCGGCCTGTTCCTGCTCCCCGCACCAAGCCAATGGTGCGCGTCGCCAGCCCGATCCGGCCTGTTCCTGCTCCCCGCACCAAGCCAGTGGTGCGCGTCGCCAGCCCGGTCCGGCCTGTTCCTGCTCCCCGCACCAAGCCTGTGGTGCACGTCGCCAAACCAGCCCGGCCCGGCCTGTTCCTGCTCCCCGCACCAAGCCAGTGGTGCGCGTCGCCAGCCCGGTCCGGCCTGTTCCTGCTCCCCGCACCAAGCCAGAGGTGCGCGTCGTCAGCACGGCCCGGCCCGTTCCTGCTCCCCGCACCAAGCCAGTGGTGCGCGTCGTCAGCCCGGTCCGGCCCGTTCCTGCTCCCCGCACCAAGCCAGGGGTGCGCGTCGTCAGCCCGGTCCAGCCCGTTCCTGCTCCCCGCACCAAGCCAGTGGTGCGCGTCGTCAGCCCGGTCCGTTCCCGCTCCCCGCACCAAGCCAGTGGTGCGCGTCGTCAGCCCTGTCCGGCCCGTTCCCGCTCCCCGCACCAAGCCAGTGGTGCGCGTCGTCAGTCCGGCACGGTCCGTGCCTGTTCCACCTGTGCCTGGTCCGGAGTCCCTGCTGTTCGATAAGGTCTTTTTTAAAATCTGTTTTTAAAATCTTATTTTACTACTTGCATCAGTTACTTGATGTGGAATACAGTTCCATGTAGTCATGGCTCTATGTAGTACCCCACAAGACATACCACCAGAGGTCTCTTCACAGTCCCCAAGTCCAGAACAGACTATGAGAGATCAGTCTGTTCTGGACTTGGAGAGTGTGAAGAGACCTCTGGTGGCATGTCTTGTAAGGTATGCATGGGTGACCGATATGTGCGCCAGTAGCTCAAACAGACAGCTCGGTGCACCCAACATGTCAACACCTCTCATAAACACAAGTAGTGATGAAGTCGATCTCCCCTCCACTCTGAGCCATGAGAGATCGACATGCATATTATTAATCAGCCATGCTGCCCTGTTCTGAGCCAATTGCAATTTTCTTAAGTCCTTTTTTGTGGCCCCTGACCACACGACTGTACAGTAGTTGTCACGCCCTGGCTCTGGGGACTCTTTAATGTTGAGCCAGGGTGTTAGTTTCTATGTTTAGTTTTCTAGGTTTATGTTCTAGATCGTGTGGATCTATGTTTGCCAGGGTGGTTCCCAATCAGAGGCAGCTGATTCTCGTTGTCTCTGATTGGGAACCATACTTAGGCAGCCTGTTTGGCACAGTTAATTGTGGGATCTTGTTCCGTAAGGTTTGTGTTGGTGTATTAACCTAGGACTTCACGTATCGTTTTGTTGTTTTGTAAAGTACTCATTAAAAGATGTACGCATATCACGCTGCGCCTTGGTCTGCTTCTTACGACGATCGTGACAGAAGATCCCACCAAAGAAGGACCAAGCAGCGTGTTCAGGAGCAGACACCGGGAAAGGAACTGGAGAAGTTGGCGATGTCCCAGGTGGGCGAATGGTGGTCTTAGGAGGACATGTTCGCGGGCAAAAGGCCATGGGCAAAAGTTAAAGCCCTGGTGAGAGAGGAGGTACGGTGCCAACCGTGCCGTCGTCGGATAGGCGAGAGGCAACCCCAATACATTTTTTGGGGGGGCACACGGCATTGACGACGGGGCTGCTGGAGGCAGCTACAGGGCGAGTTTGTGGACTAGGAGAGGAGGCCACCAGGTTACGGGGGCCATTGGTCATGAGGGGGAAGGAGAGTGTAGAGACATGGCGAGAGGTACTGGGGTGTGCTACCAGTCCGGTCCGGCCCGTTCCTGATCCCCGCACAAGGCCAGTGGTGTGTGTTCCCAGTACGGTCCGGCCTGTTCCTGTCCCTCGTACCAAGCCTGTGGTGCGTGTCGTCAGCCCGGTCCGGCCCGTTCCTGCTCCCAGCACCAAGCCAGTGGTGCGCGTCGTCAGCCCGGTCCGGCCTGTTCCTGTCCCTCGCACCAAGCCTGTGGTGCGCGTCGCCAGCCCGGTCCGGCCTGTTTCTGTCCCTCGCACCAAGCCTGTGGTGCGCGTAGCCAGCCCGGTCCGGCCTGTTCCTGTCCCTCGCACCAAGCCAGTGGTGCGCGTCGTCAGCCCGGTCCGGCCTGTTCCTGTCCCTCGCACCAAGCCTGTGTTGCGCGTCGCCAGCCTGGTCCGGCCTGTTTCTGTCCCTCGCACCAAGCCTGTGGTGCGCGTCGCCAGCCCGGTCCGGCCTGTTCCTGCTCCCCGCACCAAGCCTGTGGTGTGCGTCATCAGCCCGGTCCGGCCTGTTCCTGCTCCCCGCATCAAGCCAATGGTGCGCGTCGCCAGCCCGGTCCGGCCTGTTCCTGCTCCCTGCACCAAGCCTGTGGTGCGCGTCATCAGCCCGGTCCGGCCTGTTCCTGCTCCCCGCACCAAGCCAATGGTGCGCATCGCCAGCCCGATCCGGCCTGTTCCTGCTCCCCGCACCAAGCCTGTGGTGCACGTCGCCAGCCCAGCCCGGCCCGGCCTGTTCCTGCTCCCCGCACCAAGCCAGTGGTGCGCGTCGCCAGCCCGGTCCGGCCTGTTCCTGCCCCCCGCACCAAGCCAGTGGTGCACGTCGTCAGCACGGCCCGGCCCGTTCCTGCTCCCCGCATCAAGCCAGTGGTGCGCGTCGTCAGCCCGGTCCGGCCCGTTCCTGCTCCCCGCACCAATCCAGGGGTGCGCGTCGTCAGCCCGGTCCAGCCCGTTCCTGCTCCCCTTACCAAGCCAGTGGTGCGCGTCGTCAGCCCGGTCCGGCCCGTTCCCGCTCCCCGCACCAAGCCTGTGGTGCGCATCGTCAGCCCGGTCCGGCCTGTTCCTGTCCCTCGCACCAAGCCTGTGGTGCGCGTCGCCAGCCCGGTCCGGCTTGTTTCTGTCCCTCGCACCAAGCCTGTGGTGCGCGTCGCCAGCCCGGTCCGGCCTGTTCCTGCTCCCCGCACCAAGCCTGTGGTGCGCTTCATCAGCCCGGTCCGGCCTGTTCCTGCTCCCCGCACCAAGCCAATGGTGCGCGTCGCCAGCCCGATCCGGCCTGTTCCTGCTCCCCGCACCAAGCCAGTGGTGCGCGTCGCCAGCCCGGTCCGGCCTGTTCCTGCTCCCCGCACCAAGCCTGTGGTGCACGTCGCCAGCCCAGCCCGGCCCGGCCTGTTCCTGCTCCCCGCACCAAGCCAGTGGTGCGCGTCGTCAGCCCGGTCCGGCCCGTTCCTGCTTCCCGCACCAAGCCAGGGGTGCGCGTCGTCAGCCCGGTCCAGCCCGTTCCCGCTCCCCGCACCAAGCCAGTGGTGCGCGTCGTCAGCCCGGTCCGGCCCGTTCCCGCTCCCCGCACCAAGCCAGTGGTGCGCGTCGTCAGCCCGGTCCGGCCCGTTCCCGCTCCCCGCACCAAGCCAGTGGTGCGCGTCGTCAGTCCGGCACGGTCCGTGCCTGTTCCACCTGTGCCTGGTCCGGCACCGGTCAGCTGCTCCACGCCGGAGCCAGAGCAATCCGCTCCACCGGTGTTCAGTCCAGCTCCGGTCAGCAGGGCCGGACCATTAGGGTGAGAGAGAGAGGGGTGGTCACGCCCGGCGCCGGATCCGCCTCAGAGGCGGAATGCCCACCCGGCCCCTCCCCTGTGGTGTTTGGTTGGCGCGGTCGCAGTCCTGTCACGCAGTTACTGTCACGCCCTGGCTCTGGGGACTCTTTAATGTTGAGCCAGGGTGTTAGTTTCTATGTTTAGTTTTCTAGGTTTATGTTCTAGATCGTGTGGATCTATGTTGGCCAGGGTGGTTCCCAATCAGAGGCAGCTGATTCTCGTTGTCTCTGATTGGGACCCATACTTAGGCAGCCTGTTTGGCACAGTTAATTGTGGGATCTTGTTCTGTAAGGTTTGTGTTGGTGTATTAACCTAGGACTTCACGTATCATTTTTTGTTTTGTTATTTTGTAAAGTACTCATTAAAAGATGTACCCATATCACGCTGTGCCTTGGTCTGCTTCTTACGACGAACGTGACAGTAGTCCAGGTGTGACAAAACTAGGGCCTGTAGGACATGCCTTGTTGATAGTGCTGTTAAGAAGGTAGAGCAGCGCTTTATTATGGACATATTTCTCCCCATCTTAGCTACTGTTGTATTAATATTTTTTGACCATGACAGTTTAAAATCCAGGGTTACTCCACGCAGTTTAGTCACCTCAAATTGCTCAATTTCCACATTATTTATTACAAGATTTAGTAAGGTTTAGGGTTTAGTGAATGATGTGTCCCAAATACAATGCTTTTAGTTTTAGAAATATTGAGGACTAACTTATTCCTTGCCACCCACTCTGAAACTAACTGCAACTCTTTGTTAAGTGTTGCAGTCATTTCAGTCGCTGTAGTAGCTGACATGTATAGTGTTGAGTCATCCTCATACATAGACACTTGTATTAGATCGGTTTTCATAAACTCAACCAAGTTAACCCAGATGGTACGCTTTATTTTGGGGGCAAGTGATAGCAACAACATTGACTGGAGATATATTTTGAACTGTGCACATTCATGTTTAAGTAAAATATTTTTATTTTACAGGGTAAGTTGACTGAGAACACATTCTCATTTCCAGCAACAACATTGTATTTTAATGAGTGACACCCTAGAGGGTGTCAAAAGGGGGAATCCAAATTTCCCTGAAATTTCTTATTTTGGGTTTTCTTATTTTGGGTTCACACCCAGTGGGTGTGAAAAGGGGGATTGTTGGGATTTGTTTTCTCATAATTGGATCTGTATGTGATGAATAGCTTAGAAGGAATGCATTAATGATAAGCATAGGTTTGTACTATACTGATATAAATTGTTTCACATAACAGGCTGTGATTCATGTAAGGAACGTTAGGGGGAAGGACAGATAAGACTTGTATTTCTTACAGATACGAACACTGCCTCTTTGTTGTCTGTGAACCGTTGTCTGTGAACCGTCCTTGAACGTATGTACTCACAGTACAGTGGTGTCTTTTGGGTGCTAACTCCACAGGTTGTTATGATAAACTTATGCCTGGCAACAGTGTGCAACAGGTGGAGCGCCAAGGGGTTGGGACCAGCCCGTGCGCCAACGGATTGGCTGAGTAAGTCTAAACCACGCTCAGTCTCTACTCTGATTGGCCAGCAGAGAGTGGGAACTGTCTCTGTCAGAGTATTTGAAGAAGAACCTGTAACAATGGATTAGTTCTCTGTCTGCCCTGCGTGGTATTTCAGTGAGCCCGTATACGAACCAACATACTTATCATACATACATTTTGCATATAATAAATTTAGCTTGGAATGAATATCTCTTGATTATGTTTTCTATTATTCCAATACCAGATTTGAATTATGCAATTTCTAACAGTTGTCATGCAGGAATAGGAGAACTCGTGATGTGATGTGACATCGCTAATGAAATGGGGACGTCTCTTGCCACCAAGCCATCAATTAAACTAACGTTAGTGTCTTGTTTTCTGTCTGTGAGATTATTTTGAAATGTGTCAGCTACTGCTCTCTGCTCCAACCTCATCATCAAACTGAAAATATGCCAAATGTCAATACATTTCCTGCGTGTGACAGGTCTTTAACATGGTATATTACACACAATTCATGGAAACTTTACTGAACTCACAAAATGTTGAAATACACATAACCCCTTTCTATGTGATAGATTTAGCTAAACTGTGCTAATCTAGGAAATAATAAACTTGTCTGTTTTTTTGTCAACAGTATGTGCCAAAATCATGGAGTTGCTGGGCCAGAACAAGGTGGACCATCGTCAGAGGAAAGTTGCTATCGTCAGCCAAGACAGTTTCTACAGAGTCTTAAGGGCGGCAGGTGGCTTAGTGGTTAAGAGCGTTGTGCCAGTAACCGAAAGGTTGCTGGTTCTAATCCCCAAGCCGACTAGGTGAAAAATCCGTCGACGTGCCCTTGAGCAAGGCACTTAACCCTAATTGCTTCTGTAAGTCGCTCTGGATAAGAGCGTCTGCTAAATAACCAATTATTATTTATTTAATTATTTTGACACCTGACCAGAAGGCCAAGGCACTCAAGGGCCATTACAACTTTGACCACCCAGGTGGGGGTGGCAGATAGCTTAGCGGTTAAGAGCGTTGGGCCTAAAGATTGGACCGAAAGGTCGCTGGTTAGAATCCCTGAATTGCTCCTGTAAGTCGCTCTTGATAAGAGTGTCTGCTAAATGACTAAAACGTAAATGTAAAATGTACTTCACGCAAACCCAGCATAATATTCACAGGTAGTTCTAGGTACTTTTGTGTGACTCAGATTTCGGAACGGACCATATACGACGCTCCTTCGCTCTGTTTGCATGCAGCCTCCTTAAGACTTGAGTATTATTCCTGAATAATTTTTTTTCTTATTCATGGTTTGTTTTTTTCCCTACAGGAACATTGAGGTAATCCTTGCAGCGAAAGGGGAGAAAGTGAAGAGGGTAGAAGGAGAGGCGGCCTTCGAGATTGTTGTAGACAAGTCCGGCAAGGATTCAACACAGACTGCTCACGATGCAGATGCAAAGAAACCTTCACCAGAGTCTGATGACTCAGGGAAATCATGACTAACTCTCTGTGTGTGTATGCGCATACATGCATTTGTCGATGGACTGATCACAACACGGACACCATTCTCTATGAGTGAGAAATAGCAATTACTAAATAAATGCAACACTGCTTTTGATATTTCTATCTCTATATTGTTTTCATAACATGTTGATCATTTCTTATCACACTATTTTATACCAACTGAACACTAGTGTCAGAATATTATTTGGGTTTACACCAATCCTACAACTACTGCACGGATCACACTCAAACAGAAAAGGCTGATGCTTGCAATTCATTTTTATTGTAAAGTTGTATGATATAAAGCAGGAAAAATGAACATCCAAAAGCCCATTTAGGGCCATGGCAAACTGCCTATAATGGACGCTCTCCCTCTTCCTCCATTGTTCCCTCCAGCAGCTCATTAAAGCAATGCTGTCAATCCACACGGAAGCAGAACATAGTGCTCCTGTTAAACAACAAACAGTCATTGAACGAATGGGATTCACAGTAATACATTTGTCTTATCATTTTAAATCATGAAGTCGAGTTCTGGAGCCCCCATCCTCTTATCACAAGCCCAAGCACTTACCTCATCTGTTCTTCTGTCTTTTCCTCTCCCTCCCTCCCTTTCATCCTCTCCTATTGATGCTTCATCAGATAAAGTGACCTCATATGCCACAATCTGTTTCAGGAAAAAATAAACATCCAAAAGCCCACTTACATGAGGTGAATAATCACATGAGATCAGGAATTGTAGTTTTTGAGTTGAAAGACATTGCATAAATGCACTTCTGTCAACACTAATACAGTTGTCTACAGAGAACAGGCTTTGATTGTAAACACTTACCTAATGTAGTCATCCAAATGTGCTCCTCCTCCAACCCTCCCATCCTTTCCAATTGATGCTTCTACAGATCTGTTTCTATGGCTGCTCTTTTCATCTACCTCAGATTGGAAGTCTGCCTCTTCGGAATGCATTAGCTAGGTTCCAGTTGGGATAGCTAATTTGCCCATATGTCCATCTCCTCTCTATTACTCTTATGAAACGGTTTCACCTCTTTTCTCTTGGTCTCTGTTTATCTTGTCTTCTTCTGCCTCTGAGTATTGCCCTCTCCCCTTGCGTTTTCCATAACTTTCTTTTGATCCACTTAGCTCTTCTTTACTGCTAATCTCATTGACCTTTTATCCCATGGTCCGTCCTGATTCTGTCCATCAGAACTTGAATTCTATATCTCCTATTTCCCTCCTGATAAACTACTCTGGTCTCCCTTCCTCCTCTCATGTTTTCTCCTCTTCACCCTCGTGCCTGGCTCTGTATTATCCCCCCCCCCCCACCCCCCACCCCTTTGCTCCTTTTCCAGTTTTTTTGTTTGTTTTTTGCCTTAAATATAAAAATGTTTGTTTATTTACATCTATTAACATACCTAAGAGCATTGACAACATTTCTTTCTTCCTTTGTCTGCTCGCTTTTCTTTCGTCATCTACTCAAAAGTTGTCAACGCCTCGTCCGCCTCATTCTTCTGCTTCTTCCTTGTTCTCCTCTTGGCAGACTGTGCGTGAGCGGTCTCTGGACACTGCTCCCTCTCTTCCGTCCACACAGATGTAAACGCTGTGACCTGGTATGGCACCACCTGTTTTGCTCTCTGTGTCTGCCCTTTTTTCTCATACATCGCACGCCTCTTTTCTCTTTCAATCTGTGCAATCCGCTCTTCTCTCTCATACAGTTTCTCCATCTCCATCTTGAACCTGGCCTCGTCATCTTTTATTCTTTGAAGCTCTGCTCTCTTCTTATCCTCGTCCCATATCCTTTTCTGCCTTTTCTTCTCCTCCTTCTCTTGTTCCTGCTGTATCTTCAATCTCCTTTTCTTCTCCTCCTTCCTCCTTTTCTCTTCTTTCTCTTGTGCCTTTTGCTGCATCTCCAGCACCTTCATTCTCTCCTTTTCCCTGTTCTTCTCCTCCTCCATCCTCTGTTTCTCAATCTTTTTCAACTCCTCTGCCCTCTTTTTCTCCCTCTTTTTTTCTTTCTCCACCCTCTTTTTCTCCTCTTTTTCGTGGGCCTTCTGTTGCATCTGCTGCTTCTTCATTTCTTTTTTTTCTCTCTTTTTCTCTTGCTCTTGTCTCTTTTTCTCTTGTTCGATCTTTAGTTTCATCTCTGCCTTCTCCCTTTTCATCTGCTCCTCTAACTTCTTTTTTTCCATCTTTTCTGTCATTTTCCTTTCCTCCTCAACCGATTTCTTCTGTCTCTTTTCCCACTTTTTGAGCTCTTCTTCCCTGTCTTTCTCCGCCTTCCTTTCTTTTTCCTTCCCACTTTTCATCTTCAACATCTCTTCATTTTTCTTAGCCTCGTCCTTGAAATATTTAAGCCTGTTGGTGAAACCATAAGGAGAGGAAGTACAAACCAACGACGCTAGACAGAGAGGAATATGCTTAAGCAAAAGGCAGTTTATTAAACACAGAGATAGCTGGTACTGCTCAAGCTACATGCATGGGCCCAATGCATGGACCCAATCAATTGCCTCTTATGGAGACAGTTGAGAAGGATCAAAAACAGAGTTTTCAGCATTACTTTATACCATGCAACACAATGAAAGGGGTCCCTCTTCTAGTCCCTTGATTAGTTCCCGAGGCGTAGGAGGCGCGTCTGCTCTGTCCCGAGCAGAAGCCCCATTTGTGCACGGGAGAGTCCTCTGCCCTAGGCAACCGACCAGTAGAAAGAAGTATAGTTTCCACAGAGAATTGTTTGTGTCAAAAGAACTCGTGAGGCATGATAATGAGTGTGCGTCCACATTGAGATGTGTGTATGAATGTGTATGTCTAAATGGAAAACTCGTGGGGAGCCACATAGATTGTGGCCTGGAGGCGTGGGTGTTGTCCTTGACAAGAGATGGTCCTCTGTCCATTGTTCTCGCATAGGAAGAGCATTGATTGAAAACAAGCTCCTAACACAGAATGGGTCATGCACAACATTTTAGTCAGACCAAGCTATAACATTTTATATTTACTACGACAAATCCCCCTCTTCACGTCTTCTAGACGTGATTCATTAATTATGTTGGCATTAAGCATAGTTGAATCAGTCTTAAAAGAAAAAACAATCATGTAGGAAAGAAAAACAAAAACATGATTAACCAATAATGCAATGGTAAAAAAATATTCAACCATCCCCCTCTAGCATACTAATTATATGTCCAGTTAATTAAACAATGTTAGTCCCCCTCTAGTGCACAATTAAATACATCAAAGCTGTTGTTTTAAATTCTATTTCATCTTCATTTTGGTGTCAAATTGTGGTTTTGGCTGCTCAAATCAGCTCTGACTTCTGTCAGTGATCTAGAAGGAGTGGGGGCTGGTGTGCAATGTGTTAGATGGTGCCAGGGTGCTCCTGATTTACCTCTGACCTGGACTGAGTGTGAAGTAACCTCCTTCACTTCGTACGGTCCAGTCCACCTGGGTTCCAGCCACTTTCTTTTGTGGACTTTAACCTCACCCAGTCTCCCACTTTTACCTTCAGTGGCAGCGTACTTCCCGACAGCTCCCCCTCTTGGGCCTTCTGCACCTGAGAAGAGAGTGCTGCAGAAAATTCCGTCAATTTCATCACATAATCAGTCATTTCTATCTGTTGTACATCAAAGGAGGGCATATGACCTCCCTCCCTTGGTGGACCTATGTTAATTTTGTTACTGCACAAACCTTTGTTATTTTAGTTTTAAATGTTTGGTTGGGACTGTGGATGTTACTGAACCGAATCTGTGCATGATTCCGAATCTTACCTCCACCTTTTTTAGGTGTTTGTTGCTAAAATGTGTGGTTGTCAGATCTTATCTGCCTTGGTATACCATATCTGGGTATTAACTTAGTTTGTAGCCACTTAATGACTGACCTATCATCCTCTAATTCTGTAGTTTTCTGTAGGAATTGCCTCTACCCATTTTGAAAACCTGTCTACAGTTTCTGTCATGTGAGGGTGCCACCAGATGTGTGAAACCTTTTGGAGGGTCTTAAACTTCCCCTCATGTGTGGGCCCGTGAGCTTCACTCAACAGTTCTGTGCAGAGTCTAGCTGGTTCAAATAGTCTCCTCCATTGGCACGTCCAGAGTTTTGTCCTGTCCTCTGCCGCCCCCTCCTGGGCCCAGACAGAGTGTTCATAGGGTCCTGGTTGAGTTCTGTAACTGTGCTATATCGCCTTGGTTGAGTTCAATCTATGATGTCGGTGGTAGTGGTATTGGATGAGGATCACGCCTTCGGCACCTGGAGTTCAGACAGGTGGGTTTATGGTTGTTGTGGGGGTCCTCCCCTTCCTCTACCTCTCCATTGTGGTGTACCTCTGCCTCTTCCCCTCCCTGGGGGTTGATGGTTAGATTTCTGCAGATCCCAACAATCACGCTTGAAATGTCCAGCTCTTCCACAATGGTAGCACAGGTAGTTCCCTCTTCTAGGAGGACCCGGTGGAGTGCCCCGCTGAGGCCATGGTTGTGGTTGTGGGCCAAAAGTCATGGTGCCTTTTAGGCTGTATAGTGAGGTGGGGCCAGGAGTGGTGCTGGTGTCTGCGGCGACTGTAGGAGACCCTTTCACACACATTGTGACAGATTTTTTAGGTTGCACCCTCCTACTCTCCTCTATTTCCCATGTCCCTACTCTCAACTCTCCTCTGCTCTCTCTGTCATTCGTTGTTCTAAGCATTCATCAAATTTGGGTTTAGTTATGTTTGGTCCTGCCATCTTGCTTTCTCTATCTTGGATGTATTATCGGTATCAAATACAGACTTATCTCATGTATGACACCCTCGCATATAAAGAGGCTAATTTATATAATTTGTAATGCAATTATTATCATAAGAATAAGAATTCCAGACACATATACCAATGCAGTAATCTCTACACACAGCACACACCACGCTTTAGTTATCTCACGCTTGTTCTAGAATCATGCACAACTTCAATATCAGTCTCCCCAGTCCCCGGTTCCTGAAACCCTAGGTCAAATTCACTCAAATCCACAGATTGGTGTTCGGTCTCATAAGTCTCACTATAACTTCCCATCATCCATTACACGTTATAATACAAGAAAACACACAGCCAAAAGTTACACGTTATAATACATGAAAACACACAGCCAAAAGCCAATTGGAATTACAATGCTTAATGTATTCAGGCTATCAAGAGTCCTTAAACACATTCTCAGTTCGACTACCACCCTTCACACGTCCTTTTGTAAGGACCCATTTTAATATGTGAAGTCGGAGAAACAACTTGAATTTAGATTACCAGAGCGTCCTAAAACATAGTCTCAGTTCGACTGCACCCTTCACACAACCTTAAAAGGCACCTTTATTATGTGAAGTCACAGCAGCAACTGGATCCCTATCAAGGGAATTTTTTATTATTTTATTTTTATTTTTTTTAGACAACTCAATCACTAGAAAAGACTTAGTCTCAGTTTAATTGTACCTTTCACACAACCATTTAAATGGAACGTTTTAAATGTGAAATCACAAAGATAACTGCCATCCCCGGGAATTTAATACCTCTGGTCAATTTCGGTGATTCTCCCCCACCTAATGTCTAGAACTCTGCCACAGTTTTGACTTCAACCTTCTCGCAACCTATAGGGTAGGACCTCCCCTAATAGGATTTATGCAAAAGGTCTCAGTTCAACCTGGGTCCTTTTAGGAATCTAGTTGTGGGTCAAATCTTATCCACATACTGTGTTAAATCGCAATTTAACCCATAAGATACAATCCTCAGTCTTCAGCCACTGGTAAGACTCTCATAATATACAACCATCAGTATTCAGTGTTCACAGTACCAGATATCTCATTTATGCCTTAATTCATTTAGGATGGAAATTATTTAACAAGTATTCATACTCACGCTCAGTACTACTGATCATAATTTGGTATAGTCTATAATACAATATGCAAGATTTCGTTTTAACAGGCTCTGCTTACCTTTTTAGAAGAGCGCTCTGATCAGGTTCCTGAGCCAAGACGAATAGTTGATTTCTCCTGGATTTCAGGTCACTCTTCCGTCTGTTTTTAGATCGATGATTTGCCTTTTCCTCTCGCACCAACTTTTAGATCGAATTAAACCATCCTCTGCTACCATTTTTGTTGGTGAAACCATAAGGAGAGGAAGTACAAACCAACGACGCTAGACAGAGAGGAATATGCTTAAGCAAAAGGCAGTTTATTAAACACAGAGATAGCTGGTACTGCTCAAGCTACATGCATGGGCCCAATGCATGGACCCAATCAATTGCCTCTTATGGAGACAGTTGAGAAGGATCAAAAACAGAGTTTTCAGCATTACTTTATACCATGCAACACAATGAAAGGGGTCCCTCTTCTAGTCCCTTGATTAGTTCCCGAGGCGTAGGAGGCGCGTCTGCTCTGTCCCGAGCAGAAGCCCCATTTGTGCACGGGAGAGTCCTCTGCCCTAGGCAACCGACCAGTAGAAAGAAGTATAGTTTCCACAGAGAATTGTTTGTGTCAAAAGAACTCGTGAGGCATGATAATGAGTGTGCGTCCACATTGAGATGTGTGTATGAATGTGTATGTCTAAATGGAAAACTCGTGGGGAGCCACATAGATTGTGGCCTGGAGGCGTGGGTGTTGTCCTTGACAAGAGATGGTCCTCTGTCCATTGTTCTCGCATAGGAAGAGCATTGATTGAAAACAAGCTCCTAACACAGAATGGGTCATGCACAACATTTTAGTCAGACCAAGCTATAACATTTTATATTTACTACGACAAGCCTCTCTGCGTAGCTCATGGCATTAAGTTCTTCTTTCCCTAGGCTCGCCATCATAGACATTGCATTTGCGGTTGCATATCTCCCTTCCATTGTACGACTATCAATCTTCTTCCTCTCCCTCTCACCATAAGGATCCCTGTGTAGACATCTCTGTTGTTGTCCACTCATGCTCTCCTCACTTTCACTACTCCCCTCCTCACTTGTACTACTCCCCTCCTCACTTGTGTCCTCACTCATACTCTGAGACACATCCTCCTGAGACAAGCGCAAGGGCGTCACAGCCTTCTCAGTGGTGACGCAGAGCGCCTTGATGTAGTCAGCTTCTGAGTTCACCCTGTGAGCAAGTGGGCACAGCTCCTCGTAAATGGAGCTCCACGTGAGTGAATCCTCACAAACGTTGTCAGGCGGGTATAGGTCAGATGACTGCCTCTTGAGCACATTCACAACCTCTGCTAGGTCCTGCTGGGTGGCCCCCTGAGTGTCCTCTTGGACGGCCACTGGCGTGGCATCTGTGGTGGCCTCTGGGCTGGCCGGACGCTCGGGGGCTGTGGCAGGGGTCTTAATTTGTCCTACTGCAGAGGAGCAGGAGGCCTCAGTGTCATCGTTCTTGTCATAGTTGTTTATCCTTTTCTTCAGAATCTCTTCCTTTCTCTTTTGGGCCATCCTCTCTTTCAGCTGCGCTTTATACATATTCTCAATTTCTGCGCCTCTCCGTTGAACTTCCTCAGACAATTCCTCAGACGATGCAACCTCTGACCTCTTGACCTTATCCTTGACCTTTGCCTGGTCAGTCAATGGGTACCTGGGGTGGACATGCGGATGGGTCTGCCTCAGCTGGGCAGGAGGGCCGGGAGCCAGGAGGTAGGATGGGACAGAAAATCTGTGTGAAGCGTGTGGGTGCGACGTCTTGGACGGAGAATGAGGCCGTTTGTCAGGGGAGGTGCAGCTCTGTGTGACCAGAGGGGGAAAGATTGAGTGTTTCTTAGCCGGGTTCTTCTGGGTGGCGGCGGCATGCTGGTCACACTCCGATTGGCTTTTGGTGAGGTACTTGTGGAGATTGTACCAGGGGAGAGCTGGCAGTGTCGGGGAGACGGGACAAAGAATGGAGGAGGTGGAGCGCTGCTTGATCACCCCTTTATCTACCCCAATCTGTATGATGACAGACACATTTTTATTACTTAATAGCTTGATGGTCCATGTTATTACTATCTTAAAACAATTATATGTGTATGGGTAGTACATATTATAGAGAAAACATTTTATTACTGTATATTAGCTTATTAGGAAAATGGGATCGTCCACACTTTTGGATTTATTCTATTTCAACTCTTCTAGGAATGCAGACCTTCCTGAGAATACTACCAGTGCAGAATGCAGACCTTCCTGAGAATACTACCAGTGCAGAATGCAGACCTTCCTGAGAATACTACCAGTGCAGAATGCAGACCTTCCTGAGAATACTACCAGTGTGCAGTTTTTTTTATTGCTGTCTTATTTCACTATTCAAACTATTTAGATCTAATTTCCGTGTATCAGGATTGGGAACATCTCAAAGCAACTACAGCAACTTTCTAAAAACAACATTTCATGAAATAACTCTAAAAGTGTAAACTGTAGCAATTTATTTCCCTTTATAGCTTATTAGCCTAAGCATGACCTTCATCCATGCTGGAATACCCATCCACGACCCATTTTCAATGCCCTGGCTGAGGGAAGGAGGTTCTCACCCAAGATTTGACAGTACATGGCCCCGTCCATCGTCCCTTTGATGCGGTGAATTTGTCCTGTCCCCTTAGCAGAAAAACACCCCCAAAGCATAATGTTTCCACCTCCATGTTTGACGGTGGGGATGGTGTTCTTGGGGTCATAGGCAGCATTCCTCCTCCTCCAAACACGGCGAGTTGAGTTGATGCCAAAGAGCTCCATTTTGGTCTCATCTGACCACAACACTTTCACCCAGTTCTCCTCTGAATCATTCAGATGTTCATTGGCAAACTTCAGACGGCCCTGTATATGTGCTTTCTTGAGCAGGGGGACCTTGCGGGCGCTGCAGGATTTCAGTCCTTCACGGCGTAGTGTGTTACCAAATGTTTTCTTGGTGACTATGGTCCCAGCTGCCTTGAGATCATTGACAAGATCCTCCCGTGTAGTTCTGGGCTGATTCCTCACCGTTCTCATGATCATTATAACTCCACGAGGTGAAATCTTGCATGGAGCCCCAGGCCGAGGGAGATTGACAGTTATTTTGTGTTTCTTCCATTTGCGAATAATCTCACCAACTGTTGACACCTTCTCACCAAGCTGCTTGCCGATGGTCTTGTAGCCCATTCCAGCCTTGTGTAGGTCTACAATATTGTCCCTGACATCCTTGGGGAGCTCTCTGGTCTTGGCCATGGTGGAGAGTTTGAAATCTGATTGATTGATTGCTTCTGTGGACAGGTGTCTTTTATACAGGTAACAAGCTGAGATTAGGAGCACTCCCTTTAAGAGTGTGCTCCTAATCTCAGCTCGTTACCTGTATAAAAGACACCTGGGAGCCAGAAGTCTTTCTGATTGAGAGGGGGTCAAATACTTATTTCCCAATTTATAACATTTTTGACATGCGTTTTTCTGGATTTATTTTGTTATTCTGTGTCTCACTGTTCAAATAAACCTACCGTTAAAATTAGACTGATCATTTCTTTGTCAGTGGGCAAACGTACAAAATCAGCAGGGGATCAAATACTTTTTTCCCTCACTGTATGTTTGTGAAAGTGATGAGTATTGACGTTTCTCAATGTTAAAACAGAGCATCGGAATTGTAGTTTACACAGAGCCAAATGTGGACGAATGTAATGGCTGAAAACCCTACATACGGAGAAGGGATTTTGAGAGCTACTGCACTGAAGTCCGTTAATGGGCATATAGCAGCTATTTCTCAATGCTTGAAATGCATATAATATTAACTTGAGCACCCCCAGAAAACATTCACAAATTACAAACTCATAAATCCATTTTTATAATACTGTAATATTGTTCTAAAAGTTGAGTTTGAGGTTCTCCAAATCAAATACTAAAACGTATAGTGCAACTTGGTGCGCACCAGTTTACCATGGACTGTAGGCTACAGTAGGCTCACCATTTACGATCTTGCTTTAGGGCCTTTCCGGCCGTCTTCGTGGTTATATGCAGGAAGCAGAAATTGTACAATTGTAAGCTAATAAATACTTTTCCAAATTAGAACTCATGTATATTTATGCAATAAGGCCCGAGGAGGTGTGTTATATGGCCAATATACCACGGCTAAGGGCTGTTAGGCACGATGCAACGCCTGAGTCGCCTTATTGCTATTATAAAACTGGTTACCAACATATGTAGACCAGTAAAAAAAAAAAAATATATATATATATTTAGTCATACCTGTGGTGTACGCTTTCAGCCAATCAGCATTCAGGGCTCGAACAACCCCGACCACCCAATGTATATTTACTACAGTAAAATAATATACTGCACCAACTACATAAATATCTGATAGGGGCCATTATCTTCTACGTGGACTTTAAACGAACATCAAAATGGAGGACGCCATTTTAACAGCTCGTAAGATTATACATGTTTACACAAAACCAATAACATGAAAAACGAACACACACTGTTTTACATTAAAGGCCATACCCTGTTCAAAGGCACTTAAATATTTTCTTGCCCGTTCACCCTCTGAATGGCACACATACACAACCCATGTCTCAATTGTCTCAAGGCTTAAAAATCCTTATTTAATCTGTCTCTTCCCCTTCATCTACACTGATTTAAAGTGGATTTAACAGGTGACATCAATAAGGCATCATAGCATTCACCTGGTCAGTCTGTCATGGAAAGAGCAGGTGTTCCTAATGTTTTGAGAATTCAGTGTATATTTTAGTTGGCGCATGTCATGTCTGATATACATGAATAAAAGTGTTATTCATCCTGGACATGAGACATGATTTCTGAACTTTTGAATTATAAGCTCTAAGTGTTGTCTTGGTTGATAAAGTCTGCATGTTGTTTAAGTTTTCATGGTAAAAATGTGAAGACCAATATGCTATGAAAAAGTTATTTTGCATTTAGTCATCCCCCAAATGTGACCATTGAAAGCCTTGACCGTTGCATCCTTCCTCAGGGAACGGCCTGCTGGCATCAGGGTGGCATGTTTTTTGATATGCTGCTCTGGAGTTCCATGGCCAAGCAGACTCACTTGGGGACAGGGGGAAGAACACATTTTTATTCAAGTCTGAGAGACTTTTAGAGGGAGAGAGCATGAGTTCTGAAGTACAGTAAACCCAACCAGGGACCCTGAATTATCTGCTATATCACACAGACAGCACTAGTGAAGACCTTGATTATCTGCTATATCACACAGACAGCACTAGTGAAGACCTTGATTATCTGCTATATTACACAGACAGCACTAGTGAAGACCTTGATTATCTGCTATATCACACAGACAGCACTAGTGAAGACCTTGATTATCTGCTATATCACACAGACAGCACTAGTGAAGTTGCATCAGTATACTATTACAAATGGAGCCTACTTCTCTGTGCTCTGGAGAGATGGCAGGTAATTGGTCAGAAGGCTCTGGAGGTCCTTGGAATGTTCTGTCTCTAACACATGGAGAGGGATGGATAGAAGTACTGAGTGTGCTTGAAAGAAAGCAAGAGAGTTAACATGTAATACGTATTACATTGTTGATTATTGAGGACTATAAGGGGGCCTTTAAATCAGATGCAGCAACTCAATGTGAGGAGTGTTGGGGGAGTTCTATCTTCATGTCTGTAATGTCCCCTCTTACTGGGTCAGTTCGTTTTGCATGGCTCGGTGCCCCAGATTGGTGGAGATTTCACATAAGGACCAATGGAATGGTCTAAAATGTGCAAACTCCACCCACCCGGGGCACCGGGCCATGTTAAACATACTAGCCCACTCTCTCTGACCCCCAAGCCCTCACCCGCGACCTCCCATTGGCCCAGGGCCTCCTGTCTAACCCTCTAATCACAGTTTCTCTGACAGGAAGTTACTCCAGTATTAAGGTTTATGGTGCATAGGGCTTCTCCACTCCTTATGAGATGACAAACCTGCATGGATTAGCAAAAGAAAACATGGCACCTGTATTTAGACAATTGTAGTCAAGACAGCCACAGTTTACACAGGAGTGTCCAGGTTCCAGCACTCTACTAACACTTCACTCAACTAATTGTGGTCTAAATGGAAGACCATGATTAGTTGAATGAGATGTTTGTGCTGGGCAGGAATAAAAACGTGCACACAGTTCAGTCTCCTGGGACTAGAGTTGCAAAAATCCACCGACTTTCCCATAATCCCCAGGTTTTCCAGAAATCCTGTTTGAAGATTCCAGATTTACTGTTTATTCCCTCCTGATTCAGGAAACCTTCCAACCGGGTTTTCTGGAAAACAAGGGAATTTGGGGAAAGTTACCAGATTTTTGCAACTACCTGGGACAGAAATCACCAACGTCTGTATTATAGAACGAGCTCCCTAAGGAACAATGAGATGACAATTCTGCATGATATAGACAATAACATGTGTGGATCTACATGTAATTGCCAAAATAAAGGAAACACCAACATAGTGTCTTTTAATAGGGCGTTGAGCCACCATGAGGCAGAATAGTTTCAATGCACCTTGGCATAGATTCTACAAGTGTCTGAACTCTATTGGAGGGAAGCGACACCACTCTTCCTCAAGAAATTCCATCCTTTGGTGTTTTGTTGATGGTGGTGGAAAATGCTGTGTCAGGAGCCGTTCCAGAATCTCCCATAAGTGTTCAATTTGGTTGAGATCTGGTGACTGTGACGGCCATGGCATATGGTTTGTATAGTTTTCATCAAACGATTCAGGCACTCATGCCCTGTGGATGGGGGCATTGTCATCATATGGGGGCCAAAAAAATGGCCTGCCCAGCATTTTGTATGCATGACCCTAAGCATGATGCGATGTTAATTGCTTAATTAACTCAGGAACCACACCTGTGTAGAAGCACCTGCTTTCAATATACTTTGTATCCCACATTTACTCAAGTGTTTAAATTGTTTTGCCCCTTTTTCTCCCCAATTTCTTGATGTCCAATTGCGATCTTTTCTCATCGCTGCACCTCCCTAATGGGCTCGGGAGAGGCGAAGGTCGAGTCATTCGTCCTCCGAAACATGACCTGCCAAACAGCGCTTCATAACGCCCATAACCCGGAAGCCAGCCATACCAATGTGTCGGAGGAAACACTGTTCAACTGACGACTGAAGTCAGCCTGCAGGCGCCCAGCCCGCCACAAGGAGTTGCAAGAGTGTGATGAGCCAAGTAAAGCTCCCCTGGGACAAACCCTACCCTAACCCCGATGTCACTGGGCCAATTGTGCGCCGCCCTATGGGACTCCTGGTCACGGCTGGTTGTGACACAGCCTGGGATCGAACCCATGTCTGTAGTTACGCCTCAAGCACTGCGATGCAGTGCCTTAGACCGCTGCGCCACTCAGGAGACCCTAGTTACCTGTATTTTTATCTAACATGTGTGCCTTCCTGAATAAACTCCAGAATAAACCTGAAGAACAGGGAGATTTTCCTGATGCTGAGGTCACTGAAGTTCTACATCTGTCTGGGTGTTATGTGCTTACGTCTTTAAAATATGACTAGAACATATATTGTTTATTTCTAGAAATATATCCTTAGATACATTGATGAACTCAATTGATAGTGGGAGTTAGCTATCTAGATAGCTATTCCCCAGCAGTTTCAATCTAGCTAGCTACCTAATGGTATTTTTATAATCTTTATAGATAATACAAATATATGAAGTTTCCCCTCGCATCTAGAGCTACCTAATATAGCAAGCCAGTTGATAGTACAGTAGCTAGGATGAATGCAATGTGTGACATTAGTAGCTATATGGGTGACATTAGCTAACCTTAGATAATTGAGTGATGAAATCCGAAGAATGACATCACATCAGAAAAAGGTTTATAGCTAAACAGGAATTAATGAGTCTACCAATACATATATCCACTGGCAAATCTTTACATAAATGATGTCATCAAAAACATGCTGAATTAGCTAGCTAGCTAGTCCCTTGCTGGGAGTCCACCATGTTGCAATGTGGCTACTGGCAAGGTACCTAACTGGTGATGTAATCATCATGTTGTATGGGTACTGCCTTCCATTTAGCCAATCAATGACATTATAATAA
The DNA here is from genome assembly GCF_964263955.1 of Coregonus lavaretus. NCBI lineage: Eukaryota > Metazoa > Chordata > Actinopteri > Salmoniformes > Salmonidae > Coregonus > Coregonus lavaretus. The sequence continues at coordinate 553,808 of NW_028162761.1, read as the reverse complement.
AAAATACAGTAGTTGCATGGTAAGAAATGGACGAGAAAAAACACAGCTCAATCAAAACCATCTAACCTATAGCGCTTTAGACACACCCACTCCTTTCCACACGCCCACTACTTTCCTTTAGACACACCCACTCCTTTCCACACGCCCACTACTTTCCTTTAGACACACCCACTCCTTTCCAGACGCCCACTACTTTCCTTTAGACACACCCACTCCTTTCCAGACGCCCACTACTTTCCTTTAGACACACCCACTCATTTCCAGACGCCCACTACTTTCCTTTAGACACACCCACACCTTTCCACACGCCTACTACTTTCCTACCTTCCTTTTAGATTAGACACACCCACTCCTTTCCACACGCCCACTACTTTCCTTTAGACACACCCACTCCTTTCCACACGCCCACTACTTTCCTTTAGACACACCCACTCCTTTCCACACGCCTAATACTTTCCTTTAGACACACCCACTCCTTTCCACACGCCCACTACTTTCCTTTAGACACACCCACTCCTTTCCAGACGCCCACTACTTTCCTTTAGACACACCCACTCCTTTCCACACGCCCACTACTTTCCTTTAGACACACACATTTAGTTTGTAAATGATGTCTGAGTGTTGGAGTGTGCCCCTGGCAATCCATAAATACAATTTAAAAAAGAAAATGGTGTCGTCTGGTTTACATAATATAAGGAATTTGAAACGATTTCTGCATTTACTTTTACTTTTGATAGTGAAGTATATTTTAGCAATTACATTTACTTTTGATACTTAAGTATGTTTAAAACCAAATACTTTTAGACTTTTACTCAAGTAGTATTTTACTGGGTGACTTTCACTTTTACTTGAGTCATTTTCTATTAAGGTATCTTTACTTTTACTCAAGTATGACAATTGGGTGCTTTTTCTACCACTGACAATGCCACAGATGTCTCAAGTTTTGAGGGCGCATGCAACTGGCATGATGACTGCAGGAATGTCCACCAGAGCTGTTGGCAGATAATTTAATGGTAATTTCTCTACCATAAGCCACCTCCAACTTTGTTTTAGAGAATTAGGCAGTATGCCCAACCACCCTCACAACTGCAGACCAAGTGTATGGTGGTGTGTGGGCGAGCGGTTTGCTGATGTCAATGTCATGAACACAGTACCACGTGTTCATGTCAGGGTTATGGTATGGGCAGGCATAAGCTACAGAGAAGGAACAAAATTGCATTTTCTTAATGGCAAATTTAATGCACAGAGATACCATGACAAGATCCTGAGGCCCATTGTCCTGCCGACATCACGTCATGTTTCAGCATGATAATGCATGGCCCAATGTCGCAAGGATCTGTACACAATTCCAGGAAGCTGAAAATGTCCCAGTTCTTCCATGTCCTGCATACTCACAAGACATGTCACCCATTGAGCATGTTTGGGAGGGCTGGATCTACGTGTACCACAGCTTGTTCCAGTTCCCACCAATATACAGCAACTTCACACAGCCACTGAAGAGGAATGGGACAACATTCCACAGGCCACAATAATAATAATAATATGCCATTTAGCAGACGCTTTTATCCAAAGCGACTTACAGTCATGCGTGCATACATTTTTGTGTATGGGTGGTCCCGGGGATCGAACCCACTACCTTGGCGTTACAAGCGCCGTGCTCTACCAGTTGAGCTACAGAGGACCACGACAGATTGATCAACTCTATGCAAAGTAGAAGTGTCCTGGAGGAGGAGGAGGCAGCGGCAAATATTATCCGTTTTCATATAATGGGGTAGGGCCCAGTGATGCCAACTTAGCAATTTTGTTGCCAGATTTAGCAACTTTTCAGACTACCCTGGCAACTTTTCTTTCAAACAGCACCTAGCAACAAATGTAGCTACTTTAAAAAACTTATTTGGAACTTTTAGCAACTTTTGAAAAGTGACTCAAACACTAAAATGCACACATTTTACCTCTAAATGACACTAAAACGATTTTATCTGTCACACACTCAGTCACAACACACATGGCTGGCTGCAAAAGTGCATTGTGAGTGACGTCAGCAGCAGGCGCTCAGCTCGTGCACAGGCAGCAGCAGGCCAGCCAAGCAGCACAACAACCTGGAGAGAGCTGGAGAGAGATGCCTAGCGCACACATCATTATTTGAGTTAAGTTGCTTGTTCAATAAGATAGCATATATACCTTGTTATTAGCTTGTACCTATAATTGTTGATCAGTTAGGTAGCATATTTACTAACTACCAATACACTACTAGTTAATAAGAATATAAATCAAATGTAACTGTTCAATAATGTGTAATGTGTAATTGTTTAATAATTAAATGTGTTGTGTTTATAAATAAAAAAATCTGATCATATAAATGTTATGTGTTTATATTACTTTTACAAATACAAATATGTGATAATAAACAAACAAATCTAAACGAACAAATGTCAAATCTGAACTTTTAGCAACATATCGACCTGCCTCTAGCAACTTCTCCTGAAAATGAGTTGGCAACACTGGTAGGGCCGTCCCAAGGATCCCGAAATGCAAGGACCGTTGCTCTGTGGTAGTGGGGGAACAGGAAGATCCGGCAGGCGCGCCCATCCCACGTTCTTCACAATAAAGAAAGCGCCAGAACTGTGCAGTCAAGAAGATAACCTTTGTGTCCGTTTCAATGAATTACTACAGGTATGTAATAGCACGTTTAAACTTTCTAATGTCGAAAGAACATGTCATACCATGCTAGTTAACACATCCGTTAAGGTATTATCACGTTTGGTAAACGTTTGATGTGTTATTTTTGTGTCAAACCGAGTGAGTGAAAGAACGTGATAAAAACTATTTTACAAGTCACATAGCTAGATATTTTGGGTTTGTCTGAGTGGATGTACATAATTTTCTCATTTTAGTTTATAAATAATCAATTTATTTGAGATTTCTGAGTTCGTTTAGCATGTTATTGGTTTTGTGTAAAATTCCCAAGCTGGTAAAATGGCGGCTACTCTCGGTCAGCGTCAACGGACTTCAGTGAGGACAGTGCGGGTGCATCAGAGACAATTTCACGGTCGCACTACTGTTTTGAAGCTGAATGTAATGATTATCCGTTTTCTACATGTGTACTAATATTCAGACACATTCACTAGTTTCAGTCTTTATCAATAAATGTTGCTATGGTGTGAACAGGAAATACAATTGTTTTTTGATTGAAGTAATACAGTGAAGACAAGGTTATTCAGGAAATTAGCACACAGTGCTGTCTAAAACAAACTGTAACCTTGTACTAAATGGATTTTGAGTCATTTATGCATTTATCTACTACAGGTTAGGTATTAGCTCAAAAGTATTGTGGAGCTCCTGCACTTTAATATAAACAGTACCGGCACCCAAAATGAGTATTGGCACCTATTTCAGTCCAAGTAAAGCACTGAATTAGATAATTGAACAAGAAAAAAGTGAAAATATTTTTAGAGAATAAAGAAAGTGCCAGAACTGTCAACACTAACTTTTGTGTCTGTGCTCTCTATATTACTACTGGCAGATTCCGATAAGTCTGAGGCCGGTAACATCAACAGTGAGGACAAAACCCAGCCTGCCTCTCTCCTTCCACACTGAGTCCAAACCTACAGTCACTGGGTCCTGATTGTGACAGTGGAGCCCGGTTTGCATCGCAATATCCAGAGATGGCATCAGTGAAGCTGGAAGACTGCATTCAAACACTGGAGCTGAATGTCATCATTAAAGATGAAGAAGAGGAGGAGAAGATTGGGAAATCTGTTTCTCAGGGTAAGAGCAGCTTCTATCTAATTAAGTTTGTAGGATATGATTTGGAAAGGCACACACCTGTCTATATACAGTGCATTCGGAAAGTATTCAGACCTCTGGACTTTTTTGATATTTTGTTACGTTACAGCCTTATTGTAAAATAGATTAAATAGTTTTTTTCCCTCATCAATCTACTCACAATACCCCATAATGATAAAGCCAAAACTGTTTTTTGTTCAATTGTTGCAAAAACAACATCTGAACGGTCACATTTCCAAAATGTCTTTCTACTCTGCGAGTGTCTAAACCATGATCCCCTTGATCATAGGACTGTTTCAGCCTAGTTAAGCTGTTTGCAGCCTTTGAGGTGGGAAGTTCTTCATACTGAGCTTTAAGACCAAATCATTCCTTGTTTACTTCGACTGAGTTATCCAAAAAAGCTTCCCTCTCCAATTCTCTGATTTTGCTGTCCATTGCTCTCATTTTCTGATTTATTTGATTTTAAACTGGTAAAACGTATAATTTGCCCGCAAATATGTGCTTTGAAAGCCTCCCATCTGGTACTCGCTGACGTTTGATCAGTGTTCAATGTCAAATAAACATCTATATGCACTCCAACGTAATGTAAGAAGTCTGGGTCCTGTAACCATCTGGGATGCAAATGCCATCTAGAGGATCCTTTTACTAGTTTTGTATCCCTATAAAAGAATCACACAAGGGAATGGTCATTCAAAACAAATAGTATCATATCCACTTCCTGCTACATTGGGAAGCAAGAAACTAAAAAGTAGTCTACATGAGAATATGATTTAAATGTTGATGAGTAACATGAATACTCCCTTTTACTCGGGTTCTGAGTCCTCCAAGGTTCACATAGATTTAAGTCCTTAATGAAATGCTGTAATTTCTTTCTACTCTGCGAGTGGGAAGTGTCTAAACCAGAGGAGCGATCTAGATGAGGATCAAGAGTGCAATTAAAGTCCCCTGCCATTAGGACTTTACCAGGAATGGAGGCTATCAATAGAAATACATTCTCAAAGAATTTGGGATTATCATCATTAGGACCATAAACATTATCCAGATTAATATGCTCATTCAAAAGAGTTCCCTGTATCTAAATGTATCTACCAGCTTTATCAGTTATAATAGTATCCACTTGAAACGGAACAGATTAGTGAATTAAAACCATAACACCATGAGAATGAGAGGAGAAACAGGATGCTACTACTGGCCCTTGTCATCTCCTGCATACTTTAAGTAGCTCATCCTTCAACAAGTGAGTTTCTTGTAGGAACACAATAGATGAATGAAGTTGTTTAAGCCTAGTAATAACCTGTTTTAAGCTTGGCTAGTTTATTAACTCCATGGACATTCCACAAAGTACATTTTAAGTTTTGCATTTGAAGTCATTTAACCAAAGATGTAAACATGGAATAAGCTATAGCACAAAGGCATATCTAAAATATGTTTAGGAACCACAAGGACCGCATTAATATGTTGTAGTGAGGAAAATATGTAAAGATCTGTTGAAACAAACATAAATATTTCCTAACAGTAAAAAACTGAACCCCATTCCACTGTCTCCCTAACCGAGACACCCAACGCTTCCTCTCCCACCTCCCCCTAATCGTAGAGTGTAGCTTGGTGGACGACTGATCCATTAAAGGGAGCAGTCTAACCTAAGTGACGCTAAACAAAACAAAGTGTCTCCTGCCTTCTCTCGGCCATTACTTCTCACAATCAAAACAAAAGGCCTATCTTGCAAGATGATATGTGAAATATCACGTAGTATTTGTTTGAAAAGTAGCAAAGAATATTTCCACCTAAAACAGTAACGCTAGTTAGTGAAGCCTGAGACTAATGTTAACGTTACAGTATGGACCGTCCAAAATAGTGGTAGATGATCCACAACACAGGGTCTGTTGCTAGTAGCTACCAAGTAACAATATGGCCCATACGTATAGCGTTAATGTAGTATACCATGATACATTTATAAACCAGAAAAAGTATCAAAGATCAGAAATGAACAGCCTACGTGAGAAAAATAGATATCATTGAATATGTGCTACGTTACCCAAAGGCCCTTTGCACATGATGTTAGGCTTGCACCTGAGTGTCAATCATTTTAGTCCAAGGATATGATCGAAAGGCCTCCATCATTCTTAAATGGAAGAAGTGTAGAACCACCAATACTTTTTCAAGAGCTGGCTGCCCGGACAAACTAAGCAATCGGGGGAGAAGGGCCTTGGTCAGGGAGGTCACCAAGAAGCCTGTTCCTCTGGTGATGGGAGAAACTTCCAGAAGGACAACCATCTCTGCAGCACTCCACCAATCAGGCCTTTAGGGTAGAGTGGCTCGACGGAAGCCACTCCTCATGAAAAGGCACATGACTGCCCGCTGGGAGTTTGCCAAAAGACACCTTAAGGATTCTCAGACAATGAGAAACAAGATTCTCTGGTCTGATGAAACCAAGATTGAACTCTTTGGCCTGAATGCCAAGCGTCACGTCTGGAGGAATCCTGGCACCATCCCAACGGTGAAGCATGGTGGGGGCAGCATCATGCTGTGGTGGTGTTTTTCAGTGGCAGGGACTGGGAGACTAGTCAGGATCGAGGGAAAGATGAACGGAGCAAAGTACAGAGAGACCTGAAAATAGCTGTGTGGCGACACTCCCCATCTAACCTGACAAGCTTCAGAGGATCTGCAGAGAAACTCCTCAAATACAGGTTTGCCATGCTTGTAGCGTCATACCCCAGAAGACTTGAGGCTGTAATCACTAACAAAGTACTGAGTAAAGTCTGAATACAGCTTTTTTATTATTGTTATTTTTGCAAAAATGGTGTCATAAAACGTAGCAGTCAAACAGGGAAATGGTTCCAATCATTTTCCCTTTTTATTCATTTTAGAAACAATTAAAATAAGGGCTGTTTTGTGTAGGCTTACCCTGGTGTGACTTTTAGCAATATATTTGGCTCTATTTCCTCTCAGATTATAAAACTCTATCATCAAAGTAGACATCATTCAAAACAACAAATAGCTCAAATCACTGCAATCTCCGCACGTCATCTCTAGCTGACACCTTTGCTAACAGGTATTGTGTCAATTTAAAACTTGCACAAGACAGTTCACAGAATTGACCATTTAAATAAATGTAGCTAAATTTAGTAATGAATAAATAAGCTAACATTAGATAGTTAACCCAGAGATCCTTACCTTTGACTGGATTCGGCAATTTTGTCCAGATCATCATGGCATTTGTAGTTCTTTATGATAGCCACATTAGTAGCTAATTAAATGTCATTTTTGTAGGGGTAAATACAGGCGAAAATATTGATAAGTCACCTTGTCCTAGAGAGATTGACATGGTTATCAAAACGCCATGCCAGGGTAAGCCTACACGAAACACAGCCCTTATTTTAAGTGTTTCTAAAATCCCCTATGGGAAAAATGAATGGTGGAAAAATTATTGGAACCATTTCCCTGTTATGACTGCTAGGTTTTATGGGTATTATCATTTATATTGTGGTACATAATTAGTGTGCAGCTACATGAAGCTAGTGGGGTGTGGATGAGCTGAGACACGTGGTAAGATGGCGGACAAGAAAAAAAGTGGAGTGGGGGATGCACAAATCTTCTGGAAGATCTGATGAAGGAGAAGATGGTGGACAAGGAGAAAGGAGAAAAGTGGAATATGATTTGAGTGACTATGGAATGGAAGATCACACATAACTTTTAGAAGAGCTACAGGAGGAAAGTGAACGTGATGAGAGTGAGGATGAATTAACTGTGGTGGCAGGTGCAGTGATGACCGCTGAGAAGGAGCTGAGTGTAGAGGGAAGCAGTGTGGCGAGGGAGGTTATCATCAAGTGCAAAAAGAGGGATACTTCCTCCAGTAGCTCAGAGATGGAACCTGGTGAGAGTGAGGATGAATTACCTGCTGTGAGGAACTCTTGAGTTTGGGCCTCGTTCCGAGGCTGATAAGGATGATGAGTGGGCGCGATTAGAGACCGGAATTGTGACTTGAATTGCTCTCCGGAACAGGGTGGCATTGAAAGGAGTGATAACGGCGTTAGATTTAAGTGTTGAGGATGAGCAGTTGAAATGGAAGATTCCAGGTGTCTGACGCCCTCCGTTTGGTGAGACGTAGATCCGGTGTAGAGCGTGGGGAAACAGAGAATACATTATCTGCCATGTTGGATTTTGATACATAGTCTCTGTCAGATAAGGTCAAGGTAGGAAGTGTCAGTTATCCCCTGAGTGATTCTGTTCCGTAAATACTACAGTGTTTTAGGGGTGAAGTTTATGGGCCTGTTGCAGCAGTGTGTAGGCGTGAGATGCCTAGATTTGACAAGTGTACAGGAGGGCATGAGATGAGAAATGTGTGGTATCAGTGGAGAAAGTTCTGTGTGTTAGTTATGGGGGTGCTAACGGGCTGGAGATCTGAGGTGTCAGGTGAGAGAAAGACAGATTGAGGTTGCCAGGGTTACAGTAATACAGAACGTGTTGTATGCCGAAGCAGTGAAGAGAGTGGTAGAGGAAGATGGGTACAGGGTGAGGGATCTTGAGAGGATTCCTGTGAGTAGGCAGAGACCAAGAGAGAGTGATGGGAAGAATATGTGCTTCAGTAAGGTGGGCATTTTAGCATTTATAGCAATGGTTGTCAATTGTACTGCAGAAATGGATCAAAAGTCCCAGAAAATAGAGACTGTGGTGGCAGCGGCAGAGAAGTACTTGGGATTGCGAGGATTTACTGCAGAACAGCTGCAGGGGGTGTTAAGTGGTAGTGGTCTGGCGTAGGACTAGATAGTGTTAAATAGTGGAATGGGGTGGTGGGTTTTTGTCATGGAAAATTGCCACGAAGGGACTCAAAGTCAAACTTAAATTAATCATTATTTTTTATCAGCAAGCTGGAGAAGTTCCAACAAACTTAAAAGCACCATAGTACACAACGGTCGGGAGCTCTGCCGGGGCAGTCCCGTTTAGTTGTCCTATATACTGCTTACACAGACAAGTTATATTTGCATGATTTAGCTTATTAATAATTAATTCATCATTAACATTTGGTTCCTGCATGTGACCGACCAATACCTCACAAGGCTTCTTCTCTCCAAGCTGAGACCTTGAAACTGAGATATCCCTTTTGGTTCCCAGAACAATGTTCTGGGCGTACTGCCAATTGGTCTGAGGAGGTCAGTCACCTGCACGAACCAAGAACATTTTCCCTCACCTTTTTTAGAGTGGGCTAATACTTGGCAGGGCAATTTTATATTAATTACAGTATCAATGAATTTAATGTATGTAGGCTGTGAATGGCCTCACACACCAGTACAGTAGGTGGCGGTGTATGCACCTAAAAGTTGGATGCGCTCTGCCAACCAAATCCCAAAGAAGAAAAAGGATGCAAATGCACGTCGCTTGACCCGTATGGAGAATGTGAAAAAGGAGCAAAGTTCATCTTTATTATTGATGTTTGATGAAGAGTATCTACCACCCTATGTAAAGCTGGGATATATAATATACCCCATAAGAGAGTTTGTGTAAAACCTGATGCAATGCAAGAAATGTAAAAAGTTTGGCCACATATCAAGTGTTTGCAGGCGGAAGGAATATGTTATTAAAGAGCATGTGAATGTAAAATGTTGTAACTGTGGTGGGGGTCATATTCCTGAATTCCCAGAGTGCCCTGTTAGGGTGAAAGAGGTTGAGGTGTCAAGGGTCAGGGCTGTACAGCAAATCTCCTATGTGGAGGCGGTGAAGAGAGTTATAGGGGCAAGAGGCCACAGTTCTGAAGAAGATATGGCGGTGGATGCACTGCAACCAGTTGCAAATAATGTATGTCAATCAAGTGGAATATGTTACACTTTAAGCATCAGTTGTCAGAGCACCTTACCGATCACTGCACCTGTACACAGCCCATCTGAAATTAGCCCGCCCAACTACCTCATCCCTATATCGTTATTTATTTTGCTCATTTGTACCCCAGTATCTCTATTTGCACATCATCTCTTGCACATCTATCATTCCAGTGTTAATACTAATTGTAATTATTTTGCACTATAGCCTATTTATTGCCTTACCTCCATAACTTGCTACATTTGCACACACTGTATATATATTTTTTCTGTTGTATTTTTGACTTTGTTTTATTTTACCCCATATGTAACTCTGTGTTGTTGTTTATAATCGCACTGCTTTGCCTTATCTTGGCCAGGTCGCAGTTGTAAATGAGAACTTGTTCTCAACTGGCTTACCTGGTTAAATAACGGTTAAATAAATAAATAAATAAATAAAAAAAGTGTTCTTGATACACTTATTTTGAAGGTGGATTTTTTAGTATTTATAGCCACAGTTATTAATTGTACTGCACAAGAAGTCCAAGATGCTGGACATCATTATATCTGCAGCTGAAAAGTTTTTGGGCCTCCAAGACTTCACGGCAGAAGCCCTGCAAGGTCAACTGTTGCCAGAAAATTTTCCGCCCTCACAGGATCCTTCTGAGCCTGTGTAGGGACCTGATTAGAACAGAAAAGCTGATTTCAGTTCAATTTAAATTTCGTTATTGATAGTTTGTATGATTTTTTAGAAATACTGTATACACTGAACAACCATATAAACGCAACATGTCAAGTGTTGGTCCCATGTTTCATGAGGTAAAATAAAAGATCCCAGAAATGTTCTAGACACAAACTTATTTCTAAAATGTTGTGCACAAATTTGTTTACATCCCTGTTAGTGAGCATTTCTCCTTTGCCAAGATAATCCATCCACTTGACAGGTGTGGCATATCAAGAAGCTGATTAAATAGCATGATCATCATTACACAGGTGCACCTTGTGCTGGGGACAAGAGTAGCTGAGGAGGTGCTTGGCAGCATCTAATGGGGATCCCTAACAAATACAAAAATGCCACTCTAAAATAAGCAGGTTTTTCACACAACACAATACCACAGATGTCTCAAGTTTTGAGGGAGCATGCAATTGGCATGCTGACTGCAGGAATGTCCACTAGAGCTGTTGCCAGAGAATGTTAGGTTAATTTCTCTACCATTACCTGCCTCCAATGTTGTTTTAGCGAATTTTGCAGTATGCCCAACCAGCCTCACAACTACTGACCACCGTGTATGGTGTTGTGTGGGCATGCGGTTTGCTGATGTCAATGTTGTGAACAGAGTGCCCCATGGTGGTATCGGGGTATGGAATGGGATGGCATAAGTGTTACGTGAATTATTTAACAAACTATTTTAGTGTCTCTGTGCGTCTCCCAAAAGGTTGTAAGTCTTTTGGGATTTAAGTAACGCCCAGAGTCCCGGTCTGCATGGTCAGAGATATTTATTCATTGAGAATTCTGCCATCACAATTTCAGAGTCCATCTTTTATACTCATACGTCATTCAAAAAGAAATCCCTTCCCTCTGTAGGCGGGCTGTAGTTTTCCACTCTAAAACTGCTCTACTGACCTTCAGTTCACACACACACACATATACACACATGCATACACACATACATACACACACACACACACACACACACACATATCCTACTCCCTGCTTTACTCAGTTATTGCCGTTCTCACAATATTCTGCACCATGTTTTCATAAGTTTCTCCCCTCCCTAAATTGGGAGGCCTCTTTATCTTAGTTTCTCAGTTGTCTTTGTTGTCTGGCCTGACTCTTACTCACATTGCTAAATAGTGGCTCAATGCCATAGCCTTTACTGGTCCTACACTCACACATTATACACAATTTCAGGGTGTAATAATTAGTCATTAATAATTAATCTATCAATAAGCTACAGACAACTAACACAATTGCATTTTATCGATGGCAGTTTGAATGCACAGAGATGCCATGACAAGATCCTGAGGCCCATTGTCCTGCCATTCATCCACCTCCATCACCTCGTGTTTTAGCATGATAATGCACGGCCCCATGTCGCAAGGATCTGTACACAATTGAACATGCTGAAAATGTTCCAGTTCTTCCATGTCCTGCATACTCACAAGACATGTCACCCTTTGAGCATGTTTGGGATGGTCTGGATCGACGTGTACCACAGCTTGTTCCAGTTCCCCCCAATATCCAGGAATTTCACACCGCCATCGAAGACGAGTGGGACAACATTCCACAGGCCACAATCAACAGCCTGATTAACTTTATGCAAAGGAGAAGTGTCCCGGAGGAGGCAGCGGCAGCTACCCACTTCTCCAGTGCTTCATTTGTAAATTGGGCGGCGCCGGAACCAAAAGTGAGCCCGAGAGGGGGGTGACCTGGGGGGCTCTGAGGTACCAGAACGGATAAAAACAAACAACCTTTATAACAAAGCATTGCATGCATTATCATGGCTTTCGCGTACGGGCATAGAGCAGTGGTGTGGAGCCACTTGTGGAAGTTACACACATGGAGTACATTTTTTGTAGCCTAGAGTCTGGGAAAAATGTGTTCTTTTTATAAATGAATTTCATGCAATTCTACATCATTTTAGATGACTGGAGACTTTCGCAGAATCTTTTTTTAATACCTCACAAATGACCAAAGTGACAGGCTACTTTGACACTGAGAATCTGAGATCAATAAAAACGACCTTGTCTTGAATCCATCAATAGCCGAGGCCCCTAAGTGTGCAGAGAAACACATTGTACAATATGAGGAGGAAGATATAGTCCTAAAAAGGCTTTCCAGTTTCACTGCCTCACCCAATGATGTGCAGCTCACTCACCGGCCAAAAGCTTATCTCTCTCTTGCTTTACTTTTTTAAACAATGCTGTTCGCTCAATAGGCCTATTTGGAAGTTGTTAACTTGATAACATACAGACATTAGTATTTTATTTTCAGTAGGATCCATTTGCTTTACAACCTGTGTTTTCCAGCGATTGTATTAGAAATATTTGCTAAAGGCCTGTTTTGGCTGCATGCTGTTAACTGACAGATTCGCCACACGTTAGGCATGCCTTGTGATTTGGCTACACACAATCCACAGCTAGGCAATTTTTTAAAATTAGCTATGGATCCTCTGTGGCGAAATTCTAGTCTTACTCCTGGTGTAGTATTGGGAATGATTTAATTTCTTTCTGAACAGACTGCAGAGTGCTGCAGCACCTCCAGCACACTTCCCACATCTATTATTCTATTAGGAGATAAATGATGAAGTGCAATGCTGGAGAGAAGAGAGTTGCCGGCTTATGTCTATAACAGCACAGAGAGGGAGAGAGATTATAGAAAGTGAATGTCATTGTATTTCTGTGAGAGATACAGGCGTGCTTCTCTCTCTCACCACAGCAATGGCCACGCCTTGGTCTAGGCTACAATGTTGCGCAAACCGTAAACCCAAGACGGCCCAACATTAACCAATTCTTAGAATATTCTTAGAATTTTTTTAGGGGGCATGACAATTACAGAAGAATCGAAATGTAATTACTCTGATTGCTTTTATTAGGATTTTTACATTGCAAACAGTGGAAATGATTATTCTTGCCACGAGGTAGGCTACCTGATTCTGGCAAAACTCTATTCGCCTTTGCGTTCCTTCTAAATAACGTGATACATTTTTTTTTTGTTACAGGTAAGTCCACAAAACTTAGTCCACTCTGTGCATAACAGAGTTTAGTTTTGGGAACAGAACTGTATTAAGATCAGATGTTTCATCGATTAGAACATTTGCAGAATATCGGCCAAAATCCATCTCCTTCCATCTTCTCCCACTGCCGGCCAGTGGGCTTCCTCTCACTACCATATTTGCCAGAACTGTGATGTCAAGAAGATAACCTTTTGTGTCCGTTTCTTTTTATTACTATAGTTATATGTTATGACGATAAAGCACTTTGTGACAACTTCTGATGTAAAAAGGGCTTTATAAAATAAATGTGATTGATGTAAATCACACCAACTGATTGGTTCTTCTGATGTTGTTCACACAGGAGACCATGTTGAGACATTCTCTACATCCAGAGAGCAACAGCAGGAAGATCACAGAGCTAAGAGGTCTCACCACTGCCCACATTGTGAGGCGAGTTTCTCAATTCTATCAAAGTTAAAAATACACCTACAAATACACACAGGAGAGAATCTGAATTCCTGTACTGACTGTGGGAAGAATTTCACAACATCAAAGGCTCTGACAGTTCATCAGAGAGTGCACACAGGAGAGAAGCCTTACTCCTGCTCTGACTGTGGGAAGAGTTTCTCTCAACGGGGCCACTTAAAACAACATGAACGTATACATACAGGAGAAAAGCCTTACTCCTGCTCTGACTGTGGGGCAAGTTTCTCTCAACCTGGCAACTTAAAAGAACATGAACGTATACACACAGGAGAGAAACCTTATTCCTGCTCAGACTGTGTAAAATGCTTCATAACATCAACTGAGCTAAAACGTCATCAGAGAACACACACAGGAGAGAAGCCTTACTCCTGCTCTGACTGTGGTGGAAGTTTCTCTCAACTGTCCAACTTAAAAACACATGAACGTATACATACAGGAGAGAAGCCTTATTCCTGCTCTGAGTGTGTAAAATGCTTCATAACATCAACTGAGCTAAAACGTCATCAGAGAACACACACAGGAGAGAAGCCTTACTCCTGCTCTTACTGTGGGAAGAGTTTCTTTCGACTGGGCCACTTTAAAATGCACGAACGTATACATACAGGAGAGAAACCTTACTCCTGCTCCGACTGTGGGAAGAATTTCTCTCGACAGGAAAGCTTAACATTGCACCAAAGGATGCACACAGGAGAGAAGCCTTACTCCTGCTCTGACTGTGGGGCAAGTTTCGCTCAACTGTGCAAATTAAAAATACATGAACGCATACATACAGGAGAGAAGCCTTACTCCTGCTCTGACTGTATAAAATGCTTCACAACATCAACTGACCTAAAACTTCATCAGAGAACACACACAGGAGAGAAGCCTTACTCCTGCTCTGGCTGTGGGACGAGTTTCTCTCGACCTGGCAAGTTAAAACAACATGAATGTATACATACAGGAGGGAAGCCCTACTCATGCTCTGACTGTGGAAAGGTTTTCTCTCAAATAGGCCATTTAAAAAGTCACCAAGGTAAACATAAAATGAGAGAAGGCTTACCACTGATCTAAAAACGACAGCTAATCTGCAAGGTCATCAGAGAACACACACAGGAGAGAATTCTTACTTCTGCTCTTAATATGGCAAGAGTTTCTCCCGATTGGCAAAGTTAAAACACCAAAATTACACACTGGAGAGAAGACTTATTACCGCACGGACTGTGAGACGAGATTCTACAGATTGGGCAATTTAAAAGACACCAACGTATGCATAAGAAGTGGTAGGTGTCGAAGACAAGACCACAGAGGGGACTCCATCCTAGATCTGATCAACACAACCCACTGTACTTGCTCCTCTCAGATCCAGTGATCACAAATGTCTGCTGTTCTCTCCAAACACAACATCAGGAGGGAGAAGAGAGGTGCAGCGGAAAAAAGGACATCTGGTAACCCAGAACAGAAAGGAGACCTTTGCACGATGTAAGGCCAGTACTGACTGGTCTGGCATATATGAGGTGGAGAGCATCGATGCAAAGGTGGAGACGTTCAACTCCTGCATTCAAACTGCACTTGATGTATGCATGTCAATAAGAAATAAGAAAACAACAACACTTGACCAGCCCTGGATGACTGAAAGAATAAAGGCTGCCATCAGGAAAATACAGAATATTTTCAACAGATGGGGAGAAACAATGACATGGAGAAAATACAGAAACACAGTGCAAATGATTATCAAGGAAGCAAAGACAAGCTACTATAAAACTGAAATCCAGGACCTAAAGAAGAAAAACCCTAAGGAATGGTGGGACTTCATTAACAATGGACTGGGACCAAAGAAAACATCAGGAGGGAGAATACAGGTCGAGGGAATTGAAGACGACAACGTGGCTGATGTTTTGAATGGCTTCTTTGCTGAGGCATGGACAAGCACCACACCTCTTGCCATCTTCCCCCTGCCCATGTCTACAAGGCAGCTTGAGCTGTGCAGCATTGGCCAGTTAAAGCAATCTCTGACCAGACTCAGCCCACATAAAGCATGTGGGCCTGATGGCATTCCAGCCTGGCTACTAAAAGAGCATGCAGAAGATCTAGCCCCTGTCATCAAACACATTGTTAAAACTGTCCCCTGCCAGTAGGAGGTGTTATCTGAGTGCACGATTCAGTATGACTACCTCCCAATGTCCAGCACTACTACCGCCCTTGTGAAAGCCACATACTCCTGGCTGACAGCTACAGACTCCATAAAACCAGCAATGGTGAGGGTGTTACTTGCTGATGTGTCCAAAGCCTTTGATCGAGTAGATCACGCAAAGTTCCTGCAACATCTGTCTGACATTGAACTGTGTCCAAGGTTACTAGCCTGGCTCCACAGCTACACCACTGAAAGAGGGCAGAGGGTGATGGCAACTGGCACATTTAGCCCTTTGTCAGAGGTTACCTCTGGTGTGCCACAAGGTGGCGTGGTTTCACCATATCTGTTTCTCCTTCACATGTCCATCTGAAAAGTTGTCTTCAGTGACACTCTGGACACTGGGTATGCAGACGATGTAGGGCTGTCCCGAGCCATACCATTAACCAGCATCCAAGAGGACACTTCCATGGGCTTGGAGATACAGCAGCTGGAAGAGTGGGCCACATCCAACAACATGGTCCTGAATGGGAAAAAGTCTGTGGAAATTCAGATATGTTTTTCTAGAGACATTTACATTTACATTTTAGTCATTTAGCAGACGCTCTTATCCAGAGCGACTTACATTAGCAATTAGGGTTAAGTGCCTTGCTAAAGGGCACATCGACATATTTTTCACCTAGTTGGCTCGGGGATTAGAACCAGCGACCTTTCGGTTACTGGCACAACACTCTTAACCACTAAGCTACCTGCCGCCCCAGAGAGACAATCCACAACCTGCACCACTAATCCTAGGAGGACAGGAAGTGCCAGTGGTAACAAAAACCAAGTATCTTGGATTTCATCTAGACTCTAACCTCAGTGGTGACACGTGGAGCAGTCAGTGAAAAAGGCCACAAAGCACCTTTTTGACATTTCTTGCCAGTAATGTCCTACTGAAGATCTGGTCACAGTCTATACTACACTGGCCAGGCCTTGTCTGGAATACGGTGGAGTGCTGTTAGTTGGATGCAGTAAAAAGCAGCAGGCCCAACTAGACAGGGTGCAGAGGAGGGCCTTGAGGATAATCTCCAGAGGTGGAGCAGTCCAACCACAGCTCCAGTCACTGCAGAGCAGGCGAGAACAGGCTGCAGTGCACCTGGTGAAGGACATGCACACTCTTTACCATCCACTGAATGACCTGCTCCCTCCAAGAAGAGGTAACTGCACCACCAGGCTCCTGAGAAACAGCCACAAACTGTCCTGTATAACTGCCTGTACAAACCGCCTGCGAAACGCCACTCTACCCACTGCTATCAGACTGCATAATAACTCCAGCTCTTAAATGGTTTTCCCCCTCTAAAAAATTATCACATTTTAATATTTCAATTTCCATCATGAAAAATGTCCTGTAATGTTTCAAGTGTTCTGTATTCTACTTATGTCACGTATTGTGTTATGTATTTAACAGGTAGCCTAGCGGTTAAGAGTGTTGGGCCAGTAACTGAAAGGTCGCTGGTTTGAATCCTGAGCCAACTAGGTCAAATCTGTCATTGGGCCCTTGAGCAAGGCAATTAACCTATAAGTTGCTCTAGATAAGAGCATCTGCTAAATTACAAATATGTAATGAAAAATCCTGTTTGTACATGAGTTTGTGCTGGGCAACCTCTTCTCTTGTGCATAAATATAACAAAGTGTTTTAAAGTGAAATAGTGTCTATACAGTGCATTCTGAAAGTATTCAGACCCCTTGACTTTTAACAAAACAATACGTTAGCCTTGTTGTAAAATAGATGTAAAAACATTTTTTTTTTATCCCTCATCAATCTACACACAATACCCCATAATGACAAAGTGAAAACAGGGTTAGACATTTTTGCAAATGTATTAGAAATAAACATATTGTGTTATGTATTTTAAAATGAGTGTTTTGCAGTTATTAGTCATGTAAATTCTGCATTTCTTCAGTTTTATCGGTGAGCAAGAATAAATCAACTCAAACTCAAAAGGGTGTTGCAACTCAATATTAGGAAGGTGTTCCTAATGTTTTGTGGACTCAGTGTATATCAAATAAAGATGTGTGATGATCAGTTTTCAGCATTAGTTTGGATGGATTATTTTATGTTACTAAACATATTTTGTTTAATGATGAACAGGCTATGAATCGACTACTTGTGTTTATTAAATTGCCTTTTAATACTAGATTAATTATTTTAGTCATTGATGATGAATGTATTTGAATAACTGTATTGAGTTTCTCTATATTACTACTGGACGACTCAGATTAAGTCTGAGGCCGGTAACATCAACAGTGAGGACAAACCCAGCATGCCTCTCTCCTTCCACACTGAGTCCAAACCTACAGTCACTGGGTCCTGATTGACAGTCGAGCCCAGTTTGCACCGCAGGTACCAGAGATGGCATCAGTGAAGCTGGAAGACTGCAGTCAAACACTGGAGCTGAATGTCAACATTAAAGATGAAGAAGAGGAGGAGAAGATTGGGAAATCTGTTAATCATGGTAAGAGCAGGCTCTATCTATTCTGTAATTCTGACATCACACGTCCCTGAACAACTGGGCTATAACTGGGTTATTTCATGCTACTGAGACTTGCTTGGTTTGACACCAGTATTGTCAGCATGATGCTTGATGATAGCTTTGCACACTCTTGGCATTCTCTCAACCAGCTTCACCTGGAATGCTTTTCCAACAGTCTTGAAGCAGTTCACACATATGCTGAGCACTTGTTGACTGCTTTTCCTTCACTCTGCGGTCCAACTCATCCCAAACCATCTCAATTGGGTTGAGGTCGGTTGATTGTGGCCAGGTCATCTGATGCAGCACTCCATCACTCTCCTTCTTGGTCAAATAGCCCTTACACAGCCTGGAGGTGTGTTGTGTCATTGTCCTGTTGAAAAACAAATGATAATCCCACTAAGCTCAAACCAGATGGGATGGCGTATCGCTGCAGAATGCTGTGGTAGCCATGCTGGTTAAGTGTGCCTTGAATTCTAAAAAATCACCAGCAAAGCACCATCACACCACCTCCTCCATGCTTCACGGTGGGATCCACACATGTAGAGATCATCCGTTCACCTACTCTGTGTCTCACAAAGACACTGCGGTTGGAACCAAAAATCTCAAATTTGGTAACATCAGACCAAAGGACAGATTTCCATCGGTCGAATGTCCATTGCTCATGTCTTTTGGCCCAAGCAAGTCTCTTCTTCTTGTTGGTGTCCTTTACTAGTGGTTTCCTTGCAGCAATTCGACCATGAAGGCCCCATTCACGCAGTCTCCTCTGAACAGTTGATGTTGAGATGTGTCTGTTACTTGAACTCTGTGAAGCATTTATTTGGGTTGCAATTTCTGAGGCTGGTAACTCTAATGAACTTATCCTCTGCAGCTGAGGTAACTCTGGATCTTCCTTTCCTGTGGCGGTCCTCATGAGAACCAGTATCATCATAGCGCTTGATGGTTTTTGCGACAGCACTTGAATAAACTTTAAAGGTTATTCAAATGTTCCGGATTGACTGACCTTCATTTCTTAAAGTAATGATGGACTGTTGTTTCTCTTTGCTTATTTGAGCTGTTCTTGCAATAATATGGACTTGGTCTTTTACCAAATAGGCCTATCTTCTGTAAACCACCCCTACCTTGTCACAACACAACTGATTGGCCCAAGCGCATTAAGAAATTCCACAAATTAACTTTTAACAAGGCACACCTGTTAATTGAAATGCATTCCAGGTGACTACCTCATGAAACTGGTTGAGAGAATGCCAACAGTGTGCAAAGCTGTCTTCAAGGCATAGGTTGCTTACTTTGAAGAATTTCAAATATAAAATTATATATATTTTGATTTGTTTAACACTTTTTTGGTTACTACATGATTCCATATGTTTTATTTGATAGTTTTGATGTGTTCACTATTATTCTACCATGTAGAAAATAGTAAAAATAAAGGAAATCCCTGGAATGAGTAGGTGTTCTAAAACGTTTGACAGGTACTGTATGTGAATTTGGGAAAATCTGCTATAGGTTAAGTACCGGCACCTCAAAAATCTAGTGCTTTAGTTCATGTTCCTCTTATAGAATGTTAGCTCAACAGTATTGTGGAGCTCCTGCACCTAAATATAAACAGTACCGGCACCCAAAATGATTACCGGCACCTATTTCAGTCCAAGTCAAGCACTGAAGTAGATAATGTAACAAGAAGAAATGTAGTATATTTTTAGAGAATAAAGAAAGTGCCAGAACTGTCAAGACTAACTTATATTTTTAGAGAATAAAGAAAGTGCCAGAACTGTCAAGACTAACTTTTGTGTGTGTTTCTCATTATTACTACAGGACGACTAGAATTAAATCTGAGGCCGGTAACATCAATAGTGAGGACAAACCCAGCCTGCCTCTCTCCTTCCACACTGAGTCCAAACCTACAGTCACTGGGTCCTGATTGTGACAGTGGAGCCCAGTTTACTGCAGGATCCAGAGATGGCATCAGTGAAGCTTGAAGACTGCAGTCAAACACTGGAGCTGAATGTCAACATTAAAGATGAAGAAGAGGAGGAGAAGATTGGCACATTCAATACCGCCTTACAAGAGGAGGAGAAGATTGGCACATTCAATACCGCCTTACACACACTTGCCTGCATCTAGCTTATCTATGTTGTAATCATTAGTCCAACAGTTGCAAACAATAGTTTCTATTGGACAAATTCAGGTATGTTTATCCCCGTTTCATTCCATTTGCTTCCGTTTAAGAAACGTTTTTCAACAGAATCGGCGGAATGAATACACCCTGAACACACGCAAACAGTTCAATTTCAGAGCCAAACAGGTTGTTGTATTCCTTCTCGCATCTAAACGCTCTCCTCTCACCTTTTCCCTTCACTTGTGAACAACACAAAAACCTTTCCAAGCCAAACCATCATATCATAACCGCTACACACAGCCTACATCATTGTCACCATGTTAGCTAAAGTAATGTAATAGTCAACATAGCTAATAGAACTAACACGTTAATAAACATGCTACAATCATACAGCACAGTGTACTGTCAGTAAGCAGTTTAGCAGTTATACCGGCGGGCCCCGGTGGCAATAAATTAGTAAAACCAAAAGCTTACCTTGACTTGGAAGAGTTCCAGTGTTAGATAGTCATAGCCAGCTAGCTAACATAGCATCCCTCTGTTTGAGCCGGGTGTTTGAGTAGGCTAAACTAGCCAGCTAGCTAACATAGCATCCCTCTGTTTGAGCCGGGTGTTTGAGTAGGCAAAACTAGCCAGCTAGCTAACATAGCATCCCTCTGTTTGAGCCGGGTGTTTGAGTAGGCTAAACTAGCCAGCTGCATCTGCTAGCCAAGTAAGTGAAACTGAACAAAAATGACAAAATATCTCTCTCTCTCCTCCTTCGTTTTTGAAGAAATTCATTTGTTCAAAACTGTTCAACTATTGTCTTTCTCTCTCTTTGAGTCAACTACTCACCACATTTTATGCACTGCAGTGCTAGCTAGCTGTAGCTTATGCTTTCAGTACTAGATTCATTCTCTGATCCTTTGATTTGGTGGACAACATGTCAGTTCATGTTTCAAAAGCTCTTATAGGTTGGAGGATGTCCTGCGGAAGCTGTCATAATTACTGTGTAAGTCTATGGAAGGGGCTGAGAACCATGAGCCTCCTAGGATTTGTATTGAAGTCAATGTACTCAGAGGAGGACGGAAGCTAGCTGTCATCCGGCTACACCATGGTGCTACCCTACAGAGTTCTGTTGAGGCTATTGTTTACCTTCATTGCAAAACAGTGTGTTTTAATCAATTATTTGGTGACATATTAATATATATTTATAGTTTTATCTAAAAACAAAAACTTTTTAAATGATTCACTATTTAAATTTTTTTAATGACATTACCTGAGGAGGATGGCCTGTGTAGGGATGTGATTTGGATTGGACTGTGACTTTTTTAAATGTGTTTATTTTGTGTGATGTAGTTTGTCCCCCTTTTCCTCAATGGACATATTTTTTTTTTATCCAGGATACTAACCGAACAGTAGCTGGCGGCATACACATTACGTGAAAGTCATTATACTAAATAATAATAAGAAGAGGTAGTTAGTCCATCAGTCCAATAGATGTCGATGTTGCACTGTGGTAGTGGGGGAACAGGAAGTTCCGGGTTGGCGCGCCCATTATTCAGAATAAAGAATGCGCCAGACCTGTGTTGTCAAGACGACAACTTTGTGTCTGTTTCAAATGTATTACTACAGGTATGTAATAGCACGTTTAAACTTTCTAATATCGAAAGAACATGTCATAACATGCTAGTTAACAAATACGTCAAGGTATTCTCTCATTTGGTAAAGTTATGTGTTATTTTTGTGTCAAACCGAATGAGTGAAAGAACGTGATAAAAAAAAAAGTCACATAGCTAGAGATTTGGTATTTGTCTGAGTGAATGTAAATACTTTAGTCAATGTAATTTAATAAAGGATCAATTTGAGATTTATGTGTTCGTTTGACATGTTATTGGTTTTGTGTAAAAATGTATAATCTTACGAGCTGTTAAAATGGGGTCGTCCATTTTGATGTTCGTTTAAAGTCCACGTAGAAGATAATGGCCCCTATCAGATATTTATGTAGTTGGTGCAGTATATTATTTTACTGTAGTAAATATACATTGGGTGGTCGGGGTTGTCCGAGCCCTGAATGCTGATTGGCTGAAAGCCGTGGTATATCAGACGTACACCACAGGTATGACTAAATATATACAGTGGGGAGAAAATGTATTTAGTCAGCCACCAATTGTGCAAGTTCTCCCACTTAAAAAGATGAGAGAGGCCTGTAATTGTCATCATAGGTACACATCAACTATGACAGACAAAATTAGAAAAAAAAAATCCAGAAAATCACATTGTAGAATTTTTAATGAATTTATTTGCAAATTATGGTGAAAATAAGTATTTGGTCAATAACAAAAGTTTCTCAATACTTTGTTATATACCCTTTGTTGGTAATGACACAGGTCAAACGTTTTCTGTAAGTCATCACAAGGCTTTCACACACTGTTGCTGGTATTTTGGCCCATTCCTCCATGCAGATCTCCTCTAGAGCAGTGATGTTTTGGGGCTGTCGCTGGGCAACACGGACTTTCAACTCCCTCCAAAGATTTTATATGGGGTTGAGATCTGGAGACTGGCTAGGCCACTCCAGGACCTTGAAATGCTTCTTACGAAGCCACTCTTTCGTTGCCCGGGCGGTGTGTTTGGGATCATTGTCATGCTGAAAGACCCAGCAACGTTTAATCTTCAATGCCCTTGCTGATGGAAGGAGGTTTTCACTCAAAATCTCACGATACATGGCCCCATTCATTCTTTCCTTTACACGGATCAGTCGTCCTGGTCCCTTTGCAGAAAAACAGCCCCAAAGCATGATGTTTCCACCCCCATGCTTCACAGTAGGTATGGTGTTCTTTGGATGCAACTCAGCATTCTTTGTCCTCCAAACACGACGAGTTGAGTTTTTACTATTTTGGTTTCATCTGACCATATGACATTCTCCCAATCCTCTTCTGGATCATCCAAATGCACTCTAGCAAACTTCAGACGGGCCTGGACATGTACTGGCTTAAGCAGGGGGACACGTCTGGCACTGCAGGATTTGAGTCCCTGGCGGCATAGTGTGTTACTGATGGTAGGCTTTGTTACTTTGGTCCCAGCTCTCTGCAGGTCATTCACTAGGTCCCCCCGTGTGGTTCTGGGATTTTTGCTCACCGTTCTTGTGATCATTTTGACCCCACGGGATGATATCTTGCGTGGAGCCCCAGATCGAGGGAGACTATCAGTGGTCTTGTATGTCTTCCATTTCCTAATAATTGCTCCCACAGTTGATTTCTTCAAACCAAGCTGCTTACCTATTGCAGATTCAGTCTTCCCAGCCTGGTGCAGGTCTACAATTTTGTTTCTGGTGTCCTTTGACAGCTCTTTGGTCTTGGCCATAGTGGAGTTTGGAGTGTGACTGTTTGAGGTTGTGGACAGGTGTCTTTTATACTGATAACAAGTTCAAACAGGTGCCATTAATACAGGTAACGAGTGGAGGACAGAGGAGCCTCTTAAAGAAGAAGTTACAGGTCTGTGAGAGCCAGAAATCTTGCTTGTTTGTAGTTGACCAAATACTTATTTTCCACCATAATTTGCAAATAAATTCATAAAAAATCCTACAATATGATTTTCTGGATTTTTTTTTCTCAATTTGTCTGTCATAGTTGACGTGTACCTATGATGAAAATTACAGGCCTCTCTCATCTTTTTAAGTGGGAGAACTTGCACAATTGTTGGCTGACTAAATACTTTTTTCCCCCACTGTATATATACTTTTTTACTGTTCTACATATGTTGGTAACCAGTTTATAATAGCAATAAGGCGACTCAGGCGTTGCATTGTGCCTAACAGCCCTTAGCCGTGGTATATTGACCATATACCACACCTCCTCTGGCCTTATTGCATAAATATACATGAGTTCTAACTTGGAAAAGTATTTATTAGCTTACAATGGTACAATTTATGCTTCCCGCATATAACCACGAAGACGGCCGGAAAGGCCCTAAAGCAAGATCGTAAACGGTGAGCCTACTGTAGCCTACAGTCCATGGTAAACTGGTGCGCACCAAGTTGCACTATACGTTTTAGTATTTGATTTGGAGAACTTCAAACTCAACTTTTAGAACAATATTACAGTATTATAAAAATGTATTTATGAGTTTGTAATTTGTGAATGTTTTCTGGGGGTGCTCTAAGTTACTATTATATGTGTTTCAAGCATTGAGAAATAGCTGCTATATGCCCTTTAACAGACTTCAGTGCAGTAGCTCTCTAAATCCCTTCTCCGTATGTAGAGTTTTCAGACATTACATTTGTCCACATGTGTAAACTACAATTCCGATGCTCTGTTTTAACATTGAGAAACGTCAATACTCATCACTTTCACAAACATACAGTGAGGGAAAAAAGTATTCGATCCCCTGCTGATTTTGTAAGTTTGCCCACTGACAAAGAAATGATCAGTCTAATTTTAATGGTAGGTTTATTTGAACAGTGGGAGACAGAATAACAATTCCAGAAAAACGCATGTCAAAAATGTTATAAATTGGGAAATAAGTATTTGACCCCCTCTCAATCAGAAATACTTCTGGCTGCCAGGTGTCTTTTATACAGGTAACGAGCTGAGATTAGGAGCACACTCTTAAAGGGAGTGCTCCTAATCTCAGCTTGTTACCTGTATAAAATACACCTGTCCACAGAAGCAATCAATCAATCAGATTCCAAACTCTCCACCATGGCCAAGACCAGAGACCTCTCCAAGGATGTCAGGGACAATATTGTAGACCTACACAAGGCTGGAATGGGCTACAAGACCATCGGCAAGCAGCTTGGTGAGAAGGTGATGTGATTATTCGCAAATGGAAGAAACACAAAATAACTGTCAATCTCCCTCGGCCTGGGGCTCCATGCAAGTTCTCACCTCGTGGAGTTGTAATGATCATGAGAACGGTGAGGAATCAGCCCAGAACTACACGGGAGGGTCTTGTCAATGATCTCAAGGCAGCTGGGACCATAGTCACCAAGAAAACAATTGGTAACACACTACGCTGTGAAGGACTGAAATCCTGCAGCGCCCGCAAGGTCCCCCTGCTCAAGAAAGCACATATACAGGGCCGTCTGAAGTTTGTCAATGAACATCTGAATGATTCAGAGGAGAACTGGGTGAAAGTGTTGTGGTCAGATGAGACCAAAATGGAGCTCTTTGGCATTACATTTACATTTTTGTCATTTAGCAGACGCTCTTATCCAGAGCGACTTACAGTTAGTATCAACTCAACTCGCCGTGTTTGGAGGAGGAGGAATGCTGCCTATGACCCCAAGAACACCATCCCCACCGTCAAACATGGAGGTGGAAACATTATGCTTTGGGGGTGTTTTTCTGCTAAGGGGACAGGACAACTTCACCGCATCAAAGGGACGATGGACGGGGCCATGTACCATCAAATCTTGGGTGAGAACCTCCTTCCCTCAGCCAGGGCATTGAAAATGTGTCGTGGATGGGTATTCCAGCATGACAATGACCCAAAACACACGGCCAAGGCAACAAAGGAGTGGCTCAAGAAGAAGCACATTAAGGTCCTGGAGTGGCCTAGTCAGTCTCCAGACCTTAATCCCATAGAAAATCTGTGGATTGAGCTGATGGTTCGAGTTGCCAAACGTCAGCCTCGAAACCTTAATGACTGGGAGAAGATCTGCAAAGAGGAGTGGAACAAAATCCCTCCTGAGATGTGTGCAAACCTGGTGGCCAACTACAAGAAACGTCTGACCTCTGTGATTGCCAACAAAAACGTACCACAAGCGATGCGTGTTAATGTTGAGGCTCTTAACAAAACTCCCCCAGTCAGAAGATACTATCGTCAAGAGGCACTAAAGCAGTTAGCGTCTATGAATGGGGTAGCAGTGCAGGTGCATGAGAGAGAGACAATTTCACGGTTGCACTACTGTTTTGAAGTTCAATGTAATGTTTATCAGTTTTCTACATGTGTACTAATATTCAGACACATTCAGTTGTTTCTATCTTTATCTATAATTGTTACTATGGTGTGAACGGGAAATACAGTTGGCAGTGGTGTAAAGTAACTACGTAGTCCTGTGTGGCTCAGTTAGTAGAGCATGGTGCTTGCAACGCCAGGGTTGTGGGTTCGATTCCCACTGGGGACCAGTATGAAAAATGTGTGCACTCACTACTGTAAGTCACTCTGGATAAGAGCTTCTGCTAAATGACTGAAATGTAAAAGTAAAAAGGCTTTGAAGTACTACTGAAGTCGTTTTGGGGTATTTGTACTTTACTATTTATATTTTCTGTCAACTTTTACTCCACTACATTCCTAAATAAAAGTTGTACTTTTTACTCCCATACATTTTCCCTGACACCCAAAAGTACTCGTTACATTTACAATGCTCAGGCAGGACAGCAATATGGTCCAATTCACTCACCTATCGATATCACGCATTGTCACCCCTACTGCCCCTGATCTGGCGGACTCACTAAACACAAATACTGCGTTTGTAAATGACGTTTGAGTGTTGGAGTGTGTCCCTGGCCGTCCGTGAATATTATTATTTTTGAGTGAAAAAATAGAGTGAAGATAAGGTTATTAAGGAAAATAGCTCATAGTGCTGCCTAAAACAAACTGTAACCTTGTCCTAAATAGTTTTTGAGTCATTTATTCATTTCTGCAGTTGCTTTGTGTAATTTCTGTGCACTTGTCTAATGTGAATGAATGTTGTTTTGTCATTGTTTAGCTACCTGATCTGTTGAAATTAGGGAATTGAACAAGAAGAAATAGAATATCTTTTTTGAGGATAAAGAAAGTTCCAGAACTGTCAAGACTGTTGTCTGTTTCTCTTTATTACTACAGGCCGACTAGGATTAAGTCTGAGGCCTGTAACATCAACAGTGAGGACAAACCCAACCTGCCTCTCTCCTTCCACACTGAGTCCAAACCTACAGTCACTGGGTCCTGATTGACAGTCGAGTCCAGTTTGCACCGCAGGTACCAGAGATGGCATCAGTGAAGCTGGAAGACTGCAGTCAAACACTGGAGCTGAATGTCAACATTAAAGATGAAGAAGAGGAGGAGAAGATTGGGAAATCTGTTTCTCATGGTAAGAGCCGGTTCATTCCAACTTCCCACTGTGCATGAAAAGTTGCAGTAGAACTGTTTCATGATTAACTGTTTCAATGGGAAGGTAGATGTTATTTCATGCTACTGAGACTTGCATGGATGACACCAGTATAGTCTGTTTTGGAATGGGTGGCCAGTAATAAACTGGCCCTGAACATCTAAAACTAAGAGCATTGTATTTGGTACAAATAATTTCCTAAATTCTAGACCTCAGCTGAATCTGGTAATGAATGGTGTGGCTGTTGAACAAGTTGAGGAGACTAAATTACTTGGCATTACCTTAGATTGTAAACTGTCATGGTCAAAACGTATAGATTCAATGGTTGTAAAGATGGGGAGAGGTCTGTCCGTAATTGATGCTCTGCTTTTTTGACACCACACTCCAAAAATCAAGTTCTGCAGGCTCTAGATTTGTCTAATCTTGATTATTGTCCAGTCGTGTGGTCGAGTGCTGTAAGGAAAGACCTAGTTAAGTTAATAAGTATATAGGTTATAGGTTAATAACTTTTGTGAAAGAACACAGTTTGAAAGATATGGCATACAGAAGCAAACCGGATGGACATCATGAAAATGATCGGAGAGGTTGAGGAGTAAAAAAACGTAGGCTACGTTGCCTTTTAAAATGTTTTTATGTAATGTTTCATGTTTTGTGTGGACCCCAGGAAGAGTAGCTGCTGCTTTTGCGACAGCTTATGGGGATCCTAATACAATACCAAATTACCCAAATACCAGTATTGTCAGCATGTGTTTTATTAACTGGGCTATCTGGAGTGCTCAGAGAGTAGACTAAAGAAGTGACGTAGACAAACTGCCAGTAATTAGAACTTCTATGAAATGAGTCTGTGTAGTTACTAGGCTTGGGTGGTATACTGTATACCAGGTTATTTGGAAAAAGCCACTGGATGGGTTTTCAATACAGCTGAATCTGTTTTCTTGAAGTTTTTCTTGATTAATTTGAATATTTGTAGCTACTTTTTGAGTAAATACCTGCAGTCAACTTGTGCAATACGTTACGAGATAAAGAACATTACGTCACATTATTATGTAGCTTACGGTAGTCCCCAGTCAACTGTGACACTCTGGCTCCGGGACTTTTATGTTTGAGCCAGGGTGTATTTGTTTTGTTGGGTTTTGTTGTGGGGTTTGTTGTATAGGGTGTATTCGGTTGGTTGTGTTTGGTTTTGTGTTCTTGATTAGTCATATGACTCCCAATCGGAGGTAACGAGTGTCAGCTGTCGGCTCGTTATCTCTGATTGGGAGCCATATTTAAACTGTGTGTTTTCACCTTGTGTTTGTGGGTTTTTGTTCCAGTGTTCCAAGTTCTGTCAGTGTTGCAGAGGACTTCACGTATCGGTCTTGTTTTGTTGTTTTGTTCCAGACTTTGAAATAATAAAGTCATGTTTCTTGGACACGCTGCGCCTTGGTCATATTTAGACGACATAGACGATCGTGACATCAACGAGAAGAGACCGGAGCCTGGTGAGTCACTCTCTGTCGTGCAGCATGCGCCAGGTGATCTAATTACAGTATGGAATTCACAACTAAATGTTTGCCAGCTAGATATCTAATAAATATTAAGTTAATAGTCTACAATGTGCTAAATGCTCTGCAGTTGTCCATTTGGTTTGCTAATTTAGTAGTTAGTTAGCTGTCTAGCTAAGTGGTTAGCTTCTTTCCAAAATCAAGCATCCCCTTGCTAACAGCAGAGAATCCCCTCCTGGATCAAGACCCTTGCTGGCTAATATTAGATTTGTGTGGGCAGCAAACTGTGAGAAGTGTTTGAGTTACTTGTATTGTTGAGGTCAGAAACTGTACAAAATGTTTGCAATGCACTCGTTAGCATTTAGTTAGCGTTCTCTATGATGATTCCTTAGTACTAGTTAGCATTTTGTTAGCATTCTGCTCAGTGATGTTTTTTGGCCTTTGAATATTAGTACTTTTAAAATAAATACCTGTAGTCAAGTTGTTCGCTAGGTAATAGATAAAGCACATCGCGATCATAATTTCGCCCGTTAGATAATTTTTCATTATGAAGCTTTCAGTTAGGTTCTGAACAAACAGAGTTAAAACTCTTACGGACATCTAGGAAAACCTCAAACCAAGTTCATTCATCCACAGGTTTCAATCAGCTGCAAAGACAAAGCATGATTACACAAGCACATATGTTTATAACCTCCTACTAGGCGGAGTCAACTCCTTACATATCTAGACAGCCAATACATCTCTGATGCTAGTCAGGAACTTAATTGGTTCTTCTCACTGGTGTAGTCCTAGCCCTGCCTGATGCTAGAACCTTCGTGGGCGTGAAAGTGTATGCGTGTGAGATAGGACTGTAGTAGGAGGGTCGTTGTGGTGGGCCCCTCTGGCCCCCCTCCCAGAGGTTTCTACTCACTTCATCTGTTGACATGACCTCGAGCCGAATTCCTTGCTCCTCCCTAGTTCCGCAACTGGCCTGCCTTATCAGGAACCGAAACTAGACTGTTGCCCTTTGCCTCCTTCCATAAGAACAGAATATTTCTGCACTTCCCCTTGTCTCCCTCAGTAACTTTCCATGCACCAAGTTCCTATCCACCCTTCATTGACCCCAACATATACAGTGCCTTCGGAAAGTATTCAGACTCCTTGACTTTTTCCATATTTTGTTGTGTTACAGCCTTATTCTAAAATTGATTAAATTGTTTTTTTCCCCTCATCAATCTACACACAGTACCCCATAATGACAGCAAAAACAGGTTTTTAGACATTTTAGCTAAATAAGAAAAAATTGAAATATCACATTTACATAAGTATTCAGACCCTTTACTCAGTACTTTGTTGAAGCACCTTTGACAGGGATTACATCATTGAATCTTCTTGGGTATGACGCTACAACCTTGGCACATCTGTATTTGGAGAGTTTCTCCCATTCTTCTCTGCAGATCCTCTCAAGCTCTGTCAGGTTGGATGGGGAGCGCTGCTGCACAGCTATTTTCAGGTTTCTCCAGAGATGTTCGATTGGGTTCAAGTCCGGGCTCTGGCTGGGCCACTCAAGGACATTCAGAGACTTGTACCGAAGCCACTCCTGCGTTGTCTTGGCTGTGTGCTTAGTGTCGTTGTCCTGTTGGAAGGTGAACCTTTTCCCCAGTCTGAGGTCCTGAGCGCTCGGGAGCAGGTTTTCATCAAGGATCTCTCTCTGTACTATGCTCAGTTCATGTTTGCCTCGATCCTAACTAGTCTACCAGTCCCTGACGCTGAAAAACATCCCCACAGCATGATGCTGCCACCACCATGCTTTACCATAGGGATGGTGCCAGGTTTCCTCCAGACGGGGCGCTTGGCATTCAGGCCAAAGAGTTCAATCTTGGTTTCATCTGACCAGAGAATCTTGTTTCTCATGGTCTGAGAGTGTTTAGGTGCCTTTTGGCAAACTCCAAGCGGGCAGTCATGTGCCTTTTACTGAAGAGTGGCTTCTGTCTGGCCACTCTACCATAAAGGCCTGATTGCTGGAGTGCTGCAGAGATGTTTATCCTTCTGGAAGGTTCTCCCATCTCCAGAGGATCTCTAGAGCTCTGTCAGTGATCATCGTGGTCTTGGCCACCTCCCTGACCAAGGCCCTTCTCCCCCGATTGCTCAGTTTGGCCGGGCGGCCAGCTCTAGGAAGAGTCTTGGTAGTTCCAAACTTCTTCCATTTATGAATGATGGAGGCCACTGTGTTCTTGGGGACCTTCAATGCTGCAGATTTTTTTTGGTACCCTTTCCCAGATCTGTGCCGTGACACAATCCTGTCTCGGAACTCTATGGACAACTCCTTCGACCTCATGGCTTGGTTCTCTGACATGCACTGTCAACTGTGGGACCTTATATAAACAGGTGTGTGCCTTTCCAAATCATGTCCAATCAATAGAATTTACCACAGATTGGCTCCAATCAAGTTGTAGAAACATCTCAAGGATGATGAATGGAAACAGGTTGCACCTGGGCTCAATTTCGAGTCTCATAGCAAATGTTCTGAATAATTATGTAAATAGGGTAGTTCTGTTTTCTTTTTTATATATTAGCAACATTTAAAAAAAAAACTGTTTTCGCTTTGTCATTATGGGGTATATATACATTACGCTGCAACGTAACAAAATGTGGAAAAGTCAAGGGGGTCTGAATACTTTCTGAATGCACTTGTTAGCAGTTGATGTTATTCTTCAATAACACAGACCCCAAAGCAAATCAGGGGGAGAAAAATATATTTATTCAAAGAGAACCAATCATTGTTATGCTTGAAAGTAGATTGTAGATGTTTATTCTTCCCTGTCCTCAGTGTTTTCCCACTGAACAAAGAGACAGGATGTAGTTTATACCCAAGCCTTGCCTATGGTTGACCAATTAGAATTCCATGCAATAACATTGGTCCAATGGCCAAATACCAAGTATCCCATTTCAGGGTCAATGTATAGATCATTTGGACCAATGCTAACTTGCCACATGCAGCTATGAGTCCCGGACTGGAACCCCTACATAGATACTAAACAGATGTTGAACTGAAAAACAACTGTTTCCATTGATCGTTAATTCCCTGTGTTGTATATTTATATTGGAATACTCTTACACACTGTATATAGGCTACTGTATCAATCAATCATTTGTTCATGTCATCACACAGCATGCAAGTCATTGAAAGGCAATCAAGCATTTTTGGTTTCAAAATACAAAGCTACCTTTGAATAATTAGCATTAACAATAAATAAACAGTTCCTTTTCGGAAATTGCATTCACGAATCAATGCAACTGTTATTAGTCTTAGCTGTAATAAAGGCTTACAACAGACTCTCTGGTACGTGTATCATTTATTTAGTATTTAGTGTGCTTAAACCTGTCAAACAAGCTCAGTGCATATGGTGGATTTCATTACCTGGATTTGCGTATGTATATTCTTCTACTTTTGTATTTGATTTGATTTTTATTCTGTTCACACAGGTGACATTGAGACATTCTCTACATCCAGAGAGCAACATCAGGAAGATCACAGAGCTAAGAGGTCTCACCACTGCCCACATTGTGAGGAGATTTTCCCAATTCTATCAATGCTAAAAGTACACCTAAAAATACATACAGGAGAGAATCTGTATTCCTGCACTGACTGTGGAAAATGCTTCACAACAACTGAGCTCAAAGTTAATCAGAGAACAAACACAGGAGAGAAGCCTTACTCCTGCTCTGACTGTGTGAAGAGTTTCTCTCTAGTGGGCCACTTAAAAACACATGAACGTATACGAAATAAGCCTTACTACTGCTCTGACTGTGGGGCTAGTTTCTCCCAACTGGGCCACTTAAAAACACATGAACGTATACATACAGGAGAGAAGCCTTACTCCTGCTCTGACTGTGGGAAGAATTTCACTCGACAGGGCAGCTTAAAATCACACGAACGGATACACACAGGAGAGAAGCCTTACTCCTGCTCTGACTGTGGGAAGAGCTTCACAACATCAGGGGCTCTGACAATTCATCAGAGTGTACACACTAGAGAGAAGCCTTACTTCTGCTCTGACTGTGGGACGAGTTTCTCTCGACTGGGCCACTTAAAAACACACGAACGTATACACACAGGAGAGAAGCCTTACTCCTGCTCTGACTGTGGAAAGAGTTTTTCCCAATTGGATAAGTTAAAATGTCACCAGCGTATACACACAGGAGAGAAGCCTTACTTCTGCTCTGACTGTGGCAAGAGTTTCTCTCTACAGGACAGCTTAAAATCACACCTACGGATACACACAGGAGAGAAGCCTTATTTCTGCTCTGACTGTGGGAAGAATTTCTCTCGACAGGACAGCTTAAAATTACACCAACGGATACACACAGGAGAGAAGCCTTATTTCTGTTCTGACTGTTGCAAGAGGTTCTCCCGATTGGGCCATTTAATATGACACCAATGTATACATAAAGGAGAAAAGCCTCATCAGTTCTCTCAGACCAGCTAATATTAGTCACTCCATCTCTTAATTCTTATCTCATGAAAAAATTATTGACAACGTTGACTTGGATCCTATTGTTTCTCACTGTTAGAGAACTGTGCAGAGGAAAGGGAACGTTATAGAATGTTAGCCTCTCTTTACTTTACTGATCAGTGTTCACCTTGTCAGTTTTGCTGTGTTTAGATAGCTTCTACTGTAAAGATATTGAGATGACGTTGTATTTGTCCTTAGGGTTGAATACCCTGCGTGATGGTTGACTGGGTGGTGCTGCTTCCATCTGCACTAAACCTATTATTCTATACGTACATCCGTGCCACTCCATTTAGTATCATAATAACCTTACCTTATGTTACATTAGGCTAAAAAGGAATAGTGGTCATACAATATGCTATATATGTACACTGAACAAAAATATAAACGCAACATGTAATGTGTTGTTCCCATGTTTCATGAGCTGAAGTAAAAGATCCCAGAAATTCTTCATACGAACAAAAAGCTTATTTCTCTCAAATTTGGTGCACACATTTGTTTACATCCCTGTTAGTGAGCATTTTTCCTTTGCCAACATAATCCATCCACCTGACAGGTGTGGCATATCAAGAAGCTGATTAAACAGCATGATCATTACACAGGTGCACCTTGTTTTGTCACACAACACAATGCCACAGATGTCTCAAGTTTTGAGGGAGCGTACAATTGGCATGCTGAATGCAGGAATGTCCACCAGAGCTGTTGCCAGAGAATTTGTTAATTTCTTTACCATAAGCCGCCTCCAACATTGTTTTAGAGAATTTGGCAGAACATCCAACCAGCCTCACAACCGCAGGCAGACCACGTGTATGGTGTTGTGTGGGCGAGCGGTTTTCTGATGTTGTTGTTGTGAATAGAGTGCCCCATGGTGTCAGTTGGGTTATGGGATGGGCAGGCATAAGCTACAGTCAATGAACACAATTGTCGTGCCATTCATCAGCTGCATCACCTCATGTTTCTGCATGATAATGCAGCGTTGTGAGGCTCATTTGAACTTGTAGAATTTCTGGGATCTTTTATTTCAGCTCATGAAACATGGGACCAACACTTTACATGTTGTGTTTATTTTCGGCATTGATGATTAATGTATTTGGATAACTGCAATGCACTTAATTGATCTGCTAATCTGCTAATGAAAGAAATGTTCCACATGAATTTGTGCTGGAAAAACTTAGTTTTTTGGCTTATCTATACAGTAAATATGCTTTTGTTTAATTCATGGCATTCAAAATATACCTTGGATTTGTCCATAGTGTTGAATACCCTGTGTAGTGGTTGACTGGGTGGTA
The DNA here is from genome assembly GCF_964263955.1 of Coregonus lavaretus. Taxonomy (NCBI): domain Eukaryota; kingdom Metazoa; phylum Chordata; class Actinopteri; order Salmoniformes; family Salmonidae; genus Coregonus; species Coregonus lavaretus. The sequence goes on along the minus strand of NW_028162761.1, from coordinate 518,951 downwards.
CTGCTTCCATCTGCAGTTTTCTGTGGTAATGAACTATTAGACACAACATGTATCAGATAGAGATGGTGTGATGATCAGTTTTCACCATTAGTTTGGGTATATTATTTTTGCTATGTTACAACTTTGTTTAATGATAAACAGACTTTGAAACAACTACATGTGTTTATTAAATGTTATTTTAAAACAAGAATTGTTATTGTAGTCATTGATATTGAATGTTTGGATATTTGCACTCAAGCCAATTTAGTTCATCTGCCATTAATTTATGGCATTCAAAATGTATATTTCTCAATTATAAAAATATATTACTCAAAACATGTCACTACACCTCTACACACACCAAATTGAAACACTTAGATACCTTTTTTTTTTTAAACAAGGTTGATTTTGTCCAGCTAATTAAACTCACTGTTTTATTCTACATGCAGGAGTTAGTCCGTAGCAGGTGTGGGGTTGTGGGTAGGAAAATATGGCGGAAGTGCTGTTCGATTCTGATGGCGCGCGGTGGAGTGAAGTTGGTAAGAATGAATGGAACACAGTGACAATGGAAAATGGAGCAAAGAGCGAAAGTCATCAACACCAAAGTCATTTATACCAAGAGAGATCATGATACAGGAAGAAGAGAGATCATGATACAGGAAGAAGAGAGATCATGATACAGGAAGAAGAGAGATCTTGATACAGAAAGATACAGGAAGAAGAGAGATCATGATACAGGAAGAAGAGAGATCATGATACAGGAAGAAGAGAGATCATGATACAGAAAGATACAGGAAGAAGAGAGATCATGATACAGGAAGAAGAGAGATCATGATACAGGAAGAAGAGAGATCATGATACAGAAAGATACAGGAAGAAGAGAGATCATGATACAGGAAGAAGAGAGATCATGATACAGGAAGAAGAGAGATCATGATACAGGAAGAAGAGAGATCATGATACAGAAAGATACAGGAAGAAGAGAGATCATGATACAGAAAGACACAGGAAGAAGATAGATCATGATACAGAAAGAAACAGGAAGAAGAGGGATCATGATACAGAAAGACACAGGAAGAAGAGAGATCATGATACAGAAAGAAACAGGAAGAAGAGAGATCATGATACAGGAAGAAGAGAGATCATGATACAGAAAGACACAGGAAGACGAGAGATCATGATACAGAAAGACACAGGAAGAAGAGAGAATGATACAGAAAGACATAGGAAGAAGAGAGATCATGATACAGGAAGAAGAGAGATCATGATACAGAAAGCAGTGGATTGTCTAGTAAAGAAAGCATAGGGCCAAGGTAGGGAGCAAGAGTAGTGATGTGTTGGAGTGGAAAGTGGTGATAGTGTTTGATGAGACCACAGGGCCTCACTTACACCCTCTCCGACTAACTAATGCCGTAGAGAAAGAGGTAGGTGAAGTGAAATTAGCTTGGTTCATTGGAAATGGTAGATGGTTAATATTGTGTGGTAGCCAGGCTCAGCAAGGGAAGATTTAGAAAATGGAAAAACTTAATGGGATGAAGATTAAAAGCCATGTCCCTGGTGCTGATGCAGGTTACAGATGATATTAAAGACAATGTGAAGGGAGGCAGAGTGATTGAGGCCTAAAGGTTGATCAGTAGGAAAGAGGGTCAAAGAAGTGAAAGCTTATCAGTGATGCTGAGGTTTGAGAAAGTCTTGCCGGGAAAAGTACAGATAGGATTCCTTAGTTTCAATGTTAGAGAATTTGTCCATATATGCACTGCAGTGTTTTAAATGCCAAAGAATGGGACGTGTAGCTCCTTTAGTGTAAAGGAAATAAAAGATGTGCCAAGTGTGGAGGAGCACAAGATTATGGTGAATGTGGAAGCAATGTGAAGGTTAAGTGCTGTAATTGTGGGGGAGAACACAGTGCAGCGTTTGGTGGATTCCAGGTACAGAGAGAGGCTCAGAGATATAGGATCAGTCATGCTGTATCGTATGCAGAGGCCATAAAACAGATTAGTAGAACTACTGTGTGGACTGATGGAGCTTACATGGATGTACCTGTAGTAAGTGGACCTACTGTCGGGGCTGGTGCTTCTGATGGTCCTAGCATGGTTTCAAGGCCTGTTCAGAAATCTTGTGCTCATGAATGTGAATAAAGTTGACTCCATAGCTTTCATTGATAAGGTTGTCAACACGACTCGGGTTATGGAAAGCAGAAATGCAAGGTTGAAGGTTACTGTGGAGACGGCAAAAGAGATATTGGGGCTAACAGATGTTACTGTTGAAATGGTTGTTGACATGCTGAACAATCCTAAGGGTGGAGTGTTTCCACATGATATAGATAAAGTTTAATGGGGTTGGGGAGGGTGTGGTTGAAGTTAGGGATTTATTTGGTTTAGAATTGTATTTTCATGGTAGGACAGAATTGGCCAGATCATGATTCAACGTACATTCCAGCACAGTAGGTGCACTTAAACGGTTGTTTGCGGACCGCCATGATATCAACGAAGAAGAAGAAGAAGAAGAAGTCTTGCGTTGTTGCGTCTATGGATTTAGGAACTGTGGCGGTGTGGAACAGGAAGTTCCTGGCAGGTGCGCATCGGTCTTCAGAATAAAGAAAGCGCCATAATTGTGCAGTCGACACGATAACTTTTGTTATATTACTACAGGTATGTAATAGCGCGTTTAAACTTTCTAATATCGAAATAACATGTCATAACACAGAGCTGCCAACTCTAACGCTTTCGCCGTGTGACACACGTTTTTGCCTGTTTTCACACGCACTCACACCACACATCCAATTTCTCACGCAAAAAAAATTGCCCGAGACTCGTTTGTTCCTTTTTTCAAACTCCCCGACGGTAGATGGCGCTGATGAGCGCCACTGAACCATATGCGCTGCACCCCGAAGTTAGCGACAGAAGAAGAGATACCATTGCCGCGAAAGACAACAGGAGAAGAAACGGTCACTACCTCAAGACGTCTGATAAGAAGCTGAGCTGAGACTAGGTATGTAACAATGAAATGTCGTCCAATTGAGTACTCACTCTCTTAAACTTTAAATCTTGAAAGAAATTATTTGTTTGTGCGTGTGAACATGATTTAGTGTGGTGAATGTAAACTCAGCTGATTTCGAACAGGTAAGATGTATTCCAAAGAATTGAACATAAATACAGGAAATGTGTGCAATATAAGTAGGTATGTTTTTGTAACTGAGAGTAGAGTTATTAAACCAACATGACCATTTGAATTGTTTAAGGTTTCAAAGATGTCCCGTAAGAGACCTTTGCCAGGACAAAAGCGAAAACCTTTTATTTTAGTTAAAGAACCAGCCAAGTGAGAAAAGATAGACAAACACACTGACAGAACAGCCAGAACGATTGATAGAAACGACAGGACAACAGACAGAGGAGCAACACAAAGGACAGAGAGAGCAGGAGACAGGACAGACTGACAAACAAGCAGAGGAGCAACAGACAGGACAGATTGACGCCCATGCAGAGGAGCAACAGACAGGACAGATTGACGCCCATGCAGAGGAGCAACAGACAGGACAGATTGACGCCCATGCAGAGGAGCAACAGACAGGACAAATAGAACAACCAACAGGGCAGATGGAAGAAGACACAGAGGGACAGAAAGAAGAGATCCCCCCAATCCAACAGCAGGGCCAGAAGAGTCGTGCTCTGGCTGGAGCAGCAACATATAGATCAATTTTAAAAAATGAGTGGACCTCTTCATGGCCATTTATTACCAGAGGGAGCCTCAACAGGCACTACTGGTGTGCAGTCTGCCGTATTGAAAACTCATGTTGCCACCAGGGTGTGACAGATGTAGTGCGCCATATAAAAAGCAAAATGCCACCAAGATAAGCAACGAGTTTTCCAGTCCACAGCCACAATATCCCAATATGCAATGGCCGTTCCATCTGTAGGGGGTATGTCTGCACAAGAGGTTAAGGTATGATATGTGTAATGATTCTGTCAAGGTTCAGTCATGAGTTTTGTGTTCTAGTTTATCACGGTAAAGTCATGGTTGATAGTTTTGACTAATTTGTGGTTTGTATTTCAGTGTAGTACAGTCCAGTTTTCTTTAATTTGAGATCTTAGTTGCTGAATGTGTTTTTTACCTGTGCCCTATTATCGCAGGCGTCTATTTTAAATAAACTAATAATTGTTTATTTCTTACAGACAAGAAGGGCTGAGGTCAAAATGACAGCTGGGTTGGTAGTTCACAACGTCCCCCTAGCCTTTGCGGACCACCTGGGGCCTCCTAAAATAATGTTTTGGAGATTCGAAGACAGCGCAGGAGTACAGGTGTGCCAGGACTAAGTCATCCTGCATTACCAATGAAGCACTCGCACCATATTTCACACAGGAGCTTGTGAAGGAGATGAAAAAAGCCCCGTATACCCTTGTTACGGATGGGTCGAATGACACTGGTATTTCACAAACTATTTGAGATTTTTCTCCTCTGCAAAACATGTGCTTTGTGTATTTTTAAACATCTAATAACATGAACATCTGTATGATTCTAACTTGTCATTATAGGAGTGGAAAAGATGAACCCGCTTACTGTCCGGGTCTTCATGGGCAGCAAAGTTGTCCACCAGTTTTTAAATATGTGCACAACAAGTGGGATGAGCTGTGGGCCAGCAAGTGAGATCTTCACCAAAATTAACTCCACCATAGAGGAGCATGGCATCCCTTGGGAGAACTGCATTGGTCTCTCAGTTTACAATGCAGCTGTGAACATTGGACCACGTAATTCCATTGCCTCTAGGGTGCTCCAGAAGCATCCCAACACCTATATTCATGGTTGTCCTTGTCATGTGGCACATAACACCGCCAAAGCTGCAGGAGTGGGATTTTTTAAAGATTTTTTAAAGTGAGTTAAGGCCTGATTTATCTTTACATGTACCTTTTTATTTGTATCCTAATTACGTGCATTGACTGAATGTGTTATGATTGATTTATGCATTGCAGGTGTCCGGTTTTGATTTGGAGGATATGGTAGTGGACATCGGTTACTGGTTCAAGGGTAGCACAAATCGGAAAGGATACCTGACAGGTGTGCATGTTTGATACTATTAAGTGTAATACTGAAATGCTGAGCTGTAGAAAATATATGATATGGATTTAATGTCTAAAACAGAGTTTTGTGAGCTCCATGAAGCGGAGTACATGGAGGTCCTCCTGTGTATCTCGGTCCGTTGGCTAAGCCTTGAACGTTGTGTGACCAGGATCCTGAGGCTGTATGAACCTCTGGCCAGCTACTACAAATCTGCTAGTATGGTCATCCATTTTCAATTTCATTATGCAGCAACTACATGGATTGTTAGTCACATACTTGTATTAATGACAACCTCTTGTTTTGTGTTATTTATTGATTGATTCAAGATGAAAATCAGGCCAGGTTCAAGAGACTTGTGCAGACATTCACTGACCCCATGACAGAAGTGTACCTGCTGTTCTTCCAAGCCACCGTACCAACTTTCACTTCTTTCAACTTGCTGCTTCAGAGAGAGCAGTCATCAATATTTTTGTTACATGATGAGGTGGGATTGGATTTTGCTGTTTTTTTCCATTCTGTGTTTCTTGCTGATATCTGCAGGGGTCCTCTAAAACAGGTTTCACCTACTATTTTTGTAAATGTCTGTTATAGATGGTGAAATTCGTACGCAAGCTATGTTCCAAGTTTATGGTTCCAGCAGCTCTGCAGTGCCATGAGGAGCCTTGTGAAATTGCCTTTGAAGAAAAGGCAAACCATTTACCAGGTTAGTATTTGACTATTATTATGATCAAACACTGTGATATGAGATATTTAGCCTTGTACCTTATACCGATATGCTGTATCTGTGACAGGAAGAAAGTTGAACATTGGGTTCACAACCAGGGCTAAACTTAACAGATTACTCGACGAGGGTGAAATCACACCACAGCAGGTGGATTCATTCCATGAAGCTGTGTTGTGTTTCCTGACAAGTGCTGTGGACTATGCACTTAAGAAGCTGCCACTGGAAGAGCCACTGATCAAGCACGCACAATTTGTAGATGTACGGCAGAGGGCTGAAAGTGACATCGAAGATGTCCTGTACTTTGTTGAAAGGTTATTTTTTTTCTCTAATTATTGTCTATCATCTTAGCTAAAATACCCTGTGTTTTATGATGAGGTGTGTTCACTCCTAAACTGCACATGATATATTCTTATGTGGCTTCTCCTCAAAGATGTGTATGAACTGCTGCTGGTTGATGACTATATACCTAAAACGTAACAACTTGTAACTCTACTTTCATAAATAGGTTTCCCCATCTCCTCCTATACCATTGGCCAGAGGAGCATGACCTTCTGGGTGAGGAGTTTCTAAATTATCAGACCATGCCAATGATATCCCTGCAGGACTAAACTGAAATGGAAAGCTTCTGGGCTGAAATGGCAACCCGGAAGCATAAGGTAATTTTTTTTCCCTTTTTTGTCTTCCCTTTTGGCAGGTGTGGCTTGGCTACATCTGTTGCTTAAAATTGTTGCATGCATATATGTGTCATGCATGTTTCAAATTATGCATGTTTTTATCTGAACTTTGTTAATGGATCAACCTACAGTATACTCACAGTATTAATCAATCAAAAATCAAGGTATGTTTTTCCATTGTGTTTTGGTGCATTTTCCATAGGTGACAGGAGCCAAAGAATTCGAGAGGCTTGCTGCCGTCGCCAAGCTTGTCCTGGTGTTGCCCCATGCAAACGCAGATGCTGAGAGGGTGTTTTCAGTTGTGGGACTGAACAAAACCAAGAGAAGAAACAGCCTAGCATTGGATGGCACCCTGTCCTCAATAATGACCATAAAGATGGCCAATCTGGAGCCCTGCTTCAAATGGGAGCCCCCCTCCGATATCATCAAGGCCTCCAAGAAGGCCACAGGCCAGTATAACCATGCCGACAGATCATAGACAAGAGGCCCATTTGAGATGAGCCAGGTCTGCGCAGAATCGATCACCGGCGATCACCGCCCAATGCATGCTGGTTAGATTTGTGTCCGACTTGATCCCGACTTTCTCTGACGTCATGCACACGCGGGCAACGATAACCTCATGAGATCAAGGCGGCCGCAGTTCTGAGATGCAGGCAGTGCAATTGCTTTTCACCGACTGCAGGACCCAGGCGGACCCGGGACAAAAACTCACTATGTTAACATATGCTATTCCACATAAACATCTAAATGTTTTTCTACAACAATATTAATAGTTAGCTATACCAGTGCAATGACCTTTGGCACACTTTCACAACTCGTAGTGCTACATTCTCACTGCGAAGGACATGATCAGCGACTAATATATTATTAGCAACACGGTTACACAGTATAACACTGTTTTATATAAATTGCACACACTTCACCTGAGCTTTTAGTGCCTCTGCAATGAGCTGAGCCCCAGTCACATCTTCCATTATTATTGTCGAGAAATCTGTTCAAAGTGCAAACGCGGTTAGCAATGATTTCTTGGACTTGTTGTTCAGTAGCTTATAAATCGTGTTTAGATCTCTTGCAAATCATTAGTTTTTGTCTGCTTTCCAGCATGCATTACATGAGTAGCTTTTTCTTCTTCAGTGAGGTTTATAGGCAGTTGGCATCCAACGTTATGGTGCATTACTGCCCCCTATTGTACAGAAGTGTGGACATGAGCCGTGCAATAGCAGTCATGAATGTTTAATAAACTAGTAGCATTTTTCTTTTTTTATTGCAAGAAATACATAATAAGCCCTCATTATATGTTTATAACTGCACTTTACTTAACACTTAACTCAATTAAGTCATTATGAGTGTATGACAGTATGAAAAAAATCAAAAATGTATGCACTCACTAACTGTAAGTCGCTCTGGATAAGAGCTTCTACTAAATGACTAAAATGTAAAATGTAAATGACTTGAGTGTATGCATTATAGATATAGGCTTCATAGAAAGTGTTACAAATGTTCTCCTGTCATCTTATAGGAGATCCATTCATGGATTTAGTTATGGCTTGAGAATGTGACTGGTCTACGGAGTTCTCCTTTATGTCTGTCTTTATATGTGACAACAACTTTTCTGTATTATGTGTATTTCCACAATCAATAATCATAAACGGTACTTCACTATGAATACTTTTGACTATGTGGTTTGAAGTACTTTACCGTTCTCTTGCACATACATGAAGACTACTATAGACAGAAATCAATGCAGTAATGTTTTATTAAATAAAGGCTCTGATTAAAATATCATATTAATAAAATCAGGCATTTGGCTAATTCTTCTTCCCAGAAGCTCCTCTGAATGGTTTGGAGATGGCTCTGGAGAGAGCGTGTAACACCCCGACTATGAGTGGGCGTTTACGGGACTGGGACTCCTGGGGAGCAGGGGCCGGTGTGGTTGTCAGGTCCTCCTTGGGAGGGGGAGTGGATGGAACCTCTGGAACCTCACACTCAGCATCTGTCATAAGAACATTTCATAATCAGAAAATGAATGTGTGTGTTTGTGTCTGTCCGTCTGCCTGCCTGCCTGTCCGTCTGCCTGCCTGTCCGTCTGCCTGCCTGCCTGCCTGTCTGTCTGTCTGTCTGTCTGTCTGCCTGCCCGTCCGTCTGCCTGTCCGTCTGTCTGCCTGTCTGCCCGTCCGTCTGCCTGTCTGTCCGTCTGCCTGTCTGTGCGTCTGCCTGCCTGTCCGTCTGCCTGTCTGCCTGCCTGTCTGTCTGTCTGCCTGTCCGTCTGTCTGCCTGCCTGCCTGCCTGCCTGCCTGTCCGTCTGCCTGTCTGTCCGTCGGTCTGCCTGTATCTGTTGTCACTGTTTTAACAAGCTTGTCATAGGGTGATACATCAATATGACATTATCGATGCTTATCACTTACCCTGTGAAATATGAGTCTCTCTGAGACGTTTGGTAGGCAGTGCATCCTGTTTAGGGTGGCTCTTCGGTTCCCCTTTTGTCTTGAACAGCTGTTGACAAAACACATCAGGACAACTGAGCCTGTGTAAAATACAGAGTGTGCATCCCAAAAGGCACCCTATTCGCTACGTAAGGCACAACTTTTGAAAAGGGCCCATAGAGCGCTGGTAAAAAGTAGTGCACTATATAGGGAATAGGGTGCCATTAGGGACATAGCCATTGACTCTCTCCCATGTGTATTAGGATTGCATTACAGCGTCCTCACTCAACCTCCTAAAGACAATGACAACAGTATTGTTCTAATGCTGAGAGACAATAGGGGTGTAGTGAATCTGTAGGGTAAATTTCAGCCCTGCCTTACAGATGTAATCTCAAAACACAGAGCACCCTACCTTAATCATGATCTTTGGAAACTTATGCATTTTCGGTAGGAAACGCCACTTCCTGTTCTTCTTAGTCTCTTGCCCTCTGGCAGAGGGAAGGCGGGCCATGCCGTCAGCCTTTACATCAGCCGGGCTAAGGCTCCTGGCAGGGAATTCCTCAGTAGCATTAAGGTCAGCTACAACACCATGAGTGATGTCACATGTGGCATTGCTGGTGTCTGAGTGAGAAGAGCACGCTAGTGTGACCGACCTGTGTACAATAACTGGGAGAAGAGGACGCAGCCATTGAAGTCAGTCACTGCATCCCAAATGGCATTCTCTTCACTTTATAGTGCACTACTTTTGACCAGGGCCCATAGGGTCTGGTCAAAAGTAGTGCACTAAATATGGAAGAAGGTGCCATTTTGGACACAACCAGTGAATTTCACATCATAAAACGCAATGTATTGAGCATGTTACAATTAAGTCCTATGGAGATGAAAAGAGGTACTTTCACTTACCATCCTCCATTGTAGACTTGGACACATAAGTCAGGCTGTCCATCACCACGTCTGTCATCAACTTGATGACCTGATCCAAAACCATTTCAGCCGATGGTGGCATAGGCCTTCCCATACACTGCCCCAGGAGTCTCCTAACAGAAGTCTGGGCAAAGTTGTAAATGAGCTCTGAGGCATCGTCCTTTGACAGCTTCCTCAGGGCTGGTTTAGGCAGCGCTGGTTGAGAGAGGCTTCTGTGGCCAACCATGGATTGAAGCTGGCGGTTTATGGTTATCTCCTGAATGAGACCATGGACCTTTGTGATCAGGTTGCCAGATGCACCTTGAAGGGCTTCAACTGACAGGAGCCTATCCAGATGTTCTTCTGCTGAAGTCATCTCTGGGTCGTCCGTCTTCAATGTGTCCTTTATAGTTTTCACTATGATATTGGTGTCAGATATGTTTATTTCTTGTTGGCTCACAAGCGTTGACCGTGAACCTGTCTCGTCCATTGCGATAGAGGTATGGGATTCTGTCCTTGTGATCTCATCGGCAGCGCTCATGTCAGGCAACTGGTCAAGGCTCTCCAGTACAGAGTCTAACATGTTAGTGGCTATCAGACACTCCTCACTTGCAATCTGCCCAACAGATGAACTCTCAGAGTTGGCCACTCTACACTTGATCACATTTAGGATCAAGCTGAGCGTCTTCTTTGCAGTTTTGCTAAAGCCTTCTTGGCTGACTGCCACTGTTACGTCTTTTAGAGCCACAAGAGGTTTGCAACTTTCACTCAATCCACTGCCGTGGAGAGGAGAGGCTCTCTTCAAACTGTTGTTGCTCACAACTGACATACTCCTGGTGGGCAGAGTGACATCCTCACTGCATGTGTCAATTACATGGTGGTCTGTTGAAGAGCCACTCGAAGACACAAGGGCTTTAGACCTTTTAGCCAAACAGACTTTTGACAAAGGCTTCTCACTTCTCACAGACGGAGGGCGGCTCCTGTCCTCAACAAGAGCAGTGTCAGCGGACTTAGAACGTCTGAGTGTCTCCACAGGGGCGGAGTCCAGCACATATTTGGCTGTGGTGACTGACACTGGTGGAAAAGAGAAAAAGATGTTCAGTCTATCCTTTACTCTGTGGTACATGGTTTGAGCAGCATCCAATAAGTTGTCAAAGACAACTCTGGGTTTGAGCTGGAACTCCAGCTTTTTCTCTCCTAGTGGGAAGGAGTCTGCGTCGTCCACAGTGTACTGGGATACACTTTCAAGGTCTTGCATGATAATATTTACTATATCTTCGGCTGTAGAAACCGCATGGTGTGAGAAGGTGGTGCTAGGCATGCTCTGTAGCAAAGAATGGCTGGCTTTGCTAGCAGCTCTGAGAATGGTCTCACTCACAATGTGTTTGGCCTTAGCTCGAAACTCAGCACTGTGAAAGCTCTGGATGGAAATGTTAGAGGTTCTGCTGGCTGCACTAAGAGATTGCGTAAGTGTGGCAATCTCGGCTGACGTCACATCACTCGAAATGGTGAGGTCCTCCAATTTCGAAATTATCGAGTCCAACTTCTGGTTGAAGTCGAAGGATGATTTTGACGTGCTCTCCCCAACGGAAGCGGAGCAGTCTTCCTTTGAAGTGTCCACCCTCAGCACCGAGATCACCTGTTTGATTACCCCTTTAGTGCAGGTGTCGAGGGTGAGCTGGTAGGCTGAGGCTGAGGACTTAGAAGGGGTCTTACTGTCTGTCTTCTGTACAGGAGACACTGCCAAAGTGGCCTCAGTTACAGGAGATTCCTGCACAGTGGCCTCAGTTACAAGTAGTCCAGTTGCAGAAAGCTCGATTTGCACAGGAGTATTTTTTCCCTCAGTGCGATGGTGGGAGGTGAACAGCTTCCTTAGTTTGTCCAGGGTTTTGGTATAAATCTTCTGGGAACCTGAACTCACTTCCACCCAGAACATTTTGTGACCTGATTTCGTACGCATGGAGGCCTTATTGACCTCAGATACCTCATGCAGGTCGGAAATAATTCCACCAAAGAGATCAGAGGATGCCTCCTCAATATTCTCTGAGGAAACATGGACAGATAGGATTTCCGACAGTTTCCCACAAATGTCGGTTTTATCCAGCGCAGCAGTATATGTCACAGCTGCATCCTGAATGACCTGAGTGATGCATTGCTCAGCTTTGACAATATACTCCTCCACTGGTTGACCATGGAGTTTGTCAACTTTATCAGCAGGGAGCTCCTTCTGAATACTCACATTCTCCTCTGATGGGCATGGGTTGTTGAAGATAATGCTCTCAGTGACCATCTTAGAGGAGGCGAGAGATGAGTCGAGAAGCAGAGATCTGTATATTGTCGAGGTGGACATCTCTGGGTGCTTTATCACAGCAGCCTCCTCCAAAATGGCCGACGGGCCCTGGAGGATGTCAGAGATATCCATGTCCTCAATGGTCTCTACCAGAGACGATAGTAGGTCTCTGGCTGCCAGGTTGGTAGGTCTCTGGTTCTCGAGCTCTGTTTTGATTGCTTGACAGGCAGTTGCCAGAGCAACAACAGAGCGAGAACACAACTGCTTCAAGGTGGAGTCAGAAAAAGATGATGACAGATCTGTCATGGACATGGTGGAGAGTTGACTCTCAGAGACAAATGGGCTGAGTTTGACAGACACCTGTCTGACCAAGTCCTCAGCAAGAGCTCTCATATCTATTGCTCCACTAGCTGAGTTGTGGGAGCAGGCACTCTGTGGACTTGACGGGTTCCTGTTATCCAAAAATCCTGTTATCCAAAAAACCTCAAGTACAAGATCCACAACATCGGATGACACTTCTGTCACTCTGTTGTCGGACAGAAATGTACTTGGATGAATGGTGCCTGCATTCACAGTTCAGTCGCAAATGGAGTTGTTGGACTGACTCTGGACTAGTGGAACTAGACAGGTTTCACTTGGACCTTGGCCAAAGAGCTCTGCCATTTTGAGCAGAACTGATCTTAAGACCTTTGACTTGGAAATGTTCAGCAGTGGGTCGTTGTTGGACAGTCTGGTGGATGGTCTGCTAGCCGATCTGTGAACCACTAGACTTTGTATTTCTGCCGAAATGGCAGTTAGAAAATAGGTCAAGGGGCTGGACGCTCTCCCCTCATTTCCTCCGTTGGCTTTAGCCTTGATGATGCTATCTATGATGATGACTATGACCTGTCCAGCCAGAGGACCCAAGATGGCCTCAAGCTCCCTCTCTAACTCAAGGGGAGACTTGTGGCTGAGCGCAATATGCTCTATGGCATGGGAATACATCTTAGAAGTCGCCATGCTTAGCATCTCTTGGGCAAACTGTTGACTTGCTGAGATACTTCCAGTCAGCAGAACTAGAGTTCCCTGACTGACACTTCGCATTAGCTCAGCCAATCTGGAGTTGAGAAGGTTTATAACCAACTCGACAATACCCATCATAAACTTGCCGTCCGTTGACATTTTGCTAGGTCTGTATTTCTCCTGTCTACTCCGTTTGGGCAGCGGTACGATGTCACCCTGCGACTGGCCGCTCTGGACCATGTCGAAGACAGAGTCCTCAGAGATGCCAAACACAGATCTCAGTGGTGCTGAGTGTGGTCTGTGTCTCATCTCTCTATCGCCACCCTCAGGTGAGGAGACATATCGCTCTTCGTTCTCACTTAGCAAAGAGGTCATGGACCTGCAGAAGGCACAACAGAAATGAATAGTATATGGTAACAAAATAAAAAATATGATCCAAGAATTTGGGACACAAACTCAACCTTGTTATTGTTATTCAAAGGAAGCATTGTGAACCATCTCAAACCACACTCAGACCAAACATTAACATTCAGAGTAAACGTTTTAGAGTGGTTGTGTAGTATCTAAGTAGTATTTCTCACTAAGTGGATCTGGAATGGATATTTGTACCTATAACAGGAAATACCTGCAAAAAGAGGAGGGGATAGAGCTAGGTATCTGTGAGAGGAGGGGATAGGGGTAGGTATCTGTGAGAGGAGGGGATAGGGGTAGGTACCTGTGAGAGGAGGGGATAGGGATAGGTACCTGTGAGAGGAGGGGATAGGGCTAGGTACCTGTGAGAGGCGTGGATAGGGGTAGGTACCTGTGAGAGGAGGGGATAGGGCTAGGTACCTGTGAAAGGAGGGGATAGGGCTAGGTACCTTTGAGAGGCGTGGATAGGGGTAGGTACCTGTGAGACGAGGGGATAGGGCTAGGTACTTTTGAGAGGCGTGGATAGGGGTAGGTACCTGTGAGAGGAGGGGATAGGGGTAGGTACCTGTGAGAGGAGAGGATAGGGCTAGGTACCTTTGAGAGGAGGGGATAGGGCTAGGTACCTGTGAGAGGAGAGGATAGGGCTATGTACCTTTGAGAGGAGGGGATAGGGCTAGGTACCTGTGAGAGGCATGGATAGGGCTAGGTACCTGTTAGAGGCATGGATAGGGCTAGGTACCTGTGAGAGGCATGGATAAGGCTAGGTACCTGTGAGAGGCGTGGATAGGGCTAGGTACCTGTGAGAGGAGGTGATAGGGCTAGGTACCTGTTAGAGGCATGGATAGGGCTAGGTACCTGTGAGAGGCGGGGATAGGGCTAGGTACCTGTGAGGGGCGTGGATAGGGCTAGGTACCTGTGAGAGGAGGGGATAGGGCTAGGTACCTGTGAGAGGAGGGGATAGGGCTAGGTACCTGTGAGAGGAAGGGATAGGGCTAGGTACCTGTGAGAGGCGTGGATAGGGGTAGGTACCTGTGAGAGGAGGGGATAGGGCTAGGTACCTGTGAGAGGCGTGGATAGGGGTAGGTACCTGTGAGAGGAGGGGATAGGGCTAGGTACCTGTGAGAGGAGGGGATAGGGCTAGGTACCTGTGAGAGGAGGGGATAGGGCTAGATACCTGTGAGAGGAGGGGATAGGGCTAGGTACCTGTGAGAGGAGGGGATAGGGCTAGGTACCTGTGAGAGGCGTGGATAGGGGTAGGTACCTGTGAGAGGAGGGGATAGGGCTAGGTACCTGTGAAAGGAGGGGATAGGGCTAGGTACCTTTGAGAGGCGTGGATAGGGGTAGGTACCTGTGAGAGGAGGGGATAGGGCTAGGTACCTTTGAGAGGCGTGGATAGGGGTAGGTACCTGTGAGAGGAGGGGATAGGGGTAGGTATCTGTGAGAGGAGAGGATAGGGCTAGGTACCTTTGAGAGGAGGGGATAGGGCTAGGTACCTGTGAGAGGAGAGGATAGGGCTAGGTACCTTTGAGAGGAGGGGATAGGGCTAGGTACCTGTGAGAGGCATGGATAGGGCTAGGTACCTGTTAGAGGCATGGATAGGGCTAGGTACCTGTGAGTGGAGGGGATAGGGCTAGGTACCTGTTAGAGGCATGGATAGGGCTAGGTACCTGTGAGAGGAGGGGAAAGGCGTGGGAATGTGTGTGCTGTAGGCAGTTCTGGCGCTGGTGCACCTGCTGGCTCCTCCACTACAGCTGAATCTGACGCTGCGGCCAAGAGAGGTCACCTCTCCTGCCTCATTACTTCCTGATCCAGAAGAGCTTGGCGAATCAGAGAGCGCTATCTGCATGGTGAGGTCAAGGGCGGGAACAACCACAGTGGATGTAGACTCCATCACCCATGCTACAATATCCATGCACTTGGCACTAAACTCATGTCTGCTCATCTGCAATGTTAAAAGACCATACAGAGTTAGTTTGTTAAAGGGGCTGCACTGATATAAAACTTAGAACCATTTACTCAAGCTAGTCAATTAAAGCAGTGGTTCAGGATTAAAGGTCCTGCAGGATTTATGGATGGACATTACCTCTATTATCTTAGACTACGTTATGGATGGACATTACCTCTATTATCTTAGATTACGTTATGGATGGACATTACCTCTATTATCTTAGACTACGTTATGGATGGACATTACCTCTATTATTTTAGATTACGTTATGGATGGACATTACCTCTATTATCTTAGACTACGTTATGGATGGACATTACCTCTATTATCTTAGATTACGTTATGGATGGACATTACCTCTATTATCTTAGACTACGTTATGGATGGACCTCTATGGAACTAGGCCACACCCAGACATCCCTGATTGGCCAAACCTTGACCCGGAAAATATAAAAAACTATCGGCCTATATCGAATCTTCCATTCCTCTCAGAAATTTTAGAAAAAGCTGTTGCGCAGCAATTCACTGCCTTTCTGAAGACAAACAATGTATACGAAATGCTTCAGTCTGGTTTTAGACCCCATCATAGCACTGAGACTGCACTTGTGAAGGTGGTAAATGACCTTTTAATGGCGTCAGACCGAGGCTCTGCATCTGTCCTCGTGCTACTAGACCTTAGTGCTGCCTTTGACACCATCGATCACCACATTCTTTTGGAGAGACTGGAAACCCAAATTGGTCTACACGGACAAGTTCTGGCCTGGTTTAGATCCTACCTGTCGGAAAGATATCAGTTTGTCTCTGTGAATGGTCTGTCCTCCGACAAATCAACTGTACATTTCGGTGTTCCTCAAGGTTCCGTTTTAGGACCACTATTGTTTTCACTATATATTTTACCTCTTGGGGATGTTATTCGAAAACATAATGTTAACTTTCACTGCTATGCGGATGACACACAGCTGTACATTTCAATGAAGCATGGTGAAGCCCCAAAATTGCCCTCGCTAGAAGCCTGTGTTTCAGACATAAGGAAGTGGATGGCTGAAAACTTTTTACTTTTAAACTCGGACAAAACAGAGATGCTTGTTCTAGGTCCCAAGAAACAAAGAGATATTCTGTTAAATCTGACAATTCATCTTGATGGTTGTAAAGTCGTCTCAAATAAAACTGTGAAGGACCTAGGCGTTACTCTTGACCCTGATCTCTTTTGACGAACATATCAAGACTGTTTCAAGGACAGCTTTTTTCCATCTACGTAACATTGCAAAAATCAGAAATTTTCTGTCCAAAAATGATGCAGAAAAATTAATCCATGCATTTGTTACTTCTAGGTTAGACTACTGCAATGCTCTATTTTCCGGCTACCCGGATAAAGCACTAAATAAACTTCAGTTAGTGCTAAATACGGCTGCTAGAATCCTGACTAGAACCAAGAAATTTGATCATATTACTCCAGTGCTAGCTTCCCTACACTGGCTTCCTGTTAAGGCAAGGGCTGATTTCAAGGTTTTACTGTTAACCTATAAAGCGTTACATGGGCTTGCTCCTACCTATCTTTCCGAGTTGGTCCTGCCGTACATACCAATACGTACGCTACGGTCACAAGACGCAGGCCTCCTAATTGTCCCTAGAATTTCTAAGCAAACAGCGGGAGGCAGGGCTTTCTCCTATAGATCTCCATTTTTATGGAACAGTCTGCCTACCCATGTGAGAGACGCAGACTCGGTCTCAACCTTTAAGTCTTTACTGAAGACTTATCTCTTCAGTAGGTCATATGATTGAGTGTAGTCTGGCCCAGGAGTGTGAAGGTGAACGGAAAGGCTGGAGCAACGAACAGCCCTTGCTGTCTCTGCCAGGCCGGTTCCCCTCTCCACTGGGGTTCTCTGCCTCTAACCCTGTTGCAGGGGCTGAGTCACTGGCTTGCTGGTGCTCTTTCATGCCGTCCCTGGGAGGGGTGCGTCACTTGAGTGGGTTGAGTTACTGACGTGATCTTCCTGTCTGGGTTGGCGCCCCCCCCTTGGTTTGTGCTGTGGTGGAGACCTCTGTGGGCTATACTCGGCCTTGTCTCAGGATTGTAAGTTGGTGGTTGGGGATATCCCTCTAGTGGTGCGGGGGCTGTGCTTTGGCGGAGTGGGTGGGGTTATATCCTTCCTGTTTGGCCCTGTCCGGGGGTTTCTTCGGATGGGGCCACAGTGTCTCCGGACCGCTCCTGTCTCAGCCTCCAGTATTTATGCTGCAGTAGTTTATGTGTCGGGGGGCTGGGGTTAGTTGGTTATACCTGGAGTACTTCTCCTGTCTTATCCAGTGTCCTGTGTGAATTTAAGTATGCTCTCTCTAATTCTCTCGTTCTCTCTTTCTCTCTGAGAACCTGAGCCCTAGGACCATACGTCAGGACTACCGGGCATGATGACACCTTGCTGTCCCCAGTCCGCCTGGCCTTGCTGCTATTCCAGTTTCAACTGTTCTGCCTGCGGCTACGAAACCCCTACCTGTCCCAGACCTGCTGTTTTCAACTCTAAATGATCGGCTATGAAAAGCCAACTGAGAGACCTGAGCCCTAGGACCATACGTCGGGACTACCGGCCGTGGTGACTCCTTGCTGTCCCCAGTCCGCCTGGCCTTGCTGCTATTCCAGTTTAAACTGTTCTGCCTGCGGTTATGGAACCCCTACCTGTCCCAGACCTGCTGTTTTAAACTCTAATGATCGGCTATGAAAAGCCAACTGAGATTTATTCCTGATTATTATTTGACCATGCTTGTCACTTATGAACATTTTTGAACATCTTGGCATGGTTCTGTTATAATCTCCACCCGGCACAGCCAGAAGAGGACTGGCCACCCCTCATAGCCTGGTTCCTCTCTAGGTTTCTTCCTAGGTTTTGCCTTTCTAGGGAGTTTTTCCTAGCCACCGTGCTTCTACACCTGCATTACTAGCTGTTTGGGGTTTTAGGCTGGGTTTCTGTACAGCACTTCGAGATATTAGCTGATGTAAGAAGGGCTATATAAAATAAAATTGATTGATTGATTGATTGATTGGTTATTTGGTCCGTTGAGTCCTTTGTATTGGCCCGAGACTATGGGAGACTCTCAATCTCCTCGCCTCCTTCTCAAAACCCATTGGATGAGAAGTTCAGAAGGGCGGGACCTCTGGCTTTCTCATCCAATGGATTTTGAGAAGAGAGGACACGAGGAGTATGCAATTGAGATAGGGAACATATCTAGGGGATGCATGGGGAAGCCAAAGAGCAACTTTCTGTTCACGGTGGCTGATGTTGTTGAAGCTGCAGTAGGAGTTGTGCTCGCTGCGCAGCACGGGCAGGCTGTCGAAGGTCACACTCTTGGAGGGGCTGGTGGTGTAGTGGTTAATGGCACTGAAGGACAGGCTGGGCGCAGGGTTGCAGGGGAACACGGGCATCATGGTGGCCAGGATCAGCGCCAGGCAGTCCGCCACGTCCCCCTGCAACCCTGCGCCCAGCCCCTCCAAGAGTGTGACCTTCGACAGCCTGCCCGTGCTGCGCAGCGAGCACAACTCCTACTGCAGCTTCAACAACATCGGCCACCGCGAACACGATGGAGGCTACTAGTGCTGTCTCGTTGGGAGAGGTTGTGTTTTCTCTAGCAGGAGGTAAGCTTGGCTTCTTTTATGGCGTTGAGTAAAGCTTAAACCATGTATTTGATTGTAGGTAGGTAGTTGTAGTTAGGTATTGTAGGTTAGTTTATTTAGGTAGTTATTTAGGTAGTTATTGTAGGTTTCTGTAGGTAACTATTGTAGGTAACTATTGTATACGGCGGAGCACGAGGCTAGCTAGCTAGCGGGTAGCTACTGGTAACGTTTAGCAACGGTGGATAGCTGTTTCCAATGTTATTTCACGCTTAAGAGTACCTGTAATTAAGCCAGCTAGCTACCTACCATTTCAGCCGTTTTTCTAACCTCATTATCTGAGGCATCAACGTTAGGTAGTTAGTAGCTACTGTACTTAATTACACCTACTGATTGCAGAAGACAAATATCAGCTGGCGTCGGGTAAGTTTGGCTTTGTACATAGCTTGGGCTTTGTCGAGTAAGGCTTAATTATGTATTTAGATCGTAGTTAGGTATTGTAGGTAGGCATCGCGGGCTGTTGTGGGTAGTTATTGTAGGTTAGCATTGTATTCGGCTGTGCCGGGAGTAGCACGAAGCTAGCTAGCTAGCTAGCTGTTTTTCAAACAAAGTCAACACAGTAGCCATTGCTAGCTAGCCAACACGACTAGCTAACTGTACTGTAGCAGCTAAATACAATATATTTGTGCTAGCTAGCCAACGTTTAATTATTGCTGCGTTATGATAGGAACTAGACACGGACACGAATTATCTGTTTAGTGTGTTAACACACTATTGGTAGTTTGTTGTTACCAAGAATTGGTGCTAAACTGTGTGTTATTGGATGCTAGCATGCTAGTTGGCTATAGCGTCATAGTTAGGCATCGTGGGCTGTTGTGGGTAGTTATTGTATGTTAGCATGGTATTCGGCGGTCCCGGGTGTAGCACGAAGCTAGCTAGCTAGCCGTTTTTCAAACAAAGTCAACACAGTAGCCATTGCTAGCCAGCCAACACGACCAGCTAACTGTACTGTAGCAGCTAATTACAATATATTTGTGCTAGCTAGCCAACGTTTAATTTTTGCTGCGTTATGAAAGGAACTAGACACGGACACGGATTATCTGTTTAGTGTGTTAACACACTATTGGTAGTCTGTTGTAACCAAGTATTGGTGCTAAACTGTGTGTTATTGGATGCTAGCATGCTAGTTAGCTATGGCGTCATAGTCAGGCATCGTGGGCTGTTGTGGGTAGCTATTGTGGGTAGTTATTGTAGGTAGCACGAAGCTAGCTAGCAAGCCGTTTTCCAAACAAAGTCAACACAGTAGCCATTGCTAGCTAGCCAACACAACCAGCTAACTGTACTGTAGCTGCTAAATACAATATATTTGTGCTAGCTAGCCAACGTAATTCGTTAACACACGAATTATCTGTTTAGTGTGTTAACACACTACTGGTAGTTTGTTGTAACCAAGTATTGGTGCTAAACTGTGTGTTATTGGATGCTAGCATGCTAGTTAGCTATGGTGTCATATTTAGCTAGCTGAACAAAGTAAGTTGAGTCTATTCCTTGAAACATTAAACTGCTGTAGTTCACAACAATTCTAATTTCTAAAGTGGAAGTTGGGAGATTTTTTTATTCGGGTGGTTCAGTGAAACAATTATAGTTTCTGAGGTGGAAGTTTTGGTGAGGGAGGCCCTACTCTCTCCTTACCCTGATGTTTAGTTCATTTCATTCCGATCTCCTCTGCATTATTGTAGCCATTTGCTACAGCCTGTCAACAATGCCTCTGCCTATCCCTGTTCTCTCCTCTCCGCACAGGCCACACAAACGCCTCACACCGCGTGGCTGCTGCCTCTCTAACCTGGTGGTCCCTGCACGCACCCCACACCTGGAGTTCCAGGTCTCAGGCAGCCTCTGGAACTGCCGTTCTGCTGCCAACAAAGCTGACTTCATCCCAGCCTATGCTAACCTCCATTCCCTCGACTTCCTGGCGCTGACGGAAACATGGATTACCACTGAAAACACTGCTACTCCTACTGCTCTCTCCTCGTCTGACCATGTGTTCTCGCATACCCCGAGAGCATCTGGTCAGAGGGGTGGTGGCACAGTAATCCTCATCTCTCCCAAGTGGACATTCTCAATTTTTCCCCTAACCCATCTGTCTATCTCCTCATTTGAATTCCATGGTGTCACAGTCACTAGCCCATTTAAGCTTAATATAATTGTCATCTATCGCCCTCCAGGTTCCCTTGGAGAGTTCATCAATGAGCTTGACGCCTTGATGAGCTCCTTTCCTGAGGATGGCTCACCCCTCACAGTTCTGGGGGATTTCAACCTCCCTACGTCTACATTTGACTCATTTCTCTCTGCCTCCTTCTTTCCACTCCTCTCCTCTTTTGACCTCACCCTCTCACCGTCCCCCCCTACTCACAAGGCAGGCAATACGCTTGACCTCATCTTTACTAGATGCTGCTCTTCTACTAATCTCACTGCAACTCCCCTCCATGTCTCCGACCACTACTTTGTGTCCTTTTCTCTCTCGCTCTCCTCCAACACTACTCACTCTGCCCCTACACAGATGGTAATGCGCCGCCGCAACCTTCGCTCTCTCTCTCCCACTACTCTCTCCTCTTCCATCCTATAATCTCTTCCCTCTGCTCAATCCTTCTCCCTCCAATCTCCTGATTCTGTCTCCTCAACCCTCCTCTCCTCCCTTTCTGCATCCTTTGACTCTCTGTGTCCCCTATCCTCCCGGCCGGCTCGGTCCTCCCCTCCAGCTCCGTGGCTTGATGACTCATTGCGAGCTCACAGAACAGAGCTCCGGGCAACGGAGCGGAAATGGAAGAAAACTAAACTCCCTGCCGACCTGGCATCTTTTCACTCCCTCCTCTCTACATTTTCTTCATCTGATTCTGCTGCTAAGGCCACTTTCTACCACTCTAAATTCCAAGCATCTGCCTCTAACCCTAGGAAGCTCTTTGCCACATTCTCCTCCCTGCTGAATCCTCCCCCCCCCTCTCTCTGTGGATGACTTCGTCAACCACTTTGAAAAGAAGGTTGACGACATCCGATCCTCGTTTGTTAAGTCTAATGACACTGCTGGTCCTACTCACACTGCCCTACCCTATGCTTTGACTTCTTTCTCCCCTCTCTCTCCAGATAAAATCCTGTGACTGCAGGCCGCCCAACAACCTGCCCGCTTGACCCCATCCCCTCCTCTCTTCTCCAGACCATCTCCGGTGACCTTCTCCCCTACCTCACCTCGCTGATCAACTCATCCTTGACCGCTGGCTATGTCCCTTCCGTCTTCAAGAGAGCGAGAGTTGCACCCCTTCTCAAAAAACCAACACTCGATCCCACTGATGTCAACAACTACAGACCAGTATCCCTTCTTTCTTTTCTTTCCAAAACTATTGAGCGTGCCGTCTTTAGCCAACTCTCTTGCTATCTCTCTCAGAATGACCTTCTTGATCCAAACCAGTCAGGTTTCAGGACTGGTCATTCAACTGAGACTGCTCTTCTCTGTGTCACGGAGGCTCTCCGCACTGCTAAAGCTAACTCTCTCTCCTCTGCTCTTGTCCTTCTAGACCTGTCTGCTGCCTTTGATACTGTGAACCATCAGATCCTCCTCTCCACCCTCTCCGAGCTGGGCATCTCCGGCGCGGCTCACTCCTGGATTGCGTCCTACCTGACCGGTCGCTCCTACCAAGTGGCGTGGCGAGAAGCTGTCTCCGCACCACGTGCTCTCACCACTGGTGTCCCCCAGGGCTCAGTTCTAGGCCCTCTCCTATTCTCCCTATACACCAAGTCACTTGGCTCTGTCATATCCTCACATGGCCTCTCCTATCATTGCTACGCTGACGATACACAACTAATCTTCTCCTTTCCCCCTTCTGATAACCAGGTGGCGAATCGCATCTCTGCATGTCTGGCAGACATATCAGTATGGATGACGGATCACCACCTCAAGCTGAACCCTGGCAAGACGGAGCTGCTCTTCCTCCCGGGGAAGGACTGCCCGTTCCATGATCTCGCCATCACGGTTGACAACTCCGTTGTGTCCTCCTCCCAGAGTGCGAAGAGCCTTGGCGTGACCCTGGACAACACCCTGTCGTTCTCCGCTAACATCAAGGCGGTGACCCGATCCTGCAGGTTCATGCTCTACAACATTCGGAGAGTACGACCCTGCCTTACACAGGAAGCGGCACAGGTCCTAATCCAGGCACTTGTCATCTCCCGTCTGGATTACTGCAACTCGCTGTTGGCTGGGCTCCCTGCCTGTGCCATTAAACCCCTACAACTCATCCAGAATGCCGCAGCCCGTCTGGTGTTCAACCTTCCCAAGTTCTCTCACGTCACCCCCCTCCTCCGCACACTCCACTGGCTTCCAGTTGAAGCTCGCATCCGTTACAAGACCATGGTGCTTGCCTATGGAGCAGTGAGGGGAACGGCACCTCCGTACCTTCAGGCTCTGATCAGTCCCTACACCCAAACGAGGGCTTTGCGTTCATCCACCTCTGGCCTGCTGGCTCCCCTTCCTCTGCGGAAGCATAGCTCCCGCTCAGCCCAGTCAAAACTGTTCGCTGCTCTGGCACCCCAATGGTGGAACAAGCTCCCTCACGACGCCAGGACAGCGGAGTCACTCACCACCTTCCGGAGACATTTGAAACCCCACCTCTTTAAGGAATACCTGGGAAAGGATAGTGTAATCCTTCTACCCCCCCTTACCCCAACCCACCCCCCCCCCCAAAAAAAAAATAGGGTGAATGCACCAATTTGTAAGTCGCTCTGGATAAGAGCGTCTGCTTAATGACGTAAATGTGCCCTTGAGCAAGGCACTTAACCCTAATTGCTCCTGTAAGTCGCTCTGGATAAGAGCGTCTGCTAAATGACTAAAATGTAAATGTAAATGTCTTTGTTGGGGGCGCAGGCCAAGGCAGGTGTGTAACCTGAGGGGTTCAAACAGAACAGCAGAGGGTCACACATTTTTTTGTGTATGGGTGGTCCCGGGGATCGAACCCACTACCTTGGCGTTACAAGCGCCGTGCTCTACCAGCTGAGCTACAGAGGACCAATTCTTCTGGCCCAATTAATACAGCTGAACCATACGTACGTCTGTAAGGCTGCGTTAGTCGAGTTGATGAGGTTCAGCCCCCTCGTTGTCATTGATCACAGCTCAGTGGAGGGGGCTGAACGAGTTGCCCTCGGTCTTGTGGAAAACCTCCTGTTCCAGCAGCACCTCTACACACGTGTCATGGCCTAGTGGAAGATTGATTCATACAGGAAAAAGATGACGTTGCTGCAGACCACAACAATACTCTCAGAGAAAGCTACACATCTGACAATGGTGAAGTCACAAAAGATGTTTTAGCTACAACATATGCTATGTCAATCCCTGACAATGTCCTGTTTCAGTGTAAGGTCCTCCACTGAGAGTCATAACCCCTAATTCTGTTGTAGTCTTGTTCATTCCCCCACATGGCTCCGTCCACACCAATCGAATGCTTTTCAAGCCACAAGAGGAGGTGAATGAGTGTACACTTCATGGAGGAGAGAACAGAGCTACAGTCCAGTTAGTCAGTACGTACCGTTGTATGGCCTGCCTAATTCAGGAACATGTTTACGGTGCTGAAGAGAGAAAATCAGAAAAGATCTAGTGTTCTGTTAGTCCAGTACGTACCGTTGTACCAGGCCCAGTGTAGTGGCGTGTAGCCCTGGTTGTCTGTGATGACGGGGAGGGTCTCCACTGACTGGGCGGCGTGTAGGAGCCCCCCCAGCACCCCGATGTGTCCGGATGCCGCCGCCAGGTGGACAGGGGTCCGCCCCTTACAGTCCCGAACCAGGAAGCTGGCGCTGTGCTGCAGCAGGGCCTCCACACACTCCTCATGACCCGTCACCGCCTGGGAGGAAGGGCGGGGAGACAAGAATGGATTTTAATAACTAATAATCAATGATATAATAATGAATCATCAATTATTACAAATGATGTCTGGAGACAGGTCCCCCTACAGGGATGAATACACCACTACCCATGGACAACTACTTTTCTGAAGATAATATGTATATTTGAGCCTCCCCGTCTCTTTCTGTGTGTGAGCGTATACAGCCAGCTCTCCTCCTCACCCCTCTGTGTAGCGCTGTTCTGCCCCACTTGTCTTTGGCTTCTACGCTGGCTCCCTTGTTGAGCAGTGAGTACAAACAGTCTGTGTGTCCGCTCAGCACCGACAGCATCAGAGGGGTTCTGATACACAAGACAACAAGGTCATATTACAAACTGGTAATAACCAGGCTGAGTCCCAAATGGCAACCTATTCCCTATATGGTACACTACTTTTGACCTGAGCCCATAGGGTTCTGGTTTAAAGTAGTGCACCAAGTAGGGCATAGGGTGCCATTTGGGACGTAGACCTAGTGTCAAAATCTCTTTATTTCAGGAATTGTATCCAAAACCCAATTGACTTACTGTCCATTCCCGTCTTGAACGTCCACTGCACTCTGGAGGTCAGCATTTCCAATCAGCAAACGCAAACACTCCGAATCACCGTTGGTAGCTAGAGGAGGATAAACAGAGAGGATATAAGAATGTGAGATGATTGACCGTTGGTAGCTAGAGGAGGATAAACAGAGAGGATATAAGAATGTGAGATGATTGACCGTTGGTAGCTAGAGGAGGATAAACAGAGAGGATATAAGAATGTGAGATGATTGACCGTTGGTAGCTAGAGGAGGATAAACAGAGAGGATATAAGAATGTGAGATGATTGACCGTTGGTAGCTAGAGGAGGATAAACAGAGAGGATATAAGAATGTGAGATGATTGACCGTTGGTAGCTAGAGGAGGATAAACAGAGAGGATATAAGAATGTGAGATGATTGACCGTTGGTAGCTAGAGGAGGATAAACAGAGAGGATATAAGAATGTGAGATGATTGACCGTTGGTAGCTAGAGGAGGATAAACAGAGAGGATATAAGAATGTGAGATGATTGACCGTTGGTAGCTAGAGGAGGATAAACAGAGAGGATATAAGAATGTGAGATGATTGACCGTTGGTAGCTAGAGGAGGATAAACAGAGAGGATATAAGAATGTGAGATGATTGACCGTTGGTAGCTAGAGGAGGATAAACAGAGAGGATATAAGAATGTGAGATGATTGACCGTTGGTAGCTAGAGGAGGATAAACAGAGAGGATATAAGAATGTGAGATGATTGACCGTTGGTAGCTAGAGGAGGATAAACAGAGAGGATATAAGAATGTGAGATGATTGACCGTTGGTAGCTAGAGGAGGATAAACAGAGAGGATATAAGAATGTGAGATGATTGACCGTTGGTAGCTAGAGGAGGATAAACAGAGAGGATATAAGAATGTGAGATGATTGACCGTTGGTAGCTAGAGGAGGATAAACAGAGAGGATATAAGAATGTGAGATGATTGACCGTTGGTAGCTAGAGGAGGCTAAACAGAGAGGATATGAGCTGATTGCTGGACGACTATTACCTTCACATGAACAGACAGATTTCTAGAACAGTGGTATTGGTAGATGACATCCTCATGATGTTAACACAGCAGATAATAAAACATTTTGGGGCTGAGGCCCTCGAAGCCTGTCACCTGCTAGCTGTGTACCTGGCTCTGGATAGAAGTCCCCCTGTGCACTGATCTAGGATCAGCTTACCCTCCCCAGATCCTCAGCAATAATGACAAAAAATGACCTTAGATCAGTGTGTAGTGGGCATTTTCACACTATGCTATATAATATCCCTAGAGTGGACATTGGCATCCTAGCAACATGACCAAACAAATGTCCATCTTGGTAAGGAAAACTTTTGAATTACAGAATCTCTAGGTCTTACGTGATATCAACACCCAATCTACTCACACGCGCAAACACTCACATTGACTCACATACACGCCGTCCCTCTCTCCACTTACCTTCGTTGGCCTCTTGTTTTTTTTGGTCAGAGAAAATGACAATTTACGTGGTATTGCTTTGTGCACTGACTTTACTGAACTCTGGAGAAAACGAACATTGTCGCAGGGTGAGTACATCTGACAATGTACTCTCGCGTCCATTAGACATTTTGTCTGCAGGAACTCGCTCTTTTTCACTCGGTCCACTCGTCCAAGTGCCGATGCATTTGTGGCATGATGTGAACAGTACGAATTTGTGTCACTACCAAAGTCTAATGGTTTTAAATGACTGTTTTGTATTGTCTGGAAACTCACTTGTAGAATTCGCTTGCAGTAGGTCTCTTAAAAATGAGAAGCCGTGCAAGGTTATTAAACAGAGGTGCCTAGTTATTCTTCTGTTGTTGATATCAGGTAACGTGCAACCTAACCCTGGCCCTGATATGCAATGTCTCCAAACCCCCTCCGATTTTAAATCAAGATCTGGTTTTGGTATTTTTCATTTAAATGTTGTCAAAAATTGATGGGGTTAGGATTTGGGCTAAATCAACTGATGCTGATGTAATTGTGTTTTCTGAAACCTGGCTCAGCAAGTCTATTTTTGATAAGGATATTTGTATAAGTGGTTACAATGTTTATCGTGCAGATCGGGTTAAGAAAGGTGGGGGTGTGGCTATATATGTAAAATCTAAATTCCATGTAAGTGTGGCAAAGTCTGAAACTATTTGTAAACAGTTGGAATTTCTTGCTTTGAATATTGAGGTTTCAAAGGGCCTCTCTATAACTGTGATTGGCTGTTATAGACCCCCCTCTGCTCTTGGTGATGCATTTTCTTCTTTGACGCACCTTATGTCTAAACTTCTTTACAGTGAAATGATCTTGATTGGTGATCTCAACTGGTGTTGGTTAAAGCCGGTGTCTGATGATTTAAAAATGTTTTGTAATTCTATGAATCTTACCCAGTTGATTAATTCACCCACTCGCCCAAATCTTAAATGCCCTGATAAATCTACCCTGATTGATTTGATATTGACAAATGTTCCACATAAATATTCTGCGGTTGGTGTTTTTTGTAATGATTTAAGTGACCATTGTGCTGTTGTTGCTGTTAGAAATACTAAGGTTCCAAAGACAAATCCACGTTTTATTCGTAAGAGAAATTTGAAGTGTTTTAATGAGCAGGCTTTCTTTCATGATTTGTTTTATTTTGACTGGAGCAAGATTGAGCTTATCCCTGATGTGGAAACTGACTGGATATTCTTTCATGATGGTTTTTTCCAAATAGTAAACAAACATGCACCATTCCGCAGGTTCAGGGTTAAAGGGCGGGATAATCCATGGTTTTCTTCTGAGCTGTCTTGTATTATTCACGACCGTAATCTAGCCTGGGCTAAAGCAAGGAAATCTTGTTCTGATGCTGATTGGCTTATTTTTAGGCAGTTAAGAAACAAGTGTTCTTTTCTTCTCAGGAAGGCCAAGTCTGAATATTTTATGTCTGTTACCACTGATAACCTGAATGACCCTAGAAAGTTTTGGAATGCTATTAAGTCTATGTCTGGTAACAGTAATGTTAATGAATTACCGTCATGTGTTTTGAAGGACTCTGTTGCTATATATGACAAAACTGAAATGCTGAATTGTTTCAATGAGCACTTTGTATCATCTGGTAGGCTGTTTGATTCAGTGTCCTCTGTCTCTGTACAACCCTGTGTGGATGAACAAGTGTCCTCTGTCTCTGTACAACCCTGTGTGGATGAACCAGTGAGAGCTGGTCAAACTTTTAGCTTTCTGCCATTCTCAGTGCAGGTGGTACATAAAGCCCTGAAATCCTTAGATCAAAGAAAGCCTGCAGGTCCTGATCTTTTGGATCCCTGCTTTTTAAATCTGGCAGCTGATTTCATAGCTGAACCACTTACATATCTGTTCAATCTAACCCTGGAATGTAATGAAATTCCAAAGATCTGGAAATCAGCATTTGTCCTACCACTTTTAAAAGGGGGAGATCCAACTCTTTTAAATAATTATAGGCCAATCTCAAAGCTGTCACCCCTGGTGAAAATACTTGAAACCCTTGTAAGTGAACAGCTAAAAGAGTTTTTATTTACTAACTCTATTTTATCAATGTATCAATCGGGCTTCAGGAAGAAGCATAGCACAATTACAGCAGCCATG
This sequence comes from Coregonus lavaretus, assembly GCF_964263955.1. NCBI lineage: Eukaryota > Metazoa > Chordata > Actinopteri > Salmoniformes > Salmonidae > Coregonus > Coregonus lavaretus. Next base: position 489,877 of record NW_028162761.1, on the reverse strand, counting down.
AAGGTTTTAAATGATATCACTGAAGCCCTTGACAAAAAACAGCACTGTGTCTCACTTTTTATTGATCTCTCTAAGGCTTTTGATACAGTTGATCATGCTATACTAAGGCAGAGATTGTTGAGTGTAGGTCTTTCGGAGCATGCAGTTGCATGGTTTGCTAACTATCTGTCTGATAGAACTCAGTGCACTCAATTTGATGGGCTTATGTCTGTTAAATTGTCTGTCCTGAATGGTGTGCCCCAGGGCTCTGTACTTGGTCCTCTCTTATTCACTATTTATATTAATGATTTAGACAAAAATGTCCAAAATGCACAACTTCATTTTTATGCTGATGATACTGTTATTTACTGTTGTGCCTCATCTCTTACAAAAGCTTTCCAGAACTTGCAAACTGCTTTTTATACTGTTCAACATACCTTGTGTCAATTGAAGCTTATCCTCAATACTGACAAAACTAAACTAATGGTGTTTTCTAATGCAAGAAATAGACCTCTGAACCTTTCACCTGTTACTACCTGTCAGGGCAAGGAGATTGAGGTTGTAACCTCATATAAATATCTTGGAATTCTAATTGATGACGGCCTCTCTTTTAAATTGCATATTCAACAACTTACAAAAAAATTGAAGCTGAAATTGGGATTTTATTTTAGGAATAAGGCCTGTTTTTCTTTTGAAGCCAGAAGGAGGCTAGTATCAGCTACATTTATGCCTTTACTAGACTATGGGGATATTTTATATATGAATGCTTCCGCTCAGTGTTTGAGATCAATTGACACTCTTTACCATGGTACTTTGAGATTTATTTTAAACTGCAAAACCCTTACGCACCACTGCACTTTGTATACCAGGGTTGGTTGGCCTTCTCTAGTCACTCGTAGGCTCAGTCACTGGTATACTTTTATTTACAAAGCCATTTTGGGTTTACTACCTTTTTATTTGGGCATTTTTATTGTTCAGAAATGTGGTGGGTACTCTCTTCGTTCACTGGACTTTATCCTGCTAACTGTTCCAAATGTCCGAACTGAATTTGGTAAAAGGTCTTTTATGTACACTGCGCCATCGTCTTGGAACACCTTACAAAATAATTTTAAACTGGAAGAACTTGTCCCGATTGGTGTTTTTAAATCTCTGATGAAGGATTTTGAGGCTGATTCCCTGACCTGTCAATGTTTTTAATTTGCTGTTGATATTGTTATACTCTTGTGAATTCATGAATGGTTTTTACTAGATTACTTGTAGATTTTCATGTTGTCTGTCTGTAATTTTTTGTAATGACTTGGTGCTGCCTATCTTGGCCAGGACGCTCTTGAAAAATAGATTTTAAATCTCAATGAGCCCTTCCTGGTTAAATAAAGGTTAAATAAAATAAATAAAATAAAAATATCCTATGCGTACCTGCAGCGTGGATGGGGGTCCTCTTCAGGGTGAAGTCTTTAACCAGGATGGAGGCTCCCTGGTTGATGAGGACGTCAACACACTCCACATGGCCTTTAAAGGCAGCCAGGTCCAGAGGGGTGCGCCCCTGGCTGTTCCTCACGTCTAGATCCAGCAGAGACTGAACCAGGACCTCCATAGCATGGTGGTGGCCGTGGTACGCCTGAATGGAAACAAACACACAGTCTGAAGCAAAGTCCAGTGGTATGCCTGAACAGATATACACCTAATATAATCAATGTCCTATAGTAGACCAGTGGTATGCCTGAACAGATATACACTCCTAATATAATCAATGTCCTATAGTAGACCAGTGGTATGCCTGAACAGATATACACTCCTAATATAATCAATGTCCTATAGTAGACCAGTGGTATGCCAGAACAGATATACACTCCTAATATAATCAATGTCCTATAGTAGACCAGTGGTATGCCAGAACAGATATACACTCCTAATATAATCAATGTCCTATAGTAGACCAGTGGTATGCCAGAACAGATATACACTCCTAATATAATCAATGTCCTATAGTAGACCAGTGGTATGCCAGAACAGATATACACTCCTAATATAATCAAAGTCCTATAGTAGACCAGTGGTACGCCAGAACAGATATACACTCCTAATATAATCAATGTCCTATAGTAGACCAGTGGTATGCCTGAACAGATATACACTCCTAATATAATCAATGTCCTATAGTAGACCAGTGGTATGCCAGAACAGATATACACTCCTAATATAATCAATGTCCTATAGTAGACCAGTGGTATGCCAGAACAGAAATACACTCCTAATATAATCAATGTCCTATAGTAGACCAGTGGTATGAATGAACAGATATACACTCCTAATATAATCAATGTCCTATAGTAGACCAGTGGTATGCCTGAACAGAAACAGTCCTAGACCTCTAAAGTAGACCAGTGTCTCTCAAATCGGGTGCCCATTTTTTCTCCCGCCCAGCATCAACATCGAAGGTCCCTGCCAAGCGTGAGATTTAGAAACAAACACACTACTACTCCTCTGTTGGAGGTTGATTAACTCAAATGGCAAAATAAGGAAATCATCCTCATCATCACCGTGTCAAAATATGCATGTATTTTACACTAATCAGGAACAGATAGGAACATGGTGTGTGAGTGTCTGGACAATCAACTTTTCGTGGAAAAACAACACCATGCCTGTATCCCAGATAGCACCCTATTTCCCATGTAGTGCAGTACTTTTGATCTGGGCCCATAAGGTTCTGGTCAAAAGTAGGGCACTAAATAGGGAATAGGGTGCCATTTGTCATGTGGCGAGACCCCTACAGGAGCAGGTAGGCTTTACTCACAGCTAAGTGTAGGGGGCTGATGGGAGCTCTGACATCAGAGTCGTTCAGGATGTCTGTCCCTGAGGTTTCCATTAGCTGGGGAAAGACAAGGACGGGCCAGTTTAGACTTGTAACATATTTACTTTGAAGGTTAGTCTAGTAGCATGTTTCATGTTGTAAATCTCAGTGTCCAGCCCCTGCAGACATACTGGGGTGTTGCATTCGTATCTTAAACAAGCTAGTGTGAGGAAAAGTAACCAACTGGTACTTACCACATCTAAAGGTGTTTCACTTGCAATCTGGAAAAAGAACATCAAGAGTGACGATGCGGCCACGACAAACATGCAACCACACCTTAAAACCTACTGAATATCAACGTCTGTCCCAAATGGCACCCTATTCCCTATATAGTGCATTACTTTTGACCAGAGCCCTATGGGCCCTACATCCATTTGGGACGCAGACAAAATGGTCTGTGAATGCAGGGCGTCTAGTCCCCTGTGGTTCTGACTCACCAGCTCCAGACAGAGGCGGTGTCCGTACGCAGACGCGTAATGGACTGCGTTGTAGCCCTGATTGTCCCTGATCCCTGGGTTAGCGTCGTTTCGCAGCTAATATTCCAGACACCTAGAGGTCAGAGGTCAAGAGTTCACTAATCATTATACCAACATCAAGACAGACAGATAAGCAAGCAGAGACACTTTCCCAAAGGAGACGTGGCCAAGCTTTCACACTGCAGATTTAACACTAGTATGTATTCAAACACGGCCAACAACATACTCTAGACTACAGTGAAATGTGAAAGGTCATGGCACCACAACATACTCTCCAGACTACAGTGAAATGTGAAAGGTCATGGCACCACAACATACTCTCCAGACTACAGTGAAATGTGAAAGGTCATGGCACCACAACATACTCTCCAGACTACAGTGAAATGTGAAAGGTCATGGCACCACAACATACTCTCTAGACTACAGTGAAATGTGAAAGGTCATGGCACCACAACATACTCTCCAGACTACAGTGAAATGTGAAAGGTCATGGCACCACAACATACTCTCCAGACTACAGTGAAATGTGAAAGGTCATGGCACCACAACATACTCTCCAGACTACAGTGAAATGTGAAAGGTCATGGCACCACAACATACTCTCCAGACTACAGTGAAATGTGAAAGGTCATGGCACCACAACATACTCTCCAGACTACAGTGAAATGTGAAAGGTCATGGCACCACAACATACTCTCCAGACTACAGTGAAATGTGAAAGGTCATGGCACCACAACATACTCTCCAGACTACAGTGAAATGTGAAAGGTCATGGCACCACAACATACTCTCCAGACTACAGTGAAATGTGAAAGGTCATGGCACCACAACATACTCTCCAGACTACAGTGAAATGTGAAAGGTCATGGCACCACAACATACTCTCCAGACTACAGTGAAATGTGAAAGGTCATGGCACCACAACATACTCTCCAGACTACAGTGAAATGTGAAAGGTCATGGCACCACAACATACTCTCCAGACTACAGTGAAATGTGAAAGGTCATGGCACCACAACATACTCTCCAGACTACAGTGAAATGTGAAAGGTCATGGCACCACAACATACTCTCCAGACTACAGTGAAATGTGAAAGGTCATGGCACCACAACATACTCTCCAGACTACAGTGAAATGTGAAAGGTCATGGCACCACAACATACTCTCCAGACTACAGTGAAATGTGAAAGGTCATGGCACCACAACATACTCTCCAGACTACAGTGAAATGTGAAAGGTCATGGCACCACAACATACTCTCCAGACTACAGTGAAATGTGAAAGGTCATGGCACCACAACATACTCTCCAGACTACAGTGAAATGTGAAAGGTCATGGCACCACAACATACTCTCCAGACTACAGTGAAATGTGAAAGGTCATGGCACCACAACATACTCTCCAGACTACAGTGAAATGTGAAAGGTCATGGCACCACAACATACTCTCCAGACTACAGTGAAATGTGAAAGGTCATGGCACCACAACATACTCTCCAGACTACAGTGAAATGTGAAAGGTCATGGCACCACAACATACTCTCCAGACTACAGTGAAATGTGAAAGGTCATGGCACCACAACATACTCTCCAGACTACAGTGAAATGTGAAAGGTCATGGCACCACAACATACTCTCCAGACTACAGTGAAATGTGAAAGGTCATGGCACCACAACATACTCTCCAGACTACAGTGAAATGTGAAAGGTCATGGCACCACAACATACTCTCCAGACTACAGTGAAATGTGAAAGGTCATGGCACCACAACATACTCTCCAGACTACAGTGAAATGTGAAAGGTCATGGCACCACAACATACTCTCCAGACTACAGTGAAATGTGAAAGGTCATGGCACCACAACATACTCTCCAGACTACAGTGAAATGTGAAAGGTCATGGCACCACAACATACTCTCCAGACTACAGTGAAATGTGAAAGGTCATGGCACCACAACATACTCTCCAGACTACAGTGAAATGTGAAAGGTCATGGCACCACAACATACTCTCCAGACTACAGTGAAATGTGAAAGGTCATGGCACCACAACATACTCTCCAGACTACAGTGAAATGTGAAAGGTCATGGCACCACAACATACTCTCCAGACTACAGTGAAATGTGAAAGGTCATGGCACCACAACATACTCTCCAGACTACAGTGAAATGTGAAAGGTCATGGCACCACAACATACTCTCCAGACTACAGTGAAATGTGAAAGGTCATGGCACCACAACATACTCTCCAGACTACAGTGAAATGTGAAAGGTCATGGCACCACAACATACTCTCCAGACTACAGTGAAATGTGAAAGGTCATGGCACCACAACATACTCTCCAGACTACAGTGAAATGTGAAAGGTCATGGCACCACAACACACACAACAGTAAGAGAGGTGTGAGACGTACTTTCCGTCTGTGTCGGAGGCAGCAGCGTAGTGGAGCGGGGTGCAACCCCTTTTATACAGATCGTTCACACTGGCCCCAGACCCCACCAAGGAAAACAGACACTGGTAGTTACAATTGGCTGCCGCATAATGCAGAGGACTCCTAGAAGAACGCACAGAAACCATTCAACATCAACAACAGAAACAGCTTATTGGAGCTGTAAAACATTTACATTTTACATTTACGTCATTTAGCAGACACTCTTATCCAGTGCGACTTACAGGAGCAATTAGGGTTAAGTGCCTTGCTGCAGTGCACATAGACACATTTTTCACCTAGTCAGCTAGGGGATTTGAACCAGCAACCTTTCGGTTACTGACCAAACACTCTTAACCGCTAGGCTACCTGCCGCCCAATATTTCCCATAATAATTCCTATATGCCCCTATACTATATTCCCCATGATCATAAAGATCACATATGAAAGTTATTTGATGCCACAGACAGACCTTCCGAAGCTGTCCTTTCTGTTGAAGTCTGCCCCTGTGTTGAGCAGCAGATTCAGACAGTCCAGGTTCCTGGTAACAAGATATCAAGTTCAGAAAGGCTCTCGTACATCTGAGCTATCAGGTGGATGGTAACAAGATATCAAGTTCAGAAAGGCCCTTTCACATCTGAGCTATCAGGTGGATGGTAACAAGATATCAAGTTCAGAAAGGCCCTCGTACATCTGAGCTATCAGGTGAATGGCAACAAGATATCAAGTTCAGAAAGGCCCTCGTACATCTGAGCTATCAGGTGGATGGTAACAAGATATCAAGTTCAGAAAGGCCCTTTCACATCTGAGCTATCAGGTGGATGGTAACAATGAGAACCTTAGAGAAAAGAGAAACCCGTACACTGCTCTTGCTAGTATCACTGTTTTTATAATGCTAATAAAAGCAATAATAAAAAGTGATACTAGCAAGAGCAGTTTGCAGGTTTCTCTTCTCTTTCAAGAAGATATAAAGACAATTTAGACCAGAGCGCAAGTCAATACCACCATGGCATGGAACCACATTATACAGAAATGATACCGCACTAATGATCTATACGATTTTTTAATACTGCTAAACAATGTGAAATGTAAGAGTGTGAATATGTGTTTGTTCTTTCTGGTGGCTTTCCAGTTCATGAACTAAATATTCCTTGGTGTAAAGCCTGGACCAGTCCACTCACCCAACAGCTGCTGCAGCATGTAAACAGGTCCTTCCAAAGTCGTCAGGGGTGTCTATATCAAAGCCTGATGAGAGGAGCTTCCGACAGCAGTCAGAGAACCCACTGAGAGCAGACAGGTGGAGGGGGAACATCCCATGGACGCCTCGCCTGCAACACATTTTTACATTTGAGACTTTAAGCAGACACTCTTATCCAGAGCGACTTACAGTTGATTCAGCTAAGATTGGAAACAGCACCACATCACAGTCCTCATTAAACCCCACAGCAGATCAACACATCAGCATGCTGCAATTCCCTGTCTATCAACCCCCCACACACCACAATGTGTTGAGCATAGTCTCCAAGCGGGAATTCGGTCAATGACAGAATTGCAGATGCATGTTGCATTTTTGCTGGAAACTGTGTGTGTTCTCACTTGGCTGTGTCAGCTGCGTTCGTGATGAGTGTATTGATGAGTAACTCATGGCCGTAGCGAGCAGAGATGTGCAGAGGTGTGTTTCCATTATTTTCTTCACAGTCGATCTCAGCACCTACAGAACACACACACACACACACACAGACACACACAGACACACACACAGACACACACACACGTCAACCACTTGACCCTAGAGGCCTCATGAAGCTTCATGTTCAACCGCATTGCAAGTAACATTGGGAAAAGAGTGGAGAGAGAGAGAGGGGGGGGGGGGGGGGGGGGGGCAAGTGGTTGACGTGTGTGTGTGTCTGTGTGTATGTGTGTGTGTGTGTGTGTGTGTGTGTCTGTGTGTGTGTCTGTGTGTGTGTCTGTGTGTGTCTGTGTGTGTCTGTGTGTGTGTGTGTGTTCTGTAGGTGCTGAGATCGACTGTGAAGAAAATAATGGAAACACACCTCTGCACATCTCTGCTCGCTACGGCCATGAGTTACTCATCAATTCAGCTAGCTAAATATCACCACCTCAATGTGCCCTATGGTAGAGAGAGAGGGGGAGGGATAAAGAGAGAGAGAGAGAGAGAGAGAGAGAGAGAGAGAGAGAGAGAGAGAGAGAGAGAGAGAGAGAGATAGTAAGGGGGTTAAGAGAGAAACAGAGATACAAACACAGAGAGATAGGCAGAGAGAGGGAGAGATAGATTAGTTTACAGTGGTACACAGCACCATAAGCAACACCTACATCATGTTAGTACAACTGAAAACATCTAATCAACCTACTAAGTACATGATTCTGACATAATAACACACTAGACGTGGCTCATACAGCTGAGCTGTGAGACTAACACACAGTCCATTCATTCATTCATTCATTGGTATAAAGGACATTAGTCAGAATGTAAATGATGTGGTAAACTCATCACCCATGTAAGCAGCCCAGTGGATTGCTCGGCGATCCTTCTTGTCAAAGGCATTAATGTTGGCTCCTCTGGAGAGAAGCAGCCTCACCATCTAACAGGGAGAGGAGAGAGAAACAAAACACAGGTTGAGGAAAACTAAACAGCAAAATCCGCTAAATCTGGCTTCAAAGCCTTCCCTTTAAAATTATATATTTTGTATTCACAATGAATGAAAGATAACATGTAAAGACATGGTACATTTCTCCCCTTTTAGTCCCCGTTTGACCTCCCCCTCCCCCCAGAATGCCTCCAAACACATTTAAAAAGAAAGGGAAAGTAATTGAGTTACATGTCAGAAAACAAAACAAAAGTATACAACAACGTTACTTCAAGCAAAAATGTAATAGCCTAACAATTTCAGGTGATTAAGTGATTTTATAGGCCTATATAGCAGTAATCTCAAGGTGGGGCCAAGAGTACTAATCTGGAGGAAGTGTTTGGAGCTGTTCAAAATAGGATATCATCGGGTCCCAGGAGAAATAAAATGAGTTGGTTGACCCTCGAATGGTAACTTCATTTTTTCTCATTTTAGGAACAGCTTCAGATCTTTGAGCCAAAGAGAGGCTAAGGGAGGATTGATAGATTTCCAATCCAATAAAATCCTTCTGCGGGCTAACAGGGAGGCAAAGGCAATGGCATCTAGCTGTCTATTAGTCAGAGAAGGATTGTTGTTTGGTACTCCAAAAATAGCAATTTCTGCACTAGGCTGCAACTTTATATCAAATGCTTCTGAAAGGGTTTTAAATAGTGGACAACTAATCTGCCAGACGGGGACAGGACCAGAACATTTGATTAGTCCCATTATCACCGAGTACTGTGGATGATGGTACATCAAAAGACAGAGGTGGGATACTCTGGTCAGGTGGAACAAACAGCCTACCCCTCCCAGTGCTTGCAAACTCAGGACTAGCAAACGCTCTACTCCCAGGAGCTGACTGTACAATTGGTGTAAATGGAAGGACACCCCTCCCTCTACCCACACTAAAATCCCCAGCATAACATGTCTTATGGATTTGAGAATCTTCCATGGCTCAACAGAGCACTAAAATACAATGTAATTTAGTGCATTCAAATACCAAAAAAAAATAATGCAAAAAACAAATTCATCCAAAACATACAAATAAGCACGAATACCTGTATCTAATGAATATGCTACATTCACTTTCACTGTTTACAGTATATATTCACTTACAGTAAACCATCAACAAATTCACATGCGCATGTCGTGCACCTCATCCACATGCACAGCGGTCGGCTTGAGCTGACCAGTCGGCAGGTCACGTAATTAGGACACTGCCACAACTGGAATTCTGATGGTTGGATAATTTTTATTCGACCTGCACACGAAGAGACAACACACAATATGTTAGCTCTTGGTGCAGCCACAGCTCTCGGGCACCTTGCTAGTTGAAGGTCAGGCAAAAGAGAACAGGTGCTGCATGCACACATTCAGTGCCTAACAACACACTATACAATACAAGTAAAATGATATACAACATAATTCTGACAAAATAAATGACATACCTGTACACGAAGAGACAACACACAATAGGTTAGCCCTTGGTGCAGCCACAGCTCTCGGGCACCTGCGTGAGCACATTGAAACTCACTCAAACACTGCCCCAAATACTCCCGAGTTACAATAGCTACCCTAATTAGCGAGCTCGGTGAAAGTTGTTAACATACATCTTTATATTGTCCACATTGTAACAAAACCTGTAGTTGCGTAACAGCACTTTGTGTAACTTTACCACAGTTTTATATTGACAAATTACGGCGCCAAGGACAACATACCTTGCTAGTTGAAGGTCAGGCAAAAGAGAACAATAAGAGGGTACATAAATACAGATAACCCGCGATGGACCAAACCAAAATATACACAACTTTTACAATTAGGTGTATTTGCAATATAGATACAGAAAAATGTTTGTACACCAAAAAATAACATTAGCTATGCAGCTGTAATTAAATAAAGAAACCACATTGAATTATTATTATTATTAACTTATTAACATCCCCTCTTGACCTGGCCTACTTGAACTGTCCTTGTGTGCAATTTGGTGCATAATCTAGGGGAACAACATCACACTACTACACATATAATTCAAGTCATACCTTTATTGTCATTCATGCTCTTATTTTTAACCTAGTAGTTTTGCAAAAGTGTAACCTGCGTCAATTCTAGGAAATATTGGAATAACGTGCTTAAGAGGAGCCCTGACACGCACAACAGGATAACACAACTACCACATTTTCAATTGACAATCATTGATTTAAATGGATGTGGTCAATAGATTTGTATAGGCATATATACTAATTTAATTTAACTTGTAAGCCAAGGTTGGATTAGTAGGTCTATGCAACATGCACCTGGATAACCGCGTCATGAATCGGAACGGGCTCCAACGTCCTCATATACACATTATGACAAAATAAAGATCTTAATATTTCACGAAATAAAGACATAGAAGAAAACAGGTTCTAGAAACTCAATTTCTCCATGGCAATAGAATGTAAACATGTAAATTGCGCCAAACATATCCAAATATCGCCTACAACTCAATTCTCAGCGCAGCATATTGGACGACTCCACAGGCATTGATCATTCGCGACTTTAAGTCATTCCTGTTATCTCTAGAGCATCCCGTATATTTATAGCGCTGCATTTCGTCCCCCTCTGACCATGGATAGGGTTGGGAGCATTCCTGAGTTCACTTATGGTCCCACTAAGGTAATCTTAGGATATATTCCTTTTGGCATACTGTAAATGCCTGTGCATAATGTACCTAATAAAGCATACTTATTTTAATTATCTTCAAAGGAATTCTGTAGAAGCAGCCTTTATTTTCAGACTCTGCAGGCCTGCTGGGAGGAAGCATATTACAATAAACAGGTAAGATTCATCCCACAAAAACAGTAACCACAGAAAAAAAGAGATAGATTTAATCCCAAAACAAGAGTTTTATTTCAAGACAGTTTAGAGAAGATGGTCATAAGAGTTTTTAATATCACTTGCAAATTGTGAGACATGAGCAGTTGTGAAATGTTGCAAGAGGCCCTTCTGAAAGCACATTATATGGTCTTTAGTGGCACGGTTTCACACCTTACCTCATCTTGCAGAAGAAGTTCATGGTCCACTATCTGCTGCTCCAGAGTCGAGGCCAGGTCTCGCCCCATGTCACCATGGAGCACATGAGCGACTGGCTGGTGTCTCAGGGCAAAAAATCCATTAGGGAGAGGTGAGTACCACGTCAGCTCTCACCTTCACTGCCATTCTCTGTCACCAGCAGCACTCCAGGAGGTGTGGGTAAAATAAACAACATATAAATAGGAAGCCAGGAAAGTTGAAATGCTTTGTGTTTTATTTGAAGGGTGTGGAAGGAAACCCTGGAGGAGGGGAACAAACTCGCTCGGCTGGTAAGAGAATGAGAGTTAGAGACTTAGACTATCAGTCAGTGAGCTCCTTTCTAGCCTTTCAACAACTAGTCAGTACAGCAGAATATATCTGTTGTGAAATTACACTAATGGGACTTCCTGTTTCCTACGGCAGACCTGGGAAGTAAACACCTGCCTAAAAATGATTGACATGGAGCACAAGGCTGTCTGCAAGCTCCGCCGCTCTATGCACACCACCTCTCCAGCTGGAGCTGACATGTGAGTTCCATGTACTGCCCTGCATACAGCTTGCTCCATTCATCTACACATCTGGAGCTATGCAGAAAATAACTAGGGCAGTGTTCTCTGTGTGAACATTGCACATCGTTTAGCTTTCTCTGCTGCTTTTTGTTGATTTCAGCGACCCCAAGGTCCACATCATTGTGGAGAGAGCTGTGAGGAGCATTCTGGACAAGCTGTCCAATAAGCCCTGTAGCAACCTGCTCAGCCCATCCCAGGTGGTGGTGGAGCTGGTGCCCAGGATCCTCCTAGCCCTGTGGCTTCAGCCAGAGGAAGGCCATTCAGATCACCCCATCCTCCTAAGTGGGATGGCTGTGAGTATGGTGGTGGCCGTAGGGGAGAAGCTCTCCAACACGTTGAAGGCCTCTTCTCCTCACACCCCTTTCTCCCGGGCTGCTGCTTTTGACTCTGTGAGGTCGATCCTCGGGAGAATCAGCCAGTCCTTCTCCCTGGATGACCTCAAGACCCCTTTTTTTATGAGCTCTGTCTGTGCCTTTGTGGCGGACGAGGTGAAAAGCTACTTCCAGCCTACTGCAGACACCCTGCGAGTTCCCCCTGTCCTAGTGGTGGCCTTCTCCGCCACACTACCAGCTGATATCCAAGCAGGTGAGTAGCACTGATAGAAAGCACTCTGACAGATGCCTTTTGTCATGACATCCTGGTGCCTTGTAGTAGTAGAGCCAATCAGGATTTTAATTGTCACCCCTAACACAGATGCAGACCAGGCTTCTTCCCACCTGGAGGTTGTGGAAATCCCCCATAACACAGAGGCAGACCCAGCTTCTTCCCACCCGGAGGTTGTGGACATCACCCCTAACACAGAGAAAGACCCGGCTTCTGCCCACCTGGAGGTTGAGGGATTCACCCCTAACACAGAGTTTGACCCAGCTTCTCCCCACCTAGATGTTGTTGACATAACCCGTAGCAGAGAGGAAGACCCGGCTTCTTCCCACATAGTGGTTTTGGACATCACCCCTAACACAGAGGCACACCTGGCTTCTTTCCACCTGGAGGTTGCTGACAAAACCCGTAGCACAGAGGCAGACCCGGTATCTTCCCACCTGGAAGTTGAGGACATCACCCCTAACACAGAGGCACACCTGGCTTCTTCCCATCAGGAGATTGTGGACATCACCCCAAACACAGAGGCAGACCCGGCTTCTTCCCACCTAGAGATTGCGGTCATCAACCCTAACAAAGAGGCACACCTGGCTTCTTCCCACCTAGAGATTGCGGTCATCAACCCTAACAAAGAGGCACACCTGGCTTCTTCTCACCTGGAGATTGTGAACGTCACCCCTAACACAGAGGCTGAGACGGCTTCTAGCCACCTGAAGTTTGTGGACATCACCCCTAACACAGAGTCAGACCCTGCTTCTTCCCACCGTATGGTTGTTGACATCACCCATAACTCAGAGGCAGACCCAGCATCTTCCCACCTGGAGGTTGTGGACATCACCCCTAACATAGAGGCAGACCCGGCTTCTTCTCACCTGGAGGTTGTGGACTTCACCCCTAACAAAGAGGCACACCTTGCTTCTTCCAACCTGGAGGTTGTGGACATCACCCCTAACAAAGAGGCACTCCTGGCTTCTTCCCACAAGGAGCTTGTGGACATCACCCCTAACACAGAGGCTGAGACGGCTTCTACCCACCTAAAGTTTGTGGTCATCACCCCTAACACAGAGTTAGACCCGGCTTCTTCCTATCAGGAGGTTGTGGAAACCACCCCTAACACAGAGACAGACCCGGCTTCTTCCCACCTGGAGCTTGTGGACATCACCCCAAACACAGAGGCAGACCCGGCTTCTTCCCACCTAGAGATTGCGGACATCAATTCTAACAAAGAGGCACACCTGGCTTCTTCCCACCTGGAGGTTGTGAACATCACCCCTAACAAAGAGGCAGACCCGGCTTCTTCCCACCTGAAGGTTGTGGACATCAACCCTAACACAGAGGCAGAGCCAGCTTCTTCCCACCTGGAGGTTGTGGACATCATCACTAACACAGATGCAGACCCAGCATCTTCCCACCTGGAGGTTGTGAACATCACCCCTAACACAGAGGCAGACCCGGCTTCTTCCCACCTGGAGCTTGTGGACATCACCCCAAACACAGAGGCAGATCCTGCTTCTTCCCACCTGGAGTTTGTGGACATCACCCCTAACACAGATGCAGACCCGGCTTCTTCCCACCTAGAGGTTGTGGACATCACCCCAAACACAGAGGCACGTCCTGCTTCTTCCCACCTGGAGCTTGTGGACCTCACCCCTAACACAGATGCATACCCTGCTTCTTCACTCTTGGAGATTGTGGACGTCACACCTGAAGAAAAGCCTCTCATGGTGGCCGTCTACGCCACTCTGCCATCTGACATCCAAGCAGGTGAGTAAGACTTATAGAAAGCACTCTGACAGGTGCCGTTCATCATGATAACATGTAAAGTGTTGGTCCCATGTTTCATGAGCTGAAATAAAAGATCCCATTCAACTGGCCAGGGTTTAGAACCTACGGTTTGCATTTATTTATTCTGTCCCGCTTTTGTCCCTTTCCAGAGGATGTTGCTGTGGTCACCCTGGACGTCACCCCACACGTCACCAAGGACGTGACCCTGGAGGTTCCATGCAGGGCGAGGAAAGGGGCAGTCCAGCGTTTTTTTTGCAGGCTTTGGAGGGCAGTGTGCTGCTGCGCTTGCCACAAGGAAGAGGAGGAACAATATTAATTATTCATTAGACCAGAAACAGGATTGAACCATATACCATTAAATTCTTTGCATTATAGTTGCCTTCAATTCTGATTTTCTTCTGTTTAATTCTTAATTAATTTCAGAACATTTCTCTAAACTTTGTGGAGTAAGTTGTATAAATAGGTGGGAAACATCCCAATCCCAATTTTAATGCTTTTAATAATTAACTTATTACATTTTTTTTAGATGTATTATTTGACAAAAAAGTGGAGGGCGCGACAATTTTTAAAAAATCATTATAGAAAACTCTTGCTCACTATTAAAAATGCATTGTTTTATTCAAGCAAGGTTAAAAGATTAACGTTTCGGCCTAGTCTATGACAATATGCAAGTTGTGTTTGCCCAGTTAAAGGGGGACCCAGACTCACCCTGGTTCTTGAGGGTTGCAGACACTGAATAATTATCATTTGAAATAAATGGCACTTTTCAAGTCTTGACTAAAAATCTTTAATGAATATGAATTTAAATACAATTGACTTTAGGATCAGAGCAGGCAGGCTGACTGGCTTGCCCTGAAGGCCCTCTGCCTCTACCTCTGTGTGGTTAATCTCAGCCAAGAGGTTGTATGGGTTGTCTGTCTCTCTCTGGATGTGAATCACTATCACTATGACCTCTCGCTCCGCCTGCCCATTGGCCTGATTAGAATGCTTCCCCTCTCATTCCTTGTTCACAGGAGCAGGGGTGATGGCATCCGGGGTAACCTCCTCCTCTCCTGTATCTAACCCATCTTTCTGGCTGTGAGTTCGACTGAGGTCACTCGTTCTCTCTCCCAGGGTGAGCGGATAGTTTCTCCTCCTCTGTGTCTTGTGTATTTTCTACATTGTAGAATAATAGTGAAGACATCAAAACTATTAAATAACACATATGGCATCATGTAGTAACCAAAAACGTGTTACACATATCAAAATATATTTCAGATTTGAGATTCTTCAAAGTAGCCACCCTTTGCTTGATCACAGCTTTGTACATACAGAATAATACGAAATGTTCTGAGACCAGGTTGCGCTTTCACCTCCCCCGGTAAGAGGGGAATAAGGCAACCTCAGAGTTACATTCAAGGATACTTTATTGACACACACGGATGAAATGGACATGGAAAGGTAGTGGAATGATAGTGGTCCTGTAATGGACAGATAACAGGGCTAATGAATATGCACAATAACTGATAGCACAAGTAGAGCAACAACGCTATTAACAAAGGAAGGGCTGTATTAATGGCATAATGCTACCTGCGGAGTATTACACAACACAGTAAAACACAGAGAGGCAACTTACAATAGGCAATGGTAGTAAATATAAAGAACAACAAGTAAGAATGATATACATGTTACAAACTCACTTTGTGCACGTACACTATCCCACGGTATATCTGTGCATTCAAATTGTCATCGATAAATGCAATTGTGTTCATTGTCTGTAGCTTATGCCTGCCCATACCATAACCCCACTGCCACCATGGAGCATTCACAACGTTGACATCAGCCAACAGCTCGCCCATACGCTGATTTACAAGTGGTCTGAAGTCGTGAGGCCAGTTAGAAGTACTGCCAAATTCTCTAAAGCCGCCTTGGCTTATGGTTGAGAAACTAACATAAACGTATCTGTTAACAGCTCTGGTGGACATTCCTGCAGTTCGTAAGCCAATTGCACGCTGCCTCAAAACTTGAAACATCTGTGCATTGTGTTGTGTGACAAAACTGCACATTTTAGAGTGGCATTTTATTGTCCTCAGCACAAGGTGCACCTGTGTAATTATCATGCTGTTTAATCAGCTTCTTGATATGCCATATTTGTCAGGTGGATGGATTATCTTGGCAAAGGAGAAATGCTCGCTTACAGGGATGTAAACAAATTTGTGCACACAATTTGAGAAAAATAAGCTTTTTGTGCGAACGAAATATTTCACGCTTTTATTTCAGCTCATGAAACATGGGACCAACACTTTACATATTGCGTTAATATTTTTGTTCAGTGTAGTTATTAGGTTGGGAGAATGGGATCCTATCTGGGCTAGCTAAAGCCAAATTCATGGTTAGTAGTATGACAGAGAAAAAATAACAAGACAAATTTAAACATCACACATCTGAGGGGGCAGGTGACCCTGTGCCCCCTTTGGGCATGACGTCTCTGCTATCAACCACATCATTCTGTCTCCGTGAATATTCAAAACAGACACATTCATTCAGGTCTGGTACTGTTCCTACCATATAGATCAGGGATGGACAATTCCTGTCCTTGGGGGCCGGAGTGGTGTCACACTTTTTCCGCACACTCTCTAAAACACAAGGCCAAATATTCACTGGAGTTGCTTACCAAGATGACATTGAATGTTCCTGAGTGGCTTAGTTAGAGTTTTGACTTAATTCGGCTTGAAAACTTATGGCAAAAAAAAAAAATGGCTGTCTATATAATGTATATTGCACAGGGGCGGCCTGTTCAATAGGGCGATATGGGCGACGCACTGCCAAACGGGAAAAGGAAGGGATTTTTTTTCTAATCAATTATATCACGGCAACAGTAGTTATCAGTGTTGTAATCTATACGTCTGATCTGCCACAGTGCCACACTGCCACTAAATGTCGAATCAGGCTAAAGTCGTGCTTCAAATGGCTCCCCCCCCTTTCGGGGCGATTTCAGTCAGGTTGAAAATCGCCCAGAAGTCTGTCACAGACTCCCATGTAAAATCAATTTTTTTCAAATTTCCGAGCTTTCAATACAATCTCTATGGGTGTCTGAGGGCTTGCACTTACGCGCTTTCGTCATACGTAACGTAACCATGAACGTAACTTTGAAAAGAGCGGATTGTGTCTTTGAAAGAAGTTCCTTTTTGTCGGCGAACAAATGAAGATAAATTGGCAACGAAACAATTAGGACCTCCCTGACCAAATTTAATAATTCAACAGGTTTCTACTAAAGGCGGAAAGTCCTACACCCGAGGATTTTCCAAAAATTGGTACGAACGAAAAAATTACATTGCCACTCAACTGGATGAGGGATACAGGCTAGCTGTCCGCCGCCACAACGATGAGGTTAGTGTTGATAATCACAAGTTTACTGGAGAACTGAGACCAAGTAGAGACTTTGGACAGGGTGGATATGGTATAATAAAGGCAGTTTATTCAGAGGTAAAGATATCTGGAATCGCGTGCACGGACCCGTTCGTCAAACTCTTAGGGAGCTATACATTAAGCCCCATTACTTACCATATCAGATAAGAGAAATTGCTGCAGCTACATATATTTTACATCCTGGCCCTACATAGTTCACTATTTGCATCACTTACCAAAATATTACATGTGGTCATATATGCTTGGAAAGTGGAGATGCCATAGAACGTCAAAAAAGTAAACATTGCTGGAGACACATTGCCGTTTTGTAGAAGACATCGCGTTTGCTAGCGAAGAGATTTGTTGTGGCAAATGAACTTGGGCTGGGAATTGCCAGGGACCTCACGATAAGATATATGCATTGCGACTGCGAGTCTCATGATTCTATACGTATTGCGATTCGATACTGTGATTTTATTGCGCACCATATGTCTGTTGCAGAGGGATCAGAAAGCCATGAGAACGAGTTTTGATCAGTCATGGAAATAAAAGTGCTGAAAACAAATTGGCTCCCAATGTGAAAAGATTGAGAACAAGCTATGAAGGAACAATAATGGTGTTTTGGTGCAGGTACAGCCAACTAGCGCTAAAATATTGCGATATTGTCAATACAGTATATCGTAAAGTATCACTATGTAACTCGATTTCTTTCACCCCAATCCCTCAAATTAACGGTAAATAACTGAATTGTTTGCCCCACATTTAGCTAAGATGATTAGCTAGCCAGCTAAAATGTTTTATTTAGTTAGCAGTCGCATCTACAATAGTTTACTGTCAATAACATGTCTCCAAAAATGACGTGGTGTCTCCAATTGTGTTGACATTTTACAATTGCGATGCGCATCCATGAGTATCCACTTTCTGTAGCTCAGCTGGTAGAGCACTGCGCTTGTAACGCCAAGGTAGTGGGTTCGATCCCTGGAACCACCCATACACAAAAATGTATGCACACATGACTGTAAGTCGCTTTGGATAAAAGCGTCTGCTAAATGGCATATCATTATTATTATTATTATTATTATTATTATTATTATTATTATTATTATTATTATCTGAAGAGAGCCCCGAAACATTGTGTGCAGACATTTTATGCAATAAATGAAGTAGGTTGAATCTAGTAGTTCTGATCTTCTGATTGGTCCTGATGAGTTGGGCGAGGTCCCCTCCAGGCTACTGTCACTGATGCATTGGCTCTGAGTCGGGTTCTCTGTCTTCAAATGTTCAGCCTAAGAGAGGGGATTTTTGTGTGTGTGTGTGTGTTTAACAGTGATGATGTGTGTGTGTGTGTGTGTGTGTGTGTTTAACAGTGATGATGTGTGTGTGTGTGTGTGTGTGTCCTCAGAGCAAGAACTCGTGAGTTGGAAGAACTGAGAGGCCTATGGCGTGGGTGTTGTCCTTGGCCACCTGCTGACAAGGCTGACAAGATAGGACCCTTTTGTCCATTGTTATTGGATAGGAACAGAACTTATAACCAGCTCCTGACCTAAATAGATCTTAGCACAACATTTTACTCAACATATCATATTCCATATTCACTATAACAAATATATTTACTACGACATTAGCAAGAACCGCCACATCCTCAGCCGGCTAATCCAGTGTGTGAAGTTTTGCGGAGTGTTTGAGTTAGTTTTGCGAGGCAAAGATG
Organism: Coregonus lavaretus; assembly: GCF_964263955.1. Taxonomy (NCBI): domain Eukaryota; kingdom Metazoa; phylum Chordata; class Actinopteri; order Salmoniformes; family Salmonidae; genus Coregonus; species Coregonus lavaretus. Next base: position 470,418 of record NW_028162761.1, on the reverse strand, counting down.
AAACTGAGGGCTCCACCAACCCTGGTAAGCCAACACTTTTGAGATCAGTCAATAAATGCTTCTGGTATTGACTTATATGCTGCCCCTGTCTTCATGTTGTTGCTGGACATATCTTTTTTTAAATGTGTGTAGGTGACCTAAATCATCAGAAAAATTGCCCCCCCTGAGAATTTTTTCAGGAGCCGCCACTGATATTGCATATATTTTACAATCCAGTTGTGCAAAGCTCTTGGAGACTTACCCAGAAAGACACAGCTTTAATCGACTCAGGGGTGTGAATATTTATGTAAATGAGATATTTCTGTATTTCATTTCCAATACATTTGCAAAAATTTCAAAAACGTGTTTTCACTTTGTCATTATGGGGTATTGTATGTAGCTGCGTGAGAGAAAATATTATAATTGAATCCATTTTGAATTCAGGCTGTAAGAAAACAACATGTGGAATAAGTTAAGGGGTATGAATACTTTCTGAATGCACTGTATATCTGCAAGAAAATGATAAATATGTGAATGTTTGAAAGGGGGTCATATAAACATTGCCTTATTTATATTTTTACAGACAATATTAAGTGAATTCTGTCTGAAATAGTCATGCTATAATGGGCATAGTTTCTCAGACCAAATTTCCATTCTGGCTGAAACAAAGCAATCTGATCATGCTCCAGTCAAACACAGCTATAGGGAATGCCTATACATTGTCCAATCTCCTTCCACACATTGATTTCATTCTTCGCATCTTTATTTAGAAACAAACAAACTTGCTGTTTCAGTGTCTTGTTGCAGGTTGTGCAATGTTCAAAAGTGTGTGTGATATTAGCATTAACTTGTGTGTGTGGTGTCAAGTGTGGATGGTCCTATGTATGCAAATAGCCGAGATTGGATATTTCAGCACCATGGACAGCAGCGACATTGGGATAGCGAGATCTGTAATTCAGCAACACATGACACTGGATAGCGGCTGTCTCAGGTGAACTTGGCATTGGGATAATCCCATCTAATAGGAAACGAGGCATAGGAGGCAAAAAGACTGAAGGAGAAGTCTTCCACAGGAACTCTATGCTTAACTGTTCTGCCACATTCATTTCAAATGTTACATTTTTCGATTTGTAAATAAAAGGGAACACATCTGCAAATAATGTAAATTGACTTTTCTAACTACACTGTACAGCTTTAGTGTGTCTGTGTGTCATAGGTACAACTGCAAGCAATTCGCTTCTCAAATCCTTCTCAAATGTCTGTTTAATGTGAGAAACTAAATTAAAAACAACCGTTAGACTAATACAATGCGTACTGTCACAAATTATTACTATTCCCAACAAGACAACGAAGTGATGGTCTTTACCCACCATGGAGACTTATAAAGGCTACTTCCCCCCCACCAAAAGTTCCCGCGCAGAGCGATGTTGTTTACTACATCATTATGCATATGTAGCGTGGTTCGTTCTGCGTTGTGTACTTTTAATTAGGACACTGCCACAACTGGAATTCTGATGGTTGGATAATTTTTATTCGACCTGCACACGAAGAGACAAAAAAAATGATGTTAGCCCTTGGTGCAGCCACAGCTCTCGGGCACCTTGCTAGTTGAAGGTCAGGCAAAAGAGAACAGGTGCTGCATGCACACATTCAGTGCCTAACAACACACTATACAATACAAGTAAAATGATATACAACATAATTCTGACAAAATAAAAGACATACCTGTACACGAAGAGACAACACACAATAGGTTAGCCCTTGGTGCAGCCACAGCTCTCGGGCACCTGCGTGAGCACATAGAAACTCACTCAAACACTGACCCAAATACTCCCGAGTTACAACAGGTACCCAAATTAGCGAGCTTGGTGAAAGTTGTTAACATAAATCTTTATATTGTCCACATTGTAACAAAACCTATAGTTGCGTAACAGCACTTTGTGTAACTTTACCACAGTTTTATATTGACAAATTACGGTGCCAAGGACAACATACCTTGCTAGTTGAAGGACAGGCAAAAGAGAACAATAAGAGGGTACATAAATACAGATAACCCGCGATGGACCAAACCAAAATATACAAATATTTTACAATTAGGTGTATTTACAATATAGATATATGAAAAGGTTTGTACACCAAAAAATTACATTAGCTATGCAGCTGTAATTAAATAAAAACCACATTGAATTATTATTATTATTATTATTATTAGTATTAACTTATTAACATCCCCTCTTGACCTGGCCTAGTTGAACTGTCCTTGTGTGCAACTTGGTGCATAATCTAGGGGAACAACATCACACTACTACATTCACCCATACTGTTTTACACTAGATTATAAACACAAAACAAAACACATTACCTCGAAGGTAACAAAGCAAAGCAAAAAAAAAAAAACATTTCACACCCACAGGGCGACAGAGTAACCCAGTGTAGTCCCTTAATTCTAGACCCACAAATGGTCGATCAGCTGGAAAGCTATCCCGTGAAGGATTAGGAAAAATAAGAGGTAGCTAATCCCTTGTTCAACCCTATACAAAAAATGCCAAATACATTTTATGCTGATGAACTATACACAAAGTTACATGAATTGTCAAAAATATTAGACAAACCCACAAATCACTCTAAGACCCACTTAGATTACCACATACACATAACAAAGAAAAAGGTTGGGGGTTGTGGGTTTGATTCCCACGGGGGGCCAGTATAAAAAAAATATATATATGTATTCACTAACTGTAAGTCGCTCTGGATAAGAGCGTCTGCTAAATGATTAAAATGTAAATGTCACTGAGAAACCAAGAATTGTTTCATTTCCTGTGTAGACATAGTTTGGATTAGCCTATTCACTGGATTAATACATCTACCTAGTCTAGTCCGAACACCCTCACCCAAAAACCTAGCAGGAATGTCACGGACAGCACCAACCGTGCTCAAAGGTCTAACCTCAGGTTGGGGAGTACTACAGATCAGCATATCCGGAGCCAGCACACTTTCAATTTCCGACTCAACACTAGTAGTGTCAGACGACTGATCAGAATCCTGGTAGATTGTCACAGACCAGACTGACAAAGCATCTTCAACCAAGTTAACAACATCAGGCACAGCACCATCCCAGCTGAGTGGAGTTTCACTATCAGAATTCTTGTAGGCTTTGGGGATCACAGCCCCGAAACCTGAAGGATCTGGAGAAGGTCTGTATGGAGGAGCGGGCCAAAATCCCTGCTGCAGTGTGTGCAAACCTGGTCAAGACCTACAGGAAACATATGATCTCTGTAATTGCAAACAAAGGTTTCTGTACCAAATAATACATTCTGCTTTTCTGATGTATCAAATACTTATGTCATGCAATAAAATGCAAATTAATTACTTAAAAATCATACAATGTGATTTTCTGGATTTTTGTTTTACATTCCGTCTCTCGCAGTTGAAGTGTACGTATGATAAAAATTACAGACCTCTACATGCTTTGTAAGTAGGAAAACCTGCAAAATCGGCAGTGTATCAAATACTTGTTCTCCCCACTGTATGTACTGGATATCATTTTTATTTTACATTTTTAGTCATTTAGCAGACGCTCTTATCCAGAGCGACTTACAGTTAGTGAGTGCATACATCATTATGAGTGCATACATCACTCTTCCTACCCTTGCCTCTCCTAGGCTTCTTCTGACCTGTAGTTAGCTGAAACAATGGCCTAGCAACCATGGAACAATTCTCAATGTAGTGCTGATAGTATACTACCATACCAAGGAAATAACCTATTTTGATAGGAGACGGTGTGACACCATCAGCTTCCATTATCTCACTCTCAGTCACATTCAATATGGTTTGAACTTTTGCAGGGTCAGTGGCTACACCCTCCTGAGAAATGATGTGGCCCAAAAACTTTACAGACCTCCTCAGAAACTTGCACTTAGATGGAGACAGTTTAAGGTTGTGCTCCTGCAACCGCTGAAAAACCATCTCAAGTCTCTGCAGACTCTCTTCCTCCATCTTAGCAAAAACCATCAGATCATCCAAGTAACAAAGGAGACTTAGAACGTTTTGGTCACCAAAGATGGTCAGCATCATTCTCATAAAAGTAGCCGGGCTGTTGCAGAGGCCCTGAGGTAACCGATTGTACTCGTGCAGACCTAAAGGGGAGGAAAAGGCAGTGTATTTCTTGTCCTCTTCATGCAGGGGCACGTTGTAATACCCTGACGTCAAATCCATTGTGCTGAAGAAGGCATTACCTCCCAGAATGCATACAGGAGAACTCTCGGCCACGGTTGGTGCGCAAAGGCGTCCCTTCCCAGTGGCGGTTCGTCCTGTTCCCTCAGAGAGAACCACAGAGGACATTGCGCGTTCACGCGTGACGCGAATAGGTCCACCTCGGCTCTCCCGAATTGTTCCCAAATCTGGAGAACAATGTCTGGATGCAGACACCACTCGTCGTCTCGAGGACCCCCTCTTGACATGAGGTCTGCTCCTATGTTCAAGTAGCCCGGAATGTGTGCTGCTCTCAATGAGCGAAGGTGCTCTTGAGCCCACAGCCACAATTCCTCTGCCGCCCGATGGAGAGCAGGAGACCTGACTCCACCCTGGCGATTTATGTGGGCTACTGTGGTCCGGTTGTCTGACCAGACCAGCACATCGCGACCCCGAAGGGTAGACGCGAAGTGGGTCAGAACCAGTCGAACTGTTTCCAACTCCAGGAGGTTGATGTGACGACCTGATTGAGGCCACACACCTCCTATCGCTTGTGTCTGACATGTCCCTCCCCATCCCGTCAGGGACGCATCCGTGAATACTGGGATGTGAGAGGACACCTTTCCTATCGGGACTCCGTGCGTGAGAACGCGCAAGTTTCTCCAATAGTTTAGGTCTGCACTGAGCGAGAGGGGAACCACCACCAACCAATGACGTTGACGCAATGGGTCTAGTCTTGGTTGGGCGAACCATCGCTGCGTCCTGCGCATGTGCAGGAGTCCCAGCGGAACCACATGCTCTCGTTGAGAATGCGTAAATCCAAAATCGGCCTCACTCCCCCCGTCTTTTTGGGCACTAGGAAATAAGGCGAATATAGCCCTTTGTTCCTTTGCTCCCGGGGAACTACTGTCACCGCCTCCTTCGCCAAAAGTTCTGTAATCTCTGTCATCAGAGCGGCCACTTTGTCTGGCGTTTTCATCACCGTCTCCACCACTCCCCTGAACGGGGGTGGGGTCCGGTGGAATTGGAGAGCATAACCCTTCTTCAACGTCTGTTCTAGCCAGCGTGAGAGGGTGCAGCTTCTTCGCCACTGCCAGCAATGTAGAGAAAGTGGCTGGGCGCGAAGCTGTGGTGCATCCAGTAGGAAGGACCTGTATTCCTCTATGGCCCTTACCGCCACTGTTCCCCAACATTGAAGTGGTGGAACAGCCCAAGGTGGGCCTCCCGTAAAAGGGAGAGGAAATGCGTTCTGAGAAAGAAAGAGGAGTAGGGACGTCGGTTAAACCCGTAACCGTCGTATTCCTGCCCTCCTTGAACGCATCGCGGGTCTGAATTTCACTGACCGAGGCCACAGCCTGCGGCAGGGCACCATCCCCAGCAAGCGATTGCGTCATCTTAGGTGACTGCAATTCGCTATCAGAGCCCTTCACTACAGTACTCCTAGAAGTCTGTAGTATGAGGTCTCTATGAGGTAAAACAAGGCGGCGCCTTGATACCTTCTTAACTTTCACCTTCTGTGTGTGTTCAACTCTGCACCCCTGGTGGGTTGATTCACGCTCAGTGTGGTGAGTACTGGCTCGTTCTGTCAGGGGAGCTGATACTTTGGTTATACCCATAACGCTAGTAATCCTGCCCTCCGTGAACGTAGCATGGGTCTGAATCGCATTAACCGAGACCTTGGTCTGCGATAATGCGCCGTCCCCAGATAGCTGCTGTGTTACAATGCCTGGGGGCGCCGATACTCTGGGCACCTTGGTGACCGCGGTAATCGGGCCCTCCGTGAACGCAGCATGGGTCTGGCTCGTACTAGTGGAGACCTTAGTCTGTGCTAGTGCGCCATCCCCAAATAGCGGCTGCGTCCTCATGTCAGAATCTGACCGGGACTGCTGCCTTCTATGTAAAGCACTTCTTATACGTGAAGTGTGATGTGACGACCTGATTGAGGTCTTCTGGATACCTACTCTTAGTGCCTGTTCAGCAACGCACCCTCGGTGGGCTGAACGGCTCTTGGAGTGGTAAGGAAGAGAGGGTGAGATTTGAACGCTCTCGGACGTATTATGGAAAAGAGGCTCTTTTTTGACAAAGTCAGGTGGAGCCAACTCTTTATTAAACACATCAACAAAAGCATTTACATCAGCACCCGTCCCTTCAACCGAAGGGTGGGGGGGAACAGTGGGCACGTTCGACACCATAGATGCGTCCTCCATCCTCTCCCCCGCGTCCCGTCACGTACGCCTCCTCTTGCCTCCCTTGGAGGGCCAGGTCGGCGTCCTCGTCACCTCCCTCGCCGGCTGTAGTGGGGCTACCGTAGCTGCTGGGAGGGCCGAGCCCGCTCCCTTGCTGCTCGTGGCCGCCGGATGACGCCGATTACACCGCCTCGTCGTAGACCCCGGTCTACTTAGAGGGGCGGAGGTAGATGGCCTTTGGGGAGGAGGGGGGCCGAGTCGTCCTGCCAACGGCAGGTGCTTGGCCAACTGCTTCTTCTCCTCCTCCAACTTCGAAAAACTCTCCGTCGCCTCTTTGACTGCGACCCCAAAGAGGCTGTCGTCAGAGAGGGGGGCGTTCAAGAGAGACGTCCTGTCTGCCTCTTTCATAGATGTCAATGACAACCAGAGGTGTCGTTCCCCGACCACCGAAGTGGCCATGGATCTCCCCGCGCAGACAGCGGACGCCTGTGTAAGGTGGAGTATGGCGCCAGAAATTCTGGACGCCTCCTCCACCTCCTCCGGTGCCATCTCTGTCTTACCCGTGGTTAAACGGGACAGAGAGGCCGCCAAGAGGGCAATGTTGTTAGCTGCTGCTACAGCTTGGGCTCCCAACCCAAAAGACTTCTCTAACAGCGACGCTGTGAGTCGGTCCTTCTGGGATGGCAACGTGGCCTTCTTGGAAGAGGGCCAAGGGCTCGAACCCGGTAGGAGATACGCCGCCATGGCGCTCTCTAACCTGGGGATTCCCTGACCCTGAAGCCTTCCTTCCACTCTCGTGAATGGGAGATACGCTTTTACAGGCGAACGCGCCGCTAAAGGTGCATCCCACGAGCCTCCAACGTACCTAGCCAAAGAAGGCATGGCAGGAGCCACTGGCTCTGCCGCCTTCCTTGGCCTAGAATAAGGACCGCCCTCCATCATATCAACCTCCGGTGCGGAGGGAAGAGGGGGCAGCTTTATTGCCAGCCGTTGAGCAGCTCTCTCAATTAGACCCGGAAAATCCGCTCTCAGAGAGGCTGCAGCGAAAGAGAGAGCTTCTGATCTCTCAGAGCTCGTATCCCCTTCGCTATAGGGACTACAAGCCCTCTCGCTCTCCAAAGGAAAGGGGGGCTTGAAAGTATGAGGGACGGGGTCCGACTGTTCCATTGGAATGCCAGACCCTTCCTCAAAATCCCTATCTTCCCCCGAGTCTGCGCCGTCGGACGACGCCTCTGTAGCAGAGGCTAGTATCGACAACACATCCTCAAGGGGGATGTCCTCCCTGAAAAACGTCCAACGCTGCTTCCTCTCCTTTAAAGAAAGGAGGGCGCAGGAGGCGTAATTCGGGGGACTACAGACGCCCTCCTTGCCATGCTGGGATCCCAAACACACGAAACATAAGTCGTGGTGGTCACCGGCCGCCATGGAAGTGCATCTGCACTGAGCTCTGAAAAGAGCTTTTGGGGGTGGAAAATCTCCCGGTGTGCTCATTTAGACGACGTTGATGACTGGAATATCAACGGCGTTTTCGTCCTGAGTCTTCGTGCTTCGTCTCTTCTTGGCTCTTCAGTCTAGTCATCCAGTCTCTGAAGAAAAAGAGAGGCTGATTGAGGGGAGGCACCCCCTCTTATAGGGACACCTGTACTCCTATTGGCTGTAGGTGTATGCATAATTTTGTCTCAGGCTGCTGCTGCCTTAGGGCAGAGGGTAAACCATTAGGAGCAGAGCTCCCCTATGGGGCGGAGCTCCACGATATAGAACCATTCATACTGTCACATCTAATATAGAAGAACTGAACACAACCATAAGAACTATTCATACTGTCAGATCTAATATGGAACAACTGAATACAACCATAAGAACCATTCATACAGTCAGATATAATATGGAAGAACTGAATACAAAAGAGGTTTACCAGTACAAATTAATGTACTAATGTTATTTTTCATTGGCAGATCAATGCATTTTTCCAAACATATTCATCATCACTTTTTTGTAAGATTTTAACTAACTGAACACAAATATAAACACAGCATTCAACAATTTTACAAGGGTACAGTTCATAAGGAAATCAGTCAATTGAAATACATTCATTAGGCCCTAATCTATGGATTTCACATGACAGGGGCCCACCCATCAGCCAATAAGAATACATTTTCCCCACTAAAGGGCTTTATTACAGATATAAATACTCCTCAGTTTCATCAGCTGTCCGGGTGGCTGATCTCAGATGATCCTGCAGGTGAAGAAGCCAGATGTGGAGGTCCTGGCCTTGCACGGTTACACATTTTTTCTCGGTAGAGAAATTTACATTAAATTCTCTGGCAACAGCTCTGGTGAACATTCCTGCAGTCAGCATGCCAATTGCGCACTCCCTCAAAATGTAGACATCTGTGGCATTGTGTTGTGACAAAACTGCACATTTCAGAGAGGCCTTTTATTGTACCCAGCACAAGGTGCACCTGTGTAATGATCATGCTGTTTACTCAGCTTCTTGATATGCCACACCTGTCAGGTGGATGGATTATCTTGGCAAAGGAGAAATGCTCACTAACAGATATGGAAACAAATTTGTGCACCAAATTTGAGAGAAATAAGCTTTTGTGCATATGGAAAATTTCTGGGATCTTTTATTTCAGCTCATGAAACATGGGACCAACATTTTACATGTCAAGTTTATATATTTTTTCAGTATAGTTTTAGAAGACAATTTACTAAACACGTAGTCATTTCATTTGAATTGTCACATGCTTGGTAAACAACAGGTGTAGACTAACAGTGAAATGTTGACCAACAATGGAGAACACAATACAACAATTATAATAATAGGAAAAAAGATTGTAGCACAAGCAATTAATACATGATGAGCAATGTTAGCTTGGCTATATACATGGGGTACCAATACCTAGTCAATGGTAGCTTGGCTATATACATGGGGTGCCAATACCTAGTCAATGGTAGCTTGGCTATATACATGGGGTGCCAATACCTAGTCAATGGTAGCTTGGCTATATACAGTGGGGAAAAAAAGTATTTAGTCAGCCACCAATTGTGCAAGTTCTCCCACTTAAAAAGATGAGAGAGGCCTGTAATTTTCATCATAGGTACACGTCAACTATGACAGACAAAATGAGAAAAAAAAATCCTGAAAATCACATTGTAGGATTTTTTATGAATTTATTTGCTAATTATGGTGGAAAATAAGTATTTGGTCAATAACAAAAGTTTCTCAATACTTTGTTATATACCCTTTGTTGGCAATAACACAGGTCAAACGTTTTCTGTAAGTCTTCACAAGGTTTTCACACTCTGTTGCTGGTATTTTGGCCCATTCCTCCATGCAGATCTCCTCTAGAGCAGTGATGTTTTGGGGCTGTCGCTGGGCAACACGGATTTTCAACTCCCTCCAAAGATTTTCTATGGGGTTGAGATCTGGAGACTGGCTAGGCCACTCCAGGACCTTGAAATGCTTCTTACGAAGCCACTCCTTCGTTGCCCGGGCGGTGTGTTTGGGATCATTGTCATGCTGAAAGACCCAGCCACGTTTCATCTTCAATGCCCTTGCTGATGGAAGGAGGTTTTCACTCAAAATCTCACGATACATGGCCCCATTCATTCTTTCCTTTACACGGATCAGTCGTCCTGGTCCCTTTGCAGAAAAACAGCCCCAAAGCATGATGTTTCCACCCCCATGCTTCACAGTAGGTATGGTGTTCTTTGGATGCAACTCAGCATTCTTTGTCCTCCAAACACGACGTGTCAAGTTTTTACCAAAAAGTTCTATTTTGGTTTCATCTGACCATATGACATTCTCCCAATCCTCTTCTGGATCATCCAAATGCACTCTAGCAAACTTCAGACGGGCCTGGACATGTACTGGCTTAAGCAGGGGGACACAGCAGGATTTGAGTCCCTGGCGGCGTAGTGTGTTACTGATGGTAGGCTTTGTTACTTTGGTCCCAGCTCTCTGCAGGTCATTCACTAGGTCCCCCCGTGTGGTTCTGGGATTTTTGCTCACCGTTCTTGTGATCATTTTGACCCCACGGGGTGAGATCTTGCGTGGAGCCCCAGATCGAGGGAGATTATCAGTGGTGTTGTATGTCTTCCATTTCCTAATAATTGCTCCCACAGTTGATTTCTTCAAACCAAGCTGCTTACCTATTGCAGATTCATTCTTCCCAGCCTGGTGCAGGTCTACAATTTTGTTTCTGGTGTCCTTTGACAGCTCTTTGGTCTTGGCCATAGTGGAGTTTGGAGTGTGACTGTTTGAGGTTGTGGACAGGTGTATTTTATACTGATAACAAGTTCAAACAGGTGCCATTAATACAGGTAACGAGGGGAGGACAGAGGAGCCTCTTAAAGAAGAAGTTACAGGTCTGTGAGAGCCAGAAATCTTGCTTGTTTGTAGGTGACCAAATACTTATTTTCCACCATAATTTGCAAATAAATTCATTAAAAATCCTACAATGTGATTTTCTGGATTTTTTTTCTCAATTTGTCTGTCATAGTTGACGTGTACCTATGATGAAAATTACAGGCGTCTCTCATCTTTTTAAGTGGGAGAACTTGCACAATTGGTGGCTGACTAAATACTTTTTTTCCCCACTGTACATGGGGTGCCAATACCTAGTCAATGGTAGCTTGGCTATATACATGGGGTGCCAATACCTAGTCAATGGTAGCTTGGCTATATACATGGGGTGCCAATACCTAGTCAATGGTAGCTTGGCTATATACATGGGGTGCCAATACCTAGTCAATGGTAGCTTGGCTATATACATGGGGTGCCAATACCTAGTCAATGATAGCTTGGCATTCTGAAAATATTCAGACCCCTTGACTTTTTCCACATTTTATTACGTTACACCCATATTCTAAAATGGATTAAACCATTTTTCCCCTCATCAATCTACACACAATACCCCATAATGTCAAAGCAAAATACAGGTTTTTAGTAGTTTTTCCTAATTTATTAATAACTGAAATATCAGTCTGAAGTCCTGAGCGCTCTCATCAAGGATCTCTCTGTACTTTGCTCCATTCATTATTCCCTCGATCCTGACTAGTCTCCCTGCCTCTGAAAAACACCCGCACAGCATGATACTGCCATGACCATGCTTCACCGTAGGCATGGTGCCAGGTTTCCTCCAGACGTGACGCTTGGCATTCAGGCCAAAGAGTTCAATCTTGGTAACAACAGACCAGAGAATCTTGTTTCTCATGGTCAGTCCTTTAGGTGCCTCTTGGCAAACTCCAAGCGGGCTGAACTCTGGAGCTCTGTCAAAGTGATCATCGGGTTCTTGGTCACCTCCCTGACCAAGGCCCTTCTCCTCCGATTGCGCAGTTGGCCGGGCGGACAGCTCTAGGAAGAATCTAGGTGATTCCAAACTTCTTCCATTTAAGAATGGAGGAGGCCACGGTGTTCTTGGGGACCTTCAATGCTGCAGACATTTTTTGGTACCCTTCCCCAGATATGTGCCTCATCACAATCCTGTCTCGGAGCTCTACGGACAATTCCTTCAACCTCATGGCTTGGTTTTTGCTCTGACATGCAATGTCAACTGTGGGATGTTATATAGACAGGTGTGTGCCTTTTCAAACCATGTCCAATCAATTGCATTTATCTCAGGTGGACTCCAATCAAGTTGTAGAAACATCTCAAGGAATATCAATGGAAACAGGATGCACCTGAGCTAAATTTCGAGATTCATAGCAAAGGGTCTGGAATACTAATGTAAATAAGGTTTTGCAAAAATGTCTAAACCTGTTTCCACTTTGTCATTATGGGGTATTATGTGTAGATTGATGAGGGATTGTTGTTGCATTTGTTGTTTGTAAAAAAACAAAACATTTTTACAATAAGGCTGTAACTTATTTTTTTGTTGAAAAAGTCAAGGGGTCTGAATACTTTCAGAATGCACTGTATAGACACTAACTATTTCACTTTAAACACTTTGTTATATTTATTGGCAAGAGAAGAGGTTGCCCAGCACAAATTAATGTACAAACATGATTTTTCATTACATATTTGTAATTTAGCAGATGCTCTTATTCAGAGCGACTTATAGGACCAATTGAGGTTAAATGCCTTGCTCAAGGCCACAATGACAGCTTTTTGACCTAGTTGGCTCGGGATTCAAACCAGCGACCTTTCAGTTACTGGCCCAACACTCTTAACCGCTAGGCTACCTGTTAAATACATAACACAATATGTGACATAAGTAGAATACAGAACACTTGAAACATTACAGGACATTTTTCATGATGGAAATTGAAATATTAAAATGTGATTTTAAAAAAGCAGTGGGTAGAGTGGCGTTTCATAGGCGGTTTGTACGGGCAGTTATACAGGACAGTTTGTGGCTGTTTCTCAGGAGCCTGGTGGTGCAGTTACCTCTGTTTGGAAGGAGCAGGTCATTCAGTGGATGGTCAAGAGTGTGCATGTCCTTCACCAGGTGCACTGCAGCCTGTTCTCGCCTGCTCTGCAGTGACGGGAGCTGTGGTTGGACTGCTCCACCTCTGGAGATGATCCTCAAGGCCCTCCTCTGCACCCTGTCTAGTTGGGCCTGCTGCTTTTTACTGCATCCAACTAACAGCACTCCACTGTATTCCAGACAAGGCCAGTATAGTATAGACTGTGACCAGATCTTCAGTAGGACATTACTGGCAAGAAAAGTCAAAAAGGCGTATCAAGGCCATTCTCACTGGCTGCTCCAGGTGTCACCACTGAGGTTAGAGTCTAGATGAAAACCAAGATACTTGGTTGTTGTTACCACTGGTACTTCCTGTCCTCCTAGGATTAGTGGTGCAGTTTGTGGATGGTCCTCTGACCAAGGGCTAAATGTACCAGTTGCCATCACCCTCTGCCTCTTTCGGTGGTGTAGCTGTGGAGCCAGGCTAGTAACCTTGGACACAGTTCAATATCAGACAGATGTTTAAGGAACTATGGGTGATCTACTCGATCAAAGGCTTTGGACACATCAGCAAGTAACACCCTCACCATTGTTGGGTTTATGGAGTCTGTAGCTGTCAGCCAGGAGTATGTGGCTTTCACAAGGGTGGTAGTAGTGCTGGACTTTGGGAGGTAGTCATACTGAATCGTGCACTCAGATAACACCTCCTACTGGCAGGGGACAGTTATAACAATGTGTTTGATGACAGAGGCTAGATCTTCTGCATGCTCTTTAGTAGCCAGGCTGGAATGCCATCAGGCCCACATGCTTTACGTGCTCTGAGTCTGTTCAGAACTTGCTTTAACTGGCCAATGCTGCACAGCTCAACCTGCTTTGTAGGCATTGGCAGGGGGAAGATGGCAAGAGGTGTGGTGCTTGTCCATGCCTCAGCAAAGAAGCCATTCAAAAACATCAGCCACGTCGTCGTCTTCAATTCCCTCGACCTGTATTCTCCCTCCTGATGTTTTCTTTGGTCCCAGTCCATTGTTAATGAAGTCCCACCATTCCTTAGGGTTTTTCTTCTTAAGGTCCTGGATTTCAGTTTTGTAGAAGATTGTCTTTGCTTCCTTGATAATCATTTGCACTGTGTTTCTGTATTTTCTCCATGTCATTGTTTCTCCCCATCTGTTGAAAATATTCTGCATTTTCCTGATGGCAGCCTTTATTCTTTCAGTCATCCAGGGCTGGTCCAGTATTGTTGTTTTCTTATTTCTTATTGACAGTTTGAATGCAGGAGTTGAATGTCTCCACCTCATATATGGCAGACCAGTCAGTACAGGCCATACATCGTGCAAAGGTCTCCTTTCTGTTCTGGGTTACCAGATGTCCTTTTTTCCGCTGCACTTCTCTTCTCCCTCCTGATGTTGTGTTTGGAGAGAACAGCAGACATTTGTGATCACTGGATCCGAGAGGAGTAAGTACAGTGGGTTGTGTTGATCAGATCTAGGATGGAGTCCCCTCTGTGGTCTTGTCTTTGGCCACTTGTTTCATGTCTGGATGGGAGTTTGTCAGCATCTTGATGGGCAGGTGATTAAAGTCTCCACACAGGATGAGACCCATTTGGGGAGAGGACATCCTGATCACATGGACAGTGATTATGAGATAATCCACAGTGTTCTGCTGCAGTGTTTTGTCATGTGCCCATGGTGGATGTTAGAGCACTCCACTACCAGAGATGAAACTGAGCTGGGGTGTTGTTTAGGACGGAGCTGAAGACACTCAAAGTCTTCTTTCTCTAGGTCAGTTATTCTTCTCTTTGCCTGCATACTGTGATTCACATACATAGCCACACCCCCTCCTCGCATCCCCTCTCTGGACCTGTCATTTCTGAACAGCTGATAGTCTTTGTCATCAGAACAGCCTCAATTCGTCGGGGCATGGACTCTACAAGGTGTCGAAAGCGTTCCACTGGGATGCTGGCCCATGTTGACTGCAATGCTTCCCACAGTTGTGTCAAGTTGTCTGGCAGTGTATTTCTACTCCGAATAGCTTGTTCCAATTCCTACAACAGATGCACAATTGGATTGAGATCTGGTGCCTCGGAAGGCCACTGCAGTAACCTGAATTCACTGTCATGTTCGTGGAACCTTTTCTGGACAAGCCTTGTGGCATGGGGCATAATCCTGCTGAAAAAATATATTTGCAGATGGATACACTTCTGCCATGAAGGGATGCACCTGATTGACAATGATTTTTAGATATCCTGTGGCATTCAAACGTTGCTCCACTTTTATCAAGGGGCCCAATGTCTGCCATGAAAACACACCCCACACAGCCACCACCATCCTGCAATGCTGACACACGGCATGGATGCATGTACTCGTGGTTTCCTCTATATCCTAGACCTCTCATTATATTTACAGTAGGAGCTATCTGCAAAACTGACAAGGTGCACACTGATCAGTAAAGAGATTCTAACATTCTACAACTTCCCGTACCTCTGCACAGTTCTCTCACAGTGAGAACCAATAGGATTACAATAGAGTGTATCCAATCCACTACCACTTCTTATGTATACGTTGGTGTCTTTTTTAATTGCCAGATATGTAGAATCTCATCTCACAGACAGCTTCTCTCCTGTGTGTATACGTTCATGTATTTTCAAGTTGCCAGATTGAGAGAAACTTAACCCACAGTCAGAGCAGGAGTATGGCTTCTCTCCTGTATGTATACGTTCATGTATTTTTAAGTTGCCAGATAGAGAGAATCTTAACCCACAGTCAGAGCAGGAGTAAGGCTTCTCTCCTGTATGTATACGTTCATGTTGTTTTAACTTGTCCAGTCGAGAGAAACTTGTCCCACAGTCAGAGCAGGAGTAAGGCTTCTCTCCTGTGTGTATACGTTCATGTATTTTTAAGGGGCCCAGTCGAGAGAAACTCTTCCCACAGTCAGAGCAGGAGTAAGGCTTCTCTCCTGTGTGTGTTCTCTGATGACGTTTTAGCTCAATTGATGTTATGAAGCATTTTACACAGTCAGAGCAGGAGTAAGGCTTCTCTCCTGTGTGTATACGTTCATGTATTTTTAAGGGGTCCTGTCGAGAGAAACTCTTCCCACAGTCATTGCAGGAGTATGGCTTCTCTCCTGTATGTATACGTTCATGTATTTTTAAGTTGCCAGATAGAGAGAATCTTAACCCACAGTCAGAGCAGGAGTAAGGCTTCTCTCCTGTGTGTATACGTTCATGTTGTTTTAAGTTGCCCAGTTGAGAGAAACTTGTCCCACAGTCAGAGCAGGAGTAAGGCTTCTCTCCTGTGTGTATACGTTCATGTTGTTTTAAGTGGCCCAGTTGAGAGAAACTTGTCCCACAGTCAGAGCAGGAGTAAGGCTTCTCTCCTGTGTGTATACGTTCATGTTGTTTTAAATTGTCCAGTCGAGAGAAACTTGTCCCACAGTCAGAGCAGGAGTAAGGCTTCTCTCCTGTGTGTGTTTTCTGATGAACTGTCAGATCCTTTGATGTTGTGAAATTCTTCCCACAGTCAGTACAGGAATACAGATTCTCTCCTGTGTGTATTTGTAGGTGTATTTTTAACTTTGATAGAATTGAGAAACTCTCCTCACAATGTGGGCAGTGATGAGACCTCTTAGCTCTGTTATCTTCCTGCTGTTGCTCTTTGGATGTAGAGAATGTCTCAACATGGTGTCCTGTGTGAACAACATCAGAAGAACCAGTCAGTTGGTGTGATATACATGTCAATAAATTGTATTTTATGAAACCCTTTTTACATCAGAAGTTGTCACAAAGTGCTTTATAGATCCCAGCCAAAAACCCCAAAGAGCAAGCAATGCAGATGAAGAAGCCATATCATCCTCCACTCACTATCACAAGGGTTAGTAACTACACATACTCATTTAATAGAACTTTAAAACATTGGCAGTTTGTCTACTTCACTTCTTTAGTCTACTCTCTGATCACTCTAGATAGCCCAGTGAATAAAACAAATGCTGGCAATACTGGTGTCAAACCATGTACAGTGAGGGAAAAAAGTATTTGATCCCCTGCTGATTTTGTACGTTTGCCCACTGACAAAGACATGATCAGTCTATAATTTTAATGGTAGGTTTATTTGAACAGTGAGAGACAGAATAACAAAAAAGAAATCCTGAAAAACGCATGTCAAAAATGTTATTAATTGATTTGCGTTTTAATGAGGGAAATAAGTATTTGACCCGTCTGCAAAACATGACTTAGTAATTGGTGGCAAAACCCTTGTTGGTAATTACAGAGGTCAGACGTTTCTTGTAGTTGGCCACCAGGTTTGCACACATCTCAGGAGGGATTTAGTTCCAATCTTCTTTGCAGATCTTCTCCAAGTCATTAAGGTTTCGAGGCTAACGTTTGGCAACTCGAACCTTCAGCTCCCTCCACAGATTTTCTATGGGATTAAGGTCTGGAGACTGGCTAGGCCACTCCAGGACCTTAATGTGCTTCTTCTTGAGCCACTCCTTTGTTGCTTTGGCCGTGTGTTTTGGGTTACTGTCATGCTGGAATACCCATCCACAACCCATTTTCAATGCCCTGGCTGAGGGAAGGAGGTTCTCACCCAAGATTTGACGGTACATGGCCCCGTCCATCGTCCCTTTGATGCGGTGAAGTTGTCCTGTCCCCTTAGCAGAAAAACACCACCAAAGCATAATGTTTCCACCTCCATGTTTGACGGTGGGGATGGTGTTCTTGGGGTCATAGGCAGCATTCCTCCTCCTCCAAACACGGCGAGTTGAGTTGATGCCAAAGAGCTCCATTTTGGTCTCATCTGACCACAACACTTTCACCCAGTTCTCCTCTGAATCATTCAGATGTTCATTGGCAAACTTCAGACAGCCCTGTATATGTCCTTTCTTGAGCAGGGAGACCTTGCGGGCGCTGCAGGTTTTCAGTCCTTCACGGCGTAGTGTGTTACCAATAGTTTTCTTGGTGACTATGGTCCCAGCTGCCTTGAGATCATTGACAAGATCATCCCGTGTAGTTCTGGGCTGATTCCTCACCATTCTCATGATCATTGCAACTCCACGAGGTGAGATCTTGCATGGAGCCCCAGGCCGAGGGAGATTGAAAGTTATTTTGTGTTTCTTCCAGTTGCGAATAATCGCACCAACTGTTGTCACCTTCTCAACAAGCTGCTTGCCGATGGTCTTGTAGCCCATTTCAGCCTTGTGTAGGTCTACAATCTTGTCCCTGGTCTTGGCCATGGTGGAGAATTTGGAATCTGATTGATTGATTGCTTGCTTCTGTGGACAGGTGTCTTTTATACAGGTAACAAGCTGAGATTAGGAGCACTCCCTTTAAGAGTGTGTTCCTAATCTCAGTTCGTTACCTGTATAAAAGACACCTGGGAGCCAGAAATCTTTCTGATTGAGAGGGGGTCAAATACTTATTTCCCTCATTAAAATGCAAATCAATTTATAACATTTTTGACATGTGTTTATTCTGGATTTTTGTGTTGTTATTCTGTTTCTCACTGTTCAAATAAACCTACCATAAAAATTATAGACTGATCATGTCTTTGTCAGTGGGCAAATGTACAAAATCAGCAGGGGATCAAATACTTTCTCACTGTAGGGGCCTAAGCTATTGATGGATTCAAGATAAGGTCGTGGTTATTGATCTCAGATTCTCAGTGTCAAAGTAGCCTTTCATTTTGGTCATTTGTGAGGTATTAAAAAAGATTCTGCGAAAGTCTCCAGTCATCTAAAATGATATAGAATTGCATGAAATCCATTTATAAAAGAACACATTTTTCCCGGACTCTAGGCTTCTAGGAAATTCCTGGATATTGGCGGGAACTGGAACAAGCTGTGGTACACATTGATCCAGACCATCCCAAACATGCTCAAAGGGTGACATGTCTGGTGAGTATGCAGGCCATGGAAGAATTGGGACATTTTCAGCATGTTCAATTGTGTACAGATCCTTGCGACATGGGGCCGTGCATTATCATGCTGAAACACGAGGTGATGGAGGTGGATGAATGGCAGGACAATGGGCCTCAGGATCTTGTCATGGCATCTCTGTGCATTCAAACTGCCATCGATAAAATGCATTTTTATTAGTTGTCTGTAGCTTATGCCATGCCATAACCCCGATACCACCATCGGGTACTCTGTTCACAACATTGACATCAGCAAACCGCACGTCCACACAACGCCATACACGGTGGTCAGCAGTTGTGAGGCTGGTTGGGCATACTGCAAAATACTCTAAAACAACATTGGAGGCAGCTAATGGTAGAGAAATTAACCTAACTTTCTCTGGCAACAGCTCTGGTGGACATTCCTGCAGTCAGCATGCCAATTGCATGCTCCCGCAAAACTTGAGACATCTGTGGCATTGTGTTGTGTGAAAAGACTGCACATTTTAGAGTGGCATTTTTGTATTTGTTAGGGATCCCCATTAGATGCTGCCAAGCACCTCCTCAGCTACTCTTGTCCCCAGCACAAGGTGCACCTGTGTAATAATGATCATGCTATTTAATCAGCTTCATGATATGCCACACCTGTCAGGTGGATGGATTATGTTGGCAAAGGAGAAATGCTCACTAACAGGGATGTAAACAAATTTGTGCACAACATTTTAGAAATAAGTTTGTGTCTGGAACATTTCTGGGATCTTTTATTTCACCTCATGAAACATGGGACCAACACTTTACATGTTGCGTTTATATGTTTGTTCAGTGTATACAGTATTTCTAAAAAAATCATACAAACTATCAATAACAACATTTAAATTAAATCAGCCTGCTTTTTTGTTCTAATCAGGTCCCTACACAGGCTCAGAAGGATCCTGTGAGGGCGGAACATTTTCTGGCTACAGTAGACCTTGCAGGGCTTCTGCCGTGAAGTCTTGGAGGCCCAAAAACTTCTCAGCTACAGATATAATGATGTCCAGCTTCTTGGACTTATTGTGCAGTAAAATTAATAACTGTGGCTATAAATAATAAAAAATCCACCTTCAAAATAAGTGTATCCAGATCACTTGATTGACGTACAACCTTTGCAACTGGTTGCAGTGCAGCCACCACCATATCTTCTTCAGAACTGTGGCCTCTTGCTACTATAACTCTCTTCACCGCCTCCACATAGGAGATTTGCTGTACAGCCCTGATCCTTGACACCTCAACCTCTTTCACCCTAACAGGGCACTCTGGGAATTCAGGAATATGACCCCCACCACAGTTACAACATTTTACATTCACATGCTCTTCAATAACATATTCCTTCCGTCTGCAAACACTTGACATGTGGCCAAACTTTTTACATTTCTTGCATTGCATCAGGTTTTACACAAACTCTCTTATGGGGTATATTATATATCCCAGCTTTACATAGGGTGGTAGATACTCTTCATCAAACATCAATAATAAAGACGAACGCTTCTCCTTTTTCACATTCTCCATCCTTCTTCTTCGCGATTTGGTTGGCGGAGCGCATTCAACTTTTAGGTGCATACACCACCACCTACTGTACTGGTGTGTGAGGCCATTCACAGCCTATATACATTAAATTCATTGATACGGTAATTAATACAAAATTGCAGTATTAGCCTGTGAGGGTAAAATGTGAGGGTAAATGTTCTTGGTTAGTGCAGATGACCTCCTCAGAACAATTGGCAGTACGCCCAGAACATTGTTCTGGGATCCAAAAGGGATATCTCAGTTTCAAGGTCTCAGCTTGGAGAGAAGAAGCCTTGTGAGGTATTGGTCTGTCACGTGCAGGAACCAAATGTTAACGATTAATTAATTATTAATAAAGCTAAAATCATGCAAATATAACTTGTCTGTGTAAGCAGTATATAGGACAACTAACGGGACTGCCCCGGCAGAGCTCCCAACCGACGTATCCTATGGTGCTTTTATGTTTGTTGGAACCTCTCCAACAAGGGACTCATTTGACTTTGAGTCCCTTCGTGGCGATTTTCCACGACAAAAACCCACCACCCCATTCCACTATTTAACACCATCTAGTCCTACGCCAGACCACTACCACTCAACACCCCCTGCAGCTGTTCTGCAGTAAATCCTCGCAATCCCAAGTACTTCTCTGCCGCTGCCACCACAGCCTCTATTTTCTGGGACTTTTTGATCCATTTCTGCAGTACAATTGAAAACCATTGCTATAAATGCTAAAAAGCCCACCTTACTGAAGCACATATTCTTCCCATCACTCTCTCTTGGTCTCTGCCTACTCACAGGAATCCTCACCATGTACCCATCTTCCTCTACCACTCTCTTCACTGCTTCTACTACAACACTTTCTGTACTACTGTACCGAGTGGCGCAGTGGTCTAAGGCCCTGCATCGCAGTGCTAGCTGTGCCACTAGAGATCCTGGTTCGAATCCAGGCTCTGTCGTAACCGGCCGCGACCGGGAGACCTATGGGGCGGCGCACAATTGGCCCAGCGTCGTCCAGGGTAGGGGAGGGAATGGCCGGCAGGGGATGTAGCTCAGTTGGTAGAGCATGGTGTTTGCAACGCCAGGGTTGTGGGTTCGATTCCCAAGGGGGGGTATGAAAAAAATAATAATAATACTCAAACTAAATAATGTATGCACTCACTAACTGTAAGTCGCTCTGGATAAGAGCGTCTGCTAAATGACTAAAATGTAAATGTAACCCTGGCAACCTCAATCTAATAATAATAATAATATTATGCCATTTAGCAGACGCTTTTATCCAAAGCAACTTACAGTCATGTGCGCATACATTTTTACGTATGGGTGGTCCCGGGGATCGAACCCACTACCCGTTACAAGTGCCATGCTCTACCAATTGAGCTACAGTTGAGCTATAGAGGACCACAATCTGCCTTTCTCTCACCTGACACCTCAGATCGCCAGCCCGTTAGCACCCCCACAACTAACACACAGAACTTTCTCCACCGATACCACACATTTCTTCATCTCATGCCCTCCTGCACACTTGTCACATCTAGGCATCTCACGCCTACACACTGCTGCAACAGGCCCATAAACTTCACACCTAAAACACTGTAATATTTACGGAACAAAATCGCTCACGGGATGACTGACACTTCCTACCTTGATCTTATCTGGCAGAGACTATGCATCAAAATCCAGCATGACAGATAATGTATTCTCTGTTTCCCCACGCTCTACACCGGATCTACGTCTCACCAAACGGAGGGTGTCACAGACACCTGGAATCTTCCATTTCAACTGCACATCCTCAACACTTAAACCTAACCCCGTTATCACTCCATTCAATGCCACCCTGTTCCGGAGAGCAATTCAAGTCACAATTCCTGTCTCTAATCACGTAATCCGCAGCGCCCGCTCCCTCTGGACAAAGGAGAAACAATAAATCATCACGAGTCCACTCAGAGTTACCTTCACCAACTCAACAGTCCCCAACCTCTTCTCCACCTAACCTGACACCACATATGTATCCATTCTCTCTACAAATCTCACTCCCACTGGGCCAGAATCATCCTTATCATCCTCGGAACGAGGCCCGAACTCAGTTCCTCACCGCAGGTAATTCATCCTCAGTCTCACCATGTTCCATCTCTGAGCTACTGGAGGACGTATCCCTCTTTATACACTAGACGATAACCTCCCTCAACACACTGCTTCCCTCTACACTCAGCTCCTTCTCAGCGGTCATCACTGCACCTGCCACCACAGTTAATTAGTTTTAAATTGACACAATACCTGTTATCAAAGGTTACAGCTAGAGATGACGTGCAGGAGCTTGCAGTGTTGTTGTTTTGCATGATGTCTACTTTGATGATAATTAGAGTTTTATAATCTGAGAGGAAATAGAGCCAAATATTGCTAAAGGTCACACCAGGGTAAGCCTACACGAAACACAGCCATTATTTTAAGTGTTTCTAAAATGAATAAAAAGGAAAAATGATTGGAACCATTTCCCTGATTGACCGCTACGTTTTATGACACCATTTTTGCACCAAAAAAAATAATTTAAAAAAATAACTGTATTCAGACTTTACTCAGTACTTTGTTGAAGCTCCTTTGGCAGTGATTACAGCCTCAAGTCTTCTTGGGTATAACGCTACAAGCTTGGCATACCTGTATTTGGGGAGTTTCTCTGCAGATCCTCTCAAGCTTGTCAGGTAAAATGGGTAGTGTCGCCGCACAGCTATTTTCAGTTCTCTCTGTACTTTGCTCCGTTCATCTTTCCCTCGATCCTGACTAGTCTCCCAGTCCCTGCCACTGAAAAAAATCCCCACAGCATGATGCTGCCACCACCATGCTTCACCGTTGGGATGGTGCCTGGATTCCTCCAGACGTGACGCTTGGCATTCAGGCCAAAGAGTTCAATCTTGGCTTCATCACACCAGAGAATCTTGTTTCTCATGGTCTGAGAGTCCTTTAGGTGTCTTTTGGCAAACTCCCAGTGGGCAGTCATGTGCCTTTTCATGAGGAGTGGCTTCCGTCTAGCCACTCTACCATAAAAGGCCTGATTGGTGGAGTGCTGCAGAGATGGTTGTCCTTCTGGAAGATTCTCCTATCGCCACAGAACTCTAGAGCTCTGCCAGAGTGACCACTGGCTTCTTGATGACCTCCCTGACCAAGGCCCTTTTCCCCCCGATTTCTTAGTTTGTCTGGGCTGCCAGCTCTAGAAAAACGATTGGTGGTTCCACACTTTTTCCATTTAAGAATGATGGAGGCCTTTCGATCATATCCTTGGACTAAAATGTTTGACACTCAGGTGCAAGCCTAACATCACATGCAAAGGGCCTTTGGGTAACGTAGCACATATTCAATGATATATATTTTTCTCACGTAGGCTGTTCATTTCTGATCTTTGATACTTTTTCTGGTTTATAAACGTATCATGGTATACTACGTTAACGCTATACGTATGGGCCATATTGTTACTTGGTAGCTACTAGCAACAGACCCTGTGTTGTGGATCATCTACCACTATTTTGGACGGTCCATACTGTAACGTTAACGTTAGTCTCAGGCTTCACTAACTAGCGTTACTGTTTTAGGTGGAGCTATTCTTTGCTACTTTTCAAACAAATACTACGTGATATTTCACATATCATCTTGCTAGAGAGGCATTTTGTTGTGATATTTAGGCTACTAGCAAAAGACCCTGTGTTGTTAGGATAGATTTATGTTTGTTTCTTCCAACAGATCTTTACACATTTTCCTCACTACAAAATATTCCTGCGGTCCTTGTGGTTACTAAACATATTTTAGATATGTCTTTATGCTATAGCTTATTCCATGTTCACATCTTTGGTTAAATGACTTCAAATGCAAAACTTAAATGTACTTTGTGGAATGTCTGTGGAGTTTGTAAACTATCCAAGCTTAAATCAGGTTATTACTAGGCTTAAACAACTTCATTCATCTATTGTGTTCCTACAAGAAACTCACGTGTTGAAGGATGAGCTACTTAAAGTATGCAGGAGATGACAAGGGCAAATAATAGCATCCTGTTTCTCCTCTCATTCTCATGGTGTTATGGTTTTAATTCACTAATCTGTTCCGTTTCAAGTGGATACTATTATAACTGATACAGCTGGTAGATACATTTTGATACAGGGAACTCTTTTGAATGAGCATATTAATCTGGTTAATGTTTATGGTCCTAATGATGATAATCCCAAATTCTTTGAGAATGTATTTCTATTGATAGCCTCCATTCCTGGTAAAGTCCTAATGGCAGGGGACTTTAATTGCACTCTTGATCCTCATCTAGATCGCTCCTCTGGTTTAGACACTTCCCACTCGCAGAGTAGAAAGAAATTACAGCATTTCATTAAGGACTTAAATCTATGTGAACCTTGGAGGACTCAGAACCCGAGTAAAAGGGAGTATTCATGTTACTCGTCAACATTTAAATCATATTCTCATGTAGACTACTTTTTAGTTTCTTGCTCATTGCTTCCCAATGTAGCAGGAAGTGGATATGATAATATTGTTTTGAATGACCATTCCACTGTGTCATTATTCTATAGGGATACAAAACTAGTAAAAGGATCCTCTAGAAGGCGTTTGCATCCCAGATGGTTAAAGGACCCAGACTTCTTACATTACGTTGGAGTGCATATAGATGTTTATTTGACATTAAACACTGACCAAACATCAGCGAGTACCAGATGGGAGGCTTTCAAAGCACATATTTGGGGGCAAAGTATACGTTTTACCAGTTTAAAATCAAATAAAAATCAGAAAATGAGAGATGGACAGCAAAATCAGAGAATTGGAGAGGGAAGCTTTTTTGGATAACTCAGTAGAAGTAAACAAAGAATGATTTGGTCTTAAAGCTCAGTATGAAGAACTTCCCACCTCAAAGGCTGCAAACAGCTTAACTAGGCTGAAACAGTCCTTCTATAATCAAGGTGAAAAACCTGGTAAATTGCTGGCCTGGCACAGTAAGAAGTAAAATTCAGCCTTTAATGCAATTCATAATTTACAAGGACAATTATCAATGGATCCTGTAGAAATAAACCAAACATTTGCTTCCTACTACAACACACTTTACAACTCTGAATCTCCTGAGAACTGAACTAGTCAGGTCTTGATTTTCCCTCTACTTCAGAAGACACTAAATTGGATCTGGAAAAGGAATTGGATGGTGTTGAAATATCTGATGCTATTTTCGATGTGAAGGGAGGTTAAGCGGAAGGTCCAGATGGGCTCCCAATAGATATTTAAGGACAAACTTCTAGGTCCACTTTTGGATATGTACAGTGCATTAGGAAAGTACTCAGACCCCTTTACTTTTTCCACAATTTGATTCATTACAGCCTTATTCTGAAATGGATTAAATAAAAAAAATCCTCATCAATCTACACACAATACCTCATAATGACGAAGTGAAAACAGGTTCTTAGACATTTTTGCAAATGTATTAAAAATAAAAACAGCAGAAATACCTTGTTTACATAAGTATTCACAACATTTGCTATGAGACTCGAAATTGAGCTCAGGTGGATCCTGTTTCCATTGATCATCCTTGAGATGTTTCTAAAACTTAATTGGAGTCCAACTGTGGTAAATTAAATTGATTGGTGATGATTTGGAAAGTCACACAACTGTCTATATAGGTGACCAAGAACATGATGGTCACTCTGACAGAGCTCCAGAGTTCCTCTATGGAAATGTGAGAACCTTCCAGAAGGACAACCATCTCTTCAGCACTCCACCAATCAGGCCTTTATGGTAGAGTGGCCAGACGGAAGCCACTCCTCAGCAAAAGGCACATGACAGCCCTCTTGGATTTTGCCAAAAGGCACCTAAAGGACTCTGACCATGAGAAACAAGATACTCTGGTCTGATGAAACCAAGATTGAACTTCTTGGCCTGAATGACAAGCATCACGTCTGGAGGAAACCTGGCACCATCCTTATGGTGAAGCATGGTGGTGGAAGCATTATGCTGTGGGGATGTTGTTCAGCGGCAGGGACTGGGAGCCTAGTCAGGATAGAGGGAAAGATGATTGGAGCAAAGTACAGAGAGATCCTTGATCAAAACCTCCTCCAGTACGCTCAGGACCTCAAGACCGGGGCGAAGGTTCACCTTCCAACAGGACAACGACCCTAAGCACACAGCCAAGACAACGCAGGAGTGGCTTCGGGACAAGTCTCTGAATGTCCTTGAGTGGCCCAGCCAGAGCCGGGACTTAAACCCAATCGAACATCTCTGGAGACCTGAAAATAGCTGTGCAGCGACGCACCCCATCCAACCTGACAGAGCTTGAGAGGATCTGCAGAGAGGAATGGGAGAAACTCCCCAAATACAGGTGTGCCAAGCTTGTAGCGTCATACACATTAAGACTTTGGCTGCAATCACTGCCAACGATGCTTCAACAAAGTACTGAGTAAAGGGTCTGAATACTTATGTAAATGTGATTGTTCAGTTGTTGTTGTTTTTTGCTTTGTCATCATGGGGTATTGTGTGTAGATTGATGAGGGAAAAAAACAATTTAATACATTTTACAATAAGGCTGTAACGTAACAAAATGTCGAAGAAGTCAAGGGGTCTGAATACTATAGACGATTTTCAAGTACATATGTTGTAGAATTAAACACCTATATGCCTTAAAATGTTTATGGATTGAGAACCAGTTGAAGGGATAATACAGAGCAGAGACATCTATGTGTTTTTCATAAACTCCCTGCAGCTGGTCTGGGTATGTCAATGACACGTGATGGAGATACAACTCCTCGTGATGGCTGTGTGGAGATTGGAGTAACAATGGAACTAGTGTTATCATTTGTTTGTGCTTATGACCTTATGACCTGACACATGGCCACATGCACATAATCTCAAGGGCCAGGGAGGATGGTAAATGATAAATGCTTAGATGTATGTGGTTGAGAATGGGTTATGGATGACATGTTTAAACCATGTTTAAGTATTGTGACCGTACAGTGACCGTACGTACATACCCCAACCAGAAGCCATGGATTACAGGAAACATCCGCACTGAGCTAAAGGGTAGAGCTGCCGCTTTCAAGGAACGGGACTCTAACCCGGACGCTTATAAGAAATCCCGCTATGACCTCCGACGAACCATCAAACAGGCAAAGAGTCAATACAGGTCTAAGATTGAATCATACTACACTGGCTCTGACGCTCGTCGGATGTGGCAGGGCTTGAAAACTATTACAGACTACAAAGGGAAGCACAGCCGCGAGCTTCCCAGTGACACAAGCCTTCCAGACGAGCTAAACCACTTCTATGCTCGCTTCGAGGCAAGCAACACTGAAGCATGCATGAGAGCACCAGCTGTTCCGGATGACTATGTGATCACGCTCTCCGTAGCCGATGTGAGTAAGACTTTTAAGCAGGTCAACATTCACAAGGCCGCAGGGCCAGACGGATTACCAGGACGTGTACTCCGTGCATGTGCTGACCAACTGGCAAGTGTCTTCACTGACATTTTCAACATGTCCCTGACTGAGTCTGTAATACCAACATGTTTCAAGCAGACCACCATAGTCCCCGTGCCCAAGAACTCTAAGATAATGTCAATGTCGCGTCAATTCAAATCTGGTATCAGGAACAAAAGAGGTCAACACGACTTCTAAAGTATACTAGTTATTTTAATTAATTCAAAAACCTTCAATGGTAAATATGATGTTTCGTATATACGGGCTCTCTGATATGCCTCGCAGGACATTACAGAGAACTAACACATTGCTCCAGAAACAATACCCAAATACTAGACAGAGGAAGTTTCCCACTTCTCTGCTGGCCAATTAGAGTAAAGACTTGAGTGTGGTTTAAACTATCTCAGCCAATCCGTTGATGCAGTGGTTGCTCTCATCTCCTCGGCGCCATTTGTTACACACTTAATCCAGGCACAAGATTATCATAACAACCTGTCATAGTGAGAAGAGCCAGCTCCCTTAGACATCATTCCCATGTCAAAGGAAGACTCATAGATCACAATGAACTATTATAGTCTAGCATTTGAAGACACAATCCTTATCTTCTCTTCACATCAATCACAGCCTTCCAGGTGTCACAGCCTACATTAGCCCAGTCAAGACTGCATTCTTTCTAAGTTAGTCATCCTATCAGTTTAGAAGAATAATAAATCCCCAATAGTCCCCCTTTTCACACCTCATAAGGTGTGATTCAAAAAATAAGAAAACACAGATTGTCATTCATTATAATACAATACAAACAAAAAATCACACTTTTATTAATAGGCCATTATGATACTAAAAAATGCAAACGCTCAGTCCATCTACACCCCACTTGCAAATTGTTACCAGTCATCAAGGAACTTCAAACCATCACATAAGAAAAGACAAACATTCACATGGTTAACTTGATTAATAAAGTATAAAACACAGGATTAATAGAACACAAAACATAAGACTATTAAAACATAAAACACAAACAGAGAAGTATATTTTGGCCCCCTTTAGACACCCTCTAGTGTCACTCCACCAAGCCTGGTAGGTCATATCCTCCATTCCTAGGTTGGAGTCCAGGATTGGGCCTTATCTCACCATCTGTGGGAAATCACCTTCTCCATCTCCTTTCTCACCAAACCTCAGACACAGGAAATAAGACAACATCCACAAAGAACAAGTATACCCATAGAAGCTATAACTTCACCCAGAATAGTTACAACAATAGTTTTCCATTTACCAAATATGTTATCAAACCAACCGTTTATGGAGCTATCAATATCAGATCTCTCAGCCAGTTTGTTTGTCAGTGTAGTTACTCCCATGAAGCTCTTTTGTCACTGACCCGTCCGGTGCTATATTGTTTGAGGATGAAAATACAGCACATAGATCCAAACAGAACACAAACTCCGCCCCTCTCAGCCAAAAGCATATCTAAAGCTATTCTATTCTGCTTTGTCATTAAGATAGTTGCCGCTGTCTGCTCATCTAATCCCTTTATTGCATCACAAGTGTGGTTTATAAATCTTTTCTGGTTATAGTAAATATAATTTATCCAATCTAAGTTTTTATTAATTGTTGACCAACAAAAAATACTTGATTCAAACTCAACTGCGGTCTGATTCCTAGCTTTGAATTGTTCTGGAACCTCTCGAGGTACTCCTATCCCATCACAGAATCCTTTCATCAAAGGATCCCGGGAGGAGGTCCTACTTTCTATTTGACAACTCACCAGTCTCTGACACGTTTGATTGTTTACATATGTAGTTGAGTTCACAATCAGTTATCACCACACAACCATCAGATGTCAGCACAGGCCTGGTTTTGGGTCCTACAATCCTCTGTCTGCAACAAATAGGAGAGATTAGTCATGTTCTCTTTCAGTTGTGATATTCTCTGTGTAGGAGCAGAGCTAAGATGCCCTACTCTGTATCCTATCTTACTAGTCCTAGAAAAACGATTAGAATCCCCTGAGACTTCAAACGTAGGCAACCTAGGTCGGAATGAGTTTGTTATCGGGGGATACTGATAGTTCAAGTTACTACCAGACTCTTTCACCACATTCCCAGGTGGTTTGCATGGGGATAAACCTGTTTTTGCGTACTTCAGACTTTCAGACAGTACCTACCCTTCTATGGGTCGCACTGCCATTTCTGGTAATTCCCTACCCTCACAACACTACACCTGTCCCCAAACTGTGTATGGAGATTTACATATCCCCCACGCTCTCGATATGAGCAACTACATAGTCCCAGGATGTACACGGCGACACACATATAGTGATGTCCTCCCCTAAAGTCCCTAATCTTCCCCTTTCCCTACGTCTAGCTGTCTCCTATGCCTTCATAGACTATGCTCAGGTATCATTTTATCAACTTGTTTTAGGTTAACTACTACTTTCGGCTGATCAGAAGGGTTTGAGTGTGTTAGGAATATGGCCCCCACAATCAGACAGCTACCTACCGTCAGGAGACCTGTGAATCCCCACCCTTGCCCTGAGAACATGTCAGACGCCAACCCATTACTTTACCTTCTACCAAACTCACACAGGGATGATCAGACAGGGTAAGGGAATCTTCGTTAAGGAGGCAACCCCCGAACCATAGTGGTGATCGGATCTTTCTCCTAACTCTGTGTTTGTTCATCAGGTGTAACTGGGTTTACCTTTTTGCAGTGTGTGACATGCACCCAGATTGATCTAATAGGACTTGATAGGGCCCTTCCCAACAGGCCTGCTTCCAGTTTTTCTTCTTTTAGGGACTGGTTCCACACCCAGTCTCCTGGTGTGATAGAGTGGGTCACCTTCTCCTTTAGTTCACCTGTGGGGCACAAAACCTCTGACATACGGGTGTGGTTAATAAACTATCTTCACACATACATGCTCAGCTCTCAATTTCTATTGTTGTTTTTTCTTTTTAAGTATTTTTATTTAATTCTATCAATATTATTTAATCCTATCACTCCCCCTTTTTGACACATGATTTGCCCATGTGTCAATATTACCACCTTTCTAAACCATTTCTTATGTAATTTATCATCCTATTGCCATGCCTTTCATTTTTTAGATTATCTTTTGCTCCTTTATTGCTCCTCCCACTTCCTTTGTCTTTCATGGAAGCTAAATTGAACTTTCATCCAGTTCAGAATCATTTAGTAATCCAATCAATCAATCTCTTATCTTATAAAAACACTTATGTTTAGTTCAAACTCTGTTCTACCCAGGCTCTCCCGGGCTTGACCTGAAGACTAATTGTTGGACATGACAAGTCTATTTTAAGTCACCTAAGTCTTCTGTCTAGCAACAAAGAATAAAATCTCTATGTTCATGATTAACCCAGTTATATCTAATAGCCCACCAGAAAACCTAATCATCTCTAAATCACTACCAATGTCATATCCCTCGTTACTCTCTACCATTTGGATAACATCACTGATGTATGTATGCCTCCTTAGAGTTCCAAATGATTTTACCATGGGCTGCCATTGCCTTCCCATAGATAAGATCACTTAATTTACCCGTATGCAGTACATAATGGAGTACGCAAACTTTACAGCACTTTATCATTACCAATAAGCTCATCATTTGTTTTTTGTTTTAACGGTTTTGGCGCTCCAAATATAGCAGTTTTCCTGGATGAGTTTAACATTCTCCCCTCCTGTGTTATAGTGTGTCCTAGGTAAATGACCTCGATCTACCAAAGTTAAAGTTTCTTTCTGCTCACTTTGTGTCCCTGTTCTTCCAGGAAGGTTAACAATTGGATTGTATCCCTCTTACATCCCTCCTGAGTGGGATTAGCCAATATAATATCATCTATATAAACTAACATTTGCATCCTTCCCTATGTTCAAACTTTCCCAAATTATTAGTTATAGCCTGGGCAAAGATTGTAAGACTTTCCGAGTAGCCTTGAGGCATCCTAGCCTAAGTCCATTTCCTTCCCTGAAAAGTAAAGCCAAACCACCCCTAACTATCCGGATGAACTTGGATGCTAAAGAAAGCATTAGCTAAATCTATCACTGTAAAATAGGAGTTCTCTGGTTTCAATTGGTTCATCAATGTATGTGGATTTTGTACACATGGAACTCTGGGAATGATATTTCTATTAAACTAACTGTAAGTCCATGACCATCCTCCAGTCGGCGCTAGGTGCCTCCTTTCTAACAGGAAAATACTGGAGAGTTGCATTGTACCTCATCTCCAGGAATTATCACCCCTCCCTTAAGTAAATTCTCAAATGTAGGTGTTATCCCTTTTATTGCTTCTGGTTTCATAGTATATTGCTTTTGGTATGGTCTATTATCGGATCGAGGAATCACTTGTACTGGAGCTACCCCCTTTATTAGTCCTACATCTGTTGTCCTTGTGACCATAATTTGAACAGAATTGCTGCTAACTCAGCCTCCTGTTCCTGAGTTAAGAAAATCTCTTCCTGTCATCCGTTAAAACTTATCTCCAGATGGACACTGGGCTGGGTTTTTGCTCTCCCATTCAACTTTATTCTATATCTCCCAGTGGAGTGGCCATACTGATCCCCATTTGGTGTATTCTGCCAGTCAGTAATGTTCTTCCCTTGTTTTATATATTTACCTAGTGATAAACATTCCTCTGAATGTTCTTTCACTAGGACAACATGGGGGCTCCACCTTTCTCTGTACAGCCTCTGGCTCTGTGAACCCATTTTAACCCAATTTGAAAAAACAACAATCACAAATAGCCAGGCCTCACTCAATTTGATAGCTCACTTTTATGACCTAAATTCTGCCTAACTGAGATGAGCTAATCTCTTTCTCCTAGTTATATTCTAAAGATGGTAGTACACACAAAACATGATAGATATTCCCAGTCTTAACCCATCAATAATTGTTTGTATCATTCTAATTCCTCCTAACTAATCCATTAAACCACTCAAAATTCCTCGAGTATACTATGATTATTTAATTGATTACCCTAACTCTGCTACATGTGATCTCAACTCAAATGATCCATTTATCAATTATTTATTCAACTCCCTAGGAAAACCTGTCTTCCCTTCCATTGTTCCTGTCCTCCCTGTATATGTCATATTTGAGTTTTTAGCCAATACAATCACAGTTACATCAAATGTTCCCTAATTTAATGGTATTTTCTTCCTAATATAACTTCCCTAAATGAGATTAAATCCCTTGCCTTCCTCTACTATCCTTATATCATTACTGGATCAATGATAATAACCGTAACAACTATCAACAACAATTGTAATAACTAATTCACATTAAATTGTGTCTTTTTTCTGATTATGCTACAATTGTAGCCTATTTTATCACCCCAGTCCAAAATATAAGTTTATGTAACAAATCCATAACCCACTACAGGCTGGCGCCATTCCCCAACACAACAGCCAATGCATACTTTCATCCTAACCAAAATAAATTATCGTTTCAAAATGGTCCATCTATCTTGTATTTCCCCGCTAACCCATTTCAGTTCGCTATTCAATGTATTTAACTGTTCTCTATGATTATGCCCTAATTAATAAAACAAATACTTGCTATCGTTGGTCAGCATACGCTTAATGACATTCTTATCATCTGAACTATACTGTCTCTCACCCTCCCCTTGCTCCTTCGGGGAGAGCGCATGGTAACCTTATTACATATTTTCATAGACTTTTCTAGAATAGTTATATTTAAGCTATCTGATTCAATCTTTCACATTTCTCAATCCACATAGTAATTTAGGTATATAGCCCCATTGCGAAAGCTTTGTCTACTGTCCCTACCTGTGTTCGAACCAGGGACAACGCCAGTCACTTCACACCATCTGCGATGCTCTCAAAGTAACTACTTCCAGTTCATAGAGCAAGTGACGTCACCAAATGAAAATCGCAGTAGCTTTCACCTCAGCAAAAAACTCTCTTCTTTTGATTCCCTTTTGAATAAGTTAGTTTTTCTATTTAACCCCTAAACACGCTCGCTACAAATAGTCCATTCAACATTACCAAACCAAATACTCATCGTACCCATTCCATCAACACATCAGCCGTGGAATTTACACTCATAAATGCAGATTGTTACTCCATGCCTTGAAATGATAAATAGATTTCCACCAATAGCATATTACAATGATTTCTCATTTTACCCTCTGACACAAAATGAAGTTCCCTCACTGTACTACGTTAGCTCTACCATGATAATTAGTTCAATTTAACCCTCTATTTGTTTTGTACTATATTATACATTACGTCTAAAACAACATTACTTATGGTCAGTTTATTCCGCCATCATATTATCCAACAAAGCCACAATCTTAAACTCATATGGGGCGGCCGACAGTTTAGTGACCAATAGCGCCGCGCCAACAACCGAGAGGTCACCGGTTACAATCCCCGTGCCGACCAGGCGAAAAATCTGCCGATGTGCCCTCGAGCAAGGCACTCAACCCCAATTGTTCCCATAAATCGCTCTAGACAAGAGCGTCTGCCAAATTACCAAAAACGCAAATGTGAATATTCTCTACTCTCTCACCCAACGCACGTCTACGCTCGGTGAGCAAGTTTAGAACACTCTCTCGTCAGATACCCACATGCGTTCCCAGCCATCTCCCAGTCTTTTCATGGCTCCAAAAGCCACACTTTCGCTCTCTCCAGCCCCTCCCCTCGCAACTCTACCTTTTTGAGGAGCTGTGAGGAGCTGCTTCTCGTCCCAGCGCGCCTCCAATATTCCGCCGTTACTCAAAGTACTCCAGTCCATTTATTGAAATCAAATAATTCCCACCTAATTAGTTAAAGTTGGTGCACGTTTATAAACCGAATTATTTCGGTCTAATTGTTTAACCAGTATTTTGCACGGTCAAACATCAAACGTTAAATCAAATACTAAACCGAATTGCTTCGACACAACTATTCAAAAGCAGTATTATGTCAAACACCAAATGTTATATTTCAAATATATTAATTCAAACGTTCTAGTTCAGTCACACAATTCATCACTTTAGCTTTATGTTCCCAAGTGTTTTTAACGGGTTATATGGTTTAAGCAACCACAAATCCAACAGTTATTCCCAAATTATACCGTTTGGACAGCCACAGACGTCTTATGATTCCCAATTTGTTTTCTATCAAGATATACAGGTTTATCATTCACACTTTCATGCATACGACAACACTCGCACTGTTTAACTTTCTATAGTACCTCCTATGGGTGTCTTTTGTTAACGTTTGCACAATTTAAACCTTATTTCCTATTTGTAATTCTCATTATTTACTGTTTTAAAATATTCTTTGTATTCACAGCCAAAAATGGTACACAGTTAAGCGTAGTATACAGTTATCACCCAGCAAAAATAGTGCACAGTTATCGCCCTCACTCACA
Organism: Coregonus lavaretus; assembly: GCF_964263955.1. Taxonomy (NCBI): domain Eukaryota; kingdom Metazoa; phylum Chordata; class Actinopteri; order Salmoniformes; family Salmonidae; genus Coregonus; species Coregonus lavaretus. The sequence continues at coordinate 435,400 of NW_028162761.1, read as the reverse complement.
ATACACAGTCATAATCCTATCATACAGTCAAATATGTCACACAGTCATCAATTACACCCATGTTCCACACACAATCTATTTGGGCACACAGCCTCTTCTATTTTATTCAAAACACTGTGCTGAACCTAGCCGCAACCCTTAGTTACGGACCTTGCCAGTCACCAGTATTATCTAAAATTTCATCGAACCTTAGCCGTATCCTCGTAGTTACGGACCTTGCCGGTGTAATTCTTCGAACCTAGTCGTACTGTCGTAGTTACGAACCTTGTCGATAGCAATTACTTAAGCCAATTATTCCCTGTATCTTCGAACCTAGCCGTACCCTCGCAGTTACGGACCTTGCCGATAGATGTCAGTATTTTCTCCGAACCTAGCCGTACCCTCGTAGTTACGGACCTTGCCGGTAGAACAAATACTCTATGGTACCATGGTTTAACATCACATTTAGCAAAGGTTTGCATGTCACAATATTGTGCTTGTCTACTCATAATAGTTTCATAATTTAGTTCACTTACATCAGACAGGTGTTTCACAAAATTAATTTGGATAAAGCCAATTTGCAGATTTTTGGTTATTTAACAACAGGTATCTGCTTACCTTTATAGAAGCCCGGGCAGTTTGTGAAACACACGGTTCGATTAAAGAGTTGACCAAATGGGCCGGACATTTACCCAGCGAAGTCCCTTCTACCAGACCGCGTCGGGGTCACCAATTGTCAATGTCGCGTCAATTCAAATCTGGTATCAGGAACAAAAGAGGTCAACACGACTTCTAAGGTATACTAGTTATTTTAATTAATGCAAAAACCTTCAATGGTAAATATGATGTTTCGTATATACGGGCTCTCTGTGATGCCTCGCAGGACACTCCAGAGAACTAACTCATTGCTCTAGAAACAATACCCAAATACTCTGACAGAGGAAGTTTCCCACTTCTCTGCTGGCCAATTAGAGTAAAGACTTGAGCGTGGTTTACACTATCTCAGCCAATCCGTTGATGCAGTGGTTGCTCTCATCTCCTCGGCGCCATTTGTTACACACTTAATCCAGGCACAAGATTATCATAACAACCTATCATAGTGAGAAGAGCCAGCTCCCTTAGACATCATTCCCATGTCAAAGGAAGACTCATAGATCACAATGAACTATTATAGTCTAGCATTTGAAGACACAATCCTTATCTTCTCTTCACATCAATCACAGCCTTCCAGGTGTCACAGCCTACATTAGCCCAGTCAAGACTGCATTCTTTCTAAGTTAGTCATCCTATCAGTTTAGAAGAATAATAAATCCCCAATAATAGCTAACTAGAGACTTTGGGTTTGTCTGCGTGATTGAATGTACATCATTTCGTCAAGATAATTTAATAAATAATCAATTTATTTGAGATTTCTGAGTTCGTTTACATCAACGGACTTCACTGCAGACAGTGCGGATGCATCAGAGAGACAGAGAAGTTGACGGTTGCACTACTATTTTGAAGCTGCCTGAATGTAATGTCCAGCAGTTTTCTACATGTGTTGTAATCTAGGGTTGAAACCGGTTCTCCCGAAAAAGAACCGGAAAATAAAGTGTTCTATACTTTTCAGGAATAGCAGTCATTTTATAAGCATGGAATCCAGGTAATAACCTTATTTTACTTTCCTGGCATTTTGTTCTCCAGTCCCACAAAAATCGCAACAACCCAGGTAACAAGGACCGTAACTGAGACATTTGTAACATTCCCCTTAAGTCTTCCAGAGGTACTGAATGTCATAGCCCGTTTGGGACATTACAGGCACATTCATAACGTTTCTAATAAGTATTATAGAGGTTATAAATATCTGGTCGCTATACGGACATCATGGGACCTTTAAAAACGTCCCTTGGTAGTCCATGAAAGGTTCTGAATATCATGTTATTTTGGAGATATCCTAGGAACATTTCATAACGTTACATTTAGAGCTATGGTTTTTGTCTTCATGTAACGTTACAATCAGAATGATAGAAATACATTTTGTAACGTCGTCTGTAAGTCAAGTGGTGGTACACTGGTAACGTTGTCTTTCTAAGTGTGTAGGAACATTTGTTAGGTTCTAAATAAGTACTTTAAATCCCAAGATATTGGGGCCAGCATAAAGGAAGTGGATCCAGCTCTTCCCCTCCGCAATATATTTTTCCATAATTCTACCGATGTAATAAATGTATGGAAATTAATAATGTCATTTTGACCTCAGTATAGGCCTATGGAAGAGGGAACGATACATACAAATAATATATTTTTATTATATTAATTTATGAATGTAGCCTATAACAATAATAATAATTTTTACAAATCATTATAAAGCAGCTAGCAGTAGTGGTGGCCTGACGACGGTTCATCCTGAATATTCCGTTTGACTCCATTATCCGTCATTGCAAATATAGAAGTGGGTGCGGCAACTAACAATACTGAGGCTGAAGCCAGAAAGAAACACCTACCGTACTAATTGGTAAAAGTGAAACAACACAGCTGAACAGCGAAGACGCCATTGACTCCGACTGACCGAACACAGTTCACCTCTTGGAAGTTTTTACGAAAGGTAAGTTATCCGGCGTGTACTATTTAAACCAAGTTACTTAGTGTACTCCCAGCTCCCCAGATAAAGACATTTTGATGATGTCAGGCTATCTAACTAGCGAGGAAGCTTGCCAGTTAGCTAATTAGCCAGTTGGCTAATAGATAGTTTAGCCTAGCTACGTTACTTGGATAGTGCCGCGTGTAACCACTGCCTGTGTTACAGGGTTGAGTAATCGTGTTCTTAGGTCCTGATGAAGAACAACATTGGTCTATTACTAGCATAAGCACGTAAACATATATAATGCATGCTACGGCTTGATACATTTTTACTAAAGGGCTGACTAAATTTAAACAATCCAGATAATGAAAAGGGCAATTTATTCGTTCTATATAACACATAACATTATTCAAATGCCTTGCAGTGTCACGATAGCCTGAGAAGCTGTAGTCATCTCTTTCCTCATTTAAGTTCTGATTCAAGATGGATATTATGGATAACGTCTTGGGTAGTAGAGATTAATGTTCTTTCCATTTATTTACTTAGTGTTCTAAAGATTGAAAATGTCTTCAAAAAGGTAAACCTATGTGTTGTCTAACTGGTTATTCATTTTAAAATGGACAAGTAAGGCAGTTCAATTTCATTTTGTACTGTATGTGAAGAGCCATTGTCATATCATTGTTTCATCATTTTCAGACTGTTAAATCCTCTGGTGTAACACAGATGTCGAGTACTTCAAGAAAGAGAGAATACAATAGAATCTGGACTAAATTGTCAAGGGAGAAAACCAACCTTAAGAAAAAAAGGGTAGAGAAGGAAGTCAATGACAATGAAAGTGGATCTAGTCTCATCAGCCAGTCTGACACCAAGAGTGAAGATACCAGTTCTACTGAATCTGACAGCAAAATTGAGTCAGACAGTGAAGTTGAGGCAGTGGAAGGTACTCCTCCAAGACTGCCAACACACGCTGAGGAAGAGTCAGATGGTGAGCTCCAGGCAGTAGGTGGTACTCCTCCAAGACTGCCAACACACGCTGAGGAAGAGTCAGATGGTGAGCTCCAGGCAGTAGGTGGTACTCCTCCAAGACTGCCAACACTCGCTGAGGAAGAGTCAGATGGTGAACTCCAGGCAGTAGGTGGTACTCCTCCAAGACTGCCAACACATGCTGAGGAAGAGTCAGATGGTGAACTCCAGGCAGTGGAAGGTACTCCTCCAAGACTGCCATCACACGCTGAGGAAGAGTCAGATGGTGAACTCCAGACAGTAGGTGGTACTCCTCCAAGACTGCCAACACATGCTGAGGAAGAGTCAGATGGTGAACTCCAGGCAGTGGAAGGTACTCCTCCAAGACTGCCATCACACGCTGAGGAAGAGTCAGATGGTGAACTCCAGACAGTAGGTGGTACTCCTCCAAGACTGCCAACACATGCTGAGGAAGAGTCAGATGGTGAACTCCAGGCAGTAGGTGGTACTCCTCCAAGACTGCCATCACACAGTGACATAGATTCAGAGACTGAAGCCAATGCTGGTTGTGCAATTCAGGAGACAACTGACTCTGACAATGATGATGTTGAAAACAATTCTACCTTCAAAGAGGACCTGGCAACCTGGATAAGTGATTTCCAAGTGAAACACAATGCTGTTGATGCACTTCTGAAGATGCTGCAGTCTAATGGTCACCCAGATTTGCCTTCCACTGCTAGAACTCTCATAGAAACCACCAATGTTTTTGTTAAAGCCAAGTCTAATGTGGAGTTTGTCAGATTTAAAGTGAAGGTGGAGTTAGTGAAACATCTAAATCAAATAAAATCAAATTTTATTGGCCAGATGCGCCGAATACAACAGGTGCAGACATTACAGTGAAATGCTTACTTACAGCCCTTAACCAACAGTGCATTTATTTTTAACAAAAAAGTACAAATAAAACAACAACAAAAAAAGAGTTGAGAAAAAAAGAGCAGAAGTAAAATAAAATAACAGTAGGGAGGCTATATATACAGGGGGGTACCGGTGCAGAGTCAATGTGCGGGGGCACCGGCTAGTTGAGGTAGTTGAAGTAATATGTACATGTGGGTAGAGATAAAGTGACTATGCATAAATACTTAACAGAGTAGCAGCAGCGTAAAAGGATGGGGTGGGGGGCAGTGCAAATAGTCCGGGTAGCCATGATTAGCTGTTCAGGAGTCTTATGGCTTGGGGGTAGAAGCTGTTGAAGTCTTTTTAGACCTAGACTTGGCACTCCGGCAGAGCCAGTGTCTTTGGAAAGACCCTACAACAAGGTACATCATGTTTGAAGTCTGATGAACAAGCCTACTTTCTCAAAGTTCTGTTCCTACCAACTGTATGGGATGAACAGGAAAATCTGTTAAGTGTGTACTATAAATGTGGTAACGGTTTGACATCTGTGATATTCTCTGAAGTTGCAGATGCAGAGGGCTTGAGGCCATGTGCCACCTCAAGCCAGAGCGACAGTAAGTGTCTGGTTGTAGTTTTAGGGTAAACAATTAGTTTTAGGGTAAACAATTGAATTGTATGAAGTATTATAGCTTTACAAACCTTTCAAAGCCACTCAATAGAATACAATTACCATCATATTTTTGCATATGAGGTTATTTAAAGTCTTATTACTACTTTGTGCATACTGTTAGAACTTTCCAAATACTTCTGGTGCTGTGTATGGGTGAAACTTGTATTTACAACAGTAGTGAAATCACCCTATTCTTCTGGGGTAAAACACAAGTGTGATGCCATGTTTGTAAATATCTATGTATTTGCCATCAAACTAAAAGCATAATAAAATAAAATAAAATATGCTTAGCATTTATTTTTGTTGGGATTCATTAACCGTCCCACTGAGCTGACATCCCTTCACGTTTGGTTCTGTGCCAGTTTCAAAAGCAAAGTATTCATGTTTTTCCTTCTGTTTTCTCAGTTAGTCCAAGTGGCAGCCAGGAAGAAGCTGGCCAAGACAGAGCATCAGAATCAGGTTTCTTTAGCCATCAAGATATTGATCTCAAAATTGTAAATGTAGAAAGTTTAAATAACAGCATGATTTTTTCTTATATTTTAGACCAAGAGCTGCCATCCCTGCTTGATGAGCCTGTGGCTTCTGAGATGCCTGCTGGTTACATTAAAGGTATATTATGCTAGCCTATATGTTAAAACATGTTCCTTCTCTTGTATTGTCAACATAAATTCCAAATTGTTTGGCTGTCAGCAGATACAGTAGGGGAAAAAAAGTATTTAGTCAGCCACCAATTGTGCAAGTTCTCCCACTTAAAATGATGAGAGAGGCCTGTAATTTTCATCATAGGTACACGTCAACTATGACAGACAAAATGAGAAAAAAATATCCAGAAAATCACATTGTAGGATTTTAAATGAATTTATTTGCAAATTATGGTGGAAAATAAGTATTTGGTCAATAACAAAAGTTTCTCAATGTATGTCCTGGGTAGAATTTCCTGTAAAACAAAATGTGTGGTATATTTCCTGATGTGCCCATGTGGCTATTATTATGTTGGAAAGTCTAAGAGAAAATTGAAAGCTGAAAGAGCAACTCCCCTGCAGGGTTGCCAACTAATTTCCAGGGGAAGTTGTTAGGGGCAGGTCGATTTGTTGCTAAAAGTTGCTAAATGACGTTGTATGTTATAATGTAAAACTGTGTCATTACGTAGAATACACAATAACGTTACTCAAATTGACTGGCCATCTCAGCAACAAATATGATTTGACATTTGTTCGTTTAGATTTGTTTGTTTATTATCACATTTTTATTTGTAATTGTAATTTAAAAACACAACACATTTATATGATCAGATAAAACATTTTTTAAACACAACACATTGAATTATTTAACAATTAAACATTACACATTATTGAACAATTACATTTTATTATGTGAGCAAGACAAATGACATGATTGTGGACTACAGGAAAAGGAGGGCCGAACACGAGAGTTTTAAGTTGGGTGGTCCTCTGTAGCTCAACTGGTAGAGCACGGCGCTTGTAACGCCAAGGTAGTGGGTTCGATCCCCAGGACCACCCATACACAAAAAATGTATGCACGCATGACTGTAAGTCACTTTGGATAAAAGCGTCTGCTAAATGGCATATTATTATTATTATAAGTTCCTTGGTGTCCACATCACCAACAAACTATCATGGTCCAAACACACCAAGACAGTCGTGAAGAGGGCCCGACAATGCACTTTCCCCCTCAGGAGACTGAAAAGATTTGGCATGGGTCCCAGATCATCAAAATGTTAAACAGCTGCACCATCGAGAGCATCCTGACCGGTTGCATCACCGCCTGGTATTGCTACTGCTTGGCATCCGACCGTAAGGCGCTACAGAGAGTAGTGCGTACGGCCCAGTACATCACTGGGGCCGAGATTCCTGCCATCCAGGACCTATCTACTAGGCGGTGTCAGAGGAAGGCCCAAAAAATTGTCAAAGACTCCAGTCACCCAAGTCTGATAGAAGCATTTGTATGTTTAAGGTAATGACTAAAGTATTCCACCCCGAAACTGTGTGAAATGTGTTAGAATCATAAGACAATAATCTGATAGTGTTTAGCTTAGTTAGAAGTACAACTAGGGCATTGACTCATGTTTATATCTATGCAAGCAGAGTGCCACTGTGAAACCAATAACAGAAAACAGGATGTGAAACTAGACACTGAAAAACATGTACCCACCTAAGGTGAGGACAGTGAGAGAGTTTAGGGAGTTAATCATATGTGCTTGTATAAGATGCATATTTGCCCAGCAACAGAGTATTTGTGTCTTGTGAAACCAGTAAAGGAAGTCTGTGTATGTGTGACCTGATACTGGAGGAACCAGAAAAGCAACCACACGAACACAGCTGGAGTGTGAAATAGATCCAGGAAGAAACAATAGGTTGCTGTGCAAGCTAACAGAGACATATGATAGTTGTCTAAATATGGGCTAGGAGCTTTCTCATTGGCCCACTTAGGGGCGTAGTAAAGGTATAAAAAACATTGTGCATTGTATGATTTTCAGAGCACTCATGAATAAAATACTGATCTAATGCAGAAATGGGACTTTGTTTAATTCATTATTAACTAGAGCCTTACAACCTCTGGGAATTATTCAAAGCGTGAGAAGTAGTTGACTTCAACCATTGAGATAACAAAATTCTTGTGACAGGGGTAGAAGCTGTTAAAGAGCCTTTTGGATCTAGACTTGGCGCTCCGGTACCGCGTGCCGTGTGGTAGCACAGAGAACAGTCTATGACTTGGGTGACTGGCGTCTTTGACAATTTTTTGGGCCTTCCTCTGACACTGCCTAGTATATAGGTCCTGGATGGCAGGAAGCTTGGCCCCAGTGATGTACTGGGCCGTACGCACTACTCTCTGTAGCGCCTTACAGTCGGATGCCGAGCAGTTGAAATACCAGGCGGTGATGCAACTGGTCAGGATGCTCTCGATGGTGCAGCTGTATAACTTTTTTATGATCTGGGGACCCATGCCAAATCTTTTAGTTCTCCTGAGGGGGAAAAGGCGTTGTCGGGCCCTCTTCACGACTGTCTTGGTGTGTTTGGACCATGATAGTTTGTTGGAGATGTGGACACCAAGTAACTTGAAACTCGCGACTCGCTCCACTACAGCCCTGTCAATGTTAATGGGGGTGTGTTCGGCCCTCCTTTTCCTGTAGTCCACGATCATCTCATTTGTCTTGCTCACATTGAGGGCGAGGTTGTTGTCCTGGCGCCACACTGCCTCGTCTCTGACCTCCTCCCTATAGGCTGTCTCAACGTTGTCGGTGATCAGGCCTACCATCGTTGTGTTGTCAGCAAACTTAATGATGGTGTTGGAATCGTGCTTGGCCACGCAGTTGTGGGTGAACAGGGAGTAAAGGAGGGGACTAAGCACACACCCCTGAGTGGCCCCCGTGTTGAGTATCAGCGTGGCAGATGTGTTGTTGCCTACCCTTACCACCTGGGGACGGCCCATCAGGAAGTCAATGATCCAGTAGCAGAGGAAGGTGTTTAGTCCCAGGGTCCTTAGCTTAGTGATGAGCTTTGTGGGCACTTTGGTGTTGAACACTGAGCTGTCAATGAACAACATTCTCACATAGGTGTTCCTTTTGTCCAGGTGGGAAAGGGCAGTGTGGAGTGCGATTGAGATTGCAATATCTGTAGATATGTTGGGTGGTATACGAATTGGAGTGGGTCTAGGGTTTCCGGGATGATGGTGTTGATGTGAATCATGACCAGCCTTTCGAAGCGCTTCATGGCTACCGACGTGAGTGCTACGGGGCAGTTGCCATTTAGGCAGGTTATCTTCGCTTTCTTGGGCACAGGGACTATGGTGGTCTGCTTGAAACATGTAGGTATTACAGACTCGGTCAGGGAGAGGTTCAATATGTCAGTGAAGACACCTGCCAGTTGGTCTCTGTTTTTAAGTCATGGACAAAATGTCTCTCTCTGTTTGTAAGTCATGGATATAATATGTATCTCTCTGTTTGTAAGTCATGGATATAATATGTCTCTCTCTGTTTGTAAGTCATGGATATAATGTCTCTCTCTGTTTGTAAGTCATGGATATAATATGTCTCTCTCTGTTTGTAAGTCATGGATATAATATGTCTCTCTCTGTTTGTAAGTCATGGATACAATATGCCTCTCTCTGTTTGTAAGTCATGGATATAATATGTCTCTCTCTGTTTGTAAGTCATGGATATAATATGCCTCTCTCTGTTTGTAAGTCATGGATATAATATGTCTCTCTCTGTTTGTAAGTCATGGATATAATATGTCTCTCTCTGTTTGTAAGTCATGGATATAATATGTCTCTCTCTGTTTGTAAGTCATGGATACAATATGTCTCTCTCTGTTTGTAAGTCATGGATATAATATGTCTCTCTCTGTTTGTAAGTCATGGATATAATATGTCTCTCTCTGTTTGTAAGTCATGGATATAATATGTCTCTCTTTCTGTTTGTAAGTCATGGATATAATATGTCTCTCTCTGTTTGTAAGTCATGGATATAATATGTCTCTCTCTGTTTGTAAATCATGGATATAATATGTCTCTCTCTGTTTATAAGTAATGGATATAATATGTCTCTCTCTGTTTGTAAGTCATGGATATAATATGTCTCTCTCTGTTTGTAAGTCATGGATATAATATGTCTCTCTCTGTTTGTAAGTCATGGATATAATATGTCTCTCTCTGTTTGTAAGTCATGGATATAATATGTCTCTCTCTGTTTGTAAGTCATGGATATAATATGTCTCTCTCTGTTTGTAAGTCATGGATATAATATGTCTCTCTCTGTTTGTAAGTCATGGATATAATATGTCTCTCTCTGTTTGTAAATCATGGATATAATATGTCTCTCTCTGTTTATAAGTCATGGATATAATATGTCTCTCTCTGTTTGTAAGTCATGGATATAATATGTCTCTCTCTGTTTGTAAGTCATGGATATAATATGTGTCTCTCTGTTTGTAAGTCATGGATATAATATGTCTCTCTCTGTTTGTAAGTCATGGATATAATATGTCTCTCTCTGTTTGTAAATCATGGATATAATATGTCTCTCTCTGTTTGTAAGTCATGGATATAATATGTGTCTCTCCTGTTTGTAAGTCATGGATATAATATGTCTCTCTCTGTTTGTAAGTCATGGATATAATATGTCTCTCTCTGTTTGTAAGTCATGGATATAATATGCGTCTCTCTGTAACAACAATTATTCTCTATCACCTCCTCTCTTAAGTGGCTGTACAACTTCTAAGCCCTTGAACCTCAAGTTGGCACACATCATGTCCGACCACATGAAAGTTTCTGGCTAGAGGGGATTTCTCATCACCAGTTCTGATTTTGCTCTTTCAACTTTCAATTTTCTCTTAGACTTTCCAACATAATAATAGCCACATGGGCACATCAGGAAATATACCACACATTTTGTTTTACAGGAAATTCTACCCAGGACATACATTTTATTTCCAGTATGAGGGTGAAGAAAGAAATCCCCCTTGGTCATCACATTACAGTTCTCACAATGATTTGAGGGGAGGGTGGATAGGAAATGCTGAGGGGGAACATATTAATCTGCTCTTACTAGGCTGTCCTTTAGGTTTCTAGCATGTTTAAAAGAGAATCAAGAGATATTCTGAAAAGCCCGGCCCACAGAGGGATCCCAGTCCTAAATAGAAGTCAGAGATCAAACTCCTGGTTCTCCCCTGTTCCTTCCACACGCCCTCCCATTGTACTGTATATATGAACACATTTTGATCAATGGCTGACTAAAATGCTGTGGTGCTTACAAACACAATAGGAAAGGTTGTGGTAGACGTGGGCCATCACAGGTGAGTTCACAGCTCTTTTACTCTGAGCATTCATATCAATGAGTCACCCTCAGATGGACCATCGATGCCAGAGTTCTACAAGACTGTTTACATAATCAACTGGGCATTTCAACAGTCTGTCCCTCAATATAGTCCTGGGCATATATTACTTTTTAGCATTTGTGGCACAAATCCATTGCAAGTCAATGGAACGTATACAGTCACAGTGAAAGTCTACACATCCCTTTACATTTTGCTAGCTTAAATCTTAATAGAGATTCAATATAGTTTTTATCCTGCCGACCTACAAAAACTATTGCACATTTTCAAAGTGTAAGAAAATTGTAGAACAACTTTCCTACTAAAGATATCCAGTAGTTTTGATTACATATATTTTCACACCCCATGAAACAGTTCTACAGCAACTGTACATGTGTTGTGGCTTGTAACTTGCTAGGTAGCAGTTTAAGACATGGTTTGAATCCTAATCAACCCATCCAATGTGAGTACATGTTGAAGTACAGTAGATTAATAAAGCTACAGTACTGCAGCTGGTGACAAAGCTGCGTATATTGAAAAAGCTTGTTAGTGCATAGGTCAAATGTATCTTTGTGATGCTCATTTCAGGTATTTTACCCAGCTTTAGACAAACACTAAATATTTCACTTAAAACATAGTTTTGTTGTATTTAATGATAGAGAAGAGTTTGACCAACACAGATTCATGTCCAATCTTTGAGGACGTGTCTACATTGTTAGAGTGGTCACATGCCAATCTGTTCCATATAATAGACAGTCTTTGGGACAGTGGAAAGCTGCATGGCCCCTTGGTTGTTGCTAAGCATGCATTCTTCTTCTATGGTGTTTATTGGTGGTGTTCAGACCAACGTTAAAGGTACATCACTGCCACCTTCTGGGCTGGAGTGTGATAGAACACGTGGTTCTGTCCTGGTGAGATCACAGGGTCAAAGAAAACTTGGTATGACTGTAGTCACTCCAGGCACTCAGCCCATGAGAACCATTCATACTGTCAGATCTAATATGGAAGATCAAAATGTAGACATCTGTGCCATTGTGTTGTGTAACAAAACTGCACATTTCAGAGTGGCCTTTTATTGTACCCAGCACAAAGTGCACCTGTGTAATGATCATGCTGTTTAATCAGCTTCTTGATATGCCACAACTCGCAGGTGGATTGCTTATCTTGGCAAAGGAGAAATGCTCACTAATAGAGATGGAACCAAATTTGTGCACTAAATTTGAGAACAATAAGCTTTTTGTGCGTTCGGAAAATTTCTGGGATCTTTTATTTCAGCTCATGAAACATGGGACCAACACTTTACATGTCAAGTTTATATATTTTTTCAGTATAGTTTTAGAAGACAATTAACTAAATACGTAGACATTTCATTTTGTCACATGTTTGGTAAACAACAGGTGTAGACTAACAGTGAAATGTTGACCAACAATAGAGAACACAATACAACAATTATAATAATAGGAAAAAAGATTGTAGCACAAGGAATTAATACACGATGAGCAATGGTAGCTTGGCTATATACATGGGGTGCCAATACCTAGTCAATGATAGCTTGGCTATATACATGGGGTGCCAATACCTAGTCAATGGTAGCTTGGCTATATACATGGGGTGCCAATACCTAGTCAATGGTAGCTTGGATATATACAGTGCATTCTGAAAGTATTCAGACCCCTTGACTTTTCCCAAATTTGATTATGTTACAGCCATATTCTAAAATTGATTAAATAGTTTTTCCCCTCATCAATCTACACACAATACCCCATAATGTCAAATCAAAAGACAGGTTTTTATAAGTTTTTCCTAATTTCTTAATAAAAAAAGGGAAATATCAAATTTACATAAGTATTCAGACCCTTTACTCAGTACGTTCTTGAAGCACCTTTGGCAGCGATTACAACATCGAGTCTTCTTGGGTATGACACTCCAAGCTTGGCACACCTGTATTTGGGGAGTTTCATCCATTATTCTCTGCAGATCCTCTCAAGCTCAGTCAGGTTGGATGGGGAGCGTTGCAGCACAGCTATTTTCTGGTCTCTCCAGAGATGTTCAATCGGGTTCAAGTCTGGGCTCTGGCTGGGCCAGGTGAACCTTCGCCCCAGTCTGAAGTGCTGAGCGCTTTGGAGCAGGTTTTCATCAAGGATCTCTCTGTACTTTGCTCCGTTCATTATTCCCTTGATCTGGACTAGTCTCCCAGTCCCTGCCTCTGAAAAACATCCATGCTTCACCGTAGGCATGGTGCCAGGTTTCCTCCAGACGTGACGCTTGGCATTCAGGTCAAAGAGTTCAATCTTGGTAACATCAGAAAAGAGAATGTTGTTTCTCATGGTCAGAGTCCTTTAGGTGCCTCTTGGCAAACTCCAAGCGGGCTGAACTCTGGAGCTCTGTCAAAGTGATCATCGGGTTCTTGGTCACCTCCCTGACCAAGGCCCTTCTCCTCCGATTGCTCAGTTTGGCCGGGCGGACAGCTCTAGGAAGAATCTAGGTGGTTCCAAACTTCCATTTAAGAATGACCACTGTGTTCTTGGGGACCTTCAATGCTGCAGACATTTTTTGGTACCCTTCCCCAGATCTGTGCCTCGACACAATCCTGTCTCGGAGCTCTACGGACAATTCCTTTGACCTCATGGCTTGGTTTTTGCTCTGACATGCAATGTCAACTGTCGGATGTTATATAGAAAGGTGTGTACCTTTCCAAACCATGTCCAATCAATTTAATTGATCTCAGGTGGACTCCAATCAAGTTGTAGAAAAAATCACAAGGAAGATCAATGGAAACAGGATGCACCTGAGCTAAATTTCGAGATTCATAGCAAAGGGTCTGGAATACTTATGTAAATAAGGTATCTGTTTTTAATTTCTAATAAATTTGCAAAAATGTCTAAACCTGTTTTCGCTTTGTCATTATGTGGTATTGTGTGTAGATTGATGAGGGATTATATACACATTTTGAATTAATTTTACAATAACGCTGCAACGTATTTTCTTGTTGAAAAAGTCAAGGAGTCTGAATACTTTCAGAATGCACTGTATAGACACTAACTATTTCACTTTAAACACTTTGTTATATTTATGCACAAGAGAAGAAGAGGTTGCCCAGCACAAACTCATGTACAAACATGATTTTTCATTACATATTTGTAATTTAGCAGATGCTCTTATCCAGAGCGACTTATGGGACCAATTGGGGTTAATTGCCTTGCTCAAGGGCCCAATGACAGATTTTGGACCTAGTTGGCTCAGGATTCAAACCAGTGACCTTTCAGTTACTGGCCCAACACTCTTAACCGCTAGGCTACCTGTTAAATACATAACACAATACGTGACATAAGTAGAATACAGAACACTTGAAACATTACAGGACATTTTTCATGATGGAAATTGATATTAAAATGTGATAAAAAAAATAGTTTTTGGGAAAACCATTTAAGAGCTGGAGTTATTATGCAGTCTGATAGCAGTGGGTGGAGTGGCGTTTCGCAGGCGGTTTGTACAGGCAGTTATACAGGACAGTTTGTGGCTGTTTCTCAAGAGCCTGGTGGTGCAGTTACCTCTTCTTGGAGGGAGCAGGTCATTCAGTGGATGTTCAAGAGTGTGCATGTCCTTCACCAGGTGCACTGCAGCCTGTTCTCGCCTGCTCTGCAGTGACGGGAGCTGTGGTTGGACTGCTCCACCTCTGGAAATGATCCTCAAGGCCCTCCTCTGCACCCTGTCTAGTTGGGCCTGCTGCTTTTTACTGCATCCAACTAACAGCACTCCACCGTATTCCAGACAAGGCCTGGCCAGTGTAGTATAGACTGTGACCAGATCTTCAGTAGGACATTACTGGCAAGAAATGTCAAAAAGGCGTATCGAGGCCTTTCTCACTGGCTGCTCCACTTGTCACCACTGAGGTTAGAGTCTAGATGAAAACCAAGATACTTGGTTGTTGTTACCACTGGTACTTCCTGTCCTCCTAGGATTAGTGGTGCAGGTTGTGGATGGTCCTCTGACCAAGGGACTGTAGCTGTCAGCAGTCTGTAGCTGTCAGCAGAAGTGTGTGGTTTTCACAAGGGCGGTAGTAGTGCTGGACTTTGGGAGGTAGTCATACTGACTCGTGCACTCAGATAACACCTCCTACTGGCAGGGGACAGTTTTAACAATGTGTTTGATGACAGGGGCTAGATCTTCCGCATGCTCTTTTAGTAGCCAGGCTGGAATGCCATCAGGCCCACATGCTTTACGTGGGCTGAGTCTGGTCAGAGATTGCTTTAACTGGCCAATGCTGCACAGCTCAACCTGCCTTGTAGACATGGGCAGGGGGAAGATGGCAAGAGGTATGGTGCTTGTCCATGCCTCAGCAAAGAAGCCATTCAAAACATCAGCCACCTCGTCATCTTAAATTCCCTCAACCTGTATTCTCCCTCCTGATGTTTTCTTTGGTCCCAGTCCATTGTTAATGAAGTCCCACCATTCCTTAGGGATTTTCTTCTTTAGGTCCTGGATTTCAGTTTTGTAGTATCTTGTCTTTGCTTCCTTGATAAACATTTGCACTGTGTTTCTGTATTTTCTCCATGTCATTGTTTCTCCCCATCTGTTGAAAATATTCTGTATTTTCCTGATGGCAGTTGATATGAAGAGTGTTTGATCCAATATTAGAAAGATTGTAAATTGTATGTAGAGAGGATAAGAAAACCATGTGTTAGTTGTAACAAGAGTGATGAGCAGAGGGTCTGTGTGCCAAGATAGATTGGGGTCCACTAGTGCTAATCTTAGGATTGGTGCGTGATGGAATGGACTGGCTAGGGTGAGATATGACACCAGGGAGAGGAATGATATGTAGGAAGTGAGTGGCAGCTAGTAATAGTTAGCAACTGGGAAGGATAAAAGTAGACTTTAAGAGCACTATATAGGCTGAGAGAGAGTCTATGTAAGTCAGTCATATGATAAGAGGCAAAGCGCGTTCGTCTTATTATGTGATCCAGTACTGAAATAAATGTACATCAAACTTCCATCTGAGTGTCTGCTACTTTCTCTTACATCATGACCTTTTAGCTCAGCTGTTGTTTTAAAACATTTTCTACAGTCAGATCAGTGGTAAGGCTTCTCTCCTTTTATGTTTACCTTGGTGTCTTTTTAAATGGCCCATTTAAAAGAAAATCTGTCCACAGTCAGAGCAGGAAAACGGCTTCTATCTTGTGTGTGTTCTCTGATGAACTTTTAGCTGAGATGATGTTGTGAAACATTTTACACAATCAGAGCAGGAGTAAGGCTTCTCTCCTGTGTGTGTTCTCTGATGAACTTTTAGCTGAGCTGATGATGTGAAGCATTTTACACAGTCAGAGCAGGAGTAAGGCTTTTCTCCTGTATGTATACGTTCATGTTGTTTTAAGGTGCCCAGTTGTGAGAAACTTGCCCCACAGTCAGAGCAGTAGTTAGGCTTCTCTCCCGTATGTATACGTTCATGTGTGTTTAAGTTATCCAATCGGGAGAAACTCGTCCCACAGTCAGAGCAGGAGTAAGGCTTCTCTCCTGTGTGTGTTCTCTGATGAACTTTTAACTCAGTTGATCTTGTGAAGCATTTTACACAGTCAGAGCAGGAGTAAGGCTTTTCTCCTGTATGTATAGGTTCATGTTGTTTTAAGTGGCCCAGTTGAGAGAAACTTGCCCCACAGTCAGAGCAGAAGTAAGGCTTCTCTCCTGTGTGTATACGTTCATGTGTTTTTAAGCTGCCCAGTTGAGAGAAACTTGCCCCACAGTCAGAGCAGAAGTAAGGCTTCTCTCCTGTGTGTATACGTTCATGTGTTTTTAAGCTGCCCAGTTGAGAGAAACTCGTCCCACAGTCAGAGCAGGAGTAAGGCTTTTCTCCTGTGTGCACTCTGTGATGAACTGTCAGAGTCTGTGATGTTGTGAAATTCTTCCCACAGTCAGTGCAGGAATACAGATTCTCTCCTGTGTGTATTTTTAGGTGTATTTTTAGCTTTGATAGAATTGGGAAAATCTCCTCACAATGTGGGCAGTGGTGAGACCTCTTAGCTCTGCGATCTTCCTGCTGTTGCTCTCTGGATGTAGAGAATGTCTCAATGTCACCTGTGTGAAAAGCATTTAAAAAAGTCAATTGGTGTGATATGCACTGAGTGTACAAAACATTATGAACTCTTTCCAGGACATGACCAGGTGAGAGCTATGATCTCTGATGCAACTTGTTAAATCCACTTCAGATCAGTGTCGATGAAGGAGAGGAGACAGATTAATGAAGGGCTTTTAAGCCTTGAGACAATTGAGACATGGACTGTGTATGTGTGCTATTCAGAGGGTGAATGGTGTTTTTTATCAAATCAAATACAAAAGCTGAAGAATATACGCACATTCAGGTAATCAAATCTACCATATGCACTGAGCTTGTCTGACAGGTTGAAGCGCACTAAATAGTAAATAAATGATAAGCGTACCAGAGAGTCTGTTGTAACGTTTTATTGTTAAGCCTTTATTACAGCAAAGACTAAAAACAGTTGCATTGATTCCTGAATGCAATTTCCGAAATGGAACGGTTTATTTATTGTTTACGCTAATTATTCAAGGGTTGCTTTGTTATTTTAAACCAAAAATGCTTGATTGCATTTCAATGGCTTGCATGCTGTGTGATGACATTAACAAATGAATGATTGATACAGTAGCCTATATACAGTGTGAAAGAGTATTCCAAGATAAATATACAACACAGGGAATTAACGATCAATGGAAACAGTTGTTTTTCAGTTCAACATCTGTTTAGTATCTATGTAGGGGTTCCAGTCCGGGACTCATAGCTACATGTGGCAAGTTAGCATTGGTCCAAATGGTCTATACATTGAGCCTGAAATGGGATACTTGGTATTTGGCCATTGGACCAATGTTATTGCAAGGAATTCTAATTGGTCAACCATAGGCAAGGCTTGGGTATAAACTACATCCTGTCTCTTTGTTCAGTGGGAAAACACTGAGGACAGGGAAGAATAAACATCTACAATCTACTTTCAAGCATAACAATGATTGGTTCTCTTTGAATAAATATATTTTTCTCCCCCTGATTTGCTTTGGGGTCTGTGTTATTGAAGAATAACATCAACTGCTAACAAGTGCATTCGGAAAGTATTCAGACCCCCTTGACTTTTTACACATTTCGTTACGTTGCAGCCTTTTTCTAAAATTGATTTTTTTTATTTTTTATAATCCTCAGCAATCTACACAAAATACCACATAATGACAACGCGAAAACAGGTTTTTAGAAAATGTTGCTAATATATTAAAAATTAAACAGAACTACCCTATTTACATAAGTATTCAGAACATTTGCTATAAGACTCGAAATTGAGCTCAGGGACAACCTGTTTCCATTAATCATTACATTTACATTTTAGTAATTTAGCAGACGCTCTTATCCAGAGCGACTTACAGTTAGTGAATACATTTTTTTTTTTTATACTGGCCCCCCGTGGGAATCGAACCCACAACCCTGGCGTTGCAAACGCCATGCTCTATCAACTGAGCTACATCCCTGCCGGCCATTCCCTCCCCTACCCAGGACGACGCTGGGCCAATTGTGCGCCGCCCATGAGTCTCCCGGTCGCGGCCGGCTGCGACAGAGCCTGGATTCGAACCAGGATCTCTAGTGGCACAGTTAGCACTGCGATGCAATGCCTTAGACCACTGCGCCACTCAGGAGCAAATCATCCTTGAGATGTTTCTACAACTTGATTGGAGTCAATCTGTGGTAAATTCTATTGATTGGACATGATTTGGAAAGGCACACACCTGTCTATATAAGGTCCCACAGTTGACAGTGCATGTCAGAGTAAAAACCAAGCCATGAGGTCGAAGGAGTTGTCCATAGAGCTCCGAGACAGGATTGTGTCACGGCACAGATCTGGGCAAGGGTACCAAAAAACTTCTGCAGCATTGAAGGTCCCCAAGAACACAGTGGCCTCCATCATTCTTAAAATGGAAGAAGTTTGGCACTACCAAGACTCTTCCTAGAGCTGGCCGCCCGGCCAAACTGAGCAATCGGGGGAGAAGGGCCTTGGTCAGGGAGGTGGCCAAGACCACGATGGTCACTGACAGAGCTCTAGCAATCCTCTGGAGATGGAAGAACCTTCCAAAAGGATAAACATCTCTGCAGCACTCCAGCAATCAGGCCTTTATGGTAGAGTGGCCAGATGGAAGCCACTCTTCAGTAAAAGGCACATGACTGCCTGATTGGAGTTTGCCAAAAGGCACCTAAACACTCTCAGACCATGAGAAACAAGATTCTCTGGTCGGATGAAACCAAGATTGAACTCTTTGGCCTGAATGCCAAGCGCCCCGTGGGAGGAAACCTGGCACCATCCCTATGGTAAAACATGGTGGTGGCAGCATCATGCTGTCGGGATGTTTTTCAGCGTCAGGGACTGGTAGACTAGTTAGGATCGAGGCAAAGATTAACTGAGCATAGTACAGAGAGAGATCCTTGATAAAAAAACCTGCTCCTGAGCGCTCAGGACCTCAGACTGGGGCAAAGATTCACCTTCCAACAGGACAACGACCCTAAGCACACAGACAAGACAAAGCAGGAGTGTCTTCGGTACAAGTCTCTGAATGTCCTTGAGTGTTCCAGCCAGAGCCCGGACTTGAATCCAATCGAACATCTCTGGAGAAACCTGAAAATAGCTGTGCAGCAGCACTCCCCATCCAACCTGACAGAGCTTGAGAGGATCTGCAGAGAAGAATGGGAGAAACTCTCCAAATACAGATGTGCCAAGGTTGTAGCATCATACCCAAGAAGATTCAATGATGTAATCGCTGTCAAAGGTCTGAATACTTATGTAAATGTGATATTTCCATTTTTTATTATTTAGCTAAAATGTCTAAAAACCTGTCAAGGGGAAGTGCAGAAATATTCTGTTCTTAAGGAGGGAGGCAAAGGACAACAGTCTAGTTTCAGTTCCTGATAAGGCAGGCCAGTTGCGGAACTAGGGAGGAGCAAGGAATCCGGCTCGGGGTCATGTAAACAGATGATGTGAGTAGAAACCTCTGGGAGGGGGGCCAGAGGGGCCCACCACAACGACCCTCCTACTACAGTCCTATCTCACACGCATACACTTTCACGCCCACGAAGGTTCTAGCATCAGGCAGGGCCAGGACTACACCAGTGAGAAGAACCAATTAAGTTCCTGACTAGCAACAGATATGTATTGACCCCGTCTAGTAGGAGGTTATAAATATATATGTGCTTGTGTAATCATGCTTTGTCTTTGCAGCTGTTTGATCCTGTGGGTGAATAAACTTAGTTTGAGCTTTCCTAGATGTCCGTTTTAGTTTGTTCAGAACCTAACAGAATGCTTCATAATGAAAAAGGTTCATAATGAAATTATCTAACGGGCTAAATTATGAACGCGATGTGCTTTATCTATTACCTAGTGCACAAGTTGACTACAGGTCTTTATTTAAATAGTACTAATATTCAAAGCCCAAAAAACGTCACTAAGCAGAATACTAACAAAATGCTAACTAGTACTAAGGAAACATCATAGAGAATGTTAACTAAATGCTAACGAGTACTAAGGAAACATCATAGAGAACGCTAACAAAATGCTAACTAGTACTAAGGAAACATCATAGAGAACGCTAACAAAATGCTAACTAGTACTAAGGAAACATCATAGAGAACGCTAACTAAATGCTAACGAGTGCATTGCGAACATTTTGTACAGTTGCTGACCTCAACTATACAAGTAACTCAAATGCTTCTCTCAGTTTGCTGCACGCACAAACCTAATATTATCCAGCAAGACTCTTGATCCAGGAGGGGATTCTCTGCTGTTAGCAAGGCTCTTGATCCAGGAGGGGATTTCTCTGCTGTTACCAAGCGAATGCTTGATTTCGGAAGAAGCTATCCACTTAGCTAGATAGCTAACTAACTACTAAATTAGCTAAACAAATGGGAAACTGCAGAGCATTTAACACATTGTAGAAAGTTTACTTAATAGTTATAAGATATCTAGCTGGCAAACATTTAGTTGTGAATTCCATACTGTAATTAGATCACCTGGCACATGCTGCATGACAGAGTGACTCACCAGGCTCCGGTCTCTTCTCGTTGACTGGGGACTACCGTAAGCTACATAATAATGGGACGTAATGTTCTTCAACTCATAACGTATTGCATGCTAACTAGTACTAAGGAATCATTACATTTACATTTACATTTACGTCATTTAGCAGACGCTCTTATCCAGAGCGACTTACAGTTAGTGCATACATTATTTATTATTATTTTTATTTTTTTTCATACTGGCCCCACGTGGGAATCGAACCCACAACCCTGGCGTTGTAAACGCCATGCTCTACCAACTGAGCTACCTCCCTGCCGGCCATTCCCTCCCCTACCCTGGACAACGCTGGGCCAATTGTGCGCCGCCCCATTGGTCTCCCGGTTGCGGCCAGCTACAGCAGAGCCTGGATTCGAACCAGGATCTCTAGTGGCACAGCTAGCACTGCGATGCAGTGCCTTAGACCACTGCGCCACTCTCTCATCATAGAGAATGATAACTAAATGGTAACGAGTGCATTGCAAACATTTTGTACAGTTTCTGACCTCAACTATAGATGTAACTCAAACGCTTCTCTCAGTTTGCTGCACGCACAAACCTAATATTATCCAGCAAGGCTCTTGATCCAGGAGGGGATTCTCTGCTGTTAGCAAGGCTCTTGATCCAGGAGGGGATTCTCTGCTGTTAGCAAGGCTCTTGATCCAGGAGGGATTCTCTTTTGTTACCAAGGGAATGCTTGATTTTGGAAGAAGCTAACTGGCAAACATTTAGTTGTGAATTCCATCACCTGGCGCATGCTGCACGACAGAGAGTGACTCACAAGGCTCCGGTCTCTTCTCGTTGACTGGGGACTACCGTAAGCTACATAATAATGTGACGTAATGTTCTTTAACTCATAACGTATTGCACAAGTTGACTGCAGGTATTTACTTAAAAAGTAGCTACAAATATTCAAAATAATAAAAACAAAACTCAAAAGAAATCGTTTCAACTGTACTGAAAACCCATCCAGTGGCTTTTTTATTGCTTCTTTAATCAGCACAACAGTTTTCAGCTGTGCTAACATAATTGCAAAAGGGTTTTCTAATGATCAATTATTCATTTAAAATGATAAACTTGGATTAGCAAACACAACGTGCTATTGGAACACAGAACTGATGGTTGCTGATAATGGGCCTCTGTACGCCTATGTAGATATTCCATTAAAAATCAGCCGTTTCCAGATACAATAGCCATTTACAACATTAACAATGTCTACACTGTGTATTTCGGAATAATTTGATGTTATTTTAATGGACAAAAAATTTGCTTTTCCTTCGAAAACAAGGACATTTCTAAGTGACCCCAAACTTTTGAACGGTAGTGTATATATACATACACATACATAAACTCAGCAAAAAAAGAAACATCATCTCACTGTCAACTGCGTTTATTTTCAGCAAACTTAACGTGTAAATATTTGTATGAACATAACATTCAACAACTGAGACATAAACTTAACAAGTTCCACAGACATGTGACTAACAGAAATGTGTCCCTGAACAAAGGGGGGGTCAAAATCTAAAGTAACATTCAGTATCTGGTGTGGCCACCAGCTGCATTAAATACTGCAGTGCATCTCCTCCTCATGGACTGCACCAGATTTGCCAGTTCTTGCTGTGAGATGTTACCCCACCCTTCCACCAAGGCAACGGCAAGTTCCTGGTCATTTCTATGGGGAATGGCCCTAGCCCTCACCCTCCGATCTAACAGGTCCCAGACGTGCTCAATGGGATTGAGATCCGGGCTCTTCGCTGGCCATGGCAGAACACTGACATTTCTGCCTTACAGGAAATCACACATAGAACAAGCAGTATGGCTGGTGGCATTGTCATGCTGGAGGGTCATGTCAGGATGAGCCTGCAGGAAGGGCACCACATGTGGGAGGAGGATGTATACCCTGTAATGCACAGTGTTGAGATTGCCTGCAATGACAACAAGCTCAGTTCGATGATGCTGTGACCCTACACCTCCAAATCGATCCCGCTCCAGAGTACAGGCCTTGGTGTAACGCTCATTCTTTCGACGATAAACGCGAATCCAACCATCACCCCTGGTGAGACAAAACCGCGACTCGTTAGTGAAGAGCACTTTTTGCCAGTCCTGTCTTGTCCAGTGATGGTGGGTTTGTGCCCATAGGCGACGTTGTTGCCGGTGATGTCTGGTGAGGACCTGCCTTACAACAGGCCTACAAGCCCTCAGACCAGCCTCTCTCAGCCTATTGCGGACAGTCTGAGCACTGATGGAGGGATTGTGCGTTCCTGGTGTAACTCGGGCAGTTGTTGTTGCCATCCTGTACCTGTCCCGCAGGTGTGATGTTCGGATGTACCGATCCTGTGCAGGTGTTGTTACACGTGGTCTGCCACTGCGAGGACGATCAGCTGTCCGTCCTGTCTCCCTGGAGCGCTGTCTTAGGCGTCTTACAGTACGGACATTGCAATTTATTGCCCTGGCCACATCTGCAGTCCTCATGCCTCCATGCAGAATGCCTAAGGCACGTTCACGCAGATGAGCAGGGACCCTGGGCATCTTTCTTTTGGTGTTTTTCAGAGTCAGTAGAAAGGCCTCTTTAGTGTCCTAAGTTTTCATAACTGTGACCTTAATTGCCTACCGTTTGTAAGCGGTTGGTGTCTTAATGACCGTTCCACAGGTGCATGTTCATTAATTGTTTATGGTTCATTGAACAAGCATGGGAAACAGTGTTAAAACCCTTTACAATGGAGATCTGTGAAGTTATTTGGATTTTTACAAATTATCTTTGAAAGACATGATATGGCAAATTTTGTCCTTATACTAATCAAAGAACCAAAGTATTTCAGAGTTTTTGTAGAATTTAAGATATACTTTATTACAACTAGACAAAGCCAAGGTGATTTGCAAAGCATCTCCTTGTTTACCTCCCAGCTCTCAGTTTATATAGTAATTTTCACATACATTTCCACTTAAAGCCCGTCCCTCTTGGGTTCCCCCACCACTATCCTCAGTTTGACTTCTATTCAGTATAGAAACAATAGTAGTACAATCAATCAAGCCCTTGTCGTGCAAAAATAATCATGTTCAGTTTAAAAACTCTGTTCAACCCCAGCTCACCCTAGCTTGACCTGGAGAATGTCACGGTTTCGGCCGAGGCTGCTCCTCCTCCTTGTTCGGGCAGGTTTCGGCGGTCGTCGTCCCCGGAGTACTAGCTATCACCGTTCGATGTTTTCGATGTCTGTTTGGTTTTTGTCTGATTGTGTACACCTGTTTCCTGTTTGGTTGATTATGTCTCCTATAAGTTTCTCGTTTGGTTAGTCTTGTGTTGTGTGTTATTGTCCGCCTGTCGGTAGGAGCTGCGAGTTTCCGCTCTGTTTACTTTGTTTGGTGTTTTTACGCACAGTTTGCGTAATCGCTCGCCTCTGTTTGTTTTTCGAGGCCCGTGTTTTGTATTTTGTCATTTTATGACTAGTAAAGTCTGTTGGACTAAGCCTCTGTGTCCTGTGCCTGACTCCTACACCACACCCACATCAGTTCCTGACAGAATAACACACCCCCATGGAGTCAGCAGGAGCAGCGGCGGCACCCAAGTCGCTGGAGTAACGGATCGGCGATCAGGACTCCATGATCCGGCAACTTGGGGCCGCCATGAATGAGGTGTCTAACACTCTGCGCCGTTTGGTCACCGGAGAGGTGCCCACACCGCCGCACACCATACCATCACCATCGGCCAGTCCTTCTATTCCAGCACCGGAACCCAGTGGTATTCGGCTCTCGCTCCCGAGGGCATATGATGGTACCACAGCCGGGTGTCAGGCGTTCCTCCTGCAGGTGGAACTTTACCTGGCAACCATACACCCGGCGCCCTCGGGATACGAGAGCGTCTCCGCCCTCATCTCCTGTCTCACCGGCAAGGCGTTGGAGTGGGCCAACGCCGAATGGAGGGGAATAGACGCCGCCACTATCACCTACGCAGAGTTCTCCCGCCGCTTCAGGGCAGTGTTTGACCATCCACCTGAGGGGAAGGCGGCGGGGGAGCGTCTGTTCCAACTCCGACAGGGGAGGAGGAGTGCACAGGAGTTCGCCCTGGAGTTCCGGACTCTAGCGGCGGATGCAGGGTGGAATGAGCGGGCCCTCATCGACCACTACCATTGTAGTCCACGGGAGGACGTCCGTCGAGAGTTGGCCTGCAGGGATGCCCACCTCACCTTCGACCAGCTGGTGGACATGTCCATCCGGCTTGACACCCTGCTGGCAACCCGCGGACGTTCCGAGTGGGGGTCGTCCATTCCACCCTCCAGCACCGCCGAGCCCTATGGAGCTCGGAGGTGCTGGCGCTAGAGAGAGGAGGAGGAGGAGCCCGAGGGGGGCTGTCCCCTGCACCAACTGTGGCCGTGGAGGGCACACTGCGGCCAGGTGCTGGGGAGGGTCTCCTAGGGGAGAGGACGACAGGTTACGCACTGGGGAGTCATTCCAGGTGAGTAGGCGTCCCACTTACCCAGAGCTCTCTGTTGTGCACGTCTGTTTACCTGTACATTTTCCACAGGTTGCACCTCATTCCCAGCATAAGGCGCTAGTAGATTCAGGTGCAGCTGGGAATTTTGTTGATTGACATTTTTGTTTGAAACTAGGAATTCCCCTTCTTCCAGTCGACGCCCCATTTCCTGTCCATGCGTTAGACAGCCGTCCCCTGGGATCGGGGTTGATTAGGGAAGTCACCGCGCCACTTAGGATGAGGATGCAGGGGGGTCATGAGGAAACTATTCAGCTATATCTGATTGACTCTCCTGCGTATCCGGTGGTGCTGGGGCTTCCCTGGTTGATTACCCATAATCCTACTATTTCGTGGCAACAGAGGGCTCTTAAGGAGTGGTCTGCTCAGTGTGTGGGGCGATGTCTAGGTGTTTCCGTGGGGGCGACCTCGGTGGAGAGTCCAAACCAGGTGCCCGCGCTGCACATTCCCCCTGAGTATGAGGATTTGGCAATCGTGTTCAGTAAATCGAGGGCGACGCGGTTGCCTCCTCATAGACAGGGGGATTGTGCGATAGACCTCCAGGCAGGAGCAGGGCTTCCACGGAGCCATGTGTATCCTCTGTCTCAAGAGGAAAAGAGAGCTATGGAGACTTACATAGCCGAATCTTTGAGACAAGGATACATGCGGTCCTCCACTTCCCCTGCGTCCTCAAGCTTCTTTTTTGTAAAGAAAAAGGATGGAGGGTTGCGCCCGTGCATTGATTACCGTGGTCTAAATCAGATTACTGTGAAATACAGTTATCCACTCCCTCTGATTCTGACTATGACGGAATCATTGCATGGAGCGTGTTTCTTCACGAAACTGGATCTCAGGAGCGCATATAACTTGGAGCGCATTAGGGAGGGCGATGAATGGAAGACATCATTTAGTACCACCTCGGGTCATTACTAGTATCTCGTCATGCCATACGGGTTGATGAATGCTCCTTCAGTCTTCCAATCCTTCGTGGATGAGATCTTCTGGGACATGCAGGGGCAAGGTGTGGTCGTGTACATTGATGACATTCTGGTGTACTCTTCTACCCGACCCGAGCATGTAGCCCTGGTGCGCCGAGTGTTGAGGAGGCTGTTGGAGCACAACCTGTATGTTAAGGCAGTCTCAGGCTTCACTAACTAGAGTTACTGTTTTAGGTGGAGCTATTCTTTGCTACTTTTCAAAGAAATACTACGTGATATTTCACATATCATCTTGCTAGAGAGGCCTTTTGTTGTGATATTTAGGCTACTATATAGGCTACTAGCAAAATACCCTGTGTTGTTAGGATAGATTTATGTCTGTTTCTTCCAACAGATCTTTACATATTTTCCTCACTACAAAATATTCCTGCGGCCCTTGTGGTTACTAAACATATTTTAGATATTCCTTTATGGTATAGCTTATTCCATGTTTACATCTTTGGTTAAATGACTTAAAATGCTAAACTTAAATTTACTTAGTGGAATGTCCGTGGAGTTTGTAAACTATCCAAGCTTAAAACAGGTTATTACTAGGCTTAAACAACTTCATTCATCTATTGTGTTCCTACAAGAAACTCACTTGTTGAAGGATGAGCTACTTAAAGTATGCAGGAGATGACAAGGGCAAGTAATAGCATCTTGTTCCTCCTCTCATTCTCATGGTGTTATGGTTTTAATTCACTAATCTGTTCAGTTTCAAGTGGATACTATTATAACTAATACAGCTGGTAGATACATGTTGATACAGGGAACTCTTTTGAATGAGCATATTAATCTGTTTAATGTTTATGGTCCTAATGATGATCATCCCAAATTCTTTGAGAATGTATTTCTATTGATAGCCTCCATTCCTGGTAAAGTCCTAATGGCAGGGGACTTTAATTGCACTCTTGATCCTCATCTAGATTGCTCCTCTGGTTTAGACACTTCCCACTCGCAGAGTAGAAAGAAATTACAGCATTTCATTAAGGACTTAAATCTATGTGAACCTTGGAGGACTCAGAACCCGAGTAAAATGGAGTATTCATGTTACTCATCAACATTTAAATCATATTCTCATGTAGACTACGTTTTAGTTTCTTGCTCATTGCTTCCCAATGTAGCAGGAAGTGGATATGATAGTATTGTTCTGAGTGACCATTCCCCTGTGTCATTATTCTATAGGAATACAAAACTAGTAAAAGGATCCTCTAGATGGCGTTTGCATCCCAGATGGTTACAGGACCCAGACTTCTTACATTACGTTGGAGTGCATATACAGTGAGGGAAAAAAGTATTTGATCCCCTGCTGATTTTGTATGTTTGCCCACTGACAAAGAAATGATCAGAAATGGTAGGTTTATTTGAACAGTGAGAGACAGAATAACAACTAAAAAATCCAGAAAAACGCATGTCAAAAATGTCATAAATTGATTTTCATTTTAATGAGGGAAATAAGTATTTGACCCCCAATCAGAAAGAGTTCTGGCTCCCAGGTGTCTTTTATACAGGTAACGAGCTGAGATTAGGAGCACACTCTTAAAGGGAGTGCTCCTAATCTCAGCTTGTTACCTGTATAAAAGACACCTGTCCACAGAAGCAATCAATCAATCAGATTCCAAACTCTCCACCATGGCCAAGACCAAAGAGCTCTCCAATGATGTCAGGGACAAGATTGTAGACCTACACAAGGCTGGAATGTGCTACAAGACCATCGGCAAGCAGCTTGGTGAGAAGGTGACAACAGTTGGTGCGATTATTCGCAAATGGAAGAAACACAAAATAACTGTCAATCTCCCTCGGCCTGGGGCTCCATGCAAGATCTCACCTCGTGGAGTTCCAATGATCATGAGAACGGTGAGGAATCAGCCCAGAACTACACAGGAGGATCTTGTCAATGATCTCAAGGCAGCTGGGACCATAGTCACCAAAAAAACAATTGGTAACACACTACGCCGTGAAGGACTGAAATCCTGCAGCGCCTGCAAGGTCCCCCTGCTCAAGAAAGCACATATACAGGCCCATCTGAAGTTTACCAATGAACATCTGAATGATTCAGAGGAACTGGGTAAAAGTGTTGTGGTGAGATGAGACCAAAATGAAGCTCATTGGCATCAACTCAACTCACCGTGTTTGGAGGAGGAGGAATGCTGCCTATGACCCCAAGAACACCATCCCAACTGTCAAACATGGAGGTGGAAACATTATGCTTTGGGGGTGTTTTTCTGCTAAGGGGACAGGACAACTTCACCGCATCAAAGGGACGATGGACGGGGCCATGTACCATCAAATCTTGGGTTAGAACCTCCTTCCCTCAACCAGGGCATTGAAAATGGGTCGTGGATGGGTATTCCAGCATGACAATGACCCAAAACACACGGCCAAGGCAACAAAGGAGTGGCTCAAGAAGAAGCACATTAAGGTCCTGGAGTGGCCTAGCCAGTCTCCAGACGTTAATCCCATAGAAAATCTGTGGAGGGAGCTGAAGGTTCGAGTTGCGAAACGTCAGCCTCGAAACCTTAATGACTTGGAGAAGATCTGCAAAGATAAGTGGGACAAAATCCCTCCTGAGATGTGTGCAAACCTGGTGGCCAACTACAAGAAACTTCTGACCTCTAATTGCCAACAAGGGTTTTGCCACCAATTACTAAGGTATGTTTTGCAGAGGGGTCAAATACTTATTTCCCTCATTAAAATGCAAATAAATTTATAACATTTTTGAAATGCGTTTTTCTGGATTTTTTTGTTGTAATTCTGTCTCTCACTGTTCAAATTAACCTACCATTAAAATTATAGACTGTTCATGTCTTTGTCAGTGGGAAAACGTACAAAATCAGCAGTGGATCAAATACTTTTTTCCCTCACTGTAGATGTTTATTTGACATTGAACACTGACCAAACGTCAGCGAGTACCAGATGGGAGGCTTTCAAAGCACATATTTGGGGGCAAATTATAAGTTTTACCAGTTTCAAATCAAATAAATCAGAAAATGAGGAAGCTTTATGGATAACTCAGTAAACAAGGAATGATTTGGACTTAAAGCTCAGTATGAAGAACTTCCCACCTCAAAGGCTGCAAACAGCTTAACTAGGCTGAAACAGTCCTATGATCAAGATGAAAAACCTGGTAAATTGCTGGCCTGGCACATTAATTAGTAAAATTCTGCCTTTAATGCAATTCATAAGGACAATTATCAATGGATCCTGTAGAAATAAACCAAACATTTGCTTCCTACTACAACACACTTTACAACTCTGAATCTCCTGAGAACTGAACTAGTCAGGTCTTGATTTTCCCTCTACTTCAGAAGACACTAAATTGGATCTGGAAAAGGAATTGGATGGTGTTGAAATATCTGATGCTATTTTCAATCTGAAGGGAGGTAAAGCGGAAGGTCCAGATGGGCTCCCAATAGATATTTAAGGACCAACTTCTATGTCCACTTTTGGATATGTACAGTGCATTAGGAAAGTATTCAGACCCCTTGACTTTTTCCACAACTTGTTACGTTACAGCCTTATTCTGAAATTGATTAAATAAAAAAAATCCTCATCAATCTACACACAATACCTCATAATGACAAAGTGAAAACAGGTTCTTAGACATTTTTGCAAATGTATAAAAAATAAAACAGCAGAAATACCTTGTTTACATAAGTATTCACACCCTTTGCTATGAGACTCGAAATTGAGCTCAGGTGGATACTGTTTCCATTGATCATCCTTGAGATGTTTCTAAAACTTAATTGGTGTCCAACTGTGGTAAATTCAATTGATTGGAGATGATTTGGAAAGTCACACAACTGTCTATATAGGTGACCAAGAACATGATGGTCACTCTGACAGAGCTCCAGAGACAACCATCTCTGCAGCACTCCACCAATCAGGCCTTTATGGTAGAGTGGCCAGACGGAAGCCACTCCTCAGCAAAAGGCACATAACAGCCTGCTTGGAGTTTGTCAAAAGGCACCTAAAGGACTCGGACCATGAGAAACAAGATTCTCTGGTCTGATGAAACCAAGATTGAACTTCTTGGCCTGAATGACAAGCATCACGTCTGGAGGAAACCTGGCACCATCCTTATGGTGAAGCATGGTGGTGGAAGCATTATGCTGTGGGGATGTTGTTCAGCGGCAGGGACTGGGAGCCTAGTCAGGATAGAGGGAAAGATGATTGGAGCAAAGTACAGAGAGATCCTTGATGAAAACCTCCTCCAGTGCGTTCAGGACCTCAAGACCGGGGCGAATGTTCACCTTCCAACAGGACAACGACCCTAAGCACACAGCCAAGACAACGCAGGAGTGGCTTCGGGACAAGTCTCTGAATGTCCTTGAGTGGCCCAGCCAGACCCGGGACTTAAACTCAATCGAACATCTCTGGAGACCTGAAAATAGCTGTGCAGCGACGCACCCCATCCAACCTGACAGAGCTTGAGAGGATCTGCAGAGAGGAATGGGAGAAACTCCCCAAATACAGGTGTGCCAAGCTTGTAGCGTCATACACATTAAGACTTTGGCTGTAATCACTGCCAAAGGTGCTTAAACAAAGTACTGAGTAAAGGGTCTGAATACTTATGTAAATGTTATTATTCAGTTGTTGTTGTTTTTGCAACAACTGATAAAAACCCGTTTTTGCTTTGTCATTATGGGGTATTGTGTGTAGATTGATGAGGGGAAAAAACAATTTAATCAATTTTACAATAAGGCTGTAAAGTAACAAAATGTGGAAAAAGTCCAGGGGTCTGAATACTTTCCGAATGCACTGTATATAGACAGGTGTGTGCCTTTCCAAATCATGTCCAACAAACTTAGTTAGATAGAACCTGCTCTTACCATGACAAACAGATTTCCCAATCTTCTTCTCCTCTTCTTCATCTTTAATGTTGACATTCAGCTCCAGTGTTTGACTGCAGTCTTCCAGCTTCACTGATGCCATCTCTGGATCCTGCAGTAAACTGGGCTCCACTGTCACAATCAGGACCCAGTGACTGTAGGTTTGGACTCAGTGTGGAAGGAGAGAGGCAGGCTGGGTGTTGTCCTCACTGTTGATGTTACCGGCCTCAGACTTATCTGAATTGGCCAGTAGTAATACAGACAAACAGATACAAAAAGTTATTGTCTTGACAGTTCTGGCACTTTCTTTATTCTCTAAAAATAGTTTAACTTTTTTCTTGTTGAATTATCTAATTCAGTGCTTGTCTTGGACTGAAATAGGTGCTTGTTATGATGAGTTTCTCGGGTGTTCAAAGAATCAAGGATGCAAGGCTATACTGAGACACTTTGTAGAAAGTTAATACAATTATTTAATGATCGTTACCGGGTTCGTGACAGCAATGACCAGAGCTTTGCCCTTGATGCTACGAACTAACTAACAAAGAAGACCCTCTACCTTATATAGCCTTCATTACCCTTCTGCTGGCATACATCTGGCAAGTCTCCATGGGCACTCCCTGTCTTTGATGTTCATCACTTTTTACCCCAAGTCACTATCCTGCCCATCACTCATGCTATTCTAAACATCTCTAATCTACCTTGACATAAGGAATGTAGACTTTATGGCCCCAAACCACTCATCTCTTAACTCTTTCCCTGTCCTCACAATCCTATGACATGACATCATTACAGTGCTAATACTCATTTTGGGTGCCGGTACTGTTTATATTAAGGAGCAGGAGCTCCACAATACTTTTGAGCTAATACATTTTTTCATTTTTACATTTTTAGTCATTTAGCAGACGCTCTTATCCAGAGCGACCTACAGTTAGTGAATACACATATATATATTTTTATACTGGCCCCCCGTGGGAATCGAACCCTGGCGTTGCAAACGAAACTATCAACTGAGCTACATCCCTGCCGACCATTCCCTCCCCTACCCTGGACGACGCTGGGCCAATTGTGCGCCGCCCATGAGTCTCCCGGTCGTGGCCGGCGGCGACAGAGCCTGGATTCGAACCAGGATCTCTAGTGGCACAGTTAGCACTGCGATGCAATGCCTTAGACCACTGCGCCACTCAGGAGTTAATACCTAACCTATAGTAGACGCATAAAACGCATAAATGACTCAAAAACCATTTAGTACAAGGTTACAGTTTGTTTTAGACAGCACTATGTGCTAATTTCCTTAAACCTTGTCTTCACTGTATTACTTCAATCAAAAACCAATTGTATTTCCTGTTCACACCATAGCAACATTTATTGATAAAGACAGAAACAACAGAATGTGTCTGAATATTAGTACACATGTAGAAAACTGATAATCATTACATTCTGCTTCAAAACAGTAGTGCGACCGTGAAATTATCTCTGATGCACCCGCACTGTCCTCACTGAAGTCTGTTGACGCTGACCGAGAGGGCTCCGCCATTTTACCAGCTTGGGAATTTTACACAAAACCAATAATATGCTAAACGAACACAGAAATCTCAAATAAATTGATTATTTATTAAACTAACATGAGAAAATTATGTAAATTCACTCAGACAAACCCAACATCTCTAGCTATGTGACGTGTAAAATTGTTTTTATCACGTTTTTTCACTCACTCGGGTTTGACACAAAAATAACACATCAAACCTTTAACAAACGTGATAATACCTTAACGGATTTGTTACCTAGCATGGTATGACATGTTCTTTCGACATTAGAAAGTTTAAACGCGCTATTACATACCTCTAGTAATATATAGAAACGGACACAAAGGTTATCTTCTTGACTGCACAGTTCTGACGCTTTCTTTATTGTGAAGAATGGTGCCCGCCTGCCCGGAACTTCCTGTTCCCCCACTACTAATGGTCCGTGCATTCCGAGATCAGATTACAACATTTCATTAAATTACTAAAAAAGTGTAAACTGTAGCAATTTATTTCCCTTTATAGTTTATTAGCCTAAGCATGACCTTCATCCAAATAATTTCTCTAGGATTGGAACCGGTTCAGGGAACAGAACCGAAAAAGAACGTCAAAAATAACCGGAAACTAAAGTGTTCTATACTTTTCAGGAACAGCAGTTATTTAAAAAGCATGTAATCCAGGTAATAACCTTATTTTACTTTCCGGGTATTTTTTTTCCAGTCCCACAAAAATCGCAACAAAGCTCACTCTAGGAACATATTCCAGTTTCTGCCTGCCAGCTAGAATGGAAATCTTTGCCAGTGGGTGTGCGTGTGGAAACTACCTGCTCCTCTCCTCTGAAGCATAGGTTACTGTATCCTACTGACAACGTTACAAGCATGATTCAGAAATTAGGGAGATAAGTTTAATTTGAGAAAAAGCGCTTCAAGGCAAGCTTTCTCTATCCTCTAACGAGCTCTCCACACCCGCAAAATGTCGCCCCTTACGCTGTGATTGGCAGCACAGTGTGCTCTGAATGATTTTCTTATACAGATACTCTGTGGTGTACTAGTGTATTTATTCTCCCACTTGGATGTCACTTCCACAAGCTTTAAATTGAGGGCCAGGTTGTCAGGGTGGGTAATGTACTGTACACATTAATTACAAGTACTCCTAAAGATACACTTCATTTTAACTAGCTAAATCCTGTGTAACAACTAGTAATTACATTGTACTTGGCTAACATTACATGTATTATGCTTTGAAATAGTGTTTTATTCTTCATCTGGGATTTTGATTTGTCAAATGTATTATAAAATGTATTTAATATATGTCTGATCAGGCTCAGGTAGCATCAGGTTTGTATTTTCATGCTGATCAAAGCTCTAATCAAATCCAGACATTTATAAGCGTTATAATGCTTTTGAATGACACTTCCTTTTTTGGCGAAAAATACCGGGTTACCCAGGAAAAGAGTGATTTATTCTCGGGATGGAACATTTGTATAATATCGAGGAAATATTAAACCCTGATGCGCATACCAGTTGATTCACAAGACACCAACTAAGTAACTTACATATACGGTATCTTCATTAGGCCTAATGGCATTTCATGTCCATGATAGGAAGTTTGTTGTAGTGACTCAGTAAGGCTAATTGTAAAAGTAACCCTCTAAAGTGCCATGTTTGTACAGTTTATTATGTGGAGGAAACATTTAGGCAGCCAGGACCATACACCAGGACCGCTCCGTAGGCCGCACTGTAGGCCTAGCTCTTACTGCAGTCCAGTGCCATGGACATCTTTGAAGTTTGGCCTCTAGTAATTTAGGAGGGCAACTTTATGAAGGCCTCCTCACCCTGGTCTTATCGTACAAGGCTCTACAGACATGTAAAATAAAGACAGGCTATTTTTATTGTTCACGTTATTTGCGTTGAATATGTATTGAAGTCAAGTGGTTCAACATTAAAATATAGTTGGATGGACCACACAGGACTGCTTGGAAAATGCGACGGTCGGTGGAACACTTGCGCCACCAAGTGGACAATTGCTTCAGTTCCCTTGTGACATCAACGCTACCAGAGATATGTGATATAAGATCAAATGTTATGTCAATATTATTATCTCTAAATTGATTCCCCCACCCGTATTTCATATATTATTATTCAGATTTAGCTGTTAATCTGGATTTAATTTATAAACGCTTTCTGTCATTTCCGATTGGAGGGCAGATGACCACGTGACTTACGAACCTAACAATTTGTTACTTTGTAACAGTCAAAAGTGGTTATTCCCAACGTTGATCAACTCCCAATCTATGCCAAGATTTTTTAAAAGCATTATCTTTAAAGCATTATCACTATACCATTTACACCCTGTATCCTGTGCATGTGACGAATAAACATTGATTTGATTAGATGATTAACGCACCATTCACATCAGCTATCATAGTCAATATAACAGTGACTGACTTCACCATCACTTTCTAGCCATCATTGACATTGAGATGAAGATGGTCAAACGTGAAAATATAAAATACAGTGGGGAAAAAAGTATTTCGTCAGCCACCAATTGTGCAAGCTCTCCCACTTAAAAAGATGAGAGAGACCTATAATTTTCATCATAGGTACACGTCAACTATGACAGACAAATTGAGATTTTTTTTCTCCAGAAAATCACATTGTAGGATTTTTTATGAATTTATTTGCAAATTATGGTGGAAAATAAGTATTTGGTCACCTACAAACAAGCAATATTTCTGGCTCTCACAGACCTGTAACTTCTTCTTTAAGAGGCTCCTCTGTCCTCCACTCGTTACCTGTATTAATGGCACCTGTTTGAACTTGTTATCAGTATGAAAGACACCTGTCCACAACCTCAAACAGTCACACTCCAAACTCCACTATGGCCAAGACCAAAGACCTCTCAAAGGACACCAGAAACAAAAGTGTAGACCTGCACCAAGCTGGGAAGACTGAATCTGCAATAGGTAAGCAGCTTGGTTTGAAGAAATCAACTGTGGGAGCAATTATTAGGAAATGGAAGACATACAAGACCATGATAATCTCCCTCGATCTGGGGCTCCACGCAAGATATCACCCCGTGGGGTCAAAATGATCACAAGAACGGTGAGCAAAAATCCCAGAACCACACGGGGGGACCTAGTGAATGACCTGCAGAGAGCTGGGACCAAAGTAGCAAAGCCTACCATCAGTAACACACTACGCCGCCAGGGACTCAAATCCTGCAGTGCCAGACGTGTCCCCCTGCTTAAGCCAGTACATGTCCAGGCCCGTCTGAAGTTTACTAGAGTGCATTTGGATGATCCAGAAGAGGATTGGGAGAATGTCATATGGTCAGATGAAACCAAAATAGAACTTTTTGGTAAAAACTCAACTCGTCGTGTTTGGAGGACAAAGAATGCTGAGTTGCATCCAAAGAACACCATACCTACTGTGAAGCATGGGGGTGGAAACATCATGCTTTGGGGCTGTTTTTATGCAAAGGGACCAGGACGACTGATCCGTGTAAGGGAAATAATGAATGGGGCCATGTATCATGAGATTTTGAGTGAAAACCTCCTTCCATCAGCAAGGGCATTGAAGATGAAACGTGGCTGGGTCTTTCAGCATGACAATGATCCCAAACACACCGCCCGGGCAACGAAGGAGTGGCTTCGTAAGAAGCATTTCAAGGTCCTGGAGTGGCCTAGCCAGTCTCCAGATCTCAACCCCATAGAAAATCTTTGGAGGGAGTTGAAAGTCCGTGTTGTCCAGCGACAGCCCCAAAACATCACTGCTCTAGAGGAGATCTGCATGAAAGGAATGGGCCAAAATACCAGCAACCTTGTGAAGACTTACAGAAAACGTTTGACCTGTGTCATTGCCAACAAAGGGTATATAACAAAGTATTGAGAAACTTTTGTTATTGACCAAATACTTATTTTCCACCATAATTTGCAAATAAATTCATTAAAAATCCTACAATGTGATTTTCTGGATTTTATTTTCTCATTTTGTCTGTCATAGTTGATGTGTACCTATGATGAAAATTACAGGCCTCTCTCATCTTTTTAAGTGGGAGAACTTGCACAATTGGTGGCTGACTAAATACTTTTTTTCCCCACTGTATGTGCTTTCTTGAGCAGGGGGACTTTGCGGGCGCTGCAGGATTTCAGTCCTTCACGGCGTAGTGTGTTACCAATTGTTTTCTTGGTGACTATGGTCCCAGCTGCCTTGAGATCATTGACAAGATCCTGCTGTGTAGTTCTGGGCTGATTCCTCACCATTCTCATGATCATTGCAACTCCACGAGGTGAGATCTTGCATGGAGCCCCAGGCCGAGGGAGATTGACAGTGCTTTTGTGTTTCTTCCATTTGCGAATAATCGCACCAACTGTTGTCACCTACTCACCAAGCTGCTTGGCGATGGTCTTGTAGCCCATTCCAGCCTTGTGTATGTCTACAATCTTGTCCCTGACATCCTTGGAGAGCTCTTTGGTCTTGGCCATGGTGGAGAGTTTGGAATCTGATTGATTGATTGCTTCTGTGGACAGGTGTCTTTTATACAGGTAACAAGCTGAGATTAGGAGCACTCCCTTTAAGAGTGTGCTCCTAATCTCAGCTAGTTACCTGTATAAAAGACACCTGGGAGCTAGGAATCTTTCTGATTGAGAGGGGGTCAAATACTGATTTCCCTCATTAAAATGCAAATCAATTTATAACTTTTTTGACATGCGTTTTTCTGGATTTTGTTGTTGTTATTCTGTCTCTCACAGTTCAAATAAACTTACCATTACAATTATAGACTGATAATTTATTTGTCAGCTGGCAAACATACAAAATCAGCAGGGGATCAAATACTTTTTTCCCTCACTATACATACATACCCCAACCAGAAGCCCTGTATTACAGGCAACATCCGCACTGAGCTAAAGGGTAGAACTGCCGCTTTCAAGGAGCGGGACTCTAACCCGGAAGTTTATAAGAAATCCCGCTACGCCCTCCGACAAGCCATCAAACAGGCAAAATGTCAATACAGGACTAAGATCGAATCGTACTACACCGGCTCCGATGCTCGTCGGAGGTGGCAGGACTTGCAAACTATTACAGACTATAAAGGGAAGCACAGCCGCGAGCTGCTCAGTGACACGAGCATACCAGACGAGCTAAATTACTTCTATGCTCGCTTCGAGGCAAGTAACACTGAAACATACACAAGAGCATCAGCTGTTCGGGACGTCTGTGTGATCCTGCTCTCTGTAGCCGATGTGAGTAAGACCTTTAAACAGGTCAACATTCACAAGGCCGCAGCGCCAGACGGATTACCAGGACGTGTACTCCGAGCATGTGCTGACCAACTGGCAAGTGTCTTCACTGACTTCAATGACTCACCCTCAAATGGACCATCAATACCAGAGTTCTACAATACTATTTACATAATCAACTGGACATTACAACAGCCTGAACCTCAATATAGTCCTGGGCATATATTGGACTCTAACAATGGGGGATGGAAAGGGTCTGTTGAAATGAATACTGTAGTGGTGTGAGAAAGGTAACACAAGCTTCCTCTCTGGTTCCACTCCCCAATAGTAAGTGGGTCATTTTAAAACACATAAAAATGAAAAAAAGACAAATAATATATTTGTTGTTTTATTTAATTGTTACCTAAGAAGAAAACCTGTCTAAGTCCTTTATACTGAAAACATCTATTCATATGCATTATAGAAAATAATGGGGAATAGCTAATTGGATTGTCCCAATGGTGATTTGTTGAGGTGTAGTGACATGTTTTGACTAGATACATAATATAGAAGAGAAATTGGCTCATTTAAAATGTTTCTAGTCAAAAATGTATATTTGGGTGCCGTGTTCAAAAGGCATATTTTTTATTTAACTTTTATATGAACATTTTCCCCAGTGATAAAACACAGTGCTAAAGGTTTTAAAACAGAGGCAGCAGTATGACTGTAGATTACATAACCATAATTAAGCACTGGGAGAAGCGTTGCTTGAACAATCTTCCTTCTACTTTCCAAAGTGGAGCAGGATTTATTTCTATAAAATAGTTTTTTGGGCAACTGAGCAAATTGTAGGTCTTGTGAGCGAAAACTTAAACACTGTGAGACTTTTGCCTCACCCTCTGATGGACTATCAATGCCAGAGTTCTACAAAACTGTTTACATAATCAACTGGGCATTTCAACAGTCTGTCCCTCAATATAGTCCTGGGCATATATTGTTCATCTTATATTAATGCTAACTTTTTAGCATTTGTGGCACAAATCCATTGCAAGTCAATTGATTGAAGTACAGTAGATGAATAAAGCTACAGTACTGCAGCTGGTGACGAAGCTGCGTATATTGAAAAAGCTTGTTAGTGCATAGGTCAAATGTATCTTTGTGATGCTCATTTCAGGTATTTCTTCCAGCTTTAGACAAACACTAAATATTTCACTTAAAACATTGTTTTGTTGTATTTAATGATAGAGAAGAGAAGAGTTTGACCAACACAGATTAATGTCCAATCTTTGAGGACATGTCTACATTGTTAGAGTGGTCACATGCCAATCTGTTCCATATAATAGACAGTCTTTGGAACAGTGGAAAGCTGCATGGCCCCTTGGTTGTTGCTAAGCATGCATTCTTCTTCTATGGTGTTTATTGGTGGTGTTCAGACCAACGTCAAAGGTACATCACTGCCACCTTCTGGGCTGGAGTGTGATAGAGACGTGGTTCTGTCCTGGTGAGATCACAGGGTCAAAGAGAACTTGGTATGACTGTAGTCACTCCAGGCACTCAGCCCATGAGAACCATTAATACGGTCAGATCTAATATGGAAGAAATTAATACAACCATAAGAACCATTCATACTGTCAGATCTAATAAAAAAACTGATTACAACCATAAGAACCATTCATACTGTCAGACCTAATATAGAAGAACTGAATACAACCATAAGAACCATTCATACTGTCAGATCTAATATGGAAGAACTGAATACAACCATAAGAACCATTCATACTGTCAGATCTAATATGGAAGAACTGAAAACAAAAGAGGAGAGGTTGACCAGTACAAATTAATGTACAAACATTATTTTTCATTGGCAGATCAATGCAGTTTTCCAAACATAATCATCATCAGTTGTTTTGTAAGATTTTAACTAACTGAACAAAAATATAAAAACAACATTCAACAATTTTACTGGGGTACAGTTCATTTAAGGAAATCAGTCAATTGAAATACATTCATTAGGCCCCAATCTATGGATTTCACATGACAGGGGCCCACCCATCAGCCAATAAGAATTATTTTTCCCCACTAAAAGGGCTTTATAACAGATATAAATACTCCTCAGTTTCATCAGCTGTCCGGGTGGCTGGTCTCAGATAATCCTGCAGGTGAAGAAGCCAGATTTGGAGGTCCTGGGCTTGCACGGTTATACGTGGTCTGCGGCTGTGAAGCCAGTTGGACGTTCTGCCAAATTCTCGGTAGAGAAATGTACATTCAATTCTCTGGCAACAGCTCTTGTGAACATTCCTGCAGTCAGCATGCCAATTGCGCACTCCCTCAAAATGTAGACATCTGTGGCATTGTGTTGTGTGACAAAACTGCACATTTCAGAGTGGCCTTTTATTGTACCCAGCACAAGGTGCACCTGTGTAATGATCATGCTGTTTAATCAGCTTCTTGATATGCCACTAACAGAAATGGAAACAAATTTGTGCACCAAATTTGAGAGAAATAAGCTTTTTGTGGGTATGTAAAATATCCGGGATCTTTTATTTCAGCTCATGAAACATGGGACCAACACTTTACATGTCAAGTTTATATATTTTTTCAGTATAGTTTTAGAAGACAATTTACTAAACACGTAGTCATTTCATTTTAATTGTCACATGTTTGGTAAACAACAGGTGTAGACTAACAGTGAAATGTTGACCAACAATAGAGAACACAATACAACAATTATAATAATAGGAAAAAGATTGTAGCACAAGGAATTAATAAACGATGAGCAATGGTAGTTTGGATATATACATGGGGTGCCAATACCTAGTCAATGGTAGCTTGGCTATATACATGGGGTGCCAATACCTAGTCAATGATAGCTTGGCTATATACATGGGGTGCCAATACCTAGTCAATGATAGCTTGGCTATATACATGGGGTGCCAATACCTAGTCAATGGTAGCTTGGCTATATACATGGGGTGCCAATACCTAGTCAATGATAGCTTGGCTATATACATGGGGTGCCAATACCTAGTCAATGGTAGCTTGGCTATATACATGGGGTGCCAATACCTAGTCAATGGTAGCTTGGCTATATACATGGGGTGCCAATACCTAGTCAATGGTAGCTTGGCTATATACATGGGGTGCCAATACCTAGTCAATGGTAGCTTGGCTATAGACAGTGCATTCTGAAAATATTCAGACCCCTTGACTTTTTCCACATTTTATTACGCTAAATGGCATATTATTATTTATTATTTTACACCCATATTCTAAAATGTATTAAATATTTTTCCCCCTCATCAATCTACACACAATACCCCATAATGTCAAAGCAAAAGACAGGTTTTTAGTAGTTTTTCCTAATTTATTAATAACAGAAATATCAGTCTGAAGTCCTGAGCGCTCTCATCAAGGATCTCTCTGTACTTTTCTCCATTCATTATTCCCTCGATCCTGACTAGTCTCCCAGTCCCTGCCTCTGAAAAACATCCGCACAGCATGATACTGCCACGACCATGCTTCACCGTAGGCATGGTGCCAGGTTTCCTCCAGAAGTGACGCTTGGTATTCAGGCCAAAGAGTTCAATCTTGGTAACATCAGACCAGAGAATCTTGTTTGTCATGGTCAGAGTCCTTTAGGGGCCTCTTGGCAAACTCCAAGTGGGCTGAACTCTGGAGATCTGTCAAAGTGATCATCGGGTTCTTGGTCACCTCCCTGACCAAGGCCCTTCTCCCCCGATTGCTCAGTTTGGCCGGGCGGACAGCTCTAGGAAGAGTCTTGGTGATTCCAAACTTCTTCCATTTATGAATGATGGAGGCCACTGTGTTCTTGGGGTCCTTCAATGCTACATAAATGTTTTGGTACCCTTCCCCAGATCTGTGCCTCGATACAATCCTGTCTCGGAGATCTACGGTCAATTCCTTCGACCTCAATGCTTGGTTTTTGCTCTGACATGCACTGTCAACTGTGGGATGTTATATAGATAGGTGTGTGCCTTTCCAAACCATGTCCAATCAATTGAATTTATCTCAGGTGGACTCATATCAAGTTGTAGAAACATCTCAAGGAAGATCAATGGAAACAGGATGCACCTGAGCTACATTTCTAGATTCATAGCAAAGGGTCTGGAATTCTTATGTAAATAAGGTATCTGTTTTTTATTTCTAATACATTTGCAAAAATATCTAAACCTGTTTTCGCTTTGTTATTATGGGGTATT
Source organism: Coregonus lavaretus (assembly GCF_964263955.1). NCBI lineage: Eukaryota > Metazoa > Chordata > Actinopteri > Salmoniformes > Salmonidae > Coregonus > Coregonus lavaretus. The sequence continues at coordinate 393,186 of NW_028162761.1, read as the reverse complement.
GTGTGTAGATTCATGAGGGAATTTTAATTTTTTTATCAATTTTACAATAAGGCTGTAACGTATTTTCTTGTTGAAAATGTCAAGGGGTCTGAATACTTTCAGAAAGCACAGTATAGACACTAACTATTTCACTTTAAACACTTTGTTATATTTATGCACAAGAGAAGAGGTTGCCCAGCACAAATTCATGTACAAACATTATTTTTCATTACATATTTGTAATTTAGCAGATGCTCTTATCCAGAGCGAATTATAGGACCAATTGGGGTTAATTGCCTTGCTCAAGGCCACAATGACAGATTTTTGACCTAGTTGGCTCTGGATTCAAACCAGCAACCTTTCAGTTACTGGCCCAACACTCTTAATCGCTAGGCTACCTGCCGCCAGATCAATTAACTTCAATACAGTTATTCAAATACATTCATCATCAATTACTAAAATAATTAATCTGGTATTAAAAGACAATTTAATAAACACAATTAGTCGATTCATAGCCTGTTTATCATTAAACAAAAGATGTTTAGTAATATAAAATAGTTATACAGGACAGCTTGTGGCTGTTTCTCAGGACCCTGGTGATGCAGTTACCTCTTCTTGGAGGGAGCAGGTCATTCAGTGGATGGTCAAGAGTGTGCATGTCCTTCACCAGGTGCACTGCAGCCTGTTCTCGCCTGCTCTGCAGTGACGGGAGCTGTGGTTGGACTGCTCCACCTCTGGAGATGATCCTCAAGGCCCTCCTCTGCACCCTGTCTAGTTGGGCCTGCTGCTTTTTACTGCATCCAACTAACAGCACTCCACCGTATTCCAGACAAGGCCTGGCCAGTTTAGTATAGACTGTGACCAGATCTTCAGTAGGACATTACTGGCAAGAACAGTCAAAAAGGCGTTTCGAGGCCATTCTCAATGGCTGCTCCAGGTGTCACCACTGAGGTTAGAGTCTAGATTAAAACCCATATACTTGGTTGTTGTTACCACTGGTACTTCCTGTCCTCCTAGGATTAGTGGTGCAGGTTGTGGATGGTCCTCTGACCAAGGGCTAAATGTGCCAGTTGCCATCACCCTCTACCCTCTTTCGGTGGTGTAGCTGTGGAGCCAGGCTAGTAACCTTGGACACAGTTCAATGTCAGACAGATGTTGCAGGAACTATGCGTGATCTACTCGATCAACGGCTTTGGACACATCAGCAAGTAACACCCTCACCATTGTTGGTTTTATGGAGTCTGTAGTTGTCAGCCAGGAGTGTGTGGCTTTCACAAGGGCGGTAGTAGTGCTGGACTTTGGGAGGTAGTCATACTGAATCATGCACTCAGATAACACCTCCTACTGGCAGGGGACAGTTTTAACAATGTGTTTGATGACAGGGGCTAGATCTTCTGCATGCTCTTTAGTAGCCAGGCTGGAATTCCATCAGGCCCACATGCTTTACGTGCTCGGAGTCTGTTCAGAGCTTGCTTTAACTAGCCAATGCTGCACAGCTCAACCTGCTTTGTAGGCATGGGCATGGTGAAGATGGCAAGAGGTGTGGTGTTTGTCCATGCCTCAGCAAAGAAGCCATTCAAAACATCAGCCACGTTGTCGTCTTCAATTCCCTCAACCTGTATTCTCCCTCCTGATGTTTTCTTTGGTCCCAGTCCATTGTTAATGAAGTCCCACCATTCCTTAGGGTTTTTCTTCTTTATGTCCTGGATTTCAGTTTTGTAGTAGCTTGTCTTTGCTTCCTTGATAATCATTTGCACTGTGTTTCTGTATTTTCTCCATGTCATTGTTTCTCCCCATCTGTTGAAAATATTCTGTATTTTCCTGATGGCAGCCTTTATTCTTTCAGTCATCCAGGGCTGGTCCAGTATTGTTGTTTTCTTATTGGCATGTATACATCAAGTGCAGTTTGAATGCAGGAGTTGAACGTCTCCACCTTTGCATCGATGCTCTCCACCTCATTTATGGCAGACCAGTCAGTACTGGCCATTCATCGTGCAAAGGTCTCCTTTCTGTTCTGGGTTACCAGATGTCCTTTTTTCCGCTGCACCTCTCTTCTCCCTCCTGATGTTGTGTTTGGAGAGAACAGCAGACATTTGTGATCACTGGATCCGAGAGGGGCAAGGACAGTGGGTTGTGTTGATCAGATCTAGGATGGAGTCCCCTCTGTGGTCTTGTCTTTGGCCACTTGTTTCATGTCTGGATGGGAGTTTGTCAGCATCTTGATGGGCAGGTGATTAAAGTCTCCACACAGGATGAGACCCATTTGGGGAGAGGACATCCTGATCACATGGACAGTGATTATGAGATAATCCACAGTGTTCGGCTGCAGTGTTTTGTCATGTGCCCATGGTGGATGTTAGAGCACTCCACTACCAGAGATGAAACTGAGCTGGGGTGTTGTTTAGGACGGAGCTGAAGACACACAAACTCTTCTTTCTCTAGGTCAGTTATTCTTCTCTTTGCCTGCATTCTGTGATTCACATACATAGCCACACCCCCTCCTCGCATCCCCTCTCTGGACCTGTCATTTCTAAACAGCTGATAGTCTTTGTCATCAGAACAGCCTCAATTTGTCAGGACATGGCCTCTACAAGGTGTCGAAAAGCGTTCCACTGGGATGCTGGCCCATGTTGACTGCAATGCTTCCTACAGTTGTGTCAAGTTGTCTGGCAGTGGATTTCTACTCAGAATAGCTCGTTTCATCTCCTACAACAGATGCACAATTGGATTGAGATCTGGTGCCTCGGCAGGCCACTGCAGTAACCCGAATTCACTGTCATGTTTGTGGAACCATTCCTGGACAAGCCTTGTGGCATGGGGCATAATCCTGCTGAAAAAATATATTTGCAGATGGATAACTTCTGCCATGAAGGGATGCACCTGACTGACAATGATTTTTAGATATCCTGTGGTATTCAAACGTTGCTCCACTTTTATCAAGGGGCCCAATGTCTGCCATGAAATCCCACCCCACACCATCACCACCACCCTGCAATGCTGACACACGGCATGGATGCATGTACTCGTGGTTTCCTCAATATCCTAGACCTCTCATTATCTTTACAGTAGGAGCCATCTAAGCACTGCAAAACTGACAAGGTGCACACTGATCAGTAAAGAGATGCTAAAATTCTACAACTTTCCCGTACCTCTGCACAGTTCTCTCACAGTGAGAAACAATAGGATTACAATAGAGTGTATCCAATCCACTACCACTTCTTATGTATACGTTTGTGTCTTTTTAAATTGCCCAGTCGAGAGAAACTCTTCCCACAGTCATTGCAGGAGTATGGCTTCTCTCCTGTATGTATACGTTCATGTATTTTTAAGTGGCCCAGTTGAGAGAAACTCTTCCCACAGTCAGATCAGGACTATGGCTTCTCTCCTCTGTGTATACGTTCATGTTTTTTTAAGTTGCCCTGTTGAGAGAAACTTGCCCCACAGTCAGAGCAGGAGTAAGGCTTCTCTCCTGTGTGTGTTCTCTGATGAAGTCTTAGCTCAGTTGATGTTGTGAAGCATTTTACACAGTCAGAGCAGGAGTAAGGCTTCTCTCCTGTGTGTATACGTTCATGTATTTTTAAGTTGCCAGATTTAGAGAAACTTAACCCACAGTCAGAGCAGGAGTAAGGCTTCTCTCCTGTGTGTGTTCTCTGATGAAATCTTAGCTCAGTTGATGTTTTGAAGCATTTTACACAGTCAGAGCAGGAGTAAGGCTTCTCTCCTGTGTGTATATATTCATGTATTTTCAAACTGCCAGATTGAGAGAAACTTAACCCACAGTCAGAGCAGGAGTATGGCTTCTCTCCTCTGTGTATATGTTCATGTCGTTTTAAGTTGCCAGGTTGAGAGAAACTTAACCCACAGTCAGAGCAGGAGTAAGGCTTCTCTCCTGTGTGTGTTCTCTGATGAAGTCTTAGCTCAGTTGATGTTATGAAGCATTTTACACAGTCAGAGCAGGAGTAAGGCTTCTCTCCTGTATGTATACGTTTATGTCGTTTTAAGGTGCTCTGATGAGAGAAACTTGCCCCACAATCAGAGCAGGAGTAAGGCTTCTCTCCCGAGTGTATCCGTTCGTGGGATTTTAAGTTGCCAAGTTTGGAGAAACTCTTCCCACAGTCAGAGCAGGAGTATGGCTTCTCTCCTCTGTGTATATGTTCATGTCGTTTTAAGTTGCTAGATTTAGAGAAACTTAACCCACAGTCAGAGCAGGAGTATGGCTTCTCTCCTCTGTGTATATGTTCATGTCGTTTTAAGTTGCCAGGTTGCGAGAAACTTGCCCCACAGTCAGAGCAGGAGTAAGGCTTCTCTCCTGTGTGTATACGTTCATGTATTTTTAAGCTGCCAGATTGAGAGAAACTTAACCCACAGGCAGAGCAGGAGTAAGGCTTCTCTCCTGTGTGTGTTCTCTGATGAAGTCTTAGCTCAGCTGATGTTGTGAAGCATTTTACACAGTCAGAGCAGGAGTAAGGTTTCTCTCCTGTGTGCACTCTCTGATGAACCGTCAGAGTCTGTGATGTAGTGAAATTCTTCCCACAGTAAGTACAGGAATACAGATTCTCTCCTGTGTGTATTTTTAGGTGTATTTTTTAGCTTTGATAGAATTGGGAAAATCTCCTCACAATGTGGGCAGTGGTGAGACCTCTTAGCTCTGTGATCTTCCTGCTGTTGCTCTCTGGATGTAGAGAATGTCTCAACATGGTCTCCTGTGTGAACAACATCAGAAGAACCAGTCAGTTGGTGTGATATACATGTCAATCAAATGTATTTTATGAAGCACTTTTTACATCAGAAGTTGTCACAAAGTGCTTTATAGAAACCCAGCCAAAACCCCAAAGATCAAGCAATGCAGATGAAGGAGCCATATCATCCTCCACTCACTATCACAAGGGTTATTGTCATTCTCCACTCACTATCACAAGGGTTAGTAACTACACAGACTCATTTAATAAAACTTTAAAACATTGGCAGTTTGTCTACTTCACTTCTTTAGTCTACTCTCTGATCACTCTAGATAGCCCAGTGAATAAAACAAATGCTGGCAATACTGGTGTCAAACCATGTACAGTTAGGGGAAAAAAGTATTTGATCCCCTGCTGATTTTGTACGTTTTCCCACTGACAAAGACATGATCAGTCTATAATTTTAATGGTAGGTTTATTTGAACAGTGAGACAGAATAACATTTAAAAAATCCAGAAAAACGCATGTCAAAAATTTTATTAATTGATTTGCATTTTAATGAGGGAAATAAGTATTTGACCCCTCTGCAAAACATGACTTAGTACTTGGTGGCAAAACCCTTGTTGGCAATCACAGAGGTCAGACGTTTCTTGTAGTTTGGCCACCAGGTTTGCACACATCTCAGGAGGGATTTTGTTCCAATCTTCTTTGCAGATCTTCTCCAAGTCATTAAGGTTTCGAGGCTGACGTTTGGCAACTCGAACCTTCAGCTCCCTCCACAGATTGTCTATGGGATTAAGGTCTGGAGACTAGCTAGGCCACTCCAGGACCTGAATGTGCTTCTTCTTGAGCCACTCCTTTGTTGCTTTGGCCGTGTGTTTTGGGTCACTGTCATGCTGGAATACCCATCCACAACCCATTTTCAATGCCCTGGCTGAGGGAAGGAGGTTCTCACCCAAGAATTGAAGGTACATGGCCCCGTCCATCGTCCCTTTGATGCGGTGAAGTTGGCCTGTCCCCTTAGCAGAAAAACACCCCCAAAGCATAATGTTTCCACCTCCATGTTTGACGGTGGGGATGGTGTTCTTGGGGTCATAGGCAGCATTCCTCCTCCTCCAAACACAGCGAGTTGAGTTGATGCCAAAGAGCTCCATTTTGGTCTCATCTGACCACAACACTTTCACCCAGTTCCTCTGAATCATTCAGATGTTCATTGGCAAACTTCAGACAGCCCTGTATATGTGCTTTCTTGAGCAGGGAGACCTTGCGGGCGCTACAGGTTTTCAGTCCGTCACGGCGTAGTGTGTTACCAATTGTTTTCTTGGTGACTATGGTCCCAGCTGCCTTGAGATCATTGACAAGATCCTCCTGTGTAGGTCTGGGCTGATTCCTCACCATTCTCATGATCACTGCAACTCCACGAGGTGAGATCTGGCATGGAGCCCCAGGCCAAGGGAGATTGAAAGTTATTTTGTGTTTCTTCCAGTTGCGAATAATCGCACCAACTGTTGTCACCTTCTCACCAAGCTGTTTGGCGATGGTCTTGTAGCCCATTCCAGCCTTGTGTAGGTCTACAATCTTGTCCCTGACATCCTTGGAGAGCTCGTTGGTCTTGGCCATGGTGGAGAGTTTGGAATCTGATTGATTGATTGCTTCTGTGGACAGGTGTCTTTTATACAGGTAACAAGCTGAGATTAGGAGCACTCCCTTTAAGAGTGTGCTCCTAATCTCAACTCGTTACCTGTATAAAATACACCTGGGAGCCAGAAATCTTTCTGATTGAGAGGGCGTCAAATACTTATTTCCCCCATTAAAATGCAAATCAATTTATAACATTTTTGACATGCGTTTTTCTGGATTTCTATGTTGTTATTCTGTCTCTCACTGTTCAAATAAACCTACCATTAAAATTGACTGATCATGTCTTTGTCAGTGGGCAAACATACAAAATCAGCAGGGGATCAAATCCTTTTTTCCTCACTGTAGGGGCCTAAGCTATTGATGGATTCAAGATAAGGTCGTGGTTATTGATCTCAGATTCTCAGTGTCAAAGTAGCCTTTCATTTTGGTCATTTGTGAGGTCTCCAGTCATCAAAAATGATATAGAATTGCATGAAATCCATTTATAAAATAACACATTTTTCCCGGACTCTAGGCTTCTAGGAAATTCCTGGATATTGGCAGGAACTGGAACAAGCTGTGGTACACATTGATCCAGACCATCCCAAACATGCTCAAAGGGTGACATGTCTGGTGAGTATGCAGGCCATGGAAGAATTGGGACATTTTCAGCATGTTCAATTGTGTACAGATCCTTGCGACATGGGGCCGTGCATTATCATGCTGAAACACGAGGTGATGGAGGTGGATGAATGGCAGCACAACGGGCCTCAGGATCTTGTCATGGCATCTCTGTACATTCAAACTGTCATCGATAAAATGCAATTGTGTTAGTTGTCTGTAGCTTATGGCATCCCATACCATAACCCCAAAACCACCATGGGGCACTCTGTTCACAACATTGACATCAGCAAACCGCACGCCCACACAACGCCATACACGGTGGTCAGCAGTTGTGAGGCTGGATGGGCATACTGCACAATTCTCTAAAACAACATTGGAGGCAGCTAATGGTAGAGAAATTAACCTAACGTTCTCTGGCAACAGCTCTGGTGGACATTCCTGCAGTCAGCATGCCAATTGCATGCTCCCTCAAAACTTGAGACATCAGTGGCATTGTGTTGTGTGAAAAAACTGCATATTTTAGAGTGGCATTTTTGTATTTGTTAGGGATCCCCATTAGATGCTGCCAAGCACCTCCTCAGCTACTCTTGTCCCCGGCACAAGGTGCACCTGTGTAATGATGATCATGCTATTTAATCAGCTTCATGATATGCCACACCTGTCAGGTGGATGGATTATGTTGGCAAAGGAGAAATGCTCACTAACAGGGATGTAAACAAATTTGTGCACAACATTTTAGAAATAAGTTTGTGTCTAGAACATTTCTGGGATATTTTATTTCACCTCATGAAACATGGGACCAACACTTGACATGTTGCGTTTATATGGTTGTTCAGTGTATACAGTATATCAAAAAAATCATACAAACTATCAATAACAACATTTAAATTAAATCAGCCTGCTTTTCTGTTCTAATCAGGTCCATTCACAGGCTCAGAAGGATCCTGTGAGGGCGGAACATTTTCTGGCTACAGTAGACCTTGCAGGGCTTCTGCCGTGAAGTCTTGGAGACCCAAAAACTTCTCAGCTACAGATATAATGATGTCCAGCTTCTTGGACTTATTGTGCAGTAAAATTAATAACTGTGGCTATAAACACTAAAAAAATCCACCTTCAAAATAAGTGTATCCAGATCACTTGATTGACGTACAACATTTGCAACTGGTTGCAGTGCATCCACCGCCATATCTTCTTCAGAACTGTGGCCTCTTGCTACTATAACTCTCTTCACCGCCTCCACATAGGAGATTTGCTGTACAGCCCTGATCCTTGACACCTCAACCTCTTTCACCCTAACAGGGCATTCTGGGAATTCAGGAATATGACCCCCACCACAGTTACAACATTTTACATTCACATGCTCTTCAATAACATATTCCTTCCGTCTGCAAACACTTGACATGTGGCCAAACTTTTTTAATTTCTTGCATTGCATCAGGTTTTACACAAACTCTCTTATGGGGTATATTATATATCCCAGCTTTACATAGGGTGGTAGATACTCTTCATCAAACATCAATAATAAAGATGAACTTTGCGCCTTTTTCACATTCTCCATACGGGTCAAGCGACGTGCATTTGCATCCTTCTTCTTCTTTGGGATTTGGTTGGCAGAGCGCATTCAACTTTTAGGTGCATACACCGCCACCTACTGTACTGGTGTGTGAGGCCATTCACAGCCTATATGTGAGGGTAAACTCTCCAGCTTGCTGATAAAAAATATAGATTCATTTAAGTTTGACTTTGAGTCCCTTTGTGACGATTTTCCACGAAAAAAACCCACCACCCCATTCCACTATTTAACACCATCTAGTCCTACGCCAAACCACTACCACTCAACACACCCTGCAGCTGTTCTGCAGTATATCCTCGCAATCCCAAGTACTTCTCTGCCGCTGCCACCACAGCCTCTATTTTCTGGGACTTTTTGATCCATTTCTGCAGTACAATTGAAAACCATTGCTATAAATGCTAAAAAGCCCACCTTACTGAAGCACATATTCTTCCCATCACTCTCTCTTGGTCTCTGCCTACTCACAGGAATCCTCTCAAGATCCCTCACCCTGTACCCATCTTCCTCTAGAACTCTCTTCACTGCTTCTGCTACAACACTTTCTGTACTACTGTAACCCTGGCAACCTCAATCTAATAATAATAATAATAATACTAATAATAATAAGCCATTTAGCAGACGCTTTTATCCAAAGCAACTTACAGTCATGTGCGCATACATTTTTACGTATGGGTGGTCCCGGGGATCGAACCCACTACCCGTTACAAGTGCCATGCTCTACCAATTGAGCTACAGTTGAGCTATAGAGGACCACAATCTGCCTTTCTCTCACCTGACACCTCAGATCTCCAGCCCGTTAGCACCCCCACAACTAACACACAGAACTTTCTCCACCGATACCACACATTTCTTCATCTCATGACCTCCTGCACACTTCTCACGCCTACACACTGCTGCAACAGGCCCATAAACTTCACCCCTACAACACTGTAGTATTTACGGAACAAAATCGCTCACGGGATAACTGACACTTCCTACCTTGACCTTATCTGGCAGAGACTATGCATCAAAATCCAGCATGACAGATAATGTATTCTCTGTTTCCCCACGCTCTACACCGGATCTACGTCTCACCAAACGGAGGGTGTCACAGACACCTGGAATCTTCCATTTCAACTGCTCATCCTCAACACTTAAACCTAACCCCATTATCGCTCCTTTCAATGCCATCCTGTTCCGGAGAGCAATTCAAGTCACAATTCCTGTCTCTAATCACGTAATCCGCAGCGCCCGCTCCCTCTGGACAGAGGAGAAACAATAAATCATCACGAGTCCACTCAGTTACCTTCACCAACTCAACAGTCCCCAAACTCTTCTCCACCTAACCTGACAGCACATATGGATCCATTCTCTCTACAAATCTCACACCCACTGGGCCAGAATCATCCTTATCATCCTCGGAACGAGGCCCGAACTCGGAGTTCCTCACCGCAGGTAATTCATCCTCACTCTCACCAGGTTCCATCTCTGAGCTACTGGAGGACGTATCCCTCTTTATACACTAGACGATAACCTCCCTCACCACACTGCTTCCCTCTACACTCAGCTCCTTCTCGGCGTTCATCACTGCACCTGCCACCACAGTTAAGTAGTTTTAAATTGCCACAATACCTGTTATCAAAGGTTACAGCTAGAGATGACGTGCAGGAGCTTGCAGTGTTGTTGTTTTGCATGATGTCTACTTTGATGATAGAGTTTTATAATCTGAAAGGAAATAGAGCCAAATATTGCTAAAAGTCACGCCAGGGTAAGCCTACACGAAACACAGCCATTATTTTAAGTGTTTCTCAAATGAATAAAAAGGAAAAATGATTGGAACCAGTTTCCTGTTTGACCGCTAGGTTTTATGACAATTTTTGCAAAAATAATAATAATAATAAAACTGTATTCAGACTTTACTCAGTGCTTTGTTGAAGCTCCTTTGGCAGTGATTACAGCCTCAAGTATTCTTGGGTATGACGCTACAAGCTTGGCATACCTGTATTTGGGGAGTTTCTCTGCAGATCCTCTCAAGCTTGTCAGTTAAGATGGGTAGTGTCGCCGCACAGCTATTTTCAGTTCTCTCGCACAAACAAATGATAACACTAGTTCCATTGTTACTCCAATCTCCACACAGCCATCACGAGGCGTTGTATCTCCATCACATGTCATTGACATACCCAGACCAGCTGCAGGGGGTTATCAAAAGCAGTTTGCACTAAAGAAATGTCTCTGCTCTGTTTTAACCCTTCAACTGGTTCTCAATCCATAAGCATTTAAGGCATATAGTGGTTTTGCTTTATCATTAAGGGGTATTGTGAGTAGATTGATGAGGGAAAAAAACTATTTAATCAATTCTACAACAAGGCTGTAATGTAACAAAATGTCGAAAAAGTCAAGGGGTCTGAATACTTTCCAAATGCACTGTATATAGACAGGTGTGTGCCTTTCCAAATTATGTCCAACAAACTTAATTAGATAGAACCTGCTCTTACCATGAGAAACAGATTTCCCAATCTTCTCCTCCTCTTCTTCATCTTTAATGTTGACATTCAGCTCCAGTGTTTGACTGCAGTCTTCCAGCTTCACTGATGCCATCTCTGGATCCTGCAGTAAACTGGGCTCCACTGTCACAATCAGTGACTGTAGGTTTGGACTCAGTGTGGAAGGAGAGAGGCAGGCTGGGTTTGTCCTCACTGTTGATGTTACCGGCCTCAGACTTATCTGAAAAGGCCAGTAGTAATAAAGAGAAACAGATACAAAAAGTTATTGTCTTGACAGTTCTGGCACTTTCTTTATACTCTAAAAATATTTTCACTTTTTTCTTGTTCAATTATCTAATTCAGTGCTTGACTTGGACTGAAATAGGTGCTAATACTCATTTTGGGCACGGTACTGTTTATATTAAAAGTGCAGGAGCTCCACAATACTTTTGAGCTAATACCTAACATGTAGTAGATAAATGCATAAATGACTCAAAATCCATTTAGTACAAGGTTACAGTTTGTTTTAGACAGCACTATGTGCTAATTTCCTTAAACCTTGTCTTCACTGTATTACTTCAATCAAAAACCAATTGTATTTCCTGTTCACACCATAGCAAATTTTTTTGATAAAGACAGAAACAACAGAATGTGTCTGAATATTAGTACACATGTAGAAAACTGATAATCATTACATTCAGCTTCAAAACAGTAGTCCGACCGTGAAATTGTCTCTATCTGATGCACCCGCACTGTCCTCACTGAAGTCCGTTGACGCTGACCGAGAGTAGCCGCCATTTTACCAGCTTGGGAATTTTACACAAAACCAATAACATGCTAAACGAACACAGAAATCTCAAATAAATTGATTATTTATGAAATTACCATGAGAAAATTATGTACATTCACTCAGACAAACCCAAAGTCTCTAGCTATGTGACTTGTAAATAGTTTTTATCACGTTCTTCACTTGGTTTGACACAAAAATAACACATCAAACCTTTACCAAACGTGATAATACCTTAACGGATGTGTTACCTAGCATGGTATGGCATGTTCTTTCGACATTAGAAAGTTTAAACGTGCTATTACATACCTCTAGTAATAAATAGAAACGGACACAAAGGTTATCTTCTTTACTGCACAGTTCTGGCGCTTTCTTTATTGTGAAGAATGGTGCCCGCCTGCCCGGAACTTCCTGTTCCCCCACTACTAACGGTCCGTGCATTCCGAGATCAGATTACAACATTTCATTAAATTACTAAAAAAGTGTAAACTGTAGCAATTTATTTCCCTTTATAGTTTATTAGGCTAAGCATGACCTACATACCAATAATTTATCGAGGGTTGGAACCGGTTCAGGGAACAGAACTGAAAAATAACATTAAAAAGAACCGGAAACTAAAGTGTTCTATACTTTTCAGGAACAGCAGTTATTTTAAAAGCATGGGATCCAGGTAATAACCTTATTTTACTTTCCGGGTATTTTTTTCCAGTCCCACAAAATCGCAACAAAGCTCACTCTAGAATCGTATTCCAGTTTCTGCCTGCCAGCTGGAATGGAAACCTTTGCCAGTGGGTGTGCGTGTGGAAACTACCTGCTCCTCCCCTCTGAAGCATAGGTTACTGTATCCTACTGACAACGTTACAAGCATGATTCAGAAATTAGGGAGATATGTTTAATTTGAGAAGAATGGATGAACTTTTTCAATGCTAGTTAAGGATACTATAGTCACCACGTTTCACATTGGATTTATTAACGACAAAAAGGTACGACCTGTTTTTAATTATTGTGCTGCACTGCACTTTACAAACAAGGTTGTTAGCTAGCTAGCTAACATCTGCTCTGGTCCAACGTTAAACCAACTCTGAAGTTCAGACATTCAAAGTTCCTCCATAGAAGCCGCTCCTCCGTAGGTATAATTCTGTGGGCCTAATTCAGATAATTGTTTGAATGTTAAATAACGAGGCAGAGGCATTGATGCGAGTAACCAGTCTTGTTCCGTATATTGCAATACATCCGGGTATCTCAAGTACACCGGTAAAACACTGGAGTTGCAGTAATGAACATTTACCAACAGATGGCATCAATGTGCCATCTTCCACCCATAACATCTTCCCTTTTCTAAAATAGGACAGGAGCTGTCAATTCACTAACAAAACAAACCTAGTAGTAATTTCCAACATGAACAGTTAAGTATTTTTTTTATATTAACCACTTAACACATTTTGCTACTCTCTTCACTTTTATCTCTGTCTGTCAACAATCCCTAATGGGAAACCTACAGATTAAGTCTTTTTGGTGGCTGGGACAGACGCCCGCAGCGTGAAAAGACAGGGGGCTTGTCTGCGTGGACTGCGGGCCCCCGCACAGGCGTGTCACCTGACTGTCTAAGGGGAGTATTGATGGGCGAGGGAGTGGCCGACCTGTGATCCCCTGGCTCTTCGCCCAGTGCCTCAGGCCCCATGTGACTTGCTGGGGTTCCGTCTTTTGTCATGCGACCCCTATGACCATCAGAGTTCTGAGTAGATGCTGGCTCAGCAATCCGAAGGTCAACCCTGTTACGACGGTACAGTGATCCATTCACTTCGACCAAGTAGGAGCGTGGTGCCACTTTCTGTACACAGGATCCGAGTCTCCAGAGGCCCGTCCGGTCCCCTGGTAGTGGCTTCATTCGCACCGTTTCACCCACCCTGAGCTCAGGTAAGTCTTTTGCTGATTTGTCGTAGATGAACTTGGAGACCTGTCTTCTGTGACGTAGCTTCACCAGCACGTCTGTCACCACACATGGCTCCAGGAGAGTGCTTGCTACTGGCAGAGCTGCTTTTAAACGCCGTGCCATGAGGCGCTGGGCCGGGCTGCTATCCATGCCTTCTGTCGGGGTATTGCGCCATTGCAGGATTGCTTTCCAGGCATCTTTGCCCTCTCGCAGAGCTTTTTTGCAGAGGTTCTTTGCAATTTTGACTGCCGACTCAGCCTTCCCATTAGCTTTTGGGTGTCGTGGTGATGAAGTGACGTGCTCGAATTCCCATTCTGCAGCAAATTTTCGGAACTCACATCCGGAGAATTGGGGTCCATTATCTGAAATTACCCTATCTGGCTGGCCATAGCGGGCAAACTGAGCCTTGCAGCGTTTGATCGTTGTCTCTGCTGAGAGGTCGGGGAGGAGGTCAATCTCCCAGAAGTCTGAGTAATGATCAACTACCAGCAGAAAGTCTTTGCCACTGTGCTGGAAGAGATCTAGACTTACTATCTGCCAGGGGCGCATTGGTAGCTCGTGGGACATCATCGTCTCTCTCTGTTGCTCAATGGCATATTCGTTGCAGATTGTGCATTTACTGACATAGTCTTTGATTTCACTCTGCATTCCTGGCCAATACAGTGTGTCACGTGCTTGTCTGTAACAGGCCTCACCTCCTATGTGACTTGAGTGCACGCGCGCCAACATCTCAGGGAGCAGAGACCGGGGAATAACGACTCTCTGACCCTTGAATATTACTCCGTTTTGAACACTGAGCTCTTCTTTGACTGGCCAATATTCTCTGGTGGCTAAAGCAGTTTCTTCCTTGCAGTCGGGCCAGCCCATCAGAATCACAGACCTCAATGCCTGGAGTTGCTCGTCCCTGTCTGTGTGCTGTCTGATTTGTATAAGGCGCTGGTCCGTAACATTGAGGTAGTCAGCCTGGTTGATGTGTTCAACATCCACTTGCTCTGTTTGTAAGCTGCACACTGCGTGTTGTTCATGCATGGAGCGTGTGTGAGTGCCTGATGCAGTAGCCCTGCTAAGCGTGTCACTCACATACATCTCTGGCCCTGGCTTATACACCACCTTGAGGTTGTAGTTTTGTAGGGCCAGTAGCATGCTCTGCAGTCGTTTCGGGGCATTCAGGAGAGGCTTGCTGAATATAGCAATAAGGGGCTTGTGATCTGTCTCTGCGGTAATATTGTCACGCCCGTACAGGTAGTGGTGGAAGCGTTGGCATGCAAACACAATGCTGAGGCACTCCTTCTCTATCTGGGCATAGTTCTGCTCTGTTGGAGTGAGTGCCCTAGAGGCGAATGCCACAGGCTGGCCCTCTTGCATGAGGCAACAGCCCAGTCCACACTGGCTTGAGTCACTCTGAATCGTGACAGGTTTTGACACATCGTAGTATCGCAGTACAGGTGTCTGGGTGACCAGTTGTTTTATTTCCCTCACCGCTGTGTCATGTTTTGGGAGCCAATGCCAGATGGTGTCCTTGTCCATGAGCCTCCTTAGTGGTTCACACACTTCAGAGAGCCGCGGTAGGAACTTGGCCAGGTAGGTGACGAATCCGACGAAGCGCTGCACTGCCTTCACGTCAGATGGGTGGGGCATATCCAAGACAGCCTTCACTTTTTCTGGATCCGCCTTCAATCCGGTGGAGGACAAGATGTGCCCATGAAAGCGAACCTCTGGCACTTTAAACTGAAGCTTTTTTATGCTTAGCCTTAGCTTGACCTGTCTGCATCTGACCATCAGGGCCAGCAGCTTGGCGTCATGGTCACATTCTGCCTCCTCATCACTGTCCCCACAGCCCACTACGAGGATGTCACCTGCTATGGGTTCCACGCCGCTGAGTCCCATCAACAGCTCGTGCTGTTTCCGCTGATACACCTCTGGAGCCACGGAGACACCAAACGGGAGCTTCAACCACCTCTTCCTGCCCCAGGGTGTCCAAAAGGTGGTCATGTAGCTGCTGGGCTCGTCAAGCTTGCACTGCAGGAAGGCATCTCTGTCGTCCACGAGCGTGAAGACTCTGGCCTTTGGGAGCTTGTAAAGAACATCCTCCAACGTGGGCATAATGTAATGTGAACGTCTCAGAGCCCGGTTGAGGTGTTTAGGATCTATGCATATCCGTAGCTTGTCTGGTATCTTGACGATAACCATATTACTTATCCAGTCTGTAGGCTCGGTGACGGATATGATGTGGCCATCTGCTTCGTATTTGTCAAGCTGAGCCTTTGTAGCTGCTTTCATGGCCACTGGTACATTGCGAGGGGCACACTGGACAGGCTGGATTGCTGCATCCAACTCAAAGTGGACTTCGCCGGGAACTGACTCGACTGGTGCGTTGAAGACATCATGGTACCTGCTTAAGAGAGTCTCCTTGCTCAGGGGCCCAGCCTGGACTTTGTCTATAATGTTAAGATCAGCTGGGATGGTGAAGTTAATAAGCCCAAGGCGCTCGATGTAGAACCTGACAGTAATGGCTGTTGACTAGCCTCAACTATTTCAAACTCAAGAGTGTGTTTCTGGCCACGTAAAACACACTCTGTCACAAACAGGCCTAAAGAGGTCATGAACTGGCCTGAATACAGTTTCAGCTTGGTGCTACTCTGTGTGAGTTTGTCTCTGGGCGCGAGCCTCCTTTTATCTTTAAGGCTCATAACGTTACATGTGGCCCCTGAATCTAGTTGGCATTGCTGTGGTTTATTATTAAGTAGCAGAGTGACAAACCATTTTTTTCCTTTTGCCCTTACTGCCCCTATGCACTCGCTAGCATATACATCCTCTGTGCTGTTGTTCCCTTCATCTGTGTTTATTTCAATGGAGTGCACTTTACCCTCCTTTCTCTTGCTTTTCATGCAGGCCCTTGCGAAGTGATTAGCTGTACCACAGGATTTGCATATTTTTCCATAGGCTGGGCAGTGTTCTTTTCCTCGTCCATGAGAAATGCCACAATATCGGCATGCATTGGGGTTGTCTACTGCAGAGTTGGCTGTAGTATTAGCATTAGCTGTGGCAAAAGGGAATTTCTTTATTGGCTGCCTGAATGTAGCATTGACATTGTCCATATGTTGCCTTTCTAGCTCCATGTACCTTATCTGTATATCCATAAGCTCTGCTGCACGGCATGTCTCCACTGCCAAGACTAGTGTCAGGTCACGTTCTCTCAGCAAACGTCTGCGGGTGCCCTCATTAGTTATGCCAAGCACTATCTTGTCTCTGATCAGTTCATCTCTTAAAGCACCATAGTCACATGTAGCTGCATTTTCCCTTAGCTTAGTGACAAAGCTGTCAATGGACTCCCCGTCCTCCTGTTTGCAACAACCGAAAACATAACGCTCGTAGATGACGTTCTTTGCTGGCTTAAAGTAAAGTTCGAGAGCATCAAGAATAGCTGTAGCGTTACCTTGCTGAGCTGCTGTTAGGTTCAGGTTGTGTTTGTATACGTGTCGGCATTCTGCTCCCATTATAGTCCTCAAAGTGGCAGCCACTACCTCATCGTCCTTTTCCCGAAGTCCCGTTGCTAGTGCATAGTCCTCCCATTCACCTCTAAACGTATCCCAGTTTGTGCTCCAATCTCCGCTGAGCTTCATAACGGCGGGAGGGGAAATGTTAGCTGCCATGTCTAAACGGTGCTAACAACACTGAAGCTAACTAGCAAACTCAATCTAGCTAAGGACAATTCTTGAGAAGTTTTACTCAACTAAGCTTTTTAAAACCAGAACAGGTGACTCTAATTTGCGGAAAGCATGGTTAGTTATCCGACTCTGACACCATGTTTGAATGTTAAATAACGAGGCAGAGGCATTGATGCGAGTAACCAGTCTTGTTCAGTATATTGCAAAACATCCGGGTATCTCAAGTACACCGGTAAAACACTGGAGTTGCAGTAATGAACATTTACCAACAGATGGCATCAATGTGCCATCTTCCACCCATAACAAGTACAGCCTCAGTGTTCACTGGAAACGCGCGCGGGAAGTTGCGCTAAAGTCTCACAGCGTTCAAGTTTCCGCTCATAAGACCTACAATTTGCTCAGTTGCCAAAATAACTAGGTATAGAAATAAATCCTGCTTCACTTAAGAAAGTAGAAGGAAGATTGTTCAAGCAACGCTTCTCCCAGTGCTTGATTATGGTGACGTAATCTACATGCATACGGCAGCTTCTGTTTTAAAACCTTTAGCACTGTGTTTTATCACTGGGGAAAATGTTCATATGAAAGTTAAATTAAAAAATGCAATATAAATACAAAATATGCCTTTTGAACACAGCAACCAAATGCATTTTTTTTACTAGAAACCTTTGAACTGAGCCAATTTCTCTTCTATATTATGTATCTAGTCAAAACATGTCACTACACCTCTACACATCACAATTGGGACAATCTAATTTCCTAGTCCCCATTATTTTCTATAATGCATATGAATATATTTTTCAGTATAAAGGACTTAGACAGGTTTTCTTCTTAGGTAACAATTAAATAAAACAACAAATATATTATTTGTATTTTTTTTCAATTTTTAAGTGTTTCCACTTACTATTGGGGAGTGGAATTAGAGGGGAAGCTTGTGTTACCTTTCTCACACCACTACAGTATTCATTTCAACAGACCCTTTCCATCCCCCATTGTTAGAGTTCAATATATGCCCAGGACGATATTGAGGTTCAGGCTGTTGTAATGTCCAGTTGATTATGTAAATAGTATTGTAGAACTCTGGTATTGATGGTCCATTTGAGGGTGATTCATTGATATGAATATTCAGAGTGAAAGAGCTGAGAATTCATGTGATGGCCCACATCTAACACAATATTTCCTGTTGTGTTAGTAAGCACCACAGCATTTTAGGCAGCAATTGTTCAAATCTGTCCAGAGTTTACAAATTAACAGTTAGTACAAACCCAGCCTGCCTCTCTCCTTCCACACTGAGTCCAAACCTACAGTCACTGGGTCCTGATTGTGACAGTGGAGCTGTCACACCCTGGCTCTGGGACTCATTATGTTGAGCCAGGGTGTGTTCATTTCTATGTGTGTATTTCTATGTTGGTGTTCATTCTAGGTTGTTGTATTCTATGTTTGCCTGAGTGACTCCCAATCAGAGGCAACGAGTGTCAGCTGTTGGCTGGTTGTCTCTGATTGGGAGCCATATTTAAACTGTATGTTTTCCCTTTGTGGTTGTGGGTTTTTGTTCCGTGTTCGGTCATTGATACCGTGGACGTCACGAGTCGTGTTTTGTTTTGTATTTTGACGCTTTAACTAATTAAAGTCATGTTTGTTCATCACGCTGCGCCTTGGTCTACTCCTTACCTCGACCTTGACAGAAAAACCCACCATGCAACGACCAAGCACCGTGTCCAGGGGCAGCTCTTGGGCTGGACATGGGAGGAAGCGCCGGGAGAAGAGACGGTGGAGGCGCGCCGTAGAGAGGAGCTACGGCGTGATCAGGGTCGTCGTCGGACGGTCGTGAGGCAACCCCAGAAATTTTTTAGGGGGGGGGCACACGGCATGGACGACGGGGCTGACGGAGGAGAAAAGGGGGCGGATCCAGAAGGCCACCAGGCCAGGGGTACACCGCCCTGTACGTCCTGTGCGGATGCCTCACACAGAGTGTGTGAGGGTAGGCATTCAGCCAGGACGGGTGGTGGCCGCTCTTCACTCCAGGCCTCCTATCCGTCTCCACAGCCCGGTTCGGCCTGTCCCTGCTCCACGCACCAAGCCTACGGTGTGCGTCGCCAGCCCAGTCCGGCCTGTCCCTGCTCCACGCACCAAGCCTACGGTGTGCGTCGACAGCCCAGCCCGGCCTGTCCCTGCTCCACGCACCAAGCCTACGGTGTGCGTCGACAGCCCAGCCCGGCCTGTCCCTGCTCCACGCACCAAGCCTACGGTGTGCGTCGACAGCCCAGCCCGGCCTGTCCCTGCTCCACGCACCAAGCCTACGGTGTGCGTCGCCATCCCGACCCGGCCTGTTCCTGCCACGCGCACCAAACCTACGGTGCGCGTCGCCAGCCCGGTCCGGCCTGTTCCTGCCACCCGCACCAAGTCTACGGTGCGCGTCGCCAGCCCGACCCGGCCTGTTCCTGCCACTCGCACCAAACCTACGGTGCGCGTCGCCAGCCCGGTCCGGCCTGTTCCTGCCACCCGCACCAAGTCTACGGTGCGCGTCGCCAGCCCGACCCGGCCTGTTCCTGCAACTCGCACCAAACCTACGGTGCGCGTCGCCAGCCCGGTCCGGCCTGTTCCTGCCACCCGCACCAAGTCTACGGTGCGCGTCGCCAGCCCGACCCGGCCTGTTCCTGCCACTCGCACCAAACCTACGGTGCGCGTCGCCAGCCTGGTAAGGCCCGTTCCTCCTCCACGCACAAAGCCAGGGGTGCGAGTCGTCAGCCTGGAAAGGCCCGTCCCTCTTCCACGCACCAAGCCAGGGGTGCGAGTCGTCAGCCTGGTAAGGCCCGTTCCTCCTCCACGCACAAAGCCAGGGGTGCGCGTCGTCAGCCTGGTAAGGCCCGTTCCTCCTCCACGCACCAAGCCAGGGGTGCGCGTCGTCAGCCTGGTAAGGCCCGTTCCTCCTCCACGCACCAAGCCAGGGGTGCGAGTCGACAGCCTGGTAAGGACCGCTCCTGTTAAGTCCAGTCCTGCTCCAGCCGGCGGGGCCAGACTGGACCAGGGGCGCTATGGGGGGTGTATTGGAGGGTGGTGGTCAAGGCCGGAGCCAGAACCGCCTCCGAGGAGGTATGCCCGCCCAGCCCTCCCCTGGTTTGTTTAGTTGAGGCGCGGTCGCAGTCCGCGCCTTTAGGGGGGGGTACTGTCACACCCTGGCTCTGGGACTCATTATGTTGAGCCAGGGTGTGTTCATTTCTATGTGTGTATTTCTATGTTGGTGTTCATTCTAGTTTGTTGTATTCTATGTTTGCCTGAGTGACTCCCAATCAGAGGCAACGAGTGTCAGCTGTTGGCTGGTTGTCTCTGATTGGGAGCCATATTTAAACTGTATGTTTTCCCTTTGTGGTTGTGGGTTTTTGTTCCGTGTTCGGTCATTGATACCGTGGACGTCACGAGTCGTGTTTTGTTTTGTATTTTGACGCTTTAACTAATTAAAGTCATGTTTGTTCATCACGCTGCGCCTTGGTCTACTCCTTACCTCGACCTTGACAGGAGCTCAGTATGCACTGCAGGATCCAAAGATGGCATCAGTGAAGCTGGAAGTCTGCAGTCAAACACTGGAGCTGAATGTCAACATTAAAGATGAAGAAGAGGAGGAGAAGATTGGGAAATCTGTTTCTCATGGTAAGAGCAGGTTCTTTAGTGATCATATATATAGAACACCTCACCTGCTACTCATGAAAATACTTCAATTTATGTATTAACAAAGTCTAATAAAATGTTTATCTGACACCATAAAGATGATTAAAATATGCAAGCAAGCATTAGGCAATGAGTTGATGTTGACTAGCAAGAATTGGTCTGCTAGTGGAATACTAAAGGTAAATAGATTTAATGACATTGTAAAATTAACGATTCACTTTTTTAAAAAAATTCAGAGGATCTAGGGTTATGTGCCTTGCTCAAGGGCACATCGACTGATTTTTCACTTAGTCAGCTCGGGGATTCGAACCAGCAACCTTTCAGTTACCTTCTGCCCAAGGCGTGAAGCCCAAGTTACAAGTCAATACTGATATTAACAAAACATTAAGTATCTAAAGATGATCAGACAGGAAGAGAAAGACAAAGAATCCACAGCTTGTGTCGTGGCTCATAGCTCATGGGATAGAGAGAATCCATAGCTTGTGTCGTGGTCCATAGCTCATGGGAGAGGGGTAGAGAGAAAGACAGTGAGTGTATTAAACATTAGGAACACTTGCTTCTTTCCCTGCCATAGACTGACCAGGTGAAAGCTATGATCCCTTATCGATGTCTCTTGTTAAATCTACTTCAGTGTAGATGAAGGGTTAAAGAAGGATTTTTTGTGTATGTGTTTCATTTAGAGGGTGAATGGGCAAAACAAAATATTTAAGTGCCTTTGAACAGGGTATGGTAGTAGGTACCAGACGCACCCGTTTTAATGTGTCAAGAACTGCAACACAGTTTCCCGCAGTTTCAACAGTTTCCCGTGGGTATCAAGAACGGTCCACCACCAAAAGGACATCCAGCCAACTTGACACAACTGTGGAAAGCATTGGAATCAACATGGGCCAGCATCCCTGTGGAAGGCTTTCGACACCTTGTAGAGTCCATGCCCTGACAAAGTTAGGCTTTTCTGAGGGCAGAAGGGGGTGCAACTCAATAATCCTAATGTTTTGTGCACTCAGTATATATTTCACCACAGCAGGTCAAGAACAAAAGAGAAAGACACATTGAAGCTAAGACCCTTTTAGAACCATTTGAGTTGTTGATCAATAACATTACTGTTGAGTTGTGTCTCCCGAGTGGCGCAGTGGTCTAAGGCACTGCATCGCAGTGCTAGCTGTGCCACTAGAGATCCTGGTTCAAATCCAGGCTCTGTCGTAGCCGGCCGCGACCGGGAGACCCATGGGGCGGCGCACAATTGGCCCAGCGTCGTCCAGGGTAGGGGAGGGAATGGCTGGCAGGGGATGTAGCTCAGTTGGTAGAGCATGGCGTTTGCAACGCCAGGGTTGTGGGTTCGATAAAATAATGTATGCGCTAACTGTAAGTCGCTCTGGATAAGAGTGTCTGCTAAATGACTAAAATGTAAATGTAAAATGTGAGTTAACTTCCAATCAGATATCAGACCTACAGTATGTTATCACAACAGGAGCTCAGAGGTGTGACAGAATGGGAGATGGTGAGATAATGCATCATTCAGAATGGGGGATGGTGAGATAATGCATCATTCAGAATGGGGGATGGTGAGATAATGCATCATTCAGAATGGGGGATGGTGAGATAATGCATCATTCAGAATGGGGGATGGTGAGATAATGCATCATTTGTCACCCAGTACAGCCAGAAGAGGACTGGCCACTGCTCAGAGCCTGGTTCCTCTCTAGGTTTCTTCCTAGGTTCCTTCCTTCTAGGGAGTTTTTCCTAGCCACTGTGCTTCTGCATTGCTTGCTCTTTGGGGTTTTAGTCTCGGTACCTGCACCCTCAGAGGAGTCAACAAACACCGGAAGCATCCGTGTTTCAGGGAAAAGGCAGAGTGGAAGGCAAAGCCTGAAAACCAGAAGCTTCTGGTTTCTGTGGACCTCGTTAAGGCGTTTCTTTTACGCCTGATACATTAGGTTAGGGTATCTGTAAAGCACTCTGTGACAACGGCTGATGTAAAATGGGCTTTATAAAATAAATGTGATTGATGTAAATCACACCAACTGACTGGTTCTTCTGATGTTGTTCACACATGAGACCATGTTGAGACATTCTCTACACCCAGAGAACAACAGCAGGAAGATCACAGAGCTAAGAGGTCTCACCACTGCCCACATTGTGAGGAGATTTTCCCAATTCTATCAAAGCTAAAAAATACACCTAAAAATACACACAGGAGATAATCTATTTCCCTGCTCTGATTGTGGGAAGAGCTGTAAAATATCAAGGGATCTGGTATTCCTGCTCTGACTGTTGGAAGAGTTTCTCTCAACATGGCCACATAAATGTGAGAATCCTCATCAGTTGTCTGACTAGCTAAGATTAAAATCATTCCATCACTTAATTCTCAAGAAATCATAGAACACTCTATTGTAATCCTATTGTTTCTCACTGTGAGAGAACTGTGCAGAGGAAAGAGAGCATTATAGAATGTTAGCATCTCTTTACTTTACTGATCAGTGTTCACCTGGTCAGTTTTGGTGTGATTTGTTAGCTTCTATTGTAAAGATATTGAGATTACCTTGGATTTGCCCTTATGGTTGAATATCCTCTGTGAGGCTGGTTGACTGGGTGGTACTGATTTCCTCTGCAGTTTTCTATGGGAATGAGCTAGTAGACACAACATGTATCAGACAGAGATGGTGTGATGATCAGTTTTCACCATTAGTTTGGGTGGATACATTTTGTTTATTAAATTGTATTTTAAAACTAGATGAGTTATTTTAGCCATTAAGGCTTAATTCAAGCCTGTTTAATTTATCTGCCAATGAAAAATAGTATGTATATGAATTTGTACTAGTCAAGCTCTTCTCTTTTGTGTAATGAATTACCAAAAAACTATGTTTCAAGTGACATATTTACTGTTGTTCTGAAGCTGAACAAGACAGGACCTTTAAATGAGCATCACAAAGCTAAATCTGACCTATTCACTAACATGCTTTGTCAGCATAAGCAGCTGTGAGACATGCTAGAGTACTGTAACATTACTGATCTACTGAATCATTGTAGTTGTTGGGGGTTATCTTTACAGTAAATATAATGGTGGTGGATAAGCCTTCAATGCAAGCTGCAGGGGTTGCCTTTCAACAAGATGATCCTGACATTTTAAAGGTTAAAAAGGTGGACTTTGTGGCCTTTATCGCAATGGTGATTAACGGCATAGCCAAGGTGGAGAAAAGATCTAGGAAGATAGAAATCATTGTGGTTGCGGCAGAACGGTTCCTGGGGCTGAAAGATTTATTGGCAAAAGAGTTACATGGAATATTGTCAAAAGCCATACCACCATCTCAGGTCCTAGAGACTGAGAAGGGAGATATGGAGATTTAAAGGAAGGAAGAAATGGGAGTTTTGTTTGTTTTGGCAATGTACTATTTTTATTAGGGTGGAGTAAGTTAGTATCACTATTAAGTATGGATGTATTATTTATTTAATTTATTTTGTGGTTTCAAACCGTCCAGTTGGTGGCGGCAATACAACTTTTGGATGTAGTCTGCCATAAAACCCACAGAAGAAGAAGAAGATGGCGCTGTTGCATTGTGGTAGTTGGGGAACAGGAACTTCCGGCGAGGCGCGCAACATTCTTCAGAACAAAGAAAACGACAGGACTGTGCTTTCCGTTTCTCTTTATTACTACAGGTATATAATAGCACTTTTAAACTGTCTAATATCTAAATAACGTCATAACATGTTAGATAACAAATCAGTCAAGGTATAATCACGTTTGGCAAAGGTTTTGTGTAATTTTTGTGTCAATCCGAGTGATTGAAGAACGTGATAAAATATATTTTACAATCACACGGCGTGGGGTCCATTACATGTTTTCATTTGTGAGGCTTTCCAGGTTCGTATATAGGTCAGTGCGTTTCGCCTGGGCATGTTCAGTACAAAAACGTTTAGGAAAGTTGCAGATAGAAATACCCTGAATAGAAGTGACATGATTCAATAGAATCAGAGGCATGTTTGTTCTACATAATACATTTGTATCTGATCGTCGCCAACGTCTCCGTCCTCCTGCTGGACGCAGCCCTGGTACCCGCTTGTCCCTATGTATGTGAAGCTAGTCATAATAATGATTAGCCACAATAGTGGAATTTGCGGTTTGCCCTCAAAATAAAAGGCCTTCATTGAAAGTGATGCAAACTGATATAAAATATTGGAATCATGTCAAATGTTGTTACTTAATTTAAAATGAATTACAAAAACTAATTATTTTGAAAATAAACAGAAAGAAACGGTTGAAATCCCACTGTGGAGGTATTAGACCACATAATTGCATTGGGGGCATTCTTATATGCACTTATGAAACGGGTTGGATTGTGCTCCCATGGAACGGGTGACACCCACAGAAAACAATTCTCAAGAGTTTATACAAATATTAGCATGTTAGCTGTTATTGCAGGACTTTGACTGTGAAAAATCACCTTCCCAGTCAGTCTATTGCAGGGGTACTCCAGTACTATTTGAGAAGGTCCGATCACACAAATTTCCTAGGTGGCAAAGGTCCGGATGGATATTGCCATTTATTGGCGTAGTAACAAACCCCCAACTTGTGACCCCAAACTGTTCACAACCCTCTTGTTGGCGGAGAGAACATTTAGCAGTTTTAAAGCTAATATCCCGTAATTCTACACATTTTACGACAGGGCTGAAATTTTTAGTTGTTGCTCTTTTTAACCAATTCTACATGTTTCCATGTATTATGTGTGTTTATATGATACCAGGGGTTGAAGCCCAACCAAAACAGTATTATTATATACTTTTTTTGTGACCCGTGGTCCATATCGACCCCGTTCTTGGTCCTTACTGCGTTACGCCAGTTGAGTATGCTGTTTCTTTAGTTTGTATTGGACATTCATATTGCACTGTACAGCCCTACCTATGTATTGTTCAGCCTACTCAGTGACACCCACAGAACACAACTATGTAGAGTTTACACAAATATTAGCGTCTTCACTCTATTGCAGGACTCTGAAACCACTGTTGTCCGGGAGTTTAACCCTGTCAGCTAAATTGTCATGATAATCAGTGGTTTCAAGTTTGTCTCTGTACATTTTTGACGAGATGATCATAACAAAAAATTAAATACTTCTACATTTCCCGCTGTGCAAATGCATTGTTTCTCATTGCAAATAGGCTCAGGATAACTCCTGATAAAGTTGGGTAGCTGATAGGCCTTTTCAGAGCTTAAATAGCCAAAATGATTAGTCACAGGGCTCCCGAGTGGCGCAGCGGTCTAAGGCACTGCATCTGTCACTACAGACCCTGGTTGGATTCCAGGCTGTATCACAATCCGGCCGTGATTGGGAGACGCATAGGGCGGTGCAAAATTTGCCCAGCGTCGGCCGGGGTAAGCATAATTGTAAATAAGAATTTGTTCTTAACTGACTTGGCCCAACCATTGGGTCAAACATTAGACCAGACCAAATCTGAACCAATCACTCAGACATTAGGCAGGTTTCCATTGACCCAGCTGCATTCGACAAAAGCAATGTTGCTAAAATAATCTTTGCGATGTGTGTAATGGAGACGGCAGATATAGGAGAAATGTTCTAAAGCTCGAAAACATTTTTAATCGTTGGACGGGTGGATTTTTCTTTTGTCAAAGTTTCTTTATTCTGACAAGTGAGGATTGAAACAGTGTTTTTTAAATAAATGATTGCCAAATCATTTTGACGGTACAGGGTGAATCATTACGTCCAGCAGTTTTTATCGACACAGGATAGTTACATGGAAACACACCCTAGATGGCAATTGTCGTATCTATTTTCTATGCAAACTTTTTCTTAATGTCGAGAAACAAAGCACTGGACAAGTTATTGGAAACATAGCTACTGTTTCACAAGATTGGAAAGTACAGTACAGCAGAGTACAGGAAATAGAAGTTTAGTTCAGTACAGTACAACAGTACAGAGTATAGTACAGTATAACGTACTGTATTGTATTCTACTTTAATGTACTATGTTCGGGCTGGGCTATATGGACTAAATCATACAGCTGTATCTTGAGTTTTTTCAAACGTATGGGTGATTCAAGATTTCTTAATTTTGTTTTTCTCTAAGTAAGTGTTGTACAATTAAAGGTCAAATACACTGCATTTCAAACAGTCAGCTATAATCTAATGAATTCAGGGCTTGTGAAGTTATACCTATGAATAAATACAATTGTTTTTTGATTGAAATAATACAGTGAAGACAACGTTATTCAGGAAAATATGACATAGTGCTGCCTAAAACAAACTGCAACCTTGTACTAAATGGTTTTTCAGTCATTTATGTGAATTTCTGAAATCTACTATAGGTTAAGTGCACTTACGTTGTTTAATTTAAAGTGTGCAATTTGTGTCTAATGTGAAATTAATAAATGGTTTGTTGTCAATGCTTAGCTATCTGATCAAATATATTTTTAGAGAAAGTGCCAGAACTGTCAAGACAATAACTTTTTGTGTCTGTTTCTCATTGTTACTACAGGACGACTAGAATTAAATCTGAGGCCGGTAACATCAACAGTGAGGACAAACCCAGCGAGCCTCTCTCCTTCCACATTGAGTCCAAACCTACAGTCAGTGTGTCCTGATTGTGACAGTGGAGCCCAGTTTGCTAAGCAGGATCCAGAGATGGCATCAGTAAAGCTGGAAGACTGCAGTCAAACACTGGAGCTGAATGTCAACATTAAAGATGAAGAAGAGGAGGAGAAGATTGGGAAATCTGTTTCTCATGGTAAGAGCAGGTTCTATCTAACTAAGTTTGTGTTGTTCGTTCCAACTTCCCACTGTGCATGAAAAGTTGCAGTAGAACTGTTTCTTGATGAACTGTTTCAATAAGATGGTATGTTATTCCATGCTACTCAGACTTGCATGGTTTGATACCAATTTTGTCAGCATTTGTTTTATTCACTGGGCTATCTGGAGTGATCAGAGTGTAGACTAAAGAAGTGAAGTAGACAAACTGCCAGTGTTTTAAAGTTCTAGGAAATGAGTCTGTGTAGTGTCTAACCCCTGTTATAGTGAGTGGAGGATGTAGCTCAGTTGGTAGAGCATGCTGCTTGCAACGCCAGGGTTGTGGGTTCGTTTCCCACGGGGGGCCAGTATGAAAATGTATGCACTCACTAACTGTAAGTCGCTCTGGATAAGAGTGTCTGCTAAATGACTAAAATGTAAATATATAATTATCATGACTGATGAGCATACACTCAATTAGTATTTGGTAGCATTGCCTTTAAATTGTTTAACTTGGATCAAACATTTCGGATAGCCTTCCACAAGCTTCCCACAATAAGTTGGGTGAATTTTGGCCCATTCCTACATTTACATTTATGTCATTTAGCAGACGCTCTTATCCAGAGCGACTTACAAATTGGTGCATTCATCCTATAGCCAGTGGGATAACCACTTTACAATTGTTTTTTTGTTTTTTTTGGGGGGGGGGGGGGGGGGTAGAAGGATTACTTTATCCGATCCCAGGTATTCCTTAAAGAGGTGGGGTTTCAAATATCTCCGGAAGGTGGTGAGTGACTCCGCTGTCCTGGCGTCGTGAGGGAGCTTGTTCCACCATTGGGGTGCCAGAGCAGCGAACAGTTTTGACTGGGCTGAGCGGGAACTATGCTTCCGCAGAGGAAGGGGAGCCAGCAGGCCAGAGGTGGATGAACGCAATGCCCTCGTTTGGGTGTAGGGACTGATCAGAGCCTGAAGGTACGGAGGTGCCGTTCCCCTCACAGCTCCATAGGCAAGCACCATGGTCTTGTAACAGATGCGAGCTTCAACTGGAAGCCAGTGGAGTGTGCGGAGGAGCGGGGTGACGTGACAGAACTTGGGAAGGTTGAACACCAGACGGGCTGCGGCATTCTGGATGAGTTTTAGGGGTTTAATGGCACAGGCAGGGAGCCCAGCCAACAGCGAGTTGCAGTAATCCAGACGGGAGATGACAAGTGCCTGGATTAGGACCTGTGCCGCTTCCTGTGTAAGGCAGGGTCGTACTCTCCGAATGTTGTAGAGCATGAACCTGCAGGATCGGGTCACCGCCTTGATGTTAGCGGAGAACGACAGGGTGTTGTCCAGGGTCACGCCAAGGCTCTT
Organism: Coregonus lavaretus; assembly: GCF_964263955.1. Taxonomy (NCBI): domain Eukaryota; kingdom Metazoa; phylum Chordata; class Actinopteri; order Salmoniformes; family Salmonidae; genus Coregonus; species Coregonus lavaretus. The sequence goes on along the minus strand of NW_028162761.1, from coordinate 364,109 downwards.
CGCACTCTGGGAGGAGGACACAACGGAGTTGTCAACCGTGATGGCGAGATCATGGAACGGGCAGTCCTTCCCCGGGAGGAAGAGCAGCTCCGTCTTGCCAGGGTTCAGCTTGAGGTGGTGATCCGTCATCCATACTGACATGTCTGCCAGACATGCAGAGATGCAATTCGCCACCTGGTTATCAGAAGGGGGAAAGGAGAAGATTAGTTGTGTATCGTCAGCGTAGCAATGATAGGAGAGGCCATGTGAGGATATGACAGAGCCAAGTGACTTGGTGTATAGGGAGAATAGGAGAGGGCCTAGAACTGAGCCCTGGGGGACACCAGTGGTGAGAGCACGTGGTGCGGAGACAGCTTCTCGCCACGCCACTTGGTAGGAGTGACCGGTCAGGTAGGACGCAATCCAGGAGTGAGCCGCGCCGGAGATGCCCAGCTCGGAGAGGGTGGAGAGGAGGATCTGATGGTTCACAGTATCAAAGGCAGCAGACAGGTATAGAAGGACAAGAGCAGAGGAGAGAGAGTTAGCTTTAGCAGTGCGGAGAGCCTCCGTGACACAGAAGAGCAGTCTCAGTTGAATGACCAGTCCTGAAACCTGACTGGTTTGGATCAAGAAGGTCATTCTGAGAGAGATAGCAAGAGAGTTGGCTAAAGACGGCACACTCAATAGTTTTGGAAAGAAAAGAAAGAAGGGATACTGGTCTGTAGTTGTTGACATCAGTGGGATCGAGTGTTGGTTTTTTGAGAAGGGGTGCAACTCTCGCTCTCTTGAAGACGGAAGGGACATAGCCAGCGGTCAAGGATGAGTTGATCAGCGAGGTGAGGTAGGGGAGAAGGTCACCGGAGATGGTCTGGAGAAGAGAGGAGGGGATGGGGTCAAGCGGGCAGGTTGTTGGGCGGCCTGCAGTCACAAGTCGCAAGATTTTATCTGGAGAGAGAGGGGAGAAAGAAGTCAAAGCATAGTGTAGGGCAGTGTGAGCAGGACCAGCAGTGTCATTAGACTTAACAAACGAGGATCGGATGTCGTCAACCTTCTTTTCAAAGTTGTTGACGAAGTCATCCACAGAGAGGGAGGGGGGGGGGGGGGATTCAGCAGGGAGGAGAATGTGGCAAAGAGCTTCCTAGGGTTAGAGGCAGATGCTTGGAATTTAGAGTGGTAGAAAGTGGCCTTGGCAGCAGAAACAGATGAAGAAAATGTAGAGAGGAGGGAGTGAAAAGATGCCAGGTCGGCAGGGAGTTTAGTTTTCTTCCATTTCCGCTCAGCTGCCCGGAGCTCTGTTCTGTGAGCTCGCAATGAGTCATCAAGCCACGGAGCTGGAGGGGAGGACCGAGCCGGCCGGGAGGGTAGGGGACACAGAGAGTCAAAGGATGCAGAAAGGGAGGAGAGGAGGGTTGAGGAGGCAGAATCAGGAGATTGGAGGGAGAAGGATTGAGCAGAGGGAAGAGATGATAGGATGGAAGAGGAGAGAGTAGTGGGAGAGAGAGAGCGAAGGTTGCGGCGGCGCATTACCATCGGTGTAGGGGCAGAGTGAGTAGTGTTGGAGGAGAGCGAGAGAGAAAAGGATACAAAGTAGTGGTCGGAGACATGGAGGGGAGTTTCAGTGAGATTAGTGGAAGAGCAGCATCTAGTAAAGATGAGGTCAAGCGTATTGCCTGCCTTGTGAGTAGGGGGGGACGGTGAGAGGGTGAGGTCAAAAGAGGAGAGGAGTGGAAAGAAGGAGGCAGAGAGAAATGAGTCAAATGTAGACGTAGGGAGGTTGAAATCCCCCAAAACTGTGAGGGGTGAGCCATCCTCAGGAAAGGAACTTATCAAGGCGTCAAGCTCATTGATGAACTCTCCAAGGGAACCTGGAGGGCGATAGATGACAAGGATATTAAGCTAAAATGGGCTAGTGACTGTGACAGCATGGAATTCAAATGAGGAGATAGACAGATGGGTTAGGGGAAAAATTGAGAATGACCACTTAGGAGAGATGAGGATTCCTGTGCCACCACCCCTCTGACCAGATGCTCTCGGGGTATGCGAGAACACATGGTCAGACGAGGAGAGAGCAGTAGGAGAAGCAGTGTTTTCAGTGGTAATCCATGTTTCCGTCAGCGCCAGGAAGTCGAGGGACTGGAGGGTAGCATAGGCTGGGATGAAGTCAGCCTTGTTGGCAGCAGAACGGCAGTTCCAGAGGCTGCCTGAGACCTGGAACTCCAGGTGTGTGGTGCGTGCAGGGACCACCAGGTTGGAGAGGCAGCAGCCACGCGGTGTGAGGCGTTTGTGTAGCCTATGCGGAGAGGAGAGAACAGGGATAGGCAGAGGCATAGTTGACAGGCTGTAGCAAATGGCTACAATAATGCAGAGGAGATCGGAATGAAATGAACTAAACATCTGGGAAAGGAGAGAGCGGGCCTCCCTCACCACAAACTCCCAAATATAACTCTCCCAACTTCCACCTCAGAAACTATAATTGTTTCACTGAAACACCCGAATAAAACTCTCCCAACTTCCACTTTAGAAATTAGAATTGTTGTAAACTACAGCGGTTCAATGTTTCAAGGAATAGACTCAACTTACTTTATTCAGCTAGCTAATTATGACGCCATAGCTAACTAGCATGCTAGCATCCAATAACACACGGTTTAGCACCAATACTTGGTTACAACAAACTACCAATAGTGTGTTAACACACTAAACAGATAATTCGTGTCCGTGTCTAGTTCCTTTCATAACACAGCAATAATTAAGCGTTGTCTAGCTAGCACAAAGATATTGTATTTAGCTGCTACAGTACTGCTAGCTAGCAATGGCTGCTGTGTTGACTTTGTTTGAAAAACGGCATCGCTGCGAACGAATGTAGCTGGCTAAAATTATATTGTATTTAGTTGCTATAGTACTGCTAGCTGGTAGCGTTGGCTAGCTAGGAATGGCTGCGGTGATGACTTTGTTTGAAAAACGGCGTCGCTGCGAACGAATGTAGCTGGCTAAAATGATATTGTATTCAGTAGCTACAGTACTGCTAGCTAGCAATGGCTGCGGTGTTGACTTTGTTTGAGAAACGGCGTCGCTGCGAACGAGTGTAGCTGGCTAGCTAACCTCGATAGTTACTCTATACTACACCTTTATCTTTGATACAAATACAACTATGTAGCTAGCCAACATTACACTAATCAAATCGTTCCAATGTAATGTGTCATATTACCTGCGGAGCGAAGTACAGCATGACTACTCACCTCGCCTACCGGAGACCTGGTGTAACTGAGTCAGGTTTGTAGGCCTCCTTGCTCGCACACACTTTTTCAGTTCTGCCCACACATTTTCTACAGGATTGAGGTCAGGGCTTTGTGATGGCCACTCCAATACCTTGACTTTGTTGTCCTTAAGCCATTTTGCCACAACTTTGGAAGTATGCTTGGGGTCATTGTCCATTTGGAAGACCCATTTGCGACCAAGCTTTAACTTCCTGACTGATGTCTTGAGATGTCGCTTCAATATATCCACATAATCTTCCTTACTCATGATGCCATCTAATATGTGAAGTGCACCAGTCCCTCCTGCTGCAAATACCCCCCTTTTTCCTCCAAACATAACGATGGTCATTATGGCCAAACAGTTCTATTTTAGTTTCATCAGACCAAGGACATTTCTCTAAAAAGTACGATCTTTGTCCCCATGTGCAGTTGCAATCCGTAGTCTGGCTTTTTTATGGCGGTTTTGGAGCAGTGGCTTCTTCCTTGCTGAGCAGCCTTTCAGGTTATGTCAATATAGGACTTGTTATACTGTGGATATAGATACTTTTGTACCTGTTTCCGCCAGCATCTTCACAAGGTCCCTTGCTGTTTTTCTGGGATTGACTTGCACTTTAAACACCAAAGTACGTTCATCTCTAGGAGACAGAACGCCTCTCCTTCCTGAGCGATATGACGGCTGCATGGTCCCATGGTGTACTTGCGTACTATTGTTTGTACAGATGAACATGGTACCTTCAGGCATTTGGAAATTGCTCCCAAGGATGAACCAGACTTGTGGAGGTCTACGATTTTTTGTCTGAGGTCTTGGCTGATTTCATTTGACTTTCCCATGATGTCAAGCAAAGAGGCACTGAGTTTGAAGGTAGGCCTTGAAATACATCCACAGGTACATCTCCAATTGACTCAAATGATATCAATTAGCCTATCAGAAGCTTCTAAAGCCATGACATCATTTTTTGGAATTTTCCAAGCTGTTTAAAAGGCACAGTCAACTTAGTGTATGTAAACTTCTGACCCACTGAAATTGTGATACAGTGAATTATGTGAAATAATCTGTCTTTAAACAATTGTTGGAAAAATTACTTGTGTCATGCACAAAGTAGATGTCCTAACCGACTTGCCAAAACGATAGTTTGTTAACAAGAAATGTGTGGAGTGGTTGAAAAACAAGTTTTAATGACTCCAACCTAAGTGTATGTAAACTTCCTACTTCAACTGTAAATATTCAGACTCACCATTGAGCTCAGGTGCATCCTGTTTCCATTGATCATCCTTGAGATGTTTCTACAACTTGATTGGAGTCCACCTGTGGTACATTCAATTGATTGGATGTGATTTGGAAAGGCACACCTGTATATATGAGGTCCCACATTTGACAGTGCATGTCAGAGCAAAAACCAAGCCATGAGGTCGAATGAATTGTCCGTAGAGCTCCATGAAAGGATTTTGTCGAGGCACAGAACTGCGGGAGGGTACCAAAACATTTCTGCAGCATTGCAGGTCCCCAAGAACACAGTGGCCTCCAGCGGTTTGTTTTACACAAATATTTATTAGTTCCAAGTAGGACAATCAACAATTACAGAAATACAATTGTTCTCATTATCCAATTGTATTGCAACAATCTCAGGCGGGTGTTTTATGGTCTGTATCTGAGCTCTCGAGCATATCATACCCCAGTCCTCTGCTGAAATATTTATTGTATCCACTGAAGTCTCTTACTATCAGAGTTGTCTTCATGAGTAGCTACCATTTTCCAATATAATGATGTAATTTGACCTCTCCCATAACACATATTAACAGAGAGCGTTTCTAAAGTGGTCAAAGTAGGTTGTAGGGCAGATTGTTTTAGACTGGAAAAAATAAAGCTTCTCAATTGTAAGTATTTGAAAAAATAATTTTGTGGTAAGTTATATCTTCTCTTTAGTTCTACAAATGACATTAGCCCTATTTTCTTTTTATTGTATAAGTCCATTACTTTAACAATACCTTTTCTTCTAAGTTCTTTAAACCCCAAGTCATTTTTACCAGGTATGAAATTGTCATTTCCCCAAATTGGTGTAAAACTGGATAATACAGGGGATTCACCCAGATATTGCTGTACTTCCTGCCATATAGTTGGTGTTTTTAACAAAGGGATTAGTAGTCTTCTTCTTTAGTTTCTTAAAGGGAGCAGAGTACAAATATCCATCCAAAGTGAAGCCTTTTGTGGTTTCTTGAGAACCAAAACATTGCAGCCCAGTAATACCACTGTAGGTTTGGAAGTTGCATCCCCCCTCTGTCATAGGGCAAATAAAGAAGAGAAAGTCTAAGCCTTGGTTTTCTGTTGCTCCAGATAACATTTGAGAGTATCTTTCAGATATTTGGGGAAAATAAAGGTGGTGGAGCCAGAGGAATTGATTGAAATAGATAGACATTTGGGCAGAATATTCATCTTAATGATATTTATTCTACCAGTAATAGATATAGACAATGATGTCCATCTGTTGATGGGTTCTGTTACACTCGTTACCATGGGGACATCATTTGTTGAGCTCAAGGAGCTAAATTCTGGTGTGATTTTAATACCAAGATATGTGAAACCTTGTTCTGTATTCACAAATGGATGCTGTACAATTGGATTCAGTCTCTCTTGTTTGTTTAGGGAAAGTTTTTAACTTTAAACCCCAAAAACGATTAGTTACCGGAGTATAACACCAGTTCTATGAGTGGAGCGGAGCCCCATAGGGGAGCTCTGCTCCTAGTGGTTTACCCTCTGCCCTACGGCAGCAGCAGCCTGAGACAAAATTATGCACACACCTACAGCCAATAGGAGTACAGGTGTCCCTATAAGAGGGGATGCCTCCCCTCAATCAGCCTCCCGAGATATTTTTCTTCAGCGAGACTAGAGGGTCGGCAGGGCCTTAAGTCCTATGGGGCTCCGCTCCACTCATAGAACTGGAGTTACACTCCGGTAACTAATCGTTCTATATCGTGGAGCTCCGCCCCATAGGGGAGCTCTGCTCCTAGTGGTTTAAGGCGGAGCGTAGCGCTCCAAAATGTACTCCCTGCCGAGCCTAACACTTCCCATCGAAACGAGAAAGTCAGGCCTAGCAATGGCTGCAACCGAGTCCCGCAGTACTGCAACTAAAAAAAAACTACGGGCGTCACAATATACCGCGTCATCGGTTAAAGACCCGCCCCACCTAATCCAATGGCAATGCCAATGACTAGTGGGCAGATCACCAGAATAGAAGCCATACTAACCTGTACTAGCAGATAGATGTGCCTCAATATCCTGTGAAAACACTACCGACCACTAATGGAATGACATCAAGTGTCACTCTACATTGTGAACGCGGTAGACCGCCTCACTCACTCAATGGAATCCCAGAGATTAGTGGGCAGGAACAAAAACATGAGTCATACTAACTGAACAAGTAGATAGATGACCTCACATTCTGTAATCAACGCATGCCTCTACTGTACTGACCCTGTCAGTCAGGATTCATGCCACAAAATATGTTTTCTTATCCAAAGCGGACCTGGTGGAAACCCTGTCCATAGTCCTGCTTTTCCCTCTCTTCCTAGCTCAAGATCTCCCTTCAGCTATGCTGAGTACAGACCGAGCCAAAGAGTTAGAAAACACATCTGTCAAAAACACGTCTTCCTAACCAAAGCGGACCTGATGGAAACCTGTGTCCACAGTCCTGCTTCTCCTCTCTTTCTTGCTCAAGATCTCCCTTCAGCCACGCTGAGTACAGATCGAGTCAGAGAATTAGAAGACATATCTAAGAGATAGAAACGGATAAATGGAGACGGCGTCGACCAGGATGCTGCTCTACAGATATCCTCTACTCCTGTTCCTCTGAAAAGGGCAGTAGAAGCCGCTACTCCACGAGTGGAGTGAGCTCTGATACCCTGAGGCAATTGCCGCCCTGCTACCTCATAAGCTGTCTCAATGCCTTCACAAAGCCAGTGAGACAGCCTCTGTTTTGAAAGTGGTCTACCTAGTGCAGTCGCACCGTGACACACAAACAACTGAGGCGATGACCTAATCGCTGCTGTGCGCTCGACGTAACACGCCAAAGCGCGTACCGGGCACAGGCGATGGAGCTTTTCCTCACTCCTCTCTCTATGAGGAGGAGGAGAAAAAGCCCACAGCTCCACGGTCTGTGACCTATATGAACTCTTAATAACCTTCGGCACAAATGCCGGGTTAGGACGTAACAATGCTCTGCTCATGTCACCATTGATGGCCAAGCAGTCAGGTCTCGTCGAAAGAGCACACAAATCACTGACCCGCTTAGCTGTAGTCAAAGCGAGCAACAATGCTGTCTTTATAGACAGCATCTTGAGGGGTATTTGATTCAATGGCTCGAACGGCGACTTAGATAGCGCTTCGAGTACCAAAGCCAAATCCCACTGAGGAAGCGTGACTCTAGGTGTTGGCCTAAGTCGCCGCATTCCTAATAGGAAGCGTTTCACTAGAGGGTGGCTAAAGACATTGTCTCTGCCAAAACCCTCATGACAAGCTGAAATCGCTGCTGCAAACACTCTAATCGCGGCAGGCGATTTTTGCTTATCAAACATGAGCTGTAGAAAATAGAGAATACTCTCCACCTGACAGCTCATGGGGTCTACACCTTGTGTGACACACCATCGTGAAAACACGTTCCATCTACTGGCATACATCTTAGAAGTGGAACTGGCACGTGAACCCTGTATGGTCCTGATCACTGCATCAGATAACCCACGGCGCTCTAGCCTGTCCCTCTCAGCAGCCAGGCCTTCAGTGGTTGGCCGATTATGGGCAATTTCCCTATCGTGCCAGCCGCCTGAGACAACGCGTCCCGTCGATGTGGAATTGACCAAGGTGGCGCAATCAACATCTGACTCATCTCCGCAAACCACGGAGCCCCCGGGCGATCGGGCGCTATCAGTATCACTGACAGCCCCCCTGACCTCACCCTGGATAGCAGTGGGAGAATGCAGGACAGCGGAGGGAATGCATACAGGAGAACTCTCGGCCACGGTTGGTGCGCAAAGGCGTCCTTCCCAGTGGCGGTTCGTCCTGTTCCCTCAGAGAGAACCACAGAGGACATTGCGCGTTCACGCGTGACGCGAATAGGTCCACCTCGGCTCTCCCGAATTGTTCCCAAATCTGGAGAACAATGTCTGGATGCAGACACCACTCGTCGTCTCGAGGACCCCCTCTTGACATGAGGTCTGCTCCTATGTTCAAGTAGCCCGGGAATGTGTGCTGCTCTCAATGAGCGAAGGTGCTCGTGAGCCCACAGCCACAATTCCTCTGCCGCCCGATGGAGAGCAGGAGATCTGACTCCTCCCTGGCGATTTATGTGGGCTACTGTGGTCCGGTTGTCTGACCAGACCAGCACATCGCGACCCCGAAGGGTAGACGCGAAGTGGGTCAGAACCAGTCGAACCGTTTCCAACTCCAGGAGGTTGATGTGACGACCTGATTGAGGCCACACACCTCTTATCGCTTGTGTCTGACATGTCCCTCCCCATCCCGTCAGGGACGCATCCGTGAATACTGGGATGTGAGAGGACACCTTTCCTATCGGGACTCTGTGCGTGAGAACGCGCGTGTTTCTCCAATAGTTTAGATCTGCACTGAGCGAGAGGGGAACCACCACCAACCGATGACGTTGACGCAATGGGTCTAGTCTTAGTTGGGCGAACCATCGCTGCGTCCTGCGCATATGCAGGAGTCCCAGCGGAACCACAGAGTGCGCTGACGACATGAGACCCAAAAGAGACATGATCGACAGCGCCGTCACCGTGTGATTCGGACAGCACTTCCTTAGGGCTAGCAACAAGGCTACCCTTCGGGGGTCTGAAATTCGAGCCCTCATCCTCACAGTGTCTAGCTGTATTCCCAGGTAGACAATTTGATGAGTGGGCCAGGGCGCGCTCTTTTTCCAATTCACAGCAAACCCCAGACTTGTGAGATGCATCACTGTCTGTGTTGTGTGAGTGATCGCCAGCTCTGCTGACGGGCGAGAACCAGTAGGTCGTCCAGGTAGGCTAGTAGCCGTATTCCCTGATGACGCAACGGTTCTAATGCCGCCTCCACACACTTGGAAAATGTGCGAGGTGCCAGGGCGTACCCAAATGGCATCCTCGTGTATTCGTACGCCATCCCTTGAAAGGCGAACCGCAGAAACTTCCTGTGACGCGGCTGAACCGGCACATGAAAGTACGCGTCCTTTAGGTCTATGCTCGTACAAAAGTCCCCTCTCTGGACACATTCCAGCAGACGTTTTGTCGTTAGCATTCGGAAGGGCCGTTTGGTTATGCTCTCGTTGAGAATGCGTAAATCCAAAATCGGCCTCACTCCCCCCGTCTTTTTGGGCACTAGGAAATAAGGCGAATATAGCCCTTTGTTCCTTTGCTCCCGGGGAACTACTGTCACCGCCTCCTTCGCCAAAAGTTCCGTAATCTCTGTCATCAGAGCGGCCACTTTGTCTGGCGTTTTCATCACCGTCTCCACCACACCCCTGAACGGGGGTGGGGTCCGGTGGAATTGGAGAGCATAACCCTTCTGCAACGTCTGTTCTAGCCAGCGTGAGAGGGTGCAGCTCCTTCGCCACTGCCAGCAATGCAGAGAAAGTGGCTGGGCGCGAAGCTGTGGTGCATCCAGTAGGAAGGACCTGTATTCCTCTATGGCCCTTACCGCATTGAAGTGGTGGAACAGCCCAAGGTGGGCCTCCCGTGAAAGGGAGAGGAAATGCGTTCTGAGAAAGAAAGAGGAGTAGGGACGTCGGTTAAACCCGTAACCGTCGTATTCCTGCCCTCCTTGAACGCATCGCGGGTCTGAATTGCGCTGACCGAGGCCACAGCCTGCGGCAGGGCACCATCCCCAGCAAGCGATTGCGTCATCTTAGCTGACTGCAATTCGCTATCAGAGCCCTTCACTACAGTACTCCTAGAAGTCAGTAGTATGAGGTCTCTATGAGGTAAAACAAGGCGGCGCCTTGATACCTTCTTAACTTTCACCTTCTGTGTGTGTTCAACTCTGCACCCCTGGTGGGTTGATTCACGCTCAGTGTGGTGAGTACTGGCTCGTTCTGTCAGGGGAGCTGATACTTTGGTTATACCCATAACGCTAGTAATCCTTCCCTCCGTGAACGTAGCATGGGTCTGAATCGCATTAACCGAGACCTTGGTCTGCGATAATTCGCCGTCCCCAGATAGCTGCTGTGTTACAATGCCTGGGGGCGCCGATACTCTGGGCACCTTGGTGACCGCGGTAATCGGGCCCTCCGTGAACGCAGCATGGGTCTGGCTCGTACTAGTGGAGACCTTAGTCTGTACTAGTGCGCCATCCCCAAATAGCGGCTGCGTCCTCATGTCAGAATCTGACCGGGACTGCTGCCTTCTATGTAAAGCACTTCTTATACGTGAAGTGTGATGTGACAACCTGATTGAGGTCTTCTGGATACCTACTCTTAGTGCCTGTTCAGCAATGCACCCTCGGTGGGCTGAACGGCTCTTAGAGTGGTAAGGAAGAGAGGGTGAGATTTGAACGCTCTCTGACGTATTATGGAAAAGAGGCTCTTTTTTGACAAAGTCAGGTGGAGCCAACTCTTTATTAAACACATCAACAAAAGCATTTACATCAGCACCCGTCCCTTCAACCGAAGGGTGGGGGGGAACAGTGGGCACGTTCGACACCATCGATGCGTCCTCCATCCTCTCCCCCGCGTCCCGTCACGTACGCCTCCTCTTGCCTCCCTTGGAGGGCCAGGTCGGCGTCCTCGTCACCTCCCTCGCCGGCTGTAGTGGGGCTACCGTAGCTGCTGGGAGGGCCGAGCCCGCTCCCTTGCTGCCCGTGGCCGCCGGATGACGCCGATTACACTGCCTCGTCGTAGACCCCGGTCTACTTAGAGGGGCGGAGGTAGATGGCCTTTGGGGAGGAGGGGGGCCGAGTCGTCCTGCCAACGGCAGGTGCTTGGCCAACTGCTTCTTCTCCTCCTCCAACTTCGAAAAACGCTCCGTCGCCTCTTTGACTGCGACCCCAAAGAGGCCGTCGTCAGAGAGGGGGTCGTTCAAGAGAGACGTCCTGTCTGCCTCTTTCATAGATGTCAATGACAACCAGAGGTGTCGTTCCCCGACCACCGAAGTGGCCATGGATCTCACCGCGCAGACAGCGGACGCCTGTGTAAGGTGGAGTATGGCGCCAGAAATTCTGGACGCCTCCTCCACCTCCTCCGGTGCCATCTCTGTCTTACCCGTGGTTAAACGGGACAGAGAGGCCGCCAAGAGGGCAATGTTGTTAGCTGCTGCTATAGCTTGGGCTCCCAACCCAAAAGACTTCTCTAACAGCGACGCTGTGAGTCGGTCCTTCTGGGATGGCAACGTGGCCTTCTTGGAAGAGGGCCAAGGGCTCGAACCCGGTACGAGATACGCCGCCATGGCGCTCTCTAACCTGGGGATTCCCTGACCCTGAAGCCTTCCTTCCACTCTCGTGAATGGGAGATACGCTTTTACAGGCGAACGCGCCGCTAAAGGTGCCTCCCACGAGCCTCCAACGTACCTAGCCAAAGAAGGCATGGCAGGAGCCACTGGCTCAACCTCCGGTGCGGAGGGAAGAGGGGGCAGCTTTATTGCCAGCCGTTGAGCAGCTCTCTCAATGAGACCCGGAAAATCCGCTCTCAGAGAGGCTGCAGCGAAAGAGAGCTTCTGATCTCTCAGAGCTCGTATCCCCTTCGCTATAGGGACTACAAGCCCTCTCGCTCTCCAAAGGAAAGGGGGGCTTGAAAGTATGAGGGACGGGGTCCGACTGTTCCATTGGAATGCCAGACCCTTCCTCAAAATCCCTATCTTCCACCGAGTCTGCGCTGTCGGACGACGCCTCTGAAGCAGAGGCTAGTATCGACAACACATCCTCAAGGGGGATGTCCTCCCTGAAAAACGCCCAACGCTGCTTCCTCTCCTTTAAAGAAAGGAGGGCGCAGGAGGCGCAATTCGGGGGACTGCAAACGCCTTCCTTGGCATGCTGGGATCCCAAACACACGAAACATAAGTCGTGGTGGTCACCGGCCGCCATGGAAGTGTATCTGCACTGAGCTCTGAAAATAGCTTTTGGGGGTGGAAAATCTCCCGGTGTGCTCATTTAGACGACGTTGATGACTGGAATATCAACAGCGTTTTCGTCCTGAGTCTTCGTGCTTCGTCTCTTCTTGGCTCTTCAGTCTAGTCATCCAGTCGCTGAAGAAAAAGGGAGGCTGATTGAGGGGAGGCACCCCCTCTTATAGGGACACCTGTACTCCTATTGGCTGTAGGTGTGTGCATAATTTTGTCTCAGGCTGCTGCTGCCTTAGGGCAGAGGGTAAACCATTAGGAGCAGAGCTCCCCTATGGGGCGGAGCTCCACGATATAGAACTGACAAGTTATTAATTAAATTGGAGAGGGAAGAGATAATTATTTAGATATGTTAGGAATAAGAGGGTATCATCTGCATACAGGGCCACTCAATGTGCAAAATCTATTTTTATTCCTCTAATTGACGGGTGGGCCCTTACTGCAATGGCAAGGGGTTCTATAGCTAAAAGAAGGATGTCCGGCCAGTCCAGGACTCTTTCTCGTGCCCCAGAAAAGCTTAAAAGGTTGTGAAATCAAGTTGTTAGTGGCAACTTCTGCAGTGGGGTCGGTATATCATTTTAATCCATTTACAAAAGTAGTTCCCAATCCCAAATTTCACATTTTGTTGGGGATTTATCAGGCTTCAGAATAAGAGTGATTAAAGCCCTCCTTAGAGAGGAGGGGAAGCAACCTTGCTGAAAGGATTCAACATACAGTGCATTGGGAAATTATTCAGACCCCTTGACTTTTTCCACATTTTGTTACGTTACATCCTTATTCTAAAATAGATTACATTGTTTCTTAACCTCATCAATCTACACACAATATCCCATAATGACAAAGCAAAAACAGGTTTGTAGAAATTTTACCAATTTTTAATTTTTTATTATTTTTCTTTATACGTAAATATCACATTTACATAAGTATTCAGACCCTATACTCAGTACTTTTGTTTAAGCACCTTTGGCAGCGAATACAGCCTCAAGTTTTCTTTGATATGACGCTACAAGCTTGGCACACCTGTATTTGGGGAGTTTCTCCCATTCTTCTCTGCAGATCCTCTCAAGCTCTGTCAGATTGGATGGGGAGCGTCGGTGCACAGCTATTTTCTGGTCTCTCCAGAGATGTTAGATCGGATTAAAATCCGGGCTCTGGCTGGGCCACTCAAGGACGTTCAGAGACTTGTCCTGAAGCCACTCCTGCGTTGTCTTGGCTGTGTGCTTAGGGTAGTTGTCCTGTTGAAAGGTGAACCTTCGCCCCAGTCTGAGGTCCTGAGCGCTCTGGAGAAGGTTTTCATCAAGGATCTCTCTGTACTTTGCTTTGTTCATCTTTCCCTCGATCCTGACTAGTCTCCCAGTCCCTGCCGCTGAAAGACATCCCACAGCATGATGCTGCCACCACCATGCTTCATCGTAGGGATGGTGCCAGGTTTCCTCCAGATGTGATGCTTGGCATTCAGGCCAAGAAGTTCAATATTGGTTTCATCAGACCAGATAATCTTGCTTCTCATGGTCTGAGAGTCTTTAGGTGCCTTTTGGCAAATTCCAATCAGGCTGTCGTGCCTTTTACTGAGGAGTGGCTTCCGTCTAGCCACTAACATAAAGGCCTGATTGGTGGAGTGCTGCAGAGATGGTTGTCCTTCTGGAAGTTTCTCCTATCTCTACCGTGGAACTATTGAGCTCTGTCAGAGTGACCATCGGCTTGTTGTCACCAACGCCCTTCTCCCCCGATGGCTCACTTTAGCCAGGCAGCCAGCTCTAGGAAGAGTCTTGGTGGTGTGTGTGTGTGTGTATATATATATGTGTGTGTGTGTGTATATATATATATATATATACACACACACACACACACACTATGGTAGTGGGGGAATAGGATGTTCCGGGCAGGTATTCTTCAGAATAAAGAAAGCGCCAGAACTGTGCAGTCAAGAAGATAATCTTTGTGTCTGTTTCTGTTTATTACTAGAGGTATGTAATAGCACATTTATTTGATATTTCTGAGTTCATTTAGCATGTTATTGGTTTTGTGTCAAATTCACGAGGTAAAATGGCGGCGCCCTCTCGGTCAGCATCAACGGACTTCAGTGAGGACAGTGCCGGTGCAGAGAGAAAATGTAACGGTCACACTACAGATTTGAAGCTGAATGTAATGATTAGCAGTTTTCTACATGTGTACTAATATTCAGACACATTCAGTAGTTTCTGTCTTTTTATCAATAAATGTTGCTATGGTGTGAACAGGAAATACAATTGGTTTTTGAGTGAAATAATACAGTGAAGACAAGGTTATTCGGGAACATATTACATAGTACTGCCTAAAACAAACTGTAACCTTGGACTAAATGGTTTTTGAGTCATTTGTGCATTTATGTGAATTTGGGAAACCACCTATAGGTTAAGGGCACTTACGTTGTGTAGTGTGTACTTTGTGTCTAAGGTGTACCTGCACCTATGTCAGTCCAAGGCAAACACTGAATTAGATCATTGAACAACAAAAAATATAATATATATTTTAGAGAATAAAGAAAGTGCCAGAACTGTCAAGACAATAACTCTTTGTGTCCGTTTCTCTTTATTACTACAGGCCGACTAGAATTAAATCTGAGGCTGGTAACATCAACAGTGAGGACAAACCCAGCCTGCCTCTCTGCTTCCACACTGAGTCCAAACCTACAGTCACTGGGTCCTGATTGTGACAGTGGAGCCCAGTTTGCTAAGCAGGATCCAGAGATGGCATCAGTGAAGCTGGAAGACTGCAGTCAAACACTGGAGTTGAATGTCATCATTAAAGATGAAGAAGAGGAGGAGAAGATTGGGAAATCTGTTTCTCATGGTAAGAGCAGGTTCGATCTAACTGAGTTTGTGTTTATTCCAACGTCTCACTGTGCATGAAAAGTTGCAGTAGACCTGTTTTATGATGAACTGTTTGTATGAAAAGGTAGATGTTATTTCGTGCTACAGAGACTTGCATGGTTTGACACCAGTATTGCCAGCATGTGTTTTATTCACAGGGCTATCTGGAGTCATCAGAGAGTAGACTAAAGAATGGAAATTGACAAACTGCCAGTGTTTTAAGTTCTATGAAATGAGTCTGTGTAGTTACTAACCCTTGTGATAGTGAGTGGAGGATGATATGGCTCATCATTTTAATGACTTTTGCCCCTTTTTAGCTTTTGACTCTTACCCACTTTTAGAATAGTTTTTTTTCCCCCTTTTGTATTGTACAGCCTACTGATATGAATACATATGTCACCTGGTACAGCCAGAAGATTTTTAGTAGCCACGGTGCTTCTACACCTGCATTGCTTGCTCTTTCGTGATTTTAGGAAGGGTTTCTGTAAAGCACTTTGTGACTTTGCCGATGTAAAAAGGACTTCGTCAAATAAATGTATATGTACATTACCAGTCAAAAGTCTGGACACACCTACTCATTCCAGGTTTTTTTTTTTTTTTTTACTATTTTCTATGTTGTAGAATAATAGTGACGACATTTAAAACTATTCAATAACACATATGGAATCACGTAGTAACCAAAAAAAGTGTTAAACAAATCAAAATATATTTTAAGTAGCCACCCTTTGCCAGCTTTGCACACTCTTGGCATTCTGTCAACCAGCTTCATGAGGTAGTCACCTGGAATGCATTTCAATTAACAGGTGTGCCTTGTTAAAAGTTAATTTGTGGAATTTCTTTCTCAACATCAACTTTTCAGAGGAGACTGCGTGAATCAGGCCTTCATGGTCGAATTGCTGCAAAGAAACCACTACTGAAGGACACCAATAAGAAGAAGAGACTTGCTTGGGCAAAGAAACACGAGCAATGGATATTAGACCGGTGGTAATCTGTCTTTTTGTCTGATGAGTCCAAATTTCAGATTTTTGGTTCCATCAGCCTTGTCTTTGTGAGACGCAGAGTAGGTGAACGGATGATCTCCACATGTGTAGTTTCCACCGTGAAGCATGGAGGAGATGGTGTTATGGTGTGGGGGTGCTTTGCTGGTGACACTGTCTGTGATTTATTTAGAATTTAAGGCACACTTACCAGCATGGCTACCACAGCATTCGGCAGCGATATGCCATCCCATCTGGTTTGCACTTAGTGGGACTACCATTTGTTTTTCAACAGGACAATGACCCAACACACCTACAGGCTGTGTAAGGGCTATTTGACCAAGAAGGAGAGTGATGGAGTGCTGCATCAGATGACCTGGCCTCCACAATCACCCGACCTCAACCCAATTGAGATGATTTGGGATGAGTTGGACCGCAGAGTGAAGGAAAAGCAGCCAACAAGTGCTCAGCATGTGTGGGAACTCCTTCAAGACTGTTGGAAAAGCATTCTAGGTGAAGCTGGTTGATAGAATGCCAAGCGTGTGCAACGCTGTCAAGGCAAAGGGTGGCTACTTTGAAGAGTCTAAAATATAAAATATATTTTGATTTGTATAAAACTTTTTTTTTGGTTACTACATGGTTAAATTTGTGTTATTGAATAGTTTTGATGTCTTCACTAATAATCTAGGTAGAAAATAGTAAAAATAAATAAAACCCTTGAATGAGTAGGTGTCAGCTTTTGACTGGTGCTGTATATTACACCAACTGACTGGTTCTTCTGATGTTCACACAGGAGACCGTATTGAGACATTCTCTACATCCAGAGAGCAACAGCAGGAAGATCACAGAGCTAAGAGGTCTCACCATTGCCCACATTGTGAGGAGATTTTCCCAATTCTATCACAGTTAAAAATACACCTAAAAATACACACTGGAGAGAAGCCTTACTCCTGCTCTGATTGTGTAAAATGCTTCACAACACCAGCTAAGCTAAAACGGCACCAGAGAACACACACAGGAGAGAAGCCTTACTCCTGCTCTGACTGTGGAAATAGTTTCTCTCAACTGGGCCACTTAAAAACACATGAACGTATACACACAGGAGAGAAGCCTTACTCCTGCTCTAATTGTGTAAAATGCTTCACAACATCAGCTGAAATAAAACGTCATCAGAGAACACACACAGGAGAGAAGCCTTACTCCTGCTCTGACTGTGGAAAGAGTTTCTCTCAACCGAGCCACCTAAAACAGCATGAACGTATACATACAGGAGAGAAGCCTTACTCCTGCTCTAATTGTGTAAAATGCTTCACAACATCAACTATGCTAAAGGTTCATCAAAGAACACACACAGGAGAGAAGCCTTACTTCTGCTCTGACTGTGGGGCGAGTTTCTCTCAACCTGTTAACTTAAAACAACATGAACGTATACACACAGGGGAGAAGCCTTACTCCTGCGCTGACTGTGCTGCGAGTTTCTCTCAACCTGGCAACTTAAAACAACATGAACGTATACACACAGGAGAGAAGCCTTACTGCTGCTCTGATTGTGGAAAATGTTTTAAAACATCAGTTGAGCTAAAAGGTCATCGGAGAACACACACAGGAGAAAACACTTACTTATAAACACATCAACGTATACATTAAGGAGAGAAGCCTCAACAGTTGTCTCAGACCAGTTTAACCGTAAAGTCACTTCATCACTTCATTCTCACCTCATAAAGGAAGTGGTAACAGTGAATTTGATAACATTAAGAAAGCGTAACACTCTATTGTAATCCTATTGTTTCTCACTGTGAGAGAACTGTGCAGAGGAAAGGGAGCGTTATAGAATGTTAGCCTGTCTTGACTTTACTGATCAGTGTTCACCTTGTCAGTTTTGGTGTGTTTTGTTATCTTCTACTGTAAAGATATTGAGATGACCTTGGATTTGCCCTTAGGGTTGAATACACTCAGTGAGGTCTGATAGATGACTGGGTGGTACTGCTTTCCTCTGCAGTTTTCTGTGGGAATGAGCTAGTTCGGACACTCATCGGTACAACACAAGACATGCAGCAAGAGGTTTCTTCAGTCCACAGGTCCAGAACAGACGCTGGGAAACACACAGTATTAAATAGAGCCATGACTACATGGAACTCTCTGCCAGGTAACTCAAACTAGCAATAAAACCAGATTCAAAAAAACATAAAATAAAATAAACCTTACGGCACATTACAAAAATAACAACAGGAACTTTTAGCTCAGCTGATGTTGTGAAGCATTTTACACATCTCATATGTATATACTGTATTCTATAACATTCTACTGTATCTTAGTCCATGCCGCTCTGTCATTGCTTGTCCATATACAGTGAGGGAAAAAAGTATTTGATCCACTGCTGATTTTGTACGTTTGCCCACTGACAAAGAAATTATTAGTCTATAATTTTAATGGTAGGTTTATTTGAACAGTGAGAGACAGAATAACAAAAAAACATCCAGAAAAACTAATGTCAAAAATGTTATAAATTGATTTGCATTTTAATGAGGGACGTAAGTATTTGACCCCCTCTCAATCAGAAAGATTTCTGGCTCCCAGGTTTATTTTATACAGGTAACGAGCTGAGATTAGGAGCACTCCCTTTAAGAGTCCACAGAAGCAATCAATCAATCAGATTCCAAACTCTCCACCATGGCCAAGACCAAAGAGCTCTCCAAGGATGTCAGGGACAAGATTGTAGACCTACACAAGGCTGGAATGGGCTACAAGACCATCGCCAAGCAGCTTGGTGAGAAGGTGACAACAGTTGGTGCGATTATTCGCAAATGGAAGAAACACAAAATAACTGTCAATCTCCCTCGGCCTGGGGCTCCATGCAAGATCTCACCTCGTGGAGTTGCAATGATCATGAGAACGGTGAGGAATCAGCCCAGAACTACACGGGAGGAGCTTGTCAATGATCTCAAGGCAACTGGGACCATAGTCACCAAGAAAACAATTGGTAACACACTACGCCGTGAAGGACTGAAATCATGCAGCGCCCGCAAGGTCCCCCTGCTCAATAAAGCACATATACAGGGCCGTCTGAAGTTTGCCAATGAACATCTGAATGTTTCAGAGGAGAACTGAGTGAAAGTGTTGTGGTCAGATGAGACCAAAATGGAGCTCTTTGGCATCAACTCACCTCGCCGTGTTTGGAAGAGGAGGAATGCTGCCTATGAGCCCAAGAACACCATCCCCACCGTCAAACATGGAGGTGGAAACATTATGCTTTGGGGGTGTTTTTCTGCTAAGGGGACAGGACAACTTCACCGCATCAAAGGGATGATGGACGGGGCCATGTACTGTCAAATCTTGGGTGAGAACCTCCTTCCCTCAGCCAGGGCATTGAAAATGGGTCGTGGATGGGTATTCCAGCATGACAATGACCCAAAACACACGGCCAAGGCAACAAAGGAGTGGCTCAAGAAGAAGCACATTAAGGTCCTGGAGTGGCCTAGCCAGTCTCCAGACCTTAATCCCATAGAAAATCTGTGGAGGGAGCTGAAGGTTCGAGTTGCCAAACGTCAGCCTCGAAACCTTAATGACTTGGAGAAGATCTGCAAAGAGGAGTGGGACAAAATCCCTCCTGAGATGTGTGCAAACCTGGTGGTCAAGTACAAGAAACGTCTGACCTCTGTGATTGCCAACAAGAGTTTTGCCACCAAGTACTAAGTCATGTTTTTCAGAGGGGTCAAATACTTATTTCCCTCATTAAAATGCAAATAAATTTATAACATTTTTGATATGCGTTTTTCTGGATTTTTTTGTTATTCTGTCTCTCACTGTTCAAATAAACCTCCCATTAAATGTATAGACTGATCATGTCTTTGTCAGTGGGCAAACTAATAAAATCAGCAGGTGATCATACTTTTTTCCCTCACTGTATGTATCTATATTCTTAAATTCCATTCCTTGCTTAGATTTGTGTGTATTGGGGTATATGTTGTGAAATTGTTAGATATTACTGCACTGTTGGAGCTAGAAGCACAAGCATTTCGCTACACCTGCAATAACATCTGCTAAACACGTGTATGTGACAAATAAAATTTGATTTGAAGAGACAGATTTTTACAAATGTATTTTATATTGTATTTTGCATTGTATAATGCTTGTGATACGTGGTTGGAATACCACTGTGATATGTGGATGTCTCTCCTGGCTATCATAAGATGAATGCACTAGCTTTCTGGATGGGAGTATCTGCAACATGACTAAATTGTAAATGTAGTGCTTGATTATGTATTCTATGTATTTTTTGTGTTTCCTGTTTGTACCCCAGGAAGAGTAGCCGCTGGGGATCCTAATAAAATACTAAATTGTACTGAATGTATCAGATAGAGATGATGTGATGATCAGTTTTAACCATTAGTCTTATTTTATTTTTTTACCATTCAATGTGTTTCTATGGGATGAAATAGTAAAGGCCAAATTCAATATTTGATCAAATCATTTTAAAATATATATTTTTATAACTAAAGGGGTCCTAAAATTCAAAATCAAAGGGAGCGTTCTAGAATGTTAGCCTCTCTTTACTTTACTGATCAGTGTTCACCTGGTCAGTTTTACTGTGTTTAGATAGATTCTACTGTAATGATATTGAGATGACCTTGGATTTGCCCTTAGGGTTGAATATCCTCTTTGAGGCATCTCACAATGGAGTCTGATGGTTGACTGGGTGGTACTGATTCCTTCTGCAGTTTTCTGTGGGAATGAGCTGTTAGACACAACATACACTGTGTGTACAAAACATTATGGACACCAGCTATTTCCATGACATTGACTGAACGCTATGATCCTTAATGATGTAGTTTTTGTGTATTTCTTATAGATCCCCATTAGCTTTCAGCAAGAAAATGCAGTTGCAGTGGGCTATGGAGAATTTGAAAAGCATTGCCTGATTTGATGAGTTTCGTACTGATGGGAGGACTAAGGTATGAAAAAAAAAAACATGAGTACATGCATCCATGCTGTGTGTCAGTGTTTCAGGCTGGTGGTGATGGTGTGTTTTCATGGCAGACATTGGGCCCCTTGATAAAAGTGGATCAACATTTGAATGCCACAGGATATCTAAACATCGTTACCAATCAGGTGCATCCCTTCATGGCAGCAGTGTATCCATCTGTAAATGAATGAGGAAAATGGGGAATTGGAATTAGGGTTACTTTGTGAATTGACTGTAATTGAAATGGAATTGACCCTGACATTTGCTAACCCTTGTGATAGTGAGTGGGGAATGATATTGCTAATCATTTTCAAAGGGAAGTTGGTTTTTAAGTTTCTGTTCTATATTAAGAAAGATAAGTCAAACATATTTAACACCTTTTTTGGGCACTAAGTACTTCAATATTTACTTCCACAAATGTTTTAAACCGGTACCTGCTACCTTCAGACACTTGTAGGCGTCCTAGAGCGAAACAACAGACATGAACTTGTTGGTGAGTCTCACCTTTAGAAGTGTAGGCCAAACTTCTCGGACGCTACAGACAGAAGTCTCCTGGTCTGACAAACAACACTGTAGTTCTTCCACCGCAGATGAGGAAGGCCGACCTCAGAGGATGTGGGTTAGATAGAGATAGAGTTCAGTGTGTCAAATCGGAGGGCCTGTTGTCTGGGCCTATGGCAGTCTCTATGGGGGTGCCACAGGGTTCAATTATTGGGCCGACACTTTTCTCCGTGTATATCAATGATGTCGCTCTTGCTGCTGGTGACTCTCAGATCCACCTCTACGCAGACGACACCATTTTGTATACATCTGGCCCTTCATTGGACACTGTGTTAACAAACCTCCAAACGAGCTTCAATGCCATACAACAATCCTTCAGTAGCCTTCAACTGCTCTTAAACACTAGTAAAACTAAATGCATGCTTTTCAATCGAACGCTGCTAGCACCCGCCCACCCGACTAGAATCACCACTCTCGACGGGTCTGACCTAGAGTATGTGGACAACTACAAATATCTAGGTGTCTGGTTAGACTGTAAACTCAACTTCCAGACTCACATAAAGAATCTCCAATCCAAAGTTAAATCTAGAATCGGCTTCCTATTTCGCAACAAAGCCTCCTTCACTCATGCTGCCAAACATGCCCTCGTAAAACTGACTATCCTACCGATCCTTGACTTCGGCGATGTCATTTACAAAATAGCCTCCAACACTCTACTCAGCAAATTGGATGTAGTCTATCACAGTGCCATCCGTTTTGTCTCCAAAGCCCCATACACTACCCACCACTGTGACCTGTACGCTCTTGTTGGCTGGTCCTCACTACATGTTCGTCGTCAAACCCACTGGCTCCAGGCCATCTATAAATCACTGCTAGGCAAATCCCCGCCTTATCTTAGCTCATTGGTCACCATAGCAGCACCCACCCGTAGTCTGCGCTCCAGCAGGTATATCTCACTGGTCATTCCCAAAGCCAACACCTCCTTTGGCCGCCATTCCTTCCAGTTCTCTGCTGCCAATGACTGGAACGAATTGCAAAAATCTCTGAAGCTGGAGACTCTTATCTCCCTCAATAACTTTAAGCATCAGTTGTCAGAGCACCTTACCGATCACTGCACCTGTACACAGCCCATCTGAAATTAGCCCACCCAACTACCTCATCCCTATATTGTTATTTAATTTGCTCTTTTGCACCCCAGTATCTCTATTTGCACATAATCTCTTGCACATCTAGCATTCCAGTGTTAATACTATTGTAATTATTCTGCACTATAGCCTATTTATTGCCTTACCTCCATAACTTGCTACATTTGCACACACTGTATATATATTTTCTGTTGTATTTCTGACTTTATGTTTTTTTTTACCCCATATGTAACTCTGTGTTGTTTTTATTGCACTACTTTGCTTTATCTTGGCCAGGTCGCAGTTGTAAATGAGAACCTGTTCTCAACTGGCTTACCTGGTTAAATAAAGGTGAAATAAAATAAAAATTGAGACGCAGCCCATGCAAAAAATACATCTCTAGCTTAAACAGACAGATTTTGATGGGGATTGTTATAATGCTAATTTGATTTCCACAGGGGTGCTCTAGGGTTTCTTAAAGCACATCAACGTATACATAAAGAAGAGATGCCGGTAACACTTCCTTTTATGGGGTCCTTATTACAGTGTAATTACATGTGTAACTACACTGTAAACAAGTATTGTAGTTAACTGTAATGACACATAGTTACAATGTAATAACATGTACCTGGTAGTAATTGTGGTCTGTGATTCCGATTTATTAACAACTGTGACAAAGGTTGGGATCCCTTGTGGATGCTCTGGGTGTCTGAGATATTATAGCCTATGCTCAATAGGCTCTAATTAATATTTGCCAGCAATATACTCCCCTTCATCACACTGCTAGCTAGCCTCTGAAGCTAAGCAGGGTTGGTCCTGGTCGGTCCCTGGATGGGAGACCAGCTGCTGCTGGAAGTGGTGAGCTCCTGAGTGGCGCAGTGGTCTAAGGCACTGCATCGCAGTGCTAACTGTGCCACTAGAGATCCTGGTTCGAATCCAGGCTCTGTCGCAGCCGGCCGCGACCGGGAGACTCATGGGCGGCGCACAATTGGCCCAGCGTCGTCCAGGGTAGGGGAGGGAATGGCCGGCAGGGATGTAGCTCAGTTGATAGAGCATGGCGTTTGCAACACCAGGGTAGCGGGTTCAATTCCCATGGGGGGCCAGTATAAAAAATATGTATTCACTAACTGTAAGTCGCTCTGGATAAGAGCGTCTGCTAAATGACTAAAATTTAAATGTAATGTAAATGTAAAATGTAAGCAGGAAGCACTCTTTCCTCTGGTCAAAACAAATAACACCCCAATGCCCCAGGGCAATGATTGGGGACATTGCCCTGTGTGCCGTCTTTCAGATGGGACGTGAAGCGGGTGCCCTGACTGTCTGCGGTCACTAAAGATCCCATGCCACTTATCGTAAGAGTAGGGGTGTTAACCCCAGTGTCCTGGCTGAATTCCCAATCTGGCCCTCACCTAATCATCCCTAGCTTCCAATCGGCTCATTCATCCCCCATCCTCTCCGCTGTAACTATTTCACAGGTTGTTGCTGTAAATGAGAATGTGTTCTCAGTCAACTCGTGTCTATGTATGCGGATGACTCAACACTATACATGTCAGCTACTACAGCGACTGAAATGACTGCAACACTTAACAAAGAGTTGCAGTTAGCTTTAGAGTGGGTGGAAAGGAATAAGTTAGTCCTAAATATTTCTAGAACTAGAAGCATTGTAATTGGGACAAATCATTCACTAAACCCTAAACCTCAACTAAATATTGTAATAAATAATGTGGAAATTGAGCAAGTTGAGGTGACTAAACTGCTTGGAGTAACCCTGGATTTTAAACTTTCATGGTAAAAAAATATTGATACAACAGAAGCTAAGATGGGGAAAAATATGTCCATAATAAAGCGCTGCTCTACCTTCTTAACCACACTATCAACAAGGCAGGTCCTACAGGCCCTAGTTTTGTCACACCTGGACTACTGTACAGTCGTGTGGTCAGGTGACACAAAAAAGGACGTAAGAAAATTGCAATTGGCTCAGAACAGGGCAGCACGGCTGATTAATAATATGCATGTCGATCTCTCATGGCTCAAAGTGGAGGGGAGATTGACTTCATCACTACTTGTGTTTATGAGAGGTGTTGACATGTTGGGTGCACCGAGCTGTCTGTTTGAGCTACTGGCGCACAGCTCGGTCACCCATGCATACCTTACAAGACATGCCACCAGAGGTCTCTTCACAGTCCCCAAGTCCAGAACAGACTATGAGAGGTGCACAGTACTACATAGAGCCATGACTACATGGAACTCTATTCCACTTCAAGTAACTGATGCAAGTAGTACAATTAGATTTAAAAAACAGATATAAAAAAAACACCTTATCGAACAGCGGGGACTGTGAAGCAACACAAATATAGGCGCAGACACATGCATACACACACACACGATAACATACGCACTATACACACACGTACACATGGATTTTTGTACTGTAGATATGTGGTAGTGGTGGAGTAGGGGCCTGAGGGCACACCGTGTGATGTGAAATCTGTGAATGTATTGTAATGTTTTTTAAATTGTATGAACTACCTTAATTTTGCTGCATCCCAGGAAGTGTAGCTGCTGCCTAAAGGGGATCCATAATAAATACAAATCCCAGATGAAGAATAAGACACTATTTCAAAGCATAGTACATGTAATGTTAGCCAAGTACAATGTAATTACTAGTTGTTACACAGGATTTAGCTAGTTAAAATGAAGTGTATCTTTAGGAGTACTTGTAATTAATGTGTACAGTACATTACCCATCCTGACAACCTGGCCCTCAATTTAAAGCTTGTGGGAGAATAAATACACTAGTACACCACTGATAGAAGAATTTGGTAATGACTCATTATTACACTCCAATTATTTGTGAAATGTGTTAGAATAATAAAACTACAATCTGATAATGTGTTTAGCTTAGTTAGAAGTAAAACGAGGGCTTTGGCTTATTTTTATATCTATGCAAGCAGAATGCAACTGTGAAACCAATAACAGAAAACAGGATGTGAAACTAGACACTGAGAAACATGTCCCCACCGTATGTGCCTGTATAAGATGCATATTTGCCCAGCAACAGAGTATTTGTGTCTTGTGAAACCAGTAAAGGAAGTCTGTGTATGTGTGACCTGATACTGGAGGAACCAGAAAAGCAACCACACGAACACAGCTGGAGTGTGAAATAGATCCAGGAAGAAACAATAGGTTGCTGTGCAGCTAACAGAGACATATGATAGTTGCCTAAATATGGGCTAGGAGCTTTCTCATTGGCCCACTTAGGGGCGTAGTAAAGGTATAAAAAACGTTGTGCATTGTATGATTTTCAGAGCGCTCTCAATGAATAAAGAATGACCATTGCAGTAAGGGGTCTGTTTAATTTCTTTAAACTAGAGATTTATACCTCTGGGAATTATTCAAAGATTTAAGAAGTGTTTGACTTCAACCATTGAGATAACAAAATTCTCGTGACAACCACAAGAGTATCTGTATAGGAAAATCATTAAGAGCAAACTGTGCTGCCAATCACAGTGTAGGGCGCGACATTTTGCGGGTGTGGAGAGCTCGTTAGAGGATAGAGGAAGCTTGCATTGAAGAGCTGGGCATCGTGTTATGACCTGCATTATCTGAATTAGGCCCACAGAATTATACCTACGGAGGAGTGGCTTCTATGGAGGAACTTTGAATGTCTTTGAACTTCAGAGTTGGTTTTAACGTTGGACCAGAGCAGATGTTAGCTAGCTAGCTAACAACCTTGTTTGTGCAGTGCAGTGCAACACTAGAATTAAAAACAGGTCTTACCTTTTTGTCGTTAATAAATCCAATGTGAAACGTGGTGACTATAGTATCCTTAACTAGCATTGAAAAAGTTCATCCATTCTTCTCAAATTAAAAATATCTCCCTAATTTCTGAATCATGCTTGTAACGTTGTCAGTAGGATACAGTAACCTATGCTTCAGAGGGGAGGAGCAGGTAGTTTCCACACGCACACCCACTGGCAAAGGTTTCCATTCCAGCTGGCAGGCAGAAACTGGAATACGTTTCTAGAGTGAGCTTTCCCAGCTAACAAAATTACGTTCCAGGACGTGACCAAAGTTATTTTAGTCCCTAAAGTCATGATAACGTTATTGTGAAATGTTCCTTCTACGTAGCTGTGGTGTCCGCTTATGTCCCAAGTCTTTTCAGGACGTATAAATGTGGGGAATTTTAAACCGTTAAATATGTGTATTTTTAAGTCAACCTCATAATGTTGCTAATCGTCAGAAAGTACGTTGAGAACCCCATAAAATGCAGTTTCTGGTAACCACTGGGAACGTAACTTTCGTACGTAACAGTGTGATGGGGACAAGGACATTCCGGCTCGCCAAACCCTCCCCTAACCCGGACAATTGTGCATCACCTCATAGGTCTCCCGGTCGTGGCTGGCTGCGACACAGACAGGTATCGAACCAGCATCTGTAGCAACGCAGCTGCGATGCAGTGTCTTAGACCACTGCGCCACTCGGGAGGACCCTTAAGACACGTCATTTAATCTACCCTGAACATATACACAGTATCCTGTCGGTAGGTGTCCACTGACGAAATATGCAAAATGCCTGAAAATAAGTTCTTTTTTTACATAAACTGTATCACAATAGATTCGTAAACAAAATCACAGCAATAATCTCAAAATAACAAGTCAGTAAAAACATGAACACTGCACTCCAATCAAGAACTGTAAAACTGCTTAAAGCTAAAAGTGATTAACTATGTTATGTTTATTCAGGTGCTGCTGCTCCATCCTCATCCACAGTCTCTTCCTCAACCCGCTCCTGGAAGTCAAAATAACACAAACTGGTCATTATTTTCCTTAAACAAATTATCAAAATGCCGGTTTAACGTCGACTCCCTACTACATTCCTTTTTTACTAGCACAATCATTTAGCTATATTGACCGACTGGATTAAAGTGAAGTAAAAAGGCCATTATCCTCTATGGCCTCCATAACTTGGTTCAGAGCAGTCCTGAACTCTGTACGGATCATCTCCAGTTCCACCATTATCCTCTATGGCCTCCATAACTTGGTTCAGAGCAGTCCTGAACTCTGTACGGATCATCTCCAGTTCCACCATTATCCTCTATGGCCTCCATAACTTGGTTCAGAGCAGTCCTGAACTCTGTACGGATCATCTCCAGTTCCACCATTATCCTCTATGGCCTCCATAACTTGGTTCAGAGCAGTCCTGAACTCTGTACGGATCATCTCCAGTTCCACCATTATCCTCTATGGCCTCCATAACTTGGTTCAGAGCAGTCCTGAACTCTGTACAGATCATCTCCAGTTTCACCATTATCCTCTATGGCCTCCATAACTTGGTTCAGAGCAGTCCTGAACTCTGTACGGATCATCTCCAGTTTCACCATTATCCTCATCTCCACTGCTTGAAGATCTGCAAAATAATAAAAGACTCAACAGTTTTGCTGCAAGTAGTGTGACAATACAAGCCATGAGTACCAGGCAGGACATGGATCAAGGCCATGTGAAATACCTCGATCAAAATATCCACCCTTCATATATATTAGTAGTATTGATAACCATGTATCTGCTGACAGCCAAACAATTTGGAATTGATGTTGACAATACAAGAGAAGCAACATGTTGTAACATATAGGCACATATAACTTGTGTGTGAAACATTGTATTGTATTCTTATGATTGGTAGGGGGTTATTATGTCTGAGTGAATGGGCTGCTTCTACTTTAACATCATGCTGTGTGCCTTGTCTTTCTGTCGCCCTATGCGTTTTACATAAAGTATCCTACATGGAGTGTCTGCTTCTCTGTCTGCTTCTCTGTCAGCTTATCGGTCAGGCCATCTGCTTCTCTGTCTGCTTCTCTGTCTGCTTATCGGTCAGGCCGTCTGCTTCTCTGTCGGCTTAACTGTCAGGCCGTCTGCTTCTCTGTCAGCTTAATGGTCTGGCCGTCTGCTTCTCTGTCGGCTTATCGGTCAGGCCGTCTGCTTCTCTGTCCTTTATCGGTCAGGCCGTCTGCTTCTCTGTCCGCTTCTCTGTCGGCTTATCGGAACTACAGAGTTGGTTTAACGTTGGAACAGAGCTAATGTTAGCTAGCTAGCTAACAACCTTGTTTGTAAAGTGCAGTGCAGCACTATAATTAAAAAGAGGTCGTACCTTTTTGTCGTTAATAAATCCAATGTGAAACGTGGTGACTATAGTATCCTTAACTAGCATTGAAAAAGTTCATCCATTCTTCTCAAATTAAACATATCTCCCTAATTTCTGAATCATGCTTGTAACGTTGTCAGTAGGATACAGTAACCTATGCTTCAGAGCAGAGGAGCAGGTAGTTTCCACACGCACACCCACTGGCAAAGGTTTCCATTCCAGCTGGCAGGCAGAAACTGGAATACGTTTCTAGAGTGAGCTTTGTTGCGATTTTTGTGGGACTGGAGAAAAATACCCGGAAAGGAAAATAAGGTTATTACCTGGATTACATGCTTTTAAAATAACTGCTGTTCATGAAAAGTATAGAACACTTTAGTTTCCGGTTCTTTTTAACGTTATTTTTCAGTTCTGTTCCCTGAACCGGTTCCAACCCTAGAGAAATTATTTGGATGAAGGTCATGCTTAGCCTAATAAACTATAAAGGGAAATAAATTGCTACAGTTTACCAGTGGCGGCTGGTGAAAAATATTCTCGGTGGGGCTGTGCCATACTTTTTTTTTCCTGTAACCATCGCGATATATTTTAACACAAACTGCAGGACAGCAGTGCTCAGTGAAACATTCAGTAATTATTTAATGCCAATATTAAAAAGTTGAGGCATTCTTACACAAAAACATATTACACAAACCCAAGCCTTTCATTTGCATTTAAAGTGAACTTTTCACCATTGGTAGTAAACAGGCAACGCAACAGGCATGCTGTCAGAACAGAGTGGAAAGTGGACAATAACATGAAATTATTATAAAGTTTATAGGAAATCTTACACTGTATAAAAGGATGTATAATATAGAAATGGATATCAAGTGGATGAACTCAAACCTTTGACTGGAAGAATAGCATACAGTATTTTATGATCATACTAAATGTGACTAATTGTTAATGTGCTCCAGAACTGCAACAATTAATTGATACAAAACAACCTATATACAGTAATATTAGCAAAGACACTATTAAGACTTTCTAGAGTACCATATATAACTGGATTTTTTATGCTAAGGTCAACTATATACAAAGAAACATGCGGCCAGAGCTGCTCTGTGTGTGTGTGTCTGTCATCTTATTTGTACAGGAATTTTGCCCGTCTGTCCTTCTGAGTGGCAAACCTCTCAATGACCCTTTGATTAAAGTCAGGAATGTCCCTGACAAGTTTCTTCTCCATGGAGAGCATGGCCAGAGCGTTCAGGCGATCCTGTGTCATGCTGTTTCTCAGGAAGGTCTTGATCCTTTTCAGTGTAGAGAAGCACCATTCTGACTCAGCAGTTGTCATGGGTGTGGTGATGAGGATCTTGAGGAGGCTGGCAGTCTCTGTGAAAGTGCTCTGAAGGTTGTTCTCCATGAAGAACTGGTACAGGGGCACTGCACCACTACAAGCCTTGAACTCACTGTTCTCATAGATGAGGGACAGTTCGGTTTTGAG
Source organism: Coregonus lavaretus (assembly GCF_964263955.1). Taxonomy (NCBI): domain Eukaryota; kingdom Metazoa; phylum Chordata; class Actinopteri; order Salmoniformes; family Salmonidae; genus Coregonus; species Coregonus lavaretus. Next base: position 333,754 of record NW_028162761.1, on the reverse strand, counting down.
CTTGGCCTTGTTCAACATGGGGTACGCCTCCACGGTTGTTTCAAGCGCTGTATCGGGGAACTTCACACTGTGTTGTGGGAACAACTCTCCGTGCAATAGTGTTGCGCTGATGAGGTGCTGGGTGAAGGAGAACCTCTCTTTGGCATGACTCAGGATGGTATCACATACCTGTAAAAGATACATCATCAGCTTTAATTTGCAATTAAGCTATTTTGATGCAAGTGATCCTGACTGACACATGCCTATGTCCAACTCAAGTATATGATTACCAAGGTGCTGATTGTTCAGGGTTTTGGCTACATACTACCAGGCCTGAAAAAAGTTCTAGGTGGGAAACACTGACAATTACATCACAACTTACCTCTATAGCCAACCTCTGTTGTTCTCCTGGTCCCAGCATCCTCCGTCGCTTGATGGGCTGTTGCTGCTCGTCAGATACGCTGTGCCCACACAAAGAGGGAATTGAGGCCCTGGGTCCAAAAAATAAAGTTTAATTTGATAACTTTAAATTCTTAACTCACTGTAATTCCCCCTCAACACACAACCAGTGACTTTTATATATATATATATATATATATATATATATATAGACAGACAGACAGACAGACAGTGTGTATATACACACAAACTATGTCTAGTAACTGCTTTTAACCTGTGATGTACATAATTAACTGATGTTATTACGTTTTAAAGCCTTTTTCTATTACATTTGTGAGAGGGATGCAACATCATTTTGTTCTGCTGTTCACTTAGCAATAAAGTTAATATTCAATAACAACTAGGCCTCTTCTAGAAATTGACCTGGTGGACACCTGAATAATTATTACAAACTGTGTAGTACTTTCCTGCATTATTATCAACGTCTGATTGTGTCTTCTCTTTCCTTTTAAAATACTAAAACAAATATAATTGTGACGGCTCTATGATAATCACTCACACAAGCACCAACTGGCAGTGGGTGGAAACGTCAGTCGTCTCGTCAGCTTGAATGGCGATAAAATCAGCACTCTTTACTTTCTCCAGGATGTAATCCTTAAGCATTGACAGCATACAGTCCAACAGCTCGTTCTGTATCGTCTTTGACGTGCCCTTAAAAACGGTAGCTGTCTTCAGGTGCTCCTCCAGCACACTGTCGAGGGAGGCAACAAAATCCACTAAGCCCCGGAAAATGCCGGGGTTGTCTGAGGAGTCAGTCTCCTCGTGCCCACGCAAGGCCAACTCAAAAGCCCCACAGAACTTCACACAATCGATAATTTTGGATAGAATGTGCCTGTTTTTATCCACCTCCTCATTGTGTTTCCTCACCGCAATCCTGTGGCCGTCATCCAGCTGCGTAGCAATGTTCACCCTTCCTAATACAGCTAGCTTTACAGAGTTGTCCATGTGTGCCCTGGTGTTCTCATGTTTCTTTACCTTCTCTGACAGGTGCTTCATATCCCTCACTCCGGTACCTGTCCATGCTGAATCTGACCCCGTCGTTTTAAAAAGCAAGCACGGAAAGCAAAATAAAGCATTAGCATCAGTGCACCCAGCTAGCCAAGCCTTCCTGGTGTACCAGCTACGGGAGAAGCCGCGCATATACTGCTTCCCTTTCTCGCTAGCCTGCTGTCTGATTGAGAGGTCAGGTTGATCTGGGCCCAGCTCTTTCACCCGAACTTTCTCTGACAAAGTTCTCCTCTCAAACGGATCTTGGAGGAGAGATTTCACCGAGTTAGGGTTGGGTCTTGGAGGAGTAACGTTTGCGTTCGCCATTGTTGTCTAGTAAAAATGGCGTCACTGGACCCCGGTCCTTATTTTATCAGGGGCGAGCTTGGGGCGATAAAATAATCGCCCTCCTTGGATTCGATTTAAGATCGCTTATTGACTACATTTTATGTCATACATTCATATCTTAAATTAGCAATTGGCTTAACTGCTACGTAGACCCGCCTCCTCGGGGCACTTTCTGTATCGCCCAGAGCTGACGAGGCGTTTGACAGGCAGAGGAAAGGTTGCGAATATGATTTTCTATCATATCTTACACATATTACTGTGTACATTCCATATTTCAAACACACAAATATTGACATACTGATGTTTTTATTATTATTATTATTTTTTTTATTTTTTTATTTTTTTATTTTGTAAAATAATTTTATTTAAGGGGGCGGCGCCCTAGCGCCCTCTATCGGCCAGCCGCCACTGCAGTTTACACTTTTTTTTAGTAATTTAATGAAATGTTGTAATCTGATCTCGGAATGCACGGACCGTTAGTAGTGGGGGAACAGGAAGTTCCGGGCAGGCGGCACCATTCTTCACAATAAAGAAAGCGCCAGAACTGTGCAGTCAAGAAGATAACCTTTGTGTCCGTTTCTATTTATTACTAGAGGTATGTAATAGCACGTTTAAACTTTCTAATGTCGAAAGAACATACCATGCTAACAAATCCGTTAAGGTATTATCACGTTTGTTAAAGGTTTGATGTGTTATTTTTGTGTCAAACCGAGTGAGTGAAAGAACGTGATAAAAACTATTTTACAAGTCACATAGCTAGAGACTTTGGGTTTGTCTGAGTGAATTTACATAATTTTCTCATGTTAGTTTAATAAATAATCAATTTATTTGAGATTTTGAGTTCGTTTTGCTATGGAGGACTAAAAGTGCCACAATTAAATAAATAAATACACCATTAAATAATTACTTAAATGTGTCATTAATTAATTAAATGTGTCATTAATTAATTCAAATTAGAATTAAATACATAAATGTGTAATTAAATGTATCATTAATTAATTCAAATACCGATTCATTTTATGTAAAATACATATATAATTATTTCACTATTTACATTTACATTTCATGATCCTGCATTGCAGTGATTCATGAATTACTTAAAACTGTCAAACTGACCCATCAAAGTCAGTGGGCGGGGCTAACGCGAATCTAGTCTGATCCATTGCTTTGGTCTGAAGTAGAGTAGGCCAACCTGGATAGAGACAATGGAGGATCTCCGTGAACTTTCCAGGGAGTTGGTTAGAGACATTTTAAACTTAGCAGAGGATGTAGAAGCAGGACCTGCTGACCCAGAGCATGTAGCTAGTAAAGCAGAGGAACTTATTGAAGTTGTTGGAGTCATTTCCGCACTTTCCGACGAAGATATCGACCACAGAGTGATTGCAAATCTAGAAGAAGTTGTCCACCGCTTCTCTGGTACCAGGGCACTTCAGGCCCAACACACACAGGGACCGGGGCGTTTGGCGTTTGACATACCGAGTGCAGTTCTGGAGCATCAACTTCTTTGTGGAGTTCCCGCAGTTCAAATTTGCAGCGATGTTCGGTGTGTCAAAGAGGACCATCAGGAGGCGCATGCAACAATACAGTTTAAGGTATTTACACTAAATTCATGAGTTTTCTGTTTATGAATTGCTGCTCTCATACACTCGGAAAGAATATGACGTTTAAGGTAACATTACTTGATGTTGTGTTTTTCTTGTTTGTACAGAAAGACAGATCTCTATTCAGCTGTGAATGATGAGGAGTTAGACCGTATTGTAAGTGAAATTCACAAAGTCATCCAAACACCGGCTACAAGCTAATGCGTGGTCACCTGAATGCAAGAGGTGTGCATGTTCCAAGTGAGTAGATAATAATATGGGCATTATTTAAATGTATTTTTAATTTGGAGCTCTGCCCCTTTGAAAGGTGAAGGAAGCCCGCTTATGGAAAGACATCAACCTGTGAGCTGTAGTTTCTACAGTGCATACTATGCAAAGCTGTATTATTTTAAAAAACTGAATAAGTAACATTTCATTTCTCACTGCCTTGGTGACCAAAAATAACAATCTTGTGTAAGGACATGTCAAACTAGTTTTAAGTACAAGACTGATTATGCTTGTCATCCATTCAGGTTCCTGAAGAATATGGGATCGATTGGAACGGACCTCACTGCCTTCATCGAGGCACTGTGTCAGTCCCCGAGGTTCAGCTGGCCCGTGAGCTCTCAGATGAAGAGGTTGCAATTTTGCCAGCTCCAGGAGTTTCTGTTACTGATGCACTTAGACTATATGTAGAGACTGTGGAAGTGTTATCAAGAATCTTAGACTGATGTCCAACCCATGTTTTTATTTGTTGTGTTAGAACAAGCAAGGAAAAACTGAAAGTTTACTTTCCTTTTAAAAGAAAGGAAAAAAAGCTGTTTCTTTGAAGCTTCCTGTCTCATTATGGTCCACAGAATGACTAACATGAATGCTGTACTGTTAGCACTGAAGGTGCAGAACAGTTTGATTTTAGTAAATGGAAGAAAAAAAAGTCAACTACTGCACAGTGTGTTAATGTTTTCAAAGACACTGAACTTGTGTCAATTCATCTGAACTGTGTATGCATTGACATTAGGGCTGGGCAATATGGAGAAAATCAAATATCACATTTTTGACCTAACACCTTGATGTCGATATTGCAACGATATTGTAAGGTTGACAATTGGTGCATTCACAAAATATCTTCCACATTTAGATTTCGGATAAATAACTATCATATTGTGGATATAATGACTAAGTGGTAAAAGGCAAATAATAGAACAGCTAGAACAGTCTGGTAAGTTCAGAAAATGACATCACTTTACTGTAATGCAGCCTTTGAAACCAGGAAAAGACTAAACTTACCATGTAACGATATTACACTTCTTCAAAATCTAATGGTGCTTTTCCATTACATGGTACCTACTCGCCTCGTCCTAAAATCTGCAATGGGAAACGGACGCACAGCGAGTCGAGGCGAGGCGAGTCAAGTAGGTACTGGTAATGGAAAAGCACCTTAAGACGATATCTAGTCTTATATCACGATAGATATAATATTAAAATATTGCCCAGCCCTAATTGACGTCTGAAAAAACTTAAACAAGCCCAAATCCAGTACTTTTTATGGCAGCGACAAGTGCTTTCTCAAAGTCCATGTAGAGTTTGAAATGAGCTGGCAGCTTTAGGGTTTCAAAGCATGTGGAGGACGTAGGAAGGGTTCCCCCAGAAATCTCCACTCTCAGTTCAGGAGGAAGCATCTCCCAGCCAACCCAGAATGTCAGCAGCTGGGCCAGGGTACCTGATGAAGCTAAAAGTCATAAAATGGATTAAAGACATTTAGTTCAACTGTAATTGATCATATCTATCCATGAGACATAGAAGCATTTGTAAAGAGAGAAAATAAGGTTTATACCTGTTTCAATGAACATCCTTAGAAAGCCAGTGATGCGGCAGGTGGTGTCTAAGTCAAAGTCTTCATCATCACTGTCCTCAACTGGCCATGTGATTTTTTCTAGGAGCATCTTAAAGAAAACAAAAATTGTAATTTAAAAAAAGGGAGAACTTATTTTGGTGAAGGACTATGCAGATCAAATTCTTAGAAAATGGAAAAATATCCATCTCAGTCATTGAAAATACACGTAAATTCATCAAGTTAAGTCACAAATATAACTAAATTACTGACTTACCTGGGGTGTGAACTGCATTTCAGCCATTTTGGGGAAAAGAAGTGGTACAACATCCGGCCTAGATGTCAGCAGGGGCCATACCATCACATCTTTCAGTCCCTTTCTCAACTGTTTAATTTGGCGCATGGTCCTCCCAACGACCTAAGAGACAGACCGACCCATATTACAGCCCAAATCCTTAACCCAAATTTGACAAAAGTTGGCACAGTAGGAAAAATGTTAATAAACACAATAAAGTGCTTTATAAAAATCCATTAAAACTCTAGTACTTAAACTCTCGTGTTAACATAACAAGCCAGGGTTCACAACACATTCTATAATTTCAACAAGTACAGCGATGAATTCTGTCACTTAACCAGCAGGAACTCACTGCATGGAGTAGAAGTTTGTTATGTAGCCATCTCCGATTTGTTTTGGTGACTGCCGGAAGATCCCAAGACATGGAAAGATCTGAAACTGTGTCCTTCTGTTCCGGTGTAAGATCTTCATGTTCAAGCTAGAATTAAGACCATACAAGTTATTATATCTGCCCAAGCAATATTTTTTACATGGCAAAGTTTCTTTTAGGTTACATACCAGTTCTATGATGCTCCTGATGTGCAGATCAGGACAGTCTTCTGTAACAACAGTAGCCATTTCAGGGTCCCCATTGAACAGTACATGAATTACAGCAGGACTTAGTCCTGTGACATGGGGACCATCATGCAGAAAGGTGTGGCCCAACATCCTTCCTGCAACCCGGAAGAGGTTGCTTTCAATAAGTGCCTCTGATGCTGCTGGAACAAGATGGTCAGGTTCACCCTCAAATAGCAGTGTTCGGCCCATTCCTCCTGTAAAGTACCAAGAGAGCAGGGAATAAAGTCACAACAATTAACCTCTTAAATACATTAAATAAAAATGTATGATAGATAGATAGATAGATAGATATATTACATCATACTAGTGGCGATTACTTGGCCTGTGGTATTGCTGCTTGTAGAATTCACTTAAACCAAATTGTAGCCTACTCCAAAATGACTTACAGAAGGACCCCAAACCACTTCAAATTCAATTCCCCTGTATACCCTACTACAGACTTACCTGACACAAAACATTGCCCACCGGCCCTCCGCTAAACAGCACATATCCGCGTTCATCAACCACCAGAACGTACGTGTACGCGTGTGTGTGTGTGTGCGCGCGCATAGAGAGAGGCGGTGTAGAGTGAGTCACGACACAAACAGGTGCTCAGTCAGCGTTGCATGCAGTGTGAGAATGGCAAGCAGCAAGAGCGGCAAAAGCCAATGTGTGCTTCTTTTACCTATATATGTAACGCTATCTTTTGCGTTTATCCAAACGTCGTCAAACTTGGCACTGCACTTACTCGTGACCAGAGCAAGACACCTGTCAAGTTTGAAATCCATCGGACTAACTGAGAGACATGCGCTACAGACAGACATTTCTGCAATTTATAGATGGATTAACCTTCAAAAAATTAGTAAGATACTTACCAAGATCTAGACTGAATCCAAACTGGAGTTTGGATATGATTGTTGTCATAAAGTACCGCATCACTCCCTCTCCGATAGCAACATCACCTGAAATAAAATACTGATAATAACACTGGAAAAAAAGTGGCGGCCTAATACAGGTAACTGGATTTGGTAACATTTAACAAGAAAGGGAGAAAAACTTCTATTGGCTGTAATTCTAGAATAGCATCCTTAATATTGATTATTCCAGATAACAAGAGTATATTGTGCACAATATTCACATACATACATATAACATTTTTATCAATTATATAATTTTGTGCATTCCATTCTCCCATTTAACAATTACATATAAGCTACTTGAGTGGTATAAACTGTTCGAGTCGATCTAATTTAACCTACACGTGTGTCCCGAATCATTAAATAGTAGCACACCTGGCTAACATGAAATTACTTAGCTTACCTTGGACAGGTGTACGTGATTGAGCGGCCGGTATCTGCTGTGACTGAGCTGCCGGAGTCACCGGTGCCGCGGGAGCCGTTGGACTTCTGCTCAGAGCTTCCTCAATCAAATTCGCTGCTTCTCTCAGCAGCTCCGGGCAACTTTTAGACATTTTGTCCTGCACCTCACACAGCGTCTCAACATTGGGGCTAGCAGGACCGAGTCTTCTCTTGATTTTTAGCCGTTGCAAAGAAAGTACTGTTTAACCGTGTAACTAAACCAACGTAGAGGTGAATAGCGCCACCCAGTGTATTGGAATGTGTTCAGTAGCTCTGCATCAATCCATTATCCGGAATTGATTTGTCTTGGCTTGATGCAGAGGGTAACCAATCAGGCGTTAGGTTCCGCCTACCAACTTTTGATGGGTCAGTTTGACAGTTTTAAGTAATTCATGAATCACTCCAACGCAGGACCATGAAATGTAAATGTAAATAGTGAAATAATTATATATGTATTTTACATAAAATGAATCGGTATTTGAATTAATTAATGATACATTTAATTACACATTTATGTATTTAATTCTAATTTGAATTAATTAATGACACATTTAATTAATTAATGACACATTTAAGTAATTATTTAATGGTGTATTTATTTATTTAATTGTGGCACTTTTAGTCCTCCATATTTTGCATGTTATTGGTTTTGTGTAAAATTCCCAAGCTGATAAAATGGCGGCTACTCTCGGTCAGCGTCAACGGACTTCAGTGAGGACAGTGCGGGTGCATCAGATAGAGACAATTTCACGGTCGCACTACTGTTTTGAAGATGAATGTAATGATTATCAGTTTTCTACATGTGTACTAATATTCAGACACATTCTGTTGTTTCTGTGTTTATCAATAAATGTTGCTATGGTGTGAACAGGAAATACAATTGGTTTTTGATTGAAGTAATACAGTGAAGACAAGGTTATTCAGGAAATTAGCACATAGTGCTGTCTAAAACAATCTGTAACCTTGTACTAAATTGTTTTTTAGTCATGTATGCATTTATCTACTATAGGTTATGTATTAGCTCAAAAGTATTGTGGAGCTCCTGCACCTTAATATAAACAGTACCGGCACCCAAAATGAGTATTAGCACCTATTTCAGTCCAAGTCAAGCACTGAATTAAATAATTGAACAAAAAAAAAGTGAAAATATTTTTTGAGAATAAAGAAAGTGCCAGAACTGTGAAGACAATAACTTTTTGTATCTGTCTCCTGAGTGGCGCAGTGGTCTAAGGCACTGCATCGCAGTGCTAACTGTGCCACTAGAGATCCTGGTTCGAATCCAGGCTCTGTCGCAGACGGCCGCGACCGGGAGACTCATGGGCGGCGCACAATTGGCCCAGCGTCGTCCAGGGTAGGGGAGGGAATGGCCGGCAGGGATGTAGCTCAGTTGATAGAGCATGGCGTTTGCAACGCCAGGGTTGTGGGTTCGATTCCCACGGGGGGCCAGTATAAAAAAATATGTATTCACTAACTGTAAGTTGCTCTGGATAAGAGCATCTGCTAAATGACTTAAATGTAAAAAAAAATGTTTCTCTTTATTACTACTGGCCGATTCAGATAAGTCTGAGGCCAACACCCAGCCTGCCTCTCTCCTTCCACACTGAGTCCAAACCTACAGTCACTGGGTCCTGATTGTGACAGTGGAGCCCAGTTTACTGCAGGATCCAGAGATGGCATCAGTGAAGCTGGAAGACTGCAGTCAAACACTGGAGCTGAATGTCAACATTAAAGATGAAGAAGAGGAGAAGAAGATTGGGAAATCTGTTTCTCAGGGTAAGAGCAGGTTCTATCTAACTACGTTTGTTGGACATGATTTGGAAAGGCACACACCTGTCTATATACAGTGCATTCGAAAAGTATTCAGACCCCTTGACTTTTTCGACATTTTGTTACTTTACAGCCTTATTGTAAAATTGATTAAATTGTTTTTTTCCCTCATCAATCTACACACAATACCCCATAGACGCTCTTATCCAGAGCGACTTACAGGAGCAATTAGGGTTAAGTCTGCTAAATGACCAATTATTATTATTATTATTATTATAATGACAAAGCAAAAAGCTCTGTCAGGTTGGATGGGGCGCGTCGCTGCACAGCTATTTTCAGGTCTCCAGAGATGTTCGATTGGGTTTAAGTCCCGGCTCTGGCTGGGCCACTCAAGGACATTCAGAGACTTGTCCCGAAGCCACTCCTGCGTTGTCTTGGCTGTGTGCTTAGGGTCGTTGTCCTGTTGGAAGGTGAACATTCGCCCCGGTCTTGAGGTCCTGAACGCACTGGAGCAGGTTTTCATCAAGGATCTCTCTGTACTTTGCTCCAATCATCTTTCCCTCTATCCTGACTAGGCTCCCAGTCCCTGCCGCTGAACAACATCCCCGCAGCATAATGCTTCCACCACCATGCTTCACCATAAGGATGGTGCCAGGTTTCCTCCAGACGTGATGCTTGGCATTCAGGCCAAGAAGTTCAATCTTGGTTTCATCAGACCAGAGAATCTTGTTTCTCATGGTCCGAGTCCTTTAGGTGCCTTTTGGCAAACTCCAAGCGGGCTGTCATGTGCTTTTTGCTGAGTAGTGGCTTCCGTCTGGCCACTCTACCATATAGGCCTGATTGGTGGAGTGCTGAAGAGATTGTTGTCCTTCTGGAAGGTTCTCACATTTCCATAGAGGAACTCTGGAGCTCTGTCAGAGTGACCATCATGTTATTGGTCACCTATATAGACAGTTGTGTGACTTTCCAAATCATCTCCAATCAATTGAATTTACCACAGTTGGACACCAATTAAGTTTTAGAAACATCTCAATGATGATCAATGGAAACAGTATCCACCTGAGCTCAATTTCGAGTCTCATAGCAAAGGGTGTGAATACTTATGTAAACAAGGTATTTCTGCTGTTTTATTTTTAATACATTTGCAAAAATGTCTAAGAACCTGTTTTCACTTTGTCATTATGAGGTATTGTGTGTAGATTGATGAGGATTTGTTTTATTTAATCAATTTCAGAATAAGGCTGTAACGTAACAAATTGTGGAAAATGTCAAGGGGTCTGAATACTTTCCTAATGCACTGTACATATCCAAAAGTGGACCTAGAAGTTTGTCCTTAAATATCTATTGGGAGCCCATCTGGACCTTCTGCTTTACCTCCCTTCATATTGAAAATAGCATCAGATATTTCAACACCATCCAATTCCTTTTCCAGATCCAATTTTGGTTTATTTCTACAGGATCCATTGATAATTGTCCTTGTAAATTATGAATTGCATTAAAGGCTGAATTTTACTTCTTAATGTGCCAGGCCAGCAATTTACCAGGTTTTTCACCTTGATCATAGGACTGTTTCAGCCTCGTTAAGCTGTTTGCAGCCTTAGATGTGGGAAGTTCTTCATACTGAGCTTTAAGACCAAATCATTCCTTGTTTACTTCTACTGAGTTATCCAAAAAAGCTTCCCTCTCCAATTCTCACATTTTGCTCTCCGTCTCTCATTTTCTGATTTTATTTTATTTGAAACTGGTAAAACGTATAATTTGCCCCCAAATATGTGCTTTGAAAGCCTCCCATCTGGTACTCGCTGACGTTTGGTCAGTGTTCAATGTCAAATAAACATCTATATGCACTCCAACGTAATGTAAGAAGTCTGGGTCCTGTAACCATCTGGGATGCAAACGCCTTCTAGAGGATCCTTTTACTAGTTTTGTATCCCTATAGAATAATCACACAAGGGAATGGTCATTCAAAACAAAAGTATCATATCCACTTCCTGCTACATTGGGAAGCAATGAGCAGGAAACTAAAAAGTAGTCTACATGAGAATATTATTTAAATGTTGACGAGTAACATGAATAATCCCTTTTACTCGGGTTCTGAGTCCTCCAACATTCACATAGATTTAAGTCCTTAATGAAATGCTGTAATTTCTTTCTACTCTGCGAGTGGGAAGTGTCTAAACCAGAGGAGCGATCTAGATGAGGATCAAGAGTGCAATTAAAGTCCCCTGCCATTATGACTTTAACAGGAATGGAGGCTATCAATAGAAATACATTCTCAAAGAATTTGGGATTATCATCATTAGGACCATAAATATTAACCAGATTAATATGCTCATTCAAAAGAGTTCCCTGTATCTAAATGTATCTACCAGCTTTATCAGTTATAATAGTATCCACTTGAAACGGAACAGATTAGTGAATTAAAACCATAACACCATGAGAATGAGAGGAGAAACAGGATGCTACTACTTGCCCTTGTCATCTCCTGCATACGTAAATGTACGTTTTGCATTTGAAGTCATTTAATCAAAGATGTAAACATGGAATAAGCTATAGCATAAAGACATATCTAAAATCTGTTTAGTAACCACAAGACCGCATTAATATTTTGTAGTGAGGAAAATATGTAAAGATCTGTTGAAACAAACATAGATATTTCCTAACAGTAACACTGTCTCCCTAACCGAGACAACCAACGCTTCCTCTCTCACCTCCCCCTGATCGTAGAGTGTAGCTTGGTGGACGACTGATCCATTAAAGAGAGCAGTCTAACCTAAGTGACGCTAAACAAAACAAAGTGTCTCCTGCCTTCTCTCTGCCATTACTTCTCACAATCAAAACAAAAGGCCTATCTTGCAAGATGTTGTGTGAAATATCACAACAAAAGGCCTTTTTAGCAAGATGATATGTGAAATATCACGTAGTATTTGTTTGAAAAGAAGCAAAGAATAGCTCCACCTAAAACAGTAACGCTAGTTAGTGAAGCCTGAGACTAAAGTTAACGTTAAAGTTCGGACCGTCCAAAATAGTGGTAGATGATCCACAACACAGGGTCTGTTGCTAGTAGCTACCAAGTAACATATGTATAGCGTTAATGTAGTATACCATGATACGTTTATAAACCAAAAAAAGTATCAAAGATCAGAAATGAACAGCCTACGTGAGAAAAAGAGATATCATTGAATATGTGCTATGTTACCCAAAGGCCCTTTGCACATGATGTTAGGCTTGTACCTGAGTGTCAAACATTTTAGTCCAAGGATATGATCAAAAGGCCTCCATCATTCTTAAATGGAAGAAGTTTGGAACCACCAATACATTTTCTATACCTGACAAATGACAGGCTACTTTGACACTGAGAATCTGAGCTCAATAAAAACGACCTTGTCTTGAATCCATCAATAGCCGAGGCCCCTAAGTGTGCAGAGAAACACATTGTATAATATGAGGAGGAAGATACAGTCCTAAAAACGCTTTCCGGTTTCACTGACTCACCCAATGATGTGCAGCTCACTCACCGGCCAAAAGCTTATCTCTCTCTTGCTTTACTTTTTTAAACAATGCTGTTCGCTCAATAAGCCTATTTGGAAGTTGTTAACTTGGTAACATACAGACATTAGTATTTTATTTTCAACAGGATCCATTTGCTTTACCAGCTATGTTTTCCAGCGATTGTATTAGAAATATTTGCGAAAGGCCTATTTTGGCTGCATGCTGTTAACTGACAGATTTGCCACACGTTAGGCATGCCTTGTGATTTGGCTACACACAATCCACAGCTATGCTATTTTTTAAAATTAGCTATGGCTCCTCTGTGGCGAAATTCTAGGCTTCCTCCTGGTGGAGTATTGGGAATGATTTAATTTCTTTCTGAACAGACTGCAGAGTGCTGCAGCACCTCCAGCACACTTCCCTCAGCTATTATTCTATTAGGAGATAAATGATGAAGTGCAATGCTGGAGAGAAGAGAGTTGCCGGCTTATGTCTATAACAGCACAGAGAGGGAGAGAGATCATAGGAAGTGAATGTCATTGTATTTCTGTGAGAGATACAGGCGTGCTTCTCTCTCTCACCACAGCAATGGCCACGCCTTGGTCTAGGCTACAATGTTGCGCAAACCATAAACCCAAGACGGCCCAACATTAACCAATTCTTAGAATATCATGCACGTTTTCACATTACTTTTTTTGGGGGGGGCATGACAATTACAGAGGAATCTAAATGTAATTACTCTGATTGCTTTTATTAGGATTGCAAACAGTGGAAATAATTTTTCTTCCCACAAGAGGTAGGCTACCTGATCCTGGCAAATGGGTTCCGGAACGAAAGACTACAAAACTGAGAGGTACCGGAGGATCCAGCTCAAATTAAGCACTGTCCTTCTCATATAATGGGGTAGGGCCATCCCAAGGATCCCTGAACGCACGGACGGTTGCACCAAATATTTCTTATAACTAAACCAAGATAGACCACAGCTGGTCGTTTCCGCCAAGTGGCGCAGTGGTCTAAGGCACTGCATCGCAGTGCTAGCTGTGCCACTAGAGATGCTGGTTCGAATCCAGGCTCTGTCGTAGCCGGCCGCGACAGGGTAGGGGAGGGAATGGCCGGCAGGGATGTAGCTCAGTTGGTAGAGCATGGCGTTTGCAACGCTAGGGTTGTGGGTTCGATTCCCACAGGGGTATGAAAAAAAATAAACTATAAGTCGCTCTGGATAAGAGCGTCTGCTAAATGACTAAAATGTAAATGTATGTAAAATGTAAAATGAACAGATGAGTCATAGTGTGCAGAGCCAAGCACGAGCTAGCGAGATCCTATTGGTGTGTTCTAGCATACATCTGCATATTTCTGTTAGGGAACGCCTCCTCTGTGAAGCGCTCGTGTGCAATAACTCAATTCGCCTTTGTGTTCCTTCTAAATAACGTGATTTAAAAAAGTATTTGTCCACAAAACTTAGTCCACTCTGTGCATAACATATTTTAGTTTTTGGAACAGAATTGTATTAAGATCACATGTTTCATCGATTGGAACATTTGCATAATGTCGGCCAAAATCCATCTCCTTCCATCTTCTCCCACTGCCGGCCAGTACCAGATTCTTCTGACAAGCGGTACGGGCGTAGCCTATTGTCATCTGAATGACTTACATAGAAAACCTCTTAGTTTAAATAATGCTTTTCCGAGCTAATTCCATCCAACAGTTGCCAACCATTATTGAGTGTCACTCCTCGCCACATATAGGATCACTCTATATAGTATCGTGTTGCACCCTAGTCAGGATATTCCATCACATACTCCTTCTAAGATTAGCACCAGTGGCCCCCCAGCTATCTTGGCCCGCATACCTTCTGGCACCCACCAGTGACAGAAATAAATACATGGAATGTATGTCATCCTCCAAATCCTTATGCAGCTCTCAATATTCCAAACATTAACTAATACTTAATAAAAGACGTAATATTAGTATGTAATAGCACGTTTAAACTTTCTAATATCGAAAGAACATGTCATACCATGCTAGGTAACAAATCCGTTAAGGTATTATCACGTTTGGTAAAGGTTTGGTGTGTTATTTTTATGTCAAACTGAGTAAACCTGGTAACTATTTTACAAGTCACATAGCTAGATACTTTGGGTTTCTCTGAATGGATATACATAATTTCCTCAAGGTGATTTCATAAAGAATCCATTTATTTTAGATTTCCGAGTTTGTTTAGCATTTTTGGTTTTGTGTCAAATTAACGAGCTGGTAAAATGGCGCCACCCACTCGGTCAGCATCAACGGATTTCAGTGCAGCAGGGAGACAATTTCACGATTGCACTACTGTTTTGAAGCGGAATGTAATGATTATCAGTTTTCTACACGTGTACTAATATTCAGACACATTCAGTTGTTTCTGTATTTATCGATAAATGTTACTATTGTGTGAACGGAAAATACAATTGGTTTTTGATTGAAATAATACAGTGAAGACTAGGTTATTCAGGAACATAGTACATAGTCCCGCCTAAAACAAACAGTGACTTTGTACTAAATGGCTTTTCTCATTTATGCATTTACAGTACCAGTCAAAAGTTTGGACACACCTACTCATTCAAGGGTTTTTCTTAATTTGTACTATTTTCTACATTGTAGAATAATAGTGAAGACATCTAAACTATGAAATAACACATATGAATCATGTAGTAACCATAAAGGTGTTAAACAAATCAAATATATTTTAGATTTTAGATTCTTCAAAGTAGCCATCCTTTGCCTTGATGACAGCTTTGTAGAATCTTTGTAATCAACAATGTAGAAAATAGTAAAAATAAAGAAATCCTGTAAAGAGTAGGTGTTCTAAAACTTTTGACTGGTTCTGTATGTGAATTTGGGAAAATCTGCTATAGGTTAAGTACCGGCACCTCAAATATCTAGCGCTTGAGCTCCTGTTCCTCTTATAGAATGTTAGCTCAACAGTATTGTGGAGCTCCTGCACCTAAATATAAACAGTACCGGCACCTATTTCAGTCCAAGTCAAGCACTGAAGTAGATAATTTAACAAGAAGAAATATAATATATTTTTAGAGAATAATGTAAAGTGCCAGAACTGTCAAGACAATAACTTTTTGTGTCTGTTTCTCATTGTTACTACAGGACGACTAGAATTAAATCTGATGCCGGTAACATCAATAGTGAGGACGAACCCAGCCAGCCTCTCTCCTTCCACACTGAGTCCAAACCTACAGTCATTGGGTCCTGATTGTGACAGTGGAGCCCAGTTTGCTATGCAGGATCCAGAGATGGCATCAGTGAAGCTGGAAGACTGCAGTCAAACACTGGAGCGGAATATCAACATTAAAGATGAAGAAGAGGAGGAGAAGATTGGGAAATCTGTTTCTCATGGTAAGAGCAGGTTCTATCTAACTAAGTTTGTGTTATTCATTCCAACTTCTCACTGTGCATGAAAAGTTGCAGTAGAACTGTTTCATGATGAACTGTTTCAATGAGAAGGTAGATATTATTTCATGCTACTGACACTTACATAGTTTGACACCAGTATTGCCAGCATTTGTTTTATTCACTGGGCTATCTGGAGTGCTCAGAGTGTAGACTAAAGAAGTGAAGTAGACAAACTGCCAATGTTTTAAAGTTCTATTAAAAGAGTCAGTGTAGTTACTAACCCTCGTGATAGTGAGTGGAGGATGATATGGCTTCTACATCTGCATTGCTTGCTCTTTGGGGTTTTAGGCTGGGTTTCTATAAAGCACTTTGTGACAACTTCTAATGTAAAAAGGGCTTCATAAAATACATTTGATTGACATGTATATCACACCAACTGACTGGTTCTTCTGATGATGTTCACACAGGAGACCATGTTGAGACATTCTCTATATCCAGAGAGCAACAGCAGGAAGATCACAGAGCTAAGAGGTCACACCACTGCCCACATTGTGAGGAGTTTTTCTCAATTCTATCAAAGCTAAAAATACACTTACAAAAACACACAGGAGAGAATCTGTATTCCTGTACTGACTGTGGGAAGAATTTCACTACATCACAGACTCTGACGGTTCATCAGAGAGTGCACACAGGAGAGAAGCCTTACTCCTGCTCTGACTGTGGGGCAAGTTTCTCTCATCAAAGCACCTTAAAACAACATAAACGTATACATACAGGAGAAAAGCCTTATTCCTGCTCTGACTGTGTAAAGTGCTTCAAAACATCAACTGAGCTAAAAGGTCATCAGAGGAGAACACACAGAGGAGAGAAGCCTTACTCCTGCTCTGACTGTGGGAAGAGTTTCTCTCAACGGTTCCACTTAAAACAACATGAACGTATACATACAGGAGAAAAGCCTTATTCCTGCTCTGACTGTGTCAAGTGCTTCAAAACATCAACTGAGCTAAAAGTTCACCAGAGAACACACACAGGAGAGAAGCCTTACTCCTGCTCTGACTGTGGGGCAAGTTTCTCTCAATCTAGCAATTTAAAAAAACATGAACGTATACATACAGGAGAGAAGCCTTACTCCTGCTCTGACTGTGGGAAGAATTTCTCTCGACTGGGCAGCTTAAAACAACATGAACGTATACACACAGGAGAGAAGACTTACCACTGATCTAAAAACAACAGATTAGCTGCAACGTCATCAGAGACCACACACAGGAGAGAAGCCTTACTCCTGCTCTGACTGTGTAAGGTGCTTCAAAACATCATTTGAGCTAAAAGGTCATCAGAGAACACACACAGGAGAGAAGCCTTACTTTTGCTCTTAATGCGGCAAGAGATTCTCCTGATTGGGCAATGTAAAAACACACCAATGGTTACACACTGGAGAGAAGACTTATCACTGCACTGACTGTGAGACGAGATTCTACAGATTGGGCAATTTAAAAAGAAACCAACGTATACATAAGAAGTGGTAGTGGTCAAAGACAAGACCACAGAGGGGACTCCATCCTAGATCTGATCAACACAACCCACTGTACTTGCTCCTCTCAGATCCAGTGATCACAAATGTCTGCTGTTCTCTCCAAACACAACATCAGGAGGGAGAAGAGAGGTGCAGCGGAAAAAAGGACATCTGGTAACCCAGAACAGAGAGGAGACCTTTGCACGATGTATGGCCAGTACTGACTGGTCTGCCATATATGAGGTGGAGAGCATCGATGCAAAGGTGGAGACGTTAAACTCCTGCATTCAAACTGCACTTGATGTATGCATGCCAATAAGAAAACAACAACAACACTGGACCAGCCCTGGATGACTGAAAGAATAAAGGCTGCAATCAGGAAAATGCAGAATATTTTCAACAGATGGGGAGAAACAATGACATGGAGAAAATACAGAAACACAGTGCAAATGCTTATCAAGGAAGCAAAGACAAGCTACTATAAAACTGAAATCCAGGACCTAAAGAAGAAAAACCCTAAGGAATGGTGGGACTTCATTATCAATGGACTGGGACCAAAGAAAACATCAGGAGGGAGAATACAGGTCGAGGGAATTGAAGGCGACAACGTGGCTGATGTTTTGAATGGCTTCTTTGCTGAGGCATGGACAAGCACCACACCTCTTGCCATCTTCCCCCTGCCCATGCCTACAAAGCAGGTTGAGCTGTGCAGCATTGGCCAGTTAAAGCAAGCTCTGACCAGACTCAGAGCACGTAAAGCATGTGGGCCTGATGGCATTCCAGCCTGGCTACTAAAGAGCATGCAGAAGATCTAGCCCCTTTCATCAAACACATTGTTAACACCTCCTACTGGCAGGGGACAGTTTTATCTGAGTACACGAATCAGTATGACTACCTCCCAAAGTCCAGCACTACTACCGCCCTTGTGAAAGCCACATACTCCTGGCTGACAGCTACAGACTCCATAAACCCAACAATGGTGAGGGTGTTACTTGCTGATGTGTCCAAAGCCTTTGATCGAGTAGATCACCCATAGTTCCTGCAACATCTGTCTGACATTGAACTGTGTTCAAGGTTACTAGCCTGGCTCCACAGCTACACCACCGAAAGAGGGCAGAGGGTGATGGCAACTGGCACATTTAGCCCTTGGTCAGAGGACCATCCACAACCTGCACCACTAATCCTAGGAGGACAGGAAGTACCAGTGGTAACAACAACCAAGTATCTGGGTTTTCATCTAGACTCTAACCTCAGTGGTGACACCTGGAGCAGTCATCTAGACTCTAACCTCAGTAGTGACACGTGGAGTAGTCAGTGAGAAAGGCCTCAAAGCACCTTTTTGACTGTTCTTGCCAGTAATGTCCTACTGAAGATCTGGTCACAGTCTATACTACACTGGCCAGGCCTTGTCTGGAATACGGTGGAGTGCTGTTAGTTGGATGCAGTAAAAAGCAGCAGGCCCAACTAGACAGGGTGCAGAGGAGGGCCTTGAGGATCATCTCCAGAGTTGGAACAGTCCTACCACAGCTCCCGTCACTGCAGAGCAGGCGAGAACAGGCTGCAGTGCACCTGGTGAAGGACATGCACACTCTTGACCATCCACTGAATGACCTGCTCCCTCCAAGAAGAGGTAACTGCACCAACAGGCTCCTGAGAAACAGCCACAAACTGTCCTGTCTAACTGCCCGTACAAACCGCCTGCGAAACGCCACTCTACCCACTGATATCAGACTGCATAATAACTCCCAAAATCTTTTTTTAAAATCACATTTTAATATTTCAATTTCCATCAAGCGTTCTGTATTCTACTTATGTCACGTATTGTGTTATGTATTTTAAAACGAGTGTTTTGTAGCTATTAGTCATGTAAATTCTGCATTTATTCCGTTTTATCGGTGAGCAAGAATAAATCAACTCAAACTCAAAGGGGGTTGCAACTCAATATTAGGAAGGTGTTCCTAATGTTTTGTGGACTCAGTGTACATCAGATAAAGATGTTGTGATGATCAGTTTTCAGCATTAGTTTGGGTGGATTATTTTATATTACTAAACATATTTTGTTTAATGATAAACAGGCTATGAATCGACTACTTGTGTTTATGAAATTGTCTTTTAATACCAGATTAATTATTTTAGTAATTGATGATGAATGTATTTGGATAACTGTATTGAAGTTAATTGATCTGGCGGGAGGTAGCCTAGCGGTTAAGAGTGTTGGGCCAGTAACTAAAAGGTCGCTGGTTTAAACAGTGTCTCATATCTTGCAGGTCCTGTGTTGCTACTGGCCAAGAAATGCCATTAAGAGAGGAGACCGGCCTGACAAAATATTATGGGAGTAGTACAGAATTTCCATCTTTTCATCAACTGGTAAAATAATATTTGACTGTCCATCCACTCCCGTTTATATTGCCATGTATGCTTGGTTGTGTGGCTCTGGAGCAGGTTGCATCAGTTGAACATACTCCTACACGTAAGGCTAGTTACAACGTAGAATATGTTCTAAGCCAGGCGTAAACCTGTGTCACCACCTGGTTGTAAGTAATAGCTTTTGCTACGCCAGGGAGTAAAAACTAAGTGTTATGTGGGGTTGACGTATAGTATATATCTATAACTAGTTTCCAAGGTAAGTGTTTCATGACTAGTCATGTCGCATCTTGTTCAATTTTCTAAATCATTATGTCGGGTGTAGGTAGGTCCAACTTATCTCTTACACCTTATCGTCTAACTGGTGCAACCCACTCCTGGTCAGTAGAGTCAGGAACTTCCCCCTCTTAAGTACAATATGTATTTGCTGAAAGTATTACTATGTGAATTAAAAATACTCAATAGCCGGTTTGCCAGTGTTAATAGGAAACTATTTATGACAATGTTTATTGCATGTACAGACAATTACTCTGTGGCAGAGCAACGAGCCAAACGGGGGGTTGACACCTCCAATGTTGAATCTGACGAGGAACCAGCGAAGAGGGCGGTGACTAAACCAATCAGATTCCGTGAAGAGCCACCTGGTGAGGATTTCTTAACTGCTCTTATTCCATTGTGTGTATTACATGCATCAGGAAGTAGATGAAATAAATGAGTATTTTTTTGTATTGTCCTTCGTAAGAGGATGATGGAAGTGAAGCACTCCAGAAAAAGACAAATGAACCCAGACAAGCCCAGCGTACAGTGCCACAGCTTCCACCAGCCCCTAGTGGTAAGATCCTGCATTAGGCTACTAGGTCATTGAATGTATAATCAGCAAGTTGATGGGAAGTTTTACACACATTCAAGTATGTGGGTGAAGAAAAGCTTACAGTTAATGCAAGTACTAGTCTTAAATTGAGAAGGCATGAAATCATGACCTAATGACAGTTGATATGACAAGAAATTACCTCACCCATCTGATCTTGACATACTTGATTATTTAGTGACCAAAAGTGTAACAGTTCTTTATTTGTATTTTTTTACTAACGTCAAGAGCCAGTGTCTTTGAAAAGACCCTACAACAAGGTACATAATGTTTCAAGTCTGATAAACAAGCCTACTTTCTCAAAGTTCTGTTCCTACCAACTGTATGGGATGAACAGGAAAATCTGTTAAGTGTGTACTATAAATGTGGTAACGGTTTGACATCTTTGATATTCTCTGAAGTTGCAGATGCAGAGGACTTGAGGCCATGTGCCACCTCAAGCCAGAGCGACAGTAAGTGTCTGGTTGTAGTTTTAGGGTAAACAATTAGTTTTAAGGTAAACAATTGAATTGTATGAAGTATTATAGCTTTACAAACCTTTTAAAGCCACTCAATAGAATACAATTACCATCATATTTTTGCATATTAGGTCATTTAAAGTCATATTACTTTGTGCATACTGTTAGAACTTTCCAAATAGTTGTGGTGCTGTGTATGGGTGAAACTTGTATGTACAACAGTAGTGAAATCACCCTATTCTTCTGGGGTAAAACACAAGTGTGATGCCATGTTTGTAAATATCTGTATGGATTTGCCATCAAACCAATAGCATAATAAATAAATAAATAATTCTTAGCATTTATTTTTGTTGGGATTCATTAACCTTCCTACTGAGCTCCTGACTGACATCCCTTCACGTTTGGTTCTGTGCCAGTTTCAAAAGCAAAGTATGTCTTCATGTTTTTCCTTCTGTTTTCTCAGTTAGTCCAAGTGGCAGCCAGGAAGAAGCTGGCCAAGACAGAGCATCAGAATCAGGTTTCTTTAGCCATCAAGATATTGATCTCGAAATCGTAAATGTAGAAAGTTTAAATAGCAGCATGATTTTTTCTTATATTTTAGACCAAGAGCTGCCATCCCTGCTTGATGAGCCTGTGGCTTCTGAGATGCCTGCTGGATACATTAAAGGTATATTATGCTAGCCTATATGTTACAACATGTTGCTTCTCTTGTATTGTCAACATCAATTCCAAATGATTTGGCTGTCAGCAGATACATGGTTATCAATACTACTAATATATATGAAGGGTGGATATTTTGATCGAGGTATTTCACATGGTCTTGATCCATGTCCTGCCTGGTACTCATGGCTTGTATTGTCACACTACTTGCAGCAAAACTGTTGAGTCTTTATTATTTTGCAGATTTAAGCAGTGGAGATAAGGATAATGGTGAAACGGAGATGATCCGTACAGAGTTCAGGACTGCTCTGAACCAAGTTATGGAGGCCATAGAGGATAATGGTGGAACTGGAGATGATCCATACAGAGTTCAGGACTGCTCTGAACCAAGTTACGGAGGCCATAGAGGATAATGGTGGAACTGGAGATGATCCGTACAGAGTTCAGGACTGCTCTGAACCAAGTTACGGAGGCCATAGAGGATAATGGTGGAACTGGAGATGATCCGTACAGAGTTCAGGACTGCACTGAACCAAGTTATGGAGGCCATAGAGGATAATGGTGGAACTTGAGATGATCCGTACAGAGTTCAGGACTGCTCTGAACCAAGTTATGGAGGCCATAGAGGATAATGGTGGAACTGGAGATGATCTGTACAGAGTTCAGGACTGCTCTGAACCAAGTTATGGAGGCCATAGAGGCCCGGCAGCCAAAGGAGTCAGAGTCCTTGGGGCAACTTGAAATGCTGCAAAACCCTGCAGAAACAAATGAGGAACTAAAGGATATCTGTGAAACACTTAAAGACTCCCACTATCGAAGGGAAATGGTAGGGATGGCCATTTAAAATGTATCTGTTTGTATAAAATGGGAAATCTATATCATTTTGAAAGCAATTGACAAAAATAAGTTAGCTGTTTATCAAGAGCCCCTTGAATGCATCCAGATTTGAGAGAAAATTGCAACCTGTAATATTATTGAATCAAAATATCTTAATGTCAACGAAATGCAGTTGTCATATATGCCATATGCCTATTTAGTGTTTGGATTGATTTCCCAATTAACACTTAACTTATCTTAAGAAGAAACTATCAGCCCTCTGCCTGTTTACACAAGTTTTAGCCCATGATGTCACACCCTGGCTCTGGGGACTCTTAAATGTTGAGCCAGGGTGTGGATTTTTCTATGTTTAGTTTTCTATGTTTTTTGTTCTAGATCGTTTAGATCTATGTTGGCCAGGGTGGTTCCCAATCAGAGGCAGCTGTAGCTCGTTGTCTCTGATTGGGGACCATACTTAGGCAGCCTGTTGGCACCAGTTAGTTTGTGGGATCTTGATCCGTAAAGGTTTGGTGTATGTAACCTCAGGACTTCACGTATCGTTTCGTTTTGTTGTTTTGTTCGTGTGTTGTGTATCAATAAAGATGTACGCTTATCACGCTGCGCCTTGGTTCCACGAGTCATCAGTCAACGTGCGTGACAGAAGATCCCACCTAAAGAGGACCAAGCAGCGTGTCCAGGAACAGACAGCCTATACTTGGGAGGAGATCCTGGACGGGAAGGGATCCTCGACTTGGGAAGAGATTCAGGCCGGAATGGATCGCCGTCCTTGGGAGGAGACTGTGGAGGCACGCTACAGAGAGGAGCAGTGGAGGAAGCCCGATAGACAGCCCCAAGAAAAATGTTTGGGGGGGCTAAAAGGGTGGTTGGCGGAGCCTAGAGTTAGAGCAGAGCCAACTCCCCATACTCAGGCTAGGAAGCGTGAGACAGGGCAGGCTCCGTGTTATGCGGAGCCACGTACTGTGCCACAGTCCTGTACGTCCGGTGCTAGCACCACGCACGTGTCGTGCTAAGATGGGCATGCAGTTAGGACGGGGTGTGCCGGCTCAATGCTCGTGGCCTCCAGTACGCCTCCTCGGTCCCGTATATCCTGCGCCAGTGCCACGTGCTGTAGCGCCAGTACGAGTGCACAGCCCTGTACGTCCTGTGCTGATGCCTCACACATATTGTGTGGAAATAGGCATTCAGCCAGGACGGGTTGTGTCAGCTCTCCGCTCCAGACCTCCAGTCCGCCTCCACAGTCCGGCCCGGCCCGTTCCGGCTCCCCGCACCAAGCCAGTGGTGCGTGTTCCCAGTCCAGCCCGGCCTGTTCTTTCTCCCCGCACCAAGCCAGTGGTGCGTGTTCACAGTCCGGCCCGGCCCGTTCCGGCTCCCCGCACCAAGCCAGTGATGCGTGTTCCCAGTCCAGCCCGGCCTGTTCCTTCTCCCCGCACCAAGGCAGTGGTGCGTGTTCCCAGTCCAGCCCGGCCTGTTCCTGCTCCCCGCACCAAGCCAGTGGTGCGTGTTCCCAGCCCGGTCTGTTTCTGTCCCTCGCACCAAGCCAGTGGTGCACGTCGCCAGCCCGGTCCGGCCTGTTCCTGTCCCTCGCACTAAGCCAGTGGTGCGCATCGCCAGCCCGGTCCGGCCTGTTCCTGTCCCTCGCACCAAGCCAGTGGTGCGCGTCGCCAGCCCGGTCCGGCCTGTTCCTGTCCCTCGCACCAAGACAGTGGTGCGCGTCGCCAGCCCGGTCCGGCCTGTTCCTGCTCCCCGCACCAAGGCAGTGGTGCGCGTAGCCAGCCCAGTCCGGCCTGTTCCTGCTCCCCGCACCAAGCCAGTGGTGCGCGTCGCCAGCCCGGTCCGGCCCGTTCCTGCTCCCCGCACCAAGCCTGTGGTGCGCGTCGTCAGCCCGGTCCGGCCCGTTCCTGCTCCCCGCACCAAGCCTGTGGTGCGCGTCGTCAGCCCGGTCCGGCCCGTTCCTGCTCCCCGCGCAAAGCCAGTGGTGCGTGTGTCCAGTCAGGCACAGCGTGTGCCTGTTCCACCGGTGCCTAGTCCGGCACCGGTCAGCTGCTCCACTCCGGAGCCAGTAAGGTTTGGTCCACCGTCGTCGGGTCCAGCTCCAGTCAGCGGGACCAGACCAGGGGCGCAACGGGGAGGTGGAGAAAAGGTGGTGGTCATGCCCGGATCCGCCTCCGAGGCGGAATGCCCAACCGGCCCCTACCCTCTTGTGTTTGTGTGGCGGAGGAGAACTGGGTGAAAGTGTTGTCGTCAGATGAGACCAAAATCGAGCTCTTTGGCATCAACTCAACTCACTGTGTTTGGAGGAGGAGGAATGCTGCCTATGACCCCAAGAACACCATCCCCACCGTCAAAACATGGAGGTGGAAACATTATGCTTTGGGGGTGTTTTTCTGCTAAGGGGACAGGACAACTTCACCGCATCAAAGGGACGATGGACGGGGCCATGTACCGTAAAATCTTGGGTGAGAACCTCCTTCCCTCAGCCAGGGCATTGAAAATGGGTCGTGGATGGGTATTCCAGCATGACAATGACCCAAAACACACGGCCAAGGCAACAAAGGAGTGGCTCAAGAAGAAGCACATTAAGGTCCTGGATTGGCCTAGCCAGTCTCCAGACCTTAATCCCATAGAAAATCTGTGGAGGGAGCTGAAAGTTCGAGTTGCCAAACGTCAGGCTCGAAAACTTAATGACTTGTAGAAGATCTGCAAAGAGGAGTGGGACAAAATCCCTCCTGAGATGTGTGCAAACCTGGTGGCCAACTACAAGAAACGTCTGACCTCTGTGATTGCCAACAAGGGTTTTGCCACCAAGTACTAAGTCATGTTTTGCAGAGGGGTCAAATACTTATTTCCCTCATTAAAATATAAATCAATTTATAACATTTTTGACATGCGTTTTTCTGGATTTTTTTGGTTGTTATTCAGTCTCTCACTGTTCAAATAAACCTACCATTAAAATTATAGACTTATCATGTCTTTGTCAGTGGGCAAACGTACAAAATCAGCAGGGGATCAAATACTTTTTTCCCTCACTGTATGTCAGCGGACACCACAGCTACGTAGAAGGAACGTTTCACAATAACGTTATCATGACTTATTTAGGGACTAAAATAACTTTGGTAATTTTGTTAGCTGGGAAAGCTCACTCTAGAAACGTATTCCAGTTTCTGCCTGCCAGCTGGAATGGAAACCTTTGCCAGTGGGTGTGCGTGTGGAAACTACCTGCTCCTCCCCTCTGAAGGATAGGTTACTGTATCCTACTGACAACGTTACAAGCATGATTCAGAAATTAGGGAGATATGTTTAATTTGAGAAGAATGGATGAACTTTTTCAATGCAAGTTAAGGATACTATAGTCAATCAATCAATCAATTTTATTTTATATAGCCCTTCTTACATCAGCTAATATCTCGAAGTGCTGTACAGAAACCCAGCCTAAAACCCCAAACAGCTAGTAATGCAGGTGTAGAAGCACGGTGGCTAGGAAAAACTCCCTAGAAAGGCAAAACCTAGGAAGAAACCTAGAGAGGAACCAGGCTATGAGGGGTGGCCAGTCCTCTTCTGGCTGTGCCGGGTGGAGATTATAACAGAACCATGCCAAGATGTTCAAAAATGTTCATAAGTGACAAGCATGGTCAAATAATAATCAGGAATAAATCTCAGTTGGCTTTTCATAGCCGATCATTAAGAGTTTAAAACAGCAGGTCTGGGACAGGTAGGGGTTCCATAACCGCAGGCAGAACAGTTTAAACTGGAATAGCAGCAAGGCCAGGCGGACTGGGGACAGCAAGGAGTCACCACGGCCGGTAGTCCCGACGTATGGTCCTAGGGCTCAGGTCTCTCAGTTGGCTTTTCATAGCCGATCATTAGGAGTTGAAAACAGCAGGTCTGGGACAGGTAGGGGTTTCGTAGCCGCAGGCAGAACAGTTGAAACTGGAATAGCAGCAAGGCCAGGCGGACTGGGGACAGCAAGGTGTCATCATGCCCGGTAGTCCTGACGTATGGTCCTAGGGCTCAGGTTCTCAGAGAGAAAGAGAGAACGAGAAAATTAGAGAGAGCATACTTAAATTCACACAGGACACTGGATAAGACAGGAGAAGTACTCCAGGTATAACCAACTAACCCCAGCCCCCCGACACATAAACTACTGCAGCATAAATACTGGAGGCTGAGACAGGAGCGGTCCGGAGACACTGTGGCCCCATCCGAAGAAACCCCCGGACAGGGCCAAACAGGAAGGATATAACCCCACCCACTCCGCCAAAGCACAGCCCCCGCACCACTAGAGGGATATCCCCAACCACCAACTTACAATCCTGAGACAAGGCCGAGTATAGTCACCACGTTTCACATTGGATTTATTAACGACAAAAAGGTACGACCTGTTTTTAATTATAGTGCTGCACTGCACAAACAAGGTTGTTAGCTAGCTATTATCTGCTCTGTTCCAACGTTAAACCAACTCTGAAGTTCAAAGACATTCAAAGTTCCTCCATAGAAGCCGCTCCTCTGTAGGTATAATTCTGTGGGCCTAATTCAGATAATGCAGGTCATAACACGATGCCCAGCTCTTCAAGGCAAGCTTCCTCTATCCTCTAACGAGCTCTCCACACCCGCAAAATGTCGCACCTTACACTGTGATTGGCAGCACAGTGTGCTCTGAATGATTTTCTTATACAGATACTCTGTGGTGTGCTAGTGTATTTATTCTCCCACTTGGATGTCACTTGGATGTCACTTCCACAAGCTTTAAATTGAGGGCCAGGTTGTCAGGATGGGTAATGTACTGTACACATTAATTACAAGTACTCCTAAAGATACACTCCATTTTAACTAGCTAAATCCCGTGTAACAACTAGTAATTACATTGTACTTGGCTAACATTACATGTACTATGCTTTTAAATAGTGTCTTATTCTTCATCTGGGATTTGGATTTGTAAAATGTATTATAAAATGTATTTAATATATGTCTGATCAGGCTCAGGTAGCATCAGGTTTGTATTTTCATGCTGATCAAAGCTCTAATCAAATTCAGCGGAGAGCTCGTTAGAGGATAGAGGAAGCTTGCATTGAAGAGCTGGGCATCGTGTTATGACATGCATTATCTGAATTAGGCCCACAGAATTATACCTACGGAGGAGCGGCTTCTATGGAGGAACTTTGAATGTCTTTGAACTTCAGAGTTGGTTTAACGTTGGACCAGAGCAGATGTTAGCTAGCTAACAACCTTGTTTGTGCAGTGCAGTGCAGCACTAGAATAAAAAACCAGTCTTACCTTTTTGTCGTTAATAAATCCAATGTGAAACATGCTGACTATAGTATCCTTAACTAGCATTGAAAAAGTTCATCCATTCTTCTCAAATTAAACATATCTCCCTAATTTCTGAATCATGCTTGTAACGTTGTCAGTAGGATACAGTAACCTATCCTTCAGAGGGGAGGAGCAGGTCGTTTCCACAGGCACACCCACTGGCAAAGGTTTCCATTCCAGCTGGAAGGCAGAAACTGGAATACGTTTCTAGAGTGAGCTTTCCCAGCTAACAAAATTACGTTCCAGGACGTGACCAAAGTTATTTTAGTCCCTACATAAGTCATGATAACGTTATTGTGAAACGTTCCTTCTACGTAGCTGTGGTGTCCGCTGACAAAACTTATGTCCCAAGTCTTTTCAGGACGTAGAAATGTGGGGGATTTTAAACCGTTAAATATGTGTATTTTTAAGTCAACCTCATAACGTTGCTAAACGTCAGAAAGTACGTTGAGAGCCCCATAAAATGCAGTTTCTGGTAACCACTGGGAACGTAACTTTCGTCAGTGGGTACCTATAGTACCAATAAGGCACGTAACAGTGTGATGGGGACAAGGACATTCCGGCTGGCCAAACCCTCCCCTAACCCAGACGACACTGGGCCAATTGTGCATCACCTCATGGGTCTCCCAGTCGTGGCTGGCTGCGACACAGACAGGTATCGAACCAGCATCTGTAGCAACGCAGCTGCGATGCAGTGTCTTAGACCACTGTGCCACTCGGGAGGACCCTTAAGACACGTCATTTAATCTACCCTGAACATATACACAGTATCCTGTCGGTAGGTGTCCACTGACGAAATATGCAAAATGCCAGAAAATAAGTTAATTTTTTTACTTAAACTGTATCACAATATATTCATAAACAAAATTACAGCAATAAGCTCACAAAATAACAAGTCAGTAAAAACATGAACACTGCACTCCAATCAAGAACTGTAAAACTGCTTAAAGCTAAAAGTGAATAACAATGTTATGTTTATTCAGGTGCTGCTGCTCCATCCTCATCCACAGTCTCTTCCTCGACCCGCTCCTGGAAGTCAAAATAACACAAACTGGTCATTATTTTCCTTAAACAAATTATCAAAATGCCGGTTTAACGTCGACTCCCTACTACATTCCTTTTTTACTAGCACAATCATTTAGCTATATTGACCGACTGGATTAAAGTGAAGTAAAAAGGCCATTATCCTCTATGGCCTCCATAACTTGGTTCAGAGCAGTCCTGAACTCTGTACGGATCATCTCCAGTTCCACCATTATCCTCTATGGCCTCCATAACTTGGTTCAGAGCAGTCCTGAACTCTGTACGGATCATCTCCAGTTCCACCATTATCCTCTATGGCCTCCATAACTTGGTTCAGAGCAGTCCTGAACTCTGTACGGATCATTTCCAGTTCCACCATTATCCTCTATGGCCTCCATAACTTGGTTCAGAGCAGTACTGAACTCTGTACGGATCATCTCCAGTTTCACCATTATCCTCATCTCCACTGCTTGAAGATCTGCAAAATAATAAAGACTCAACAGTTTTGCTGCAAGTAGCGTGACAATACAAGCCATGAATACCAGGCAGGACATGGATCAAGGCTGTCACGATCGTTGTAAAATGAAGCGGACCAAGGCGCAGCGTGATATGCGTACATTTTATTAAGTACTTAACTCACGACAAAACAACAAACAAACGGAACGTGAAGTCCTAGTTTACAATAACACAAACCTTACGGAACAAGATCCCACAACTAACTGGTGAAAACAGGCTGCCTAAGTATGGTTCCCAATCAGAGACAATGAGCCACAGCTGCCTCTGATTGGGAACCAACCGGCCAACATAGAAATACATGATCTAGAATAAACATAGAAAACACAAACTAGAACACCCAGTGAAAACTAAACATAGAAAATCCACACCCTGGCTCAACATTTAAGAGTCCCCAGAGCCAGGGCGTGACAGTACCCCCCCCCCCCCCCCAAAGGCGCGGACTGCGACCGCGCCAACCAAACATAACAGGGGAGGGGCCGGGTGGGCATTCCGCCTCGGAGGCGGATCCGGCTCCCGGGCGTGACCACCACTCTTTCGCTACCCCCCCGTAGCTCCCCTGGTCTGGACTGGAGCCGCTGGCCGGAGCTGGACTGGACACCGGTGGAGCGGATTTCTCTAGCTCCGGAGTGGATCCGCTGACTGGAGTTGGACCGGACCCCGGTGGAGCGGATTGCTCTGGCTCAGGAGTGGAGCAGCTGACCGGTGCCAGACCAGGCACCGGTGGAACAGGCACGGGCCGTGCCGGACTAGACACACGCACCACTGGCTTGGTGCGGGGAGCAGGAACGGGCCGGACCGGGCTGTTGACGCGCACCACTGGCTTGGTGCAGGGAGCAGGAACGGGCCGGACCGGGCTGACGACGCGCACCACTGGCTTGGTGCGGGGAGCAGGAACGGGCCGGACCGGGCTGACGACGCGCACCACTGGCTTGGTGCGGGGAGCAGGAACGGGCCGGACCGGGCTGTCGACGCGCACCACTGTCTTGGTGCGGGGAGCAGGAACGGGCCGGACCGGGCTGACGATGCGCACCACTGGCTTGGTGCGGGGAGCAGGAACGGGCCGTACCGGGCTGACGACGCGCACCACTGGCTTGGTGCGGGGAGCAGGAACAGGCCGGGCTGGACTGGGAACACGCAACACTGGCTTGCTGCGGGGAGCCGGAACGGGCCGGGCCGGACTGTGGAGGCGGACTGGAGGTCTGGAGCGGAGAGCTGACACAACCCGTCCTGGCTGAATGCCTATTTCCACACAATATGTGTGAGGCATCAGCACAGGACGTACAGGGCTGTGCACTCGTACTGGCGCTACAGCACGTGGCACTGGCACAGGATATACGGGACCGAGGAGGCGTACTGGAGACCACGAGCGTTGAGCCGGCACACCCCGTCCTGGCTGCATGCCCATCTTAGCACGACACGTGCGTGGTGCTAGCACCGGACGTACAGGACTGTGCCAGAACACTCGCGGCACAGTACGTGGCTCCGCATAACACGGAGCTTGCCCAGTCTCACGCTTCCTAGCCTGAGTATGGGGAGTTGGCTCTGCTCTAACTCTAGGCTCCACCAACCACCCTTTTAGCCCCCCCCCAAAAAAATATTGGGGCTGTCTCTCGGGCTTCCTCCTCGGCCGGTACCCTCTGCGTTGCCGCTGCTCCTCTCTGTAGCGCGCCTCCACAGTCTCCTCCCAAGGACGGCGATCCATTCCGGCCTGAATCTCCTCCCAAGTCCAGGATCCCTTCCCATCCATGATCTCCTCCCAAGTCCAGGCTGTCTGTTCCTGGACACGCTGCTTGGTCCTCTTCTGGTGGGATCTTCTGTCACGATCGTTGTAAGATGAAGCGGACCAAGGCGCAGCGTGATAAGCGTACATTTTATTAAGTACTTAACTCACGACAAAACAACAAAAAAACGAAACGTGAAGTCCTAGTTTACAATAACACAAACCTTACGGAACAAGATCCCACAACTAACTGGTGAAAACAGGCTGCCTAAGTAATGGTCCCAATCAGAGACAACGAGCCACAGCTGCCTCTGATTGGGAACCAACCGGCCAACATAGAAATACACGATCTAGAATAAACATAGAAAACACAAACTAGAACACCCAGTGAAAACGAAACATAGAAAATCCACACCCTGGCTCAACATTTCAGAGTCCCCAGAGCCAGGGCGTGACAAAGGCCATGTGAAATACCTCGATCAAAATATCCACCCTTCATATATATTAGTAGTATTGATAACCATGTATCTGCTGACAGCCAAACAATTTGGAATTGATGTTGACAATACAAGAGAAGCAACATGTTGTAACATATAGGCACATATAACTTGTGTGTGAAACATTGTATTGTATTCTTATGATTGGTAGGGGGTTATTATGTCTGAGTGAATGGGCTGCTTCTACTTTAACATCATGCTGTGTGACTTGTCTTTCTGTCGCCCTATGCGTTTTACATAAAGTCTCCTACATGGAGTGTCTGCTTCTCTGTCGGCTTCTCTGTCTGCTTCTCTGTCTGCTTCTCTGTCAGGCCGTCTGCTTCTCTGTCGGATTATCGGTCAGACCGTCTGCTTCTCTGTCAGCTTAACGGTCAGGCCTTCTGCTTCTCTGTCTGCTTATCGGTCAGGCCGTCTGCTTCTCTGTCAGCTTAACGGTCAGGCCTTCTGCTTCTCTGTCGGCTTATCGGTCAGGCCGTCTGCTTCTCTGTCAGCTTATCGGAACTACAGAGTTGGTTTAATGTTGGAATAGAGCTAATGTTAGCTAGCTAGCTAACAACCTTGTTTGTGCAGTGCAGTGCAGCACTATAATTAAAAACAGGTCGTACCTTTTTGTCGTTAATAAATCCAATGTGAAACGTGGTGACTATAGTATCCTTAACTAGCATTGAAAAAGTTCATCCATTCTTCTCAAATTAAACATATCTCCCTAATTTCTGAATCATGCTTGTAACGTTGTCAGTAGGATACAGTAACCTATGCTTCAGAGGAGAGGAGCAGGTAGTTTCCACACGCACACCCACTGGCAAAGATTTCCATTCCAGCTGGCAGGCAGAAACTGGAATAAGTTTCTAGAGTGAGCTTTGTTGCGATTTTTGTGGGACTGGAGAAAAATACCCGGAAAGGAAAATAAGGTTATTACCTGGATTACATGCTTTTAAAATAACTGTGCTGTTCCTAAAAAGTATAGAACACTATAGTTCCAATCCTAGAGAAATTATGTGGATGAAGGTCATGCTTAGGCTAATAAACTATAAAGGGAAATAAATTGCTACAGTTTACACTTTTTTAGTAATTTAATGAAATGTTGTAATCTGATCTCGGAATGCACGGACCGTTAGTAGTGGGGGAACAGGAAGTTCCGGGCAGGTGGGCACCATTCTTCACAATAAAGAAAGCGCCAGAACTGTGCAGTCAAAAAGATAACCTTTGTGTCCGTTTCTATTTATTACTAGAGGTATGTAATAGCACGTTTAAACTTTCTAATGTCGAAAGAACATGTCATACCATGCTAGGTAACAAATCCGTTAAGGTATTATCACGTTTGTTAAAGGTTTGATGTGTTATTTTTGTGTCAAACCGAGTGAGTGAAAGAACGTGATAAAAACTATTTTACAAGTCACATAGCTAGAGATGTTGGGTTTGTCTGAGTGAATGTACATAATTTTCTCATGTTAGTTTAATAAATAATCAATTTATTTGAGATTTTGAGTTCGTTTTGCATGTTATTGGTTTTGTGTTAAATTCCCAAGCTGGTAAAATGGCGGCGCCCTCTCGGTCAGCGTCAACGGACTTCAGTGAGGACAGTGCGGGTGCATCAGAGACAATTTCACGGTCGCACTACTGTTTTGAAGCTGAATGTAATGATTATCAGTTTTCTACATGTGTACTAATATTCAGACACATTCAGTAGTTTCTGTTTTTATCAATAAATGTTGCTATGGTGTGAACAGGAAATACAATTGGTTTTTGATTGAAGTAAAACAGTGAAGACAAGGTTTAAGGAAATTAGCACATAGTGCTGTCTATAACAAACTGTAACCTTGTACTAAATGGATTTTGAGTCATTTATGCATTTATCTACTATAGGTTAGGTATTAGCTCAAAAGTATTGTGGAGCTCCTGCACCTTAATATAAACAGTACCGGCACCCAAAATGAGTATTAGCACCTATTTCAGTCCAATTCAAGCACTGAATCAGATAATTGAACAAGAAAAAAGTGAAAATATTTTTAGAGTATAAAGAAAGTGCCAGAACTGTCAATACAATAACTTTTTGTATCTGTTTCTCTTTATTACTACTGGCCGATTCAGGTAAGTCTGAGGCTGGTAACATCAACAGTGAGGACAAAACCCAGCCCTCCTCTCTCCTTCCACACTGAGTCCAAACCTACAGTCACTGGGTCCTGATTGTGACAGTGGAGCCCAGTTTACTGCAGGATCCAGAGATGGCATCAGTGAAGCTGGAAGACTGCAGTCAAACACTGGAGCTGAATGTCAACATTAAAGATGAAGAAGAGGAGGAGAAGATTGGGAAATCTGTTTCTCAGGGTAAGAGCAGGTTCTATCTAACTAAGTTTGTTGGACATGATTTGGAAAGGCACACACCTGTCTATATACAGTGCATTTGGAAAGTATTCAGACCCCTTGACTTTTTCGACATTTTGTTACGTTACAGCCTTATTGTAAAATTAATTAAATTGTTTTTTTTCCCTCATCAATCTACACACAATACCCCATAATGACAAAGCATAAACAACAACAACTGAACAATCATATTTACATAAGTATTCAGACCCTTTACTCGGTACTTTGTTTAAGCACCGTTGGCAGTGATTGCAGCCAAAGTCTTAATGTGTATGACGCTACAAGCTTGGCACACCTGTATTTGGGGAGTTTCTCCCATTCCTCTCTGCAGATCCTCTCAAGCTCTGTCAGGTTGGATGGGGTGCGTCGCTGCACAGCTATTTTCAGGTCTCCAGAGATGTTCGATTGGGTTTAAGTCCCGGCTCTGGCTGGGCCACTCAAGGACATTCAGAGACTTGTCCCGAAGCCACTCCTGCGTTGTCTTGGCTGTGTGCTTAGGGTCGTTGTCCTGTTGGAAGGTGAACCTTCGCCCCGGTCTTGAGGTCCTGAGCGTACTGGAGGAGGTTTTCATCAAGGATCTCTCTGTACTTTGCTCCAATCATCTTTCCCTCTATCCTGACTAGGCTCCCAGTCCCTGCCGCTGAACAACATCCCCGCAGCATAATGCTTCCACCACCATGCTTCACCATAAGGATGGTGCCAGGTTTCCTCCAGACGTGATGCTTGGCATTCAGGCCAAGAAGTTCAATCTTGGTTTCATCAGACCAGAGAATCTTGTTTCTCATGGTCCGAGTCCTTTAGGTGCCTTTGGCAAACTCCAAGCGGGCTGTCATGTGCCTTTTGCTGAGGAGTGGCTTCCGTCTGGCCACTCTACCATAAAGGCCTGATTGGTGGAGTGCTGAAGAGATGGTTGTCCTTCTGGAAGGTTCTCCCATTTCCATAGAGGAACTCTGGAGCTCTGTCAGAGTGACCATCATGTTCTTGGTCACCTATATAGACAGTTGTGTGACTTTCCAAATCATCTCCAATCAATTGAATTTACCACAGTTGGACTCCAATTAAGTTTTAGAAACATCTCAAGGATGATCAATGGAAACAGGATCCACCTGAGCTCAATTTCGAGTCTCATAGCAAAGGGTGTGAATACTTATGTAAACAAGGTATTTCTGCAGTTTTATTTTTAATACATTTGCAAAAATGTCTAAGAACCTGTTTTCACTTTGTCATTATGAGGTATTGTGTGTAGATTGATGAGGAATGTTTTTATTTAATCCATTTCATAATAAGGCTGTAACGAATCAAATTGTGGAAAAAGTAAAGGGGTCTGAGTACTTTCCTAATGCACTGTACATATCCAAAAGTGGACCTAGAAGTTTGTCCTTAAATATCTATTGGGAGCCCATCTGGACCTTCCGCTTAACCTCCCTTCATATCGAAAATAGCATCAGATATTTCAACACCATCCAATTCCTTTTCCAGATCCAATTTAGTGTCTTCTGAAGTAGAGGGAAAATCAAGACCTGACTAGTTCAGTTCTCAGGAGATTCAGAGTTGTAAAGTGTGTTGTAGTAGGAAGCAAATGTTTGGTTTATTTCTACAGGATCCATTGATAATTGTCCTTGTAAATTATGAATTGCATTAAAGGCTGAATTTTACTTCTTAGTGTGCCAGGCCAGCAATTTACCAGATTTTTCACCTTGATCATAGAATGACTGTTTTAGCCTAGTTAAGCTGTTTGCAGCTTTTGAGGTGGGAAGTTCTTCATACTGAGCTTTAAGACCAAATCATTCCTTGTTTACTGAGTTATCCAAAAAGCTTCCCTCTCCAATTCTCTGATTTTGCTGTCCATCGCTCTCATTTTCTGATTTATTTGATTTGAAACTGGTAAAACGTATAATTTGCCCCCAAATATGTGCTTTGAAAGCCTCCCATCTGGTACTCGCTGATGTTTGGTCAGTGTTTAATGTCAAATAAACATCTATATGCACTCCAACGTAATGTAAGAAGTCTGGGTCCTGTAACCATCTGGGATGCAAACGCCATCTAGAGGATCCTTTTACTAGTTTTGTATCCCTATAGAATAATGACACAGGGGAATGGTCACTCAGAACAATACTATCATATCCACTTCCTGCTACATTGGGAAGCAATGAGCAGGAAACTAAAAAGTAGTCTACATGAGAATATGATTTAAATGTTGACGAGTAACATGAATACTCCCTTTTACTCGGGTTCTGAGTCCTCCAAGGTTCACATAGATTTAAATCCTTAATGAAATGCTGTAATTTCTTTCTACTCTGCGAGTGGGAAGTGTCTAAACCAGAGGAGCAATCTAGATGAGGATCAAGAGTGCAATTAAAGTCCCCTGCCATTAGGACCTTACCAGGAATGGAGGCTATCAATAGAAATACAGAAATACCTTGTACTAAATGGCTTTTGTCATTTATGCATTTACAGTACCAGTCAAACGTTTGGACACACCTACTCATTCAAGGGTTTTTCTTAATTTGTACTATTTTCTACATTGTAGAATAAAACTTTTGAAGTAGACAAACTGCCAATGTTTTAAAGTTCTATGAAATGAGTCTGTGTAGTTACTTACCCTTGTGATAGTGAGTGGAGGATGCTATGGCTTCTACATCTGCATTGCTTGCTCTTTGGGGTTTTAGGCTGGGTTTCTGTAAAGCACTTTGTGACATCATCTGATGTAAAAAGAATACAGTGGGGGAAAAAAGTATTTAGTCAGCCACCAATTGTGCAAGTTCTCCCACTTAAAAAGATGAGAGGCCTGTAATTTTCATCATAGGTACACAACAACTATGACAGAAAAATTGAGAATTTTTTCCCCAGAAAATCACATTGTAGGGTTTGTAATTAATTTATTTGCAAATTATGGTGGAAAATAAGTATTTGGTCACCTACAAACAAGCAAGATTTCTGGCTCTCACAGACCTGTAACTTCTTATTTAAGAGGCCCCTCTGTCCTCCACTCGTTACCTGTATTAATGGCACCTGTTTGAACTTGTTATCAGTATAAAAGACACCTGTCCACAACCTCAAACAGTCACACTCCAAACTCCACTATGGCCAAGACCAAAGAGCTGTCAAAGGACACCAGAAACAAAATTGTAGACCTGCACCAGGCTGGGAAGACTGAATCTGCAATAGGTAAGCAGCTTGGTTTGAAGAAATCAACTGTGGGAGCAATTATTAGGAAATAGAAGACATACAAGACCACTGATAATCTCCCTCGATCTGGGGCTCCATGCAAGATCTCACCCCGTGGGGTCAAAATGATCACAAGAACGGTGAGCAAAAATCCCAGAACCACACGGGGGGATCTAGTGAATGACCTGCAGAGAGCTGGGACCAAATTAACAAAGCCTACCATCAGTAACTGTCACGGATTCTGCCGAGGCTGCTCCTCCTCCTTGTTCGGGCAGGCTTCGGCGTTCGTCGTCCCCGGAGTACTAGCTGCCACCGTTGAATGTTTCTATGTTTGATTGCTTTTGTCTGTCTATTGCACCTGTGTCCGTTTGTGTCTGATTATGTGTTCTATAAGTTGCCTGTTTTGTATTGGTTAGGTTGTGTGTTGTTTTTCGCATGTCAGTTAGTGCTGCGTGTTTGCTCTGTTTGTTGTTTTGGAGTTTACGCACAGTTTGCGTAATCGCTCGCCTCTGTGTGTTTTTGAGGCCGTTTATTGTATTTTTCCTAGTGGTTAACTAGTAAACTTTGTTGGACTAAGCTTCGGTGTCCTGCGCCTGACTTCCACACCACACTTACATCAGCCCTTGACAGTAACACACTACGCCGCCAGGGACTCAAATCCTGCAGTGCCAGACGTGTCCCTCTGCTTAAGCCAGTACATGTCCAGGCCCGTCTGAAGTTTGCTAGAGTGCTTTTGGATGATCCAGAAGAGGATTGGGAGAATGTCATATGGTCAGATGAAACCAAAATATAACTTTTTGGTAAAAACTCAACTCGTCGTGTTTGGAGGACAAAGAATGCTGAGTTGCATCCAAAGAACACCATACCTACTGTGAAGCATGGGGTTGGAAACGTCATGCTTTGGGGCTGTTTTTCTGCAAAGGGACCAGGACGACTGATCCGTGTAAAGGAAAGAATGAATGGGGCCATGTATCGTGAGATTTTGAGTGAAAACCTCCTTCCATCAGCAAGGGCATTGAAGATGAAACGTGGCTGGGTCTTTCAGCATGACAATGATCCCAAACACACCGCCCGGGCAAGGAAGGAGTGGCTTCGTAAGAAGCATTTCAAGGTCCTGGAGTGGCCTAGCCAGTCTCCAGATCTCAACCCCATAGAAAATCTTTGGAGGGAGTTGAAAGTCTGTGTTGCCCAGCGACAGCCCCAAAACATCACTGCTCTAGAGGAGATCTGCATGGAGGAATGGGCCAAAATACCAGCAACAGTGTGTGAAAACCTTGTGAAGACTTACAGAAAACGTTTGACCTGTGTCATTGCCAACAAAGGGTATATAACAAAGTATTGAGAAACTTTTGTTATTGACCAAATACTTATTTTCCACCATAATTTGCAAATAAATTCATAAAAAATCCTACAATGTGATTTTCTGGATTTTTTTTCTCCTCATTTTGTCTGTCATAGTTGACGTGTACCTATGATGAAAATTACAGGCCTCTCTCATCTTTTTAAGTGGGAGAACATGCACAATTGGTGGCTGACTAAATACTTTTTTTCCCCACTGTACATTTGATTGACATGTATATCACACCAACTGACTTATTTTTCTGATGTTGTTCTCACAGGTGACATTGAGACATTCTCTACATCCAGAGAGCAACAGCAGGAAGATCACAGAGCTAAGAGGTCTCACCACTGCCCACATTGTGAGGAGAGTTTCTCAGTTGTATCAAAGTTAAAAATACACCTACAAATACACACAGGAGAGAATCTGTATTCCTGTCCTGACTGTCGAAAGAGTTTCTCTCAACTGGGCCACTTAAAAACACATGAACGTATACACACAGGAGAAAAGCCTTACTCCTGCTCTGATTGTGGGAAGAGTTTCTCTCAACTGGGCAACTTAAAAATACATGAACGTATACACACAGGAGAGAAGCCTTACTCCTGCTCTGACTGTGTAAAATGCTTCACAACATCAGATAAGCTAAAACGTCATCAGAGAACACACACAGGAGAGAAGCCTTACTCCTGCTCTGACTGTGGGAAGAGTTTCTCTCAAATGGGCCTCTTAAAAATACATGAACGTATACATACAGGAGAGAAGCCTTACTCCTGCTCTGATTGTGGGAATAGTTTCTCTCAACTGGGCACCTTAACACAACATGAACGTATACACACAGGAGAGAAGCCTTACTCCTGCTCTGACTGTGGGGCAAGTTTCTCTCAACTGGGCAACTTAAAAAAACATGAACGTATACACACAGGAGAGAAGCCTTACTCCTGCTCTGACTGTGTAAAATGCTTCACAACATCAAATGAGCTAAAACTTCATCAGAGAACACACACAGGAGAGAAGCCTTTCTCCTGCTTTGACTGTGGGAAGAGTTTCTCTCGAATGGACCTCTTTAAAATACATGAACGTATACATACAGGAGAGAAGCCTTACTTCTGCTCTGATTGTGGGAAGAGTTTCTCTCAACTGGGCACCTTAAAACAACATGAACGTATACACACAGGAGAGAAGCCTTACTCCTGCTCTGACTGTGGGGCAAGTTTCTCTCAACTGGGCAACTTAAAAATACATGAACGTATACACACAGGAGAGAAGCCTTACTCCTGCTCTGACTGTGAAATGAGATTCTACATATTGTGCAATTTAAAAAGACACCAACGTATACATAAGAAGTGGTAGTGGATTGGATCAAATGAAGAAAGTGTAGAACACTATTGTAATCCTATTGTTTCTCACTGTGAGAGAACTGTGCAGAGGAATGGGAACGTTGTAGAATGTTACCATCTCTTTACTGATCAGTGTGCACCTTGTCAGTTTTGCAGTGCTTAGATAGCTCCTACTGTAAAGATATTGAGAGGACTAGGGTATTGAGGAAACCACGAGTACATGCATCCATGCCATGTGTCAATATTGCAGGCTGATGGTGATGGTGTGGGGTGTGTTTTCATGGCACATATTGGGCCCCTTGATAAAAGTGGAGCAACGTTTGAATGCCACAGGATATCTAAACATCATTGCCAATCAGGTGCATCCCTTCATGGCAGCAGTGTATCCATCTGCAAAATATATTATTTCAGCAGGATTATGCCCCATGCAACAAGGCTTGTCCAGGAATGGTTCCACGAACATGACAGTGAATTCAGGTTACTGCAGTGGCCTTCCGAGGCACCAGATCTCAATCCAATTGTACATCTGTTGTAGGAGATGGAACGAGCTATTCGGAGTAGAAATCCACTGCCAGTCAACTTGACACAACTGTGGGAAGCATTGCAGTCAACATAGGCCAGCATCCCAGTGGAGACGTTCAACTCCTGCATTCAAACTGCACTTGATGTATGCATGCCAATAAGAAATAAGAAAACAACAACACTGGACAAGCCCTGGATGACTGAACGAATAAAGGCTGCCATCAGGAAAATACAGAATTTTTTCAACAGATGGGGAGAAACAATGAATGACATGGAGAAAATACAGAAACACAGTGCAAATGATTATAAAGGAAGCAAAGACAAGCTACTACAAAACTGAAATCCAGGACCTAAAGAAGAAAAACTCTAAGGAATGGTGGGACTTCATTAACAAAGGACTGGGACCAAAGAAAACATCAGGAGGGAGAATACAGGTCGAGGGAATTGAAGACGACGACGTGGCTGATGTTTTGAATGGCTTCTTTGCTGAGGCATGGACAAGCACCACACCTCTTGCCATCTTCCCTCTGCCCATGCCTACAAAGCAGGTTGAGCTGTGCAGCATTGGCTAGTTAAAGCAAGCTCTGAACAGACTCAGAGCACGTAAAGCATGTGGGCCTGATGGCATTCCAGCCTGGCTACTAAAGAGCATGCAGAAGATCTAGCCCCTTTCATCAAACACATTGTTAAAACTGTCCCCTGCCAGTAGGAGGTGTTATCTGAGTGCACGATTCAGTATGACTACCTCCCAAAGTCCAGCACTACTACCGCCCTTGTGAAAGCCACATACTCCTGGCTGACAGCTACAGACTCCATAAACCCAACAATGGTGAGGGTGTTACTTGCTGATGTGTCCAAAGCCTTTGATCGAGTAGATCACCCATAGTTCCTGCAACATCTGTCTGACATTGAACTGTGTTCAAGGTTACTAGCCTGACTCCACAGCTACACCACCGAAAGAGGGCAGAGGGTGATGGCAACTGGCACATTTAGCCCTTGGTCAGAGGACCATCCACAACCTGCACCACTAATCCTAGGAGGACAGGAAGTACCAGTGGTAACAACAACCAAGTATCTTGATTTTAATCTAGACTCTAACCTCAGTGGTGACATGTGGAGCAGCCAGTGAGAAAGGCCTCGAAACGCCTTTTTGACTGTTCTGGTTACGGTGGAGTGCTGTTAGTTGGATGCAGTAAAAAGCAGCAGGCCCAACTAGACAGGGTGCAGAGGAGGGCCTTGAGGATCATCTCCAGAGGTGGAGCAGTCCAACCACAGCTCCCGTCACTGCAGGGCAGGTGAGAACAGGCTGCAGTGCACCTGGTGAAGGACATGCACACTCTTGACCATCCACTGAATGACCTGCTCCCTCCAAGAAGAGGTAACTGCACCACCAGGCTCCTGAGAAACAGCCACAAACTGTCCTGTATAACTGCCCGTACAAACCGCCTGCGAAACGCCACTCTACCCACTGCTTTTTTTAAATCACATTTTAATATTTCAATTTCCATCTTGAAAAATGGCCTGTAATGTTTCAAGTGTTCTGTATTCTACTTATGTCACATATTGTGTTATGTATTTAACAGGTAGCCTAGCGGTTAGAGTGTTGGGCCAGTAACTGAAAGGTCGCTGGTTTGAATCCCGAGCCAACTAGTTCAAAAATCTGTCATTGTGGCCTTGAGCAAGGCAATTAACCCCAATTGGTCCTATAAGTCGCTCTAGATAAGAGCATCTTCTAAATTACAAATACAGTGGGGAGAACAAGTATTTGATACACTGCCGATTTTGCAGGTTTTCCTACCTACAAAGCATGTAGAGGTCTGTAATTTCTATCATAGGTACACTTCAACTGTGAGAGATGGAATCTAAAATGAAAATCACATTGTATGTTTTTTAAGTAATTAATTTGCATTTTATTGCATGACGTAAGTATTTGAT
Organism: Coregonus lavaretus; assembly: GCF_964263955.1. Lineage (NCBI taxonomy): Eukaryota > Metazoa > Chordata > Actinopteri > Salmoniformes > Salmonidae > Coregonus > Coregonus lavaretus. The sequence continues at coordinate 291,246 of NW_028162761.1, read as the reverse complement.
ACATCAGAAAAGCAGAACTTAATATTTGGTACAGAAACCTTTGTTTGCAATTACAGAGATCATACGTTTCCTGTAGGTCTTGACCAGGTTTGCACACACTGCTGCAGGGATTTTGGCCCACTCCTCCATATAGACCTTCTCCAGATCCTTCAGGTTTCGGGGCTGTCGCTTGGGCAATACAGACTTTCAGCTCCCTCCAAAGATGTTCTATTGGGTTCAGGTCTGGAGACTGGTTAGGCCACTCCAGGACCTTGAGATGCTTCTTACGGAGCCACTCCTTAGTTGCCCTGGCTGTGTGTTTCGGGTCATTGTCATGCTGGAAGACCCAGCCACGACCCATCTTCAATGCTCTTACTGAGGGAAGGAGGTTGTTGGCCAAGATCTCGCGATACATGGCCCCATCCATCCTCCCCTCAAGGGGACAGTCGTCCTGTCCCCTTTGCAGAAAAGCATCCCCAAAGAATGATGTTTCCACCTCCATTCTTCACGGATGGGATGGTGTTCTTGGGGTTGTACTCATCCTTCTTTTTCCTCCAAACACGGCGAGTGGAGTTTAGACCAAAAAGCTATATTTTTGTCTCATCAGACCACATGACCTTCTCCCATTCCTCCTCTGGATCATCCAGATGGTCATTGGCAAACTTCAGACGGGCCTGGACATGCGCTGGCTTGAGCAGGGGGACCTTGCGTGCGCTGCAGGATTTTAATCCATGACTGCGTAGTGTGTTACTAATGGTTTTCTTTGAGACTGTGGTCCCAGCTCTCTTCAGGTCATTGACCAGGTCCTGCCGTGTAGTTCTGGGCTGATCCCTCACCTTCCTCATGATCATTGATGCCCCACGAGGTGAGATCTTGCATGGAGCCCCAGACTTAGGGTGATTGACCGTCATCTTGAACTTCTTCCATTTTCTAATAATTGCGCCAACAGTTGTTGCCTTCTCACCAAGCTGCTTGCCTATTGTCCTGTAGCCCATCCCAGCCTTGTGCAGGTCTACAATTTTATCCCTGATGTCCTCACACAGCTCTCTGGTCTTAGCCATTGTGGAGAGGTTGGAGTCTATTTGATTGAGTGTGTGGACAGGTGTCTTTTATACAGGTAACAAGTTCAAACAGGTGCAGTTAACAGGTAATGAGTGGAGAACAGGAGTTCTTAAAGAAAAACTAACAGTTCTGTGAGAGCCGGAATTCTTACTGGTTGGTAGGTGATCAAATACTTATGTCATGCAATAAAATGCAAATTAATTACTTAAAAATCATACAATGTGATTTTCTGGATTTTTGTTTTAGATTCTGTCTCTCACAGTTGAAGTGTACCTATGATAAAAATTACAGACCTCTACATGCTTTGTAAGTAGGAAAACCTGCAAAATCGGCAGTGTATCAAATACTTGTTCTCCCCACTGTATGTAATGAAAAATCATGTTTGTACATTAATTTGTGCTGGGCAACCTTTTCTCTTGTGCATAAATATAACAGTGTTTAAAGTGAAATAGTTAGTCTATACAGTGCATTCTGAAAGTATTCAGACCCCTTGACTTTTTCAACAAAAAATAAGTTACAGCCTTATTGTAAAAATGATTTTTTTTTTTACAAACAACAACAACAAAAATCCCTCATCAATCTACACACAATACCCCATAATGACAAAGTGGAAACAGGTTTAGACATTTTTGCAAAACCTTATTTACATTTGTATTCCAGACCCTTTGCTATGAATCTCGAAATTTAGCTCAGGTGCATCCTGTTTCCATTGATATTCCTTGAGATGTTTCTACAACTTGATTGGAGTCCACCTGAAATAAATTCAATTGATTGGACATGGTTTGAAAAGGCACACACCTGTCTATATAACATCCCACAGTTGACATTGCATGTCCGAGCAAAAACCAAGCCATGAGGTTGAAGGAATTGTCCGTAGAGCTCCGAGACAGGATTGTGATGAGGCACAGATCTGGGGAAGGGTACCATAAAATGTCTGCAGCATTGAAGGTCCCCAAGAACACGTGGCCTCCTCCATTCTTAAATGGAAGAAGTTTGGAATCACCAAGATTCTTCCTAGAGCTGTCCACCCGGCCAACTGCGCAATCGGAGGAGAAGGGCCTTGGTCAGGGAGGTAACCAAGAACCCGATGATCACTTTGACAGAGCTCCAGAGTTCAGCCCGCTTGGAGTTTGCCAAGAGGCACCTAAAGGACTCTGACCATGAGAAACAAGATTCTCTGGTCTGTTGTTACCAAGATTGAACTCTTTGGCCTGAATACCAAGCGTCACTTCTGGAGGAAACCTGGCACCATGCCTACGGTGAAGCATGGTCGTGGCACTATCATGCTGTGCGGATGTTTTTTCAGAGGCAGGGACTGGGAGACTAGTCAGGATCGAGGGAATAATGAACAAAGCAAAGTACAGAGAGATCCTTTATGAAAACCTGCTCCAGAGCGCTCAGGACTTCAGACTGGGGCGAAGGTTCACCTGGCCCAGCCAGAGCCCAGACTTGAACCCGATTTAACATCTCCGGAGAGACCAGAAAATAGCTGTGCAGCAACGCTCCCCATCCAACCTGATAGAGTTTGAGAGGATCTGCAGAGAAGAATGAATGAAACTCCCCAAATGCAGGTGTGCCAAGCTTGTAGCATCATACCCAAGAAGACTCGATGCTGTAATCGCTGCCAAAGGTGAAAAATGTCTAAAAACCTGTCTTTTGCTTTGACATTATGGGGTATTGTGTGTAGATTGATGAGGGGAAAAAATGATTTAACCAACATTAGAATGTGGCTGTAACGTAATAAAATGTGGAAAAAGTCAAGGGGTCTGAATACTTTCAGATTGCGCTGTATATAGCCAAGCTATCATTAACTAGGTATTGGCACCCCATGTATATAGCCAAGCTACCATTGACTAGGTATTGGCACCCCATGTATATAGCCAAGCTATCATTGACTATGTATTGGCACCCCATGTATATTGCCAAGCTACCTTTGACTAGGTATTGGCACCCCATGTATATAGCCAAGCTACCGTTGCTCATCGTGTATTAATTCCTTGTGCTACAATCTTTTTCCTATTATTATAATTGTTGTATTGTGTTCTCCATTGTTGGTCAACATCTCACTGTTAGTCTACACCTGTTGTTTACCAAACATGTGACAAAATGAAAGGACTACGTATTTAGTTAATTGTCTTCTAAAACTATACTGAAAAAATATATAAACTTGACATGTAAAGTGTTGGTCCCATGTTTCATGAGCTGAAATAAAAGATCCCGGATATTTTCCATACGCACAAAAAGCTTATTTCTCTCAAATTTGGTGCACAAATTTGTTTCCATTTCTGTTAGTGAGCATTTCTCCTTTGCCAAGATAATCAATCCACCTGCGAGTTGTGGCATATCAAGAAGCTGATTAAACAGCATGATCATTACACAGGTGCACCTTGTGCTGGGTACAATAAAAGGCCACTCTGAAATGTGCAGTTTTGTCACACAACACAATGCCACAGATGTCTACATTTTGAGGGAGTGCGCAATTGGCATGCTGACTGCAGGAATGTTCACAAGAGCTGTTGCCAGAGAATTTAATGTACATTTCTCTACCGAGAATTTGGCAGAACGTCCAACTGGCTTCACAGCCGCAGACCACGTGTAACCGTGCAAGCCCAGGACCTCCACATCTGGCTTCTTAACCTGCAGGATTATCTGAGACCAGCCACCCGGACAGCTGATGAAACTGAGGAGTATTTATATCTGTAATAAAGCCCTTTCAGTGGGGAAAAATAATTCTTATTGGCTGATGGGTGGGCCCCTGTCATGTGAAATCCATAGATTAGGGCCTAATGAATGTATTTCAATTGTCTGATTTCCTTATATGAACTGTACCCCAGTAAAATTGTTGAATGTTGTGTTTATATTTTTGTTCAGTTAGTTAAAATCTTACAAAACAACTGATGATGATTATGTTTGGAAAACTGCATTGATCTGCCAATGAAAAATAATGTTTGTACATTAATTTGTACTGGTCAAACTCTCCTTCTCTTTTGTATTCAGTTCTTCCATATTAGATCTGACAGTATGAATGGTTCTTATGGTTGTATTCAGTTCTTCCATATTAGATCTGACAGTATTAATGGTTCTTATGGGCTGAGTGCCTGGAGTGACTACAGTCATACCATGTTTTCTTTGACTCTGTGATCTCACCAGGACAGAACCACATGTCTCTATCACACTCCAGCCCAGAAGGTGGCAGTGATGCACCTTTGACGTTGGTCTGAACACCACCAATAAACACCATAGAAGAAGAATGCCTGCTTAGTAACAACCAAGGGGCCATGCAGCTTTCCACTGTTCCAAAGACTGTCTATTATATGGAACAGATTGGCATGTGACCACTCTAACAATGTAGACATGTCCTCAAAGATTGGACATGAATCTGTGTTGGTCAAACTCTTCTCTTCTCTATCATTAAATACAACAAAACTATGTTTTAAGTTAAATATTTAGTGTTTGTCTAAAGCTGTAAAAAAAGACCTGAAATGAGCATCACAAAGATAGATTTGACCTATGCACTAACAAGCTTTTTCAATATACGCAGCTTTGTCACCAGCTGCAGTACTGTAGCTTTATTAATCTACTGTACTTCAACATGTACTCACATTGGATGGGTTGATTAGGATTCATCCCATGTCTTAAACTGCTACCTAGCAAGTTACAAGCCACAACACACATGTACAGATGCTGTAGAACTGTTTCATGGGGTGTGAAAATATATGTAATCAAAACTACTGGATATCTTTAGAAGTAAAATTGTTCTACAATTTTCTTACACTGAGAATGTGGAATAGTTTTTGTAGGTCGGCAGGATAAAAACTATATTGAATCTCTATTAATATTTAAGCTAGCAAAATGTAAAGGGCTGTGTAGACTTTCACTGTGACTGTATACGTACCATTGACTTGCAATGGATTTGTGCCACAAATGCTAAAAAGTTAGCATTTTAAACAATAGTAAGATAAACAATATATGCCCAGGACTATATTGAGGGACAGACTGTTGAAATGCCCAGTTGATTATGTAAACAGTCTTGTAGAACTCTGGCATTGATGGTCCATCTGAGGGTGAGTCATTGATATGAATGCTTAGAGTAAAAGAGCTGTGAACTCACCTGTGATGGCCCACGTCTACCACAACCTTTCCTATTGTGTTTGTAAGCACCACAGCATTTTAGGCAGCCATTGTTCAAAATATGTTCATACATACAGTACAATGGGAGGGCGTGTGGAAGGAACAGGGGAGAACCAGGAGTTTGATCTCTGACTTCTATTTAGGACTGGGATCCCCCTGTGGGCCGGCCTTTTCAGAATATCTCTCGATTCTCTTTTAAACATTCTAGAAACCTAAATGACAGCCTAGTAAGAGCAGATGAATATGTTCCCCCTCAGCATTTCCTATCCACCCTCCCCTCAAATCATTGTGAGAACTGTAATGTGATGACCAAGGGGGATTAATTTCTTTACCCTCATACTGGAAACCTCCCGAGTGTCGCAGTGGTCTAAGCTGTGCCAGTGGTCTAAGCTGTGCCACTAGAGATCCTGGTTCGAATCCAGGCCCTGTTGGAGCCGGCCGCGACCGGGAGACCCATTGGGCGGCGCACAATTGGCCCATCGTCCAGGGTAGGGGAGGGAATGTAGCTCAGTTGGTAGAGCATGGCGTTTGCAACGCCAGGGTTGTGGGTTCGATTCCCACGGGGGGCCAGTATGAAAAAAATATATATATATATATAATAATGTATGCACTCACTAACTAAAAGTCGCTCTGGATAAGAGCGTCTGCTAAATGACTAAAATGTAAATAAAATGTATGTCATGGGTAGAATTTCCTGTAAAACAAAATGTGTGGTATATTTCCTGATGTGGCTATTATTGTGTTGGAAAGTCTAAGAGAAAATTGAAAGAGCAACATCAGAACTGGTGCCAGAAGCTTTAATGTGGTCGGTTACGTTGTGTGCCAACTTGAGGTTCAAGGGATACAAAAAAAATGTATCCACGCATGACTGTAAGTCGCTTTGGATAAAAGCGTCTGCTAAATGACTTATTATTACTATTATAAGGGCTTAGAAGTTGTACAGCCACTTAAGAGAGGAGGTGATAGAGAATAATTGTTGTTACAGAGAGAGACATATTATATCCATGACTTACACACAGAGAGAGACATATTATATCCATGACTTACACACAGAGAGAGACATATTATATCCATGACTTACAAACAGAGAGAGACATATTATATCCATGACTTACAAACAGAGAGAGACATATTATATCCATGACTTACAAACAGAGAGAGACATATTATATCCATGACTTACAAACAGAGAGAGACATATTATATCCATGACTTACAAACAGAGAGAGACATATTATATCCATGACTTACACACAGAGAGAGACATATTATATCCATGACTTACACACAGAGAGAGACATATTATATCCATGACTTACACACAGAGAGAGACATATTATATCCATGACTTACACACAGAGAGACATATTATATCCATGACTTACACACAGAGAGACATATTATATCCATGACTTACAAACAGAGAGACATATTATATCCATGACTTACAAACAGAGAGAGACATATTATATCCATGACTTACAAACAGAGAGAGGCATATTATATCCATGACTTACAAACAGAGAGAGGCATATTATATCCATGACTTACAAACAGAGAGAGACATATTATATCCATGACTTACAAACAGAGAGAGACATATTATATCCATGACTTACAAACAGAGAGAGAAATATTATATCCATGACTTACAAACAGAGAAAAACATATTATATCCATGACTTAAAAACAGAGAGAGGCATATTATATCCATGACTTACAAACAGAGAGAGACATATTATATCCATGACTTACAAACAGAGAGAGGCATATTATATCCATGACTTACAAACAGAGAGAGACATATTATATCCATGACTTACAAACAGAGAGAGGCATATTATATCCATGACTTACAAACAGAGAGAGACATATTATATCCATGACTTACAAACAGAGAGAGACATATTATATCCATGACTTACAAACAGAGAGAGACATATTATATCCATGACTTACACACAGAGAGAGACATATTATATCCATGACTTACAAACAGAGAGAGACATATTATATCCATGACTTACAAACAGAGAGACATATTATATCCAAAACTTACAAACAGAGAGAGACATATTATATCCATGACTTACAAACAGAGAGAGACATATTATATCCATGACTTACAAACAGAGAGAGACATATTATATCCATGACTTACAAACAGAGAGAGACATATTATATCCATGACTTACAAACAGAGAGAGACATATTATATCCATGACTTACAAACAGAGAGAGACATATTATATCCATGACTTACACACAGAGAAAGACATATTATATCCATGACTTACAAACAGAGAGAGGCATATTATATCCATGACTTACACACAGAGAGAGACATATTATATCCATGACTTACACACAGAGAGACATATTATATCCATGACTTACACACAGAGAGACATATTATATCCATGACTTACAAACAGAGAGACATATTATATCCATGACTTACAAACAGAGAGAGACATATTATATCCATGACTTACAAACAGAGAGAGACATATTATATCCATGACTTACAAACAGAGAGAGACATATTATATCCATGGCTTACAAACAGAGAGAGACATATTATATCCATGACTTACAAACAGAGAGAGACATATTATATCCATGACTTACAAACAGAGAGACATATTATATCCATGACTTACAAACAGAGAGAGACATATTATATCCATGACTTACAAACAGAGAGAGACATATTATATCCATGACTTACAAACAGAGAGAGACATATTATATCCATGACTTACAAACAGAGAGAGACATATTATATCCATGACTTACAAACAGAGAGAGACATATTATATCCATGGCTTACAAACAGAGAGAGACATATTATATCCATGACTTACAAACAGAGAGAGGCATATTATATCCATGACTTACAAACAGAGAGAGACATATTATATCCATGACTTACAAACAGAGAGACATTATATCCATGACTTACAAACAGAGAGAGACATATTATATCCATGACTTACAAACAGAGAGAGACATATTATATCCATGACTTACAAACAGAGAGAGACATATTATATCCATGACTTACAAACAGAGAGATACATATTATATCCATGACTTACAAACATAGAGAGACATATTATGTCCATGACTTACAAACAGAGAGAGAAATATTATATCCATGACTTACAAACAGAGAAAAACATATTATATCCATGACTTACAAACAGAGAGAGGCATATTATATCCATGACTTACAAACAGAGAGAGACATATTATATCCATGACTTACAAACAGAGAGAGGCATATTATATCCATGACTTACAAACAGAGAGAGACATATTATATCCATGACTTACAAACAGAGAGAGACATATTATATCCATGACTTACAAACAGAGAGAGACATATTATATCCATGACTTACAAACAGAGAGAGACATATTATATCCATGACTTACACACAGAGAGAGACATATTATATCCATGACTTACAAACAGAGAGAGACATATTATATCCATGACTTACAAACAGAGAGACATATTATATCCATGACTTACAAACAGAGAGAGACATATTATATCCATGACTTACAAACAGAGAGAGACATATTATATCCATGACTTACAAACAGAGAGAGGCATATTATATCCATGACTTACAAACAGAGAGAGACATATTATATCCATGACTTACAAACAGAGAGACATATTATATCCATGACTTACAAACAGAGAGAGACATATTATATCCATGACTTACAAACAGAGAGAGACATATTATATCCATGACTTACACACAGAGAGAGACATATTATATCCATGACTTACAAACAGAGAGAGGCATATTATATCCATGACTTACACACAGAGAGAGACATATTATATCCATGACTTACACACAGAGAGACATATTATATCCATGACTTACAAACAGAGAGACATATTATATCCATGACTTACAAACAGAGAGAGACATATTATATCCATGACTTACAAACAGAGAGAGACATATTATATCCATGACTTACAAACAGAGAGAGACATATTATATCCATGACTTACAAACAGAGAGAGACATATTATATCCATGACTTACAAACAGAGAGAGACATATTATATCCATGACTTACAAACAGAGAGAGACATATTATATCCATGACTTACACACAGAGAGAGACATATTATATCCATGACTTACACACAGAGAGAGACATATTATATCCATGACTTACAAACAGAGAGAGACATATTATATCCATGACTTAAAAACAGAGAGAGGCATGTTATATCCATGACTTACAAACAGAGAGAGACATATTATATCCATGACTTACAGAGAGAGACATATTATATCCATGACTTACAGAGAGAGACATATTATATCCATGACTTACAAACAGAGAGAGACATTTTGTCCATGACTTACAAACAGAGACCAACTGGCAGGTGACATTTTGAACCTCTCCCTGACCGAGTCTGTAATACCTACATGTTTCAAGCAGACCACCATAGTCCCTGTGCCCAAGAAAGCGAAGATAACCTGCCTAAATGGCAACCGCCCCGTAGCACTCACGTCGTTAGCCATGAAGCGCTTCGAAAGGCTGGTCATGATTCACATCAACACCATCATCCCGGAAACCCTAGACCCACTCCAATTCGTATACCACCCAACAGATCTACAGATATTGCAATCTCAATCGCACTCCACACTGCCCTTTCCCACCTGGACAAAAGGAACACCTATGTTAGAATGTTGTTCATTGACAGCTCAGTGTTCAACACCATAGTGCCCACAAAGCTCATCACTAAGCTAAGGACCCTGGGACTAAACACCTTCCTCTGCTACTGGATCATTGACTTCCTGACGGGCCGTCCCCAGGTGGTAAGGGTAGGCAACAACACATCTGCCACGCTGATACTCAACACGGGGGCCACTCAGGGGGGTGTGCTTAGTCCCCTCCTGTACTCCCTGATCACCCACGACTGCGTGGCCAAGCACGATTCCAACACCATCATTAAGTTTGCTGACGACACAACGATGGTAGGCCTGATCACCGACAACGTTGAGACAGCCTATAGGGAGGAGGTCAGAGACGAGGCAGTGTGGCGCCAGGACAACAACCTCGCCCTCAATGTGAGCAAGACAAATGAGATGATCGTGGACTACAGGAAAAGGAGGGCCGAACACGCCCCCATTAACATCGACAGGGCTGTAGTGGAGCGAGTCGCGAGTTTCAAGTTACTTGGTGTCCACATCTCCAACAAACTATCATGGTCCAAACACACCAAGACAGTCGTGAAGAGGGCCCGACAACGCCTTTTCCCCCTCAGGAGAATGAAAAGATTTGGCATGGGTCCCCAGATCATAAAAAACTTATACAGCTGCACCATCGAGAGCATCCTGACCAGTTGCATCACCGCCTGGTATTTCAACTGCTCGGCATCCAACCATAAGGCGCTACAGAGGGTAGTGCGTACGGCCCAGTCCATCACTGGGGCCAAGCTTCCTGCCATCCAGGACCTATATACTAGGCAGTGTCAGAGGAAGGCCCAAAAAATTGTCAAAGACGCCAGTCACCCAAGTCATAGACTCTTCTCTGTGCTACCACACGGCACGCGGTACCGGAGCGCCAAGTCTAGATCCAAAATGCTCTTTAACAGCTTCTACCCCTGTCACAAGAATTTTGTTATCTCAATGGTTGAAGTCAACTACTTCTCAAGCTTTGAATAAGGCTCTAGTTAATAATGAATTAAACAAAGTCCCATTTCTGCATTAGATCAGTATTTTATTCATGAGAGCTCTGAAAATCATACAATGCACAATGTTTTTTATACCTTTACTACGCCCCTAAGTGGGCCAATGAGAAAGCTCCTAGCCCATATTTAGACAACTATCATATGTCTCTGTTAGCTGCACAGCAACCTATTGTTTCTTCCTGGATCTATTTCACACTCCAGCTGTGTTCGTGTGGTTGCTTTTCTGGTTCCTCCAGTATCAGGTCACACATACACAGACTTCCTTTACTGGTTTCACAAGACACAAATACTCTGTTGCTGGGCAAATATGCATCTTATACAAGCACATATGATTAACTCCCTAAGCTCTCTCACTGTCCTCACCCTAGGTGGGGACATGTTTTTCAGTGTCTAGTTTCACATCCTGTTTTCTGTTGTTGGTTTCACAGTGGCACTCTGCTTGCATAGATATAAAAATGAGTCAATGAGTTGTACTTCTAACTAAGCTAAACACATTATCAGATGATTGTCTTATGATTATATCACATTTCTACAGTTTCAGGGTGGAATACTTTAGTCATTACCTTAAACATACAAATAATTCTATCAACCCCCAAGCGATAAGAACAATTGATAAAATGGCCACCCGGACTATTTGCTTTGACCCCCCCCCTCTTTGTTTTACACTGCTGCTCGCTGTTTATTATTACATTTACGTCATTTAGCAGACGCTCTTATCCAGAGCCACTTACAGTTAGTGAGTGCATACATTTATTTATATACTGGAATCGAACCCACAACCCTGGCGTTGCAAATGCCATGCTCTACCAACTGAGCTACATCCCTGCCGGCCATTCCCTCCCCTACCCTGGACGACGCTGGGCCAATTGTGCGCCACCCCATGGGTCTCCCGGTCGCTGCCGGCTACGACAGAGCCTGGATTCGAACCAGGATCTCTAGTGGCACAGCTAGCACTGCGGTGCAGTGCATTAGACCACTGCGCCACTATTCATAGTCACTGTACCCCTACCTACATGTACAAATTACCTCGACTAACCTGTAGCCCCGCACATTGACTCAGTACCGGTAACCCCTGTATATAGCCTCGTTATTGTTATTTTATTGTGTTACTTTTAAATATTTTGTCATTTTTTTACTTTAGTTTGTGTTCTTAACTCTATTTTCTTAAAACAGCATTGTTGGTTAAGGGCTTGTAAGTAAGTATTTCATGGTAAGGTCTACACCTATTGTATTCGGCACATGTGACAAATAAAATTTGATTTGATTTAATATCCATGACTTACAGAGAGATAAATATTATATCCATGACTTATATCCAGAACTTACATTCTGTTAAGTTAAATGTATCAGTGAGATCAGGATGGTTCCTACGAGGCTACAAACAGAGAGTCCTAGAGGCCTTAATGATGAACTCCTGTTAGGTTTCTTCCTGTGATCAACAGAGAGTCCTAGAGGCCTTAATGATGAACTCCTGTTAGGTTTCTTCCTGTGATCAACAGAGTCCCCTAGAGGCCTTAATGATGAACTCCTGTTAGGTTTCTTCCTGTGATCAACAGAGGGTCCTAGAGGCCTTAATGATGAACTCCTGTTAGGTTTCTTCCTGTGATCAACAGAGAGTCCTAGAGGCCTTAATGATGAACTCCTGTTAGGTTTCTTCCTGTGATCAACAGAGAGTCCTAGAGGCCTTAATGATGAACTCCTGTTAGGTTTCTTCCTGTGATCAACAGAGAGTCCTAGAGGCCTTAATGATGAACTCCTGTTAGGTTGCTTCCTGTGATCAACAGGTACTCTTTTCTTTGTTTATTATCTTTTTCTTGTAGAAAAATGTTAATAATGATTGTAAATAATGAATGTAAATAATGATTGATTGTAAAGAATTAAACAAATGTGAAGTCATCTATCAATATCCAAACACTGAGGAAGGCCACCACCATTTGTTTTGACCTCTGCTGCTAAAAAAGAAGACATTAAACCTGAAAGAATATTTCAGTGAGTGGGTTTTTCATTTCTTCCAATCTGGTTTTAGACCTGGACATATTTTTCAGCGGCTACACTAGATGAGGTGCTATATTGTTTAGACCAGGGATGTCAAACTCATTCCATGGAGGGCCTTGTATCTGCAGGTTTTTGGTTTTTCCTTAAAACCTAGACAACCAGGTTTGGGAGTTCCTTACGGATTATTGACCTTAATTGATCAATCAAATACAAGGGAGGCACCATGGAATGAGTTTGACACCTGTGGTTTAGACCACAAAAATCATTGCACTGCTTTATTTATTGACCTGTAGAAGGCATTTGATACAGTTGATCATTTCTTACTTTTTCTAAGGTTGTCTGAAATAAGCCTAGATCAGGCATCTTGCAATTGGCTCAAGAACTATCTAACGGACACAATGTGTGCTTGCTTAATGACGTTATCGAATCTGGATTCATCAATAATACGAAAGGTGTTGTAGTGTCGAGTAAACAATGCTAATTATGCTGTGTGACAAGGAGAACCCGCTGACACTGTATTTTTATCATAAGGTTTATTCATAACAAAGGGTTACAGCGTCGATTTACAGATACCTGCAGATACCTGGAGAATAATCGCCCCATCTCTAATATGATTATTCTGCTTCTCCTCTGTCCTAACTGTGGTATATATCCTATGTAATCTGATATGGGTGTTCCCCTACAGACCAATCACCTATCTCCACACAACAGACTTCCTCTGTTCTATGGTGTTCCTCTAAAACTGAATAAACATCCTCTCAGGTTCCACTTGAAAACATTAGCAAAGTCATAATTCTTCATACACTACAGTGTGCTGCAGGCAATGTTCCCTCTAAACTGCGCAGCCGCGCACTTCCTCCAGGACTGCAGAGAAGAAGAAATGCCATGCAGCGCAGAGACGCAAGAGATTGAACTTAACTGAGTTCGCCCCATTATTTTAAATTAAATAAATACATTGGTAATTTAGCAGACGCTCTTATCCAGAGCAACTTACAGGAGCAATTAGGGTTAAGTGCCTTGCTCAAGGGCACAGAGACAGATTTTTCACCTAGTCGGCTCGGGATTCAAACCAGCGACCTTTCAGTTACTGGCCCAACACTCTTAACCGCTAGGCTACCTGCCGCCCCTATATAGATCAACGTTTTTTCTGTGATCGAATCGATATTATATCAGCCCCTTTTCAATGCAACAAACCAACAAATATATAACTTTGCAAGATTGAGTCTGTGATGTTGTTGTAGGCAGAGCCAGTCCGAACCGAGTAGAATTCTATTGGCGGGAGTAGCCCACGAGCGGTCTTTCAATCACCCGCGAGTGAATGCGCAGTTCAGATCAGACCGCAGAGCCGCGCGTCTGCACATTTGTTGATATTCTTTGCTAGTTAGCGAGTTATTAGCCCAGTTATACATAAGTATAGGTAAGCAATGGGGAATTACTGCTTCCTACAAGAGAACAAAACGTGTAGGCTACATTTCAAGCTGTCTTTGAAAAGCCAGTCAGATAAAAAGCTTATGTCTTAATTAAAGAGGCAGTGTTGTATTTTGAGACAGGCTTGAATATGCAAATAAGCCAATAAGCGGAGGGGTAGCCTACGTGTGTCTAATTCTCTGTATGGTAATAATAATTAATATTATTTTGTAAAGTGGTTTCTTGCATCATACAACACAATACAATTTACAGTCACCTATTTGGCACATGGTGTTACAAACCAAGTAAAAAAAATCAAGAATTCATGTTAAGCCCTTCATAATGTAAAAACGTGTTTTAAAGTATCCTGCAATGTAGGCCTGCATTGAACACCACATATAGGCTACTGTAGGCTATATCATAGAAATAAAAAGCTATCTAAAACTGTAAGAGTACAGCCTCAGTGTTCACTGGAAACGCGCGCGGGAAGTTGCGCAAAAGTCTCACAGCCTTCAGGTTTCCGCTCATAAGACCTACAATTTGCTCAGTTGCCAAAAAAACTAGGTATAGAAATAAATCCTGCTTCACTTTGGAAAGTAGAAGGAAGATTGTTCAAGCAACGCTTCTCCCAGTGCTTGATTATGGTGATGTAATCTACAGGCATATGGCTGCCTCTGTTTTAAAACCTTTAGCGCTGTGTTTTATCACTGGGGAAAATGTTCATATAAAAGTTAAATTAAAAAATGCAATATAAATACAAAATATGCCTTTTGAACACAGCAACCAAATACTTTTTTTTGACTAGAAACATTTGAACTATCCAATTTCTCTTCTATATTATTTATCTAGTCAAAACATGTCACTACACCTCAACACATCACCATTGGGACAATCCAATTTCCTATTCCCCATTATTTTCTATAATGCATATGAATAGATTTTTTCAGTATAAAGGACTTAGACAGGTTTTCTTCTTAGGTAACAATTAAATAAAACAACAAATATATTATTTGTATTTTTTTTCAATTTTTAAGTGTTTCCACTTACTATTGGGGAGTGGAATTAGAGAGGAAGCTTGTGTTACCTTTCTCACACCACTACAGTATTCATTTCAACAGACCCTTTCCATCCCCCATTGTTAGAGTTCAATATATGCCCAGGACTATATTGAGGTTCAGGCTGTTGTAATGTACCATTGATTATGTAAATAGTATTGTAGAACTCCGGTATTGATGGTCCATTTGAGGGTGAGTCATTGATATGAATATTCAGTGAAAGAGCTGAGAATTCATGTGATGGCCCACATCTAACACAATATTTCCTGTTGTGTTAGTAAGCACCACAGCATTTTAGGCAGCAATTGTTCAAATCTGTCCAGAGTTTACAAATTAACAGTGAGTACAAACCCAGCCTGCCTCTCTCCTTCCACACTGAGTCCAAACCTACAGTCACTGGGTCCTGATTGTGACAGTGGAGCCCAGTTTGCATCGCAATATCCAGAGATGGCATCAGTGAAGCTGGAAGACTGCAGTCAAACACTGGAGCTGAATGTCAACATTAAAGATGAAGAAGAGGAGGAGAAGATTGGGAAATCTGTTTCTGATGGTAAGAGCAGGTTCTTTAGTGATCATATGTACGGTACACCTCACCTGCTACTCATGAAAATACTTCAATGTATGTATTAACAAAGTCTGATAGTGGAAGACTAAAGGTAAATAGATTTAATGACATTGTAAAATTAACTATTCACTTTTAAAAAAAATAAAAAATTCAGAGGATCTAGGGTTATGTGCCTTGCTCAAGGGCACATTGACAGATTTTTCACCTAGTCTGCTCGGGGATTCGAACTAGCAACCTTTCAGTTACCTTCTGCCCAAGGTGTGAAGCCTAAGTTACAAGTCAATACTGACATTAACAAAACATTAAGTATCTAAACATGATCAGACAGGAAGAGAAAGACAAAGAATCCATAGCTTGTGTCATGGCCCATAGCTCATGGGATAGAGAGAATCCATAGCTTGTGTCGTGGTCCATAGCTCATGGGAGAGGGGTAGAGAGAAAGACTGAGTGTATTAAACATTAGGATCACCTGCTTCTTTCCCTGCCATAGACTGACCAGGTGAAAGCTATGATCCCTTATCGATGTCTCTTGTTAAATCCACTTCAGTGTAGATGAAGGGGAGGAGACGGGTTAAAGAAGGATTTTTTGTGTATGTGTTTCATTCAGAGGGTGAATGGGCAAAACAAAATATTTAAGTGCCTTTGAACAGGGTATGGTAGTAGGTACCAGACGCACCGGTTTGAGTGTGTCAAGAACTGCAATGCAGTTTCCCGCAGTTTCAACAGTTTCCCGTGGATATCAAGAACGGTCCACCACCAAAAGTACATCCAGCCAACTTGACACAACTATGGAAAGCATTGGAGTCAACATGGGCCAGCATCCCTGTGGAAGGCTGTCGACACCTTGTAGAGTCCATGCCCTGACAAAGTTAGGCTTTACTGAGGGCAGAAGGGGGTTCAACTCAATATTAGGAAGGTGTTCCTAATGTTTTGTACACTCATTATATATCTCACCACAGCAGGTCAAGAACAAAAGAGAAAGACACATTGAAGCTAAGACCCTTTTAGAACCATTTGACCATGTTTGGATTGAAAATCGGAGTTGTTGATCAATAGCATTACTGTTGAGTTAACTTCCAATCAGATATCAGACCTACAGTATGTTATCACAACAGGAGCTCAGAGGTGTGATAGAATGGGGGATGGTGAGATAATGCATCATTCAGAATGGGGGATGGTGAGATAATGCATCATTCAGAATGGGGGATGGTGAGATAATGCATCATTCAGAATGGGGGATCGTGAGATAATGCATCATTCAGAATGGGGGGATGTGGGGAGCAACACAGAGAAGGCTGAATTCCTGAGAAGACAGTAAAACCTTTGGGTTGATAAAAGAGAAGTCTGGGGTTGGGCCCGCCACTATAGTACTATCTACATCTAGGAGTTATCTCCAAAAGTAAGACCTCCATAAGTTCATTCTGTCATTCTGACACACCTGAAGAACTCAACACAACAAAGCTTGTTTTATCGTTGTGCATGAAAAGTTGAACTGTTTCAATGATAAGATGTTCTTTCATTCTACTGAGACTTGCATGGATGACACCAGTATTGTCAGCATTTGTTTTATTAACTGGGCTGTCTGGGGTGATCAGATAGTAGACTAAAGAAGTGAAGTAGACATACTGCCAGTGTTTTGAAGTTCTATGAAATGAGTCTGTGTAGTTGCCAAGGGTTGGTGTAAATTCCATTAAAATTCCAGTCAATTCAGGAAGTACACTGTCATTCTAATTCCAATTCTCTTCAATGTTTTTCAGTCAGGAAAATTGGTTTACTGGAAACACCTTTCCTCTTTTGACCTCACCCTTTCCCAGTCCCCTCCCACTGCTTGACCCCATCTTCACTAGAGGCTGTTCTCCTACTAATCTCACTGCAACCCCCCTCCAAGTCTCTGACCCCTACTTTGTTTCCCTTTCTCTCCATCTCTCCTCCAACCTACCATCTTTACGACCCTACTCTACTCCCTTTCTGCACCCTAGAAAATGTAATTGATACGATTGTGATGCGTTGTTGTCTCACCTAGCTATCTTAAGATGAATGCACTATTGTAAGTCACTCTGGATAAGAGTGTCTGCTGAATTAGTCAAATTTAAAATGTGAATTGATATGGAATTGACCCCAGCCCTGATGGTTACTAACCCTTGTGATAGTGAGTGGAGGATGATATGGCTCTTAACACTTTAGAATAGTTTTATTCCCCTGTATTGTACAGCATACTTATATTAAGTCATTTGTTACCCAGTACAGCCAGAAGAGGACTGGCCACTGCTCAGAGCCTGGTTCCTCTCTAGGTTTCTTCCTAGGTTCCTTCCTTCTAGGGAGTTTTTCCTAGCCACTGTGCTTCTGCATTGCTTGCTCTTTGGGGTTGTAGTCTCGGTACCTGCACCTTCAGCGGAGTTAACAAACACCGGAAGCATCCGTGTTTCAGGGAAAAGGCAGAGAGGAAGGCAAAGCCTGAAAACCGGAAGCTTCTGGTTTCTGTGGACCTGGTTTAGGCGTTTCTTTTACGCCTGATACGTTAGGTGAGGGTATCTGTAAAGCACTCTGTGACAACGGCTGATGTAAAAAGGCTTTATAAAATAAATGTGATTGATGTAAATCACACCAACTGACTGGTTCTTCTGATGTTGTTCACACAGGAGACCATGTTAAGACATTCTCTACACCCAGAGAGCAACAGCAGGAAAATCACAGAGCTAAGAGGTCTCACCACTGCCCACATTGTGAGGAGATTTTCCCAATTCTATCAAAGCTAAAAAATACACCTAAAAATACACACAGGAGATAATCTATTTCCCTGCTCTGATTGTGGGAAGAGCTGTACAATATCAAGGGATCTGGTACTCCTGCTCTGACTGTTGGAAGAGTTTCTCTCAACATGGCCACATGAATGTGAGAATCCTCATCAGTTGTCTGACTAGCTAAGATTAAAATCATTCCATCACTTAATTCTCAAGAAATCGTAGCACACTCTATTGTAATCCTATTGTTTCTCACTGTGAGAGAACTGTGCAGAGGAAAGGGAGCGTTCTAGAATGTTAGCCTCTCTTTACTTTTCTTTACAGTGTTCACCTTGTCAGTTTTGGTGTGATTTGTTAGCTTCTATTGTAAAGGTATTGAGATTACCTTGGATTTGCCCTAAGGGTTGAATATCCTCTGTGAGGCTGGTTGACTGGGTGGTACTGATTTCCTCTGCAGTTTTCTGTGGGAATGAGCTAGTAGACACAACATGTATCAGATAGAGATGGTGTGATGATCAGTTTTCACCAGTTAGTTTGGGTGGATACTTTTTGTTTATTAAATTGTATTTTAAAACTAGATGAGTTATTTTAGTCACTAAGGCTTAATTCAAGCCTGTTTAATTTATCTGCCAATGAAAAATAGTATGTATATGAATTTGTACTAGTCAAGCTCTTCTCTTTTGTGTAATGAATTACCAAAAAACTATGTTTCAAGTGACATATTTACTGTTGTTCTGAAGCTGAACAAGACAGGACGTTTAAATGAGCATCACAAAGCTAAATCTGACCTATTCACTTACATGTTTTGTCAGCATAAGCAGCTGTGAGACATGCTAGAGTACTGTAACATTACTGATCTACTGAATCATTGTAGTTGTTGGGGGTTATCTTTACAGTAAATATAATGGTGGTGGATAAGCCTTCAATGCAAGCTGCAGGGGTTGCCTTTCAACAAGATGATCCTGACATTTTAAAGGTTAAAAAGGTGGACTTTGTGGCCTTTATCGCAATGGTGATTAACGGCACTGCCAAGGTGGAGAAAAGTTATAGGAAGATATAAATCATTGTGGTTGCGGCAGAACGGTTCCTGGGGCTGAAAGATTTATTGGCAAAAAGAGTTACATGGAATATTGTCAAAAGCCATACTACCATCTCAGGTCCTAGAGACTGAGATGGGAGATATGGAGATTTAAAGGAAGGAAGAAATGGGAGTTTTGTTTGTTTTGGCAATGTACTATTTTTATTAGGGTGGAGTAAGTTAGTATCACTATTAAGTATGGATGTATTTTTTCTTAAATTTATTTTGTGGTTTCAAACCTTCCAGTTGGTGGTGGCAATACAACTTTTGGATGTAGTCTGCCATAAAACCCACAGAAGAAGAAGAAGAAGAAGATGTCGCTGTTGCATTGTGGTAGTTGGGGAAGAGGAACTTCCGGAGAGGCGCGCAACATTCTTCATAACAAAGAAACGACAGGACTGTGCTTTTCGTTTCTCTTTATTACTACAGGTATGTAATAGCACGTTTAAACTGTCTAATATCGAAATAACATGTTAGAACAAATCAGTCAAGGTATTATCACATTAAGGGAAAGGTTTTGTGTAATGTTTGTGTCAATCTGAGTGATTGAAGAACGTTTTCATTTGTGAGGCTTTCCAGGTTCGTATATAGGTCAGTGCGTTTCGCCTGGGCATGTTCAGTACAAAAACGTTTTTGAAAGTTGCAGATAGAAATACCCTGAATAGAACTGACATGATTCCTTAGAATCAGAGGCATGTTTGTTCTACATAATACGTTTCTATCTGAATGTGGACAACGTCTCCGTCCTCCTGCTGGACGCAGCCCTGGTACCCGCTTGTCCCTATGTATGTGAAGCTAGTCATAATAACGATTAACCACAATATTGGAATTTGCGGTTCGCCCTCAAAATAAAAGGCCCTCATTGAAAGTGATGCAAACGGATACAAAATTTGTATTGGACATTCAAATTGCACTGTACAGCCCTACCTATGTATTGTTCAGCCTACTCAGTGACATCCACAGAACACAACTATGTAGAGTTTACACAAATATTAGCGTCTTCACTCTATTGCAGGACTCTGAAACCACTGTTGTCCTGGAGTTTAACCCTGTCAGCTAAATTGTCATCATAATCAGTGGTTTCAAGTTTGTCTCTGTACATTTTTGACGAGATGATCATAGCAAAAAATTTAATACTTCTGCATTTCCCGCTGTGCAAATGCATTGTTTCTCATTGCAAAGAGGCTCTGGATAACTCCTGATAAAGTTGGTTATCTGATAGGCCTTTTCAGAGCTTAAATAGCCAAAATGATTAGTCACAGGGCTCCCGAGTGGCGCAGCGGTCTAAGGCACTGCATCTGTCACTACATACCCTGGTTGGATTCCAGGCTGTATCACAATCCGGCCGTGATTGGGAGTCGCATAGGGCGGTGCAAAATTGGCCCAGCGTCGTCCGGTTTTGGCCGGGGTAAGCCATTATTGTAAATAAGAATTTGTTCTTAACTGACTTGGCCCAAACATTAGACCGGACCAAATCTGAACCAATCACTCAGACATCATTAGGCAGGTTTCCATTGACCCTGGTGCATTCGACAAAAGCAATGTTGCAACAAAAAATCTTTGCGATGTGTGTAATGGAGACGGCAGATATAGGAGAAATGTTCTAAAGCTCGACAACATTTTTTATCGTTGGATGGGTGGGTTTTTCTTTTGTCAAAGTTTCTTTATTCTGACAAGTGAGGATTGAAACAGTGTTTTTTAAATAAATGATGATTGCCAAATCATTTTGACGTTACAGGGTGAGTCATTACGTCCAGTTGTTTTTATCGACACAGGATAGTTACATGGAAACACACCCTAGAGGGCAATTGTCCTATCTATTTTCTATGCAAACTTTTTCTAAATGTCCAGAAAAAAATCACTGGACAAGTTATTGGAAACATAGCTACTGTTTCACAAGATTGGAAAGTACAGTACAGCAGAGTACAGGAAAGAAAAGTTTTTAGTTCAGTACAATAGTGCAGTATAACGTAATGTACTCTGTTAGGGCGGGGCGATATGGACTACAAATCATACAGCTGTATCTTGAGTTTTTTCAAACGTATGGGTGATTCAAGATTTCTCAATTTTGTTTTTCTCTAAGTAAGTGTTGTACAATTAAAGGTCAAATACACTGCATTTCAAACAGTCAGCTATAATCTAATGAATTCAGGGCTTGTGAAGTTATACCTAGGCTAAATATAAGCCATCCACAACCAATAAGACCCACTAATTATTGTATTATTTTATACAAATAGTTTAACCTGCTTTTTTTGGCATTATTCCACTGATCTGGCTTTCAAGTTGGTCTATGAAAATTCATTTTTTTGTTACAAATTGACAAACTTATTGTAGAAGGCATTTGGCTATAGAAAATTAACACAGGTCTCATCAACAATCTCTCAAGTGCTAGTGATTAACCAGCTAATCTTTATGTTTCAAGTTTAGCCAACTTGGATCTGTTTGCTAACAAGGTTGAACAGTTGAGTTGTTATGAACACACCATTCTGTCTGTCTCCAACTGTTTGAAAAGCATGTTAGCCTGTCCACTTTGTTCAGATGTTGAAATCAAGTGGCCTACCTTATTTCTCAGAATGAGAACGAGTTGCCAATTCCTTACAGTGGATTCAGAAAGTATTCAGACCCCTCCCCTTTTTCCATATATTCAGACACATTCAGTTGTTTCTGTCTTTATCTATAATTGTTACTATGGTGTGAATGGGAAATACAATTGTTTTTGATTGAAATAATACATTGAAGACGGTTATTCAGGAAAATATGACATAGTGCAGCCTAAAACAAACTGCAACCTTGTACTAAATGGTTTTTGAGTCATTTATGTGAATTTCTGAAATCTACTATAGGTTAAGTGCACTTACATGGTTTAATTTAAACTGTGCAATTTGTGTCTAATGTGAAATTAATAAATGGTTTGTTGTCAATGCTTAGCTACCTGATCTAATATATTTTTAGAGAATAAAGAAAGTGCCAGAAACGTCAAGACTAACTTTTGTGTCCGTTTCTCTATATTACTACTGGACGACTCAGATTAAGTCTGAGGCCGGTAACATCAACAGTGAGGACAAACCCAGCCTGCCTCTCTCCTTCCACACTGAGTCCAAACCGACAGTTACTGGGTCCTGATTGTGACAGTGGAGCCCAGTTTGCACTGCAGGATCCAGAGATGACATCAGTGAAGCTGGAAGACTGCAGTCAAACACTGGAGCTGAATGTCAACATTAAAGATGAAGAAGAGGAGGAGAAGATTGGGAAATCTGTTTCTCACGGTAAGAGCAGGTTCTATCTAACTATAAGTTCTTTTTTTAGTCAAGCAGTGGCAAATATACAGCACCAGTCAAACGTTAGGACACACCTACTCATTCAAGGGTTTTTCTTACTTTTTACTATTTTCTACATTGTAGAATAATAGTGAAGACATCTAAACTATAAAATAACACATATGGAATCATGTAGTAACCAAACATCAGACCAAAGGACAGATTTCCCCCGGTCTAATGTCCATTGCTCATGTTTTTTGGCCCAAGCAAGTCTCTTCTTCATGTTGGTGTCCTTTAGTTGTGGTTTCCTTGCAGCAATTCGACCATGAAGGCCTGATTCACGCAGTCTCCTCTGAACAGTTGATGTTGAGATGTGTCTGTTACTTGAACTATGTGAAGCATTTATTTGGGCTGCAATTTCTGAGGCTGGTAACTCTAATGAACTTATCCTCTGCAGCAGAGGTAACTCTGGGTCTTCCTTTCCAGTGGCGGTCCTCATGAGAGCCAGTTTCATCATAGCGCTTGATGGTTTTTGTGACTGCACTTGAAGAATCTTAAAGTAATGATGGACTGTTGTTTCTCTTTGCTTATTTGAGCTGTTCTTGCAATAATAAGGACTTGGTCTTTTACCAAATAGGCCTATCTTCTGGATACCACCTCTACCTTGTCACTACTCAACTGATTGGCTCAAACGCATTAAGACATTCCACTAATTAACTTTTAACAAGGCACACCTGTTAATTGAAATGCCAAGAGTGTGCAAAGCTGTCATCAAGGCAAAGGTTGCCTACTTTGAAGAATCTCACATAAAATATATTTTGATTTGTTTAACATTTTTTGGTTACTACATGATTCCATATGTGTTATTTCATACTATTATCCTATGTAAAGAAAACCCCTGGAATGAGTAGGTGTCCTAAAACCTTTGACTGGTACTATATGTGAATTTGGGAAAATATACTATAGGTTAAGTACCGGCACCTCAAATATCTAGTGCTTGAGCTCCTGTTCCTCTTATAGAATGTTAGCTCAACAGTATTGTGGAGCTCCTGCACCTAAATATAAACAGTACCGGCACCCAAAATGAGTACTGGCACCTATTTCAGTCCAAGTCAAGCACTGAATTAGATGATTTAACAAGAAGAAAGATAATATATTTTTAGAGAATAAAGAAAGTGCCAGAACTGTCAAGACAATAACTTTTTGTGTCTGTTTCTCATTGTTACTACAGGACGACTAGAATTAAATCTGAGGCCGGTAACATCAACAGTGAGGACAAACCCAGCGAGCCTCTCTCCTTCCACACTGAGTCCAAACCTACAGTCAGTGGGTCCTGATTGTGACAGTGGAGCCCAGTTTGCTAAGCAGGATCCAGAGATTGCATCAGTGAAGCTGGAAGACTGCAGTCAAACACTGGAGCTGAATGTCAACATTAAAGATGAAGAAGAAGAGGAGGAGAAGATTGGGAAATCTGTTTCTCATGGTAAGAGCAGGTTCTATCTAACTAAGTTTGTTGTTCGTTCCAACTTCCCACTGTGCATGAACAGTTGCAGTAGAACTGTTTCTTGATGAACTGTTTCAATAAGATGGTATGTTATTCCATGCTACTCAGACTTGCATGGTTTGATACCAATTTTGTCAGCATTTGTTTTATTTACTGGGCTATCTGGAGTGATCAGAGAGTAGACTAAAGAAGTGAAGTAGACAAACTGCCAGTGTTTTAAAGTTCTAGGAAATGAGTCTGTGTAGTGTCTAACCCCTGTTATAGTGATTGGAGGATGTAGCTCAGTTGGTAGAGCATAGCGCTTGCAACGCCAGGGTTGTGGGTTCGTTTCCCACAGGGGGCCAGTATGAAAATGTATGCACTCACTAACTGTAAGTTGCTCTGGATAAGAGTGTCTGCTAAATGACGTAAATGTAAATGTAAATATATAATTTTCATGACTGATGAGCATACACTCAATTAGTATTTTGTAGCATTGCCTTTAAATTGTTTAACTTGGATCAAACATTTCGGGTAGCCTTCCACAAGCTTCCCACAATAAGTTGGGTGAATTTTGGCCCATTCCTCCTGACAGACCTGGTGTAACTGAGTCAGGTTTGTAGGCCTCCTTGCTCGCACACACACTTTCAGTTCTGCCCACACACTTTCTACAGGATTGAGGTCAGGGCTTTGTGATGGCCACTCCAATACCTTGACTTTGTTGTCCTTAAGCCATTTTGCCACAACTTTGGAAGTATGCTTGGGGTCATTGTCCATTTGGAAGACCCATTTGCGACCAAGCTTTAACTTCCTGACTGATGTCTTGAGATGTCGCTTCAATATATCCACATAATCTTCCTTACTCATGATGCCATCTAATATGTGAAGTGCACCAGTCCCTCCTGCTTCCAATACCCCCCTTTTTCCTCCAAACATAACAATGGTCATTATGGCCAAACAGTTCTATTTTAGTTTCATCAGACCAAGGACATTTCTCTAAAAAGTACGATCTTTGTCCCCATGTGCAGTTGCAATCCGTAGTCTGGCTTTTTTATGGCGGTTTTGGAGCAGTGGCTTCTTCCTTGCTGAGCAGCCTTTCAGGTTATGTCAATATAGGACTTGTTTTACTGTGGATATAGATACTTTTGTACCTGTTTCCTCCAGCATCTTCACAAGGTCCCTTGCTGTTGTTCTGGGATTGACTTGCACTTTTCACACCAAAGTACGTTAATCTCTAGGAGACAGAACGCCTCTCCTTCCTGAGCGATATGACGGCTGCATGGTCCCATGGTGTACTTGCGTACTATTGTTTGTACAGATGAACGTGGTACCTTCAGGCATTTGGAAATTGCTCCCAAGGACGATTTTTTTTCTGAGGTCTTGGCTGATTTCTTTTGACTTTCCCATGATGTCAAGCAAAGAGGCACTGAGTTTGAAGGTAGGCCTTAAAATACAGTGGGGAGAACAAGTATTTGATATACTGCTGATTTTGCAGGTTTTCCTACTTACAAAGCATGTAGAGGTCTGTAATTTTTTATCATAGGGACACTTCAACTGTGAGAGACGGAATCTAAAACAAAAATCCAGAAAATCACGTTGTATGATTTTTAAGTAATTAATTTGCATTTTATTGCTTGACATCAGTATTTGATCACCTACCAACCAGTAAGAATTCCGGCTCTCACAGACCTGTTAGTTTTTCTTTAAGAAGCCCTCCTGTTCTCCACTCATTACCTGTATTAACTGCACCTGTTTGAACTCGTTACCTGTATAAAAGACACCTGTCCACACACTCAATCAAACAGACTCCAACCTCTCCACAATGGCCAAGACCAGAGAGCTGTGTAAGGACATCAGGGATAAAATTGTAGACCTGCACAAGGCTGGGATGGGCTACAGGACAATAGGCAAGCAGCTTGGTGAGAAGGCAACAACTGTTGGCGCAATTATTAGAAAATGGAAGAAGTTCAAGATGACGGTCAATCACCCTCGGTCTGGAGCTCCATGCAAGATATCATCTCGTGGGGCATCAATGATCATGAGGAAGGTGAGGGATCAGCCCAGAACTACACGGCAGGACCTGGTCAATGACCTGAAGAGAGCTGGGACCACAGTCTCAAAGAAAACCATTAGTAACACACTACGCCGTCATGGATTAAAATCCTGCAGCGCACGCAAGGTCCCCCTGCTCAAGCCAGCGCATGTCCAGGCCCGTCTGAAGTTTGCCAATGACCATCTGGATGATCCAGAGGAGGAATGGGAGAAGGTCATGTGGTCTGATGAGACAAAAATAGAGCTTTTTGGTCTAAACACCACTCGCCGTGTTTGAAGAAGAAGAAGAAGGATGAGTACAACCCCAAGAAAACCATCCCAACCGTGAAGCATGGAGGTGGAAACATCATTCTTTGGGGATGCTTTTCTGCAAAGGGGACAGGACGACTGCACCGTATTGAGGGGAGGATGGATGGGGCCATGTATCGCGACATCTTGGCCAACAACCTCCTTCCCTCAGTAAGAGCATTGAAGATGGATCGTGGCTGGGTCTTCCAGCATGACAACGACCCGAAACACACAGCCAGGGCAACTAAGGAGTGGCTCCGTAAGAAGCATCTCAAGGTCCAGGAGTGGCCTAGCCAGTCTCCAGACCTGAACCCAATAGAAAATATTTGGAGGGAGCTGAAAGTCCGTATTGCCCAGCGACAGCCCCGAAACCTGAAGGATCTGGAGAAGGTCTGTATGGAGGAGTGGGCCAAAATCCCTGCTGCAGTGTGTGCAAACCTGGTCAAGACCTACAGGAAACGTATGATCTCTGTAATTGCAAACAAAGGTTTCTGTACCAAATATTAAGTTCTGCTTTTCTGATGTATCAAATACTTATGTCATGCAATAAAATGCAAATTAATTACTTAAAAATCATACAATGTGATTTTCTGGATTTTTGTTTTAGATTCCGTCTCTCACAGTTGAAGTGTACCTATGATACAAATTACAGACCTCTGAATGCTTTGTAAGTAGGAAAACCTGCAAAATCAGCAGTGTATCAAATACTTGTTCTCCCCACTGTATATACACCAGTTAGCCGTGAGCTAGCCTCGAGCCAGGCCCATATACCGGCTATCTACCTCTCTGTCTACCGGACGGGAGTAGCCAGCTAACTAGCTACTTGCTATTAGCCCCCATCAGCGGTTTTTCACCATTGTCTGTGGCCTGCACTACCTACCAACCAGCTCTAGCCTGGACTATTATCAGCCAGTCTGCACTGTCTGCACAGCGTGTTATCGACCCAGAACATCGGTTTTTCTGCCTGAATCACTGAATCGCTGGACTTTTAACACCAGATCATCGCAGCTAGCTGCAACCAAATGGACGTTGTTGTGGGTAATCAGCCTTGAGCTAGCCTAAAGCCCATCACCCGGCTACCTACCTCTCTGTCAACCGGACGGGATCTCCTATTGATTACACGGAGCCCCGCTGATCCAACACGACTGGTCTGCCGATGAAATCAGCTCTGCTGAAATCGTCTGATGTGTCACCACAGATAAATCTACAATAATCCAGAATTTCAACAACAAAAAAATCTGGACCCCTACAAATCAGCTGGGCTAGACAATCTGGACCCTTTCTAAAATTAGCCACCGAAATTGTCACAACCCCTATTACTAGCCTGTTCAACCTCTCTTTTGTAACGTCTGAGATCCCCAGAGATTGGACAGCTGCCGCGGTCATCCCCCTCTTCAAAGGGGGTGACACTCTAGATCCAAACTGTTACACACCTATATCCATCCTGCCCTGCCTTTCGAAAGTATTTGAAAGCCAAGTTTACAAACAGATCACCGTCCATTTCGAATCCCACCGTACCTTCTCCGCTATGCAATCCGGTTTCCGAGCTGGTCATGGGTGCACCTCAGCCACGCTCAAGGTGGGATGGGGGTGCCACAGGGTTCAATTCTCGGGCTGACTCTATTCTCTGTGTATATCAATGATGTCCCTCTTGCTGCTGGTGACGCTCGGATCCACCTCTATGCGCACGACACCATTTTGTATACACCTGGCCCTTCATTGGACACTGTGTTAACAAACCTCCAAACGAGCTTCAATGCCATACAACACTCCTTCCGTAGCCTCCAACTGCTCTTAAACACTAGTAATACTAAATGCATGCTCTTCAACCGAACGCTGCTGGCACCCGCCCACCCGACTAGAATCACTACTCTCGGCGGGTCTGACCTAGAGTATGTGGACAACTACAAATACCTAGGTGTCTGGTTAGACTGTAAACTCTCCTTCCAGACTCACATTAAGCATCTCCAATCAAAAGTTAGATCTAGAATCGGCTTCCTATTTCGCAACAAAGCCTCCTTCACTCATGCTGCCAAACATGCCCTTGTAAAACTGACTATCCTACCGATCCTTGACTTTGGCGATGTCATTTACAAATTAGCCTCCAACACTCTACTCAGCAAATTGGATGTAGTCTATCACAGTGCCATCCGTTTTGTCACCAAAGCCCCATATACTACCCAACATTGTGACCTGTACGCTCTTGTTGGCTGGCCCTCACTACATATTCGTCGCCAAACCCACTGGCTCCAGGTCATCTATAAATCACTGCTAGGCAAATCCCCATCTTATCTTAGCTCACTGGTCACCATAGCAACACCCACCCGTAGTCTGCGCTCCAGCAGGTATATCTCACTGGTCATCCCCAAAGCCAACACCTCCTTTGGCCGCCATTCCTTCCAGTTCTCTGCTGCCAATGACTAGAACGACCTGCAAAAATCTCTGAAGCTGGAGACATATCTCCCTTACTAACTTTAAGCGTCAGTTGTCAGAGCAGCTTACCGATCACTGCACCTGTACACAGCCATTCTGAAATTAGCCCACCCAACTACCTCATCCCCATATTGTTATTTATTTTGCTCATTTGCACCCCAGTATCTCTATTTGCACATCATCTTTTGCACATCTATCATTCCAGTGTTAATACGAAATTGTAACTATTTTGCACTATGGCCTATTTATTGCCTTATCTCCATAACTTACTACATTTGCACACACTGTATATATATTTTCTGTTGTATTTTTTACTTTATGTTTTGTTTACCCCATATGTAACTCTGTGTTGTTGTTTTTATCGCACTGCTTTGCTTTATCTTGGCCAGGTCGCAGTTGTAAATGAGAACTTGTTCTCAACTGGCTTACCAGGTTAAATAAAATTACTGAGGAGTGGCTTCCGTCTGGCCACTCTACCATAATGGCCTGATTGGTGGAGTGCTGCAGAGATGGTTGTCCTTTTGGAAGTTTCTCCTATCTCTACCGAGGAACTCTGGAGCTGTGTCAGAGTGACCATCGGCTTCTTGGTCACCTTATTGACTAACATCCTTCACCCCCGATTGCTCACTTTGGCCAGGTGGCCAGCTCTAGGAAGAGTCTTGGTGGTGTGTGTGTATGTACAGTGAGGGAAATAAGTATTTGATCCCCTGCTGATTTTTTACGTTTGCCCACTGACAAAGACATGATCAGTCTATCATTTTAATGGTAGGTTTTTTGAACAGTGAGAGACAGAATAACATTTTTAAAAATCCAGATAAACTCATGTCAAAAATGTTATAAATGGATTTGCATTTTAATGAGGGAAATAAGTATTTGACCCCTCTGCAAAACATGACTTAGTACTTGGTGGCAAAACCCTTGTTGGCAATCCCAGAGGTCAGACATTTCTTGTAGTTGGCCACCAGGTTTGCACACATCTCAGGAGGGATTTTGTCCCAGTCCTCTTTGCAGATCTTCTCCAAGTCATTAAGGTTTTGAGGCTGACGTTTGGCAACTCGAACCTTCAGCTCCCTCCACAGATTTTCTATGGGATTAAGGTCTGGAAACTGGCTAGGCCACTCCAGGACCTTTGATGTGCTTCTTGTTGAGCTACTCCTTTGTTGCCTTGGCTGTGTGTTTTGGGTCAATGTCATGCTGGAATACCCATCCATGACCCATTTTCAATGCCCTGGCTGAGGGAAGGAGGATCTCACCCAGGATTTGACAGTACATGGCCCCGTCCATCGTCTCTTTGATGCAGTGAAGTTGTCCTGTCCCCTTAGCAGAAAAACACCCCCAAAGCATAATGTTTTCACCTCCGTGTTTGACGGTGGGGATGGTGTTCTTGGGGTCATAGGCAGCATTCCTCCTCCTCCAAACACGGCGAGTTGAGTTGATGCCAAAGAGTTCGATTTTGGTCTCATCTGACCACAACACTTTCACCCAGTTCTCCTTTGAATCATTCAGATGTTCATTCAGATGTTCATTGGCAAACTTCAGACGGGCCTGTATATGTGCTTTCTTGAGCAGGGGGACCTTGCGGGCGCTGCAGGATTTCAGTCCTTCACGGTGTAGTGTGTTACCAATTGTTTTCTTGGTGACTATGGTCCCAGCTGTCTTGAGATCATTGACAAGATCCTCCCGTGTCGTTCTGGGCTGATTCCTCACCGTTCTTATGATCATTGCAACTCCACGAGGTGAGATCTTGCATGGAGCCCCAGGCCGAGGGAGATTGACAGGTCTTTTGTGTTTCTTCCATTTGCGAATAATCGCACCAACTGTTGTCACCTTCTCACCAAGCTGTTTGGCGATGGTCTTGTAGCCCATTCCAGCCTTGTGTAGCGCTACAATCTTGTCCCTGACATCCTTGGAGAGCTCTTTGGTCTTGGCCATGGTGGAGAGTTTGGAATCTGATTGATTGCAAAAGGTGGCTTTTATACAGGTAACAAGCTGAGATTAGGAGCACTCCCTTTAAGAGTGTGCTCCTAATCTCAGTTCGTTACCAGTATAAAAGACACCTGGGAGCCAGACATCTTTCTGATTGAGAGGGGGTCAAATACTTATTTCCCTCATTAAAATGCAAATCAATGTATAACATTTTTGACATGCGTTTTTTCTGGATTATTTTGTTGTTATTCTGTCTCTCACTGTTCAAATAAACCTACCATTAAAATTATAGACTGATCATTTCTTTGTCAGTGGGCAAACGTAGAAAATCAGCAGGGGATCAAATACTTTTTTCCCCTCACTATCTTATCTATCTATCTAAAAAATACTATGCTAGTGGGGGAACAGGAAGTTCCGCCATTCTTCAGAATAAAGAAAGCGCCAGAACTGCGATGTCAAGAAGATAATTTTTGTGTCCGTTTCAATTCATTACTACAGGTATGTAATAGCACGGTTAAACTTTCCAATGTCGAAAGAACATGCATACAGTGAGGGAAAAAAGTATTTAGTCAGCCACCAATTGTGCAAGTTCTCCCACTTAAAAAGATGAGAGAGGCCTGTAATTTTCATCATAGGTACACGTCAACTATGACAGACAAAATGGGGAAAAAAATCCTGAAAATCACATTGTAGAATTTTTAATGAATTTGTTTGCAAATTATGGTGGAAAATAAGTATTTGGTCAATAACAAAAGTTTCTCAATACTTTTTATATACCCTTTGTTGGCAATGACACAGGTCAAACGTTTTCTGTAAGTCTTCACAAGGTTTTCACACAATGTTGCTGGTATTTTGGCCCATTCCTCCATGCAGATCTCCTCTAGAGCAGTGATGTTTTGGGGCTGTCGCTGGGCAACACAGACTTTCAACTCCCTCCAAAGATTTTCTATGGGGTTGAGATCTGGAGACTGGCTAGGCCACTCCAGGACCTTGAAATGCTTCTTACGAAGCCACTCCTTCGTTGCCTGGGCGGTGTGTTTGGGATTATTGTCATGCTGAAAGACCCAGCCACGTTTCATCTTCAATGCCCTTGCTGATGGAAGGAGGTTTTCACTCAAAATCTCACGATACATGGCCCCATTCATTCTTTCCTTTACACGGATCAGTCATCCTGGTCCCTTTGCAGAAAAACAGCCCCAAAGCATGATGTTTCCACCCCCATGCTTCACAGTAGGTATGTTGTTCTTTGGATGCAACTCAGCATTCTTTGTCCTCCAAACACGACGAGTTGAGTTTTTACCAAAAAGTTATATTTTGGTTTCATCTGACCATATGACATTCTCCCAATCCTCTTCTGGATCATCCAAATGCACTCTAGCAAACTTCAGATGGGCCTGGACATGTACTGGCTTAAGCAGGGGGACACGGCACTGCAGGATTTGAGTCCCTGGCAGCGTAGTGTGTTACTGATGGTAGGCTTTGTTACTTTGGTCCCAGCTCTCTGCAGGTCATTCACTAGGTCCCCCCGTGTGGTTCTGGGATTTTTGCTCACTGTTCTTGTGATCATTTTGACCCCACGGGGTGAGATCTTGCATGGAGCCCCAGATCGAGGGAGATTATCAGTGGTCTTGTATGTCTTCCATTTCCTAATAATTGCTCCCACAGTTGATTTCTTCAAACCAAGCTGCTTACCTATTGCAGATTCAGTATTCCCAGCCTGGTGCAGGTCTACAATTTTGTTTCTGGTGTCCTTTGACAGCTCTTTGGTCTTGGCCATAGTGGAGTTTGGAGTGTGACTGTTTGAGGTTGTGGACAGGTGTCTTTTATACTGATAACAAGTTCAAACAGGTGCCATTAATACAGGTAATGAGTGGAGGACAGAGGAGCCTCTTAAAGAAGAAGTTACAGGTCTGTCTCCTGAGTGGTGCAGTGGTCTAAGGCACTGCATCGCAGTGCTAACTGTGCCACTAGAGATCCTGGTTCGAATCCAGGCTCTGTCGCAGCCGGCCGCGACCGGGAGACTCATGGGCGGCGCACAATTGGCCCAGCGTCGTCCAGGGTAGGGGAGGGAATGGCCGGCAGGGATGTAGCTCAGTTGATAGAGCATGGCGTTTGCAACGCCAGGGTTGTGGGTTCTATTCCCACGGGGGGCCAGTATAAAATAAATATGTATTCACTAACTGTAAGTCGCTCTGGATAAGAGCGTCTGCTAAATGACTAAAATGTAAATGTAAATGTCTGTGAGAGCCAGAAATCTTGCTTTTTTGTAAGTGACCAAATACTTATTTTCCACCATAATTTGCAAATAAATTCATAAAAAATCCTACAATGTGATTTTCTGGTAAATGTTTTCTCAATTTGTCTGTCATAGTTGACATGTACCTATGATGCAAATTACAGGCCTCTCTCATCTTTTTAAGTGGGAGAACTTGCACAATTGGTGGCTGACTAAATACTTTTTTTCCCCACTGTACCATGCTAGGTAACAAATTCATTAAGATATTACCACGTTTGGTGAAGGTTGCTATGTGTTGTTTTTGTTTCAAACCGAGTGAAGAACGTAATAAAAACTATTTTACAAGTCACATAGCTAGAGACTTTGGGTTTGTCTGAGTGGATGTACATCATTTTGTCAAGGTCATTTCATAAATAATTAATTTATTTGAGATTTCTGAGTTCATTTTGCATGTTATTGGTTTTTTGTCAAAATTCACGAGCTGGTAAAATGCCGGCGCCCTCTCGGTCAGCGTCAACGGACTACAGTGCGGACAGTGCGGGTCCATCAGAGAGCGACAATTTCACGGTTGCACTACTGTTTTGAAACTTAATATAATGATTATCGGTTTTCTACATGTGTAGAACTATTCAGACACATTCCGTTCTTTCTGTCTATCAAAAATGTTAATGGTGTGAACAAGAAATACAATTGCTTTTAACGGCCTTCTCCCCCGATTGCTCACTTCGGCCAGCTCTAGGAAGAGTGTTGGGGGGTGTGTGTGTGTGTGTGTGTGTGTGTGTGTATGTATAATATATATATATATATATATCAGTTGAAGTCGGAAGTTTAGTCATTAAAACTCGTTTTTCAACCACTCCACAAATTTCTTGTTAACAAACTATAGTTTTGGCAAGTAATGACAAGTAATTTTTCCAACAATTGTTTACAGACAGATTATTTCACTTATAATTCACTGTATCACAAATCCAGTGGGTCAGAAGTTTACATTCACTAAGTTGACTGTGCCTTTAAACAGCTTGGAAAATTCCAGAAAATGATGTCATGGCTTTAGAAGCTTCTGATATTCTAATTGACATCATTTGAGTCAATTGGAGGTGTACCTCTGAATGTATTTCAAGGCCTACCTTCAAACTCAGTGCCTCTTTGCTTGACCATGGGAAAATCAAAATAAATCAGCCAAGACCTCAGGAAAAAAATGGTAGACATCCACAAGTCTGGTTCATCCTTGGGAGCAATTTTCAAATGCCTGAAGGTACCACGTTCATCTGTACAAACAATAGTACACAAGTATAAACACCATGGGACCACACAGCCGTCATACCGCTCAGGAAGGAGACGCGTTCTGTCTCCTAGAGATGAACGTACTTTGGTGCGAAAAGTGCACATCAATCCCAGAACAAACACAAAGGACCTTGTGAAGATGCTGGAGGAAACGGGTACAAATGTATCTAAATCCACAGTAAACCGTGTCCTATATCGACATAACCTGAAAGGCCACTCAGCAAGGAAGAAGCAACTGCTCCAAAACCACCATAAAAAGCCAGACTATGATTTGCAACTGCACATGGGGACAAATATCGTACTTTTTGGAGAAATGTCCTCTGGTCTGATGAAACAAAAATAGAACTGTTTGGCCATAATGACCATCGTTATGTTTGGAGGAAAAAGGGGGATGCTTGCAAGCCGAAGAACTCCATGCCAACCGCGAAGCACAGGGGTGGCAGCATCATGCTATGGGGGTGCGTTGCTGCAGGAGGGTCTGGTGCACTTCACAAAATAGATGGCATCATGAGGAAGGAAAATGATGTGGATATATTGAAGCAACATCTCAAGATATCAGTCAGGATGATAAAGCTTGGTCGCAAATAGGTCTTCCAAATGGACAATGATCCCAAGCATACATCCAAAGTTGTGGCAAAATGGCTTAAGGACAACAAGTCAAGGTATTGGAGTGGCCATCACAAAGCCCTGACCTCAATCCTATAGAAAATGTGTGGGCAGAACTGAAAAAGCATGTGCGAGCAAGGAGTCCTACAAACCTGACTCAGTTACACCAGCTCTGTCAGGAGGAATGGGCCAAAATTCACCCAACTTATTGTGGGAAGCTTGTGGAAGGCTACCCGACACGTTTACCCAAGTTAAACAATTTAAAGGCAATGCTACCAAATACTAATTGAGTGTATGTAAACATCTGACCCACTGGGAATATGATGAAAGAAATAAAAGCTGAAATAAATCACTCTACTATTATTCTGACATTTCCCATTCTTAAAATAAAGTGGTGATCCTAACTGACGTAAGACTGGGAATTTTTACTAAGATTAAATGTCAGGAATTGTGTAATACTGAGTTTAAATGTATTTGGCTAAGGTGTATGTACACTTCCGTCTTCAACTGTACATTGTGTAGTGTGTACTTTGTAATGTTAATTATTTGTTGTCAATTCTTAGCTACCTGATCTATCTATCTGAGATCAGTGTTTGACTTGGACAGAAGCTCAACAGAGCTGAATATCAGCAACTGAAATGTCTACTGCTTGAGCTCATGTTCCTCTTATAGAATATTAGCTCAAAGGTATTGTGGGGCTCCTGCACCTAAATATATACCGTACCGGCACCCAAAATTAGTACTTTTTCAGTCAAACACTGAATTAGATGATTGAAAAATACAAAATATTTTTAGAGAATAAAGAATGTCCCTGAATTGTCAAGACAATAACTTTTGTTTCCGTTTCTCTTTATTACTACTTGCCAACTCAGGTATAAGTCCGGTAATATCAACAGTGAGGACAAACCCAGCCTGCCCCTCTCCTTCCACACTAAGTCCAAACCTACAGTCACTGGGTCCTGATTGTGACAGTGGAGCCCAGTTTGCACTGCAGGATCCAGAGATGGCATCAGTGAAGCTGGAAGACTGCAGTCAAACACTGGAGCTGAATGTCAACATTAAAGATGAAGAAGAGGAGGAGAAGATTGGGAAATGTGTTTCTCATGGTAAGAGCAGGTTCTATCTAATTTAAGTTTGTGTTTGTTCCAACTTCTCACTGTGCATGAAAAGTTGCAGTAGAACTGTTTCATGATGATCTGTTTGTTTGAAAAGGTAGATGTTATTTTGTGCTACTGAGACTTGCATGGTTTGACACCAGTATTGCCAGCATGTGTTTTATTCACTATCTGGAGTGATCAGAGAGTAGACTAAGTAAGTGAAGTAGACTAACTGCCAGTGTTTTAAAGTTCTATGAAATGAGTCTGTGTAGTTACTAACCCTTGTGATAGTGAGTGGAGGATGATATGGATCATCATTTTAATGACTTTTGTCCCTTTTTAGCTTTTGACTCTTACCAACTTTTAGAATAGTCCCCCCCCCCTCCCTTTTGTATTGTACAGCCTACTGATATGAAAACATATGTCACCCGGTACAGCCAGAAGAGGACTGGCCACCCCTTTAAGCCTGGTTCCTCTCTATGTTTCTCCCTAGGTTCCTGCTTTATAGGGAGTTTTTAGTAGCCACTGTGCTTCTACATCTACATTGCTTGCTCTTTCGTGATTTTAGGAAGTGTTTCTGTAAAGCACTTGGTGACTTTGCGGATGTAAAAAGGGCTTCAAAAAATAAATGTGATTGACATGTACATTACCAGTCAAAGGTTTGGACACACCTACTCATTCAAGGGTTTATCTTTATTTTTACTATTTCCTACATCCTACATTGTGTAATAGTAGTGAAGACATCAAAGCTATTCAACAACACATATGGAATCGTTTAGTAACCAAAAAAGTGTTAAACATATCAAAATATATTTTATACTTTAAGTTCTTCTAAGTAGCCACCCTTTGCCTTGATTACAGCTTTGCACACTCTTGGTATTCTCTCAACCATCTTCATGAGGTAGTCACCTGGAATGAATTTCAATTAACAGGTGTGCCTTGTTAAAAGTTAATTTGTGGAATTTCTTTCCTTCTTAATGCATTTGAGCCAATCAGTTGTGTTGTGACAAGGTAGGGGTGGTATGCAGAAGATAACCCTATTTGCTAAAAGACCAAGTCCATATTATGGCAAGTTCATTATAGTTATCAGCCTCAGAAATTGCAGCCCAAATAAATTATTCAGAGTTCAAGTAACAGACAAATCTCAACATCAACTGTTCAGAGGAGACTGCGTGAATCAGGCCTTCAAGGTCGAATTGCTGCAAAGAATCCACTACTAAAGGACACCAATAAGAAGAAGATACTTTCTTGGGCAAAAAAACACGAGCAATGGACATTAGACCGGTGGAAATCTGTCCATTGGTCTGAGTCCAAATGTCAGATTTTTGGTTCCAACAGCCGTGTCTTTGTGAGACACAGAGTAGGTGAACGGAAGATCTCTGCATGTGTAGATCCCACCGTGAAGCATGGAGGAGGATGTGTGATGGTGTGGGGGTGCTTTGCTGGTGACACTGTCTGTGATCTATTTAGAATTCAAGGCACACTTAACCAGCATGGCTCCACATCATTCTGCAGTGATACGCCATCCCATCTGGTTTGCGCTTAGTGGGACTATCATTTGTTTTTCAACAGGACAATGACCCAACACTCCTACAGGCTGTGTAAGGGCTATTTGACCAAGAAGGAGAGTGATGGAGTGCTGCATCAGATGACCTGGCCTCCACAATCACCCGACCTCAACCCAATTGAGATTTGGGATGAGTTGGACCGCAGAGTGAAGGAAAAGCAGCCAACAAGTGCTAAGCATATGTGGGAACTCCTTCAAGACTGTTGGAAAAGTATTCCAGGTGAAGTTGGTTGAGAGAATGCCAAGAGTTTGGAAAGCTGTCAAGGCAAAGGGTGGCTACATTGAAGAATCTAAAATACAACATATGTTTAACACTTTTTTGGGTTACTACATGATTCCATATGTGTTATAGAATAGGTCTGATGTCGTCACTATTATTCTACAAGGTAGAAAATAGTAAAAAAATAAAGAAAAACCCATGAATGAGTAGGTGTGTCAGCCTTTGACTGGTACTGTATATTACACCAATTGACTGGTTCTTCTGATGATGTTCACACAGGAGACCGTATTGAGACATTCTCTACATCCAGAGAGCATCAGCAGGAAGATCACAGAGCTAAGAGGTCTCACCACTGCCCACATTGTGAGGAGATTTTCCCAATTCTATCAAAGTTAAAAATACACCTACAAATACACACAGGCGAGAATCTGTATTTCTGCACTGACTGTGGGAAGAATTTCACAACATCAAAGGCTCTGACAGTTCATCAGAGAGTGCACACAGGAGAGAAGTCTTACGCCTGCTCTGACTGTGGAAAGAGTTTCTCTCGACTGGCGGACTTAAAAATACATGAACGTATACACACAGGAGAGAAGCCTTACGCCTGCTCTTACTGTGGAAAATGTTTCTCTCGACTGGGCGACCTAAAAATACATGATCGTATACATACAGGGGAGAAGCCTTACTCCTGCTCTCTGTGTGGGAAGAGTTTCTCTCAACTGGGCCACTTAAAAACACATGAACGTATACACACAGGAGAGAAGTCTTACTCCTGCTCAGACTGTGGAAAGAGTTTCTCTCAACCGAGCCACCTAAAACAGCATGAACGTATACATACAGGAGGGAAGCCTTACTCCTGCTCTAATTGTGTAAAATGCTTCACAACATCAGCTGAGCTAAAAGTTCATCAGAGAACACACACAGGAGAGAAGCCTTACTTCTGCTCTGTGTGTGGGAAGAGTTTCTCTCAACTGGGCAACTTAAGACAACATGAACGTATACACACAGGAGAGAAGCCTTACTCCTGCTCTGACTGTGGGGCGAGTTTCTCTCAACCGGGCAACTTAAAACAACATGAACGTATACACACAGGAGAGAAGCCTTACTGCTGCTCTGACTGTAGGAAGACTTTCTCTCAACTTAGCCACTTTAAAAGACACCAAGCTATACATAAGGGAGAGAAGCCTTACTCCTGCTCTGGCTGTGGAAAATGTTTTAAATCATCAGCGGAGCTAAAAGTTCATCAGAGAACACACACAGGAGAGAAGCCTTACTTCTGCTCTGACTGTGGAAAATGTTTTAAATCATCAGCTGAGCTAAAAGTTCATCGGAGAACACACACAGGAGAGAAGCCTTACTCCTGCTCTTACTGTGGAAAGAGTTGCTCTCGACTGGGCGACTTAAAACTACATGAACGTATGCATACAGGAGAGAAGCCTTACTCCTGCTCGGATTGTATAAAATGCTTCACAACATCAACCAATCTAAAAATTCATCAGAGGGTGCACACAGGAGAGAAACCTTACTACTGCTCTGACTGTGGGAAGAGTTTCTCTCAACACATTAACTTAAAAACACATCAACGTATACATAAAGGAGAGAAGCCTCAGTTGTCTCAGACAAGCTAAAATTAAAGTCACTCCATCACTTAATTCTCACCTCATAAAGGAAGTGGTAACAGTGAATTTGATAACATTAACACTCAATTGTAATCCTATTGTTTCTCACTGTGAGAGAATTGTGACACAATTTTAGTGTGTTTTGTTATCTTCTACTGTAAAGATACTGAGATGACCTTGGATTTGCCCTTAGGGTTGAATACACTCAGTGAGGTCTGATAGATGACTGGGTGGTACTGCTTTCCTCTGCAGTTTTCTGTGGGAATGAGCTAGTTCGGACACTCATCGGTACAACACAAGACATGCAGCAAGAGGTTTCTTCACAGTCCCCAGGTCCAGAACAGACGCTGGGAAACGCACAGTATTAAATAGAGCCATGACTACATGGAACTCTCTGCCAGGTAACTCAAACTAGCAATAAAACCAGATTCAAAAAAACATAAAATAAAATAAACCTTATGGCACATTACAAAAATAACAACAGGAACTTTTAGCTCAGCTGATATTCTGAAGCATTTTACACATCTCATATGTATATACTGTATTCTATAATATTCTACTGTATCTTAGTCCATGTCGCTCTCATTGGTTGTCCATATATGGATATACTGTATTCTATAATATTCTACTGTATATGCCGCTCTGTCATTGCTTGTCCATATTCAGTTGAAGTCGGAAGTTTACATACACTTAGGTTGGAGTCATTAAAACTTGTTTTTCAACCACTCCACAAATTTCTTTTTAACAAACTATAGTTTTGGCAAGTCGGTTAGGACATCTACTTTGTGCATGACACAAGTCATTTTTCCAACAATTGTTTACAGCCAGATAATTTCACTTATAATTCACTGTATCACAATTCCAGTGGGTCAAAAGTTTACATACACTAAGTTGACTGTGCCTTTAAACAGCTTGGAAAATTCAAGAAAATGATGTCATGGCTTTAGAAGCTTCTGATAGCTAATATACATAATTTGAGTCAATAGGAGGTGTACCTGTGGATTTATTTCAAGGCCTACCTTCAAACTCAATGCCTTTTTGCTTGACATCATGGGAAAATGAAAAGGAATCAGCCAAGACCTCAGAATAAATTTTGTAGACCTCTACAAGTCTGATTCATCCTTGGGAGCAATTTCCAAACGCCTGAAGGTACCACGTTCATCTGTGCAAACAATAGTATGCAAGTATAAACACCATGGGACCACGCAGCCGTCATACCGCTCAGGAAGGAGATGCGTTCTGTCTCCTAGAGATGAACGTACTTTGGTGCAAATCAATCCCAGAACAACAGCAAAGGACCTTGTGAAGATGCTGGAGGAAACGGGTACAAAAGTGTCTATATCCACAGTAAAATGAGTCTTATATCGACATAACCTGAAAGGCCGCTCAGCAAGCAAGAAGCCACTGCTCCAAAACCGCCATAAAAAAGCCAGACTACGGTTTGCAATTGCACATGGGGACAAAGATCGTACTTTTTTGAGAAATGTCCTCTGGTCTGATGAAACAAAAATAGAACTGTTTGGCCATAATGACCATTGTTATGTTTGGAGTAAAATAATGTTATGTTTGCAAGCAGAAGAACACCATCCCAACCGTGAAGCACGGGGGTGGCAGCATCATGCTGTCGGGGTGCTTTGCTGCAGGAGGGATTGGTGCACTTCACAAAATAGATGGCATCATGAGGAAGGAACATTATGTGGATATATTGAAGCAACATCTCAAGACATCAGTCAGGAAGTTAAAGCTTGGTCGCAAATGGGTCTTCCAAATGGACAATGACCCCAAGCATACTTCCAAGTTGTGGCAAAATGGCTTAAGGACAACAAAGTCAAGGTATTGGAGTCGCCATCACAAAGCCCAGACCTCAATCCTATAGAACATTTGTGGGCAGAATTGAAAAAGTGTGTGCGAGCAAGGAGGCCTACAAACCTGACTCAGTTACACCAGCCCTGTCAGGAGGAATGGGCCAAAATTCACCCAACTTATTGTGGGAAGCTTGTGGAAGGCTACCCGACACATTTGACCCAAGTTAAACAATTTAAAGGCAATGCTACCAAATACTAATTGAGTGTATGTAAACTTCTGACCCACTGTGAATGTGATGAAATAAATAAAAGCTGAAATAAATCATTGTCTCTACTATTATTCTGACATTTCACATTCTTAAAATAAAGTGGTGATCCTAACTGACCTAAGACAGGGAATTTTTACTAGGATTAAATGTCAGGAATTGTGAAAAACTGAGTTTAAATGTATTTGGCTAAGGTGTATGTAAACTTCTGACTTCAACTGTATGTGAATAAGGTATTATTGTTTTTAATAAATGTGAAAACATTTCTAAGAACCTGTGTTTGCTGTTGAGGATGATATGGCTCATAATATTCACGACTTTTGCCCCTTTTTAGCTTTCGACTCTTACCAACTTTTAGAATAGTTTCCCCCCCCCCCCTTTTGTATTGTACAGCCTACTGATATGTAAACATATGTCACCTGGTACAGCCAGAAGAGGACTGGCCACCCCTTTGAGCCTGGTTCCTCTCTATGTTTCTCCCTTTTGTATTGTACAGCCTACTGATATGTAAACATATGTCACCTGGTCCAGCCAGAAGAGGACTGGCCACCCCTTTGAGCCTGGTTCCTCTCTATGTTTCTCCCTTTTGTATTGTACAGCCTACTGATATGTAAACATATGTCACCTGGTCCAGCCAGAAGAGGACTGGCCACCCCTTTGAGCCTGGTTCCTCTCTATGTTTCCTCCCTTTTGTATTGTACAGCCTACTGATATGTAAACATATGTCACCTGGTACAGCCAGAAGAGGACTGGCCACCCCTTTGAGCCTGGTTCCTCTCTATGTTTCTCCCTGGGTTCCTGCTTCATAGGGAGGTTTTAGTAGCCACTATGTTGTCTCTCCTGGCTATCAGAAGATGAATGCACTAGCTGTGGGTCTCTCTGGATGGGAGCATCTGCAACATGACTAAATTGTAAATGTAGTGCTTGATGATGTATTTTATGTATTTTTTGTGTTTCCTGTTTGTACCCCAGGAATAGTAGCCGCTGGGGATCCTAATAAAATACTCCATTGTACTGAATGTATCAGATAGAGATGATGTGATGATCAGTTTTCACCATTAGTCTGTTTTTGGGCCATTTATGAATGTGTTATTCAATGTGTTTCTATTGGATATAGTAGTAAAGGCCAAATTCATTTTTGAATATATATTTTTATAACTAAAGGGGTCCTAAAATTCAAAATCAAAGGGAGCGTTATAGAAGGTTAGCATCTCTTTACTTAACTGATCAGTGTTCACCTGGTCAGTTTTGGTGTGTTTTGTTTGCTTCTGCTGTAAAGATATTGAGATGACCTTGGATTTGCCTTTAAGGTTGAAATCCTATTTGAGGCGTCTCACAATGGAGTCTGATGGTTGACTGGGTGGTACTGCTTCCCTCTGCAGTTTTCTGTGGGAATGAGCTGGCAGACACAACATACACTGAGTGTACAAAACATTAAGGACACCTGCTCTTTCCATGACATAGATTGACCAGGTGAACCCAGGTGAAAGCTATGATCCTTAAAGATGTAGTTGTGGTGTATTTATTATGGATCCCCATTAGCTTTCAGCAGAAAACAGGAACTCAATATGCAACTCAATATTAGGAAGGTGTTCCTAATGTTTTGTACACTCAGTGTATATCAGATAAAGATGGTGTGATGATCAGTTTTCAGCATTAGTTTGTGTGGATTATTTTATATTACTAAACAACTTTTATTAATTATAAAAAGGCTATGAATCGACTACTTGTGTTTTTTAAATTGTCTTTTAAAATTAGATTCATTATTTTATTCATTGATGATGAATGTATATGAATAACTGTATTGAAGTTAATTGATCTGGCGGCATGTAGCCTAGCGGTTAAGAGTGTTGGGCCAGTAACTGAAAGGTCGCTGGTTTTCAATTCCTGAGCCAACATAGTGAAAAATCTGTCGTTGTGCCCTTGATCAAGGCAATTAACCCTAATTGGTCCTGTAAGTTGCTCTGGATAAGAGCATCTGCTAAATGACTCAAATGTAATGAAAAATACTGTTTGTACATTAATTTGTTCTGGGCAACATCTTTTTGTGTATAATTAAATGAAACAAACTGTTTTATATCAAATAGTTAGTGTCTATATATGAACCAAATTTGATCCCATTCACATTCTCCCAAACAAATGACCTATACTGTATATACAAGACACAACATTACCTCTTTGTTTACCCTGGACAGAGGGACAGGGCCATAGTAGGCTAGACTATGTAGCTGCTGTTGTTAGTAGCCTGCAGTTTCCATGTAATACAGTATGTCAGATCGCTAGTGTTTAGGTGTATAGGCTTCTACATTTATGCAAGAGTTTTTGCTTGTGTCTGTCGGGAGTGATGTGTTATCAGGCTTGCTAAATAACTACCGGAGGGAAGTGGAGAGCGCTCCTTGAGCTTTGTGCCCGGTCCACGCGACATGGTCAAGAGACGCAAAGAGCCAGCATTAGCACTCCGATGTGAAGGACAGCTCTTACAAAATGAACAACAA
The DNA here is from genome assembly GCF_964263955.1 of Coregonus lavaretus. Lineage (NCBI taxonomy): Eukaryota > Metazoa > Chordata > Actinopteri > Salmoniformes > Salmonidae > Coregonus > Coregonus lavaretus. The sequence continues at coordinate 246,859 of NW_028162761.1, read as the reverse complement.
CATTCCATGGTACTATGATGTGTTTTGGGTCACTACCAAGGCAGGAAAATACTATGGCACTGGTGCTAATACCATGACATTTTCCTGCCACTGTAGTGACCCAATAAACATGATAGTACCGTGGTATCTTTTTAATTGTAATACCATGTCAGGGAAATACCATGGTAGCTGCACCAGTAACATGGTATTTTCCTGACATGGTAATGAACAAAAAACACAGATTTATGTAAAAAATGATACTGGGCCAAGAAACATGGAGAGAAGAAACTGCCAGATGTGTCACAATAGGACACACATTTGATATGGAACATTGGATACATTCAGCAGGGTGGGAAAAAACACAGTCAAACACGTTTTAAATGGATTGGCGGAAGGGCTGTGGTCACCATTCAATATATACATCAGACGGTATTGGGGAGCTATTTCATTGGGTGTTCACAGGTACATTATTTTCCCATTTCAATCTTATACCAACCAGATTGAATTTACAATATAGGGGGGTTTGTAACTAGGTTTGGCCTCCAGTCAATGTGTTGCTGAGCTTGTAGCTAGTCTGCAGGCCAGAACATAATTAGCCTATTAACAAATAGCCTATAGCTGCCCAATTCATAGTCCTACACAGTGTAGCTACACTACACATTTAACACGTGGTTAGTGGGCTAATCAATTCAATGACCATAACATAATAATGTCCATCTGATTACAGTGGTAAAATCACCAATGTCTATATTAATAGTCCAACTGATCTATTAAAATATATTCATTGTATTTCTCCAGTATCAAACCAGTGTGTCTTGTTTGCAACGAAACTGTCGCTGTTTGCGAAGAGTTCAATCTGAGATGTTATTATGCATCTAAGCATGGTACTTTCAGAAGTAGATTTTCCACCCCAGACATGAGGCCGAAGTCCGATGCAGAAAGGAAGGTAGGCCTAAGGAGTGAACACCTTATGTGTTTTACAGTAGCCATTTTAATATGTACATATTTTATTAATATTATTGAACCTTTACTTAACTAGGCGGTTCTTATCGAATTACACAAATCCACAAGGAGTCAGTAGAAAACATATTTGTTTAAGCAAGTCAGCAATATCAGCTATGTTTTTTTTAAGGCAGTAAATGAGGCTGAATAAACGTTTTCGCTGCCAGACTAAGCTCCGGTGGCTGATAGCCAGGTGTAGCAGTGGTAAGGACTCACTCCATGGTGTTGAATGGAAAGCTCAAACTTTACGCTGGGCTAACAATAATGATGTTACAAATGGTTTAAGCGTTCCGATATTGTCACTAATCTGTATTTAGACTGTCGAAACAGTTCGGAAGAGTTTGTGCATATATTATGACAACATTTTGTGAGGTTTTCGTTTTGGACTTCGGTAAGGGTTTTTTCGGCTTTTCGGGAACACAACATATTTTCCTCGAGGCAAGTCGGTAGCCGAAGTCTACGCCCCTGCGTTGGTGATTGGTCAACAGTAGGGATTCTTCATTAAAGTATTTGTTGTCATTAAAGTTGAGAAGACTCGTTTTCATGCAGGTTTTTTCATTCAGAAATACTGGACCAAACATCTTAGTTAGATGTAAAATTGCACGACTAAGATTTCCTCGGCAAAAACGTCAACATTAAAGACGGATTTCTTGAGTTTTCTGACTATTTTGAGGAAGTGGCTATAGACCAGGGGTGTCAAACTCATTTTAGCTCAGGGGCCACATGGAGGAAAATCTATTCCCAGGTGGGCCGGACCGGAAAAATCATGGTATATATAACTTAAAAACAACAACTTCAGATTGTTTTCTTTGTTTTAATACTATCAACATACAACATAAAGCTGGAGCCTGAGGACAGTGTGTCCAAAATAGTACAAGGACAACATCACTATTAATCATAAAACACGTCAAGTTTATTTGAAAATTCTAAAGAAAAAGAACACACAAACACACAATGCCTCAGTGATTAACAGAACTGTTTCACAGATCACAGAACTATATCAGGGTGTCATTTCTCAGGCAGAAATGTAGATAAAAATAATGAAATCCTGTTCCCCAAACAAGTGCAAGAACCATAGAGTCAAGAATAGGTTAAATATACAAATAAAATAAAATCAATTAAAAACAATAGCACATCAACATAAAAACACATAAACATAAAGCTGGAGTCTGAGGACAGTGTCCAAAAGCACAACATCACTATTAATCATAAAACACCTCAAGTTATTTGAAAGTTCTGAGGACAAAGAACACACAAACACACAATGCCTCAGTGATTCACAGAAGTATATCACAGATCACAGAACTATATCAGGGTGTCATTTCTCAGGCAGAAATGTAGATACAAATAATGAAATCCTGTTCCCCAAACAAGTGCAAGAACCACAGAGTCAAGAATAGGTTAAATATACAAATAAAATAAAATCAATTAAAAACAATAGCACATCAACATAAAAACATATAAACATAAATCTGAAAGCGTTGCTCAAACTCCCGTAACAGTCCCGTTATTTTATATTTGAACCGCTTCATGTCTGCCACATGTTGGGTCGCGCACACATTTTTCAGACAGGGGAAGTGAGCTGCATCACCACCGGCAAGTTGCGTCTCCCACAATGACAGCTTCAACTTGAAAGAACGTATGCTGTCATAATACTGCATGACAACTTTGTTGCGCCCTTGCAGCTGTTTGTTCAAGTTATTCAGGTGCTCTGTAACATCCACCATAAATGCAAGGTCCGGAATCCATTCTGCGGAATGAAATTCTAACACTGGTTTGCCCTCTTCTTCCATGAACTGTTCAATTTCTTCTCGTAAATCAAAGAAACGCCTCAGCACAGCACCTCGGCTTAACCATCTTACCTCAGTGTGGTATGGCAGGCCATAGATGTGGTCTTTCTCTCTGAGAAGGCTGTCAAACTGACGGTGATTCAGGCTTCTGGATCGGATGAAATTAACAGTTTGGATGACCACCTTCATGACGTTATCCATCTTTAATGACTTGCAACACAAAGCCTCCTGGTGCAAAATACAGTGAAAAGTCAAAAAATCACGTCCTCCATTTGCAGATTGCACTTTCTCTCTGAACTTTGTCACAACGCCTGCTTTTTTCCCGATCATTGAGGGCGCACCATCTGTAGCCAGGCTGACAGCGCGGGACCAGTCCACTCCGACCCTGTCCAGCGCGCCGACGAGTGCGGTAAAAATATCAGCTGCTGTCGTTGTATCTGTCATCGGCACCAACTCCACGAACTCCTCGGTGACGGTCAATGTGAAATCAACTCCGCGGATGAAAAAATGGCCAGTTGTGCAACATCTGTAATGTCCGTGCTTTCATCAATTGCAACCGAAAACGCAATAAATGACTTTACTTTTTGCTTCAACTGGCTGTCCAAATCCACTGAAAGATCGGAAATCCTGTCTGCAACTGTGTTTCTTGTCAGGCTGATATTTGCAAAAGCCTGCCGCTTTTCAGGGCACACAATCTCCGCTGCCTTCATCATGCATGTTTTTACAAATTCACCCTCACTAAATGGTTTTGAAGCCACTGCGATTTCATTAGCAATGAGGTAGCTAGCTTTCACTGCAGCGTCACTGATGTCTCGGCTGTGAGTAAACACAGACTGCTGTTTCTTCAGACCCGCCAACAGTTCATTCACCTTCTCTCATCTCCGCTGTCCTTGAAAGTTGTCATATTTGTCGGCATGAAGACTCACATAGTGGCGACGAAGGTTATATTCTTTCAGCACTGCAACATGCTCTGAACACACCAAACATACAGCTTTCCCATTCAATTCCGTGATTAAATAGGATGACCATTTTTCTTGGAACACTCTGCACTCTGCGTCCACTTTTCTCTTTTTTGACAGAGACATATTGGGGCAATGAGGGTGCCAAAGCACATAATGTTAAAAGTAGAAGCCGTAATAAATATCGCGGGCAAAACAAAGTAGCTCATTGGCTGCACGTGCTTGACCTACTTGCTCTGCCCCGGTATAAACAGTTTGCTTGCTTAACACAATTGCTATTGCGCCATCCAGTGGACGCAATTGGAACAGCAGTTTATTTTATTGAAAATTTGCAGCGCATTTTTATACTTTACAAAAAAAAAAATATATATATATATATTTTTTAATCATCTCGCGGGCCGGATTAAGCCCGTTTGCGGGCCTGATCCGGCCCGCGGGCCGTACGTTTGACACCCCTGCTATAGGCTGTCTCAACGTTGTCGGTGATCAGGCCTACCATCGTTGTGTCGTCAGCAAACTTAATGATGGTGTTGGAATCGTGCTTGGCCACGCAGTCGTGGGTGAACAGGGAGTACAGGAGGGGACTAGGCACACCCCCCTGAGTGGCCCCCGTGTTGAGGATCAGCGTGGCAGATGTGTTGTTGCCTACCCTTACCACCTGGGGGCGGCCCGTCAGGAAGTCCAGGATCCAGTAGCAGAGGAAGGTGTTTAGTCCCAGGGTCCTTAGCTTAGTGATGAGCTTTGTGGGCACTATGGTGTTGAACACTGAGCTTTATTCAATGAACAACATTCTCACATAGGTGTTCCTTTTGTCCAGGTGGGATTGCAATTGAGATTGCAATATCTGTAGATCTGTTGGGTGGTATACGAATTGGAGTGGGTCTAGGGTTTCTGGGATGATGGTGTTGATGTGAATCATGACCAGCCTTTCGAAGCGCTTCATGGCTACCGACGTGAGTGCTACGGGGCGGAAGCAATTTAGGCAGGTTATCTTCGCTTTCTTGGGCACAGGGACAATGGTGGTCTGCTTGAAACATGTAGGTATTACAGACTCGGTCAGGGAGAGGTTGAAAATGTCAGTGAAGACACCTGCCAGTTGGTCTCTGTTTGTAAGTCATGGATATAATATGTCTCTCTCTGTTTGTAAGTCATGGATATAATATGTCTCTCTCTGTTTGTAAGTCATGGATATAATATGTCTCTCTCTGTAACAACAATTCTTCTCTATCACCTCCTCTCTTAAGTGGCTGTACAACTTCTAAGCCCTTGAACCTCAAGTTGGCACACAACATAACCGAACACATTAAAGCTTCTGGCTACAGGGGATTTCTCGTCACCAGTTCTGATGTTGCTCTTTCAGCTTTCAATTTTCTCTTAGACTTTCCAACATAATAATAGCCACATGGGCACATCAGGAAATATACCTCACATTTTGTTTTACAGGAAATTCTACCCAGGACATACATTTTATTTCCAGTATGAGGGTGAAGAAAGAAATCCCCCTTGGTCATCACATTACAGTTCTCACAATGATTTGAGGGGAGGGTGGATAAGAACTGCTGAGGGGGAACATATTCATCTGCTCTTACTAGGCTGTCCTTTAGGTTTCTAGCATGTTTAAAAGAGAATCGAGAGATATTCTGAAAAGGCCGGCCCACAGAGGGATCCCAGTCCTAAATAGAAGTCAGAGATCAAACTCCTGGTTCTCCCCTGTTCCTTCCACACGCCCTCCCATTGTACTGTATGTATGAACACATTTTGAACAATGGCTGCCTAAAATGCTGTGGTGCTTACAAACACAATAGGAAAGGTTGTGGTAGACGTGGGCCATCACAGGTGAGTTCACAGCTCTTTTACTCTGAGCATTCATATCAATGACTCACCCTCAGATGGACCATCAATGCCAGAGTTCTACAAGACTGTTTACATAATCAACTGGGCATTTCAACAGTCTGTCCCTCAATATAGTCCTGGGCATATATTGTTTATAAATAAATAAAAATAAAATAAATTGGTCATTTAGCAGACGCTCTTATCCAGAGCGACTTACAGGAGCAATTAGGGTTAAGTGCCTTGCTCAAGGGCACATCGACAGATTTTTCACCTAGTCAGCTCGGGGATTAGAACCAGCGACCTTTCGGTTACTGGCACAACGCTCTTAACCATTAAGCTACCTGCCGCCTATCTTACTATTGTTATAACTGCTAACTTTTTAGCATTTGTTGCACAAATCCATTGCAAGTCAATGGTACATATACAGTCACAGTGAAAGTCTACACACCCCTTTACATTTTGCAAGCTTAAATATTAATAGAGATTCAATATAGTGTTTATCCTGCCGACCTACAAAAACTATTTCACATTTTCAAAGTGTAAAAAATTGTAGAACAACTTTCCTTCTAAAGATATCCAGTAGTTTTGATTACATATATTTTCACACCCCATGAAACAGTTCTACAGCAACTTTACATCTGTGTTGTGGCTTGTAACTTGCTAGGTAGCAGTTTAAGACATGGTTTGAATCCTAATCAATCCATCCAATGTGAGTACATGTTGAAGTACAGTAGATTAATAAAGCTACAGTACTGCAGCTGGTGACAAAGCTGCGTATATTGATATATATATTTTGCTCCTGAACTACTTCTACTCTCAACCTCTCCGATCATTTTCATGATGTCCATCCGGTTTGCTTCTATATGCCATATCTTTCTAACTGTGCTCTTTCCCAAAAGCTCCCAACATACAACCCATATATTTAACATTTTTAGTCATTTAGCAGACGCTCTTATCCAGAGCGACTTACAGTTAGTGAATGCATACATTATTTATTTATTTTTTCCTACCCCCTGTGGGAATCGAAACCCACAACCCATGCTCTATCAACTGAGCTACATCCCTGCCGGCCATTCCCTCCCTTACCCTGGACAACGCTGGGCCAATTGCGCGCCGCCTCATGGGTCTCCCGGTCGCGGCCGGCTACGACAGAGCCTGGATTCGAACCAGGATCTCTAGTGGCACAGCTAGCACTGCAATGCAGTGCCTTAGACCACTGCGCCACTCGTGAGGTAAAAATTATGGACACATTATTCTTACATTATTAGCTATCTTTGTTATTATTTGTTATTTGTGATTAGTCCCATCCTTCAACTCCATTCAATACCTCCCATCTATCTCTTAACACCATCCATATAGGATTTCTATTTGCCATATATATTTCAACCGTACTGTGATGTTTTACAAAAGTTCTGAACATTTCTATTCTCATTGCTTCTACAGATTGTGAAAAATATTATTATATTATTGATCGATTGACTATGAATTTTCAGATCACCCAGTAATGCTATCTGCAAGGTTAGCTCCAGGTAAATATTGCAATCCTTTAGCCATTCCTGGACCTGTGTCCAAAAACAAGCTACAAATGGACAGAACCAAAACAAATTATCTAATGATTCTGTCTCTTGAAAAAGCTTGTTAGTGCATAGGTCAAATGTATCTTTGTGATGCTCATTTCAAGTATTTTTTCCAGCTTCAAACAAACACTAAATATTTCACTTAAAACATAGTTTTGTTGTATTTAATGATAGAGAAGAGAAGAGTTTGACAAACACAGATTCATGTCCAATCTTTGAGGACGTGTCTACATTGTTAGAGTGGTCACATGCCAATCTGTTCCATATAATAGACAGTCTTTGGGACAGTGGAAAGCTGCATGGCCCCTTGGTTGTTGCTAAGCATGCAATCTTCTTCTATGGTGTTTATTGGTGGTGTTCAGACCAACGTTAAAGGTACATCACTGCCACCTTCTGGGCTGGAGTGTGATAGAGACATGTGGTTCTGTCCTGGTGAGATCACAGGGTCAGAGAAAACTCCTGACTGTGGTCATACCAAAACACTCCAGGCACTCAGCCCATAAGAGCCATTCATACTGTCAGATCTAATATGGAAGAACTGAATACAACCATAAGAACCATTCATACTGTCAGATCTAATATGGAAGAACTGAATACAAAAGAGAAGGAGAGGTTGACCAGTACAAATTCATGTACTAATGTTATTTTTCATTGGCAGATCAATGCAGTTTTCCAAACATATTCATCATCAGTTGTTTTGTAAGATTTTAACTAACTGAACAAAAATATAAACACAACATTCAACAATTTTACTGGGGTACAGTTCATATAAGGAAATCAATCAATTGAAATACATTCATTAGGCCCTAATCTATGGATTTCACATGACAGGGGCCCACCCATCAGCCAATAAGAATGATTTTTCCCCACTAAAAGGGCTTTATTACAGATATAAATACTCCTCAGTTTCATCAGCTGTCCGGGTGGCTGGTCTCAGATGATCCTGCAGGTGAAGAAGACCGATGTGGAGGTCCTGGGCTCTTGTGAACATTCCTGCAGTCAGAATGCCAATTGTTCACTCCCTCAAAATGTAGACATCTGTGGCATTGTGTTGTGTGACAAAACTGCACATTTCAGAGTGGCCTTTTATTCTACCCAGCACAAGGTGTAATGATCATGCTGTTTAATCAGCTTCTTGATATGCCACAACTCGCAGGTGGATTGATAATCTTGGCAAAGGAGAAATGCTCACTAACAGAAATGGAAACAAATTTGTGCACCAAATTTGAGAGAAATAAGCTTTTTGTGGGTATGGAAAATATCCGGGATCTTTTATTTCAGCTCATGAAACATGGGACCAACACTTTACATGTCAAGTTTATATATTTTTTCAGTATAGTTTTAGAAGACAATTCACTAAATACGTAGTCATTTCATTTTGTCACATGTTTGGTAAACAACAGGTGTAGACCAACAGTGAAATGTTGACCAACAATGGAGAACACAATACAACAATTATAATAATAGGAAAAAGATTGTAGCACAAGGAATTAATACATGATCAGCAATGGTAGCTTGGATATATACATGGGGTGCCAATACCTAGTCAATGGTAGCTTGGCTATATACATGGTGTGCCAATACCTAGTCAATAATAGCTTGGCTATATACATGGGGTGCCAATACCTAGTCAATGATAGCTTGGCTATATACATGGGGTGCCAATACCTAGTCAATGATAGCTTGGCTATATACAGTGCATTCTGAAAGTATTCAGACCCCTTGACTTTTTCCACATTTTATTACGTTACAGCCATATTCTAAAGTTGGTTAAATCATTTTTTCCCCTCATCAATCTACACACAATACCCCATAATGTCAAAGCAAAAGACAGGTTTTTAGACATTTTTCCTAATTTATTAATTAAAAAACGGAAATATCAAATTTACATAAGTATTCAGACCCTTTACTCAGTACTTTCTTGAAGCACCTTTGGCAGCGATTACAGCATCGAGTCTTCTTGGGTATGATGCTACAAGCTTGGCACACCTGTATTTGGGGAGTTTCATTCATTCTTCTCTGCAGATCCTCTCAAACTCTGTCAGGTTGGATGGGGAGCGTTGCTGCACAGCTATTTTCTGGTCTCTCCGGAGATGTTAAATCGGGTTCAAGTCTGGGCTCTGGCTGGGCCAGGTGAACCTTCGCCCCAGTCTGAAGTCCTGAGCGCTCTGGAGCAGGTTTTCATCAAGGATCTCTCTGTACTTTGCTCCGTTCATTATTCCCTCGATCCTGACTAGTCTCCCAGTCACTGCCTCTGAAAAACATCCGCACAGCATGATACTGCCACGACCATGCTTCACCGTAGGCATGGTGCCAGGTTTCCTCCAGAAGTGACGCTTGGTATTCAGGCCAAAGAGTTCAATCTTGGTAACAACAGACCACAGAATCTTGTTTCTCATGGTCAGAGTCCTTTAGGTGCCTCTTGGCAAACTCCAAGCAGGCTGAACTCTGGAGCTCTGTCAAAGTGATCATCGGGTTCTTGGTCACCTCCCTGACCAAGGCCCTTCTCCTCCGATTGCGCAGTTGGCCGGGCGGACAGCTCTAGGAAGAATCTTGGTGATTCCAAACTTCTTCCATTTAAGAATGGAGGAGGCCACGGTTTTCTTGGGGACCTTCAATGCTGCAGACATTTTTTGGTACCCTTCCCCAGATCTGTGCCTCGACACAATTCTGTCTCTGAGCTCTACGGACAATTCCATCGACCTAATGGCTTGGTTTTTGCTCTGACATGCAAAACAGACAGGTGTGTGCCTTTCCAAACCATGTCCAATCAATTGAATTTCTCAGGTGGACTCCAATCAAGTTGTAGAAACATCTCAAGGAAGATCAATGGAAACAGGATGCACCTGAGCAAAATTTAGAGATTCATTGCAAAGGGACTGGAATACTAATGTGAATAACGTTTTGCAAAAATGTCTAAACCTGTTTCCACTTTGTCATTATGGGGTATTGTGTGTAGATTGATGAGGGATTTTTGTTGTTGTTTGTAAAAAAAAAAAAAACATTTTTACAATAAGGCTGTAACTTATTTTTTTGTTGAAGAAGTCAAGGGGTCTGAATACTTTCAGAATGCACTGTATAGACTAACTATTTCACTTTAAACACTTTTTTATATTTATGCACAAGAGAAAAGGTTGCCCAGCACAAATTCATGTACAAACATGATTTTTCATTACATATTTGTAATTTAGCAGATGCTCTTATCTAGAGCGACTTATAGGACCAATTGGTGTTAATTGCCTTGCTCAAGGCCACAATGACAGATTTTTGACCTAGTTGGCTCGGGATTCAAACCAGCGACCTTTCAGTTACTGGCCCAACACTCTAAACCGCTAGGCTACCTGTTAAATACATAACACAATATGTGACATAAGTAGAATACAGAACACTTGAAACATTACAGAATATTTTTCATGATGGAAATTGAAATATTTAAATGTGATTTAAAAAAAGCAGTGGGTAGAGTGGCGTTTCGCAGGCGGTTTGTACGGGCAGTTAGACAGGACAGTTTGTGGCTGTTTCTCAGGAGCCTGGTGGTGCAGTTACCTCTTCTTGGAGGGAGCAGGTCATTCAGTGGATGGTCAAGAGTGTGCATGTCCTTCACCAGGTGCACTGCAGCCTGTTCTCGCCTGCTCTGCAGTGACGGGAGCTGTGGTTGGACTGCTCCACCTCTGGAGATGATCCTCAAGGCCCTCCTCTGCACCCTGTCTAGTTGGGCCTGCTGCTTTTTACTGCATCCAACTAACAGCACTCCACCGTATTCCAGACAAGGCCTGGCCAGTGTAGTATAGACTGTGAACAGATCTTCAGTAGGACATTACTGGCAAGAACAGTCAAAAAGGTTGCCTTGCTCAAGGCCACAACGACAGCTTTTTGACCTAGTTGACACTCTTAACCACTAGGCTACCTGTTAAATACATAACACAATACGTGACATAAGTAGAATACAGAACACTTGAAACATTACAGGACATTTTTCATGATGGAAATTGAAATATTTAAAAAAAGTAGTGGGTAGAGTGGCGTTTCGCAGGCGGTTTGTACGGGCAGTTATACAGGACAGTTTGTGGCTGTTTCTCAGGAGCCTGGTGGTACAGTTACCACTTCTTGGAGGGAGCAGGTCATTCAGTGGATGGTCAAGAGTGTGCATGTCCTTCACCAGGTGCACTGCAGCCTGTTCTCGCCTGCTCTGCAGTGACGGGAGCTGTGGTTGGACTGCTCCACCTCTGGAGATGATCCTCAAGGCCCTCCTCTGCACCCTGTCTAGTTGGGCCTGCTGCTTTTTACTGCATCCAACTAACAGCACTCCACCATATTCCAGAACAGTCAAAAAGGCGTTTCGAGGCCTTTCTCACTGGCTGCTCCACATGTCACCACTGAGGTTAGAGTCTAGATTAAAATCAAGATACTTGGTTGTTGTTACCACTGGTACTTCCTGTCCTCCTAGGATTAGTGGTGCAGGTTGTGGATGGTCCTCTGACCAAGGGCTAAATGTGCCAGTTGCCATCACCCTCTGCCCTCTTTCGGTGGTGTAGCTGTGGAGCCAGGCTAGTAACCTTAAACACAGTTCAATGTCAGACAGATGTTGCAGGAACTATGGGTGATCTACTCGATCAAAGGCTTTGGACACATCAGCAAGTAACACCCTCACCATTGTTGGGTTTATGGAGTCTGTAGCTGTCAGCCAGGAGTATGTGGCTTTCACAAGGGTGGTAGTAGTGCTGGACTTTGGGAGGTAGTCATACTGAATCGTGCACTCAGATAACACCTCCTACTGGCAGGGGACAGTTTTAACAATGTGTTTGATGACAGGGGCTAGATCTTCTGCATGCTCTTTAGTAGCCAGGCTGGAATGCCATCAGGCCCACATGCTTTACGTGCTCTGAGTCTGTTCAGAGCTTGCTTTAACTGGCAAATGCTGCACAGCTCAACCTGCCTTGTAGGCATGGGCAGGGGGAAGATGGCAAGAGGTGTGGTGCTTGTCCATGCCTCAGCAAAGAAGCCATTCAAAACATCAGCCACGTCGTCGTCTTCAATTCCCTCGACCTGTATTCTCCCTCCTGATGTTTTCTTTGGTCCCAGTCCATTGTTAATGAAGTCCCACTATTCCTTAGGGTTTTTCTTGTTTAGGTCCTGGATTTCAGTTTTGTAGAAGATTGTCTTTGCTTCCTTGATAATCATTTGCACTGTGTTTCTGTATTTTCTCCATGTCATTGTTTCTCCCCATCTGTTGAAAATATTCTGTATTTTCCTGATGGCAGCCTTTATTCTTTCAGTCATCCAGGGCTGGTCCAGTATTGTTGTTTTCTTATTTCTTATTGACATACATACATCAAGTGCAGTTTGAATGTAGGAGTTGAACGTCTCCACCTTTGCATCGATGCTCTCCACCTCATATATGGCAGACCAGTCAGTAATGGCCATACATCGTGCAAAGGTCTCCTTTCTGTTCTGGGTTACCAGATGTCCTTTTTTCTGCTGCACCTCACTTCTCCCTCCTGATGTTGTGTTTGGAGAGAACAGCAGACATTTGTGATCACTGGATCCGAGAGGGGCAAGGACAGTGGTTTGTGTTGATCAGATCTAGGATGGAGTCCCCTCTGTGGTCTTGTCTTTGGCCACTTGTTTCATGTCTGGATGGGAGTTTGTCAGCATCTTGATGGGCATGTGATTAAAGTCTCCACACAGGATGAGACCCATTTGGGGAGAGGACATCCTGATCACATGGACAGTGATTATGAGATAATCCACAGTGTTCTGCTGCAGTGTTTTGTCATGTGCCCATGGTGGATGTTAGAGCACTCCACTACCAGAGATGAAACTGAGCTGGGGTGTTGTTTAGAACGGAGCTGAAGACAATCAAACTCTTCTTTCTCTAGGTCAGTTATTCTTCTCTTTGCCTGCATACTGTGATTCACATACATAGCCACACCCCCTCCTCGCATCCCCTCTCTGGACCTGTCATTTCTGAACAGCTGATAGTCTTTGTCATCAGAACAGCCTCAATTTGTCGGGGCATGGACTCTACAAGGTGTCGAAAGCGTTCCACTGGGATGCTGGCCCATGTTGACTGCAATGCTTCCCACAGTTGTGTAAAGTTGTCTGGCAGTGGATTTCTACTCAGAATAGCTCGTTCCATCTCCTACAACATATGCACAATTGGATTGAGATCTGGTGCCTCGGAAGGCCACTGCAGTAACCTGAATTCACTGTCATGTTCGTGGAACCTTTTCTGGACAAGCCTTGTGGCATGGGGCATAATCCTGCTGAAAAAATATATTTGCAGATGGATAACTTCTGCCATGAAGGGATGCACCTGATTGACAATGATTTTTAGATATCCTGTGGCATTCAAACGTTGCTCCACTTTTATCAAGGGGCCCAATGTCTGCCATGAAAACACACCCCACACCACCACCACCATCCTACAATGCTGACACACGGCATGGATGCATGTACTCGTGGTTTGCTCTATATCCTAGACCTCTCATTATCTTTACAGTAGGAGCTATCTGCAAAACTGACAAGGTGCACACTGATCAGTAAAGAGATTCTAACATTCTACAACTTCCCGTACCTATGCACAGTTCTCTCACAGTGAGAAACAATAGGATTACAATAGTGTATCCAATCCACTACCACTTCTTATGTATACGTTGGTGTCTTTTTAAATTGCCAGATATGTAGAATCTCATCTCACAGACAGCTTCTCTCCTGTGTGTATACGTTCATGTATTTTCAAGTTGCCAAATTGAGAGAAACTTGTCCCACAGTCAGAGCAGGAGTATGGCTTCTCTCCTGTATGTATACGTTCATGTATTTTTAAGGGGCCCAGTCGAGAGAAACTCTTCCCACAGTCAGAGCAAGAGTAAGGCTTCTCTCCTGTGTGTGCTCTCTGATGAACTTTTAGCTCAGTTGATGTTTTGAAGCGCTTTACACAGTCAGAGCAGGAGTAAGGCTTCTCTCCTGTATGTATACGTTCATGTATTTTTAAGTTGCCAGATAGAGAGAATCTTAACCCACAGTCAGAGCAGGAGTATGGCTTCTATCCTGTATGTATATGTTCATGTCTTTTTAAGTGGCCCAGTCGAGAGAAACTCGCCCCACAGTCAGAGCAGGAGTAAGGTTTCTCTCCTGTGTGTATCCGTTTGTGTGATTTCAAGCTTTCCTGCTGAGAGAAACCCTTCCCACAGTCAGAGCAGGAGTAAGGCTTCTCTCCTGTGTGTTCTCTGATGAACTTTTAGCTCAGTTGATGTTGTGAAGCATTTTACACAGTCAGAGCAGGAGTAAGGCTTCTCTCCTGTGTGTATACGTTCATGTATTTTTAAGGGGTCCTGTCGAGAGAAACTCTTCCCACAGTCAGAGCAGGAGTAAGGCTTCTCTCCTGTGTGTATACGTTCATGTTGTTTTAAGTTGTCCAGTCGAGAGAAACTTGTCCCACAGTCAGAGCAGGAGTAAGGCTTCTCTCCTGTGTGTATACGTTCATGTTGTTTTAAGGTGCCCGGTTGAGAGAAACTCTTCCCACAGTCAGAGCAGGAGTAAGGCTTCTCTCCTGTGTGTATACGTTCATGTATTTTTAATTTGCTAGATTGAGAGAAACTTAACCCACAGTCAGAGCAGGAGTAAGGCTTCTCTCCTGTGTGTATACGTTCATGTGTTTTTAAGTGGCCCAGTTGAGAGAAACTCTTTCCACAGTCCGAGCAGGAGTATGACTTCTCTCCTGTGTGAACTTTCTGATGAATTGTCAGAGCCTTTGATGTTGTGAAATTCTTCGCACAGTCAGTACAGGAATTCAGATTCTCTCCTGTGTGTATTTGTAGGTGTATTTTTAACTTTGATAGAATTGAGAAACTCTCCTCACAATGTGGGCAGTGGTGAGACCTCTTAGCTCTGTGATCTTCCTGCTGTTGCTCTTTGGATGTAGAGAATGTCTCAACATGGTCTCCTGTGAGAACAACATCAGAAGAACCAGTCAGTTGGTGTGATATACATGTCAATCAAATGTATTTTATGAAGCCCTTTTTACATCAGAAGTTGTCACAAAGTGCTTTATAGAAACCCAGCCAAAAACCCCAAAGAGCAAGCAATGCAGATGAAGAAGCCATATCATCCTCCACTCACTATCACAAGGGTTAGTAACTACACAGACTCATTTAATAGAACTTTAAAACATTGGCAGTTTGTCTACTTCACTTCTTTAGTCTACTCTCTGATCACTCTAGATAGCCCAGTGAATAAAACAAATGCTGGCAATACTGGTGTCAAACCATGTACAGTGAGGGAAAAAAGTATTTGATCCCCTGCTGATTTTGTACGTTTGCCCACTGACAAAGACATGATCAGTCTATAATTTTAATGGTAGGTTTATTTGAACAGTGAGAGACAAATAAACCTACCATTAAAATTATAGACTGATCATGTCTTTGTCAGTGGGCAAACATACAAAATCAGCAGGGGATCAAATACTTTTTTCCCTCACTGTACATTAAATTCATTGATACGGTAATTAATACAAAATTGCAGTATTAGCCTGCTCTAAAAAATGTGAGGGTAAATGTTCTTGGTTCGTGCAGATGACTGACCTCCACAGACCAATTGGCAGTACGCCCAGCAGAGCATGTGAGCGGAGTGGAGCGGGAGCGAGCGGGGAGCGCGAGCGGGCGGATTTTGGACAGAGCGCAGAGCGGCATTTTTAAAAGGACGGAGCGTCGCCCTATGTCCCGCTCCAATTTCGCACTGCTCACACCACGAGTCTGAAGCTTGCACAGTCATCAACAGTAGACTATTTTCAGTCAAAACTCGGCTCAATAATGGAGTTCACCGAGTACTTCAAAAAGGACAATGAGAAGTCCTACAGGTGTACTATTAATATAAAACTAACTAACAATGATAATGTGGTTCAAGAAAAAGAATGTGGTGACATCGTTTCAGTCAGTAAAGATTCATTTTGGAATCTAAAAAGACACATCTCTCGAAAACACGAAAGTGTGCTACGTGAACACGCTGGGAAGAAAGCAAAAGGTTAGCAGGTTGAATAGGGTAACTTGTAACAAAAGTGTACATTAAATATAGCCTAATATTCAAACAAATTCGTTTTGTCATTCAAAGTAGGCCTAATATATGGTTCGTTTAATTTAATTTTTGTCGTCCATGAATTTGTATTTTATAGAGCAAGAGGAGCAGCAGCAGCAACAAGAGAAAAGGGTTGAGGAATTCAAAAGTTTCTTCACTGCACACAAAGGCCCAACCATAACAAGGGAGAGAAAAAGAGAGCTGGATGTAGCATTTAAAAAAATGATTTACATGGACTATGAACCGCTGAGTACAACACCGTACGGGACACACTCATGCCACATGCCCTGGAAGAGATGGAAGCCAAACTGCAAGACCTACTGCAAAATGGTGATGGGCTCGTTCTGTCAGCGGACATGTAGACCAGTAGAAGAGGGCACAGCTTCCTTGGCATCGTGGCCAGTTTAATTGATGGGACGTTCCGGGGGCACACGGTTTTGTTGGGCTGTGAGCACATACAGGGGCACCATACCGCAGATCGTATTTACCAAAAGTATGAAAGTGTACTGAAATATTGGAACGTGCAACGACGTGTGATTCGGGTCGTCACTGACAGTGCCAGCAACATGATCAAGGCATTTAACCTCCTCCCTGGCACTGAAGAGGAGGCGGAGGGTGAAGTGACCGCGGATGCCAGCAGCAGCGCAGAACATGAAGAGGAGGATGAGGGACCACCTGCGCCCTCGCAAATCCATGTGGAAGTGATAACCTCTAATGTAGAAACTATGATAAATCAGTACTTTACTGTGTCAAATTTACATCTGAGATGCCCCATTCACATGCTTCAGCTGGCGATCAAAGACGCCATTAACGAGCACGACAACATGAATAGGCTGTTAGTGAAAGTCGGGCACCTGGTGAAAAGCGTACGCAAGAGCACCCTGAACACAGAGGAAACCGACCAATTAGGTGTCCGCACCACAAATGCCTGTGCCACTCGATGAAACAGTCAGCTGCGGATGATTCAGTCGTTCATCCGGTTGTTCCAAAAAGACCCGTTATGGCAAAACAAACTCAAGTCTAATGTTGCTAACGTGGTCCTCTGTAGCTCAGCTGGTAGAGCACAGCGCTTGTAACGCCAAGGTAGTGGGTTCGATCCCCGGGACCACCCATACACAAAAAATGTATGCACGCATGACTGTAAGTCGCTTTGGATAAAAGCGTCTGCTAAATGGCATATTATTATTATTATCACCCTGAATCAAGTACGGCAGCTGACGCACCTTGTCAGTGTGCTGACACCACTGGCAGACCTCACAGACAAAATGCAGAAGGAGCTGGGGAACCTGGGGATGATCCTCCCTGCTGTCACAGAAATCAAATCCCTGCTCACCGATGACACTCACGCTGCACTTTCAATGGGCATCCCTGCTTTTGCAGAAACATTGGCAAACAACGTGTCAATTCGCTATGGAATATACTATACTGATAAACATCTCATTTTAGCATCAGTGTTAGATCCCCGTTTCAAGACAGAATGGATAATCCGAGATGAGTCTGTATGCAACAAACTCGGGGAGAACCGTGACCTCCTCATAAAAGAAGCTGAAGAAATTAACGCTCCCAGCGGCACACCCGAGACAGACACCCCACCCGCCGCTGACCTGAATCCCGAGCCTGAACCAAAAAGAGCTCGCCTGTTCGGGTCATACTTCAGTGAGCAGCTACGCATAACCGGAGACGCCAAAGGTGAAGTCGAAAATTACCTCTCATCCCCGAGACAGAACCCGGACGCAGATGTTATTCGATTTTGGAAAGAAAACTCCATGTCTTTTCCCCGCCTGGCTAAAGTAGCTCGCATTGTGTTCAGCATCCCAAGCGGGTCTGCGAGCGCAGAGAGGGTTTTCTCCGCTGCTGGCCTGCTGTCAAGAAACCACCGCATGAGTCTGAAGCCTCAGACATTGGCCAAACTTGTGTTCTTGAAGGTGAACTCAAAAGAACTGTAGATAAGGAAAGCGATTCATTTTTATTTTTTTTATTTTAAAGTTTGACAATGGATATAAGCCAATTTAAATTTTTATCAACGTGCAAGCTGCGCAAAAGTTCAGTTATCAGAATTTTGGCCTGATAGTTAATTTACTTTTAAAACTTTGATGTATAGCCTGTATATTTTTATTTATATAATTAGGCCCATTGATTTGTTTAATTTTACATGACTTTTTGTGTATATTCCTTCTTACATAGGCTAGGCCTAATTTGTAATTTGAAATAAAACATTTCTATTTGGAAAATGTTGTCGTTGCTCTTTAGTTCTTTGGGAGGTAAGGCTGTGGTTTAAGCTAAAAGTGAAATACATGCAGATTTTTCTCCTTTTTTGGAGCGAGCGAGGGGGCGATTTGAGTGGAGCGCGATGCAAACTTCGTTGAGCGCTGAGCGATAATGAGCGGACTGGCCTGATGTGGCTTTGAGCGGGGGGAGCGGAGGGGTGAACAGCTCCGTGAGCGATGAGCTGAGATTCTCACCGCTCCACTCCGCTCATATGCTCTGATGCCCAGAACATTGTTCTGGGATCCAAAAGGGATATCTCAGTTTCAAGGTCTCAGCTTGGAGAGAAGAAGCCTTGTGAGGTATTGGTCGGTCACATGCAGGAACCAAATGTTAACAATTAATTAATTATGAATAAAGCTAAAATCATGCAAATATAACTTGTCTGTGTAAGCAGTATATAGGACAACTAACGGGACTGCCCCGGCAGAGCTACCGACCGACGTGTACTATGGTGCTTTTACGTTTGTTGGAACCTCTCCAACAAGGGACTCATTTGACTTTGAGTCCCTTCGTGGCGATTTTCCACGACAAAAACCCACCATCCCATTCCACTATTTAACCCCATCTAGTCCTACGCCAGACCACTACCACTCAACACCCCCTGCAGCTGTTCTGCAGTAAATCCTCGCATTCCCAAGTACTTCTCTGCCGCTGCCACCACAGCCTCTATTTTCTGGGACTTTTTGATCAATTTCTGCAGTACAATTGACAACCATTGCTATAAATGCTAAAAAGCCCACCTTACTGAAGCACATATTCTTCCCATCACTCTCTGTAACTACCCGTTACAAGTGCCATGCTCTACCAATTGAGCTACAGTTGAGCTACAGAGGACCATAATCTGCCTTTCTCTCACCTGACACCTCAGATCTCCAGCCCGTTAGCACCCCCACAACTAACACACAGAACTTTCTCCACCGATACCACACATTTATTCATCTCATGCCCTCCTGCACACTTGTCACATCTAGGCATCTCACGCCTACACACTGCTGCAACAGGCCCATAAACTTCACCCCTAAAACACTGTAATATTTACGGAACAAAATCGCTCACGGGATAACTGACCTACTGACTACCTTGATCTTATCTGGCAGAGACTATGCATCAAAATCCAGCATGACAGATAATGTATTCTCTGTTTCCCCACGCTCTACACCGGATCTACGTCTCACCAAACGGAGGGTGTCACAGACACCTGGAATCTTCCATTTCAACTGCACATCCTCAACACTTAAACCTAACCCCGTTATCACTCCTTTCAATGCCACCCTGTTCCGGAGAGCAATTCAAGTCACAATTCCTGTCTCTAATCACGTAATCCGCAGCGCCCGCTCCCTCTGGACAGAGGAGAAACAATAAATCAGCACGAGTCCACTCAGAGTTACCTTCACCAACTCAACAGTCCCCAACCTCTTCTCCACCTAACCTGACACCACATATGGATCCATTCTCTCTACAAATCTCACTCCCACTGGGCCAGAATCATCCTTATCATCCTTGGAACGAGGCCCGAACTCTGAGTTCCTCACCGCAGGTAATTCATCCTCACTCTCGCCAGGTTCCATCTCTGAGCTACTGGAGGACGTATCCCTCTTTATACACTAGACTATAACCTCCCTCGCCACACTGCTTCCCTCTACACTCAGCTCCTTCTCAGCGGTCATTCACTGCACCTGCCACCACAGTTAATTAGTTTTAAATTGACACAATACCTGTTATCAAAGGTTACAGCTAGAGATGACGTGCAGGAGCTTGCAGTGATTTGTTGTTTTGCATGATGTCTACTTTGATGATAATTAGAGTTTTATAATCTGAGAGGAAATAGAGCCGAATATTGCTAAAAGTCACGCCAGGGTAAGCCTACACAAAACACAGCCCTTATTTTAAGTGTTTCTAAAATGAATAAAAGGGAAAAATGATTGGAACCATTTCCCTGTTAAACCGCTACGTGTTATGACACCATTTTCCCAAAAATAATAATAATAAAAAAACTGTAATCAGACTTTACTCAGTACTTTGTTGAAGCTCCTTTGGCAGTGATTACAGCCTCAAGTCTTCTTGGGTATGACGCTACAAGCTTGGCATACCTGTATTTGGGGAGTTTCTCTGCAGATCCTCTCAAGCTTGTCAGGTAAGATGGGTAGTGTCGCAGCACAGCTATTTCAGTTCTCTCTGTACTTTGCTCCGTTCATCTTTCCCTCGATCCTGACTAGTCTCCCAGTCCCTGCCACTGAAAAACATCCCCACAGCATGATGCTGCCACCACCATGCTTCGCCGTTGGGATGGTGCCAGGATTCCTACAGACGTGACGCTTGGCATTCAGGCCAAAGAGTTCAATCTTGGCTTCATCACACCAGAGAATCTTGTTTCTCATGGTCTGAGAGTCCTTTAGGTGTCTTTTGGCAAACTCCCAGCGGGCTGTCATGTGCCTTTTCATGAGGAGTGGCTTCCGTCTAGCCACTCTACCATAAAGGCCTGATTGGTGGTGCTGCAGAGATGGTTGTCCTTCTGGAAGATTCTCGTATCGCCACAGAACTCTGGAGCTCTGCCAGAGTGACCACTGGCTTCTTGATGACCTCCCTGACCAAGGCCCTTTTCCCCCCGATTGCTTAGTTTGTCTGGGCTGCCAGCTCTAGAAAAATGATTGGTGGTTCCACACTTTTTCCATTTAAGAATGATGGAGGCCTTTCGATCATATCCTTGGACTAAAATGTTTGACACGCAGGTGCAAGCCTAACATCACATGCAAAGGGCCTTTGGGTAACGTAGCACATATTCAATGATATATATTTTTCTCACATAGGCTGTTCATTTCTGATCTTTGATACTTTTTCTGGTTTATAAACGTATCATGGTATACTACGTTAATGCTATACGTATGGGCCATATTGTTACTTGGTAGCTACTAGCAGCAGACCCTGTGTTGTGGATCATCTACCACTATTTTGGACGGTCCATACTGTAACGTTAACGTTAGTCTCAGGCTTCACTAACTAGCGTTACTGTTTTAGGTGGAGCTATTCTTTGCTACTTTTCAAACAAATACTACGTGATATTTCACATATCATCTTGCTAAAAAGGCCTTTTGTTGTGATATTTAGGCTACTAGCAAAATACCCTGTGTTGTTAGGATAGATTTATAATAATAATAATAATAATAATAATATGCCATTTAGCAGACGCTTTTATCCAAAGCGACTTACAGTCATGCGTGCATACATTTTTGTGTATGGGTGGTCCCGGGGATCGAACCCACTACCTTGGCGTTACAAGCGCCGTGCTCTACCGGCTGAGCTACAGAGGACCACGGATTTATGTTTGTTTCTTCCAACAGATCTTTACATATTTTCCTCACTACAAAATATTCCTGCGGTCCTTGTGGTTACTAAACATATTTTAGATATGTCTTTATGCTATAGCTTATTCCATGTTTACATCTTTGGTTAAATGACTTCAAATGCAAAACTTAAATGTACTTTGTGGAATGTCTGTGGAGTTTGTAAACTATCCAAGCTTAAAACAGGTTATTACTAGGCTTAAACAACTTCATTCATCCATTGTGTTCCTACAATAAACTCACTTGTTGAAGGATGAGCTACTTAAAGTATGCAGGAGATGGCAAGGGCCAGTAATAGCATCCTGTTTCTCCTCTCATTCTCATGGTGTTATGGTTTTAATTCACTAATCTGTTCCGTTTCAAGTGGATACTATTATAACTGATACAGCTGGTAGATACATTTTGATACAGGAAACTCTTTTGAATGAGCATATTAATCTGGTTAATGTTTATGGTCCTAATGATGATAATCCCAAATTCTTTGAGAATGTATTTCTATTGATAGCCTCCATTCCTGTTAAAGTCCTAATGGCAGGGGACTTTAATTGCACTCTTGATCCTCATCTAGATTGCTCCTCTGGTTTATACACTTCCCACTCGCAGAGTAGAAAGAAATTACAGCATTTCATTAAGGACTTAAATCTATGTGAACGTTGGAGGACTCAGAACCCGAGTAAAAGGGAGTATTCATGTTATTCGTCAACATTTAAATCATATTCTCATGTAGACTACTTTTCGCTCCTATGGTTTAGACACTTCCCTCTCACAGAGTAGAAAGTCATTTTGTAAATGTGATCGTTCAGTTGTTGTTTTTTGCAACAATTGATAAAAACCTGTTTTTGCTTTGTCATTATGGGGTAATGTGAGTAGATTGATGAGGAAAAAAACAATTTCATCAATTTTACAATAAGGCTGTAACGTAACAAAATATCTAAAAAGTCCAGGGGTCTGAATACTTTCTGAATGCACTGTATATAGACAGGTGTGTGCCTTTCCAAATCATGTCCAACAAACTTAATTAGATAGAACCTTCTCTTACCATGAGAAACAGATTTCCCAATCTTCTCCTCCTCTTCTTCATCTTTAATGTTGACATTCAGCTCCAGTGTTTGACTGCAGTCTTCCAGCTTCACTGATGCCATCTCTGGATCCTGCTTAGCAAACTGGGCTCCACTGTCGCAATCAGGACCCAGTGACTGTAGGTTTGGACTCAGTTTGGAAGGAGAGAGGCAGGCTGGGTTTGTTCTCACTATTGATGTTACAGGCCTCAGATTTAATTCTAGTCGTCCTGTGGTAATGAGAAACAGACACAAAAAGTTATTGTCTTGACAGTTCTGGCACTTTCTTTGTTGTCTAAAAATATATTCTCTTTCTTCTTGTTAAATCATCTAATTCAGTGCTTGACTTGGACTGAAATAGGTGCCGGTACTGTTTATATTTAGGTGCAGGAGCTCCACAATACTGTTGAGCTAACATTCTATAAGAGGAACAGGAGCTCAAGCACTAGATATTTGAGGTGCCGGTACTTAACCTATAGTATATTTTCCCAAATTCACATACAGTACCAGTCAAAGGTTTTAGGACACCTACTCATTCCAGGGGTTCTTTATTTTTACTATTTTCTACATAGGATAACAATATGAAATAACACATATGGAATCATGTAGTAACCAAACATTTGTTAAACTAATCAAAATATATTTTATATGTGAGATTCTTCAAAGTAGGCAACCTTTGCCTTGATGACAGCTTTGCACACTCTTGGCATTTCAATCAACAGGTGTGCCTTGTTAAAAGTTAATTTGTGGAATGTCTTAATGCGCTTGAGCCAATCAGTTGTGTTGTGACAAGGTAGGGGTGGTATAGAGAAGATAGCCCTATTTGGTAAAAGACCAATTCCATATTATTGCAAGAACAGCTCAAATAAGCAAAGAGAAACAACAGTCCATCATTACTTTAAGATTCTTCAAGTGCAGTCGCAAAAACCATAAAGCGTTATGATGAAACTGGCTCTCATGAGGACCGCCACTGGAAAGGAAGACCCAGAGTTACCTCTGCTACAGAGGATAAGTTCATTAGAGTTACCAGCCTCAGAAATTGCAGCCCAAATAAATGCTTCACATAGTTCAAGTAACAGACACATCTCAACATCAACTGTTCAGAGGAGACTGCGTGAATCAGGCCTTCATGGTCGAATTGCTGCAAGAAACCACTACTAAAGGACACCAACATGAAGAAGAGACTTGCTTGGGCCAAAAAACATGAGCAATGGACATTAGACCGGTGGAAATCTGTCCTTTGGTCTGATGTGTCCAAATTTGAGATTTTTGGTTCCAACCGCATTGTCTTTGTGACACACAGAGTAGGTGAACAGATGATCTCTACATGTGTGCTTCCCACCGTGAAGCATGGAGGAGGAGGTGTGATGGTGCTTTGCTGGTGATTTATTTAGAATTCAAGGCACACTTAACCAGCATGGCTACCACAGCAGTCTGCAGCGATACACCATCCCATCTGGTTTGTGCTTAGTGGGATTATTTGTTTTTCAACAGGACAATGACCCAACACACCTCCAGACTGTGTAAGGGCTATTTGACCAAGAAGGAGAGTGATGGATTGCTGCATCAGATGACCTGGCCTCCACAATCAACCGACCTCAACCCAATTGAGATGGTTTGGGATGAGTTGGACCGCAGAGTGAAGGAAAAGCAGCCAACAAGTGCTCAGCATGTGTGTGAACTTCTTCAAGACTGTTGGAAAAGCATTCCAGGTGAAGCTGGTTGAGAGAATGCCAAGAGTGTGCAAATCTGTCATCAAGGCAAAGGGTGGCTACTTTGAAGAATCTAAAATCTAAAATATATTTTGATTTGTTTAACACTTTTTTGGTTACTACATGATTCCATATGTGTTATTTTATAGTTTAGATGTCTTCACTATTATTCTACAATGTAGAAAATAGTAAAGAATTAAGAAAAACCCTTGAATGAGTAGGTGTGTCCAAACTTTTGACTGGTGCTGTATATTTGCCACTGCTTGACAAAAAAAAAAGATAACTTATAGTTAGATAGAACCTGCTCTTACCATGAGAAACAGATTCCCCAATCTTCTCTTCCTCTTCTTCATCTTTAATGTTGACATTCAGCTCCAGTGTTTGACTGCAGTCTTCCAGCTTCACTGATGCCATCTCTGGATCCTGCTTAGCAAACTGGGCTCCACTGTCGCAATCAGGACCCAGTGACTGTAGGTTTGGACTCAGTTTGGAAGGAGAGAGGCAGGCTGGGTTTGTTCTCACTATTGATGTTACAGGCCTCAGATTTAATTCTAGTCGTCCTGTGGTAATGAGAAACAGACAAAAAGTTATTGTCTTGACAGTTCTGGCACTTTCTTTATTGTCTAAAAATATATTAGATCAGGTAGCTAAGCATTGACAACAAACCATTTATTAATTTCACATTAGACACAAATTGCACACTTTAAATTAAACAACATAAGTGCACTTAACCTATAGTAGATTTCAGAAATTCACATAAATGACTGAAAAACCATTTAGTACAAGGTTGCAGTTTGTTTTAGGCAGCACTATGTAATATTTTCCTGAATAACCGTCTTCACTGTATTATTTCAATCAAAAACCAATTGTATTTCCTGTTCACACCATAATAACATTTATAGATAAAGACAGAAACAACTGAATGTGTCTGAATATATGGAAAAAGGGGAGGGGTCTGAATACTTTCTGAATCCACTGTAAGGAATTGGCAACTCGTTCTCATTCTGAGAAATAAGGTAGGCCACTTGATTTCAACATCTGAACAAAGTGGACAGGCTAACATGCTTTTCAAACAGTTGGAGACAGACAGAATGGTGTGTTCATAACAGCTAAACGGTTCAACCTTGTTAGCAGACAGATCCAAGTTGGCTAAACCTGAAACAAAGATTAGCTGGTTAATCACTAGCACTTGAGAAATTGTTGATGAGACCTGTGTTAATTTTCTATAGCCAAATGCCTTCTACAATAAGTTTGTCAATTTGTAACAAAAAAATGCATTTTCATAGACCAACTTGAAAGCCAGATCAGTGATTAATGCCAATATAAGCAGGTTAAACTATTTTTATAAAATAATACAATAATTAGTGGGTCTTATTGGTTGTGGATGGCTTATATTTAGCCTAGGTTTAACTTCACAAGCCCTGAATTCATTAGATTATAGCTGACTGTTTGAAATGCAGTGTATTTGACCTTTAATTGTACAACACTTAGAGAAAAACAAAATTGAGAAATCTTGAATCACCCATACGTTTGAAAAAACTCAAGATACAGCTGTATGATTTAGTCCATATAGCCCAGCCATAACAGAGTACATTAGAGTAAAGTATAATACAATACAGTATGTTATACTGTACTATACTCAGTACTGTTGTACTGTACTGAACTAAACTTCTATTTCCTGTACTCTGCTGTACTGTACTTTCCAATCTTGTGAAACTGTAGCTATGTTTCCAATAACTTGTCCATTGATTTTTTTCTGGACATTTAGAAAAGGTTTGCATAGAAAATAGATACGACAATTGCCATCTAGGCTGTGTTTCCATGTAACTATCTTGTGTCGATAAAAACAGCTGGACGTAATGACTCACCCTGTACCGTCAAAATGGTTTGGCAATCATCATTTATTTAAAACACTGTTTCAATCCTCACTTGTCAGAATAAAGAAACTTTGACAAAAGAAAAACCCACCCGTCCAATGATTAAAAATGGTTGTCGAGCTTTAGAACATTTCTCCTATATCTGCCGTTTCCATTACACACAGTGCAAAGATTTTTTTTGCAACATTGCTTTTGTCGAATGCACCTGGTTCAATGGAAACCTGCCTAATGATGTCTGAGTGATTAGTTCAGATTTGGTCCGGTCTAATGTTTGGGCCAAGTCAGTTAAGAACAAATTCTTATTTACAATAATGGCATACCCTGGCCAAACCCGGCCGACGCTGGGCCAATTTTGCACCGCCCTATGCGACTCCCAATCATTGTGATACAGCCTGGAATCCAACCAGGGTCTGTAGTGACAGATGCAGTGTCTTAGACCGCTGCGCCACTCGGGAGCCCTGTGACTAATCATTTTGTCTATTTAAGCTCTGAAAAGGCCTATCAGCTACCCAACTTTATCAGGAGTTATCCTGAGCCTATTTGCAATGAGAATCAATGCATTTGCACAGCGGGAAATGCAGAAGTATTTAATTTTTTGCTATGATCATCTAGTCAAAAATGTACAGAGACAAACTTGAAACCACTGATTATCATGACAATTTAGCTGACAGGGTTAAACTCCCGGACAACAGTGGTTTCAGAGTCCTGCAATAGAGTGAAGACGCTAATATTTGTGTAAAGTCTACATAGTTGTGTTCTGTGGGTGTCACTGAGTAGGCTGAACAATACATAGGTAGGGCTGTACAGTGCAATATGAATGTCCAATACAAACAAAAGAAACAGCATACTCAACTGGCGTAACGCGGTAAGGACCAAGAACGGGGTCGATATGGACCACGGGTCACAAAATAATTATATAATAATACTGTTTTGGTTGGGCTTCAACCCCTGGTATCATATAAACACACATAAGACATGGAAACATGTAGAATTGCTTAAAAACAGCAACAACAAAAAATCTCAGCCCTGTCGTAAAATGTGTAGAATTGCGGGATATTAGCTTTAAAACTGCTAAATGTTCTCTCCGCCAACAAGTGGGTTGTGAACAGTTTGGGGTCGCAAGTTGGGGGTTTGTTACTACGCCAATAAATGACAATATCCATCCCTAGGGAATTTGTGTGACTGGACCTTCTCAAATAGTACTGGAGTACCCCTGCAATAG
The DNA here is from genome assembly GCF_964263955.1 of Coregonus lavaretus. Lineage (NCBI taxonomy): Eukaryota > Metazoa > Chordata > Actinopteri > Salmoniformes > Salmonidae > Coregonus > Coregonus lavaretus. Next base: position 219,169 of record NW_028162761.1, on the reverse strand, counting down.
ACTGACTGGGAAGGTGATTTTTCACAGTCAAAGTCCTGCAATAAGCGCTAAGACGCTAATATTTGTATAAACTCTTGAGAATTGTTTTCTGTGGGTGTCACCCATTCCATGGGAGCACAATCCAACCCGTTTCATAAGTGCATATATGAACGCCCCCAATGCAATTATGTGGTCTAATACCTCCACAGTGGGATTTCAACCGGTTTCCCCCCTGTTTATTTTCAAAATAATTAGTTTTTGTAATTCATTTTAAATTAAGTAACAACGTTTGACATGATTCCAATATTTTGTATCAGTTTGCATCACTTTCAATGAGGGCCTTTTATTTTGAGGGCGAACCGCAAATTCCACTATTGTGGCTAATCATTATTATGACTAGCTTCACATACATAGGGACAAGCGGGTACCAGGGCTGCGTCCAGCAGGAGGACGGAGACGTTGGCCACATTCAGATACAAATGTATTATGTAGAACAAACATGCCTCTGATTCTAATGAATCATGTCAGTTCTATTCAGGGTATTTCTATCTGCAACTTTCCAAAACGTTTTTGTACTGAACATGCCCAGGCGAAACGCACTGACCTATATACGAACCTGGAAAGCCTCACAAATGAACACGTGTAATGGACCCAGCGCCATGTGCTTGTAAAATATATTTTATCACGTTCTTCAATCACTCAGACTGACACAAACATTACACAAAACCTTTCCCAAACGTGATAATACCTTGACTGATTTGTTATCTAACATGTTATGACGTTATTTCGATATTAGGCAGTTTAAAAGTGCTATTACATACCTGTAGTAATAAAGAGAAACGGAGAGCACAGTCATGTGGTTTGCTTTGTTCTGAAGAATGTTGCGCGCCTCCCCGGAAGTTCCTGTTCCCCAACTACCACAGAGCAACGGCGACATCTTCTTGTTCTGTGGGTTTTATGGCAGACTACATCCAAAAGTTGCATTGCCGCCACCAACTGGACGGTTTGAAACCACAAAATAAATTAAATAAAAAATAAATCCAGACTTAATAGTGATACTAACTTACTCCATCCTAATAAAAATAGTACATTGCCAAAACAAACAAAACTCCCATTTCTTCCTTCCTTTAAATCTCCATATCTCCCTTCTCAGTCTCTAGGACCTGAGATGGTGGTACGGCTTTTGACAATATTCCATGTAACTCTTTTGCCAATAAATCTTTCAGCCCCAGGAACCGTTCTGCCGCAACCACAATGATTTCTATCTTCCTAGATCTTTTCTCCACCTTGGCAGTGCCGTTAATCACCATTGCGATAAAGGCCACAAAGTCCACCTTTTTAACCTTTAAAATGTCAGGATCATCTTGTTGAAAGGCAACCCCTGCAGCTTGCATTGAAGGCTTATCCACCACCATTATATTTACTGTAAAGATAACCCCCAACAACTACAATGATTCAGTAGATCAGTAATGTTACAGTACTCTAGCATGTCTCACAGCTGCTTATGCTGACAAAACATGTTAGTGAATAGGTCAGATTTAGCTTTGTGATGCTCAATTAAACGTCCTGTCTTGTTCAGCTTCAGAACAACAGTAAATATGTCACTTGAAACATAGTTTTTTGGTAAGTCATTACACAAAAGAGAAGAGCTTGACTAGTACAAATTCATATACATACTATTTTTCATTGGCAGATAAATTACACAGGCTTGAATTAAGCCTTAATGGCTAAAATAACTCATCTAGTTTTAAAATACAATTTAATAAACAAAAAGTATCCACCCAAACTAATGGTGAAAACTGCTCATCACACCATCTCTGTCTGATACATGTTGTGTATACTAGCTCATTCCCACAGAAAACTGCAGAGGAAATCAGTACCACCCAGTCAACCAGCTTCACAGAGGATATTCAACCCTTAGGGCAAATCCAAGGTAATCTCAATATCTTTACAATAGAAGCTAACAAATCACACCAAAACTGACCAGGTGAACACTGATCAATAAAGTAAAGAGAGGCTAACATTCTAGAACGCTCCCTTTCCTCTGCACAGTTCTCTCACAGTGAGAAACAATAGGATTACAATAGAGTGTGCTATGATTTCTTGAGAATTAAGTGATGGAATGATTTTAATCTTAGCTAGTCAGACAACTGATGAGGATTCTCACATTCATGTGGCCATGTTGAGAGAAACTCTTCCAACAGTCAGAGCAGGAGTACCAGATCCCTTGATATTGTACAGCTCTTCCCACAATCAGAGCAGGGAAATAGATTATCTCCTGTGTGTATTTTTAGGTGTATTTTTTAGCTTTGATAGAATTGGGAAAATCTCCTCACAATGTGGGCAGTGGTGAGACCTCTTAGCTCTGTGATTTTCCTGCTGTTGCTCTCTGGATGTAGAGAACGTCTCAACATGGTCTCCTGTGTGAACAACATTAGAAGAACCAGTCAGTTGGTGTGATTTACATCAATCACATTTATTTTATAAAGCCCATTTTACATCAGCCGTTGTTACAGAGTACTTCACAGATACCCTAACCCAGTCCTTCTCAAATAGTGGGGCGCGCCCCCCTGGTGGGGCTCGGAGCAATCCCGGGGGGGCGCGTGTGACCCCGTGGAACATGCTTTTTTTCCCCGCAGGGAGTAGGTTTTTTTTGCACCGAACAAGAGCACACAGCAGGAGATATGAAGTGCAGATAACAAACCCTTAAGAGACACAATGGAAAAATATTTCACAGGGATGAAAAGAAAGGCGGAGAGAGACGGAGATAATGAGACAAATGTAAGTCTCCCGAAAGCTAAGACGAGGAAATATGACGAAGTGTATGTAGCGCTTGGCTTCACTGTGACTACGGTGGGAGACGAGGAAAGACCGGTATGTTTACTGTGTCTAAAAATGTTGGCTGCGGACAGCATGAAGCCAAATAAATTAAGGTGTCACTTAAAGACATTACACCCCAATCACGCTGATAAGCCGCTTGAGTTTTTTCAGCGAAAACGTGCCGAATATTGCCAACAATCGTCCCGCTTTGTGAATGCTACTTCAGTAAACCAGCGAGCACTGTTAGCATCATATAAGGTGGCGTACCAAATTTCTCAGTGCAAAAAACCCCACTTCATAGCAGAGGAGCTGATACTGCCTGCATCATTAGACATGGTCTCTGTCATGCTGGATGACGCAAGTGCTGCAAAAATAAAAACTATCCCTCTGTCCAATGACACTGTCGCCAGACGTATAAATGACATTTCTAACGATCTTAAAGAACAGCTGGTAGATAAACTCAAAGACAAACGTTTTGCCTTACAGTTCGATGAAGCAACTGACGGCAACAAAGACTGTTTGTTTATGGCTTATGTACTATTTGACATGACAAACTCCATGTGTGAGGATCTACTTTTTTGTAAATATGTCAGAGACAGAGCCACAGCTGAAGAGCTATTCAAAATGCTGAACTGCTTCCTGACTGAGAATGGGCTAAAGTGGGAGAACTGCATTGGTGTTTGCAGTGATGGTGCACAGACCATGGCAGGGATGAGAAAAGGACTTCGGGCACTCATCAAGAAGGCCTCACCTAATGCTGAGTGGACACACTGTGTTATACACAGAGAAGCACTGGCATCAAGGCACATTTCCTCTGAATTAAGTGAGGTTATGACTGACATTGTAGGTGTAGTCAATTTTATAAAGACCAGACCACTAAAAACAAGCGTCTTCTCTGCTATCTGTGAGGAGATGGGAGCTGAACATCAAGCTGTGCTGTTTCACAGTGAAGCAGGGTGGCTGTCACGAGGAAAAGTCTTGTCCCGAGTTTTTGAGCTCAGAGAGCAGATAAGAATGTTTTCGGAGCAGGAGCACAAGTATGACCTCGCAGAAAAATTTAGTGATGAGAACTTCCTGGCAAAACTGGCCTACATGAGTGACATATTTGGAAAGCTAAATGAACTAAATCTACAGCTTCAAGGGAAAGATAAACACCTCCCTCAGGTCACAGACAAGATCAGCTCTTTCACTCGAAAGCTTGCAATGTGGGGCAGGCGACTTGATGAAGGAAATACTGATTCATTCGAGAACCTGCATGAATTTGTTGACACTACTGACTATGATGCCACCTCAGTGATTCCATATATTAAGGAGCATATTTCATCACTGATGGGATTCTTTAAAAAGTACTTCCCTGAAAACATTTCCCAATATGACTGGGTCAGAGATCATTTTAATGCACCAGCTCCAACTGGTTTCAGCTCTGCAGAGGAGGACCAGTTCATTGATATGACGTCTGACTCCACATTGAGACTGAGGTTCACATCACAGACACTGAGTGAATTCTGGCTGAGTGTAGAGAGGCAGTATCCACTCTTAGGGCAGAGGGCCATGGGCATTCTTCTTCCTTTTGCAACATCTTATCTTTGTGAGACTGGCTTCTCTGCTGTTGCTGCACTGAAGACCAAGTACAGGTCCCAGCTAAACATTGAGCAGGAGCTGAGAATTGCAGTATCATGCTTCAAACCCCGCTTCGAAAAGCTGTGCACTGCAAAACGTGCTCATTGTAGCCATTAATCCTGACTTCCTCATTTTGATTTTTTAAAAATCAGCACAAATTGTTTTATTCATTTATGTTTTATAGGTCAGTGTTTCATATATTGTACTCCTGGGTTAATGTTGCTGATCAATTTGAATGTATTATTATTTATTGATTATATTTTATTTAATTTTTCAGTATCAAATGGTCAAAAAAATTTTACAGTTTAAATAAGGATTGAATTATTTTTTTAATTTCAGGCAAATCGATGCACTTTAAGTATTTTCTGTTACAGACTAAAAAAATGTAATAAAGTTATTCTTTGTAAGTTGATCTATATTTCTTTTTTGTTTTCTTTAATGTTAACAAGGATACAATGTTATGCAGAGGTGTACTTATAATAATTTTATAGACAAATGATACTATTTACAGTCGCAGCGGAGAGTTGGGGGGCGCAAAATGTTTACTTCTTCCTGGGGGGGGGGGGGGGGCGCAACAGAAAATAATTGAGAAGCACTGCCCTAACCTAACGTATCAGGAGTAAAATAAATGCCTAAACCAGGTCCACAGAAACCAGAAGCTTCCGGTTTTCAGGCTTTGCCTTCCTCTCTGCCTTTTCCCTGAAACACGGATGCTTCCGGTGTTTGTTGACTCCGCTGAGGGTGCAGGTACCGAGACTAAAACCCCAAAGAGCAAGCAATGCAGAAGCACAGTGGCTAGGAAAAACTCCCTAGAAGGAAGGAACCTAGGAAGAAACCTAGAGATGAACCAGGCTCTGAGCAGTGGCCAGTCCTCTTCTGGCTGTACTGGGTAACAAATGACTTAATATAAGTATGCTGTACAATACAGGGGAATAAAACTATTCTAAAGTGTTACGAGCCATATCATCCTCCACTCACTATCACAAGGGTTAGTAACCATCAGGGTTGGGGTCAATTCACATTTTTTAAATTTGACTAATTCAGCAGACACTCTTATCCAGAGTGACTTACAATAGTGCATTCATCTTCAGATAGCTGGGTGAGACAACAACGCATCACAATCGTATCAATTACATTTTCTAGGGTGCAGAAAGGGAGTAGAGTAGGGTCCAGGAGGCAAAGTCAGAGTCATGAGAGAGGATAGGATAAAATAGGGGAGAGAAGCGGGAGAGAGAGAGTGAAGATTGGGGCGGTGCATTACCATCTGGGTTAGGGCTGAGTGGGAGGAGCATGACCATCTGGGTTAAGGCTGAGTGGGAGGAGCATGACCATCTGGGTTAGGGCTGAGTGGGAGGAGCATGACCATCTGGGTTAGGGCTGAGTGGGAGGAGCATGACCATCTGGGTTAGGGCTGAGTGGGAGGAGCATGACCATCTGGGTTAGGGCTGAGTGGGAGGAGCATGACCATCTGGGTTAGGGCTGAGTGGGAGGAGCATGACCATCTGGGTTAGGGCTGAGTGGGAGGAGCATGACCATCTGGGTTAGGGCTGAGTGGGAGGAGCATGACCATCTGGGTTAGGGCTGAGTGGGTAGGTTGGAGGAGAGATGGAGAGAAAAGGAAACAAAGTAGGGGTCAGAGACTTGGAGGGGGGTTGCAGTGAGATTAGTAGGAGAACAGCCTCTAGTGAAGATGGGGTCAAGCAGTGGGAGGGGACTGGGAAAGGGTGAGGTCAAAAGAGGAAAGGTGTTTCCAGTAAACCAATGGTCCTGATTGAAAAACATTGAAGAGAATTGGAATTAGAATGACAGTGTACTTCCTGAATTGACTGGAATTTAAATGGAATTGACACCAACCCTGGCAACTACACAGACTCATTTCATAGAACTTCAAAACACTGGCAGTATGTCTACTTCACTTCTTTAGTCTACTCTCTGATCACTCCAGATAGCCCAGTTAATAAAACAAATGCTGACAATACTGGTGTCATCCATGCAAGTCTCAGTAGCATGAAATAACATATATCTTATCATCGAAACAGTTCTATAACAACTTTTCATGCACAACGATAAAACAAGCTTTGTTATGTTGAGTTCTTCAGGGGTGTCAGAATGACAGAATGAACTTATGGAGGTCTTACTTTTGGAGATAACTCCTAGATGTAGATAGTACTATAGTGGCGGGCCCAACCCCAGACTTCTCTTTTATCAACCCAAAGGTTTTACTGTCTTCTCAGGAATTCAGCCTTCTCTGTGTTGCTCCCCACATCCCCCTATTCTGAATGATGCATTATCTCACCATCCCTCATTCTGAATGATGCATTATCTCACCATCCCCCATTCTGAATGATGCATTATCTCACCATCCCCCATTCTGAATGATGGATTATCTCACCATCCCCCATTCTGAATGATGCATTATCTCACCATCCCCCATTCTGAATGATGCATTATCTCACCATCCCCCATTCTGAATGATGCATTATCTCACCATCCCCCATTCTGTCACACCTCTGAGCTCCTGTTGTGAGAACATACTGTAGGTCTGATATCTGATTGGAAGTTAACTCAACAGTAATGTTATTGATCAACAACTCCGATTTTGAATCCAAACATGGTCAAATGGTTCTAAAAGGGTCTTAGCTTCAATGTGTCTTTCTCTTTTGTTCTTGACCTGCTGTGGTGAGATATATACTGAGTGTACAAAACATTAGGAACACCTTCCTAATATTGAGTTGCACCCCCTTCTGCCCTCAGAAAAGCCTAACTTTGTCAGGACATGGACTCTACAAGGTGCCGAAAGCTGGATGTCCTTTTGGTGGTGGACCGTTCTTGATACCCACGGGAAACTGTTGAAACTGCGGGAAACTGTGTTGCAGTTCTTGACACACTCAAACCGGTGCGTCTGGTACCTACTACCATACCCTGTTCAAAGACACTTAAATATTTTGTTTTGCCCATTCACCCGCTGAATGAAACACATACACAAAAAATCTACACTGAAGTGGATTTAACAAGAGACATCGATAAGGGATCATAGCTTTCACCTGGTCAGTCTATGGCAGGGAAAGAAGCAGGTGTTCCTAATGTTTAATACACTCAGTGTTCACTGTCTTTCTCTCTGCCCCTCTCCCATGAGCTATGGGCCACAACACAAGCTATGGATTCTCTCTATCCCATGAGCTATGGGCCACGACACAAGCTATGGATTCTCTCTATCCCATGAGCTATGGGCCACAACACAAGCTATGGATTCTCTCTATCCCATGAGCTATGGGCCACGACACAAGCTATGGATTCTCTCTATCCCATGAGCTATGGGCCACAACACAAGCTATGGATTCTCTCTATCCCATGAGCTATGGGCCACAACACAAGCTATGGATTCTCTCTATCCCATGAGCTATGGGCCACGGCACAAACTATGAATTCTCTGTCTTTCCCTTCCTGTCTGATCATGTTTAGATACTTAATATTTTGTTAATGTCAGTATTGACTTGTAACTTAGGCGGAAGGTAACTGAAAGGTTGCTGGTTCGAATCCCAGAGCCGACTAGGTGAAAAATCTGTCGATGTGCCCTTGAGCAAGGCACATAACCCTAGTTCCTCTAGAAATTAAAAAAATGTAAGTGAATCGTTCATTTTACAATGTCATTAAATCTATTTCTTGCTAGTCAACATCAACTCATTGCCTAATGCTTGCTTGCATATTTTAATCATCTTTATGGTGTCAGATAAACATTTTAGTAGACTTTGTTAATACATAAATTGAAGTATTTTCATGAGTAGCTGGTGAGGTGTACTGTACATATGATCACTAAATAACCTACTCTTACCATGAGAAACAGATTTCCCAATCTTCTCCTCCTCTTCTTCATCTTTAATGTTGACATTCAGCTCCAGTGTTTGACTGCAGTCTTCCAGCTTCACTGATGCCATCTCTGGATCCTGCAGTGCAAACTGGGCTCCACTGTCAATCAGGACCCAGTGACTGTAGGTTTGGACTCAGTGTGGAAGGAGAGAGGCATGCTGGGTTTGTACTCACTGTTAATTTGTACAATGGCTACCTAAAATGCTGTGGTGCTTACTAACACAACAGGAAATATTGTGTTAGATGTGGGCCATCACATGAATTCTCAGCTCTTTCATATCAATGAATCACCCTCAAATGGACCATCAATACCAGAGTTCTACAATGCTATTTACATTTAAGTCATTTAGCAGACTTATCCAGAGCGACTTACAGTTAGTGTATGTATACATGTTTTTATTTTTTTTATACTGGCCCCCGTGGGAAACCCACATCCCTGCCGGCCAAACCCTCCCCTACCTTGGACGACACTGGACCAATTGTGCGCCGCCCATGGGCTCGGACTCGAACCAGGATCTCTAGTGGCACAGCTAGCACTGCGATGCAGTGCCTTAGACCACTGCGCCACTCGGGAGTCACATAATCAACTGGACATTACAACAGCCTGAACCTCAATATAGTCCTGGGCATATATTGAACTCTAACAATGGGGGATGGAAAGGGTCTGTTGAAATGAATACTGTAGTGGTGTGAGAAAGGTAACACAAGCTTCCTCTCTGGTTCCACTCCCCAATAGTAAGTGGGACATCTTAAAACACTTTAAAAAAATTCAAATTAAAAAATATATTCATATGCATTATAGAAAATAATGGGGACTAGCTAATTGGATTTTCCCAATGGTGATGTGTAGAGGTGTAGTGACATGTTTTGACTAGATAAATAATATAGAAGAGAAATTGGCTCATTTAAAATGTTTCTAGTCAAAAATGTATATTTGGGTGCCGTGTTCAAAAGGCATATTTTGTATTTATATTGCATTTTTTAATTTAACTTTTATATAAATATTTTCCCCAGTGATAAAACACAGTGCTAAAGGTTTTAATCAAATCAAATTTTATTGGTCACATGCGCCGAATACAACAGGTGCAGACATTACAGTGAAATGCTTACTTACAGCCCTTAACCAACAGTGCATTTATTTTAAACAAAAAAAGTAAGAATAAAACAACAACAAAAAAAGTGTTGAGAAAAAAAGAGCAGAAGTAAAATAAAGTGACAGTAGGGAGGCTATATATACAGTAAAAATAAAGTGACAGTAGGGAGGCTATATATACAGGGGGGTACCGTTGCAGAGTCAATGTGCGGGGGCACATAAAACAGAAGCTGCCGTATGTATGCATGTACATTACATCACCATAATCAAGCACTGGGAGAAGCGTTGCTTGAACAATCTTCCTTCTACTTTCCAAAGTGAAGCAGGATTTATTTCTATAAAATAGTTTTTTGGGGAACTGAGCAAATTATAAGTCTTGTAAGCGAAAACTTAAATGCTGTGATACTTTTGCCTCACCCTCTGATGGACCATCAATGCCAGAGTTCTACAAGACTGTTTCCATAATCAACTGGGCATTTCAACAGTCTGTCCCTCAATATAGTCCTGGGCATATATTGTTTATCTTACTATTGTTATAACTGCTAACTTTTTAGCATTTGTGGCACAAATCCATTGCAAGTCAATTGATTAAAGTACAGTACATTTAACATTTAGCAGACACTCTTATCCAGAGCGACTTTCAGGAGCAATTAGGGTTAAGTGCCTTGCTCAAGGGCACATCAACAGATATTTCACCTTGTCGGCTAGGGGATTAGAACCAGCGACCTTTCAGTTACTGGCAAAACGCTCTTAACCACTAAGCTACCTGCCGCCAGTAGATTAATAAAGCTACAGTACTGCAGCTGGTGACAAAGCTGCGTATATTGAAAAAGCTTGTTAGTGCATAGGTCAAATGTATCTTTGTGATGCTCATTTCAGGTATTTCTTCCAGCTTCAGACAAATACTAAATATTTCACTTAAAATATAGTTTTGTTGTATTCAAAGCTAGAGAAGAGAAGAGTTTGACCAACACAAATGAATGTCCAATATTTGAGAACGTGTCTACATTGTTAGAGTGGTCACATGCTGTAATGAGTATCAGTGTAATGCGGTGGATCGAAGTCAGGCGCAGGACACAGAACTCGAAGAAACGTACTTTCCTGAACATGAGTAAAGACAATACAGAAATACCTCCACACAGGAAGGAACTAACCCGCTCACCAACGACACACGAAACGAAAAACAACCACGCACAAAACACATTGGGAGCCACTGGGTTAAATAGGGAAGGCGTGATTACAATAATGGGCAACAGGTGTCTGACATTAGACAACAGGTGCAACACAGAAACATAGATCGGCAGTAGCTAGTATTCCGGTGACGACGAACGCCGCAGCCTGCCCGAGCAAGGAGGAGGGGCAGCCTCGGCAGAATCCGTGACAAATAATGTATTTAATGGTGCTCCGTGGGATGTTCAAAGTTTCTGATATTTTTTTATCACCCAACCCTGATCTGTACTTCTCCACAACATTGTCCCTGACCTGTTTGGAGAGCTCTTTGGTCTTCATGGTGACGCTTGGTGGTGCCCCTTGCTTAGTGGTGTTGCAGACTCTGGGGCCTTTCAGAACAGGTGTATATATACTGAGATCATGTGACAGATCATGTGACACTTAAATAAAGTCCACCTGTGTGCAATCTAACTATTTATGTGACTTCTGAAGGTAATTGGTTGCACCAGATCTTATTTAGGGGCTTCATAGAAAAGGGGGTGAATACATATGCACGCACCACTTTTCCATTATTAATTTGTTATACTTTTTTGAAACGTTATTTTTTTAATGTCACTTCACCAATTTGGACTATTTTGTGTATGTCCATTACATGAAATCCAAATAAAAATCTGTTTAAATTACAGGTTGTAATGCAACAAAATAGGAAAAACGCCAAGGGGGATGAATACTTTTGCAAGGCACTGTACATGACTTCTAGTTGTAAAATAGTGAAATACTCCTTTAATGGAGCGGTAGGTGCTATGAAAGGGATGTTTTCACATACAAAAAACGTTCTTGTAGTAGCTAGTATTCCGGTGACAACGAACGCCGCAGCCTGCCGGAGCAAGGAGGAGGGGCAGCCTCGGCAGAATCCGTGACACATGCCAATCTGTTCCATATAATAGACAGTCTTTGGAACAGTGGAAAGCTGCATGGCCCCTTGGTTGTTGCTAAGCAGGCATTCTTCTTCTATGGTGTTTATTGGTGGTGTTCAGACCAACGTTAAAGGTACATCACTGCCACCTTCTGGGCTGGAGTGTGATAGAGACATGTTCTGTCCTGGTGAGATCACAGGGTCAAAGAAAACTCCTGACTGTGGTCATACCAAAACACTCCAGGCACTCAGCCCATAAGAGCCATTCATACTGTCAGATCTAATATGGAAGAACTGAATACAACCATGAGGACCATTCATACTATCAGATCTAATATGGAAGAACTGAATACAACCATAAGAACCTTTCATACTATCAGATCTAATATGGAAGAACTGAATACAACCATAAGAACCATTCATACTGTCAGATCTAATATGGAAGAACTGAATACAAAAGAGAAGGAGAGGTTGACCAGTACATATAAATGTACAAACGTTATTTTTCATTGGCAGATCAATGCAGTTTTCCAAACATATTCATCATCAGTTTTTTTGTAAGATTTTAACTGAACACAAATATAAACACAACATTCAACAATTTTACTGGGGTACAGTTCATATAAGGAAATCAGTCAATTGAAATACATTCATTAGGCCCTAATCTATGGATTTCACATGACAGGGGCCCACCCATCAGCCAATAAGAATGATTTTTCCCCACTAAAAGGGCTTTATTACAGATAGAAATACTCCTCAGTTTCATCAGCTGTCCGGGTGGCTGGTCTCAGATGATCCTGCAGGTGAAGAAGCCAGATGTGGAGGTCCTGGGCTTGCACGGTGACACATGGTCTGTGGCTGTGAAGCCAGTTGGACGTTCTGCCAAATTCTCGGTAGAGAAATTTACATTACATTCTCTGGCAACAGCTCTGGTGAACATTCCTGCAGTCAGCATGCCAATTGCACACTCCCTCAAAATGTAGACATCTGTGGCATTGTGTTGTGTGACAAAACTTCTCATTTTAGAGTGGCCTTTTATTGTACAAGGTGCACCTGTGTAATGATCATGCTGTTTAATCAGCTTCTTGATATGCCACACCTGTCAGGTGGATGGATTATCTTGGCAAAGGGGAAATCCTCACTAACAGGGATGGAAACAAATGTGTGCACAAAATTTGAGATTATTAAGCTTTTTATGCGTATGGAAAATTTCTGGGATCTTTTATTTCAGCTCATGAAACATGGGACCAACACTTTACATGTCAAGGTTATATTTTAGTTTAGAAGACAATTTACTAAACACGTAGTCATTTCATTTTAATTGTCACATGCTTGGTAAACAACAGGTGTAGACTAACAGTGAAATGTTGATTTCCCTACAATGGAGAACACAATACAACAATTAATACACGATGAGCAATGATAGCTTGGCTATATACATGGGGTGCCAATACCTAGTCAATGGTAGCTTGGCTATATACATGGGGTGCCAATACCTAGTCAATGGTAGCTTGGCTATATACATGGGGTGCCAATACCTAGTCAATGGTAGCTTGGCTATATACATGGGGTGACAATACCTAGTCAATGGTAGCTTGGCTATATACAGTGCAATCTGAAAGTATTCAGACCCCTTGACTTTTTCCACATTTTATTACATTACAGCCATATTCTAAAATTGATTTAACAGTTTTTTCCCCTCATCAATCTACACACAATACCCCATAATGTCAAAGCAAAAGACAGGTTTTTAGATGTTTTTCCTAATTTATTAATAAAAAACGGAAATATCAAATTTACATAAATATTCAGACCCTTTACTCAGTACTTTCTTGAAGCACCTTTGGCAGCGATTACAGCATCGAGTCGTCTTGGGTATGACGCTACAAGCTTGGCACACCTGTATTTGGGGAGTTTCTTCAATTCTTCTCTGCAGATCCTCTCAAGCTCTGTCAGGTTGGATGGGGAGCGTTGCTGCACAGCTCTTTTCTGGTCTCTCCAGAGATATTAAATTGTGTTCAAGTCTGGGCTCTGGCTGGGCCAGGTGAACCTTCGTCCCAGTCTGAAGTCCTGAGTGCTCTCGAGTAGGTTTTCATCAAGGATCTCTCTGTACTTTGCTCCGTTCATTATTCCCTCGATCCTGACTAGTCTCCCTGCCTCTGAAAAACATCTGCACAGCATGATACTGCCACGATCATAATAATATATAATATGCCATTTAGCAGACGCTTTTATCCAAAGCGACTTACAGTCATGCGTGCATCATTTTTTGTGTATGGGTGGTCCCGGGGATCGAACCCACTACCTTGGCGTTACAAGCGCCGTGCTCTACCAGCTGAGCTACAGAGGACCACTACAGAGGACCACCATCATGCTTCACCGTAGGCATGGTGCCTGGTTTCCTCCAGACGTGACGCTTGACATTCAGGCCAAAGAGTTCAATCTTGGTAACATCAGACCAAAGAATCTTGTTTCTCATGGTCAGAGTCCTTTAGGTGCCTCTTGGCAAACTCCAAGCGGGCTGAAGTCTGGAGCTCTGTCAAAGTGATCATCGGGTTCTTGGTCACCTTCCTGACCAAGGCCCTTCTCCCCCGATTGCTCAGGTTGGCCGGGCGGACAGCTCTAGGAAGAGTCTTGGTGGTTCCAAACTTCTTCCATTTAAGAATGATGGAGGCCACGGTGCTCTTGGGGACCTTCAATGCTGCAGAAATGTTTTGGTACCCTTCCCCAGATCTGTGCCTCGATACAATCCTGTCTCTGAGATTTACGGTCAATTCCTTCGACCTCATGGCTTGGTTTTTGCTCTGACATGCACTGTCAACTGTGGGATGTTATATAGACAGGTGTGTGCCTTTTCAAACCATGTCCAATCAATTGAATTTATCTCAGGTGGACTCCAATCAAGTTGTAGAAACATCTAAAGGAATATGAATGGAAACAGGATGCACCTGAGCTAAATTGAGATTCATTTTATTTCTAATAAATTTGCAAAAATGTCTAAACCTGTTTTCGCTTTGTCATTATGGGGTATTGTGTGTAGATTAATGAGGGAATTTTTATTTTTTTAATCAATTTTACAATAAGGCTGTAACGTATTTTCTTGTTGAAAAAGTCAAGGGGTCTGAATACTTTCAGAATGCACTGTATAGACACTAACTATTTCACTTTAAACACTTTGTTATATTTATGCACAAGAGAAGAATAGGTTGCCCAGCACAAATTCATGTACAAACATGATTTTTCATTACATATTTGTAATTTAGCAGATGCTCTTATCCAGAGCGACTTATAGGACCAATTGGGGTTAATTGCCTTGCTCAAGGCCACAATGACAGATTTTGGACCTAATTGGCACGGGATTCAAACCAGCGACCTTTCAGTTACTGGTCCAACACTCTTAACCGCTAGGCTACCTGCCGCCAAATCAATTAACTTCAATACAGTTATTCAAATACATTCATCATCAATTACTAAAATAATTAATCTGGTATTAAAAGACAATTTCATGAACACAAGTAGTCGATTCATAGCCTGTTTATCATTAAACAAAAGATGTTTAGTAATAAAAAATAATCCACCCAAACTAATGCTAAAAACTGATCACACAGTCTTTATCTGATGTACACTGAGTCCACAAAACATTAGGAACACCTTCCTAATATTGAGTTGCAACCCCCTTTGAGTTTGAGTTGATTTATTCTTGCTCACCGATAAAACGGAATAAATGCAGAATTTACATGACTAATAACTACAAAACACTCGTTTTAAAATACATAACACAATACGTGACATAAGTAGAATACAGAACGCTTGATGGAAATTGAAATATTAAAATGTGATTTTAAAAAAAGATTTTGGGAGTTATTATGCAGTCTGATATCAGTGGGTAGAGTGGCGTTTCGCAGGCGGTTTGTACGGGCAGTTAGACAGGACAGTTTGTGGCTGTTTCTCAGGAGCCTGTTGGTGCAGTTACCTCTTCTTGGAGGGAGTAGGTCATTCAGTGGATGGTCAAGAGTGTGCATGTCCTTCACCAGGTGCACTGCAGCCTGTTCTCGCCTGCTCTGCAGTGACGGGAGCTGTGGTTGGACTGCTCCACCTCTGGAGATGATCCTCAAGGCCCTCCAACTAACAGCACTCCACCGTATTCCAGACAAGGCCTGGCCAGTGTAGTATAGACTGTGACCAGATCTTCAGTAGGACATTACTGGCACTTAGATAAAACTGTCCCCTGCCAGTAGGAGGTGTTAACAATGTGTTTGATGACAGGGGCTAGATCTTCTGCATGCTCTTTTAGTAGCCAGGCTGGAATGCCATCAGGCCCACAAGCTTTACGTGCTCTGAGTCTGGTCAGAGCTTGCTTTAACTGGCCAATGCTGCACAGCTCAACCTGCCTTGTAGGCATTGGCAGGGAGAAGATGGCAAGAGGTGTGGTGCTTGTCCATGCCTCAGCAAAGAAGCCATTCAAAACATCAGCCACGTCGTCGTCTTCAATTCCCTCGACCTGTATTCTCCCTCCTGATGTTTTCTTTGGTCCCAGTTCTTTGTTAATGAAGTCCCACCATTCATTAGGGTTTTTCTTCTTTAGGTCATGGATTTCAATTTTGTAGTAGCTTGTCTTTGCTTCCTTGATAAGCATTTGCACTGTGTTTCTGTTTTTTCTCCATGTCATTGTTTCTCCCCATCTGTTGAAAATATTCTGTATTTTCCTGAAGGCAGCCTTCATTCTTTCAGCCATCCAGGGCTTGTCCAGTGCTGTTGTTTTTAGATCAGTGGTAAGCCTTCTCTCATTTTATGTTTACCTTGGTGACTTTTTAAATGGCCTATTTGAGAGAAACTTTTTCCACAGTCAGAGCAGGAGTAAGAATTATCTCCTGTATGCATACGTTCATGTTGTTTTAACTTGCCAGGTCGAGAGAAACTCTTCCCACAGCCAGAGCAGGAGTAAGGCTTCTCTCCTGTGTGTGTTCTCTGATGACGTTTTAGCTCAGTTGATGTTATGAAGCATTTTACACAGTCTGAGCAGGAATAAGGCTTCTCTCCTGTATGTATACGTTCATGTGTTTTTAAGTTGCACAGTTTAGAGAAACTTGCCCCACAGTCAGAGCAGGAGTAAGGCTTCTCTCCTGTGTGTGTTCTCCGATGAAGTTTTAGGTCAGTTGATGTTGTGAAGCATTTTACACAGTCAGAGCAGGAGTAAGGCTTCTCTCCTGTATGTATACGTTCATGTATTTTTAATTTGCACCATTGAGCGAAACCTGCCCCACAGTCAGAGCAGGAGTAAGGCTTCTCTCCTGTGTGCATCCTTTGGTGCAGTGTTAAGCTTTCCTGTCGAGAGAAATTCTTCCCACAGTCAGAGTAGGAGTAAGGCTTCTCTCCTGTATGTATACGTTCATGCATTTTAAAGAGGCCCAGTCGAAAGAAACTCTTCCCACAGTCAGAGCAGGAGTAAGGCTTCTCTCCTGTGTGTGTTCTCTGATGACGTTTTAGCTCAGTTGATGTTATGAAGCATTTTACACAGTCTGAGCAGGAATAAGGCTTCTCTCCTGTATGTATACGTTCATGTGTTTTTAAGTTGGACAGTTGAGAGAAACTCTTCCCACAGTCAGAGCAGGAGTAAGGCTTCTCTCCTGTGTGTGTTCTCTGATGACGTTTTAGCTCAGTTGATGTTTTGAAGCATTTTACACAGTCTGAGCAGGAGTAAGGCTTCTCTCCTGTATGTATACGTTCATGTTCTTTTAAGTTGCCAGGTTGAGAGAAACTTGCCCCACAGTCAGAGCAGGAGTAAGGCTTTTCTCCTGTATGTATACGTTCATGTTGTTTTAAGTGGCCCCGTTGAGAGAAACTCTTCCCACAGTCAGAGCAGGAGTAAGGCTTCTCTCCTGTGTGTATACGTTCATGTTGTTTTAAGTTGCCAGGTTGAGAGAAACTTACCCCACAGTCAGAGCAGGAGTAAGGCTTCTCTCCTATGTGCACTCTCTCAGAGCCTTTGATGTTGTGAAAGTCTTCCCAAAGTCAGTACAGGAATTCAGATTCTCTCCTGTGTGTATTTGTAGGTGTATTTTTAACTTTGATAGAATTGGGAAAATCTCCTCACAATGTGGGCAGTGGTGAGACCTCTTAGCTCTGTGATCTTCCTGCTGTTGCTCTCTGGATGTAGAGAATGTCTCAACATGGTCTCCTGTGTGAACAACATCAGAAGAACCAGTCAGTTGGTGTGATATACATGTCAAATCAAATGTATTTTATGAAGCCCTTTTTACATCAGAAGTTGTCACAAAGTGCTTTATCATCATAACACATAACTACAGTAATAAATAGAAACGGATACAAAGTTTATCTTCTTGACATCACAGTTCTGGCGCTTTCTTTATACTGAGGAATGGTGCGTGCCTGCCTGGAACTTCCTGTTCCCCTACTACCACAGTGCAGCCACAGATAGAACAATGAGACAGATATTTCACTGGATGTATAATTGTGAAGCATCCGGTTGGCGTTTCCACTCACTACCAAATATGGTAATGAGAGGAAGCCCACTGGCCGGCAGTGGGAGAAGATGGAAGGAGATGGATTTTGGCCGATATTCTGCAAATGTTCTAATCGATGAAACATCTGATCTTAATACAGTTCTGTTCCCAAAACTAAAATCTGTTATGCACAGAGTGGACTAAGTTTTGTGGACTTACCTATTGCAAATGTTTCTTAAAATCACGTTATTTTGAAGGAACGCAAAGGCGAATTGAGTTATTGCACACATGCGCTTCACAGAGGAGGCGTTCCCTAACAAAAATATGCAGATGTGTGCTAGAACACGCCAATAGGATCTCGCTAGCTCGTGCTTGGCTCTGCCCACTATGACTCATCTGTTCCCATTGGAAACGACCAGCTGTGGTCTATCTTGGTTTAGTTATAAGAAATCATTGGTGCAACCGTCCGTGCGTTCAGGGATCCTTGGGATGGCCCTACCCCATTATATGAGAAGGGCGGTGCTTAATTTGAGCTGGATCCTCCAGTACCTCTCAGTTTTGTAGTCTATGGTTCCGGAACGCATTTGCCAGAATCAGGTAGCCTACCTCTTGTGGCAAGAAAAAAAAATTCCACTGTTTGCAATGTAAAGATCCTAATAAAAGCAATCAGAGTAATTACATTTCGATTCCTCTGTAATTGTCATGCCCCCTAAAAAAACATAATGTGAAAACGTGCCTGATATTCTAAGAATTGGTTAATGTTGGGCCGTCCCGGGTTTATGGTTTGCGCAACATTGTAGCCTAGACCAAGGCGTGGCCATTGCTGTGGTGAGAGAGAGAAGCACGCCTGTATCTCTCACAGAAATACAATGACATTCACTTTCTATGATCTCTCTACCTCTCTGTGCTGTTATAGACATAAGCTAGCAACTCTCTTCTCTCCAGCATTGTTTAAAAAAGTAAAGCAAGAGAGAGATAAGCTTTTGGCCGGTGAGTGAGCGCCACATCATTGGGTGAGTCAGTGAAACTGGAAAGCTTTTTTAGGACTATATCTTCCTCCTCATATTGTACAATGTGTTTCTCTGCACACTTAGGGGCCTCGGCTATTGATGGATTCAAGACAAGGTCGTTTTTATTGATCTCAGATTCTCAGTGTCAAAGTAGCCTGTCATTTTGGTCATTTGTGAGGTATTAAAAAAGATTCTGCAAAAGTCTCCAGTCATCTAAAATTATGTAGAACTGCATGAAATCCATTTATAAAAATAACACATTTTTCCCAGACTCTAGGCTACAAAAAATATATTCCATGTGTGTAACTTCTGCAAGTGGCTCCACACCACTGCTCTATGACCGTACGCGAAAGCCATGATAATGCATGCAATGCTTTGTTATAAAGGTTGTTTGTTTTTATCCGTTCTGGTACCTCAGAGCCCCCCAGGTCACCCCCCTCTCGGGCTCACTTTTGGTTCCGGCGCCGCCCAATTTACAAATGAAGCACTGGAGAACTGGGTAGCTGCCGCTGCCTCCTCCGGGACACTTCTCCTTTGCATAAAGTTAATCAGGCTGTTGATTGTGGCCTGTGGAATGTTGTCCCACTCCTCTTCAATGGCTATGTGAAATTCCTGGATATTGGGGGGAACTGGAACAAGCTGTGGTACACGTCAATCCAGACCATCCCAAACATGCTCAAAGGGTGACATGTCTGGTGAGTATGCAGGCCATGGCCGAATTGGAACATTTTCAGCATGTTCAATTGTGTACAGATCCTTGCGACATGGGGCCATGCATTATCATGCTAAAACACGAAGTGATGGAGGTGGATGAATGGCAGGACAATGGGCCTCAGGATCTTGTCATGGCATCTCTGTGCATTCAAACTGCCATCGATAAAATGCAATTGTGTTAGTTGCCTGTAGCTTATGGCATCCCATACCATAACCCCGATACCACCATGGGGCACTCTGTCCACAACATTGACATCAGCAAACAGCACGCCCACACAACGCCATACACGGTGGTCAGCAGTTGTGAGGCTGGTTGGGCATACTGCAAGATTCTCTAAAACAACATTGGAGGCAGCTAATGGTAGAGAAATTTACCTAACATTCTCTGGCAACAGCTCTGGTGGACATTCCTGCAGTCAGCATGCCAATTGCATGCTCCCTCAAAACTTGAGACATCTGTGCCATTGTGTTGTGTGAAAAACCTGCACATTTTAGAGTGGCATTTTTGTATTTGTTAGGGATCCCCTTTAGATGATGCCAAGCACCTCCTCAGCTACTTTTGTCCCCAGCACAAGGTGCACCTGTGTAATGATGATCATGCTATTTAATCAGCTTCTTGATATGCCACACCTGTCAAGTGGATGGATTTTCTTGGCAAAGGAGAAATGCTCACTAACAGGGATGTAAACAAATTTGTGCACAACATTTTAGAAATAAGTTTGTGTCTGGAACATTTCTGGGATCTTTTATTTCACCTCATGAAACATGGGACCAACACTTGACATGTTGCGTTTATATGGTTGTTCAGTATATACAGTATTTCAAAAAAAATTATCATACAAACTATCAATAACGAAATTTAAATTGAACTAAAATCATATTTTCTGTCCTAATCAGGTCCATTCACAGGCTCAGAAGGATCCTGTGAGGGTGGAACATTTTCTGTCTACAGTAGACCTTGCAGGGCTTCTGCCGTGAAGTCTTGGAGGCCCAAAAACTTCTCAGCTACAGATATAATGATGTCCAGCTTCTTGGACTTATTGTGCAGTACAATTAATAACTGTGGCTATAAATACTAAAAAATCCACCTTCAAAATAAGAGTATCAAGAACACTTGATTGACATACAACATTTGCAACTGGTTGCAGTGCATCCACCGCCATATCTTCTTCAGAACTGTGGCCTCTTGCCCCTATAACTCTCTTCACCGCCTCCACATAGGACATTTGCTGTACAGCCCTGATCCTTGACACCTCAACCTCTTTCACCCTAACAGGGCACTCTGGGAATTCAGGAATATGACCCCCACCACAGTTACATTTTACATTCACATGCTCTTCAATAACATATTCCTTCCGTCTGCAAACACTTGACATGTGGCCAAACTTTTTACATTTCTTGCATTGCATCAGGTTTTACACAAAGTCTCTTATGGGGTATATTATATATCCCAGCTTTACATAGGGTGGTAGATACTCTTCATCAAACATCAATAATAAAGATGAACTTTGCTCCTTTTTCACATTCTCCATACGGGTCAAGTGACGTGCATTTGCATCATCCTTCTTCTTTGGGATTTGGTTGGCGGAGTGCATCCAACTTTTAGGTGCATACACCGCCACCTACTGTACTGGTGTGTGAGGCCATTCACAGCCTACATACCATTACATTCATTGATACTGTAATTAATACAAAATTGCCCTGCCAAGTATTAGCCCACTCTAAAAAATGTGAGGGAAAATGTTCTTGGTTCGTGCAGGTGACTGACCTCCTCAGACCAATTGGCAGTACGCCCAGAACATTGTTCTGGGAACCAAAAGGGATATCTCAGTTTCAAGGTCTCAGCTTGGAGAGAAGAAGCCTTGTGAGGTATTGGTCGGTCACATGCAGGAACCAAATGTTAATGATGAATTAATTATTAATAAGCTAAATCATGCAAATATAACTTGTCTGTGTAAGCAGTATATAGGACAACTAACTGGACTTCCCCGGCAGAGCTCCCAACCGACATGTACTATGGTGCTTTTAAGTTTGTTGGAACCTCTCCAGCTTGCTGATAAAAAATAATTATTAATTTAAGTTTGACTTTGAGTCCCTTCGTGGCAATTTTCCACGACAAAAACCAACCACCCCATTCCACTATTTAACACCATCTAGTCCTACGCCAGACCACTACAACTCAACACCCCCTGCAGCTGTTCTGCAGTAAATCCTCGCAATCCCAAGTACTTCTCTGCCGCTGCCACCACAGCCTCTATTTTCTGGGACTTTTGATCCATTTCTGCAGTACAATTGACAACCATTGCTATAAATGCTAAAAAGCCCACCTTACTGAAGCACATATTCCTCCCATCACTCTCTCTTGGTCTCTGCCTACTCACAGGAATCCTCTCAAGATCCCTCACCCTGTACCCATCTTCCTCTACCACTCTCTTCACTGCTTTGGCATACAACACTTTCTGTATTACTGTAACCCTGGCAACCTCAATCTGCCTTTCTCTCACCAGACACCTCAGATCTCCAGCCCGTTAGCACCCCCACAACTAACACACAGAACTTTCTCCACCGATACCACACATTTCTTCATCTCATGCCCTCCTGCACACTTGTCACATCTAGGCATCTCACGCCTACACACTGCTGCAACAGGCCCATAAACTTCACCCCTAAAACACTGTAGTATTTACAGAACAAAAGCGCTCACGGGATAACTGACACTTCCTACCTCGACCTTATCTGGCAGAGACTATGCATCAAAATCCAGCATGACATAATGTATTCTCTGTTTCCCCACGCTCTACACCAGATCTACGTCTCACCAAACGGAGGGCGTCACAGACACCTGGAATCTTCCATTTCAACTGCTCATCCTCAACACTTAAACCTAACCCCGTTATCACTCCTTTCAATCACACACTGTTCCGGAGAGCAATTAAAGTCACAATTCCTGTCTCTAATCGCGCCCGCTCCCTCTGGACAGAGGAGAAACAAATTATCACGAATCCACTCAGAGTTACTTTCACCAACTCAACAGTCCCCAACCTCTTCTCCACCTAACCTGACACCACATATGGATCCATTCTCTCTACAAATCTCACTCCCACTGGGCCAGAATCATCCTTATCATCCTCGGAACGAGGCCCGAACTCGGAGTTCCTCACCGCAGGTAATTCATCCATCCATCTTCTCCTTCATCAGATCTTCCAGAAGATTTGTGCATCCCCCACTGCAATCCCCCACTCCACCTTTTTTTTATTGTCTGCCATCTTACCACGTGTCTCAGCTCATCCACACCCCACTAGCTTCATGTAGCTGCACACGAATTATGTACCACAGTATAAATGATAATACCCATAAAACCTAGCAGTCAAACAGGGAAATGGTTCCAATCATTTTTCCACCATTCATTTTTCCCATAGGGGATTTTAGAAACACTTAAAATAAGGGCTGTGTTTCGTGTAGGCTTACCTTGGCGTGGCGTTTTGATAACCATGTCAATCTCTCTATCAATATTTTCGCCTGTATTTACCCCTACAAAAATGACATTTAATTAGCTGCTAATGTGGCTATCATAAAGAACTACAATTGCCATGATGATCTGGACAAAATTGCCGAATCGAGTCAAAGGTAAGGATCTCTGGGTTAACTATCTAATGTTAGCTAAATTTAGTAATTAATAAATAGGCTACATTTATTTAAATGGTCAATTCTGTGAACTGTCTTGTGCAAGTTTTAAATTGACACAATACCTGTTAGCAAAGGTGTCAGCTAGAGATGACATGCAGGAGATTGCAGTGATTTGTTGTTTTGCATGATGTCTACTTTGATAATTAGAGTTTTATAATCTGAGAGGAAATAGAGCCGAATATATTGCTAAAGGTCACGCCAGGGTAAGCCTACACGAAACACAGCCCTTATTTTAAGTGTTTCTAAAATGAATAAAAAGGAAAAATGATTGGAACCATTTCCCTGATTAACCGCTACGTTTTATGACACAATTTTTGCAAAAATAACAATAATAAAAAAGCTGTACTCAGACTTTACTCAGTACTTTGTTGAAGCACCTTTGGCAGTGATTACAGCCTCAAGTCTTCTTGGGGATGATGCTACATGCATGGCATACCTGTATTTGAGGAGTTTCTCTGCAGATCCTCTGAAGCTTGTCAGGTTAGATGCGGAGTGTCGCCACACAGCTATTTTCAGGTCTCTCTGTACTTTGCTCCGTTCATCTTTCCCTCGATCCTGACTAGTCTCCCAGTCCCTGCCACTGAAAAACACCACCACAGCATGATGCTGCCCCCACCATGCTTCACCGTTGGGATAGTGCCAGGATTCCTCCAGACGTGACGCTTGGCATTCAGGCCAAAGAGTTCAATATTGGTTTCATCAAAACAGAGAATCTTGTTTCTCATGGTCTGAGAGTCCTTAAGGAGTCTTTTGGCAAACTCCTAGCGGGCAGTCATGTGCCTTTTCATGAGGAGTGGCTTCCGTCTGGCCACTCTACCATAAAGGCCTGATTGGTGGAGTGCTGCAGAGATGGTTGTCCTTCTGGAAGGTTCTTCCATCACCAGAGGAACTCAGTGACCACAGGCTTCTTGGTGACCTCCCTGACCAAGGCCCTTCTCCCGCTATTGCTTAGTTTGTCCGGGCAGCCAGCTCTTGAAAAAGTATGGGTGGTTCTACACTTCTTCCATTTAAGAATGATGGAGGCCTTTCGATCATATCCTTGGACTAAAATGATTGACACTCAGGTGCAAGCCTAACATCATGTGCAAAGGGCCTTTGGTTAACGTAGCACATATTCAATGATATCTCTTTTTCTCACGTAGGCTGTTCATTTCTGATCTTTGATACTTTTTCTGGTTTATAAACGTATCATGGTATACTACATTAACGCCATACGTATGGGCCATATTGTTACTTGGTAGCTACTAGCAACAGACCCTGTGTTGTGGATCATCTACCACTATTTTGGACGGTCCATACTGTAACGTTAACGTTAGTCTCAGGCTTCACTAACTAGCGTTACTGTTTTAGGTGGAAATATTCTTTGCTACTTTTCAAACAAATACTACGTGATATTTCACATAACATCTTGCTAGATATGCCTTTTGTTTTTATTGTGAGAAGTAATGGCCGAGAGAAGGCAGGAGATACTTTGTTTTGTTTAGTGTCGCTTAGGTTAGACTGCTCTCTTTAATGGATCAGTCGTCCACCAGGCTACACGCTACGATCAGGGGGAGGTGGGAGAGGAAGCGTTGGTTGTCTCGTTTAGGGAGACAGTGGAATGGGGTTCAGTGTTTTACTGTTAGGAAATATTTATGTTTGTTTCAACAGATCTTTACATATTTTCCTCACTACAAAATATTAATGCGGTCCTTGTGGTTACTAAACAGATTTTAGATATGCCTTTATGCTATAGCTTATTCCATGTTTACATCTTTGGTTAAATTACTTCAAATGCAAAACTTAAATTTACTTTGTGGAATGTCTGTGGAGTTTGTAAACTATCCAAGCTTAAAACAGGTTATTACTAGGCTTAAACAACTTCATCTATTGTGTTCCTACAAGAAACTCACTTGTTGAAGGATGAGCTACTTAAAGTATGCAGGAGACGACAAGGGCAAGTAGTAGCATCCTGTTTCTCCTCTCATTCTCATGGTATTATGGTTTTAATTCACTAATCTGTTCCGTTTCAAGTGGATACTATTATAACTGATACAGCTGGTAGATACATTTTGATACAGGGAACTCTTTTGAATGAGCATATTAATCTGGATAATGTTTATGGTCCTAATGATGATAATCCCAAATTCTTTGAGAATGTATTTCTATTGATAGCCTCCATTCCTGGTAAAGTCCTAATGGCAGGGGACTTTAATTGCTCTCTTGATCCTCATCTAGATCGCTCCTCTGGTTTAGACACTTCCCACTCGCAGAGTAGAAAGAAATTACAGCATTTCATTCAGGACTTAAATCTATGTGAACCTTGGAGGACTCAGAACCCGAGTAAAAGGGAGTATTCATGTTACTCATCAACATTTAAGTCATATTCTCATGTAGACTACTTTTTAGTTTCTTGCTTCCCAATGTAGCAGGAAGTGGATATGATACTATTGTTTTGAATGACCATTCTCTTGTGTGATAATTCTATAGGGATACAAAACTAGTAAAAGGATCCTCTAGATGGCGTTTGCATCCCAGATGGTTACAGGACCCAGACTTCTTACATTACGTTGGAGTGCATATAGATGTTTATTTGACATTGAACACTGATCAAACGTCAGCGAGTACCAGATGGGAGGCTTTCAAAGCACATATTTGCAGGCAAATTATACGTTTTACCTGTTTAAAATCAAATAAATCAGAAAATGAGAGCAATGGACAGCAAAATCAGAGAATTGGAGAGGGAAGCTTTTTTGGATAACTCAGTCGAAGTAAACAAGGAATTATTTGGTCTTAAAGCTCAGTATGAAGAACTTCCCACCTCAAAGGCTGCAAACAGCTTAACTAGGCTGAAACAGTCCTATGATCAAGGGGATCATGGTTTAGACACTCGCAGAGTAGAAAGACATTTTGTTAATGTGATCGTTCAGATGTTGTTTTTGCAACAATTGAACAAAAACCAGTTTTGGCTTTATCATTATGGGGTATTGTGAGTAGATTGATGAGGGGGAAAAAAACGATTTAATCTATTTTACAATAAGGCTGTAACGTAACAAAAAAGTCCAGAGGTCTGAATACTTTCCGAATGCACTGTATATAGACAGGTGTGTGGCTTTCCAAATCATGTCCAACAAACTTAATTAGATAGAAGCTGCCCTTACCCTGAGAAACAGATTTCCCAATCTTCTCCTCCTCTTCTTCATCTTTAATTATGACATTCAGCTCCAGTGTTTTAATGCAGTCTTCCAGCTTCACTGATGCCATCTCTGGATCCTGCAGTAAACTGGGCTCCACTGTCACAATCAGGACCCAGTAACTGTAGGTTTGGACTCAGCGTGGAAGGAGAGAGGCAGGCTGGGTGTTGTCCTCACTGTTGATGTTACCGGCCTCAGACTTATCGGAATCGGCCAGTAGTAATATAGAGAGCACAGACACAAAAGTTAGTGTTGACAGTTCTGGCACTTTCTTTATTCTCTAAAAATATTTTCACTTTTTTCTTGTTCAATTATCTAATTCAGTGCTTGACTTGGACTGAAATAGGTGCCAATACTCATTTTGGGTGCCAGTACTGTTCATATTAAGGTGCAGGAGCTCCACAATACTTTTGAGCTAATACCTAACCTATAGTAGATAAATGCATAAATGACACAAAATCCATTTAGTACAAGGTTACAGTTTGTTTTAGACAGCACTGTGTGCTAATTTCCTGAATAACCTTGTCTTCACTGTATTACTTCAATCAAAAAACAATTGTATTTCCTGTTCACACCATAGCAACATTTATTGATAAAAACAGAAACTACTGAATGTGTCTGAATATTAGTACACATGTAGAAAACTGATAATCATTACATTCAGCTTCAAAACAGTAGTGCGACCGTGAAATTGTCTCTGATGCACCCGCACTGTCCTCACTGAAGTCCGTTGACGCTGACCGAGAGTAGCCGCCATTTTACCAGCTTGGGAATTTTACACAAAACCAATAACATGCTAAACGAACTCAGAAATCTCAAATAATCTGATTATTTATAAACTAAAACGAGAAAATTATGTACATCCACTCAGACAAACCCCAAATCTCTAGCTATGTGACTTGTAAAATAGTTTTTATCACGTTCTTTCACTCACTCGGTTTGACACAAAAATAACACATCAAACGTTTACCAAACGTGATAATACCTTAACGGATGTGTTAACTAGCATGTTATGACATGTTCTTTCGACATTAGAAAGTTTAAACGTGCTATTAACATACCTGTAGTAATAAACAGAAACGGACACAAAGGTTATCTTCTTGACTGCATAGTTCTGGCGCTTTCTTTATTGTGAAGAACGTGGGATGGGCGCGCCTGCCGGAACTTCCTGTTTCCCCACTACTACTGTGCAACGGTCCGTGCATTTCGGGATCCTTGGGACGGCCCTACCAGTGTTGCCAACTAATTTTCAGGAGAAGTTGCTAGAGGCAGATCGATTTGATGCTAAAAGTTTCTCAAAACGTTGTGATGTCCCCCAAAAATGAAACGCTAATTAGCTGCTAATGTGGCTATCCTAAAAAACTACAAATGCCATGATGATCTGGACAAGGCTGCTGAATCGAGGCAAAGGTAAGGATCTCTGGATTAACTATATAATGTTAGCTAAATGTAGTAATGAATAAATATGCTACATTTATTTAAATATACAATTCTGATGGGGAGCACTTACCCTGTGACTTAAAAAAAACGCCCCTTTTCTAAGAACAACATTTCATTAAATAACTAAAAAAGTGTAAACTGTAGCAATTTATTTCCCTTTATAGTTTATTAGCCTAAGCATGACCTTCATCCACATAATCCCCCCCCCCCCCCGAAAAAAAAATGTTGCTTTTTTGTGTCAGCAATTAGACATTGTTCTTAGGGGGGGCGAGTTACCCCCTAGTACCCTACCGCCAGTCTCCTCTAGGTACATAGGATGGCTACTTCCCCACCAGAACCCTGGCCTGATGCGAACGGGAGTAGATTACGTTGAAAACAACGGTCGGCCATCTTGGAGACCGTCTCTACCTCTTATACCTCAGCGGTCAGGCGGGCACCATTCTTCAGATAAAGAAAAAAGCGCTAAAACTGTGCTGTAAAGACAATAGCTGTTGTGTCCGTTTCAAATGTATTACTACAGTTATGTAATAGCACGTTTCAACTTTCTAATTTAGAAAGAACATTTCATAACATGCTAGGTCACAAATACGTCAAGGTATTATCACGTTTTGTAAAGGTTTTAGCTATGTGTTATTTTTGTGTCAAACCGAGTGAGTGAAGAACGTGATAAAAACTATTTTACAAGTCACATAGGAAACTACCTGCTCCTCTCCTCTGAAGCATAGGTTACCGAGGAAATATTAAACCCTGATGCGCATACCAGTTGATTCACAAGACACCAACTAAGTAACTTACATATACGGTATCTTCATTAGGCCTAATGGCATTTCATGTCCATGATAGGAAGTTTGTTGTAGTGACTCAGTAAGGCTAATTGTAAAAGTAACCCTCTAAAGTGCCATGTTTGTACAGTTTATTATGTGGAGGAAACATTTAGGCAGCCAGGACCATACACCAGGACCGCTCCGTAGGCCGCACTGTAGGCCTAGCTCTTACTGCAGTCCAGTGCCATGGACATCTTTGAAGTTTGGCCTCTAGTAATTTAGGACGGCAACTTTATGAAGGCCTCCTCACCCTGGTCTTATCGTACAAGGCTCTACAGACATATAAAATAATGACAGGCTGTTTTTATTGTTCATATTATTTGCGTTGATGATATATTGAAGTCAAGTGGTTCAACATTCAAATGTAGTTGGATGGACCACACAGGACTGCTTGGAAAACGCGACGGTCGGTGGAACACTTGCGCCACCAAGTGGACAATTGCTTCAGTTCCCTTGTGGCATCAATGCTACCAGAGATATGTGATATAAGATCAAATGTCATGTCAATATTATTATCTCTAAATTGATTCCCCCACCCGTATTTCATATATTATTATTCCGATTTAGCTGTTAATCTGGATTTAATTTATAAACGCTTTCTGTCATTTCCGATTGGAGGGCAGATGACCACGTGACTTACGAACCAACAAATGTGTTACTTTGTAACAGTCTAAAGTGGTTATTCCCAACGTTGATCAACTCCCAATCTATGCCAAGATTTTTTTTAAACATTATATTTAAAGCATTATCACTGTACCATTTACACCCTGTATCCTGTGCATGTGACGAATAAACATTGATTTGATTAGATGATTAACGCACCATTCACATCAGCTATCATAGTCAATATAGCAGTGACTGACTTCACCATCACTTTCTAGCCATCATTGACATTGAGATGAAGATGGTCAAACGTGAAAATATAAAATACATCGTGATTCTAATGGAATATAACAAAGCAATTCTGTTGTCTTTGCCTGATTTATCTTTACAATGACAGGGGGTGCACCGTTCCTGGAGGTACTGCAATACCAGGTCGATGCGTGGAGTGGACGGAGCAAGCCCCTATTCCATCTCCCTGTTCCAAAAATCAATTTAATATATGGTCCCCAGATAGGGGACGTATCAGATATTAAACTGATAAGAACAGATACTACACTTGATCTTAGCCAAAAGGCAGAGAAGCCTCATCTCCACTGCTTGAAGATCTGCAAAATAATAAAGACTCAACAGTTTTGCTGCAAGCAGCGTGACAATACAAGCCATGAGTACCAGGCAGGACATGGATCAAGGCCATGTGAAATACCTCCATCAAAATATCCACCCTTCATATATATTAGTAGTATTGATAACCATATATCTGCTGACAGCCAAACAATTTGGAATTGATGTTGACAATACAAG
Organism: Coregonus lavaretus; assembly: GCF_964263955.1. Lineage (NCBI taxonomy): Eukaryota > Metazoa > Chordata > Actinopteri > Salmoniformes > Salmonidae > Coregonus > Coregonus lavaretus. The sequence continues at coordinate 188,988 of NW_028162761.1, read as the reverse complement.
AGAAGCAACATGTTGTAACATATAGGCTAGCATAATATACCTTTAATGTATCCAGCAGGCATCTCAGAAGCCACAGGCTCATCAAGCAGGGATGGCAGCTCTTGGTCTAAAATATAAGAACAAATCATGCTGTTATTGAAACTTTCTACATTTACGATTTCGAGATCAATATCTTGATGGCTAAAGAAACCTGATTCTGATGCTCTGTCTTGGCCAGCTTCTTCCTGGCTGCCACTTGGACTTACTGAGAAAACAGAAGGAAAAACATGAAGACATACTTTGCTTTTGAAACTGGCACAGAACCAAACGTGAAGGGCTGTCAGTCAGGAGCTCAGTGGGAAGGTGAATGAATCCCAACAAAAATAAATGCTAAGAATTATTTATTTATTATGCTTTTAGTTTGATGGCAAATACATACAGATATTTACAAACATGGCATCACACTTGTGTTTTACCCCAGAAGAATAGGGTGATTTCACTACTGTTGTAAATACAAGTTTCACCCATACACAGCACCACAACTATTTGGAAAGTTCTAACAGTATGCACAAAGTAGTAATAAGACTTTAAATAAAGGTTTGTAAAGCTATAATACTTAATACAATTCAATTGTTTACCCTAAAACTAATTGTTTACCCTAAAACTAATTGTTTACCCTAAAACTACAACCAGACACTTACTGTTGCTCTGGCTTGAGGTGGCACATGGCCTCAAGTCTTCTGCATCTGCAACTTCAGAGAATATCACAGATGTCAAACCGTTACCACATTTATAGTACACACTTAACAGATTTTCCTGTTCATCCCATACAGTTGGTAGGAACAGAACTTTGAGAAAGTAGGCTTGTTTATCAGACTTGAAACATTATGTACCTTGTTGTAGGCACTGGCTCTTGAAGTTACTAGGATAGCCACATTAGCAGCTAATTAGCTTTTCATTTTTGGGGGGTAAATGCAGGTGAATATATGGATCAAAGTCACCTTGTCCTAGAGAGATTTACACTGTTATCAAAACGTTACGCCAGGGTAAGCCTATCTTCCACCCAATGTAAAGCTGGGATATATAAGATTTTTGTTGTTATTCTGTCCCTCACTGTTCAAATAAACCTACCATTAAAATTATAGACTGATCATGTCTTTGTCAGTGGGCAAACGTACAAAATCAGCAGGGGATCAAATACTTTTTTCCCTCACTGTAAGATACCCTGTTAAAAAATAAATAATCTAAAATTTGAAGTTTTGTCACACAACACAATGCCCAGTGGTGTAAAGTACTTAAGTAGTACTTTAAAGTATTTTTACTTAAGTCGTTTTTTGGGTATCTGTACGTTACTTTACTATTTCTACATTTTGACTTTTACTTCACTACATTCCAAAATAAAATGATGTACTTTTTACTCCATACATTTTCCCTGACACCTAAAAGTACTTGTTACATTTTGAATGCTTAGGACAGAAAAATTGTCAAATTCACGTAATTATCAAGAGAAAATCTGAGTGTTGGTGTGCTATTAAGGTATCTTTACTTTTACTCAAGTATGACAATTGGGTGCTTTTTCTACCACTGACAATGCCACAGATGTCTCAAGTTTTGAGGGAGCATGCAATTGGCATGCTGACTCCAGCAATGTCCACCAGAGCTGTTGCCAGATCATTTAATGTAATTTCTCTACCATAAGCCGCCTCCAACTTTGTTTTAGAGAATTTGGCAGTATGCCCAACCAGCCTCACAACTGCTGACCACTGTGTATGGCGTTGTGTGGGCGTGTGGTTTGCTGATGTCAATGTCGTGAACACAGTACCCCATGTTAGCGTCAGGGTTATGGTATGGGCAGGCATAAGCTACGGAGAAGGAACAAAATTGCATTTTATCAATGGAAAATGTAATGCACAGAGATACCATGACAAGATCCTGAGGCCCATTGTCCTGCCGACATCACGTCATGTTTCAGCATGATAATGCAGGACCCAATGTCACAAGGATCTGTACACAATTCCTGGAGGCTGAAAATGTCCCAGTTCTTCCTTGTCCTGCATACTCACCTGACATGTCACCCATTGAGCATGTTTGGGAGGGCTGGATCGACGTATACCACAGCTTGTTCCAGTTCCCGTCAATATAAAGCAACTTCGCACAGCCACTGAAGAGGAATGAGACAACATTCCACAGGCTTCCGAGTGGCTCAGCGGTCTAAAGCACTGCATCTCAGTGCTTGAGATGCAGTGCCTTAGATTCCAGGCTATCACAACCGGCCGTGATTGGGAGTCCCATAGGGCGGCGCACAATTGGCCCAGCGTCGTCCTGGTTTGGCCGGTGTAGGCCGTCATTGTAAATAAGAATTTGTTCTTAACGGACTTGCCTAGTTAAATAAAGGTGTCTTGTTTTGTACGCTTTGTACAAAATAATAAAATGCAGGACGACAGGATATTTATAAACGTAGCTCTTTATTAACTAGCTATAACGTGCATGTCCATGTGTCTCTGGCCATGATCATCTTAGAATGACCTCACCACCTGGGTGGTCTTAACCAATCATTGCACAGTATGATGCATCCAATTACAATTCAGTATGGTGACACATATGAATATTACATCCCCCTTCTTTTAAAAAAAGAAAAAATATGTAGAACAATAAAGCGTTTCTTTTGAATATATGCTCTGTAGTTTGAACTCGAGGTAAGTAACCATTTAAACTGCACCAACTGCATCAACATAACAGACAAACAATGATTCAGCATATTGTTATTTTTAGAACAAATATTTCTCAGCAACTCAGCTTTTCACTATAGCAATGACATCTCAACATATCAAACAAATACAATACCAAAGCATTTCAAGTTAACTTTCAATAACAAGTTTACAGTCTGGAACTCTTTCAGGGCAGCGATCCGCCTACACCCTTTGACATTTCACAGGTCTAGGACAGCTCTAGGCTTGACCTCTCTTCCTGACCTTGTGTGATATGAAGCTGAGCATGCTTCTGTGTCAGTCAACAGTTCTTGTGGTGTTGCAGGTAAGTATGGTGTATGTTGTGTTGTGTCTGTGTTTAGTCCATCCCGTTCTCTTTCAGGGGAACAGTTCGTCTCGTCAGTGTGTTGTTCTTTTGTGTTCAGTAGGTGACGACGATTGCGGCGGTACACCGCTCCTTCTGCGGTGCGAACGTGATATGAACGTTCAGTGTCAGCTGGTTGGATGACGACTGCTGGCTTCCAGTAGCCATGCTCCTGGATTCTAACTGACTCTCCGTCGTTCAGTGGTGGCAGTGGTCTGGCTGACCTGTCGTAGTATCGCTTTTGCTGTTGTTGTCTCTGTGCACGTTTTGCATGCACTTCCTTGTAGCTGACGACCTCAGGTTGCAGCTGCTGGTTGGTGCTGGGAAGGATTGAGCGAAGTCTGCGGCTCATCAACAGCTGGGCTGGTGATTTGAAGTTGTCAACTGGAGTGTTGCGGTATTCAAGGAGACTGAGGTAGGGGTCTCTCTTGTCTGCTTTTGCTTTGTCCATGAGTGATTTAGCGATCTGCACAGATTTTTCAGCAAGGCCATTACTTTGAGGGTAATGTGGGCTTGTGGTGACGTGTGTGAACTCCCATGCTTTTGTGAAGGATTCAAACTCATTTGATTTGTAACAGGGCCCATTGTCAGATATTAAAGTCTCTACAATGCCATGCCTGGCAAAGGCTGCTTTCAGCTTGTGTATCACAGCTGCAGATGTGGTGCTGTGAAGCTTGTCGAGTTCGAAGTATCTGCTGTAGTAGTCCACTGTTATAATGTAGTCCTCGTTGTTCCACGTGAACAGATCGGTTGCCACGACCTGCCAGGGTCGGTCTGGGATACGGTGAGGTAACATTGGCTCTTTGGTGTTTGAGGGGCGTCGTTCAAGACAGGTGGGGCATTTACCAACCATGTCCTCTATTTGTTTGCACATTCCGGGCCAAAACAAAATGTCCCGTGCTCTCTGTTTGCACTTTTCCATGCCCATGTGTCCAGCATGGATCTTTGTCAAAATCTCTTCTCTGAGACTGGTAGGAATGATGATTTTCTCTCCTTTGAAAATTATTCCGTTGATCTGTGATAGTTCGTCACGATGGTTCCAGAACTCTGAGACACTCTGAGGGCATTTTCTCCTCTCCTCAGGCCATCCTGACTGTATGACTTTCCTCAGCTGTGTGAGTTGTGTGTCTTTTTCTGTTTCTGCTCGGATCTCCTTCAGTTTTGTGTCACTAACTGGTAAGTTGCTGTACACGGTGTGCACCTGCATGTCCATGCCTTCACTGAGGCTGCTGTCCTTGTAGGTAAGAAACTTCCTGGAGAGTGTGTCTGCAACAGGGATGTCTTTGCCTGGACGGTGAGTGATTGTGAAGTCGTATTTTTGTAGTTGAAGGATCATTCTCTGTAGCCTTGGCGGGGCTGCGGCTAACGGTTTCCTCATGATTGACTCGAGGGGCTTGTGGTCTGATTCCACAATGACTTGTCGTCCATAGACATACTGATGGAAACGCTTACATCCGAACAGAATGGCGTACAGCTCCTTTTCGATTTGAGCGTAGTTGATTTCACAGTCTGTGAGAGATTTGGAAGCGTAGCCGATGGGTTTTCCTTCTTGCAGTAGCACTGCCCCTAGTCCATACTTTGACGCGTCCACCTGGAGTCTGAGCTCTTTGTTGGGGTCGTAGTAGGCAAGGATTGGTCCTGGTTCTCTCGTGATCAAGTCTTTCACTTTCTGGAAAGCGATGTCGTGTTGGTTGTCCCAGAGGAACTCACTGGACTGCTTTAGCAGCTGACGCAGGGGTGCATTAGCATTGGAGAGGCTGGGTGCGAACTTGGCTAAGTAGTTGACCATGCCAAGCACTGTTTCCAGCTCTGCGCGGTTCTTTGGTGGCTCCATTTCCTTTATGGCTGAGATCTTCTGCGGATCTGGCTTGATTCCATTCGCTGTGAGAAGATGTCCGAAGTAGCTGACCTCTGTAGCGCCGACTGTGCTCTTCTCGGGGTTGAGCCGGACTCCTCTCTCGCGGGACCTTTGCAGCATCGCGTTGAGGTTTCTGTCGTGTTCCTCTTTGGTTCGACCATAGACAAGGATGTCGTCCACAATTGCCACGACTCCGTCGAGGCCTTCGTACACCTCGTCGATCTTTCGCTGAAACTCGTCTTGGGCTGAGATAATCCCAAAAGGCAGGCGACGGAACCTGTAGCGTCCAAACGGTGTGTTGAACGTTGTGAGCTTAGATGACTCTTCTGTGAGCTTGATAGCCCAGTAGCCTGATCTGGCGTCCATGACACTGAAGTAGCGTGCGCCCGCTAGCTTGTGTGTGATGCCATCTAGCGTCGGTAAGGGGTAATGGGGGCGTTTGATAGCCTTGTTCAAGTCTCTTGGGTCGAGACATACTCTGAGCTTGCCTGTGCGTGGTTTCTCCACCACCACTAACGCGTTGACCCAATCCGTCGGTTCTGTAACCTTGGTGACGATGTCAGATTGCTCCATGCTCTCCAACTCTTTCTTCAGACGGGCGCGGAGAGCAAGTGGAATCTTTCTCAGTGGGTAGACCACAGGGGTTGCGTCTGGGTCAAGGTGAATGGTACATTCTCCTGGGAATAGTCCTATTCCTGTAAAAACATCAGCAAACTCCTCCATGCCATTCTCTATCTCTACTGGTGCTGTCACTGATAAAACTAGCTTGATAAGGTCCATGTCTAAACATGCTTTAAGACCTAGCACTGCAGGTGCTCGAGTGTCAACAACGTAAAAGTCCAACATCATGTCCCTTTCCTTGTATTTGCATTTGAGAGTGCATGTGCCTTTTACTGGGAGCTGTTCACCACCATAACCAGTCAGTCTGTGCGTGGTGGGCTGTAGCTCACACTCAGATGTCAAGCTTCTGTACTTACTCAGAGGAATAATGTTTACTTGTGCACCAGTGTCTAGTTTGAATTTTAGCTCTGTGCCTTGTCTTCCTATCTCAATGTCAGCAAAGGCTTGCTCTGTCTCTGATATCTGACTTTTCTGTGTCACTGAATCAATAAACAGTTCATCTGCATTTGACTCTTTGATTGACATTTCATCTTCACTCACTGTATGTACTGTTTTTCCACGGTAAACTCTGCACACTTTTGCAAAGTGATTCCATTTTCCACATTTAGTACACTGTTTGCCTTTAGCTGGGCAATTCCCCTGTTCGCCATGCACTTTGTATCCACAATATCCACATGTTTTGGGGCGTTTGGAGTCTGTGTCGCTCTGTTTTGGAGTTCTGTCTGTCTCCGTTCTGAAACATGCTCTCTGGGCACTGGAGGTGTGCTTTGATGTCTGCCTGACTGCGTACACTGCTTGTTCACGTGATGCGCTCGTGCTGCCGCCTGAAATGGTTTTCATCTGAACCTGTGCTAGCTCGTGAGATCTGGCTATGTCGATAGCTTTGTCCAGCGTTAACTCTGATCCAACATTCAAAAGTTTCTCTCTCACTCGCGGTGAGTGTATTCCAAATACAATACGGTCCCTGACCATCTCATCCTTGTTTGCATAATCACAGTCTTTCACAAGCAGACGCAGCTCAGTGACAAACTGTTCAAACGATTCGCTAGCGCCTTGTCCTTTCTCATGGAATTTGTACCTAGCGAAAATTGTATTGGTCTTTGGCACAACATATGCTTCATAACGATCGTAGTATGTTTTCAGTACCTTTGATTCAGCCTCGGTAAGTGTCCATGTGTTGTAAATGTCTCTCCCTTTTTCACCGATCCAGAGGAGCAGGTAGCTGCACTTTTCCTCTTCTCCTCTTTCCTTCAGAGGACCCGTGAACATCAGCTCCACATGCTGTTTGAACTTACGCCATGCATCGGGTAGATTTGTAGACCCCCAATCCATTCGAGGTGAAGGAACTCCAGCAAAATCCATCTTTTAGTCCTTTTACTCTGACACCATGTCTTGTTTTGTATGCTTTATACAAAATAATAAAATGCAGGACGACAGGATATTTATAAACGTAGCTCTTTATTAACTAGCTATAACTGGCATGTCCATGTGTCTCCGGCCATGATCATCTTTTAGAATGACCTCACCACCTGGGTGGTCTTAACCAATCATAGCACAGTATGATATGACAGTAGAATGCATCCAATTACAATTCAGTATGCTGACACATATGAATATTACAACTACTACACATATAATTCAAGTCATACCTTTATTGTCATTCATGCTCTTATTTTTAACCTAGTAGTTTTGCAAAAGTGTAACCTGCGTCAATTCTAGGAACTATTGGAATAACGTGCTTAAGAGGAGCCCTGACACGCACAACAGGATAACACAACTACCACATTTTCAATTGACAATCATTGATTTAAATGGATGTGGTCAATAGATTTGTATAGGCATATATACTCATTTAATTTAACTTGTAAGCCAAGGTTGGATTAGTAGGTCTATGCAACATGCACCTGGATAACCGCGTCATGAATCGGAACGGGCTCCAACGTCCTCATATACACATTATGACAAAATAAAGATCTTAATATTTCACGAAATAAAGACATAGAAGAAAACAGGTTCTAGAAACTCAATTTCTCCATGGCAATAGAATGTAAACATGTAAATTGCGCCAAACATATCCAAATATCGCCTACAACTCAATTCTCAGCGCAGCATATTGGACGACTCCACAGGCATTGATCATTCGCGACTTTAAGTCATTCCTGTTATCTCTAGAGCATCCCGTATATTTATAGCGCTGCATTTCGTCCCCCTCTGACCATGGATAGGGTTGGGAGCATTCCTGAGTTCACTTATGGTCCCACTAAGGTAATCTTAGGAGATATTCCTTTTGGCATACTGTAAATGCCTGTGCATAATGTACCTAATAAAGCATAATTGTTTTAATTATCTTCAAAGGAATTCTGTAGAAGCAGCCTTTATTTTCAGACTCTGCAGGCCTGCTGGGAGGAAGCATATTACAATAAACAGGTAAGATTCATCCCACAAAAACAGTAACCACAGAAAAAAATAGATAGATTTAATCCCAAAACAAGAGTTTTATATCAAGACAGTTTAGAGAAGATGGTCATAAGAGTTTTTAATATCACTTGCAAATTGTGAGACATGAGCAGTTGTGAAATGTTGCGAGAGGCCCTTCTGAAAGCACATTATATGGTCTTTAGTGGCACGGTCTCACACCTTACCTCATCTTGCAGAAGAAGTTCATGGTCCACTATCTGCTGCTCCAGAGTCGAGGCCAGGTCTCGCCCCATGTCACCATGGAGCACATGAGCGACTGGCTGGTGTCTCAGGGCAAAAAATCCCTTAGGGAGAGGTGAGTACCACGTCAGCTCTCACCTTCACTGCCATTCTCTGTCACCAGCAGCACTCCAGGAGGTGTGGGTAAAATCAACAACAGATAAATAGGAAGCCAGGAAAGTTGAAATGCTTTGTGTTTTATTTGAAGGGTGTGGAAGGAAACCCTGGAGGAGGGGAACGAACTCGCTCGGCTGGTAAGAGAATGAGAGTTAGAGACTTAGACTATCAGTCAGTGAGCTCCTTTCTAGCCTTTCAACAACTAGTCAGTACAGCAGAATATATCTGTTGTGAAATTACACTAATGGGACTTCCTGTTTCCTACGGCAGACCTGGGAAGTAAACACCTGCCTAAAAATGATTGACATGGAGCACAAGGCTGTCTGCAAGCTCCGCCGCTCTATGCACACCACCTCTCCAGCTGGCGCTGACATGTGAGTTCCATGTACTGCCCTGCATACAGCTTGCTCCATTCATCTACACATCTGGAGCTATGCAGAAAATAACTAGGGCAGTGTTCTCTGTGTGAACATTGCACATCGTTTAGCTTTCTCTGCTGCTTTTTGTTGATTTCAGCGACCCCAAGGTCCACATCATCGTGGAGAGAGCTGTGAGGAGCATTCTGGACAAGCTGTCCAATAAGCCCTGTAGCAACCTGCTCAGCCCATCCCAGGTGGTGGTGGAGCTGGTGCCCAGGATCCTCCTGGCCCTGTGGCTTCAGCCAGAGGAAGACCATTCAGATCAGCCCATCCTCCTAAGCGGGATGGCTGTGAGTATGGTGGTGGCCGTAGGGGAGAAGCTCTCCAACATGTTGAAGGCCTCTTCTCCTCACACCCCTTTCTCCCGGGCTGCTGCTTTTGACTCTGTGAGGTCGATCCTCGGGAGAATCAGCCAGTCCTTCTCCCTGGATGACCACAAGACCCCTTTTTTTATGAGCTCTGTCTGTGCCTTTGTGGCGGACGAGGTGAAAAGCTACTTCCAGCCTACTGCAGACACCCTGCGAGTTCCCCCTGTCCTAGTGGTGGCCTTCTCCGCCACACTACCAGCTGATATCCAAGCAGGTGAGTAGCACTCATAGAAAGCACTCTGACAGATGCCTTTTGTCATGACATCCTGGTGCCTTGTAGTAGTAGAGCCAATCAGGATTTTAATTATCACCCCTAACACAGATGCAGACCAGGCTTCTTCCCACCTGGAGGTTGTGGACATCACCCCTAACACAGAGAAAGACCCGGCTTCTGCACACCTGGAGGTTGAGGGATTCCCCCCTAACACAGAGTTTGACCCAGCTTCTCCCCACCTAGATGTTGTTGAAATCACCCGTAGCAGAGAGGAAGACCCGGCTTCTTCCCACATAGTGGTTTTGGACATCACCCCTAACACAGAGGCTGAGACGGCTTCTACCCACCTGAAGTTTGTGGACATCACCCCTAACACAGAGTTAGACCCTGCTTCTTCCCACCGTATGGTTGTTGACATCACCCATAACTCAGAGGCAGACCCAGCATCTTCCCACCTGGAGGTTGTGGACATCACCCCTAACACAGAGGCAGACCCGGCTTCTTCTCACCTGGAGGTTGTGGACATCACCCCTAACAAAGAGGCACACCTTGCTTCTTCCCACCTGGAGGTTGTGGACATCACCCCTAACAAAGAGGCACACCTGGCTTCTTCCCACCTGGAGGTTGTGGACATCACCCCTAACACAGAGGCAGACCCGGCTTCTTCCCACCTAGAGATTGCGGTCATCAACCCTAACAAAGAGGCACACCTGGCTTCTTCCCACAAGGAGCTTGTGGACATCACCCCTAACACAGAGGCTGAGACGGCTTCTACCCACCTGAAGTTTGTGGTCATCACCCCTAACACAAAGTTAGACCCGGCTTCTTCCTATCAGGAGGTTGTGGAAACCAACCCTAACACAGAGACAGACCCGGCTTCTTCCCACCTAGAGTTTGCGGACATCAATTCTAACAAAGAGGCACACCTGGCTTCTTCCCACCTAGAGGTTGTGGACATCACCCCAAACACAGAGGCAGATCCTGCTTCTTCCCACCTGGAGCTTGTGGACCTCACCCCTAACACAGATGCATACCCTGCTTCTTCACTCTTGGAGGTTGTGGACGTCACACCTGAAGAAAAGCCTCTCATGGTGGCCGTCTACACCACTCTGCCATCTGACATCCAAGCAGGTGAGTAAGACTTATAGAAAGCACTCTGACAGGTGCCGTTCATCATGATAACATGTAAAGTGTTGGTCCCATGTTTCATGAGCTGAAATAAAAGATCCCATTCAACTGGCCAGTGTTTAGAACCTACGGTTTGCATTTATTTACATTCTGTCCCGCTTTTGTCCCTTTCCAGAGGATGTTGCTGTGGTCACCCTGGACGTCACCCCACACGTCACCAAGGACGTGACCCTGGATGTTCCATGCAGGGCGAGGAAAGGGGCAGTCCAGCGTTTTTTTTGCAGGCTTTGGAGGGCAGTGTGCTGCTGCGCTTGCCACAAGGAAGAGGAGGAACAATATTAATTATTCATTAGACCAGAAACAGGATTGAACCATATACCATTAAATTCTTTGCATTATAGTTGCCTTCAATTCTGATTTTCTTTTGTTTAATTCTTAATTAATTTCAGAACATTTCTCTAAACTTTGTGGAGTAGGTTGTATAAATAGGTGGGAAACATCCCAATCCCAATTTTAATGCTTTTAATAATTAACTTATTACATTTTTTTTAGATGTATTATTTGAGAAAAAAGTGGAGGGCGCGACAAAAAAACTTTAATCATCATAGAAAACTCTTGCTCACTATTAAAAATGCATTGTTTTACTTAAGCAAGGTTAAAAGATTAACGTTTCGGCCTAGTCTATGACAATATGCAAGTTGTGTTTGCCCAGTTAAAGGGGGACCCAGACTCACCCTGGTTCTTGAGGGTTGCAGACACTGAATAATTATCATTTGAAATAAATGGCACTTTTCAAGTCTTGACTAAAAATCTTTAATGAATATGAATTTAAATACAATTGACTTGAGGATCAGAGCAGGCAGGCTGACTGGCTTGCCCTGAAGGCCCTCTGCCTCTACCTCTGTGTGGTTAATCTCAGCCAAGAGGTTGTATGGGTTGTATGGCATCCGGGGTAACCTCCTCCTCTCCTGTATCTAACCCATCTTTCTGGCTGTGAGTTCGACTGAGGTCACTCGTTCTCTCTCCCAGGGTGTTGGATAGTTTCTCCTCCTCTGTGTCTTGTGTATTTTCTACATTGTAGAATAATAGTGAAGACATCAAAACTATTAAATAACACATATGGCATCATGTAGGAACCAAAAACGTGTTACACATATAAGAATGAACAACAAGTAAGAATGATATACATGTTACAAACTCACTTTGTGCACGTACACTATCCCACGGTATATCTGTGCATTCAAATTGTCATTGATAAATGCAATTGTGTTCATTGTCTGTAGCTTATGCCTGCCCATACCATAACCCCACTGCCACCATGGAGCATTCACAACGTTGACATCAGCCAACAGCTCGCCCATACGCTGCTTTACAAGTGGTCTGAAGTCGTGAGGCCAGTTAGAAGTACTGCCAAATTCTCTAAAGCCGCCTTGGCTTATGGTTGAGAAACTAACATAAACGTATCTGTTAACAGCTCTGGTGGACATTCCTGCAGTCCGTAAGCCAATTGCACGCTGCCTCAAAACTTGAAACATCTGTGCATTGTGTTGTGTGACAAAACTGCACATTTTAGAGTGGCATTTTATTGTCCTCAGCACAAGGTGCACCTGTGTAATTATCATGCTGTTTAATCAGCTTCTTGATATGCCATATTTGTCAGGTGGATGGATTATCTTGGCAAATGAGAAATGCTCGCTTACAGGGATGTAAACAAATTTGTGCACACAATTTGAGAAAAATAAGCTTTTTGTGCGAACTAAATATTTCACGCTTTTATTTCAGCTCATGAAACATGGGACCAACACTTTACATATTGCGTTAATATTTTTGTTCAGTGTAGTTATTAGGTTGGGAGAATGGGATCCTATCTGGGCTAGCTAAAGCCAAATTCATGGTTAGTAGTATGACAGAGAAAAAATAACAAGACAAATTTAAACATCACAAATCTGAGGGGGCAGGTGACCCTGTGCCCCCTTTGGGCATGACGTCTCTGCTATCAACCACATCATTCTGTCTCCGTGAATATTCAAAACAGACACATTCATTCAGGTCTGGTACTGTTCCTACCATATAGATCAGGGATGGACAATTCCTGTCCTTGGGGGCCGGAGTGGTGTCACACTTTTTCCGCACACTCTCTAAAACACAAGGCCAAATATTCACTGGAGTTGCTTACCAAGATGACATTGAATGTTCCTGAGTGGCTTAGTTACAGTTTTGACTTAATTCGGCTTGAAAACTTATGGCAAAAAAAAAAATGGCTGTCTATATAATGTATATTGCATATATTTTACAATCCAGTTGTGCAAAGCTCTTGGAGACTTACCCAGAAAGACACAGCTTTAATCGACTCAGGGGTGTGAATATTTATGTAAATTAGATATTTCTGTATTTCATTTCCAATACATTTGCAAAAATTTCAAAAACGTGTTTTCACTTTGTCATTATGGGGTATTGTATGTAGCTGTGTGAGAGAAAATATTATAATTGAATCCATTTTGAATTCAGGCTGTAAGAAAACAACATGTGGAATAAGTTAAGGGGTATGAATACTTTCTGAATGCACTGTATATCTGCAAGAAAATGATAAATATGTGAATGTTTGAAAGGGGGTCATATAAACATTGCCTTATTTATATTTTTACAGACAATATTAAGTGAATTCTGTCTGAAATAGTCATGCTATAATGGGCATAGTTTCTCAGACCAAATTTCCATTCTGGCTGAAACAAAGCAATCTGATCATGCTCCAGTCAAATACAGCTATAGGGAATGCCTATACATTGTCCAATCTCCTTCCACACATTGATTTCATTCTTCGCATCTTTATTCAGAAACAAACAAACTTGCTGTTTCAGTGTCTTGTTGCAGGTTGTGCAATGTTCAAAAGTGTGTGTGATATTAGCATTAACTTGTGTGTGTGGTGTCAAGTGTGGATGGTCCTATGTATGCAAATAGCCGAGATTGGATATTTCAGCACCATGGACAGCAGCGACATTGGGATAGCGAGATCTGTAATTCAGCAACACATGACACTGGATAGCGGCTGTCTCAGGTGAACTTGGCATTGGGAAAATCCCATCTAATAGGAAACGAGGCATAGGAGGCAAAAAGACTGAAGGAGAAGACTCCCACAGGAACTCTATGCTTAACTGCTCTGCCACATTCATTTCAAATGTTACATTTTTCGATTTGTAAATAAAAGGGAACACATCTGCAAATAATGTAAATTGACTTTTCTAACTACACTGTACAGCTTTAGTGTGTCTGTGTCTCATAGGTACAACTGCAAGCAATTCGCTTCTCAAATCCTTCTCAAATGTCTGTTTAATGTGAGAAACTAAATTAAAAACAACCGTTAGACTAATACAATGCGTACTGTCACAAATTATTACTATTCCCAACAAGACAACGAAGTGATGGTCTTTACCCACCATGGAGACTTATAAAGGCTACTTCCCCCCCACCAAAAGTTCCCACGCAGAGCGATGTTGTTTACTACATCATTATGCATATGTAGCGTGGTTCGTTCTGCGTTGTGTACTTTTAATTAGGACACTGCCACAACTGGAATTCTGATGGTTGGATAATTTTTATTCGACCTGCACACGAAGAGACAAAAAAATGATGTTAGCCCTTGGTGCAGCCACAGCTCTCGGGCACCTTGCTAGTTGAAGGTCAGGCAAAAGAGAACAGGTGCTGCATGCACACATTCAGTGCCTAACAACACACTATACAATACAAGTAAAATGATATACAACATAATTCTGACAAAATAAAAGACATACCTGTACACGAAGAGACAACACACAATAGGTTAGCCCTTGGTGCAGCCACAGCTCTCGGGCACCTGCGTGAGCACATAGAAACTCACTCAAACACTGACCCAAATACTCCCGAGTTACAATAGGTACCCAAATTAGCGAGCTTGGTGAAAGTTGTTAACATAAATCTTTATATTGTCCACATTGTAACAAAACCTATAGTTGCGTAACAGCACTTTGTGTAACTTTACCACAGTTTTATATTGACAAATTACGGCGCCAAGGACAACATACCTTGCTAGTTGAAGGACAGGCAAAAGAGAACAATAAGAGGGTACATAAATACAGATAACCCGCGATGGACCAAACCAAAATATACAAAACTTTTACAATTAGGTGTATTTACAATATAGATATATAAAAATGTTTGTACACCAAAAAATTACATTAGCTATGCAGCTGTAATTAAATAAAAACCACATTGAATTATTATTATTATTATTATTATTATTATTATTATTATTATTATTATTATTATTAACTTATTAACATCCCCTCTTGACCTGGCCTAGTTGAACTGTCCTTGTGTGCAACTTGGTGCATAATCTAGGGGAACAACATCACACTACTACATTCACCCCTACTGTTTTACACTAGATTATAAACACAAAACAAAACACATTACCTCGAAGGTAACAAAGCAAAGAAAGAAAAAAAACATTTCACACCCACAGGGCGACAGAGTAACCCAGTGTAGTCCCTTAATTCTAGACCCACAAATGGTCGATCAGCTGGAAAGCTATCCCGTGAAGGATTAGGAAAAATAAGAGGTAGCTAATCCCTTATTCAACCCTATACAAAAAATGCCAAATACATTTTATGCTGATGAACTACACACAAAGTTACATGAATTGTCAAAAATATTAGACAAACCCACAAATCACTCTAAGACCCACTTAGATTACCACATACACACAACAAAGAAAAGGTTGGGGGTTGTGGGTTTGATACCCACGGGGGGCCAGTATAAAAAATATATATATATGTATTCACTAACTGTAAGTCGCTCTGGATAAGAGCGTCTGCTAAATGACTAAAATGTAAATGTAAATGAGAAACCAAGAATTGTTTCATTTCCTGTGTAGACATAGTTTGGATTAGCCTATTCACTGGATTAATAAATCTACCTAGTCTAGTCCGAACACCCTCACCCAAAAACCTAGCAGGAATGTCACGGACAGCACCAACCGTGCTCAAAGGTCTAACCTCAGGTTGGGGAGTACTACAGATCAGCATATCCGGAGCCAGCACACTTTCAATTTCCAACTCAACACTAGTAGTGTCAGACGACTGATCAGAATCCTGGTAGATTGTCACAGACCAGACTGACAAAGCATCTTCAACCAAGTTAACAACATCAGGCACAGCACCATCCCAGCTGAGTGGAGTTTCACTATCAGAATTCTTGTAGGCTTTGGGGATCTCAGCCCCGAAACCTGAAGGATCTGGAGAAGGTCTGTATGGAGGAGCGGGCCAAAATCCCTTCTGCAGTGTGTGCAAACCTGGTCAAGACCTACAGGAAACGTATGATCTCTGTAATTGCAAACAAAGGTTTCTGTACCAAATAATAAGTTCTGCTTTTCTGATGTATCAAATACTTATGTCATGCAATAAAATGCAAATTAATTACTTAAAAATCATACAATGTGATTTTCTGGATTTTTGTTTTACATTCCGTCTCTCACAGTTGAAGTGTACGTATGATAAAAATTACAGACCTCTACATGCTTTGTAAGTAGGAAAACCTGCCAAATCGGCAGTGTATCAAATACTTGTTCTCCCCACTGTATGTACTGGATATCATTTTAATTTTACATTTTTAGTCATTTAGCAGACGCTCTTATCCAGAGCGACTTACAGTTAGTGAGTGCATACATCATTTTTATTTTTCATACTGGCCCCCCGTGGGAATCGAACCCACAACCCTGGCGTTGCAAACGCCATGCTCTACCAACTGAGCAACATCCCTGCCGGCCATTCCCTCCCCTACCCTGGACAACGCTGGGCCAATTGTGCGGCGCCCCATGGGTCTCCCGGTCGCGGCCGGCTACGACAGAGCCTGGATTCGAACCAGAATCTCTAGTGGCACAGCTAGCACTGCGATGCAGTGCCTTAGACCACTGCGCCACTCAAAGGGTGCCAGCTTTGCAACCCATCTCTGCTCGCATGCATCGTCTCGGCTTTGTAAGAATATATTTGAGTGGATTGTTGTCGGTCCACACAGTAAACTTATGCCCTCGCAGCCAATGGCTGAATTTATCATGAATGGCCCTGTAGTGTATTGACATTATGATGGTGTTAAATGTTTTTTAAGTGGAACTAAAAGAATGTTCATTTTGGTATCAAGAGGGAATGTTTTAGCGTAACGTCACATACAACAGACAGGAAGTGTGGTGTAGACACGGGGATTGGACAGTAGAGGGAGACACCCACATCTTGGGAGGTTATATATACTGGGGGAACAACGACGGAGGGGCAGAAAGCATTGAGATTCATTTGGGACTGCTTCTCCAGATCTTCGCGTGTCTGTAACTTATGCTGTAACCTCGTGATTTTAATAAAAGCCTTTGAACACGGTGCAGCTTAAGCAGACTCTTTGGTTAACAGCAAATAGCCACCAGCAGCCGACGCGACACGACAGCCCATTTCATGGCTAGAAATTCCAGCCGGTGAGCAGGATACTTGGATTGTGCATGATTAAGAGATTTACTAGCAAAAGCTATCGGCCTGGCTATGTCCTTCCCATCTTGCACTTGTGATAGTACAGCTCCCAAACCACTAGTAGATGCATCCACGGAAAGTAGAAATGGCTGAGAAAAATCTGGATGAACCAGCAGTGCCTGGTCAATTATTGCTGATATCAAAGCTTCAAAAGCGAGTCGACATTCGGCAGTCCAGTCTGTCAGGTTTTGGCCATGACTGTTCGGGTTTTGGTCACTAGATGTCCCCATTGCACCTTTTTTGTACCTTTTGTTTTTCTTGCTCTAATTATTGTTTGCACCTGTAGGTCATTCCCTTGTTAGTATTTAAACCCTGTGTGTTCCTCAGTTCCTTGCTCAGTGTTTGTAAGTTAGCACCCAGCCCCAGCCCAAGCCTTGTTTTATATAGATATTTCTCTGGTGGGATTTTCCAGAGGTTCTCTGGTTTAGTTCTTGTGTTTTGTTTGAGTAGTCTTTTGAGGTTTGTTTTTCCCTGCTGTTTTTTACCACTTTGTGGAGTTTCTTTTGTTTTTTGGAGGTTTTCCTCTTTGTGCCTCTTGGCTTTATTTTTGGACATTGTGGATTTAGTTTCTTTGCCTGAAGATTTTGTTCTTTAATTAAACCACCATCTCTAGTACAGCTGTGTCTGCCTCATCTTCTGGGTTCTGACAATTATTAGTGACTGTTTCTCGCACCGGGTCGTGACAGAAACACTGAGCCTTTATTATGAACCCAGAGGCAGCCAGTACCCAGGATCTTTTTTCCATGCTGTCCCACCATGAGGGGACTGTCCAACGCCACGAAGCTGCTCTGGTTCAGCAAGAGGCCTTAATGGCTAGACATTCTCAACTTCTGTCAGAGATGCTGACTTCCATAAAGCAGATTTCGGATCGACTTTCCCCGGCAACCGCTTCTGCTCCCGTTCATCCGATTCAAGGGCCCCTGGCAGTTAATCCCCTGGCTGAACCTCGTCTGCCGCCTCCCCAACGGTTCTCAGGGGATCCGAGTGTTTGTAAGGGGTTTTTCACCCAATGTTCTCTCTCCTTTGAGCTGCAACCATCGTCGTTTCCCACCGACCGGTCCAAGATAGCATATATCATCACCCTGCTGTCGGAAAAGGCCCTAGCCTGGGCTACTGCTGTGTGGGATGCCCAAAGTCCCTGCTGTGCCAGCTACTCTACCTTTGCTGAAGAATTCAAGCGAGTGTTTCAAGGTCCTACCAACGGCCCTGACTCAGCCAAACAGCTCCTGACTCTCCGCCAAGGTCGGCGCAGCGTGACGGACTATGCCATCCAGTTCCGCACTGTGGCAGCAGCAAGTGGCTGGAACGACGAGGCGCTCACAGTGTGTTTTTTGAAGGGTCTTTCTGACACCATCCAAGATGAACTGGCCACTCGGGAACCACCGGACAACCTCGAGTCCCTTATCAAGTTGGCTTCACGCATAGACCAGCGTCTGAGAGAGAGAGAACAAAACCATAGACCGCTCACCCTAGCTCCTATCGGTTCCAGCTCCGAGTCTCCACCTTTATCCTCGCTGGCTCCACCAGAACCCATGCAGGTTGGACGCATCTCCCAGGCTGAGAGAGACCGCCGGATGAGGGAGCGATGCTGTCTATATTGCGGCAAACCGGGCCATTTCCGCTCCACGTGTCCCGGGCTCCAGGGAAACGCACTCTCCCGTGCAGGCCTGGGAGGACTGTAACGGGAAACATAACCTCCTCCCATCCATCCAACTCCCGCCTGCTCATTCCAGTTACCCTTTCCTGGGACGACCACGAGTTTTCTCTTCAAGCCTTGGTAGACTCTGGAGCCGCAGGTAACTTCATGGATGGGATCTGGGCGAAGGAGAATGGCGTTCCTTCTGAACCTCTAAGTGACCCCATAAGGGTTACTACGTTGGATGGAAGTCCTTTGGGATCTGAACTTGTCACTCGTGCCACTACCCCCTTACGACTTTCAGTTTCCCAACACCAGGAAGTGATGAACTTTCATCTGATCTCCTGTTCCGAGTTTCCTCTCGTCCTTGGTTATCCCTGGCTTCACAGCCATAACCCTCACATCGACTGGTCTGTGGGCACTATCAAGCAGTGGGGTCCTACGTGCCAAGCCACTTGTATCTTCCCGAGTTCCCAGAGTTCTCCTTCCGAGTCTCTAGAATCCATCGACTTGTCCCGAGTTCCCGAGTGTTACCATGACCTCAAACTGGTATTTAGCAAACAGAGGGCCACCAAACTACCACCCCATAGACCTTACGATTGCACCATCGACCTGTTGCCGGGGACCTTCCCTCCCAGGGGTCGGATCTTTTCCCTTTCTCCTCCCGAACGAGCTGCTATGGATACCTACATCAAGGACGCTCTGACAGCAGGCCTCATGCGTCCATCTACCTCGCCGGCGGGAGCAGGGTTTTTCTTTGTGGCCAAGAAAGACGGTGGATTACGACCTTGCATCGACTACCGGGGACTCAATGCCATAACCGTCCGTAACCGCTACCCGCTACCCCTTATGGCCACAGCCTTTGAGCTGCTCCAGGAAGCAGTTGTCTTCACTAAGCTTGACCTGCGGAACGCATACCATCTTGTGCGGATCAAACCCGGGGACGAGTGGAAGACCGCTTTCAACACGCCTACTGGTCACTACGAATACTCGGTGATGCCCTTCGGCCTGACCAACGCTCCGGCTGTGTTCCAAGCGCTCATAAACGATGTGCTTAGGGATATGCTTAACATCTTTGTGTTTGTTTACTTGGATGACATCCTCATCTTTTCGAGCTCCCTTCCAGAACACACTAAGCATGTCAGACAAGTGCTCAAATGCCTCCTAGACAGCCATTTGTACGTTAAGCTGGAGAAGTGTGAATTCCATTCCTCTCGAGTACAATTCCTGGGATTTATAGTGGAACCCGGACAAGTCCAGATGGACCCCAAGAAGGTAGAGGCGGTAGCGGATTGGCCCACCCCCAAGTCCGTTAAGGAAGTTCAGCGTTTCCTGGGCTTCACCAACTTTTACCGCAAGTTCATCAAGAACTTCAGCTCGGTGGCAGCCCCTCTCTCGGCGGTAACCAAGGGTGGCAACACAAGGTTTCTGTGGGGTAGAGAAGCTGAGACGGCCTTCCAAGGACTCAAGCAGCGCATCCTCTCTGCTCCCATCCTGACACTACCAACGGCGGATGAACCTTTTGTGGTGGAGGTAGACGCATCAGAGGTTGGGGTTGGAGCTGTCCTGTCTCAGAGGGGTGAAGACAAGAAGCTTCATCCTTGCGCCTTCTTCTCTCACCGGCTTACCCCGGCCGAGAGGAATTACGATGTGGGGGATCGTGAACTCCTAGCGGTTAAGATGGCATTGAAGGAATGGAGACACTGGCTCGAGGGGGCTTCTCAACCGTTTCAAGTGCTTACGGACCACAAGAATCTGGAGTATATCCAGCAGGCGAAGCGGTTCAACGCCAGACAAGCTCGATGGTCCCTTTTCTTCAGCCGATTTCAGTTTATCCTCACCTATAGACCCGGGTCGAAGAATCTCAAACCGGACGCCTTGTCACGAATCTACTCTCCTGCCATTCGAGAAGATACTGACATGACTGTCCTTCCGGCCGCTAAGATCGTGGCTCCGATCTCGTGGCAAGTGGAGGATACCGTGAAACAAGCTCAAGCCATCGAACCGGGCCCTGGAGGAGGTCCTGCTAATCGGTTGTTTGTTCCCAAGGCAGCAAGGTCCCAAGTCCTTCGGTGGGGGCACTCCTCTCGCCTCACCTGTCACCCGGGCGTAGGCCGCACCTTGGAGTTCATCCAGCGTAAGTTCTGGTGGCCCACCATAAAAGAAGACGTTGCCACTTTCATCAAGGCCTGTTCCGTGTGCTGCCAGGGCAAATCTTCTCACCTCCGCCCTCAAGGACTCCTTCACCCTCTATCTATTCCCCACCGACCCTGGTCCCATATCTCGTTGGACTTTATTACTGGCCTTCCTCCGTCCCATGGTAATACTACGATCCTAGTCATCATCGACAGGTTTTCTAAGGCGGCCAGGTTTGTTCCTTTGACCAAATTACCTTCTGCCAAGGAAACAGCTGAGTTGGTGATTAACCATGTGTTCCGAGTCTTTGGGATTCCGCAAGATATGGTTTCCGACAGAGGTCCCCAGTTCGCCTCAAGGTTTTGGAAGGCCTTCTGCCAACTCATAGGGGCCACGGCCAGTTTATCTTCAGGGTACCATCCGGAGTCCAATGGCCAAACTGAGAGGATGAATCAGGAGCTGGAAACCACCCTCAGATGCATGGTTTCCAACAACCCGTCCACTTGGTCATCCTTCATTGTTTGGGCCGAGTACGCGCACAACACCTTGTGCTCCTCCTCCACTGGTATGTCCCCGCATGAGTGTCAGTTTGGCTATGCGCCTCTATTGTTCCCGGACCAGGAGGCAGAAGTCAGAGTGCCTTCAGCCTCGAGGTTCATCAGACGCTGTCGGCTTACGTGGAAGAAGGCACGTCTTAATCTTCTGCGTTCCTCTCAGCAGTACCAACGACAAGCCAACAGAGGTCGCCGTCCCGGTCCTACCCTGTACCCCGGCCAGAGAGTATGGCTCTCAACTAAGAACCTACCACTACGGGTGGAGTCTCGCAAGCTGTCCCAGAGGTTCATCGGTCCCTTTAAGATTGCCAGGAGAGTCAATCCCGTTACTTTTCTCCTGCACTTACCCAGATCACTTAAGATCAATCCAACATTTCACATTTCTTTATTAAAACCTGTTGTTTTTTCTCCCCTTATCCCGGCAGGAAGACCTCCCCCTCCGCCCGGTGTCATCGGTGGCCAGTCGGCTTATACCGTCCACCGGATACTGGATTCCCGCCGGGTGCAGCGGTCCTGGCAGTATCTGGTGGACTGGGAAGGCTACGGTCCCGAGGAGCGCTCCTGGGTTCCTGCCAAGGACATACTGGACCCTGACCTCATTCGTCAGTTCAGGGCCCTCCACCCTGAGAAGGCTGGTAGGAACGTCAGGAGCCGTTCCTAGGAGGGGGATTCTGTCAGGTTTTGGCCATGACTGTTCGGGTTTTGGTCACTAGATGTCCCCATTGCACCTTTTTTGTACCTTTTGTTTTTCTTGCTCTAATTATTGTTTGCACCTGTAGGTCATTCCCTTGTTAGTATTTAAACCCTGTGTGTTCCTCAGTTCCTTGCTCAGTGTTTGTAAGTTAGCACCCAGCCCCAGCCCAAGCCTTGTTTTATATAGATATTTCTCTGGTGGGATTTTCCAGAGGTTCTCTGGTTTAGTTCTTGTGTTTTGTTTGAGTAGTCTTTTGAGGTTTGTTTTTCCCTGCTGTTTTTTACCACTTTGTGGAGTTTCTTTTGTTTTTTGGAGGTTTTCCTCTTTGTGCCTCTTGGCTTTATTTTTGGACATTGTGGATTTAGTTTCTTTGCCTGAAGATTTTGTTCTTTAATTAAACCACCATCTCTAGTACAGCTGTGTCTGCCTCATCTTCTGGGTTCTGACAATTATTAGTGACTGTTTCTCGCACCGGGTCGTGACACAGTCTGCAGCAGTGAGCCTGCGAGGGGGACCAGGCCTCTTCCTACCCTTGCCTCTCCTAGGCTTCTTCTGACCTGTAGTTAGCTGAAACAATGGCCTAGCAACCATGGAACAATTCTCAATGTAGTGCTGATAGTATACTACCATACCAAGGAAATAACCTATTTTGATAGGAGACGGTGTGACACCATCAGCTTCCATTATCTCACTCTCAGTCACATTCAATATGGTTTGAACTTTAGCAGGGTCAGTGGCTACACCCTCCTGAGAAATTATGTGGCCCAAAAACTTTACAGACCTCCTCAGAAACTTGCACTTAGACGGAGACAGTTTAAGGTTGTGCTCCTGCAACCGCTGAAAAACCATCTCAAGTCTCTGCAGACTCTCTTCCTCCGTCTTAGCAAAAACCATCAGATCATCCAAGTAACAAAGGAGACTTAGAACGTTTTGGTCACCAAAGATGGTCAGCATCAATCTCATAAAAGTAGCCGGGCTGTTGCAGAGGCCCTGAGGTAACTGATTGTACTCGTGCAGACCTAAAGGGGAGGAAAAGGCAGTGTATTTCTTGTCCTCTTCATGCAGGGGCACGTTGTAATACCCTGACGTCAAATCCATTGTGCTGAAGAAGGCATTACCTCCCAGCGCGGCCAGTACATCAGCCTGATGAGGCAGGGGATGAGCATCCTTTACTGTGCCGGCATTTAACCACCTGAAGTCAGTACATAGGCGCAAGTCCCCATTCTTTTTCCATACCAGCACCAATGGTGAGGCATACTCGCTGCTGGATTTTCTGACGATTTCCTTTTCCTCCATATCATCCAGTGTTTCCCTGAGTTTCAAATCAAATCAAATCAAATCAAATTTTATTGGTCACATGCGCCGAATACAACAGGTGCAGACATTGCAGTGAAATGCTTACTTACAGCCCTTAACCAACAGTGCATTTATTTTAAACAAAAAAAGTAAGAATAAAACAACAAAAAAAGTGTTGAGAAAAAAAGAGCAGAAGTAAAATAAAGTGACAGTAGGGAGGCTATATATACAGTAAAATAAAGTGACAGTAGGGAGGCTATATATACAGGGGGGTACCGTTGCAGAGTCAATGTGCGGGGGCACCGGCTAGTTGAGGTAGTTGAGGTAATATGTACATGTGGGTAGAGTTAAAGTGACTATGCATAAATACTTAACAGAGTAGCAGCAGCGTAAAAAGGATGGGGTGGGGGGGCAGTGCAAATAGTCCGGGTAGCCATGATTAGCTGTTCAGGAGTCTTATGGCTTGGGGGTAGAAGCTGTTGAGAAGTCTTTTGGACCTAGACTTGGCACTCCGGTACCGCTTGCCGTGCGGTAGCAGAGAGAACAGTCTATGACTAGGGTGGCTGGAGTCTTTGACAATTTTGAGGGCCTTCCTCTGACACCGCCTGGTATAGAGGTCCTGGATGGCAGGGAGCTTTGCCCCAGTGATGTACTGGGCCGTACGCACTACCCTCTGTAGTGCCTTGCGGTCAGAGGCCAAGCAGTTGCCATACCAGGCGGTGATGCAACCAGTCAGGATGCTCTCGATGGTGCAGCTGTAGAATTTTTTGAGGATCTGAGGACCCATGCCAAATCTTTTTAGTCTCCTGAGGGGGAGACAGCCTACGATAAGGTCATTGAAATGGGCGGATATCAGTCAGCCGTATGCGAAGGCAGAACTCCTTTGCCTCGCCACAATCTAGGCTATGTCTAGAGAACACTGTGTCATACTTCCCAATTACTCCTCAACAGACAGGCCTTGATGTCCAAGATTCCTCAGTGTACTGTTGCCATTATCTACACTGCCACCAACTGAACTCTTAGCTGTCAGACTGCCATGTGATCTGTCACATTGAGCCTTTGCCACATTCTGATGAGCTGTTTGCTGCTTGACATTATTAAAATACTCCAATGCAATGCAAGGGTACACATCCGCCACTTTAGCATTTTGTCTCAGGGTAACTGCCGATGTTGTTGGATTCACAATCTTCACAGGGAGCCATCCATCCCCCCACAGAGGCGTAACTACTCTCCCCACTAGTATGTGCCGATTCACACAACGAGACGTGCTGGGCTCGACAACAACAGTACTGCCCACAGAGAGTTTTGTCTTTGGGGGTAGGCGGCCCCACACCAGATGCTCACTCATGGGTTGGAGCGTTACTGCTCTCTTCAACTTAATGGTGCCCACTTTATCTGGGATGGAGTCTCCTCTCCATCTCTCCAGATTTGACATCACACTGTCACGGTTTCGGCCGAGGCTGCTCCTCCTCTCGGTTCGGGCAGGCTTCGGCGTTCGCCGTCCCCGGAATACTAGCTGCCACCGTTGTATGTTTCGTGTGTTGATTGCTTTGGTCTGTCTGGTACACCTGTGTCTGTTTGTGTCCTAATTACGTGTCCTATAAGTTCCCTGTTTTGTGTTAGTTATATTGTGTGTTGTTGTCCGCGTGTCGTTTGAGCTGCGTGTTTTGCGCTCTACATGTTTTGTTTTACGCATGTTGCGTACTGTTCTCGCCTCTGTATTTTCGAGGTCGTGTATTGATTATTGTTCACTTTACATTAGTAAAGTTTGTTGGACTAAACCTCTGTGTCCTGCGCCTGACTCCTCATCACATCCACATCGGTGCCAAACTGACAGAACAACACACCCTCTATGGAGTCAGCAGGATCAGCGACGACAACCTGGTCGCTAGAAGAATGGCTCAGTCAGCAGGACTCCATGATCCGGCAACTGGAGGCCGTTCTGGGCGAGGTGTCCAACACTCTGCACCGGTTGGCTAATGGAGAGGTGCCCACGTCCTCATACACCATCCCATCACCACCGGTCAGTCCTCCTCTCTCAGCGCCGGAACCCAGTGGTATTCGGCTCTCGCTCCCGAGGGCATATGACGGTTCTGCAGCCGGGTGTCAGGGGTTCCTCCTGCAGGTAGAACTATACCTGGCTACTATACACCCAGCGCCCTCGGGATACGAGAGCGTCTCCGCCCTCATCTCCTGTCTATCCGGAAAGGCGTTGGAGTGGGCCAACGCCGAATGGAGGAGAATAGACGCAGTTACCATCACCTACGCTGAGTTCTCCCGCCGCTTCCGGGCAGTCTTCGATCACCCACCTGAAGGGAAGGCGGCGGGGGAGCGTCTGTTCTACCTCCGACAGGAGAAGAGGAGCGCACAGGAGTTCGCACTGGAGTTCCGGACGTTAGCTGCGGATGCAGGATGGAATGAGAGGGCCCTCATCGACCAGTACCGGTGTAGCCTGCGAGAGGACGTTCGTCGTGAGCTGGCCTGCAGGGACACCAACCTATGCTTCGACCAGCTGGTGGACATCTCCATCCGTCTTGACACCCTGCTGGCCACCCGCGGACGTCCCGAGTGGGGGTCGTCCATTTCATCCTCCAGCACCTCCGAGCCAATTCCTATGGAGCTCGGGGGTGCTGGCGCTAGAGAGAGGAGGAGGGAGAACCCGAGGGGGGCCACCCCCTGCACCAACTGTGGCCGTGGAGGACACACCGCGGCCAGGTGCTGGGGAGGGTCTTCTGAGAGAGGGGACAACAGGTCACGCACTGGGGAGTCATTTCAGGTGAGTAGGCGCCCCACTTACCCAGAGCTCTCTGTTGGTCACATGAATATTCCTGTGCGTTTTCCACAGGTGGCACCTCATTCCCAGCATAAGGCGCTAGTAGATTCAGGCACAGCTGGGAACTTTATTGATCGGGCCTTTTGTGCTAGGTTAGGAATTCCCCTTCGGCCGGTAGAAGTTCCATTCCCTGTCCACGCATTAGACAGCCGGCCGTTGGGGTCGGGTCTGATCAGGGATGTCACAGCACCGCTGACTATGACGACGCAGGGGGGTCATGAGGAAATCATTCAGTTCTATCTGATTGACTCTCCTGCGTACCCAGTGGTGTTGGGGCTTCCCTGGTTAAGCACCCACGATCCTACCATAGCGTGGCAACAGAGGGCTCTTATGGAGTGGTCTGCCCAGTGTGTAGGGAGATGTCTAGGTGTTTCCATAGGGGCAACCTCGGTAGAGAGTCCGAACCAAGTGCCCGCACTGCGCATTCCCCCCGAGTATGAGGATTTAGCACTAGCGTTTAGCAAATCGAGGGCCGCACGGCTACCTCCTCATAGACAGGGGGACTGTGCGATAAATCTCCAGACCGGAGCAGCTCTTCCCAGGAGTCATGTGTATCCCCTGTCTTAAGAGGAAACTGCGGCTATGGAGACTTACATAGCCGAGTCCTTGGCACAGGGATACATACGGTCCTCTACTTCTCCGGTCTCCTCGAGTTTCTTCTTTGTGAAGAAGAAGGATGGGGGATTGCGCCCGTGTATTGATTACCGTAGTCTCAATCAGATCACAGTCAAATACAGTTACCCACTTCCACTGATTGCGACGATGACGGAGTCATTACGCGGAGCGCGGTTCTTCACAAAGTTGGATCTCAGGAGCGCGTACAATTTGGTGCGCATTAGGGAGGGGGATGAATGGAAAACAGCATTTAGCACCACCTCGGATCATTACGAGTATCTCGTCATGCCATACGGGTTAATGAATGCTCCTTCAGTCTTCCAATCCTTTGTTGACGAGATTTTCCGGGACATGCATGGGCAGGGTGTAGTGGTGTACATTGACGACATTCTAGTGTATTCTTCTACACGAGCCGAGCATGTAGCCCAGGTGCGCCGAGTATTGAGACGACTGTTGGAGCATGACTTGTATGTCAAGGCAGAGAAATGCCTGTTCTTCCAGGAGTCCGTCTCCTTTTTGGGTTATCGGTTGTCCGCGTCTGGCGTGGAGATAGAGGTAGATCGGGTAGCGGCTGTGCGTAATTGGCAAACTCCAACCACCGTAAAAGAGGTGCAGCGGTTCTTGGGTTTTGCTAATTACTACCGGAGGTTTATCCGGGGCTTTGGACAGGTTGCAGCTCCCATTACGTCCCTGCTAAAGGGGGGTCCGGTGCGCTTGCGGTGGTCAGCTGAGGCGGACAGGGCATTTGGCAAGCTGAAGAACCTGTTCGTCTCGGCCCCGGTGCTGGCGCATCCGGATCCCTCTTTGCCTTTCCAAGTAGAGGTGGACGCGTCCGAGACCGGTATTGGGGCAGTCCTGTCACAACGGTCCGGCACGCAACCTAAGCTCCGCCCCTGTGCGTTCTACTCTAAGAAGCTCAGCTCGGCGGAGCGCAATTATGACGTTGGGGACAGGGAGCTGTTAGCTGTAGTCCAGGCCCTAAAGGTGTGGAGGCATTGGCTTGAGGGGGCTCAACACCCTTTCCTCATTCTGACTGATCACCGTAACCTGGAGTACATCCGGGCAGCTAGGAGATTGAACCCTCGTCAGGCTAGGTGGAACATGTTCCTGACCCGGTTTGTTTTTAAGATCACATACATCCCTGGGTCCCAGAACGGTAAGGCAGACGCCCTGTCCCGGCAGTATGACACAGAGGAGAGGTCCATTGAGCCTACTTCCATACTGCCGGAGTCTTGTCTGGTGGCTCCGGTAGTATGGGAGGTCGATGCGGAAATCGAGCGGGCGCTGCGTACCGACCCTACTCCCCCCGAGTGTCCTGTGGGGCGGACGTACGTTCCGCTCGAGGTTCGTGATCGGCTTATTTCTTGGGCTCATACATCACCCTCCTCTGGACATCCTGGTATTGGTCGGACGGTGCACTGCCTTAGCGTGAAATACTGGTGGCCAACGTTAGCCAGGGATGTGAGGGTTTATGTCTCCTCCTGCTCGGTGTGTGCCCAGTGTAAGGCACCTAGACATTTGCCCAGGGGTAAGTTACATCCTCTGCCCGTTCCACAACGACCATGGTCCCACCTCTCGGTGGATTTTGTGACCGATCTACCCCCTTCCCAGGGAAATACCACCATTTTGGTCGTTGTGGATCGGTTTTCTAAGGCCTGTCGTCTCCTCCCACTGCCGGGTCTCCCTACTGCCCTACAGACCGCCGAGGCCCTCTTTACCCACGTGTTCCGGCACTATGGGGTCCCCGAGGATATTGTGTCCGACCGAGGTCCCCAGTTCACCTCCAGAGTCTGGGGGGCTTTCATGGAACGCCTGGGGGTCTCGGTTAGCCTTACCTCGGGGTACCACCCAGAGAGCAATGGGCAGGTTGAACGTGTGAACCAGGATGTGGGTAGGTTTTTGAGGTCCTATTGCCGGGACCGGCCGGAGGAGTGGTCGAGGTATATCCCCTGGGCAGAGATGGCCCAGAACTCTCTCCGCCACTCCTCCACCGGATTAACACCTTTCCAGTGTATTTTAGGGTATCAGCCGGTCCTGGCACCGTGGCACGAGAGCCAGACCGAGGCCCCTGCGGTGGACGAGTGGATTCGGCGCTCGGAGGAGACGTGGGACGCTGCCCATGTCCATCTGCAGCGTGCCATCCGTCAACACAAGGCGAGCGCCGATTGCCACCGCAGTGAGGGGCCGGTGTACGCACCGGGAGATCGAGTCTGGCTCTCGACTCGAAACCTGCCCCTCCGCCTGCCCTGCCGGAAGCTGGGTCGGCGGTTTGTGGGGCCCTTCAAAGTCCTGAGAAGATTGAACGAGGTGTGTTACAGAGTACAACTGCCTATTGAGTACAAAAATATTAACCCCTCGTTCCATGTGTCTCTTCTCAGGCCGGTGGTAGCTGGTCCACTCCAAGAGGAGGAGATAGGAGAGACCCCTCCACACCCTTTGGACATCGAGGGGGCACCGGCGTACAGGGTCCGGACTATATTGGACTCGAGGCGCCGGAGGAGTGGTCTCCAGTATCTCGTGGAGTGGGAGGGGTACGGTCCGGAGGAACGGTGCTGGGTGCCTAGGAGGGACATCCTCGACCCATCCCTCCTGACAGAGTTCCACCGTGGGCATCCCACGCGCCCGGGTCCGCGTCCTCCTGGCCGTCCCCGAGACCGGGGTCGGCGCACGGCTGGAGCCGTGCGTCAAGGGGGGGCTACTGTCACGGTTTCGGGCGAGGCTGCTCCTCCTCCTGGTTCGGGCAGGCTTCGGCGTTCGCCGTCCCCGGAATACTAGCTGCCACCGTTGTATGTTTCGTGTGTTGATTGCTTTGGTCTGTCTGGTACACCTGTGTCTGTTTGTGTCCTAATTACGTGTCCTATAAGTTCCCTGTTTTGTGTTAGTTATATTGTGTGTTGTTGTCCGCGTGTCGTTTGAGCTGCGTGTTTTGCGCTCTACATGTTTTGTTTTACGCATGTTGCGTACTGTTCTCGCCTCTGTATTTTCGAGGTCGTGTATTGATTATTGTTCACTTTACATTAGTAAAGTTTGTTGGACTAAACCTCTGTGTCCTGCGCCTGACTCCTCATCACATCCACATCGGTGCCAAACTGACACACACTGGCTAGAGGAACCTGGTGTACCCGCCACCCGCCAGTAGCTGTCATTTGATTATAACTGTCTAATCAGAGACTTCAACACATTAGTGCCCACAATGAGTTCATCAACCTGCCCATCAACAATAAGCACTGGGACTACATAACAGAAGCCATAAAGTTGAATTTTTAAGTCACACATGCCCACTGGGCTAGTTTGTTCCCACCACAACCCACCAGGATGATGTCTGAAGGAGCTAGAAAGTTCCCCTCTACCACTCCTGCCTCCCTCAACCGAGGTACAATATCTGCGCGCAGAGTAGTAGCCATGGACCCACTATCTAACATCCCCTTCAGCTCAACTTTATCCTGTACTAGCACAGTGGTGTAAAACAAACTGTCATTCTGAGTCATTCTCATTGTGTTCTGAAAAATGACTGTGTTGTTCTTGGGTACTGACTCACAAAAGTAAGAATAAACAGATTGGATATCATCATCAGTGGAGAAAAAATAAGAATGCCCCACATTGCCCTCCTCAGAACGGAGGCTTTCTAGTTTTCCTGAGACCTGCCAGTCTGTCCACATCCAGGGTTCTGTCGCTGCCCAGCCTCACTACAGTCAAAGCTCATGTGGCCCGGAGAAAAGCACTTGATGCACAGCTGGTGCATCTGACAGTGAGCTTTGGTCCAGTGATTAGTGCTTCCACAGTCAGCGCACTCATGCTGACGTTTGTGGAACTGTTTACGGGGCCCTCTACATTTAACATGTTTAAGTCATTTAGCAGACGCTCTTATCCAGAGCAACTTACAGTTAGTGCATGGGTAACTTTTTTTTTTTCATACCCCCCGTGGGAATCGAACCCACAACCCTGGCGCTGCAAACACCATGCTCTACGAACTGAGCCGGCCATTCCCTCCACTACCCTAGGCGACGCTGGTCCAATTGTGCGCCGCCCCATGGGTCTCCCGGTCGCGGCCGGCTACGACAGAGCCTGGATTCAAACCAGGATCTCCAGTCCCCCAGGACTGTGTTGTGTTACCTGCTTGACAATAGTATTGATGTCCCCCAGGAGAGCAGCAGCAGGTTGCACGTTGTTCCCCATCTCCTCAGCACACAGATCAACCTTGACATTGACCTTGACATAAATAACGTATGTGGAACGTTACTACAACATACCAGCAACGACACGACAGGAAGAGCGCCGTGCGTGACACATGTAACAGCAGCTGGAGGAGTGGCCAAACCTCAAGCTAAACACAACAGAAATAACCAGGCACCACCACATAATGCTAAGGCTGACACACACACGTTCCTTTTTATAAACCGGGTGACTCGAGCCCTGAATGCTGATTGGCTGAAAGCTGTGGTATATCTTACCGTATAACATGGGTCACGTTGAGGGAGGAGGTCAGAGACCTGGCCGTGTGGTGCCAGGATAACAACCTCTCCCTCAACGTGACCAAGACAAAGGAGATGATTGTGGACTACAGGAAAAAAAAGAGGACTGAGCACGCCCCCATTCTCATCGACGGGGCTGTAGTGGAACAGGTTGAGAGCTTCAAGTTCCTTGGTGTCCACATCACCAACGAACTATCATGGTCCAAACACACCAAGACAGTCGTGAAGAGGGCACGACAAAGCCTATTCCCCCTCAGGAGACTAAAAAGATTTGGCATGGGTCCTCAGATCCTCAAAAAATTATACAGCTGCACCATCGAGAGCATCCTGACTGGTTGCATCACCGCCTGGTATGGCAACTGCTTGGCCTCCGACCGCAAGGCACTACAGAGGGTAGTGCGTACGGCCCAGTATATCACTGGGGCAAAGCTTCCTGCCATCCAGGACCTCTATACCAGGCGGTGTCAATGGAAGGCCCTCAAAATTGTCAAAGACTCCAGCCACCCTAGTCATAGACTGTTCTCTCTGCTACCGCACGGCAAGCGGTACCAGAGTGCCAAGTCTAGGTCCAAAAGACTTCTCAACAGCTTCTACCCCCAAGCCATAAGACTCCTGAACAGCTAATCATGGCTTCCCGGACTATTTGCACTGCCCCCCCACCCCATCCTTTTAACGCTGCTGCTACTCTGTTAAGTATTTATGCATAGTCACTTTAACTTTACCCACATGTACATATTACCTCAACTACCTTAACTAGCCGGTGCCCCCGCACATTGACTCTGCAACGGTACCCCCCTGTATATATAGCCTCCCTACTGTCACTTTATTTTACTTCTGCTCTTTTTTTTCTCAACACTTTTTTTTTGTTGTTGTTTTATTTTTACTTTTTTTGTTTAAAATAAATGCACTGTTGGTTAAGGGCTCTAAGTAAGCATTTCACTGTAATGTCTGCACCTGTTGTATTCGGCGCATGTGACCAATAAAATTTGATTTGATTTGATTTAATAGAAAAATACATCATACCTCCTGTGACTGAGATGGGATGGCAACAGCCTCGTCCAACTCACTCATTCCTTCAACCTCCTGCGACTGAGATGGGATGGCCACAGCCTCGTCCAACTCAATCTCTCTTTCAACCTCCTGCGACTGAGATGGGATGGCAACAGCCTCGTCCAACTCAATCTCTCTTTCAACCTCCTGCGACTGAGATGGGATGGCAACAGCCTCGTCCAACTCACTCTCTCCTTCAAACTCCTGCGACTGAGATGGGATGGCAACAGCCTCGTCCAACTCACTCTCTCCTTCAACCTCCTGCGACTGAGATGGGATGGCAACAGCCTCGTCCAACTCACTATCTCCTTCATCCTCCTGCGACTCAGATGGGATGGCAACAGCCTCGTCCAACTCACTCCCTCCTTCAACCTCCTGCGACTGAGATGGGATGGCAACAGCCTCGTCCAACTCACTATCTCCTTCATCCTCCTGCGACTGAGATGGGATGGCAACAGCTTCGTCCAACTTACTCTCTCCTTCAACCTCCTGTGACTGAGTTGGGGTATCTGTCTCTAGAACAGCCTCGTCCAACTTGGTTAGTCTCTCAGCCTCTCTGTGATCTTTATGGGATCTAGATAGAGAAAAGGGAATCTCTCTTAGGTCACTGCTATAATGTGAGTGTGAGGATGTGTTCCAATTATAGAATTAGTATCATAGAATTAGAATCATTCTAGAATTAGAATAGAATCACTCAAATTATATGGCTCCAATACTCTTGAGATGACTCGGCCTATCCAGAGCCAAATATTTAGAGAATTCTGCCAACTTTTAAAAGGACTCAATGTTAGCGCCTTAGAGCCTTCATTTATCCTTTCATTATAAGTAAATTCTAATTATAGATGTTCAGTTACATAGCATTGTTTAAAATGTCAACATTGCCCATGGGGAGCCAGCTGTCATATGGATATCTACTGTGTCATGTAATGTATACATAAACTCAGCAAAAAAGAAAACCTCCCTTTTTCAGGATCTTTCAAAGATAATTCGTAAAAATTCAAATAACTTCACATATCTTCATTGTAAAGGGTTTAAACACTGTTTCCCATGCTAGTCCCCTGTAGCTCAGTTGGTAGAGCATGGCGCTTGCAACGCCAGGGTTGTGGGTTTGTTTCCCACGAGGGGCCAGTATGAAAATGTATGCACTCACTAACTGTAAGTCGCTCTGGATAAGAGTGTCTGCTAAATGACTAAAATGTAAAATGTTGTTCAATGCATTGAACCATAAACAATTAATGAACATGCACCTGTGGAACGGTCATTAAGACACTAACAGCTTACAGACGGTAGTTATGAAAACATAGGACCCTAAAGAGGCCTTTCTACTGACTCTGAAAAAAAACAAAAGAAAAATGCCCAGGGTCCCTGCTCATCTGCGTGAACGTGCCTTAGGCATGCTGCAAGGAGGCATGAGGACTGCAGATGTGGCCAGGGCAATAAATTGCAATGTCCGTACTGTGAGACGCCTAAGACAGCGCTATAGGGAGACAGGACGGACAGCTGATCGTCCTCGCAGTGGCAGACCACGTGTAACAACACCTGCACAGGATCGGAACATCCAAACATCACACCTGCGGGACAGGTACAGGATGGCAACAACAACTGCCCGAGTTACACCAGGAACGCACAATCCCTCCATCAGTGCTCAGACTCTCCGTAATAGGCTGAGAGCGGCTGGACTGAGGGCTTGTAGGCCTGTTGTAAGGCAAGTCCTCACCAGACATCACCGGCAACAACGTCGCCTATGGGCACAAACACACCGTCGCTGGACCAGACAGGACTGGCTAAAAAAGTGCTCTTCACTGACGAGTCGCAGTTTTGTCTCACCAGGGGTGATGGTCGGATTCGTGTTTATCGTCGAAGGAATGAGCGATACACCGAGGCCTGTACTCTGGAGCGGGATCGATTTGGAGGTGGATGGTCCGTCATGGTCTTGGGCGGTGTGTCACAGCATCATCGGACTGAGCTTGTTGTCATTGCAGGAAATCTCAACGCTGTGCGTTACAGGGAAGACATCCTCCTCCCTCATGTGGTACCCTTCCTGCAGGCTCATCCTGACATGACCCTCCAGCATGACAATGCCACCAGCCATACTGCTCGTTCTGTGCGTGATTTCCTGCAAGACAGGAATGTCAGTGTTCTGCCATGAAGAGCCTGGATCTGTTGGATCGGAGGGTGAGGGCTAGGATTTAGCCATTCCCCCCAGAAATGTCTGGGAACTTGCAGGTGCCTTGGTGGAAGAGTGGGGTAACATCTCACAGCAAGAACTGTCAAATCTGGTGCAGTCCATGAGGAGGAGATGCACTGCAGTACTTAATGCAGCTGGTGGCCACACCAGATACTGTTACTTTTAATTTTGACCCCCCCCCCTTTGTTCTGTTGGTCACAGGTCTGTGGAACTTGTTCAGTTTATGTCTCAGTTGTTGAATCTTGTTATGTTCATACAAATATTTACACGTTAAGTTTGCTGAAAATAAACGCAGTTGACAGTGAGAGGACGTTTCTTTTTTTGCTGAGTTTATATCTCAATGTCCCAACTCTCTAAATACATGGCTCTGGGCCTACCTCTCCACAGGCGGTGACCTTTGACCTACTACTGAATCTGTAGGCCTATGTGATCCTGTAACCAGTCACAGATGTGTCATTAGTGTAAATCACTTACCTGACTTCCTTCATAACATCAGCTTCATTGATGGGGTCATCCAGGTCTATGAGGGTGAGGTCATTCCCACTGACCTCTGACCTCTGAAAGACAGCACAAAGTCATGTTTAGATGTCACCTACTGTGTCGCCTTTTGCCGTGTTCAAAACAACTGGGAAATCTCTGACTTCCGACTTCAGTGCGTTCAAGACAACTGGGAAATAGGAAAAAAAAACAAGCTCCGACTGGGAAAAATCGTTTTGAACAGTCATCCAACTTGGAATTCCAAGTCGGAAGCAGCGCGGCTTGGCGGGTCATGTTTTGGAGGACGCCTGACTCGACCTTCACCTCTCCCGAGCCTGCTGGGGAGTTGCAGCGATGAGACAAGATCATAACAAGATCGTAACTACCAATTGGATATCACGAAAAATTGGGGAGAAAAAGGGGGTAAAATTACCACCACAAAATGTAAAAAGGAATTCCAAGTCGGAAACTCTGGCATCTTTCTAGAGCTCCGACTTTCCGACCTGAAGATCACGGACATGATTTGACCTAGTTATTTTTTTCGAGTTCCCAGTTGCCTTGAGAGCACCATTAACCCAACTCTCATTGTCACATCATAATGCATCATATTCAGAGAAATAGAATCACCAGAACATCATATCAGGTGTACAGTTCAGTTTACCAGTCAAATTGCCAAGGTCAGAGGCTCTATCCTTTCTAGTGATTCTATTTCTATGGTCACATAATAATGCATCATATCTATGCTTGTGTCCGAAATAGCACCCTAGTTCCAATATAGTGCACTTCTTTTGGCTGGAGCCCTATAGAGTCCCACAGTATGAGTCATAATACCCATAAAACCTAGTGGTCAAACAGGGAAATGGTTCCAATCGTTTTTCCACCATTAATTTTTCCCATTGGGGATTTTAGAAACACTTAAAATAAGGTCTGTGTTTCGTGTAGGCTTACCCTGGTGTGACATTTTGATAACCGTGTAAATCTCTCTAGGACAAGGTGACTTATCAGTATTTACCTCCCAAAAATGTAATGCTTATTAGCTGCTAATGTTGCTATCATAAAGAACTACAAATGCCATGATGATCATGCTGATCGAGGCAAAGGTAAGAATCTCTGGATTAACTATCTAATGTTAGCTAAATGTAGTAATGAATAAATTGGCTGCATTTCTTTAAATGGACAATTCTGTGAACTGTCTAGTGCAAGTTTTAAATTGACACAATACCCGTTAGCAAAGGTGTCAGCTAGAGATGACATGCAGGAGCTTGCAGGGATTTGTAGTTTTGCATGATGTCTACTTTGATGCTAATTAGCATTTTCGAATCTGAGAGTAAATAGAGCCGAATATACTGATAAAAGTCAACTTGTCCGAGAGAGATTTACATGGTTACAAAAACGTCACGCCAGGGTAAGCCTACACGAAATACAGCCCTTATTTTATGTGTTTCTAAAATCGCCTATGGGAAAAATGAATGGTGGAAAAACGATTGGAACCATTTCCCTGTTTGACCGCTAGGTTTTATGGGTATTATCACACCTCCACTGTAACACTCTATAGAGGGGTTGGTTGTTTAGCAACAAAACTGGCATGCAACTATGGGGCAAAATAGACAGGGTTTGACTTAGACAACATGTAAACTATATTTAGTCTCTAAATGTTTAATGCAAACATAAATACATTTGAACAATAAACTCGTATCAAATACATTGTTACAGTTGTTGTTGGTTAGCTAGGTAGCGAATTTTAGCCATTGCATAGACATGATATCAGTCAAAACACCTCAAAACAAGACTTGGTATCAATAACACCATACAACGAGCTGAAACATGCCACAGAGCTACGATTCCCCACATGGCAGCTTGTTGTTAGCTGAGGTTCAGAATCATAACAAGATACACGACTTCCGGCCATCGATGCGCGAGCATCATTTTCGTGACATCAGCCAACCCTTCTATGGCTCCTAGTCAAAAGTAGTGCACTAGCTCCTGGTCAAAAGTAGTGCACTAGCCTACATAGGGAATAGGGTGCCATTTAGGACGTATTTATGAAGGCGCTGTCACAACCTTTGACCCCCATTTGACCCACATTCTACTTACTGTACCTTTAGCCAACTCTAATGACTCCCCGGCCATAGACTTTCTAGTTTGATATTACAGCATGAATAGCACACTATTTCATTTGTTAAACAATATTTAATCCACAGTAATTAATATAATTGAAGATTTAAAAATAAATAACATGCCTACCTTGAACTCTTTATTCTCCATCTCCTTGCAAAATCAGCACATTTCCTTGCCAAAATGAACGCGCATCCAGAGCGAAAACAAACGCAATCCTCCAGCACTAGGGAGGATTAGACTGAACTGCTCCAGCGGTTTCTGATCAGTTTCAACGTTTATCAGTGATGACGTAACAATGACCTGTACAGATTTGACGCACTTTAGATCTCGTGCTGATGCAACACTCTGTGTTGTTGAAAGCTCACGTATGGAAATCCTGCGAGTTGTAAACAAATGTAGGCTATTGTTGCCCTTAAAACTGTAATGTTGAGGACGCCATGAAAAATAAAATACATAACCCACACCGTTAGGCCAAGGTACATGCAATTGTCATCATTTTGCCAATAGACTTCTTGTTCCTTGTTGTATGTAGCCTTTCTTTTGGGATTAGCACCACTGTCACCTAGAAATTGATACTGCGGTTGTCACATAAAACAGATAACCCATAGTTCATTATTAAATAACATAACTAATTTATTTATTTTATTACTCATAAAATATACAGCAATCTTCAGATAGTGAAAGAATTCATGGGAGTTTCGAATTCAGTCACTATTTCATATGTACATGCTAGTTTCATCCTTTTAAATAAAAAAAAAGGACACGAAAAAAACTGTGAACCTCCCGTTCCTGATTTGACGAACATAGCATATGTATTGTACATATTTCCAGTTAAAATGATTTTCAAAAAGAGACAAAAACGGGGGTTTGAACAAGCAATCACATAAAAGGATTGAGTGGTTTCATTTTTTTGAAGAAGTTAAAGCAAGCAAAACCTGTCAAAATACATTGCTTATAAGACCAAGACAAATAATATAGATTTTTTTTTTTTCAACAGAAGAAAATCTAAATGCTGCTGTCCTACCATTGGTTTACAGTGTTTCTCCTCTCCAAGGGAGGCATGTTTTCTGCCTCGGAATAGTATCAGTGCTTTTCACAAACGTTGTAGTACTTAGTGTGCATCATTGTTTTCACTCATACAGCTGCCCCTACTCTCCTAACCTCCCCTCAGTAACTAAAGAAGGCACAAAATGATGACATAAATATCACAAGAAAGAATACATTAATTCATAATTTACTTTCTAAAATATTTTCTAGAGGGCAAAGGACAGGTAGGTTTAATAACGCAAATGTAAAAAGTCCTGTCGCTCACATACAAATGCAAAATCTAAATGGCACCCTATTCTTTATAGAGTACACTACTTTTGACCAGAACCCTATGGCCCTGGTCAAAAGTAATGTACTATAAAGGGAATAGGGTGCCATTGGGGATGGAAATTCTTTGAAATTACTCATGAGAGCAAATACTACGATTATTTGGTTCCCACAGAGGGTCAGGAGCTTAAGACATGAATGATATTATTAAAATGTTTGTTCATAAAAAATAAATGATTTCCCCTCCTCCCACATGGATTACAGCCAAGAGGCTAGGTGCGTTCTGACTGTCTTAGTGTGCGGATAAACATGACCATCACTCTCATAAAACTTAAATGAAACATCACTCCTTATGTTTTTTCTCAGCCCAAAACGCTCAATCCCATTTCTACTGTCAAAACAGGTTTTGAAAAGGCTTCTTCCACATCTTTTGGTCCATGTCTGTTTTTCACTCAGTGAAGTGCTACTATCCCCTTGGACTACAGGTTATTGCCATCATAAGGTGTCCGTCTGTCGGCTGGACAGTTTCTACCGTTTAGGATCTTTGTGGGTAAAGGTAAAGGTGGGGTATAGCAGCAGCAGTTCCTCTGAAGTCCAGTATCTGCTGGAAGGACACCTGGTGGTACGAGAGGATGAGTGTGGCCAGCCAGCCTGTTGTGCCTCCCCCTCTCCCTCCCTCCCTCCATTTCTCTCTCTCCATCTGCGGGACTCTTAAGGCTCCTGTGCGGACTGTCTCGGCTCGTGCCCTCCCAAAGCTGGCTGTGGTGATTTAAGACACGGTGTGTATGTGTGGATTTGTTTGTGGCCTCTGCCCCACTTCACTGTCCATCCGCCTGCCCTTGGCTCCCCTCCTGGGCAGCGACCACCACCCCCCTCAGTATGTCTCTGAGTCTGAGTCGTTGAGTTCCTCATCCTTGTAGAAGCCTCCATCGTGTTCGCGGTGGCCGATGTTGTTGAAGCTGCAGTAGGAGCTGTGCTCGCTGCGCAGCACGGGCAGGCTGTCGAAGGTCACACTCTTGGAGGGGCTGGTGGTGTAGTGGTTAATGGCACTGAAGGACAGGCTGGGCGCAGGGTTGCAGGGGGACACGGGCATCATGGTGGCCAGGATCAGCGCCAGGCAGTCCGCCACGTCTTTGTTGGGGGCGCAGGCCAAGGCAGGCGTGTAACCTGAGGGGTTCAAACAGAACAGCAGAGGGTCACACATTTTTTTGTGTATGGGTGGTCCCGGGGATCGAACCCACTACCTTGGCGTTACAAGCGCCGTGCTCTACCAGCTGAGCTACAGAGGACCAATTCTTCTGGCCCAATTAATACAGCTGAACCATACGTACGTCTGTAAGGCTGCGTTAGTCGAGTTGATGAGGTTCCTGTCTGTAATCTTCTCCAATATCAACAAAGCACTGGTTTCATGCCCCTTTAAAAACCAGAGTCAAACATGTCAGACCAAAATTTTAACCAGAGAGAGCCAACTGTTCAGATGAACGTCATCTTCATGTGGGGACGCTCACCTTACTGCAGGCCAGATGAAGAGCAGTGTTCTTGACTGCATCCTGCAGGGTGAGCTCTGCTTTGGCACTGCTCACCAACAGCTCTGACACAGACAGAGAAACATAAAGAAACTCAATTAGGAAATGAAGCGACTTATTAAAATGTAAAACAGACATGGTGAACTTAAGCCGGCTGGGCGAGGCAAAGCGGAGGAGAGGGGGCTGCGTACCGACAGCGTTGGTTTGTCCATTCTCAGCAGCCATCATGAGGGAGGTCTTCCCGGAGGCATCGGGGGAGTTGACCTGGGCGTTGTGGCCTAGCAGCAGCTGAAGACACTCCACGTGGTCCGTGAAAGCCGCCGTATGCAGGGGGGTCCTGGAGAGAGAGGAAACTTATTTCACCGACATCATGTAGGACTGTTATAAACAAGTTTGTTCAATTAACCCTGTTTATACCATAGAAATATAAAATCACTAATAGATGTATTAGAAGTAATCTACAATCCCTCATCCAACCCCAGAGGTCATTTTATTCCCAAGACAACATTATTCTCCAGAAGAAAAGGACTTTGTCATGTGCTGTAGTTACCGGTTCTTGGTGTCAGTGGCGTTGACAATGGCCGGCCCCAGAGTGTCAATCAGCATCTCTGCCGCCCCCTCGTTGTCATTGATCACAGCACAGTGGAGGGGGCTGAACGAGTTGCCCTCGGTCTTGTGGAAAACCTCCTGTTCCAGCAGCACCTCTACACACGTGTCATGGCCTAGTGGAAGATTGATTCATACAGGAAAAAGATGACGTCGCTGCAGACCACAACAATACTCTCAGAGAAAGCTACACATCTGACAATGGTGAAGTCACAAAATATGTTTTAGCTACAACATATGCTATGTCAATCCCTGACAAAGTCCTGTTTCAGTGTAAGGTCCTCCACTGAGAGTCATAACCCCTAATTCTGTTGTAGTCTTGTTCATTCCCCCACATGGCTCCGTCCACACCAATCGAATGCTTTTCAAGCCACAAGAGGGAGTGAATGAGTGTACACTTCATGGAGGAGAGAACAGAGCTACAGTCCAGTTAGTCAGTACGTACCGTTATATGGCCTGCCTAATTCAAATCAAATCAAATCAAATTTTATTGGTCACATGCGCCGAATACAACAGGTGCAGACATTACAGTGAAATGCTTACTTACAGCCCTTAACCAACAGTGCATTTATTTTAAACAAAAAAAGTAAGGATAAAACAACAACAAAAAAAGTGTTGAGAAAAAAAGAGCAGAAGTAAAATAAAGTGACAGTAGGGAGGCTATATATACAGGGGGGTACCATTGCAGAGTCAATGTGCGGGGGCACCGGCTAGTTGAGGTAGTTGAGGTAATATGTACATGTGGGTAGAGTTAAAGTGACTCTGCATAAATACTTAACAGAGTAGCAGCAGCGTAAAAAGGATGGGGTGGGGGGGCAGTGCAAATAGTCCGGGTAGCCATGATTAGCTGTTCAGGAGTCTTATGGCTTGGGGGTAGAAGCTGTTGAGAAGTCTTTTGGACCTAGACTTGGCACTCCGGTACCGCTTGCCGTGCGGTAGCAGAGAGAACAGTCTATGACTAGGGTGGCCGGAGTCTTTGACAATTTTGAGGGCCTTCCTCTGACACCGCCTGGTATAGAGGTCCTGGATGGCAGGGAGCTTTGCCCCAGTGATGTACTGGGCCGTACGCACTACCCTCTGTAGTGCCTTGCGGTCAGAGGCCAAGCAGTTGCCATACCAGGCGGTGATGCAACCAGTCAGGATGCTCTCGATGGTGCAGCTGTAGAATTTTTTGAGGATCTGAGGACCCATGCCAAATCTTTTTAGTCTCCTGAGGGGGAATAGGCTTTGTCGTGCCCTCTTCACGACTGTCTTGGTGTGTTTGGACCATGATAGTTCGTTGGTGATGTGGACACCAAGGAACTTGAAGCTCTCAACCTGCTCCACTACAGCCCCGTCGATGAGAATGGGGGCGTGCTCAGTCCTCTTTTTTTTCCTGTAGTCCACAATCATCTCCTTTGTCTTGGTCACGTTGAGGGAGAGGTTGTTGTCCTGGCACCACACGGCCAGATCTCTGACCTCCTCCCTATAGGCTGTCTCATTGTTGTCGGTGATCAGGCCTACCACTGTTGTGTCGTCGGCAAACTTAATGATGGTGTTGGAGTCGTGCCTGGCCATGCAGTCATGGGTGAACAGAGAGTACAGGAGGGGACTGAGCACGCACCCCTGAGGGGCCCCCGTGTTGAGGATCAGTGTGGCAGATGTGTTGTTACCTACCCTTACCACCTGGGGGCGGCCCATCAGGAAGTCCAGGATCCAGTTGCAGAGGGAGGTGTTTAGTCCCAGGATCCTTAGCTTAGTGATGAGCTTAGAGGGCACTATGGTGTTGAATGCTGAGCTGTAGTCAATGAATAGCATTCTCACGTAGGTGTTCCTCTTGTCCAGGTGGGAAAGGGCAGTGTGGAGTGCGATAGAGATTGCATCATCTGTGGATCTGTTGGGGCGGTATGCAAATTGGAGTGGGTCTAGGGTTTCTGGGATTATGCTGTTGATGTGAGCCATGACCAGTCTTTCAAAGCACTTCATGGCTACAGACGTCAGTGCTACGGGTCGGTAGTCATTTAGGCAGGTTATCTTAGAGTTCTTGGGCACGGGGACTATGGTGGTCTGCTTGAAACATGTTGGTATTACAGACTCAGTCAGGGACATGTTGAAAATGTCAGTGAAGACACTTGCCAGTTGGTCAGCACATGCTCGGAGTACACGCCCTGGTAATCCGTCTGGCCCTGCGGCCTTGTGAATGTTGACCTGCTTAAAAGTCTTACTCACATCGGCTACGGAGAGCGTGATCACATAGTCGTCCGGAACAGCTGGTGCTCTCATGCATGCTTCAGTGTTGCTTGCCTCGAAGCGAGCATAGAAGTGGTTTAGCTCGTCTGGTAGGCTTGTGTCACTGGACAGCTCGCGGCTGTGCTTCCCTTTGTAGTCTGTAATAGTTTTCAAGCCCTGCCACATCCAACGAGCGTCAGAGCCAGTGTAGTATGATTCAATCTTAGACCTGTATTGACTCTTTGCCTGTTTGATGGTTCGTCGGAGGTCATAGCGGGATTTCTTATAAGCGTCCGGGTTAGAGTCCCGTTCCTTGAAAGCGGCAGCTCTACCCTTTAGCTCAGTGCGGATGTTTCCTGTAATCCATGGCTTCTGGTTGGGGTATGTACGTACGGTCACTGTGGGGACGACATCATCGATGCACTTATTGATGAAGCCAGTGACTGATGTGGTGTACTCCTCAATGCTGTCTGAAGAATCCCGGAACATGTTCCAGTCTGTGCTAGCAAAACAGTCCTGTAGCTTAGCATCTGCGTCATCTGACCACTTTTTTATTAACCGAATCACTGGTGCTTCCTGCTTCAGTTTTTGCTTATAAGCAGGAATCAGGAGGATAGAGTTATGGTCAGATTTGCCAAATGGAGGGCGAGGGAGAGCTTTGTATGCGTCTCTGTGTGTGGAGTAAAGGTGGTCTAGAGTTTTTTTCCCTCTGGTTGCACATTTAACATGCTGGTAGAAATTAGGTAGAACGGATTTATAGTCATCCAGCAATTCAGGGACATGTTTACGGTGCTGAAGAGAGAAAATTAGAAAATATCTAGTGTTCCGTTAGTCCAGTACGTACCGTTGTAGCAGGCCCAGTGTAGTGGCGTGTAGCCCTGGTTGTCTGTGATGACGGGGAGGGTCTCCACTGACTGGGCGGCGTGTAGGAGCCCCCCCAGCACCCCGATGTGTCCGGATGCCGCCGCCAGGTGGACATGGGTCCGCCCCTTACAGTCCCGAACCAGGAAGCTGGCGCTGTGCTGCAGCAGGGCCTCCACACACTCCTCATGACCCGTCACCGCCTGGGAGGAAGGGCGGGGAGACAAGAATGGATTTGAAATAACTAATAATCAATTATATAATAATGAATCATCAATTATTACAAATGATGTCTGGAGGCAGGTCCCCCTACAGGGATGAATACACCACTACCCATGGACAACTACTTTTCTGAAGATAATATGTATAAGAATGTGAGATGTTAGCTAGAGGAGGATAAACAGAGAGGATATAAGAATGTGAGATGATTGACCGTTGGTAGCTAGAGGAGGATAAACAGAGAGGATATAAGAATGTGAGATGATTGACCGTTGGTTGCTAGAGGAGGATAAACAGAGAGGATATAAGAATGTGAGATGATTGACCGTTGGTAGCTAGAGGAGGATAAACAGAGAGGATATAAGAATGTGAGATGATTGACCGTTGGTTGCTAGAGGAGGATAAACAGAGAGGATATAAGAATGTGAGATGATTGACCGTTGGTAGCTAGAGGAGGATAAACAGAGAGGATATAAGAATGTGAGATGATTGACCGTTGGTAGCTAGAGGAGGCTAAACAGAGAGGATATGAGCTGATTGCTGGATGACTATTACCTTCACATGAACAGACAGATTTCTAGAACAGTGGTATTGGTAGATGACATCCTCATGATGTTAACACAGCAGATAATAAATCATTTTGGGGCTGAGGCCCTCGAAGCCTGTCACCTGCTAGCTGTGTACCTGGCTCTGGATAGAAGTCCCCCTGTGCACTGATCTAGGATCAGCTTACCCTCCCCAGATCCTCAGCAATAATGACAAAAAATGACCTTAGATCAGTGTGTAGTGGGCATTTTCACACTATGCTATATAATATCCCTAGAGTGGACATTGGCATCCTAGCAACATGACCAAACAAATGTCCATCTTGGTAAGGAAAACTTTTGAATTACAGAATCTCTAGGTCTTACGTGATATCCTATGCGTACCTGCAGCGTGGACGGGGGTCCTCTTCAGGGTGAAGTCTTTAACCAGGATGGAGGCTCCCTGGTTGATGAGGACGTCAACACACTCCACATGGCCTTTAAAGGCAGCCAGGTCCAGAGGGGTGCGCCCCTGGCT
The DNA here is from genome assembly GCF_964263955.1 of Coregonus lavaretus. NCBI lineage: Eukaryota > Metazoa > Chordata > Actinopteri > Salmoniformes > Salmonidae > Coregonus > Coregonus lavaretus. The sequence continues at coordinate 144,105 of NW_028162761.1, read as the reverse complement.
GTTCCTCACGTCTAGATCCAGCAGAAACTGAACCAGGACCTCCATAGCATGGTGGTGGCCGTGGTACGCCTGAATGGAAACAAACACACAGTCTGAAGCAAAGTCCAGTGGTATGCCTGAACAGATATACACTCCTAATATAATCAATGTCCTATAGTAGTCCAGTGGTATGCCAGAACAGATATACACTCCTAATATAATCAATGTCCTATAGTAGACCAGTGGTATGCCAGAACAGATATACACTCCTAATATAATCAATGTCCTATAGTAGACCAGTGGTATGCCTGAACATATATACACTCCTAATATAATCAATGTCCTATAGTAGACCAGTGGTGCGCCTGAACAGATATACACTCCTAATATAATCAATGTCCTATAGTAGACCAGTGGTATGCCTGAACAGATATACACTCCTAATATAATCAATGTCCTATAGTAGACCAGTGGTGCGCCTGAACAGATATACACTCCTAATATAATCAATGTCCTATAGTAGACCAGTGGTATGCCTGAACAGAAACAGTCCTAGACCTCTAAAGTAGACCAGTGTCTCTCAAATCGGGTGCCCATTTTTTCTCCCGCCCAGCATCAACATCGAAGGTCCCTGCCAAGCGTGAGATTTAGAAACAAACACACTACTACTCCTCTGTTGGAGGTTGATTAACTCAAATGGCAAAATAAGGAAATCATCCTCATCATCACCGTGTCAAAATATGCATGTATTTTACACTAATCAGGAACAGATAGGAACATGGTGTGTGAGTGTCTGGACAATCAACTTTTCGTGGAAAAACAACACCATGCCTGTATCCCAGATAGCAACCTATTTCCCATGTAGTGCAGTACTTTTGATCTGGGCCCATAAGGTTCTGGTCAAAAGTAGGGCACTAAATAGGGAATAGGGTGCCATTTGTCATGTGGCGAGACCCCTACAGGAGCAGGTAGGCTTTACTCACAGCTAAGTGTAGGGGGCTGATGGGAGCTCTGACATCAGAGTCGTTCAGGATGTCTGTCCCTGAGGTTTCCATTAGCTGGGGAAAGACAAGGACGGGCCAGTTTAGACTTGTAACATATTTACTTTGAAGGTTAGTCTAGTAGCATGTTTCATGTTGTAAATCTCAGTGTCCAGCCCCTGCAGACATACTGGGGTGTTGCATTCGTATCTTAAACAAGCTAGTGTGAGGAAAAGTAACCAACTGGTACTTACCACATCTAAAGGTGTTTCACTTGCAATCTGGAAAAAGAACATCAAGAGTGACGATGCGGCCACGACAAACATGCAACCACACCTTAAAACCTACTGAATATCAACGTCTGTCCCAAATGGCACCCTATTCCCTATATAGTGCATTACTTTTGACCAGAGCCCTATGGGCCCTACATCCATTTGGGACGCAGACAAAATGGTCTGTGAATGCAGGGCGTCTAGTCCCCTGTGGTTCTGACTCACCAGCTCCAGACAGAGGCGGTGTCCGTACGCAGACGCGTAATGGACTGCGTTGTAGCCCTGATTGTCCCTGATCCCTGGGTTAGCGTCGTTTCGCAGCAAATATTCCAGACACCTAGAGGTCAGAGGTCAAGAGGTCACTAATCATTATACCAACATCAAGACAGACAGATAAGCAAGCAGAGACACTTTCCCAAAGGAGACGTGGCCAAGCTTTCACACTGCATATTTAACACTAGTATGTATTCAAACACGGCCAACAACATACTCTCTAGACTACAGTGAAATGTGAAAGGTCATGGCACCACAACATACTCTCCAGACTACAGTGAAATGTGAAAGGTCATGGCACCACAACATACTCTCCAGACTACAGTGAAATGTGAAAGGTCATGGCACCACAACATACTCTCCAGACTACAGTGAAATGTGAAAGGTCATGGCACCACAACATACTCTCCAGACTACAGTGAAATGTGAAAGGTCATGGCACCACAACATACTCTCCAGACTACAGTGAAATGTGAAAGGTCATGACACCACAACATACTCTCCAGACTACAGTGAAATGTGAAAGGTCATGGCACCACAACACACACAACAGTAAGAGAGGTGTGAGACGTACTTTCCGTCTGTGTTGGAGGCAGCAGCGTAGTGGAGCGGGGTGCAACCCCTTTTATACAGATCGTTCACACTGGCCCCAGACCCCACCAAGGCAAACAGACACTGGTAGTTACAATTGGCTGCCGCATAATGCAGAGGACTCCTAGAAGAACGCACATTTTACATTTACATTTTAGTCATTTAGCAGACGCTCTTATCCAGAGCGACTTACAGGAGCAATTAGTGTTAAGTGCCTTGCTCAAGGGCACATTTACGTAATTTAGCAGACGCTCTTATCCAGAGCGACTTACAAATTGGTGCATTCACCCTATAGCCAGTGGGATAACCACTTTACAATTATTATTGTTATTATTATTTTTTGGGGGGGGTGGGTTGGGGTAAGGGGGGGTAGAAGGATTACATTATCCTATCCCAGGTATTCCTTAAAGGGGTGGGGTTTCAAATGTCTCCGGAAGGTGGTGAGTGACTCCGCTGTTCCACCATTGGGGTGCCAGAGCAGCGAACAGTTTTGACTGGGCTGAGCGGGAGCTATGCTTCCGCAGAGGAAGGGGAGCCAGCAGGCCAGAGGTGGATGAACGCAATACCCTCGTTTGGGTGTAGGGACTGATCAGAGCCTGAAGGTACGGAGGTGCCGTTCCCCTCACTGCTCCATAGGCAAGCACCATGGTCTTGTAACGGATTCGAGCTTCAACTGGAAGCCAGTGGAGTGTGCGGAGGAGGGGGGTGACGTGAGAGAACTTGGGAAGGTTGAACACCAGACGGGCTGCGGCATTCTGGATGAGTTGTAGGGGTTTAATGGCACAAGCAGGGAGCCCAGCCAACAGCGAGTTGCAGTAATCCAGACGGGAGATGACAAGTGCCTGGATTAGGACCTGTGCCGCTTCCTGTGTAAGGCAGGGTCGTACTCTCCGAATGTTGTAGAGCATGAACCTGCAGGATCGGGTCACCGCCTTGATGTTAGCGGAGAACGACAGGGTGTTGTCCAGGGTCACGCCAGGCCTCTTCGCACTCTGGGAGGAGGACACAACGGAGTTGTCAACCGTGATGGCGAGATCATGGAACGTGCAGTCCTTCCCCGGGAGGAAGAGCAGCTCCGTCTTGCCAGGGTTCAGCTTGAGGTGGTGATCCGTCATCCATACTGATATGTCTGCCAGACATGCAGAGATGCGATTCGCCACCTGGTTATCAGAAGGGGGAAAGGAGAAGATTAGTTGTGTATCGTCAGCGTAGCAATGATAGGAGAGGCCATGTGAGGATATGACAGAGCCAAGTGACTTGGTGTATAGGGAGAATAGGAGAGGGCCTAGAACTGAGCCCTGGGGGACACCAGTGGTGAGAGCACGTGGTGCGGAGACAGCTTCTCGCCACGCCACTTGGTAGGAGCGACCGGTCAGGTAGGACGCAATCCAGGAGTGAGCCGCGCCAGAGATGCCCAGCTCGGAGAGGGTGGAGAGGAGGATCTGATGGTTCACAGTATCAAAGGCAGCAGACAGGTCTAGAAGGACAAGAGCAGAGGAGAGAGAGTTAGCTTTAGCAGTGCGGAGATTCTCCGTGACACAGAGAAGAGCAGTCTCAGTTGAATGACCAGTCCTGAAACCTGACTGGTTTGGATCAAGAAGGTAATTCTGAGAGAGATACCAAGAGAGTTGGCTAAAGACGGCACGCTCAATAGTTTTGGAAAGAAAAGAAAGAAGGGATACTGGTCTGTAGTTGTTGACATCAGTGGGATCGAGTGTTGGTTTTTTGAGAAGTGGTGCAACTCTCGCTCTCTTGAAGACGGAAGGGACATAGCCAGCGGTCAAGGATGAGTTGATCAGCGAGGTGAGGTAGGGGAGAAGGTCACCGGAGATGGTCTGGAGAAGAGAGGAGGGGATGGGGTCAAGCGGGCAGGTTGTTGGGCGGCCTGCAGTCACAAGTCGCAGGATTTTATCTGGAGAGAGAGGGGAGAAAGAAGTCAAAGCATAGGGTAGGGCAGTGTGAGTAGGACCAGCAGTGTCATTAGACTTAACAAACGAGGATCGGATGTCGTCAACCTTCTTTTCAAAGTGGTTGACGAAGTCATCCACAGAGAGAGAGGGGGGGGGGGGAGGATTCAGCAGGGAGGAGAATGTGGCAAAGAGCTTCCTAGGGTTAGAGGCAGATGCTTGGAATTTAGAGTGGTAGAAAGTGGCCTTAGCAGCAGAAACAGATGAAGAAAATGTAGAGAGGAGGGAGTGAAAAGATGCCAGGTCGGCAGGGAGTTTAGTTTTCTTCCATTTCCGCTCCGCTGCCCGGAGCTCTGTTCTGTGAGCTCGCAATGAGTCATCAAGCCACGGAGCTGGAGGGGAGGACCGAGCCGGCCGGGAGGATAGGGGACACAGAGAGTCAAAGGATGCAGAAAGGGAGGAGAGGAGGGTTGAGGAGGCAGAATCAGGAGATTGGAGGGAGAAGGATTGAGCAGAGGGAAGAGATGATAGGATGGAAGAGGAGAGAGTAGTGGGAGAGAGAGAGCGAAGGTTGCGGCGGCGCATTACCATCTGTGTAGGGGCAGAGTGAGTAGTGTTGGAGGAGAGCGAGAGAGAAAAGGACACAAAGTAGTGGTCGGAGACATGGAGGGGAGTTGCAGTGAGATTAGTAGAAGAGCAGCATCTAGTAAAGATGAGGTCAAGCGTATTGCCTGCCTTGTGAGTAGGGGGGGACGGTGAGAGGGTGAGGTTAAAAGAGGAGAGGAGTGGAAAGAAGGAGGCAGAGAGAAATGAGTCAAATGTAGACGTAGGGAGGTTGAAATCCCCCAGAACTGTGAGGGGTGAGCCATCCTCAGGAAAGGAGCTCATCAAGGCGTCAAGCTCATTGATGAACTCTCCAAGGGAACCTGGAGGGCGATAGATGACAAGGATATTAAGCTTAAATGGGCTAGTGACTGTGACAGCATGGAATTCAAATGAGGAGATAGACAGATGGGTTAGGGGAAAAATTGAGAATGTCCACTTGGGAGAGATGAGGATTCCTGTGCCACCACCCCTCTGACCAGATGCTCTCGGGGTATGCGAGAACACATGGTCAGAAGAGGAGAGAGCAGTAGGAGTAGCAGTGTTTTCAGTGGTAATCCATGTTTCCGTCAGCGCCAGGAAGTCGAGGGAATGGAGGTTAGCATAGGCTGGGATGAAGTCAGCTTTGTTGGCAGCAGAACGGCAGTTCCAGAGGCTGCCTGAGACCTGGAACTCCAGGTGTGGGGTGCGTGCAGGGACCACCAGGTTAGAGAGGCAGCAGCCACGCGGTGTGAGGCGTTTGTGTAGCCTGTGCGGAGAGGAGAGAACAGGGATAGGCAGAGGCATAGTTGACAGGCTGTAGCAAATGGCTACAATAATGCAGAGGAGATCGGAATGAAATGAACTAAACATCAGGGAAAGGAGAGAGTAGGGCCTCCCTCACCAAAACTTCCACCTCAGAAACTATAATTGTTTCACTGAACCACCCGAATAAAAAACTCTCCCAACTTCCACTTTAGAAATTAGAATTGTTGTGAACTACAGCAGTTTAATGTTTCAAGGAATAGACTCAACATACTTTATTCAGCTAGCTAAATATGACACCATAGCTAACTAGCATGCTAGCATCCAATAACACACAGTTTAGCACCAATACTTGGTTACAACAAACTACCAGTAGTGTGTTAACACACTAAACAGATAATTCGTGTGTTGAGAACCTTCACTACTTGGTTCTGAAAACCCCCTGGTCCAACCTCTCTCTCTTCATTACTTGGTTATGAAAACCCCCTGGTCCAACCTCTCTCTCTTCATTACTTGGTTATGAAAACCCCCTTGTCCAACCTCTCTCTCTTCATTACTTGGTTATGAAAACCCCCTGGTCCAACCTCTCTCTCTTCATTACTTGGTTATGAAAACCCCCTGGTCCAACCTCTCTCTCTTCATTACTTGGTTCTGAAAACCCCCTGGTCCAACCTCTCTCTCTTCATTACTTGGTTATGAAAAACCCCCTGGTCCAACCTCTCTCTCTTCATTACTTGGTTATGAAAACCCCCTGGTCCAACCTCTCTCTCTTCATTACTTGGTTATGAAAACCCCCTGGTCCAACCTCTCTCTCTTCATTACTTGGTTATGAAAACCCCCTTGTCCAACCTCTCTCTCTTCATTACTTGGTTATGAAAACCCCCTGGTCCAACCTCTCTCTCTTCATTACTTGGTTATGAAAACCCCCTGGTCCAACCTCTCTCTCTTCATTACTTGGTTCTGAAAACCCCCTGGTCCAACCTCTCTCTCTTCATTACTTGGTTATGAAAAACCCCCTGGTCCAACCTCTCTCTCTTCATTACTTGGTTATGAAAACCCCCTGGTCCAACCTCTCTCTCTTCATTACTTGGTTATGAAAACCCCCTGGTCCAACCTCTCTCTCTTCATTACTTGGTTATGAAAACCCCCTGGTCCAACCTCTCTCTCTTCATTACTTGGTTCTGAAAACCCCCTGGTCCAACCTCTCTCTCTTCATTACTTGGTTCTGAAAACCCCCTGGTCCAACCTCTCTCTCTTCATTACTTGGTTATGAAAACCCCCTGGTCCAACCTCTCTCTCTTCATTACTTGGTTATGAAAACCCCCTGGTCCAACCTCTCTCTCTTCATTACTTGGTTATGAAAACCCCCTGGTCCAACCTCTCTCTCTTCATTACTTGGTTATGAAAACCCCCTGGTCCAACCTCTCTCTCTTCATTACTTGGTTATGAAAACCCCCTGGTCCAACCTCTCTCTCTTCATTACTTGGTTATGAAAAACCCCTGGTCCAACCTCTCTCTCTTCATTACTTGGTTATGAAAACCCCCTGGTCCAAATCACTGGCTCTAACCTCTCTCTCTTCATTACTATTATGAAAACCCCCTACACATTTGAATGCGTGTTGACTCACATCCACACCAAGGTCCAGGAGGTACTTGACCACACTGATCATTCCACTGGAGGCTGCAGAGTGGAGAGGGGTGTAGGCCTTCTTGTCTTTACAGGACACCTCTGATCCATGAGAGGCCAGCAGTTTCACCACCTCAATGTGCCCTATGGTAGAGAGAGAGGGGGAGGGATAAAGAGAGAGAGAGAGAGAGAGAGAGAGAGAGAGAGAGAGAGAGAGAGAGAGAGAGAGAGAGAGAGAGAGAGAGAGAGAGAGAGAGAGAGAGAGATAGTAAGGGGGTTAAGAGAGAAACAGAGACACAAACACAGAGAGATAGGCAGAGAGAGGGAGAGATAGATTAGTTTACAGTGGTACACAGCACCATAAGCAACACCTACATCATGTTAGTACAACTGAAAACATCTAATCAACCTACTTAGTACATGATTCTGACATAATAACACACTAGACGTGGCTCATACAGCTGAGCTGTGAGACTAACACACAGTCCATTCATTCATTCATTCATTGGTATAAAGGATATTAGTCAGAATGTAAATGATGTGGTAAACTCATCACCCATGTAAGCAGCCCAGTGGATTGCTCGGCGATCCTTCTTGTCAAAGGCATTAATGTTGGCTCCTCTGGAGAGAAGCAGCCTCACCATCTAACAGGGAGAGGAGAGAGAAACAAAACACAGGTTGAGGAAAACTAAACAGCAAAATCCGCTAAATCTGGCTTCAAAGCCTTCCCTTTAAAATTATATATTTTGTATTCACAATGAATGAAAGATAACATGTAAAGACATGGTACATTTCTCCCCTTTTAGTCCCCCTTTGACCTCCCCCTCCCCCCAGAATGCCTCCAAACACATTTAAAAAGAAAGGTAAAGTAATTGAGTTACATGTCAGAAAACAAAACAAAAGTATAAAACAACGTTACTTCAAGCAAAAATGTAATAGCCTAACAATTTCAGGTGATTAAGTGATTTTATAGGCCTATATAGCAGTAATCTCAAGGTGGGGCCAAGAGTACTAATCTGGAGGAAGTGTTTGGAGCTGTTCAAAATAGGATATCATCGGGTCCCAGGAGGAATAAAATGAGTTGGTTGACCCTGGAATGGTATCTTCATTTTTTCTCATTTTAGGAACAGCTTCAGATCTTTGAGCCAAAGAGAGGCTAAGGGAGGATTGATAGATTTCCAATCCAATAAAATCATTCTGCGGGCTAACAGGGAGGCAAAGGCAATGGCATCTAGCTGTCTATTGGTCAGAGAAGGATTGTTGTTTGGTACTCCAAAAATAGCAATTTCTGCACTACATTTACATTTTAGTCATTTAGCAGACGCTCTCATCCAGAGCGACATACAGTTAGTGAATACATATATTTTTTATACTGGCCCCCCCGGGAATCAAACCCACAACCCTGGCGTTGCAAACACCATGCTCTATCAACTGAGCTACATCCCTGCCGGCCATTCCCTCCCCTACCCTGGACGACGCTGGGCCAATTGCGCGCCGCCCCATGGGTCTCCCGGTCACGGCCGGCTACGACAGAGCCTGGATTCGAACCAGGATCTCTAGTGGCACAGCTAGCACTGCGATGCAATGCCTTAGACAACTGCACCACTCAGGAGACTAACTAGCCTATACTGTAACTAGGCTACATACTGTAACTAGGCTACATACTGCAACTAGGCTACATACAGCAACTAGGCTACATACTGTAACTAGGCTACGTACTGCAACTAGGCTACATACAGCAACTAGGCTACATACTGTAACTAGGCTACATACTGCAACTAGGCTACATACTGTAACTAGGCTACATACTGTAACTAGGCTACATACTGCAACTAGGCTACATACTGTAACTAGGCTACATACTGCAACTAGGCTACATACTGCAACTAGGCTACATACTGCAACTAGGCTACATACTGCAACTAGGCTACATACTGCAACTAGGCTACGTACTGCAACTAGGCTACATACTGCAACTAGGCTACATACTGCAACTAGGCTACGTACTGCAACTAGGCTACGTACTGCAACTAGGCTACGTACTGCAACTAGGCTACGTACTGCAACTAGGCTACATACAGCAACTAGGCTACATACTGCAACTAGGCTACATCCTGCAACTAGGCTACATACTGCAACTAGGCTACATACTGCAACTAGGCTACATACAGCAACTAGGCTACATACTGCAACTAGGCTACATCCTGCAACTAGGCTACATACTGCAACTAGGCTACATACTGCAACTAGGCTACATACTGCAACTAGACTACATACTGCAACTAGGCTACATCCTGCAACTAGGCTACGTACTGCAACTAGGCTACATACTGCAACTAGGCTACATACAGCAACTAGGCTACATACTGCAACTAGGCTACATCCTGCAACTAGGCTACATACTGCAACTAGGCTACGTACTGCAACTAGGCTACGTACTGCAACTAGGCTACATACTGCAACTAGGCTACATCCTGCAACTAGGCTACATACAGCAACTAGGCTACGTACTGCAACTAGGCTACATACTGCAACTAGGCTACATACTGCAACTAGGCTACATACTGCAACTAGGCTACATACTGCAACTAGACTACATACTGCAACTAGGCTACATCCTGCAACTAGGCTACGTACTGCAACTAGGCTACATACTGCAACTAGGCTACATACTGCAACTAGGCTACATACTGCAACTAGGCTACATACAGTAACTAGGCTACATACAGTAACTAGGCTACATACAGCAACTAGGCTACATACTTTCATACCCCCCGTGGGAATCGAACCCACAACCCTGGCTTTGCAAACACAATGCTCTACGAACTGAGCCGGCCATTCCCTCCACTACCCTAGGCGACGCTGGTCCAATTGTGCGCCGCCCCATGGGTCTCCCGGTCGCGGCCGGCTACGACAGAGCCTGGATTCAAACCAGGATCTCTAGTGGCACAGCTAGCACTGCGATGTAGTGCCTTAGACCACTGCGCCACTCACAGACTGAGTATTGCTGAGTATTGCTGACCAGAGCCTTCTCTAACAAAGTCAAAACGTCCTTTAATGTCCCACCCTCAGATACAGATGGTGCCTGGTCTGGTTCACGGCCACATTGAGAAAAAGATGACACATTAGGTCTTTTCACAGGACCCACTCCCTCCTGAGGGCAGTCAAAAACAGCAGCAACCTGCTGTGAAAGTTGTGTTCTACATGCTTTACGTTCCCTTAACAGTTCATCCAACCGATCCTGTACCTCACTGGCTGTCCAGTCACGAATGGGTTTGATCTTGAACACTTGGGCCAACTCTTTATCAGGACAGTTGCGTACAAACATGACTGCCAACTCTGAGCACTGATTGGGTAAGGTCCTGCCCTCACTCACAAGGTACTGTTCGGCTGCCTCTGCAGCTTTGTTAAGCCTAATCCAGAAATCTATTGGACCTTCATTAGCATATGGTTTGATTGAATAGAAATCAGCTAATGGCATACCTGAGCAGACAGTATCCCCAAAGTGTTGCTTGAAAACACTGAACACCGCCTTAACATCTGTGACAACAAGGTTGTTACGCTTCCAGACTTTGGTCACATCCCGTGCCCTCCCCATGAGCCTAGACATCACCTCCCCAACATTCCCAGACCCAGTGTAACCCCTCTTCTCTAGGTAGACTTCCATTAACTCCTCCCACTCCAGGACAGAGTACTTATCTGAGCCATCACCCCTAAAAAGAGGTGGAGCACTAACATCTGACTTCACAACCAGATTCAGCTTGGACGCATCAATAAAGGTTGACCCACACTGCTCAGGCAGGGGAAACTGCTGGGGTTGGTGAAGGGGACGGGCAGGAGAAAGACTTGAAACCCCAGGCTGCAGTAAACTCGCTCTGATAGATTCTCCTATCTCTGAACCAATCTGCTTAATAAGGTCACTAAGCTGACTCGGAGGCGTCCCATTATCACCGAGTACTGTGGATGATGGTACATCAAAAGACAGAGGTGGGATACCCTGGTCAGGTGGAACAAACAGCCTACCCCTCCCAGTGCTTGCAAACTCAGGACTAGCAAACGCTCTACTCCCAGGAGCTGACTGTACAATTGGTGTAAATGGAAGGACACCCCTCCCTCTAACCACACTAAAATCCCCAGCATAACACGTCTTATGGATTTGAGAATCTTCCATGGCTCAACAGAGCACTAAAATACAATGTAATTTAGTGCATTCAAATACCCAACAAATAAATGCAATTAACAAATTCATCCAAAACATACAAATAAGCACGAATACCTGTATCTAATGAATGTGCTACATTCACAATTCACTGTTTACAGTATATATTCACTTACAGTAAGCCATCAACAAATTCACATGCGCAGGTCGTGCACCTCATCCACATGCACAGCTCCGGCGGTCGGCTTGAGCTGACCAGTCGGCAGGTCACGTAATTAGGACACTGCCACAACTGGAATTCTGATGGTTGGATAATTTTTATTCGACCTGCTCACGAAGAGACAACACACAATATGTTAGCTCTTGGTGCAGCCACAGCTCTCGGGCACCTTGCTAGTTGAAGGTCAGGCAAAAGAGAACAGGTGCTGCATGCACACATTCAGTGCCTAACAACACACTATACAATACAAGTAAAATGATATACAACATAATTCTGACAAAATAAATGACATACCTGTACACGAAGAGACAACACACAATAGGTTAGCCCTTGGTGCAGCCACAGCTCTCGGGCACCTGCGTGAGCACATAGAAACTAACTCAAACACTGCCCCAAATACTCCCGAGTTACAATAGGTACCCTAGTTAGCGAGCTCGGTGAAAGTTGTTAATATACATCTTTATATTGTCCACATTGTAACAAAACCTGTAGTTGCGTAACAGCACTTTGTGTAACTTTACCACAGTTTTATATTGACAAATTACGCCGCCAAGGACAACATACCTTGCTAGTTGAAGGACAGGCAAAAGAGAACAATAAGAGGGTACATAAATACAGATAACCCGCGATGGACCAAACCAAAATATACACAACTTTTACAATTAGGTGTATTTGCAATATAGATACATAAAAATGTTTGTACACCAAAAAATTACATTAGCTATGCAGCTGTAATTAAATAAAAAACACATTGAATTATTATTATTATTAACTTATTAACATCCCCTCTTGACCTGGCCTACTTGAACTGTCCTTGTGTGCAATTTGGTGCATAATCTAGGGGAACAACATCACACTACTACACATATAATTCAAGTCATACCTTTATTGTCATTCATGCTCTTATTTTTAACCTAGTAGTTTTGCAAAAGTGTAACCTGCGTCAATTCTAGGAAATATTGGAATAACGTGCTTAAGAGGAGCCCTGACACGCACAACAGGATAACACAACTACCACATTTTCAATTGACAATCATTGATTTAAATGGATGTGGTCAATAGATTTGTATAGGCATATATACTAATTTAATTTAACTTGTAAGCCAAGGTTGGATTAGTAGGTCTATGCAACATGCACCTGGATAACCGCGTCATGAATCGGAACGGGCTCCAACGTCCTCATATACACATTATGACAAAATAAAGATCTTAATATTTCACGAAATAAAGACATAGAAGAAAACAGGTTCTAGAAACTCAATTTCTCCATGGCAATAGAATGTAAACATGTAAATTGCGCCAAACATATCCAAATATCGCCTACAACTCAATTCTCAGCGCAGCATATTGGACGACTCCACAGGCATTGATCATTCGCGACTTTAAGTCATTCCTGTTATCTCTAGAGCATCCCGTATATTTATAGCGCTGCATTTCGTCCCCCTCTGACCATGGATAGGGTTGGGAGCATTCCTGAGTTCACTTATGGTCCCACTAAGGTAATCTTAGGAGATATTCCTTTTGGCATACTGTAAATGCCTGTGCATAATGTACCTAATAAAGCATAATTGTTTTAATTATCTTCAAAGGAATTCTGTAGAAGCAGCCTTTATTTTCAGACTCTGCAGGCCTGCTGGGAGGAAGCATATTACAATAAACAGGTAAGATTCATCCCACAAAAACAGTAACCACAGAAAAAAATAGATAGATTTAATCCCAAAACAAGAGTTTTATTTCAAGACAGTTTAGAGAAGATGGTCATAAGAGTTTTTAATATCACTTGCAAATTGTGAGACATGAGCAGTTGTGAAATGTTGCGAGAGGCCCTTCTGAAAGCACATTATATGGTCTTTAGTGGCACGGTTTCACACCTTACCTCATCTTGCAGAAGAAGTTCATGGTCCACTATCTGCTGCTCCAGAGTCGAGGCCAGGTCTCGCCCCATGTCACCATGGAGCACATGAGCGACTGGCTGGTGTCTCAGGGCAAAAAATCCCCTAGGGAGAGGTGAGTACCACGTCAGCTCTCACCTTCACTGCCATTCTCTGTCACCAGCAGCACTCCAGGAGGTGTGGGTAAAATAAACAACAGATAAATAGGAAGCCAGGAAAGTTGAAATGCTTTGTGTTTTATTTGAAGGGTGTGGAAGGAAACCCTGGAGGAGGGGAACGAACTCGCTCGGCTGGTAAGAGAATGAGAGTTAGAGACTTAGACTATCAGTCAGTGAGCTCCTTTCTAGCCTTTTAGCAACTAGTCAGTACAGCAGAATATATCTGTTGTGAAATTACACTAATGGGACTTCCTGTTTCCTACGGCAGACCTGGGAAGTAAACACCTGCCTAAAAATGATTGACATGGAGCACAAGGCTGTCTGCAAGCTCCGCCGCTCTATGCACACCACCTCTCCAGCTGGAGCTGACATGTGAGTTCCATGTACTGCCCTGCATACAGCTTGCTCCATTCATCTACACATCTGGAGCTATGCAGAAAATAACTAGGGCAGTGTTCTCTGTGTGAACATTGCACATCGTTTAGCTTTCTCTGCTGCTTTTTGTTGATTTCAGCGACCCCAAGGTCCACATCATCGTGGAGAGAGCTGTGAGGAGCATTCTGGACAAGCTGTCCAATAAGCCCTGTAGCAACCTGCTCAGCCCATCCCAGGTGGTGGTGGAGCTGGTGCCCAGGATCCTCCTGGCCCTGTGGCTTCAGCCAGAGGAAGGCCATTCAGATCACCCCATCCTCCTAAGCGGGATGGCTGTGAGTATGGTGGTGGCCGTAGGGGAGAAGCTCTCCAACACGTTGAAGGCCTCTTCTCCTCACACCCCTTTCTCCCGGGCTGCTGCTTTTGACTCTGTGAGGTCGATCCTCGGGAGAATCAGCCAGTCCTTCTCCCTGGATGACCTCAAGACCCCTTTTTTTATGAGCTCTGTCTGTGCCTTTGTGGCGGACGAGGTGAAAAGCTACTTCCAGCCTACTGCAGACACCCTGCGAGTTCCCCCTGTCCTAGTGGTGGCCTTCTCCGCCACACTACCAGCTGATATCCAAGCAGGTGAGTAGCACTCATAGAAAGCACTCTGACAGATGCCTTTTGTCATGACATCCTGGTGCCTTGTAGTAGTAGAGCCAATCAGGATTTTAATTGTCACCCCTAACACAGATGCAGACCAGGCTTCTTCCCACCTGGAGGTTGTGGAAATCCCCCATAACACAGAGGCAGACCCAGCTTCTTCCCACCCGGAGGTTGTGGACATCACCCCTAACACAGAGAAAGACCCGGCTTCTGCCCACCTGGAGGTTGAGGGATTCACCCCTAACACAGAGTTTGACCCAGCTTCTCCCCACCTAGATGTTGTTGACATCACCCGTAGCAGAGAGGAAGACCCTGCTTCTTCCCACATAGTGGTTTTGGACATCACCCCTAACACAGAGGCACACCTGGCTTCTTTCCACCTGGAGGTTGCTGACAAAACCCGTAGCACAGAGGCAGACCCGGTATCTTCCCACCTGGAAGTTGAGGACATCACCCCTAACACAGAAGCACACCTGGCTTCTTCCCATCAGGAGCTTGTGGACATCACCCCAAACACAGAGGCAGACCCGGCTTCTTCCCACCTAGAGATTGTGGTCATCAACCCTAACAAAGAGGCACACCTGGCTTCTTCCCACCTGGAGATTGTGAACGTCACCCCTAACACAGAGTCAGACCCTGCTTCTTCCCACCGTATGGTTGTTGACATCACCCATAACTCAGAGGCAGACCCAGCATCTTCCCACCTGGAGGTTGTGGACATCACCCCTAACACAGAGGCAGACCCGGCTTCTTCTCACCTGGAGGTTGTGGACATCACCCCTAACAAAGAGGCACACCTTGCTTCTTCCCACCTGGAGGTTGTGGACATCACCCCTAACAAAGAGGCAGACCCGGCTTCTTCCCACAAGGAGCTTGTGGACATCACCCCTAACACAGAGGCTGAGACGGCTTCTACCCACCTGAAGTTTGTGGTCATCACCCCTAACACAGAGTTAGACCCGGCTTCTTCCTATCAGGAGGTTGTGGAAACCACCCCTAACACAGAGACAGACCCGGCTTCTTCCCACCTGGAGCTTGTGGACATCACCCCAAACACAGAGGCAGACCCGGCTTCTTCCCACCTAGAGATTGCGGACATCAATTCTAACAAAGAGGCACACCTGGATTCTTCCCACCTGGAGGTTGTGAACATCACCCCTAACAAAGAGGCAGACCCGGCTTCTTCCCACCTGAAGGTTGTGGACATCAACCCTAACACAGAGGCAGAGCCAGCTTCTTCCCACATGGAGGTTGTGGACATCATCACTAACACAGAGGCAGACCCAGCATCTTCCCACCTGGAGGTTGTGAACATCACCCCTAAAACAGAGGCAGACCCGGCTTCTTCCCACCTGGAGCTTGTGGACATCACCCCAAACACAGAGGCAGATCCTGCTTCTTCCCACCTGGAGTTTGTGGACATCACCCCTAACACAGATGCAGACCCGGCTTCTTCCCACCTAGAGGTTGTGGACATCACCCCAAACACAGAGGCACATCCTGCTTCTTCCCACCTGGAGCTTGTGGACCTCACCCCTAACACAGATGCATACCCTGCTTCTTCACTCTTGGAGATTGTGGACGTCACACCTGAAGAAAAGCCTCTCATGGTGGCCGTCTACGCCACTCTGCCATCTGACATCCAAGCAGGTGAGTAAGACTTATAGAATGCACTCTGACAGGTGCCGTTCATCATGATAACATGTAAAGTGTTGGTCCCATGTTTCATGAGCTGAAATAAAAGATCCCATTCAACTGGCCAGTGTTTAGAACCTACGGTTTGCATTTATTTACATTCTGTCCCGCTTTTGTCCCTTTCCAGAGGATGTTGCTGTGGTCACCCTGGACGTCACCCCACACGTCACCAAGGACGTGACCCTGGATGTTCCATGCAGGGCGAGGAAAGGGGCAGTCCAGCGTTTTTTTTGCAGGCTTTGGAGGGCAGTGTGCTGCTGCGCTTGCCACAAGGAAGAGGAGGAACAATATTAATTATTCATCAGACCAGAAACAGGATTGAACCATATACCATTAAATTCTTTGCATTATAGTTGCCTTCAATTCTGATTTTCTTCTGTTTAATTCTTAATTAATTTCAGAACATTTCTCTAAACTTTGTGGAGTAGGTTGTATAAATAGGTGGGAAACATCCCAATCCCAATTTTAATGCTTTTAATAATTAACTTATTACATTTTTTTAGATGTATTATTTGACAAAAAAGTGGAGGGCGCGACAAAAAAACTTTAATCATCATAGAAAACTCTTGCTCACTATTAAAAATGCATTGTTTTATTTAAGCAAGGTTAAAAGATTAACGTTTCGGCCTAGTCTATGACAATATGCAAGTAGTGTTTGCCCAGTTAAAGGGGGACCCAGACTCACCCTGGTTCTTGAGGGTTGCAGACACTGAATAATTATCATTTCAAATAAATGGCACTTTTCAAGTCTTTTTAGACTTTTCAAGTCTAAAAACCTTTAATGAATATGAATTTAAATACAATTGACTTGAGGATCAGAGCAGGCAGGCTGACTGGCTTGACCTGAAGGCCCTCTGCCTCTACCTCTGTGTGGTTAATCTCAGCCAAGAGGTTGTATGGGTTGTCTGTCTCTCTCTGGGTGTGAATCACTATCACTATGACCTCTCGCTCCGCCTGCCCATTGGCCTGATTAGAAGGCTTCCCCTCTCATTCCTTGTTCACAGGAGCAGGGGTGATGGCATCCGGGGTAACCTCCTCCTCTCCTGTATCTAACCCATCTTTCTGGCTGTGAGTTCGACTGAGGTCACTCGTTCTCTCTCCCAGGGTGTTGGATAGTTTCTCCTCCTCTGTGTCTTGTGTATTTTCTACATTGTAGAATAATGGTGAAGACATCAAAACTATTAAATAACACATATGGCATCATGTAGTAACCAAAAACGTGTTACACATATCAAAATATATTTCAGATTTGAGATTCTTCAAAGTAGCCACCCTTTGCTTGATCACAGCTTTGTACATACAGAATAATACGAAATGTTCTGAGACCAGGTTGCGCTTTCACCTCCCCCGGTAAGAGGGGAATAAGGCAACCTCAGAGTTACATTCAAGGATACTTTATTGACACACACGGATGAAATGGACATGGAAAGGTAGTGGAATGATAGTGGCCCTGTAATGGACAGATAACAGGGGTAATGAATATGCACAATAACTGATAGCACAAGTAGAGCAACAACGCTATTAACAAAGGAAGGGCTGTATTAATGGCATAATGCTACCTGCGGAGTATTACACAACACAGTAAACACAGTGAGGCAACTTACAATAGGCAATGGTAGTAAATATAAAGAACAACAAGTAAGAATGATATACATGTTACAAACTCACTTTGTGCACGTACACTATCCCACGGTATATCTGTGCATTCAAATTGTCATCGATAAATGCAATTGTGTTCATTGTCTGTAGCTTATGCCTGCCCATACCATAACCCCACTGCCACCATGGAGCATTCACAACGTTGACATCAGCCAACAGCTCGTCCATACGCTGCTTTACAAGTGGTCTGAAGTCGTGAGGCCAGTTAGAAGTACTGCCAAATTCTCTAAAGCCGCCTTGGCTTATGGTTGAGAAACTAACATAAACGTATCTGTTAACAGCTCTGGTGGATATTCCTGCAGTCCGTAAGCCAATTGCACGCTGCCTCAAAACTTGAAACATCTGTGCATTGTGTTGTGTGACAAAACTGCACATTTTAGAGTGGCATTTTATTGTCCTCAGCACAAGGTGCACCTGTGTAATTATCATGCTGTTTAATCAGCTTCTTGATATGCCATATTTGTCAGGTGGATGGATTATCTTGGCAAAGGAGAAATGCTTGCTTACAGGGATGTAAACAAATTTGTGCACACAATTTGAGAAAAATAAGCTTTTTGTGCGAACGAAATATTTCACGCTTTTATTTCAGCTCATGAAACATGGGACCAACACTTTACATATTGCGTTAATATGTTTGTTCAGTGTAGTTATTAGGTTGGGAGAATGGGATCCTATCTGGGCTAGCTAAAGCCAAATTCATGGTTAGTAGTATGACAGAGAAAAAATAACAAGACAAATTTAAACATCACAAATCTGAGGGGGCAGGTGACCCTGTGCCCCCTTTGGGCATGACGTCTCTGCTATCAACCACATCATTCTGTCTCCGTGAATATTCAAAACAGACACATTCATTCAGGTCTGGTACTGTTCCTACCATATAGATCAGGGATGGACAATTCCTGTCCTTGGGGGCCGGAGTGGTGTCACACTTTTTCCGCACACTCTCTAAAACACAAGGCCAAATATTCACTGGAGTTGCTTACCAAGATGACATTGAATGTTCCTGAGTGGCTTAGTTACAGTTTTGACTTAATTCGGCTTGAAAACTTATGGCAAAAAAAAAAAATGGCTGTCTATATAATGTATATTGCATATATTTTACAATCCAGTTGTGCAAAGCTCTTGGAGACTTACCCAGAAAGACACAGCTTTAATCGACTCAGGGGTGTGAATATTTATGTAAATGAGATATTTCTGTATTTCATTTCCAATACATTTGCAAAAATTTCAAAAACGTCTTTTCACTTTGTCATTATGGGGTATTGTATGTAGCTGCGTGAGAGAAAATATTATAGTTGAATCCATTTTGAATTCAGGCTGTAAGAAAACAACATGTGGAATAAGTTAAGGGGTATGAATACTTTCTGAATGCACTGTATATCTGCAAGAAAATGATAAATATGTGAATGTTTGAAAGGGGGTCATATAAACATTGCCTTATTTATATTTTTACAGACAATATTAAGTGAATTCTGTCTGAAATAATCATGCTATAATGGGCATAGTTTCTCAGACCAAATTTCCATTCTGGCTGAAACAAAGCAATCTGATCATGCTCCAGTCAGATACAGCTATAGGGAATGCCTATACATTGTCCAATCTCCTTCCACACATTGATTTCATTCTTCGCATCTTTATTCAGAAACAAACAAACTTGCTGTTTCAGTGTCTTGTTGCACGTTGTGCAATAGTCAAAAGTGTGTGTGATATTAGCATTAACTTGTGTGTGTGGTGTCAAGCGTGGATGGTCCTATGTATGCAAATAGCCGAGATTGGATATTTCAGCACCATGGACAGCAGCGACATTGGGATAGCGAGATCTGTAATTCAGCAACACATGACACTGGATAGCGGCTGTCTCAGGTGAACTTGGCATTGGGAAAATCCCATCTAATAGGAAACGAGGCATAGGAGGCAAAAAGACTGAAGGAGAAGACTTCCACAGGAACTCTATGCTTAACTGTTCTGCCACATTCATTTCAAATGTTCCATTTTTCGATTTCTAAATAAAAGGGAACACATCTGCAAATAATGTAAATTGACTTTTCTAACTACACTGTACAGCTTTAGTGTGTCTGTGTCTCATAGGTACAACTGCAAGCAATTCGCTGCTCAAATCCTTCTCAAATGTCTGTTTAATGTGAGAAACTAAATTAAAAACAATCGTTAGACTAATACAATGCGTACTGTCACAAATTATTACTATTCCCAACAAGACAACGAAGTGATGGTCTTTACCCACCATGGAGACTTATAAAGGCTACTTCCCCCCCACCAAAAGTTCCCACGCAGAGCGATGTTGTTTACTACATCATTATGCATATGTAGCGTGGTTCGTTCTGCGTTGTGTACTTTTAATTAGGACACTGCCACAACTGGAATTCTGATGGTTGGATAATTTTTATTCGACCTGCCACAGCTCTCGGGCACCTTGCTAGTTGAAGGTCAGGCAAAAGAGAACAGGTGCTGCATGCACACATTCAGTGCCTAACAACACACTATACAATACAAGTAAAATGATATACAACATAATTCTGACAAAATAAAAGACATACCTGTACACGAAGAGACAACACACAATAGGTTAGCCCTTGGTGCAGCCACAGCTCTCGGGCACCTGCGTGAGCACATAGAAATAAAAGACATACCTGTACACGAAGAGACAACACACAATAGGCTAGCCCTTGGTGCAGCCACAGCTCTCGGGCACCTGCGTGAGCACATAGAAACTCACTCAAACACTGCCCCAAATACTCCCGAGTTACAATAGGTACCCAAATTAGCGAGCTTGGTGAAAGTTGTTAACATAAATCGTTATATTGTCCACATTGTAACAAAACCTATAGTTGCGTAACAGCACTTTGTGTAACTTTACCACAGTTTTATATTGACAAATTACGGCGCCAAGGACAACATACCTTGCTAGTTGAAGGACAGGCAAAAGAGAACAATAAGAGGGTACATAAATACAGATAACCCGCGATGGACCAAACCAAAATATACACAACTTTTACAATTAGGTGTATTTACAATATAGATATATAAAAATGTTTGTACACCAAAAAATTACATTAGCTATGCAGCTGTAATTAAATAAAAAGCACATTGAATTATTATTATTATTATTATTATTATTATTAACTTATTAACATCCCCTCTTGACCTGGCCTAGTTGAACTGTCCTTGTGTGCAACTTGGTGCATAATCTAGGGGAACAACATCCCACTACTACATTCACCCCTACTGTTTTACACTAGATTATAAACACAAAACAAAACACATTACCTCGAATGTAACAAAGCAAAGAAAGAAAAAAAACATTTCACACCCTCAGGGCGACAGAGTAACCCAGTGTAGTCCCTTAATTCTAGACCCACAAATGGTCGATCAGCTGGAAAGCTATCCCGTGAAGGATTAGGAAAAATAAGAGGTAGCTAATCCCTTATTCAACCCTATACAAAAAATGCCAAATACATTTTATGCTGATGAACTACACACAAAGTTACATGAATTGTCAAAAATATTAGACAAACCCACAAATCACTCTAAGACCCACTTAGATTACCACATACACACAACAAAGAAAAGGTTGGGGGTTGTGGGTTTGATTCCCACGGGGGGCCAGTATAAAAAATATATATATATGTATTCACTAACTGTAAGTCGCTCTGGATAAGAGCGTCTGCTGAATGACTAAAATGTAAATGTAAATGTCACTGAGAAACCAAGAATTGTTTCATTTCCTGTGTAGACATAGTTTGGATTAGCCTATTCACTGGATTAATAAATCTACCTAGTCTAGTCCGAACACCCTCACCCAAAAACCTAGCAGGAATGTCACGGACAGCACCAACCGTGCTCAAAGGTCTAACCTCAGGTTGGGGAGTACTACAGATCAGCATATCCGGAGCCAGCACACTTTCAATTTCCGACTCAACACTAGTAGTGTCAGACGACTGATCAGAATCCTGGTAGATTGTCACAGACCAGACTGACAAAGCATCTTCAACCAAGTTAACAACATCAGGCACAGCACCATCCCAGCTGAGTGGAGTTTCACTATCAGAATTCTTGTAGGCTTTGGGGATCTCAGCCCCGAAACCTGAAGGATCTGGAGAAGGTCTGTATGGAGGAGCGGGCCAAAATCCCTGCTGCAGTGTGTGCAAACCTGGTCAAGACCTACAGGAAACGTATGATCTCTGTAATTGCAAACAAAGGTTTCTGTACCAAATAATAAGTTCTGCTTTTCTGATGTATCAAATACTTATGTCATGCAATAAAATGCAAATTAATTACTTAAAAATCATACAATGTGATTTTCTGGATTTTTGTTTTACATTCCGTCTCTCACAGTTGAAGTGTACGTATGATAAAAATTACAGACCTCTACATGCTTTGTAAGTAGGAAAACCTGCAAAATCGGCAGTGTATCAAATACTTGTTCTCCCCACTGTATGTACTGGATATCATTTTTATTTTACATTTTTAGTCATTTAACAGACGCTCTTATCCAGAGCGACTTACAGTTAGTGAGTGCATACATAATTTTTATTTTTCATACTGGCCCCCCGTGGGAATCGAACCCACAACCCTGGCGTTGCAAACGCCATGCTCTACCAACTGAGCAACATCCCTGCCGGCCATTCCCTCCCCTACCCTGGACAACGCTGGGCCAATTGTGCGGCGCCCCATGGGTCTCCCGGTCGCGGCCGGCTACGACAGAGCCTGGATTCGAACCAGAATCTCTAGTGGCACAGCTAGCACTGCGATGCAGTGCCTTAGACCACTGCGCCACTCAAAGGGTGACAGCTTTGCAACCCATCTCTGCTCGCATGCATCGTCTCGGCTTTGTAAGAATATATTTGAGTGGATTGTTGTCGGTCCACACAGTAAACTTATGCCCTCGCAGCCAATGGCTGAATTTATCATGAATGGCCCATTTCATGGCTAGAAAATCCAGCCGGTGAGCAGGATACTTGGATTGTGCATGATTAAGAGATTTACTAGCAAAAGCTATCGGCCTGGCTATGTCCTTCCCATCTTGCACTTGTGATAGTACAGCTCCCAAACCACTAGTAGATGCATCCACAGAAAGTAGAAATGGCTGAGAAAAATCTGGATGAACCAGCAGTGCCTGGTCAACTAGTGCTGATTTCAAAGCTTCAAAAGCGAGTCGACATTCGGCAGTCCAGTCTGCAGCAGTGAGCCTGCGAGGGGGACCAGGCCTCTTCCTACCCTTGCCTCTCCTAGGCTTCTTCTGACCTGTAGTTAGCTGAAACAATGGCATAGCAACCATGGAACAATTCTCAATGTAGTGCTGATAGTATACTACCATACCAAGGAAATAACCTATTTTGATAGGAGACGGTGTGACACCATCAGCTTCACTCTCAGCTTCACTCTCAGTCACATTCAAAATGGTTTGAACTTTAGCAGGGTCAGTGGCTACACCCTCCTGAGAAATGATGTGGCCCAAAAACTTTACAGACCTCCTCAGAAACTTGCACTTAGACGGAGACAGTTTAAGGTTGTGCTCCTGCAACCGCTGAAAAACCATCTCAAGTCTCTGCAGACTCTCTTCCTCCGTCTTAGCAAAAACCATCAGATCATCCAAGTAACAAAGGAGACTTAGAACGTTTTGGTCACCAAAGATGGTCAGCATCATTCTCATAAAAGTAGCCGGGCTGTTGCAGAGGCCCTGAGGTAACCGATTGTACTCGTGCAGACCTAAAGGGGAGGAAAAGGCAGTGTATTTCTTGTCCTCTTCATGCAGGGGCACGTTGTAATACCCTGACGTCAAATCCATTGTGCTGAAGAAGGCATTACCTCCCAGAATGCATACAGGAGAACTCTCGGCCACGGTTGGTGCACAAAGGCGTCCCTTCCCAGTGGCGGTTCGTCCTGTTCCCTCAGAGAGAACCACAGAGGACATTGCGCGTTCACGCGTGACGCGAATAGGTCCACCTCGGCTCTCCCGAATTGTTCCCAAATCTGGAGAACAATGTCTGGATGCAGACACCACTCGTCGTCTCGAGGACCCCCTCTTGACATTAGGTCTGCTCCTACCTTCAAGTAGCCCGGAATGTGTGCTGCTCTCAATGAGCAAAGGTGCTCGTGAGCCCACAGCCACAATTCCTCTGCCGCCCGATGGAGAGCAGGAGATCTGACTCCTCCCTGGCGATTTATGTGGGCTACTGTGGTCCGGTTGTCTGACCAGACCAGCACATCGCGACCCCGAAGGGTAGACGCGAAGTGGGTCAGAACCAGTCAAACCGTTTCCAACTCCAGGAGGTTGATGTGACGACCTGATTGAGGCCACACACCTCCTATCGCTTGTGTCTGACATGTCCCTCCCCATCCCGTCAGGGATGCATCCGTGAATACTGGGATGTGAGAGGACAACTTTCCTATCGGGACTCCGTGCGTGAGAACGCGCGAGTTTCTTCAATAGTTTAGGTCTGCACTGAGCGAGAGGGGAACCACCACCAACCGATGACGTTGACGCAATGGGTATAGTCTTAGTTGGGCGAACCATCGCTGCATCCTGCGCATATGCAGGAGTCCCAGCGGAACCACAGAGTGCGCTGACGACATGAGACCCAAAAGTGACATGATCGACAGCGCCGTCACCGTGTGATTCGGACGGCACTTCCTTAGGGCTAGCAACAAGGCTACCCTTCGGGGGTCCGAAATTCGAGCCCTCATCCTCACAGTGTCTAGCTGTATCCCCAGGTAGACAATCTGATGAGTGGGCCAGGGCGCGCTCTTTTTCCAATTCACAGCGAACCCCAGACTTGTGAGATGCATCACTGTCTGTGTTGTGTGAGTGATCGCCAGCTCTGCTGACGGGGCGAGAACCAGTAGGTCGTCCAGGTAGGCTAGTAGCCATATTCCCTGACGACGCAACGGTTCCAATGCCGCCTCCACACACTTGGAAAATGTGCGAGGTGCCAGGGCGTACCCAAATGGCATCCTCGTGTATTCGTACGCCACCCCTTGAAAGGCGAACCGCAGAAACTTCCTGTGACGCGGCTGAACCGGCACATGAAAGTACGCGTCCTTTAGGTCTATGCTCGTACAAAAGTCCCCTCTCTGGACACATTCCAGCAGACGTTTTGTCGTTAGCATTTGGAAGGGCCGTTTGGTTATGCTCTCGTTGAGAATGCGTAAATCCAAAATCGGCCTCACTCCCCCCGTCTTTTTGGGCACTAGGAAATAAGGCGAATATAGCCCTTTGTTCCTTTGCTCCCGGGGAACTACTGTCACCGCCTCCTTCGCCAAAAGTTCTGTAATCTCTGTCATCAGAGCGGCCACTTTGTCTGGCGTTTTCATCACCGTCTCCACCACTCCCCTGAACGGGGGTGGGGTCCGGTGGAATTGGAGAGCATAACCCTTCTGCAACGTCTGTTCTAGCCAGCGTGAGAGGGTGCAGCTTCTTCGCCACTGCCAGCAATGCAGAGAAAGTGGCTGGGCGCGAAGCTGTGGTGCATCCAGTAGGAAGGACCTGTATTCCTCTATGGCCCTTACCGCCACTGTTCCCCAACATTGAAGTGGTGGAACAGCCCAAGGTGGGCCTCCCGTAAAAGGGAGAGGAAATGCGTTCTGAGAAAGAAAGAGGAGTAGCCTGCGGCAGGGCACCATCCCCAGCAAGCGATTGCGTCATCTTAGGTGACTGCAATTCGCTATCAGAGCCCTTCACTACAGTACTCCTAGAAGTCTGTAGTATGAGGTCTCTATGAGGTAAAACAAGGCGGGGCCTTGATACCTTCTTAACTTTCACCTTCTGTGTGTGTTCAACTCTGCACCCCTGGTGGGTTGATTCACGCTCAGTGTGGTGAGTACTGGCTCGTTCTGTCAGGGGAGCTGATACTTTGGTTATACCCATAACGCTAGTAATCCTGCCCTCCGTGAACGTAGCATGGGTCTGAATCGCATTAACCGAGACCTTGGTCTGCGATAATGCGCCGTCCCCAGATAGCTGCTGTGTTACAATGCCTGGGGGCGCCGATACTCTGGGCACCTTGGTGACCGCGGTAATCGGGCCCTCCGTGAACGCAGCATGGGTCTGGCTCTTACTAGTGGAGACCTTAGTCTGTGCTAGTGCGCCATCCCCAAATAGCGGCTGCGTCCTCATGTCAGAATCTGACCGGGACTGATGCCTTCTATGTAAAGCACTTCTTATACGTGAAGTGTGATGTGACAACCTGATTGAGGTCTTCTGGATACCTACTCTTAGTGCCTGTTCAGCAACGCACCCCCGGTGGGCTGAACGGCTCTTAGAGTGGTAAGGAAGAGAGGGTGAGATTTGAACGCTCTCGGACGTATTATGGAAAAGAGGCTATTTTTTGACAAAGTCAGGTGGAGCCAACTCTTTATTAAACACATCAACAAAAGCATTTACATCAGCACCCGTCCCTTCAACCGAAGGGTGGGGGGGAACAGTGGGCGCGTTCGACACCATCGATGCGTCCTCCATCCTCTCCCCCGCGTCCCGTCACGTACGCCTCCTCTTGCCTCCCTTGGAGGGCCAGGTCGGCGTCCTCGTCACCTCCCTCGCCGGCTGTAGTGGGGCTACCGTAGCTGCTGGGAGGGCCGAGCCCGCTCCCTTGCTGTTCGTGGCCGCCGGATGACGCCGATTACGCCGCCTCGTCGTAGACCCCGGTCTACTTAGAGGGGCGGAGGTAGATGGCCTTTGGGGAGGAGGGGGGCCGAGTCGTCCTGCCAACGGCAGGTGCTTGGCCAACTGCTTCTTCTCCTCCTCCAACTTCGAAAAACGCTCCGTCGCCTCTTTGACTGCGACCCCAAAGAGGCCGTCGTCAGAGAGGGGGGCGTTCAAGAGAGACGTCCTGTCTGCCTCTTTCATGGAAGTCAAAGACAACCAGAGGTGTCGTTCCCCGACCACCGAAGTGGCCATGGATCTCCCCGCGCAGACTGCGGACGCCTGTGTAAGGTGGAGTATGGCGCCAGAAATTCTGAACGCCTCCTCCACCTCCTCCGGTGCCATCTCTGTCTTGCCCGTGGTTAAACGGGACAGAGAGGCCACCAAGAGGGCAATGTTGTTAGCTGCTGCTACAGCTTGGGCTCCCAACCCAAAAGACTTCTCTAACAGCGACGCTGTGAGTCGGTCCTTCTGGGATGGCAACGTGGCCTTCTTGGAAGAGGGCCAAGGGCTCGAACCCGGTACGAGATACGCCGCCATGGCGCTCTCTAACCTGGGGATTCCCTGACCCTGAAGCCTTCCTTCCACTCTCGTGAATGGGAGATAAGCTTTTACAGGCGAACGCGCCGCTAAAGGTGCCTCCCACGAGCCTCCAACGTACCTAGCCAAAGAAGGCATGGCAGGAGCCACTGGCTCTGCCGCCTTCCTTGGCCTGGAATAAGGACCGCCCTCCATCATATCAACCTCCGGTGCGGAGGGAAGAGGGGGCAGCTCTATTGCCAGCCATTGAGTAGCTCTCTCAATCAGACCCGGATAATCCGCTCTCAGAGAGGCTGCAGCGAAAGAGAGAGCTTCTGATCTCTCAGAGCTCGTATCCCCTTCGCTGTAAGGACTACAAGCCCTCTCGCTCTCCAAAGGAAAGGGGGGCTTGAAAGTATGAGGGACGGGGTCCGACTGTTCCATTGGAATGCCAGACCCTTCCTCAAAATCCCCATCTTCCCCCGAATCTGCGCCGTCGGACGACGCCTCTGAAGCAGAGGCTAGTATCGACAACACATCCTCAAGGGGGATGTCCTCCCTGAAAAACGCCCAACGCTGCTTCCTCTCCTTTAAAGAAAGGAGGGCGCAGGAGACGCAATTCGGGGGACTGCAGACGCCTTCCTTGGCATGCTGGGATCCCAAACACAAGAAACATAAGTCGTGGTGGTCACCGGCCGCCATGGAAGTGCATCTGCACTGAGCTCTGAAAATAGCTTTTGGGGGTGGAAATTCTCCCGGTGTGCTCATTTAGACGACGTTGATGACTGGAATATCAACGGCGTTTTCGTCCTAAGTCTTCGTGCTTCGTCTCTTCTTGGCTCTTCAGTCTAGTCATCCAGTCGCTGAAGAAAAAGGGAGG
Source organism: Coregonus lavaretus (assembly GCF_964263955.1). Taxonomy (NCBI): domain Eukaryota; kingdom Metazoa; phylum Chordata; class Actinopteri; order Salmoniformes; family Salmonidae; genus Coregonus; species Coregonus lavaretus. The sequence continues at coordinate 116,268 of NW_028162761.1, read as the reverse complement.
CTGATTGAGGGGAGGCACCACCTCTTATAGGGACACCTGTACTCCTATTGGCTGTAGGTGTGTGCATAATTTTGTCTCAGGCTGCTGCTGCCTTAGGGCAGAGGGTAAACCACTAGGAGCAGAGCTCCCCTATGGGGCGGAGCTCCACGATATAGAACAAGGGGGAGTTCTAATAGAACGCCAGCAAAAAAAGCCTCTATTTACATGTTGCTTTTGAGTGTATTTCACACTACTTTGGATTATAATTGGATTTTAAGGCTCGTATGAATGTCCTGCTTAATATAATGTTTGTGTCATCATCACAAATCAACTGCATTATACTTAAAAAACACTTCAACCAGTAAAATGGCTCTTTGGCTAGCTTTTGCTATAGCCTATATCAATCATCGTTAGCATTGTAGCTAACAACTGCTGCATCCAAAATTGTTATTTTGCAAAGATCACAACCAAATATAATTTAAGCGATTGTTCAAGTAATTATCAAAACATAATTCTAAGCCTATGAGAACCCAAAAAATGTATTTTGTTTAGAAGTAATAAAAACGTAAATCTAGACTACTGCCTCCAAGAGTCGCACGCATCTGTTTGTGACGTCAGTGTGTCATGTACTGGAAAAGGGTCTATAGCCACTTCCTCAAAATAGTCAGAAAACTCAAGAAATCTGTCTTTAATGTTGATATTTTTGCAGAGGAAATCTTAGTCGTGCAATTTTACATCTAACTAACATGTTTGGTTCAGTATTTCTCAATGAAAAAACCTGCATGAAAACGAGTCTTCTCAAGTTTAATGACAACAAAGACTTTAATGAAGAATCCCTACTGTTGACCAATCACCAACGCAGGGGCGTAGACTTCGGCTACCGACTTGCCTCGAGGAAAACATTTTGTGTTCCCGAAAAGCCGAAAAAACCCTTACCGAAAGTCCAAAACGAAAACCTCACAAAATGTTGTCATAATATATGCACAAACTCTTCCGAACTGTTTCGGCTGGGAAACATGCTGACGCCTTAAAGGCTAACACAAAGTCTGTCTTACAATGGTTTCAGTAGTCCTACATTGTCACAAGGTATAGATTATACCCCTATTTAGACCTGAAGTAGCAGACAGTCTAAATCCAGATTAGTGACAATATCAGAACGCTTAAACCATTTGTGACATAATTATTGTTAGTCCAACATAAAGTTTGAGCTTTCCTTTCAACACCATGGAGTGAATCCTTACCACTGCTACACCTGGCTATCAGCCACCGGAGCAAAGTCTGGCAGCGAAAACGTTTATTCAGCCTCATTTACGGCCTTAAAAAAACATAGCTGATATGGCTGACTTGCTTAAACAAATATGGTTTCTACTGACTCCTTCTGGATTTGTGTAAGTCAATAGGAACTGCTGAGTTAAATAAAGGTTCAATAATATTAATAAAATATGTACATATTAAAATGGACAATGTAAAACACATAGGGTGTTCACTCCTTAGACCAACCTTCCTTTCTGCGTCGGACTTCGGCCTCATGTCTGGGGTGGAAAATCTACTTCTGAAAGTACCTTGCTTAGATGCATACTAACATCTCAGATTGAACTCTTCGCAAACAGCGACAGTTTCGTTGCAAACAAGACACACTGGTTTGATATTGTAGAAATACGATGAATATATTTTAATAGAACAGGTAGGACTATTAATATCTCCCGAGTGGCGCAGTGGTCTAAGGCACTGCATCGCAATGCTAGCTGTGCCACAGCCGGCCGCGACCAGGAGACCCATGGGCGGCGCACAATTGGTCCAGCGTCGTCCAAGGTAGGGGAGGGTTTGGCCGGCAGGGATGTGGGTTTGTTTACCACGGGGGGCCAGTATGAAAAAAACAAAAAAAACATGTATGCATTCACTAACTGTAAGTCGCTCTGGATAAGAGCGTCTGCTAAATGACTAAAATGTAATTAATATAGACATTGGTGATTTTACCACTGTAACCAGATGGACATCATTGTGTTATGGTCATTGAATTGATTAGCCCACTAACCACATGTTAAATGTGTAGTGTACCTACACTGTGTAGGACTATGAATTGGGCAGCTATAGGCTATTTGTTAATAGGCTAATTATGTTCTGGGCCGCAGACTAGCTACAAGCTCAACAACACATTGACTGGAGGCCAAACCTAGTTGCCAACCCCCCGTATATTGTAAATTCAATCTGGTTGGTATAAGATTGAAATGGGAAAATAATGTACCTGTGAACACCCTATGAACTAGCTCCCCAATACCGTCTGATGTATATATTTAATGTATTACATGAATGGTGACCACAGCCCTTCCGCCAATCCATTTAAAACGTGTTTGACTGTGTTTTTTCCCTCCCTGCTGAATGTATCCAATGTTCCATATCAAATGGTCCTATTATGACACATCTGGCAGTTTCTTCTCTCCATGTTTCTTGGCCTAGTATCATTTTTTACAAAAATCTGTGTTTTTTGGTCACTACCATGTCAGGAAAATACCATGGTACTAGTGCAGCTACCATGGTATTTCCCTGACATGGTAGTGACCCAAAAAACATTATAGTACCTTGGAATTTTGTTGTTCATTGTACTACGATGGTACATTTTTGTAAGAGCTGTCCTTCACATCGGAGTGCTAATGCTGGCTCTTTGCGTCTCTTGACCATGTCGCGTGGACCGGGCACAAAGCTCAAGGAGCGCTCTCCACTTCCCTCCTGTAGTTATTTAGCAAGCCTGATAACACATCACTCCCGACAGACACAAGCAAAAACTCTTGCATAAATGTAGAAGCCTATACACCTAAACACTAGCGATCTGACATGCTGTATTGAATGGAAACTGCAGGCTACTAACAACAGCAGCTACATAGTCTAGCCTACTATGGCCCTGTCCCTCTGGCCAGGGTAAACAAAGAGGTAATGTTGTGTCTTGTATATACAGTATAGGTCATTTGTTTGAGAGAATGTGAATGGGATAACATTTGGTTCATATATAGACACTAACTATTTGATTTAAAACAGTTTGTTTCATTTAATTATACACAAAAAGATGTTGCCCAGATCAAATTAATGTACAAACAGTATTTTTCATTACATTTGAGTCATTTAGCAGATGCTCTTATCCAGAGCAACTTACAGAACCAATTAGGGTTAATTGCCTTGATCAAGGGCACAACAACAGATTTTTCACTATGTTGGCTCAGGATTGAAAACCAGCGACCTTTCAGTTACTGGTCCAACACTCTTAACCGCTAGGCTACCTGCGGCCAGATCAATTAACTTCAATACAGTTATCCAAATACATTCATAATCAATGAATAAAATAATGAATCTAATTTTAAAAGACAATTTAAAAAACACAAGTAGTCGATTCATAGCCTTTTTATAATTAATAAAAGTTGTTTAGTAATATAAAATAATCCACACAAACTAATGCTGAAAACTGATCATCACACCATCTTTATCTGATATACACTGAGTGTACAAAACATTAGGAACACCTTCCTAATATTGAGTTGTACCCCCCTTTGTCCTCAGAATAGCCTCAATTCGTCGGGGCATGGACTGTCCAAGGTGTTGAGAGCATTCCACAGGGATGCTGGTCCATGTTGACTGCAATGCTTCCCACAGTTGTGTCAAGTTGACTGGTAGTGGATTTCTACTCCGAATAGCTCGTTCCATCTCCTCCCACAGATGCACAATTGGATTGAGATCTGGTGACTCGGCAGGCCACTGCAGTAAGCTGAATTCACTGTCATGTTCTTGGAACCATTCCTGGACAAGGCTTGTTGCATGGGGCATAATCCTGCTGAAAAAATATATTTTGCAGATGGGATGCACCTGATTGGTAACGATGTTTAGATATCCTGTGGCATTCAAACATTGCTCCACTTTTATCAAGGGGCCCAATGTGTGCCATGAAATCCCACCCCACACCACCACCACCAGCCTGCAATGCTGACACACAGCATGGATGCATGTACTCATGGTTTTCTCCATACCTTAGTCCTCCCATCAGCATGAAACAGCAGGAACCGGGATTCATCAGACCAGGCAATGTTTTTCAAATTCTCCAGTGTCCAGTGTTTTCATTCCTTAGCCCACTGCAGTTTCTTGTTTTCTGCTGAAAGCTAATGGGGATCCATAATAAATACACCACAACTACATCTTTAAGGATCATAGCTTTCACCTGGTCAGTCTATGTCATGGAAAGAACAGGTGTCCTTAGCAGTGTATGTTGTGTCTACTAGCTCATTCCCACAGAAAACTGCAGAGGGAAGCAGTACCACCCAGTCAACCATCAGACTCCATTGTGAGACGCCTCACAGAGGATATTCAACCCTAAGGGCAAATCCAAGGTCATCTCAATATCTTTACAGTAGAAGCAAACAAAACACACCAAAACTGACAAGGTGAACACTGATCAGTAAAGTAAAGAGAGGCTAACATTCTATAACGCTCCCTTTGATTTTGAATTTTAGGACCCCTTTAGTTATAAAAATATATATTTAAAAATGAATTTGGCCTTTACTACTATATCCAATAGAAACACATTGAATAACACATTCATAAATGGCCCAACAACAGACTAATGGTGAAAACTGATCATCACATCATCTCTATCTGATACATTCAGTACAATGTAGTATTTTATTAGGATCCCCAGCGGCTACTCTTCCTGGGGTACAAACAGGAAACACAAAAAATACATAAAATACATCATCAAGCACTACATTTACAATTTAGTAATGTCGCAGATGCTCCCGTCCAGAAAGCTAGTGCATTCATCTTATGATAGCCAGGAGAGACATCCACATATCACAGTGGTATTCCAACCACGTATCACAAGCATAATACAATGCAAAATACAATATAAAATACATCTGAAAAAAATATGTCTCTTCAAATCAAATCAAATGTTATTTGTCACATACACGTGTTTAGCAGATGTTATAGCGGGTGTAGCGAAATGCTTGTGCTTCTAGCTCTGACAGTGCAGTAATATCTAACAAGTAATATCTAACAATTTCACAACATATACCCAATACACACAAGTCTAAGTAAGGAATGGAATTTAAGAATATATACATATATGGACAACCAATGACAGAGCGGCATGGACTAAGATACAGTAGAATATTATAGAATACAGTATATATATGGACAACCAATGACAGAGCGGCATGGACTAAGATACAGTAGAATATTATAGAATACAGTATATACATATGAGATGTGTAAAATGCTTCACAACATCAGCTGAGCTAAAAGTTCCTGTTGTTATTTTTTAAATGTGTCATAGGTTTATTTTATTTTATTGATTTTTGAATCTGGTTTTATTGCTAGTTTGAGTTACCTGGCAGAGAGTTCCATGTAGTCATGGCTCTATTTAATACTGTGCGTTTCCCAGCGTCTGTTCTGGACCTGGGGACTGTGAAGAAACCTCTTGCTGCATGTCTTGTGTTGTACCGATGAGTGTCCGAACTAGCTCATTCCCACAGAAAACTGCAGAGGAAAGCAGTACCACCCAGTCATCTATCAGACCTCACTGAGTGTATTCAACCCTAAGGGCAAATCCAAGGTCATCTCAATATCATTACAGTAGAAGCTAACAAAACACACCAAAACTGACCAGGTGAACACTGATCAGTAAAGTAAAGACAGGCTAACATTCTATAACGCTCCCTTTCCTCTGCACAGTTCTCTCACAGAGAGAAACAATAGGATTACAATAGAGTGTTACTCTTTCTTAATGTTATCAAATGCACTGTTACCACTTCCTTTATGAGGTGAGAATGAAGTGATGGAGTGACTTTACTCTTAACTGGTCTGAGACAACTGTTGAGGCTTTTCTCCTTAATGCATACGTTGATGTGTTTATAAGTAAGTGTTTTCTCCTGTGTGTGTTCTCCGATGACCTTTTAGCTCAACTGATGTTTTAAAACATTTTCCACAATCAGAGCAGTAGTAAGGCTTCTCTCCTTTGTGTATATGTTTGTGTTGTTTTAATTCGCCCAGTCGAGAGAAACTCTTTCCACAGTAATTACAGGAGTAAGGCTTCTCTCCTGTGTGTGTTCTCTGATGAACTTTAAGATCAGTTGATGATTTAAAACATTTTCCACAGTCAGAGCAGGAGTAAGGCTTCTCTCCTGTGTGTGTTCTCAGATGAACTTTTAGCTTAGCTGATGTTGTGAAGCATTTTCCACAACCTGAGCAGCAGTAAGGCTTCTCTCCTGTATGTATACGTTCATGTAGTTTTAAGTTGCCAGGTTGAGAGAAACTCGCCCCACAGTCAGAGCAGAAGTAAGGCTTCTCTCCTGTGTGTGTTCTCTGATGAACTTTTAGCTTAGCTGATGTTGTGAAGCATTTTACACAATCTGAGCAGGAGTAAGGCTTCTCTCCTGTATGTATACGTTCATGTAGTTTTAAGTCGCCCAGTCGAGAACAACTCTTTCCACAGTAAGAGCAGGAGTATGGCTTCTCTCCAGTGTGTGTTCTCTGGTGAACTTTTAGTTCAGTTGATGATTTAAAACATTTTCCACAGTCAGAGCAGAAGTAAGGCTTCTCTCCTGTGTGTGTTCTCTGGTGAACTTTTAGCTCCGCTGATGATTTAAAACATTTTCCACAGTCAGAGCAGGAGTAAGGCTTCTCTCCGTTATGTATACCTTGGTGTCTTTTAAAGTGGCTAAGTTGAGAGAAACTCTTCCTACAGTCAAAGCAGCAGTAAGGCTTCTCTCCTGTGTGTATACGTTCATGTTGTTTTAAGTTGCCAGGTTGAGAGAAACTCACAGCACAGTCAGCGCAGGAGTAAGGCTTCTCCCCTGTGTGTATACGTTCATGTTGTTTTAAGTTAACAGGTTGAGAGAAACTCGCCCCACAGTCAGAGCAGACGTAAGGCTTCTCTCCTGTGTGTGTTCTTTGATGAACCTTTAGCATAGTTGATGTTGTGAAGCATTTTACACAATTAGAGCAGGAGTAAGGCTTCTCTCGTGTATGTATACGTTCATGCTGTTTTAGGTGGCTCGGTTGAGAGAAACTCTTTCCACAGTCAGAGCAGGAGTAAGGCTTCTCTCCTGTGTGTATACGTTCATGTGTTTTTAAGTGGCCCAGTTGAGAGAAACTATTTCCACAGTCAGAGCAGAAGTAAGGCTTCTCTCCTGTGTGTGTTCTCTGATGACGTTTTATTTCAGCTGATGTTGTGAAGCATTTTACACAATTAGAGCAGGAGTAAGGCTTCTCTCCTGTGTGTATACGTTCATGTATTTTTAGGTCGCCCAGTCGAGAGAAACTATTTCCACAGTCAGAGCAGGAGTAAGGCTTCTCTCCTGTGTGTGTTCTCTGGTGCCGTTTTAGCTTAGCTGATGTTGTGAAGCATTTTACACAATCAGAGCAGGAGTAAGGCTTCTCTCCAGTGTGTTTTTTTAGGTGTATTTTTAACTGTGATAGAATTGGGAAAATCTCCTCACAATGTGGGCAGTGGTGAGACCTCTTAGCTCTGTGATCTTCCTGCTGTTGCTCTCTGGATGTAGAGAATGTCTCAACATGGTCTCCTGTGGGAACAACATCAGAAGAACCAATCAGTTGGTGTAATATACAGCACCAGTCAAAAGCTGACACCTACTCATTCAAGGGTTTTATTTATTTTTACTATTTTCTACCTAGATTAATAGTGAAGACATCAAAACTATTCAATAACACAAATGGAATCATGTAGTAACCAAAAAAAGTGTTATACAAATCAAAATATATTTTATATTTTAGACTCTTCAAAGTAGCCACCCTTTGCCTTGACAGTGTTGCACACTCTTGGCATTCTCTCAACCAGCTTCACCTAGAATGCTTTTCCAACAGTCTTGAAGGAGTTCCCACATATGCTGAACACTTGTTGGCTGCTTTTCCTTCACTCTGTGGTCCGACTCATCCCAAACCATCTCAGTTGGATTGAGGTCGGATGATTGTGGAGGCCAGGTCATCTGATGCAGCACTCCATCACTCTCCTTCTTGGTCAAATAGCCCTTACACAGCCTGTAAGTGTGTTGGGTCATTGTCCTGTTGAAAAACAAATGGTAGTCCCACTAAGTGCAAACCAGATGGGATGGCATATCGCTGCCGAATGCTGTGGTAGCCATGCTGGTAAGTGTGCATTGAATTCTAAATAAATCACAGACAGTGTCACCAGCAAAGCACCCCCACACCATAACACCATCTCCTCCATGCTTCACGGTGGAAACCACACATGTGGAGATCATCCGTTCACCTACTCTGTGTCTCACAAAGACAAGGCCGATGGAACCAAAAATCTGAAATTTGGACTCATCAGACAAAAAGACAGATTACCACGGTCTAATATCCATTGCTCGTGTTTCTTTGCCCAAGCAAGTCTCTTCTTCTTATTGGTGTCCTTCAGTAGTGGTTTCTTTGCAGCAATTCGACCATGAAGGCCTGATTCACGCAGTCTCCTCTGAAAAGTTGATGTTGAGAAAGAAATTCCACAAATTAACTTTTAACAAGGCACACCTGTTAATTGAAATGCATTCCAGGTGACTACCTCATGAAGCTGGTTGACAGAATGCCAAGAGTGTGCAAAGCTGGCAAAGGGTGGCTACTTAAAATATATTTTGATTTGTTTAACACTTTTTTTGGTTACTACGTGATTCCGTATGTGTTATTGAATAGTTTTAAATGTCGTCACTATTATTCTACAACATAGAAAATAGTAAAAATAAAGAAAAACCCTGGAATGAGTAGGTGTGTCCAGACTTTGGACTGGTAATGTACATATACATTTATTTTACGAAGTCCTTTTTACATCGGCAAAGTCACAAAGTGCTTTACAGAAACCCTTCCTAAAATCACGAAAGAGCAAGCAATGCAGGTGTAGAAGCACCGTGGCTACTAAAAATCTTCTGGCTGTACCAGGTGACATATGTATTCATATCAGTAGGCTGTACAATACAAAAGGGGGAAAAACTATTCGAAAAAAACTATTCGAAAAGTGGGTAAGAGTCAAAAAACTATTCTAAAAGTGGGTAAGAGTCAAAAGCTAAAAAGGGGCAAAAGTCATGCAAATGATGAGCCATATCATCCTCCACTCACTATCACAAGGGTTAGTAACTACACAGACTCATTTCATAGAACTTTAAAACACTGGCAGTTTGTCAGTTTCACTTATTTAGTCTACTCTCTGATCACTCCAGATAGCCCTGTGAATAAAACACATGCTGACAATACTGGTGTCAAACCATGTAAGTCTCTGTAGCACAAAATAACATCTACCTTTTCATACAAACAGTTCATCATAAAACAGTTCTACTGCAACTTTTCATACACAGTGAGACGTTGGAACAAACACAAACTTAATTAGATAGAACCTGCTCTTACCATGAGAAACAGATTTCCCAATCTTCTCCTCATCTTCATCTTTAATGTTGACATTCAGCTCCAGTGTTTGACTGCAGTCTTCCAGCTTCACTGATGCCATCTCTGGATCCTGCAGTGCATACTGGGCTCCACTGTCACAATCAGGACCCAGTGACTGTAGGTTTGGACTCAGTGTGGAAGGAGAGGGGCAGGCTGGGTTTGTCCTCACTGTTGATGTTACCGGCCTTATACCTGAGTTGGCAAGTAGTAATAAAGAGAAACGGAAACAAAAGTTATTGTCTTGACAATTCAGGCACATTCTTTATTCTAAGTGTTTGACTTGGACTGACATAGGTGCAGGTACACATTAGATACAAAGTACATACACATAAACAACACATAAAACCATTTCCAAACGTGATAATACCTTAATGGATGTGTTAACTAGCATGGTATGACATGTTCTTTCGACATTAGAAAGTTTAAACCTGTTATTACATACCTCTAGTAATAAACAGAAACAAAGGTTATCTTCTTGACTGCACAGTTCTGGCGCTTTCTTTATTCTGAAGAATACCTGCCCGGAACTTCCTATTCCCCCACTACCATAGTTTTTTGTTTAGTTTAGTATATATATATATATATATATACATACACACACATACACACACAACCAAGACTCTTCCTAGAGCTGGACGCCTGGCTAAAGTGAGCCATCGGGGGAGAAGGGCGTTGGTGACAAGAAGACGATGGTCACTGACAGAGCTCCATAGTTCCACGGTAGAGATAGGAGAAACTTCCAAAAGAACGACCATCTCTGCAGCACTCCACCAATCAGGCCTTTATGTTAGTGGCCAGACGGAAGCCACTCCTCAGTAAAAGGCACGACAGCCTGATTGAAGTTTGCCAAAAGGCACCTAAAGACTCTCAGACCATGAGAAGCAAGATTATCTGGTCTGATGAAACCAATATTGAACTCTTTGGCCTGAATGCCAAGCATCACATCTGGAGGAAACCTGGCACCATCCCTACGGTGAAGCATGGTGGTGGCAGCATCATACTGTGGGGATGTTTTTCAGCGGCAGGGACTGGGAGACTAGTCAGGATCGAGGGAAAGATGAACAGAGCAAAGTATAGAGAGATCATTGATGAAAACCTTCTCCAGAGCGCTCAGGACCTCAGACTGGGGCGAAGGTTCACCTTTCAACAGGACAACAACCCTAAGCACACAGCCAAGACAACGCAGGAGTGGCTTCAGGACAAGTCTCTGAACGTCCTTGAGTGGCCCAGCCAGAGGCCGGATTTTAACCCGATCTAACATCTCTGGAGAGACCAGAAAATAGCTGTGCACCGACGCTCCCCATCCAATCTGACAGAGCTTGAGAGGATCTGCAAAGAAGAATGGTAGAAACTCCCCAAATACAGGTGTGCCAAGCTTGTAGGGTCATACCAAAGAAGACTTGAGGCTGTAATCGCTGCCAAAGGTGCTTTAACAAAAGTACTGAGTATAGGGTCTGAATACTTATGTAAATGTGATATTTCCGTATAAAGAAAAATAGGTACAATTTCTAAAAACCTGTTTTTGCTTTGTCATTATGGGGTATTGTGTGTAGATTGATGAGGTTAACAAACAATGTAATCTATTTTAGAATAAGGATGTAACGTAACAAAATGTGGAAAAAGTCAAGGGTTCTGAATAATTTCCCAATGCACTGTATCCTTTCAGCAAGGTTGCTTCTCCTCCTCTCTAAGGAGGGCTTTAATCACTCTTATTCTGAAGCCTGATAAATCCCCAACAAAATGTGAAATTAGGGTTTGGGAACTACTTCTGTAAAAATGGATTAAGATATGATATACCCCACTGCAGAAGTTGCCAGTAACAACTTGATTTCACAACCTTTTAAGCTTTTCTGGGGCACGAGAAAGTCCTGGACTGGCCGGACATCCTTCTTTTAGCTATTGGCCCTGTATGCAGATGATACCCTCTTATTCCTAACAGATCTAAATAATGATCTCTTCCCTCTCCAATTTCATTAATAACATGTCCGTTTTTGGGGTTTAAAGTTAAAAACTTTTCCTAAACAAACAAGAGAGACTGAATCCAATTGTACAGCATCCATTTGTGAATACAGAACAAGGTTTCACATATCTTGGTATTAAAATCACACCAGAATTTAGCTCCTTGAGCTCAACAAATGATGTCCCCATGGTGACGAGTGTAACAGAATCCATCAACAGATGGACATCATTGTCTATATCTATTACTGGTAGAATAAATATCATTAAGATGAATATTCTGTCCAAATGTCTTTATCCATTTCAATCAATTCCTCTGGCTCCACCACCTTTATTTTCCCAAAATATCTGAAAGATACTCTCAAATGTTATCTGGAGCAACAGAAAACCAAGGCTTAGACTTTCTCTTCTTTATTTGCCCCATGACAGAGGGGGTATGCAACTTCCAAACCTACAGTGGTATTACTGGGCTGCAATGTTTTGGTTCTCCAAGAAACAACAAAAGGCTTCACTTTGGATGGATATTTGTACTCTGCTCCCTTTAAGAAACTAAAGAAGAAGACTACTAATCCCTTTGTTAAAAACACCAACTATATGGCAGGAAGTACAGCAATATCTGGGTGAATCCCCTGTATTATCCAGTTTTACACCAATTTGGGGAAATGACAATTTCATACCTGGTAAAAATGACTTGGGGTTTAAAAAACTTCGAAGAAAAGGTATTTTTAAAGTAATGGACTTATACAATAAAAAAAGGGCTAATGTCATTTGAAGAACTAAAGGGAAGATTTAACTACTACTTCAAATACTTACAATTGAGAAGCTTTATTTTTTCCAGTCTAAAACAATCTGCCCTACAACCTACTTTGACCACTTTAGAAATGCTCTCTGTTAATATGCGTTATGGGAGAGGTCAAATTACATCATTATATTGGAAAATGGTAGCTACTCATGAAGACAACTCTGATAGTAAGAGACTTCAGTGGATACAATAAATATTTCAGCAGAGGACTGGGGTATGATATGCTCGAGAGCTCAGATACAGACCATAAACACCCGCCTGAGATTGTTGCAATACAATTGGATAATGAGAACAATTGTATTTCTGTAATTGTTGATTGTCCTACTGTGTTCTTGGGGACCTGCAACGCTGCAAAAACGTTTTGGTACCCTCCTGCAGTTCTGTGCCTCGACAAAATCCTTTCATGGAGCTCTACGGACAATTCATTCGACCTCATGGCTTGGTTTTTGCTCTGACATGCACTGTCAAATGTGGGACCTCATATATACAGGTGTGCCTTTCCAAATCACGTCCAATCAATTGAATATACCACAGGTGGACTCCAATCAAGTTGTAGAAACATCTCAAGGATGATCAATGGAAACAGGATCCACCTGAGCTCAATGGTGAGTCTGAATATTTACAGTTGAAGTCGGATGTTTACATACACTTAGGTTGGAGTCATTAAAACTTGTTTTTCAACCACTCCACACATTTCTTGTTAACAAACTATAGTTTTGGCAAGTCGGTTAGGACATCTACTTTGTGCATGACACAAGTAATTTTTCCAACAATTGTTTAAAGACAGATTATTTCACATAATTCACTGTATCACAATTTCAGTGGGTCAGAAGTTTACATACACTAAGTTGACTGTTGCTTTTAAACAGCTTGGAAAATTCCAAAAAAGGATGTCATGGCTTTAGAAGCTTCTGATAGGCTAATTGACATAATTTGAGTCAATTGGAGATGTACCTGTGGATGTATTTCAAGGCCTACCTTCAAACTCAGTGCCTCTTTGCTTGACATCATGGGAAAGTCAAAAGAAATAAGCCAAGACCTCCGGGAAAAAAATCGTAGACCTCCACAAGTCTGGTTCATCCTTGGGAGCAATTTCCAAATGCCTGAAGGTACCACGTTCATCTGTACAAACAATAGTACGCAAGTACACCATGGGACCATGCAGCAGTCATATCGCTCAGGAAGAAGAGGCGTTCTGTCTCCTAGAGATGAACGTACTTGTGTGAAAAGTGCAAGTCAATCCCAGAAAAACAGCAAGGGACCTTGTGAAAATGCTGGAGGAAACAGGTACAAAAGTATCTATATCCACAGTAAAACAAGTCCTATATTGACATAACCTGAAAGGCTGCTCAGCAAAGAAGAAGCCACTGCTCCAAAACCGCCATAAAAAAGCCAGACTACGGATTGCAACTGCACATGGGGACAAAGATCGTACTTTTTAGAGAAATGTCCTTGGTCTGATGAAACTAAAATAGAACTGTTTGGCCATAATGACCATCGTTATGTTTGGAGGAAAAAGGGGGGTATTTGCAGCAGGAGGGACTGGTGCACTTCACATATTAGATGGCATCATGAGTAAGGAAGATTATGTGGATATATTGAAGCGACATCTCAAGACATCAGTCAGGAAGTTAAAGCTTGGTCGCAAATGGGTCTTCCAAATGGACAATGACCCCAAGCATACTTCCAAAGTTGTGGCAAAATGGCTTAAGGACAACAAAGTCAAGGTATTGGAGTGGCCATCACAAAGCCCTGACCTCAATCCTGTAGAAAATGTGTGGGCAGAACTGAAAAAGTGTGTGCGAGCAAGGAATCCTACAAACCTGACTCAGGTACACCAGGTCTGTCAGGAGGAATGGGCCAAAATTCACCCAACTTATTGTGGGAAGCTTGTGGAAGGCTACCCGAAATGTTTGATCCAAGTTAAACAATTGAAAGGCTCATCAGTCATGAAAATTATATATTTACATTTACATTTTAGTCATTTCGCAGACGCGCTTATCCAGAGCGACTTACAGTTAGTGAGTGCATACATTTTCATACTGGCCCCCCGTGGGAAACGAACGCACAACCCTGGCGTTGCAAGCGCCATGCTCTACCAACTGAGCTACATCCTCCACTCACTATAACAGGGGTTAGACACTACACAGACTCATTTCCTAGAACTTTAAAACACTGGCAGTTTGTCTACTTCTCTTCTTTAGTCTACTCTCTGATCACTCCAGATAGCCCAGTAAATAAAACAAATGCTGACAAAATTGGTGTCAAACCATGCAAGTCTGAGTAGCATGGAATAACATACCATCTTATTGAAACAGTTCATCAAGAAACAGTTCTACTGCAACTTTTCATGCACAGTGGGAAGTTGGAACGAACAACAAACTTAGTTTGATAGAACCTGCTCTTACCATGAGAAACAGATTTCCCAATATTTTCCTCCTCTTCTTCATCTTTAATGATGACATTCAACTCCAGTGTTTGACTGCAGTCTTACAGCTTCACTGATGCCATCTCTGGATCCTGCAGTAAACTGGGCTCCACTGTCACAATCAGGACCCAGTGACTGTAGGTTTGGACTCAGTGTGGAAGGAGAGAGGCTCGCTGGGTTTGCCCTCACTATTGATGTTACCGGCCTCAGATTTAATTGTAGTCGTCCTGTAGTAGCAATGAAAAACAGACACAAAAAGTTATTGTCTTGACAGTTCTGGCACTTTCTTTATTCTCTAAAAATATATTATATTTCTTCTTGTTCAATCATCTAATTCAGTGCTTGACTTGGACTGAAATAGGTGCCGGTACTCATTTTGGGTGCTGGTACTGTTCATATTTAGGTGCAGGAGCTCCACAATACTGTTGAGCTAACATTCTATAAGAGGAATATGAGATCAAGCCCTAGATATTTGAGGTGCCGGTACTTAACCTATAGTAGATTTTCCCAAATTCACATACAGTACCAGTCAAAGGTTTTAGTACACCTACTCATTCCAGAGGTTTTCTTTATTTTTACTATTTTCTACATAGGATAATAATAGTGAAGACATCACAACTATGAAATAACACATATGGAATCATGTAGTAACCAACAAATTGTTAAACAAATCAAAATATATTTGTTGTGAGATTCTTCAAAGTAGGCAACCTTTGTTTTTCAACAGGACAATGACCCAACATACCTCCAGGCTGTGTAAGGGCTATTTGACCAAGAAGGAGAGTGATGGAGTGCTGCATCAGATGACCTGGCCTCCACAATCAACCGACCTCAACCCAATTGAGATTGTTTGGGATGAGTTGGACCGCAGAGTGAAGGAAAAGCAGCCAACAAGTGCTCATCATGTGTGTGAACTGCTTCAAGACTATTGGAAAAGCATTCCAGGTGAAGCTGGTTGAGAGAATGCCAAGAGTGTGCAAAGCTGTCATCAAGGCAAAGGGTGGCTACTTTGAAGAATCTAAAATCTAAAATATATTTTGATTTGTTTAACACTTTTTTGGTTACTACATGATTCCATGTGTTATTTTATAGTTTAGATGTCTTCACTATTACTCTACAATGTAGAAAATAGTAAAAATTAAGAAAAACCCTTGAATGAGTAGGTGTGTCCAAACTTTTGACTGGTACTGTATATTTGCCACTGCTTGACTAAACAAATATTGGTTGACCAACAGCCCATCTATTGACCAAACAATTGACCAGTCGACTAAATGGGGTCAACACTGAAAGCTATTCAACAGTCGAAGGCTGTTGTGATACAGCCTGGAATCGAACCTGGGGGTCTGTAGTGACGCCTATAGCACTGGGATGCAGTGCCTTAGACCGCTGCACTACAATAGATTGACTGGGAAGGTGATTTTTCACAGTTAAAGTCCTGCAATAAGAGCTAAGACACTAATAAAACCATGTTTAGCGTTATCTAGTCCAAATATGACATGATTCCACTATTTTATCAGTTTGCATCACTTTCAATTAGGGACTTTTATTTTGAGGGCGAACCGCAAATTCCACTATTGTGGCTAATCCTTATTATGACTAGCTTCACATACGTAGGGACAAGCGGGTACCAGGGCTGCGTCCAGCAGGAGGACGGAGACGTTGGCCACGATCAGATACAAATGTATTATGTAGAGAAAACAAGCCTCTGATTCTAATTAATCATGTCAATTCTATTCAGGGTATTTCTATCTGCAACTTTCCAAAACGTTTTTGTACTGAACATGCCCAGGCGAAACGCACTGACCTATATACGAACCTGAAAAGCCTCACAAATGAAAACATGTAATGGACTCCGCGCAGTGTGCTTTAAAATATTCACGTTCTTCAACCCCTCGGATTGACACAAAAATTACACAAAACCTTTCCAAAACTTGATAATACCTTGACTGATTTGTTATCTAACATGTTATGACGTTATTTCGATATTAGACAGTTTAAAAGTGCTTTTACATACCTGTAGTAATAAAGAGAAACGGAAAGCACAGTCCTGTCATTTTCTTTGTTCTGAAGAATGTTGCGCGACCCCCCGGAAGTTCCTGTTCCCCAACTACCACAATGCAACAGCGCCATCTTCTTCTTCTTCTTCTGTGGGTTTTATGGCAGACTACTTCCAAAAGTTGTATTGCCACCACCAACTGGACGGTTTGAATGCCATGAATTGAACAAAAGCATTATATTTACTGTAAAGATAACCCCCAACAACTACAATGATTCAGTAGATCAGTAATGTTACAGTACTCTAGCATGTCTCACAGCTGCTTATGCTGACAAAACATGTTAGTGAATAGGTCAGATTTAGCTTCGTGATGCTCATTTAAACTTCCTGTCTTGTTCAGCTTCAGAACAACAGTAAATATGTCACTTGAAACATAGTTTTTTGGTAATTCATTACACAAAAGAGAAGAGCTTGACTAGTACAAATTCATATACAGTGGGGGAAAAAATATTTAGTCAGCCACCAATTGTGAAAGTTCTCCCACTTAAAAAGATGAGAGAGGCCTGTAATTTTCATCATAGGTACACATCAACTATGACAGACAAATTGAGAAGAAAAAAAATCCTGAAAATCACATTGTAGGATTTTTAATGAATTTATTTGCAAATTATGGTGGAAAATAAGTATTTGGTCACCTACAAACAAGCAAAATTTCTGGCTCTCACAGACCTGTAACTTCTTCTTTAAGAGGCTCCTCTGTCCTCCACTTGTTACCTGCATTAATGGCACCTGTTTGAACTTGTTATCAGTATAAAAGACACCTGTCCACAACCTCAAACAGTCACACTCATAACTCCACTATGGCCAAGACCAAAGAGCTGTCAAAGGACACCAGAAACAAAATTGTAGACTTGCAACAGGCTGGGAAGACTGAATCTGCAATAGGTAAGCAGCTTGGTTTGAAGAAATCAACTGCGGGAGCAATTATTAGGAAATGGAAGACATACAAGACCACTGATAATCCCCCTTGATCTGGGGCTCCACGCAAGATCTCACCCCGTGGGGTCAAAATGATCACAAGAACGGTAAGCAAAAATCCCAGAACCACACGGGGGGACCTAGTGAATGACCTGCAGAGAGCTGGGACCAAAGTAACAAAGCCTACCATCTGTGACACACTACGCCGCCAGGGACTCAAATCCTGCAGTGCCAGACGTGTCCCCCTGCTTAAGCCAGTACATGTCCAGGCCCATCTGAAGTTTGCTAGAGTGCATTTGGATGATCCAGAAGAGGATTGGGAGAATGTCATATGGTCAGATGAAACCAAAATAGAACTTTTTGGTAAAAACTCAACTCGTCGTGTTTGGAGGACAAAGAATGCTGAGTTGCATCCAAAGAACACCATACCTACTGTGAAGCATGGGGGTGGAAACATCATGCTTTGGGGCTGTTTTTCTGCAAAGGGACCAGGACGACTGATCCGTGTAAAGGAAAGAATGAATGGGGCCATGTATCGTGAGATTTTGAGTGAAAACCTCCTTCCATCAGCAAGGGCATTGAAGATGAAACGTGGCTGGGTCTTTCAGCATGACAATGATCCCAAACACACCGCCCGGGCAACGAAGGAGTGGCTTCGTAAGAAGCATTTCAAGGTCCTGGAGTGGCCTAGCCAGTCTCCAGATCTCAACCCCATAGAAAATCTTTGGAGGGAGTTGAAAGTCTGTGTTGCCCAGCGACAGCCCCAAAACATCACTGCTCTAGAGGAGATCTGCATGGAGGAATGGGTCAAAATACCAGCAACAGTGTGTGAAAACCTTGTGAAGACTTACAGAAAACGTTTGACCTGTGTCATTGCCAACAAAGGGAATATAACAAAGTATTGAGAAACTTTTGTTATTGACCAAATACTTATTTTCCACCAAAATTTGCAAATAAATTCATTAAAAATCCTACAATGTGATTTTCTGGATTTTTTTTCCTGATTTTGTCTGTCATAGTTGACGTGTACCTATGATGAAAATTACAGGCCTCTCTCATCTTTTTAAGTGGGAGAACTTGCACAATTAGTGGCTGACTAAATAATGTTTTCCCCCACTGTACATATACAGTGGCTTGCGAAAGTATTCACCCCCCTTGGCATTTTTCTTATTTTGTTGCCTTACAACCTGGAATTAAAATTGATTTCTTGGGTGGGGTTTGTATCATTTCATTTACACAACATGCCTACCACTTTGAAGATTCATAATTGTTTTTATTGTGAAACAACGCACTTGAGCGTGCATAACTATTCACTTCACCAATTTGGACTATTTTGTGTATGTCCATTACATGAAATCCAAATAAAGATCCATTTAAATTACAGGTTGTAATGCAGCAAAATAGGAAAAACGCCAAGTGGGATGAATACTTTTGCAAGGTACAGTCACAGTGAAAGTCTACACACCCCTTTACATTTTGCTAGCTTAAATCTTAATAGAGATTCAATATAGTTTTTATCCTGCCGACCTACAAAAACTATCCCACATTTTCAGTGTAAGAAAATTGTAGAACAATTTTCCTTCTAAAGATATCCAGTAGTTTTGATTACATATATTTTCACACCCCATGAAACAGTTCTACAGCAACTTTACATGCGTGTTGTGGCTTGTAAGTAACTAACTAGAGGTTTATACACTAGATCTAATATGGAAGAACTGAATACAACCATAAGAACCATTCATACTGTCAGATCTAATATGGAAGAACTGAATACAAAAGAGAAGGAGAGGTTGACCAGTACAAATTAATGTACAAACATTATTTTTCATTGGCAGATCAATGCAGTTTTCCAAACATAATCATCATCAGTTGTTTTGTAAGATTTTAACTAACTGAACAAAAATATAAACACAACATTCAACAATTTTACTGGGGTACAGTTCATATAAGGAAATCAGACAATTGAAATACATTCATTAGGCCCTAATCTATGGATTTCACATGACAGGGGCCCACCCATCAGCCAATAAGAATAATTTTCCCCACTAAAAGGGCTTTATTACAGATATAAATACTCCTCAGTTTCATCAGCTGTCCGGGTGGCTGATCTCAGATAATCCTGCAGGTGAAGAAGCCAGATGTGGAGGTCCTGGGCTTGCACGGTTACACGTGGTCTGCGGCTGTGAAGCCAGTTGGACGTTCTGCCAAATTCTCGGTAGAGAAATGTACATTCAATTCTCTGGCAACAGCTTGTGAACATTCCTGCAGTCAGCATGCCAATTGCGCACTCCCTCAAAATGTAGACATCATCATTTATTTCAGCTCATGAAACATGGGACCAACACTTTACATGTCAAGTTTATATATTTTTTCAGTATAGTTTTAGAAGACAATTCACTAAATACGTAGTCATTTCATTTTGTCACATGTTTGGTAAACAACAGGTGTAGACTAACAGTGAAATGTTGACCAACGATGGAGAACACAATACAACAATTATAATAATAGGAAAAAGATTGTAGCACAAGGAATTAATACACGATGAGCAATGGTAGCTTGGCTATATACATGGGGTGCCAATACATAGTCAATGATAGCTTGGCTATATACATGGGGTGCCAATACCTAGTCAATGATAGCTTGGCTATATACAGTGCAATCTGAAAGTATTCAGAGCCCTTGACTTTTTCCACATTTTATTACGTTACAGCCATATTCTAATGTTGGTTAAATCATTTTTTCCCCTCATCAATCTACACACAATACCCCATAATGTCAAAGCAAAAGACAGGTTTTTAGACATTTTTCACCTTTGGCAGCGATTACAGCATCGAGTCTTCTTGGGTATGATGCTACAAGCTTGGCACACCTGCATTTGGGGAGTTTCATTCATTCTTCTCTGCAGATCCTCTCAAACTCTGTCAGGTTGGATGGGGAGCGTTGCTGCACAGCTATTTTCTGGTCTCTCCGGAGATGTTCAATCGGGTTCAAGTCTGGGCTCTGGCTGGGCCAGGTGAACCTTCGCCCC
Source organism: Coregonus lavaretus (assembly GCF_964263955.1). Taxonomy (NCBI): domain Eukaryota; kingdom Metazoa; phylum Chordata; class Actinopteri; order Salmoniformes; family Salmonidae; genus Coregonus; species Coregonus lavaretus. The sequence goes on along the minus strand of NW_028162761.1, from coordinate 95,669 downwards.
AGTCTGAAGTCCTGAGCGCTCTGGAGCAGGTTTTCATCAAGGATCTCTCTGTACTTTGCTCCGTTCATTATTCCCTCGATCCTGACTAGTCTCCCCAGTCCCTGCCTCTGAAAAAACATCCGCACAGCATGATAGTGCCACGACCATGCTTCACCGTAGGCATGGTGCCAGGTTTCCTCCAGAAGTGACGCTTGGTATTCAGGCCAAAGAGTTCAATCTTGGTAACAACAGACCAGAGAATCTTGTTTCATGGTCAGAGTCCTTTAGGTGCCTCTTGGCAAACTCCAAGCGGGCTGAACTCTGGAGCTCTGTGAAAGTGATCATCGGGTTCTTGGTTACCTCCCTGACCAAGGCCCTTCTCCTCCGATTGCGCAGTTGGCCGGGCAGACAGCTCTAGGAAGAATCTTGGTGATTCCAAACTTCTTCCATTTAAGAATGGAGGAGGCCACGGTGTTCTTGGGGACCTTCAATGCTGCAGACATTTTTTGGTACCCTTCCCCAGATCTGTGCCTCATCACAATCCTGTCTCGGAGCTCTACGGACAATTCCTTCAACCTCATGGCTTGGTTTTTGCTCTGACATGCAATGTCAACTGTGGGATGTTATATAGACAGGTGTGTGCCTTTTCAAACCATATCCAATCAATTGAATTTATCTCAGGTGGACTCCAATCAAGTTGTAGAAACATCTCAAGGAATATCAATGGAAACAGGATGCACCTGAGCTAAATTTCGAGATTCATAGCAAAGGGTCTGGAATACAAATGTAAATAAGGTTTTGCAAAAATGTCTAAACCTGTTTCCACTTTGTCATTATGGGGTATTGTGTGTAGATTGATGAGGGATTTTTGTTGTTGTTGTTGTTTGTAAAAAAATAAAATAATTTTTACAATAAGGCTGTAACTTATTTTTTTGTTGAAAAAGTCAAGGGGTCTGAATACTTTCAGAATGCACTGTATAGACTAACTATTTCACTTTAAACACTGTTATATTTATGCACAAGAGAAAAGGTTGCCCAGCACAAATTAATGTACAAACATGATTTTTCATTACATATTTGTAATTTAGCAGATGCTCTTATCTAGAGCGACTTATAGGACCAATTGGGGTTAATTGCCTTGCTCAAGGCCACAATGACAGCTTTTTGACCTAGTTGGCTCGGGATTCAAACCAGCGACCTTTCAGTTACTGGCCCAACACTCTAAACCGCTAGGCTACCTGTTAAATACATAACACAATATGTGACATAAGTAGAATACAGAACACTTGAAACATTACAGGCCATTTTTCATGATGGAAATTGAAATATTAAAATGTGATTTAAAAAAAGCAGTGGGTAGAGTGGCGTTTCGCAGGCGGTTTGTACGGGCAGTTATACAGGACAGTTTGTGGCTGTTTCTCAGGAGCCTGGTGGTGCAGTTACCTCTTCTTGGAGGGAGCAGGTCATTCAGTGGATGGTCAAGAGTGTGCATGTCCTTCACCAGGTGCACTGCAGCCTGTTCTCGCCTGCTCTGCAGTGACTGGAGCTGTGGTTGGACTGCTCCACCTCTGGAGATGATCCTCAAGGCCCTCCTCTGCACCCTGTCTAGTTGGGCCTGCTGCTTTTTACTTCATCCAACTAACAGCACTCCACCGTATTCCAGAACAGTCAAAAAGGCGTTTCGAGACCTTTCTCACTGTCTGCTCCACATGTCACCACTGAGGTTAGAGTCTAGATTAAAATCAAGATACTTGGTTGTTGTTACCACTGGTACTTCCTGTCTTCCTAGGATTAGTGGTGCAGGTTGTGGATGGTCCTCTGACCAAGGGCTAAATGTGCCAGTTGCCATCACCCTCTGCCCTCTTTCGGTGGTGTAGCTGTGGAGCCAGGCTAGTAACCTTGGACACAGTTCAATGTCAGACAGATGTTGCAGGAACTATGCGTGATCTACTCCATCAAAGGCTTTGGACACATCAGCAAGTAACACCCTCACCATTGTTGGGTTTATGGAGTCTGTAGATGTCAGCCAGGAGTGTGTGGCTTTCACAAGGGCGGTAGTAGTGCTGGACTTTGGGAGGTAGTCATACTGAATCGTGCACTCAGATAACACCTCCTACTGGCAGGGGACAGTGTTAACAATGTGTTTGATGACAGGGGCTAGATCTTCTGCATGCTCTTTAGTAGCCAGGCTGGAATTCCATCAGGCCCACATGCTTTACGTGCTCTGAGTCTGTTCAGAGCTTGCTTTAACTGGCCAATGCTGCACAGCTCAACCTGCCTTGTAGACATGGGCAGGGGGAAGATGGCAAGAGGTGTGGTGCTTGTCCATGCCTCAGCAAAGAAGCCATTCAAAACATCAGCCACGTCGTCGTCTTCAATTCCCTCGACCTGTATTCTCCCTCCTGATGTTTTCTTTGGTCCCAGTCCATTGTTAATGAAGTCCCACCATTCCTTAGGGTTTTTCTTCTTTAGGTCCTGGATTTCAGTTTTGTAGAAGATTGTCTTTGCTTCCTTGATAATCATTTGCACTGTGTTTCTGTATTTTCTCCATGTCATTGTTTCTCCCCATCTGTTGAAAATATTCTGAATTTTCCTGATGGCAGCTTTATTCTTTCAGTCATCCAGGGCTGGTCCAGTATTGTTGTTTTCTTATTTCTTATTGACATGCATACATCAAGTGCAGTTTGAATGCAGGAGTTGAATGTCTCCACCTCATATATGGCAGACCAGTCAGTACTGGCCATACATCGTGCAAAGGTCTCCTTTCTGTTCTGGGTTACCAGATGTCCTTTTTTCCGCTGCACCTCTCTTCTCCCTCCTGATGTTGTGTTTGGAGAGAACAGCAGACATTTGTGATCACTGGATCCGAGAGGAGTAAGTACAGTGGGTTGTGTTGATCAGATCTAGGATGGAGTCCCCTCTGTGGTCTTGTCTTTGACCATTTGTTTCATGTCTGGATGGGAGTTTGTCAGCTTCTTGATGGGCAGTTGATTAAAGTCCCCACACAGGATGAGACCCATTTGGGGAGAGGACATCCTGATCACATGGACAGTGATTATGAGATAATCCACAGTGTTCTGCTGCAGTGTTTTGTCATGTGCCCATGGTGGATGTTAGAGCACTCCACTACCAGAGATGAAACTGAGCTGGGGTGTTGTTTAGGACGGAGCTGAAGACACTCAAACTCTTCTTTCTCTAGGTCAGTTATTCTTCTCTTTGCCTGCATACTGTGATTCACATACATAGCCACGCCCCCTCCTCGCATCCCCTCTCTGGACCGGTCATTTCTGAACAGCTGATAGTCTTTGTCATCAGAACAGCCTCAATTTGTCAGGGCATGGACTCTACAAGGTGTCGAAAGCGTTCCACTGGGATGCTGGCCCATGTTGACTGCAATGCTTCCCACAGTTGTGTCAAGTTGACTGGCAGTGGATTCCTACTCCGAATAGCTCGTTCCATCTCCTACAACAGATGCACAATTGGATTGAGATCTGGTGACTCGGAAGGCCACTGCAGTAACCTGAAATCACTGTCAAATTCGTGGAATCATTCCTGGACAAGCCTTGTGGCATGGGGCATAAAATCTATTTGCAGATGGATAACTGCTGCCATGAAGGGATGCACCTGATTGGTAACGATGTTTAGATATCCTGTGGCATTCAAACGTTGCTCCACTTTTATCAAGGGGCCCAATACGTGCCATAAAAACACACCCCCACCACCATCCTGCAATGCTGACACACGGCATGGATGCATGTACTCGGGGTTTCCTCCATACCCTAGTCCTCCCATCCAAGGTCCTCTCAATATCTTTACAATAGAAGCTATCTAAGCACAGCAAAACTGACCAGGTGAACACTGATCAGTAAAGTCAAGACAGGCTAACATTCTACAACACTCCCTTTCCTCTGCACAGTTCTCTCACAGTGAGAAACAATATGATTACAATAGAGTGTTCTATGCTTTCTTCATTTGATCCAATCCACTACCACTTCTTATGTATATGTTGTTGTCTTTTTAAAATGGCCCAATCTGTAGAATCTCATCTCACAGTCAGTGCAGTGATAAGTCTTCTCTCCAGTGTGTAACCGTTGGTGTGTTTTTACGTTGCCCAATCAGGAGAATTTCTTGCCGCATTAAGAGCAGTAGTAAGGCTTCTCTCCTGTGGGTGTTCTCTGATGGCCTTTTAGCTTAGCTGTTGTTTTTAGATCAGTGGTAAGGCTTCTCTCCTTTATGTTTACCTTGGTGTCTTTTTAAATGGCCCATTTGAGAGAAATTCATCCCACAGTCAGAGCAGGAGTAAGGCTTCTCTCCTGTGTGTGTTCTCTGATGACCTTTTAGCTCAGTTGATGTTTTGAAGCACTTTACACAGTCAGAGCAGGAGTAAGGCTTCTCTCCTGTGTGTATTCTTTGATGAATTTTTAGCTCAGTTGATGTTTTGAAGCACTTTACACAGTCAAGGCAGGAGTAAGGCTTCTCTCCTGTGTGTGTTCTCTGATGAACTTTTAGCTCAGTTGATGTAGTAAAGCATTTGACACAGTCAAAGCAGGAGTAAGGCTTCTCTCCTGTATGTATACGTTCATGTTGTTTTAAGTGGCCCAGTCGAGAGAAACTCTTCCCACAGTCAGGGCAGGAGTAAGGCTTCTCTCCTGTGTGTGTTCTCTGATGAACTTTTAGCTCATTTGATGTTGTGAAGCATTTTAAACAGTCAGAGCAGGAATAAGGCTTCTCTCCTGTGTGTATACGTTCATGTATTTTTAAGTTGCCCAGTTGGGAGAAACTTGCCCCACAGTCAGGGCAGGAGTAAGGCTTCTCTCCTGTATGTATACGTTCATGTTGTTTTAAGTGGCCCAGTCGAGAGAAACTCTTCCCACAGTCAGGGCAGGAGTAAGGCTTCTCTCCTGTGTGTGTTCTCTGATGAACTTTTAGCTCAGTTGATGTAGTAAAGCATTTGACACAGTCAGAGCAGGAGTAAGGCTTCTCTCCTGTATGTATACGTTCATGTTGTTTTAAGTGGCCCAGTCGAGAGAAACTCTTCCCACAGTCAGGGCAGGAGTAAGGCTTCTCTCCTGTGTGTGTTCTCTGATGAACTTTTAGCTCATTTGATGTTGTGAAGCATTTTAAACAGTCAGAGCGGGAATAAGGCTTCTCTCCTGTGTGTATACGTTCATGTATTTTTAAGTTGCCCAGTTGGGAGAAACTTGCCCCACAGTCAGAGCAGGAGTAAGGCTTCTCTCCTGAGTGTATCCGTTGGTGTGATTTTAAGCTTTCCTGTTTAGAGAAATTCTTCCCACAGTCAGAGCAGGAGTAAGGCTTCTCTCCTGTGTGTGTTCTCCGATGAAGTTTTAGCTCAGTTGATGTTTTGAAGCGCTTTACACAGTCAGAGCAGGAATAAGGCTTCTCTCCTGTGTGTGTTCTCTGATGAACTTTTAGCTCAGTTGATGTTCTGAAGCACTTTACACAGTCAGAGCAGGAATAAGGCTTCTCTCCTGTGTGTGTTCTCTGATGAACCTTTAGCTCAGTTGATGTTTTGAAGCACTTTACACAGTCAGAGCAGGAGTAAGGCTTCTCTCCTGTGTGTGTTCTCTGATGAACTTTTAGCTCAGTTGATGTTTTGAAGCACTTTACACAGTCAGAGCAGGAGTAAGGCTTCTCTCCTGTATGTATAGGTTCATGTTGTTTTAAGTGGTCCAGTCGAGAGAAACTCTTCCCACAGTACGAGCAAGAGTAAGGCTTCTCTCCTGTGTGTGTTCTCTGATGAACCTTTAGCTCAGTTGATGTTTTGAAGCATTTTACACAGTCAGAGCAGGAGTAAGGCTTCTCTGCTGTATGTATACGTTCATGTGTTTTTAAGTGGCCCAGTTGAGAGAAACTCTTTCCACAGTCCGAGCAGGAGTAAGACTTCTCTCCTGTGTGAACTTTCTGATGAATTGTCAGAGCCTTTGATGTTGTGAAATTCTTCGCACAGTCAGTACAGGAATACATATTCTCTCCTGTGTGTATTTGTAGGTGTAGTTCTAACTTTGATAGAATTGAGAAACTCTCCTCACAATGTGAGCAATGGTGAGACCTCTTAGCTCTGTGATCTTCCTGCTGTTGCTCACTGGATGTAGAGAATGTCTCAACATGGTCTCCTGTGTGAACAACATCAGAATAACCAGTCAGTTGGTGTGATATACATGTCAATCAAATGTATTTTATGAAGCCCTTTTTACATCAGAAGTTGTCACAAAGTGCTTTATAGAAACCCAGCCTAAAACCCCAAAGAGCAAGCAATGCAGATGTAGAAGCCATATCATCCTCCACTCACTATCACAAGGGTTAGTAACTACACAGACTAATTTAATAGACTTTAAAACACTGGCAGTTTGTCTACTTCACTTCTTTAGTCTACTCTCTGAGCACTCCAGATAGCCCAGTGAATAAAACACATGCTGGCAATACTGGTGTCAAACCATGCAAGTCTCAGTAGCACAAAATAACATCTACCTTTTCATACAAACTGATCATCATGAAACAGTTCAACTGCAACTTTCAGTGAGAAGTTGGAATGAATAACACAAACTTAGTTAGATAGAACCTGCTCTTACCATGAGAAACAGATTTCCCAATCTTCTCCTCCTCTTCTTCATCTTTAATGTTGACATTCAACTCCAGTGTTTGACTGCAGTCTTCCAGCTTCACTGATGCCATCTCTAGATCCTGCGGTGCAAACTGGGCTCCACTGTCGCAATCAGGACCCAGTGACTGTAGGTTTGGACTCAGTGTGGAAGGAGAGAGGCAGGCTGGGTTTGTTCTCACTATTGATGTTACCGGCCTCAGATTTAATTCTAGTTGTCCTGTAGTAACAATGAGAAACAGACACATAAAGTTATTGTCTTCACAATTCTGGCACTTTCTTTATTCTCTAAAAATATATTATATTTCTTCTTGTTAAATTATCTAATTCAGTGCTTGACTTGGACTGAAATAGGTGCCGGTACTGTTTATATTTAGGTGCAGGAGCTCCACAATACTGTTGAGCTAATATTCTATAAGAGGAACATGAGCTCAAGCACTAGATATTTGAGGTGCCGGTACTTAACCTATAGCAGATTTTCCCAAATTCACATACAGTACCATTTAAAAGTTTTAGAACACCTAATCAATCCAGGGTTTTTCTTTATTTTTACTACACTGCTCAAAAGAATAAAGGGAACACTTAAACAACACAATGTAACTCCAAGTCAATCACACTTCTGTGAAATCAAACTGTCCACTTAGGAAGCAACACTGATTGACAATACATTTCACATGCTGTTGTGCAAATGGAATAAACAACAGGTGGAAATTATAGGCAATTAGCAAGACACCCCCAATAAAATGACTGGTTTTGCAGGTGGTGACCACATACCACTTCTCAGTTCCTATGCTTCCTGGCTGATGTTTTGGTCACTTTTGAATGCTGGTGGTGCTTTCACTCTAGTGGTAGCATGAGACGGAGTCTACAACCCACACAAGTGGCTCAGGTAGTGCAGCTCATCCAGGATGGCACATCAATGCGAGCTGTGGCAAGAAGGTTTGCTATGTCTGTCAGCGTAGTGTCCAGAGCATGGAGGCGCTACCAGGAGACAGGCCAGTACATCAGGAGACGTGGAGGAGGCCGTAGGAGGGCAACAACCCAGCAGCAGGACTGCTACCTCCGCCTTTGTGCAAGGAGGAGCAGGAGGAGCACTGCCAGAGCCCTGCAAAATGACCTCCAGCAGGCCACAAATGTGCATGTGTCTGCTCAAACGGTCAGAAACAGACTCCATGAGGGTGGTATGAGGGCCCGACGTCCACAGGTGGGGGTTGTGCTTACAGCCCAACACCGTGCAGGATGTTTGGCATTTGCCAGAGAACACCAAGATTGGCAAATTCGCCACTGGCGCCCTGTGCTCCTCACAGATGAAAGCAGGTTCACACTGAGCACATGTGACAGACGTGACAGTGTCTGGAGACGCTGTGGAGAACGTTCTGCTGCCTGCAACATCCTCCAGCATGACCGGTTTGGCGGTGGGTCAGTCATGGTGTGGGGCGGCATTTCTTTGGGGGGCCGCACAGCCCTCCATGTGCTCGCCAGAGGTAGCCTGACTTCCATTAGGTACCGAGATGAGATCCTCAAACCCCTTGTGAGACCATATGCTGGTGCGGTTGGCCCTGGGTTCCTCCTAATGCAAGACAATGCTAGACCTCATGTGGCTGGAGTGTGTCAGCAGTTCCTGCAAGAGGAAGGCATTGATGCTATGGACTAGCCCGCCCGTTCCCCATTTTTGTGTTATTTTGTTGTCAGCACATTCAACTATGTAAAGAAAAAAGTATTTAATAAGATTATTTCATTCATTCAGATCTAGGATGTGCTATTTTAGTGTTCCCTTTGTTGCAAATGTTTCTTAAAATCACGTAATTTTGAAGGAACGCAAAGGCGAACTGAGTTATTGCACACGAGCGCTTCACAGAGGAGGCGTTCCCTAACAGAAATATGCAGATGTTTGCTAGAACACGCCAATAGGATCTCGCTAGCTCGTGCTTGGCTCTGCCCACTATGACTCATCTGTTCCCTTTGGAAACGACCAGCTGTGGTCTATCTTGGTTTAGTTATAAAAAATCATTGGTGCAACCGTCCGTGCGTTCAGGGATCCTTGGGATGGCCCTACCCCATTATATGAGAAGGGCGGTGCTTAATTTGAACTGGATCCTCCGGTACCTCTCAGTTTTGTAGTCTATGGTTCCGGAACCCATTTGCCAGAATCAGGTAGCCTACCTCTTGTGGCAAGAAAAATAATTTCCACTGTTTGCAATGTAAAAATCCTAATAAAAGCAATCAGAGTAATTACATTTAGATTCCTCTGTAATTGTCATGCCCCCTAAAAAAACATAATGTGAAAACGTGCATGATATTCTAAGAATTGGTTAATGTTGGGCCGTCCTGGGTTTATGGTTTGCGCAACATTGTAGCCTAGACCAAGGCGTGGCCATTGCTGTGGTGAGAGAGAGAAGCACGCCTGTATCTCTCACAGAAATACAATGACATTCACTTTCTATGATCTCTCTCCCTCTCTGTGCTGTTATAGACATAAGCCGGCAACTCTCTTCTCTCCAGCATTGCACTTCATCATTTATCTCCTAATAGAATAATAGCAGTGGGAAGTGTGCTGGAGGTGCTGCAGCACTCTGCAGTCTGTTCTGAAAGATATTAAATAATTCCCAATACTACACCAGGAGTAAGACTAGAATTTCGCCACAGAGGATCCATAGCTAATTTTTAAAAATAGCCTAGCTGTGGATTGTGTGTAGCCAAATCACAAGGCATGCCTAACGTGTGGCAAATCTGTCAGTTAACAGCATGCAGCCAAAACAGGCCTTTAGCAAATATTTATAATACAATCGCTGGAAAACACAGGTTGTAAAGCAAATGGATCCTGCTGAAAATAAAATACTAATGTCTGTATGTTCCCAAGTTATCAACTTCTAAATAGGCCTATTGAACGAACAGCATTGTTTAAAAAAGTAAAGCAAGAGAGAGATAAGCTTTTGGCCGGTGAGTGAGCTGCACATCATTGGGTGAGTCAGTGAAACTGGAAAGCTTTTTTAGGACTATATCTTCCTCCTCATATTGCACAATGTGTTTCTCTGCACACTTAGGGGCCTCGGCTATTGATGGATTCAAGACAAGGTCGTTTTTATTGATCTCAGATTCTCAGTGTCAAAGTAGCCTGTCATTTTGGTCATTTGTGAGGTATTAAAAAAGATTCTGCTAAAGTCTCCAGTCATCTAAAATGATGTAGAACTGCATGAAATCCATTTATAAAAAGAACACATTTTTCCCGGACTCTAGGCTACAAAAAATGTACTCCATGTGTGTAACTTCTGCTAGCGGCTCCACACCACTGCTCTATGCCCGTACGCGAAAGCCATGATAATGCATGCAATGCTTTGTTATAAAGGTTGTTTGTTTTTATCCGTTCTGGTACCTCAGAGCCCCCCAGGTCACCCCCTTCTCGGACTCACTTTTGGTTCCGGCACCGCCCAATTTACAAATGAAGCACTGGAGAAGTGGGTAGCTGCCGCTGCCTCCTCCGGGACACTTCTCCTTTGCATAAAGTTAATCAGGCTGTTGATTGTGGACTGTGGAATGTTGTCCCACTCCTCTTCAATGGCTGTGTGAAATTCCTGGATAATGGGGGGAACTGGAACAAGCTGTGGTACACGTTGACCCAACCCTCCCAAACATGCTCAAAGGGTGACATGTCTGGTGAGTATGCAGGCCATGGAAGAATTGGGACATTTTATTGATGGAGGTGGATTAATGGCAGGACAATGGGCCTCAGGATCTTGTCATTGCATCTCTGTGCATTCAAACTGCCATCGATAAAATGCAATTGTGTTAGTTGTCTGTAGCTTATGCCATCCCATTCCATAACCCTGATACCACCATGTGGCACTCTGTTCACAACATTGACATCAGCAAACCGCACGCCCACACAACGCCATACACGGTGGTCAGCAGTTGTGAGGCTGGTTGGGCATACTGCAAGATTCTCTAAAACAACATTGGAGGCAGCTAATGGTAGAGAAATTAACCTAACATTATCTGGCAACAGCTCTGGTGGACATTCCTGCAGTCAGCATGCCAATTGCACGCTCCCTCAAAACTTGAGACATCTGTGGCATTGTGTTGTGTGAAAAACTGCACATTTTAGAGTGGCATTTTTGTATTTGTTAGGGATCCCCATTAGATGCTGCCATGCAGCTACTCTTGTCCCCAGCACAAGGTGCACCTGTGTAATGATGATCATGCTATTTAATCAGCTTCTTGATATTTCCCCACCTGTCAGGTGGATGGATTATCTTGGCAAATGAGAAATGCTCACTACCACCTACTGTACTGGTGTGTGAGGCCATTCACAGACTACATACATTAAATTCATTGATACAGTAATTAATACAAAATGTCCCTGCCAAGTATTAGCCCGCTCTAAAAAATGTGAGGGAAAATGTTCTTGGTTCGTGCAGGTGACTGACCTCCTCAGACCAATTGGCAGTACGCCCAGAACATTGTTCTGGGAACCAAAAGGGATATCTCAGTTTCAAGGTCTCAGCTTGGAGAGAAGAAGCCTTGTGAGGTATTGGTCGGTCACATGCAGGAACTAAATGTTAATGATGAATTAATTATTAATAAGCTAAATCATGCAAATATAACTTGTCTGTGTAAGCAGTATATAGGACAACTAACGGGACTCCCCCGGCAAAGCTCCCGACCGACGTGTATTATGGTGCTTTTAAATTTGTTGGAACCTCTCCAGCTTGCTGATAAAAAATGATTATTCATTTAAGTTTGACTTTCAGTCCCTTCGTGGCGATTTTCCACGACAAAAACCGACCACCCCATTCCACTATTTAACCCCATCTAGTCCTACGCCAGACCACTACCACTCAACACCCCCTGCAGCTGTTCTGCTGTAAATCCTCGCAATCCCAAGTAGTTCTCTGCCGCTGCCACCACTGCCTCTATTTTCTGTGACTTTAGATCGATTTCTGCAGTACAATTGACAACCATTGCTATAAATGCTAAAACTCCCACCTTACTGAAGCACATATTCTTCCCATCTCTCTCTTGGTCTCTGCCTACTCACAGGAATCCTCTCAAGATCCCTCACCCTGTACCCATCTTCCTCTACCACTCTCTTCACTGCTTCTGCATACAACACGTTCTGTACTAGTGTAACCCTGGCAACCTCAATCTGCCTTTCTCTCACCTGACACCTCAGATCTCCAGCCCGTTAGCACCCCCACAACTAACACACAGAACTTTCTCCACCGATACCACTCACTACAAATCTCACTCCCACTGGGCCAGAATCATCCTTATCATCCTTGGAACGAGGCCCGAACTCTGAGTTCCTCACCGCAGGTAATTCATCCTCACTCTCGCCAGGTTCCATCTCTGAGCTACTGGAGGACGTATCCCTCTTTATACACTAGACGATAACCTCCCTCACCACACTGCTTCCCTCTACACTCAGCTCCTTCTCAGCGGTCATCACTGCACCTGCCACCACAGTTAATTCATCCTCACTCTCATCACTTTCACTTTCCTCCTGTAGCTCTTCTAAAAGTTCTGTGTGATCTTCCATTCCATATTCACTCAAAACATATTCCACTTTTCTCCTTTGTCCATGTCCACCATCTTCTCCTTCATCAGATCTTCCAGAAGGTTTGTGCATCCCCCACTGCAATCCCCCATTCCACTTTTTTTATTGATTTTATAACTGTGTAAATCTCTCTAGGACAAGGTGACTTTTGTCAAAATATTTGCCTGTATTTACCCCTACAAAATTGAAATGGTAATTAGCTGCTAATGTGGCTATCATAAAGAACTACAAATGCCATTATATTCTGGACAAAATTGCTGAATCGAGTCAAAGGTAAGGATCTCTGGGTTAACTATCTAATGTTAGCTAAATTTAGTAATGAATAAATAGGCTACATTTATTTAAATGGTCAATTCTGTGAACTGTCTTGTGCAAGTTTTAAATTGACACAATACCTGTTAGCAAAGGTGTCAGCTAGAGATGACGTGCAGGAGATTGCAGTGATTTGTTGTTTTGCATGATGTCTACTATGATGATAATTAGAGTTTTATAATCTGAGAGGATATAGAGCTGAATATATTGCTAAAAGTCACGCCAGGGTAAGCCTACACAAAACAGCCCTTATTTTAAGTGTTTCTAAAACGAATAAAAATGAACCTTGGAGGACTCAGAACCCGAGTAAAAGGGAGTATTCATGTTACTCGTCAACATTTAAATCATATTCTCATGTAGACTACTTTTTAGTTTCTTGCATATTGCTTCCCAATGTAGCAGGAAGTGGATATGATACTATTGTTTTGAATGGCCAGTAAAGGGTCTGAATACTAATGTAAATATGATTGTTCAGTTGTTGTTGTTTTTGCTTTGTCATTATGGGGTGTTGTGTGTAGATTGATGAGTGAAAAAAACAATTTAATCAATTTTACAATAAGGCTGTAACGTAACAAAATGTCGAAAAAGTCAAGGTGTCTGAATACTTTCCGAATGCACTGTATATAGACAGGTGTGTGCCTTTCCAAATCATGTCCAACAAACTTAGTTAGATAGAACCTGCTCTTACCCTGAGAAACAGATTTCCCAATCTTCTCCTCCTCTTCTTCATCTTTAATGTTGACATTCAGCTCCAGTGTTTGACTGCAGTCTTCCAGCTTCACTGATGCCATCTCTGGATCCTGCAGTAAACTGGGCTCCACTGTCACAATCAGGACCCAGTGACTGTAGGTTTGGACTGTAGGTGTGGAAGGAGAGAGACAGGCTGGGTTTCTCCTCACTGTTGATGTTACAGGCCTCAGACTTAATCTGAATCGGCCAGTAGTAATATAGAGAGCACAGACACAAAAGTTAGTGTTGACAGTTCTGGCACTTTCTTTATTCTCTAAAAATATTTTCACTTTTTTCTTGTTCAATTATCTAATTCAGTGTTTGACTTGGACTGAAATAGGTGCCAATACTCATTTTGGGTGCCGGTACTGTTTATATTAAAGGTGCAGGAGCTCCACAATACTTTTGAGCTAATACCTAACCTATAGTAGATAAATGCATAAATGACTCAAAATCCATTTAGTACAAGGTTACAGCTTGTTTTTGACAGCACTATGTGCTAATTTCCTGAAGAACCTTGTCTTCACTGTATTACTTCAATCAAAAACCAATTGTATTTCCTGTTCACAACATAGCAGCATTTATTGATAAAGACAGAAACAACAGAATGTGTCTGAATATTAGTACACATGTAGAAAACTGATAATCATTACATTCAGCTTCAAAACAGTAGTGCGACCGTGAAATTGTCTCTATCTGATGCACCCGCACTGTCCTCACTGAAGTCCGTCGACGCTGACCGAGAGTAGCCGCCATTTTACCAGCTTGGGAATTTTACACAAAACCAATAATATGCTAAACGAACTCAGAAATCTCAAATAAATTGATTATTTATTAAACTGACATGATTCAATTATGTACATTCACTCAGACAAACCCAAAATATCTAGCTATGTGACTTGTAAAATCGTTTTTATCACGTTCTTTCACTCACTCGTTTTGACACAAAAATAACACATCAAACCTTTACCAAACGTGATAATACATTAACGGATGTGTTAACTAGCATGGTATGACATGTTCTTTCGACATTAGAAAGTTTAAACGTGCTATTACATACCTCTAGTAATAAATAGAAACGGACACAAAGGTTATCTTCTTGACTGCACAGTTCTGGCGCTTTCTTTATTGTGAAGAATGGTGCCGCCTGCCCGGAACTTCCTGTTCCCCCACTACTAACGGTCCGTGCATTCCGAGATCAGATTACAACATTTCATTAAATTACTAAAAAAGTGTAAACTGTAGCAATTTATTTCCCTTTATAGTTTATTAGCCTAAGCATGACCTTCATCCACATCATTTCTCTAGGATTGGAACCGGTTCAGGGAACAGAACTGTTACAATTATAGTTTCAAGCAGCGTATTGGTAGTTCGTTAACATGCTACCTGACTGATCAACAATTATAGGTACAAGCTAATAACAAGGTATATATGCTATTTTATTGAACAAGCAACTTAACTCAAATAATGATGTGTGCGCTAGGCATCTCTCTCCAGCTCTCTCCAGGTTGTTGTGCTGCTTGGCTGGCCTGCTGCTGCCTGTGCACGAGCTGAGCGCCTGCTGCTGACGTCACTCACAATGCACTTTTGCAGCCAGCCATGTGTGTTGTGACTGAGTGTGTGACAGATAAAATCGTTTTAGTGTCATTTAGAGGGAAAACGTGTGCATTTTAGTGTTTGAGTCACTTTTCAAAAGTTGCTAAAAGTTCAAAATAAATTTTTTAAAGTAGCTACATTTGTTGCTAGGTGCTGTTTGAAAAAAAAGTTGCAGGGTAGTCTGAAAAGTTGCTAAATCTAGCAACAAAATAGCTAAGTTGGCATCACTGGGCCCTACACCATTACATGAGAACAGGGTATCTGCCGCTGCCTCCTCCTCCGGGACACTTCTACTTTGCATAGAGTTGATCAATCTGTTGATTGTGGCCTGTGGAATGTTGTCCCATTCCTCTTCAGTGGCTGTGTGAAGTTGCTGTATATTGACGGGAACTGGAACAAGCTGTGGTACACGTCGATCCAACCCTCCCAAACATGCTCAATGGGTGACATGTCTGGTGAGTATGCAGGACATGGAAGCACTGGGACATTTTCAGCCTCCAGGAATTGTGTACAGATCCTTGTGACATTGGGCCCTGCATTATCATGCTGAAACATGACGTGATGTCGGCAGGACAATGGGCCTCAGGATCTTGTCATGGTATCTCTGTGCATTACATTTTCCATTGATAAAATGCAATTTTGTTCCTTCTCCGTAGCTTATGCCTGCCCATACCATAACCCTGACACGAACATGGGGTACTGTGTTCACGACATTGACATCAGCAAACCACTCACCCACACACATTTTTACATTTAAGTCATTTAGCAGACACTCTTATCCAGAGCGACTTACAGTTAGTGCATACATTAAATATATATAAAGCCTTAGACCACTGCGCCACTCGGAAGAACACCACCATACACATGGTCTGCAGTTGTGAGGGTGGTTGGGCATACTGCCAGTTTTACTAAAACAAAGTTGGAGGCAGCTTATGGTATACAAATTACCATTAAATTATCTGGCAACAGCTCTGGTGGACATTCCTGCAGTCAGCATGCCAGTTGCATACTCCCTCAAAACTTGAGACATCTGTTGCATTGTCAGTGGTAGAAAAAGCACCCAATTGTCATACTTGAGTAAAAGTAAAGATACCTTAATAGAAAATGACTCAAGTAAAACTGAATGTCACCCAGTAAAATACTACTTGAGTAAAAGTCTATAAGTATTTGGTTTTAAATATACTTCACTATCAAAAGTAAAAGTAAACGTATGAATCATTTCAAATTCCTTATATTAAGTAAACCAGATGACACCATTTTTTATTTTATTTTCTATTAATGGATAGCCAGGGGCACACTCCAACACTCAGACATCATTTACAAATTAAACGTGTTTAGTGAGTCCGCCAGATCAGAGGCAGTAGGGATGACCAGGGATGTATGTCCTGTGTAGCTCAGTTGGTAGAGCATGGCGTTTGCAACGCCAGGGTTGTGGGTTCGTTTCCCACGGGGGGATAGTATGAAAATGTATGCAATCACTAACTGTAAATGACTAAAATGTAATATTTTTCATTCGGAATGTAGTCGAGTAAAAGTTGTCCAAAATATAAATAGTAAAGTACAGATACCCCAAAAAACGACTTAAGTAGTACTTTAAATTATTTTTACTTCAGTACTTTACACCACTGGGCATTGTGTTGTGTGACAAAACTTCACATTTTAGAGTGTTTTTTTTTTTTTTACGGGGTATCTTATATATCCCAGCTTTACATAGGGTGGAAGATAGGCTTACCCTGGCGTAACGTTTTGATAACAGTGTAAATCTCTCTAGGACAAGGTGACTTTGATAAATATATTCACCTGCATTTACCTCCCAAAAATTAAATGCTAATTAGCTGCTAATGTGGCTATCCTAAAGAACTACAAATGCCATGATGATCTGGACAAGACTGCCGAATCGAGGCAAAGGTAAGGATCTCTGGATTAACTATATAATGTTAGCTAAATGTAGTAATGAATAAATAGGCTACATTTATTTAAATGGACAATTCTGATGGGGGGCACTTACCCCACGACTTTAAAAAACTCCCCTTTTCTAAAAAAAAACATTTAATTAAATAACTCAAAAAGTGTAAACTGTAGCAATTTATTTCCCTTTATAGTTTATTAGCCTAAGCATGACCTTCATCCACATAATTCCCCCCCCCCCCCCCCCAAATGTTGCTTTTTTGTGTCAGCAATTAGACATTGTTCTTAGGGGGGGGCGAGTTACCCCCTAGTACCCTAGCGCCAGTCTCCTCTAGGTACATAGGATGGCTACTTCCCAACCAGAACCCTGGCCTGATGCGAACGTGAGTAGATTACGTTGAAAACAACGGTCGGCCATCTTGGAGACAGTCTCTACCTCTTATACCTCAGTGGTCAGGCGGGCACCATTCTTCAGATAAAGAAAAAAGAGCTAAAACTGTGCTGTCAAGACAATAGCTGTTGTGTCCGTTTCAAATGTATTACTACAGTTATGTAATAGCACGTTTCAGCTTTCTAATTTAGAAAGAACATTTCATAACATGCTAGGTCACAAATACGTCAAGGTATTATCAAGTTTGGTAAAGGTTTTAGCTACGTGTTATTTTTGTGTCAAACCGAGTGAGTGAAGAACGTGATAAAAACTATTTTACAAGTCACATAGCTAACTAGAGACTTTGGGTTTGTCTGTGTGATTGAATGTACATAATTTCATCAAGATAATTTAATAAATAATCAATTTATTTGAGATTTCTGAGTTCGTTTACATCAACATACTTCACTTCAGACAGTACGGATGCATTAGAGAGAGAGAGAAGTTGACGGTTGCACTACTATTTTGAAGCTGCCTGAATGTAATGTCCAGCAGTTTTCTACATGTGCTGTAATCTAGGGTTGAAACCTGTTCAACCGAAAAAGAAAGTCAAAAAGAACCGGAAACTAAAGTGTTCTATACTTTTCAGGAATAGCAGTCATTTTAAAAGCATGGAATCCAGGTAATAACGTTATTTTACTTTCCTGGCATAAAATGTAAATGTAAAATTGTTCTCCAGTCCCACAAAAATCGCAACAACCCAGGTAACAAGGACCGTAACTGAGACATTTGTAACATTCCCCTTAAGTCTTCCAGAGGTACTGCATGTCATAGCCTGTTTGGGACATTACAGGCACATTCATAACGTTTCTAATAAGTATTATAGAGGTTATTGTCTTGTTTTGTATGCTTTGTACAAAATAATAAAATGCAGGACGACAGGATATTTATAAACGTAGCTCTTTATTAACTAGCTATAACTGGCATGTCCATGTGTCTCCGGCCATGATCATCTTTTAGAATGACCTCACCACCTGGGTGGTCTTAACCAATCATAGCACAGTATGATATGACAGTAGAATGCATCCAATTACAATTCAGTATGCTGACACATATGAATATTACATCCCCCTTCTTTAAAAAAAAGAAAAAATATGTAGAACAATAAAGCGTTTCTTTTGAATATATGCTCTGTAGTTTGAACTCGAGGTAAGTAACCATTTAAACTGCACCAACTGCATCAACATAACAGACAAACAATGATTCAGCATACTGTTACTTTTAGAACAAACATTTCTCAGCAACTCAGCTTTTCACTGTAGCAATGACATCTCAACATATCAAACAAATACCATACCAAAGCATTTCAAGTTAACTTTCAATAACAAGTTTACAGTCTGGAACTCTTTCAGGGCAGCGATCTGCCTACACCCTTTGACATTTCACAGGTCTAGGACAGCTCTAGGCTTGACCTCTCTTCCTGACCTTGTGTGATATGAAGCTGGGCATGCTTCTGTGTCAGTCAACAGTTCTTGTGGTGTTGCAGGTAAGTATGGTGTATGTTGTGTTGTGTCTGTGTTTAGTCCACCCCGTTCTCTTTCAGGGGAACAGTTCATATCGTCAGTGTGTTGTTCTTTTGTGTTCAGTAGGTGACGACGATTGCGGCGGTACACCGCTCCTTCTGCGGTGCGAACGAGATATGAACGTTCAGTGTCAGCTGGTTGGATGACGACTGCTGGCTTCCAGTAGCCATGCTCCTGGATTCTAACTGACTCTCCGTCGTTCAGTGGTGGCAGTGGTCTGGCTGACCTGTCGTAGTATCGCTTTTGCTGTTGTTGTCTCTGTGCACGTTTTGCATGCACTTCCTTGTAGCTGACGACCTCAGGTTGCAGCTGCTGGTTGGTGCTGGGAAGGATTGAGCGAAGTCTGCGGCTCATCAACAGCTGGGCTGTTGATTTGAAGTTGTCAACTGGGGTGTTGCGGTATTCAAGGAGACTGAGGTAGGGGTCTCTCTTGTCTGCTTTTGCTTTGTCCATGAGTGATTTAGCGATCTGCACAGATTTTTCAGCAAGGCCATTACTTTGAGGGTAATGTGGGCTTGTGGTGACGTGTGTGAACTCCCATGCTTTTGTGAAGGATTCAAACTCATTTGATTTGTAACAGGGCCCATTGTCAGATATTAAAGTCTCTACAATGCCATGCCTGGCAAAGGCTGCTTTCAGCTTGTGTATCACAGCTGCAGATGTGGTGCTGTGAAGCTTGTCGAGTTCGAAGTATCTGCTGTAGTAGTCCACTGTTATAATGTAGTCCTCGTTGTTCCACGTGAACAGATCTGTTGCCACGACCTGCCAGGGTCGGTCTGGGATACGGTGAGGTAACATTGGCTCTTTGGTGTTTGAGGGGCGTCGTTCAAGACAGGTGGGGCATTTACCAACCATGTCCTCTATTTGTTTGCACATTCCGGGCCAAAACAAAATGTCCCGTGCTCTCTGTTTGCACTTTTCCATGCCCATGTGTCCAGCATGGATCTTTGTCAAAATCTCTTCTCTGAGACTGGTAGGAATGATGATTTTCTCTCCTTTGAAAATTATTCCGTTGATCTGTGATAGTTCGTCACGATGGTTCCAGAACTCTGAGACGCTCTGAGGGCATTTTCTCCTCTCCTCAGGCCATTCTGACTGTATGACTTTCCTCAGCTGTGTGAGTTGTGTGTCTTTTTCTGTTTCTGCTCGGATCTCCTTCAGTTTTGTGTCACTAACTGGTAAGTTGCTGTACACGGTGTGCACCTGCATGTCCATGCCTTCACTGAGGCTGCTGTCCTTGTAGGTAAGAAACTTCCTGGAGAGTGTGTCTGCAACAGGGATGTCTTTGCCTGGACGGTGAGTGATTGTGAAGTCGTATTTTTGTAGTTGAAGGATCATTCTCTGTAGCCTTGGCGGGGCTGCGGCTAATGGTTTCCTCATGATTGACTCGAGGGGCTTGTGGTCTGATTCCACAATGACTTGTCGTCCATAGACATACTGATGGAAACGCTTACATCCGAACAGAATGGCGTACAGCTCCTTTTCGATTTGAGCGTAGTTGATTTCACAGTCTGTGAGAGATTTGGAAGCGTAGCCGATGGGTTTTCCTTCTTGCAGTAGCACTGCCCCTAGTCCATACTTTGACGCGTCCACCTGGAGTCTGAGCTCTTTGTTGGGGTCGTAGTAGGCAAGGATTGGTCCTGGTTCTCTCGTGATCAAGTCTTTCACTTTCTGGAAAGCGATGTCGTGTTGGTTGTCCCAGAGGAACTCACTGGACTGCTTTAGCAGCTGATGCAGGGGTGCATTAGCATTGGAGAGGCTGGGTGCGAACTTGGCTAAGTAGTTGACCATGCCAAGCACTGTTTCCAGCTCTGCGCGGTTCTTTGGTGGCTCCATTTCCTTTATGGCTGAGATCTTCTGCGGATCTGGCTTGATTCCATTCGCTGTGAGAAGATGTCCGAAGTAGCTGACCTCTGTAGCGCCGACTGTGCTCTTCTCGGGGTTGAGCCGGACTCCTCTCTCGCGGGACCTTTGCAGCATCGCGTTGAGGTTTCTGTCGTGTTCCTCTTTGGTTCGACCATAGACAAGGATGTCGTCCACAATTGCCACGACTCCGTCGAGGCCTTCGTACACCTCGTCGATCTTTCGCTGAAACTCGTCTTGGGCTGAGATAATCCCAAAAGGCAGGCGACGGAACCTGTAGCGTCCAAACTGTGTGTTGAACGTTGTGAGCTTAGATGACTCTTCTGTGAGCTTGATAGCCCAGTAGCCTGATCTGGCGTCCATGACACTGAAGTAGCGTGCGCCCGCTAGCTTGTGTGTGATGCCATCTAGCGTCGGTAAGGGGTAATGGGGGCGTTTGATAGCCTTGTTCAAGTCTCTTGGGTCGAGACATACTCTGAGCTTGCCTGTGCGTGGTTTCTCCACCACCACTAACGCGTTGACCCAATCCGTCGGTTCTGTAACCTTGGTGACGGTGTCAGATTGCTCCATGCTCTCCAACTCTTTCTTCAGACGGGCGCGGAGAGCAAGTGGAATCTTTCTCGGTGGGTAGACCACAGGGGTTGCGTCTGGGTCAAGGTGAATGGTACATTCTCCTGGGAATAGTCCTATTCCTGTAAAAACATCAGCAAACTCCTCCATGACATTCTCTATCTCTACTGGTGCTGTCACTGATAAAACTAGCTTGATAAGGTCCATGTCTAAACATGCTTTGAGACCTAGCACTGCAGGTGCTCGAGTGTCAACAACGTAAAAGTCCAACATCATGTCCCTTTCCTTGTATTTGCATTTGAGAGTGCATGTGCCTTTTACTGGGAGCTGTTCACCACCATAACCAGTCAGTCTGTGCGTGGTGGGCTGTAGCTCACACTCAGATGTCAAGCTTCTGTACTTACTCAGAGGAATAATGTTTACTTGTGCACCAGTGTCTAGTTTGAATTTTAGCTCTGTGCCTTGTCTTCCTATCTCAATGTCAGCAAAGGCTTGCTCTGTCTCTGATATCTGACTTTTCTGTGTCACTGAATCAATAAACAGTTCATCAGCATTTGACTCTTTGATTGACATTTCATCTTCACTCACTGTATGTACTGTTTTTCCACGGTAAACTCTGCACACTTTTGCAAAGTGATTCCATTTTCCACATTTAGTACACTGTTTGCCTTTAGCTGGGCAATTCCCCTGTTCGCCATGCACTTTGTATCCACAATATCCACATGTTTGGGGCGTTTGGAGTCTGTGTCGCTCTGTTTTGGAGTTATGTCTGTCTCCGCTCTGAAACATGCTCTCTGGGCACTGGAGGTTTGATGTCTGCCTGACTGCGTGCACTGCGTGTTCACGTGATGCGCTCGTGCTGCCGCCTGAAATGGTTTTCATCTGAACCTGTGTTAGCTCGTGAGATCTGGCTATGTCGATAGCTTTGTCCAGCGTTAACTCTGATCCAACATTCAAAAGTTTCTCTCTCACTCGCGGTGAGTGTATTCCAAATACAATACGGTCCCTGACCATCTCATCCTTGTTTGCATAATCACAGTCTTTCACAAGCAGACGCAGCTCAGTGACAAACTGTTCAAACGATTCGCTAGCGCCTTGTACTTTCTCATGGAATTTGTACCTAGCGAAAATTGTATTGGTCTTTGGCACAACATATGCTTCATAACGATCGTAGTATGTTTTCAGTACCTTTGATTCAGCCTCGGTAAGTGTCCATGTGTTGTAAATGTCTCTCCCTTTTTCACCGATCCAGAGGAGCAGGTAGCTGCACTTTTCCTCTTCTCCTCTTTCCTTCAGAGGACCCGTGAACATCAGCTCCACATGCTGTTTGAACTTACGCCATGCATCGGGTAGATTTGTAGACCCCCAATCCATTCGAGGTGAAGGAACTCCAGCAAAATCCATCTTTTAGTCCTTTTACTCTGACACCATGTCTTGTTTTGTATGCTTTATACAAAATAATAAAATGCAGGACGACAGGATATTTATAAACGTAGCTCTTTATTAACTAGCTATAACTGGCATGTCCATGTGTCTCCGGCCATGATCATCTTTTAGAATGACCTCACCACCTGGGTGGTCTTAACCAATCATAGCACAGTATGATATGACAGTAGAATGCATCCAATTACAATTCAGTATGCTGACACATATGAATATTACAACTACTACACGTATAATTCAAGTCATACCTTTATTGTCATTCATGCTCTTATTTTTAACCTAGTAGTTTTGCAAAAGTGTAACCTGCGTCAATTCTAGGAAATATTGGAATAACGTGCTTAAGAGGAGCCCTGACACGCACAACAGGATAACACAACTACCACATTTTCAATTGACAATCATTGATTTAAATGGATGTGGTCAATAGATTTGTATAGGCATATATACTAATTTAATTTAACTTGTAAACCAAGGTTGGATTAGTAGGTCTATGCAACATGCAGCTGGATAACCGCGTCATGAATCGGAACGGGCTCCAACGTCCTCATATACACATTATGACAAAATAAAGATCTTAATATTTCACCAAATAAAGACATAGAAGAAAACAGGTTCTAGAAACTCAATTTCTCCATGGCAATAGAATGTAAACATGTAAATTGCGCCAAACATATCCAAATATCGCCTACAACTCAATTCTCAGCGCAGCATATTGGACGACTCCACAGGCATTGATCATTCGCGACTTTAAGTCATTCCTGTTATCTCTAGAGCATCCCGTATATTTATAGCGCTGCATTTCGTCCCCCTCTGACCATGGATAGGGTTGGGAGCATTCCTGAGTTCACTTATGGTCCCACTAAGGTAATCTTAGGAGATATTCCTTTTGGCATACTGTAAATGCCTGTGCATAATGTACCTAATAAAGCATACTTATTTTAATTATCTTCAAAGGAATTCTGTAGAAGCAGCCTTTATTTTCAGACTCTGCAGGCCTGCTGGGAGGAAGCATATTACAATAAACAGGTAAGATTCATCCCACAAAAACAGTAACCACAGAAAAAAAGAGATAGATTTAATCCCAAAACAAGAGTTTTATTTCAAGACAGTTTAGAGAAGATGGTCATAAGAGTTTTTAATATCACTTGCAAATTGTGAGACATGAGCAGTTGTGAAATGTTGCGAGAGGCCCTTCTGAAAGCACATTATATGGTCTTTAGTGGCACGGTTTCACACCTTACCTCATCTTGCAGAAGAAGTTCATGGTCCACTATCTGCTGCTCCAGAGTCGAGGCCAGGTCTCGCCCCATGTCACCATGGAGCACATGAGCGACTGGCTGGTGTCTCAGGGCAAAAAATCCCTTAGGGAGAGGTGAGTACCACGTCAGCTCTCACCTTCACTGCCATTCTCTGTCACCAGCAGCACTCCAGGAGGTGTGGGTAAAATAAACAACAGATAAATAGGAAGCCAGGAAAGTTGAAATGCTTTGTGTTTTATTTGAAGGGTGTGGAAGGAAACCCTGGAGGAGGGGAACGAACTCGCTCGGCTGGTAAGAGAATGAGAGTTAGAGACTTAGACTATCAGTCAGTGAGCTCCTTTCTAGCCTTTCAACAACTAGTCAGTACAGCAGAATATATCTGTTGTGAAATTACACTAATGGGACTTCCTGTTTCCTACGGCAGACCTGGGAAGTAAACACCTGCCTAAAAATGATTGACATGGAGCACAAGGCTGTCTGCAAGCTCCGCCGCTCTATGCACACCACCTCTCCAGCTGGAGCTGACATGTGAGTTCCATGTACTGCCCTGCATACAGCTTGCTCCATTCATCTACACATCTGGAGCTATGCAGAAAATAACTAGGGCAGTGTTCTCTGTGTGAACATTGCACATCGTTTAGCTTTCTCTGCTGCTTTTTGTTGATTTCAGCGACCCCAAGGTCCACATCATCGTGGAGAGAGCTGTGAGGAGCATTCTGGACAAGCTGTCCAATAAGCCCTGTAGCAACCTGCTCAGCCCATCCCAGGTGGTGGTGGAGCTGGTGCCCAGGATCCTCCTGGCCCTGTGGCTTCAGCCAGAGGAAGGCCATTCAGATCACCCCATCCTCCTAAGCGGTATGGCTGTGAGTATGGTGGTGGCCGTAGGGGAGAAGCTCTCCAACACGTTGAAGGCCTCTTCTCCTCACACCCCTTTCTCCCGGGCTGCTGCTTTTGACTCTGTGAGGTCGATCCTCGGGAGAATCAGCCAGTCCTTCTCCCTGGATGACCTCAAGACCCCTTTTTTTATGAGCTCTGTCTGTGCCTTTGTGGCGGACGAGGTGAAAAGCTACTTCCAGCCTACTGCAGACACCCTGCGAGTTCCCCCTGTCCTAGTGGTGGCCTTCTCCGCCACACTACCAGCTGATATCCAAGCAGGTGAGTAGCACTCATAGAAAGCACTCTGACAGATGCCTTTTGTCATGACATCCTGGTGCCTTGTAGTAGTAGAGCCAATCAGGATTTTAATTGTCACCCCTAACACAGAGGCAGACCCAGCTTCTTCCCACCCGGAGGTTGTGGACATCCCCCCTAACACAGAGAAAGACCCGGCTTCTGCCCACCTGGAGGTTGAGGGATTCACCCCTAACACAGAGGCAGACCCGGTATCTTCCCACCTGGAGATTGCGGTCATCAACCCTAACAAAGAGGCACACCTGGCTTCTTCCCACCTGGAGATTGTGAACGTCACCCCTAACACAGAGGCTGAGACGGCTTCTACCCACCTGAAGTTTGTGGACATCACCCCTAACACAGAGTCAGACCCTGCTTCTTCCCACCGTATGGTTGTTGACATCACCCATAACTCAGAGGCAGACCCAGCATCTTCCCACCTGGAGGTTGTGGACATCACCCCTAACACAGAGGCAGACCCGGCTTCTTCTCACCTGGAGGTTGTGGACATCACCCCTAACAAAGAGGCACACCTTGCTTCTTCCCACCTGGAGGTTGTGGACATCACCCCTAACAAAGAGGCACACCTGGCGTCTTCCCACAAGGAGCTTGTGGACATCACCCCTAACACAGAGGCTGAGACGGCTTCTACCCACCTGAAGTTTGTGGTCATCACCCCTAACACAGAGTTAGACCCGGCTTCTTCCCACCTGAAGGTTGTGGACATCAACCCTAACACAGAGGCAGAGCCAGCTTCTTCCCACCTGGAGGTTGTGGACATCATCACTAACACAGAGGCAGACCCAGCATCTTCCCACAAGGAGCTTGTGGACATCACCCCTAACACAGAGGCTGAGACGGCTTCTACCCACCTGAAGTTTGTGGACATCACCCCTAACACAGAGTCAGACCCGGCTTATCCCTATCAGGAGGTTGTGGAAACCACCCCTAACACAGAGACAGACCCGGCTTCTTCCCACCTGGAGGTTGTGGACATCACCCCTAACACAGAGGCAGAGCCAGCTTCTTCCCACCTGGAGGTTGTGGACATCATCACTAACACAGAGGCAGACCCGGCATCTTCCCACCTGGAGGTTGTGAACATCACCCCTAACACAGAGGCAGACCCGGCTTCTTCCCACCTGGAGCTTGTGGACATCACCCCAAACACAGATGCATACCCTGCTTCTTCACTCTTGGAGATTGTGGACGTCACACCTGAAGAAAAGCCTCTCATGGTGGCCGTCTACGCCACTCTGCCATCTGACATCCAAGCAGGTGAGTAAGACTTATAGAAAGCACTCTGACAGGTGCCGTTCATCATGATAACATGTAAAGTGTTGGTCCCATGTTTCATGAGCTGAAATAAAAGATCCCATTCAACTGGCCAGTGTTTAGAACCTACGGTTTGCATTTATTTACATTCTGTCCCGCTTTTGTCCCTTTCCAGAGGATGTTGCTGTGGTCACCCTGGACGTCACCCCACACGTCACCAAGGACGTGACCCTGGATGTTCCATGCAGGGCGAGGAAAGGGGCAGTCCAGCGTTTTTTTTGCAGGCTTTGGAGGGCAGTGTGCTGCTGCGCTTGCCACAAGGAAGAGGAGGAACAATATTAATTATTCATTAGACCAGAAACAGGATTGAACCATATACCATTAAATTCTTTGCATTATAGTTGCCTTCAATTCTGATTTTCTTCTGTTTAATTCTTAATTAATTTCAGAACATTTCTCTAAACTTTGTGGAGTAGGTTGTATAAATAGGTGGGAAACATCCCAATCCCAATTTTAAAGCTTTTAATAATTAACTTATTACATTTTTTATAGATGTATTATTTGACAAAAAAGTGGAGGGCGCGACAAAAAAACTTTAATCATCATAGAAAACTCTTGCTCACTATTAAAAATGCATTGTTTTATTTAAGCAAGGTTAAAAGATTAACGTTTCGGCCTAGTCTATGACAATATGCAAGTTGTGTTTGCCCAGTTAAAGGGGGACCCAGACTCACCCTGGTTCTTGAGGGTTGCAGACACTGAAAAATTATCATTTGAAATAAATGGCACTTTTCAAGTCTTGACTAAAAATCTTTAATGAATATGAATTTAAATACAATTGACTTGAGGATCAGAGCAAGCAGGCTGACTGGCTTGCCCTGAAGGCCCTCTGCCTCTACCTCTGTGTGGTTAATCTCAGCCAAGAGGTTGTATGGGTTGTCTGTCTCTCTCTGGGTGTGAATCACTATCACTATGACCTCTCGCTCCGCCTGCCCGTTGGCCTGATTAGAAGGCTTCCCCTCTCATTCCTTGTTCACAGGAGCAGGGGTGATGGCATCCGGGGTAACCTCCTCCTCTCCTGTATCTAACCCATCTTTCTGGCTGTGAGTTCGACTGAGGTCACTCGTTCTCTCTCCCAGGGTGTTGGATAGTTTCTCCTCCTCTGTGTCTTGTGTATTTTCTACATTGTAGAATAATAGTGAAGACATCAAAACTATTAAATAACACATATGGCATCATATCAAAATACATATCAAAATATATTTCAGATTTGAGATTCTTCAAAGTAGCCACCCTTTGCTTGAGCACAGCTTTGTACATACAGAATAATACGAAATGTTCTGAGACCAGGTTGCGCTTTCACCTCCCCCGGTAAGAGGGGAATAAGGCAACCTCAGAGTTACATTCAAGGATACTTTATTGACACACACGGATGAAATGGACATGGAAAGGTAGTGGAATGATAGTGGTCCTGTAATGGACAGATAACAGGGCTAATGAATATGCACAATAACTGATAGCACAAGTAGAGCAACAACGCTATTAACAAAGGAAGGGCTGTATTAATGGCATAATGCTACCTGCGGAGTATTACACAACACAGTAAAACACAGAGGCAACTTACAATAGGCAATGGTAGTAAATGTAAAGAACAACAAGTAAGAATGATATACATGTTACAAACTCACTTTGTGCACGTACACTATCCCACGGTATATCTGTGCATTCAAATTGTCATCGATAAATGCAATTGTGTTCATTGTCTGTAGCTTATGCCTGCCCATACCATAACCCCACTGCCACCATGGAGCATTCACAACGTTGACATCAGCCAACAGCTCGCCCATACGCTGCTTTCCAAGTGGTCTGAAGTCGTGAGGCCAGTTAGAAGTACTGCCAAATTCTCTAAAGCCGCCTTGGCTTATGGTTGAGAAATTAACATAAACGTATCTGTTAACAGCTCTGGTGGACATTCCTGCAGTCCGTAAGCCAATTGCACGCTGCCTCAAAACTTGAAACATCTGTGCATTGTGTTGTGTGACAAAACTGCACATTTTAGAGTGGCATTTTATTGTCCTCAGCACAAGGTGCACCTGTGTAATTATCATGCTGTTTAATCAGCTTCTTGATATGCCATATTTGTCAGGTGGATGGATTATCTTGGCAAAGGAGAAATGCTCGCTTACAGGGATGTAAACAAATTTGTGCACACAATTTGAGAAAAATAAGCTTTTTGTGCGAACGAAATATTTCACGCTTTTATTTCAGTTCATGAAACATGGGACCAACACTTTACATATTGCGTTAATATTTTTGTTCAGTGTAGTTATTAGGTTGGGAGAATGGGATCCTATCTGGGCTAGCTAAAGCCAACTTCATGGTTAGTAGTATGACAGAGAAAAAATAACAAGACAAATTTAAACATCACAAATCTGAGGGGGCAGGTGATCCTGTGCCCCCTTTGGGCATGACGTCTCTGCTATCAACCACATCATTCTGTCTCCGTGAATATTCAAAACAGACACATTCATTCAGGTCTGGTACTGTTCCTACCATATAGATCAGGGATGGACAATTCCTGTCCTTGGGGGCCGGAGTGGTGTCACACTTTTTCCGCACACTCTAGGAGCTCAGATGCAATCATTTAATAACCTAATAACCAAAGTTTCGACAGACAAGCTGTCTTCATCAGGGTATCCTGACGTTGGTTATTAAGTTATTCAATTATTGCATCTGAGCTCCTAGAGTGTGCGGCTCTCCTTTTCTTTTTCAAGTGTTCTACTCCGATAGCCAGCACCTCGCCTAAATAGGTGTGCGTTTCTTTCGCCTCCATATTAATCTGGTACTGGTCCTACCATATAGATCAGGCATGGACAATTCCAGTCCTTGGGGGTCGGAGTGGTGTCACACTTTTTCCCCATCCCTAGCAAACACAGCTGATTAAACTTATTGCATTCTAAACTGAAGCCCATGAGTACTTGATTATTAGAGTCAAATGTGTTAGCTGGGGCTGGGGAACAAGTGTAACACCAATCAGGTCCCGAGGACTGGAGTTGCCCATCCCTGATATAGATGCTCTGTTTGCACACATCGAGGGATGTGGTGACAGTGGAGACAAGGGAACACACATAAACAGCTTTGTCCTTTTAGAAGGTCGTCATAATCCTTACATAAATATGATGTGTATGCAAGAAATGCAGAGCCACTTCCAAAAACATATTGACAGAGTCTAGTATCTAGTAATCTAATCAATTAGTTTTCAACCCCTTTGTTATGGCAAGCCTAAATAATCTCAGGAGTAAAAATGTGCTTAACAAGTCACATAATCAGTTAGATGGACTCACTATGTGTGCAATAATAGTGATTTTCAAACGACTACATAATCTCTGTACCCCACACATACAATTATCTATAAGGTCCCTCAGTCCAGCAGTGAATTTGAAACATAGATTCAACCACAAAGACCAGGGAGGTTTTCCAATGCCTCGCAAAGTAGGGCACCTTTTGGTAGATGGGTACAATTAAAGCAGACATTGAATATTCCTTTGAGCATGGTGAAGGTATTAATTACGCTTTGGATGGTGTATTAATACACCCAGTCACTACAAAAATACAGGCGTCCTTTTCTAACTCAGCTGCCGGAGAGGAAGGAAAACTATCAGGGATTTCACCATGAGGCCAATGGTGGCTTTAAAACAGTTAGAAAGTTTAATGGCTTTGATAGGAGAAAACTGAGGATGAATCATCAACATTGTAGTTACTCCACAATACTAACCTAATTGACAGAGTATGCACTCACTAACCGTAAGTCGCTCTGGATAAGAGCGTCTGCTAAATGACTAAAATGTAAATGTAAAAGAAGGAAACCTGTACATGCATTGTGTTTGCAATAAGGCACTAAAGTAAAACTGCAAATAATGTGGCAAAGAAATTAACTTTATGTCCTGAATACAAAGTGTAATGTTTGGGGCAAATCCAACACAACACATCACTGAGTACCACTCTTCATATTTCCAAGCATGGTGGTGGCTGCATCATGTTATGGGTATGCATGTCATTGGCAAGGACTAGAGACTTTTTTAGGATAAAAAGAAACGGAATAGAGCTAAGTACAGTCAGAATCCTAGAGGAAAACCTGGTTCAGTCTGCTTTCCAACAGACACTGGGAGACAAATTCCCTCTTCAGCAGGACAATAACCTAAAACACAAGGCCAAATATTCACTGGAGTTGCTTACCAAGATGACATTGAATGTTCCTGAGTGGCTTAGTTACAGTTTTGACTTAATTCGGCTTGAAAACTTATGGCAAAAAAAAAAAATGGCTGTCTATATAATGTATATTGCATATATTTTACAATCCAGTTGTGCAAAGCTCTTGGAGACTTACCCAGAAAGACACAGCTTTAATCGACTCAGGGGTGTGAATACTTATATAAATGAGATATTTCTGTATTTCATTTCCAATACATTTGCAAAAATGTCAAAAACGTGTTTTCACTTTGTCATTATGGGGTATTGTATGTAGCTGCGTGAGAGAAAATATTATAATTGAATGCATTTTGAATTCAGGCTGTAAGAAAACAACATGTGGAATAAGTTAAGGGGTATGAATACTTTCTGAATGCACTGTATATCTGCAAGAAAATTATAAATATGTGAATGTTTGAAAGGGGGTCATATAAACATTGCCTTATTTATATTTTTACAGACAATATTAAGTGAATTCTGTCTGAAATAGTCATGCTGTAATGGGCATAGTTTCTCAGACCAAATTTCCATTCTGGCTGAAACAAAGCAATCTGATCATGCTCCAGTCAAATACAGCTATAGGGAATGCCTATACATTGTCCAATCTCCTTCCACACATTGATTTCATTCTTCGCATCTTTATTCAGAAACAAACAAACTTGAAATTAAGTGCTGTTTCAGTGTCTTGTTGCAGGTTGTGCAATGTTCAAAAGTGTGTGTGATATTAGCATTAACTTGTGTGTGTGGTGTCAAGTGTGGATGGTCCTATGTATGCAAATAGCCGAGATTGGATATTTCAGCACCATGGACAGCAGCGACATTGGGATAGCGAGATCTGTAATTCAGCAACACATGACACTGGATAGCGGCTGTCTCAGGTGAACTTGGCATTGGGAAAATCCCATCTAATAGGAAACGAGGCATAGGAGGCAAAAAGACTGAAGGAGAAGACTCCCACAGGAACTCTATGCTTAACTGTTCTGCCACATTCATTTCAAATGTTACATTTTTCGATTTGTAAATAAAAGGGAACACATCTGCAAATAATGTAAATTGACTTTTCTAACTACACGTACAGCTTTAGTGTGTCTGTGTCTCATAGGTACAACTGCAAGCAATTCGCTTCTCAAATCCTTCACAAATGTCTGTTTAATGTGAGAAACTAAATTAAAAACAAACGTTAGACTAATACAATGCGTACTGTCACAAATTATTACTATTCCCAACAAGACTACGAAGTGATGGTCTTTACCCACCATGGAGACTTATAAAGGCTACTTCCCCCCCACCAAAAGTTCCCACGCAGAGCAATGTTGTTTACTACATCATTATGCATATGTAGCGTGGTTCGTTCTGCGTTGTGTACTTTTAATTAGGACACTGCCACAACTGGAATTCTGATGGTTGGATAATTTTTATTCGACCTGCACACGAAGAGACAAAAAAATTATGTTAGCCCTTGGTGCAGCCACAGCTCTCGGGCACCTTGCTAGTTGAAGGTCAGGCAAAAGAGAACAGGTGCTGCATGCACACATTCAGTGCCTAACAACACACTATACAATACAAGTAAAATGATATACAACATAATTCTGACAAAATAAAAGACATACCTGTACACGAAGAGACAACACACAATAGGTTAGCCCTTGGTGCAGCCACAGCTCTCGGGCACCTGCGTGAGCACATAGAAACTCACTCAAACACTGCCCCAAATACTCCCGAGTTACAATAGGTACCCTAATTAGCGAGCTTGGTGAAAGTTGTTAACATACATCTTTATATTGTCCACATTGTAACAAAACCTGTAGTTGCGTAACAGCACTTTGTGTAACTTTACCACAGTTTTATGTTGACAAATTACGGCACCAAGGACAACATACCTTGCTAGTTGAAGGACAGGCAAAAGAGAACAATAAGAGGGTACATAAATACAGATAACCCGCGATGGACCAAACCAAAATATAAAAAACTTTTACAATTAGGTGTATTTACAATATAGATATATAAAAATGTTTGTACACCAAAAAATTACATTAGCTATGCAGCTGTAATTAAATAAAAACCACATTGAATTATTATTATTATTATTATTATTAACTTATTAACATCCCCTCTTGACCTGGCCTAGTTGAACTGTCCTTGTGTGCAACTTGGTGCATAATCTAGGGGAACAACATCACACTACTACATTCACCCCTACTGTTTTACACTAGATTATAAACACAAAACAAAACACATTACCTCGAAGGTAACAAAGCAAAGAAAGAAAAAAAACATTTCACACCCACAGGGCGACAGAGTAACCCAGTGTAGTCCCTTAATTCTTGACCCACAAATGGTTGATCAGCTGGAAAGCTATCCCGTGAAGGATTAGGAAAAATAAGAGGTAGCTAATCCCTTATTCAACCCTATATAAAAAATGGCAAATACATTTTATGCTGATGAACTACACACAAAGTTACATGAATTGTCAAAAATATTATACAAACCCACAAATCACTCTAAGACCCACTTAGATTACCACATACACACAACAAAGAAAAGGTAGGCAATATCCTACCGTCACTGAGAAACCAAGAATTGTTTCATTTCCTGTGTAGACATAGTTTGGATTAGCCTATTCACTGGATTAATAAATCTACCTAGTCTAGTCCGAACACCCTCACCCAAAAACCTAGCAGGAATGTCACGGACAGCACCAACCGTGCTCAAAGGTCTAACCTCAGGTTGGGGAGTACTACAGATCAGCATATCCGGAGCCAGCACACTTTCAATTTCCGACTCAACACTAGTAGTGTCAGACGACTGATCAGAATCCTGGTAGATTGTCACAGACCAGACTGACAAAGCATCTTCAACCAAGTTAACAACATCAGGCACAGCACCATCCCAGCTGAGTGGAGTTTCACTATCAGAATTCTTGTAGGCTTTGGGGATCTCAGCCCCGAAACCTGAAGGATCTGGAGAAGGTCTGTATGGAGGAGCGGGCCAAAATCCCTGCTGCAGTGTGTGCAAAACTGGTCAAGACCTACAGGAAACGTATGATCTCTGTAATTGCAAACAAAGGTTTCTGTACCAAATAATAAGTTCTGCTTTTCTGATGTATCAAATACTTATGTCATGCAATAAAATGCAAATTAATTACTTAAAAATCATACAATGTGATTTTCTGGATTTTTGTTTTACATTCCGTCTCTCACAGTTGAAGTGTACGTATGATAAAAATTACAGACCTCTACATGCTTTGTAAGTAGGAAAACCTGCAAAATCTGCAGTGTATCAAATACTTGTTCTCCCCACTGTATGTACTGGATATCATTTTTATTTTACATTTTTAGTCATTTAGCAGACGCTCTTATCCAGAGCGACTTACAGTTAGTGAGTGCATACATCATTATGAGTGCATACATCACTCTTCCTACCCTTGCCTCTCCTAGGCTTCTTCTGACCTGTAGTTAGCTGAAACAATGGCCTAGCAACCATGGAACAATTCTCAATGTAGTGCTGATAGTATACTACCATACCAAGGAAATAACCTATTTTGATAGGAGACGGTGTGACACCATCAGCTTCACTCTCAGCTTCACTCTCAGTCACATTCAAAATGGTTTGAACTTTAGCAGGGTCAGTGGCTACACCCTCCTGAGAAATGATGTGGCCCAAAAACTTTACAGACCTCCTCAGAAACTTGCACTTAGATGGAGACAGTTTAAGGTTGTGCTCCTGCAACCGCTGAAAAACCATCTCAAGTCTCTGCAGACTCTCTTCCTCCGTCTTAGCAAAAACCATCAGATCATCCAAGTAACAAAGGAGACTTAGAACGTTTTTGGTCACCAAAGATGGTCAGCATCATTCTCATAAAAGTAGCCGGGCTGTTGCAGAGGCCCTGAGGTAACCGATTGTACTCGTGCAGACCTAAAGGGGAGGAAAAGGCAGTGTATTTCTTGTCCTCTTCATGCAGGGGCACGTTGTAATACCCTGACGTCAAATCCATTGTGCTGAAGAAGGCATTACCTCCCAGAATGCATACAGGAGAACTCTCGGCCACGGTTGGTGCGCAAAGGCGTCCCTTCCCAGTGGCGGATCGTCCTGTTCCCTCAGAGAGAACCACAGAGGACATTGCGCGTTCACGCGTGACGCGAATAGGTCCACCTCGGCTCTCCCGAATTGTTCCCAAATCTGGAGAACAATGTCTGGATGCAGACACCACTCGTCGTCTCGAGGACCCCCTCTTGACATGAGGTCTGCTCCTATGTTCAAGTAGCCCGGAATGTGTGCTGCTCTCAATGAGCGAAGGTGCTCTTGAGCCCACAGCCACAATTCCTCTGCCGCCCGATGGAGAGCAGGAGACCTGACTCCACCCTGGCGATTTATGTGGGCTACTGTGGTCCGGTTGTCTGACCAGACCAGCACATCGCGACCCCGAAGGGTAGACGCGAAGTGGGTCAGAACCAGTCGAACTGTTTCCAACTCCAGGAGGTTGATGTGACGACCTGATTGAGGCCACACACCTCCTATCGCTTGTGTCTGACATGTCCCTCCCCATCCCGTCAGGGACGCATCCGTGAATACTGGGATGTGAGAGGACACCTTTCCTATCGGGACTCCGTGCGTGAGAACGCGCAAGTTTCTCCAATAGTTTAGGTCTGCACTGAGCGAGAGGGGAACCACCACCAACCAATGACGTTGACGCAATGGGTCTAGTCTTGGTTGGGCGAACCATCGCTGCGTCCTGCGCATGTGCAGGAGTCCCAGCGGAACCACAGAGTGGGCTGACGACATGAGACCCAAAAGTGACATGATCGACAGCGCCGTCACCGTGTGATTCGGACGACACTTCCTTAGGGCTAGCAACAAGGCTACCCTTCGGGGGTCCGAAATTCGAGCCCTCATCCTCACAGTGTCTAGCTGTATCCCCAGGTAGACAATCTGATGAGTGGGCTAGGGCGCGCTCTTTTTCCAATTCACAGCGAACCCCAGACTTGTGAGATGCATCACTGTCTGTGTTGTGTGAGTGATCGCCAGCTCTGCTGACGGGACGAGAACCAGTAGGTCGTCCAGGTAGGCTAGTAGCCATATTCCCTGACGACGCAACGGTTCCAATGCCGCCTCCACACACTTGGAAAATGTGCGAGGTGCCAGGGCGTACCCAAATGGCATCCTCGTGTATTCGTACGCCACCCCTTGAAAGGCGAACCGCAGAAACTTCCTGTGACGCGGCTGAACCGGCACATGAAAGTACGCATCCTTTAGGTCTATGCTCGTACAAAAGTCCCCTCTCTGGACACATTCCAGCAGACGTTTTGTCGTTAGCATTCGGAAGGGCCGTTTGGTTATGCTCTCGTTGAGAATGCGTAAATCCAAAATCGGCCTCACTCCCCCCGTCTTTTTGGGCACTAGGAAATAAGGCGAATATAGCCCTTTGTTCCTTTGCTCCCGGGGAACTACTGTCACCGCCTCCTTCGCCAAAAGTTCTGTAATCTCTGTCATCAGAGCGGCCACTTTGTCTGGCGTTTTCATCACCGTCTCCACCACTCCCCTGAACGGGGGTGGGGTCCGGTGGAATTGGAGAGCATAACCCTTCTGCAATGTCTGTTCTAGCCAGCGTGAGAGGGTGCAGCTTCTTCGCCACTGCCAGCAATGTAGAGAAAGTGGCTGGGCGCGAAGCTGTGGTGCATCCAGTAGGAAGGACCTGTATTCCTCTATGGCCCTTACCGCCACTGTTCCCCAACATTGAAGTGGTGGAACAGCCCAAGGTGGGCCTCCCGTAAAAGGGAGAGGAAATGCGTTCTGAGAAAGAAAGAGGAGTAGGGACGTCGGTTAAACCCGTAACCGTCGTATTCCTGCCCTCCTTGAACGCATCGCGGGTCTGAATTGCACTGACCGAGGCCACAGCCTGCGGCAGGGCACCATCCCCAGCAAGCGATTGCGTCATCTTAGGTGACTGCAATTCGCTATCAGAGCCCTTCACTACAGTACTCCTAGAAGTCTGTAGTATGAGGTCTCTATGAGGTAAAACAAGGCGGCGCCTTGATACCTTCTTAACTTTCACCTTCTGTGTGTGTTCAACTCTGCACCCCTGGTGGGTTGATTCACGCTCAGTGTGGTGAGTACTGGCTCGTTCTGTCAGGGGAGCTGATACTTTGGTTATACCCATAACGCTAGTAATCCTGCCCTCCGTGAACGTAGCATGGGTCTGAATCGCATTAACCGAGACCTTGGTCTGCGATAATGCGCCGTCCCCAGATAGCTGCTGTGTTACAATGCCTGGGGGCGGCGA
Source organism: Coregonus lavaretus (assembly GCF_964263955.1). NCBI lineage: Eukaryota > Metazoa > Chordata > Actinopteri > Salmoniformes > Salmonidae > Coregonus > Coregonus lavaretus. The sequence continues at coordinate 58,911 of NW_028162761.1, read as the reverse complement.
TACTCTGGGCACCTTGGTGACCGCGGTAATCGGGCCCTCCGTGAACGCAGCATGGGTCTGGCTCGTACTAGTGGAGACCTTAGTCTGTACTAGTGCGCCATCCCCAAATAGCGGCTGCGTCCTCATGTCAGAATCTGACCGGGACTGCTGCCTTCTATGTAAAGCACTTCTTATACGTGAAGTGTGATGTGACGACCTGATTGAGGTCTTCTGGATACCTACTCTTAGTGCCTGTTCAGCAACGCACCCCCGGTGGGCTGAACGGCTCTTAGAGTGGTAAGGAAGAGAGGGTGAGATTTGAACGCTCTCGGACGTATTATGGAAAAGAGGCTCTTTTTTGACAAAGTCAGGTGGAGCCAACTCTTTATTAAACACATCAACAAAAGCATTTACATCAGCACCCGTCCCTTCAACCGAAGGGTGGGGGGGAACAGTGGGCGTGTTCGACACCATCGATGCGTCCTCCATCCTCTCCCCCGCGTCCCGTCACGTACGCCTCCTCTTGCCTCCCTTGGAGGGCCAGGTCGGCGTCCTCGTCACCTCCCTCGCCGGCTGTAGTGGGGCTACCGTAGCTGCTGGGAGGGCCGAGCCCGCTCCGTTGCTGCTCGTGGCCGCCGGATGACGCCGATTACGCCGCCTCGTCGTAGACCCCGGTCTACTTAGAGGGGCGGAGGTAGATGGCCTTTGGGGAGGAGGGGGGCCGAGTCGTCCTGCCAACGGCAGGTGCTTGGCCAACTGCTTCTTCTCCTCCTCCAACTTCGAAAAACGCTCCGTCGCCTCTTTGACTGCGACCCCAAAGAGGCCGTCGTCAGAGAGGGGGGCGTTCAAGAGAGACGTCCTGTCTGCCTCTTTCATGGAAGTCAAAGACAACCAGAGGTGTCGTTCCCCGACCACCGAAGTGGCCATGGATCTCCCCGCGCAGACTGCGGACGCCTTTGTAAGGTGGAGTATGGCGCCAGAAATTCTGAACGCCTCCTCCGGTGCCATCTCTGTCTTACCCGTGGTTAAACGGGACAGAGAGGCCGCCAAGAGGGCAATGTTGTTAGCTGCTGCTACAGCTTGGGCTCCCAACCCAAAAGACTTCTCTAACAGCGACGCTGTGAGTCGGTCCTTCTGGGATGGCAACGTGGCCTTCTTGGAAGAGGGCCAAGGCCTCGAACCCGGTACGAGATACGCCGCCATGGCGCTCTCTAACCTGGGGATTCTCTGACCCTGAAGCCTTCCTTCCACTCTCGTGAATGGGAGATAAGCTTTTACAGGCGAACGCGCCGCTAAAGGTGCCTCCCACGAGCCTCCAACGTACCTAGCCAAAGAAGGCATGGCAGGAGCCACTGGCTCTGCCGCCTTCCTTGGCCTGGAATAAGGACCGCCCTCCATCATATCAACCTCCGGTCTGGCAGCTCTATTGCCAGCCATTGAGCAGCTCTCTCAATCAGACCCGGAAAATCCGCTCTCAGAGAGGCTGCAGCGAAAGAGAGAGCTTCTGATCTCTCAGAGCTCGTATCCCCTTCGCTATAAGGACTACAAGCCCTCTCGCTCTCCAAAGGAAAGGGGGGCTTGAAAGTATGAGGGACGGGGTCCGACTGTTCCATTGGAATGCCAGACCCTTCCTCAAAATCCCCATCTTCCCCCGAGTCTGCGCCGTCGGACGACGCCTCTGAAGCAGAGGCTAGTATCGACAACACATCCTCAAGGGGGATGTCCTCCCTGAAAAACGCCCAACGCTGCTTCCTCTCCTTTAAAGAAAGGAGGGCGCAGGAGGCGCAATTCGGGGGACTGCAGACGCCTTCCTTGGCATGCTGGGATCCCAAACACAAGAAACATAAGTCATGGTGGTCACCGGCCGCCATGGAAGTGCATCTGCACTGAGCTCTGAAAATAGCTTTTGGGGGTGGAAATTCTCCCGGTGTGCTCATTTAGACGACGTTGATGACTGGAATATCAACGGCGTTTTCGTCCTAAGTCTTCGTGCTTCGTCTCTTCTTGGCTCTTCAGTCTAGTCATCCATAATTAGCCCATTATTATGTTATGGTCATTGAATTGATTAGCCCACTAACCACGTGTTAAATGTGTAGTGTAGCTTCACTGTGTAGGACTATGAATTGGGCAGCTGTAGGCTATTTGTTAATAGGCTAATTATGTTCTGGCCCGCAGACTAGCTACAAGCTCAGCAACACATTGCCTTGAGGCCAAACCTAGTTGCCAACCCCCCTATATTGTAAATTAAATCTGGTTGGTATAAGATTGAAATGGGAAAATAATGTACTTGTGAAAACCCTATGAAATAGCTCCCCAATACCGTCTGATGTATATATTTAATGTATTACATGAATGGTGACCACAGCCCTTCCGACAATACATTTAAATTGTGATTTTTTTCCACCCTGCTGCATGTAGTCAATGTATTCCATTTCAAATGTGTCTCCCAGTGCGGCTTTACTTCCGGGCTGTGACAGATCTGGCCGTATCTTCTCTCTATGTTTCTAGGCCTACACCAGGCATAGGGATGGTTGGTAGAAGATTGAAATAGACACTAAATATTTCACTTAAAACTGTTTGTTTCATTTAATTATACACAAGAGAAGAAGTTGCCCAGCATAAATTCATGTACAAACATTATTTTTCGTCATTTAGCAGATGCTCTTATCCAGAGCGACTTATAGGACCAATAGAGGTTAATTGCCTTGATCAAGGGCACAACAACAGATTTTCACCTAGTTGGCTCGGGATTCAAACCAGCGACCTTTCAGTTACTGGCCCAACACACCAGATCAATTAACTTCAATACAGTTATTCAAATACATTCATAATCAATTAATAAAATAATGAATCTAGTTTTAAAAGACAATTTACAAAACACAAGTAGTCAATTCATAGCCTGTTTATCATTAAACAAAAGTTGTTTAGTAATATAAAATAATCCATCCAAACTAATGCTGAAAACTGATCATCACACCATCTTTATCTGATGTACACTGAGTGTACAAAACATTAGGAACACCTGCCTAATATTGAGTTGCACACCCCATTGTCCTCAGAACAGTCTCAATTCGTAGGGGCATGGACTGTCCAAGGTGTGTAGACCGTTCCAAAGGGATGCTGGTCCATGTTGACTGCAATGCTTCCCACAGTTCTGTCAAGTTGGCTGGGAGTGGATCTCTACCCCGAATAGCTCATTCCATCTCCTCCCACAGATGCACAATTGGATTGAGATCTGGTGACTAGGCAGGCCACTGCAGTTAGCGGAATTCACTGTCATGTTCTTGGAACCATTCCTGGACAAGGCTTGTTGCATGGGGCATAATCCTGCTGAAAAAAATATATTTTGCAGATGGATACACTGCTGCCATGAAGGGATGCACCTGATTGGTAACGATGTTTAGATATCCTGTGGCATTCAAATGTTGCTCTACTTTTATCAAGGGCCCAATGTGTGCCATGAAAACACCCCACACCACCACCACCAGCCTGCAATGCTGACACACAGCATGGATGCATGTACTCGTGGTTTTCTCCATACCCTAGTCCTCCCATCAGTGTGAAACAGCAGGAACGGGGATTCATCAGACCAGGCAATGTTTTTCAAATTCTCCAGTGTCCAGTGTTTTCATTCCTTAGCCCACTGCAACTGCAGTTTCTTGTTTTCTGCTGAAAGCTAATGGGGATCTATAATAAATACACCACAACTACATCATTAAGGATCATAGCTTTCACCTGGGTTCACCTGGTCAGTCTATGTCATGGAAAGAGCAGGTGTCCTTAATGTTTTGTACACTCAGTGTATGTTGTGTCTACTAGCTCATTCCCACATAAAACTGCAGATGTGACCTTGAGCAAGGCACTTAACCCTAATTGCTCATGTAAGTCACTCTGGATAAGAGCGTCTGCTAAATTACTAAAATGTAAAGTACCACCCAGTCAACCATCAGACTCCATTGTGAGACGCCTCAAATAGGATATTCAACCTTAAAGGCAAATCCAAGGTTATCTCAATATCATTACAGTAGAAGCAAACAAAACACACCAAAACTGACCAGGTGAACACTGATCAGTAAAGTAAAGAGATGCTAACATTCTAGAACACTCCCTTTGATTTGGAATTTTAGGACCCCTTTAGTTATAAAAATATATATTTAAAAATGAATTTGGCCTTTACTACTATATCCAATAGAAACACATTCATAAATGATCCAAAAAAAGACTAATGGTGAAAACTGATCATCACATCATCTCTATCTGATACATTCAGTACAATGTAGTATTTTATTAGGATCCCCAGCGGCTACTCTTCCTGGGGTACAAACAGGAAACACAAAAAATACATCAAATACATCATCAAGCACTACATTTACAATTTAGTCATGTTGCAGATGCTCCCATCCAGAGAGACCCACAGCTAGTGCATTCATCTTATGATAGCCAGGAGAGACAACATAGTGGCTACTAAAAACTCCTTATGAAGCAGGAACCCAGGGAGAAACATAGAGAGGAACCAGGCTCAAAGGGGTGGCCAGTCCTCTTCTGGCTGTACCAGGTGACATATGTTTTCATATCAGTAGGCTGTACAATACAAAAGGGGGGGGGGGGAACTATTCTAAAAGTTGGTAAGAGTCGAAAGCTAAAAAGGGACAAAAGTCATGCAAATTATGAGCCATATCATCCTCAACAGCAAACACAGGTTCTTAGAAATGTTTTCACATTTATTAAAAACAATAATACCTCATTTACATACACCTTAGCCAAATACATTTAAACTCAGTTTTCACAATTCCTGACATTTAATCCTAGTAAAAATTCCCTGTCTTAGGTCAGTTAGGATCACCACTTTATTTTAAGAATGTGAAATGTCAGAATAATAGTAGAGACAATGATTTATTTCAGCTTTTATTTATTTAATCACATTCGCAGTGGGTCAGAAGTTTACATACTCTCAATTAGTATTTGGTAGCATTGCCTTTAAATTGTTTAACTTGGGTCAAACGTGTCGGGTACCCTTCCACAAGCTTCCCACAAAAAGTTGGGTGAATTTTGGCCCATTCCTCCTGACAGGGTTGGTGTAACTGATTCAGGTTTGTAGGCCTCCTTGCTCGCACACACCTTTTCAATTCTGCCCACAAATGTTCTATAGGATTGAGGTCAGGGCTTTGTGATGGCGACTCCAATACCTTGACTTTGTTGTCCTTAAGCCATTTTGCCACAACTTGGAAGTATGCTTGGGGTCATTGTCCATTTGGAAGACCCATTTGCGACCAACCTTTAACTTCCTGACTGATGTCTTGAGATGTTGCTTCAATATATCCACATAATGTTCCTTCCTCATGATGCCATCTATTTTGTGAAGTGCACCAATCCCTCCTGCAGCAAAGCACCCCGACAGCATGATGCTGCCACCCCCGTGCTTCACGGTTGGGATGGTGTTCTTCTGCTTGCAAACATAACATTATTTTCCTTCAAACATAACAATGGTCATTATGGCCAAACAGTTCTATTTTTGTTTCATCAGACCAGAGGACATTTCTCAAAAAAAGTATGATCTTTGTCCCCATGTGCAATTGCAAACCGTAGTCTGGCTTTTTTATGGCGGTTTTGGAGCAGTGGCTTCTTCCTTGCTGAGTGGCCTTTCAGGTTATGTCGATATAAGACTCATTTTACTGTGGATATAGACACTTTTGTACCCGTTTCCTCCAGCATCTTCACAAGGTCCTTTGCTGTTGTTCTGGGATTGATTTGCACCAAAGTACATTCATCTCTAGGAGACAGAACGCATCTCCTTCCTGAGCGGTATGACGTCTGCGTGGTCCCATGGTGTTTATACTTTAGTACTATTGTTTGTACAGATGAACGTGGTACCTTCAGGCGTTTGGAAATTGCTCCCAAGGATGAACCAGACTTGTAGAGGTCTACACATTTTCTTCTGAGGTCTTGGCTGATTTCTTTTCATTTTCCCATGATGTCAAGCAAAAAGGCATTGAGTTTGAAGGTAGACCTTTAAATACATCCACAGGTACACCTCCTATTGACTCAAATTATGTCAATTAGCCTATCAGAAGCTTCTAAAGCCATGACATAATTTTCTGGAATTTTCCAAGCTGTTTAAAGGCACAGTCAACTTAGTGTATGTAAACTTTTGACCCACTGGAATTGTGATACAGTGAATTATAAGTGAAATAATCTATCTGTAAACAATTGTTGGAAAAATGACTTGTGTCATGCACAAAGTAGATGTCCTAACCGACTTGCCAAAACTATAGTTTGTTAAAAAGAAATTTGTGGAGTGGTTGAAAAACGAGTTTTAATGACTCCAACCTAACTGTATGTAAACTTCCGACTTCAACTGAATATGGACAAGCAATGACAGAGCGGCATATACAGTAGAATATTATAGAATACAGTATATACATATGAGATGTGTAAAATGCTTCACAACATCAGCTGGGCTAAAAGTTCCTGTTGTTATTTTTGTAATGTGCCATAAGGTTTATTTTAATGTTTTTTTGAATCTTGTCTTATTGCTAGTTTGAGTTACCTGCAAGAGAGTTCCATGTAGTCATGGCTCTATTTAATACTGTGTGTTTCCCATCGTCTGTTCTGGACCTGGGGACTGTGAAGAAACCTCTTGCTGCATGTCTTGTGTTGTACCGATGAGTGTCCGAACTAGCTCATTCCCACAGAAAACTGCAGAGGAAAGCAGTACCACCCAGTCATCTATCAGACCTCACTGAGTGTATTCAACCCTAAGGGCAAATCCAAGGTCATCTCAATATCTTTACAGTAGAAGATAACAAAACACACCAAAACTGACAAGGTGAACACTGATCAGTAAAGTCAAGACAGGCTAACATTCTATAACGTTCCCTTTCCTCTGAACAGTTCTCTCACAGTGAGAAACAATAGGATTACAATAGAGTGTTACTCTTTCTTAATGTTATCAAATTCACTGTTACCACTTCCTTTCTGAGGTGAGAATGAAGTGACTTTAATCTTAACTGGTCTGAGACAACTGATGAGGCTTTTCTCCTGTGTGTGTTCTCTGATGACCTTTTAGCTCAACTGATGTTTTATAACATTTTCCACAGTCAGAGCAGTATTAAGGCTTCTCTCCTGTGTGTATATGTTTGTGTTGTTTTAAGTTGCCCAGTCGAGAGAAACTCGCCCCACAGTCCGAGCAGGAGTAAGGCTTCTCTCCTGTGTGTCTTCTCTGATGAACTTTTAGCTCAGCTGATGATTTAAAACATTTTCCACAGTCAGAGCATAAATAAGGCTTCTCTCCTGTGTGTGTTTCCTGATGAACTTTTAGCTCAGTTGATGTAGTAAAGCATTTGACACAGTCAGAGCAGGAGTAAGGCTTCTCTCCTGTGTGTATACGTTCATGTCGTTTTAAGTTGCCCTGTAGAGAGAAACTCACCCCACAGTCAGAGCAGAAGTAAGGCTTCTCTCCTGTGTGTATACGTTCATGTATTTTTAAATCCGCCAGTCGAGAGAAACTCTTTCCACAGTCAGAGCAGACGTAAGGCTTCTCTCCTGTGTGTATAAATTCATGTATTTTTAAATCCGCCAGTTGAGAGAAACTCTTTCCACAGTCAGAGCAGGCGTAAGGCTTCTCTCCTGTGTGTATACGTTCATGTCGTTTTAAGTGGCCCAGTTGAGAGAAACTCACCCCACAGTCAGAGCAGAAGTAAGGCTTCTCTCCTGTGTGTGTTCTCTGATGACATTTTAGCTTAGTTGATGTTGTAAAGCATTTTACACAGTCAGAGCAGGCGTAAGGCTTCTCTCCTGTGTGTATACGTTCATGTATTTTTAAATCCGCCAGTCGAGAGAAACTCTTTCCACAGTCAGAGCAGGCGTAAGGCTTCTCTCCTGTGTGTATAAGTTCATGTATTTTTAAATCCGCCAGTTGAGAGAAACTCTTTCCACAGTCAGAGCAGGCGTAAGGCTTCTCTCCTGTGTGTATACGTTCATGTCGTTTTAAGTGGCCCAGTTGAGAGAAACTCACCCCACAGTCAGCGCAGAAGTAAGGCTTCTCTCCTGTGTGTGTTCTCTGATGACATTTTAGCTTAGTTGATGTTGTAAAGCATTTTACACAGTCAGAGCAGGAGTAAGGCTTCTCTCCTGTATGTATAAGTTCATGTAGTTTTAAGACCTCCAGTCGAGAGAAACATTTTCCACAGTCAGAGCAGGAGTAAGGCTTCTCTCCTGTGTGTATAAGTTCATGTTGTTTTAAGTGGCCCAGTCGAGAGAAACTCACCCCACAGTCAGAGCAGAAGTAAGGCTTCTCTCCTGTGTGTGTTCTCTGATGACGTTTTAGCTTAGTTGATGTTGTGAAATTCTTCCCACAGTCAGTACAGGAATACAGATTCTCTCCTGTGTGTATTTTTAGGTGTATTTTTAGCTTTGATAGAATTGGGAAAATCTCCTCACAATGTGGGCAGTGGTGAGACCTCTTAGCTCTGTGATCTTCCTGCTGTTGCTCTCTGGATGTAGAGAATGTCTCAACATGGTCTCCTGTGTGAACAACATCAGAAGAACCAGTCAGTTGGTGTGATATACAGTACCAGTCATAAGTTGACACCTACTAATTCAAGGGTTTTTCTTAATTTTTTACTATTTTCTACCTTGTAGAATAATAGTGAATACATCTAAACTATAAAATAACACATTGGAATGGATGGAATCATTCCACATATGGAATCATGTAGTAACCAAAAAAAGTGTTAACCAAATCAAAATGTTATATTTTAGATTCTTCAAAGTAGCCACCCTTTGCCTTGACAGCTTTCCACACTCTTGGTATTCTCTCAATCAACTTCACCTGGAATGCTTTTCCTACAGTCTTGAAGGAGTTCCCACATATGCTGAGCACTTGTTGGCTGCTTTTCCTTCACTCTGTGGTCCAACTCATCCCAAATCATCTGAATTTTGGACTCATTTGGACTCATCAGACCAATCTAATGTCCATTGCTCATGTTTCTTTGTCCAAGTAAGTCTCTTCTTATTATTGGTGTCCTTCAGTAGTGGTTTCTTTTCAGCAATTCAACCTTGAAGGCCTGATTCACACGGTCTCCTCTGAACAGTTGATGTTGAGATGTGTCTGTTCCTTGAACTCTGAATAATTTATTTGGGCTGCAATTTTTGAGGCTGGTAACTCTAATGAACTTATCCCCTGCAGCAGAGGTAACTTGGTCTTCCTTTCCTGTGGCGGTCCTCGTGAGAGGCTGTTTCATTATAGCGCTTGATGGTTTTTGCGACAGCCCTTGAATAAACTTGAAAAGTTCTTGAAATTTTACGGATTGACTGACCTTCATGTCTTAAAGTAATAATGGACTGTCGTTTCTCTTTGATTATTTGAGCTGTTCTTGCCCTAATATGGACTTGGTATTTTACCAAATAGGGCTATCTTCTGTATACCACCCCTACCTTGTCACAACACACCTAATTGGATCAAATGCATTAATAATGAAAGAAATTGCACAAATGAACTTTTGATAAGGCATTCCAGGTGACTACCTCATGAAGATGGTTGAGAGAATACCAAGAGTGTGCAAAGATGTAATCAAGGCAAAGGGTGGCTACTTAGAAGAACTTAAAGTATAAAATATATTTTGATATGTTTAACACTTTTTTGGTTACTAAACGATTCCATATGTGTTGTTGAATAGCTTTGATGTCTTCACTACTATTACACAATGTAGGATGTAGGAAATAGTAAAAATAAAGATAAACCCTTGAATGAGTAGGTGTGTCCAAACCTTTGACTGGTAATGTACATGTCAATCACATTTATTTTTTGAAGCCCTTTTTACATCCGCAAAGTCACAAAGTGCTTTACAGAAACACTTCCTAAAATCATGAAAGATCAAGCAATGCAGATGTAGAAGCACAGTGGGTACTAAAAACTCAGTATAAAGCAGGAACCTAGGGAGAAACATGGAGAGGAACCAGTCCTCGTCTGGCTGTACCGGGTGGCGCAGCGTTCTAAGGCACTGCATCTCAGTGCTTGAGGCGTCACTACAGACCCCCTGGTTCGATTCCAGGCTGTATCACAACCGGCCATGATTGGGAGTCCCATAGGGCGGCACACAATTGTCCCAGCATCGGGGGGCAAAAGTTGTGAAATTCATGAGCCATATCATCCTCCACTCACTATCACAATGGTTAGTAACTACACAGACTAATTTCATAGAACTTAAAACACTGGCAGTTTGTCTACTTCACTTCTTTAGTCTACTCTCTGATCACTCCAGATAGTGAATAAAACACATGCTGGCAATACTGGTGTCAAACCATGCTAGTCTCAGTAGCACAAAATAACATCTACCTTTTCATACAAACAGATCATCATGAAACAGTTCAACTGCAACTTTTCATGCACAGTGAGAAGTTGGAACAAAACAAACTTAATTAGATAGAACCTGCTCTTACCATGAGAAACAGATTTCCCAATCTTCTCCTCCTCTTCTTCATCTTTAATGTTGACATTCAGCTCCAGTGTTTGACTGCAGTCTTCCAGCTTCACTGATGCCATCTCTGGATCCTGCAGTGCAAACTGGGCTCCACTGTCACAATCAGGACCCACTGACTGTAGGTTTGGACTTAGTGTGGAAGGAGAGCGGCAGGCTGGGTTTGTCCTCACTATTGATGTTACCGGACTTATACCTGAGTTGGCAAGTAGTAATAAAGAGAAACGGAAACAAACGTTATTGTCTTGACAATTCAGGCACATTCTTTATTCTCTAAAAATATTTTGTATTTTTCAATAATCTAATTCAGTGTTTGACTGAAAAAGTACACATTTTGGGTGCCGGTACGGTATATATTTCGGTGCAGGGGCCCCACAATACCTTTGAGCTAATATTCTATAAGAGGAACATGAGCTCAAGCAGTAGACATTTCAGGTGCTGATATTAAGCTCTGGTGAGCTTCTGTCCAAGTCAAACACTGATCTCATTTTTATAGATCAGGTAGCTAAGAATTGACAACAAATAATTAACATTACAAAGTACACACTACACAATGTACAGTTGAAGACGGAAGTGTACATACACCTTAGCCAAATACATTTAAACTCAGTATTACACAATTCCTGATATTTAATCTTAGTAAAAATTCCCAGTCTTGCGTCAGTTAGGATCACCACTTTATTTTAAGTGAAAATGTCAGAATAATAGTAGAGAGAATGATTTATTTCAGCTTTTATTTCCTTCATCAGATTCCCAGTGGGTCAGATGTTTACATACACTCAATTAGTATTTGGTAGCATTGCCTTTAAATTGTTTAACTTGGGTCAAACGTGTCGGGTAGCCTTCCACAAGCTTCCCACAATAAGTTGGGTGAATTTTGGCCCATTCCTCCTGACAGAGCTGGTGTAACTGAGTCAGGTTTGTAGGCCTCCTTGCTCGCACACGCTTTTTCAGTTCTACCCACACATTTTCTATAGGATTGAGGTCAGGGCTTTGTGATGGCCACTCCAATACCTTGACATGTTGTCCTTAAGCCATTTTGCCACAACTTTGGATGTATGCTTGTGGTAATTGTCCATTTGGAAGACCTATTTGCGACCAAGCTTTAACTTCCTGACTGATGTCTTGAGATGTCGCTTCAATATATCCACATAATCTTCCTTCCTCATGATGCCATCTCTTCCTAGAGCTGGCCGCCTGGCCAAAGTGAGCAATCGGGGGTGAAAGACGATAGTCAAGAAGGTGACCAAGAAGCCGATGGTCACTCTGACAGAGCTCCAGAGTTCCTTGGTAGAGATAGGAGAAACTTCCAAAAGGACAACCATCTCTGCAGCACTCCACCAATCAGGCCATTATGGTAGAGTGGCCAGACGGAAGCCACTCCTCAGTAATTTTATTTAACCAGGTAAGCCAGTTGAGAACAAGTTCTCATTTACAACTGCGACCTGGCCAAGATAAAGCAAAGCAGTGCGATTAAAAACAACAACACAGAGTTACATATGGGGTAAACAAAACATAAAGTCAAAAATACAACAGAAAATATATATACAGTGTGTGCAAATGTAGTAAGTTATGGAGATAGGCAATAAACAGGCCATAGTGCAAAACAGTTACAATTTTGTATTAACACTGGAATGATAGATGTGCAAAAGATTATGTGCAATTTGAGATACTGGGGTGCAAATTAGCAAAATAAATAACAATATGGGGATGAGGTAGTTGGGTGGGCTAATTTCAGAATAGCTGTGTACAGGTGCAGTGATCGGTAAGCTGCTCTGACAACTGACGCTTAAAGTTAGTAAGGGAGATAAGAGTCTCCAGCTTCAGAGATTTTTGCAGGTCGTTCCAGTCATTGGCAGCAGAGAACTGGAAGGAATGGCGGCCAAAGGAGGTGTTGGCTTTGGGGATGACCAGTGAGATATACCTGCTGGAGCGCAGACTACGGGTGGGTGTTGCTATGGTGACCAGTGAGCTAAGATAAGATGGGGATTTGCCTAGCAGTGATTTATAGATGACCTGGAGCCAGTGGGTTTGGTGACGAATATGTAGTGAGGGCAAGCCAACAAGAGCGTACAGGTCACAATGTTGGGTAGTATATGGGGCTTTGGTGACAAAACGGATGACACTGTGATAGACTACATCCAATTTGCTGAGTAGAGTGTTGGAGGCTAATTTGTAAATGACATCGCCGAAGTCAAGGATCGGTAGGATAGTCAGTTTTACGAGGGCATGTTTGGCAGCATGAGTGAAGGAGGCTTTGTTGCGAAATAGGAAGCCGATTCTAGATCTAACTTTTGAATGGAGATGCTTAATGTGAGTCTGGAAGGATAGTTTACAGTCTAACCAGACACCTAGGTATTTATAGTTGTCCACATACTCTAGGTCAGACCCGCCGAGGGTAGTGATTCTAGTCGGGTGCAAGCAGCGTTCGGTTGAAGAGCATGCATTTAGTATTACTAGTGTTTAAGAGCAGTTGGAGGCTACTGAAGGAGTGTTGTATGGCGTTGAAGCTCGTTTGGAGGTTTGTTAACACAGTGTCCAATGAATTTTTTATTTTTTTTATTTCACCTTTATTTAACCAGGTAAGCCAGTTGAGAACAGGTTCTCATTTACAACTGCGACCTGGCCAAGATAAAGCAAGTAGTGCAATAAAAACAACACAGAGTTACATATGGGTAAAAAAAAAACATAGAGTCAGAAATACAACAGAAAATATATATACAGTGTGTGCAAATGTAGCAAGTTATGGAGGTAAGGCAATAAATAGGCTATAGTGCAGAATAATTACAATAGTATTAACACTGGAATGCTAGATGTGCAAGAGATGATGTGCAAATAGAGATACTGGGGTGCAAAAGAGCAAAATAAATAACAATATAGGGATGAGGTAGTTGGGTGGGCTAATTTCAGATGGGCTGTGTACAGGTGCAGTGATCGGTAAGGTGCTCTGACAACTGATGCTTAAAGTTATTGAGGGAGATAAGAGTCTCCAGCTTCAGAGATTTTTGCAATTCGTTCCAGTCATTGGCAGCAGAGAACTGGAAGGAATGGCGGCCAAAGGAGGTGTTGGCTTTGGGAATGACCAGTGAGATATACCTGCTGGAGCGCAGACTACGGGTGGGTGCTGCTATGGTGACCAATGAGCTAAGATAAGGCAGGGATTTGCCTAGCAGTGATTTATAGATGGCCTGGAGCCAGTGGGTTTGACGACGAACATGTAGTGAGGACCAGCCAACAAGAGCGTACAGGTCACAGTGGTGGGTAGTGTATGGGGCTTTGGAGACAAAACGGATGGCACTGTGATAGACTACATCCAATTTGCTGAGTAGAGTGTTGGAGGCTATTTTGTAAATGACATCGCCGAAGTCAAGGATCGGTAGGATAGTCAGTTTTACGAGGGCATGTTTGGCAGCATGAGTGAAGGAGGCTTTGTTGCGAAATAGGAAGCCGATTCTAGATTTGACTTTGGATTGGAGATTCTTTATGTGAGTCTGGAAGTTGAGTTTACTGTCTAACCAGACACCTAGATATTTGTAGTTGTCCACATACTCTAGGTCAGACCCGTCGAGAGTGGTGATTCTAGTCGGGTGGGCGGGTGCTAGCAGCGTTCGATTGAAAAGCATGCATTTAGTTTTACTAGTGTTTAAGAGCAGTTGAAGGCTACTGAAGGATTGTTGTATGGCATTGAAGCTCGTTTGGAGGTTTGTTAACACAGTGTCCAATGAAGGGCCAGATGTATACAAAATGGTGTCGTCTGCGTAGAGGTGGATCTGAGAGTCACCAGCAGCAAGAGAGTCAATGAAGGGCCAGATGTATACAAAATGGTGTTGTCCGCGTAGAGGTAGATCTGAGAGTCACCAGCAGCAAGAGCGACATCATTGATATACACAGAGAATAGAGTCGGCCCGAGAATTGAACCCTGTGACACCCCCATAGAGACGGCCAGAGGTCCAGACAACAGGCCCTCCGATTTGACACATTGAACTCTATCTGAGAAGTAATTGGTGAACCAGGCAAGGCAGTCATTAGAGAAACCAAGGCTATTTAGTCTGCCAATAAGAATGCGGTGGTTGACAGAGTCGAAAGCCTTGGCCAGGTCGATGAAGATGGCTGCGCAGTACTGTCTTTTATCGATCACGGTTATAATATCGTTTAGGATCTTGAGCGTGGCTGATGTGCACCCATGACCAGCTCGGAAACCGGATTGCATAGCGGAGAAGGTACGGTGGGATTCGAAATGGACGGTGATCTGTTTGTTAACTTGGCTTTCAAATACTTTTGAAAGGCAGGGCAGGATTAATATAGGTCTAACAGTCTGGATCTAGAGTGTCACCCCCTTTGAAGAGGGGGATGACCGCGGCAGCTGTCCAATCTCTGGGGATCTCAGACGTTACGAAAGAGAGGTTGAACAGGCTAGTATTAGGGGTTGTGACAATTTTGACAGCTAATTTTAGAAAGAAAGGGTCCAGATTGTCTAGCCCAGCTGATTTGTAGGGGTCCAGATTTTTCAGCACTTTCAGAACATCAGCTGTCTGAATTTGTGTGAAGGAGAAGCCGGGGGTGGGGGGGGGGGGCATGGGCACGTTGCAGCGGAGGGTGCAGAGCTGGTGTCCGGGGTAGTGGTAGCCAGGTGGAAAGCATGGCCAGCCGTAGCAAAATGCTTGTTGAAATTCTCGATTATTGTAGATTTATCTGTGGTGACAGTGTTTCCTAGTCTCAGTGCAGTGGGCAGTTGGGAGAAGATGCTCTTATTTTCCATGGACTTTACAGTGTCCCAAAACTTTTTGGAGTTAGTGCTACAGGATGCACATTTCTGTTTGAAAAAGCTAGCCTTTGCTTTCCTAACTGATTGTGTATATTGGTTCTTGACTTCCCTAAAAAGTTGCATATCGCGGGGGCTGTTCGATGCTAATGCAGTACGCCACAGGATGTTTTGTGCTAGTCAAGGGCAGTCAAGTCTGAGGATAAATAAGCATGCCCCATTCAAAAAATTAATATTGAGAGGAAAGCACTTTTAAAGAACAACCAGGCATCCTCTACTGACGGAATGAGGTCAATATCCATCCAGGATACCCGGGCCAGGTCAATTAGAAAGGCCTTCTCGCTGAAGTGTTTTAGGGAGCGTTTGACAGTGATGAGGAGTGGTCGTTTGACCGCGGACCCATTACGGACGCAGGCAATAATCGCTGAGATTCTGGTTGAAGACAGCGGAGGTCTATTTAGAGGGTATATTTGTCAGGATGATATCTATGAGGGTGCCCATGTTTACAGATTTGGGGTTGTACCTGGTAGGTTCGTTGATAATTTGTGTGAGATTAAGGGCATCTAGTTTAGATTGTAGGTTGGCCGGGGTGTTAAGCATATCCCAGTTAGTTCACCAAGCAGTACGAACTCTGAGGATAGATGGGGGGCGATCAGTTTACATATGGTGTCCAGGGCACAGCTCTGGGCTGAGGGGGGTCTGTAGCAAGCGGCAACAGTGGGAGACTTATTTCTGGAAAGGTTGATTTTTAGAAGTAGAAGCTCAAACTGTTTGGGCACAGACCTGGATAGTACAATAGAGCTCTGCAGGCTCTCTCTACAGTAGATTGCAACCCCACCCCCTTTGGCAGTTCTATCGAGACGGAAAATGTTGTAGTTGGAGATGGACATTTCTGGTGGCCTTCCTAAGCCAGGATTCAGACACTGCTAGAACATCAGGGTTGGCGGAGTGTGCTAACGCAGTGAATAACTCAAACTTAGGGAGGAGGCTTTGGATGTTAACGTGCAAGAAGCCAAGGCTTTTACGGTTACAGAAGTCAACAAATGATAACGCCTGGGGAGTAGGAGTGATACTGGGGGCTACAGGGCCTGGGTTAACCTCTACATCACCAGAGGAACAGAGGAGGAGTAGAATAAGAATACGGCTAAAGGTTTTAAGTACTGGTCTTCTAGTGCGTTGAGTACAGAGGAAAAAAAGGGGCAGATTTCCGTGCGTTGTAGAATAGATTCAGGGCATTATGTACAGACAAGGATATGGAAGGATATGAGTACAGTGGAGGTAAATCTAAACGTTGGGTAACGATGAAAGAGATAGCATCACTGGAGGCACCGATTGAGTCGGTCTCCGCGTGTATGGGGGTGGGACAAAGGAGCTATCTAAAAAGGTAGGTTGAGCTGGGCTGGGCTGGGGGATCTACAGTGAAATAGTACAATAAGAAATAACTGAAACAGCAATAAGCAAAGCATATTGACATGGGAGAGAGGCATAAAGCAATCACAGGTGTTATTCGAGAGAGCTAAGGCAACAGCTGGTAATGGCAACAAGGTTTGGGCTGAGGCTAAACAAACAGGATGCGGTACCGTATAAAGAAACAGTCCAGCAGGCATCAGCTGTATAGCTGAGTTATCATAAGGTCCGGTGAACAGCAATAGGAGAGTTCGGAGGTAGTTCGGAGGCTGCTATAGCACTGGCGAGCAAGAGGCCATGGCTAGCGTGTGCTAGCGGGCCAGGGCTAGCAGATGGGTCTTCGTGGTCGACGTCGTAACGGGAAGCCTGCTGTAACCACATCAGATGATTTCGTCGGCAGACCAGTCGTGTTGGATCGGCGGGGCTCCGTGTCAACACTAGGAGGTCCCGTCCGGTTGACAGAGAGGTAGATAGCCGGGCGATGGGCTTTAGGATAGCTCAAGGCTGATTACCCACAACAACGTCCATTTGGTTGCAGCTAGCTGTGATGATCTGTTAAAAGTCCAGTGATTCAGTGATTCCGGCAGAAAAACCGATGTTCTGGGTCGATAACACGCTGTGCAGACAGTGCAGACTGGCCGATAATAGTCCAGGCTAGAGCTGGCTGGTAGTGCAGGCCACAGACAATGGTGAAAAACCGCTGATGGTGGCTAATAGAAAGTAGCTAGTTAGCTGGCTACTCCCGTCCGGTAGACAGAGGTAGATAGCCTGGAAATGGGCCTGGCTCGAGGCTATCTCATGGCTAACTGGTGCTTGCTTCTGGGGCAGTGGTGAACAGCCAAACAGCAACATCCAATCGGTTGCGGCTAGCTAGTTGCGATCCGGTGTTAATGTCCAGTGAATCAGTTATTCTGGAAGTAGAATCCGATGTTCTGGGTGAAAACCGCTAACAATGGCTAATAGCAAGTAGCTAGTTAGCTGGCTAGCTAGTTTCAACTGGAGATTCCAGATAAAGGTAAGTCAATAATAGAATCCGTTCCACATTGAGTGAGGCGGGTTGCAGGAAAGTATATGTTGTAGAAGGATGAAAAGTATGATAGGAAAATATGTACGAAAAATACAAAAAAAATACAAAAAACAGGCTATTTACACAGACACACAACAAAGAATGCGACCGCACTGCTACGCCATCTTGGAATAGTTAAGGGCACATGACAGACCACTTGGAGTTTGCCAAAAGAGACCTCAAGACTCTCAGACCATGAGAAGGAAGATTCTCTGGTCTGATGAAACCAATATTGAACTCTTTGGCCTGAATCCCAAGCATCACATCTGGAGGAAACCTGGCACCATCCCTACGGTGAAGCGTGGTGGTGTCAGCATCATGCTGTGGGGATGTTTTTCAGCGGCAGGGACTAGGACACTAGTCAAGATCGAGGGAAAGATGAACGGAGCAAAGTACAGAGAGATCCTTGACCTGCTCCAGAATGTTCAGGACCTCAGACTGGGGCGAAGGTTCACCTTTCAACAGGACAACTACCCTAAGCACACAGCCAAGACAACGCAGGAGTGGCTTTGGGACAAGTCTCTGAACGTCCTTGAGTGACCCAGCCAGAGCCCGGACTTCAACCCGATCTAACATCTCCGGAGAGACCAGAAAATAGCTGTGCAGCGACGCTCTCCATCCAATCTGACAGAGCTTGAGAGGATCTGCAGAGAAGAATGGGAGAAACACTCCAAATACAGGTGTGCCAAGCTTGTAGCGTCATACCAAAGAAGACTCTTGGCTGTAATCGCTGCCAAAGGTGCTTAAACAAAGTACTGAGTAAAGGGTCTGAATACTTATGTAAATGTGATATTTCCGTATTTTTTATTATATTTGGTTAAATTTTTTTAGCAACAATTGATAAAAACACGTTTTTGCTTTATCATTATGGGGTATTGTGTGTAGATTAATGAGGGAAACAAACAACTTAATCTATTTTAGAATAAGGCTGTAACATACCTAAATGTGGAAAAAGTCAAGGGGTCTGAATAATTTCCCAATGAACTGTATATACAATGGGGAGAACAAGTATTTGATACACTGCCACATTGTATGATTTTTAAGTAATTAATTTGCATTTTATTGCATGACATAAGTATTTGATAAATCAGAAAAGCAGAACTTAATATTTGGTACAGAAACCTTTGTTTGCAATTACAGAGATCACACGTTTCCTGTAGGTCTTGACCAGGTTTGCACACACTGCAGCAGGGATTTTGGCGCACTCCTCCATACAGACCCTCTCCAGAACCTTCAGGTTTCGGGGCTGTCGCTGGGCAATACGGACTTTCAGCTCCCTCCAAAGATTTTCTATTGGGTTCAGGTCTGGAGACTGGCTAGGCCACTCCAGGACCTTGAGATGCTTCTTACGGAGCCACTCCTTAGTTGCCCTGGCTGTGTGTTTCGGGTCGTTGTCATGCTGGAAGACCCAGCCACGACCCATCTTCAATGGTCTTACTGAGGGAAGGAGGTTGTTGGCCAAGATCTCGCGATACATGGCCCCATCCATCCTCCCCTCAATACGGTGCAGTCGTCCTGTCCCCTTTGCAGAAAAGCATCCCCAAAGTATGATGTTTCCACCTCCATGCTTCACGGTTGGGATAGTGTTCTTGGGGTTGTACTCATCCTTCTTCTTCCTCCAAACACGGCGAGTGGAGTTTAGACCAAAAAGCTCTATTTTTGTCTCATCAGACCACATGACCTTCTCCCATTCATCCTCTGGATCATCCAGATGGTCATTGGCAAACTTCAGATGGGACTGGACATACGCTGGCTTGAGCAGGGGGACCTTGCGTGCCTTGCAGGATTTTAATCCATGACGGCGTAGTGTGTTACTAATGGTTTTCTTTGAGACTGTGGTCCCAGCTCTCTTCAGGTCATTGACCAGGTCCTGCCGTGTAGTTCTGGGCTGATCCCTCACCTTCCTCATGATCATTGATGCCCCACGAGGTGAGATCTTGCATGGAGCCCCAGACCGAGGGTGATTGACCGTCATCTTGAACTTCTTCCATTTTCTAATAATTGCGCCAACAGTTGTTGCCTTCTTACCAAGCTGCTTGCCTATTGTCCTGTAGCCCATCCCAGTCTTGTGCAGGTCTACAATTTTATCCCTGATGTCCTTACACAGCTCTCTGGTCTTGGCCATTGTGGAGAGGTTGGAGTCTGTTTGATTGAGTGTGTGGACAGGTGTATTTTATACAGTAACGAGTTCAAACAGGTTAAGTTAATACAGGTAATGAGTGGAGAACAGGAGGGCTTCTTAAAGAAAAACTAACAGGTCTGTGAGAGCCAGAATTCTTACTGGTTGGTAGGTGATCAAATACTCATGTCATGCAATAAAATGCAAATTCATTACTTAAAAATCATACAATCTGATTTTCTGGATTTTTGTTTTAGATTCCGTCTCGCACCGTTGAAGTGTACCTATGATAAAAATTACAGACCTCTACATGCTTTGTAAGTAGGAAAACCTGCAAAATCGCCAGTGTATCAAATACTTGTTCTCCCCACTGTATATATATATATATACACATATCCTTTAAAAAAATGTAATGTCCTTTATTACTTTCCAACCCCACCACCCCTCCCCTAATTGGAGTAAACTACTGAACAACAAAGCTTAGGCCTCTACTTCCAGCTTATACATTCTATATACATTTTATGGACATGTCAATTTAACAATAGTTCTATTTTGTTTGTTTTTACTCCTCAACCTCTCTGATCATTTTAATGATGTCCATCCGGTTTGCTTCTGTATGCCATATCTTTCAAACTGTGCTCTTTCACAAAAGTTCTTAACCTACATACTCATTAACTTAACTAGGTCTTTCCTTATAGCACTCGACCACACGACTGGACAATAATCAAGATAAGACAAATCTAGAGCCTGCAGAACTTGATTTTTGGAGTGTGGTGTCAAAAAAGCAGAGCATCTATTACGGACAGACCTCTCCCCATCTTTACAACCATTGAATCTATACGTTTTGACCATGACAGTTTACAATCTAAGGTAATGCCAAGTAATTTAGTCTCCTCAACTTGTTCAACAGCCACATCATTCAATACCAGATTCAGCTGAGGTCTAGAATTTAGGAAATTATTTGTACCAAATACAGTGCTCTTAGTTTTAGATGTTCAGGGCCAGTTTATTACTGGCCACCCATTCCAAAACAGACTATACTGGTTTCATCCATGCAAGTCTCAGTAGCACGAAATAACACCTACCTTCTCATTGAAACAGTTCATCATGAAACAGTTCTACTGCAACTTTTCATGCACAGTGGGAAGTTGGATCGAACCTGCTCTTACCCTGAGAAACAGATTTCCCAATCTTCTCCTCCTCTTCTTCATTTTTAATGTTGACATTCAGCTCCAGTGTTTGACTGCAGTCTTCCAGTTTCACTGATGCCATCTCTGGTACCTGCGGTGCAAACTGGACTCGACTGTCAATCAGGACCCAGTGACTGTAGGTTTGGACTCAGTGTGGAAGGAGAGAGGCAGGCTGGGTTTGTCCTCACTGTTGATGTTACAGGCCTCAGACTTAATCCTAGTCGGCCTGTAGTAATAAAGAGAAACAGACAACAGTCTTGACAGTTCTGGAACTTTCTTTATCCTCAAAAAAGATATTATATTTCTTCTTGTTCAATTCCCTAATTTCAACAGATCAGGGAGCTAAACAATGACAAAACAACATTCATTCACATTAGACAGGTGCACAAAAATTACACAAAGCAACTGCAGAAATGAATAAATGACTCAAAAACTATTTAGGACAAGGTTACAGTTTGTTTTAGGCAGCACTATGAGCTATTTTCCTTAATAACCTTATCTTCACTGTATTTTTTCACTCAAAAATAATAATATTCACGGACGGCCAGGGACACACTCCAACACTCAAACGTCATTTACAAACGCAGTATTTGTGTTTAGTGAGTCCGCCAGATCAGGGGCAGTAGGGGTGACAATGCGTGATATTGATAGGTGAGTGAATTGGACCATATTGCTGTCCTGCCTCAGCATTATAAATGTAACGAGTACTTTTGGGTGTCAGGGAAAATGTATGGGAGTAAAAAGTACAACTTTTCTTTAGGAATGTAGTGGAGTAAAAGTTGCCAGAACATATAAATAGTAAAGTACAAATACCCCAAAAACGACTTCAGTAGTACTTCAAAGCCTTTTTACTTTCACATTTCAGTCATTTAGCAGAAGCTCTTATCCAGAGCGACTTACAGTAGTGAGTGCACACATTCTTCATACTGGTCCCCAGTGGGAATCGAACCCACAACCCTGGCGTTGCAAGCACCATGCTCTACTAACTGAGCCACACAGGACTACTTAGTTACTTTACACCACTGCCAATTGTATTTCCCGTTCACACCATAGTAACAACTATAGATAAAGATATAAACAACTGAATGTGTCTGAATATTAGTACACATGTAGAAAACTGATACACATTACATTGAACTTCAAAACAGTAGAACAACCATGCAATTGTCTCTCTCTAATGCACCTGCACTGCTACCCCATTCATAGACGCTAACTGCTTTAGTGCCTCTTGACGATAGTATCTTCTGACCGGGGGAGTTTTGTTAAGAACCTCAACATTAACACGCATCGCTTGCGGTACGTTTTTGGAAACATAAGGAAAATATATCTTTCATATCAGCTAAATATAATTTTCTGCTGCACCTGCACTTATTTGGACAGTGAGAGACAGAATAATAACAACAAAAATCCAGAAAAATGCATGTCAAAAATGTTATAAATTGATTTGCATTTTAAATTAGGGAAATAAGTATTTGACCCCTCTGCAAAACATGACTTAGTACTTGGTGGCAAAACCCTTGTTGGCAATCACAGAGGTCAGACGTTTCTTGTAGTTGGCCACCAGGTTTGCACACATCTCAGGAGGGATTTTGTTCCACTCCTCTTTGCAGATCTTCTCCCAGTCATTAAGGTTTCGAGGCTGACGTTTGGCAACTCGAACCATCAGCTCAATCCACAGATTTTCTATGGGATTAAGGTCTGGAGACTGACTAGGCCACTCCAGGACCTTAATGTGCTTCTTCTTGAGCCACTCCTTTGTTGCCTTGGCCGTGTGTTTTGGGTCATTGTCATGCTGGAATACCCATCCACGACCCATTTTCAATGCCCTGGCTAAGGGAAGGAGGTTCTCACCCAAGATTTGACGGTACATGGCCCCGTCCATCGTCCCTTTGATGTGGTGAAGTTGTCCTGTCCCCTTAGCAGAAAAACACCCCCAAAGCATAATGTTTCCACCTCCATGTTTGACGGTGGGGATGGTGTTCTTGGGGTCATAGGCAGCATTCCTCCTCCTCCAAACACGGCGAGTTGAGTTGATGCCAAAGAGCTCGATTTTGGTCTCATCTGACCACAACACTTTCACCCAGTTGTCCTCTGAATCATTCAGATGTTCATTGGCAAACTTCAGATGGCCCTGTATATGTGCTTTCTTGAGCAGGGGGACCTTGCGGGCGCTGCAGGATTTCAGTCCTTCACGGCGTAGTGTGTTACCAATTGTTTTCTTGGTGACTATGGTCCCAGCTGCCTTGAGATCATTGACAAGATCCTCCCGTGTAGTTCTGGGCTGATTCCTCACCGTTCTCATGATCATTACAACTCCACGAGGTGAGATCTTGCATGGAGCCCCAGGCTGAGGGATATTGACAGTTATTTTGTGTTTCTTCCATTTGCGAATAATCGCACCAACTGTTGTCACCTTCTCACCAAGCTGCTTGCCGATGGTCTTGTAGCCCATTCCAGCCTTGTGTGGGTCTACAATATTGTCCCTGACATCCTTGGAGAGCTCTTTGGTCTTGGCCATGGTAGAGAGTTTGGAATCTGATTGATTGATTGCTTCTGTGGACAGGTGTCTTTTATACAGGTAACAAGCTGAGATTAGGAGCACTCCCTTAAGAGTGTGCTCCTAATCTCAGCTCGTTACCTGTATAAAAGACACCTGGGAGCCAGAAGTCTTTCTGTTTGAGAGGGGGTCAAATACTTATTTCCCAATTTATAACATTTTTGACATGCGTTTTTCTGGATTCATTTTGTTATTCTGTCTCTCGCTGTTCAAATAAACCTACCATTAAAATTAGACTGATCATTTCTTTGTCAGTGGGCAAAAGTACAAAATGAGCAGGGGATCAAATACTTTTTTCCCTCACTGTATGTTTGTGAAAGTGATGAGTATTGACGTTTCTCAATGTTAAAACAGAGCATCGGAATTGTAGTTTACACAGAGCCAAATGTGGACGAATGTAATGGCTGAAAACCCTACATACGGAGAAGGGATTTTGAGAGCTACTGCACTGAAGTCCGTTAATGGGCAAATAGCAGCTATTTCTCAATGCTTGAAATGCATATAATAGTAACTTTGAGCACCCCCAGAAAACATTCACAAATTACAAACTCATAAATCCATTTTTATAATACTGTAATATTGTTCTAAAAGTTGAGTTTGAGGTTCTCCAAATCAAATACAAAAACGTATAGTGCAACTTGGTGCGCACCAGTTTACCATGGACTGTAGGCTACAGTAGGCTCACCATTTACGATCTTGCTTTAGGGCCTTTCCGGCCGTCTTCGTGGTTATATGCGGGAAGCGTAAATTGTACCATTGTAAGCTAATAAATACTTTTCCAAGTTAGATCGCATGTATATTTATGCAATAAGGCCAGAGGGGGTGTGTTATATAGTCAACATACCACGGCTAAGGGCTGTTAGGCACGATGCAATGCCTCAGTCGCCTAATTGCTATTATAAACTGGTTACCAACATATGTATAACAGTAAAAAAATATATATATATTTTGTCATACCTGTGGTGTACGTCTGATATACCACGGCTTTCAGCCAATCAGCATTCAGGGCTCTAACAACCCCGACCACACAATGTATATTTACTACAGTAAAATAATATACTGCACCAACTACATAAATATCTGATAGGGGCCATTATCCTCTACGTGGACTTTTTAAACGAACAGCAGAATGGACGACGCCATTTTAACAGCTCATAAGACTATACATTTTTACACAAAACCAATAACATGTCAAACGAACACAGAAATCTCAAATGGTTTATTTTATTAATTTACTTTGACGAAATTATGTACATTCACTCAGACAAATCGCAAATCTCTAGCTATGTGACTTGTAAAATTGTTTTTTTCACGTTATTTCACTCACTCGGTTTGACACAAAAATAACACATCAAACCTTTACCAAACGGGAGAATGCCTTGACGTATATGTTAACTAGCATGTTATGACATGTTCTTTCGATATTAGAAAGTTTAAACGTGCTATTACATACCTGTAGTAATAAATAGAAACGGACACAAAGGTTATCTTCTTGACAACAGATATGGCGCTTTCTTTATTGTGAAGAATAAAGAAAGCTTCCTGTTCCCCAGTACCACAGTGCAACGGTCCGTGCATTCCGAGATCAGATTACAACATTTCATTAAATTACTAAAAAAGTGTAAACTGTAGCAATTTATTTCCCTTTATAGTTTATTAGGCTAAGCATGACCTTCATCCAAATAATGTCTCTAGGGTTGGAACCGGTTCAGGGAACAGAACTGAAAAATAACGTTAAAAAGAACCGGAAACTAAAGTGTTCTATAGTTTTCAGGAACAGCAGTTATTTTAAAAGCATGTAATCCAGGTAATAACCTTATTTTACTTTCCGGGTATTTTTCTCCAGTCCCACAAAATCGCAACAAAGCTCACTCTAGAAACGTATTCCAGTTTCTGCCTGCCAGCTGGAATGGAAATCTTTGCCAGTGGGTGTGCGTGTGGAAACTACCTGCTCCTCCCCTCTGAAGCATAGGTTACTGTATCCTACTGACAACGTAACAAGCATGATTCAGAAATTAGGGAGATATGTTTAATTTGAGAAGAATGGATGAACTTTTTCAATGCTAGTTAAGGATACTATAGTCACCACGTTTCACATTGGATTTATTAACGACATAAAGGTAAGACCTGTTTTTAATTCTAGTGCTGCACTGCACTGCACAAACAAGGTTGTTAGCTAGCTAGCTAACATCTGCTCTGTTCCAACGTTAAATCAACTCTGAAGTTCAGACATTCAAAGTTCCTCCATAGAAGCCGCTCCTCCGTAGGTATAATTCTGTGGGCCTAATTCAGATAATGCAGGTCATAACACGATGCCCAGCGCTTCAAGGCAAGCTTCCTCTATCCTCTAACGAGCTCTCCACACCCGCAAAATGTCGCACCTTACACTGTGATTGGCAGCACAGTGTGCTCTGAATGATTTTCCTATACAGATACTCTGTGGTGTTCTAGTGTATTTATTCTCCCACTTGGATGTCACTTCCACAAGCTTTAAATTGAGGGCCAGTTCGTCAGGATGGGTAATGTACTGTACACATTAATTACAAGTACTCCCAAAGATACACTTCATTTTAACTAGCTAAATCCTGTGTAACAACTAGTAATTACATTGTACTTGGCTAACATTACATGTACTATGCTTTGAAATAGTGTCTTATTCTTCATCTGGGATTTGGATTTGTAAAATATATTATAAAATGTATTTAATATATGTCTGATCAGGCGCAGGTAGCATCAGGTTTGTATTTTCATGCTGATCAAAGCTCTAATCAAATCCAGACATTTATAAATGTTATAATGCTTTTGAATGACACTTCCTTTTTTGGCGAAAAATACCGGGTTACACAGGAGAAGAGTGATTTATTCTCGGGATGGAACATTTGTAAAACACCGGGGAAATATTAAAACCATGATGCGCATGCCAGTTGATTCACAAGACACCAACTAAGTAACTTACATATACGGTATCTTCATTAGGCCTAATGGCATTTTATGTCCATGATAGGAAGTTTGTTGTAGTGACTCAGTAAGGCTAATTGTAAAAGTAACCCTCTAAAGTGCCATGTTTGTACAGTTTATTATGTGGAGGAAACATTTAGGCAGCCAGGACCATACACCAGGACCGCTCCGTAGGCCGCACTGTAGGCCTAGCTCTTACTGCAGTCCAGTGCCATGGACATCTTTGAAGTTTGGCCTCTAGTAATTTAGGAGGGCAACTTTATGAAGGCCTCCTCACCCTGGTCTTATCGTACAAGGCTCTACAGACATATAAAATAAAGACAGGCTATTTTTACATATTATTTGCGTTGATGATGTATTGAAGTCAAGTGGTTCAACATTAAAATATAGTTGGATGGACCACACAGGACTGCTTGGAAAACGCGACAGTCGGTGGAACACTTTCGCCACCAAGTGGACAATTGCTCAGTTCCCTTGTGGCATCAACGCTACTAGAGATATGTGATATAAGATCAAATGTTATGTCAATATTATTATCTCTAAATTGATTCCCCCACCCGTATTTCATATATTATTATTCCGATTTAGCTGTTAATCTGGATTTAATTTATAAACGCTTTCTGTCATTTCCGATTAGAGGGCAGATGACCACGTGACTTACGAACCTACCAATTTGTTACTTTGTAACAGTCTAAAGTGGTTATTCCCAACGTTGATCAACTCCCAATCTATGCCAAGATTTTTTTAAAGCATTATCTTTAAAGCATTATCACTGTACCATTTACACCCTGTATCCTGTGCATGTGACGAATAAACATTGATTTGATTAGAAGATTAACGCACCATTCACATCAGCTATCATAGTCAATATAACAGTGACTGACTTGACCATCACTTTGTAGCCATCATTGAGATGAAGATGGTCAAATGTGAAAATGTAAAATACATTGTGATCATAATAGAATTTAACAAAGCAATTCTGTTGTCTTTGCATGCTTTATCTTTACAATGACAGGGGGTGCACCGTTCCTGGAGGTACTGCAATACCAGGTCGATGCGTGGAGTGGACGGAGCAAGCCCCTATTCCATCTCCCTGTTCCAAAAATCAATGTAATATATGGTCCCCAGATAGGGGACGTATCAGATATTAAACTGATAAGAACAGCCAGAACCGTGCGAGGGCCAGGGTCTTGTTGCTGACCGGGGAGGTGGCGAGAGTGAGATGTAACGCTGTATAGCGGCTGCCCAGGAACAAGTAGAGGTCAGGCAAGCCTCCCCCCCCCCCCCCCCTGAGCCTGGGCCTCTTTACCACCTCCCTCCTCAGCCTCTCCCACTTGCTTCCCCACAGAAAATAAAAAAGCATCCGGTCCAGAACTAACAATGTTTTCCTAGGAGGGATAAAAACAGAACTGATTAATAAAAGGACAGGTAAAATCACAGCCTTGATGATTAAAACCTTGCCCTCAAAAGTCAGTCGTCTCAGTCGTCAGTCGTCTCAGTCCCCAAAAACCCAGTCTCGCTAAAATCCCAGTCCAATTACCACTACCTCCTCCCTCCCTTACTGATAAGAACAGATTTTTTTCTTTTGGAAAAGTTTTTTATTGTACATTTCCTTTTAAAACAGCTCACATTTTTAATTCATTAGGCTTGCTATAGGTGAGCCCACAACGGTTTGGCGCAACGTGGCCCATCCTGCTCTGCTGAATTGGCACCGTGACCTGTCCTGGATGATCGCCCATGAGATCCTCCCGGTCAGGGCCGTTATGCACTCCCGGGGCATGGCGAGGACATCCGCGTGCCCCCGACCAGGCTGCGGCCAAGTGGAGTCGGTGAGGCACTTGCTCTGGGAGTGCAGAGCCGCACGGGACCTGTGGAAGGAAGCAGGCCCCCTGATCTCCCCAAGCCTGCCAGCAGGGGAGGACCTAACGCCTCAGCTCGTGCTGTATGGGGTGGGCCGAAGGCTTATAACAACAAAGGCCTTCACAAAACTCTGGCCCACCCTCACGTGTCTGAAGGACGCACTCCTCCCGCAACCTGCTGGTAGGAAAACAGGTAGGGACCACCCCCCAAGCAGTGGCTTTGGTAGGTAAATGTAATGCAATGCTGGTTTTTATGCACTTTTATGCCGTTTTTATGTGTGTAAATGAATTTAAAATGTGAGTTGTTTTGAAAAGAATTGTATCAATAAAAACTTGTACTCCAGATTTATTTAATTTTCTTTGTGGAAAAATTATGTTTATTTTCATTTCACATTCAAATACAAGCACAAATTCAGTGCATAACGTTATACATAACATGGATTTACAAAAACAGTACCTTAACCCTATAAAAATAGCAAAACTCCTAAAAAATGTGCTGTTCTGAGGAACCTGACCAGCTAAAAGGCCTACATTCAAGAGAAGCATGTAAACAATTGCCTCTAACAATCTCCCAAAGCTGATCTTTCAAAGGAATAAAAACTATTATAGAAATAAAAACATACACATATACCAAAGGGAACTCTGAATAAAACTCAGTGTATATCAAATATTTACAAAGGCTTAGCCTACATTTCAATTTACATGACATAATACAGTTATACATAGGCCTATATATAGGCTACAAAAAAAACATTTACAAAGAAGGGTATATCCCTTTCCATCTATGTTTAACAGATGTGATGCCCCACTTATCTATTTCGAATTGTATTTTATTCCAAATGTCTTGTTTTATAAATTTAAATTTGGCTACCCCTTCATAATCAATGTTTTTTAAAATATTAAAATCTATTTAAATTTTCTTCCAAACTATTTGGGCAAAAGAGCATTCCCATAAAACATGGGGAATTGTTTCAATTGCGAAACAGTTGTCCCTGGGACAAAATTTATTCAGGGTCAAATTATGATCATATAATGTTGAACGGACCGGAAGACGTCTGTGTTAAACAAGCCAATTAAAATCTTTCAGTCTGTTGTCTAAACCTTTTAATTGTGCCCGTAGCCAGGTGGAAGGTGATATAGGTAATCGGTCTCTAGGACAACAATTTTCTATCAATTTCACATATAGCAGTCTGTGGTTGATTACATTTTCTTTTACTTTGCAGACAGGGTTTTTCCTTGCCCATTCAACTATTTTCTTAAAATGTAATGGGATAATTTCAGCTTTTGGCTTACTATTATCCCACTCCACCATAAACCTTAACGGTATGGACAGCCAGAATTTGATTAATATATTACATTTGTGTACAGAAGACGACAAAAGACAACAAACGTTTGAGTAGAACAACGCATCTAGTTTGAGAGGAATATGAGGGAAATCCCTTCCACCAGCCTCTATAGGCTGGTACATCCGATCTCTCCGGATGTACTCATATCCCCCCCAAAAGAAATTAAACAGTACACGTATGAACATTTTCCTTAGAGACACCGGCATGGGAAACACATATGCAAGGTGGAGTAATGAAGGCAGAATGTCCGCCTTCAGCACTAACACCTTGCCACTAAAAGATAGTCGCCTCACTTTCCACAGTCCCAATCTTTTATTAAGCGAAAGTAGTTTTTCTTTCCAATTAACCATGTCATCTTTGATTTCATTTCCGAAAGATATCCCGAGCACTACCATTGGTCCTGTGCACAGTCAAACCACATAACTGATCAGATCTCCATTTCCACTGTCCCATATATTTTATTTCTGTTTTATTCTTGTTAATCCTAGACCCGGAGGCAACAGAGAACTCATCAATGACTTTGATAACCTCTTTCAAGCTCAGGTCGTCTTGTAAATATAAAATGGTGTCGTCCGCGTATTGTGAAATTTTTAGAATATCCCCTCCAGGTAATATAATGCCTTTGATGTTGTAATTTGTCCTAATTGCACATGCGAAAGGTTCAATATATAAAACATACAATAGCGCAGAGAGAGGGTCCCCCTGTCTGACACCTCGTAATTGCTTGATTACATTTCCAATATTCCCATTAACATTTACTCTGCTTCCCACATTACTATAAATAATTTTTACCCATTTCATAAAATTATTTCCAAAACCACATTTTTTCAGAACTCTAAACAAAAACTCATGGTTTACCATGTCAAAGGCTTTTTCCTGGTCCAAATTTACAGTAATAGCTGGCAGGTGCCTTTCCTCTAAATATGCTTGAACGTCTCTGTGCAATTGCAAGTTCCAGGTTAACTTTCTCCCTACCACACCACATGTTTGGTCTAAACCAACAACATATGCCATGGCAGAAGACAGACGATTAGTTATGGCTTTACTTAATAATTTATAGTCTACACACAACATTGTTAAAGGTCTCCAATTTGCTAGTGTCTTGGGGTCTCCCTTTTTGTAAAGTAGCGAGATTACCCCCTCGCACATTGAACCTCCCATATGCTCCAAACCAAAAATAACTCTAAATACTTCCAAAAGATGACATCCAATTAAATCCCAAAAAACTATGTAAAACTCTTTAGAGAGCCCATCCACTCCTGGTACTTTGTTATCTTTCATGCTCTTTAGTGCCATATATATTTAATCTAAATTCAATTCCCCTTCTAATTGGTCTCTAATATCTAAAGGTATCTGCACGTCCACACATTTAAAAAAAGTAGTCCCCTTCTCATAATTAATTGTTTGCTTTTGGAATAGCTGAGAAAAGTGCTGGGTAGCGACACCAAGCATGCCATCTCCATCCTCAACCGTCTCCCCGTCTTGATTCAATAAAGCCGAAATGGTCCTCCTCTTTCCCCGTGACTTAATTTGTTTGAAAAAATATGCAGAGCACTTCTCATCATTATCCCATTTATCTTGTGGACTTTTAAACATGAAATCTCGAGCTTTCTTTTCAAAAAAGGCCTGCTGCTTTTTCTGCAGGTTACACAATGTGTCTTTATCTAAACCACCACCATTCAAATTATCTTGGATGTGCAGATCTTCTAGTTCGTTCTGCAACTTATAAAAATCTTTGTATTTATTACGTGCTTTATCTTTGCAATAATTCTGAATAAAAATCTTGATTCGTAATTTTGTGCTCTCCCACCAGTCTATGACAGTAGAATAAAATGATTTCATGGTTACACAGCCCTGGAAAAAATACCTAAATCTAGTCTCAAATGTTTTGTCATGTAAAATACCATTATTAATTTTCCAATATCCTTTTCCAAATTCAATTGTTTTTAATTCTACTGTCACAGACAGGCAACTGTGGTCAGAATAAAAAACCGGAGTGACGCGTGCAGAGGACACACCGAGTCCACGTGGAACAAACACATAATCTATGCGGCTCCTCGCGCCCCTGCTGTTTCCCCAGGTGAAACCGGGATCATTTGCATGCGCCACTCTATAAGTATCCACCAAATTATATTTCTCTATTAGGTTTTTTACAAGATGCCCTCCCAGATTACCTCGGTCATATGATACATTAAAATCTCCCCCCATAATAACCTGTCTGTTTGTCATAAAAATAGCGTCTAGGTTGTTCAGCATTTCCCTCCTTTCCTTGGGTGTCGATGGTGCATATACATTAATTAACCGAAGACATTTGCCCCTCCAATCAATATCTACTATTAAAACCCTCCCGTGTACTGCCGAAAAACTTCCCACTATTTTTAAATCCCTATTTCCACATAGAATACCAACCCCTGTAGAATGCACCCCGCCGACACTCCACCTTGACTCTCCCTGAACCCATTCCCTAGTAAATTTCTCCACATCATTTTGATCTTTTAAATGTACTTCTTGTAAAAAACACACAGAGAAGCAAATGGAAGACAAATGGGAAAAAACAGTCGCCCTTTTAACGGGGTTCCTAAGCCCTCTAGCGTTTATGCTAGCTATGTTAAAAAGGGACGACATGGGGAAAGGAGGGAAGCAGACAACTATCTAAATATGACATTAATTTCCAGACTCACTTTAAGTACAGTTCCTCGTTAGGAGGCCTGTCTGGGAAACGGTGGTCCCCAGGGGGAGGACTGTCCACAAAGATAGGGGTCGGGAAAACACTTTCCTCCTCAGTCAGTGTGGGTGCTGGAACACCGCTGGGTGCGAGACCGCTGCTGTCGGTAGAGCTCGCGCCTGACAGGGAAAGCAGAGTCTCCTCTGCGCTGCCCGGGTTTCCCGCGCTTTTCTCCTCAGACTCCCCGCTTGCAAAACAACTGAAACGATTCCCCCCCAGGGCGGACTCCTCCGTCGCCTCCATGCGGATGAGTGGGGAAACAGGGCTCATCTGCTTCCTCTTGATAGAGCACTTCCTCCTCTCTCCCACCGTGGTCCAGCTCTCCGGAGCAGAGGGCGCGGTGGGCTCTCCCGTAGCCTCCTCCATTTGCTTGCTCCAGCTCCTGTCCCCCGCTCCGCTCTCCTCATGAGGTGATGATGGCGCCTCACTCCCGCTCTCCTCAGACTCTTGCAGTTCTCTCTCCATCACTAGCTCCTCCACGACCTCCTCAATAGCGCGTAGCTCTATAACTTTTCCCTCATCTGCTCTTTTCCCGCTCACCGCTCTGGCGTAGGAGGGGGCTGCCTTTGGGCAGTGACGGAACAGGTGCTCCTCTGAGCTGCACAGACTGCAGCGCTTAGGCACGGTGCAATCCCTCATTACATGGCCGAGGGTCCCACAGTTTCTGCACCTTGTCTGGGTGCAGGCATCAGCGAGGTGCCCGTACGTGCTGCACTTCCTGCAAAAACTAGGCTGCCCAGCATACATGAGGTAACCCCTGTCTGCACCGATAGAAAAAGACGCGGGAGGATGGAGGTAGCCATCATGGCCGCTCTCGTCTTCCTTTACGCTCTCGTCTTCCTTCACGCGAAACTGCCTCTTCCCTGTCCAGATGCCTAGGGCGTCCTTAATGTCTCTCACTCCTGGCAAGATGGTCACATACCGGCTGAGGTAGCACACTAGCGTTTCTTCAGTGACCCAGGGGTTGAACATGTGCACCGTTAGCACCCTCAGATTGTGCCTGCACAGGGACTCAACTTGAAAGCTACTGAGGGCGGGTGCTGTCGAGTTCTCTCGGAAGAGCCCTCTCACCTCCTCCAGCCTGGTGATGGTGTAGAACGACACATCATAAAACTTCTCCAGTGTGTTTTGTTGCAGACAGTGCACATCGTCTGCTGTCAAGCGTAGAGGTCCAAAAAGAACGTCATTTCCTAAATTAACTCTTTCCATCAACTTTTCTTTTCCAGTCCATTGAAAACGCAGCGTGTTCTTCAGTCCGGCGGCTGCCGACTGTGACGTGGACGATGACGACATCGCTCCACCTTCAGGATCTACTTGGTACTGCAACTTGATCTTGATCTTAGCCAAAAGGCCGAGAAGCGATACTACACTTGATCTTAGCTAAAAGGCCGAGAAGCGATACCGCAATGCTTTCGGGAGGAAGGTGCCGTTCTCGGGCATGTCATATTCGATGACGTTTACACAAAACGTAGCTCTGTAAACTGTCCGCCAAATATCAAAGATAATGATTTAAAGAAAATCGTGTCATAGATTGGGAGTTGATCAACGTTGGGAATAACCACTTTTGACTGTTACAAAGTAACAAATTGGTAGGATCGGAAGTCACGTGGTTATCTGACCTCCAATCGGAAATGACAGAAAGTGTTTATAAATTAAATCCAGTTTAACAGCTAAATCGGAATAATAATATATGAAATACGGGTGGGGGAATCAATTTAGAGATAATAATATATACATAACATTTGATCTTATATCACATATCTCTGGTAGCGTTGATGCCACAAGGGAACTGAAGCAATTGTCCACTTGGTGGCGCAAGTGCTCCACCGACCGTCGCATTTTCCAAGCAGTCCTGTGTGGTCCATCCAACTACATTTGAATGTTGAACCACTTGACTTCAATACATCATCAACGCAAATAATATGAACAATAAAAATAGCCTGTCTTTATTTTATATGTCGGTAGAGCCTTGTACGATAAGACCACGGTGAAGAGGCCTTCATAAAGTTGCCCTCCTAAATTACTAGAGGCCAAACTTCAAAGATGTCCATGGCACTGGACTGCAGTAAGAGCTAGGCCTACAGTGCGGCCTACGGAGTGGTCCTGGTGTATGGTCCTGGCTGCCTAAATGTTCCCTCCACATAATAAACTGTACAAACATGGCACTTTAGAGGGTTACTTTTACAATTAGCCTTACTGAGTCACTACAACAAACTTCCTATCATGGACATGAAATGCCATTAGGCCTAATGAAGATACCGTATATGTAAGTTACTTAGTTGGTGTCTTGTGAATCAACTGGTATGCGCAATAGGGTTTAATATTTCCCCGGTGTTTTACAAATGTTCCATCCCGAGAATAAATCACTTTTCTCCTGCTGTGTGAGACTGCTGTCTCCTGGCTATCAGCCCTGTCTCTGTGTTTGACCAAAACTGGCTCTCCTTCAGCGCCATGGAGTGCACAGGTATTACGGTTGCTGTCCTTTCAGCACCACAAGCCTTTCACATTTGATGTGACACTGTTGTTGTCTCTATTGGTGATAGTGTGATAGTGGTGCTGGCTACCATAAGCTGTGCAAACAGTGCATTATGTTCAAGTCAAATCAAATTGTATTGGTCACATATACATATTTAGCAGATGCTATTGCGGGTGTAGAGAAATGCTTGTGTTTCTAGCTCCAACAATGCAGTAGTATCTAACAATTCACAACAATACACACAATACACTCAAATCTAAAAGTAAAAGAATGGATTGAAGAAATATATAAATATTAGGATGAGCAAGGTCGGAGTGACATAAAATAAAATACAGTAGAATAGAATACAGTATATACATATGAGATGAGTAAAGCAAAAATATGTAAACATTATTAAAGTGACTAGTGTTTCATTATTAAAGTGGCCAGTGATTCCAAGTCTATATATGTAGGGCAGTAGCCTCTAAGCTGCAGGGTTGCGTAACCGGGTGGAAGCCGGCTAGTGATGGCAGGTGAGTTCCTGCCTCTCTGATATCCAAAAGTTATTTCCGGCTGTAATGTAATAACACAAAAACATTTCTGGCCAAATAATGTAAGAAATAACACACAAAAAACACAAAATACTGCAAAGTTGCTTAGGAGCTAGAAGCAGAGCTGCCATATCTGTCGGCGCCATCTTCAAAATTCTATGTGTCATGTTGTGTCCATGCGGGTTCTGTCTGTGTGCGCGGCAGCCCGAAGCGCGGCCTGTTTGATTCATTAATAATGTCATCAAAAAGCATTGCTCCTCCTTCACTAGAACTAGAATGGCCCGACTACAGAATATATAATGTCTGGCGTATTAAGTGATGCTATGTTTTCTGTTATTTTCATGATATATTTTTTTGATTCAACGTATTGGTAGATTTTAAGTCCCTCTGAAGGCCTTGGTCCTATAGTCACGGTTCGCCACTGGATCTAAGGGAAGGCTTAAATTAAACCTGGCCAGAGGCAGGTTTAACTTCAGATTAATGGATGTTGGCCCCCAGGTTGACCTGGGCAATGAGAGAAAATTGATTACCTGGACTATTTCAATGATCTCAGAACAATTAGTGTTTTAAGAAGAGTCTTTGATCCTGTGTTTAATATTTATTTATTTTTTAGTTCATAGTGTTTAGAATGGTATCATGTTAGGGGTTAAGACAATGGGATGATTCTGGAAGGTGTTCAAGGAAAGACAATTTTCAGAAAGTGTCACACTTTGCCAATACTCACCTTACTTAAAAGTACAAAAATATCCTTCAGATATTCAGTCAGTTTATCTACTGTTTTATTATTTCTCAAGTGGATGTAAATTCTGTTGTAGGCAATCATTTGGAAAGGTGGAATTATTTAATATTATGTTATGTTAATAATACTAATAATTACAATTTACCACTATCAAAAGGAACAATGTATTTATACCTCTAGATTTATATTTGATTATGAATGAGTTTTTCTAGCCATTTATTACTGTGTTGATAATTTATTTGAAATATTGATAATGCTTTTTATATATATATACAGTACCAGTCAAATGTTTGGACACCTACTCATTATTTTATTTTTTTATTTTTTTTATTTTTTTTCCAATTTTCTACATTGTAGAATAATAGTGAAGACATCAAAACGATGAAATAACACATGGAATCATGTAGTAATCAAAAAAGTGTTAAACAAATCAAAATATATTTAATATTTGAGATTCTACAAAGTAGCCGCCCTTTGCCTTACATTTTACATTTACATTTTAGTCATTTATCAGACGCTCTTATCCAGAGCGACTTACAGTTAGTGAGTGCATACATTTTTATTTTTTTATACTGGAATCGAACCCACAACCCTGGCGTTGCAAATGCCATGCTCTACCAACTGAGCTACATCCCTGCCGGCCATTCCCTCCCCTACCCTGGACGACGCTGGGCCAATTGTGCGCCGCCCCATGGGTCTCCCGGTCGCGGCCGGCTACGACAGAGCCTGGATTCGAACCAGGATCTCTAGTGGCACAGCTAGCACTGCGCCACTCGGGAGGCCTTGATGACAGCTTTGCACAATATTGAATTTCAATTAACAGGTGTGCCTTGTTAAAAGTTAATTTGTGGAATTTCTTTCCTTTTTATGTGTTTGAGCCAATCAGTTGTGTTGTGACAAGGTAGGAGTGGTATACAGAAGATAGTCCTCTTTGGTGAAAGACCAAGTCCATATTATGGCAAGAACAGCTCAAATAATCAAAGAGAAACGACAGTCCATTACTTTAAGACATGAAGGTCAGTCAATCCGGAAAATGTGAAGTTCTATTAAAGTTTCTTCAAGTGCAGTCACAAAAACCATCAAGTGCTATGATGAAACTGGCCCTCATGAGGACCGCCACAGGAAAGTAAGACCCAGAGTTACCTCTGCTGCAGAGGATAAGTTCATTAGAGTTACCAGCCTCAGAAATTGCAGCCCCAATAAATGCTTCACAGAGTTCAAATAACAGACACATCTCAACATCAACTGTTCAGAGGAGACTGCGTGAATCAGAACTTCATGGTTGAATTGCTGCAAACAAACCACTACTAAAACATACCTAGTCCCCTGAATACAAACCAAGTAATCTTACATTCAGTGGCTTGTGAAAGTATTCACCCCCCTTGGCATTTTTCCTATTTTATTGCCTTACAACCTGGAATTAAAATGGATTTTGGGGGGGTTTGTATCATTTGATTTGCACGACATGCCTACCACTTTGAAGATGAAAAAATAATGTTTTTGTGAAACAAACAAGAAACAAGAAAAAAAAACAGAACTTGAGCGTGCATAACTATTCAGCCTCTCTGATTAATGCCCTCCTTGCCTGGTCCGTGAGTTTTGGTGGGTGGCCCTCTCTTGACAGGTTTGTTGTGGTGCCATATTCTTTGCATTTTTTAATAATGGATTTAACGGTGCTCCGTGGAATTTTCAAAGTTTCTGATATTTTTTTAGAACCCAACACTGATCTGTACTTTTCCACAACTTTGTCGCTGACCTGTTTGGAGAGCTCCTTGGTCTTCATGGTGCCGCTTGCTTGGTGGTGCCCCTTGCTTAGTGGTGTTGCAGACACTGTGCTCGCATATTCCCTTAAAGACCGTTGCTTGAAAAACAAGAAAAAACGGCAGTAGTACGGTTTGTCCATTTTGAGACGCCATAGACCCCTTTCTGTGTTAACAAACATAGCTGCAAGAGGGGGATGGGCGCGAGTTGGTGGCAGAACAAGGGGGAGTTCTTATATACAAGTTTTTTAGCCATTTCCGCTCTACTTCCTGAACTCCTCCCGTCGATGCAATCCACTTCCGTTCTGCCGGGCTGGGTTTGTTTTGCTAGCTAGCTCCGTTGTGCCGACAAAGCACTGATATCGCAGTGACAAAGAGGATATAAAAATTACAATTACAACATGAAGAAAAGTGGTTCGGGAACGACGTGTGCGGTAGTTGGTTGCAAAAACTCGAGAAAGCACCTGAACGAGTGGTTAGATAGAGCGTGCTACGACCACAAACCAGCTACGAAGAGGCAATGTCCATGCGCTCCATTGTTTAAATTTTTTCGCAAGCCTGATACCGACTCGGAATCAAGGACCTGGCTGAAGGCATTGAATCTAAAGAAACCACCCCTCAACGTTTTTGTTTGTTCCTATCACTTTGTTGACCAAAAACCTACCAAGGATAATCCTTTCCCAGAGTTGTGGTTGGGATACAATCGCCCTCCCCAGCCAAAGAGGCGTCAACTCACCCAGCGGACCACTGCCTCCCCCCAGATAAAGAAACGCAGACTTGAATCTGAGGGTAAGTTCAGCAACTTTAGCTATGAAGCTGACAATACTGTTAATTATGAAGAAGTTGTCATACATTAACATTGCTACCGGTATTTTGCTAAGGCAGTTGATTGTTTTGGAGATGGGACAAACAATGCCCACGATAGCTACATCATTAATTGTGTGTGTGTGTGTGTGTGCCTGCCTGCGTGTGCCTTAGTCTACATCATAAATACAATGCAAGGTGGCAGGCTGTTGTGATGATGATTGTGTGTGTGCGTGTGAGTGCAATGTTGTAGTACACATTTTTCCATTGTGATGTTTGTAGTGAGAGGACTCTATGCCTGCATTAATTTAGCTCCATCCATGTTTTCTCTTCCCCTTTTTAGATGCTCCAGAAACCTGTCAGCCTGTCTGTGAGGCCGAGCCTGCTACACCAAAATTTCGAGATGCCCAGACCCAATGGGAGGATCCGTCACATATTGATCACATTTACTGTTCAACAACACAGTCTGTTAAAATAGACAAGGCCACACAGTGCGAGGCAGAAATGGGTCCTACTGTGACCAGCACCACAGTCATTGATGATGCTAGGTCCCGGCTGTATACAGGAGTGCTTATGGTTCAATTCTTCACCCTGGTGACGGTGTTGTTGCCTTTCAGTAAGCCATCAATTACCCTTCCTGTTGTTGACCAAATACTTATGACGTTGATGAAACTAAAACTAAACCTAATATTAGGAGATATTGCTCACCGCTTCAATGTGTCTACATCCATGGCAAGCATTGTGATTAGTCACTGGATTGACGTGATGGGTGAACAGTTCAAAGTCCTGATCCCCTGGCTTCCAAGAGAGACCATTCGTGCCACAATGCCCTTGTCGTTTCAGAGGAACTACCCTCGAACCACCTGCATCATTGACTGTGCCGAAAGTGCCATGCAGAGAGCCACAAACCACGACTCAAGGAGTGACACTTTCAGCCCGTATAAATCACGCAACACTGTGAAATATCTCGTCGCTGTGGCCCCTAATGGGCTAATCGTGTTTATATCTGATGCCTATGCTGGCAGAAGAAGCGATAAGTTTATCACCATGGACAGTGGGTTCCTAGACTATCTGAGGGCTGGTGATGAGGTCATGGCGGACCGTGGGTTCACCATTCGAGACTTGCTTGATGAGAGAAGGGTCAGTTTGAACATCCCTGCTTTCACCTACAGGCGCAATCAGTTGACCAATGAGGAGACGACACGCACCAGGCGAGTAGCCAATGTCCGCATACATGTGGAAAGAGCAATCCAGAGACTGAAGATGTTTAAGATTTTATCCCAGAATGTTCCCATCAGCATGGCACCGAAACTGGACAACATCTTAACCATCTGTGCTGGCCTAGTTAACCTGAAGAGTCCACTGATCAGTGAGGTTTAGAATCTTGCCCTGTGTCCCTGTCTACCAACACCCAGCCATGTTGTTCATTAAATACAGATAAACACAACAAATACTGCGTGCATTGTATTTTTAAATATTATATATTAATATTTTCATAGTGATGTAATTGTGTGGGCTGCTTTTGTATTTTACTTTTTAATACCTGTTAAGATTAAACACACAATCTTTATTGTTGAAGCCATTTGTTTAGTTTCCTCAAAACAATTAATTAATCCAGTGTTATTTATGTACAGTATGAGCTTACTATGAATTATGAACTGTGTTAAAATAAATTGTAGCACTCTAAGGATTGAAATTACATCAAACTTTATTTTCACTCAAACAGTAGGCACACTGATATATTGCACAGCATAAAGAGATCATGTAAACAATGGACATCTGTTGGCTCCTGTGGGCATGACCTAAATAAGGCAGTTTATTTTGGTTTTAAAATGGTGAGATATTTACTGCAGAACTGTAACCTTCCCTCAACAAAATCATCAACAATTTTCGGGAGCATGTGGGCAAAGTAGAATGTGCGCAGCCTTATGATATGCCCCTGGACAAAGCCTTGGTCGTAGGGTACTTCGATTTCTAGGTGCTCAGTTTTGTTCCAGATCACCAACTTGGAGTGCTGAAGCCCTGTGCAGTGCATCCCAATTTGTACCTGCATGTAGTAGCCTTTTGGACCATTGCAGGCAATATGGTAATCTACCCTATCTCCGTTTGCCACAGTTGTGATTTCGCAGTTCTTTGTTGCCAAAAATTCTGCAAGTGACTTGTTTCCCATCACAGGTGACTTGATCTCCAACAGAATAGTAGAACCGTGTTCCCAAGCTAGCGTCGACATCGCTGTGTTTACACCGGCAGACGTTGTGCAAACAACTTCCGGCGGAAATGAAATGCATTTGTGTAGAGTTATGGCGCCACCCGGGATACAGCGTGTAAACTTGTGTATAGAACGCCAGCAACAAAAAGCCTCTATTTACATGTTGCTTATGAGTGCATTTCACACTACTTTGGATTATAATTGGATTTTAAGGCTCGTATGAATGCCCTGCTTAATATAATGTTTGTGGCATCATCACAAATCAACTGCATTATACTTAAAAAACACTTCAACCAGTAAAATGGCTCTTTGGCTAGCTTTTGCTACAGCCTATATCAATCAGCATACGCATTCTAGCCAACAACTGCTGCATCGAAGGTATTTTGCAAAGATCACACACAACCAAATATAATCATAGCGACTGTTCAAGCAAGAATCAAAACATAATTGTAAGTGTATGAGAACCCAAAAAAGTTATTTTGTTTAGAAGTAATAAAAATGTAAATCTAGACTAC
The DNA here is from genome assembly GCF_964263955.1 of Coregonus lavaretus. Lineage (NCBI taxonomy): Eukaryota > Metazoa > Chordata > Actinopteri > Salmoniformes > Salmonidae > Coregonus > Coregonus lavaretus. The sequence continues at coordinate 17,432 of NW_028162761.1, read as the reverse complement.
TGCCTCCAAGAGTCGCACGCGTCTGTTTGTGACGTCAGTGTGTCATGTACTGGAAAAGGGTCTATAGCCACTTCCTCAAAATAGTCAGAAAACTCAAGAAATCCGTCTTTAATGTTGATGTTTTTGCCGAGGAGATCTTAGTCGTGCAATTTTACATTTAACAAAGATGTTTGTCATTAAATGAGAGTCGTTTTCATGCAGATTTTTTAACTGAGAAATACTTTAACAAAGACTTTAATGAAGAATACCTACTGTTGACCAATAACCCCCTTCCCCTTCGGCTACAGACTTCGGCTTGACTCGAGGAAACATTTTTGTGTGCCAGAACAGCTGAAAAAAACCTTACCAAAAGTCCAAAACGAAAACAAAAAGTCATAATATATGCACAAACTCTTCCGAACTGTTTCGGCTGGAAAGCATGCTGACGCCTTAAAGGCTAACAAAAAGTCTGTCTTACAATGATGGTTTCAGTAGTCCTACATTGTCACAAGGTATAGATTATACCCCTATTTAGACCTGAAGTAGCAGACAGTCTAAATACAGATTAGTGACAATATCGGAACGTTTAAACCTTTTGTAACATAATTATTGTTAGCCCAGCATAAAGTTTGAGCTTTCCTTTCAACACCACGGAGTGAATCCTTACCACTGCTACACCTGGCTATCAGCCACCGGAGCTCAGTCTGGCAGCGAAAAAGTTTATTCAGCCTCATTTACTGCCTTAAAAAAACATAGCTGATATGGCTGACTTGCTTAAACAAATATGGTTTCTACTGACTCCTTGTGTAATTCGATAAGAACCGCCTAGTTAAATAAAGGTTCAATAATAATAAAATATGTACATAATAAAATGGACACTGTAAAACACATAGGGTGTTCACTCCTTAGGCCTACCTTCCTTTCTGCGTCAGACTTCTGAATCTACTTCTGAAAGTACCATGCTTAGATTCATAATAACATCTCAGATTGAACTCTTCCCAAACAGCGACAGTTTCGTTGCAAACAAGACACACTGGTTTGATACTGGAGAAATATGATAAATATATTTGAATAGAACAGTTGGACTATTAATACAGACATTGGTGATTTTACCACTGTAATCAGATGGACATTATTATGTTATGGTCATTGAATTGATTAGCCCACTAACCACGTGTTAAATGTGTAGTGTAGCTACACTGTGTAGGACTATGAATTGGGCAGCTATAGGCTAATTATGTTCTGGCCTGCAGACTAGCTACAAGCTCAGCAACACATTGACTGGAAGCCAAACCTAGTGGCGTGGATGCCATCCTAACGGCATGGATGCATGTACAGTGGGGAAAAAAGGATTTAGTCAGCAACCAATTGTGCAAGTTCTCCCACTTAAAAAGATGAGAGAGGCCTGTAATTTTCATCATAGGTAAACGTCAACTATGACAGACAAAATTAGAATTTTTTTCTCCAGAAAATCACATTGTAGGATTTTTAATGAATTTATTTGCAAATTATGGTGGAAAATAAGTATTTGGTCAATAACAAAAGTTTCTCAATCCTTTGTTATATACCCTTTGTTGGCAATGACACAGGTCAAACGTTTTCTGTAATTCTTCACAAGGTTTTCACACACTGTTGCTGGTATTTTGGCCCATTCCTCCATGCAGATCTCCTCTAGAGCAGTGATGTTTTGGGGCTGTCGCTGGGCAACACAGACTTTCAACTCCCTCCAAAGATGTTCTATGGGGTTGAGATCTGGAGACTGGCTAGGCCACTCCAGGACCTTGAAATGCTTCTTACGAAGCCACTCCTTCGTTGCCCGGGCAGTGTGTTTGGGATCATTGTCATGCTGAAAGACCCAGCCACGTTTCATCTTCAATGCCCTTGCTGATGGAAGGAGGTTTTCACTCAAAATCTCACGATACATGGCCCCATTCATTCTTTCCTTTACACGGATCAGTCGTCCTGGTCCCTTTGCAGAAAAACAGCCCCAAAGCATGATGTTTCCACCCCCTTGCTTCAGAGTAGGTATGGTGTTCTTTGGATGCAATTCAGCAGTCTTTGTCCTCCAAACACGACGAGTTGAGTTTTTACCAAAAAGTTCTATTTTGGTTTCATCTGACCATATGACATTCTCCCAATCCTCTTCTGGATCATCCAAATGCACTCTAGCAAACTTCAGACGGGCCTGGACATGTACTGGCTTAAGCAGGGGGACACGTCTTGCACTGCAGGATTTGAGTCCCTGGCGGCGTAGTGTGTTACTGATGGTAGGCTTTGTTACTTTGGTCCCAGCTCTCTGCAGGTCATTCACTAGGTCCCACCCGTATGGTTCTGGGAATTTTGCTCACAGTTCTTGTGATCATTTTGACCCCACGTGGTGAGATCTTGCGTGGAGCCCCAGATCAAGGGAGATTATCAGTGGTCTTGTATGTCTTCCATTTCCTAATAATTGCTCCCACAGTTGATTTCTTCAAACCAAGCTGCTTACCTATTGCAGATTCAGTCTTCCCAGCCTGGTGCAGGTCTACAATTTTGTTTCTGGTGTCCTTTGACAGCTCTTTGGTCTTGGCCATAGTGGAGTTTGGAGTGTGACTGTTTGAGGTTTTGGACAGGTGTCTTTTATACTGATAACAAGTTCAAACAGGTGCCATTAATACAGGTAACGAGTGGAGGACAGAGGAGCCTCTTAAAGAAGAAGTTACAGGTCTGTGAGAGCCAGAAATCCTGCTTGTTTGTAGGTGACCAAATACTTATTTTCCACCATAATTCTCAATTTGTCTGTCATAGTTGACATGTACCTATGATGAAAATTACAGGCCTCTCTCATCTTTTTAAGTGGGAGAACTTGCACAATTGGTGGCTGACTAAATACTTTTTTTCCCCCACTGTACGTGGTTTTCTCCATACCCTAGTCCTCCCATCAGCGTGAAACAGCAGGAACCGGGATTCATCAGACCAGGCAATGTTTTTCAAATTCTCCAGTGTCCAGTGTTTTCATTCCTTAGCCCACTGCAACTGCAGTTTCTTGTTTTCTGCTGAAAGCTAATGGTGATCCATAATAAATACACCACAACTACATCATTAAGGATCATAGCTTTCACCTGGGTTCACCTGGTCAGTCTATGTCATGGAAAGAGCAGGTGTCCTTAATGTTTTGTACACTCAGTGTATGTTGTGTCTAATAGCTCATTCCCACAGAAAACTGCAGAGGGAAGCAGTACCACCCAGTCAACCATCAGACTCCATTGTGAGACGCCTCAAAGAGGATATTCAACCCTAAGGGCAAATCCAAGGTCATCTCAATATCTATACAGTAGAAGCTATCTAAGCACAGCAAAACTCACCAGGTGCAACACTGATCAGTAAAGTAAAGAGATGCTAACATTCTATAACGCTCCCTTTCCTCTGCACAGTTCTCTAACAGTGAGAAACAATAGGATTACAATAGTGTTCTATGCTTTCTTCATTTGATCCAATCCACTACCACTTCTTATGTATGCGTTGGTGTCTTTATAAATTGCCCAATCTGTAGAATCTCATCTCACAGTCAGTGCAGTGATAAGTCTCTCCAGTGTGTAACCATTGGTGTGTTTTTACGTTGCCCAATCAGGAGAATCTCTTGCCGCATTAAGAGCAAAAGTAAGGCTTCTCTCCTGTGTGTATACGTTCATGTTGTTTTAAGTTGCCCAGTCGAGAGAACCTTCCCACAATCAGAGCAGGAGTAAGGCTTCTCTCCTGTGTGTGTTCTCTGATGAATTTTTAACTCAGCTGATCTTGTGAAGCATTTTACACAGTCAGAGCAGGAGTAAGGCTTTTGTCCTGTATGTATAGGTTCATGTTGTTTTAAGGTGCCCAGTTGAGAGAAACTCTTCCCACAATCAGAGCAGGAGTAAGGCTTCTCTCCTGTGTGTATACGTTCATGTTTTTTTAAGCTGCTCAGTCGAGAGAAACTCTTCCCACAGTCAGAGCAGGAGTAAGGCTTCTCTACTGTGTGTGTTTTCTGATGAAGTTTTAGCTCACTTGATGTTGTGAAGCATTTTACACAATCAGAGCAGGAGTAAGGCTTCTCTCCTGTGTGTGTTCTCTGATGAATTTTTAGATCAGTTGATGTTGTGAAGCACTTTACACAGTCAGAGCAGGAGTAAGGCTTCTCTCCTGTATGTATACGTTCATGTATTTTAAAGTGGCCCAGTTGAGAGAAACTTGCCCCACAGTCACAGCAGAAGTAAGGCTTCTCTCCTGTGTGTATACGTTCATGTTGTTTTAAGGTACCAGGTTGAGAGAAACTTGCCCCACAGTCAGAGCAGGAGTAAGGCTTTTCTCCTGTATGTATACGTTCATGTTGTTTTAAGTTACCAGGTTGAGAGAAACTTGCCCCACAGTCAGAGCAGGAGTAAGGCTTTTCTCCTGTATGTATACGTTTATGTTGTTTAAAGGTGCTCTGATGAGAGAAACTTGCCCCACAGTCAGAGCAGGAGTAAGGCTTCTCTCCTGTGTGTGTTCTCTGATGAACTTTTAGCTCAGTTGATGTTTTGAAGCACTTTACACAGTCAGAGCAGGAGTAAGGCTTCTCTCCTGTGTGTATACGTTCATGTTGTTTTAAGGTACCAGGTTGAGAGAAACTTGCCCCACAGTCAGAGCAGGAGTAAGGCTTTTCTCCTGTATGTATACGTTCATGTTGTTTTAAGGTACCAGGTTGAGAGAAACTTGCCCCACAGTCAGAGCAGGAGTAAGGCTTTTCTCCTGTATGTATACGTTTATGTTGTTTAAAGGTGCTCTGATGAGAGAAACTTGCCCCACAGTCAGAGCAGGAGTAAGGCTTCTCTCCTGTGTGTGTTCTCTGATGAACTTTTAGCTCAGTTGATGTTTTGAAGCACTTTACACAGTCAGAGCAGGAGTAAGGCTTCTCTCCTGTATGTATACGTTTATGTTGTTTAAAGGTGCTCTGATGAGAGAAACTTGCCCCACAGTCAGAGCAGGAGTAAGGCTTCTCTCCTGTGTGTGTTCTCTGATGAACTTTTAGCTCAGTTGATGTTTTGAAGCGCTTTACACAGTCTGAGCAGGAGTAAGACTTCTCTCCTGTGTGCACTCTCTGATGAACCGTCAGAGTCTGTGATGTAGTGAAATTCTTCCCACAGTCAGTACAGGAATACAGATTCTCTCCTGTGTGTTTTTGTAAGTGTATTTTTAGCTTTGATAGAATTGAGAAAAACTCCTCACAATGTGGGCAGTGGTGAGACCTCTTAGCTCTGTGATCTTCCTGCTGTTGCTCTCTGGATGTAGAGAATGTCTCAACATGATCTCCTGTGTGAACAACATCAGAAGAACCAGTCAGTTGGTGTTATATACATGTCAATGAAATGTATTTTATGAAGCCCTTTTTACATCAGAACTTGTCACAAAGTGCTTTATAGAAACCCAGCCAAAAACCCCAAAGAGCAAGCAATGCAGATGAAGAAGCCATATCATCCTCCACTCACTATCACAAGGGTTAGTAACTACACAGACTCATTTAATAGAACTTTAAAACATTGGCAGTTTGTCTACTTCACTTCTTTAGTCTACTCTCTGATCACTCTAGATAGCCCATTGAATAAAACAAATGCTGGCAATACTGGTGTCAAACCATGTACAGTGAGGGAAAAAAGTATTTGATCCCCTGGTGATTTTGTACGTTTGCCCACTGTCAAAGACATGATCAGTCTATAATTTTAATGGTAGGTTTATTTGAACAGTGAGAGACAGAATAACAAAAAAGAAATCCTGAAAAACGCATGTCAAAAATGTTATTAATTGATTTGCGTTTTAATGAGGGAAATAAGTATTTGACCCCTCTGCAAAACATTACTTAGTAATTGGTGGCAAAACCCTTGTTGGCAATCAAAGGTCAGACGTTTCTTGTAGTTGGCCACCAGGTTTGCACACATCTCAGGAGGGATTTTGTTCCAATCTTCTTTGCAGATCTTCTCCAAGTCATTAAGGTTTCGAGGCTGACGTTTGGCAACTCGAACCTTCAGCTCCCTCCACAGATTTTCTATGGGATTAAGGTCTGGAGACTGGCTAGGCCACTCCAGGACCTTAATGTGCTTCTTCTTGAGCCACTCCTTTGTTGCTTTGGCCGTGTGTTTTGGGTTACTGTCATGCTGGAATACCCATCCACAACCCATTTTCAATGCCCTGGCTGAGGGAAGGAGGTTCTCACCCAAGATTTGACGGTACATGGCCCCGTCCATCGTCCCTTTGATGCGGTGAAGTTGTCCTGTCCCCTTAGCAGAAAAACACCACCAAAGCATAATGTTTCCACCTCCATGTTTGACGGTGGGGATGGTGTTCTTGGGGTCATAGGCAGCATTCCTCCTCCTCCAAACACGGCGAGTTGAGTTGATGCCAAAGAGCTCCATTTTGGTCTCATCTGACCACAACACTTTCACCCAGTTCTCCTCTGAATCATTCAGATGTTCATTGGCAAACTTCAGACAGCCCTGTATATGTCCTTTCTTGAGCAGGGAGACCTTGCGGGCGCTGCAGGTTTTCAGTCCTTCACGGCGTAGTGTGTTACCAATAGTTTTCTTGGTGACTATGGTCCCAGCTGCCTTGAGATCATTGACAAGATCATCCCGTGTAGTTCTGGGCTGATTCCTCACCATTCTCATGATCATTGCAACTCCACGAGGTGAGATCTTGCATGGAGCCCCAGGCCGAGGGAGATTGAAAGTTATTTTGTGTTTCTTCCAGTTGCGAATAATCGCACCAACTGTTGTCACCTTCTCAACAAGCTGCTTGCCGATGGTCTTGTAGCCCATTTCAGCGTTGTGTAGGTCTACAATCTTGTCCCTGGTCTTGGCCATGGTGGAGAGTTTGGAATCTGATTGATTGATTGCTTCTGTGGACAGGTGTCTTTTATACAGGTAACAAACTGATATTAGGAGCACTCCCTTTAAGAGTATGCTTCTGATCTCAGCTCGTTACCTGTATAAAAGACACCTGGGAGCCAGAAAATCTTTCTGATTGAGGGGGGGTCAAATACGTATTTCCCTCATTAAAATGCAAATCAATTTCTAACATTTTTGACATGCGTTTTTCTGGATTTTGTTGTTGTTATTCTGTCTCTCACTGTTCAAATAAACCTACCATTAAAATTATAGACTGATCATGTCTTTGTCAGTGGGCAAACATACAAAATCAGCAGGGGATCAAATACTTTTTTCCCTCACTGTACATTAAATTCATTGATACGGTAATTAATACAAAATTGCAGTATTAGCCTGCTCTAAAAAATGTGAGGGTAAATGTTCTTGGTTCGTGCAGATGACTGACCTCCTCAGACCAATTGGCAGTACGCCCAGAACATTGTTCTGGGATCCAAAAGGGATATCTCAGTTTCAAGGTCTCAGCTTGGAGAGAAGAAGCCTTGTGAGGTATTGGTCGGTCACATGCAGGAACCAAATGTTAACAATTAATTAATTATGAATAAAGCTAAAATCATGCAAATATAACTTGTCTGTGTAAGCAGTATATAGGACAACTAACGGGACTGCCCCGGCAGAGCTCCCGACCGACGTGTACTATGGTGCTTTTACGTTTGTTGGAACCTCTCCAACAAGGGACTCATTTGACTTTGAGTCCCTTCGTGGCGATTTTCCACGACAAAAACCCACCACCCCATTCCACTATTTAACCCCATCTAGTCCTACGCCAGACCACTACCACTCAACACCCCCTGCAGCTGTTCTGCAGTAAATCCTCGCAATCCCAAGTACTTCTCTGCCGCTGCCACCACAGCCTCTATTTTCTGGGACTTTTTGATCAATTTCTGCAGTACAATTGACAACCATTGCTATAAATGCTAAAAAGCCCACCTTACTGAAGCACATATTCTTCCCATCACTCTCTCTTGGTCTCTGCCTACTCACAGGAATCCTCTCAAGATCCCTCACCCTGTACCCATCTTCCTCTACCACTCCCTTCACTGCTTCGGCATACAACACTTTCTGTACTACTGTAACCCTGGCAACCTCAATCTAATAATAATAATAATAATAAGCCATTTAGCAGACGCTTTTATCCAAAGCGACTTACAGTCATGTGCGCATAAATTTTTACGTATGGGTGGTCCCGGGGATCGAACCCACTACCCGTTACAAGTGCCATGCTCTACCAATTGAGCTACAGTTGAGCTATAGAGGACCACAATCTGCCTTTCTCTCACCTGACACCTCAGATCTCCAGCCCGTTAGCACCCCCACAACTAACACACAGAACTTTCTCCACCGATACCACACATTTCTTCATCTCATGCCCTCCTGCACACTTGTCACATCTAGGCATCTCACGCCTACACACTGCTGCAACAGGCCCATAAACTTCACACCTAAAACACTAATATTTACGGAACAAAATCGCTCACGGGATAACTGACACTTCCTACCTTGATCTTATCTGGCAGAGACTATGCATCAAAATCCAGCATGACAGATAATGTATTCTCTGTTTCCCCACGCTCTACACCGGATCTACGTCTCACCAAACGGAGGGTGTCACAGACACCTGGAATCTTCCATTTCAACTGCACATCCTCAACACTTAAACCTAACCCCATTATCACTCCTTTCAATGCCACCCTGTTCCGGAGAGCAATTCAAGTCACAATTCCTGTCTCTAATCACGTAATCCGCAGCGCCCGCTCCCTCTGGACAGAGGAGAAACAAAAAATCATCACGAGTCCACTCAGTTACCTTCACCAACTCAACAGTCCCCAACCTCTTCTCCACCTAACCTGACACCACATATGGATCCATTATCTCTACAAATCTCACTCCCACTGGGCCAGAATCATCCTTATCATCCTTGGAACAAGGCCCGAACTCGGAGTTCCTCACAGCAGGTAATTCATACTCACTCTAACCAGGTTCCATCTCTGAGCTACTGGAGGACGTATCCCTCTTTATAGACTAGACCAGGGGTATTCAACAAAATTTAAAAAAGGTCCAGTTAGAGAAAATGTTTTGAAGCAAAGGTCCAGAAGATCATAATGTCTAACAATTTAGTGGTATATATATTTAAGTAGCCTAGTAGTTCTGAATGTAATCAATAACTGACCGTCTAATCAAATTAATTCAGTACAATTCAAAAACTTGACAATATTTATTATCACGAAACATAGAACTGAACATTAGGGTTGTCCTCGACTAAAGAAATTCTTAGTCGACTAACACTTATATGAGTTTGTCGACTAATCGATTAGTTGATTTAATCGACAGAGCTGTGCAAGACTAGAAAAGCGCAATATAAATGTAGTTAATTGACCATCTGTAAAACTGAGTTTCTCCTAAATTAATCCTGCAAAAGCACCACTTTAAATCTCGTGTTCACCAGAAATGTTCTCATAAGTTACTTGGAAATGAGTAATTAAGCATGAATAAGCATAAAAAATGACTTAGACTAAAGAAATCTTAGTCGACTAAGACCAAAACGACCGATTAGTCGACTAATCGACTAAGAGGGGCAGCCCTACTGAACATATATGTATGACTGTAGATATGTACAATGTGCTCTCATTAATTAACTAAATAAAACTAGGGCTGCATGTCAAAATAAGAGAAAATAAATAAAATGTGAAAATTGTGCATTTTCAAAAAAAGTGCTTAACTTCAGAAAAATAATATAAAGGGAGGAAAAGTTTGAATTTCCCCTTTTCTGTTTCACATCTTGACTCAACAGTCTCAACCAATTTTACAAATAATAAATCTCAACAGATCTTAACAATTGAACAGTTTTAGAGTATCACTTTCTTCCCCTCATATCCCACTCCACCATGTTTTTGCTCAGTGAGAGAATTGAGCTTTAGCCTGTCTTGCCAGAATTTTAAACCTGGGCTTGAATGGAGTCAGGGCCATTCTCATACACATGTGAAGGTGCTCATTGGTGAGCCTGGAACGATATTTAGTTTTAATTATGTTCATTGTGGAGAAAGCTGCCTCGCAGTTGTATGTGGATCCAAACATGGTCAAGATGTATAGGGCTACTTTCCTCAGACCCGGGAAAGCAGTCTCAGGGACCATTTGGAACCAGAAAGTGGAAGGGTCAGTTCTTACAAACTGCTCTTTCAGGGCCACATCTGCTTGGAGATCAACCAATTGCATCTGGAGAGACCCAGCATTTACCCATTTAAAGTGCTGTGTGACTTCCTTTGAGAACCCCCTGACATCTGTGATCAGAAATGGGTTCTGAATGAACATGGTGAGCTGCTCTCCAAAGCTGAAGCTGTCAAAACGGTTGCTGAAGTTTACAATCAGCTTATCAATAAAATCAACAAAAGAAGACAAATCTCTCTGTCCCTGAACCTGTTCCTGCACTGCTGGGAAGTGTACACAGTCTCCCTGCAGGTCTTCCTTGAACACTTCAAGTTTCCTCTGAAAGGAGCGAACAGCTGTCATCAGTTCACAAATTGAATTGTCCTTGCCCTGTAGCCTCAAATTCAGTTCATTCAGATGTGACGTGATGTCAACCAAAAAGGCCACATTATCCATCCATTTCTCATTTTCTAAAAAGAGAGAAAACTGTGTTGCCTTCTGACTGCTTAGCTCTGCCAAAAAAGATGCTAATTCCCTCCTGATGGACCAAAAGCGCTCTAGCACCCTGCCTTTGCTGAGCCATCTCACATTGTTGTGCAGCAAAAGATCATCAGCATTGGCATCAACTTCTCTGAGGAATTCCCTAAGCATGCGATGCTGGTAGGAAGAGGATGCCCTGAGAAAATTTATCATTTTCATCATTGTATTCATCACCTCAGCATGCTCATCTGACAGGGAGGCACAGAGGACAGATTGATGAATGATGCAATGGTAAGATAAAAGCTCAGGATTGTCCCCTTTCAGTCTTGCTACAGCTCCTTTTTCTTTCCCTATCATAGAAGGGGCTCCATCTGTGGTTATTGAAACCACTTGTTTTGGCTCTATTCCTCTTTTTGTTAACATCTCCTTAATGGCCAGGTAGATATCCTCTCCTCTTGTACTGGTCTGAAGGGGAGTGACACCTAACATGTCTTCACAGAATGTTTTCTGGGCTGTGTTGAAAAACCTGGCAAACACTAACAGCTGAGCATTGTCACATATGTCAGTGGACTCATCCACAGCTAAGCCTACACATGGTGCCTTATGCATGGCTTCATCTAGCTGGGTTAGCACATCCTGAGTTAATATTTCACTTTTCTTTGTGGCAGATGATGCTGACATGGGAATTTGCTTTATTTTATCACAAAGCTCATTTTTTTGTTTTCCCTCAAGTAGTGTTTCAGCTACTGCACTCATGCATTCTTTGACAACCCCTCCATCTGTAAATGGCTTTTTGTGTTTACCCAAAATCCAAGAAACTCTAAGGGAACACTCAAGAGCACGTTGTTGGGCAGTGAATGTGTTGCTCAGGATCCTAGTGGAGTCTGTCCATTCTGGATTAAATGCTGTTTTCATTGTCCACTTTTCTTTTTTTGGAGAGTGCCATTTGTTCCTTATTTTCTCTAACTGTTACCCTTTTTCTGCCTCACTCGTCTGTTTCGCTCCCTTTCTCCGTCTCACTCATATTTTCGTCAACTTTCTCCGTCTCACTCGTATTTTCCTCAGCTTTCTCCGGCACACTCGTCTGTATCTCTCCCTTTCTCCGTCTCATTCGTCTGTTTTCGCTCCCTTTGTTTTCTACATATATCGCTATCTTTTTAATCCGACTTTCTTTTCCTTGGTAACTTGCCTCTAAAACTCTCATCTGTCTGCACTGTAGAGTCCCAATGTTTACCGCCAGGAATGCAAAGACTTCATTGGCTGAGTGGTATCACGTGGGATCGCTTAACTCACATGCAATTGGTCGGTGAGTTTCCTCATTCACAAAACGAGTACCGTAAAGACTACAAAAGCTGTGCATATTAAAATAGAAGCGCCCCGTCAGGTTTTAATTCATAATCTTTTGTTTTGGTCCGGGTCCGTATGGGACGGCTTCTGGGTCCGGATCCGGACCGCGGTCCGCCTGTTAGTGACCTATGGACTAGACGATAACCTCCCTCACCACACTGCTTCCCTCTACACTCAGCTCCTTCTCAGCGGTCATCACTGCACCTGCCACCACAGTTAATTAGTGTCTGAGAGGAAATAGAGCTGAATATGTTGCTAAAAGTCACGCCAGGGTAAGCCTACACGAAACACAGCCATTATTTTAAGTGTTTCTAAAATGAATAAAAAGGAAAAATGATTGGAACCATTTCCCTGTTTGACCGCTAGGTGTTATGACACAATTTTTGCAAAAATAATAATAATAAAAAAATAAAAAACTGTATTCAGACTTTACTCAGTACTTTGTTGAAGCTCCTTTGGCAGTGATTACAGCCTCAAGTCTTCTTGGGTATAACGCTACAAGCTTGGCATACCTGTATTTGGGGAGTTTCTCTGCAGATCCTCTCAAGCTTGTCAGGTAAGATGGGTAGTGTCGCCGCACAGCTATTTTCAGTTCCCTCTGTACTTTGCTCCGTTCATCTTTCCCTCGATCCTGACTAGTCTCCCAGTCCCTGCCACTGAAAAACATCCCCACAGCATGATGCTGCCACCACCATGCTTCGCCGTTGGGATGGTGCCAGGATTCCTACAGACGTGACGCTTGGCATTCAGGCCAAAGAGTTCAATTTTGGTTTCATCCGACCAGAGAATCTTGTTTCTCATGGTCTGAGAGTCCTTTAGGTGTCTTTTAGCAAACTCCCAGCGGGCAGTCATGTGCCTTTTCATGAGGAGTGGCTTCCGTCGAGCCACTCTACCATAAAGGCCTGATTGGTGGAGTGCTGCAGAGATGGCTGCCCTTCTGGAAGTTTCTCCCATCACCAGAGGAACTCAGTGAGCACCGGATTCTTGGTGACCTCCCTGACCAAGGCCCTTCTCCCCCGATTGCTTAGTTTGTCCGGGCGGCCAGATCTAGAAAAAGTATTGGTGGTTCCAAACTTCTTCCATTTAAGAATGGAGGCCTTTTGATCATATCCTTGGACTAAAATGATTGACACTCAGGTGCAAGCCTAACATCATGTGCAAAGGGCCTTTGGGTAACGTAGCACATATTCAATGATCTCTTTTTTTCTCACATAGGCTTAAATTTAGTAGTGAATAAATGGTAGCTACTGGCAGCAGACCCTGTGTTGTGGATCACCTACCGCTATTTTGGACGGTCCATACTGTAACGTTAACGTTAGTCTCAGGCTTCACTAACTAGCGTTACTGTTTTAGGTGGAAATATTCTTTGCTACTTTTCAAACAAATACTACGTGATATTTTACATGTCATCTTGCTAGAGAGGCCTTTTGTTGTGATATTTCACATATCATCTTGCAAGATATGTATTTTGTTATGTTTGTGAGAAGTAATGGCAGAGAGAAGGCAGGAGATACTTTGTTTTGTTTAGCGTCGCTTAGGTTAGACTGCTCTCTTTAATGGATCAGTCGTCCACCAGGCTACACTCTACGATTAGGGGGAGGTGGGAGAGGAAGCGTTGGTTGTCTCGGTTAGGGAGACAGTGGAATGGCGTTCAGTGTTTTACTGTTAGGAAATATCTATGAATGTTTCAACAGATCTTTACATATTTTCCTCAATACAAAATATTAATGTGGTCCTTGTGGTTACTAAACATATTTTAGATATGCCTTTATGCTATAGCTTATTCCATGTTTACATCTTTGGTTAAATGACTTCAAATGCAAAACTTAAATATATTTTGTGGAATGTCTGTGGAGTTTGTAAACTATCCAAGCTTAAAACAGGTTATTACTAGGCTTAAAACAACTTCATTCATCTATTGTGTTCCTACAAGAAACTCACTTGTTGAGGGATGAGCTACTTAAAGTATGCAGGAGATGACAAGGGCCAGTAATAGCATCCTGTTTCTCCTCTCATTCTCATGGAGTTATGGTTTTAATTCACAAATCTGTTCCGTTTCAAATGGATACTATTATAACTGATACAGCTGGTAGATACATTTAGATACAGGGAACTCTTTTGAATGAGCATATTAATCTGGTTAATGTTTATGGTCCTAATGATGATAATCCCAAATTCTTTGAGAATGTATTTCTATTGATAGCCTCCATTCCTGGTAAAGTCCTAATGGCAGGGGACTTTAATTGCACTCTTGATCCTCATCTAGATCGCTCCTCTGGTTTAGACACTTCCCACTCGCAGAGTAGAAAGAAATTACAGCATTTCATTCAGGACTTAAATCTATGTGAACCTTGGAGGACTCAGAACCCGAGTAAAAGGGAGTATTCATGTTACTCGTCAACATTTAAATCATATTCTCATGTAGACTACTTTTTAGTTTCTTGCTCATTGCTTCACAATGTAGCAGGAAGTGGATATGATACTATTGTTTTGAATGACCATTCCCCTGTTATTCTATAGGGATACAAAACTAGTAAAAGGATCCTCTAGATGGCATTTGCATCCCAGATGGTAACAGGACCCAGACTTCAAATCAAATCAAATTTTATTGGTCACATGCGCCGAATACAACAGGTGCAGACATTGCAGTGAAATGCTTACTTACAGCCCTTAACCAACAGTGCATTTATTTTAAACAAAAAAAGTAAGAATAAAACAACAACAAAAAAAGTGTTGAGAAAAAAAGAGCAGAAGTAAAATAAAGTGACAGTAGGGAGGCTATATATACAGTAAAATAAAGTGACAGTAGGGAGGCTATATATACAGGGGGGTACCGTTGCAGAGTCAATGTGCGGGGGCACCGGCTAGTTGAGGTAGTTGAGGTAATATGTACATGTGGGTAGAGTTAAAGTGACTATGCATAAATACTTAACAGAGTAGCAGCAGCGTAAAAAGGATGGGGTGGGGGGGCAGTGCAAATAGTCTGGGTAGCCATGATTAGCTGTTCAGGAGTCTTATGGCTTGGGGGTAGAAGCTGTTGAGAAGTCTTTTGGACCTACACTTGGCACTGCGGTACCGCTTGCCGTGCGGTAGCAGAGAGAACAGTCTATGACTAGGGTGGCTGGAGTCTTTGACAATTTTGAGGGCCTTCCTCTGACACCGCCTGGTATAGAGGTCCTGGATGGCAGGGAGCTTTGCCCCAGTGATGTACTGGGCCGTACGCACTACCCTCTGTAGTGCCTTGCGGTCAGAGGCCAAGCAGTTGCCATACCAGGCGGTGATGCAACCAGTCAGGATGCTCTCGATGGTGCAGCTGTAGAATTTATTGAGGATCTGAGGACCCATGCCAAATCTTTTTAGTCTCCTGAGGGGGAATAGGCTTTGTCGTGCCCTCTTCACGACTGTCTTGGTGTGTTTGGACCATGATAGTTCGTTGATGATGTGGACACCAAGGAACTTGAAGCGCTCAACCTGTTCCACTACAGCCCCGTCGATGAGAATGGGGGCGTGCTCAGTCCTCTTTTTTTTCCTGTAGTCCACAATCATCTCCTTTGTCTTGGTCACGTTGAGGGAGAGGTTGTTGTCCTGGCACCACACGGCCAGATCTCTGACCTCTTCCCTATAGGCTGTCTCATCGTTGTCGGTGATCAGGCCTACCACTGTTGTGTCGTCGGCAAACTTAATGATGGTGTTGGAGTCGTGCCTGGCCATGCAGTCATGGGTGAACAGAGAGTACAGGAGGGGACTGAGCACGCACCCCTGAGGGGCCCCCGTGTTGAGGATCAGTGTGGCAGATGTGTTGTTACCTACCCTTACCACCTGGGGGCGGCCCGTCAGGAAGTCCAGGATCCAGTTGCAGAGGGAGATGTTTAGTCCCAGGATCCTTAGCTTAGTGATGAGCTTAGAGGGCACTATGGTGTTGAATGCTGAGCTGTAGTCAATGAATAGCATTCTCACGTAGGTGTTCCTCTTGTCCAGGTGGGAAAGGGCAGTGTGGAATGCGATAGAGATTGCATCATCTGTGGATTTGTTGGGGCGGTATGCAAATTGGAGTGGGTCTAGGGTTTCTGGGATTATGCTGTTGATGTGAGCCATGACCAGTCTTTCAAGACTTCTTACATTACGTTGGAGTGCATATAGATGTTTATTTGACATTGAACACTGATCAAACGTCAGCGAGTACCAGATGGGAGACTTTCAAAGCACATATTTGGGGGCAAATTATACATTTTACCAGTTTAAAATCAAATAAATCAGAAAATGAGAGCAATGGACAGCAAAATCAGAGAATTGGAGAGGGAAGCTTTTTTGGATAACTCAGTCGAAGTAAACAAGGAATTATTTGGTCTTAAAGCTCAGTATGAAGAACTTCCCACCTCAAAGGCTGCAAACAGCTTAACTAGGCTCAAACAGTCCTATGATCAAGGGGATCATGGTTTAGACACTCGCAGAGTAGAAAGACATTTTGGAAATGTGATCGTTCAGATGTTTTTGCAACAATTGAACAAACACCAGTTTTTGCTTTATCATTATGGGGTATTGTGAGTAGATTGATGAGGGGAAAAAACAATTTCATCTATTTTACAATAAGGCTGTAACGTAACAAAATATAAAAAAAAGTCCAGGGGTCTGAATACTTTCCGAATGCACTGGAAAGGCACACACCTAGACAGGTGTGTGCCTTTCCAAATCGTGTCCAACAAACTTAATTAGATAGAACCTGCTCTTACCATGAGAAACAGATTCCCCAATCTTCTCCTCCTCTTCTTCATCTTTAAAGTTGACATTCAGCTCCAGTGTTTGACTGCAGTCTTCCAGCTTCACTGATGCCATCTCTGGATATTGCGATGCAAACTGGGCTCCACTGTCACAATCAGGACCCAGTGACTGTAGGTTTGGACTCAGTGTGGAAGGAGAGAGGCAGGCTGGGTTTGTCCTCACTGTTGATGTTACCGGCCTCAGACTTATCGGAATCGACCAGTAGTAATATAGAGAGCACAGACACAAAAGTTAGTGTTGACAGTTCTGGCACTTTCTTTATTCTCTAAAAATATTTTCACTTTTTTCTTGTTCAATGATCTAATTCAGTGCTTGACTTGGACTGAAATAGGTGCCAATACTCATTTTGGGTGCCGGTACTGTTTATATTAAGGTGCAGGAGCTCCACAACACTTTTGAGCTAATACCTAACCTACAGTAGATAAATGCATAAATGACTCAAAATCCATTTAGTACAAGGTTACAGTTTGTTTTAGACAGCACTGTGTGCTAATTTCCTGAATAACCTTGTCTTCACTGTATTACTTCAATCAAAAAAACAATTGTATTTCCTGTTCACACCATAGCAACATTTATTGATAAAGACAGAAACAACAGAATGAGTCTGAATATTAGTACACATGTAGAAAACTGATAATCATTACATTCAGCTTCAAAACAGTAGTGCGACCGTGAAATTGTCTCTGATGCACCCGCACTGTCCTCACTGAAGTCCGTTGACGCTGACCGAGAGTAGCCGCCATTTTACCAGCTTGGGAATTTTACACAAAACCA